>NC_133416.1:29777500-32277500 GCF_049350105.2 Macaca mulatta
TGCAACCACACAACGGGCTCTTCTTGCCTGCTGCCCAGATAGAACCAATTTATCAAGATGGGGAAATTACAGTAAAGAGTTTAATGCTGAGAATGATGGTTTCCAGCTTCATCCAGGTCCCTACAAAGGACATGAACTCATCCTTTTTTATGGCTGCATAGTATTCCATGGCATATATGTGCCACATTTTCTTAATCCAGTCTATCATTGATGGACATTTGGGTTGGTTGCAAATCTCTATTATTGTGAATAGTGCTGCAATAAACATACATGTGCATGTGTCTTTATAGCAGCATGATTTATAATCCTTTGGGTATTAATGGGATTATACCCATTAATAGTAATGGGTATAATCCATAATTAAATGGGATTATACCCATTAATAGTAATGGGATGGCTGGGTCAAATGGTATTTCTAGTTCTAGATCCTTGAGGAATTGCCACACTGTCTTCCACAATGGTTGAACTACTTTACAGTCCCACCAACAGTGTAAAAGTGTTCCTATTTCTCCACATCCTCTCCAGCACCTGTTGTTTCCTGACTTGTTAATGGTTGCCATTCTAACTGGTGTGAGATGGTATCTCATTGTGGTTTTGATTTGCATTTCTCTGATGGCCAGTGATGATGAGCATTTTTTCATGTGTCTTTTGGCTGCACACATGTCTTCTTTTGAGAAGTATCTGTTCATATCCTTTGCCCACTTTTTGATGGGGTTGTTTTTTTCTTGTAAATTTGAGTTCTTTGTAGATTCTGGATATTAGCCCTTTGTCAGATGAGTAGATTGCAAAAATGTTCTACCATTCTGTAGGTTGTCTGTTGACTCTGATGGTAGTTTCTTTTGCTGTGCAGATGCTCTTTAGTTTAATTAGATCCCATTTGTCAATTTTGGCTTTTGTTACCTTGCTTTTGGTGTTTTAGACATGAAGTCCTTGCCTATGTCCTGAATGGTATTGCTTAGATTTTCTTCTAGGGTTTTTATGGTTTTTGGTCTAACATTTAATTCTTTAATCCATCTTGAATTAATTTTCATATAAAGTGTAAGGAAGGGATCTGGTTTTAGCTTTCTACTTATGGCTAGCCAGTTTTCCCAGCACCATTTATTAAATAGGGAATCCTTTCCCCATTTTTTATTTTTTTCGGGTTTGTCAAAGATCAGATGGTTGTAGATGTGTGGTATTATTTCTGAGGCCTCTGTTCTGTTCCATTGGTCTATATCTCTGTTTTGGTACCAGTACCATGCTGTTTTTGTTACTGTAGCCTCGTAGCATAGTTTGAAGTCAGGTAGCATGATGCATCCAGCTTTGTTCTTTTGGCTTAGGATTGTCTTGGCAATGTGGGGTCTTTTTTGGTTCCATATGAACTTTAAAGGTGTTTTTTTTTCCAATTCTATGAAGAAAGTCATTGAATATATAAATTACCTTGGGCAGTGTGGCCATTTTCATAATATTGATTCTTCCTATCCGTGAGCATGGAATGTTCTTCCATTTGTTTGTGTCCTCTTTTACTTCGTTGAGCAGTGGTTTGTAGTTCTCCTTAAAGAGGTCATTCACATCCCTTGTAAGTTGTATTCCTAGGTATTTTATTCTCTTTGAAGCAATTGTGAATGGGAGTTCACTCATGATTTGGCTCTCTGTTATTGGTGTATAGGAATGCTTGTGATTTTTGCACATTGATTTTCACAAGGACAAAAAAAACAAACACCGCACGTTCTCACTCATAGGTGGAAAGTGAACAATGAGAACATTTGGACACAGGAAGGGGAACATCACACACCAGGGCCTGTCACGGGGTTGGGGGAGCAGGGAGGGATAGCATTAGGAGATATACCTAATGTAAATGACGAGTTAATGGGTGCAGCATACCTACATGGCACATTTATACATATGCAACAAACCTGCACATTGTGCACATGTACCCTAGAACTTAAAGTATAATAATAATAATAAAAAAGAGTTTAATGCATGCAGAGCCAGGTAAATGGGAGACTGGAGTTTTATTGTTACTCAAATCAGCCATCCCCAAACTTTGGAGGTGAGAGTTTGTTCAAGATGTTTCTGCAGGCAGAAGGCTAGGGAATGGGGAATGCGATTGGTCGAGTTGGGGATGAAATCATACGGGGTTGAAGCTGGTTTTTCTTGCTGTCTTCTGTTCCTGGGTGGGATCGCAGAACTAGTTGAGCCGGATTACCCTTGTGGGTGACACCAGTTGGTTCATCAGAAACATCTCTGAACACCAATGTTAGGTTTTACAATAGTGATGTTATCCACAGGAGCAATTGGGGAGGGTGGGAATACTCCCAAGCCATAATTTCTAATCTTGTAAATAATTTGTTAGTTTTACAAAGGCAGTCTGGTCCCCAGGCAAGGAGTGTGTTTGTTTCAGGGAGGGGCTGTTAGCATCTTTGTTTCAAAGTTAAACTATAAACTAAACCCCTCCCAAAGTTAATTCAACCTACACCCAGGAATGAACAAGGATACCTTGGAAGTTAGAAGCAAGATGGAGCTGGTTAGGTCAGATTTCCGTAACTGTCATGATTTTCCTATGTCAGATTTTTCTCACTGTTATAATTTTTGCAAGGGCACTTTCAGTACGTGAGCCTCAATCTTTTTGTTTGGCTGTTTTGGTTGTTTTTTGTTGAGGAGGGGAGGCAAGGCAGAGAAAGCTGTGTCACACCTTTTTAATCTTAATCTTGGCCACCTTTTTTTTTTTTTTTGATACTCAGCCACTAGTCACTGTGGAGGACTTTGTCCATTGCTTAAGGCATTGTGTGTTAAGGGAGTCAATATTAAGAGTTGTCTTAAATTCTTGTCCAGCTGTGTGCCTCTGGCCTTGGAATTACAGTTTCTTAGACACTCCTAGCTCTTGGCTGACTTTAAGGCAATGCTTCTCACATTTACTCCTGTCCAGGAGGAAATCTGTTACATTTTACCTTGGGGGTAAATACATCAAATAAATTTACTTTTTTTTTTTTTTTTTACACAACTACACTAAAATGAGATGCCTACATTACATAAACTTAAAACTTAACAGAGCCCTTGAAAATTGTATTTAATACTTTGTTGACTGAGCAATCACCCAAAAGGCTTCTCATCTACCAGAAGGGATTGTAGACCAATATCACATAATTAGCTGATGATTAAATTATTTGGGAGCCCATAAATGCTCCATTTGATTTAGCAAAGTTCAAGTAAAACACAGTTATAGTGTCTGAAATATCTATTATTGGGGGAGAAAATGGACACAGATTATATGTAAAATAATAAACAGGAGTAAAAAGACACTAATTCTGTTTCTTTGTAGTAACATATTAGTAGCAGATTGCATTTTTAATTGTTTTTTCTGATTGTAGAAGAACTTTACATTCATTTTTGGAAAATTCAGGATTATATAAAGGTGCTAAAAAGAAAATAAAAATCACCTAATAAGGAATTTTACCACCTAGTGAAAAACCATAGTCAACACTTGGCTATTCTTTCTCTTTTTTCAAGGCCTTTATATTCTAATGATTTTTTAAAAGTTAGAATCCTACTGTTTAATACAAAAAAGAATAATGAAATTGTACAAAGTAACACATATATTGGTTAAAAGTCAGATAACATTTAAAGTCATAAAATTACAAAAAAAAAAAGTCCCCACCTTAGCCCTAATTCTTGTTCTCCAGAGCAACCACTTATACCATTTTTTAGCTGATTATTGTACTTATGTTTCTAAGTATGCTTTTATTGTCACTCATGAGTGGCCCAGAATGAGTATAGAATCGGAAGTCAACAATTCATTTAAATATTTCTTTATTATGGAGCATTTAGGATGTTGGAAAGTTTTACTGTTATGGGTAACATGACAGCTAATATCCTTCTACACACACACATGCTGTATACCTCTCTTCTGTTGTTTAGAATGAATTTCTTGGAGTGCAATTGCCAGATCAAAATTGCCCAATTGCCATAAACAGTTTGCATTCAGCATTCTTTCCAGAGTTAATTTTATGTGGTTAAATATGTTGATTTTTCTTGCTTAATTTCTTTGTTTTTATGCTTAGGAGGGAAAACTTCTCCACCCCAAGATCAAATAAACACACACCTCAGTTTCCTTCTAGGTGTCCTGTGGTTTCGTAGTTTATACTAAAGTCTTTGATCTAGCTGAAGTTTATTTTGGCCTATAATAAGATACAGGAGTCTATTTTTCTTTCCAAAATATTATGCTCTTTCTCCACAACTCTCCAGTGACTAGTCCTTTCTTTTCCCACTGATTTGAAATGTTGCCATTACCATTGATTAAGTTCTTGAATATTCTGGTACTCGTTTTGAAAGGAAGTAATGGTGGTGGTGGGCAAGGAGTTGAATTAATGTGATTGTCTGTTCTTTCACCAGTACCAAACTGTTTAAGTTAATAAACACAGTAGAGTTTGATACTGATCTTTCCATTATGTGATAGTATATCACTTTTTCTTCTCTTATTTTCTGAAAAGCGTTCAAACTATAAAATATAGTTCTATATATTTGTTTATAAAATATTTATAAGATAGCAGAGGGAATAGTGGCTTTTTCTGACTTTAACGTTTCCTTTTAAAATTTTTAATTTATCGGACCACCCATCAAACACTTCCGTCAATGAGGCAGGAGAATTGCTTGAACCCAGGAGGTTCCACTGTGTTAGAACCAAACTTTCAGAAACAGTTTGGCTGTGTTAGCATTCCTTTAAACTTTTGTTATATATAGAAATCTAATTCCAACATGTTTATTCTTGGAACCATCTGCCAATGCTACAATCTGAATTCTCTTGCGTTGTTGAAATTTTGAGGGAATAAGAATAAAATAGAACCTTCATTAAATACTTACCATGGCTGGCACAGTTCCTAAGCCTATTACATGTATTAATGTAAGCCTCCTAACAATCCTGAAGATAAATGCTGGTATTATCCCCCATTTTATACACAAGCAAACTGGGGCTTAAGAGTTAAGTAACTTACCCCACTGCTCAGAAGCAGTGGAGTTAGAATCCAGACCCAAGCAGCTCGATGCATGCTCTCAACCGTGATTTTGATAAACCTTTGACTTATGGTGCGCTCTCAGAGACCCCAACCCCCTGAACTCAATGCACAGCAATTTCTTTTACAAAAGATATTTAATTGTGAAAAAAAAAAACATAAAATTTACTATCTTTTTTTTTTTTTTAAAGACAGCTCTGTTGCCCCAGACTGAAGTGCAGTGGTGCGATCTCAGCTTACTGCAAACTCTGCCTCCTGGGTTCAAGCCATTCTCCTGCCTCAGCCTCCCTAGTAGCTGGGATTACAGGTGTGTACCACCATGCCTGGCTAATTTTTTAAATTTTTAATAGAGATGGGTTTTCGCCATTGTTGGCCAGGCTGGTCTCGAACTCCTGACCTCAAGTGATCCGGCCTCCCAAAGTGCTGGGATTACAGGCATGAGCTACTGCACCTGGCCTAAATTTACTACCTTAACACTACTGAATCACACGCTTAGTGGTTAACTGTAGTCATGTTGTTTTGCAACAGATCTCTAGAATGTTTTTATCTTGCAAAACTGAAACTCTATACCATTTCCTCTTCTCCTCAGCCACTGGCAACATCCATTCTGCTTTGTTTCTATAAGATTGAATACTTTAAATACAAATACTTACATGAAGTATTTGTCTTTTTGTGACTGGATTTCTCTTAGCATCATAGCCTCAGTGTTCATCCACGTTGTACCATGTGACAGAATTTCCTTCTTTTTTGAGGCTGCATAATATTCCATTGTAGATCATGTTTTTAAAAAATCCATCCATCCATTGAAGTACATTTAGGTTACTTCTACCTCTTAGCTATTACGAATACTGCTGGCAGGAGCATGGGTGTGCAAATATCTCTTCAAGATCCTACTTTCAATTCTTTGGATTGAAAGTGGGATTGCTGGATCATATGATAATTCCGTTTTCTTTTTCTTTTTTTTTTGAGGTAAGAAATCTCCAAACTGTTTTCCATAGTGGTTGCACCATTTTACATTGCAATCACCAGTGCATAAGGGTTCCAGTTTCTCCACATCCTTGCCAACTCTTGTTATAACTCTTGTTATACTCCTATTATTCTGTTTATTGGATAGTGGCCCTCCTAATGGGTGTGCAGTGATATCTCATTGTGGTTTTAATTTGCATTTCTCTAATGATTAGTGATGTTGGGTGTCTTTTCGGATGTTTGTTGGCCATTTGTATATCTTCTGTCCTCTGCTCATTTTTAAATCAAGTTATTTGGCTTCTTTTTGTTGAGTTTTTAAAAATATATTCTGGGTCCGGGTGCAGTGGCTGACACCTGTAATCTCAGCACTTTGGGAGGCCAAGATGGGTGGATCATGAGGTCAGGAGATTGAGACCATCCTGGCTAACATGGTGAAACCCTGCCTCTACTAAAAATACAAAACATTAGCCAGGCGTGGTGGCGGGCGCCTGTAGTCCCAGCTACTTGGGAGGCTGAGGCAGGAGAATGGTGTGAACCCGGGAGGTGGAGCTTGCAGTGAGCTGAGATCACACCACTGCACTCCAGCCTGGGTGACAAAGTGAGACTCCATCTCAAAAAAAAAAAAAAAAAAAAAATATATATATATATATATATGTATGTATGTATTCTGGATGTTAACACCCTATCAGATACCTGATTTGCAAATATTTTCTCACATTCCATAGGTTTTTTTTTTCACTCCACTGATTGTTTCCTTTGATGTGCAGAAGCTTTTAAGTTTGAGGCAGTCCTACTTGTCTATTTTTGCTTTTGTTGCTTGTGCTTTTGGTGTCTATTTCCATCTCAGTTGCTGAAGCACATATCCTACTTATTTGGGAAAAAATATATTAAAAACTTTTAACAAATGCCATGAAATACATTTTGAAAACCTTAGGAAATTTCTTGAAATATGTAGTATGAAAATTGTATTTGTAAATCGTTAGTTCAGCATTGTAAATATGAGAAGCTAATTTATACAACTATATAAGAAGAAGAAATGGGAGACAGAAAAAAAGAACTATCCCTGTTCATATCTAAAAGAGGGGTAGCAAGCACACAGCATTTGTACCATATCCTTTCCACATCCCCAGCAGATGCGGCTAAAGAAATATCACGCTTTTGCTTGCTGAACCCAAATGGGCTTCAGAACCCTTCTCAACACAGAGCTCCAGGCAACCATTCACGATCAACTGAGGTGACAGGTTACATGAAATCTGTTTGTCATTATGTCTTCAAAAACACTTCCAAAAGCATATTCATTAAAGCCGAATTCTCCAAACATGCCACGTTGGAAAACAGTCATAGCTGCAGATTCACAATGATTACAAGCATATGAAACTCACTGAGAAATCCTCCCAGACAGAAATTATTTCACTGATTAATCCTCATTTTCTATATTGTTTCTATTAAAATACTGTGAAATTAGATTTGTATGAAACAGTATTATTGAAACAGTTCTCCAGTATTTACCATAGAATGGCCATTTATAACGTTGGTGTCAGTTCTCTGGAAAATGTTAGTCAACTTTATTCTGCATCTTAACTATCTTGTGAAATTTGGTCTCCAAGAAAATGTATAATTTTTAAAGTTTAAAAAACAAGAAAAAATATAAACATACATGTACACACATATATACGTGTGTGTGTGTATGCTAGCATTTTCAGGAATACAAAGCAACTAAAAAAGATCCATTCTCTTTTATCACTAGATTTAGAGGATTGGTCGCTAACAATACAAGAAGGAAACGTTAACAGCATAAGAGTATAGCTGCAAAGTTGACTAATATTATCTGTGGCAGCTTAAGGAGAAAATAATGTAGCCATTCCTCAGCTATGGAAACAATCCAAACTTATATAGATAGAGGACATTTTAAGGGAGGGGGCTACCTCTAAGTCAAATAAGTGGGCATCTGCTCTAGAGATGAAAGGGATGCTCCACACCATGAGCAGATGCAGATGTATACACACACACACACACACAAACACATCACACACATACCACACACACACATACATACACATACACACATATACACACACACGCATACACACATATATACACACATACACACACACATACACACATACACACACACACACATATATACACATATATTCTCAACCAGGAATGAACATTTCAAAAGTGTCAGGAGAAAGGAAATTCTAAAACTCTACCCAACTTTAAGTGATTGTTTTAAACTATAATGATTACAAATATTGAAAAACTAAGCCACAAAAGGAATGAAGTCATTATTAATTAGATATCTAGCTGGTGTTTTGCACAGATGAGAAATCATGGCTGCTTAGGCCTACTGCCTAGAGGCCGTTCTTCCTTTAACTCAAGATTATATATTTACATAGATACAGTTTTAATGAGCATTTGTTACTAAAATATTTCTTAAGAGGCCACAGAAAATAAAGTTATTAAAAATCATACCAACAGTGGCCATGAACATGCAAGATTGCAAAACATCTTTTGGAGACATGGTCTGGCTCTGTCACCCAGGCTGGAGTGCGGCGGTGCCATCGCAGCTCACTGCAACTCTCACCTCCCTGTGCAAAACATCTTAAAGCTTAATGTTCTCCAATCTCAGATGTGTGGTCACAAGAACAACCATTAGAGAGTAACATACTACGTGGTTCTGAAAAGTAAAGAGCTGATTTCTGAAACATAACCTAGTACCAAAACAGAATCCATCAAAAATAAATGTCGGAATCTACAGTGGTTCCCAATATCAGTCCTGGGACTGATAACGTTAGTGTCATCTGGGAGCTTGTCGGGAATGCAAATTCTTTGGCCCCACCTGAGCCCACTGAATCTGAGTATAGGGCCCAGAAACCTTTAATGGGCCCTCTAGGTGATTCTGAGACACGCTACTGTGAACTATTGCTTGCTTCGTGTCTGGTATTAGCTTGGTCCATTTTATCTAGACTTGTTGAGGCTTATTCTTTGTGATCTTGATAATATTAGAATTTCCTCACATTTGAAGAGCAAAATACAGAGACAGCTTTCCAAATATAACATCTAATGAGCAGCCGAACAATGACCCTCCTATTGTAGCAAAATTGAGTACAGAAGTTGTCTATGTATTTTTAGAACACAAAAAGAAGATATGCTAGCATTTTCAGGAAAACAAACCAACTAAAAAAGTTCCATTCTTTTTTATCACTGGATTTAGACAATTAGTTTATAATAAAAAAAAAAAAAAAGAAAAAGAAAAAAATACTGCAAAGTTGACTAATAATATCTGTGGCAGCTTAAGGAGAAAATAATGTAGCCATTCCCCAGCTATGGAAATAATCCAAACTTATATAAATAGCAAGAGGACATTTTAAGGGAGGGTGGTCCTCTAAGTCAAATACGAGAGCTTGTTTGCTCTAGAGATGGCACCATGGGCAGCTGCAGTGACTGAGGGAGTGTCTGTAGGAGGCTGTCTGCTACACAGAGGCGGCACCTGCTACCAGGCCATGGAAGGCTCCACTCACAACCACCACCTTCCAAGGGGCTCCTGAAATCTCCCTGTCCTCTTGGAGACCTTCACATTCTTTTTTATGGCAGGATAAACTGTGCTGAGAAGCCGGGGTTCCTTAGGCAGGCACGTTTTAAACTCCTGGGTAATGTTCCCATTTTGGAGGATGCTTCACAGTTTTCAGATGACAGTGACACATTTTCTAGAGCACGGTTTCTCTACCTTGGCACTACTGACATTTGGAGCTGTATAATTCTTTGCCATGGGAGCCTGTCCGGTGCACTGTTGGCTGCATCCCTGACCTCTATCCGCTAGATGGCAGCAGCAACCCCCAATTGTGACAACCAAAAATGTCTGCAGACAGGGCCGAATGTCCTCTGGAAGGGTGGGGTGCAAACTCCCCACCCCCATAATGGAGAACCACTACTCTAAACTCTAAAGAGGTAGAGTTTTCCTTTCTTTCTGTTAAAAGGGACAGGAAAAATCTTTCTCTTGTTTGTTCTTTGTCTTCGTTAATGCCACCACTCATCTGATTCCTATTTTGCTTTGTTACCCCTCCGTTCTCTCTCTCTCTCTCTTTTTCTCTCTTCCACCCCCCGCCCCATGAGGTTCTTGTTTTTCTTTACCCACTTCGATCTTTTCCATTCCTACTGTCTTATTCCATTTGGGCTGCTATAACAAAAATACCATAGATTGCTTAAACAACAAACATTTATTTCACACAGTCTGGAGGCTGAGACATCCAAAATCAAGATACTCTCAGATTCAGTATCTGATGAGGATTCCAATTCCTGGTTCAGAGACAACTGTCTTCTTGCTGTGTCCTTACATGATGGAAAAGGAGAAAGGTTGCTCTCTGAGACCCTTTTAATGAGGGCACTAATCCCATTCACAAGGACTCCACCATCATGACCTAATCACCTCCCGAATGTCCCACCTCCTAATACCATCACAGTGGGGTTAGGATTTCAACATATGAATCAGGAAACATTCAGTCTGCGGCACTCACCTAGGGTGGGGAGCTCATCAGTATTAGCAACACAAAGTTTACTTTGTTTTGTTTTGTTTTGGTTTTGCCTTATTAATACTGCACTTTGAAGAATGGAAACTGTAGGGGATGGGTGGGAACCCTGTGGAAAACTGTAAGGAGTGACCAACCAGATAGACCCACATTTGTCCTGCCAGAATGCAGCCAGAAACAATCCTTCCTCCAGCCCTGACCATGGTGCATGGGCATTCACAGGATGGGTCTAGCAGAAGAGAAGAGGGGTAGAAAAGAAAAGAAGAAGAAACGAAAAGAAGAAAAGAAAGGAGAGAGTGAGGGAGGTCAGGGAAAGAATGAGCTTCCAGGTGCCTGGCTAAGGTTGACTCTGTATGAATTATAAGTAATGACATGGGTCAAGTAAAGGAATGCTCCATCCACTCCATCCCCTTGACCCAGACGTATCAAGTAAAGGAAAGCTCCATCCACTGACCTCGAAGTATGTTGCTGGTGAGCTAGCTAAGAGTAAGGTGGTAAGATCGTGCCCCTCCTGGTAATGGGCTAGATATAGGCACATAGGGCATGACGGTAGAGCTACATATATTTATGAAGCCAGTTATCTTGCCCATTCCCTATGAACAGCAATTTCAAACTTTTTCCCTTTCTTCAAACTTTCCATGTCACCACATTGTCCTTACAAGAGATGACTGTGCATATCACTTCACCATGTTCACCATGAAAGTACAGCAGAAATCCCCTTATGGGATGTGGTTGGGATTACACATTGTTACATGAACTGAAAAGGCTTATTAAAGCAGGAAATCACTAAAAAAGAAACATATGTATAACGTAGACATTTTATTTTAACTTAAAACATAAGTGGGCCTGGGTGCAGTGGCTCACACCTGTAATCCCAGCACTTTGGGAGGCTGAGGTGGGAGGATCACTTGAGCCCAGGAGTTCAAGGCCACAGTGAACTATAATGGGGCTACTGTACTCCAGCCTGGGTGACAGAGAAAGACCTTGTCTCAAAAAACAAAAACAAAAACAAAACATAGTGGGCATCCATTTGTTAATCATCTGAGTTAGAGCCAAGACCTTTTGGAGAAGGTCCATAAGTTGGAGTTTGCAAAAATCATGACAATGATTTTTCATTGATGATGTCCAATTTGGACTTTTTAGGTAAAGCAATACAGGTGAAAGTCCTACTCAGTTTTAGGGGTTCTGTTGTTTTTTTTTTTTAAATCCAAACTTTTATAGTTGACTTTGCCCACACCTACTTTGACCCAAAAAAGTAGCAACTCACCTTTTAAAGGATTTTTCGCAAAGTGTAGCTTTCATTTAGTTTGATTTTATTTCACTCGATTTTATTTTAAATTGATTTCCTTCAGCTCACCTTGTTAAATATTATAAGTACAACTGGCATGAACAGGTCACAAAGGGAAGGGGGTTCTTTAGCGGGGAGAATCTGTGCACAGAGCTCTCCTGCCATAAAGCAGTTTCCTTTTCCTAAACTGCCAGTTCACCTGCATGCGCAGCTCCAGCCTCCTTCCTGTCAATATGGTAAGGGAGGAGACCACCCTTCATACCGTCTTATGCCCAATTTCTGCCTCCAAAGAAAGAAGAAATAAAAACTAAAAGGCAGAAATGAAATCCACAGGCAGACAGCCCGGCCCTGCACCCTGGGCCTGGTAGTTAAAGATCGACCCCTGACCCAATCGGTTATATTATCTATAGATTACAGACATTGTATGGAAATACACTGTGAAAATCCCTATCTCGTTTTGTTCTGATCTAATTGATCTAATTACCGGTGCGTGCAGCCCCCAGTCACGTACCCCCTGCTTGCTCAATCAATCAGGACCCTCTCACATGCACATCCTTAGAGTTGTGAGCTCTTAAAAGGGACAGGAATTGCCCACTTGGAGAGCTTGGCACTTGAGATAGGAGTCTTGCCGATGCCCCAGGCCAAATAAACCCCTTCCTTCTTTAACTCAGTGTCTGAGGAGTTTTGTCTGTGGCTTGTCCTGCTACAATGGAAGAGAGCTCCTTTGGTCGAAAGACCCCTTCACCTGGGCTCTGTATCCGATCTCCCCTCAACACCTCCGTCTGTCTCCCTCTCTTGCATCTTCAACATCTCCCTCTTTTCTAAATCCTTCCCGTGGGCATTTAAACCTACTCTGTTTACTCTGATTACAGACACAATCATCTTTAGGCCCCTGTCTTTCTCCAGTGACCACCCTCCTCTTCACAGTTGGGTTTTTATAAGACTTGCCTACGCTCCCAGGCTTCCTGCTTTCGCTTCTCTGATTCACTTCTTATCTCATCTCCTCCACTGAAATGCTTCTCATCAAGGTCACCAGTGACCTCTTTGTGTTCTCTAACATTTGTTTCTCTGGAATGTTAGTCACTGCAGACCACGTCTTCCCTTTCTCGAATCTTCCTCCCTCAGCTTCTGTGATATCTCACTCCTGGTTTTCCTTTAACCAGCTGGCCATTCGAATGTCAGAATTCCTTTAGGCTTCATCCTAGGCCTGCTTTCTACTTGCTTTATTTTCTGTGGTTTCATCCACTCCTATAGCTTTACTACCATCAATTGATGATGACTCTCAAACCTATGATTCCATCCTGATCTTCTCCTTAGCTCCAGAACAACGCAGCCAACAGCCTACTGGTCACATCTATTAATATGTTCCAGGGGGACCTTAACCTCAACCTGTCCAAAATGCAATTCATCACTTTGCCTTTCTTCCCCAACCTGCTTTTCCTCTATTGTCCTTATTTTTCTGAAGGGTACCAATATTTGCCCAGTTTCCAAACCAGGAACCTGGAAGACATCATTCACTCATTTCTCCCTTTTACTCTATACATCTGATCAACTACATTAGTCATCCATTCAACAAACATTCATCTATCTATATCAATCCTTTACAGGTTAGACTTGCCGGTTTAGCAAATACAGGAGATTGGAGTTTCCAGTTCCAAAATGGCCACACAGAAGCAAGCTGGCTTTTCCCCCCACCCACCCACTCAACCACCATTTCCCCCACGAAACAAACAAACAAACAAACAAATATATAGGACTGAGATCTTCACCAGCAACAAACCAGAGCTCAAGTATGAGGATGAGACAGTTCCTGTGGCGACAGAGAAACGGAAGAACTCTGAGACAGTGGTAGGAGAACCAGACATCTGCATCTGCAATGCCCTTTCCACCCCATTCTGCAAGACATGAACCACATGGAAAATCCCCCTCCAACTTCTGGTTCCTAAGCTGGAAAAGTGAAACTGAGATGGTTAATAAGCTTCCTCACCTTTCTGGCTTTTCTGGCAGGAGAACTGTCCTTGCCTTAACCCACAAGTAGCATTAGGACTGTTTCGTGGGAGAAATATCCCTAAGGATAGGCAGAGACAAATAGGGAGGCAGGGCTACCATCTTCAGCCCAGAAACTCTGCTCTGTAACTTGGCCAAAGGAGACCAGATAAAAGTGGCTGTAGGAGGTATGTTCCCCAGGCCCCCTGGGCACGAAGCCCTAGCCAGCCTTCCCACACTGCTGGGATAATCCCTTTGGGACCTTCCACATTTGGGACAGGCAGTGCTTCAACCATTTATTATAGCCAAGGTGAACCTGAGCTTAAGGTCACCTAGAACTGAAAAGGAGGCAGTGATTTGAATAACTAATCCTTCATTGCAAAGACACAGACATATACTCACAAGAAACAAAAGCAAATGGGAAACCATGACCTTGCCAAAAAGACAAAGCAAAAATCCAGTGACTGACCCGAACAAGATGGCAATTTGTGAGCTCTCCAACCAAGAATTCAAAATAGCAGTTTTAAGGAAATTCAGCGATCTCCAAGATAACACAGAAAAACAATTCAAAAATGTATCGGAGAAATCTAACAAAGACATTGAAATAATTTTACTCAGACAGAAATATTGGAAGTGAGAAATACATTTGCTGAGTTGAAAAACTCTAGAGATTCTCAACAGCAAAATGAACCAAGCAGAGGAAAGAATCAGTAGCTTGAAGACTGACATTTGAAAATACATAGAGAAGAAAAAAGAAAAAGAACAAAAAGGAACAAAGACCACCTACAAGATATAGAAAAAAACTTCAAAAAACCAAATCTAGGAATTATTAGTGTTTAAGAGGAAACTGAGGAACAGCAAAAGGTAGAAAGCTTATTCAAAGAAATAATGATAAAACATTTCCCTAAACTTGAGAAAGATGTAAATATGCAGGTATAGGAAAGTCTTAGAACACCAAACAGATTCAACCCAAATAAAACTACAAATAAATTGGGAATTTAATGGTCAAATTCCCAAAGGCTAAAGATAAAGTGAAGATCCTAAAAGCAGTGAGAGATAAGAAGCAAATAATATATTAAAAAGCTCCAGTTCATCTGGCCACAGACCTCTCAACAGAAACCACAGAGACCAGGAGGGAGTAGAAAAACGTTTTCAAAGTGCTAAAAGAAACAACAACAAAAAAAACCTGTCGCCCGAGAATATTGTATCCGCAAAATTGTCATTCACATTTGAAGGAGAGATAAAATCTTTTAGAGAAAACAAAAGCTGAGAGAATTCGCCAACACCAGTTCTGTCTTGCAAGAAAGGCTAACAGTAGTTCTTCAATCTGAAAGAAAAAACCACTAATGTGCAAAGGAAAACTATTCAAGGTATAACATCCACTGGCAAAGTAAATACACAGACAAACCCAGAATACTCTATTATTGTATTTGTGGTGTGCAGTCCACTTATAACTCTAGAATGAAGCCCAGAAGGTAAATCTAACAAAAACAACTATAGATACAGCAACCTGTTAAGAGATAGACAATATTAAAATAAATTGAGACAACTAAAAGTCAAAATGTGTGTTGGGGGTGGTGGAGTTAAAATGTGGAATTTTCTGTTGTTTTTTTGTTTTGTTTTGTTTTGTTTTTTGCCTTTGTTTCTAGTGTTTTATTTGTGATCTAGGATAAGTTGTCATCTCTTTAAAATAACTTTTATAGCTATAAAATGTTTTTATAAGCCTCATGGTCACCGCAGCATAAAAATCTATAGTAGCTTCAATAAAAATAAAAAGCAACAATTTAAAACATACTACTAGAGATAATCACTTAACCACAAAGGAAGAGAGGAGTCTCAAAACACAGAAAACAAGCAACAAAATGACAGTAGTAAGTCCTTACTTATCAATACTAACACTGAATGTAAATTGTCTCAGTTCTCTAATTAAAAGGCATAGAGTGGCTGGGCATGGTGGCTCATGCCTATAATCCCAGTAGTTTAAGAGGCTGAGTTGGGCAGATCACTGGAGCTCAGGAGTTCGAGACCAGCCTGGGCAACATGGCAAAACATGTCTCTACAAAAAATATAAAAATTAGCTGGGCATGGTGGCACATGCCTATAGTCCCAGCTACTTGAGAGGCTGAGATTGGAGAATTGCCTGAGCCCGGGAGGTCAAGGCTGCAGTGAACCATGGTTGTGCCACTGCACTCCAGCCTGGGCAACAGAGTGAGACTCTACCTCAAAAAAAAAAAAAAAAAAAAAAAAAAAAAAAAAGGCATGAGGAGCTGAATTGATAAATAAAGAATATTTAACTAATGCTGCCTTCAAGAAGCCCACTTCGCCTATAAAAATGCACATAGACTGAAAGTGATAGGGTTGAGAAAGCTATTCCATGCAACTGGAAACCAAAAACAAGCATGAGTAACTATACTTATATCAGATAAAATAGACTACAAATCAAAGACTATCAAAAAAATAAGGATGGTCACTATATAATGATAAAGGGGTCAATTCAGCAAGAGGATATAAAAATTATAAACATCTATACACCTAACACCAGAGCTCCCAAAAATATAAAGTAAACATTAATAGGAAGAGATAGACTGCAGTACCATAATAGTACAGGCTTCAACACCTCATTCACAGTAGTAGATAGATCATCCAGACAGAAAAATCAACAAGGAAACAGTAGGGTTAAACTACACACTATATCTGATAGGCCTAACTGGCATTTACAGATTTTACCCCATTGCTGCAGAATACATAGTCTTTTCATCAGCACATGGAATATTTCTCAGAATAGACCATATCTTAGGTCTGCATAAACTCAAAAAAATAGAAATCATGTCAAATATCTTCTCTTACCACAATGGAATAAAACTAGAAATCAATAACAAGAGCAACCTTGGAAAATAAATCAAACATGAAAATTAAACAACATGCTCCTAAATGACTTGAAACTAAGGAAAATGGAAATACAACATACCAGAATCTATGTGATACAACAAAAGCAGCACTAACAAGGAAGTTAAAAGCAACAAATCCCTAGATCAGAAAAGTAGACTAAAGAACGTAATGATGTACCTCAAGGAATTAGGCAAGCATGAACAAGCCAAATCCAAAATTAGTAAAAGGAAAGATATAATAAAAATCAGAGCAGAATAAATGAAATTGAGATCGAAAAATCAATGAAATGAAAAGTTGGCTTTTTGAAAAGATATAATCAACAAAACTTTAGCTAGACTAATTTTAAAAAACAAAGAGACTCAAATCAAATTAAATCAAATAAATAGAAATGAAAAATGGGACAAAGAAACTGAGACCTCAGAAATACAAAGAATCATTGAGACTATTATAAACAACTGTATGCTAACAAATTGGAAAACCTAGAAGAAACAGACAAACTCCAGAACACATATAGCCTACCAAGATTGAACCATAAAGAAATAGAAAACCTCAACAAACCAATAATCAAAGCCATAATAAAATGTCTCTTACCAAAGAAAAGCCTAGGAGTTTATTATTTCGCTGCTGAATTCTACCAACCATTGATTCATTTATTTTTTGAGATAGGGTCTCACTTTGTCACCCAGGCTGGAGTACAGTGGATGGCTCACTGCAGCCTCAGCCTCCTGGGCTCAAGTGATCTTTCTGCCTTGGCTACCTAAGTAGCTGCAACTACAGGCATGTGCCACAACACCCAGCCGATATTTGGATTTTTTTGTAGAGATAAGGTCTCACTGTGTTGCCCAGGATGATCTTGAACTCTTGAGCTCAAGTGATCTTCCCATCCTGGCCTCCCAAAGTGCTGGGATTACAGGCATGAGCCACGGTGCCTGGCCTCTACCAAACATTCAAGGAACTAATACCAACCCTACTCAAACTATTCTAGAAAATTGAAGAGGACATTCTTCCAAATTCATTTCATGAGGACAGCATTACCCTGATACCAAAACCAGACAAGAAAATACCACAAAAGAAGAAAACTACAGGTCATATCTCTGATGGACATAGATGCAAAAATCCTCAACAAAATACTAGCAAACTGAATTTAACAGTACATTAAACACATCATTCATGGTGATCAAGAGGGATTCATCCCAGGGATGCAAGGATGTTTCAACATACACAAATCAATACATGTGATATATCACATTAATGGAATTAAGAACAAAAACCATATAATTATTTCAATAGATGCCAAAAAAATTTTTATAAAATTCAACATCCTTTATGATAAAATGGCTCATCAAAATGGGTATAGAAGGAACATACCTCAAAATAATAAAGGCCATCTGTGACAAACCCATGGCTAACATCATATTGAATAGGGAAAAATTGAAGGCCTTTCCTCTAAAGACAGGAACCACACAAGGATGTCCACTTTCACCACTATTATTCAACATAATACTGGAAAGTCCTGCCCAGAGTAATTTGGCAAAAGAAAGAAACAAAGGGCATCCAAATTGGAAAGGAAGAAGTCAAATGAGCCTTGTTTGTACGTGACAAATCTTATACCTAGAGAAACCTAAAGTCTCCACCACAAAACCGTTAGAACTGATCAATTCAATCAAGTCGCAGGACACAAAATCAACATGCAAAAATCAATCATATTTATATATGCCACCAGTGAACAATTTGTAAAAGAAATCAAAACACATAGGAATCAATCTAACCAAAGAAGTGAAAGATCTATACAAGTAAAACAATAAAATTCTGATGAAAGACATTGAACAGGACACAATAAAATGGAAAGATACTCCATGCTCGTGGATTGAAAGAGTTAATATTGTTAAAATTACAATACTACCCAAATTAATTTACAGATTCAATGCAATCCCTATCAAAATACCAATGACATTCTTCACAGAAACAGAGAAAACAATCCTAAAATTTATATGGAACCACAAAAGACCTCAAATAGCCAAAGCAATCCTGAACAAAAAGAATAAAGCTGGAGGCATCACACTACCTAACTTCAAAATTTACCACAAAGCTATAGTAACCAAAGCAGCATGATTTTATGCCAGTATGCCAGCATACTGGCATAAAAACAGACACACATAGACCAATGGAACAGAATAGAGAACCCAGATATAAATCCATGCATTTACAACCAACTCGTCTTTGACGAAGGCATGAAGAACATACAATGGGGAAAGGACAGTCTTTTCAATAAATGGTGCTGTGAAAACTGGATAACTATATGCAGAAGAATGAAACTAGACCCTTATCTCTCAACATATACAAAAATCAACTCAAAATGGATTACTGACTTGAATCTAAGACCTGAAACTATGAACTACTAGAGGAAAACATTGGGGAAATACTCAAGGGCCTTGGTCTGGGCAAAGATTTCTTGTGTAAGACCTCAAAAGTATAGGCCATCAAAGCAAAAACAGACAATTGGGATTACATCCAGCTAAAGAGCTCCTGCACGCAAAGGAAACAACTAACAAAGTGAATAGACAACCCACAAAATGGGAGAAAATATTTGCAAACATCACTAATCATCAGAGAAATGCAAATAAAAAACACAGTGTGATCATATCTATCAGCTCAGTTAAAATGGCTTGTATCAAAAAGACAGGCAGTAACAGATGCCTACAAGGACATGGAGAAAGGGGAGCCCTCATCCACTATTGGTGGGAGTATAAATTAGTACCACCACTATGAAGAACAGTATGGAGGCTACTCAGCACACTAAAGATAGAACTACCATATCATCCAGCAATCCCACTCCTGGGTTTATATGTGAAAGATAGGAAATCAATATATCAAAGAGATAGCTTCACGCCCATGTTTATTGCAGCACTATTCACAATAGCCAAAATATGAAATGAATCTAAGTGCCCATCAATGGATGAATGGATAAAGAAAATGTGATATATATACACAGTAGAATATTATTAAGCTATAAAAAAAGAATGAAATCCTGCCCTTTGCAGCAACATGGATAGAAATGGAGGCCATTATGTTATGTGAAATAAGCCAAGCACAGAGAGACAAATATCATATGTTCTCACTCATATATGGGAGCTAAAAAAAAAAAGTGATTCTCATGAAGACAGTAGATTGGTGGTTACCAGAGGCAGAGAAAGGGAGGAGAATAAAGGGAAAACAAAGAATATCAATGTATTTATTACTACTGAACTGCATCTAAAAATGGTAAATATGGCAAATTATATATGTATATTGTACCCCAATAAAATTTTAAAAAATACAGGAACCCAGTTTAATTTGAATTTCAGATAAAACATAATTTTTTTTTTTAGAATAAGTATATTCCATGCACTATTTGGTATGTAATTATATTCAACATTTTACTGTTTACTTGAAATTCAAATTTAACTGGGTGTTCTATATTTTATCTGGAAACCCTATTAAGAGTTTTGAATTTCAATAATTCATATCACAGCCTTAGTTTAGAATTCTAAAATATGAAACAAAAGCCACAATTTCAAAACTGAAAACTTGCAACATAAACTATATAAGCTCAATTTGTTACAGGTGCAACTCACTTAGACCCATGTGTCCCAAGATAAGGCCACAGACAAACCATTTTAACACTTAACTCCACAGGGACCTGTGTGTCCCAACAAGCCCACTTACCATTCCAGAAGTGTCTTAGCTCAGGCTGCCATCACCAAATACCACAGACTGGGTGACTTAAACAACAGAAATTTTTTTTCTCACAGTTCTGGAGAATAGAAGTCCAAGACCAAGTGCTAGCGTGGTCTGTTTCCGGTGAGGGCTCTCTTCCTGGCTTGTAGATGGTGGCCTTCTTTTTTCTTTTTCTTTCTTTCTTTTTTTTTTTTTTTAAAGACAGAGTCTTGCTCTGTCACCCAGGCTGGAGTGCAATGGCTTGATCTCAGCTCACTGTAAGCTCTGCCTCCCAGGTTCAAATGATTCTCCCGCCTCAGCCTTCCAAGTAGCTGGGATTACAGGCACCCACCACCATGCCCAGTTACTTTTTGTATTTTTAGTAGAGATGGGGTTTCACCATATTGGCCAGGCTGGTCTTGAACTCCTGACCTAGTGATCCACCCACCTCAGCCTCCCAAAGTGCTAGGATTACAGTTGTGAGCCACTGCACCTGGCCAATGGTGGCCTTCTTAATGTGTCCTCACATGGTGGGAGTTAGGAAGCAGGGATTGGGGACAGAGGAAGAGGAGGGGAAGGGGAGAGGAGGATGGAGGAGGAAGAGAAAAAGCTCTCTGGTGCCTCTTCTTATAAGGGCACTAATCTCATTATGAGGGCCCCACCCTCATCACCTCATCTAACCCTAATTATCTCCCAAAGGCCTGATCTCCAAACACCATCACACTGGGGGGTGGGTCTTCAACATATGAATTGGGAGGGAAAAACAATTCAATCCATAACACAGAAACTTACCTAGTTTATAAATTGGATCAATCCCTGACAAAATATCACTGATCAATTTCCACTCTGAAAATACCCCATGACTAACCAGCATCCTAAGCTCCCCACTTTGAGACACTATGGGGCTCTATCAAGATGATGTTGATCCTCGAGTTTAATAAGAGCTGATGTGGGTTCTGTGACATCATCATCTCTCTGCTTCTGATTGGTCAACTATCCTCTCTCTCTCCTCACTTTTCTCTCTCTAATCCAGTGGTTCTCAAACATTAGCTGTACGTGAGTCCCTTGGGGAGCTTCTGAAACCTCAGGCTGCTGGGCGTACTCCCGGAGTTCCTGATTCAGTAAGTCTGGGATGGGGCCTGGGAATTTGCATTTCTAACAAGTTCCCTGATGCTGTTGCTGTTGCTGGTCCAGGGATCATGCTTTGAGAACCTCTGCCTTAGTGATCCTCTTGAATTGTCTGGGGTGGGGGTTAGGGGCGGTGGCTTTGCATTGGCATTTTATAAAGTTCCCCACGTAATTCTGACATGGAGACACCGTTGAAAACACTGTTCTAATGCATATTCCACACTGTAGTCAGTGTGCTTACAGATCCGATAAAGGAACTCATCGGCTTAAAACAGTGAATGCCATCTCACTGCCCTCAGTGTCTACAGCCCCTTAAGAAGACTTATGGGGCCCTGTATGATGGATTTCCATTTACTTCTTCACTCTCGCCTCCAACCCCTTCTTGAACTACCTCACCTCCTCATGCCCCAGTCCAGGATTACTGGGGAAACCACAGTTCCCTGAAGATGATCGTGATCTTTTTCTCCCCAAGTCTTTGCCCATTCTGCATCTTTACTGGGGAAGCTCTCACCACCAACACACCTCTCTAGCTGGCTAACCCTTTCTTGCTCTTTAGAGCCTTACTACTAACAGCGTGATCCATGGACCAGCTGCAACAGCCTCTTCTGGCAGCTTGTTAGAAATGCAGAGTTGCCCAGGTGCGGTGGCTCACACTTGTAATCCCAGCACCTTGGGAGGCCAAGGTGGGAGGATCGCTTGAGTCCAGGAGCTTGAGACCAGCCTGGCAACACAGCAAAACCTTGTCTCTACAAAAAATACAAAAACTTAGCCAGGCATGGTGGTTCACGTCTGTAGTCACAACTACTCGGGAGGCTGAGATGAGAGGAGGTCAAGGCTGTAGTGAGCGGTGATCACGGCCTGGGAGACAGAGCAAGACTCTCAAAAAAAAAAAAAAAGCAGAACTTTGGGCCTCACTCCAGACCTCCTGAATCAGAACCCACATTTTAACAAGATCCTAGAATGATTCACATTTACAGTAAAATTTAAGAAACTGTTTTCAGGCTCCTGTAGATGTACTTTCTCTGGACTGATGCGTCTGAGTCCCAGAAACTCAGCCAGGTGCCTCTCCTATGTGCTGCCACCGCAACCTTCCCTAGCACTTAACACATTGCTCCTGACCAGAGCCTAGTGGCCTGCAAGCTCCGCAGGGACAGGAACTGTATCTTGACGCATGCTTGCGTTCTCCACTCCAGCACAGTACCTGGCACATAGCAGATGCTCAAAAATAGTTATCAATTAAATACATGTTTTTAGAAACAAGTAGATAAAGTATTAGCTCTCTGGTTAGAGAATTTTGGACTTAAGTTCTTGATTTACTGCTTACTAGCTGTAGGACCCTGAACAAGTCACCTTCCTCCCAGAAGTTGTTACTCATTGTTAAGTTGAGAATATTATCAAGTTGAGAAATATATCAGCCCTACAGGGTTGCTGTCAGGATTAGTGATGTAATAGATGTAAACCCAGAATGCTATGTCTGCCAAGTCAGGGTTGGCACAATAAAGAAGAGTGCCCTCTGCCTTAGTTCTCCCAAGCGGCAAGTCTTGACTGAGTTGGGTGGAATACTACTTGTTGAAATAGAAAGGGTGGCCACACTTGAGCTTAATGCCATTTTTCTTTCTGTTTTCCCCCAACTGCATAAAAGTAAAACCAAATAAACAAACCTGAGAACAGAGCTGGAATCAATGCCTTTCTCGGCATTGTGTCAGGAGAACAAAACTTAAACTGGGGCCAGCAGACCCTTAAGCTCCTTAAGCCAGGCTCTGGGACCCTTGGGATTACATTTTTAAAATCCTCTCTCCAGTTCCAAACAAAAGTAAACAAGGGAACCTTTTATAGTGTGGTTCAAGGTGAGGCAGTAAACAAATGAGCTTTAAGCAGAATAATCAGCTTAATATGTACTAGCTGGAGGTTAACATTTGCATTGAGAAAGGTCTTATGGTCTTTTTGATAATTCATTCGGAGTTCACTCTAACATCCTCTACCCTCATTCTCCAACCACATGATTCTCTCAACCTCTCAATCTCCCACTCCCACACGTAGTCTACCACTTGGCCAAATAATGAGAGACGAATGGAATGGTCACACCGGAATCAAAGGGATAAAAGACGAAGGGACTTTGAAAGAGGAGAAAGAGAAGGCAAGCGGAGGGAAACTGTCCGTCCACTGCAGACTCAAGTGTTTGTTGGCTCAAAAAGTTGAGGACTAAAGCCACCCTAGGTCTCAGCCACCCTGCAGGCTTTGTGTGGGTGAGAAAACTTGACCTGATTATACGGTCCTAAGTGTGCTAGACTGGCTAAACCAAAGACTGTTGTATAATAAATCAGGCCACCCCTGCACCGCTTCCATGATCACAGAGAACATAATGCTGGCGTTATTAGATAAGCTGCAAAGGTCATCAAGATGCTTCTTTGAACTACCACACCCAAACCAAACACTTGCTCTGATCTTTGGATAAATAACATGTGGATGAACAAACATTTCATACTTTCATTATCTTTATCTGTGTAAGGGACAAAATCTGTCACCCACTGTGTACTTCTGAAAAAATTATAGGAACAAGTTGACATACTCTCTCAATGATACAGAATTCTCTGCAAAAATTAAATTATAAAATTAATTGTGAGAAACACAGGAAACTGCTTATGGAGGGTTCAGAGTAAGAGACTGACAGCAGGGAGTAATAAGGCTTCTCCTCCATTTCCTTCTTGGAAACTTTTTCTGCACAGAGAAAATGTGGTTGAAAATCTATTGTGCCTTGGATTGAGTTAAAGATAACACCCAAGGATTTATACAGATTTAGCTCTCATCTGGTCCCTTGAAGTGGGGGTGGGGGGAGTTAAAATATCTACTATAAATCCATTGAATAATGCACTGATAACCCAAATTGTGTCCCACTCCCCTCTTGGCACATTGGACTTCTGTTTCTCTGGCTGGGTATTTCCATTTGTCCTATAATACAATGACAGGCTCTTACAATGCCAGTTTTCCCCCATTGGAGAACCAAAAGGAGGGGCTGAACCCATTTCTTGGGCTTTCATCCCTGGCTACATGGGTCCAGATCTCTAGCCAAGCCCTTCCTGTAGGACTGTTGAAAGACTCGAGCAGGCAGCCCTGCCTTTGCTGCCTCCCTTTATTCGTTCTCACCTCCGTCCATTCATCGGCCAGATTTAGCTCATGACTTCTACTCCAATCATAATGGTCTCCCCTTAAGTCAAGCTTATCAAATGCTGTGAGGAATGAATTCTGTGGGCCACATGCAGGAACACAGCGTTCTTCCCGGCTCAGCTCTGCTCCTCTCTCAGGGAAGAGGTCTGTGGGGCCTCTGGCTGCCTGCCCTGTTCTGAGGGTCACACCTGGTCACTGAAACATATTCTCCTCAAGGCTGTTGACCTTCCTTTCTTGATTCAGGCTTTCCAATCCCTACCTTGGGAAGGAGGCAGGCACCCTATTTCTCTGGCCCTCCTCCCTCCCTGCCCACCCCTACCAACTAGGCTGGGCTGCCTGACAAGCACCACGTGACCTCGCCTGTTTCTTCTGATGCCCAGTTTCCACTGGACCTCTGTGTCCTCATTACAAATGAATTTTATCAACTAGCTGGGGCTTCTTCTCACCTAGTTTGTTAGAATCCAGCACTAGTAAGTCTAGCAGTGTTCCTTCAGTGCAAACGGTGTGATGAAGGTGAATGTAAGTTAACATTGATTTTACCCTCAGCGGCTCCTGGGAAGCCATACTTCAGGACTGGTAAATCAGCACGAGGAGGATCACAGCCCAGGGTCCCCACAGAGGGAGTGGTGCTGCCAATCTTTATCTAACCCAGGAACAGAGAATCCCTCAATTACCTAGGTGATGTTAAAAAGAATGCTCGTTGGTCAAGGACTGTTCCTGGAGTTTTTCTAAGTAACTATTCCTATAGCTATTTAGAAACTGACTTTCAAGAATATTTGCCTGTCTGATAAAATTAAGTGATAAAAAATTCTATATTAAGGTAAAATGGGCTGAATCTTTTTAGGTGGTGTTTTCTTGGTCTTTTTGTATGATTGGCTTCATACAGTGAGTACTGCAAAGGGGTGTCCATGAACGAGGCTGTCCTCACAGGGAAAGGGTTGGTGCCCTGAATAATTCCTTGGGAGGAGTGAAAGAGAAATTTTAGAAACTTTACGAGACACTGGTTTATTCCAAAGAATTCTAGACTTTGATAAACTTTACAAATTGCCAAGCCGAGGCTCTCATTCACCTTTTCTCATGTAAATAATAGAACGATACAAATATATCTGTCATTTATTTTACTACTATAGATAGTTGTTTGCCATTTACTATTCGTTCTCTGTCCAAAATTTCAGATTGCAGTTGATTCTCATTATACGTGGTAGTTCTGTTCTGTAGTCGCTGTGAGCCCTGAATTAGCAAATGCAAACTGTTGCTCCCGGGGAAATACAGGGTTAGGCTCTTTCTAGCCTCTAGTCACATTTTCTTCTTTTATAACGTTATCTTTTGGAGCCTCAGCCTGACATTCTGGGGAGAGGGAGACCCTGGGCTGGATAGCACTCCCCATTGGGGTTATAACGTTCATCCATTTCTATCTCTTCTCTTTCTCCCAACCTCCGCCTGCTGGTCCCCTCTCTAGTCATATTTTTTTCAAATGATCAATATGTAGCCTTATTTTATGTGTGTTTCTATTTAAAGACACTGTGCTCAATATTTACTGTTGATGCACTAACATCCAGTTCACAGCCAACAGCACTATAAGATATGCCTGAACAAGGTTTATCTAACACGTGTATTTTCTCCACAAAGCACCTCACAGCCTTCCTGGGCTTAGGAACACTGGGCAGTGCCTCAGCACTACACTTGGAGTCCACTTTAAATGAAAACATGCATTGTATGACTCAAACTTTTTGCCACTCTGCACATGTCTGCCTCAACAGCATGAAGCATATTTATTTGGGGGATGCAAATAAATCATACTTAGTAGGTGGATTAGCAAATATGCAATCTGTGAATAATAAGGATTAGTGAGGAATAGTGAGAACTGTGCATATTCTTGGTTCCGTGGCCACTCCTGTCCCAACTACCTTCATTCTTGGCTTCTCTTCTAGAATCCTCCTAGGCCTGTCTTCCTGAAGTGAAATCCATGATAGGAACCTGTTATTACCACTCTTCAAGTCACCTTACATCTACCCCTCTCTGCAGGGAATATCTGTGAACTGGCAGGAGTGGGATGCATTAAATTCAATCATATTTAAGAGATCATAGCTGATAGGACACTGTTCCAAGGATATTTACAATTGTGTAAGGACCTGTTCTTTAATCATACTGAGGAATGAAGCTTTATCAGGATTGCAGAGTCATAGGGTGGGTACTACGGAAAGTGGGGCTAAAGAAGGTTCACTTCTTTCTTTGTATAAATTGAGTTTGTATAAATTTTGTATAAATTGTACAAGTGCAACTTTGTTATATGCATACATTGTGTAATGGTCAAGCTTTTAGGGTATCCATTAACGGATAGCATACATTGTACCCGTTAAATAATTTCTCATCATCCACTCCCTTCCCACTCCTTCACCCTCCTGAGTCTCCATGGTCTATCTTTCCACATTCTGTCACATTTTTAATCCAGTCATCCACTGATGGACACTTAGGTTTATTCTGTATTTTTGCTATTGTGAATAGTGCTGTGATAGACATATGAGTCCAGGTATCTTTTTGTTTTTGTTGAAACAGAGTCTTGTTCGATTGCCCAGACTGGAGTGCAGTGGCATAATCATGGCTTACTGCAACCTTGACCTCTTGGGCTTAAGCATTCTTCCCACCTCAGTCTCCCAAGTAACTGAGACTATAGGTGTGCACCACCACACTCAGCTAATGTTTTATTTGTCATAGAATAGGATCTGACTATGTTCCCCAGGCTGGTCTTGAACCGCTATGCTCAAGCAGTCCTCCCACCTCAGATTCCCAAAGTGCTGGGATTACAGATAAGAGCCACTATGCCTAGCCAGGTATGTTTTTGATATATTGATTTACTTTCCTTTGGGGAGATGTCCAGTAGTGGGATTGCTGGATTGTATGGTGGTTCTCTTTTCAGAAGAAGGTTCATTTCTGATATCACATCACTAAGGAACCACCTACTATGGGAATTGGAGCTTTCTTCCTAGGCCCATGGTTGTAAAAATGTCCCATGAAGTCTATGGTTCTGGAGTTCTGTTTGATGCCAACAATCTCAGAGCATTAGAGCCCATGGCCCACTCCTCCTGGGGTCTCACTGAGCATTTCAAGTTGCTGTCCCAATGGCCAAAGGGAGACATACCTGTAGATTGGCTGCAAGTTCTTAAGCAGGTAAAATTCTGGAGTCAAGCATCCATCATATCATACAAGATCCCTGGCCATGAGAGTACCTCCTCCAGGAATCGGCTGGATGGGAAGACATGTTCCGTGTCAGCCCTCCAAATGTGGTCCAGAGAACTCCTTGTGGCTTGGGTATGCTTCCTATTGTTCAAAGTTTTATCATTATGAAAAGACCGTTCTAACCAGAGCCTGCTGAGATAAAAGCTGCTGCCCCATCCTGTGCTGGGGCATGTGAGTGCTATTTCAGTGGCTGTGTCCACAGCTCTGAAAATCTATACCTTGGATGAAAGCCCAGCTAGAGAATGGAACGTTCCCTTATATATATTCTCTGAAAAACTGTCACATATGCTCAGACATGAAAGAACAGAAAGGCTGATCCTGGCAGCTCCCCACGCTGCAGAATTTCAAAAATGCCTGCGGCCTCACCAAAATGAACTGACTGAACAAAAGGAAGTGGAACGAGTGAAAGGAGACAGAAGGCTGGCCGATACGGTTGCCTCTCTTCCCTCCATCCCCAGCCTCCCTCCCTCCAGATGTTTTTGCTGAGCTTCTGTCAGCCTTACTGGCTTACCCTTTAGTCCCTGCCCCAGGGAGCTGAATTCAAGCAAGTACAGCAAATGTTGCACAAATCAAGAAAAAAGGCTGCCTTTTCCTGTTAACTAACTTTAGTTCTAGTTTATTTTTAAAGCAACACATTGTTTTCCTAATTATAAGACTTGCCAAACTTATTGCAAAAAAAAGAAAAGAAAACTGCAGGTAAGCAACAAGAACAAGTGTCAAAAATCAAGTATAATCTCATCATCCAGATATAACCATTGTTGACATTTTTGTTTCTTTTAGCCTTTTTCTATAAATCTTTTCTTTGTGGGGGAGGGGGACGAGGTCTCACCCTGTCACCCAGGCTGGAGTGTAGTGGCACAATCATGGCTCATTACAGCCTCAACCTCCCTGGCTCAAGTGATCCTCCCACCTCAGCTTCCCGAGTAGCTGGGACCACAGTCATGCATCACCATGTCCAGCTTATTTTTAAATTTTTTGTAGAGACGGGCTGCACTATATTGCCCAGCCTGCTCTCGAACTCCTGGGCTCAAGTGATTTTCCCATTTCATCCTCCCACAGTATTGAGATTACAGGTGTGAGCCACCATGCCTGGCCCTCTCTGTGAATCAATATGAATAAATATGTTTCCAATGGGATTACATCATGAATATTGTTTTGTATACTGCTTTTTCCCCTCACTTGGCAATATATTCCAATCATATCTTCAGAGCACCTTTTTTTTTTGAAAAGGACAATTCATCCAATTATTTATAGGATGATAATGGGCGATAGGGTTGGAGTTTTAAAATGTTTCCATGTGAACCTTTTGCAATTCTCTTTACCTGCCTTTTCTGTGGTATTAAACACATTGCTTAATTCCTATTGTCTATATTTTGGATTGGCAAATTTCTTTTTCTTTTTATTATTATACTTTAAGTTCTGGGGTACATGTGCAAACATGCAGTTTTGTTACACAGGCATACATGTGCCATGGTGGTTTGCTGCACCCATCAACCCATCATCTACATTAGGTATTTCTCCTATTGCTATCCCTCCCCTAGCCTGCCAGCCCCCAAGAGGCCCCAGTGTGTGATGTTCCCCTCCCTGTGTCCATGTGTTCTCATTGTTCGACTCCACTTATGAGTGAGAACATGTGGTGTTTGGTTTTCTGTTCTTGTGTTAGTTTGCTGAGAATGATGGTTTCCAGCTTCATCCATGTCCCTGCAAAGGACATGAACTCATCCTTTTTATGGCTGCATAGTACTCCATGGCAGACCACCATTTTTAATAGCTGCATGGACTTCTATTATCATAATTCTTTTAATCAATTCCTATTGTTGAACTTTTACATTATTTCCAGGAATTAAGTTGAAAATACATAGAAAGTATTTAACATCCAGGAGGGCATGGACCCGCCACTCAGGATGACCAGGCTGTCAGACCAGAGCTGGGTTCTGGAGGCCCCAGACTGTTCCAGGCATTAACCTTGGTGTTTGAATGGCAGGGCCTAATTTCACAGGAGGATCCAGGAGGCAGGCAGGTGGGGGCATTTTGGAGAAGCACTCCAAGCAGCATCTATGTATCATTCATAACGAAAGATTTTTAATATTTTAATAGTCCAGTGGGCATATTGATGCAAGCTTTCTGACCATCAAAATATTTAGTACTATTACAAATAGAATAGCTATGAATATCTTTATAGAGAGGTATCTTCACAAAGATCTGAATATCCCTAGAGGCACATTTTCTGGGTCAAAAGATAAGATACATTTATAGGGCTTTTAGTATAAAATCACAAATTGCTTTCAGAAGAACACAGTTTATAAGTTTACCAAGCTTATTATCTTTTAGATCAACTTTACCATTAAAACCTGTGCGCTGTGGTGTAGGTTTTTTGCAACTCAGTTTCTCTTGCCCCACCAAATCTACTTGTAGGTATCTAGCCCCAAAAACAAAACAACAAAGTCTTGTATGTGCAAAAAGAAGCACCAACAAGGATATTCATTGTAGCCTTGTATGTAATAGGAGTAACAGCTCCCCAAAATTGAAAAGAAATAGCTTATTCAGGAATAGGAGAAATCAATGGCTTATATACTTTAGGAAAATTTATGTTATGAAATGTTATGCAATAATTAAAAAGAATGAGGAAGATGTATAAGACTAACTTGGAATGTTCCATGACATATTAAGAAATAAAAAGTTTTAGGACAGAACATGCAGCATGATCACAGTAATGTTATATACAAAGAAGTATTGGAGGCCAGGTGCAGTGGCTCACACCTGTAATCCCAGCATTTTGGGAGGCCGAGGTGGGTGGATCCCAAACTCCTGAGGTTGGGAGTTTGAGACCAGGCTAGCCAACGTGGCAAAAACCCATCTCTACTAAAAATATAAAATTAGCCAGGCACGGTGGTGCATGAGCCAAGATTGCGCCATTGCACTCCAGCCTGGGTAACAAGAGTGAAACTCCATCTCAAAAAAACAAAATAACAAAGAAGTATTGGATATATAAAATATATTATATGAATATATCTCTGCATCAACACATGGATAAATGTCCTTGGGAAGAGTACACATCAAGATATCGATACCTCTGGGGTGAGAAGTGGAATTATAAGGCAAGTAAAGCGTTTTGTCATTTTTAAAGTCTGTATATTTTTATACTGTTTGAATTCTTATAATGCAAAACTGTTCTTAGTGTGTAACCCGGTCAGCAGAGGGGGAGGAATGGGGTCTTGCTATGTTGCCTAAGCTGGACTCAAACTCCTGGGCTCAAGCGATCCTCCCACCTCAGTCTCCTCAGTGGCTGGGACTATGGGTGTGCACCACTCCACCTGACTACTAAGTGGTTTTTAATAATTATTTAAAGTATAAAATAAAAGGATTAAAATCAGTTTCTTCCTTTTTGTTTTCTCTTCCTTTTTATTTTTCCTGGGAGAAGAATCATTTTTTTTCCCCAAACTTTTAAGTGAAACTCCACCGATGTATAAAACCTACCATAAGTGCTGATCTAGAGCTGGGGTTCCCAACCCCCAGGCTGTGGACTGGTACCCTGTTAGGTACCAGTTAGGACTGGTGACTTATTAGGAACTGGGCTGCACAGCAGGAGGTGAGCAGCAGGTAGGTGAGCATTGCTACTGAGCTCAGCCTCCTGTCAGATCCGCAGAGGCGTTAGTCTCATAGCAGCACAAACCCTACTGTGAATTGCACATGTGAGGGATCTAGGTTGTGCTCCTTATGAGAATCTAATTAATGCCTGATGATCTGAGTTGGAAGTTTCATCCCAAAACCATCTCTCCCACTGTCTGTGGAAAAATTGTCCTTCACAAAACTGGCCCCTGGTGCCAAAAATGTTGGGGACCGCTGGTCTAGAGGGCAGAAGTTGGCGACTCCGATCAGTTCCTCATCCTGTTGGTGGCAGGCCTAACAACCCTCCCCTGACCTGGCTCCCCAGGCCACACAGACCTGGCTCTCACCAGCTTTGAAAGCCTGAGATCTGTGCAATCCCCAGAGCCTCACATGTGATTTAACATTTTGCTGTCACTGTCTTGACATTCTTAATAATTTTTGAAAAAGAGACCCTACATTTTCACTTCTCATTGGGGCTCCCAAATTATGTAGCCAGCCATGGTAGATTAGACACTCTCTGAGTTCTCTTTGTCCCACTCACAAAGTCTTTTGCACATATTAACTCATTTAATTCTCAAAATAGTCTCACGTGCTCGGTGTCGTTACATAGTCTTTTGTGAGTTTTCACAGTATCAGAGCCACTCACCACCCAACCCAGGAATGGGGTCTTGGAAGTCCCAGCCTCTGCCTGAGAAGCATTCTGAGCAGCTGTCAGCATCTGGGTCTTGAAATCACAGCTTTGAGTGACTGAAGGTTTCAGGCAACGTGTGGGCTCAAGTCTTTGCAGTCAAAAGCATTCAATGCTAGGCACACCAATAGCACTTTCATTGCACAGTGTTTCTTTCAAAGCATCTTCCTGATTTCTGTACAAAGTCACTGAGACTACAGGTGAAGTCAGAATCTACGTAAGACATACTAATTTAAAACTTCGTAACAAGTGCTTCTGGTTAAAAATAAAATGTAATATCTTTTTGTTATTTCATCTTGGGGGAGGAAGGATGGTTGATGTTTTAGTTGGAAAAAGAATGTGAGAAAATCTGTATTCTCTCTCATTCTTTTTTGTTTTGCACCAGCAGAAAGATTAAAATTTTCTTCTCATTCCTCACATATTTGCAGCTTCCTCAATGTCTCCGTTTTTCTCATCTGCTGTCAGCTATATTGTTAAATGTCTGAGAAAAAGTTTTTTTTTTTTTTTTTTGAGACGGAGTCTCGCTCTGCCCAGGCTGGAGTGCAGTGGCGCGATCTCGGCTCACTGCAAGCTCCGCCTCCCGGGTTCACGCCATTCTCCTGCCTCAGCCTCCCGAGTAGCTGGGACTACAGGCGCCCACAACCGCGCCCGGCTAATTTTTTGTATTTTTAGTAGAGACGGGGTTTCACCGTGGTCTCGATCTCCTGAACTTGTGATCCGCCCGCCTCGGCCTCCCAAAGTGCTGGGATTACAGGCGTGAGCCACCGCGCCCGGCCGAGAAAAAGTTTTGTAGGCAGAAAAGACTAATTGCATCTGCTTGTGCTTAAATTAATATGCAATTATTTAAATTACAAATTTAAAAACCTAGTGTTTAATCTAAATTTAGCTTAGGCACATTTGTACTCTATATGTAAATTTATTTTTATTAAAAATAAAGGAAGCATTACTTTCACACATTCTTTGATTAATGAGTGTTCAATTAATGAATAAATTAAACAGATTAAATTCCTCAAACAATTAACCTCATTTACCAACTGGTTAATTAAACTTCCTGAAAGAGTTTAAATAAAATTTATACATTTCATAGATTTTCCTCTCAAACATTTCAAATGCCTGAAGGGACTTATAAGCATAGTAAAATTTTTCTAAGCACTTATGCAGTTCTTATAAATGAAATAAATCAACTTATAAATAGGGCAAATAAAGGTTTTTTGAAAGTTTAAATAATGTCTACAAACAATTAAATTTAATATTATCTACATTAGATTTTTGTGAGTGATAGACACCCCTAATTAACATGGCTTAAATATAAGGTTTTATTCTTCTATATAAAACTTCCTGGCCTGGCACAGTGGCTCACCCCTCTAATCCCAGCACTTTGGGAGGCCAAGGTGGGCAGATCACCTGAGGTCAGGAGTTCGAGACCAGCCTGGCCAGCATGGTGAAACCCCGTCTCTACTAAAAGTACAAAAATTAGCTGGGCATGATGGTGTGCACCTGTAGTCCCAGCTAGTTGGGAGGCTGAGGCAGGAGAATCACTTGAACCCAAGAGGCAGAGGTTGCAGTGAGCTGAGATTGCATCTTTGCACTTCAGCCTGGGTGACAGAGTGAGATTCTGTCTCGAAAAAAAAAAAAAAAAATCCTGATTTGAATGGTAGACTGGATAAAGAATATGTGATATTTATGTACCACAGACTACTACACAGCCATAACAAAGAACGAAACCATTCATTTGCAGCAACTTGGATGGAGCTGAAAGAGTTGGAGCTGGAGGCCATTATCCTATGCAAACTAACATAGAAACAGACAACCAAATACCACATGTTCTCACTTACAAGTGAGAGCTAAACATTGAGTACATATGGATACAAACGGGAACAACAGACTGGGAACTACTTCAGGGTGCAGTATGGGAAGAAGGTGGGGATCAAAACTACCTATCAGGTACTATGCTTATTACCTGGGTGGCAGAATAGCCTGTACACACAACCTCTGTGACACACAATTTACCTATAGAGCAAATCTGCACATGTACCCCAGAACCAAAAATAAAAGTTAAAATAAATAAATAAATAAATATTCATGATTTGGACAGGGACCATGATTCTTTCAGCTGTCTGCTCTCCTATCCCAGTGGGGTATCGTTTAGGGTGTGAGCTTCCTCATTGCCCAAAATAGCTGCTGAAGCCATCACACTGACATCCTCACATCCCCACCAGTGAGGAGGAGAAGGGGGACAAAGGGCATGCCTCTTAGTTTAAGTTGCACATGACACTTCCGCCTAACTCACATTGTCCAGAATGTAGTCACCTGGAAATGAAAAAGAGGCAGGAAAATGGGGTTTTTATTCTGTGCAGGCACGTATTGAGCTAAAACCTCAGGAGTCTGTTATGACAGCAAAAGGGGAGAATACATATTGGCAAGTAAGTAGCATAAACTTATCACAAGTTTGCATCTGCCTTTAAATTAAATATCACAAATCTAAAATTAATTTTAACTATTTTTAAAATTAGATCTAAATCATATGTAACGTGTATTACCACTTCCCAGCTGCGTGACTTTTCTGTGAGACCATCTTTATCTGTAAAATGGAGACAATGATACCAACCACATGAGACTATTTTGAGAATTAAATGAGTTAATATATGCAAGGTGTTCAGGACAGTTATTGGTACTTAATAAATAGAGTTGACCCTTGCACAATGCCGGGGTTAGGGGCACCAACCCCACACACACAGTCAAAAATCCATGTATGACTTTTGACTCCCCGAAACTTAACTGCTAATAGCCTACTGTAGACCAGAAGCCTTATCAATTACATAATCAGTAAATTAACACAGATTTTGTATGGTATTTTTATTATATACCATACTTTTACAATAAAGTAAGCTAGTGAAAAGAAAATGTTATAAAGAAAATCATAAGGAAGAGAAAACATATTTGCTCTGCATTCAGTGGAAGTGAATCATAAAGGTGATTCATGAAGGCCTTCATCCTTGTCATCGTCACGTTGAGTAAACTGAGGAGGATGAGAAGCCGGGGGTTGGTCTTGCTGTCTCAGGGGTGGCGGAGGCAGAAGAGGTAGAGGACGTGGAAGCGAAGACAGGAGAGGCAGGCACACTCGGGGTAAATTTTATTTTCAAAAACCCTCATATACGTGGACTCTCACAGTTCAAACCCGTGTTGTTCAAGGTTCGACTATTCTACAAAAGCCTTAGCTCTGTTACGCAAAGGAAAAGAAATGAGAGTCAGGGGCTTGTCTTGGAAAACCCACACCAGTGCCCAGAAACCACTGCTTCCTTTTCCAACAGCCCAGAAACCATGTCCTGACATCAATTTCAAGCCAGGTTTTAGAAAGGAAGACACGGTTTCTGTGCAAGGGCATGATAGACCAAGTCAGTCCTGGCACAGAAATCCTCGCTAACTCCTTCCTGCCAATGGGCTTGTCTGCCTTCTTGTCTTTTTCTCTTTTCTTTCCTCCTTTCTGAAATCCAGGAACCACCCCCCCATGTTCGTGTGCCTGATATAAAATGGTGTAGTATTTGCATATAACCTATGCACATCCTCCTATGTATACTTTAAATCAGTTCTGGATTACTTCTAATACCTAAGACAATGTAAATGCTATGTAAATATTGTATTGTTTTTAAACTTTTATTATTTTATTGTCATATTGTTATTTTATATTTTTTAAGATTTTTTTAGCTTTTAGGTTCAGGAGCACATGTGCAGGTTTGTTATGCAGGTAAATTGCATGTCACAGGGTTTGGTGTACAGATTATTTCATCACTGAGGTAATAAGCATAGTACTCAATAGGCAGTTTTTCAATCCTCACCCTCCTCCAACCTCCACCTTCAAGTCGGCCCCAGTGTCTGTTCCCTCCTTTGTGTTCATGTGTACTCAATGTTTATAGCTCCCACTTACAAGTAAGAGCATGCAGTATTTGGTTTTCTGTTTCTGTGTTAGTTCGCTTAGAATAATGTTTAAAATATTTTGGATCCCGCAGCTAAGGAGAGTTGGCTGTATAGATATGATGATGAATATTTATTTATATAAATGTGGCTTCCACCATTGCCTTCTATTCTGTTTAATTGGTTAAAACATTCATTGAATTACAATTACTTTTATACAATACAATTTGTCAGACAAACTTTCTTTTCATCAACTTCTATATAAATTTAAATCCCTTACCTTGGCATTTCAGGAAGCTCCCATTCCCTGGAAAGCTTTCTTCCCTGTTCTTCATTAATCAGAACAATATTTGATTCAGGTCCCTTTTACTGCGTGAAACTCTTAGAAAGTATTAGAAAAGCCACGCTACCCTTCTGTAGGCATTGTTTCCATAATTCTTTCTCTACAATCCTGTAGCACTTACGTATGCCATTACTTGCAATCAACGTGTACTAACTGCTGTTGTTATTTATCTTTATCTAAACTGAAGTTAAAGACTGTTTGGACATCCTTTTATTCCCTGCCTTACTTAGCACAAAGCCTTAGATTTGCAACTGATGAATATTTGATAATAGAGATGAGGTTGCTATTACCACCACATAATGGGGCTTCACAATGATATTTTTTCCTAGATATCTATGAAGTCCTGTAGGCACTACCTGCCCTAATCTCATTCATTCGACGTGCTAACAATTTCTATAGCTCTAGCTCCCACATCACTTTTGCTTAGAGTCTAACGGGAGAGTTTCAGCTTCCAAGAACTTTCTTTACTATCACAGGAAATGACACAGTTGCTCGCCCTCCCCCTTACTCCCTTTCTTTCTCTTTCTTTGAACTCAATTTCCTTAAAAACAGTGATTTTATCATTTTACTAAAGGGCTAGAAGCCAGGGACTTTCCAGATGTAGAATGAATAATACTCCCTTTCTCCTGGAGGTCAAAATCTTCGCCGCCTGAGGTTTTATGTATTTGACTCCTCCAGACCATCACTTCTCTTTTTAATGCCTACTGTGTTCCAGGAGCTTTATGTACAATTAAGCCACTGCATACCTACAGTAAGCTGCAAGGTAGCTATTGTTTGCGTGTTTTGCTGATGAGAGAAGGGAAGCTCAGAGGCATTCAGTAGCGTGCAGGTATCTGTCTGTCCTGGCACAGTTTAAAGAGACGCACATTCAAACCAGAGTAGCCTACTTAACTACTAGTTTCACAACAATAATTGAGAGTAAATTAAAATATTACAAACCCCTCCAGGGAAAGGTGCTCATTAAAAGGTTTAGATTTCTGTGAGAATATAAATCAACACATATTTACTCCCCTCTAAGTTTATTTCCTGAAATCTCTGGGCTTATGGTTTTCTCTGGGATCCCACACCCTTCTTAAGTGTTGTGTCTCAGGACTCACTGGGCAGGGGGTGGCCTGATGGCTGGCAGATGGGACAAGCTGGGACTACACCATCCCTCCTACTGGAGTGGAGCAGATGTTGGGGTTAGACCCAGCGGCCGGCCTGGGAGGGAGTCTGTTTCTGCAGCACCAAGAGGTTACAACACTGGATGAGAAGAGGTGGTTCAGGAAAGCTGTCAAGGTCAAGGTCATGAGTCCAAGATGCAACTATGGGGATGCCCTGTGATTGTGGGTGCTGCTGTTTGTGATTCTTCCTGTAGGCTGAGAACTTCACTTACGTTCTCTATAATCTTTATTTCTTTATTTATTTATTGAGACAGAGTCTCACTTGCGTTGCCCAGGCTGGAGTGCAGTGGCGATCTCGGCTCACTGCAACCTCCACCTCCCGGGTTCAAGCGATTCTCCTGCCTCAGCTTCCGGAGTAGCTGGGATTACAGGTGCTTGCCATGACGTCCGGCTAATTTTTGTGTGTTTTTAGTAGAGACGGGGTTTCACCATGTTGGCCACGCTGATCTCAAACTCCTGACCTCAAGTGATCTGCCCACCTCAGCCTCTCAAAGTGCTGGGATTACAGGCATCAGCCACCATGCCGGGCTTCTCCATAATCTTTAAAAAGGGTTTCCCAAAGCACAATCCATGAAACACATTGCTTTGAGCACAGAAAAGGCTCTGGGGTCAAATAAGTGTAAGAAACAAATGCACTGTTCCCACCCCATCAGGGAAATTAGATGACTGAAGGCTCTGAAACTGTGAAAATAAGCAAAAAACAACAAAAATCCCCTGCAATCAACAAGCCATACCACAGGCAGTTAAAATATGAATATGTAATGAGTAATGTGTCATGAGAAATTCTTAGAAATCTTTATTAAAAAGAGAGAGAGAAGATGGCAGCTCAAACAGAGTGAAGAAATTATTTTTTCCTAAAAGAGAGAAAACAGAAGCAGGTTTGCATACAGAAGCAAAGCAACAGCGCAGAGGCAGAGCCTGAGGATGTCAGAAGTATACTTACACATCTGTTTCCTCAAAGAAATTGGGAGCTCCCAGCAGAATGCCAGCACAGGCACTCAAAAAGGGGTTTTGAAATTGCAAACAGCATTTAGAATTAATGGAATAGAATCCCCAAAAAACAACAAGGGTCTGAATGAAGGGAGCCTTAGGAAAGAGAGTGGACGTGTGCTTTCTCTGAGATAGAAGGGGAGTGGGAGATGATGAGGGAAAACACGGGAATATTTTGAATGGAAAAGAGGCTACACACAGGAGTTGTCAGTGGAAAGAAGATTCTCATCAGCTGGCCTTGATCAGTGCAGTAAGGCAGAGGCAAGGTCACCGCCCACAGAGGGAGCTGGCAGAGTGGGAGGGAGCTGAGGAAGACAAAAACTGGCTGTTGGGGCCCATATATTTTGGAGTCAACCAGAGACACAGAAGAGGCCAGGCGTGGTGACTCATCTCTATAATCCTGGCTCTTTGGGAGGCCGAGGCAGGAGGATTGCTTGAGCCAAGGAGTTCGAGACAAGCCTGGGCAACATGGTGAGACCCTGTCTCTACAAAAAACAAAAAGATACAAAAGTTAGCCAGGTGTGGTGGTGCATGCCTGTAGTCCCAGCTACTCGGGAGGCTGAGGTGGGAGGATGACTTGAGCTCAGGAGGTTGAACCTGCAATGAGCCATGATTGTGCCACTGAACTCCTAAAAAAAAAAAAAAAAAAAAAAAAAAAAAAAAAAAAAAAGAGAGAGAGAAGAGTTTGGCTGAGTAACTGTGAGAACCCAGTGTGTGAAGTGTGTTCTATACAGTGGTGCTTTAGGGCATGGCCCCTGGAGCCAGACTAACTGGATTTGGGTTTAAGTCCAAGATCCCTTCCTTTTCAAAGGGTGGTAAGGATTAAATTAGGTAATATATGTAAAACACTTGGAAGACTGCCTGGCACATTTGTAATCACTCAGCAAGTAGTAGCTATTACTATTATTGTTATTATTTTGTGATGGAACTAGTCATAAGAATTTTGTGATTTTTTCCTAAAGAAATGTAAGGTCGCCCAGAACAACCAAAGTTAGGAGCATAGTCATGGTATAAGGAGGGGACTGAAGGCTGGATCCTAGCCCAGCAGGCACTGGGGGAGGGCTGTTGATGGAGTCTGGTTCCTAACTAGGTAGGGCATGCAGTACAGACCGTAAGAAGAGAGGTGACTCATCTGAACTTGAGCTTTTGGCTGAAGAAATACTCAGGGTGATAATGAGACCTAAAATATTGCCATAAAAAAATCATGCCTACCATGTATGCATTCATTCCATTCCTTTAACAAAATTTTTTGAGCACCTACTGTGTGTCAGCCACTCTACCTGAAACTCATTCCTCACGTGGTGCCTTTATCTTCTCAACAAGCCAGTTAGGTAGATCTTAGTAAACCAATTTTTCAGACAAAGAGATTAAATTTGGACCCAAACCAGAAAGCTAATAAATGGCAAAACCAGGTTTCAAACACTGATGTGATTCTAAAGTTGATGTTTTTAAGAACTGTTCTGTATTTTATCTCCATGGTGCTAAATGTTTTTGACAGGTGAAGAGGAATGTCTTAAGAGCAGGGGCTTAGGAATTGTAAGGTCAGACTGTTAGGCCCTTTCCATGGGTGCCGAGTTCACTAAGAATAATGAGAGACGATATGGTAGAGAGGGAAATGTGAACCTGGCACTGAAGTCCTGGAAGAAGGTGAAGGTATGTTGTAAAAGTGTGATAATAAGAGGAAGTATGGACTTCAAAGGAGACGAGGTCACAGAGGTATAAAGTAGGAGCATCCCTGGTTTGCAAGAAGATCAAATGCTTAGGCTCAGTGCAGTGGCTCACGCCTGTAATCCTAGCATTTTGGGAGGCCAAGATGGGTGGATCCTCGAGGTCAGGAATTCGAGACCAGCCCGGCCAACATGGTAGAACCCCATCTCTACTAAAAACACAAAAATTAGCCAAGCGTGCATGTAATTCCAGCTACTCAGGAGGCTGAGGCAGGAGAATCACTTGAACCCTGGAAGTGGAGGTTGCAGTGAGCTGAGATTGCGACTCTGCACTCCAGCCTGGGAGACAGAGCGAGAGTCTGACTCAAAAAAAAAAAAAAGAAGATCAAATGCTTGCTCATTACTGCTGAGTGGGGAATGAGTAGAAGAAGACATGTCCTTCATTGTCGGTCTTTGATACTCTGTGGGAAAGCCAGATGTTCAGTTCAGGTGAGAGATGAAAGGAGCAGATGTGGCAGAAGAAGCTGAGGTTGGAAGAACATCCCAGAACACCATATAAGAGGCCAGGAGATGGGTGAACAGAGGGCTGGGGTAGAAGAAGGACTTAGTTTCCAGAGTTAGCAAGAAAAGTGAGGAGACTGAGAGGCAGGCTAGAAGGGCAAGGTAGAAGCCAGTCAGGAGAGCACTGCATGCCTAGAATCTTGTGATGGGAGTTACAGGCTCTGCATTCCAAGTGAAATGTCATAAAGGGAAAGAAAGTCCAACTGCACACTTACCTGCCTTGGTGTTTACCACTCAGATGGCTTCCTGTCTGCCTTTGGAGCTGAGGAAAGGAGGCTCTGGCACCACTGAAACAAGAAAACTTGACGGTTGCTAGTCTATTCCATTGGACTCATAGATGTTTGGGATTACCAAATTGGCAAGAGCAAAGCTATCTCCAGGTATATACTATTTCACAGTGTACCATCTCATTATGACCTTGTCAGGAGCCTGTAGTGACATCAGATCCCTGATTATTAGTACCATGGCTTTGACAAATTTCTGAGATCCCAAATTGTCCAGGTAGCAGGAACTGAAGAGGGTGATCTGGGTGGTCAGGCCTGAAGAAATCCCCTCACAATGTAAGTTAGCAATTTCATCAACTGTCTTTTAAAATAGTTGATTGTTCCTTGTAACTGAAACTTATGCTTCTCTGAATGTGTAATTTAAAGGTTTTTATAGGATATGGGGGAAGGAGGAGGGATTCACTCCAGTTGTACCAAACAATCCTAGAAAGCCAATGGGGTAAACATACAGGAATGAAGACATAGGGTGTAGGGAAAAGAGGGAGTCTATTTTAAAAGGTCTAGGGTATGAGTAACTCCCAACTTAGTCCTATGTGTATGAATTACCTGAAATCTTGCTAAAAGGCAGACATTGGTTCAATGAGTCTGGGTAGGAGGACCTAGTAGCTGTATGTTTGGCAAGCTCCCAGGAAGCGCTGAGGCTGCTGGCCTGCAGACCACACTTTGAGCACTAAGGACTTGCACTATGTAACTAGTCAAACGTTAGCTTCAAAAGATGGATTGTTTGTGAGGTAAGATGGCTGTCAGCCAACCCATTAAGACATACTAGGCATAGACTTGATGTGTAATAGTAGGATGATTGCAAAACTTAGAGTCAGCATTTGCAGCTTTTCATGCTGATTCTACCATTTTCTAGCAATAAAACTTTGGACAAGTCCCAGGTCATCTCTGTGTTTCAGTTTCTTCCTCTGATAAAATAGAGATGACAAGATGTGCCATGGTTGGCTAACCACAGGGTAATTGTGAGGGTCAGAGGAAACAACTTAGTGAAAGTGCCTTATGAACTGAAAGTGCTGCATGTGTGTAAGCATTATTTTTATTACTGTGTTATTTGAAGTGAAACCTTACTAATGCTCCTATTTCCACTGCTTTTATTTTAATAGATAAATCGATAACATTGGCAAGTGTTTGCTATTTACCTGATGCCATGTTAAGCACGAGTTTACTCCTCACATCTCTAATAATATTGGTATTACTATTGTTAGCCCCATTCTACAGAGGAAAAAGTGAGGCCCCCACACAATAAGATAAGGCCCAGCTGTGAAGTGTTGATGCTAGATTATGAGCTCAGGTTGACTCTCCAAAATTTAAGCTCTTATTTACTGCATTCAACTGATGGATTGTAGCAAACACCCATAGAAGAAGGTGATAGTCTAGACCAGAGGTTGGCATGCTTCTTCTGTAAAGGGCAAGATAGTAAACATTTAGCCTTTCTATGCCAAGTGGTTTCTCTTGCAGCCATTCAGTCCTCTCATTGCAGTGCAAACGCAGTCATAGACAATTTGTAAAGGAATGGGTGCGGCTGTGTTGCAATAAAATGTCATTTCTAGAAACAGGTGGCAGGCTGGATTTGGCCTGCAGGCCATAGTTTGATGATCGTTGCTCTAGAAAATTCTGAGTTGTCCAATATGGTAGTCATTGGGCACGTGTGGCTGTAAATTCAGTTCCTCAGTTGCACTGGCCACATTTCAAGTACTCAATAGAAACGTGTGGCTAGTAACTACTGTATCGAACAGTGTAGAGAACATTTTCATCAACACAGAAAGTTCTATTGGAGAGCCCTGATCTAGATCATCTTTGGAGGTGGGAGGTGGGGAAAATCTTTTTATCAGTAGCTGTGAGGACGTGGAAGCTCTGAGTCCTGGCTTTACTTCTTATATCTGATTGTAAGTAAATCACATCATCTCCCATAGGCTCCATTAATACACACATAAAATGGGAATAATACCCTCTGTTCAATGTTGTTGTGAGAACTGAATGAGAAAATATGTGAAAGGCACTTCGTAATCTGTTAGGGGCTGCATAGACATAAGCCATTGTTAGGATTCTAATTGTTATGTAAAATGTGAGAGAATGTATGGAGGCAGAATTTGGGTAGGTGCCTGAATTGACAGACCATGTTTTCTTTGAAATCACTCTTGGGGGAGTCATTGAGATGATAGAGCGTTATCAGAATAAGGAAATGTTATTATTTTTATGATTCTATTTTTTGGACCAGAAAAACAGTAAACAAGGCAGATCTCAGCGTCTGTTCACTTTTCAGAGCTTGGAATTGCCTTTGTAATGCTTAACAACCTCAGGAAACGGACAAAACTGTCCAGATAGGGGCTGTGATGAAATTGGCAGGCCATAGTGACCTTCCTGAGGGAGATCAAAGGTTTATTTTTTATCACATTCAAAGTTAAAAAGCATGGCGCCATCACACGTCAAAGGTTCTAGTTCTTTCCTGATGCTTCTCTTTCACAGGGGCCCCCTTTATACCACACAGGTCAAGAACAAAGCTCAATTCTGCCACAGAATGATCAACCAAGCCATTGTTTGTGCAAATGGTTTTAACATCTCTGTGATTCCCAGGGCATCCCTTCTCCCTGGTTCTTCCTCCCTGTTGCTAGTCCCTGCCAGAAATCACCCTTATAGAAAAAGGCCTTCTCTTCCCATGAGTCTGTCATCCCCTCTTTTCCCTCAGGGTGCTGGGAGCCAGGCCACCCTCTAGTTCTAGGCCAATCTACTGTTACCACTCACTTGAATATACAGAAGAGAAGTTTCTTCTTATTTGGCCTGCACACACCCTTCTGATTTCTGCCTATAACTAGGAGTTACGTTTTGCATCTATCCTTTCCCTATAGCTTTTTCTATGAGCCTCCCAGAGCCTATCTCACACATCTCTACCTTCTTTCCTGTTTCCTTTCCCTGTTACTTTTCACACTACTTAAGTACTCCAACAATTCACTCCTCTGCTCTTCAGTGAACACTCACCTATCAGACTGGAATGAAGGTGGCTGTTCCTACACACAGCTGATACCGGTGCATATTAGTTAGACCTTTAGGAGAGCAATTTGGGAATATTTGTCTAAATCATTAAAAATCGGGTCAAATCCCTTTGGACCAGTAATTCCACCTCTAAGGAAGTATCTTAACTAATTAGACATGCACTGAAAATTACTAAACGAAGATAATCATTATTGCATTATTTATACTACTAAGCAATTAGAAATAACCTAGTTGTCAACAATGGGAAAAGAATAAAATGAACCCCAAATTTAGAAGCAGAAATAAAATGTACTAAAATGTTAACAGTGGTTAAGTCTGGATGTCTCTGGGGTTATCTCTGGTTATCTCTGAAGTACCAATGATTTTACTTTCTTCTTTTGCCCTTTTTACTTTTTACAATATGCATATTATTATATAATCAGAAAGAGATTATAAAAATGAAAGTTCCCATTCTTCCAGGCTGATTATTATACATTCCACTATAGTATTCTCCTTCGAGCATTCAAAATGCACATTTACCAGCCAAGGCACCTCTCTAGAGGTGTGTCCTTGGAGACAGCCATGCAGGATTTTCTCATATATAGTTGAGAAGAGAAATCTAAGAGCTTGCTTGGGGTCCCTTACAATGAACAGCCAGTTTGGGAGGGGAGGAATTAAAGCCAAATGCCCTGAGGAGGAAGTCAGCCTGGTGTCAGCGAAGAGGATGAAGAGGATGTGGTTCCCAATTCTGCCATAAAATCCCTCTTGTCGTTATTGTCCTTACAGTGCCGAAGAAATGGCTCTCACACCCACAAATCTAAATAACGAGATGTCTCTGCCGATGAAGATGGACTGCCAGGAACAAGAGTTGACTGAGAAAAACAATAGCTTTTTCCAAAAGCTCAATGTGACTAAAAGTGTAATGCAGGAGTAAGTCAGAACTGAGCTTGCAGAAGCAGTTTCTAGGGTCCCAACTGCAGACATCTTTGGGCCAGTGGTATGCAAATGATGGGATTTCCAGGTTCAGGGTCTAGGTTGACAGTCTTCCCTATAATTTATCTAAATTTAAACTCATGAATATTTACTCTAGTAGGCCTTATGAGAAGCTAAAGGGGCCCGCAATCATAAACTGGGTAGATACCCATTAAAAAAAAAAAGTTGTTTAGACTCTAATCTCAATTTGAGAAAACATGTGGATTGTTTTGTGGCTTCATTATCTTCACCTGCTAAAGATCTAAGCCATTTAAAATACTTTCTGGCATAGAGGGAGCACAAACAGTGGTATAAACACATATTTACATTTGCCAGTACATGTTAAAAAATGCATACTAATTTAGCTATGATTAACAACCTTTTTAACTAGAAAAACATTCTTAAGGTAAAAGATTTTCCAGGAATCCCTCATGTGGCAAGAAAGCTATTATGATATCAAAGATGTTCTTAAATGCATTTATAATTTATTGAAGATAGTAGTATATGCATTTGTAAACTTTGGGCAGTTTTTCATTTAATTTTTTTTCATATAAGCAATATTTATTCATTCTATATAAATCTGTATAGATTCCAGGATCCCTTTCTAAGCAGGATAGATGTGAAGTGACTCAATACCCCCTCAACCCTGAGAACACCTCCAGCCTCAGGGTTCAAATCCCATAGACTTGGAACTACTTTTACAGACACATATCACACATTTATTGTGACCCATTCACAAGCGTACGAGAGAGAACACATAGGCTCTCCAGCAAAATATGAATAAGTGTGGTATTAATTAAGCAAAATATTAAACACTGTGTTAGGGAATAGGCAAAGACTATTAACACACTTATTTTAGAAAAGGAAATACAAATGAGTTTTATGCATATAGGCAAAGATACTCAACCTCACACATAAAATGAGACTAACACTAAATGAGATACCAGTTTAAACATACCAAGTTGGCAAAGATCAAAAACTTTAATAGCACATGGATTTAGACAAGGAGTTAGAAACAGGCACATTTTTGCTTGGAGTGAAAATTGATTCAACCTCTTTAAAGCATACTTTGTGAAAAATCTATCAAAATTTAGAATATACATATCTATTGACCTAGAAGTTTTACTTTTCGGGTTTTCCAATAGATATGCTGTACACATACACAACTACAACATATAGATGTGTAAGGATATTCATTCCAGCATTGTTTGTAATAGCAAATGATTGGAAACATTCTACATATCGGTTAATAAAAAAACTGATCGGAAAATTATTATACAGCCCCGCAATGGAATACTATATTGCCATTTTAAAAACGAAACAGCTCCGTATGTACTAATATGAAATGGACTCCAAAATAGGTCATTAAATAAGAAATTCAAAGTACTTTGATGTATACACAGAATGGAGTATATAAATATCCTCCCACGTATATTTTAAAGGGTCTATTCTGTACAATATATATACATGCAGACATGCATACATAAACGTCTCTACTTATTTATGCCTAGAATCTCTGTTGAAAATAAAGAAGCTAGTAAACATTGTGGGGAGGACAGCTGGGGGGTGGAGGTCAAGAGGGCGCTGTAGACCTACTCCTCTCCGCCATTTGAACCATATAATGTATTTAAACTCCACTTTTTAAAACAGGATATTAATTTACTTATTTGTTGATTTTGCACATTCATTTATACACATATATGCACAGAGCTGCAATTAGTTTGGAATTTGGAATCTCACTGTTAATTTATGGATTCAGCCAATTGTTATTTATCCAGCCCCTCTATTTATACTTGTGAGATATACCATGCAAGGTGTTACTCACACAGAATAGAACTCAGTACGGGGATAGCAGGTGCTCCCTGGGGCTGGGAAAGATCTCAGTGTTCTCCATGTAGAAAGGAGTAGGGCAGGCCCAAGCTCTGGCCCAAAGGCATAATAACAGCCTCTGTTTGGATTATGTGGCTTGCAGTTTGCTAAAGGAAATTATCAAAGTGGACTACATCTTAGACCGATCAGATGACGAGGACGACATTTCCTCCGAAAACCCTCAAACTGACTTCCTTCACAAGGTAGACACTGAAAAATGGGTAAGAGAGACACTTAAATGACACAGTAGGTTGAAGAGAAGAACTTCACACCACATATCTCAAAGTGGTAAGAAAATATCTGAGGGTTTCCTTCTAACTGGTGCAGAACTTCAAAGTTTGAAATCAGGAGGGAGGCAGGGGATGGCATTATTCCCACTGGATACTGCTGTTACCACATGAAGGACTTCCTAGCCTTCCCATGCAAAAAAAAAAAAAAAAGTGAATTATATGTTATTTTTGTCCTTGGGAATTTATGAAATAACTGTGACATTTCTCACCTTCAAGCAAATCACCATATGACCAAATCACCATATGACCAAATCACCATATGACCATACCCCCTGCTCACAGATTATCTTCCAGTAGAATTCAGCTATTCACCCTTAATGCAGCCTCCAGGAGAGAATCCTTCTTCTTCAAGCTTCTGGGGCTCCAGGCCGTCAATGGCTTGTAGCTACATAACTCCTCGTCTCCTGTCTTCATCCTCACGTGGTCTTCTCTGTGTCTGTGTCTTCTCCTCTTCTGTCTCTCATTAGGATGTTTGTCATTGGATTTAGGAACCCATTCAAGTAATCCGAGATGATCTTATCTCAAGATTCTTAGTTACATCTGCAAAGACTCTTTTTCATAATATGCATGGGGTCCTAGTTCTGTTTTAGGACATGGGCATTCCTTGTTTGGGGTCACCACTTAATTCTCTACACTCTATGACCTTGGGTAAGTCACTAAATACAAATGACCACATGAGAATGAAAATAAATAATGCATATGAAACTAATTTGTAAAGAGTTACATGAATGTTAGTTATTTCTATTGACTTGACCAGTAGTTTACACAGACATTTCAAAAAGAGACTGATCTATTCTCCCTCCTCCAAACTTTTCTCCTTCCAGTTTAAAAATAGTTCTGCTGAAATACAGGAAATTCAGATCAAACTTCTTCAGTGGACAGAAGAAACATTTCATAAATAGTTACTAAAGAAGTGTTCCAGGATAAATTATTGCCGATTTTTGCATGCAGAGACTTGAAATAGCAGAACATGTCTTGGGATGCTTTTTGAGAACAAGGCAAAGAATACAGAAACAAAAAAGTAAATTTTATTGATCAAACTCATAGAGTAGGGTTTTTCCCCCAAACTCTTTGATATGAAACAACTTAAGGTCAACTGAGAATTATGCAATGATTAACCATATTCCTACACCTGTGTTTAAAAATCTTTCACATTTCTCACATTGGCTTTATCTTTATGTATATAAATAGATGAAACTTTCTGAACCATTTAAAAGTAGGTCAAAGACAGCATGATACTTCATTCCTGTTTACTTCAGAAAGCATCTCTAAAAATAAAACTTTCTCTTACAAAATACTGTTATCACATCTGGGGAAATCAGCATTAATATAGTAATCTCAATTCTCTCAATATTCTAATTTCTTTAATTGTCCCCCAAATGTCTTTTACAGCCATATTTTTAAACCAGCATCCCCAAAAGATGTATGCAATATGTTTGGTTTTCATATCTCCTTAGACTCTTAATATGGAATAGTCCTGCCACTTTTTCTTTTTTATGACATTGATTTTTTTTTAAAAGATCAGAGCAATCATCTAATTTGAGTGGAGTTTTGGAATCCATGGTCAGAAAGAATTCGATTACTCATCAGGACTGAAAAGAGCTCTCCCTGTACACACCGATTCTCTCCATGCCCCTGCCTCAGCCTTCCTCTGTAGACAGAGCAGAAGGGCATGTCTGCTTAGCTTACAGATGCATCAGAAAGCTCCAGTCTCAGAGAGGACTATGTGGTTGACCCCAGAGAAGGGGGATTGGGTAGGGCTGGAAGAACTACCACATCTTGTAGTAACCTTTTGTTCTGCTTTGCTTCCATCATCATCTTTACCAGGGTATGTTGGAGCTGGAGGCTAAGCATGACCAGGACCTGGGTAAACAGGATAAGCAAGAAACAGATGTGGATGAGTACCCTCAAGCATCTACATCTCTGCAGTTTTCAAAGAAGAACCTCCTTGAATTGTAAGTCTTGACACATTGCAAGACAGAGCATTTAATAATGAGCATTTAATAATGTGTGGAGGGGAAAATGGAATTTAAGCAGAGAACTTAGGGAAAGTCTGGAAGATTTAAAATCCATACATGTCTTGAACCATAAAGCACTCCTGTGCATAGGTAACTACCTACATGATCTAGCAATAATGTGGAGTAAGGACATTTTAGGGATATAGACAGAGCATGGGAAAAAAGAAAGAGCAAACTCTTCTTTGAGACCTGAGATTAATATATATTTAAACCTTCTCAGATAATTTTCTAGATAGGAAAACCATAATTATCATTAAGAGTATGTTGTTAAGCCCTTGTGGGTCTTTTCCCTATTGTATACCTCTCCTCCCCCACCATGATGTAACCACTATCTTAATATCAATATTTAACATTCATTCCACACAGTGAAATTAAAAATATATCTTTTTTATTAAATGTAAAATATGCTTTGTTTTATCGAGTCTTTAAAGATCTGTTAAAGTGGATATCAAATGAATACCAAAACTTATTTTCTTGAGGCCTGTGTACCCACCTGGCCCATTCTGGCCCAAGATCAACTTGCTATTCAAAGGAAGAACATTTCAGGCTATGGGAGTTTTTTCCCATTTCCTGCTTTGAAACTGATCACCATAACATTTCTGCAGGTGCCTGAAGGGCATGTTCCTCAAGCTAAACTACTGGAATGCAAAGATAGGTCTCCAGGTGAAAGAACTTAGAGCTGATTACATAGACAGAATGGACAAAATTGACAATATTATTTTTAAAAAATGTAACAGAAAACACAGTGAAGAGGTAATTGTAGGGTGTTGGGGTTGGTCATAAAATAGCAGAAAGTTTCATAGCTTTAAAAACTTAAGAAACTTTGGACTTAAGATGATAAAGTCTTTAGGACAAGAAGTCTTATTAGAAGCCAATGACACAAAATCTCAAAACTTAAATGCAAGTTATCTGAATCTTTGTTCTCTCATCTCTCAAGGATCTCTGTCCTACATTGTTTCTTTGAGTCTGTCAAAGGAAGGCCTTTAGGTCTCCAGTCATTCTTAAGGGATTATTCAGTATTGTCTAAGTCAGCCAGCATGTCATAGAAAAAAATGTGAAGTATATTTGCTAACGTGTCTCTGAACTTAAGTGAAAAATTTTAAGATTAAACAAAAAGGATACAATTAATTGTTATTTATCTAGACACTGGTATAAAGAGAATGAGCTTTGGAGGCAAAGAAACCCAGGTTTGTTTCCTGATACTGACATTTTTGGGGTAAATTAACCAACCTTTTTAAAGCCTCAACTTTCTTCTTCTGTAAAAGGGAACTAAAAACAGCCACTTCACTGATTTATTGTGGGGAGTCAGTAAAATTCTGTATGTAAAGAACTTAACACAAGGCTTGGTGTATAACAATTAATGAATGGAAGCTATTCTTAGAAATAAATACCTCTGGCCTTCTGAACTTTCCTACCACATTCCAAACTATTTCCTACCACAGGGCTACTCTTCTCCTGACTGTTTCCTTATCTTTCATTTGAACTCTCTTTACAGAGGCCTTCTTTTGACCATCTTGTCCAAAATGGGTCTTTTTTTTCCTTCCACAGCATTTATAATATTCTTTTTAGAAAGGATTCTGTGGTTTTATTGATTCAACACCATAAATTACATTTTAGAAATTAAGGTATAATTACATACAGTAAAATTATATTTTTAGCATACAGTTCTGCAAGTTTTGAAAAATGCATACAGTTGTGCAGTCACCAGAGTGAAGATATATCTTTTATCACTGCAAATCCCTCATGCTCTACTCTAGTTAACCACGCTCCCCAGGCCAAGCTGCTAGGAACCACTGATCTCTTCTCTATTCTATTATTTTGCCTTTTCCAAAATGTCACATAAATGGAATCATACAGTATGTAGTCTTTGAGTGTACCTTCTTTCTCTTGGAATAATGCATTTGAGTGTTATCCATGCCATTGGATGTATCAGTAGTTTCTTTTTATTGCTAGATAGTGTTCCATTATATAAATATACCACATTTTACCCATTCACCAATGGAAGAACATGTAAGATTTTGGGCAATTAAAAATAAAGATTCCATAAAACATTTATGTATAGGTTTTTGTGAGAGCATACATTTTTATTTTCCTTGGGTAAACAATCAGGAATGGGAATGCTGGGTTGTATCATAAGTGTATTATTTATATTTGTAAGAAACCGCTGAATGGTTTCAAAAAGGCTGTGGCATTTTGCATGTCTTCCAACGGTGTATGAGAGTTCCAGTTGCTCTACATCCTCACTAGCACTTGATATTATCAGCTTCTTTTTTACTGTAACCATTTATAGGTGTATGGTGGTATCTTATACCACCATACTTTGCAATTTGCCTTTAGCTAATAACTATTAATATTTAGTATCTTTTCATGTGCTTATTTGCCATAGGTATACCTTCTTGGATGAAGTATCTGTTTATCTTTTGCTCATTTTAAAAACGGGGTTGCTCGGTTATTTGTTATTTATGGGTTGGTTGGTTCCTGCTTTTCTAGTTCCTTGAGGTACACTATTGGATTGTTTATTTGAAATCTTTCTACTTTTTGGATGTAGATGTTTATTGCTGTAAACTTCCCTCTTTGTCTGGCTTTTGATGTCTCTGATAAATTGTGGTAGGTTGTTTGTTTTCATTTGTCTCAAGCAATTTTAATTTATTCCCTATTTCTTCCTTGACCCAGTGGTCATTCAGGAGCATGTTGTTTAATTTCCATACATTTCTATATTTTCCAAAGTTCCTCTTGGTATTGATTTCTAGTTTTATTCCAGTGTAATCTGAGAAGATACTTGATATGATTTCAATGTTTTAAAATTTGTTAAAACTTGTATTGTGTCCTAACATATGGTCTATCCCAGAGAATGTTCCACTTGCTGATGAGAATAAGGTATATTCTGCAGCTGTTGCATTAAATATTCTGTAAATGTCTGTTAGATCAATTTAGTCCAAAGTGCAGTTTAAATCCAATGTTTCTTTGCTAATTTTTTTGCCTAGATGTTATGTCCAATGCTGTGAGTCTGGCATTAAAGTGCCCAACTGTTATTGTATTGAAGTCTGTCTCTCCCTTTAGATCTAGTAATACTTGCTTTATATATCTGGGTGCTCCAGTGTTGGATGCATATATATTTAGAATTGTTACATCCTCTTGTTAAATTGATCCTTTTATCATTATATAATACCCTCCTTTGTCTCTTTTTATAGTTTTTGACGTAAAGTCTATTCTAAGTATAGCCACTCCTGCTTGCTTTTGATCTCTATTTGCATGAAATATTTTTTCAATTTCTTCAATGTGTCTTTACAGTGAAGTGAGTTTCTTTTAGGCAGCATATAGTTGGCTCATTTAAAAAATCCATTCAACCACTCTATATCTTTTAAGTGGATAATTTAATCCATTTATATTCAAAGTTATTATTGATAAGTAAGGACTTATTCCTGTCATTTTGTTAATTGTTTTCTGGTTGTTTTGTATATCCTTATTTCTTTCTATCTTATTGTTTATAATTGCAGTTTGATGGTTTTCTGTAGTGGTAATGTTTGACTTTTTTCTCTTTCTCATTTGTATATCTATTCTATCAGTGAATTTTATACTTTTTGAGTTTTCATATTTGTAGACTTTGTTCTTTCACTTCCAGATGTAGGATTTCTTTAAGCATTTCGTGTGGTGATGAATTATCTCAGTTTTTGCTGATCTGGGAACAACTTTATTTCTCTTCCATTTTTTGAAAGATGGTTTTGCTGGATATGGTATTCTTGGCTGTCAGTTTTTTTTTTTTTCTCTCTCAGCACTTTGAATATATCATCCCATTCTCTCGTTGCCTGTAAGGTTTCTGCTGAGAAACCTGCTGTTAGTCTGATGGAGATTCCCTTATATGTGACTTGACACTTTTCTTTTGCTGTTTTTAGAATTCTCTCTTTGTCTTTGATTTTGGCAGTTTGCATGTAATGAGCCTTGGGGATGACTTTTTTGATACAAATCTATTTGGGGTTCTTTATGTTTTCTGTATTTGAATGTCTATCTCTTGCAAGACTTTGGAAGTTTTTAGCTATTATTTCATTAAAATTTTTTTAATGCCTTTGCCCACTTTTTCTCCTTCTGGAGCTCCTAATATCTAAATATTTGGTTTCCTCATGGTGTCTCATATGTCAGGTAGGGCTTTCTTCCTTTTTTTATTCTTTTATTTTCTTTTCTTTTCTTTTTATTTGCTGATTGGTGTATTTCAAAACACTTGTCTTTAAAGTTTAGAAAGTTTTCTTCTGCTTGATCTGGTCTATTATTTAAGCTCTTTATTGTACTTTTATTTCATTCATTGAATTCTTCAGTCTCAGAATTTGTTTGATTCAGATCATGAATTGTTTTCTTGACTTCTTTGTATTGCTTACCTGTGTTCTCTTATATCTCTCTGACTTTCTTTAGTATCAATATTTTGAATTCTTTTTCAGGCATTTCATAGTTTCCCTTTTCATTAGGATGTTACTGGAGAATTACTGCACTCCTTTGAAGATGTCATGTTTCCTTCCTTTTTCATGTTTCTTTGGTTCTTACATTGATATGTATGTATCTGGTGCAATAGTCAAATCTTCCAATTTTATGCATTGGCTTTCATAGGGAAAGATTAGTTTTTCCTAAAACTGTATTTATAGCATTAGTTGGGTAGGGTGCTTTGGCTTTGATTATTAGTGGGTGGGCATACTAGTGTAGCCTCTACATGATTTCTTTGGTTGTAATCAGCATCAGTGGTATCTGTAAGTTCCTCAGTGGCTTAGGCCATGCTTATTTGTGGAGGCTGTGGCAAACTTTACTGGGGACAGTTACCCTAGGCAGATTGGTCCTCAAGTGCCAGTGGTGGTGGCAGCAGGGTGGGAGTGCCCATCCTTAGGTCCCCATGCAGCATATATGTGCACCAGTGGTGGTGAGTCTGGGTGGGTCAGATCTTCGGCTTCTAGGCAGCTTGGTTGATTGCCAGCAGTGGCAGCAGTGGCTGAGAAGGTGGGTCCTCATGTCCCTGGGCAGTGTGTGTGGCACTGACTGTGGCAATAGTGGCAGCAAGCCAATCCTTGGATTCCCAGGTAGCATGTGCAGGGTACCAGCAGTGATGGCAGTGAGCTGGGTGGGCCAGTCCTTAGGCCCCTAAGAATCATGAATGGGTAGATACCAGTGATGATGGCAGCTGTAGGCTGGGCAGGCTGGTCCCTAAGCCCCCATGAAACACATATAGGTGCAGGCAGCAGGAAGGGTAGGTCTATCACCAGGCCCTTGAACAATGTACATAGACAGTGGCAGTGGGCAGGGCCCATCCTCAGGCCCACAGAAGGCAAGTGTTGGCACTAGCCATGACAGGCAAGGCAGGTTGATCCTGAGGTTCCCAAATAATGTATGGCAGGCACTGGTGCTGGCAACATGGGGAGCGGGCCTGTCCTCAGACTCCTCAATGATGTGCACAAGACCCCAGTGCTATTGATGGTGGCAGTGGCAGGGTGGACCTGTCCTCAGGCCCTCAGATGGCATGAATGGCTGACAATAGTGGCAGGCAGAGTGAGTTGATTACCAAGGCTCCTGGATGGCATGCTTAGGCAGCAGTGGGGGTGGGTTGAACAGGACTGTTGTCAGGCCCCTTGATAGTGTATGTGGGTGTCAACGGCTGTGGGTGGAGCAAGTCAGTCCCCAGGCCCCTAGACAGTGCAGCAATGGAATACTAGCAGTGATGCTGGTAAGTGGGATGGGCCTGCCATCAGGTCCCCTGATGGTGTGCATGGGCTGGCAGAGGCAGGCCTGGTTGGCTGATACCTAGGCCCCTGGATAGTGTACTCTGGTGCCAACAGTGATAGCAGTGGGTGGGGTAGGCTGCTCCTCAGGCCCCTGGGTGGTATGTACAGGTGCCAGTAGTGGCTAGTGGGTAGACCTGTCATCTGGCCCCAGGATGGTGCTTAGGTGGGCCAGTCCCCAGGCCCCCTGAAGGTATGTGCAGCTGCAAGGCAGCCCTGCTGCTGGAGGTTCCAGGGTTGCTGTCTGTATTTGTCAGGGTTCTCTAGAGGGACAGCACCAATAGGATATATCCATATCTATAGTTGCATTAGTTTATTAGGGAGAATTGGCTCATATGATGACACAGTGATATGGTTTGATTGTGTCCCCGCCCAAATCTCATCTTGAATTGTAGCTCCCATAATTCCCATGTGTTGTGGGGGGGACCCTGTAGGAGGTAACTGAATCATGGGAGTGGGTATTTCCTGTGCTGTTCTTGTGACAGTGAATAAGTCTCATGAGATCTGATGGTTTTATAAAAGGGGGTTCCCCTACACAAGCCCTCTCTTCCCTGCCACCATGTAAGATGTCCCTTTGCTCTTCCTTCATCTTTCACCATGATTGTGAGGCTTCCCCAGCCACATAGAACTGTGAGTCCATTAAAAGGTCTTTCCTTCATAAATTGCCCAGTCTCACGTATGTCTTTACTAGCAGCGTGAGAACAGACTAATACACACGGTGAAGTACCACGACAGGCTGTCTGGAAGCTGGGGAAAGAGAGAAGCTGGAGAAAGAGAGAAGCATGGCTCAGTCCAAGTCCAAAAGCCTCAAAACCAGGGAAGCCAACAGCATAGCCCTTAGTCTGTGGCTGCAGGCCCAAGAGCCACTGGAAAGCAACTAGTGCAAGTTCCACAGTCCAAAGGCCAAAGAACCTGGAGGCTGATATCTAAGGGCAGAAGGAGAGGAAGCAAGTGTCCAGCATGGCACAGGAAGAGAGAGTGAGCAGACTCAGCAAGCAAGCTGCTTCTTCCCCCTTTTCTACCTGCCTTGTTCTAGCAGCCAAGTGGATAGTGTCCACCCACACTGAGGGTGGGTCTTCCTCTCCCAGTCCACTGACTCAAATGTCAATCTCCTCTGGCAACACCCTCACAGACACACCCAGGAACAATGGTCCCTCAGGCCCCTGGGTGGCAGGCACAGGTGCCAGTAGTGGCTAGTGGAGTGGACTTCCCAGCCATCTAAGCATCCCTCAATCCGGTCAAGTTGACATCTAGTATTAACTATCACAAGTCAACCCCTTGTCAACTTGGCACCATATGGTTTGGATGTCTGTCCCCACCCAATCTCATTTTCAAATGTGGTCTCCTATGTTGGAGGTGGGCCTAGTGGGAGGTGTTCAAGTCATGAGGCAGATCCCTCATGAATGGCTTGGTGCTGTCCTCATGATGAGATCTGCCTGTTTAAAAGAATGTGGCACCTCTCCCCTCTCTCTCTCTCTCTCTTGCTCCTGCTCTCACCATGTGATACGCTGGCTCCCTTTTGTCTTCCGCCATGATTGTAAGCTTCCTGATGTCCTCACCAGGAGCCAAGCAGATATTGGTGCCGTGCCTGTACAGCTTACAGAACCATGGGCCAAAATACACCACCTTTCTTTATAAATTACCTAGTCTCAGGTATTTCCTTATAGCAATGCAAGAACGGACTAACACACTGTCAGTGGCAGAGACTCCAGGCAGGTGGCTCTCAGGCTCTAGGAAACACAAACTTTAGCTCCCTTTGTCCTTGGGGCAGCCTTCCTTGTGCACTGCACACCCTGTTCCCTGGGTGTAATATACTGCTTGAGCTAGAGTACTGGGGACCTGGCTACATGCTGGGTTCAGTTGGCATTGTGATACTGCAGCTGTCTGGGTTCATGTAGAGGGATGTCAGCAGGGCTTCCAGGATGTGGAGATGCAGAGGCTATTGGGCCCCAGGCAGGAGGTAGTCTGGCGGCTGCTGGGCTCTCAAAATGGTGCTGTGCTGCAGCTGCTTTGGTCTCAGTGGCTGTGTAAGGCTCCTGGCAAACTCTTTCTCTGAAACAGTCATCACATGGACTCCAGACAGCTCCCTACACTGGTCTCAGGGCCTGCAAAGGCCGAGGAACTCTCCTGTGGCTAGGATTGCAGAAGTTGAATGTGGACCACTGGGGATCTCTTACCTTTTCCCTCTAACAGAGAGTTCCTCGTGGAGGGGTATTGCCCTACAATTTTCTTTTCTTGTAATGTCTAGTTTTAGTATCAGAATAATACTTGCCGTATAGAAAACCATTAGGATTTTCCCCCCACCTGTTTGATTTTCTGGCTAAGTTTGTGTAGAAGCGGCATAATTTCTTCCTTTAATGTGGGATTGAATTCACCAGGGAAACTGTATTGCCTGGAAATTTCTTTGTGGTAAGGTTTTTAATTAAAAATTTAATTTATGAATGTTATTTTGTATATATTAATTTCTTTAATAGATGTAGTAGGGCTACTCAGGATATATTGCTAAAGGTAGTAAGTTGATCGTACCTTTCAAACAATGTGCCCAATTTATCAAAGTTGTCAAATATATTGACATAAAGTTATTCATAACGTTCCCTTGTTACATAATGTCTTTAGCATCTGTATTGATGTCCCCTCACTTATTCCTGAAATTGAATATTTGTGTCTTCTCTTCTTTTTGTTGTATCAGTCTGGATAGAGATCTATACATTTTTTGGTTTTCTAAAAGACCTAGCTTTTGATTTCATTGGGTTTTATGCTATCATTTTTCTGGTTTTTTGAAAATTTTCATTTGATTCTGCTTTTTAAAAAATTGTTTCCTTTCTTCTGCTAACTTTAGGCTTATGTTGCTATCTTCTTTCTAATTTCATGAGATGAACTTTGGGTCACTGATTTGAGATCTCTTGTCTTTTTCTATTATAATAATCAGTTAGTGCTCTGCACTTCGCTCTAAGCACTGTTTCCACTGCATCAAACTGATTTTTATATATTGTGTTTTCATTTTCAGTCAGCTCAAAATACATTCTAATGTCCCTTTTGATGTCTTCTTTGACCTATGGATTATTTTTATATATGTAAATATATTTTAATGTTTTGTATTTTGAGATGGAGTCTCGCTCTGTTGCCCAAGCTGGAGTGCAATAGCCTGATCTTGGCTCACTGTAGTCTCCACCTCCCGGATTCAAGCGTTTCTCCTGCTCAGCCTCTTGAGCAGCTGGGATTACAGGTGTTCGGCACCGTGCCTGGCTAATTTTTGTATTTTTGGTAGAGGTGGGGTTCCGCCATGTTGGCCAGGCTGGTCTTGAACTCCTAACCTCAGGTGATCTGCCCACATTGGCCTCCCAAAGTGCTTGGATGACAGGCATGAGCCACGGCGCCCAGCCAACCCGTGGATTATTTAAAGTATATTTTAATTTCCAGGTATGTAGAGATCTTCCAGATACCGTTCTCTTACTGATTTCTCAGATAAGTCTGTTGTGACCAAAGAACAAATTTTATGTTATTTGACTCGTTTTAATTTTTTTCTTTTTTGAGACAAAGTCTCACTCTGTTGCCCAGGCTGGAGTGCAGTGGCGCAATCACAGCTCACTGCCCAACCTCCCAGGCTCAAGCAATCCTTCCACCTCTGCCTCCCTGGTAATTGGGACTATAGGTGCACACCACCAGGCCCAGCTAATTTTTGTATTTTTTGTAGAGACGAAGTTTCACCATGTTGCCCAGGCTAGTCTTGGGCTTCTGGCCTCAAGTAATCCTCTCTTCTTGGCCTCCCAAAGTGCTGGGATTACTGGTGTTAACCACTGTGCCCAGCCAACTCCTTCTAAATTTATGGAGACCTGTTCTATGGCTCAGAATATGGTCTATCTTGGTAAATGATATGTGTGCAATACAATAGTAGAATTTGTATTCTACTATTGTGTGAGTAGAGTAGTCTACAAATATCAGTCAAGTCAGGTTGGTTGATAGTGTTATCAGATCTTCCATGTACTTATGGATTTTCTCTCTACTTCTATAGATGATCAATAGAGGAGTGCTGAAATCTCCAACTATAACTGTAGATATGTCTATTTCTGCTTGCAGAGCTATCAGTTTTTGCCTCATGTACTTTGAGGCTCTGGTTTTAGTTGCATGAATGTTAGGACTATTATGTCTTTTTGAAGAACTGATCCCTTTATCATTATAAATGATTTCTTCATCCTTTTCTTTATTTTGTTTTTTTCTTTTTTGAGACAGTTTTGCTCTGTTACCCAGGCTAGCGTGCAGTGGTGTGATCGTAGTTCACCGCAGCCTTGAACTCCTGGGCTCAAGTGGTCCTCCCACCTAAAACTTCCTGAGTAGCTGGGACCACAGGTGTGCACCACCATGCCCAGCTAATTTTTAAAACTTGTGTGTAGGTAAAAACAAGGTCTCGCTATGTTGCCCGGGCTGGTCTCCAACTCCTGGCCTCAAGCAATCCCCCTACATGAGCCTCCTAAAGTGGTGAGATTATAGGTGTGAGCCACTGTGCCCATCCTTTTTCATCGTTTTTTAAAAATAGCTAATTTGGCTTAAATAGAATGATTTTTTTTTTTTTTTTTTTTTTTGAGATGGAGTCTCGCTCTGTCGCCCAGGCTGGAGTGCAGTGGTGGGATCTCAGCTCACTGCAAGCTCCGCCTCCTGGGTTTACGCCATTCTCCTGCCTCAGCCTCCCGAGTAGCTGGGACTACAGGCGCCCGCCACCTCGCCCGGCTAGTTTTTTGTATTTTTAGTAGAGACGGGGTTTCACCATGTTAGCCAGGATGGTCTCGATCTCCTGACCTTGTGATCCGCCCGTCTCGGCCTCCCAAAGTGCTGGGATTACAGGCTTGAGCCACCGCGCCCGGCCAGAATGATTCTTAAACTATCGCTATCTGCCTTCAAGTAATATTTTCCCTCCTACATATGCTGTACTTCTATGTGTATTCTCCTAGCCTTTGCACTACTGTTGGCATACATCTTACTTCTGTATTGAATATAAGCCCATGATATGTCAGGGGTTTTTGTTGTGTTTCGTTTTTTTGCTTTAAACAATTAACTGTTGTTTAAGGTGATTTTTTAAAGTAACAAAAAATTGTTTATATTTACACACATATTTACTATTACCAGTGCTCTTCATTCATTTGTACGGATACAATCTATATCTGGCATCATTTTCCTTTTGTTGAAGGGCTTTTTAAAACTATTTTTTGTAGCCAGGCATGGTGGCTCACACCAGTAATCCCAGCAGTTTGGGAGGTCAAGGTGGGCGGATCACCTGAGGTCAGGAGTTTGAGACCATCTGGCCAACATGGTGAAACCCCGTGTCTACTAAAAATACAAAAATTAGCTGGGCGCCCATAATCCCCGCTAGTCAGGAGGTTGAGGCAGGAAGATTGCTTGAACCCAGGAGGCAGAGGTTGCAGTGAGCCGAGATCGCTCCACTGCACTCCAGCCCAGGCGACAGTGCAAGACTCCATCTCAAAAACAAAAAACAAAAACCCAACACTATTTTCTGTGATTCAATTCTACTGGGGATGTGTTCTTTTAGCTTTTTATGTCTGAAAAAAAGCCTTCATTTTGTAAAGATAGTTTTGCAGAGTATATAATTATATACTGACAGTTTTTTCTCAGTACTTTAAAGATGCTGTTGAAATCTGGTTTGCGTTGTGCCTGACAAGAAGTTGGCTGTCATTCTTCTGTATTTTTCTACAAATAAAATCTTCCTTGCCCTATTCCCAGCTGTTTTCAAATTTTTTAAAAAATCTGGCCAACATGGTAAAACCCCATCTCTACTAAAAATACAAAAATTAGCTGGGCGTGATAGCATGTGCCTGTAGTCCCAGCTACTCGGGAGGCTGAGGCAGGAGAATTGCTTGAATCCAGGAGGTGGAGGTTGCAGTGAGCCAAGATCGCACCATTGCACTCCAGCCTGGCGACAGAGCAAGACTGTCTCTCTCTCTCTCTCTCTCTCTCTCTCTCTCTCTCTCTCTCTCTCTGTCTCTCTCTCTCCTCTCTCTCTCCCCCCCATATATATATATATAGTTTTTAATCATTTTTGTATGATCAACCTTTATGTAGTTTTCTTAATTTTTCTTTTGTTAAAGTACATTGTGCCTTATGGCTCTGCAAGTTTGTAGTTTAAATTTGGAAAATTTGAGCCATTATTTCTTTAAATATTTTTTCTGTTCCCTCTTCTCACCATCAAGTGTTTTAATTCCATGTGTTTTAGGCCACGTTAGGTTGTCTCATAACCCATAACTCACTGATTTTCTGGGCTTTTTTTTCTTTAACTCTTTTCTTCCTGTGTTTCATTTCAAAGACTTTCTATCACTATATCTTAAAATTCACTAATATTTTGGTTCTGCGGTATCTGATATAACATTAATCCCTTTGAGTGTATTTTTCATCTCAGACATTGTAGTTTATGTCTGTAGAAGTTTGATCTGCGTCTTTTTTCTATTTTTCGTATCTCTCCTAAATGTACTCATGTTTTTCTCTACCTTCTTGGACAATAAAATATAGGTATAATAACTTTTAAAATAACTTTATCTACTAATCTATCGTCTGATCATTTCTAATACTGCCTCTATTTATTTTTTTAAGTTTTATTTTTTTAATTAATTAATTAATTAATTAATTTATTTATTGAGATAGAGTCTCACTCTGTCACCCAGGCTGGAGTGCAGTGACGTGATCTTGGCTCACTGCAACCTCTGCTTCCTGGGTTCAAGCAATTCTTGGCTTTCCAAGTAGCTGAGATTATAGGCACGTGCCACCATACCTGGCCAATTTTTTTAGTATTTTTAGTAGAGATGGGGTTTTACCATGTTGGCCAGGCTGGTCTTGAACTCCTGACCTCAGGTGATCCCCCAACAGCCTCCCAAAGTGCTGGGATTACAGGTGTGAGCCACTGCACCCAATCTTTTATAAGCATATAGACCGTTGCTTTCTGCTTCTTTGCATGCCTAGTAATTCTTCATTGAATGCCAGACATTGTCAATTGTACCTCATTTGGTTTTGAGTATTCTGGAGACACTTGTGTGTACACTTAAATTCTGAGCTTTGTTCTGGAACACAGTTAAGTTACTTAGAAGTGGTTTGACCCTTTGGAGGCTTGCTTTTAATCGTTGTAGGGCGGGACCAACGCAGCCTTTAGTCGAGGACTAATATGGCTCCACTATTGAAACAATACCTTCTGAGTAGTCTATCTGACGGCTTGTATATTACAAGAGTTTTCCACTCTGCCAATTATTCTCAGCACTGCTTGATCTTTAGAGATTGTTCTGCCCACTTCAATCTGCTCTGATTTCCCTCCCATTTCAAGTAGTTTTATCACACCTGTGTGCTAATCAGTGCCTCAGCTGAAGGCCCAAGTGGGGCTTTCTCAAGTGGGAAGATCTCTGGAGCTTTTTCTCTGTGCAGCTCTCTCCTCTTTGGCACTCTGCTGGGCAAATCTAATCCCTGTGGCCTCCCTGAGCTTCTAACTTCATCTTCTCAGCTCGTGGAGACCACCAGCCTTCTCCTGCATCCCCTTTCTCTGACTTGAAGTCCAGAAACTCTTTCCAGGAGTAATCTGAAGTAACTATAGAGCCCATCTCACTTGTTTCCCACCTGAGGGATCCGTGTCCTGCACTGTCTGTTGTTCAATGTCTGAAAACCATTGTCTCATATATTCCTTTCAAGTTTAAAATTGCTTAAAATGGGAGGCTAAATCCAATCCCTGTTACTCCAAGTTGATTGAAAGCGGAAATACTCAAAACATTAATAACATTCTAATTTTTAATGGATTTCCTTATCTGCCTGCAAACCCACATTACATCATGTCTCCAAAAGGGCAAAGACCTTGCTTATACTATTGTCTATGGTAATCACCAGCATTCGGCATAATACCTGGCACACAGTAAATGCTGAACAAATACCTTCTGAATTAATGTTGTAAAGTATTTGTGCCAGAGAGCTTTACAGTTTGCAGAGACCTGTAGACCAAAAACTAGAAGGTGAATATGAAACTAGTCTCCTTTTTTCTTTTACAACCCTCTTTACCTATGCTTCCATTTGTATTTTTAACTTTTTATTTTGAAACAATTATAGATTCATAGGAGGTTTCAAACATATATATATACAAGAACCCTTAGTTTCAGCATTCCTGAATGGTAACATCTTGCCTAACTTGAGTATACCATTGAAACCAAGAAATTGACATTGGTACAATCCAGAGAGCTTATTCAGACTTCACCATTTATACATGCACTCATCCGTATGTGTATAGTTCTATGCAATTTTATAAGAAGTGTAGCCTTGCATAACCATGACAATCAGATCTTCAGCTGAATCATTGCATAAGATGCACTTATGTTACCCCTTTATACACACATTTCCTCCCACCCATCCCTAACCCCTGGCAACCACAAATCTGTTCCATGTGTCTATAATTATGCTATTTCATGAATGCTACATAAGTGAAATCATGCAGTTTGTCCTTCTGAGATTGGTTTTTTTTTTTTTCACTCAGCATAATTTTTTTGAGGTTTATCCAAATTGTCGCATGTATTGATCTTTCCTTCCTTTTCATTGCTGAGTAGTCTTCCGTGATATGAGTCTATGCAGTGTGTTTAACCATTCATCCACTAAAGGACAAATGTGTAATTTCCAGTTTGGGGCTATTATGAATAAAGCTACTTTGAACATACATGTACTATGGGAAATAAGTCTTCATTTCTCTGGGATGATTACCCAAGGATGAAATTGCTGGGACATATGGTAAGTCAGTTTTAAGTTTTGACAGGAACTGCCAAACAATTTTCCAGAGTGGCTGAAACCTTTTGTATTTCCACCACCAATTTATGAGTGATCTAGTTTCTCCACATCCTCACTAGCATTTGGTGTTATCACTATTCTTCCTTTCTTTTTTTTTTCTTTCCTTTTTTTTTTTTTTGCCATTGTGATAAGTACGTAGTGCTATATCATTGTAGTGCTAGTTTGCATTTCTCTAATGGCTAATGAGTGTTGACCATCCTTTTGTGTGTTTATTTGCTATCTATATAGCCTCTTGGTGAAATTTCTATGCATGCCTTTTGCTCATTTTCTAATTGGATAGGTTTTTTTTTTAATGTTGAGTTTTTTTGAGATTTTTATATAGTCTAGATACAAGGCCTTTGCCAGATATGTGCTAAGCAAATATTTTTCGCAGTGTGTAATTTGTCTTTTCATCCATTTAACAGGGTCTTTGGCCAAATTAAAGGTTTTAATTTTGATGAGGTTCAATGATCAATTTTCCCTCTTACAGATTATACAATTGATGTTAAGCCTAAGAACTCTTTTCCTAATCTTATGTCCCCAAAATTTTCTGGGTTTTTTTTCTAGAAATTTTATAAACTTACATTTTAATTCTTTTAATTTTCAGCTCCTGTGTCCAGTTAGGCCTCATATCTCTTTAGTATTACCTAGATTACTTAGAGTACTTTTTACTTTTTTGAATTTCATTTACTTCCCATTGCAATATAAGCATTACCCAAGCATCCTTTTATATGGGAAAGGTATTTCATTTTTGAAAGATCAAAATTACCTCCTCTCTTGGGTGATTTTTCTTAATCTGCAGGACTTAGTCTCTTGGTCTGTTTGCAGCTTATTAAAAGACATGCTGACCCTGAAGGGTCAAATTGACAAGCTGGAGGACCGGGGCCTTGACCTTGATCAAGGGACAAACACTGAGGTAAGCTAGAGACTTGGCAAAGACTGAGAGGCTGGGGATTTCTGTCACTTCTTCCCCTACCACCCTTCTATTGTTAATAGGCAATAACAAGAAGTAAGACTCATAAGCAGGAGTGCTCTCTGCTGGTCACCTCTGAGCACCCTTTTCCTGAGTAACACCACTTTTCTCTGATGACACAAAAAGCCTAGACTTTTCTACTTTACCTAGAAACTCGGTTACCAAGAAACTCTATCTTGATGCCACCTTAAGATGAGTGCCTTAATGGAGAATTGATTTTCTTAGTCTTTGTATGTCAGCACCTAACAGCACAGAGAATACATCCAGGAAATAAAGATTTGTCAAGAACTGCATCCTTAGAGTGCAAGGAATCTACCTGTGTTTGTCTTGGATGCTCCATGAAGAATTCTTGTGTTGGTTTTCACAATCTCTGAAGTTTTCCTGATGTTGTGTCTCCTCACATTTCTTAAAGACTCTTCTCAAATAAAGGTTTAATTTTCCATTTTCTTTCTTTTTTTCTTGAGACAGAGTCTCACTCTATTGCCCAGGCTGGATTGCCATGGCACTATCTCAGCTCATTGCAATCTCTGTCTCCCAGATTCAAGCAATTCTCATGCCTCAGCCTCCTGAGTAGCTGGGATTATGGGCATGTGTCACCATGTCCAGCTAATTTTTGTAATTTTAGTAGAGATGGGGTTTCATCATGTTGGCCAGGCTGATCTTGAACTCCTGGTCTCAAGGAATCTGCCTGCCTCAGCCTCCCAAAGTGCTGGGATTACAGGCGTGAGCCACCGCACCCAGCCTAATGTTCCATTTTCTTATTAGTAATGGAATATTAGAGCTGAGAGGTAGAGATCAACCTGTGACACAAGTTAGATTTCAGAGTCCTGTCTGATAGTTTTTCCGCTGTGAAGAAAGGCCCCTGAAAAAGAAAAAAGTCTGTGTCTAACGCCCTCTTTTAACTGAAATTGCCAGCTTCAATTTTAACTCAAGCCCAAGAGTTTAAATTCAATAGATTTTGGAAGCAGTAAAGGAGAAAAGTCTCTTTTATTAAAGGAAGGTATTATTTATTTGGACCTCTTACATATTAAAAGTCACTTACAGATCAGTGCAGATCTATTTCCTGGGAGAAAAATTACTTTTAACTGATAGAGTCCAACATTTTGAGTCACAATCTTATTTTGCTTGAGTTGAAAGAGGTTTCTTTTTACTATCTTTGGGCTTTGGAAATTGCAAACTATAAAAAAGGGAAGAGGGCAAAGGCCAAGAAATATTCTGCTTTAGAGAATTTCCTCCAAAATCCAGCTGTATTACAAAAATGTAGATTTCAGTAGCAGGTGAGGGGAGGGAGGGAGGAGTATCAAAAGACTGAGGAGAAAGAGAAACACACACATAAATGAAAATGAGATTTTTTTTTAAAGGGAGGAGCTTGGAATAATATGCAAGAGGAAAGCATCGCACACATGTGTGGAAATTCTCTGTGCTGGGGATACACCATTTTGTATACACATTAAAAACAACAAAAAAGCAAGCATAAGCTTTAAAACTAGAAACAATCCAAATATCCGCCAGTTGCCATATGGATAAGCTGCAGTACGTGTACATGATGGATACTACTCAGCAATAAAAATGACCAAACTTCCGATTGACCCAACAACATGAATGAATCACATGCATTATGCTAAGTGAAAGAAGCCAGATTCAGAAGACTGCTTATGTACTTTGTGCTTCTGTTTATGTAACTCTGAAAAAGGCAAAATTGTAGGAACAGAAAATGGATTAGCAGTTAGTTACCCAGGTTTAGTGGAGGAAGGGGGACGGGGATTGACAAAGGGGTATAAGGAAATTTAGGGACTGATGGAAATAGTCTGTATCTTCTTATAGTGGTTATTACACAACAGAATGCATTTATCAAAATTCATAGAACTGTATACTTTAAAAAGTGAGTTTTACTGTATGTAAGTTATATCTCAATAAATATGTCTTTAAAAAAAATGGCACAAGTTCTGTCTCAAGAAGCCTACAGTCTGATGGAAAAGGCTACATAAAAACAAATGTGGTAATATATCTAAAGGTGCAGCTTTAAATATAATTGTTGGCTGAGTGTGGTGACTCACACCTGTAACCCCAGCACTTTGGGAGGCCAAGGGAGGAGGATCACTTGAGGCCTGGAGTTTGAGACCAACCACGGCAACATAGCCAGACCCCTATCTCTACAAAATATTTAAAAATTTAGCCAGTCATGGTGGTTCATGCCTGTAGTCCCAGCTACTCGGGAGGCTGAGGTGGGAGGATCACCTCCTGAACTCAGGAGGTCAAGACTGCAGTGAGCCGTGATCAGTGAGCCACTGCACTCCAGCCTGGGCAACAGAGTGAGACACTGCCTCAACAAACAAAGCAACCAACAAAAAACAAAAACAACAAAATAAATAAGTAAATTGTTACAGAAGCAAAGTTAGTAGCAATGGCTGTAGGCTTACTCTGGTGAAGGGAAAAGTGAAGATTGTTAGAAATAGGTACAGGAACAGCAGATAAAATGTGAGAAAATTAAAAGAGGAATAAGTTAATAAAATTAAAATCATATCACACATATTGGCTCACTTATTCTTCATAAAGAAATGGAATAACTAAGAAAGGCATGAAAAGGGAAGGAGGGAAAATTGGTAAACTTATTTTTTGAAAAAGCAAAACAGAAACAAAAGCATTTGAAAGAACTTCAAGCTACAGAAAGGGCTTTGAGGTGGCCTTTGGGTGTTATTTGGCCTAATACTGCCCAAGCCATGAAACTTTCTAAAATCTCCATGTGAATTTCTGGACTTTCGTTCAGAGACTGACCTTGTCCCAGTTATCTTTGATAAAAGCTGTATGAAGATGTTTACTCTGTAAATAAACTAGGATACCAAATAAAAGGTGATTGTCACAGCACAGCTCCTCTCTAAATAATTAAACCACCCAATTCAGGGATTGGTGATAATAAACGTGTTAAAAAAATAGGTATACTGTACATTCTCTAATTCACCTCTAAGCTGCTTGAGGATAAATATTCTTGTTACTTGTATCTAACTAGCATGATGCCTAGCTCAATGGCCATTTACATAGGCTGTGGTTATTATACATATATATAATGTATCTCATATATATATCTTTTTTTTTTGAGATAGTCTCATTCTGTTGCCCATGCTGGAAGACAGTGGTGCCATCTTGGCTCACTGCAACCTCTGCCTCCTGGGTTCAAGTGATTCTCATGCTTCAGTCTCCCCAGTAGCTGGGACTACAGGGACACACCACCACAGCTGGCTAATTTTTTTGTATTTTTTTGTAGAGTTGGGGTTTCACCATGTTGGCCAGGCTGGTCTCAAACTCCTGACCTGAAGCGATTCACCCACCTCGGCCTCCGAAGTGCTGGGATGACGGGCATGAGCCACTGTGACTGGTGGCATGCTTATTTTAACAATTAAAACATTATGAAATGATTTCATATAAAAATGAAAAATAACCCTCCTCCCTTAAAGGCAAACACAATGAACATTTTAGTATATTTATATTCTTCCAAATGTTTATACATATATTTACACATTGTTGTTTTGATGGGATCGTATTATATATATTGTTTTGCACCTGCTTTGGCACTTAGCATTTTTTCTTCAACAATTTTCTATACTAGTAGATGTCATTTTACTTTTTTTCACTCCTAATAATGCAGGGCTTGATGTTTGAATTTTTTTTCACTCCTAATAATGCAGGGCTTGATATTTGAATTTATTAATTTTATTTTGTTGGATATTTGGGACATTATAATCAATGTTTGCCATTACAAACTATGCCTCAGAAATCCATGCCTTTGTTGCTCTTGCAAGTACTTCTTTAAGCATCTATTTCTGAGGCTGGGCACAGTGGCTCACACCTGTAATCCTAGCACTTTGGGAGGCCAAGACGCATTGATTGCTTGAGCCCAGGTGTTCAAGACCAGCCTGGGCAACATGGTGAAACCCTGTCTTTACTTTTCAAAAGAAGACATACATGCGGCCAAGAAACATATGAAAAAAAGGCTCAATATCACTGATTATTAGAGAAACGCAAATCAAAACCACAATGAGATATCATCTCCCACACTGGTCAGAATGACTATTATTAAAAAGTCAAAAGAAAAATAGATGTTCGCTGGGTTGTGGAGAGAAGGGAACACTTATACACTGTTGGTGGGAGTGTATTTAGTTCAACCATTGTAGAAAGCAGTATGGCGATTCCTCAAAGAGCTCAAAGAAGAACTACCAGTTGACCCAGCAATCCCATTATTGTGTATATATCCAGAGGAATAAAAATCATTCTACCATAAAGACACATGAATGTGAATGTTCATTGAAGCACTATTCACAATAGCAAAGACAGAATCAACCTAAATGCCCATTAATGACAGATTGGATAAAGAAAATGTGATACATATATACCATGGAATACTGTGCATCCATAAAAAAGAATGAGATCATGTCTTTTGTGGGAACATGGACGGAGCTGGAGGCTGTCATCCTCAGCAAACTAACTCAGGAACAGAATATCAAATACCACATTTTCTCACTTATAAGTGGGAGCCAAATGATGAGAACTTATGAACACAAAGAAGGAAACAGACACTGGGGTCTACTTGAGGGTGGAGGGTAGGAGGAAAGAAAAGAGCAGAAAGGGTAACTATTGGTTACTGGGCTTAATTCCTGGGTGATGAAATAATCTGTACAGCAAACCCCCATGACATAAGTTTACCTATGTAACGAACCTTCACATGCACCCCTAAACCTAAAATAAAAGTTAGAAAAAGAGAGAAAGAGGCCGGGCGTGGTGGCTCACACCTGTAATCTCAGCACTTTGGGAGGCCGAGGCGGGTGGATCACGAAGTCAGGAGATTGAGACCATCCTGGCTAACGTGGTGAAACACCATCTCTACTAAAAAATACAAAAAAATAGCCGGGCTTGGTGACAGGCACCCGTAGTCCCAGCTACTCCGGAGCCTGAGGCAGGAGAATGGTGTGACCCCGGGAGGCAGAGCTCGCAGTGAGCCAAGATCGCACCACTGCACTCCAGCCTGGATGACGGAGCCAGACTCTGTCTCAAAAAAAAAAAAAGAGAGAAAGAAACCTCATCTTACAAAAAATAAAAAACTAGCTGGGCATGGTGGCACATGCCTATAGTCTCAGCTACTCAGGAGACTGAAGTGGGAAGATCACCTGAGCCTGGGGAGGTGGAGGCTGCAGTGAGCCATGATCACACCACTGCACTCCAGCCTGGATGACAGAGCGAGACCTTGTCTCAAAAAAGAAGAAATTAATTTCTATTGAGTGTCATCTTTAGAACTCATTTTTCCTGAATCCTAGTATACTCTTTTTCCTGCTATACCTCTGCTTTTCAGGGTATCCTGAACATCTCTTAGTGGATGATTAATTTAAAACCTTTAAAAGCATTCTTTACTTGTGACATGTGCAATTGGCATTCATGTCTTAGAAGGTGATGGTTTGCTTTGAGTTCGTGTCTTGTGCTTACTGACAGAAACCAGCCAAAACCATCTGTTATCTCTACCTGGCAACCTACAGGAGACATGGAAAGAGAAGAAGAACCAGATCTTTTTGTGGACAGCTCTTTTGCAAAGCCATCGGGCCTGAATATTCAATCTGACATGATGAGGACCTAGATTCACAAATTCTAAAGTTTTAAATATTTAAAAGAAATATTTTCTCAGAAACATAACTATGTTTCTTCAACTTGTGTCCTGGTGGAAGTTTTTGAAGGAGCAAGGAAAGAGTAATGAAGAGAGAGAAGCATGATTTATTATTAAGTGCTGTTGTGTAAATGCATACTTCTGAACTATTGAAAATAATCTTGTTAATCTTATGGTTATACCACTTACAGTCTGCAATTTATGATTACACCATGAATTTGCTCTAAGAGGAAGAAGTTTACAGAGTAAAAGTAAACTTCAATGAACCACTTTATAAGGTTTGTCAAAATAAGTGAGATTTTGTTTTACAAATCAGAAAAATACAAGTTTCACTTTACCCAGAATTGTGGATTGTCTTTTTAGGTGAATGCTTGTAATGAAGTTTATGAATTAAAGAAGAAAGTCATGGAAAGTCTGGAGGTAAGATTTCAGTTGCACAATTCAAACAATGATAAAATCAGATAATTTATATCTAAATACAGGGGTCATTATTTGCCTAGAATGTGATAGTGCACCACATACTAGTCTCTTTCTTTTTAAATTTATTTTATTTTATTTATTATTATTATTATTATTTTACTTTAAGTTCTGGGATACATATGCAGAACATGCAGATTTGTTACACAGGTATACATGTGCCATGGTGGTTTGCTGCATCATCAACCCGTCATCTACATTAGGTATTTCTCCTAATGCTATCCCTCCCCTTGCCCTGCACCCCTCGACAGGCCCCAGTGTATGGTATTCCCCTCCCTGTGCCCATGTATTCTCATTGTTCAACTCCCACTTATGAGTGAGAGCATGTGGTGTTTGGTTTTCTGTTCCTGTGTTAGTTTGCTGAGAATGATGGTTTCCAGTCTCAAGGCCTTCTTCCTCCCCTTTGGCCTTCTGTTTGAGCCAACAGAACATTCACAATTCCAGTATACTCCCAAGCTTTCACACCCCTGTGCTACTCCTACTTCTCATCCTGCCGTCTGGTGCTTGCCCTTTGTGTCTACATATTACCCGTTCTTCAAGGCTCAACTCACAGGTCATCTGTTCATCAAGACCTCTCCTAATTTCCATTACCTCAAAAAATAACTCCATCTTTGAACTCCTCCCACAAGATCTTACACATTGAGGTAAATGTGATTGGGCAAATGAGATAATGCAAGAATGAATGTATCAACCTGTCAGCTGCTCTGAGACCGACTCATCCCACCTACCTCGAGTAGATGTCCCCATCACCAAACCTCAGACACTCTCTGTTCCCACACCCTATTTGTTTTCTCTTTAGCATGTATCCTAACATGTAATATAGAATGTATGTATGTGTTTAGCTGCTTATCACTTGCCCCCAGCCCCGGTAATAGATTGCATTCTTTGTCTATTTTGTTAACACTGTATCCGAGAACCTGTTAGCAGTAGTCACCCAATAAATATGCTTTGCATAGATGAATGAATTGAGTAGAGGAATTCAGTACAAGGACGTCTTCCTACATTGATAATCTAGTGGTTAAAGATTAGCAGGTGGGTTTCATTTAGTTTTCTACCATGGTGCTACTTTACACTGTGAATGTGTAAGTCTCCTTCTATTCAAGATGCACCTGCCAATGATCTGTTCATGGGACCTACGTGTGATTTCTAATGTGGGCCCCCAAGGTGATCCAGAGGAAAGCACTCTGCATTATCTATAGTAAGACTTGGAGACATTTAGAATTTTCTTTAAGGTACTTGATTGGTCTTTTTTTCCAGGACCTTTGCAAGAACGTGGAACTGCTGAGTGCAAAGCTGAGGATGTATCAAATGGAGGGAGAGAACACCGACTCTCACAGTTCTGAAGAAACAGATATGGAAGAGATGGAGACCCTGCTTCCTCAGGCCCCAGCATCCTTTTTAGTGCAGAACTCTCCTCCTCCCAATACAGTGTGGTAAGTCAGAGCAAGGGGCCATTCAGGGCTGGATGACGGCCTCAAAATGTATGGATTATGCTAGGATTGATTTTGTTCAAGTGTTGACAAAATGTTTTGTTTTATTTTCTTTTTGTAAATTATCTATGTTATTTAAAAGTCATAGGATTTTTCTTATTTAGATAAAGATCTATTGGATTTGATATATAGATTGCTTTCTTATTGCTTTAGATAAATCTAAAGATTTAGCTTTAGATAAATATATCTAAATATAGATAGATAGATCTTCATAATCAAAGCTATATGACCAAAGACCTCTTGTGGGTGGCTATTAATGTTAATTACGTTTTTAGTTAGTCTTGTTCCTTTTTGCCTGAAAACTCTTTCAAACAACATTAAGTCAATACTTTAATTTTAAATTTTCTTCCATCATGGCTGCAAATACAGAGAAGCTTCTCTATATATCTCTATAGAGATATAGAGACTTATCTATGTATAGAGAGATATAGATTTATTTCTATCTACATATCTATAGATAGATCTATAAAATCTATCTATATCTATCTAAAATCTTAAAAGATGGTATCTATACCTGATGAGGCAACCGCCTCCACCAAAAGAACATAACTGATAAGAAATTTGAAAAGTTTTGTTTGCTGGGCAGGATGTCTTACCCTTGGACAGTATTGGAAACACACTACCAGCAAATTCTGGCTCTTTGGATCCTGTTCAGGAGATGCCACACCATCATTTATACACTGAGAAGTAATTTCCTCTAAGGAAACATTTTTGATTCTTTATCTCCAACCACCAACCCAGGTAGAATCTCAGCTCTGTCTTCTATCAAGTCCTTTGCCCATTTTAAAGAATTGGGTTATTCTTTTTTTTGCTGTTGAGTTGTAAAAGTTTATGTGCACACCTTGCACATAATCCTGTCAGAGAGCCCATGGCATGTTATTGAAATTAAATTGTTTCACATCTGTCTTCTCCTAATACTCCAAGGGATACACAAAAGCACGAATCTTGTCTTCGTAGTTTGGGGACTTGATGTATACAAGATGCTCATAATGCTCAGAGAGATGCATGCAGGCCACCTCATGTTGACCATCATAGGAGAGAGCCTGTGCTGCCTCTTTGAATTTGCAGGATATGCTGTGCTCAGGTTAAACCATGTAGGACATTGAGGGACCCAGTTTGACATGCATATTGCTCACCTGCAAGATAAATTTCCAGCTTATCTAACAGTTTCACCTCCTGTTGGAAATCTTCAGGCCTTTTATAAGGAATCTAAGAGGTTTGCTACTGAGGAGGAATTTAAGAAATGAGCATATCAGTGTGACATTCTGTTCCAGAGTAAAAACCCAGATATTATAAAAACTTGAAAGTTTATCTGTGATATCTCCTGCCAATAGTTTAGTAAAATCTATGATGCTCTGGACATCTCTTTAATAGATAAAGAGTAATCCTTCTATCAAGATAGGATGAATGATGTAAAGGAATTTGATGATAGATGATTTGTCCAAGTGGATGATGGCAGAAAGTTTGTGTTGGTCCCAGGATGTACCATTAACCATGGTAAAATCAGATGGAGGCTGGGTGTGGTGGCTCATGCCTATAATCCAAGCACTTTGGCAGACTGAGGCAGGTGGATCACTTGAGCCCCAGGAGTTTGAGACCAGCCTGGGCAGCATGGTGAAAACTTGTATCTACAAAAAAAAAAAAATCAGTGACGTGTGCCTGTACTTTTACCTACTGGGGCAGCTGAGGTGGGACTATCACCTGAGCCCAGGAAAGTCAAGGCTGTGGTGAGCCTCAAGATCGTGCCACTGCACTCCAGCTTGGGCAACAGAGTGAGACCTGGTCTCAAAAAAAAAAAAAAAAAACAAATTCAGATGGCGGTTATAACTATGATGCATCTGATCTGGCTGCTCTTAAGAAAAACTGTTTGAGGAAAAAGCAGATATGGCAGATATGGTTATCTCTGGGTGAACAGTGGACAATCTCTGCACTTCCAAAAAATATTTGCTGCTGCTCAAAAGATTGGTTGGTATGACCCTAAAGTAACTCAAGTCTCCTATGCTGGATCTGATGTGTTGCTAGGGGAAGACTAGAAGTTTGATATAGTTCAGATGAAAGAGTTCATCTCATAGACCTGGAATAAGAACTAAAGTGATCCATGAACAAATTGAAAGAAAAAGTAAGAGACAAGGTCTTAACTGCAGAGGGATTGAAGGCTGCTTAGACATCTGTTGCTTATGGCTATATCAAGTAAACTGAACTTTCCCATAACCAGTTGAGTGACAATATCTTCTCATTTGACAAAATGCTAGATGATAGAGGAAATACAGCTGCTTACTTTTTGCATGTTCACTAGAATCTGGCCACTATCGATGAACAGATGCTCTAAAAAGCTGCTTGACAGACCAAGATTATTTTGCACCATGAGAAGGAATGGAAACTAGGCCGGTGCATTTTATGGCTCCCTGAGATACTACAAAAAATTTTAGATGACTTACTTCTGCACACTCTTGTGGTTCTATATATGAGCAGTCAACTACTTTCACAGAGTTCTATGATAGCTGTTATTGTGTGGAGAAAGATTGACAAGACTGGAGAGGTATTTAAGGTGAACATGTGGTGTATGCTGCTGTGTGAAGCAGTAGATGCTGTCATGGCCAAGGGGTTCAATATCCCAGGACTAAAACCTGTCCAAAGGCTATAATCCTGCTTAGGTTGGAACAGTGTATGTTTTTATCACAGTGGTCACTAGCATCGTTTGCTTTTTTTTATATAACCATGATATGAACACAAGAACGTTTGCCAACTGTGAAAAAAAAATAACTCTTACAACTCAACAACAAAAAGATAAACAACCCAGTTTGAAAAACAGGCAAATGACTTGGATACACATTTCTTCAAAGAAGACACACAAATGGTCAACAAGCACATGAAAAGATGTTCAGCATCACTGGTCATTAAAAAAACGTAAATCAAAACCACAATGAACCACAGTGGGATACCACTTAACATCCAGTAAGATGACTACAGTAAAAAAGACAGACAATAACTAGCATTGGAGAAGATGTGGAGAAATTGGAACCCTCGTATATCACTGGTGTGATTGTGAAATGGTGCAACCACTTTTGAAAACAATTTGGCAGTTTCTAAAACAGTTAAATACAGAATTACCATATGATTCCACAATTCTACTCTTGGGTGTATACTCAAAAGAATTGAAGATGTATGTCCACACAAAAACCTGTACACAAATGTTCATGGCAGCATTATTCATAATAGCCAAAAAGTAGAAACAATCCAAATGTCCGTTAATTGATGAATGGAAAAACAAAATATGGTGTAGCCACACAACGAAGTATTATTCAGCTGCAAAAAAGAATGATGTACTGATACATACCACAACATGATCTTAGAAAACATTATGCTCAGTGAAAGACAGCCAGACACAGAGGGATATCCAAATGATTCCATTTATATGCATGTTCAAAGTAGGAAAATCCATATAGATTCAAAGTAGATTCATGGTTGCCAGGCACAGAGTGTTGGGGAATAGGGAGGTGGTGACTGCTCCAGGGAATGGGGTTTCTTTTTGAGGTGACAAAAATTTCCTGGCATTAGATAGTGGTGATGGCTACACAGCCTTGTGAATAAACCAAAAGCCTCTGGATTGTACAATGTATAGGGTGAATTTTATAGTATGTGACTAATAACTCAAAACCAACCAACCAGACAAATAAGTAAATAGGTGAATGCCTTTCACTTACTGCTTTATTGTGTTATATGGGAGGATTATAATCAGGTTGAATTGCTCATCTTTTTCTCACATGATTACATTCTAGTTAAGATTGCCCGAAATTTTGCCCAATCTCTTGTTAGAGAACTGGAAACATGTTGGTTTAACTACAGCATATTTCTACACTAACATTTTGAGGAATTTTGCCTTATGGATTAATTCAATCATTATGAATCGATTTTTGCTGGTTTTAGCTTCACAAGGTGGCCTTATATTGATAATGTCCCCAGTCCTTCAGTTTCCTTTATGGTCATCCCCTATGTACTGACCATAAATAATGTGGAAATATTGGAAAAGATCAAAGGTTTTACACATAGCAAGGTTTGAAAATTAAATAAATAGTATTCAAAAGTTAAAGGAATATTTTTTTCTTTACCAAAGATGTCCAAAATAAATAAAATTATTAGTGACACATTTTTTTGGTTCTGTACAGGTGATATGAAAAACCTTATTTTAATTTAGTTACCTATGATTTTTTTCCAAAGAAAAATGTCTGGACCTTTTAAAATGAATATCATGCTTAGTAATACAAAATTTAAATTTTTAAAAATTATATTGATTTGTAAATAAAAATCAAATGATTCATTACTGCCCAGAAATAAATACAAATTTAACTATACCAAGAGTATTTACTGTAGGACAGAAAAAACTAGATGAGTAGACTCTAAACATAAGGAAAAAATTAAACTAAAAACTAAGACAAAATAAAATGAATGAAAGAATAAATGGAAGAAAGGAAAAAAGATTAAAAAATGTATCTGGTTATATCTGGGTGATGAGATTATAGTTTCTTCATTTCTCTGTTTTCCAAATTATGTTTGCTTTAGAAAATTTGTTTTACTTTCCAAAAACTTAATGTCAAAATGTATTTCTTTGAAAATGCCATAGTTTAGTATTTCCAAAGATGACTGTTTTTTTAATTTAGGAAGAACAGTGTTTATTTACTAGGTATGTCTTTGTAGTGAGTTGTTTTTCTTTTCATAAGAAAGAACAAATTGCCTTTGGTGCTCCTTGAAGGCAGGACACATCTGCTTCCTGTTACCAGCTCTCTAAGCCCTTCCTAACAGAGTATCTTAAGAATATTGGCTCTTTAATAAATGTGTGAAGCGAAAGCAATTATGTGTGTAACTGCCAAGTGATAGCCAGTGGGTATAATAGCAAGAAACTTGGCTCTGGTTTATAAAACCACTGAGTTAGGTCACAAAATCGATCCATAGCTAGCTTTATGCTGTAGATTTTCTCTTCTGATGTATTATAGATGGTAATTATCTCAGGTCATTGAATTATCTATGCCATTTCTTCTTTGTGTTCTTCTAGATTTTCTACCCTAATATATTACATTTATAACTACAAAATAATAATGGAAGGACTTAGAATCATATAAATAAAATATGTCATAGGTGTAACCCAGAAGGAGGGGTCCTCAAAGATTTTAAAAAGCTTCTATTACTTTACAAATAAAAGTCTGGTGCCAGGACAAAAAGAGCTCTGAATTCCCTTTATCACATTATACTTTGTGTCCTGTGGATAATCTAACTGCCTGTGCCTTTATCTGCTCAAAAAGAGACATCATATACCTCATGAGCGAGGTAAAGATTGCAATAACCTGCTAGGATGTGAGAAGGACATTTCAAATGAAAGAACCCCACGATATCCAGGGGTTTTATTGTTTCATGGCTATAGGATCTTGAAATTCCAATGCCAGACCTAGCATGGACATAAATAAGTGCTCCTCCATTCCAAGTTGCTGCTTTTACAAATGTAAACCGAAGTCATGGGAAAATTACTTAGTTGAAGTTTTAGAGCTACCTGGGTGGAGATGCCAGGAGCCTATCAATGTGATTATTTTCAGAATTTGGTTAACACAGATGTTTTCTCTCTTTGTAGGAAATGTGCACTGAGGATTTTCATCATGTTTTATGTCCTCACCGTCACTGGACTTTTATGTTACATACTATTTTTTGGTGCTACATTTCTCTTTGAAAGGGTGCTTCTGAGAATGCTTGGGTGCCGCACCACATGGGACCTACGGGAGATGATAGAGCCTTTCTTGAATTCGGAAGTGGAAGCCTTGCTACCCTCCTAAAGATACAGAAGATACTGTCACCCTACTGGCTTTCTCCCCAGTAAAGATTGTGGCTGTTCCTGTATTGTGGTGGCTAACTTATTTTTCAGAAAATACTGTACAAGGTTTTTGTAAAGAACATTGTAATTACACAGAAGTTGATTGATCCTGGAAAAAAAATGAAAACAGCTTATCTTTACTCTTATGAGTCACAATGCCTTCTTGAATCATTCCACAGTTTGTTGAAAACATTTTCTTCAAACTACTAGCCTTCCTTCTCCCCCAACATGGGGTACATTGAGATGCCAAAGTATCTCCCGTGGTTATCTTCTCCATTTTGACCTCTGATGTCTCAAAAAAGAAAGCATAAAATTCTTTCCCCTCCACTGTAGCCGATTTTACTTCAATTGATTTGGAGCCCTACTTTGGAGATAGTTGGCATTTCTTGGATTTTCTCCTTAACATTTATTTCTACTTTTGATAATAGCACCCGAAGTTTGCTTTGAAAGAACTATCCCCAGCGGGCCTAATTATAGGTGGTCTTTCAGTCAGTGTCCCCTATCTTCTTATTAATAAGAACTGGAAATATGTTGCATCAGACACTCTCTATAAGTGAGAATTTTAAGAAGAATCACACAAAAGAAGGAAATGATTGGAACTTCGATTTTGTAAACCACTCCATATCTTTTTCTACTTAAATTAGCCAGACTGGTTCTGCTGCTTACAATCAAAGAAAGTCTAACTGATACAGTAGAGAATTTTGAATGTCAGACTAGAGTGTTTTATCCCTAACTTTGTAGGTAATGGGAAAATGCTTATTTTTACTATAAAAAATAGTTATAATTAAAATGTGCAAAAGTAATATTAAATAGAACCATAAAGAATAAATTAGAGTAGGAGGGCAGATGGAGTGCAAGAGTGGTTAAAAAGCCATTCAGTGGTACAGGTGGGCCAAAGAGGTGGAGATGGAAATGCAAAGACCGTGAATGAAGCAGACATTATGAGGTTGAATTTTATGGTATTTGGTTGTGTAATGGATGAGGAGAGGAGTTGGAAGGCTGGTGGCCAAGAGATATGGAATACGGTCCCAGTTCTCCTCATATTTGACTGGATCTTGAGGATGAATAATATTTTCATGGCAGAGATGACAAAAAGGCATTTCAGAGAAAAGAAAAACCATGAGTAAAATTTAGAAGCTGGGAATATAAGACAGAGTTAGGAAAGCTGGTACAGCATAGAGCTCACCATACCAGTTTGTACAGTCTTTAGAAACAAACACTATGCCTCATTCATGTTTCTGGTCTCTGGAATAGTGATTCACAAATGCTGGCCCATTGATTGGATGCACCAGAATCTCTTGGGGAGCTTTCTACATTAGAGACTTCCCCCATTCCCAGATATTTGGATTCAGTAGAGCTAACGCAGGATCCAGGAACTTTATTTATTTATTTGAGACAGAGTTTCACTCTTGTCACCCAGGCTGGAGTGCAGTGGTGTGATCTCAGCTCATTGCAACCTCCGCCTCCCAGGTTCAAGTGATTTTCCTGCCTCAGCCTCCAGAGTAGCTGGGATTACAGGCGCACACCACCATGCCCAGCTAATTTTGTATTTTTAGGAGAAACAGGGTTTCACCATGTTGGCCAGACTGGTCTCGAACTCCTGACCTCAGGTGATCTGCCCTCCTCGGCCTCCCAAAGTGCTGGGATTACAGGCGTGAGCCACCACGCCCAGCCCAGGAACTTTATTTTTAAAAATAAAAATTCAAATTGGGTAACCAATGCCTTGATATACTGTAGGAAAATGCAGGGCACATAGTTTGTATGGACTTGATAAATACCCGTTGAAGTAAATTAAACTATGTGGTTCTTATCTTTGCAGCCTCCCTATCACCTCGCCTCAGTGCTATATTCAGTATTTATCTGTTCAATAATTTCAATCACAGCCATTTTTCCAATGCCCCCATCTTCCCACACCCTTGAAATAATTTTCAACCCCTTTACTATCTTATTTTGATGTTCCAGCAATCACTGGGCCATGCCAATTTCTTCTACAGATATTTTTCTTAGATCAGCCCTGTTATTTGCATTTATATTGTTACCATTTTTAATAGGTCTTGCCATAGAGATGGATCACTGTTGGCTTAATCCAGCCTGTTGTTTCTACTTCCATGGATTGCCATTATGTACACAGCTGCTGAAAAGAATGGACTCCAATCCTCACTTTTATCTTGATACTCTGTAGCCAGAAAACTAGGCATATTGGTTGCCAGAAATATGTAATTTGTTTTCAAGTGGTTCTCAAACTGTGGTATTTAACAGAATTCTAAAAAGAGGCATTTAATTATACATTTGTCTCAGCATCACCTCCAGAAGTTCTGATTCTTTAAATCTGGAATGAATCTCTGATATCCTGTATTTTAATAGATTCCCCTAACGATTCTTATGACTCAAAAGTTTAAGAACACCATGCTCTATGGGCAAAAGATACCTGGGATTACAGATTAGCTGAGATCCCATACAAGGTTAATCAAGGTTCTTTGGGAGCAGGGTAAAAGGGTGAGCATGAAAGAAGTTCCAGGACACACAGAAAGGCAAAAAGCCAAAAGCTCTGGGAGCAATGACTAATATATTCGAAAGGTCTCGTGATAGGGACTTTGCTGACAGATCTTAAAAAGTCACAGTTATCTTGTTTACAGTTACAAGGACTATTCAGACAAATTTATAAATAGAACTTGGTGTATGGTTTTTATAATCATCAGGTAAGTTCCCATAACTGGAAACAGTACTGGCTGATTTACCTATAAATCCCAAAAAGAAGTAGTGAGTTTAATAAAGCTCAAAATCTTGTGATAGTCACATAACACTAATGACAAAGTAAGTTAGAGAACTAGATTGTTTTAAAGAATAAATTAATATTTTCTAACTTCCAAGACATATTCAATTAGGATTTTGACTAAGATGGAATACTTTTCCCTGGGGGATGAATATCTTTGAAGTGGGAATGGTAATGTTTTCACATCAATTTGTTTTCAATTCGTCAGCATCTCAAGCTGGAAAGCTGGAAGTCACAGTACTCTATTGAGAGAGAGAAACATTTAGTAAAGTACTGAAATATTAAGAGGGTATGAATGTCTATATGTGGTAATTCAGTTAACTGCTTTTGGTTGGTCAGGCCGGGTTTTATTTCAGATACTTTAATGCCATATTCAATTGAGCCAACTGCTGTACTCTAAACCATTTCCTAAAAATGTCTGAATCACTGCATAAATATGGTTTTGGTTTTGGACTAAGAGGAGAGAACACGAGTTTCACAAAATCTCCATTTTTCATGTTTTTAGGTGAAGACAGCTATGCTGTAGTGAAAGGAGCTTTTAACTTGGATTTAAAGTTGGGTTCAAGACATGATCCACTGTCAACTGTGTTTGGATGGGATCAGCTAATCTCTCTCCCTGGAAGGGGATCCAAGCAACCATTCCCCATCTGCTGAGAGTTCATAGATAAGACCCTACCTTGGACTTGGCCTTAGTCAAAGACAGTTGTCTCACCTAAGGTTCCTCTCCTTCCCTAAGGGTAGTCTGCATCCAATGCCTAACCCAGGGTACCTTTTTAGAGGGCCATCCTAGCCACAGAGCTCCTGGTGGGGTCAGCTGAGGCCTCTAGTGCAATTGTATCACATTTCATCTCCATCTGCCCAATTGTGCTTCTACCGTCCCCTCCACAGGTGTCCACCCTGTGAGTGTCCCCCAGTAAACCTATATGCAAGTCTTTGTCTCAGAGTCCTTTTCCCAGGGAACATTACCTGAGACACTTGTGGAAATAAAGACCAGTCAAATAAGAAGAAGCAGAGGCTGTTTATTCAGAGCTTGCAATAGCAAAGGAGTCCATCAGTTGCATTTTGGCGGAGACTCAAAGGTAGGCAGAGGAGTGGTAAAGCTTTAGAGTGGAAAAAAGGGAAAGTTGGATATGCCCTAATTGGGACATCCCAGGTGATTGACTACAGGGTGCATATTTGACTTACTCTAGTTGATCCTATGTTGGAAGCAGGGACAAAAATTAGGGGAGCTGCCAGTTATTCCTCACGATTTTGTTTACACCTATGTAAATTGAGAAAAATAATACCTGCCTCATGAGATTGCTGGATTAAAGAACTTGATGTTTAATAGGTTTTGAGTATTATTCTTATTATTACCATGAATAATATTTTTAAACATGTGAGATTGCCTTAATTAAGAACTTTGAGTTTGACCTAATAGTGAAGAAATGAATTTGAATACACTTTCTGATATATCTCAAAGTAAAAATAAGTGAACCACAAACCATAAAGTCTTGCTTGACTCCTTCCTTTTTCATATTCCACTCTCAGTCTGTCAGGAAATCTTGTTACTTAAAACACATGCAGAATTCAACTGCTTCTCACCACCTCCCTGATACCAACTGCCTTTGCATGCCACCATTGTTGCAAAAACCAACCAACTTTCTCTTCATTCTCCTGATTCCACCCTTGCCCACATATAATTCAGCAGTCAGGGTGACACTGTTTTATAATGCAGGTCAAATCATGTGACCTTTCTGCTCCAAACCCCTTCAGTGGTTTTCCACTTCTGTCAAAGTAAATGCCAAAGTCCTTTCAACTACCTGTATTTGGCCACTGCCTTCTGTTAGCTCTGTAACCTCATCCTATTCTATGTGTCCTCTCAATCACACTTCTCAAGTTCCACTGTTCATCTTGCTGTTCCTGGAACACATCAGGCACACTCTGGCCTCCAGAGCTTTGCCTGGGCCAGCCCCTCTGCCTGGAAGTCTCTTTTCCATGGCTTACCCCCACAAGTGCCTTCAAATCTTGGCTCAAAGGTTATCTTCTTGGCTCTAATAAAAAAGACAAATAATAGTAAGTGTTGGTGAGGATGTGTAGAAATTAGAATCCTATTATATTGCTGGTGGGAATGTAAATAATAGAGCCACTTTGGAAAACACTTACTCAAAAAATTAAATACAGAGTTACCATATACCTTCAGCAATTCCACGCCTAGGTGTATATCCAAAAGAATTGAAAATATATATCCACATAAAAACTTGTATGTGAATGTTCATAGAGCAGCATTCATAATAGTTAAAAAGTACAAACAATTCAAATATCCGTCAACTGATGAATAGATAAACAAAATATGGTGAACTGATACAATAGAGTTATTATTCAACCACAAAACAGAACAAAGTATTGATACATGCTACAACATGGGTGACCTTGGAAAACATTATGTAAAGTGAAAGAAACCAGACACAAAGGTCTACATATTGAGTGATTCCATTTATATAAATGTCTAGAATATGCAAATCCATAGAGACAAGGCAGATTAATGGCTGTCAGAGGTCGGGAGGAGTGACTACAAATTGGTTTGGAGTTTCTTTTTGGCATAATGAACATATTCTGAAATTTGATGCTGTTGATGGTTGTACAACATTGTGACTATACTAAAAACCACAGAATTGTACACTTTAAAATGGTGAATTTTTAAATGTCATCTTCTTAATAAGGCCCGTATAATCGTCATGTTTAAAATTGCATTCCTCCCATCCCCACCCCACCTCTCCCAAATCTGCCCTGTTATATCTTTTGTCATGACTTTTACCATAATGTATAATTTACTTATTAGGATTATTGTTTATCTGTCTCTTTCCATGAAAATGTAAGCTCCACAAGAGCATAGACTAAACTAGGACTATATAGACATCACATTATTTACAAAATATCAGAAAACATGTCTGAATGCTAAAAGGCTAAAGAGGAAAAGGAATAAGTTGTACCCAGGATGAAGGAGTCAAGGTTTAAAGGGGTAGGTAACCAGGAGGGAGGAAATGGGCCGGATATACCCATAACAATAATATGTAATAACTGACAACAGTCATGTTGCTTTAAAAATATTAGTATATTCCATGCACTGTGTTAAGCACTTTAAAGACATTTTATGATTTAATCCTGACAATTATTTTATAAGCCAGGTGTTATCATTATTCTCATTTTTATACATGAGGTAATTGAGGCACAGAGGATAGCAACTTGTTTAGAGTCCCACTATAAAAGGTAGTGTCAGGATTTGAATCTAGATTTATCTGGCTGCAATATCTCTGTCCTTTTCAAGTGACATGCAGCCTCCCCAAATTGGATTGTATGTTCTGTGAAAGCAGGAACCCTGCATATTTAGCATATAGCACACTACTTAGAAGGTAGTAAATGTTCACAAAATATTTATGAATGATCTGCTGAGAATGAAGGCAGGCACGTGTAGTCCTAGCTACTCAGAAGGCTGAGGTGAGAGGCTCATTTAAGCCCAGGAGTTCGAGGCCGCAGTGAGCTATGATTGTGCCACTGCACTCCAGCCTCAGTGACGGAGTGAGATCCTGTCTCTAAAACAAGCAAGCAAACAAAAATTATTAATGAATCAATGAACTAACATTTATTCAATATCAAGTGCAGCTTTCACTTGTGCTACAGGTTTTGGAAACCACCTGCAACCCTGGCCATTTCTGGCATCATCTCTGCCACTGACCACTGTTCCCAGAAGCAATATAGATGCAAAGGTCATTGACATAGGCAAGGAATGGCCAATGGTCCCACTCCCCACCCAGCTTGGACGTGAGCTACTTCAGGGGCTACAACGTTTTCTGCTTTCTCCATTTCATCCCCAAATTGAATCCTCTCTGGAAGGCAGAGCAAGACTAAAGTCCAGTTACTTTTTCTAGTACTGAAGGCCTCTCCACACCAGAGAGTGATGTTGGCTTCCTTTCACACCTTCTGGGTAGCAGCTCATACTGCCTGTCCCAATAGCTTCTGGCTGGTGCGACTGCCATATGCTCAAAAATCAGATTTTGTCTCATGACTTTTTTTCCTTTGGAAGGGCTTTTGCTGCATGTGTTGATAAACAAGCAAAGCAAGTGGTTGCAGTAACTTCTATAAAAGTAGAGGTTTAACGGTTGAGATGCTTTTATCTGTAACAGGATACCTAAATTACATTGGCTTGAAGAATAAGGAGACATTATCTCATGTGGCAAAATATCCACAGCAAGGGTGGTTCCAGAGTTGGTTAGTTGAGCAGCTCAATGGTGTCACTGCTCTGAGTCACCATTTCTTCCATTCTCTTGGCTCTTCCATCACAGTCCCAAGGTGGCTGCCATGGCTCCAAACATCTTTATGCAACACAACATGCAACAGAAGGAAAGAATGGGAGAAAATCTTTCCCAGAATCTCCCGGCTGGGACTTCCTCTTGGGAACCACTGATCAGACTAGATTACAGGCCCCAACGAACGAATAACTGGGACTGATCTGCCTCTTTCCCCCTCCACTGCACCTGTGAGCTGAAGCACAACAAACGCTCATGCTGCTCAGTTGTCACCAAAGATCTCATTCTTCCAGAGAAATAGAATACACACAAAAAGTGAACAGTCGGCCGGGCACGGTGGCTCAAGCCTGTAATCCCAGCACTTTGGGAGGCCGAGATGGGCGGATCACGAGGTCAGGAGATCCGCTAACACGGTGAAACCCCGTCTCTACTAAGAAATACAAAAAATAGCCGGGCGAGGTGGCAGCGCCTGTAGTCCCAGCTACTCGGGAGGCTGAGGCCGGAGAATGGCGTGAACCCGGGAGGCGGAGCTTGCAGTGAGCTGAGATCCGGCCACTGCACTCCAGCCTGGGCTACAGAGCGAGACTCCGTCTCAAAAAAAAAAAAAAAAAAAGTGAACAGTCACCTCTGGATTGTAGGATTGTAAGTGACTTTTCTTCTTCAGAAAAATGTATGCAGTGAACATGTTTTAACTTTATTTATTTATTTATTTTGAGACGGGGTCTCTCTCTGTTGCCCAGGCTGGAGTGCAGTGGCATGATCATGTCTCATCGCAGCCTTGATTTCCCACGCTTAAGTGATCCCTCCCAACTCAGCCTCCCAGGCTCAAGCGATCCCTCCCACCTTAGCCTCCTGTGTAGCTGGGACCTCAGGCACATGTCACTGTGCTTGGCACATTGTTAAAATTTGTTTTAGAGATGAGGTCTCACTATGTTGCCCAGACTGGTCTCGAACTCCTGGGCTTAAGTGGTCCACCTGCATTGGCCTCCCAAAGTGCTGGAATTACAAGTATGAGCCATCATACCAGGGTTAACTTTTTAAAAGCCTTTTTATTAAAAAGTATTCTTACAATTAACAGAAAATTTGCAAGAATAGAATGAGAAATTCCTGTATACACTATGTAGATTCACTGATATTTAACATTTACCACATGTGCTTCATTAATTTCCCTGTCTCTATAGTTTGTCCTGAGTCATTTGAAAGTCTGCATATATCATTCTCTCTCTCTCTCTTTCTCTTTTTTTAAAGACAGAGTTTCACTCTGTCACCCAGGCTGGAGTGCGGTGGTGCAATCATGGCTTACTGCAGCTTCTACCTCCTGGGCTCAAGCAATCCTCTTGTTTCAGTCTCCTGAGTAGCAGGACTACAGGTCACCACAGTGTGCTAATTTTCTTTTCTTTTCTTTTTTTTGTGGATACAGGGTCTTGCTATGTTGCCATTCTCTTTTCTTTATAATACTTGAAAGTATATATCCTAAGAACAAAAAATATTATCTTACAGATCAATGGTATGGTTATCAAATTTAGGGAATTTAACATTGATACATTACTTCAATCTACCACCTATATTCTAATTTTGTCAATTGTCCCAATACTGTCTTTATAGAAATTCTTTTCCATGTAGGATCTAGTTTAGGATCTTGTATTAGGAATCTTGTCAAGTCTTTGTAATGTCTTTTTACCTGGATGACTTTCTCAACCTTTCTTTGTCTTTCATGCCTCTGACATGTTCTAAGAGTAGGCCAATTATTTTACAGAATGTTTATCAATTTGGGTTTGTTTGATGCTTATTCAGGATTAGATAGAGATTACACATTTTTGGCCAGAATGTTACCCAAGTGGTGTTGTATTCTTTTCAGGATGTCATCTCCGGAGGCATACAAAGTCCATCTGCCCCTCATTGGTGATGTTAATTTTGATCACCTGGTCAAGGTATGGTCTGGCTTCCCCACTGATGTACAATGTTTTAATCATAAGGGAAAATTATTTTAAAGTAATATATTATAAAATATCACATTACAATCACTGGGAACTGAATTTAAATGAAAAATTGTATGTCATGCTCTCCTGTTTGTACAAAGAACGCTTACGACACCACACTGGTCCCACCTAACTTGAGAGATAAAATAGGACTTGAAAGCATCATGTTGCAGAAAAGAGACTAAGGTTTGGAGAGGTAAAGTCAGTTGCCCAATGTTAGTGTCAGAGCCAGGACTAGGACCAGAATACAATCTGCCACCCATCGTGCTCCAGAGCTCCACAGCTCCACAGCACTCAAGAGTCACAACATAACAAATGCTTCTCACTGCTCAGCTCTCACCCAAGAACTCTTAGAAAGAAATTTCTTTCCTCCCTTCCTTGTCACTTAATATAATTGTAAGACTCCAAGTCTTCAGTCCAGACTCCAGATCTGTTCACATTAAAATGCAATCCAGGTCCAAACTGGAAGTGAGTTTCCTGTTTTATCACTTAAATGAGTTACCTTAATCCTTGGTTATCTCAGCAGACTTTCTTCTCACCGCTCACTGGTCATACTTGGAGCCAGCCAAGAATGAGATAAAGCGGCTAGGCTACAGTATGCTGGATTCATTCCACAGAGGTGTCTTTGTATGCTTGTGAGTAGAAGAGTAATGATGTTTTTTTTTCCCTGGCTTGAAACAGAATCAACTGTGCTATTTTGAAATCTACCAAAGGCAGACAGCCCAAGAACCTATAATTGTAGAGAGACACAGTTACAGTTTTTTCTGGCATCCGTGTCTGTGTGTGTAGGTTGTGAAAAGCAATACTGGCCTAGCAGTAGATGTAGCACCAAGAGAGCTGAGATTTAGTCCCAGGACTGTCAGTAACATATTCCCTGTATTGCCATTTTGTTCACAATAGCAAGTAGTGACCATTCTGTGCCTCTGCTTCTCCAACCAGTGAGAAGAAGAGCTGCTCTTACATACGCACACTGGTATTTCGTGAAGACAAATAGAGCATAGTGAAGGGAAAAAAGTGTACCGGTTCTTCCACTTAGTAGCTGTGGGTTATGAGCAGAACTGTGTCACTGCCAGATTCATATGTGGAAGCCCTAACCCCTGGGATGTGAATGTATTTGGAGATAGGGTCTTTAAAGAGGTAATTAATTTAATTTTTTTTATTTTTTATTTTTATTTTTAAGATGTTTGATTTATTGTTAATAACCCTTCATTGTGTATTTTATACCATCTCAAGTCACAGAAAACTGCAAAGCTGAAATTCAACATTGGCTAGTGTCAAATGATTCCTTTTTAAAAAAAAAAGATTTTGGTTTTAGGAGTGAAACAAATGGATCACGGAGAATGAATGCAGCAGATCATTACACAAGTGATCAGTTAGCATCTTTGCCTCCACATTAAGGTTACTGAGTGAATAGCTCAGATTTATAATATCTGAATTTCATGCCAGCGTAAAATCCACAACGTAGCCTGAGTTATCATGAGACATTAGGAAGAAAGAATGATGGTAATACATCCATCCAAATGCTACATAAACGAAAACACTGTGAGAAAGTTGGCTGAGCACCTGAATAATCTAATTCATAATGTCGCCAAAAAGCCATACAATGATTTAGGGGAAATAATGAATGAAGATAAAGGCATATATAATTTAAGATATATATGTATCACATATATTTCAGTCTTTAGACTTAAAGTGTGTTAGACTTGCCTAGATAGTTGTCCACCAAAAGATAAAATACTCTGTTTTTTTCTGCTACTGTTGGAGACATTCTTATACAGTTTCATTAAAGTTATTAAGTTTGAAAATGTACCTTTCTTATATTTTTCTAAAGAAATGTCTGATGTAGTGAAATTACATTAACTTTCAAGGTAGACAAACCAGTCCTATGACATACTAGCTACATTGACTTAAGTTTTTTTATTCTTTATTTTTGTTAGTTTTCCATTTTTATTACAAATAGAATTATGAAATGACAACTAAATAGGTAATTAATTTAAAATGAAATCATGAGGGTGGGCCTTCATCCCAAAGACCATGTGAAGTGACAGAGAGAAGGTAGCCATCCACTAGACAAGAAGAGAGGCTTCAGAAGAAGGTGCCACTTGTGTTGACACTGATCTTGGACTGCTGGCTTTCAGAGCTGTGAGAATATATATTTCTGTTGTTTATGGCACCTGACCTGTGGGACTTTGTTATGGCAACCCAAGCAAACTAATCCAGGGACCCCAGGAAAGTTACTTAACCCTTCTAGGCAGGATAAGTGACATAATTTTCAGGGTCCAGCGTAAGCGAAAATGTGGGGTCCCTTATTAAAAAGTTACTAAGAATTTCAAGACAGCAACAGTCAAGCATTAAACCAAGTGTGGGGACTGCCCTAAGCAACCCCGTGCAACTGCACATGTCACCCACCCATGGAGCCGATTCTGGTTCTAGGCCTCAGTTTTGTCATCTGGAAAGTGGGGATAGTAATTGCACTTACTTTTAGGGCTGCTGGGAAGATTAAATCAGATTCTAGGACTAAGCTCTCAGAGTACACGAAAGGGCAACCCAGAAAGGTGTTCAAAATTTGACATTAATTGTCACGCCTGGGTTGAGTTCCAGGATTACAAGAAAGAATAGTTTGTTTTCTTTTTCTCCATTTATGGTCAATGAGCCATTAGTCAGTGGGAAGAGAGAGTGGGGTTGGGGAGGAGAAAGCATGGCTATTTTAAAGCTGAGAGATTCTGCTGGAGTGAATAATGCAGATTGTTTGATGATGTGCTTGCTTATAGTCTGAGGGTCTCTGCTCCAGGGCAAGTGACTTCTTTCTTCTCCTTCTCTCTTGTCTGCTACCCAGGAAGTATGCTCCACTGCAAGTGGCATTTGGACTCCAGAGCCTCCATGTTGTCACCTGACTTTCTGACAAAAGTGTTATTATTTCCACACATATGACTCTTTTATTCTATAAATAAATAAAGCTTTAGAAGTCAACTGAACACAACACTGATGTCTAAAATAGGACAGAATAAATAAAGCTGATCCTTATAAGATGAATCCACATTAGAAGGTAAAGAAAGCCAGAGGATTTTGAGTGACATTTTGAAAGGAGGCAATTATTTTATTTGACATATTTATTATCTTCCAAAATAATTTAGAAGCCAGGAGGTTGAATGGATTGGAATAAAATACCCAACACGAAAGCTTTTTCAAACAATAATATGATATGGCAATAATTTTTAGTATAAAACAAAGTTTTAACTAAATATTCTGCTGGTGTTTTGGTGGATTTCATAGCATAGTGAACAAAAGAAATCTTAGTGGTTCTTCTTTGCAATTCAACCTCTCCCAAAAGGGGGTTGAATCCAGGGTCCAACTCTTTTCCTTGTTAACATGATGATGTGTAGCCACCCCAGAAGAATCGAGTTCAACTTTCATGTAATGAGCTGTTTTTCTGTCTCAACAGACGTAAGGTCATGTAACCAGAGCGTGCCCAGATGAACCAAATGCGCAACAATAGGGGGAACTTAAATGCTCTGAAGGAGGATTGGAGACTGAATTAAGAAATGGACACCTCATGGCCAGATCCAGGATCCAATCAAATCGAGTTCTGGTGTCCCCATGGCAGGATGCAGTCAGATCATGCCTCCCGACATTACCTCACTGCAAGATCCAATTCGATCACACCTCATTACCCTATGGTTATAAAACCTGGCTCAGCCCCCAGCTCAGAGAGACAATGCTTTGAGAACTAGTCCTGTTTTCCTTATGTGTTACATTAATTTTTAAAATCCCCTTATTAAATCCTCCTTGGTTGTGGCCATTGGGTTAACACCTGCCCAGTGACCAGATCTAATTGTTGTGTGGGTAACAGATGGAATCACTAAGTCACAATATCCATTGATTGCCCTTTAGATAAGAAAGCTCAGAGCTTTACAGACCAGTCCTGTAAGAAGCAGCATCTTTCCTTATACTACTGGGTACTCTCATAAATGTAACTCAATAAAAGTAAAATAGGGTTGATTGAGGGAAGTTTTTTGTTTGTTTGTTTGTTTTGAGACGGAGTCTCACTCTATTGCCCAGGCTGGAGTGCAATGGCATGATCTAGGTTCGGTGCAACCTCCGCCTCCTGGGTTTGAGCGATTCTCCTGCCTCAGTCTCCTGAGTAGCTGGGATTACAGGTGTGCGCCACCATGCTCGGCTAATTTTTGTATTTTTAATAGAGATGGGTTTCGCCATGTTGGTCAGGCCGGTCAGGCTGGTCTCAAACTCTTGACCTCGTGATCCGCCCGCCTTGGCCTCCCAAAGTGCTGGGATTACAGGCATGAGCCACCATGCCCGGCCTGTTTTTTTTGTTTGTTTTTGTTTCCATTTTTGTTTAGTAACATGAGATATGCTATGCCCTGGCTCTGTTCTCATTACAGTTAAAATAAATAAATCTAAACTCCTTCAAGACCCTAAGTGATCTGGCTGCTGATACGAGAGGCTGTTGAAAGATAAAACAATGTTCAAGTTTCTTTTCTTTTGGCCCTTTGTCCATTGCCCCTGTAATCATAGCTTCTTCACGCTAGTTGCTTAGGGAAGGAATGAAGTAGGACAGAGCCATGTAATTAATATAATGATATTTAATTAATATGCAAAGATAATTATATGTTGTAAACTAATACATTCTAAAATTCCCGCAATGTGTGGCAAAAATATACCACCAAGACAGACTGAGGTTGACCTAAAGTAATGTCACAATGTTACATGATTTAGAGACAAACTTAATCTTGATCACCAGATTATATATTAGAACTTTCACCTCATTTCAGAATAAAAACACTTCACTTTGCTCTATTTTTTTTCAGGGAAGGTAAAATGCTCTCACATTTATTGTCTCGTTTAAAGTCACAGTATTTGTTAAGCGCTTTCAAGTAGTAAAGCATTAAAAGTATTCAGATTACCTCAGGTGATAGAAATTTAGTGTGAGACTACCTGAGCAAGGAAGGAAATGCAGGAAAACCACCGAACCGTCAAGCCTCATGAGAACTGGAGCACAGTCCAGGATTCCAGAATGAATCTATGAGTCTATCATTCTTACAGCTGAGCTTCTCTCAGCACAGCCTCTACTGCCAAACTCGGTTGTATTCTGCTACTTCCTAGTTATGTGACCTTGGGCAAGTTACTTAAGCTCTCTGTGGCTGGGTTTTCTCATCTGTAAAGTAGAAACAGGGTTGAAGGTAATATATTTAAAGGCATTTAAAATACAGGTTGAGTCTCCCTTATCTGAACTGCTTGGGACCAGAAGTGTTTAGGATTTCAATTTTTTTTTTTCTTTCAGATTTTGGAATATTTGGATTTTACTTACAAGTTCTTGTAAGTCACTTGCCAGCATCCCTAATCTAAACATCTGAAATTCAGATTGCTCCAATGGACATTTCCTTTGACCATCATGTTGGCACTCAAAATTTCAGATTTTGGTGCATTTTGAATTTCGGATTTTCAGATTAGAAATGCTCAACCTGTAATACCTGGCACACAAAAATCGGCATATGTTCGCTATCATCATTACCATTTTAATTATTGCTGTCCTATTTTTGATTCCTTCAGTAGTGTCCACCATCCCTGTGGCATCCACTGCCTCATGGCTCCTGACTACTACTTTTTCTAGGTGTGACTCTCAGCACCTACTCCCTTTTCTGCTGTATGTTTTACTTCAGCTCCTGTCTACTTTCTTCTGATTTCATCTTCTAGACCTCATGCTTTTACTTACTATTCTGTGCATGACCTTTATTCATTCTGTATATGGCCTTTATTTCATGTGCCTCCTTGCTTCTGCTCTACTCTATGGTCTGGTTTTCTAGACATATTTGGTGTGTCATATTAAATATCTTGAGGGAGGATATACACGGCCCAGTTAGTGGGTGTTCAGTATAGACCTCTGCCGAACAGTTCCTGTGCCTGTTTGCCCCAGGCCATTGACAAGTTTATAGCTGGCTATCTTCATTCAGGTGGGAATCCGTGCTTCAATCAGTGCTATTGAAGGGTCGTAGGAAGGTCGCTGGGGAATCCTGGGTGTAGAGAGCCATTTCAGACTCTCAGAAGGAAGTTGTGGAGTTAGCAGCGTCAGGGTTTCATGGAACACCCTTTTTTAGTTTGTTTGCTTTAACGCCATCCCGATCACAGATGAAAAAACTGAAGCTTGAAATTGTCAAATGGTGCTGGGTCTTATAATTCAGAGCACACACTTAATTTTATCAAAGAAGAGGTGCTATTCCTTACACTTTCTTTCTTTTTTTTTTTTGAGACGGAGTCTCGCTCTGTCGCCCAGGCTGGAGTGCAGTGGCCGGATCCCAGCTCACTGCAAGCTCCGCCTCCCGGGTTCACGCCATTCTCCTGCCTCAGCCTCCGGAGTAGCTGGGACTACAGGCGCCCGCCACCTCGCCCGGCTAGTTTTTTGTATGTTTTTTAGCAGAGACGGGATTTCACCATGTTAGCCAGGATGGTCTCGATCTCCTGCCCTTGTGATCCGCCCATCTCGGCCTCCCAAAGTGCTGGGATTACAGACTTGAGCCACCATGCCCGGCCTCTTACACTTTCTTTTATTCAGAAACGGGTGATGATCTTTTTTTCAGAAATGAATGTAAAAGGCACTAATATGGCTATTACATAATGTATAATTCAGAATTCAAACCGTATAGGGTCAAATGGAAATTAAAGTGAAGTAAGATTAAGAGGTTTAAAGCCTTTAAAAGACAGACATACTGGCTGGGCACGGTGGCTCACGCCTGTAATCCCAGCGCTTTGGGAGGCAGAGGTGGGCAAATCATGAGGTCTGGAGTTCGGGACCAGCCTGACCAACATGGTGACACCCATCTCTACTAAAAATACAAAAAAATTAGCTGGGCATGATGGCAGGTGCCTGTAACCCCAGCTACTCGGAAGGCTGAGGCAGGAGAATTGCTTGAACCCAGGAGGCGGAGTTTGCAGTGAGCCGAGATCATTTCATTGCACTCTAGCCCAGGCGACAGTGTGAGACTGTCTCAGGAAAAAAAAAAAAAAAAAAGACAGACATACTAAAGTGATAGTTAGGATACTTTCTCATTGCTTCCTTAACACCCTGGCTAGTTTAACAAACCACAGTACTAATTATCTGGCAATTCAGATGCTGCACAGTCAGCATCCTTTAGTGGAAAGGAATTTCTGAAGATAGAATCTGGAAGAGCAAGGGAAAGTAGCAGAGAATCTAATTTTTATAGGACTTGGGAGATAGATGCTGTATCCTGAAGATTTATCAGCAACTTGTTTCAACGTGCCAGGAAAATTTCTTCAATGAAAGCATTTGTTTAAACCAATTTTTCCATCATCATCTTACGTCTGTTTTTAGCTAAAATTTATTCCTCTTAGTCTTCTTTGACAGAAATGTCTGGGTTAAAGTTAACCCACCATTTTAAAATGTAAGTTCTAGTTAAGTAAAAGAATTCTAGTTAAATATTAGGAAAGACTAAAGAGATAATAAATTAATGATTGTCTAGGTGACAGGTGAGTGAAGTAGAAATTAATGGATCAGTCTGAAGCCTGGGAATTGTATATATGGCACTGGTCCAGGAAATGTCAAGTTGGGTAAATTTTGATCAGTAGTGAGCCATGATATATTATTTGAAAACTGAGCCCTATTTAATATTGTGGCAGGTGGAAATCAAAGGGGGGGGGGAACTTACTGGTTTTGAGTAATGCTCTGTTGTTACTGGGCATGTTCCTAAGACTTTGAAGAGGCCTGTCCACAGTGCATGTTGATAGAAAGGATGGCCGTGCTCTCCCACCCAAAGGTTTGACAGCTATAGAAAGGCTTGAGCTGCTTGGGGCAGACACTATGCAGATCACCTGCATTCAATGAAAACAGAAATTGCTCCTGTGTATTGAAAAGGCTGGCTCCCTATCTTGTTGACCTCTCTCAGAATACAGAAACCAGACATACTTTTTAGGAGATTCAATTAACGAAGTTTGTAATGAGGTTAATTGTTTAAGGGAATTTAATTTGTTTAATTTAGTCATTCGTTGAACATTAATCAAAGACCATGAAAACCAATTATCCTTATTTTTAATTAAATTTTTTTCAACTGATAAATAGGCTAATAAAATGAGTAAGTTGAATGTAACTAGATGTTTAGACGTATCTGGTGGGTAACCAGAGAATAACCAGCACAACTGGGTTGCAAGGAAGAAGTGATTAAAATAAGACTCCCCACTTGGAGCAAGATATTGTGCCTGTTTCTAACCTGTCTCTGTGAGCAAGAAGAGAATGGGGAGGAGGGCTAGATTCAGAAATGATGTCAATGATGAGAGCTAGGTAGTGGCTTAGCATTCAATGAAAGGATATTAAAATAATGTCTGGATTATCACCAATGCCATGCTTAGGATCAGACAGAATAAGCAGTAATTTCCTTTAGAAGGAATTCTAAAGCTAAGCTTGTTTCATTTGGATTTGGGTTCATGATTTATACCATGTGTTTAACCCACTCTGCGTTTGGCAGTGTTAACTGGGATAACAACAACTGGAGGCACCCAGATCCTTTGTGATCAGTCTGGTCAAGTTATTCCTGAACTTCTGAAGACCTAGACCATAGCAGGTTATGAGCAAAAGACAGCATTCATTCATTCATTCATTTGGTGAATCTTTAATCAATATCTATGGGACAAAACATGGTTCTAGATCCTATAAAGGATGTAAAGATGAAATAAATTAGCATTCTGTTCTTGAGGGCTGTAAGAAACTTGCAGCCAGAAAGGAACATAAGCCACCTATAAAAATAACAGTACGATTGTTTTATGTCATAGGAAAGAGGAAAATATGTTTGCTTATGACCTATGATGTGTCAGGCAAGGTGCTCTGTCATCTTGCATATGACATCTTGTCAGATCCTTGCAACCACACTGTGAGGTAGATTTTTGTAGAAACGGGCAAAAATCACAGTGAGGACATATTATTAGGGAATATGGGTGCAAAGTCATGCAGTTCATGCACTGTGGGGATATGAAGAAGAGTGGAAAATAAGTTCAGAAAGGTAAGTTGGGGGCAAGGATGTGAAGGCTTTTGGACACTGGTCAAGAAAGCCTGATGAGTTTTGTTCCTTGGTAAAGGGAGAGTCATTTAAGTTTTTAGAGTCAGGAGTGATCAGGGTTGTGCTTTAGAGAGCTGCACCTGGAAGCCTATAAAGCCCAGACAGGCAAATGACGTGGACTTGATGAGTAGGGTGAGCCTCTTATGGCATCCGTATCCAAAGTAGGGGAGATGTCCTCATGCCTGCTCAGGTTTGGGGATGGGGTGACAGAAAGAGTCAGCTTGTTCTGTTACTGCAAAGGGCAGAAACGACAGTGTAAATTGTGGACAATCAATGCTTTAGAAATAGAAAGACAAAATAGGTTTGGAGTCAAATAGACCTTGGTTTCTTTTCTTTTTCTTTTTTTTGCGACGGAGTCTTGCTCTGTCACCTGGCTGGAGTGCAGTGGCGCGATCTTGGCTCACTGCAACCTCCGCCTCCCGGGTTCAAGCCATTGTCCTGGCTCAGCCTCCCGAGTAGCTGGAATTACAGTAGAGATGGGGTTTCACCGTGTTGGCCAGGATGGTCTCAATCTCCTGACCTCGTGATCCGCCCACCTCGGCCTCCCAAAGTGCTGGAATTACAGGCATGAGCCATCGCGCTCGGCCCCTAGACCTTGGTTTCAATCCCAGTTCTGGGCAATCTGGAGCAATTTACTTGTATAACCCTGGAGAGTCTTTGATTCCTCATGTCAAAATGATGCTAGTAACACTTACAGGATGTTTGTGACGATTAAATGAGACACAAGACAGATGTCTTTGGGGAGAAAGTCAGTAAAGCAGGATCTAGATGGAGATGAGAAAGATCTTTAATGGTGGGCTGCTTGCTTCTTTGTGTGTGTTACTGGTTGCCAGATGAGTTCAAGCAGGGGCTGGAAGCTACCTGTAAGGAATGTTGATGAAGGGTTTCTTGCATTTTAATAGTGGTTGCATCAAATGACTTTTAGGATCCATTTCAAGTTCTAATTGAGTAGTTTACTCCTGCTCCGCGGTGTCTCTTGCTCCCTGCCCCCCAATAGTGGTTCTCTTTGGCAAAAAGTTACCAAAGGTAAGGCTGGTCATAGGAATAACTAGGCAGAAAATATCTAGACCTGCAGAGTAAATTAGCATTGAAACCATAGGAATCATAAATAATCATTTGCACTAAGCCAGCCAGGAGCCGGGATAGTGAGTAGGTTCTGGTTACCTTCTCATCAGGCATCCTGTGTTGCTTCTGCTGCACTATCCTGATTTTTTTGGAGTTTCCCCAAGATACCCAGAGGCCAGTGATTTCAGTATGTTTATTTAAGGGTTACACTGTCTTCAAAAAATGAAGTATCATGGTGAAGCCTAAATGTAGAGCAGATAAAAGAGCTGTAACTCTGGTTAAAGAGGCGGGGGCGGGGGGGGGAAAGAGGCTGAAATCTCAACCATTGGTTCCTTCGTCACCCACCCTGTAACCTCTAGCTTGAACATTACTGCTCCAAACCTGGCCTGTTTTCAGCCTTCCCTTTGAGTCTTTTGTTTTCTGGATTCTGGATGGCAGCTGTTATCACTCCAGCTGCAGAGAGGATGGGAGGCGACTTCCTGTTTTTCTATCCTGCCATCTCTGTGGGGGTGGGACATTCCCTCCCCCATCTCCTGTGGCTGCCTGTAGTTTTGGAAGAATGTGAGCCTGGATGCAGCCGTCCTGACTAGGGCTGTAGGAATGGCTGGTAGCCACCCAGCCTCTGTTTGAAGGCATCTGGGAGCAAGACAGGCAACAGACACTGATGGACAAGTTGTGTCCCTGACTGTGGGACAGGGAAGGGTGAGTAGCTAAGAGAAAGGTGAAGTAGTTGGTCCAGAAGTAATCTGAGGGAGTTAAGGGTGTTGAACAAATGGTGGGTAGGGGTGTGGGAGAACGGAAGGGCTCTGGCCAAAGCATAAAAAGATAGAAAGAGAGAGAGAGGAAAAAAAAGAACAAGAAGAAACAGTTAGTTTTTGTCTGAGATATTATTTGGGGATACAGTGCATTTAAAGAATGGAAGAGAATAGAAATGATACAATGATCCATTTTCTCACGCCCTGTATTTTTATTGAGCCTTTTCCTTGAATTGGGTACAAGGAATATAAAGAGGTCCTATAAGCAATATGCTTGCTCTTCAGAGTTTGGGAAGGCAGGAAAGGCATTTAACTGGACATGTATAACCACATGTTTACACATCTCTACAATCTCAATCCTTATAACAACCTTTAACGTAGGTATTGTCAGCCCTATTTTAAAGAGGAGGTAACTGAGATTAGGGATGGATGTTTTAGTGACTTGCCCAAAGTTACCCAATAGGTAAGTGGCAGAGCCAGGCCAAGAACCTTGAGTCCTTTTTTCTGTCCGCTGTAACACACAGCTAAGTCTTGGCACAGGACAAGGACTTTAATTAGGCTTTGAGAGAAGGGTGGGACTTAACACACAGATGAGTGGGGATTCCGGTTAGGCCGAAAGGTGAGAATGAAGCAGGGATCTGTGAGTAGACCTGTTTTGACTACAGAGAGGGTTTCCTGGGAGCGAAGTAGGAGATAAGCTGGGAAAGGGAAGTAGAAGCCAGATAAGGGAGAGTTTTAAATGGCTAGAAAAGAATTGCCGGGAAAGGGGGACCCGATTTAGAGGGGAAGAGGTTGATGACAAAACCAAACATTTTAGAAAACTCATCTGGTAGTGGTACAGAGAAAGAATTAGAATTGGGGGAAACTGGAGTCAGAAATTCAAGTCAAGAGTTTGGGATAGTGCAGGCCTGACAAGCAACAAGGGGGTAATGATACAAAGTAGGTCTGTGAGGGCAGTGGCCCAAGCCTGTGGATTTCTTGTAGCATTCTATTGTTTGAAAAAATATATATTATGGACACTCAATACTTGAGATATGGAAAGAAAAACTATGGCTTTGGAGTCAAATAGACCTTGGTTTCAATCCAAGTTCCGGGTGATCTGGAGAAATTTACTTACATAACTTTGCTGAGCCTTTGATTCCTTATGTTAAAATAGGGCTAATAACACTCAATTTACAGGATGATTGGGAAGATTAAACAAGACACAATGCTGGATTCTGTGCATCCCTCTACAATTTTTGGCAGATCGGTGAAATGTAAGGCATGTCATCAATCAAAAAACAATGAAGCCTGGCGCGGTGGCTCACACCTGTAATCCCAGCAGTTTGTGAGGCAGAGGCAGGTGGATCACTCGAGGTCAGGATTTCGAGACCAGCCTGGCCAGCATGGCAGAAACCCCTCTCAACTAAAAATACAAAAATTAGCCGGGTGTGGTGGTGGGCGCCTGTAGTCCCAGCTACTCGGAGGATGAGGCAGGAGAATCACTTGAACCCGGGAGGAGAAGGTTGCTGTAAGCCAGATCGTGCCACTGCACTCCAGCCTGGGTGACAGAGTGAGCTGTTTTTTAAAAAAAAAAAGAGAAAAAAAGAAAGTTATTAATTCACTATATTTCTAGAAGATGGTGGGTTATATGCTACCTATATCTCACACAAATAAAGCTGCTTTTCACCATTCAGTCCTGCCTCTAAGTAGCATCTGCCTTGAAAGAACCATCTTCTGAGAATCTTTCTCTTCTGTCAGCCAAGGGGATTATACCGCATGATATCTGTCAAGGATAAACGTTAGTTAATTCTTAATTGATAGCTCAGCCACTACAATTGGTTCCATTCAACAGTAATTATTCTCATGTGGTTTGTGGAACTCAATTGTGAGGTCCCTCCTTCCTCCACCCTTTTCAGTGTGTGCATTAAAACAGCAGCCTTAAGGTCTTTAAACGAGTAAATAAATTTTTCTTGCTTCAGAGATTCAATTTTACTTGCCCGAGAAGCTTGTGTGGTGTGATTTTCATCGCTAAAAGCAAAAGCAGCCATGTGGCTGATAACACCACTTAGCAATTCAAAGCTCGGTCACCGTTTTCAGGAGTCTCTTCCAAATCTTTCTGAAGTGCTTTTGAAGCTCTACATTCCCCGTCTAAGGGAACACCCAGCAGTCCCAGGATAAAAGGGCAGAAGGGTGAGCTGACGTTTTCCTTTATTTGCATGGCTTAAAGCTAGCCATTTTCTACACCACGCGCCGCCGGGCTCGTACATGCCCGTGTGCCCGTGACACTGAGGCAATTGTTTCTCCTTAAAAAGGGGGTTCGCGTGGGTTAGTTTCGTTTCTGATCTGCAATCTCAGTAACTACAACAAGAAAAGTCTAAAACTCGACCCGCCAGGTTCTTCCCCATCGCATTATCTCCGTTCCTTAGAGATAGCAGGAAGGGCAGCATTTTCTTCCATCCACCCACTTTCAGCCCTAGTCTGGCTCAGCGAGGAATGTATAAAATTAGTGGACTCCTCTGAGTGACGTTCCCCGGCTCCAATCAGCGGGCGCGCAGGCGCCTCCGGCTCCGCCCCACTGCTGACTCTCTTTGGCTGATTCCTGCAGGGAGGGAGGAGAGAAGGGCGGCAGTGGGAGGGGGAGGTACCTGAACTGGGAGTGATGTCAGCTCCCAGCTCGGTGCCTGCCCGGATTCCTGACATGGTGTAGTGCAGGCAGGGTGGGGAAGGGACGGGGAAGGACTCGTGTGCTGCGAGCCGGCGGACGGGCCGGAGTGCTGGGGCTTTGAGCTCCAAGAGGAGGTGGACGAGAACTTTTGGAACTAGTGCCGGCGGCTCTCCACCCCCCAGGTAAGGGCGTTTTGCTCCACTACGAGACGGGAGGGAAGTGGCACCGTTGTGTGGCTGCAGCTGGCTGTTGCAGCTGCTCCTCCTCTTCCCTGGGTCGATTTCCTTGTGCAACTCACTCCTGTTTCCCAATGGGAATGGGCACTTTTGGGGGGTGGTAGGGGTGGAGGGTAGGGCTTAACTCCTGGGGCTCCGACCGAGCTTGTACGTGAAGAATACTCCAGGATTGGACGTTTAGGTCTTGTCTGTATCCTTAGACCCCCACACCCTAGGTTCCCAGTAATACCTGAGAACCCCAACCAGAGGGGTGTGTGTCTCTCTACATTGGGGGATTTTAAAATGCCGCAAAAAAATTATGAATCATCGACTCAAAAATTATGCTCGTTGAAAAGAAAAAAAGTTTTGTATTTTTTTTGTCTCCTTGTGGCCTATTATATATTAAAAGAATATCAGTGTTATTCTTATATATCAATGTAAAATATCCTTTTGTGTAATCCAGTCAGGACGTGAGAAATTCACTTGGGGTGTGTATTAATTATGAGCTTGTGGGAAAACTCGTCTCTTGGGGGCACACTTCTAAAACTGCAACTAGTATTCGCTCATTTTAACCGAGAAATCCCTTCAGCTGCCAACTTTGTATTTGGAGGGGTTAGGATGGCTGCTGAGAATCTTCAGATCTGTTTCCTGTGGCTGCTTTAAAGGTGGGCTGGTAGTTGTGTTTTCAGGGATCTCTTTTAGAGAAGGGAGTTTTAACAGGGAAATGCGGTAGAAGGCGTGGCATATAAACTCTTAATTATAGAGTCGTGAATTTTTCAACATGTGGGACCAAAACAAATCCTTTCTTTCAGTGAGAACTGCGGAGAGCAATAGAAAGAGAACTTGATTTCAAAGTCCAAGTTTGGTATTTTGGGAAAGCAATTGCCTGTCGGGAGGAAAAAGATACTTTAAGAAGTGAAAAGATACTTTAAGAAGTGAAAGAACAGAATTCTGATTTTTGTTTATTTCCTGTTTCAAACGCTGTCTTTTTCCTGTGTGGAGATTTTGTGTGCCCTGGTCACTAACTGGGTGTGATTGACTTTCTCGAAGGGGCGGGGAAATTGACTCCATACACTGATTCAGGACCCTCTCATCAGTGCTTTAAGGCTCTCTTCTGGAGCAGGAAGGAAAAAAAAAAAAAAAGTCAGCGCTGAGACTCCTGAGTCAAGTTTCCCCTTTCTTTCACCGAAGTTCCTCCTTAGCAGTGAGGATCCTACTGTTGCCAGGTCTGGAGGAAATGGGAGTGGACTTCATTGTGAGTCAAAATCCATATCCCAGGCCCCTGAAGGAAAAAGCATTTCCAGGAGATGGAGAAACAAAGAAGACACAACAGTACCTCTAGTAAACCCAAGTCAGGAAATGGGATAGAGGACTATCCATGGGGTTCTCTATCTTTCTAGCCAGATGATCATTAGGTTTCAGAACTAGAAAGAAGTGTTTGGTTGTGCCGTTGTTTATGACATACCTGGGTCTGTATTGTTCTTAGTTCCTGCAAAAATTAAATAGGGTGGATAAATAGCAGGCTTTTTGAGAAAGGAAAATTTGCTTTATTGGAAAGACAAGAACATTTTAATTTTGGTTTGTATTTTGGCTTAAGACACAAAAATTGCAAATGGCTCTGCAATAATGGTGAACAAGTCTTTTCTATTTATGTTCTATGGGGAGTACATAAAACATACCATATTTCCAGTGTACTTTTTCAGTAGGATAGAGCTGTGGAGTGGGATAATGTGAACTCAGTGTAGTGTTCCTTGGTTGATAGTGTTCCAACTGCATTTGTAATACCAAAAGATGGGGCTGCAAAAGCCAGACGGTTAAGTAGAGAAGAGTATCTTTAGGACGTTATCCTTATGTGCCAAATTCAGATTTACACTTTCTTTCCAAGAAACTAGTCCTAGTTGAGGGACTTGAATATACCAAAACTCTAAATTTGATTCACAGTTTGAGTAATAGCAGTAATTTTACATACTTAATTTAAACCAATATTTCTCTTTCTCAGTCCATGTTTATGAGGCAGATCTGGTGAGGAAAACACAGAATACTTAAAAGATGTTTGAGTTATTGAGAAAGGTAGGATCAGGTTTTGGTTAAATTACTTTTGACCCACAACTGTCATACTTCCAAGAGCAATTTTAAAAATTAAGGTCGGCCGGGTGCGGTGGCTCACGCCTGTAATCCCAGCACTTGAGTCAGGTGGATCACCTGAGGTCAGGAGTTCGAGACCAGCCTGGCTAACATGGTGAAACTCCGTTTCTACTAAAAATACAAACAAATTGCCGAGTGTGGTGGCGGGCGCTTGTAGTCCCAGCTACTTGGGAGGCTGAGGCAGGAGAGGGAGGCTGAGGCAGGAGAGGGAGGCTGAGGCAGGAGAGGGAGGCTGAGGCAGGAGAGGGAGGCTGAGGCAGGAGAATCGCTTGAACTTGGGAGGCGGAGGTTGCAGTGAGCTGAGATCTCATTATTGCACTCCGGCTTGGGCAACAAGAGTGAAACTCCATCTCAAAAATAAATAAATAAAATAAAATAAAAATTAAGGTCATTAGGCCTTAATGAATAAATGTTGATTTGAAATCCAGGGACACATTGAAGTTCCAGATCAATGGTGCCTAATTTCAAGGGCATCATTGACATTTTTTGGGAACAAGTTCACTGAGGGACAGTTAATTAACTGTTTATATAGTCTTTTTGTTACTCCCTGTTCCACCATGAGATAAATCAGAACAAGGTAATTTTTCCCTCAGTTACTGACTAGCTGACTTCTTTTAAAACCTTTCATATTCATACAACATTTGTATAAGTTAATTTAGATTATGTTGATAATTTGTTACATTAAAATTAACTTTTTATTTATATCCCAAACCAGCATAATTTTCAAACTGTTAACTGAAAGAAGACCTTATTCAGCACTCTGCCTTTTTTTTTCTTTTCTTTTTTGAGACAGGGTCTCGCTCTGTCACCTTGGATGGAGTGCAGTGGTGCAATCTCAGTTCACTGTAGACTCTGCCTCTCAGATTCAAATGATCCTCCCACCTCAGCCTCCGCTGGGATTACAGTCATGCACCAACATGCCCAGTTAATTTTTGTATTTTTAGTAAAGGCAGGTTTTCGCCATGTTGCTCAGGCTGATCTTGGACTCCTGGGTTCAAGCAGTCAACCCACCTCGACCTCCCAAAGTGCTAGGATTACAGGAGTGAGCCATGGGTGCCCAGCCTGTCTTTTCAAAGATGTTATTACATGTCTCTGGCCTAGTTTGAATTACCTTTTCAAAACAATGAATGAAGGAATGAATTAATGAATGCATATTCATTCATGTTTGGGTCTGTGCAAGAAGTTTTGCATGATGACGTTTTTATTTTCAGAGATTTCCTTAGAAAGTCATATTAGCTCCAAAATTAAGAAAAAAAAATCACAGTTGAGCAGCCGGTTGTGAAATCTTTCAGGGAGCCATAATCATAACTATCATGATTATTTTGTTATTTTTAACCATGGTCAAACAGATGGATTTAAATATGAGAGTCAAAGCTGTTAGTGTTACTGTCATATTTTGATGTGGGATATTCTTTGTTTTTTTTTTGGTTTGTTTGTTTGTTTTTGAGACAGAGTCTCTCTCTGTTGCCCAGGCTGGAGTGCAGTGGCATGATCTTGGTTTGCTGCAACCCCCACCTCCCGTTTTCAAGTGATTCTTATGCCTCAGGGTCCCAAGTAGCTAGGATTACAGGTATATGCCACAACGCCTGGCTAATTTTTGTATTTTTAGTAGGTACAGGGTTTCACCATGTTAGCGGGGCTGGTCTCGAACTCCTGACCTCAGGTGATCCGCCTGTCTCAGCCTCCCAAAGTGCTGGGATTACAGGCGTGAGCCACCATGCCCGGTTATGCAGGGTATTCTTTGTGAATAAAGAGAACAAAATGTCTTCTGGCCAGCATTTTCTGTTCAACTAAAGGTGGATAACTTCACAATTAAATCAGTTATCCAACTGTCCAAAAACTGTTCTGGGCTCTTGTAGTTCAGTGCATCAGTGGTGTGTTATGTCAGTTATTTTTCAAATTCACTGCAGTGCACATTAGAACCTTCTTCCTAGAAAAACAAAACAACAACAACAAAAAACCCTACAGCTTTTGTCATATATGTCACTGCCACAGAAATTGATGCTGTGTTAAATAGAGCTCATAAACTTAAAACTAAACTGAATTATTCCACCCTACAAAATACATAGAATCTTTTCTTTTACACTCTTCGTTTTAGATATAATAATTACTGATGCTCATTTGGTGTTCAGTGATAATGTCTCCAAAAGCCAAGTGGTGAGCATTGTTTTTCCGCTTCTAAAAAAAAAAAACCTAACATACCAGACAACTGGATTTGAGATAAAAAAAAATGTGGGTTCTTCCAGGAGTTTTAAGTTTACGTACTTTTTAGGCAGTTTGGGGGAGGAAGGGAGAGAACCTGAGGTAAATATGTACCAGTCTAAACCCACTGAAGAGTGTCTGTTTCTGAAAGGTGGGTTTGGACTCTGAGTGGTCCAGGTGGACGTGTTGTCACAGTTTGTGAATCCTCTTTGGTTATGCGTCTCCCTGGGAACTTGATGGGACTCACATTTTGACTGGCCCCCCCCACACATCCTTGTTTTTGTTGGCAAGTGTAATGAGTTCAGAATAGAAAGATCGTGTAGTGGTTTTCTGTACAGGGGTGCACCTAACAATGTCCATGCCTGAAGGAATTGTATAAACTCAAATTGCATTGAGTATCAGTCACTCTGGCCAAGGGTCTTGTCTTAAACATGGATCGTATAGGAAGAAGATCAAGTACCACCATCATGTTTGGGGCTGGCCCTAGATTTTATGGACACCCTCTGGACTCCACAGTAGGCCTGGATATTTTCACTTCTCCTTTAATTTAGGGAAATTATGCCTTTGACATAAAAAGACAAGTTCAGAAGAGTCAGTGTGCTCATTCTTCGTGTGCGTGTCTTTGTTAAGAGGTGAAACTCAAATTTCACCTGGTGCAAGAGGGACTAAGGCTTTTTTCAGTGGCAAGTCTATTCCTAAAGAAGTGGCCAGGCCGGACGCGATGGCTCATGCCTATAATCCCAGCACTTTGGGAGGCTGAAACGGGTGGATCACTTGGGGCCAGGAGTTCGAGACCAGCTGGGCCAACGTGACAAAACCCCATCTCTACTAAAAATACAAAAATTGGCCGGGTGTGGTGGCGCATGCCTGTGGTCCCAGCTACTCAGGAGGCTGAGGCAGGAGAATTGCTTGAAGCTGGGAGGTGGAGGTTGCAGTGAGCTGAGATTGTGCCATTGCACTCCAGCCAGGGCAACAGAGCGAGATTCTGTCAAAAAAAAATAAAAATAAAATAAATAAATAAATAATAAGTTGCCAAATTTTAATTTTTCCTTTTAGCAATAAAAGCTGAACTCTTAAGAAGTGGCCAGATTCTTTAGGCCAGCAAGGTCGTTTTGGGGAGGAACTAGAGAGGCCCATTGGGAACGGTGTGGACTCTTTTATGGTATGCAGTAATATTGTACCATATCACTAAATATACCTGTGTTTTCTTGTATTTTTGTGCCTAGGATCAAGCTCACCGATGTCCTTTTGCTGGCACTTTGTCACCCTTCTCTTTATCTATAGTACTCTACACAAATATTTTTTCACTGCCACAGAATTGCATAAGTTTTTCATGAGGAAAGTTTATTGTATTTACTTTATTTAGAAAAAAGTGAAAACAAGGTTGAAACTCTGTGGTCTACTTTTTTCATCTAGTGACTCGACAGAGCAGCTGCTGTTGCATAAAGAATGCCTTTGCAACCATTATCTTTTTCTAAAGATGCTGCTGCTTATAACGACACAGTAGAGAGTTTTCTTTTGTTTGCATTGGAATTTGAACACACTCTACTTTTTCTTGTGAATGATAGAAGAGTCGAATGAACCTGTGGATTCTCGAAATTAATTCTGGGAAGTGAGAGGGAGGAAGGGAAACAGTGACGACTCACGGGAGACACTCTGGTTGAACCTGTGATCTGGCCAGGGCCATTTGTGTGAAGTCACCTGGGTCTCAGTGTTCTTCCTCTGGATCAGCTGCCTGGATGGCATTGTCAAACTTTCAGATCCTTCCATCCTCCACCTCCATCAGTGTGTGACTTTGCATAACTGAGAAAGCTGCTATACACAGAATTAAGTTTCTTTTATTGTTTTTGTCTACTAAGGGAATTTGATTCTCTGGGATGATTTGCACTTCATATCACCTTGTGGGAAAGACACAGCTGGATGCCCAACAGATATCTATCCCCCTTCCTTCTCTATAACTGAATCCATTTTGTTTAATTCACCACTATGTCCAGTTAAGTGCTAGATTTCCCAGAATCCCTTGCAGCTGGGAGGTGGTTCAGTGACAGTAGTCCTGGCTGATGAGATGTAAATAGCTGGATGCCCCGCTCCCCAGAGCACTTTAAAGGGGAAGCCTCTGTGAGCTTGCCTGTTAAGACTTTTGCTCTTTGTACTTCTTCCCTGGAGAAAGTAAACAGGCCATTGTGTGACCAAAGACAAGATGCTTGAGGGTTAAGGATGACTGGGTGGAAAGTTAGAAGGAGGCTGAGAAAGCTGATAGCATTCTGCAACTGCTCTACTGGACCCTGTCTGCCCATTTCTTGACTCTGTGAGAAAAATAAAATCTCTACTTGGTTAAACCACAAAACTTGGGTCAGTTACTTGGAGCCAAATGTGATCTTAACTGAGTCTAAATGTTTAAAAATCATAGTTCATCTTTTCTTTAAAAATAAAAAGGCTTTATTCTGTACAAGAAAAACAGGACTTTGGAGCCATGCAGATCCTCAACTTGAATCCTGGCTTTGCTATTTTTTACAGTCTAATATTGGCAAGTAATTTAACCTCTCTGGGTCTCAGCTTTCTCGTCTATAAAATGGTAGCTCTGATATATGTGCCGTAGCATTTTTGCAAGGATTAGAAATAATTCGAAATTATTATTATTTTTTTGAGACAGTCTCACACTGTCACCCAGGCTGGAGTGCAGTGGTGCAATCTCGGCTCACTGCAACCCTCCTGGGTTCAAGCGATTCTCCAGCCTCAGCTTCCTAAGTAGCTGGGATTACAGGTGCCCACCACCATGACCAGCTAATTAAAAAATTTTTTTTTTATTTTTTTATTTTTAGTAGAGACAGGGTTTCACTATTGTTGGCCAGACTTTCACTATTGTTGGTCTTGAACTCCTGATCTCAGCTGATCTGCCAGCCTTGGCCTCCCAAAGTACTGGGATTACAGGCGTGAGCCACCACGCCCGGCCAGAAATTAGTAATAGGAATAATAATGGCATATTCAGCACATGGAAGATCTTCAACAAATGGTGGCACTGTTACCAAAGGGAAGTGTAGTGGGGAGCCTGAAAGGGGGAGGCAAAGAATTCAGCTCTTTCTCCTAGAAGGTTCTCGGTAGGTTTACAGCTACAATCCCTTGACTCCATCTACTTGGCATTTATTCCACCTCCTGTTTCTTATCCTCATTCCCACCTGCCCACAACAGAATACTTGGAACTCTTCTGTTCTCCAGCTTTGGTTAAGAAAGCAGAGGATGTCCTTATAAAAATTTATTAACTATAACATAGGGAGAAGGATGGGGGCTCCAGAGTCAGAGAGATGTGGATTAGAATCCCCTGTTGTTACTAGCTGTGTGATTTTGGTTAAGTCTTCTGTGAAATGGGAATAATTGGGTGGTTATGAAGATTACATCTGATAATGTATGTGAAGCACTAACAGCTGGTTTCTTGGCACACAACATGCACTGGTTTGATGACAGATATTGTTGTTACTATTTCATTAAGCATGTGTTAAGCAATTCCCAGCCTTGGTACAAGGTCCTCTTGGAGATGGAAAGACAAACAAAACATGATCTTTACCTTAAGAGTATTCACATACAGGAGATGGGGGCAGAAAGAGATGGCACAGCTTATTCATGACTGTAATAAAAAGCAGATTTAGAATACTGTTTAGCTGTTAAAAAGATTGAAAATACTGACTTGTACAGATGTCTATTACATATATTTTAAGAAGTAAAACACCAAGCACACATGTATGGTTTACATTTGTCAGTGCATGAAAAGCTGCTAGGTGGGGTGGCTTATGGGAGTTGAGATGAAGGGAACTTTGTATTTTTTTTTTTAAAGTATATTACATCTATGTTACATTACTCGGGAAATATAAAATATGTTATAATTTTAAACATGTATTTTTTGGTCCTTTTGGAGGTTGGTTGGGGAAGAGCATTCTGTGAACTAGACTAGCCACCAGAGCAAAGGAAAAGACTGGGTTTTGGGAGGTTCCACTAGAAGAGGTGGGATTTGATTGGGTCTTAAAGGGTGGGGAGGAGATTTTGAGGAGGCAGTGGGGACAGATGAGCATACTTGGGTTTGCAGCAAAATGTAGAATAGAGTGAGATTAGATCTAGAGAAAAGAGAGAACGATACTGTTTGAAAAGACGTAAGTTATATTGGGACGAATCTTACAGGGTTTTAAAGAGAGTGACAAGATTATACCTTAAAACAGGATGTTTTTAAGAAAAGAAAAAGTGAGGGAACTATTGTTTTGTAAAAATGACTCTGGAAATAGCAGATTGGGTGTTTCTAGTGGGTATATGGGCAAGGGGAGGGACAAGGACAGAACACCCTAAATCAAGAATGGCCCATATGCAAAAGTTAATTTTCTTTCAAAGAGGATGTCTTGCTATGTTGCCCAGGCTGGAGTGCAGTGGCTATTCACAGTTGTGATCATTGTGCACTCATGGGCTCAAGCAGCCCTCCTGACTCAGCCTGCCGAGTAGCTGGAACTACGGGGACATGCCTCCGTGCCTGGCTAAGTGAAAGTTGAATTTTAATGGGAAACATGAGTTAAGATTTGAACATCTCTGGAGTTTGAGATTCCATCATGACCCACATTATCTTTCATTTTCTCATTGTATAAATGGATAACATAATAATACCTATCTTATCAGGTTGTTAGGAGAATAACAATAATAATAGGTAACACTTACCTGGTAGGTTATACTTTTTATGTACCAAGCGCTACTCTAAGCACCTTAAATATTTCAACTAGATTAATCCCTTATTACAGATGAGGAATCTGAGGCATAAGGAGGCTAAGTAACTTTCCCAGGGTCACACAGATTATGTGTGTGAGACTCAGAGTTTGAACTCAGGCAGGTGCAGCTCCAGGGCCAGTATCTTCAACCTCTTCTTAGTCCTACCTCTGGCGTGGTTCTGTTGGGGTGTTAAAAGCCAGTATGAACCGTTAGTTGACATTATTCATATAAAGATGTTGAGCAAGAATTTAGAAATTTAGGCTTGGAGTTTAGGCCAAAGCCTAGACTAATGGATCATCTCTATAGGGCTGTTACGTAAAGAGCGAGAATAGATGAGCTCCCCGAACAAGAGTATGTAGAGTAAAAAGAGAAATAGGCATACAGTCTTCAGGGGACTCCTGACATTTAGAAATGGTCTGGCAAAAAAGAAGTTAGGAGAGGAGATAGAGCAGGATCTGCAGAGAAGTGGAGGACAATGGTGGCCAAGGGAAGAAGCACAACGTAAGTGAACTAACCATGCCATCCAGTGCAACAGACTCGTTACAAGGCTGCATCCAACAGACTGTCCCTGGTCCTGCTGCCAGGTCAGTTCATGACCTTGGAATCTAGAATGCAAAAAATTGAAGACTACACGGGAGCTAATGAACTGCAGGCGGCCCAGTTAGTTCATCCTTTCAAGGAATTGATCCGAGAGAGACATGGTAGATAGCTTGCGTTTGAGGAAGGCTCGGGTAGACAGGAGGATATTAAAAGAAGGAAAAGGGAGGAAGGAATGAGTGCATGGTCCAGGGTAGAGAGATGGGGATAGACCCAAAATCAAGCGGAGGGCTATAAGAACACTTCTTCTGATGCGATGGAAGAGAGGATGGGGGAAGTGGAAAAAAAAAAAAAGATGTGATCAGAAGGGATACGAGTTGAGTAAGTTCACTGCAGGCAGTCTGCATTGATTTATCAGTAGAGTAGGAAGCAATGAAAGGAAATTCACAGTCAAGTAACTCAGGCTCCTGAGAGGCTGGCTCTGGGGATTATTGTTATAGAGGAAAAATTTGAAAGAATGACAGAAGTCTCTCATCTGAACAATACAAACTGACACATTTGCCAGAATGTGTCTCGAGGCAGGAAGTTGGTTTATTGAAGTGGAAAGTCGTGGTTATTAAAAAAAAAAAAAAAAAAAAAAGGAGAGTGAAATTAGACAAAGGGAAACTTGACTGTCTTTGAAGGAGGAATTTTTAGACAACCAGACTTAATGGTTCACAGACCAACTTCTTGGGGGAAACCTGAGCTCTGAGTGGTGAGAAACAACTGGTTTTGGAACTCACAGCTGGGGTTTGGTTACAACAGATCCATCAAGGCACCAGGAAATACTCTGTAGAAAGGAATTATCCAACAGAGACGGCACTGGATTAAATTATCCTCCTGATAAGGTGGTCTCTGATCTTCAGTTTACTTATTTCTAGAAAGATCTTTAGTTGAAAAGACATAGGCTTGTGGCATTTCAGCAGATTTGTTGTGGTAATGACATCAGGGGTATGTGAGAAAAGGATTGAGGAATGCAATAATTAAGAATACGGTACTAAAAATCACTACCCCATCAGTCCATTGGTGGGTCTTATGGTGGTTGCTTTGAAAGATGTCAGTAAAGGCTTGTTCATGTGTGTGCAGTATAAATTGATAGGCATAATATTCTTGAGTTCAATGGTTCTCAGCAGGGCCGGCTGTAGAATTCGTGAAGCCTGTTGCAAAATGAAAATGTGTGACCCCTTATTCAAAAGGCAAGAAAAAAGTGCTGCTAAAGGTACTAAAATATGAAGCTTTTTTCCTTTCTCATACAGTTTTTTTCTCTTGACTTGTCATAGTATTGGCTACTTGTCATTCTATGTGAAGAAAAATTAAAAATTGAAATTATAGCATGAATTCAATTTAAAAATTAAAAAACTAAACATTGAAGTTTTTAGTATGAATTTACTCTTCATCTTTGTATTATACAATGTTGGTTTTTGTTGTTGTTGTTGTTGTTGGTTTGGTTTGTTTTGTTTTTTGAGACAGGATCTCACTCTGTCACCCAAGCTACAGTGCAGTGGTGTGGTCACAGCTCATTGCAGCTTCTACTTTCTGGGCTCAGGTGATCCTCCCGCTCAGCCTACCAAGTAGCTGGGACTACAGGTGCATGCCTGGCTAATTTTTTGTAGAGACAGGATCTCACCATGTTGCTCAAGCTGGTCTTGAAATCCTGGGTGCAAGCAATCCTCTTGCCTTGGCTTCCCAAGGTGCTCGTATTGCAGGCGTGAGCCACTGCGCCCATTGCAATGTTGGTTTTAAATGAAAATATAGAGCATTGAACTCATATGCAGAATTACTGAAGTTGTCGATGCATATGTATATTGTTATGAGAACAGTAGAAACACTGCCCAAAACTAAACTACTTTTATTTCACTTCTTGACATGTGCACATTCTATTGACACCTACCTTTGGCTTATGATGTGTAATGAAGGACTGAAAGAAGCAGCAACTATGAGTTGCCTTATCTTTCCTTCTCCTTCTGTGCCGTCATTTTCACCTTAAGTGGTTGGCTAATATGGTTAAGTAACATGAGAAAGAGATAAAACGCTTAGGCTCCCTGGTCATTTGTGTGTCTTAGAAAGACATTTCTGTTTGCAATCAAAATGGAAGTCATTGCCTCTTGGGGCAGTCAGCACCCACCTGCCTGCTTATTCAGTTGTATTTGTAACACACTTACCTTGCACTCACTTTAAGTCTTGCTGAAATCCCACGCACCGGGAGTTCACCGGAATTCTGGGCTCATGGTGCATTGGGAAACGTGTGTGAATAGAGAGGCCAGGAACGGTGGCTGTACATATTACGTGCTATGTTAGGCTCTTTTGCATTGGTATAAAGGAAAACTAGGACTGGGTAATTTATCAAGAAAAAAAGTTTAACTGGCTCACAGTTCTGCAGGGTGTACAGGAAGCACAGTGCCAACATCTGCTTCTGACGAGGCCCCCAGGAAGCTTCCGATCATGGCAGAAGGCAAGGGGAACTCGCTTGTCACATGGCGAGAGAGGAAGCAAGAGAGACAGAAGGGAGAGGCCCCAGCCTCTTAAACAACCAGGTCTCCCATGAACGAATTGAGCAGGGTTCACTCATCACCAAGGGGATGTGCTAAACCGTTCACGAGGGATCCGCCCCCATGATCCAGTCATCTTCCACCAGGCCCCACACCCAACATTGGGAATCTCATTTCAACATGAGATTTGGAGGGGCCAAACATCCAAATCATATCACATCGTTCTCCTCTGCTCGCTTGTGGGCTCCATTGCCCCATTGGACCTGACTTACACAACACAAATTCAAAATTATTATCATTCTCAAGATGGTGACAGTAGAGTGTTAAACCAACCATGGGTCTTTTCTGAGCGTGGGGTCCTGTGTTACTGCCCAGGTCACAGGTCCATGAAGATGTCTCAGAAGTCAAAGAGCTCACTTTTGAGGCTAAGTTTCCCTTGGTCCTCATGTCTCAGCTTCATTATTAAAGTTTGCAATGTATCAGCTTTGTGGGTGGTAGCCTAGGGGACCCTCTCCTGGCCATCAGCAAGGTCATTTTTGCCTTTCAATAATTTTTTAATCATTCTTCATTCCCCCTACCAGTATATCTGGGTTCACATCCTCCTCCTCTCTGGTACAGACCCTGTCATTGTCTCCTACTGGAGCCCTGCAGGTAGTCCCTTCTGATTTTTTTTTTTTTTTTGAGACGGAGTATCTCACTGTCGCTCGGGCTGGAGTGCAATGATGTGATCTTGGCTCACTGCAACCTCTGCCTCCCTGGTTCAAGCGATTCTCCTGCCTCAGCCTCCCAAGTAGCTGGGATTACAGGTGCCTGCCACCACGTCCAGCTAATCTTTTGTGTTTTTAGTAGAGACAGGGTTTCACTATGTTGGCCAGGCTGGTCTCGAACTCCTGACCTTGTGATCCACCCACCTTTGCCTCCCAAAGTGCTGGGATTACAGATGTGAGCCACTGCACCCAGCCCCCCTTTTCTTTATTCTGCACCTTACTGCCAGACAAATTTTCCAAGTAAGTTTGGTACCAGGCCACCCTGCCTACTCCAAAGCTTTCTTTGACCTCCTGTGAGTCATGGCTTACAGCAGAGTTCTCATCCTGGTGTTCCTGGGGTGGAGACTGCATGGAGACAGGGTTAGTTTGGCCTACGTGTTATTAATAGAGAAGTTTCAGCCAACACTTGCTTTGGGAGGGTTCACTTACTGAAATTCACCTATTGAAATTCAGATTTTAAAAAGAGGTCTGGCCACTGTGGGCTCTTGTTTCCTTGTGCTGTGCTGGTGCCCTAAAGAACAAGGTGGACTGGGCATGGGGAGAAAGATGCCCAGTTCATCTTTTTCCTTGGTTTACTCTTAAGGCAGAGTGATTCTTTGCCGTGGGAAAATCCTCACTTGCAGCTATGTAAATGGAAACCAGGTATCTGGCTATTCTTAAGAATGGTGTGAAGCAACCTGAATGTTGATCTTTTAGTCTGAGAAGTTAAATTCCCTGTTCATAATGGAAATTGGGTATGTGCTTTGTAGCAGCCTTTGGTTGCTTTTTTTAGGAGAAATATTTCTTAAGTCTCGCCTGGCTATTATTACCACTGTGTCATCTTGTGACCTCATCTGATCTTGACCTCTTTCCCCAAGCTTGCCTTTCCCTGCCCTTCTGTGCAGAGGATTCCGGCTCCAATCCCCGGGTGGCTTTAAGTCCAGCAAACCTTTCTGTTTCTCCCATTGCTCTTCTCTTTGCTTAATGTCTCCTCTTTCCTCCAGATCCACTTAAAAGCGGTTCTTCAGGAAAACTTAGCTGAGAGTCTCAGTCAGAACTCGTTCGTGCAGGAACTTTGCAGGAATCAGGTAATCAAATTCTGGGTTTTAACTGCTCAGGTACCAATTGAGTGGTGAGTTAAGGTTGTCTTTGAAGGTTCCTTCCAGCCCAGTGATTTTGAGATCTGGCATCTACTTGTTATTTGAAATTGTACTTTGTGATAGGAACTGTACTTGCAGTATCTCAGTTAATTATGAGGCAGCACTAGCATTGCCTCCATTTTACAGATGAGGAAACTGAGACTTTTTTCCAACACCGACTCTCAAAATGGCTCTTTTCTGGGTTTATCTTATTTCTTGAAATATATTATGGACTAGTTGAAGGCCATGACTGCCTTTGTTGACAAGACCTGCTAGCCGGTAGGAACTCAGTAAATATGTGATGAGATGATTGGTTCATTCAATCAATATGCATTAGGCCTATGCCAGGCTCCATGGAGATGCAAAGATGCCCCAGGTAGAAAATGAAGTATTAGTTATACTCTAAGCTTGGCCTCCTACCTGGGCACGAAGGTAGTATGGAATGGTGGATCTTGGGCTCTGGAGTTAGATGGACCTATAGCTGTGGTTCAGTTTCCTCATTTGTCAAATATGGGCAGTAATACTGTATACTTTTGTAGCGGTAGTTTTCAACTGCAGTGATTTTGGCCTGTAGCAGTCATTTGACAATGTCGAGACATTTTTTGTGTCACAACCTGGAGGTGGGGGTGCTGCTGTCATTTGGTGGGTACAGTCCAGGGATGTGGCTAACCATCCTACAATACACAGGACAGCCCCCTACCACTGAAGAATTATCCTAACTCAAAGTATCAGTAGTGCTGAGGTTGAGAAATGCTGCCTTAAAGGGTTGTGAAGATGAAACAAGATAATGACTGCAAAGAGTTTGGCGCAGTTAGCTGTTACTCCAAGAAAGTCATCCCAAAGACTGCAAAATCATCCTTTGAAAGGCAAACACCAAAAGGCTGAATTTCATCAGCATCAGTGATTCTTGCCAGTGAGAAGCCTTATGCTAAGGGTTTCATGCTCTCCTGTTTAGGAGTGGTGACAGACTCACTGGAGGTTGTTTATGTTACATCGTGTACTACTGTGAGCTGGCGTGGAGTTATCAGAGCTGTAAAAGCCATTATTAGTTTTTAGGGTATTCCTGGTAAACTTCCTGCTTGCTTTACTAGTTTGTTCTGTGGAGATAATTTTGGTGTGTGGGTTTAAATCTTCTGATGGAAAATGTTTTGACTATCAAATTCCCAAAACCTGTTTTGATACGTGAGACACGAAACGTTTTGGTTTTCACGTCAAGAAGCCTTATGTTTTTTCTAGCCTTGGATTTTAAACAAAGCAGCTTTTCCCCCCGTTTACTGCCTTACCTGTCTATCTGTGGGAGTAAGAGGGTGGAGAGCTAGCTGCTGGATTTCCATCTGTTGTTTATTGTGGATTTCTATTTGAAATTGTTAAACTTTTTTTGTAATTATAAAGGTAATATGTGTATCTTATAGAAAATTTGAGTAACATAGAAAAAATAGAGAAACACAGTTTAAAAAAAAGCATCAGTAACCCTTTCACATGAAGGTATAGTTAGCTTTGGTGTGTTGGTGTGTTTTCTTCTTTTTCTAGTCCTATATTTTTTCCATAGATGAAGTATTCTGAGTATGTAATTTTGTGTCCCACTATTTTTAAAACTTCACATTGTTTTATTTTCATTTCCTTACACTACTAAAATGTCTGTAAATATTTCTAAGGACTGTAAAATATTCCATCTGTGGGTGTTTCATTATTTTATCCCATTGTAAAAATATAGCCTATTTTCAAATTTTTTTTTTTTTAACAGACAGGGTGTTCCTCTGTTACCCAGGCTGGAGTGCAGCGATGTGATCATAGCTCACTGCAGCCTCAAAATGCTGGGCCCAAGTGATCCTCCTGCCTCAGCCTCCCATGTAGTAGGATTATAGGCATGTGCCACCATGTCTGGGTAATTTTTTTTTTTTTTTTTTTGTAGAGACTCTGTCTCAAAATATCAGTAGTACTGAGGTTGAGAAACACTGCCTTAAAGGGTTGTAAAGATGAAACAAGATAATGAATGCAAAGAGTTTGGCGTAGTTAGCTGTTACCCCAAGAAAGCCATCCCAAAGACTGCAGAATCATCCTTTGAAAGGCAAACACCAAAAGGCTTAATTTCATCAGCATCAGTGATTCTTGTCAGTGACCCTGTCTCTACAAAAAAAAAAAAAAAGTGATCTTCCTGCCTCAGCCTCCCAAAGTGTTGGGATTACAGGCGTGGGCTATTGCACCCAGCCTATTTTCAATTTTGACAAGCATTTGTGCATTCTATATTTTCTGGATTTCAGATCATTCCTGTCTCTACAATAGATGATCATATGCAGAACAAAAGGATGGGATGTGTGTGGATATTTGATTAGTATTGCTGTCAGTTGCCCCAAAGCTTCTACTAAGTTTTGCTCCTGTTAGCACAGTGATGTTCTCATATTAGTAGCATTTGATAATTTTCTAGGAGAAAAGAATTTTTTTCTTTTTAACGTATTCGATATTAATGAGCTAAATCATGTTCATATGACGATTGGCTGTTTCTTAACAAACTGTTCATGTTCTCTGCCCATTTATTGAGAATTAGTATTTTTCTCATTTGTCATAAACTCTAGTTCATGTATTTCACTTATTAATCATCTGTCAAAGTTGCTGCAAATATTTTCACCTACTGTTTCTAATTTTTTAATTCGGTTTGTGTTTTGTTTTTGTTAGTGATATAGAGGTTTAAAATGTTGATGCAGTCTAATTTATTGATTGTCTTTTGCACTTGCGGTTCTCCAACTTTCCTCTGTCTATACTAAAATTAACCCTTACTGCTCTGGAAGTCTCTATTCTGAATAATCAGTGTTTAAAATTATATCCCAAAGTAGAGTATCACAGGGATTCCTGATGAGGATAAATGGGCCTGAAGGGCTTATGGGCACCCACTGTGTATCATGGGAAAACTTGCACACGTGTGTGTGTGTGTGAGAGAGAGGTGTGTGTGTGTGAGAGAGAGAGAGAGAAAAAAATAAAGTTGATGAGAAAAGGGGAGGCTGTTTTGGGCCGAGGGTTGTTTGTTTGGCTTTGTTTTTCATTTCTTTTCCCTCGGTAGAAGTGAGCTTACTGAAGTCAGCGGGGCTTCCTTAGATTTCCTGAAGCATCTGAGTGACTGAAACCAGCGACTTGCTGAGAGAGCTGTGACTACACCTGGCAAGGGGTGTGTTAGGCATTTGTTGAGTCTGTGAGAAGGCAGGCGGAGCAGAGACTCAGGCCACATCCCATTCAGTCCTCACCCCTTCAGTTTTGCTCTTTGAGGCTGCAGGCTCTGTTCCTCAGCCTCACCCAGGTTAAGTCCTGTGAGAGGACTCATAGGAGCCCACAGCCCTGTTGCAGCTCGCCAGCTGCACTAACTGTAGCTTGAAAATGAAGGTAACAACTAGCGCTTACGTAGCACTCAGCTGTTTTGCAAAACCCTTTCACCAGGGTTTTTATAGATGCTTCTCACCTCAACCTTATGAGGTTAAATACTGTTTCTATCTCCATTAATTTGGAGGAAACCACCACTCAATAGATGCATCATTAAAATCCAGAGCTTCCGACTCCAGGGCTGACCTGCTCTACTTAAGAAAGAATTCCATCATTGTATTCTGGTCGTAGTTTCTTGGTGGTACTATTAGGCAGAGGGCAGTACCGTTTTAGGTTTTGGAGTCAGACATATCTTGACTGGAATCCCTACATAGCCCTATCTTGGCATTGTGACTTCGTTACTTAGCCAGCCTGAACCCTGGTTTTCTCATCTGTAAAATGGAAATGACAATGTCTACCTTGTAGGAATATGGTCGACCCTCTGGATCTGAGGGTTTCACATCTGGGGATTCAACCAATAGCAGATGGAAAATATTTGAAAAAACAAAATAACCATACAACAATACAAATACAATGCAACAACTATTTACATAGCATTTACATTGTATTAGGTCTTAAGTAATCCAGACATGATTTAAAGTATATGAGAGAATGGGAGGATGTGTGTAGGTTATATGTGAATATGTAAGGAACTTTAGCATATGTGGATTTTGGTATGTGTGTGGGTATCCTGGAAACCAATTCCCCATGGATACTGAGGGACGACTGTATTAAAAAGATTAAGTTGAGGTTGGTGCAAAAGTAATTGTGGTTTTTGCCATTACTTTCAATGCCAAAATGGCAATTACTTTTGCGCCCACCTAATATATGCGAGATGCCTAGTGCAGCACCACTGTGCTCAGTCATTGTAGAAGCCCTGTGATGATGGTTTCTTAATCGCGAAGCTGAAAATGCTGCTGTTGTTTTTTTGTTTGTTGTTTAAAAGTTTTAGAATTGCTGGTAGATCTGCACAGACTTGGGAAATTCTAGTGAGTATCACTATATTTAAATGCTAGAAACACTTCTTTATCTGACCTATTTATTTTTCTGTTGAGTAGACTTTCTTGTCTGTTGTGGATAAGTCATCTGCTTCTCTCAAATCCTTCTGCTTATAGAATTGCGTGATGAATTCTCAGCTTAGGACTGTGCTCGTAGGCAAAATAAAACATGTTTTGTCTACGTGTTCATGTAAAAAGTACAGACGGCTCTCTTGAAGGGCAATAACCCTTCTCTTACACATAGTTGAGATTTTTGGCATTATTCATGAGGTTGTTACTTGCCCAGGCTTCATAAACATTCAGGTACCAGAGCAACATTTAAAAAGAAGATTGTAGAAACTCATGAGAAAAGACAAATCTGCTAAATAACCCAAGGGAGGCAAATTGCTAAGTAAATTTTTATTTTTCATGCCATTTAAAAGTTAGGTTAGATTTGATTGGTCTTTATGCCAGACCTTGTTCAACCACATTAAAAAAACTCCCCGAAATTAAATCATTTTTGCCTAAAGAATTTCAACATGAGGTTGTTTTGCCATTTAATGTATAATGTATGTTAATTTAGGCTTTTTCATTTTAATAAATTGAGCCAAGTAACTACTATAAATACCCTAATTTGGAATTATAATCCAGTGCAGTCTTTTTTCTATGGAGTTAAAAATACCCTTTGGGAATCCTCTTTAAATGTGTCTTGGACCTTCTTATTTTTTTAGCCCTGCTACCATGGTTGCATTTTCAATAACAAATCAACTTAGTATTAGAATACGAGGTTATGCTAATGTAAGTGGGGCTTTATGGGGTTAAGAGTTAACATTCTTATTTCTGTTCTGGGAACTTTAGATCCATTGCCCTGTGGTTTTTTCATTTTTCCCCTTTTTGGTAGGAAGGGAGAGACCATGAGGAGAAAGTCTTTTTTTATATAATTTATACACGTTTGTAAATTTAGAGTTTTAATATAATTCATGCCATGTGTATATGCTTCACCTAAAACATAGATACAATTAAGGTGAGTGATTATGTGAAATTTACATGATTTCTAAGTTTCCTGTCATGTTTAGAGTTCAAGGATCAAAATGAGCATACTGTTGGCTAAATCTTACAACTTTTGCAAGCTGAGTGCAGGACATTGTGAAATGCCTCAACCAATTGTATTGGTCAGTAGGAAATTCTTTTCCTAAAATTTCAAGCCTGTTGCTTGTGTTTTTTCTTTTCTTCCCTGTACCCCCCGGTCCTTGCTTTTTTTTTTTTTTTTTTTTTTTTTTTTTTACAAGGTCTTGCTCTGTTGCCCAGGCTGGAGTGCAGTGTCGCGATCATAGCTCACTGCAGCCTCAACCTCCTAGGCTCAAGGTATCCTCTCACCTCAGCCTCTTGAGTAGCTGGGATTACAGGTGCACACCACCATGCCTGACTAATTTTTTGATTTTTTAAATAGACATAAGATCTCACTGTATTACCCAGGCTGGTCTCAAACTCCTGGGCTCAAGTGATCCTTCTGCCTCAGCCTCCCAAAGTGCTGAAATTATAGGCATGAGCCATCATGTCCCGCCTGATTTTTTAATTTGCAGCCAAAGTGGACATTTGGAGGCAGAGGTGTTTGTGGTGATAATGGTGAGGAGAGAATGGACAAACAAACTTGGTACTGCTTGACTATTAACTGACAGGATACAAAGGACTAAAAAATATGCCTAGTGATGGGCAAAGACTTCATGACTAAAACACCAAAAGCAATGGCAACAAAAGCCAAAATTGACAAATGGGATCTAATTAAATTAAAGAGCTTCTGCATAGCAAAACAAACTATCATCAGAGTGTACAGGCAACCTACAGAATGGGAGAAAAGTTTTGCAATCTACCATCTGACAAAGGGCTAATGTCCAGAATCTACAAGGAACTTAAACAAATTTACAAGAAAAAAACAACCCGATTAAAAAGTGGGCAAAGGATGTGAACAGACATTTCTCAAAAGAAGACATTTATGTGGTCAACAAACATATAAAAGAAAGCTCATCATTACTGGTCATTAGAGAAATGCAAATCAAAACCACAATGAGATACCATCTCACACCAGTTAGAATGGTGACCATTAAATAGTCTGGAAACAACAGACGCTGGAGAGGATGTGGAGAAATAGGAACGCTTTTACACTGTTGGTGGGAGTGTAAATTAGTTCAACCATTGTGGAAGGACAGTGTGGCAATTCCTCAAGGATCTAGAACTAGAAATACCATTTGACCCAGCCATCCCATTACTGGGTATATACCCAAAGGATTATAAATCATTCTACTGTAAAGATACATACACACGTATGTTTATTGCAGCACTAGGCACAATAGCAAAGACTTGGAACCAACCCAAATGTCCATCAGTGATAGACTAGGTAAAGAAAATGTGGCACATATACACCATGGAATACTATGCAGCCATAAAAAAGAATGAGTTCATGTCCTTTGCAGGGACATGGACGAAGCTGGAAACCATCATTCTCAGCAAACTAACACAAGAACAGAAAACCAAACACCACAGGTTCTCACTCATAAGTGGGAGGTGAACAATAAGAACACATGGACAAAGGGAGGGGAACATCACACACTGGGGCCTGTTGAGGGGTAGGGTGCAAAGGGAGGGATAGCATTAGGAGAAATACCTAATGTAGATGACGGGTTGATGGATGCAGCAAACCACCATGGCACATGTATACCTACGTAACAATCCTGCACATTCTGCACATGTATCCCAGAACTTAAGTATAATTAAAAAAAATATGCCTAGTGATCCTGAGATAACAATCCAGCTGGGTAGCCGCATGCTGATCCCTTCAAATCATTTTGGCACCAGCCCTTTGAAACAGAGCCTGCATAGTACATATGAGAACCCAGCAAGTTTCACCAGGCATTTCTTGTTGCTGGCTGGGTGGCTCAGGGAATAAATAGAGTAATTAGTGCTCATTAGCACTCCCACGAGCTATAATGCATCTACCTGAGGCAGAGAGATGCTTGCCTGTGTTCCTGAAGCATGGAAATCCCCATATGATCTCTTCAGTCTAGACATTTTTGCATTGCAGAAACAAATGCCAACTTGGCAAGAGTAAAATCCTCCAAGTGCCTCAAATATCAGTAGGTAAAACCTGTGGACTAGGGACAGAAGGCTTTCCTAGGAACAGTTAGTGTGTCTAAGAAATTGGTGCGCTGTTTAAAGCTTTCTCTTCTCCCGCAACCCGCCGCCTCTCAGTGTATGCGACTGAGGCAAACCAGATTAGTCAGAGATGTTGGACACGGTAGTCATATAACTTGATCCCCTTAGCCTCTTGTCAGCTGTACTTCAGCAGCTGTAGTCTCCATCAACGGAGGGTCTGGATTGTACAGAGTCATTGAGAAAGAAGAGAGAGAAACCTTTGATGGTGATCTGTGGCTCTGTCCAGGACCCTGTGCCATTGATAGTTCTTGTTCCTGTGAAATACTAATCTGTGGTATAAAGGTGGGAGTCACAAAGGGAGAAGGAGGGAGCCAAGTTTTGGGGGCGTGGTACACATGTCTGGAGAAACATATAGATAAATCGTGAATTGGCAGATTGTTATGGGAAAGAAGCCTGAACCAAGAATCTGGCACTCTGATCCCTACATTGATTAGCTGTGTGATATTGGGCAAGTCACTTAACCAGTTATAAAATTGTTAGAACGATACAAGCCCAGCCCTCACTGGGAGGGCTTTAAGGATCAAATGAGATCACGTGTAAAATGCTGTAAAAATTAAGTAGTAGTATGATTTTTGAGTTTTTATGTGGAGTACGTTAGCTATGTTTTAAACATCTTCACCCAAACCTCTGGTAAAAGCACCTGCTTTTCCACTGACGTCCAGCCCTGTGACTTTAATTCCATCTCTGTGCCCTAAACTAGATTAGAACCTGTTTGGATACCAGGTAGTTCCCTCGAAGTTTTTTGGAAGATGGTGCTGTCTCCTGGACAAGACAATAGCAGGAGCTCCTGATTCCTGCTTTGGCCTGTCTGCCATCCCCTTTCTTGGGAATGCAGTAAATTCTACAAAGTCATCATTCATCTATCAGTTCCACAGGAATTGTTCTCTGTTATTAAAAGTTTGGAACATTGGTTGGCCGCAGTGGCTCATGCCTGTAATCCCAGTGTTTTGGGGAGGCCGAGGTAGGTGTATCACTTGAGCCCAAGAGTTCGAGATCAGCCTGGGCAACATGGTGAAACCCCATCTCTACAAAAAATGCAAAAAAACTGGCCAGGCATGGTGGTCCCAGCTACCAGGGAGGATGAGATGGGAAGATCACTTGAGCTCAGGAGGTTGAGGCTACAGTGAGCCATGATTGCACCACTGTATTCCAGTCTGGGAGACAGAGTGATACCCTGCCTCAAAAAACAAAAACAAATAACCAGTTTGGAATGTTATGAATAAAGTGTTCAGCACTCAGTTTCATACTTAGGTGGAACTGGGTAGCTTTAGAATGAAGATTTGCAGGGATTTGAGGTTATAAAGTAAATGTCTTTTGTGGGCAGCCATACTCTGATGGTTAAGGTTGGGAAGCCCAGCTGTGGCCTCCTTCATGCAAATCACTACCTTTGCTAGGTCTCGCCACCTTTACTTGTGAACTTGCCGTATTCCCGTGCATTAACTCCTGTCCCTGTTGACTGGGTTGGTGTTCAGAAAGTGATCTGAGCTGATTATAAAAAATGTGTAGTTTTTAAACCGAGTGGCTATATGACAAGTGTTTTTCAAAGACTGTTATCAGCCTTCGTAGGACCTCTGAAGGAGCCTGTGACTTCTTCAGTACAATTAAAAAAATAATGCTCTGCACTAGTTATATTAGAAAACTGCTTCTGGTCTTAAATTAGGTTCCCTAGAAGCAGACTCTGAGACCAGGAGTTGAGTGTGAAGGATTTTGGGTGTGAGCTCTCAGGAGACACCTGTAAGGAAGGAACAAGGCAAGGTTGGGCAGAGGAGAAGCTGACTGGCAAATGTGGTTGCATCCGAGACCCCAGCCACTTCTCTGGGGAGCACTGGATGGTTCTTCAGAGCTGTCCCCATTTGAGCAAGGGGCTGGACCTTTGTATGCCTACATCAGCTAGTTGTTGGCAACTGGCCACCCCTTCTGTGGATATCACTTTAGGTGAGACTGTCCTGCAGCTGGCTGAGGACCTTCCTTATGAACTGTCAGCAGCCGGGGATGGGTGCACTGGTCCTAAAAAGGAAGTCTGGGTGAAGCAACATAGTGTCTACTATACTGTCCCAAAGAATCTAACCCTTTGAGAAAGAAACAAGTGGGTACCGCCAAATGCCCGGCATATGGCAAGTCCCTTTATATGGAAAGTTAGAAAGTTTGGATCCCTTAGCAAAACTGAAGGAAGAGATTATAACCCCTTTGTGAACTATTAAATAAACAGATCTCCAGCCTCTTGGAAATTTATGAGATCCTTGGATAATATTTATACCTGATTATGGTATAACAGGGTAGCTTCTGTATTTGTGAAATGACTGACCTATAATTGAATAATTTTCCCCAAGCATGAGTTACTGCATGTTCACAATATTCATCCTATGTGTATATAAATGCAGTCGAATGGGTCGCCGTAACAAAAGGCAAGAAAGTGAGTGAGGCACACAAACTCAGACTTAGAACCTTTCGGGGGACCCTGGGGATGGAGGGCAAATACAGGAGATTATAGCTTTGGTTCCTGAATCACCTTATGTGATATTTTAGTCATGGTTGAGGATAATGATTTAGGAGTTAAATTGCCAAAGGGTAAGTCAATATGCTTTGGGGGAGGGAGGAAAGAATCAATTTTCTGGCATTTCCAAAAGCCAGTTGCACTGAACAAATGTCTAAAACTGGCATAGTTTGTTGTATAAGTGGGATGAGTGGACAAAGCCAAAATTCTACCTAATCTCTTTCCCAACTGCAGATTAAGTCATATCTGTAAAAGGCAACATGGTTTTTCTTCTGCATTTTCTGCCTTCTAGTAAGTGAAGAGGCAATGGGTTGTGCTCCCCCCTCATCTCAACAGTTGGAGTGTACTGTGGGGACTGGAGGTGGGGAAGCCTAATGACTTCGTTGTGGCACAGAGCAACGGTGATCAGAGGTTGTGTGTTCTGACCATGGACTTCGCTTCCCAGTGAGCCCCCTGGACTCTGTGTATTCTTTGCCTTTATCTGCATTGCCACCTGGAAGCTTCGTAATGTCAAGTCCTGGAAGATATTACTAACCTGTTTCCATTATGGGTGTAGTGGAAACATAAGTAGGTCACTGTTCCTTATTCAGAAGCTGAACAGAGTCAAGCTGCCATGGTGACAGGCTCTGTGTAAAAACACGCATCTCTGAACCTCTTGGAGAGATGTGATGATTTGGTCATTGGATGTGAAGAGGATAATCTGCCAGCTGGTTTATTGCGTTGGCTAGAAATAGGAGATGCAGAAACTAAAAAGCTTTCAAGGAGTCGTCAGATGAGAGGGAAATTAATGTAGCATAGTGATCCTGCTGTAGAGGAAAGGCTAAAGGTGAGACTTGGAATATGTGCACCATTTCTTCTACAGCTCTTGACTTGGATGATCCTTCTCAGTGTGATCCCACGAGTGTTTGGTGATGATCTGATAGTAGAAGGGGCAGAGCGTTTTAACTTTGTGCATGTCTTCCTCTGACTTCTCTGTCTTTCTAACATGCCTGCACATGTGCCTTGATCATTGGCATTCTGGAGTTAGGGACATGACCTCTTCTACAGTCCAGATGAGGAATCTCCAACAGTGACTTTTCATTGTGACTCATGTCTGCAAAGAATGAATAAAGAAGAGTTTCTTGGCCAGGAAGTGTGTACTATGCAGAGAGAAATAACTGTTGTTGGGAAAGAAACTTTTGAAGAACCAGAATTAAAAGAAAAAAAAAAAAGAAGAATGAAGGAAGTCTATCAAGAAAAGGAAGAACAAGAAGTGATCTGCAGGGTGTTGCCTGGAGATATGGGAAATAAATCAAGAACAAATAAATGGGAAAAGATAAAATAAAAAACATTGCCAGTTAGGACCGGCTGGGGTCCTAGGAAAGTGGCAGTTCCAGCGGGGCTTGAAAACGGGGCTTGAAAAGCCACTGAAACACTCACTCACGCACACACAACTGCTCCGCCCTCTCCCCTTCTTTGGCCCCCATTCACCTGGTGTAGGAGGGTCTGACACCCTCACCAGGGAGGATGCTTTTGGCTGTTTTGAAGGCGAGACCTTGAAGTGTGGGAGAGCTTCGCCTCTTTCGTAAGCTGATGTTGCATAACCTCCCCGAGAGTTAGGACATAGTGGTTAAGGACACAGGCTTTGGAGCCAGGCAGATAGGGTGTGACTTAAATGCTGGACCTCAGAAAAATGGCTTATTGTGAAGAGTTTAATGGAGCATAATGAAGTAAGTGCTCAAAACTGTTGTTAATATATGCCAAGAGTTATAACTAAATTTGTAAAAAGCACCTTCTTATACTCTCAGGCAAACTTTGAACCCGAGCTCAGCTTCAACAGGGAGCTGGACTCTATCAGTGGCCCCACGGGGGAGCTGGGCAGTAATCCAAAGCTCTGGGCGGGGTGTTTGAAGCAGCTGCAGATCCTCGCGAAGGGCTCTGGGTGCCCATACATTGTCCCTGTGGAGTTTCTGTACTTAAAGCACCTGATTTTGTTTGTAAGCTGCTCCAACCGGGATGTCTGCACACTCACACATGTTAACTGAGAATGGATTCAGGAACTATTTTAACATTTACATGGATAATGGGTTGCTTTGTTAAGTCATATGTCAATTTTTATTTAGCTCCTAACCATCTCCTGTACACAAGACACTGGACTCACAGGAGTGCAAAATGCAATGTTGTTAGGGGTTTGCATGGATATGTTATTTGTGATTTATGACAACTCAGAGAGAGGTAGGTAATATTACCAGTTTTACAGAGATTAAATAACTGGCCCAAGATCAAACAGAGATTATACCTTACTACATGGACTCTGTGCAACCACGACTTGTAAGATATATTCCCATATTGGAGATGTTAAATTAATCTTTACAATTAACGAAATGCGGTAAGTCACAGAGCCTCGATTCTACCCCATACCTGGCTGATTTCAAAGTTTGTGGTTTTTTCCCTCATCACATATAAGGGCTTGCAATCCTGTCTAACTGGTGAACATAAAACAAGCACAAATAAGAGGACAGTTAACATTTGTAAGAGTTGAAAGGGCAGCATTAATAATAATGATTGTTGTTTATCGCCCACTTACTCTGTGGCAGTGCTTTCATGTGCTTTGTTTGGGGGTGGGCAATAATTTTATATTCTTTTTTTTTTTTTTTTTAACAAATGTGAAAACTGAGATGGGTGCTCTTATTCCCATCTTCAAATGAGAAAACTGAAACAAAGATTAGTTATGTGACCTTGGGAGATCTCCAAGGTCATATAACTTGTATTAAAAGTCAGTCTGCAACGTTGTAGTTAAGAGTACAAGTTTATTTATAACCATGACAGACCTGGTTTGGGTTCCAGAAGAGTGTGATCTGATAGACAGGTGCTCAGTGCTCCAGGAGCACCTAACCCAGCCTTGTGGGGGTCTGGAGGGACTCCCAAAGTGAACGGCACCTAAACTGAGAAGGTAGTATCCATCTCTCCATCGCAAACCACTGTGCTGCTAAAAATAATCATAGTTGTCCTGTGTTACTGACCTCCACTAGTACTATGAAGGTCTAAACCTGGCATTGGCTAGTAGGAACTGGCTTTATTTATAATTTACATCCTTTCCACTTCCCAAGAGCAACAGAGGAGGTTTAAAAGGAACACTATAAATTAGACAGTTGCTGAGAACCAGGATGATGGCTACATAAAACGTCTTGGAAATCCAAAAAAATAGAAGAAAAATATTATTTGATGTTCCATTGTGTAATGTAAGTCTCTGGAGATGAACAGCTAGGTATTCTTCCTACAACTTTTAGGCTACGGAGTGCAGTCTCAGGTGCTGCGAGAGCTCACACACTGGCCAGCCAAAGTCTCTGTAACAACTCAATCACTTGGCTTTTCATGTTCCTCTTAATTCTTTTTACAGAATTAATGATTTTTATTTTGAGTTAATATATTGCTAAAGGATGTGAAGATTGTGTGTCAAGCTGGCATCCTGAAATAAAACTGTATGTTTACAAATGGATACCCTGTTATTAAAAATAAATTTTGACAGACTGCAGTTCATAAGGAGACCCATATTAGAAGACACTGAAAGAGCCTTTAGAACATCAAATCATAATTGCTGAGTAGCAGACTGCGTTCCAGGTCTGTGTCTGCCCCTTCAAGAACATGTGACCCCTAATTTCCTCACCTTTAAAACAAGGGGGATAGGTTAGATATTCCCAGATTTGAGCTCTAAAATTTGTTTGACTCAAACATTTCTAATCAATTCTAACACAGCATTTGTTCTGACTAATTCATCAGGGTACCTGCCTAACAGCAAATGTTGAATTTGTTGGTCTCCAAGTTCTGTTTTCAATGAATTGAAATGGGTGTTATATTTTAAATTCTGATTGTCCTTTGATTGCATGTCAAAGAGAATGTATTGCAGGCATTTCTCTTGCGTGTCTTTGGAAAAGAGAAATTTATTGTTAATGAAGAGAATTGAACCGCTGGCAGTTTAGGGGTGAAGAAGGCTTTTGGCTGCAATAATCCCTGAGAGTCGACCCCAGAGCCACTGACCAGCCAAAGTTGTCCTGAACTGCAGTCAGGAACGCTGACACTGGATCAAAGGACAACTGTTTTGGTTAGTTTGAGAGAGGTCCTGCTGCCGTGGAACTTTGAGGGTGGGACTAAGGAATAGGCAGGGCTGAGGATGGGAGAGAAAAATTGTACTCACTCTTATGTACCAGAGGTGGAATTCTAGTTGTGATTCCAAATCGATGTTTCTCAGGGAGAAAAAGCTCTTCTCTTTTTCTCTGGTTCAAGGCCATCTGACAACTCTGAACATAACTCTGGTTTGGTAACTCTGAACTTAAGTTAAAGAGTTTGGTAACTCTGAACTTAAGTTAAAGAAAGCATTATTCAATGATACTTGTTAAAGCATGGAACAAAGATTTTATTCAGTATCGTTGCTACAGGGCTTTGCAGTGGGGGAGAGAGATTGGGTTCAATTCTGAATATTGCGTGGACAAGTGGGCATTTATAGCCAAGGAGCAGGGTGGGAGTCAGTGGAATGAAAAATACTAAGAGGAAATGTTGGGGTAAGGGGGATTCTGGCTAAACTAACCTAACAGGATTCTTGCTGAAGATAGGCCAGGGTGATCAGACACCTGGGGGATAGTGGAGGATGAGGATGAGGAATCTGATCAGATACTGAGAGTGAGAGGTTCTTGCTAAACTGACTTAGCAGGGTTCTTTGCTAAACTTGGATTTTATAAGGACGTTCACGCAGGGGCCTAGCAGAAGATTTATGAGCCTGACTAAAGTTTGGCCAAGCAAAGAATCTTTGCCACATAACTCATTTGATAACTGAACTTAACTCATTGCCAGATGACCCCGTACACTGTCCAGGCTGGGGATAGAGGGTGATTGAAAATAAAGATGAACTCAAGCTTACGATGACATGAAGAAAGTGAAACTACAAGTCTGATCTCTCCCCAGGCCCTCAACAATGCCACCACTGTCACCACTCAGTCCAGCTGGGCCGGGGATGGTGCTCACCCGCACTCTAGATGAATGCTGTTTTGTGCTCTGCTGTGTTGGTTCTTCTGCGGCCCTTTCTGGCTTAACGATAGGTTGCCCCCGCCCCACAGGAGCCAAAGGTGCCCAGTGAGGCTTTCTCTGTGGATGGGACTGATACACACCATGACATGTGTTGGGAAAGTCCCTGGTGCTGGACGAGCTTTGAAGTTATGTGGCTGACCCTGTAGGAGTAATTGGTTTCTTATGAATGATGACCTATGAATTAAATAGGAAGCAATTCTTATCTACAAAGTTTATCTCCAATGATAAGGAAAAGACTGCCAAGGAAGCTCATCGACTCAGCATTCACAACTGCAGGGGACACCATTCACACCATTCATGTGGCCCTCATTCAATGCTCTTGTAATTCTTCATACCTCTTAGAACATTTTTGGGTGATCTTCTATTAGAACAGACAGATGGAGTTGAGCTGGCTGCAGCCAACGATCAAATGGTTCCTCAAGTATTCCTACTTTTCTTCCCCTCCTCTTTATCTTCCAATTGAGTAAACAGATGCTTTCTGAATTATACGTGTTATTTAAAAAACTGATTAAAGAGGCAGTTTATAAGCAACTCTTGCTAAGTGCCTTGGGTAAACCTGCTGTCTCACAGAATTGAGCAGAGCAGAAAAAGGCATCTTATGGAATGCCAGTGTTTCATCTAAGTTTAATTTGATACCACGGGCTGCTTGACAGCACCCATCTGGTTAACACTGAGTATTTAGATGTCTATTACGGTAAATGGCTTAAAACTGGCAACTTTTAGACATTAGCTCACAATCCCATTAAGATTCCTGTTAAGCCCTGGGGATAATGCACAGCCTGGTGTAATCAAGAAAACTGTAGCAGTTACACTCATCCCAACATCCCAATTATTCCTAACTTAAATGTTGCCATCCACCAGATTTCTCAGTCTAGTGAAGCTGTTCCCTCCATTTAAAACAATTGCTTTCTGAAAATTTGTATTTCTTTGGTAAAAAGATATATAGTAGGAGGAGATGATTTGGAATTTAGAAGTGCTCACCACAGGGTTCTTATTCAGTATTTTTATCAGTGACTGGGAGTTGCAGTTGAAACCACGCTGGGAGAGACAACCGATGACAGTCAAAATCCAGAAAATAATCTGTACAAACGATGACAATGGTAAACTGAAGCTGATAATGCTTTAAATAACAGAGCTGTATGTCACGCTGTGAATATACATGAAAAAAAATCAACTGAAAACTGACATGACTTGGTTTGGTAAAAACTTCCTGGAGGTTTATATTTCAGCAGAAGTCAAATTTGTGATATTGCTGCGAATGGAAAGTTCATCTAACCATGTTTAGCAAATTTCATGCAAGTTAGTGTCCCGTTTCTGGAGATAATGGTCCCTTTGTGCACCTTGTCGGAGATTCTACATCTGGGGTCTTATGCTCGACTCCATACACTTTAAGAAGAATGTTGCCAAATTGGAATGTTCCCAATGTTGGGATGTGGAGATCGTGCTGACACCAGAGGTCTGGAAATTGTGTCCTCTTAGGAGCGGTTTGAAAAACTGGGGCTGTGATGTCCTAGGAAGTTAAGGGAGACGGGGCTGCTATTATAAAACATTTGCCTGGTTGCCAAGCAGAGGAAGGAATAGACTTGTATTTTTTGATCCCTGAGGACAGACCTCAAATGGCAACAGAGGCTGGGGTGGGGCGTGCATTCTTGTTCCTTCATGGAAGGCAGGCCCTTCCAGTAAGTAAACGAGCCAAGCTGTTGACAGGAGGTGGCAAGATTTATGGAGATGCCTCAGAAAATATTCAGCCTTTCCTCCTAGATGTTGGCTCAGGTCCCCTTCAACAATAAGGTTCTATGGTTTTGTAAAATAGCTAGCCCCCCTGGTTCTTTTCAAAAATTATTTTCTTCAGAGAGATAGAATGGTGGAAGAAAGGCACTCTGCTGTGACACAGATCATAGAAAGTACAGTAACTGCTTGTTTCTGATGAGACCTGAAAATGCTCTGGAAATTTCTCTAAATGTGGTTTTTCTTGTTCTTTATTTTCTGCAGATCCTGCCAGGACTATAGATTCCTTATTCCTTTATTTATTCGGTGTTTCACTCGAGTGGGCTAAATAACAGTGATTATTATATGCAAAAAAGGTTGCTACAGTTATTTTTCCCCCTGATATGAAAGCTAAGCCTTGTTTTCCTCTTCTTGGCAGAAATTGTGCTTTTCTTTGGAGGAAATCATAAATCAGGATTGAAAGCAAAAGCTATTTTGACCCAACTCTTCCCTTTTTTTTTATGGAGTAACAATCACTTGGCAAGGATGTAGCACGTCGGAGACAGATGATCAGAATTAATTCTTTTATCTGTTAACAAGCTCATCTTTTCATGGACTCAAATCCTTTTAAGAAACATTATTTTTGGGGGAAAAGCCCCCATTTTGTGTTAATTTTTCTGATCCTTTGACAAATATGTTTATTATTCTTTTAAGCAAGTTGGGCACCATTTTACATAAAATTATAGCTTAAATCAGAGCCTTATGATTGAAAGAGGCTTTGCATAAAAAAAGCAATTACTTATTTGTCAATGTTAAACTTAGATGCAGTGTTTAGAACTTAAACTGTGACGTTTCAGTTGAATTGAGTAATGAATACAGAATATTTTGGAATTAGCAATTAGCCTACTGAATAAAGCTGCTTCCTGAATACATCTCTTGCTTTTGAAGTCAAGTATTTTCTTGGCATCACAACAGGCCAGTTTTGAGTAGTCTTGTTGTGGTTGATATGCTAGTTTCAAAATCTGCTGGAGAAATCAAAGCTCCAGTGTAGCTTTCTGACTTCCCACATGCCTAACTGTAAGATCTCTGCCATATAGAGGGCTGATAATATTTTCCATAGCCACCTGGGAGTAACGAAGAGCATTAACATTCATTACTGCATGTTAATGAAACATATACATATTGAAAATAAATATTGTGTGACTTGAATCTTTAGCAAGGTTTCTATTCTCTGCCAATGATAACATTTGTTATCACAGAGTGAAAAACCAGTTTCGGCCATCACCAAACAGGAGCCATCATGGTAATACCCAGAAAATGTGACAAAAGGCTAACTGTTGTGGGCTTAGTTTGCATTGTTAGTTATACAGACTTTTTGCAGAGATTTGATATGAGGTTGGGTTTATAGGAATTAGGAATTCATGATGGAGCCTCATGTTTATTGCTTCTTGGTCCACATTGGGAAAGGTGTCAGTTATTGAGGGAACAGGAAATTTCCATCGTGCTTTGCTGCTGGCAGTCTGGATTTGTGTTGTTTCAGAAGTTTTCCTGGTGTAAGCTACTTTTAAGCCAACACCCCCCTAATATTCAAGCATTGAGCAGGAGAGAGCAAGTTAGAAGATTGTCTCTCAGAATTACTAACAAGTCATCTCACCTGTCTGCTTTAAGCTTCAAACAGGTTAATCCTTGGAACTGCTGAGGGCTAATAAATTAATATACGTAGGCCTGTACTTTTAAGGGGAGTGATTATTTTGCATTTGCTCAAACATACATGTTTGAAGGGAAGGAGAGAGGAGGATTAAGCTTCCTAAAATCTCAATAAAGACCCCACCCCTCAAAAAAAACCCTCACAATCTTGAAATAGGGCTTACCAATATGTCTAAGTGGCGTGGATTTTGTTTAATTTCAAAATCTGGAATTGCATTGAGTCTTTCTATTTGAAAATCCTTCATGACTGGTTTCCATATGTGTTTTAGGAAAAAGAAGCGGGTGTCTGCTTTAGAAGTCTCTTCATGGCTTGATTTATTTTGAAATTAATGAAGTACAAGATTTTCTCTCCTGCTGGCCTTTTTTGTATCAAGCTAAAGTTTTTAGGAGTAATATCATGGTAACTTTTTTTTTTTTTTTGAGACGGAGTCTTTCTCCATTGCCCAGGCTGGAGTGCAGTGGCACAGTCTCGGTTCTCTGGGAGCTCCACCTCCTGGGTTCAAGCAATTCTCCTGTCTCAGCCTCCCAAGTAGCTGGGACTACAGGTCCCTACCACCACACCTGGCTAATTTTGTGTATTTTTAGTAGAGACGGGGTTTCACCGTGTTAGCCAGGATGGTCTCGATCTCCTGACCTTGTGATCCACTCGCCTTGGCCTCCCAAAGTGCTGGGATTATAGACATGAGCCACCGCGCCTGGCCACATCATGGTAACAATATTTAACTTTTAATCTGAAAAATTAAAACTGTGGTGTTTCCCAGGAACCCCAAAAGTCTATAGAATGATATTTAATATAGGTGCTGGCATGGGTATGTTTACAATATAAAAGAACTCTGTCTTTTGAACATCAGCTTTTATACTCATGGTATTTTTACCTTTAGGTCAGATCATGAAAAGTCTCCAACACTGTTGGCATAGTACATTTTGTCTATTTAAGTGCTAAATGCCTCCCTGTAGGGGTTTTATATGAAAAATGAGTGATGCAGATGTATTGGGGACAAACCTGGAATTACTGGAATGTGAACTTCCTTCTTACATTTTCAAGCACTCAGGTAAATTCTCTGTCCCTTAGATCTAAATAAATTCTCTAGTTTTGTTTTCTGATAATCCTGGGAACAGATCACTGGGTTGTTTAAGGGATCATGTTTTATTCGAAGCTCTATTCCTTTATTTCCAAGAGTCAGTTCTTTTCTTCAACATAGCCTTATTGTACTCCACAAGACTTAGGGTATATGTAGAAAGTGTTCTTTCTACATATGTGGTTCTTAGGACTTTTGGAATGCAGTAGGTATATTTGGGTGGAAGTGGACTAGAAATATTTTGGAATACAATTATTAGGCATTTTATGGTTTACAAATGCTTTATTAGTATGCTCACATATTCTCTTTCTTATACCTTTTTCTTTTCCCTAAAGACCTTCTGGGTTTTGTTTTGTTTTGTTTTGTTTTGTTTTGTTTTTTGATACGGAGTCTCACTCTGTCGCCCAGGCTGGAGTGCAGTGGTGCAATCTGGGCTCACTGCAAGCTCCACCTCCCGCGATCTGGGCTCGCTGCAAGCTCCGCCCCCCGGATTCACGCCATTCTCCTGCCTCAGCCTCCAGAGTAGCTGGGACTACAGGCGCCTGCCACCACACCTGGCTAATTTATTTTTTATGTTTTTAGTAGACACGGGGTTTCACCGTGTTAGCCAGGATGGTCTCATTCTCCTGACCTCGTGATCTGCCCGCCTCGGCCTCCCAAAGTGCTGGGATTACAGGCATGAGCCACCGCGCGTGGCCTCTGGGTTTTTTGTTTTGTTTTTTTTTTTAAGATTATTTGGTGCTTTAAACCTGTAGCTATGATTTTGAATGAACAGGGCTACTTCCAGTAATTAGATCATATAATGAAGATCTGAAAGGGCTTATTTTCATTTCATCTCCTGCCCTTCCCACAATGGACACAGTACAGAAAATCAAGACTATATGTAATTACGTAGTATGTTATACACACATACACACACGATATTCTGTATAGATCAAGACATGTCTTACTTCTTTGTGGGCATTGGGGAAAATAGTTTAGGTATATATACTCTTCCTTCCCGCTCCCACCTCTCCACAAACACACACACACACACACACACACACACACACACACACGCATGCACGCTGCCTAGAGTTAATTATAAATTATGTATGTGTTTGATCTTCAGCAAAGTGGAAGCATAAAGAATGATGTTTAAATGCACTGTAGAGCCCCAATTTGGAAGTTGTGTTATCACAAAGCCTTATTAGCATGCAAAGCCTAATTAGGTTAAACTTACTTAACCTAAACTTGCCATTAACTCATTTTTCTGGATATAAATCATAGCCATAACAGTGATTTTTTTCTTTTTATTTATTTTTATAGAGGCAAGGTCTTGCTCTGTTACCCAGGCTGGAATGCGGTGGCGTGACCACACTCACTTGAAGTTTTGGGCTCAGGTGATCATCCTGTCTCAGCCTCCCAACTATAATAGGTGGGACTACAGACACGTGCCACCACACCTGGCTAAGTTTTTTATTTTTTATTTTTGTAGAAATGGGGCCTCACTGTATTGCCCAGGCTGGTCTCAAACTCCTGTCCTCAAGCGATCCTCCTGCCTTAGCCTCCCAAAGTGCTGGGTTTATACGCATTAGGCACAACACCAGACCCATAATAGTGATTTAAAAAAAATTTTTTTATTATTCATTCATTCATTTATTTTTAGACCGAGTCTTGCTCTGTCACCCAGGCTGAGTGTGTAGTGGTGCAATCTCAGCTCACTGCAAGCTCCACCTCCCGGGTTCACGCCATTCTCCTGCCTCAGCCTCCTGAGTAACTGGGACTACAGGCACCTGCCACCATGCCTGGCTAATTTTTTGTATTTTTAGTAGAGATGGGGGTTGCACCATGTTGGTCAGGCCAGTCTTGAACTCCTGACCTTGTGATCTGTCCCCTCGGCCTCCCAAAGTGCTGGGATTACAGGAGTGAGCCACCATGCCTGACCCATAATAGTGATTTTTCAACATCAATGCGTATGTATGATATTCTCAACAGTGCTAAATACTGATATCGGCTGTATTCGCTTAATTCTTTATTTACAAAACAACTTTTTAACTAGAAGATTTTTTCCTGTTTCGTAAGGTTTGAGGAATGTAATGGTTCAAAGGGAAAAAAAGCCAACCCAATAACACAGCACCAAAACTCTCTGTGATTTTACAACTGGATCATAAGGATACCTGTGGTATTCGAAAACCTAATTATAGTTATACCTCTTGGCGTAATTATAAGCTCCTCTCCTTCCAGACAGAAAAATTAAATGGTGAAATGTTTATGTACATACATAGCACCAATGTGGAATAAGCCCTGCTATTTCTCTACATGAAAAATAAATGTAATTGGGCTAAGTTGACATTTTCTAGAGAGGACACATAGGGTAGGAGATGCTAAAGCTGTTTCTTTCTCCCCTCAGAAACAAAACACTGTAATTGTCATTTGAATTAGAATGTACCATGCCAGGGACTGAGGCTTTCTTTAATGATAAAATACAATCCATGTAATGTTCTTCTATGGAGAGAATTTGTGTTGACAGGTAAGTATTACACATGGACAACTTAACTCAAATGTTTTTAAAATGTACACCCAGAATTTTTGTCTTTGTGTAAAATATTACTGCTTTTTCGTCTTTGAAACGCCAAGGTTTTCCCCTTTGTTCTCAGATAGCAGTCAGTAATCCTGCACTTTAAATTCAAATTATTGGCTGGCTTAGATCCTGACTGAAAAATTTGGGAGGAATAAAGGATCATGGATTTGCCTGAGGAAAGATGAGTTCACAAAACCTCAGGAATGAATTAAATGCAAAATGAGTCTATTTGTTTTGGTGGTTTGGTTTTGGGGTTCTTTGTAGCAAAACCTCATGGATTCTATCAGTTTGGATTTTGGAAATTAAGTTAGATGGGACTAGTATTGTCTTTGAGAGAGACTTGTTGAGAACAGACTGAAGAGGAAAAGCTCAGGTGAACACATGATTTGCATCCAGTACATGTTGTAAATTATTGGCATATTTTGGCTGTACCTCAAACCAGGCCTGGCTGCATCTGTGCTTAGAGGTAAAACTAATAAGAGGACCACATTTTGGGTTCTTCGTGTGAGCTCAGTACTGTGTGAGTGAGTCACTTACATCAACATAGCCATATGAGTTGAGTATTAGTATTACTTCTATTTTAAGACGGGTAGATATAGGTTGAGAGGGCTTGGGTAATTTGAAAGGACACAAAGTCAGGATCTAAATCCAGCCCTCCTGGTCCAGAGGTTCATCCTTGTGATCCTGACTGTTCTACCCCACAGGAGCTGCTGTTAGCTTTATTTCTCTGTGCCTGAAAACTAAATATCCTATGTACTAAACCTTTCTTTTAATAACACATAAAACTGGAAAACAAAAGTTCATAAATAATCACCTTACCTGAAGAGATGATTTTTGCTAGATTTTGTGGATTGTGGAGGAATATTTTTCCTCTAATCTCTTAAGATCCTGTGAGCCTGAGAACTAAAACAACAAAAGACAGAATAACAGCAGAAAAAAAGTTCGTATGGAAGAAGCTCAGCAACTGGTTAAAGCCAGAGACATGTATACCTAACATAGTAGGGTATAGGGAGGGAATAGTGAGGAGAGAGAAAAGGGCTCTGGGAGGAACCGCTGGGTTTCTTTATGGAAGAGGAAGGGGTTTCTAGAGATAAGCAAGTTTGTTCTTGCGATTGTGAGTGGTCTTTTGGTCTTTCTGTTTTCTTCATGGTCACAGAGGTCCCTGGAGAGGGGATTTGTGGTAGGTTTACTCTTGGCCTCCTTTCTGGGGGTAAAGGCCACCTGAAGAGGAAAATTATGGCAGCCTAATTTTCTTTAAGTTTCAGCTTCTAGTCCAGTCAAGAAAGCTCCAAGAAAGCCGCTTTTTGTATCTGTTGAATCTCAAATATCTTTAGCTTAAAACAATCTTTATAACTGTGGAGTTCTGAGTGGGTCTCTGTAGGTGTTTTGATCTTCTATTTTGTATCGTTGGATAAAACGTGTCATTTTCCTGGCCCTCAGAACCCTCTGATGGCATTTCTTCTCCCTCAAAAGGAAATCAGTCTTTAAAATGGCACAGAAGTTATGCATGGGCTCTCCTCTCCAACTTCTCCGACCTCTCCTGATCATCTCAACCTTGTGCAGTTTGCTCCAGCCACAGCCACCTGCTTTCGTTTCTGTAGTTCTCCGAGCACTTCTCTTCTCCTGCACGTTTGCATGTGCTCTTCCCTCTGCTTGGGGTGCTTTTCCCCAGAGAACTGCATAGCGCACTCATTTTCTTCACAGCCTTCCCTGACTAGCTTATATAAAGCAACAGCTCCAGGCTGGGCAACATAGTGATAGCCCATCTGTACAAAAAAAATAAAATAAAATAAAATAAAAAATTAGCTGGGTGTGTGCTGTGTGCCTGTAGTCTCAGCTACTTGGGAGACTGAAGTGGGAGGTGCGCTTGAGCCCAGGAGTTAGAGGATGCAGTAAGCCGTGATTGCCACTGCACTCCAGCCTGGGCAACAGAGTGGTACCCTGTCTCAGTCAGTTCATCAGTCAATAAAATGAACTAGCGACCCTCCTGTCTGAACTCTCTTTTTCCCAACTCTGCATTGTTCTCTCCATGGTATCGCTGTCTCTTGTATTTTCACTTGTTTATTTATTTATTTGCTGTTCCTAGGCAGTGACTGTGTTTTGTTTATTGCTATATCCTCAGCAACTAGATGAGTGTCTGGCACATAGAAGATGCTCCAGAAATATTTGTTGAATAAAAGAAAGAAATGAAAATGTGTGAAAACGTACACAGACATGCCTGTGCACACACAAACATGCACAATATCATACATGGTATTGTGCAGCCTGCTTTGCATTGTATCAGGACTAGTATTACATTGTATCGCTATTTTTGTAATTTTTAAAATTATTAAGACTTTTGACAGTGTAAATTGTCTTGGTAAAAATTATTGAGATTTAATTGGAGCTACATGATTTGTTAACCTGGGCTTGTCCTGTAAATGTTAGTTGGCCATGATTTTATTTTTTACTTTACCTTTAATTTACAAAGCCAGTTAGTTGCTAATCCTGTTAGCAGCTTTCAACATCAATATTCCCTACTCCCATTACTACTAAGTCACTCTTTTTAAGAGTCATAATTGTGCCATGCTTTTAAAAATATTAAAGAAAATGAGCTTTTTAGACTGCTAAAACTGGGTTTAATTCTGATTCTCCTATTGCCAGCTCTTGTGTTCCTGGGCAAGTTATTTGACTTCTGAACCACAATGTTGTTGATTATTAAGATGGTTATGATAATATTGAACAGAGTCATTTGCAGGTTTAATTGAAATAATTCATATAAAAGTGGTGCCAGTTCCTGTTTATACCCTGAAAAATAACTGCCAGGCAGATTGGAATACTTGACTCTGTATTTTTTAACCTCACAATATAAATGGATATTGTGTGCATAATTTTAAAGATGTTTCCCCACGCTGCCTGTCTTCTGATTGTTCAAACACTAATCGAGGCACTGCTGTGAAGGAACTTTGCAGATGGAATTAAGGTTACTAATCAGCTGACCTTAGGTTGGGGATAGTTTTTTGAATGATCTAGGTGGGCCATCTGTAAATAATTACATAAGCTTTTAAAACTAGACAACTCAGGCCAGGTGTGGTAGCTCACACCTATAATCCCAGCACTTTGGGAGGCTGAGGTAGGCAGATCATGAGGTCAAGAAATCAAGACCATTCTGGCTAACATGGTGAAACCCAGTCTCTACTAGAAAAAAAAAAAAAAATTAGCTGGGTGTGTTGGCACGCGCCTGTGGTCCCAACTACTTAGGAGGCTGAGGCAGGAGAATCACTTGAACCTGGGAGGCGGAGTTTGCAGTGAGCTGAGATAGCGCCGCTGCACTCCAGTCTGGGCAATGGAGCGAGACTCCGTCTTAGAAAAAAAAAAAAAAGCAGACCAACTCAGAAACTCAGAGATGAGGCAGAAGAGGGAACCAGTGGAGAGACTGGGCACAAAGAGAAAAGACTTGTAGGGTAAGAGGAGACTCCACCTGCCATTGCTGACTTTGAAGGGGCCATAAGCCAAGAAATGCAGGTGATCCCTAGAAGTTGAGAACAATACCCACAGGCAGCAAGGAAATGATGATAAAGCCTCAAGTTCCCCTATCATGGATCCTGGTGGCACTACTCCCTCCTTAGTGTCTTTCCCCAGAGCTCCTAGGCTGTCAGTCAGGGTGTAATTTTATAGAGTTATTCCCTGCATTTAATATGTCATTGTGCATATGTTTTTTTAAAATTTTTTTTTTATTTTTTTTTTGTTTTGTTTTTAACATAAAGGGACTTAGGGAATATGCAGACCCCAGAGACTCAGCACTGGGCAAGCCAGCCATAAACACTTCCCTTTTTTTTTTTTCTTTTTTGAGACGGAGTCTCGCTCTGTCACCCAGGCTGGAGTGCAATGGCGCGATCTCGGCTCACTGCAAACTCCACCTCTCGGGTTCAAGTGATTCTCCTGCCTCAGCCTCCTGAGTAGCTGGGACTATAGGCATGTGCCACCACGACTGGCTAATTTTTATATTTTTAGTAGAGACAGAGTTTCACCATATTGACCAGGCTGGTCTCGAACTCCTGACCTTGCGATCTGCCCATCTTGGCCTCCCAAAGTGCTGGGATTACAGGTGTGAGCCACCATGCCTGGCCAATGCTTCCCTTTTTACATGCATTCGATCTGTGAGACAGGGAGAAATTACTGAAGTTTGAACTTTTGTTCTTTCTTCTTCAAAACTTGAGATAATGTACACAGTCCTCTGCATATGAGAAGATAGAATGAGTGTACTTTTTATCTCCAAAATTGTATATAAGGATATTTGAAAGGGAGTCAAGTGTGTAGTTTAGAAATAGTCTTCTTAAACATTCACATAGCTCCTTTCACAGAAATAAAATTCTCTGAGCCCTTTTCATTATGATTTACCAAGTCTGGTCTTGTTTTTACTGTTGTTGTTGTTGTTGTTTAAAGAAAATTCTTTTCTAGTTGATTTCTGGAAGTTGAATGGCAGGGAGATGAAGGTACCTTGAAGGTAAATTTTTGTATGACTAACTTTTCTCTCTTGTGCTAATTATACGTGCTTTCACTTTTCTCCAACAGTCTCCAAACTCATCTTCCCTCTGGCCTTTGATGTGTGTCTGTCAGCTAATATTTTTATACAGATGGTATTTTCAAGTTCCTGCCAGAAGAATTCCGGGGAATACTTTCTCATCTTGCTTTCCAGGTCTCTCCCGCCTCTCTACCTCCCTCTTCTTAATCTGCTCTTTGTTCTTATGACGTCCCCTCCTATTGTCCCAGGCCACCAGCCCCTTTGACTCCCCTTCTAGGCCAGGTGCTGGCCAGTCACCTCACCGAGGTCCCTGAGAGCCCTCAGAACCCTTTGTCTTCCTGTCTTGTGCCATGACTGCCCTGTGATCACTGCTTCCAGGCTGTAGGGCACTGCTAAGCAAAATGATGAATCACTGCTGTCTCTTCAGCAGACTAATTAATAGAAGGCAGTCCTTTGATTCTTCATCTCCTGTTGACTTCCCAACCCATTTCCTTCAATAGCTCTTATTATGTTTTTTACACAGTTTTTAAGTCCCAGGCTGCAGTCTCCACTCAGTCTCTAAGGATGACATTACCACTTTATTTTATTGAGAAGATCTGGGTCAGGGAACACAATTCAGATGTCAACAGGGGCCATTGAGATTATTGAAATGAAAGGGATGTCAGGCAGGGGCTGTTGTGGACTTGCAGGATGCTGGCCGTGCCCAAGGAGGGGCAGCACTGATTGGAGTCTGGGGCAAGCTGGGCTCAGTATTGCCCCATCTTCTGTTTTCTCTAGAAAAATCAAATATCTGGTTTTCTAGTGAAATCTCTACATGTTGAAGTCACATTTTTTGGAAATGCTGTGTGGACTAGAACAAAACACATCTGGCAGCTAGTTATCTTGATTGTAGGGCTTCTCTTTCTTTTTTCACCTCATCGTTTTTCTCTATGTCCATTTGCCAGCATTTCTTTGTCTCCAGGGTCACTTCTTTTCCTTCCTGTCTCACACGTCCAGTTGTTGTCTCTCCACCTTTTATCTGCATAAAAACATTCAGGATATCCCCCTTCCTAAGCACATAGCTAATGACTCCTCCTTCCATACTCTTGCCTGTGTCCTGGTGTCCCGTCTTTTCTTCATTCTTTCATACTGAGTTTATAAACAGTGAAGGGGTCTATGTTCATTGCTCTTACTTCTTCACTCCTTCTTTTAACCCCTACAATCATTTGTCTTCACGACTTCTCTGAAGCTCTCTCATTCCCTGGATCCTATGATTGTACTAACCCGAATTTTCCTCTGTGAACACTACTTTGCCATTTGTTTTCACCAGCTCATCTTGCTACATCCTAACCATGTTATTTCTCCATCTTACTCACTTTTCCTTCTTGAATAGCCCCCATAACTACCCTTAATTATAAGTTTTTTTTTTTTCTGGTTTTTCCTAGTATTTCATCTGCCCATCTCATGTGACAGCCATACCATATTATGTTAGATTACATTGTAGGTCATTAATATGCCTCTCCTAATGGATCATGATATTTTTTTTCCCCAGAAAGAGACTTTACCTTTTTATTACGTTTTTTGGGTCCCCTACAGCATGTAGCCCAGTGGTAGGTATCGAATACATTTTTAAAATAACCTTCACATTATTAATAATTAAAACCTAAGACCATAGGATACCTCTGACACTGCCACCACCAAGCCCTGCAGATTAGAACTTAGGAAGGTTTTTTTTGCTGCATGCTAGGTTTGGCCCACGATAGTCAAAGAAAAAACTTCGTCTCTCACTTGAATGCTTCTTCCACAGAAGATTAACTCTATGATTGTATTCCAGGACAGCTGACTCCACCTGCTGTTTGCAAAATATGGAAGATATATTATCATATAGCAGGGATGGGTTTTCTTCAGAAGTACTGTTCTAGACAGAAATTGGTAAAAACTCAAGTGAATCAAAATCCTTTAGGATAAAACCACATTTAGAATAGTGATCGACGGCAGGGGTGAAGAAAAGAGGCAGTTCCTCAAAGTTAAGCTTTAGTTTTGAGGAGGAGATTTTAACTGTTAATTATGGATAACAACTACTAAAAATGGATAATAATGAGGACTTTTTGGGGAGTGAGGGCTTATTGTTTGCCAAGCTCTCTATGTGAATTACATCACTTAATTCTTACACAATAAGTGGGAATTATGGAATCTCCGTTTTATAGATAAGGACCCTGAAGCACAGAGAAGTTAAGTCAGCTTGTTTAAGGCCACACAGTCAGCGAGTAGTGGAGCTGGGCTTCAGTCAAATCCCAGAGTCCATCCTAGTAACCACTCTGTACCAGAAAAGGGAGCTGAGAGGGGAAAGAAAGGATCAGTCTGGAACATCTGTTTCCTATCCCTGTTCCTAGGATCTAAATACTACTTTATAGCGAGTCTGTTCCTGCCCCAAAGACAATTTTGTGGCACCTTTGCACATTGTCCCTCAGTTTCTCTTCCGTATTACTCAGTGTTAGCAGAAGAGGAAAGCATACTGGTTTTGTTCCGTTCTAATCTATAGCAATAAAGGGCAGAATATCAATCAGGAAAAATTAACCTACCTGAATTTTAAAGGTGAACTGGGATGTGTTAAATTGTACCTGCAAATACAATTCAGACCATGGGATACTCTACAGGCCCAATAACTCAGTTTCTTCAATGAATAACTTGGAAGGAAAAAGAAAAAAGATGAAGAAGGAACCTGTAGATTGAAACATTATTTAAAGATCTATCAACCAACTACAGTGGTGGGTCCTGTTGAAACCCTAATTTAAACAAATGGTTTTTAGATATAACTTTTATAAAATAATTGGGAATGTGATCACTGACTAGAAATGGGGTGATGCTGGCATAGAAATTCCTCTCCCTAACAACAGAAATTATTGCTGATTTGGGGGATATGATAATAGTCTTACAATTACCTTTTAGATATAGGTACTAAAATATTCATGGAAGAAATGATAGGATTTCTTGGATTTGCTGCAAGATAATATGGGAGTGTGGGTGGTGGGAGGATTGATGGAGCCAGATTGGCATGGGTGGTGATTGTTGAAGCTGGTCATGGGTACTTGGCACTTCATCATATTAATCTACTTATCTTGGTACATCTTTCACATTTTCCATAATGAAAGTTTCAGGAAGAAAAAAATAAACTGGTAAATCCAACTTAAATAATAAATTGTTTTAAAACTTTAAATACTTAAGGTATTTTAAAGTCTGGAAAGGTGGTTTAGTCTCAATGAAGTTTAATCCTGGCTCAGCATTCAGATCAAGTAGATATTGTCAGGACACTGACTGAAACCCAAGGTAAGTTTCTATCCCATATCATTATGGAGACATTCTGGACTTAAAACAATTTAAGAGATGGGGTATTGCTGTGTTGCCTAGGCTGGCCTCAAACTCCTAGGCTCAAGCAATCCTCCTGCCTCAGCCTCCCAAGTAGGTGGGATTGCAGGCTCTTACCACAGTGCCCAGCCAGACTTTTTAATTTTTAAGGGCAATGGGAAAAGTATAAAATTTGCCTTTAACTCCTATTCCTCTTAAGAGAGGACATGGCATGGATCCATAGTGGCCTCAAAAAGCTGCAGTCCTTGATGGTGTCGTGAAGAAGAAGGGTCATGGAATCTCATAAGAAAGAGAAATTGTCATTAATGCTGGTCAGGCAGTTAGGCAAATGTAGCCACGGTAGTCTTAGAAGTTATTTTTTTCATGTTTTCCGGGTCATTAGGGAGATTTTGTTCTTAATCTCAAAAAGTCCTGCTGTATTATTTTTTGTATTGGTTGACTATTTAAAATCAGTTTGCAGGGGAGAATGTTCTTTTTCTAGAATGTCTTGATAAATTAAGCTTAGGATAGTGTACTTAATTACTGATTTCTGTAGAAGTTAAGAATGCCAGTGTTACATCTTTCTTCACCAAGCCCATCTCATTCAGCTTCCAACTGTGTAAGGATGAGGGGTGGAAGTGGAGGGGCCTTATTTTGCTTTGGAAGTGGATAATGATGCCAGGATGTTCTCACATCACTGAGGGCTTGTGGGTGTGGTGGGTCACTTAACAGAGCCAGCTTCCCTAGCCAGCCTTCTCCTTCCATCCTCTCTCGGACTTCTCCCGTCTTTTAGACCCTTCCTTCCTAAAATTATTTAATGGCTTTGCTTCCATGACCTGTGTTCTCTCCCAGTGCACTTATCAAAAACCCATCTTGTTGCTGACCACTTTTAAATGGATGAAGTTCAGCCATGAATGAACCCAGGGCTCTTTGCTAAACCTTCCGGACCTGTTTTTTCAATACATTGTATATGTATTCACCAAGAGGTTCCATAGGCTTTTGGAACTCAAATGTGAGAAAAATTTAATTATGCACCCCTCGCCACTGTATTTTATGTCTTCTGAATTCTCTGTTCCCACAGAGAAAAAAGTCAGAAACCAGAGTCGTGGAGTCATTAGTGATGTCTGCTGCTTCGTGCCCCAACTGAATCCCCTAAATGCTTTTCTCAGTTTTCCTCTTCCCTGCGTTCTCACTGCTAGTTCATGGCCCTGAAACCATAATTGCATCCCCTGCCTCCAAATTCATCCTCTGATGTGGTCTCCAGCACGATCTTTTGAAATTCTAATTTGATGTTGATTTTTCTCCCGCTTTAAAGCCTTCTGCACTGGGCTGTGAACCTTTTTCATCAGAGTACTGTTGTCATCAAACTTGTGAGCATCTCCTTCAGTATGTGTATTTATTATAAATAATACACACATTATTGCACGGATATATTCAATATTGTAAACACACCTACAAAGTAGAAGTCTCATATTATCTTTCATACAACAGAAATAGTTAGGATGGCTAACTATGCCTTCTGGTCTCACTGCTGAAGGTACTCTTTGATTCACCCCTCTGCTTTCCTGCCTACTGGCCTTCTGTCAAGAAGTCTCCCCTCCTCATTCCCACATGTTCCTACTCACCTCAGTCATTCCTGTGCATATATCTAAATTTTTGTTTTGTTTTGTTTTTGAGACAGAGTCTTGCCCTGTTGCCCAGGCTGGAGTGCAATGGCGCAATCTCGGCTAACTGCAGCCTCTGCCTGCCACGTTCAAGCAATTCTCCTGCCTCAGCCTCCCAAGTAACTGGGATTACAGGTGCCGGCTACCACGTCCCGCTACTTTTTTGTATTTTTTAGTAGAGACAGGATTTCACCATGTGGGCCAGGCTGGTCTCAAACTCATGACCTCATGATCCACCTGCCTCAGCCTCCCAAAGTGCTGGGATTACAGGTGTGAGCCACCGTATCCTGCTGTATCTACATTTTATACAGTTTCCAAGTATAGGTATTTTAGTTCCTGTTCTCCATGGTCTTTAGCATTATAGCCTTGATAATTTCTTAATTTTATTGCTTTGACTTCCCCAAATTAATTAAACCATTTACCATCTCTCTAATATTGGATATTCAGATATTTCCAATTACTCATTGTTATTTAGAGTTCTGTAATGAACACCTTTGTGTATGTAATTTTTTCCTGCTTTTTGCACATCATTTCCTTAAGACAAATCCATTTGGATGTAATTAGTGACTCTTACTACATATCATGCATTAATGCTTTCCTAAAGGTTTTGTATTAAATACAGTGCCACTAACAATGAATGACCAGCAATTTTTCTACAACATCGCCACCAGTGAGTGTTAGGATTTTGTGTGTGTTTTGGTATATGTAAAATGGTAACTCATGGCTGTTTAATATGCATTTTTGGTTACCATTGCAGATGAAATTTTCCCCATATACTTATTTTTTTTTCTAATAAGACTAGGATTTCAATTTTTTTCTTAAAATATATACACTTAAATGAAGTTGTATTTTACATACTATATAGTAATCATTCCTTTATCAAATTTGCAGCTCTGTTAGCTTCTCTAATAATAAAATAGCCGCATACTATTCTGCCTATTTGTTGGATGAGAAAACTTGAGGCTTAGATAGGCTAAGTAACTTGACAGATCATATAGCTAAAAGTTGTGGCCATGGGGTATTAAAAGTCAGGCTGATATATTTCAAATTCTACCCTCTAAGTCATCTTCCTTGTTTCCTTTGACAAAAACAATACCTATTATTTATAATAAAATTATGAAATACAGATAAGCAAAATGAAAAATTAAATCACATTAATCTGAAATCCTGCCACACAGTAACAACCACTGTCAACATGGTGTCATATGATAGCATACCTCAGAGGGAGACACAAGACCCACTGACTGGGGGTGGGAGAGGTTTTGAAAAAATGTGCGTGTACCTCTCCTTTCATCTCCCCTCCCACATCTGTCTCTAATTAAAGATGTTACTGGTAGTAGACTGCTCTGGGATCCGTGACGAAGGGGAAGAATAAAGTGTTGAAAGCCATAGATGGTTATCCTTCCTGACTTTTATGTGTGTGTATATTTATGAAAAAGCAGATCCTTTAGTATATCATGAGTGTCCTTCTATGTCGTGAATTACTGGTAACCACTCCTGTAACCTGGTTCTGCTTAATATTCTGATGGATGTACCTCAGTGTACAGACATTTAGACTGTTTCCATTTTTTTAATTGTAAATATTATAACATTCTTGTGAAAAGAGTATATATTTATCTTTGCTCAGTTTTCCATGTTTTTCTTGTAAGTCTAATAAATGTAGAATGCTGGGCCAAAGGCTATTTTATTTTTAGGGCTTTTGATGAGCATTGTCAATTGCCAGTTTACCAACCAAAAAAGCAGCTATCAATCTGGTCTGTGGTAAAATGAGAAGGAAAATGGGGGAGGAGATGAACCCACCAATCCATTTTTTTTTTTTTTCCTTAAACACACATGATGCAGAGATCATGGTTGTAATCTGACAATGAAAATGTGCCTACTCCATGTGGGACATTTTATGGGAAAGAGTCTCTGCTGTTCTTGTGGGGTCAGTAATGATAGAGTTCATAATGGGCCAACCCACTTTTCAGACCTATGATGACCTCACTGGGGTATGTTAGTTCCTGCAGTTCTACTGACATGATAAAGTGTTATATTCCAGTGGGCTGAAGTCATTGCTTTTATTCAATCACTATACAAATTTCACATTAGTTCAGAATGGCCTTTCACAATGCTTGTGGGATCTCAGTGGTTTGACTTCATATTTTTTGAGTGATATTTGCAGTCACATATTGGTTAGTGATTGAGTGGAAGTACTTGATTTTACAGGATTTCTTGGATATAGATGCCTGAATTTTGAGAGTGGTGCAGTCATTTCTTCCACATTGTCAAAAAGGATAGAACATATTTCAGGACATTTATAGAATGCTTTTTTCCTCTGAGGACATGATGACTGACTATAATCCGCAATCTCTGATTTCTACCCTGATGCTTCAAGAAGTGTACAAATAATGGGAACATCTACTCTAAAGTTCTTGCCCCCAACTGAATTGAAACCCACTGTTTAAATATATTGTTATGTAATTTTACACTATAATTCATATTTTTATATAGTTTTAATACATTGTTATGTAAATTTTGCACTTCAGTCCATGTTATTCTCATATAAAATAAAGTTTTAAAATATTTGCCACAAAGAAAAATTGGTATATAGTTGGTATACCAGGAAGCTGAACCATGTTCTTTGCTTCACTAGGCTGCCAGTACAGTCTCATATAGCATGTTACTGTACATATGTTTACTTTTATATAAAACTTTATGGCAGACTTTAATCATTTCAGTCAATTCAGTCAAAATTTTCAAAGAATGACAACTTTTGAATTACACAACTGCTCAGAATCTTTGAATTATGATCTTACTGTGGAAAATAAAAATAATTTGGCAGTATTGGCAAAGAAAGCAAGCTATTACTAAACACTTCAAATATGATTGCAAAGCAACATGTTAATTTAAAAACATGTGGGCCTTGTTTGATGTAATATGTCAGTAGATATTACAAATACTAAAATTTTGGAACCTCGAGGGAAATTGACTATACTGACTTTTATTTTGGCATGGAAAATGGGTTCACTGAGGACTTTGGGACATGGGATTATCAGATTATTCATTGAGCTAATATTTACAGCACAGTGCTTAGTACTGTGGGAACACAGAAAAAACTGCACACTAAACCTTTTAAAGCATGAGGGATGAATCCCAAGCCCTCATCCATCCTCAGATTTGCAGATATACCATAACATGTAATTTCTTCATCTCTTTAATGTCTATTTATTTTATTGGCTAAAGGCTATCACTTCCTTGTACCACTTGATCTTCACTTTGATTGCTAGGACTGACTGCTGGCTTTTTTCTAACAATCCCACAAAGAAATAAGTTTGAAGTTTGCTCATGAGAGTTACTAGATAGTCAGAAAACAAAGCTTTCTTGGAATACAGATGTTTATTGGTTGGCTGGGCTCCATGTAACTAACACAGCCCAAGCTTGTGATTGGAATTTGCTTCTCAGCTAAGTTACTTGTCAGCTCTACTTGTCAGGGACTCTTCATCTACAATTTGAAAATGCCAAGCATCTATTTGAAAGAATCTGTTATTTGAGGAACAATGTCTTATTGAGAAAGCAAAACAGACTTTTGGAATATTTAAACAGTGAACATTAATATGTGATTAAATACCCGAATGAATGGGTGGTGGAAATAGTACCGGGTGTTGGCAAAGAGAGAAAAGGAAGACTACTTAGGGACATAATATGTATTGAGCCACAAATACGGTTTTGAGCGTGTTGCTAGTAGAGGTTTTCATGTTGGTAGTAGAGGAGAAAATAGGGTCTTTAACAAAGGGTACAGAATGAGTATGGCCTCAGAAACAGGAGTAGATATGATATACTGAAGAAAAAGCCAGCCATCCTGGAGGCATGAAGACCAAAAATAGAAGGAGATGAGGTTGGAAAAGTCGGAAAGGCAAGATGTGGAAGGTATTTAATGTCAAACTCAAGGATCTAGACTTTACTCTGCAGACATTGAAAACCAACTGGAGACTAGTGTAATTAAAAAGAAAGTTAAAGGCTGGGTGCAGTGGCCGATGCCTGTAATCCCAGCATTTTGGGAGGCTGAGGTGGAAGGATTACTTGAAACCAGGAGTTAGAAACCAGCCTGGGTTACAAAGTGAGACCTCATCAGTATGAAAAAATAAAATAATAAACTAGTCAAACGGGCACACCTATATTCCTAGCTACTCAGGAGACTGAAGCAAGAGGATTGCTGGAGCCTAGACTTTCGAGGCTGTAGTGAGTTGTGATTGTACCACTGCACTCTAGCCTGGATGACAACGTGAGACCCTGTCTCCTAAAAAAAAAAAAAAAGCCCAAAACAACAACGAAATGGTTAAGACCGTCTGTGCACATGAATTGGTGATGAGTAATTTAGTGCTATATTTTCTCTGTATTTATTTGGAATCATATAAACCTATATTTCAGTACAGAAGGGCACTGAGTCACACTTAGGTGACATATTTCCTCCCAAAATCCCAGCGAACTTCAGGAAGTGGTGGGGGTGATTCAGCAAGGGGATATCTTCCTGACCATGTGATGGTTGTGGCTGCATAGAGCTCTTTTTGCCAGGCTATGAGAACAATCTTTCCGTAATTTCTGTTGACGCTTACTCAACGTTTTCTCAGATGGAAACTTGGGGGTAAGACTAGATGGGAGCAAACGTGGAAGATTTAGAGTCTCTCTGCTAAGTCTTCCTCCTGAAGCTTTTCTGAAGGGCCGGAACCTCCTGGAGAGGCCTTACTTACCAAAGAAAAGATAGATATTGGTCAGTTAGCTTGATTCTCTGATTACTTATGATAAAAAATAAAGAATATGATAGGCTTTTATATTCCCAGTACCCCAAGATTGGCTCTAATGTTAGATGGGTCTTAAAAGTTCATGGAAGTCCATGTATAGTCTTATTTTAGGTATCTTAACCTAAATTGTGCAGAGGTATGTTTTACTGGATTGACCTAACCTAACTAATAGATCTTTTGAGATTTTATTTTGTATAATTTATAAAATGGAAAGTATTATCAATGTAGCATAAAGATTAAGAAATGAGCTCTGGAGCTGGACTACCTGGGTTCTGGTCCTGATTTCTCCACTACTTAACCTTGGGCAAGTTATTTAACCCCTCTGCCTCGATTATCTCATTTAGAAGATGGAAATAATTTACTTCTTTCCTAGGATTTTTGTCAGAATGAAACGAACAAATTTGTTGTTTATTTACTAAGAGTAAAGCTCTTAAAATATTGCCTGGTATATATATTCCCAATAAATATTGCAATTAGTGTATCATAAATGAAAAAAATTAAAGCAGGTAAAGCTTAAGTGATTAAGTGACTTAGGTAGTTATCTGGCAACATGACTACACCAGGATTAGCATTTCTTATTTTAAGACAGTCTACTGAAGTAGCTGGTTTTTTAGACCAGAGATCAGCAAATCTTTTCTTAAAAGGGAAGATATAAACATTTTATACTTGTGGATCTTACGGTCTCTGTTGCTACTACTCAACTCTGTCATTGTGTCTTGGAAAAATCAACCACAGGCAAAATGTAAATGTATGGGTGTGGCTGTGTTCCAATAAAATTTCATTTACAAAAACAGGTGGCAGACCCACATTTGGCCTTCTTACAGACCCTTGCTTTAATCACTTAAGTCATGTCTGAAAGGAGACTACAGATTCCATTTCATTTTGAAGGCTGAAATATGGCATTATGTATTATAATAAACAGAAACTTTGCTTTTTAATGACTGTTTAACATGTTAGTCTCATGATGGTCATACTTTAGGATAGCAAAGGGATTTAGAAAATAAACAATAGTAACAAATGTGTTTTTTATCTCAAAGAGATCCATAGAAATCACTTATTTAATGGTTGGAGAATTATCTTGGAATTTGAGACCTGAGGTTATGGGCAGGATGTTAAGAGTTTGTTTGATTAAATGGACCCAAATATAGACTGGTTTCTTTTTTTTCTTCTCTATGTATGGGATAGGTTTGTGAGTCAAATAAAAAGCTGTTTGTAAGTATACTTGTCATTTCACTAAGGGTTTTTCTTCTGGGAATGTTGTTTGCATGGGTTTGGATTTTTTTATGCCTTACTTTTCAGTTTGATAATGTGTTCTTGTTTTCAAATTAAACTTGTCATTGAGCCTTTTTGCGAGTGGCTATGTTGGTTAGTTAGTATTTATAGCTTAAGTCTGTTTCTGAGGAAATGACTAAAGTCTCTTTGCATTCAATCAAAACTGTAGAACAAAGAACATCTTTGACTTACTTAAACAAGTCCTATGATGAAAACTCAAAAAATATAATGGTTCATGTTTATAAATGTTTTTGTGTATTCAGTCCTGGTTAGGCCAAATAATCAGAGCTCTGTGCTGAGGGAGGGATCGAATATATTCAGTGCCTGTTAGTTAATGTGAATTTCTCTGGAGCACATTCAGGCAATGCTTATTTTCTCATAATCCTCCTCCCATCTTCGCCTGCCCCCCGCCCCACACCGCCACCACCACTTTTTTTCATTTTACATATTGTTTTGAACTGGGTTTTATAGAACATAGGGGGTTTTTTTTCCTTCTTCTTCTTCTTTTTAAACTCTTCTACTAATTTTCTCCTTTCTCATTCCTAGCCAAGAGCCCTGATCCAGGTGAAGCATGTAAACCTTGCACATGGAATTCCCAGCAAGGAGGCTGGTGTGGATCAGGGCAGGGCCTGGGAAGTGACTGACTTGCAGAAACCCGCTGTGTCTTGTTCTCTTCTGGAGACCCCTGCTTCACCATGTTGTGAACATCTGCAGCCCCCCACTGCACCCTAATCTTGCCCTCTTACTGTTGATCAGTCCTCATGGAAGTGTAGGTGCCCTTCCTTCTGCTCATGATGTTCCAGGGCAGGAGATGAGGGGGCTGAGTAGGGAAGAAGAGAAGGCCCAGGTCCTGTCTGCTCAGACCTGGGCTGACGTCTGCCCTGGGACTCAGGCTGGGACTTGTATTTTACCATAAAGGCCCTATGACAGGTGGTGGTTGGATTTTGGTGTTAGATCAGCTGTGTTGTGGACTGACTGGGATTTTCTGCACTCGCTTTTAATCTAATTGTTACTTGGTTCCATTGATTGTTTCAGCTCTTTCATAAGCAGCTGGAGGAACCACTTCCCCAACTAAATCTTGGGTCTAAGTATGAAACATGAAAGTGAAATCGCACCGCACAAGGCTGCACATCCACTCACTTCTGCCTCTGCTCTCAGAAGCACATGAGGGTGGGATTCCTAGGAGCTCACTTTGAAAACTGCTCATTAACATGACTGTTTACTTTCAGAGCACAGCCTAGTCTTAAACTTGAGCTTGCCTATGTATATATCATAAATTACTTAAAATTTGCTGGGATTAGTGTGTATATATGGGCCATATATGAAGCCAGCTGTAGGAGAAAGCAGAACGGACAGATACTTACCTGATGTGATTTGATGGGTTGTTGAGAAATTCCATGATGAAAATCCACACCCCCATTCATTCCTGAAATTCCATAGTCAGTAATGCATTTTATTTCACTGTTAAGCACCTGCCTTTTCTGAAGCTTTTTTTTTTTTTTAAATAAAAAATGCCCTCATGAAGGATATACATTAAGTTCTTGCAGCCTTGGAGCTGATCCTTTTGCTTCCCTGTTTGATTAAACATCTGGGGTTAATGAATCCTCAAAAGGACAGATAGAAGGAAGGAAACAGCCATATCCGTACATCACAATTTTGTCTAGGACTGGCCCTGACTCTGTATGCATTTGTAAAACACGTGTGGCAATAGCTCTTGTATTTAACTGGCAGACATCTTGCTTCCTCCTTTGGATGCAGGTAGTTCTGAGGTATTTGAAGAGAGGGCATCTCAAAAGGAACTTGCACTGTTCTTAAATATTCTTATATTTTATTACTGTATCATGGTGAGGATATATGTGCCCTTATATACTAATGGGAATTTTCCCCTAAGTATGAGTTATTCAAGAGATAAGAGAATCAGAAACGCAAGCCTGAAAAATAATGTATGTATTTCTACTTATTTTATACAACTTGTTCCTGTTGGACAATAAAATAATAGATTGTGGGCATTTCCAATTTTTTTTACCTTAATGACAAAATATTGCAAAACCATGGTTCATTCATTTACTCAACAAACATTCATAGAGAACCTACCATGTGCTACTACTACTTTGTGCTATAAGAATTAATGATGGTGGCTTCAGCGGAAAAATTAGTCATCAGGGAATATTTGAGGTTGTCCAGTAACTGAGGAAGGAAGGGAGAGAAGGGTGGAGTACTGGATGGGGACGAAGGAAGGAGGAGGATAGGAGAGAAAGGATGGATGGAAGGAAGTCCTTAACACATGTTTTGTTGTTTTTAATTTTACTCATGTTATCTAGTTTAATGTTTTTTATATACTCAGCTATTTGCCACTTTTATTTTTTCTGATGCGCTATAATTTTCACTTGTCATTTTTGTATTTGCTTCTTTTCAGTATAAAAGAACGTGTGGATCAGTTTGCTAAGTACATCCAAGATTTGAAGAACTGAAATAAATCAGCATTAAACCTGCTTTTTAAAAACGTAAGTGAACTCACTTCTGGCCATGGTTCATTTCAGACCTCTCTAAAGCCTGCAATTACTTCTCAGTGTGTGTGAATTTTTTTCCAGTAGTAAAGTTACTTGACTCTAGTGAGTCTACTAATTAAGTCTAGGAGTGTTTGTATCCACTCCCCCTTTTAAAACCTGTAAATTCTAAGAGTAGCATGAATAACATAGGTGGCTGTAGGACTTAGACGTGGCAGGCAATGAGCAAATCTTCATTTGGCACTGAGAAGGAAAACACAGATGACCTGGTAGTATATAAAATAAAAAGCATAGCCCTCTTCTCGAGTCCTTCATCACTCTCCACCTCACAGACCATTTCACCACCTTATCTACACCAGTGAGAATTGCTAGTTGACCCATTAATGACCCAGTAGGCTTAGAATATGAGGCATTCGTTTCTCACAAGCATATTTACCCACTTCCTCCCTATTTCTCTTGCTCAGTAATAATAACTACTATTTATTGAGCTTCTATCAAGTAACAAGCATTTGATTAATTTGATTCCATATTCATTCCACAAATAGTGTTTCTGAATGCTTGCCGTGTGCCAGGCATGGCCCTGACACTACTTATTACCTTATCCTCATGGGACCCTTTCAGGGTAGGAGTTAACACTTCAGTGATCTGGATGAGGATATGAGAGGTAAGGAGCATGCTGACGGTCACCTAGCCAGTGAATGTGAACTGTCTGACTTTCTCTGATTTGCCGTATCCTAAAGCATGTTTAGATGGTTTTCCTGGCATGGATGTCAGTAAGAGATTGGAACCCCCTGGATCGTATTCATAATAGGAATGTGATTCTCTTCCTTTTAAACCTTGGCTGCAGTCACAGAAAGGAAGGAAGTTAGAGAAACATCCTGTCACACAGCTTTGGTACCTGTGTGGGGAGCTAAGAGATCTGATGTCCAGTTCCAGTCCTTTCATGAATTTCCTCTGTGTCCATGAGCTACCTAATGTCCATGGGAAACAGTTGATCTTATGCCAACCAAAGGGCACGGACCAGATGCTTTCAAGGGTCTGTCTCAGTCAGCTCTTTGCTGAAGGACCTTATGCATGGAGGAAAGTGCATACATCATTAAGTGGATAGCTTGAGGGAATAAATGTCACAAAGTAGACACACTTCTTCAGTCAGCACCTTGATTAGTAGAAAATTACCAGCACCCCAGAGCCTTCCTCCCCTCATGCTCCAGGAGCAACCAATATCCTGCCTTGTGATGCCTTTGTTTAGTTTGTTTTTATGAATAGAATCATACAGTGAATATTCTTTTGTGTCTACCTTGTTTTGCTTATTATGTTTGTGAAATCTACAATATTATATACAATATTTTTTGCATTCTCTTTTCTCTCATGCTATTCAATTGTATACCTATTTTACGATTGCTGGACATTTAGATAGTCTCTTGCTTGGGCGTATTACTAATAGTGCTGCTATGAATGTGTTGTGCATATCTTTTGGTGATGATTCTATTTTGTTTGTTCAGGGACTAAAGTAATTTTAATTCATGGCACTTCGGAATGATGTTGAACTTTAGGTAGCCAAGTGATTTGTCTGCTTCAATGTGATGTTCCAAGCTGCTTACTCAACAGGAAGATGTTTTTGTAGATTACTTTTGTGGGGTGTGGCCAGGTGGAAGCCCTCTCTGCTATGTGAGTGTTGTGTTGGGGCTTATTGCCCTGGCAGAGAAGGGTCTCAGTTGCATGGTACAGGAAGGGACTATGTAGGGGAAGAGGAAATACATCCAGAAGAGAGATGTGTCTGGATTCCCATAGAAACTGTCAGGATATCTTAACAATCAGATCAAGAACCTGGAAAAGGAAGAGCCCCAGGGAAGACTGAGCTTATGAGACCCGATGTGTCTAGGGAGACGAATAGAGAAAGAAAAATGGAGGCAGGCCTGAGCTCAGAAGGAGTTCTCAAAGAATTTTCTGAACAAATTCATTAAGCCTAACTTGTTTTAAGGAAGTTTTGAAAAACCAGTCCCTAAAAGTATGAATCTTGAGTCAAGAATAAACTTAAAAGTATAGAACTAGGAAAAAATGTATTTTCCCAAACAAATACAGGATGTGAGCACGTGGACTTTGCCTCAAGACCTTTCTGCATTCAGATCACAATTCCACCACGTTCTTGTCTCATGACCTCTCTGGGTCAGCTTCCACATCTGTAAAATGGATTGGTAAAATGTCCACCTCTAAGATGCCCCCAAAATTTGCTGTAACAATTGACTACAATAGTATTAGTAGTGTGCTTCAGGGCACATAGACCTGGCACTAAAAATGATAGTCATTATATTTCTCATTCTCGTTACTAAGATTACCCATTTGTATCTGATACTTTATGAGAGTTTTCAGATCACTTTTTAAAAATAGGAGATTTTGGTTTTTAATTTCAGTGTAGTGAATACTAACAAAAAAGATTTTTCTACTTGCCTCACTTTAGACTGAAACTCAGAGGAAGGATGAAAGGAAATATTTGTCTGTGTGTCCTTGGCATGTCCCTCCCCAGGGTGAGTCAGTGAAGACACTCTTGGTTTTCGGCACTGGTTTACTTGTTCAAAAAGAGACCAGTGGAGCTGAGATTTATAGGAAAGTAGGGTCATTTTGCACAAAGGAAATTTGTAATTGTATATATTATACTTTTTTTTTTTTTAAAGAGACAGGGTCTCGGTTTGTCGTCCAGGCTGGAGTACAATGGTGCGATCCTTGCTCACTGCAGCCTTGAGCTCCTGGGCTCAAGTGATCCTCCCACCTCAGTCTCCTGAGTAGCTGGGACTACAGGTGTGCACCATGCCCGGCTAGTTTTTGAATTTTTTGAAATGGAGACAGAGTCTTGTTTTATTGCCAAAGCTGGTGTTGAACTCTTGGCTTCAAGTGATCTTCCCACCTTGGCATCCTACAGTGCTGAGATTACAAATGTGAGCCACTGCTCCCAGCTGTACTTTCAGTCTTAGGTGTTCTGGGAACTGGCAAATATATGAAATTTCATTTGCCTAAGAGTGCAAGCAATACCCTAGTCTCTCCTCTGTGCCAGTGGTCCTTGAGTTCGTGCATGATAGTGGTGAATGCTGTTTTGTTATACCATTTTTGAGGCTGCATGGACCCAGGTACAAGAATGAGGTGGGAGCTCTGTGTCCAGCTTCATCTCTGTCTTCTCTGCATTAGGCCAAGGAAGGTTGTGGGGCGGTAGGGTTAGCTGTTCACTCAAGCCTGCCTGTATCATCACTCCACCCTGTAGTGCAGTGGTTTGTAAGTAGACAATTTGTAGCCACTGAGATAATGTCATCCCCAAAGAAAAGCATCTACTATGGATTTGGCCTTTGCACCATTTTCTCTATACCCTTTTTGCAGTCTTTATCACTTTATTATGTGGGGAGTGGGGTTTTCTATCTCCTGACTGTCTTTTGTGAACTAAATCTTATTTTATGCCATTTGTACTAAAAATTATAAAAATGCTGTTTGGGGATGGCAGTCTTATTTGGAATTGTGTCACATGTTGTTTGTTTTGTGCTTAATTGGTTCATGATAACTTGGACAATATGTAAATGATATTGTTTTCATCATATAACTCACAAAATGTTTTCCTTTCCGTTTTTTTTCTTTAGTGCTTTCTTCTTTTCCTACCAAATACCTAGGCTCACTTTTACCATCAGATAGAGATTTAGTTGGGCTTTTAGAACTCTCCCTTCAAGCAGATGCCTTGCGTGTGTGTGTGCCTGTGTGTGTGTGTGTGTGTGTGTCTGTAGTTTGTGGGCTGTTAGAAGCTATTTGCTCATCTTGTCAAAGCCATAGCAGTCTTTTCATTCTCAGTTGCTTTGCTTTCTCCTCACCTCTTAGGAAATTGGCAGCCAATGACTTTGATTTTTTTTTCTCTATGAGACAGATATGCTGGTGTATAACTGTAGACAGAGGAAGAGTTTGCACATTTAGCAAACGATCAAATAAGTGGCGTGTGGATGTGTATGTACATACATGCTGGCTCTATAACTGAACAAGTGGTGTTTTTTCTCTCAAGTCTCCATGCATTTATACATTTAATTAGGAGGCTCAAGTATCTGTGATGCCTTTTAGATATATAGCCTCAACAGTTTTTTAAGAAGGGGGAAGAGGGTCCAAGACAATTTTTACTCTTATTTAGTGGATGTGTGGTTTTATGTTATGATACGTTGGGGAAACCTGGGTTCTGACTCCGTCGTTTCAGTGAGCCATGATTTCCCATTGTTTCAGGAGTAGAGAAGTTGGGGAAGGGATCTCGATAGTTCTTAAATCTATTATTTAGCAGTAGCTCAAGGCTGTGTGCATCATAATCAAAGAAACGAGATTGGGTCTCCTGGGTGTGGTCTGCATTCCTTCTGTACTGTAGCTGTTCTAGTCTTCTGGTCAAATCATAGCTCAGAGCTGCTTCAGCCGAGAGGAGACTTAAATTAGGGATGTGCAATTTACAGCCATTGTAGCAGGATCCATTTAGTCCGTAGGCAGAAGATAACATGTGCTCTCTCTGTAGAAATGATAGCAGCTTTCAGATAGAAATAGCCCTGAGAGTTTCTTGTGACTATTACCTTGAGCTGAGGTGTAATCCCTTACCAGTGGTGGAATCCTAAGTACAATACAACAGTTAATTGTCTTCTGTGTTCTCATCTGTGGTTCAGAACACAAATTCTTACTGTTCCATCAGCTTTTCTTGCTTATTGTTTGTTTTTTACCTAATTCCTTTATTGTTGTAGTAGTAGTTATATGCTTGGCTTGACATAGTTAGGCTATTTGATATTGTGGTATTAAGATATTTTCGAGGAAAAGGTCATCAGCTGTCTTTCTGGGCTATTCTGGGCATTTTGTACTCTATTTTGGATCTACGTTTTCTTGCTCTTGATTTCTGATTAGCTGTTCTTCCTCTTTGCTTTGGCCTCTCAACTTGCTTGGAAGCTTTTCAACAAATCTGCTCTTGGATGACTGCTTTGTTCGACAAATAAACATTATCTCAACCTTGGGGAAGAGTTAAGAAGACACAGGATGGAACACTCTGTTAGATGCTTCTGGTTCTAAGCATGGAATTCCTGGAACAGAGAAGCTAGCTTCCAATACATTGATGTCCGGAAGTTGTTTTCCTGCTTGAGGAGGTCACATTTCTACCAAGAGAAATGTGAATTCTGAGGCATTTTCAAAAGTTTTGGATGATTTGGTGAGATTTAAATTGTCTTATTTTTGATAAATTTTTATAAATTAAAGAATGCATTATTCGCTTAGAAGAGTGGGATTTTTGATTCTTCGTGGTGTACATTGGTCTTACCTGAGGTCGCATACAGGCCTTTCAATGCGATTGGGCCTACTGTGTGGTTGGGAGAGTTGAAAGCCAAGTATCAAGCAGGAAATAAGAGTAGTAGATCTTAAAGCATTAGCATTCTCATAAGCAAAAACAGCAACACCCAGGAAAAATCCATTTACTTTTACCCACAGTCCCCCTGGCCTGTGGACCTCTTTTCTTCTCTTGTTAGCCAGCAATCTCTTCTTTGCAAGACTGTGGGTAATTCAAGGGGGACAGAAAAGGACAGAAAACACCAAGTGCCTCTATCCAGAGGGTGACTTTTGTTTCCTCACTTTGTGGCCCCACTGAATTCTCAGAAGGTAAAGCTGAAAGAACTCAGAGTGTACGGCTGGGTTTTTGCACTCTTTACCTGATAAAATCAGTTGATTCTTGTCTTTTGTGGTAGTTGTGCTCTGACGTGATTGTGAACGCTGAATGACCAAATACTTTTCCTAGGGGAAATGCAGAGGGAGGTTCCTGCGAGCCTTTGACCACAGCGTTTTTGCCAACTGATCAATACAGAACCTTGTTTTATGTGTGTTTCTGTTTAGACATAGACACCGTTTTCACGTATGTTGTTGAGTCATTAACACTGACACACACCCAACAGCTTTGTAACTCAGGCCTGAAGGAAGCTGACCTCACACACTGGTTTCATCCTTGAGGCACGGCCTCGTTGCCTCAGGAGCACCAGGCAGCCCTTCCACACTGTGCGTGGAGCCATTTTCAACAGTACAACGATTGATGACAAGCACAAACATGTGAACAATGTGAAAAATGTGGCACAGAACAGACCATGTAAAGGACACTTTATGGCAGGAGGGCTGAACTGATGCAGGAAAGTGGAGCATTGCCTTGTTCAACCTGAGCTGGGAACTCCGCGAGGCTGACTCGGAATTCTCGCTCCTTTGCATGTGTCCGTGAATGAGTGTGAAGGTACTAATGTGGGGGTTGCAAACAAATTTTAGCAAGTGGGCCAATTCGCATGTGTCAACTGCATAACAGAAGCAAAGCAATCCCAATTATTATGATAGGAAACTTTCTCGGTCCCACTGTGTGGTTCATGTAGAAAACCAATCATTTAAGGTAAAAATGAACTGTAAGCTGGTGTCGCCAGACCAATGTCCAGAAGACGTTTTTAAATAAGCTCTTGTGAGATGAAGACAGGCAAGGAAAATGTGCCCAAGAAATTATCATTTGTTGTTGAACAAATGATAATTAGCTGTGCTGCCAGGCTTTGAACATTTAGAGAAAGGGAACAACGTCATGTATCCCCATGTACTTGGCATAAAAGGTAATAATGGCCAGCACCTAGGGGCATCTCAGCAAGTGAATGAATCCTAAATAAATGAATGAAAGAGCAGGGAGAATTCTTAGTGATGCCTGATGGCCCACTGTAGGGCACCTTAGGAGTCTCATGCATCGTTTTAGCCTAGATATATCATTTCCTGCCCACTGTGATCCTTAAATTAACTTGCATAAATGTGCATCAACAGGCGGAAACAGTAGTGTCTGACTGTGAAAGGAAATCATGTGACACAGAGGTTATGTATCATGCTCATTTTTATGCACAGCCCCTAGCACGTTAATGTTCATTAAATGGATTTGAATGAATGAATGAATTTAAATATTTGGAATGCTTAGAAATGCAATGGCTTTAAAAAACTTTAAAAATTTAAAACAGAAGTGACTTTGTAAATCACTTTGTACTATAAGTCTGTACTCAGAGAATTAGAAAGATGTGGATATTCTTTTGTTAACTAGCTTTGTCTATTGTATGAAACTGAGCTTTTCCACTCAGGAAACATCTACGCTGTGCTGTGTGCTGTGTCTCCCTGCACCCCCCTCATATAAATATCCAGGGACGAGAGTTAATTAAAGTAGAAGCTAGTTAGGTTTTCTGAAAGGAAATGACATTCAATTTCAGATATTATCTGTTTAAATTATTTCCTGCAGATGAACTGTTCGTTTTACGAATTATTTATCATGGAGCTAGTGTGTACATGAAACTGGGCCAGGAGCTTTGGAGCATGCAAAGATAAGCAGAACATAGGGGCTTTTGTCTAGTGCGAGGGAAAGACATAAGTGCACATTTTTGTAAGTCTGGATAAAATGTACACTAACTACAGGTAAAAGTGAAGTGCTGTCGTGGCATAAGGAAGAGTGAGGTTAATTCCATCCTGCTGTGTTCTATGGAGGAGCTTCAGTATAACCTGGGTCTTGAATGCCCATTTGGGAGTGGATGGGCAGCAGGGTAGACTGGAGAAGTAGCACATTAGGGCAAGAAGAGGTAACAGCATAGGCAAAAGGACTGGAGCATGAAGGTACAAGGAGCAAGTAACATAAAGGTTCTGGAGTGTGAGGGGCAGTGGGGGAGTATTGTGAAATAAGACTAGAAAATTGCCTCGGGATCCGATTATAGAGAGATTTAATGGTAGTTTGCTTGAACTTTATTCTGTAGTCATTAGGAGCAATAGCAGATATTAAAACAGAGGAATCGTGTGACAGCAACTAGCAGCAGGTAAAATTTGTAAGCACTCGTTATGTGCCAGGTACTAATCCTTACCACAGCCCTTTGAGGCTAATACTATTAGTATGGCAGTTTGTAGATGAGGAAACAGCACAGAGAAGTTAAGTAACTTCCCCAGGATCCACAGCAAATAAGTGGTGGACTGGGAATTGAAGCCAGGAAGTCAAACTTAAGACCTTGGGTTTTTAACCTGGGATTGAAGAATAAGATTCAGAGAGTCTTTGAACTTTTTAAATTATTTGCAAAGCGGTCAGTATATATGAATATGTGCATTAGTTTAAGAGAGAATCTATGGCTTTAATCATATAAGAGATACATGCTTAAAAATGTTCATAAAGACTATATAGGCCAGGCATGGTAGCTCATGCCTGTAATCCCAGCACTTTGGGAGGCCAAGGTGGGCAGATCACTTGAGGCCAGGAGTTCCCGACCAGCCTGGCCAGCATGGTGAAACCCTGTCTCTGCTGAAAATATAAGAGTTAGCCCGTGTGGTTGTGTACGCCTATAGTCCCAGCTACTTGGGACACTGAAGCATGAGAATCACTTGAACCCAGGAGGCGGAGGTTGCAGTGAGCAGAGATTGTGCCACTGTGCCCCAGCCTGGGCGACAGAGTGAGACTCTGTCTCAAGAAAAAAAAAAAGACTATAAGAGCACCCTCAGAAGTCCCGCAGAATGCACAGTACATTATATAGTGACTATGCCTGTTCTTCTTGTTAGGTAGGAAGAAGCAGAACAATCTGTCACTGCTCGAAATAAAAGAAAATGCCCAAATAATTTGAAGAAATTATTAGTATTATCAGTGTCAGGCTGTTCTTGATTTGTGAGAAACAGAAAGTTTAAAAGACGATATTTTGAAGGTAGACATCAGATATTCAGGCTTTGAAACTTGCAACAATTTGAAAGGGCAGAGGACCTATCTCCCCATTTGGCAAAAATTATTCTTTTTAATCTCAGCAAAAGCTAGATAAACTCATGAAATCTTACATCTTCTGGAAAAATACCTAGATGCTACTCTGCTTTCAACTGAACCAATTTGCCTTTTTACGGTTAGGACTTGAAGGATGAGTATTTACCAATCTATGAGACTGAAAATTCTTTGCAGCCAGCTGTGAACCCAAAGGCAGGTGCCAGGATGAATGAAGAAATCCAGATTAAAGAATTGCCCAGTTTAGATCACTTGAGAAATCAAATTAGTATCTAGGTTTTATTTAGAGTAAATGTTTTAATGTTTTAAATATGTATGATATCATAAGATATTTGATAAGATATTACTGTCGGCCAGGTGCAGTGGTTCACGCCTGTAATCCCAGCACTTTGGGAGGCCAAGGTGGACGGATCACGAGGTCAGGAGATCAAGACCACCCTGGCTAACACGGTGAAACCTGGTCTCGACCAAAAATACAAAAAAAAAATTAGCCGGGTTTGGTGGCGGGCGCCTGTAGTCCCAGCTACTCGGGAGGCTGAGGCAGGAGAATGGTGTGAACTCGGGAGACGCCAGCCTGGGGGACAGAGTGAGACTCCATCTCAAAAAAAAAAAAAAAGATATTACTGTCATACAAGTGTAGCAGATGTAACACTTTAATAGAGATCTGTACTACTTACTTACTAGAGTTTTTCTTTATATTTTCGCCATCTTTGTTTTCTCTCTGTCTTTTTTTTCCTGGACTATTTGAAAGTAGGTTGCAGATATCATGACACTTCTACCCTTAAATATTTCAGCCTAAATTTCCTAAGAACCTAGTCCACATTCAAAACCAAAATATCCTTTACTGTATTTTTTGTTTTGCTTTTGGTTTTGATCAAAGATTCCATCAAAAATCACAAATAGCAATTGGTTGTCATGTTTCCTTCATCTCTTTTATGAACTGTCTTGTCTCCCTGTCTTTTTTGTGTTTCGTTGTGTTAACATGTTTTAAAAGTCAAAGACAGTTGTCTGGTAAAATATCCTATAGTCTAGATTCATCTAACTGTTGGTGTCCTCATAATTAGATTCAAATTAAACATTGCTAGCAAGTGTACATTGCTTCTCTTCAAAAGGTGTATGATATTAGCTAGGCTAAGTTTAATCACTTGGCTAAGTTGGTGTTGACCAGACCTCTCCATTGTAAAGGTGCCTAATCCTCCTGATGACTAAGAAGGCACCTGCGGGGTAATCTTAGAGACTATGTGCATGTTTTTTCCCTGACAGTGATTCACTCAATGGTTTTAGCATCTATTTTTGATCCTTATATGAATCAACTATTAAGTTGTTGGTTGCAATATGGTACTAACTTGATTTCTAAAGTGATTTTACTGAAGAAAAATTCTCCTTTCCATCCCCATGCCCTGCTTGAGGAAAATCTTGGCCCCAAAGATGCATGACAGAAGGATCGATGAAAGTGAAACTTGAAAACAACTATCCAAACACACATTAGCTATGAAGATGTTTGAAGGGTTTTCTTTTCCTTTCTGAGTGGGTATGTGGGAAACCTCTACCCTAGGGTGAGAGCTCTTTCTTTTAGAGATTTGTACTTAAAATAATCTTTATTGATGCAGATGAGGAAAAACTAAATAAATTGCTATTTTGGTTTTCTTTTGGAGTGAGAGAATTTAGTAGTAATGAAATGAATTTTCTTTCAGTGCCACAATCTGAAAAGCTATGGTGTATACCATACCATTTGAAAATGTCTTAGAAGTAGTTCCTTATAAAGCATATTATATTGAAATCAAATGGGCATTAAAACCATGGAATTCCTTTGAAAGGTGGAATAAAGCGGAAATTGTTTTGTCCTGGTACTTCTTGGTCTAGGCTAATAATCCTTTGGGGGAATTTATCCTGAGGCTTTTTACTCATTCTGCTCATGACTGGCTCACTCAGTGAGTGTTATCTGATGAAGATCTTATTTCACTTCTGAAAGCACAGCGTTGTTCTATTTGTTTGAGGTATTAGTAGGTGGCAGGAAAAGATTGACTCCAGGCATTGCAATATAAAACCCACCCGTCCATCTTGAAATTGGAGATTGTCCTGTATGCTATATAAGTTCTCCTACTTGCAATGTAGAATGAGGAGACATATTTTTGAAGCAATTAACTGTTCCTTCAAAATTTTCTTTATTGTTAGTGTAAGGACTTTAGCACTCTCTAGGAAATCGTTTATAACTCGCTTCATTTTTCTTTTGTTTTGTAAGAGGATTTTAGACACTGTTCTTGTGGCCAGTTAAACTTGGACCCATGCATCCTCTTGAGCCGTGAATTTTCTGGTCTCAAAGACCCGGGCTCAAGTGATCCTTGAGTCTTGGCCTCCCAAAGTGCTGAGATTATAGGCATGAGCCACCACTCCTGGCCAATAACGTATTTGACACTATAATGAAGAGATACTGAGATATTTCTTATTTTAAAATACTTTGTCCTGCTTTCTAATATATAGCATGACACTCAACCTCAAAGGGCATGGAAGGCTTACTTTATTGTAAAGGCTTGCAGAGTACATTGCTTAAATTTTAGGGACAGGTTCATACCTGCCAAGCAGGTTTATAAAACACTGATGAATAAACACAAGTTTGTCAGAAATCTTACTAAAGAACAGTGCATCTTAGTCCGTGTAGACAGTCTTCTAAAGTATTTTGGTGGAGTTTGTCCTAGAGCTTAATTACCAGAGTAAGAATTAAAAGAATAAAACTGGTTGCAAGTCTCTCGAGAGTAAGAGATGCCATCTTTCTTTCAGGCCTATCACAGTGTCTAGTCTAAAGCAACAGTAACGCTCCAGGCATATTTGTTGAATTAAATTTTCAATTTAGTTTCTGAATTCCTTTAGTCTTAATAGATTTCTCAATTGACAGGTGGCCATCTCACTTGACTTCTACTTGATGGCCATGTTCTCTTCTTGTCTGCCTCCCTTTTCATTCCTATTTCTGACCCTACTGATCAATCTCTTTTGACTTAAAGAATAGCAAAGCTGTTTTATTTCACTTTTTAAAATTTATATAGACAGGATACTTTAAAAACATTTAAAGAATTACATAGAGTCAGAGAGATAGATTACTTTGTACTAAACACTGTGTTAGGATTTTGGTTTTTTTTTTTTTGTTTGTTTTTTGAGATGGAGTCTCACTCCATTGCCTGGGCTGGAGTGCAGTGGTGCCATCTCGGCTCGCAGCACCCTCTGCCTCCTGGATCCAAATGATCCTCCTGCTTCAGCCTCCTGAGTAGCTGGGATTACAGGCCCCTGCCACCATACCTGGCTAATTTTTGTATTTTTAGTACAGACAGTGTTTTACCATGTTGCCCAGGCTGATCTCAAACTCCTGACCTCAAGTGATCTACCCCCCTCGGCCTCCCAAAGTGCTGGGATTACAGGTGTGAGCCACCGCGCCCAGCCCAGTGTGTTAGGATTTGCAATATAAAGGAACCAAGACCTGGTGCTTGCCTTTAGATCTCACAGCCTACAGATAAAATAGATCTATAAAGATGGCTGAAAAGTACAGGTCATGGCAAGAAGGTGGCAGGGCAGGGACTAGGGGACAGCAAAAGGAGGGTCATGATCCCTTTGCCTGAGGGATCAGTAATGCCCAATAGTAACCCTAGAGCAGGATCTTTAAGGATGAGTTTCCCAGGCAGTCAGGAAATGGAGAGGGAAATCCCTATGGTTCTGTGTGTTGGCTGCAGTGAGGAGCAAGAGGGTCCCCTTCGGGAACTTAATGAGTATAGATTTTTAAAGTATCTGGGAGAAGAGAAAGGCAAGGCAAGGCAGATGTTACTAGATGTGGTAGACATGCCAAGTTTGGGAAGGAGGTGTATGGGTTGGATCTAGAGGGAAGCAGATAGAAGTTGGGGAACAGGAAACCTTTTACAACCAACCTCCCCATGCTGAGTGGATTATTACTTCATTAGAACTCAGTGTTTACCCACTATACAGTATTATCACTCATACTCTTTATAGTCATATGTTTGCCTGACTTTATCTCTTAAATAAGTCACTTGAGCCTAAAGATTGAGGGATTTTGTTTTGACAAGCTAGAAAAGTATCTGGCACTCCTATTTGCTAAATATATGTAGAAGGAAGGAAGAAGAGAGGAAGGAGAGGGATAAGGGAATTGAAATTGAGGAAAGGAAGGAATTTGAAACTGAAGAGTCATATTCTTTGCCACATAAACTCTGAAGGTCACACAGGACGGTAGTGCCAGCAGAAGAAGGAGGATGTTGAGTGAACCTGTGGTTGAATGAAGAGGATGGTAGAAATGCTGGGGAGGTGAGAGTCAGGACAAGAAGGCTGAGGGCAGCCTTCCTCAAAGAAGTTGACATTTAGTGGAATGTTCAATGACAATTGCAAAGGAGTTTCAGAGGGCAGAATGGAATGGGTTGGGAGAGGACTTGGTTAAGATTTGCTGAAAACTCTGAACTTTTGGTAAGTACTGCTCTGTGTGGGAAATGTTTCAATGAGAATTGACTCTTAATTAACTCTCATTCTTAGATATCCCTTGAACAAGTTCTCCGGAGAGTTCCTCAGGAGAATGTCTACTTGCAACAACAGTAATAATATTTATCAAGTGCTTGTATTACCTCATAAACTCTCACACTAACCCTGTGAGGTATGTATTATTATCTTCCACATCTTTTGAATGAGGACAGCTAGACTTAGAGTGGTTAAGTGGCGATCACAATCCTCACATGGCATCCCAGGTCCCTGGGGAATATCAGAACTGCTGTCCGATTTCCTGAAATTGAAATTAATTTCCTCGGTGACTCAATATCCACTCCCGCTCGCTCAAGTCCTGCAAGTTCAATCCAAATCATCCTGCCACCATGAAAATCTGACGGGTCACGCTGCTGTCTACTGAAAATGGGGATTTGGGTTAATAATAAAATAGGTTAAAATACATAAAATAGATAAACTAGGGTAAAATACAGTAAGAATGGCTGAGAGGAGAGAAAAATAATACTTGAGTTTAGGAAGCATAATACTACTTAAAATTTCCTGAGAAAGAATTTTCAGGAAATTTTAGACAACACATATGCTTGAAATGTGAGTGAGACATGGGTAACAAGAGCATTTATTTTGTTTATTGAGGAAAAAATAAACTGATGGGGATTATTAATGGAATCCTCATTATGGATTATTTTCAACTTTCCAAAAAGGTTTAAAATCTGTCTATGTGGAATGTCCTAATTCAAGGGTTTCTTTTTTTTTCTTTTTTTTTTTTTTTTTTTGAGACGGAGTCTCGCTCTGTCGCCCAGGCTGGAGTGCAGGCGCCTGCCACCTCGCCCAGCTAGTTTTTTGTATTTTTTAGTAGAGACGGGGTTTCACCGTGTTAGCCAGGATGGTCTCGATCTCCTGACCTCGTGATCCACCCGTCTCGGCCTCCCAAAGTGCTGGGATTAGAGGCTTGAGCCACCGCACCCGGCCTCAAGGGTTTCTTGAGGTTGAATTCTCTTGCGTCTGTGAAAGAGTCTTTTCCTTGGTGCTGGCCGATGGGGACTCTTGGTGGCCTTCACAGGGTGATCCCTCCTCAGCAGAGGGGAGAGGATACATTGCCTCAGGCAGCTGAAGGCCCACCCAAATTTCAGGCAGCACTGGGCCTGTGTGTGGGAAGGAGTGTCATCCTTCTCCGGCTGCTCTGACAGGATTGAGATCTCTGGAGCACTTGTCCTTTGGCCTGCAGTTGCCTGGCTTATCATCTGCCAAGAAAATAAAGAATGTGTTAGGTAGGTGTAACCATGACAGCAGCCAACTCAACATTTACTCATTTGTGGAACTCACATCCTTTTAGCAAAAATAGCCCAAGTAGGCCGGGTGCAGTGGCTCACGCCTGTAGTACCAGCATTTTGGGAGGCCGAGGCATGTGGATCACTTGAGGTCAGGAGCTAGACACAAGCCTGGCCAACATGGTGAAACCCCATCTCTACTAAAAATATAAAAGTTAGAGTGGCGGATGCCTGTAATCCCAGCTAATCGGGAGGTTGAGGCAGGAGAATCACTTGAACCCGGAAAGTGGAGGTTGCAATGAGCCGAGATCACACCACTGCACTCCAGCCTGGGCAATGGAGCAAGAATCTGTCTCAAAAAAAAAAAAAAATAGCCCAAGTGTCAATGCAAAGTTTCAATGCCCATTAATACTAAATATGTACGTTTTTGGTGGGGAGGGAGACATAGTTGCTAGCCCTTCTCCTTGCTTGCTACCCTCTTGTTTCCCTCAGTGTTCCTCAGTCTTTTCCCTAAAACTCCACCCTGACTCCCTTCCTTGTTATCTGTCTCCCACTGGTTTCACGTCAGACCTCCTGGGACATGCTTCTTGGTGGTCGTATGATTCTGTGGTTCAACTCAGGCCTATCTCTTGCTGTCCTGTGAGGCATCTCTGCTCTCCTCAGCCAGCTCATGTTCCTTAAGCCTTAGAGGAGTCTGTGGGGACTGCATAACATCTTTATTTTCTGGTGGTTTGCACTTGGGCAGGTCTTGACAAGCATCATGTTCTTGATGACTGACCTGAGCCATTTCCGGAGGGGAGCCGCCGGACAGCTGGAAATCTTTGTGAGTCGTTTCAGGAAACACGGCGTCATCATCTTCATCATCTTTCAGATTTTCTAGAAATGTCTGAAACTCTTGCACAAGATTATTCAGTTTGTCAACAGTTTTGTTTTCTCTTTTGGTAACTCATCTATCCACTGGTTGTCTCCATTTAGAAGCCTATTAGCTATTGAGTCTGTGTTGTTGGAGCTGACGTCCACGTCCCAGGCCAGGAAGATGCTTAGTTTGCAAAACTGCTCTGGTTCATCCTGAATTTGGTCTTGTCTCTTCATGCATCTCCTTATCCTTTCAGTCCCCCATGCCCCTTGGATGGGAGGGAGAAAGTGGATGGAAGGATCCTTGGAAGTTGCGTCTTCACAGGAGGTTGTGTCCTCACAGGGGGTGTCCTCACAGGGGAAATAGCCCACAGAGAGGCTCAGGTTGGAATTGGATTTGGAGCTGTAGTCCTCTATGTCGCTGTTAGAGGATGAATATGCCATGGAGTTCAAAGGCACAAATCTCTCTCAACTCGAGAAGCTTCAAAAAAGAAAAGAAGAAAAAAGAAAAAGTAGGTGGGATCAGGGAGAAGAGAATCATGGTACTTAAGCAAAAACATTATTCATCTCCCTCTTTTTTTTTTTTAAGATGAAGTCTCGCTCTGTCACCCAGGCTGGAGTGCAGTGGTGTGATCTCAGCTCTCTGCAACCTCCACCTCCTGGGTTCAAGTGATTCTTCTGCCTCAGCCTCCCAAATAGCTGGGATTATAGGCATCCGCAACGACGCCCAGCTAATTTTTGTAGTTTTAGTGGAGATGGGGTTTCACCATGTTGCCCAGGCTGATTTCGAGCTCCTCACCTCAAGTGGTCCACCCACCTTGGCCTCTCAAAGTGCTGGGATCACAGGCCTGAGCCACCATGCCCAGCCCCATTCCCTTTTCTCTTCAGAACTACCCCATTTAGATTGAAGTCTTATCCTATTTTTACAATCTCCCAGTGAAGGGCAGAAGAGGCAGCCGTTTACCTTTCAAAACTTACTTCATTGTGATATAATCCTATCTACTAAGCATCTCCACCTCTCATAATTTGTCCTATTACAGTTGTAAGATCTTGTATCATAAAATAAAAAGATCATTATTTAAAATTGGAAAAATATAGAAAAGTATGAAGACGAAAACAAACATGCCATAGTCCCACCTTCTGAAGGTAATAACTATCAAAACATTTTGATGGACTTCCTTATCTTTTCTATTTATATAAACACACACATATATATCTGTACATTTATACAATATATCCACGTATATATATATATGACTGTGGCTATCATATCAGTTGAAACTGAGATTATTTTATGGCATAGCCTACAACAAACATATATATGGTTACTCTGCAATTTTTAATTACTTCTTGTTAATGACCATTAGGTGGTAGTTATTGTTTTACTAAATAAATCTGTACTAAACCTGCTTTTCCATAAATCTTTGACTATGACTCTTATTTTTCTATGTGTAGGATTAATGGACCAAACATCACAAATATATTACAGTCTTGTGCTAGTTGATACCAAATTACTTTCCAGAAAGGTTTTGCTGTTTAGATGCCCATCCTCCCATCATCTGATCACACTTTTTAGTCTAGCTTTTTCCGTGAAGCCCCGGAAAGCAAGTAGGGCTGGAAGAATGTGCTCATGCGCATGTGCGCGCGCGCGCGCACACACACACGCACACACACACACACACACACACGCGTACACACACGCACGCACACACACGCACGCGCATGCCAACATACATGCAAGACTGTCACACCCTGCCCTGGTGGCTGCCCACATGGAAGAAGTGCTGCTAACTCCTGAGACAAAAAGGGGAGACATGAGAAATCCTTCACATCCCGAGTCTCAGTGGCTAGAAGTCCAGCTGTCAGAAGTCTGTGTTCTGAGACTGTTGGTTACCATGGCAACAGAAAGACCTGAATTAGATCCAGGAATATGGAGAGAGAAAAGGAAAAAGGGGGATAGAAAGCCGCAGAATCTATCCCTTGGCTTCCAAAATATTCTATGCCCTAGGCTGGGTGCAGTGGCTCATGCCTGTAATCCTAGCACTTTGGGAGGCCAAGGCGGGTGGATCACCTGAAGTCTGGAGTTCTAGACCTGCCTGACCAACATGGAGAAACCCTGTCTCTACTAAAAATACAAAATTAGCCGGGTGTGATGGCGCATGCCTGTAATCCCAGCTACTCAGGAGACTGAGGCAGGAGAATCACTTGAACCCAGGAGGTGGAGGTTGCGGTGAGCGGAGGTCGCGCCATTGCACTCCAGTCTGGGCAACAAGAGCGACACTCTGACTCCAAAAAAAAAATATGTGTGTATGTATGTGTGTATATATATGTGTGTGTGTGTGTGTGCGCGTGTGTGTGTGTGTGTGTGTGTGTGTATTCTATGCCCATATCATCCCGGGTTGAAGAGGATCCCTCTTGAGGGTAGAAGGACGAATGCATGGAGGTTACTTCTCTCTTGTCAGGTGGTTAAGATGGTTCCCATCCTTAGGAGATTTAGAGCTCTAAATAAGGGACATGGGTATAAACACACACACACACACACACACACACACACACACAGAGGGAGAGAGAGAGAGAGAGACATGCTTACAAATAGAAAGCAAAAAGCCAAGAAACACTAATCTGACCTAAGAGAACCTCAACCCATTGGAATCTATCAATTTCTAAAGATCTTTTCCAAATATTTGTCTCCATTTCCACTTAACAAGGTTACAGTTAAAGTTTGCCATGACTCACTCTCACGTTTTTCATTGTAGAATTGGCTTAAATTCGTTTGTTCTGTTAAATAAGATTGTTTAAGGAATTCTGATGACATGATAGACGAAATAGGCAGACTTAGAGTTAGAAAGAAGCAGGTTCTGCTACCCAACAGATGCAGCCTGACAGGTGCCCACAGACTGCCCACAACTCCCCTGGGTGACTGTGGACCTGGATTAATCCTGGAGGATGTTTAAGTCAGAAGCAACTTGTTCCCTAGCATTTATTTTGTTTTGTTTTATTATTATGTTTTATTTTTAGAGACAGGGTCTCACTCTGTTGCCCAGGCTGGAGTGCAGTGATGCCATCATAGCTCACTGCAGCCTTAAACTCCTTGGCCTCAAGCAAACTTCCTCAGCCTCCCAGGTAGCTAAGACTACAGGTGTATACCACCATGCCTGGCTAGTTTTCCCTAGCACTTATTTAACACTTAATATATGCCAGGTCTTGTACTAAGCACTTTACATGTGTCATTTGTTTAATCCTCACAGCAACTCAATCAGTTAAGTTTCATCATTTGCCCCATTCAATAGAAGGAGGAACCAAGGCATGAACGGTTGTATAACTCTCTCGCATTCCCCGATCATAAACCCAGAACCTAGATTCAAACATAGGTAGTCTGGCTCAGAGCCCATATCCTGACCTCTACACACTCTTGTCTCAGGAGGCTGACCACCCACCTCCTCCCTGGAAGATTCCTGGAGGAGCTGATCCAGGCCAAAATGAACCCATGTTCTGGTTCCTTGGAAGAAAATCCTTTGAGGGGAACAGCTTGTTCTAAGAGACTTGCAAGAGGTACATATGGTATGTAGAACTGGCCTAACAATGGTGTCCACATTTGCAGCAGGCCAAAATGAGATTTAAAATTAGCATTTGGCTTCCTCTTTGGCGTAATGGGATCTGGAGTCCTGTCTCTACCTTTTCATAAAAAGTTGGTGACTGCCTTCCAGAACTCTTATGAATATAAGTAGCTTCTTCTCCATGCCACTGGAGTGGAGGCAGGGGAGAAACTGTGTTTTGTCATTACTCATGGAAATGGAACACTTTGAACTGAATATAAACATTTAAGGAAAAATGATTTCCCAGCATAAACCACCAAAGTTTACAGTGATCCTGAGGATAGAAGAGCTTCAAGGGGAGGCAGCCTCAGAGAAAACTTGAAATTTTATGTATTTATTTTTTTAAATTTATTTTTGAGATGGAGTTTCGCTCTTGCTGCCCTGGCTGGAGTGCAATGGCGCGATCTCCAGCTCACTACAACCTCCGTCTCCCAGGTTCAAGGGATTCTCATGCCTCAGCCTCCCAAGTCGCTGGGATTACAGGCATGTGCCACCACACCTGGCTAATTTTTGTATTTTTAGTAGGGACAGGATTTCTCCATGTCAGCCAGGCCGGTCTCAAACTTCTGACCTCAGGCAATTGGCCCACCTCAGCCTCCCAAAGTGCTAGGATTACAGGTATGAGCCACTATGCCCAGCCAGAAATTTTACTTGCTTATACCATTTCTCTACTGTATATTTGTAGAGATATTGTATTAGTCCATTCTCATGCTGCTAATAAAGACATACGCAAGACTGGGTCATTTATAAAGAAAAAAAAGTTTAATGGACTCACAGTTCCATGTGGCTGGGGAGGCCTTACAATCATGGCAGAAGGCAAAGGAGCAGTAAAGTCACATCTTACATGGTGGCAGGCAAGAGAGAGAGCATGTGCCAGGGAATTCCCCTTTACAAAACCATCAGATCTCATGAGACTTATTCACGATCATGAGAACAGCATGGGAAAGACCCACCCCCATGATTCATTTACCTCCCACTGAGTCCCTCCCACAACAGCAGAGAATTATGGGAGCTATAATTTGAGATTTGGGTGGGGACACATCCAAACCATATCAAATATATTCTCTATAATCTCTCTCTGTGTGTGTGTGTGTACACAACTTTTAAAATATACAACTCAGGTAGTGAAAGTACCTGAAACACACTTTCTTGTTCTAGAAAAATATATGATCATTTAGGTTTTTCTTTCTAAAGCATCATAGAAATAGCAATGACACACATCATCCTTAGGATGCCATGCCAAGGAATGTAGTCCCTATTAATCAACTCCGCTTTCACCTCCAAAAGAAAATCAGGGGATTTGGGGGTCCCTTTAACAATACAGCTCATGTTAATTTTTTTCTTAGGGCCTTAGACTTGTAGGTCTAGCGTCTCTTGGATTACAGTTATTACATTATCTAAGTTGTATAAGCTGCCTTTTCTCTTGAAGCAAGATCAACTATAATAAAGCTTCTTGAAGTTTTAGAAATGATAGTATGTTGTAGATTTATAATGTTTTAGGCCTGAAGCCAATAATAACTAAGAATTGGAACACTTCCTAAGGCCCATTTGACTTGATGGGATTTGGAACCTAAATATACAGAGTAGGAAGTTTCTAATTTAGAAGTTAAGCTGTTATGATACTTAATTTTATGTTTCATCTTGGCTAGGCCGTGTGGTGCTCAGAGATTTGTTCAGCATTATTCTGGGGGTCTCCATGAGGGTATTTCTGTATGGACTAGTATTTGAATCAGTAGACCCAGTAAAGCAGATTGCCCTCCCCAATGTGGGTGGACATCATCCTATCCACTGAGGCCCGAGTAAAACAAAACACTGAGTAAAGGAGATTTCGCACAGTCCTTCTCTGCTCCTGGAATCAGACTGGCACTTACACTATCAGCCCTCCTGCTTCTCAAGCCTTCAGACTCAAACTGGAATTGTACTATTGGGTTTTCTGGGTCTCCAGGTTACAGTTAACAGATCTTGGGACTTCTCAGTCTACATAACTGCAGGAACCAATTCCCTAAAATCTCTCTCCTTTCTCTTTCTCTCCCTCCCTCCTGCCTCCCTTCCTTCCTTTTTCTTTCGTCTTTCTCCGTCCTTCCTTTCACCCATTCATGTCCTATTGGTTCTGTATCTCTAGAGAACCTAGAGTAATACAGCTATTTATTTTCATTTATTGAAATTATGAAATATTTTAAGCATACTAAGAAGAGACGTCCTGAACCTGTGATGGGATGCACTGAGGGCGCAGCATCATTTCTGAGGTATTCTTGCCAACAGTGTATAATCTCAATCATGAGAAAATATCTGGCAAACTCCAGTTGTGGGACATTTGACAAAGTTTCTGACAAGTGTCAGGTCAAGAAAGGCAAGGAAAAACCAAGGTGCTGTCACAGACTGCAAGAGACTAAGGAGAAGGAACCACTAAATGGAATATATGATTCTAGATAGGACTGTAGAATAAAAAAAAGGACATTAGTGGAAAAACGGGAAATTCCAATACCATCTTTGTTTTAGTTAATCGTGTTGTACCAAAGTTAATACCTGGTCTGATCATTGTACTATGGCTGTGTAAGAGGTTAATGTTAGTGGTGTAAGCTGAGAGGTATATGGATACCCTGTACTATGTTTGTAACTTCTCTGTAAGTCTAAAATTAGGTCAAAATAAAGAGTTAAAAGAAGGGCTGGGCACAGTGGCTCAAGCCTGTAATCCTAGCATTTTGGGAGGTTGAGGTGGGTGGATCACCTGAGGTCAGGAGTTTACGACCAGCCTGGCCAACATGGTGAAACCCCATCTCTACTAAAAATACAAGAAATTAGCTGAGTGTGGTGGCACATGCCTGTAGTCCCAGCTACTCGGGAGGCTGAGGCAAGGGAATTGCTTGAACCGGGGAGGCAGAAGTTGCAGTGAGCTGAAATCGGGCCACTGTACTCCAGCCAGGGCAACAAGAATGAAACTCTGTCTCAGAAAAAAAAAAAAAAAAGTTAGAAGAATACATTAACATATAGAAAATGATATGACAAACGCCTGTGTACTTAAATCTCAGTTTGGTCAAGTCTTAGCATTTTGCCATATTTATTTCATTGTATCTTTAAAAAGAAAACATAGATAAAACTTAAGCCCCCTTTTATTTCTTTCCTGAACACCTTCTGTCCCTACTTCCCTCATGAGCATTTTTCTGAATTTGATGTTAATCTTGTGCATGTTTAAATGCTCTTTTACATATTAGTATATCATTTTACCTTTGAAGACAAAAACTTATGAAAATTGGAATTAATACTTAGTATTATAGAGTAGTATATACTTAGTACTTAATACTACAGAACCGTACAGTTAAAAATAATTAAAATTGTATTTTAATTTTTCTTTTATTAAAGTTATTTTTAATTGACATATATTTGTTTATGGGGTACAATGTCATATTTGGATACATATATATTGTGGAATGGTCATAGCAAGCTAATTAGCATAGCCATCGCTTGAAATATTTATCATTTTTTTGTGGTGAGAACATTTAAAATTATTTCTTTTAGCCATTTTTAAGTATACAGTACATTATTATTAACTGTCATCACCTTGCTGTGCAATAGAGCACCAGACTTACTCCTCTTGTCTAACTGAAACTTTGTACCTGTTGACAAACATCTTCCCTTTCCCTCTTTTCTCCCCAAAATGGTAAATTTTATATGTATTTTACCAGTAAAAACAATTAAGGGGAAAAAAAGAACCAAGTAAATGGGCTTCAAGTGATGCTCTTCAGAAACAAGGACGTTGCCTTATTTCAGTTGCTTATTTTGCTTTATGAGAATTATTGTGACAAGGACTTCCTTCTTCCAAACCAAATTCTTAGCTGAAATATTTATAATGTTTGTTTTCGGGGGCAGGGAGAGGATGGGTATGATTTCCTACGCTCTGTTTGTATGTTCATTCCCAGACACAACCTTATCAAGGCTCATGTACTTAATTAAAGTGGGAGGCAGGTGGTGAAAATAGAGTGTGTCGGTGTACGCAAGGTTAAACCACATCATACCGCTGCCAAAGGCTACACACTCTGCTTGGTGCTTTCCTATGGCTGGTAGTTTAATTTTATGACAGCCTCTGAGTTGTGTATTTTCATTCTAATATTAAGTTGTGCAATTCAGAGGACCTAGATTCGCCTCCAGAGTCCAGAGACTCCCTGCAGCTCTGCTGCCGCTTTTGAGAACTGACCTCCACTGAGTTGTTCATGCATCATGAGTTGACATAGTCCACTGGGCTAATAGAGGGGAGCTACAGGTTCCCTCTCCCACAACGTTACCATCTAGCTTGGCCACGAATGCAACTTACAGACTGAGTTCTGCTGTACATATAACATTTAATGGCCAGCAGGCACAAGAACATCACGGAACCTTGTTCTGTAAGCTCCAAAACTGTGCTGTCCAACAGGGTGGCCACTAGCCACATGCGGCTACTAAAATTTAAATGGAATTAAACAAAAATTGGTTCTTCAGTCACATTAGCCACATTTCAAGTGGTTAGTGACCACCTGTACTAGTGGCTACCTTATTAGTCAGGCAAACAAAACATTTATGTCATCTCAGAAAGTCCTGATGGACAGAGCTGCTCTAGACAGTCCCTGTGCTCTGTCCTTTGGTGGATCTGGAGAACACTGAACAAAAAGTTTCATTAGCAGCAGATGGGACAATATTCTAGCATCAGGATTGGGCTAACTTTCTTGACAGCATCAGGTGACCAAATTTCCTCCAAAGCATCTAGAAACAGGACTGGGGAGCATCTTCAGCTGAGGACACCATTTTCCCCTCCCCACCCAGCTTTATTGAGGCATAATTGACAGATAAAAATTGTATATATTTAAGGTGTACAATGTGATGATTTTATGTATGCATACATTGTGGAATATTACCACAATCAAGTTTATTAACACATCCATCACCTCACTGTGTGTGTATGTATGTGAAATCTATTGTAGCAGATTTCAAGTATATAAAAAAATTAACTATAGTCACCATGCTGTACATCAGATCCCCAGAACTTCATGGTCTGAGGGCACCCTTTGAAAGACTTAGACAACTGGGCTAGATAGATTCTTATTTTCAGGTTGTGCAAGAGTGGGAAAGTCTCTGCAATACTTAGAGCCCATTATGAACACTGAAAAATCATTTGCAGCATTCATTATTGTAAGTAACAACCCTCTGGTATTCATCAGAGATAAACATGGTTGACTTGGTTTTCTGTTTACATGATCTTTTGATTAGTCATTCAAATGCTAACTACCCCAGGGTATAGGTTAAAAATAATTACCCTTGTATCACAAAAATACCCATGTTGAAATATTTTGAAAAACTGCAGACAGTATGACTGCCTGTGTATAGATGACCTCGTTTAGTTTTTGCAACAACCGTTTCCAGTAGATATTGCAGGTATTAACTTCATTTTTGTCTCTACAAAATTCTTCAGGATCCTGTGGCCAGGCTATTGCATGATGGAACCAGTTGCTAAAGACATGCAAATTGTTCGTTTAGCTGCCACACATAGAAGCATACAGCCGTTCTTATTGTATTTTATAATGTCAAGGCTCCTACATACTTTGGGCCAAGCCCGATAGTGCTTCATGCAACACAAAATACAGGCAACCTATAGTCCTCTTCTCGCTCTCTATTGGAATATTTTCTGTATTTTTCAAGTTTTTATTATTTCAGCAACTGTGTGCATACCAGTTGAGTGCCTGTCAGGTTCCAGGCCCTACATCCTGCCACTTCTAGCAGCAGCAGGTTCATTTTTAACCTGGCTTTGCTGCATCTATAAAATAGAGATGATAATGTTGTCTTTGCAGAGTTTTTGGAATGATGATATATGTGGAATGTTCCATAAGTGGTTTATTTTTATTGCATAATTGAGGTGACAAACTCCTTCCTCTCACTTTCCTTGGCAATACCCTTCTGGGGAAAATGTTTGTATTTTATTCTAAAATATCAAACATAGACTACTTTCCAACCCTGATTCCGTATCAAAATCATGTGTGCATGCAATAATTATACTTGTATTTATGTGATTATCTGACTGTCTCCCCCACTGGACTGGAGCTTCCAGCAGGGCAAGGTGGATCCAAGTTGTTCTAGGAAATGTCAGCATCTGCCAACATGGTGCCTGACCAACAAACCCCTCCTGGATTCTGGCCGTCATGGTTAGCGAACCACCAGAGTTAGCATCCTTTCACAATGTTTCAACTGCATGAGAGCCACACTGGAGACCATTTCTAGTGCATCTCTAGTTGGGGTGGAAATGCCCAGAAGGGATCCTTTTGGGCTAAGCGGAAGTTTGGTGAAATGAGTGTCAGCTAATGTGGACGTTCCGGGTCAACAGCTGTTCTCCTTTTGGCACCATTTTAAATTGAGTGGACAATCCCCTTGGTGGGAAGAATTTTGCACAAAATATGTTTGTGGGGAAGGAGGAGAGACATAGACTCCCTGGGGGCTGTTAATTACATCAGAGGAAACCAGAAAGCACAGATCAAAGAGCAGAGTTGGCATTTTACTACTTATCCTTAAAGGACTAGAAGTCAAATGATCAAAATGTGAAGACCTTTGTTCTAGTTCTCTAGGGGACTATAAAGGAAAGTGGGGATGGGAGTGGAAGTAAGAGGTGGAAATGCTCAAGGTTGATTCTCTAAGTGGGACCCCAAGGGTTCAGAGGCAGACTGACTGGCGTCCAGCTCCAGACTAACCCAGTTGGAGAAAATGGAGATAGGAGGTAGCCTACAGTGTTTTTATTATATTGTGGAAAATCAGAAAGATGATATATAGTATCTGAGTGAGTGAAGAATGAATGTAAATAGCAGCAGTAAATGTGAATGACTGTTATAGTTAATAATTAACTTTAATTTAATTAGAGAATTGAGGATGAGCAGAACCGCAACAGGTAAGCCTGGAATGGGGGCTGGGGTGAGATGAGAGTTGCATGTCTCTTGGCATCTCTCTGGCTATTCTCATCAGTCATCACCGAGTTCCTATTAGTAGAACTGCCTGTGGGCCAAAACCTCCTGCCCTGCTCCTCCTGCCTGTAAATGATTTTGCTGATTTAGTGCTTTATATTTCTGTCCATCCTATTCTTAGCATAAATCAGGCTTTCTCTGCATTTCCTTGAAGCTAAATAAAATTAAGCTATGGGATACTCCCTGCCTCTGGCATGTATCTCCCAGAGCATCTGTGAATAGACGCTGTTGTGTGTGCACACAATGGTCTCCATTCAATTAGGAAGCACTTGTGCACATCTCCTCTAGAAAGAGAGCTCTTTACCTATATTAGTCCGTTTTCACACTGCTGATAAAAACACACCCGAGACTGGGAAATTTACAAAAGGAAGATGTTTAATGGAACTTACAGTTCCACACGGCTGGGGAGGCCTCGCAATCCTGAGAGAAGGCAAGAAGGAGCAAGTCACATCTTACATGGATGGCAGGAGGCAAAGAGAGAGCTTGTGCAGGGAAACTCCCATTTTTAAAACCATCAGATCTCATGAGACCCATTCACTATCAGTAGAACAGCATAGGAAAGACCCACCTCCGTGATTCAGTCATCTCCCACCAGGTCCCTCCCATAACATGGGAATTGTGGGAGCTACAAGATGAGATTTGGGTGGGGACACAGAGCCAGACCATATCCTTACCCAAAATGCATTTGTGGTGGCCTACCAGCTTGGGAAGTGGTTAATGAAAATGACATTGGTTAATGAAAACTATAGTCAAGGTTTGAAAAATCTTGTAATGTGAAAACAACTTTAAAAAAATTTAAAAACAATACAGTATGGGAAAATTAGAAGCTATAAGATGAAAGGGGGCAATATTTTTTAAAACTTACCAAGAGCAAAACTTTAGGGGTAGAAATTAGATCAGTGGTTGCCAGGAGCCCCTGGGGGTAGGGAAATGGTATAGGCTGCAGAAGGGTCAGGGGAGCACTGTGGAGGACAGAAATAATCCACATCAGCACTGTCCAATAAAAATGTAATTTGAGCCACAAGTGGGAACCACTAACTTTTAATTTTCTATAGGTAAATTTTTAAAAAAGAGACATAGGAATAGGTGAAATTTTTTTTGATGTTTTATTTAACTTAATATATAAAATACTATAATTTCACTCTAAAATAAACATAAAATTATTATGATTTTTTGCATTTTACACTTATGACACATTTGATTTTGTGCTGGCCACATTTCAAGGAGCCGTGTGTGGCAGGTCTGTGGGCCACACAGTTCAACACAGTTTTGGTGGTGGTTTCATGACTGTATACATTTGTCAAAGTCTATCAACTATATGTCTTAAAGGGTGACTTTTACATGTGTATATTATATCAATTTAAAAAAATTCCTGATAGCCATTATTAGCCAATGTATGTTCCAAGCATATATTAAAATTATTGTCTCGAAATTAATTTCAGAAATTTCCAAAATAAAAGCTAAGAGCATACATTAGAATCACCTAAGGTTAGTAAGTTTCATAGACTTCATGGGGGTGTGGGTGTATGTGTGTTTCCATTACACAGCTTAGTTTAGAAAGGTCTAGTGAAAATTTAATTTGACATCGCAATTCAATAAGAAAAGGATTTGCATATGTTTGGCAAGATAAAGATGAACCCAAATTGTTTTGAGAAAGACAGTGCTATTTTAAGAAAGCTTGTCATTTTCTCTTTTGTTTTATGGCTACTTCTCTTGCAGCAGTATTAAAAATCACTGTCTCTTGACTTCCTTCTGTTTCTATTGTATAATGTGTTCTGCAGTAACTGTTTTGACAGTAGATCTGCCTGCAGGCACTTTTGGGGCATGGGGAAGGATGGTACTCATGTACCCACTTGGTAAGGGGAGGTTGTCGGGGAGTAAGTTTAACTTTCATCAGTAAAGCTAGGAAATTTTTTTAGCTGTACGACGGTGTGTTAGTAGTTACAAATAATATTGTTTGCTATTTGATAGCTATTTTGATGTTTTCTTTTTTTCCACCAGAAAGTCCATATTTAAGTTTTGCTGAAGCTTACATAAACTTTCACAATTTACAAATGAATATGTCTAGGAGAAATAGGCCAAAGGATATCTTCGAAATGGTTTTGAAACCCAGATATCTGGGCTGAAAATAAAAAGATAAAATTTGTTAGGGTTGAAAAATCAATTCCATAAGTTTGGTCTGGGGAAGACCCAGCTGATAAGAAAATTATCCCACAATATTCATAGACTAAATCTTAGAGCACAAAATGTGATGTAGTTGTTTGAGAACTTTATAACCCGCAGCATACATTTAACAAGTGGGCCACAGATTAGGCAGAAGGCAAATCCTTCTCAGGTTGTTTCACCTTAGTTTAGAGTTTAGTTCGGTGGTCTGTTAGTCCATGAAGCAGTTACTCCATTGTTCTTGCTATCAAGATGAATTTTATATATAGCAATGAAAATCAGATTTCAATGTGCATTGAAAATGCAAATCCTTGTGCCCCATTTGTAGGAATTTCTGGTTTAATAGACAAGGAATGGGGCCTAGAATCTGCTTTCTCAGCATGCATTCCACGTGATTCTTGTGCCAGCAGACTCCACCCTGAGAAACTCTAATCTGCAACAACCAGTTAAACTTTTACTAGGTTTTCTCTACAGATTAGGCACTGTGATAAATTCAAACAAAAGGCAATTTCTTTGTCATGAACATGCTAATGTAACTTACAAGGCGGTATGCTGGGAGTGGTACAGCCAGTATGAATGGGAAGGAGCTCAGAGCCAGGAGCCAGTGCCACCAACAGTCGATTCAGGTTAATGGAGACAAAAGTGCATGTCCACCTCGTGGGAAATCTCATGAGCTCCAAAAGGGAGAATGGCTTTCCTGGGGGAAGCAGCTGCACTTAGATATGGACTGCAATGTTGTTGAAGCACTTAGGAAATTTTAACAAGAAAATTGACTATGACAATTAAGAAGCAGATGCAAAAGAAATGCATTTGATCATTGTCAGAGGTTCTTAAACTTGAATGTGCATTAGAGTCACCTGGAGGACTTGTTAAAATACAGATTTCTGGGTCCCATACTCAGAGTTCCTGATTGAGTAGGTGTGGGGTGGAGCCTGAGAATTTGCATTTTTCTGACAAGTTCTCAAGTTATGCTGATCTGGGGGCCACACTTGGAAACCCACTGCTCTTAATGAATTTGGCATCTTGATTTACCAAAAATCCATAGATGATGACGACGGGTGCAGATTGTGAGGGCGAGAATGGGGAGGGCAATGATTATCAGGGTGTGACCTTGAAACCCCACTCATGGGCTATGTTACTCTCTGCTTTTTTTTCCTTCTATGACTTTTTTACTCTCAGAGCAACTGGTCAAACCAAAAATACTTTGGGGGTGGGGACAGGAATGTGGCTATGGAGAATAATTTGAGAACTATAAATCAGTTTTTTTCTTTCCTAATTGAGGTTTTATTGGTTGTGTTGAGGATCAGTACACAGACATTCCAATTTGTACACAATTATGTACTGAAACTCTAAAAAGCCATTTTAATTCTTTTTAAATTCATTGCAGTTCTTTTTAAAAGTTATTCCAATGACTCTCCACCTTAAAATTTGGAAGCAAATTTTCCTTAAGAGGATATCAAGTACTAGTATCTTCAAATGTTGATAAGCTGTTACATACGTCATACCAATTCACAATTTAATAACATACACACTGCATACTCAAATTTCAGTCTTTCACAGCATAATGCATTTAGGAAAACAGGACTACCACGACCAAAGATGCTACAGACTGCACACTGTTCTGACAGAGAGAGCCATGACCAAAGATGCTACAGACTGCACACCGTCCTGACAGGGAGAGCCATGACCAAAGAGCAGTATTTTTTAGGAAACAATTCTACTAAAAGCCAACATGAAAATAGAAGTAATCACAAATGTTCGAGACATTAAATGCAGGACTGTGACTCCATATTGCCATTTACTATGCTTTCTGTTATAGGATATGGAAACTAGTCCCCCATCTATAGAATGTTAATCTGACTCCCAAGACAGTCAAAGCCTGCCATAATTCAATATCCCACACTATTTTCTGGTTGTACCAGAAAATAAAATAAACAACCAGCGAATGATTTTACCTGTTAAAGAAAAGCATTTACCCTTGAAAAATGGGTGAGTTAGGATTCCCTCCTTCTTAAAAATATTTCTAGAACTACTAAAAAACTTGTATTTACAAAACAGTAGATAAAAATATTCCTCTGGATTGTACAAGAAGGGAGACAGGGACACTGATAAGACATAGCATGTGATATCGGTCAGACTTGCTGTCGTTCTCTGTGGCTTCATCCGAGGCTGGACTTTCCTTATTTTCAGTGTCTCCATTTTCTGTAGATAAATCTTTAGTTTCTTGATCAGCCACTTCAGCCTGTTTTTCCTCTGCTCCTTTTTCCCCTTTTGTTTGTTTTTTTTGTTTTGTTTTTTGCTTGTTTGTTTGTCTGAAGATTTATCCTTTCCTGCTGCCTTTTGGGGCTTTGTTTCACTTTGTAGGAGCAGGTTTAGTGGACCACTTTGCAGATCTCTTCTTGGGGGTCTCCCTTTCCCGACACTTCAGCTGGGCTGACCTTCCCCCTGGGCATTTTGGTGGCGGGGAAACTGTGGGCTGGGTGTCTGCAGGCTGTGGTGCACCGAGAGCCTTCCTGCACCGAGAGCCTTCCCGAAACTGGGCTGCCTGGCCACAGCTGCTGCTGTTCCCATCCGAGAACTACAATCTTATATTCAGCATGCAGCCAAGTACTTCTAAAGCTCTGATCAGGACTGCATGTCTCAGATTTTATTTTAGAAAACCATAGGTATGGAATATCATATTTTATTATGAAGGCTGTTTAATCCACTGCTTATAGAAGTCTTAAATCTAAAACTGTACTCATGACGTTAATCCCCAAACTTGCTCCTCCTCCAGTGTTCTTTAGAAATGGCACTGTCATCTGCCCATCTTCTCAGTACCACAGGCTGGCTTCATCCTGGACATCATTCCTTCTCTCACACACTTTCATTCCTGCATCTAGTCACTCAGAAAGTCCCATCAGTCCCATCTGCTGACATACGTTACATCTGTCTACTTCTGTTGCCTTCACTGCCTCCACCTTGTCCAGTCTACCAACTCTCACAACTCTCAACTGGCTCTTCCCACATCTTCTTGGGCTCCCTTCTGGTTATTATTGTATAGGAGGCAGAGAGATTTTTTTTTTAGAAACACAAATCACATCAAGTGTACCCTGTACTTAAGACCCTTCAATTGCATCCCAATGTTTTTAGGATAATCCTTAAATTCTCAAAATGGTCCCATGGGCCCTGCATGACATGGCCTCACCCACATTTTTAGCCTCATTTGCAGCCATTTCCCTGTTTGTTCTCTACACTCCAGTCCCACTGACTGTTTCACTTCCTGAACTAAAGGTGTTTAAAGCCACTGCTCTTCACTGAGATACTCCTAGACGAATATTCCAGGGGTATCCATAGAGAAGAGGGTGAATGTGACACTTGCAGATGACATTTTAATTAAGATTAAAACTGACAAATGGCCCCAGTCTATTGCTTTTTGAAAACGAGGTCTTGGGAAAGAACCACTACTTGTCCTTGGAGCGCCTGGGCGAGTTAGAAAATGGTGCCCCTCCAGGTGAGTGCAGTCCCTGAGCTGCATGGATTGGATTTCAGCGTCTACGCACCCAGGGTGAGGCACTCTGTGGAGGACGTGACCTGCACAGCCAGAATGGTGACCTCCTCTGGAGATCTCAGTCGGTTTGCTTCCAAATTGAAACAGGTATAAATAGATTTGTCTTATTTAGAAGCTGAATGACTATGGACAACTTCTGGAGCTCCCTGGTAGCCCAGTAGTGGTTTTATAATAATAATTAATATGAACAGCTTTTACCACGAGGCTGTAAAAGTTGTTCTTTGCATGGCTAGGATGACATGGCTTTCCAAGCCAGCATGGTTCTGTCTATGCTGCTAGCTCTGTAGCTGTTGTTTTTCAGAGTTGAAGACCAAGCGTGATTTACAACCTAGAATGTCTCTAGCTGCTGGCATCTAAGTTTGGCACTGAGCACTTAAAGCCCCCAGACTGTGGTGTTTTACTGTGTGGAGGAAGGCCTCGTTGGAGAAGCACAACATTTTTTCATCTGACATGTTTGCTCTTGTGGAGATGGCTTGAAGTATTTGAGTCCTGGCAGCAGAAAACATGGGAGGAGACTTAATTCTTGCTGAGCATGAATCATCCTATACAAATTAAAAGTGATCACTTTTAAAAGCAGTTTCATTGCTGGTATAAAACTATTTGTCAATCATTAGATTGCTTTGATGTGTATATCATATATCTGTGTGTCTCTGCCAGGATCCTAGCATGAACCTCTCCCTGAACAAACACTGAATAAATATTGCTATGATTTTGCTTATTACTGATACTTTTGTCTTTGACTTAGAGACAGTTTAGTTTCTTGTTTTTAACTCTATGTTGAATATGAGTTCTGTTATTTTTCCTTCTTTTTAATATTTATGGAAGTGCCTAAATTTTCCTAGGGGTGAGGTGGGGAATATAGGAAAGTATGAAAAACAACCACACACGCACAATTCCTTTGTAATTTCAAACGCTAATGGACACTCTCTGGAGGTCATTGCCAGATCTCTCAGTAGGAACAGAATTTGTATCTGGGAGCAAGTAATCAGTCTGTAAATGTTTGTTATGATACTGGAATTGCCAAATATGCTGTATCTAATTGAATTTTATTACTGGGGCATGAAAGGCAGTTGGTTGAACGTTGCCACTGAAAAGAATATATTGTGGCCAGCAGACTGTTGCCTATATAGCGCTGTAGCTGGGTTTTTCAGGCCAGCTGCACTTTGAAAAGTTCTGGATGCTGTAAGTATTGGAAAGGTTGGGTCCTTCTGAGCACCAGGAGGGAAGGATCTGTTCCAGGCTTCTCTCCTTGGCTTGTACATGGCTGCCTTCTTTTGCCTTCACATCATCTTGAATTTGGACATGTATCTCTGTGTCCAAATTTCCCCTTTTTATAAGGATTCCAGTCGTACTGGATTAGGGCCCATCCGAATAGTCTTGTTTAAATTGATTATCTCTATAAACACCCTATATCCAAATAAGGTCACATGCTGAGATCCTGGGGCTTGGGATTTCAACATAGAAATTTTGAAAGGACATAATTAAACCCATCACATAACCCGTAGTTGAACCGCAACACAAATTAGCCTCAGAAATCAAGCTGTATTTATTTTGTGTTTGTTTTTATTTGCTTTTTAGCTATACTTATTTTGGAATTGTCTATAAACTGAACCAATTTCCATAAAGTAGTTGACTTTTATTTCTTTTTTCTAGACCCACCAGAGTGCCATAGTATTGGTTCTGCAGTCAACACTGCGCTCACTCTCTCTCGCTATCTCATTCTCTCTTTCGCACACACTCTCTCGTTTGTTTCATGAGTCATTAGGCCAAAAAGTGTTAGGTAAATGAAAGCAAATATGACAGCAGCACCTTGAACAAGAGGACCACTTCTTTCCCCCTCAAGTCCATGACCTGTAACATGTCTAACATTCCGGTTCTGAGGATTTTAAATGTAATTAGTTGATCTGTAGTGTGTTTTCACTTGACACCTTGCTTTAGTTACACCATTCTTGCATATCCCTCATTTTCCACATTAGCCTTGTTTAGTTGTGTAATTTTGACATTCACAGCTCTCCAGTGCTTTGGGCTGAATGTTTATTCCAAGAACTTGCAGCTGACTTTTCTAGCAGATCATTCTGATGTTGTCCAGGGATGCCGTCACAGGTGCAGGTTCTCGAAGCACCTTTCTACTATCTTCCTTTTCTACTCTGGGCCTTTCCCAGTTTCTGGGAGGTCAAGGAATCTGCCAAGCCTCTCTCTCTGTAGCCCACCAGCATCAGTCATACTTGTATGCTCCATCTGTACTTTATTGGTGTTTTTTTGTTTGTTTTGTTTTGTTTTATTTGTTTGTTTTGAGACAGGGTCTCACTCTGTCACCCAGGCTGAAGTGCAATGGTGCAGTCACAGCTCACTGTAGCCTCAACCTCCCAGACTCAAGTGATCCTCCCACCTCAGCCTGCTGAGTAGCTGGGACTACAGCTGCCACCACACCTAGCTAACTGTTTGTTTGTTTTAGTAGAGACAAGGTCTCACTGTGTTACCTGGCTGGTCTTGAACTTCTGGGCTTAAGCGATCCTCCTGCCTCAGCCTCTGAAATTGCTGGGACTACAGGTGTGAGCCACAGTGCCCGGCTCCATCTGTACTTCAAAACTCACCCCACTCCCTGTTCCCGCAGCACGTCATGTGCTAATGTGACTGGTCCTCTTAGCTTCTGGGCCCTGAAATACAACCCATATTTTGTTCCCCCTATCCTAAGAGATCAGGTGGAATGGAAGATTTTCTCCCTTTTGTATTAAATGAGTCAAATTTTGTCTCTCCTCAGATATATTCCAAAATATCAGTAATCTGTTAATAATAAAACGGCTTATCCCTTCAGAAAACAGAATTTAGGGTTGGTTAGATAATACACATTATCAATCATCATCATCATCATCGTCATCGTCATCATCATCATCATCCATACCTCTCTAAGCCTGTAGCAGGGTGGAATAGCATGAGCTATCGATTGTACCTGAGCAGAGGAAGGTCTGGAACCCCATCTCTCCACAAGAAATTAAGTGGCTTGAGAGGCCATCTTAGATCTGAATAATTTCAGTGCCAAAGACCAAAACCCCTTCATAAGCTGCAATTAGACTCTCCCTGATTGCCATGCCTGGCTTTCTGTTGGAGAAAATCCTAGAGGAAAATGAAAACTCCCAAGGAGCTGGGTAGCCAAGAGAGGAGCCCAGACCTTCCATCTGGTGACCTGATGGTTCTGGCATTTGACCTCTCTGAAGATAAGAAGCCCAGGGTATTACATATGAATTGCAATATTTGAATTGACAAAAGTACTCTTTCCAGGGTAGATATGCTATCAGAGCTTAGATATAAGGATGTTTTAAAAATTTCATTCAGAGATCAGGTGCAGTGGCTCACGCCTATAATCCCAGCACTTTAGGAGATGGAGGCAGTGGATCACCTGAGGTCAGGAGTTCGAGACCAGCCTGACCAACATGGCAAAACCCCGTCTCTAATAAAAATACAAAAATTAACTAGGTATGGTGGCACACGCCTGTAATCCCAGCTACTTGGGAGGCTGAGGCAGGAGAATCGCTTGAACCTGGGAGGCAGAGGTTGCAGTGAGCACAGATGTCACCACTGCACTCCAGCCTGGGCAACAGAGTGAGACTCTGTCTCAAAAAAAAAAAAAAAAATTTCACTCAGAGACCTGAAGTGTCAGGCCCAGCAATAGTTCTTTGGCCTTTGACGTCAGTCCTAGGAGCTAGCTCTCTAGCACTAGGGACTATTCTTGTGTTTAGTTTCACCTCCTCTCTTCTTGGGGTAGATCACAATCAAATAGCTCCCAGTTCCTTCCTTTGGGAAGACAATGACCTTGTCTTCCCCACACACATCCATACAGCACTACTCTGTGGACTCCACACCCCAGGTCCAGAATAGTCAGGGTGGCTACTCTAGGACTAATCTCTTTTCCTATCTCCTGGTGAAATGGTTTTAGCAGACGTTGGTCTCTGGCAGCTGTTAGTTTCCCCTGTCATCACTATATTAAGACGTCCTTGGCCAAGCATGGTGGCTCGTGCCTGTAATCCCAGCACTTTCGGAGGCTGAGATGGGAAGATCACTTGAGCCCACAAGTTCAAGACCAGCCTGGGCAACACAGGAAGACCTTGTCTCTACTAAAAATAAAAAAAATTAGCCAAGTGTAGTGGTACGCACCTGTGGTCCCAGCTACTTGGGAAGCTGAGGCAGGAAGATCACTTAAGCCCAGGAAGTTGAGGCTGCAGTGAGCTGTGATTGGGCCATCGCACTCCAACCTGTGTGGCACAGCGAGACTCTGTATTTTTAAAAAAGAGAATAAAAGACCTCCTAACCCATGGCTTCTTTAACTGTTTGCTTACACACTGGGGCCTTCAGCAAATTAAGAAAACCTTGGTGAGCTCCTGAATAGTGATGCTAGGCCTCAGCCACATACAAGGGAGTCCTGGAGTGTGTTCATGGTTCTACTTAGCTTGTAGAGCAGACCTCTTTTTACTGCCAGACTCCTAAGCTACTAATGGATCAGTTGTCAGGGATGGGTATACGCAGAGAGAGCCTGTCTGCAGATTTTCCTACTCATTCTCTATCAGGTGCTAATTTCAAATAGGCAGAAAAAGAAAGGACAGCCTGCAATGCAATAGAACTTTCCTTTGGGAGGAATTTTTTCAATAAAAAAAATAAGCTATGACAGGTTTTACTTCAACAAAGAATTGTTATGTAACTGGAATCATAAAGATTCTTGCATTTATATTGAAATAAATGTTTGGGTGATTTATTTTCCACAACTTTTGCTATTAATTAATGAAACAGAAAAATTCCATGCTAACTAAAAGCAGCAACTGGTGGTACTTGCTAGTATTAATACCTTCTAGTTACAAGTTGGCTATCTGAGAAACCCTTCTTGATTTGATTCATTAACCCCATGAATGAATCATGAACAGGAGATCCAGCCACAGAAAACTATAGTTCCTACAAACAGATCCTAGGAAGGTTTGATACCATGGGGGTTCTGAGCTTGGGCTACTCACCACATTTATTGCCACTCTTTAGACCCCGAAAGCCTCAGCAAAGTGTATATCTCTTAAGATCCTATTATCCAGCTTTAACTCCCTTTCCCAAATCCAGGAAATTATACAAGTTATTTAGAAAATTCTTGCATTGCATGTTTTTGGTAGGATGTTAAGACGTTAAAAAATGGCACTCCAACTTTGTGTTTTGTTGCATAATAGGAGAAGAGAGCAAAGAAAGGGTAACATCATAAAGACCATAATCATGCATGCAAAATGCATGTCCACACCCAACAGAGGGGTGGGTGGAATTCAAGACCAGTTTGTGTTGGATTCCAAGATAAAAACAGACTAAGTGGATGTGCCTGTGTTTCCTCAAGGGAAGAATTTGTGGTATTTACTAGCATAAAGCAATCACTTAAAAGTTGAGTCAAATATTCCTGTACTTGCTTATAGGCATAGTCTATAATAAGGTAATGATTCATCTAGTTCCAACTTCACAGTAATAATCTTGGGTCATAGATGTGGAAAAAGGATTACATTTATCTGGTTTAATCTCATTTTACAAACAAGGAAAATGAAGCCTGGAAAATTTGTTTGAGCAATATGCTCTGTAACATCTCGTAACTCCCAGTGGCATCATTTTCCACAAAAGAGGCAGAGTAGAGGGAAGAAAATGGTGTCCACAGGCCAGGGTCAGGGACCAGCCATACTCCAGTCCCTGCTGGTGACTGCCCCCAGCCATCCTGGTGGCCTCAGCTGAGACCCAGGCCCTCCCCCAAAAGAGGTGTCCCAGGATAACTCAGGTATCACTAGTCATCTGGCGGATAAAGGCAAAGTTTGTATGCAAGTGGCAATTTTGGGGGGACATTTAAATGTTTCCATGCCTCATTTTCCTCTTCTATAAAAAGGGAATAATAGTGTGTTTGTTCTAAATCACTTGGATACTTACTAAGCACTTAATAAATATTAGTTGTTATTATTTTCTTTTTTCCATTCTCACTTCTTTTCCCTCTCTGCCTTCCTCCCTCCTCTTTTCCCTCCTTTCCTTTTTATACCCCATCTCCATTGTTTTCAAGCAAAATATATAGGGCATGAGAGGTATTTTTCTTTAAAACTCTGGCTATTTTTGTGTTTTCTTCCCAGAATTTCCAGAACTCAGTTTTATCAGTATGTTTTGAGAACCCCACTGGGGGACATTTAGTTTGTTTCCAGGTTTGTTTCGGTTCTATTGGAATCCCTCCTCTTCTACTTTGTAGCCCTGTGATCTCTTCAAGAGATGATGATCTTCAATGGCATTTTGGGGGTGATGTTCAGGTGGCAGCCAAATTGGAGGGGACCGTGGAACAGCATGTGGGACTACTAATTCTAAGGGCGTCATTGTGGAGAGTAAGCGCTAGATCGTAACATAGGAAGGGTGAGGGAAATGTCTGGGAGTGTTTTTTGTTTGTTTGGAGCTGGGATTTTTAGATCCAGAAGATTTTCAACATATTTATTAGTTTAGCAGAAGGAAACAGAGGAATGGAAGAGATTGAAGATGTAAAAGGGTGAGGGAATACTTGTCTGAAAGCTTGGCATGGGCCGGGCGCGGTGGCTCAAGCCTGTAATCCCAGCACTTTGGGAGGCCGAGACGGGCGGATCACGAGGTCAGGAGATCGAGACCATCCTGGCTAATATGGTGAAACCCCGTCTCTACTAAAAATACAAAAAACTAGCCGGGCGAGGTGGTGGGCGCCTGTAGTCCCAGCTACTCGGGAGGCTGAGGCAGGAGAATGGCATAAACCCGGGAGGCGGAGCTTGCAGTGAGCTGAGATCCGGCCACTGCACTCCAGCCTGGGCGACAAAGCGAGACTCCGTCTCAAAAAAAAAAAAAAAAAAAAAAAAAAAAAAAAAAAAGAAAGCTTGGCATGAGATCAAGAATAAAAGGGCGAAGACTTCCTGTGATGGAAGGCCAGGAGCCAGAAACAGACAAGCAAGTCTACACAGGAGCTTTAGAAAGAGGGTTCCCCAGGATAGGCTTTGCGATTCTCAGTGTGGAGGGATCTGGAGTAATCTGCTGAGATTAAGTATTGGAGGAATAGGAACAGATTAGGGGAGAGTTTTATAGGAATTTTTAGAGACAGCCATTATCAGAAATGTGACAGGGAGGGAACTAATGATGGATAAAAGGATTCTTGAGTAACATTAAGTGCCCAGTCAAGATTAGACAGCAGGCGTTTGAAGTGGAGCCAACTCAACTTTCTCTGGCTGTGCTTGGTACAGCTAAGTCAAGAAGCAGCAAGACGTTTCATGAGGAAAAATAAATTTTTAACACTCTGTTACTCTTTAACGGAGAGCAGGAATTGAAGCATCCTGCTCTGAAGACAATTCAAAGACATCCAATAGAGATGGCATAAATAACAAAAATTCGAAAAGTGTATTGTTCCCCAGCCTTGTTTTTAGGCTCAAATAAACACCCCATTAAGTGGAATGTATACCTTTATCACTTAGAATACTCAAGTTTCGGGGTGCCACTTAAAAATAAGGCAGATGCTGTACTTGGCTAGGGAAAAGGTATGTCTCTGGCAGGTGGGATCCCTTCACCAGGTCCATGAGATGGACTTGATTGGAAGCAAATACAGAATTGGAGATGGTCAATCGAACGGAAGCTCCTCAGTTCCTAGATCAATTTCTGGTACATGGTAGGTAAAGGAGAAATACTCTGTGAATAAAGTACAGTTGTCGCTTGGTATCCATGGAAGATTGATTCTAGAATCTCCTGAGGATCCCAAAAATCCACAGAGGCTCAAGTTCCTTATATAAAATGATGTAGTATTTGCATATAACCTGCACCCATCCTCCTATATATGTTAAATCATCTCTAGATTACTTAGAATACCTACTGCAATGCAAATGCTATATAAATAGTTGCTCTACTGTATTTTAAAATTTCTGTTTTTTTCTTTGAATATTTTAAATCTGTGGTTGGTTAAATTCATGGATATGAAATCCATGGATATAGAGGGCCGACTATATATATCTGTATGTATTTGAGTAAATGTATGAATTTATTCATGTCCCTTTGGAGCACTAGTCATATGAGACATAGTAAAATGTGGAAAATCCTGACTATATTGGTCTTTTGGTAGCCCTGCCCACGTCACTTAACATGTAGCTGTGGTAAAAGCAAGTTTTCAAGTTCCTGTCAAGAGAGTTGAACACATTTACTCTCTTCTGCTTCTCTGACTCCTTCATTTCCTCTCTTCAAAAAGTCATGGGTTGTCAGAACTTTTACTGAAAACAAAATCTAAGTTGATATTCTAAGACATGAAAGAGTCAGAATCAAACAAGTCCATTAATATTTCATTCTTTCCTATGCAGTACTCCAAAGCATGTTTGGTGATAACTAAGGAATAGTTTTGTTTTGATTGATATAAACAGTTATTTCTTATTTATTTCATGATCACCATGGTAAGTGTAAACCAAAAATAAAATTCCAACCACCTGAATGGACCCTTCCTCTCGGCCAAGGGCATTCTAAAGTTAACCCGAAAAACTAGTTTAGACCATGATGGGAAAGGGGAGCCAGACATGACTCATTATTCCCTCCTCCTTTTTGGAATTACTGATAGAACAGAGTCTTTTAAAGTCTGATAAGAAACATTAACAATCTGTTCTCTGAAGCTTCCTACCTGGAGGCTTCATCTGCGTGATAAAACCTTGGTCTCCACAACCCCTCATCTTAACCCAGACATTCCTTTCTATTGATTCTAAGTCTTTAGATAATAACAACTTTTTCAACCAATTGCCAACCAGAAATTCATTGAATCTACCTATGATCTGGAACTAACCAACCCCTGCCCACCAATTGTGCTGTCTTTCTGGACTGAACCAATATAGATCTTACATGTATCAATTGATGCCTTGTGTCTCCCTAAAATGTATAAAAGCAAGCTGTAGCCTGACCACCTTGGGCACATGTTCTCAGGATCTCCTGAGGGCTGTGTTACGGACTGTTGGTCACTCATATTTGGCTCAGAATAAATCTCTTCATAATATTTTACAGAGTCTGCCACTTTTCATTGCCATAGACCTGGTATAGAAATTTTAAGAGTGGATCCTTAGTCCTTAAAAAACTCTATCTAGTAGAGACAACATTCCAAGGACCTGGTTAAGTGAGGCTGCTTGCCAGAGATACACTTTTTCCTTAGCCAAGTATAACATCTATTAGAGATAAGTAATGGTTCCATATGGTACTTGGTAACAGAGGCTGAGAGAGAATGGGTGTGGGAGAGACAGCAAGTGCTATAGGAGTACTTGATGATGTGGTGATCTTCCTTGAGGATTCTGCCATGACATTCAGTTTTTATGTACAAGATCCAGGCACAGTCGTCACTGGGTATCCACGGGGAGTTGGTTCCAGGACCTCCTACAGATACCAAAATCCAGAGATGCTCAAGTCCCTGACATAAAATGGCATCGCATTTGCCTATAACCTAGGAATCTCCTCCTGTATACTTTATATCATCACTAGATTACTTATAACACCCAATGCAATATAAATGCTATGTAAATCTTTGTTGTATTGTTTAGGGAATAATGACAAGAAGAAGTCTGTACATGTTTAGTCACAGACACAATTTTTTTTCAAATATTTTCTATTCATGATTGTTTGAATCCACCGATGGGGCACCCACAGATATGGAGGGCTGGCTGTATTTCATCAAGTTTCAGTGTAAAGGATGGCAGGGTAATGACTCACCCAGATGATACTTTTATAGTTCCTCCTGTTTCCTTCCTTTGGTGGATGAGGGGAATGCTGTCATGCTCAGAAGTTGACAGTGGGCAGTTAGTTGCCTCGGTAAATGGCCTCTCTGTCCTCCCATGACTTAAGCCATAGTCTTGAGTTTGTCCTTTCTCCCAAATGCTATATCCAGTTCTGTTGACATTTACATCAAAAATATACACAGGGTGATAGAAACGTTGCTATCTTGTTAGGGATATGTTACCTAGGTGTATGCATTTGTCAGAACACATCAAACTGTGCAGTAAAGATCTGTGCATTTTACTCTCTCAATGATAACTTAATTCATATATGTAATGCATCCTAATATTTATAGTAATACACATTTTGTACTCAGAATATATAGCAGTATGCATGTATACATATACATATATATTGGCTATATGTGTATTCACACATACATACATTTATACATATATATGTATACACACACACATATTTACTATGTGTGTATTCACACACAGATACATACATAACTAGGGTCCAATCACCATCTCTACTGCTCCCACCCTGACCCGAGCCACCAACAGGACACCTGTCATCTCAATTGTTGCAGTTGTTTTCTGACTGTTCTTCCTTCTACCTTTGCCACCCCTGCAGTGTGTTCTTAGGAAGGATACTTCTTAAAACAGAAATCGGATCATGTCATTTCTTGACTCAGAACCCTCCAGTGGCCTTCTATCTCCATGCTCAATTGAAGTCAAAGCCTGGCTGGCATGAAGGCCCCAGATCCCACTACCCCAGTGCTCCCGCCACACCTTCTGTGCCTCTGGGACCACATTCCCTAACTAACCCTCTGGCTCACCACCTTCCGGCCCACTGACCTCAAACATCAGCTACATGAAGCTCTCCCTCCTCGGTGCCTTTGTACTTACTGTTGTTTCTCCCTGGAAGCTCTTCCCAGATATTCCTGTGACTTTCTCCCCTCACCTCCTTCAAGGTTTTAATCAATGTTGCTTTATCAACAGGGCCTTCCCTGATTATCAGATCAAAACTTCTAAGTCCCTGCTATTCCCTTTCTGCACAAAGAGTTGGCACAGTATATAATTAAGAGGATGCGCTCCGCTGCCAGACTGTCTGGCCTCACATCATTTTCTAGCTATGTGACTTGGTGCCTCAGTCTGATCACCAATAAAGTGGGGATAACTATTATGTCATTAGGGTTATTGTAAGGATTCATTGAATTGATATATGAAAAGCACTTAAAACAGTGCCCGGTGCATAGTAAGCTAATGTTAATGTTATTGCTCTTGCTTGCTTCATTATTTTTCCCATAGCACTTATCAATCACCTTCTCACCTGCTATATATTTAAGCAATTTTTTTTGTGGTTTCTTGCCATTAGAATGTATGTGCCATCAGAACAACAACTTTTTACCTTTTTTCCTCTATTTTCTTTCTTTTTCTTCACTACTATACCTTCATCACTTAGAATAGTGCCTGATATGCAGTAGGTACTTAATAAATATTGTGTAATCGATGGGTAAATGAGAGAAGAGTCTGTGCACTTTCAGGAGGCTGTAGGATAAGGTAGATTAGGGAAGGGGCTGGAAACATTTTCTGCAAAGAGCCAGATAGTAAATATTTTAGGCTTCATGAGTTACAACTACTCAACTTTGCTGTTGTGTCATGAAAGCCACCATCGATGATACATAAATGAATGAATGTGACTGTGTTCCAAAGAAACTTTATAAAAACAGGCAGTGGGCCAGATTTGACCATAGGTCATAGTTTGCCAACTCCTGAGTTGGGAAATAGTTTTTGGTTTTACTTTCCTCCTCGTTACTCCTCCCTTCAGCCTGCAATTAGTGCTACTCACTCAGAACTGAAATATAAATAACTTGAAAAGCATTACATTACCCCTTAGCATTTGGCTCAGTATTCATTAATTGTACAAATTTTCCATATGTCTCTTAATATTGTAATAGGAAATAAGATTAAGATTATATTTTGAACTTTCCAGCTATACAGTTTCAGGCCTCTGGTTTTCATTTCTCTTCTCCGGTAGCCGAAAACTGGTGATTCTGGCCAGGAGCACGTATGCTATAAAGGAACAAGCAGCATTGGCATTCCTCTTATTATATGGCCAAGAGTGTAACTGACACCCAGTTGGAATAGAAACCAACAGAAATTACCTACAAGACAAATTGTTTAGTTTATAAGATTATTTATAAAAACTTATTTCTCCACAAAACTGTTTCCTAGCCCACAGTTTTTACCACTCTTCTCAATCGATTTTATATGCTCACAGGTTTCTTCCAGCTTTTTAATGCATTGAGTTCTTGACCATGTGACAAACTGTAACTTTAACACAAAATATATAGCTTTTATTGTTGTAATTAAAGCAGACCCGAAATTATACTCATTTTGCTGCTATGATCCATTATAATTAGACATATAAGCAGTCCAACTACGTGACTGCAACTGATGTGAATTTGACGCAACCAGAAATGTTTTTTGTGTCACCTCTTCTGAATTTAGCAGCACATCCTTATTGTTGGTGCTGACAGTTTTCCACTTGCCATTTAATTATCTTCATCATTTTATATGTGTGGAAAGAGAACAAACCTGGACCATACTCCCCATTTGTTGGGATTTTCTTGCTCCCTGTATTGCGCATTTCTACAGCTGTGGTCCGTGGCTGCAGTTTCCAATCAGAGTGTGACATAACCTACTCCCAAGACACCTGGCCAGTGTGCCTCCTAGAGCAGTGCTGCTCAAACCATCTCTGGGGAAAGACTATTTTGTTTTTCTGTCATGAATTGATTCATTTTCTAAAATTCAATTAAAAAGAAAATTGAGTTGCCAGCAGAATGATCACATAATTGGATATCACAGCAAGGCCAAGTTACAATGTAATTTTTAAAACGTTTATTCTCAATTTCTGAACTTACAGTAGACCAGTAACAGTTAGTGCGCCAGCTCCAGTCCACAGACCATATTCTAGGCAACGCCACTTCAATGGTTTTCACTCCAGTGGTTTTCAAATGTTTTTAACCCAGTATAAAGTCTGCATTCTTAGGCTGTAAAACACATGAGTGTGTAGACACCTGTGCAGGCACACACACGCAGATACTCTGGAACCACTGGAATATCAGCCCCCTAAGGGCAGAACTTAGCTTTTCTTGGTCTTTTTCACTGTTCTGCCTCTAATACCTGGCACATAGTAGGCCCTCAATCAATATTTGTTGCAGATGTGTGTGTGTATGTGTGTGTCTGAATAATCAAATCAGAATTTTCACACAGTAATACTTAACCTTTACTCCTGCTGAAACAGCCTTTGTTGTCTATTTAATAAAAATAAATACTGATTTTAGCCTAATAATTCTATTTCAGCACATTCTAATTTTAGGAGTCGTGACCCATGGTTTATAAAACATTCCTGTAGAAGGTGCTCATGTATAGGAATTTATTATTCTTTTCTTCTCCAGAGCTTTGTGTAGCTGTTACTCACTCCTGTCTTCCTATGGGTATACATATCCCAGAACTGCTTACATCTAGGCAGCAGTCCACGTAGCCTGCATACTTACATTTGTGGGCCTGTGCAGGAAAATAGAGATAGATGAGTCTTAAGGTTTTTAAGAGCTAAAAAGAGGGGAAGAGTGAGGTTAGAGTTAGAGTGGGTAGAGCAATAACAAGTTGAAACAGACCCGCTGATGCTCCTCCATAATACTGGGGTCTAAGTTTGCAAACTCTTAGGAATAATGTCATTCTAAAATAGTACAATGAATTTGATTCACCTGCATCTTGAAGAGCATGAAATTTCACTTTTTAAGATTGTGGATAGCAAGCCTGATCATAATGATCACGTTTTATCTAAATGTATCTAAAAAGTTAAGGTCATGGCTGAGTGCAGTGTCTCCCACCTGTCACCTCAGCACTTTGGGAAGCCAAGGGGAAAGGATTGGTTGAGCTCAGGAGTGTGAGACCAGCCTGAGCTATATAGCGAGACCTGACCTCTACTAAAAATAAAAATTTAAAAAATCAGTTGAGCATGGTGGCACCCACCTGTGGTCCCAGCTACTGGGGAGGCTGAGGCGGAAGGAGCACTTGAGCCCAGAAAGTCAAGGCTGCAGTGAGCCGTGATCATGCCACTGCACTCCATCCTGTGTGACAGAGCCAAGACCTTGTCTCAAAAAAAGAAACAAAAAAACAAGTAAAGGTCGGGATGTAGTTTTCTGGCTTATACAGCTCAGACGAAGGTGATACTATCAGCCAAAACAGGGCATACGGGAGCCCGGATACTTAAGACATCAGAGTGTGTGTGTTTGCGGAGCCACTGAGTCATAGCTGCACACAGCAAGCATTTGGTGGGGAGCAGATAGCAGAAATACAGTCTGTTTTCAAGGAGTGCACAGCTTCGTCCAGGAGACAATCACTGTAAAATCAGGGCTGTCATGGAGGTGGCGGTCAGGCTGAGCTTGGAGGAAAGAATGCCTGACACACCTAGAAAACGTGTGTCCCAGGACATAGAAGAGGGCCCGAGCAGTAGGGGGATCAGTGCGTGTCATGGCACAGAGGTGAGAGGGCAGAAGTGTCTTCCAAGAAGGGCATGTCTTTACAGTATGGTGGGAGGCTGGCAGTCCTGTACATAGTTTATAGTTTGGATTAGAAACGTATGAGGGAGGTCAAGGTTGGTGATCCTAGTCAAGGTCTAATAGTTGTTTGATAAATAGCTACCGAATGAGTGAGAGGCATATGTGGGAACAATATGGCTTTTGGACTCAAATCTCACTTCTTCAGTGACCTTGAACAAATTCCTAACTTCTCCATGTAGTCATAATAATAGCTAGTAAGAGTAAATGTGGAGAAATGGAGCTTTCTTTCAACTGATCACAAGATCTTCAAATCTACTGCCATTTAATACACATCAGTTTTTCAATAGCAGCAGCATCCTTTATTCAAGAAGTAAAAGATCTTGGCTTATTGTATGAACCTTTTCATCAACTCTCTTCTGGTTATTCCTAAGCATTAATAGCAGAGAAGGCTCATTTCCTTTTACCTCATCCTATTTTCCCTTGCTGTTTCATTTATTTGATTACTTACTGGCTTTGCCTCTTTGTATTTTGTGGCGTTTCATTTTAGTGAACCAGAGAAGTAACTTTTACTAATGTATTATCATTAATACGCCCTCTTTTATACTCTGCCTTACAATCCTCTTTGAGTGGCTGTTCCATTTTCTGAATGTGCGTGTGCATGTGTGTGTTTGTATTTGTGAGGGTGGTTAAAATAACAAGTACTGTATTGTTTGGTTTTTAAATATTTAGTGATCCCTTAGTATGCTTGAGGTTATGATAGAGAAATAAAATATCTAAGACAATATATCATGGTTGAAGGCATTTGAAAATTTTATGGCTTAAATACATGGATAAAAAAATGAAAATGTTTCATTATGGAAAGCTTCAGATATAAAAATATAGATAGGATTCCCAGCTGGGTGCGGTGGCTCACAGCTGTACTCTCAGTACTTTTGGAGGCTGAGGTGAGCAAATTGCTTGAGCCCAGGAGTTCAAGACCAGCCTGGGCAACCTGGCGAAATCCTGTCTCTACAAAAATAAGCCAGGTGTGGTAGTCCCAGCTACTTGGGAGGCTGAGATTGGGGGGGATTGCTTGAGCCCAGAGAGGTTGAGGCTGCAGTGAGCCCTGTTTGCACCACTGCACTCCATCCTGGGCGATAAAATGAGACTCTGTTTCAAAAAATATTTGTATCAATAGATGGAATAGTATAGTGTACCCCTACATACCGCCACCCATTTTCAACAGTTATCAACTTATGGCTAATCTTGTTTTATCAGTATCTTTACCCTGATTTTCTTCTATTTTATTTTAAAGCAAATTCCAAATGTATCATTTCATCCATGAGTATTTTGCTACTTGTCTCTAAAAAATAAGGACTCAAAAAAGATAACTATAATAGCATTATTAATAACCTTAGAATGACAGTAATTCCTTAATATCAAATAAACACTGTTCAGATTCCTAGTTATATCATCCATTCTATACTAATTTTACAGGTTTTTTTTGTTTGTTTTCGAGCAGAGTCTCGCTCTGTCATCCAGGTTGGAGTGCAGTGGCGCTCCAATCTCAGCTCACTGCAATCTCAGCCTCCCAGGTTCAAGTGATTCTCCTGCCTCAACCTCCCGAGTAGCTGGGACTATAGGCACAAACCATCATGCCCAGCTAATTTTTGTATTTTTTAGTAGAGATAGGGTTTTGCCATGTTGGACAGGCTGGTCTCAAACTCCTGACCTCAAGTGATCTGCCTGCCTTGGCCTCCCAAAGTGCTGGATTACAGGGGTGAGCCACTGCACCTGGCCTTATTTTACAGTGTGAAGCCTCCTCAGGAGGCTAAGGTGGGAGGATCACTTGAGCCCAGGAGTTTGAGGCTAGCCTGGGCAATATAGCCAGACCCCAATTTTTAAAAAAGTTGTGTTGTAACATTAGATATCACCCTTGCTGCCAACACTCCCTACCTTTTCTGGTTTCACCACTTCCCCTGCCCCTGTTTTGCCCTTTCCAAGTGATTCTGAATTAATTTTCTAGGGATGTTAGAGCAGATTGGTGGTGAAAACGGTTTGGGCTCATGGAGTGGGAAGGAAAAAAATATGTGATGACAGATATATAGCAGAGAATCAGAAAACAAGGTTATATTTAAGAATCTAAAATGTTGCAGACATAAGGACCTACAATGGTTGAGGTTTAAAGGCAGAGATTTTTTGAATTAAAACCTGAATGGCTTCTTCAAAGCTGTTATTTTTGGATGAAAAGTAAGAAGCTGAGGAATGGGGAGAGGAATTCTGCCCTTATTTACCTTGTCAGCCAATTCCCACCTCATCTGGGCAGGGCTTGTTGTCCCAAGGACGAAAGACAGGCCTCAGTGTGTGTGAGTCTAGTGATTGAGTGTGCCTCAGAGCCAGTGGGCGGGCTTGGAAAAACACAAATTGCTGGGCCTGCCCCTGGAGGTTCTGATTCAGTAGACCTAGGGTGGGGTTCAGGGATTTGCATTTCTTTCTTTCTTTTCTTTTCTTTTCTTCTTTTCTTTTCTTTTCTTTTCTTCCTTTCCTTCCCTTTCCCTTTCCCTTTCCCTTTCCTTTCCTTTCCTTTCCTTTCCCTTTCCCTTTCCCTTTCCCTTTCCCTTTCTCTTTCTTTCTTTCTTTTCTTTCTTTCTTTCTTTCTTTCTTTCTTTCTTCCTTTCTTCCTTTCTTCCTTTCTTCCTTTCTTTCTTTCTTTCTTTCTTTCTTTCTTTCTTTCTTTTCTTTCTTTTCTTTCTTTCTTCCTTCCTTCCTTCCTTCCTTCCTTCCTTCCTTCCTTCCTTCCTTCCTTCCTTCCTTCCTTCCTTCCTTCCTTCCTTCCTTCCTTCCTTCCTTTCTTCCTTTCTTCCTTTCTTTCTTTCTTTCTTTCTTTCTTTCTGATGGAGTCTTGCTCTGTCGCCCAGGCTGGATTGCAGTGGTGCAATCTTGGCTCACTGCAACCTCTACCTCCTGGGTTCAAGCAATTCTCCTGCCTCAGCATCCCCAGTAGCTGGGACTACAGGTGCGCACCACAATGCCCAGCTAATTTTTGTATTTTTAGTAGAGATGGGATTTCACCATGTTGGTCAGGCTGGTCTCAAACTCCTGACCTCAAGTGATCTGCCCACCTCTGCTCCCCAAAGTGCTGGGATTACAGGTGTGAGCCACCATGTCTGGTGGGATTTGCATTTCTTACTAGCTCACAGGTGATGCTGCTGTTCCAAACCACTGACTTACTAGTACCTGTTTCTCCCTTTAGATCTGGTTTGGTTTTTGTTTTAAATTAATTTTTATAAGTACATAGTAGGTATGTGCCTTTATGGGGTACATGAGATATTGATACAGGCATAATGATCACATCAGGGTAAACGGGGTATCTGTCACCTCAAGCGTCTGTCATTTCTTTGTGTTACAGACATTCCAATTATATTCTTTAGTTATTTATGAATGTACAGTAAATTGTTGTTGATGGTTGTTACTCTGTTGTGCTTCAAATATGATCTCTCTTTTTAAGATAGTTTCTCTTTGCTGAGATTGTATTGCTGCATGCATTGGCAATCATTGTGTAACTGATTAACCTTCAAAGACAGCTCCTTGCAGGAAAAAAAAAAAAAAACTGTTGAGAAAGGTATGAGTAATTTGTGTGAAAACATATTCTATTTTCATAATGACCACAGAATACTGTGGCGTTCTACCAACCTAGTGGAATGTATGTGAACATTCTCCCTTTCTCTGGAAATTTCTTCTTTTAAGTGTCTTAGTCTCAGTGAATTCTATCTATCCTGGGTAAGAAGTTCAGGGTTCTCTTTTGAACCCAAGCATTTTACCCAAAGAAAGCTGACAAAGCTAGGACAGATGTTATTCTCACAGAAATTTAAAAGAAACTTGCTAGTTTTCTTATGGCCTTTCTTTTCTTCACAGAAAGACTGGGCAGCGAGCCTGACCTAAAACATCAGTTAGTCAGCAACCCTGCAAAAAATTATTGTGTCTTGCCAACGCTTTAGCCACCACACCCATGCCCGGAACTTTCCTTGGTATTTTACCCCATTCAAATCTGCTCTAAATGGGTCCTGACCAAACCTGAAATACACCCTGAACATATTTCTGTTAGTTTCCCCCCCGCTTTAGTCTCTTACTATAATATTTGAATCTTATACCCAAGAGCTTGCTTATCTAAAACTTTCCTAAATTTATTTTTATTAAGCCGTGGGAATAGGAAACCGGTAGCCTGAGAATTCCTGCAAACAGAACTCATTTCACTGTTTACATCACCCAACAAATAAGAGGCTTCTCCAGTTTGAACTATGACTTTGAACCCCAGCTTCACTCCTTTGTTATAGTAGTGATTAATGTTTTCCTGGTACCTTTTTCTTTAGCAAGTCATTCAAAGAAGCATATGTTAGCCACTTAGAATCCAGAAATAAATTTGCTATTTTGTGAGAATTATTGGATGGTGAAATTTTTTGTTCTTTAGGATTTTTTTTCTTTATTTTTGAGACAGGGTCTTTATCACCCAGGCTGAAGTGCAGTGGCACAATCACGGCTCACTGCAGCCTTGAGCTCCTGGGCTCAAGTGATCCACCCACTTCAGCCTCCTGAGCAGCTGGGACTACAGATACATGCCACTACACCCACCTTAGTTTGTATTATTTTTTGTAGAGACAGGGTCTCACTATGTGGCCCAGGCTGGTCTCAAACTCCTGGGCTCTAGTGATCCTCCTGCCTTGGCCTCCCAAAGTAGTGGGATTACAGGTGAATCACTGTGGCTGGCCTTGGATGGTGAAGTTGTAATTTTCTAAGTGGTTTTGTCCACTCAAAGAACTCAATTATAACTAGCAGATTTCTGGGTAAGCAAAGAATGAGAAGAAATGGAGCTGAATATTCTGAGCCTTTTATTTTAGACCATAGGTTCATATAATTGGATTATTCATGATCCTTGATTCGTGACATATTATCATCATAGTCTTAGATGCAGAGGTCCATGCATGTCCAACTTCATTCATTATTTAGTTCTTTTTTAAAGTGGAATTTTTATGTCTAATTTCTAACAACCAACTTCTCTTTCCTAATTTTTCAAATACAAAAGTTTTATTTGGAAAGTAATCCTAGAAAAGACTTAGAGAAATAAAGAAGAGAACTGATAAATGATGCATTATCAAACAAGTTACCACTCTGAGTAGATCTTAATTGTCTGGATAATTCTGGGAACCAATGTACATTACATGAATCAGAATTTTCTCTTTCTAGGGGAAAGTGTGCTGGAATATTTAAAGCTGATAACTTTAAATATTAAAGGGATATTAATTCTCTGGCATTTTCAGACTACCACATCCAATGGCAGAGGGCTCCCTGAAATCTTAGACAGTTAAAAGTTGGGCTGGCATGCATGGAATTACAGAGGGGGCACCAATTACATCTGCCACAGTTAGAAGCTAAACAGTATTATTAATGCATATGTTTCAAAGGTACTCCCAATTAAATTAGTTCCTAAATGAATTTTATGCTTTCAACATTTAGCCAACAACAAATGGTTCTTTCCTAGTTAAAATAAAGAACTTAAATGGGATTGACATTGGGATTCTTAATGCCTGACAAATTTTAAAGACCATTGCATAGTTTGATGAGTTTTGGCAAATGTATAAACTTGTGTAACCTATATCCCAATCAAGATATTGAACAGAAATTCTGCTGGTGTCTCCTTTCAGTCACTCACCATTTTCTGTAAGTAATTCTTACTCTACCTTCTATCATAGGTTGCCTGTTCTTGAATTTCATATGGAACTATCGTATAGTACATGGTCCTTTCTGTCTGGCTTCTTTTGCTCAACATAATGTTGCATGTATTATTTGTTCCATCTCTTTACTGTAGAATAATATTCCATTGTATTAGAATAATATTTTATTATATTAATTATATGAGGAAGCCCAGGGAATCTTCCTCTCAGAAATGTTTTTGAGGATTTAAGAAAGTCTTTTTAGAGACCAGGGGATTTTCCAAAGCTTTTTTATTTAGCCTTTTCATTTTTAAAAATACGTTGTCCTAGCCCTGAAAATTAACATAGCTTTATCAACACAGATGCCTGCCAAATTAGGCTGTCTCTAAAATAGCTCCAGCCATGGGCAAGGCAGAATTTTAATAAATATGGATGGTCTATTCTTAGTATTTCACCACTTCAGGTTGTGTGTTTCTCATTCTTCTGTGTAGTTCTTCAAAACCCATTTGAAATTTTTTGAAACTGATTCTGTGGCCTTGCATATATGCCTTATCCTGGTGAATATAATGTGTAGACTTGAAGGTACATTCTGCATTTGGGTCTTTTATTCTATAAATTGAGTTAGGTCAAGATAGTTGATAACATTTTCAAATCTTGTGTGTTACTAAGTTTTTTTTCCTACCTTACCTGTCAATTCAAAAGAAGGTTGTAAAAGAACAAATGATAGATGGGACAAACAGAAAAGAAATAGCGGGACAATAGACTTAAATCCAACCTTATCAGTAGATTTCAATCCAGCCAAGTCAACCGTATTTATGTTACATTAAATATAAGTGGATTAAATTCTCCCTTAACACCATCAGTTTTTGCTTCATGTATTTGGAAGCTCTGTTATTAGTTGCAAAAACATTTGCGCTTGTTGTGACTTCCTGATGAATTAACTCTTATCATTGTAAAATATCTTTCTTTCTAGTCATACTTCCTGATTTGTAGTTTTTTTAATATATCCGCTCCTGCTTTCCTATGCTTACATATGTATGTTATCTCATTTTTCATCCTTTTACTATTATATTTCTTTATATTTAAAGTCTCTATTAATAGCACATAATTAGGACTTAAAAAAACTAATCTGATGATCTCTGGCCCTTATCAGTGTTTATTCCATTTGTACTTAATGTAATTTTTAAAATGTTATTTTAAAAAATTGTTTTATTTCGGTAACTTTAAGGGTTCAAGTGGTTTTCAGTTACGTGGATGCATTGTATAGTGGTGAAGTCTGGGATTTTAGTGCTCCTGTCACCTGAATAGTGTACATTGTACCCAATAGGTAGTTTTTCATCCTTACCTTCCTCTCACTCTTCCTGCTTCTGAGTCTCCGCTGTCCGTTTATACCACTTTGTATGCCTTTGCATACCCATGGCTTAGCTCCAACTTACACAATACTTAATCCGATTATTTATGTGCTTCAGTTTAAGTCTACCACCTTGGCTATTGATTTTTCTTCCTCTTATGTGTCCGTTGTTCCTTCATTACTGCCTTTGGATTTAATAAAATTGTGACTGAGGCTGCAGGGTTGTATGAGCCCAGGAATTCAAGACCAGCCAACTGGCAACATAGTGAGACCTTGTCTCAAAAACAAACAAAAAGTAAAGTTTCTGTGAATTCATATTCTCCACAACACTGGCTATGTCAATTTTTTTCACTAATTGGGTATAAAACATCACATTCCTTCAGATTCCTCATTTATTAATGATATTAAGCACCTCTTCATATTTTTATTGGTTGAAAACATTTCTGCCAAATGATTGTTCATATCCTCACACCTCTCATTTTTTCATTGATTTCTAGGAATTCTACACTTGGAATACCACTGAACTGGACCACTTATATTTGACTACTTTTAACTTATTAGTGAAATCTTTGGCCTTTGATTCTAATGCCAGTCCCTGGCTACCTGTTTAATTTGCAAAACCTTCCAAATTGGACCCCCTTATCCTACTACATTTTCCCCCTTAGCACCTACCACCTTTGCCATGTTACATACGTGTTTATTACTTGTATGTACTGTCTTTCCCTTACTAGTACATGTAGGCTGCTACGTGATATAGAGATTAAGAGGTAGCGTTTTGAACTTTCATAGCAATTTAACATTGTCATCATATTTTTATGAAATGAAGAGATTCGTCTCCGATGAATTGGAAAGTTTTGAAGAACTGGTTCTTCACTACTTTGAAAAGTGTGATGTAGGTTGTCTCATACCTTCATGTAATAGCATTTGAAAGGCTCATTGAACAGAACAGAGAAGAACTCAGTAACTACTATACCTGTCGGACTTGAAAAAGTGTTTATGCTCTACACAAAATATAGTTGCTAACAAAGACGAATCTGTTTTTCTGATTTAGTGAGAAAGTATGTTTTTCTAACATGGGCATTACTTTGTGTTATTGGTATTCCCATGTTTACAGCTGAGCCTGGTATGTGTCTCTTTGTTTTATATATACACATATATAAATGTATCTATACAAAATACTGCTTTTTAAATGAAAGAGCATGCAAGCCACTTAATTATGTAATTCAGCTTAATCCTTTATGCTCTCAGTTTTCATGTTTTGAGTTTCTCAGACAAGAGTGTGGTTATTAAATGCATGTCTTGCTTCTTTGGATGGCGCACTGGCTGAGTGTGTGAATACATTTTTTGGAATGACCTCGGTTCATAACCTAACTTGTTGATTCCTTGTTTTCTGGGTAACCGTAGACACATACCTTGAGTACTTTTATGCTGTAGTATTTCCAGATAAATGGTAGTGATATTTTTCACCTTTGGAAGTGAGTAAAGTTCTGGAAAATCCTTAAGTGAAATGACTTTAATTCAAAACAATATTTTACAACAATTATATGGCATTATGTTAGAATGAATGCATAATTGGGAACTGATCCAAGAAGCTGATACCAGAACTATAAATATATTTGTGAAAATAAAGTGGTGAGATTTGGCTGCTTGGAAACAGAGGGCAAAGGTTTCTGTGAAACAGCATATGCCTTTTATTTCCCAGGTATTTGTTCTGTCACAGTATATATAACATAGTAAGAGCTTTATTTGGGTGCTTAGTCTGGTACCTGAAATGCGTTAATGAATGTTGAAAATCACGTTATCTTGACTTTTTGTGCCAATGACTAAATTTTTGGCAAGCATTATCTCAATATATTTTTTAACAGATAAACCAATGAATAGATTGTGACATAATTTCAGGATAGACTCATCTTCAGATAGGATCAGGTAAAGAGAAATTATGTATTATAGTGGAAGTCAGACAGACCTAGGTTAGAAACCGAAACTTTGCTGTATTTACTTTGCTGTGTTTCCATGCAAAAATCAAACATCTTTTATCCTCATTTATAAAATGGAGATGAATTCACACATTTTATAAAGCTGTTGTCTAAGTATTATGGATAATTTATGTAAATGTGTAGGAACCATTATAGGTACTCAGTATGTGATACCTGTGGCTCCATTACAAAAGGTTTAATACCAGTAGGAGTGTGTGTGTGTGTGTGTGTGTGTGTGTGTGTGTGTGCACATACACATAGTATATTTGTTAGTGAATCCTTTTTGTAGACAAATCTTAAGCCGTTATACAGAAAGAAAAAAAAAATTAATAGAGCAGAGATTGGGTGGGGCTGGTAAAGGGAGAAAGGCGTCTTGTCTGGCCAGTGCTTGTCATGGCCCTCAGCAAGCTTCCATGGCCATTCCTGTTGCCCTTTACAGAGGCCTAGAGTTCTAGAGAACAGCATGGAAACCATGCTAGTGGATTTTAAACACCGCAAGTGCAAGAATGGAATCTTCTTTATTAACTGATACAGGTATCACATGTGGCCTTGCGCTACAGTAGGTGAGTGGCCACAGCTTACAATTCCACTACTGAAGTTCCTCCTCCATATTTGACTACACAGTAGAGTTATCCTTTGAACCTGAATTAGCAAACCCACTAGCAAGCCTATGCCATTTAATGGATATAGTAATAACATCATTTTTTTTTCCAGATCTAGGTTGGAATTTGCCCCTGACAAATAAGAAAATGATGAGTGATGCAAGCGATATGTTGGCTGCGGCATTGGAGCAGATGGATGGTATCATAGCAGGTGATCTGCATCCTGTGAAAGACAGAATCACAACATTTACTCTGCTCACTTCAGTTTTTCACTACAACTTTCATATTATCTTTTCACTTGATTTTCATTTTTTAGCCCTATGCCTTTTGCTTCCCTGTAATTTCGCCTTTGTTCTTCTTCTCCATTTTCTGCCAGCATTATTCTCAAACATTATTTTAAAGTATCAAAAATTCTAGTTCCATCCTAGGTTTCTAATCAAGGATTAAGAATCTGTATCTCAGGTGATTCTGGTGTAGGTGATCTGTGGACCATACTTCGAGGGACACTGCTCTACCCAGTAACCGTGAATGTTCTGACCTGTTTTCCTGAATTCAAAATTCACTTTTCACCAACGACTCCCATATGTTTTGTTTTTTTGTTTTGTTTTTTTTTTTTTTGAGAGGGAGTCTCGCTCTGTTGCCCAGGCTGGAGTGCAGTGGTGCAATCCCAGCTTACTGCAACCTCCACCTCCCGGGTTCAAGCAGTTCTCTGTCTCAGTCTCCCAACTAGCTGGGATTTAGGTGCCCACTGCCACACCTGGCTAATTTTTGTATTTTTACTACAGACAGGGTTTCACCATCTTGGCCAGGCTGGTCTTAAACTCCTGACCTTGTGATCCACCCTTCTCGGCCTCCCAAAGTACTGGGATTACAGGCGTGAGCCACCGTGCCCGGCCATATCAATTTCTTTTTTTTTTTTTTAAGAGAGGAGGTCTTGCTCTGTTGCTCAAGCTGGAGTGCAGTGGCTATTTACAGGCATGATTACCTGTGAATAACATGCATAGTGCAGCCTTGAAATGTTGGGCTCAAGCAATCTTCCCACCTCAAGTACCTGCGATGACAGGCATGCGTCACTGCACCCAGCTTGTTCACATCTATTTACCTTCCCAATTCTTTGCTAAGCTTCCAGTCCCTGTCTCTAATTTCCAACCAGATATCTCTCCAGAAATGTCCTATAGGCATATCAATATAATCATTTAACACATTGAGCTCATTATCTTTCCTCAGAATTTACTCTGATAGTCTTTATCTGGGTTCATTTCATAACCCTTCATCCACAGTTTTTCTAAGCCAGAAATCATTTGGTCCAGTATTGGTCCGGAATGGACCAGCTCTAATATTTGTATTTTCTGATCTGCTACTTTCTTAACCATCATCTCCATGAGGCCAGCACACCTCACACCAAAGCCCGCCAGGTTCTTTTTCTTTCTATACCCCAGGATTGGCCTCCTTGTTAGGAATTGGACCATGGATATGTACCATCAACTACATGGTTTTAATTTTTGCACCATGTAACTCTGACTTGGAGAGATTTATGTGATTGAATTCTCTTTTTTCTGTCTCTTTTGATTGTTCCTTACTGTGACTAGACTGGTTTACCACCTTCGGCTTTGGTATTTTTATCTAACATAAATCCCATTGCGCTCTCTGTGATTTTGTTTAACTTAGGTTCTAAGGCCCTGGAATATTCCAATGGGATTTTTGATTGCCAGTCTCCCACCTCTCCATTCATGGGAAGTTTGCGAGCTCTGCACCTTGTGGAAGACCTGCGTGGATTGTTAGAGATGATGGAAACAGATGAGAAAGAAGGTTTGAGATGCCAGATCCCAGATTCAACAGCAGAAACGCTTATTGAATGGCTTCAGAGTCAAATGGTAGGGTCTGCCTGTTATAAATTCTGTGTTATGAATCCTTTGTTGCTTATTCTAAAATTTAGAACATAGAATAGCTGATTAGAACAAGAAAAGTTTAAGGCAACAGATGTGCTCGTTTTTTTTTGAAACGGAGTTTCAAAAAACTGTCGTCCAGGCTGGAGTGCAGTGGCGCCATCTTTTCCACTGCAAGCTCCACCTCCCAGGTTCGCGCCATTCTCCTGCCTCAGCCTCCTGAGTAGCTGGAACTACAGGCGCCCACCACCATGCCCGGCTAATTTTTTGTATTTTTAGTAGGGACAGGGTTTCACCGTGTTGATCAGGATGGTCTCGATCTCCTGACCTTGTGATCTGCCCGCCTTGGCCTCCCAAAGTGCTGGGATTACAGGCGTGAGCCACCGTGCCTGACCAAGGATAACTTTTTAAAAAGTGCTATTAGTGTACATTTTATAAATACCAACTGCGGGTGACCTGATTCTGCCCATAAAAACAGACTCCCTTTTGATTGTGCTTGAATGACCTCCTGTGGCTTAAATCAAATAGTCCTACAAGGGAAAGAATCTTGCACAGAATAGATGATTTCTCAGTCATATTGGGTTCTTCACTGTAAAGGACCCAATAGCAATTCTAAATGGAAAGCATGATGAAAGACATTCAAAAAGCCACAGGATTTACAGCAGTATTTGACCTGAAGTGCCATCTAGTGGTTTATGGCAATCATGTCAGTTCCAGTTCTCGAATTAAATTGTGGAGTTGGGCCTTTAACCCATTTATGCATAGTGTTCCATTATTGGAACGCTAAGCTTGCGGGAGTTATTTATATTCTGCTCAAAGTCCTCGCCAAGGTCTCATTTTTCAAAAAAAAAAAAAAAAATGCAACCTCTGGCATTAGTGGGTTAATGGTGTTATTCACGGAACAGTGAGGCCTCTTTCTAGGCATCTTTCTCAAAAATTGATGATGTGGCAGAGCTACCCTTTGTCTGGGCACGGTGGTAAATACCAGGGTTTTAATCTGTGACGATTACATAAAATCTAAAGAATGTCACAAAAACAGATTCAGTGGAGGACAAAGGAAAGGAGATATTTTGTGTTTAAAGGATATTCAGTTTTCAGTAAGATGCAATAATATGCTAATGAGCTAACTGTGTTGATATAAAAACTAATGAGAATTGTATGAAAGAATCCTGATCTACTTTTGGATCTGTGGTAGACATGAAAACTGCTTGCTTTGGGAACCTTAAGAGTACATCCTACAGCTACAACATTTTCATAGGATGTGACACAAATACTAGAGCTCCCAGCCAGTCCTGTGCTGAATACTCTGTGTTCCCACCTGGTTTACCTCTGAGTTTCTGAGTGCAAATAATATAATCCTTCAGCGGTGGTGCAGCTACACAAACTTGACAATTGAAGATATTTTACTTGTTAAAACACATAATGCCTTACTATTATACTTTATATTTGCTCTGCAAATTTCTCCTCCAGAGATTTAAAGGTCCAGGTTTGCTGATTTCTTTGGGGATTGCTTCATGCTCTGAAATTGGTGTTTCCTGGCATATTCCTTAGTCTATTTCAATGTCCTATCTCACCCCTTCTTTACTCCATGTTCTTCTGACCATTTAGCATGCAGTGAAAAAAGGAATTTACTATTGTTAGTAGAACCTATTTCTATCCCACACCCAAAGGCCACCAATGGCAATAGTAGCCTAAGCATACCTGTAGTTCAATTTTTGACATGTGTCTAAAACATTTCCATTAACATGTGCTTAATCTGTTCTGTGAAAGTATTTCTGGAAATGATAAAAAGTAATGATGATTACATCTGAATATAAGTTAGATCATGACACTCACGCCTTTTTTCAGAAACTGCCAATGGCATCACATCTTACTCGGAGTAAAAACCACAGTGCTTACTGTGGGCTGCAAGGCCTCGTAGGATTTGCTCCCCGTAACTTTCTGACCTCATCTCTCATCACACATCTCCTTATTCACTCCACGCCAAGCACATTGGCTATTTCACTGATTCTTTAACATGCCAGGTACACTGGCCTCTGAGCCTTTGCACTGGCTTTTCCAGGCACTGGCTTTTCCAGGCACTGGCTTTTCGCTCTGCCTGGAAAGCTCTTTCCCCAGATGTTTGTATGGCTAGCTCCCTCATATTCTTCTGGTATTTACTCAAAAGTCCTGCTCTCAGTGAGGCCGTGCGTCACCACCCTAACTAAAATTATACCCATTTATTCTTTGTCTTACATCTCCCTGCTTTATTTTGTTCTTAGCATTCACCACTTTCTTATGTGCAGTGTATTTGTGACGTTTATATGATTTATTTTCTGTCTTTTCAACTGGAATATAAGCATCATGAATCCGATTTTTGCCCTTAATTTTTAAAAAATACTGTATTCCTAGTGCTTAGAAGAATGCCTGGCTCAGTAGTTATATTTGTAATGAATGATGCTCCATGGATGATAAAGTGGAATGCACGTTCGAATGAATGGAAGTTGTTTTAAGTTTATTCCTCGGATGGGTAATGGCTTGTTGATCAATGTTTTTAGTTGCTTTCTCTCCTATTATTTGACATTTTAACCTTGAGAATCCACAAAATGACAAATATTTTAAAGAACTAATGAAGATTCAGTTTTTATTCTAAAAGTAACAATAACAAAATAAACTAGATGTAGTTCTAGAGAGATAAGGAATTTTTGTAGTTGCTAAATTTATATCCATCTAACTTATGTATATGAATTCCTCACCTTGCCCCCAACTTTCCAAATTAAGTGTGTTTTCTCGAGCACACAGAGAATGACAGGATGAAAGAAGAAAGGCAGCAAAAGGCAAAAAACAAAGCAAGAAGAGGAGAGCAGGACTGGCTGTTTGGAACCATAAAAGCATAGGAGTGAAATTGAGTTGTCACCACACACCTACCATGATAGACTTTATTTTAGAACCAAAAAGCAACTTGGGCCAGCATTGGGAATCCAACAAGTAGAAGATTATATGCTTATAATTAGTGATTGGCTGATAATATTAGATTTTTCCAATTTAATATTTCAGAAGTTAGGATATGTTTTATGATCTTAAAATGGGTATATGTATACATTTTAGCTGGGATCTATCCTCCCTTCCTCTCTCCCCTCTTTCCTTTTTATTAATAAGGTACTTAGCATAGTCAAATTTTAGAGACAGAAAGTAGAGTGGTGACTGCCAGGAGCTGAGGGGAGCAGAGAATGGGAAGATAATACTTATTGCATATAGAATTTCAGTTTTGCAAGATGAAAAGATTAATGATGGTGATGGTTGCAAAACAGTGTAAATGTGCTTAATACCACTGAACTATACACTTTAAAATGTTTAAAATGCTAAAGTTTCCATGTGTATTTTACGACAATAAAAAGTTAAAACTGATGGCATCCTAGAATTTAAGGAACACAGAATCCTAGCAAATTCCCCCTTCATATTTGAGTATGGGGAAACTGCCCAAATAAAAGAGATTGTGATGTTTAAAAAAAGGAAGCAGTTAATGATAAGGCAGGACTGCATCTAGGCAGTTTCAAATGCAGGCTGTAGTAACAGCAGACCTGAATTTTAATGTTGACCCTAACTCTTCGAAGCTTGTATGACCTTGTGAAAATGTCTGAAGTTCTGTGTCTTGGTTTTCTCATCTGTAAAATGGGGATGATGGTTACTGCCACTTAGGATTGTAAGGATCCTATGAACTAATGTATGCTGAGGGCTTATGGATACGCCTGGAAAAAGGCTAGTCAGAAAGGCAATACTGAAGAGTAGAGCGTAGAGAAGAGAATAGAGGGAAAATGTTTAACAGGAACCCTTTGCAGTGAGGGAAAGAGTTGGGTCCAGTTGCAAGGGGAGTTAGGTTACAAACCATCCATACATAGTTCCCTTCTTGCGATAAAAGAGTACAAACATTTCTCAGACTACAGAGAAGCTTCTGGAATATTTTAGAAAAACTTAAATTCAAAAATTTTTGGAAATAATTATGTATCTGTAAATAATAACAGATATATAATTATGGTTCCATTCATGTTTAATGATGGCCAACTTGACAAGCCCTGTACTTTAAGATGGGTACTAACCTTTTCATTAGTGCAACTGGGCATTTGCAGTTCCAACTATCATTTTGCCTGGGCCAGGGAGATCCCCTGGTTTCTTGTAGGATGCAGGTTATTTCTTTACTACTGATTGCTCCTGCCTGTTTGTTTCATATGATCAGACACTGAATGTGATCAAATACCAACACTAGTAACCTTTATAGTGAAGGGACATTAAATCTGTAAGAATGAATTTACAAGTGTAGCTGTAGGCTTCTAGAAATGAACAAATTTCTTTTAAAACTCAGAAGTGTGTCTCCTTGGTTAAAAAAAACTATAGACTCTGACATATTTGTTTAGTTACTAAGACTGAATTTTGTTTTGATAGTAAAATATTATAATGTGTTAACACAGATATTAATAATGGAAAATTACTTGCTTTATGAAGCTCCAGATTCAAGAAGGCAAATAGAAAAATATGTCTAATTGTTTGAGTCAAGCAAATAGTTATTTACTTTAGGTCTAACTTGATGAGTTGCCCTAGAACATTCTTATAATGTTTTTTTTTAACTGAGGATCATGACCTTGATCCATGTCAGCAGGGGATCAGGTAGTGAAATCCCAAAGGTGTCTGACTATTTGGCAATTTTAATTATGAGGCCATCCCAAAGTCAGCAGAAATTACAAAAATACAATTTTCAAAAAAGTGAGTGAAATACTAATGGTGAATACTAATGGTAGTAACTCCAAAGCAGGCATCATCAGCCAGGAGATAGATAGAGTGTAAACAGGGGGAATGAGGTGTTCTGGACTGGCTTCAGACCTGTTAATCATCATAGTACACTTCTCTCTTATTTTTACATTAAAAGTTAGATAATATTAATCCCAAATGTGTATTTTTAAAAGTTGCTATAAAAATAAAAATACTCATAACTTAAAAGAGTTCAGCCACGGGACATGCTCTCTGCAGGGTTGCTGGCTGTTCTCCCTGAGTCCCTGACTCCCAGCCCCACAAAGCAGTCCCCGTCCTACCACCCTCCGATCCCTGCTGCTTTCTGACCGGCTTTGCTTTTCATCTGTGCCTCTAGGAAATGTTTTCTCAGGCCTTGGCAAACAAGATACATCTTAAGATTATATCCCATAGGTGATCACAATTATCTGAGTCATGCGGTGCCTCACTGAGACATCCTAGCTAAAATTAAGCTTCAAGTAAACTCCCATGGAAAGTGTTCACAGGCACAGAAAAACAAATGGACCAAATCAGCCAAATTCCTAGTTTACAGAGGTAAAAGACGTACTTTTCATGGAATCCTAGGCCACTGGTATTTGTTAGGATTGAATGGAAAGAGGTTTCCCTGTTCCTTTAGGAAAGTGAGTTAAGAAAGAAAAAGTGACAAGAACAATAGGGACTTTTTCTTGGTCCCATGTTACCCTTCCAAAGTAGAAGACAGATTCCTTCTCTAGATCTCTGTATCCTGTCACATGTTGCTGGCTTTCAACAAATGTTGAATAAATTAATGAATCACAATATTAAATGAATGAAGTTGCTGCTGTACTGAGATAGGAGCTGGGACTTCACTTCTAGGGACACTGGGATCTTCTTTTTTCTCTGTTCTCCCCAAATTCAGGGGACTTAGGTGTATACCTATGACTAGGGTAATATTATAGTGTAAACATGTACCCTCCGCTTGCCCACTGTGAAGCTCATGCCCTTATTCCATCACACCCAGTGAGAGGACAGGGGAGTGGAGTACTGCCGCTGCCTGGTTGCTTGGTTTCCAGCATCACTGCTATCATGTTCTCTGACTCTTTGGACAGTAGTGGTGTAAGATGCCTTATTATGGTACTGAACTCAAATGCAATATGACTGTGCTCTTCATGGCTGAAGGATTCAAGTCTCAATCTCTCCTCCTAGTTCAGAGTCTAGTGCAGAGCAGGCATGCAGTAAATGTTTGCATGCGTGGCAGACGTATAATTCTGAGTACAAAATGCTGTCATAGTAGTTATTTCTTTTGGTAACTAGAGATAACGTTTACTTAAAGGAGATTTCATGGACTGAGCCTTACTCTTCCTTTCTTGATACTGAATGTTTAAAAACAGAATTATGAAATCAAGACTCCATGACAGCTTTAATAACTAGTTTTAAAAATAAGTATAATGACTGGATGGAATGTGGTCTGTGCATGCATTTGTGTGTATGTAGTATTACTAATCCAGCTGTACTTTAACATCTGTTGACCTTAAAAAGGGGGCTGTTTTCCCCATTTTAATTTAGGTACTCACCATTATGATTTAGGACTATTACACTCAAAATTGGTTTCTGTTTTGTAAAATAAATAAGCATAATAGTGGCGAATCACTGCTTGTATGTTGATTTTGGATTTAGACAGGACAGCAGAGCTCAGGAAAGAACAAAGTGAAACAAAGGGGAAACAGGGAAGAAGACAACTGTAGACCAATGCAAACCAATAGAACCAGAAAATCAAAGGAAAACACAGCATGATGTTACAAGTAAAAACAGCGGTTGAGACTCCTACCTTCCGTGAATTAATAACTATTGAAATGGAGCAGCGAGTACATGGGGTTTCATCACGCTCATTTCTTAACTTTAAATCTGTTTGAAATTTTCTGTAATAAAAAATTTTTTTAAACAGATGCAAAGGAAAGATGTTAACATTTATTATGTCTTTATGCTTGATTGTAATACTTGATAATTAAAAGGAAGTTGATATAAAAAGAAGGCTTTCTAGCTGGAGAGGGTGACCGCACCCACCTTTAAATACGGGGCCTGTAACTCAGCCCACACCCAACCAATCAGGTAGTAAAGAGAGCTCAGTAAAATACCAATTAGGCTAAAAGCAGGAGGTAAAGAAATAATCAAATCATCTATCACCTGAGAGCACAGGGGGAGGGACAATAATCAGGATATAAACCCAGGCATTTGAACCAGCAGTGGCAACCCCCTTTGGGTCCCCTCCTGTTGTAAGGGAGCTCTGTTTTCACTCTATTAAATCTTGCAACTGCAAAATAAATAAATAATAAGTAAGTAAATAAATATAAATAAATAAATAAATAAAAGAAGGCTTTCCACTTAGATGGTGAAGGGAAAAGTAGATGGTGTTCTGATGTTATGTGTACCACCTGCCATGTAGAGTCAGGGAATTCGTTTTCCAGGTGAGGTTCCTGGCTAGCTCTAAGATGCTGTAATTCTATGAGGGATAAAGCTTTTCAGATGTGCTTCTCCCCATCATGCCAGGAAAACCTGGCAGAAGCTATAAGTTCCTTAATTAAATCAAAGTACCATTGTTACAGTTGAGTTAGATCTCCCTCCCTGACTCTCCACACACACTATTGGTTGGATATTGTACTGTTGAAATCCCCACGTTGATTCCAGTTTTGACTTAGCTGAATTGGATGTGGTCAGTAAAAGGTTGCACCATGAGCTAAAGTAGAAAGGTAAAGTGATTTAGGCTTCTCTTCCGTGCTTTGAAAGTCAGATTGACTCAACAGGAGTTTATACTTAAATACATTTTAAATTAGGTGCTCAGGATTTTATAAGCACCGTGGAAGAATCAAAAGAAATGTAAGACAGTTTTGCACTGAGAAACTTAGGCTGAGTGACCAACTCACATAAAATTATTAGTCATCCACCTGAGGCAGAATAGGATGAAACACTAAAGAGCACAGTTTAAGACAAGACCCAGAAAGTCAGCCAGTAGATGGGGAAAGGAGAATGGCACAATGTAATGAGGAGGAGGTAGAAATGGGTTATGAAAGATGGATTGACCTGAGAGGGAGGAGTGGGAGGTGAGTAGAGTGTTGGGTACAAAACCTTGGGATAGTTGTTGTAAAGGAAAATGGAAGAAAGCTCATGAAAAGGAAGAAATGGAAAATGATAAGTAGAAGTGGTGATTACAGGTCCCAGTGAAACAGGAAATCAAGGTTCCAAACTAGAAGTGGAATGATGAGCTTTCAGGAAGGAGTTAAGAATCAGTTCTCCCAAGCCTGCAGGAAGAAAGAAAGGAACGAAATAAGAGGTAATATATTTTATACTATTACACACTGAGGAAGAAAGTGTCTAGGGGAGCTCACACAAGATGGCCTTAACTATTGTCCATTACAAAGGCTCTGAGATCACCTCCTAAACATAGTGGGAAGAGAGAGTACAGGCTTGGGGAGAAAGGAGCCAGTCTAGATAGAGGTCAACCATGGAGTGCATATCAGATTATAGAGGACACATAAATAAAGACCCACTGAGAAGTAAGAAGGCCAGATCAAAACGAAACCTGTAGTCATCTTTTATTCAACTTTGTTTATTGAACACCTGTCGTCATTCTTCCATTCAACAGACATTTAGTTATCACCCACTGTGTGTCACATGCCAAGGCAAATCTACTTGCAAAGAATGCAGAGTCTATTAGAAGAGAGGGACATGTATGCAATCAAGTCTAACCTTAGTGCATTCAGAGTAACGCCTGCTGTAATGAAGGTTCATCTAGATACTGTTGCTGGCACATAGTAAACAGTGAATTCAAGGAAGACTTCACAGACCAAGCCCTAATAGAGGTGGACCTTAAGGAATGGGGAAAGAAGAAGAAAGGGTGGGAAAAGACGGTCCGTGCAGAAGGAGTAAAAGTGTGTGAGAGAGCATGCAATATATGGGGAGGTTTTGAGTGACCTGTTTGGTAGAACGTGGGAGTTGGAGGAAGAATAGAGACAATACGGTATGTACCTAATGGATCTTACTGCCAATATTCTTAATGCAAAGAAACAGAATTGGCAGAAATATAAATACATGTGGACAGAACAGTCTTTACTTACTTAAGTTAACACAAGGATGTAACATTGATCGCTCTTAAATTCTGCTTTATGTTCCTATAGTGAGTTTTAATATACTAAACTACCCTTGAGCATTGAGTGCTTATAAGTATCAATACCATATTGAGAAACATAAATATGCTCATTTTGAATCAATTTTCAGTATCTGTTTCTATTTGGGGCTCATTTTGGAGAACTGGTTTTGGAACACCTCACTTCCATATCATACAAAGTAGCTTGGAAGGAAACACTGCTCTCCTCTTGCTATAATTTCCTCCAACCAGAAGAAAGATCAGTTTTGTTTTGTTTTTCTTAAGACACGGTCTTACTTTGTTGCCCAGCCTGGAGTGCAGTGGTGCAAACATGGCTCACTGTAGCCTCCACCTCCCGGGCTCAAGTGATCCTCCTTCCTTAGTCTCCAGAGTAACTAGGACCACAGGTGCACACCACTAAGCTTGGCTAAGTACTTTTTGGTTTATTTTGTTTTTGTTTTTGTTTTTTAAGAGATAGGGTCTTGCCATGTTGCCTAGGCAGGCCTCAAACTTCTGGGCTCACACAATTCTCAGCCTCCCAAAGTGCTGGAATTACAGGCATGTACCACCACCCTTGGCCAGTTTTACTTTTTGTCCTCACTAAACAGCAGATTTTTTCTACTTACTGAAATGTATCTGTTTCTGAAATATTGTTACTTGTATGGGATTTTAAAAACAGATGCCTGTTAATGTCTATAATCAAAATAAGGAATTTAAACCTCTACAGGGCCTGTCTTGGCACTTTCTTAAGATTGAGAACATGGATTATGCATCCTGGCCCTTTTCCAAAAAACTGCCCTCGAGAAGTTATGCACAATTTATTTTTATGTTAGTCCCCAGGAATAGAAGTTGTCCAGGCCACTCCATCACACTCTTCATAATACTTGTAATTTAATGCCGGGCACTTCAGTTAACAACATGAGCAGAATTATGCTGTGGTAATTGTGGAGGTGTGTGGCGAAGCAGCTGATTGTAAAATTTTAATCCACTCTAAATATGCATTGCACCCTTACTCAATTAGCCTCCGATTCTTTGTGGCCTTTTGGAAAATGTATTCAGTATGTAAAGTTTTTAGAAAAAGCATTCTGAAGTCTTCTTTTCATTCAAGCCCTGTTTTATTTTTTTTCCCCCTTCCCAGCACATGACTTTTGTTATTCCAAGAATTGATACTGGAAACCACATTTATTGGAAAGATGGAACAATGGTATCAGTTAATTCTGGAAAAACAGTAGATGTCACATCAGATGTGCCCTGGGGAGTAAGGTTATTCAGTTTGTATTTTTTCTGGTTCTAAATCTGAAGATATTGTTTCCTTTTTCAGTTGAACCCTGGGTGGCCCCATCTAACACTTTCGGATTTCAGCTGACTTTTATTTCTATTGGATTTGAATGAAGAATCAGGAAATTCTATTGGGATTACATTATCTTATGGTTATGTTGAGATTACGAGAGACACCACTTATGCTACTACGTACATTTCAAAATTATGTTTTTAGGTTTTCTGTTCTTTGTGAGCCTCTTCGTGTGTCTCTTTCATGACTTGCATATGAGACAGTTGAGGAAGAAACAATCTATACGTCGTTTCTCAGTCTATACTTCCTTTGGCATTTATACAACGCTTAAATATACTGAAACATGATTTTTTTAAAAAGTGTCCAGGGGCAGGAAGGAGGGGAAGAAATAGTAAGTAAGCATCAGTATATGCAGAGCACTGAGCCAGATGCTGGGGAGGTTACAAAATGAATTATAGGCTCTGCCCTGGAATAGAAGGTAACATTATACAAAGAAGCAAACTCACAAGTTAGTAAGATCAGGACAGAAAGTGTTAAAATGCAGATAAGTGAGGCTAGTCGGAGCTACCAGGGGAAGTCACTGTGGCCTGAGTGTTTATGCTTTTGGAGGAAAAGAGACAGACCTCAACAGCTAGAGGTGTCCCCTAAACACTGACAAAGCTTTGCCTGCCCCTGGGTGTGTGTCTGCTCTCAGTGGAGATACCAGTATCCACTGTGCCTTGTGGGTCATTATTTTCTGTTTGATAAGAAATTGTTTACTTTGGCAAAAACATGCTTATACGCTTAACATGCCTGTCTTACCTCTTTTGTGGTAAATGAACCAAATTGCATTCTCATGTTTTCTGTTTGACAGTGACAGCTGTGCCAGATTCAATTCAGGCCCCTTGGACTTGTGAACACTGTGATTTTCATTTATCCTCAATATATCATTCTTAGAGAAGATCAGCCTTACCCATATTATTTCCTTTTTCAGACAAATGGACACCTACCTGGGAACGGAGATGTGTATCAAGAAAGGTTGGCACGTTTAGAAAATGATAAAGAATCCCTCGTTCTTCAGGCAAGTGATTTTTAAATACTGTTCTTTCCTTGCAGCATACTTACAAAGACTTTTAAATTGGGCTGGCAAATTCAGATTGCTTGCAGCAACCAGACTGCTAACAGAAATAAGCCTGGTAAACCACCTGTACACAATAGGGAGTGGTGAGGATTGGGGCAGAATGATGGTGTTTACGACCAGTTTAAAAGGAGCCGCCATTAATCATCCTCAGCTCTTCCACGGCCAGTCTGAATACAGGCACAATGTTGTCTGATCTGTTCTAAAATTCAGATATATGAATATAGCATAAAATCTGAATATATGTATGTTTATATTTCTGAATCTGAAATCTGAGTATATATGTTTAATTTTTCAATTTTAAAAATGATACCCTGGGTGAGACAAAACAGTGAGTAGAATCCTCCCTGTGGGCTAAATTTGAGTTTGCTTCTTCATAATGTTTTAAATGCTTGACAAACATTTTTCTTTGGTATATTGAGCAAAATGAACTGAAGTATGTTTTTCTTTGGTATATTGAGCAAAATGAATTGAAGTATATTTACTGGGTGATGATTATTGAGGAAAATCTCGGAGATCGGCTCTAAGCACTAGAGTTGAAGGACTAGCCCAACAGCTCCTCATGGACCTTTGAGTATATTGAGCTGCCCCCTGGCTTTGAACACATCTGTGATCAGTGTCATCTTCAAAGAGCTCATGGAATTTGAATTCCCTGGGTTTTGTGTGTGTGTGTGTGTGTGTTTTTGTTTTTTGTTTGTTTGTTTGTTTGTTTTAAGATGGAGTCTCACTCTGTTGCCCAGGTGGGAGTGCAGTGCAATCTTGGCTCACTGCAACCTCCACCTCCTGAGTTCAGGCAATTCTTCTGCCTCAGCCTCCTGAGTAACTGGGATGACAGGCACATGCCCCCATGGCCAGCTAATTTGGTATTTTTAGTAGAGACAGAGTTTCGCCATGTTGGCCAGACTGGTCTTAAACTCCTGACTTCAAGTGATCTGCCCACCTCGGCCTCCCGAAGTGCTGGGATTACAGGTGTGAGCCACCGTGCATGCTCCCCGCCCACCCCCCGGGGTCTTTTTCTTATTCTTCTTGAAGTATCAAATTTTAATAATTTCTTGATAATTTCTATTTCAAACATTAACTTTGTTTCCTCTCTTCTAATACTATCTCCACCCTGTCCCCAAAAAAGATAACTTCTCTGCACGCTCGCTCTCATAAATGGTTGAAGTAGCTTTAACCAAAAAGTATTGTACATTCCTAATCTATACAAATTTCCTCCAAACTGTATAGGCCTCCTTAAATCAAATAGCAACATATAAATAGGAATGCGAGGGACCACTGTCTTCTTGGTACTTCGCATATTTTTTTTCTTTAAAACCATATGAGTGGTAGGATCATTCCTTTTCTTGTTCCATTTAGAGAAATAATGTATTCAGTGGAACCCAAGTTCTTTTTCACTCATTGTATGATTTTGCTCTAAATACAGGTAAGTGTGTTAACAGACCAGGTGGAGGCTCAGGGGGAGAAGATTCGAGATTTGGAGTTTTGTCTTGAAGAGCACAGAGAGAAGTTGAATGCCACAGAAGAAATGCTACAGCAGGTATGTGCAGAGGCCAGAACCAAGATGGGATTTCCCTGCTGAATTATTTCAGATGCTGCGTTTCTGTGCTGTGTTTGCTCTATGCAGCGGTAAGTTTCTTGATTCACTTAGACCAGCACATTTAAAAAAAACGAGAGTAGCAGAGTCTCAAAACACATGCACACAATAGAAAGTGTTTATGTAATTAGAATCTGGAACAAAATGTCAGTAGTATTGTGGCTTATTTTAATTTTCTTTTTTTGCATTCAGATGGTTTCCTCTCACCCATAAGTATATGTTTTATAATTAAGAAAAAATATAATAGTAAAAAATCTAATAATCCAATTTAAAAATGGGCAAAATATTTGAATAGACATTTCTCAAAAGAAGACATACAAATGGCAAACAGACATATGAAAAGGTGCTCAATGTCATTGATCATCAGAGAAATGCAAATCAAAACTACAAGAAGATACTATCTTACCCCAGCTAAAATGGCTTTTATCCAAAAAACAGGCAATAACAAATGCTGACGAAGATGTGAAGAAAAGAGAACCCTTGTACACTGTTGTTGGGAATGTAAATTCGTACAACTGCTATGGAGAACACTTCGGAGGTTCCTCAAAAAACTAAAAATAGAGGCTGGGTGCGGTGGCTCATGCCTGTAATCCCAGCACTTTGGGAGGCCGAGGCGGTTGGATCACGAGGTCAGGAGATCGAGACCATCCTGGCTAACACAGTGAAACCCCATCTCTACTAAAAATACAAAAAATTAGCCAGGCGTGGTGGTGGATGCCCATAGTCCCAGCTACTCGGGAGGCTGAGGCAGGAGAATGGGTAAACCTGGGAGGCGGAGCTTGTAGTGAGTCGAGATTGCACCACTGCACTCCAGCCTGGGCGACAGAGTGAGACTCCATCTCAAAAAAAAAATACCAAAACTAAAAATAGAGCTACCATATGATCCAGCAATGCCACTGCTGGATATATACCCAAAGGAAAGGAAATCAGTATATTGAAGAAATATCTGAGCTCTTGTGTTCACTGCAACTGTGTTCACAGCCGCCAAGATTTGGAAGCAACCTAAATGTCCATCGCACATGGCTGGATAAAGAAAATATGGTACTTATACACAATGGAGTACAATTCAGCCATAAAAAAGAATGAGATTCAGTCATTTGCAACAACATGAATAGAACTGGAGGTCATTATGTGTAAAATAAGCCAAGCACAGAAAGACAAACATCTCATGTTCTCACTTATTTGTGGGATCTAAAAATAAAACAATTGAACCCATGGAGATAGAGAGTAGAGGGATGGTTACCAGAAGCTGGGTAGGGTAGTGGGGGATGAAGGGAGAGGTGGAGGATGGTGAAGGGGTACAAAATAATAGTTTCCATGAATAAGGCCTAGTATTTAGTAGCATGTCAGGGTTACTATAGTCAATAATAATTTAATTATATGTTTGAAATTAAGAATATAACTGGATCGTTTGTAACACAAAGGATAAATGCTCGAGAAGATGGAGACCCCATCTTCCATGATGTGATTATTACACATTGCAAGCCCGAATCAAAACATGTACCCCATGAATGTATATACCTACTATGTACCCACAAAATTAGAAGAGAAAATATCTCTGTAAGGTCGTGGATGGAGTATGCACTTGAGCAAAACCTCCTAGGTTTCCATTCCTGCTGTGTCTTTATTTTTTCTTTTTCCCTCTGTGACATTAGGGAAGTTCCTAACCTCTCTGTACTATGTTTCCTCATCTTTTGATTAAGGATAATAAGAATTTTTACCTGATAAATTTTTTATGAGGATTGAAACAGTATTTGTTATAACTGGTGCCTGGCATATAGCAAACATAGTATCACCATAATCAATGTTATCATCACCCTGAAGTGTATATGTGGTTTATGCATGTGTATCTACATAACATATGTCTCCCTCAGTAAACTGACATGTGCTTATTTCTGCTCAAAGGAGGGTAACTAAAGTAGATGGTTTTTTATTTTATTTTATTTTGTTTTATTTTTGAGACGGAATCTTGTTGCCCAGGCTGGAATGCAATGGCGAGATCTCGGCTCACTGTAACCTCCGCCTCCCGGGTTCAAGTAATTCTCCCGCCTCAGCCTCTTGAGTAGCTGGGATTACAGGCACCCGTCACTATGCCCAGCAAATTTTTATATTTTTAGTAGAAACAGGGTTTCACCATACTGTCCAGGCTCATCTCAAACTCCTGACCTCAAGCGATCTGCCCGCCTCGGCCTCCCAAAATGCTGGGATTACAGGCGTGAGTCACCACGCCCGGCCTCAAGTGAACAATTTTTTAAAAGTGTGTACATTCAGTAATTATATTTTACCATATCCTCCACTTAATAGGTGCTGCTTTGTGATCATAAATGAGGTAAATTCACATGTGGCTGTTTATAATAAAAGAATTATTGAATGTATCTCTTAAATTCCAATAGGAGCTTCTAAGTAGGACATCCTTAGAAACTCAGAAGTTGGATCTGATGGCTGAAATATCTAACCTGAAGTTGAAACTGACGGCTGTAGAGAAGGACAGATTGGATTATGAAGATAAGTTCAGAGACACAGAGGTGAGTGATACAGTCTCTCCTCTCTCTCTCTCTGTCCCCCTGTCTCTGTCTCTCATACACGTGCATTCCTAGGGCAAAGTTGAAATTCCCTGGAGGTGTGCAAGGCATTACTACGTGCCCTCATCCTGCTTCATTTTAAGAATAATCTTTCATTGCATTGACTTTTTATCACTAAATGCTAATGGCAATTTTTATTTTTAGCCTTTTGATATGAAATATTAATCCTTTTATTAACCTTTAGAAATACTTTTGACTTTAGGATATTTGGAGCATCCGTCCATCCATGCTGGTTTTCTTCATTTTGTGAATAATGGGCTTAAATGCATGGTTTCACTAGTAGTTGTTATTTAGGCACACTGATTATTTACTATGTAATTGGATTTTGAAAATCTGTAGAGAAAACGTGCTAACATTCTATACTCACAAAATCACAGAGGTTTTTTGAGGTCTTTTAATTTGGCCTTCTACTTTTGATCTATTTCACATGTAAATCATTCCAATTAAATAAGACTCACTGTACTTCTACAAAACTCAGGGTACATTCTCTAACTTGAAGTATAATTTTAGTGGCTTAACAAGCTTTATTGTTTGTTCTATTTTATTAATTCAGGCCTTCTAGTTTATTTGCTGTGTGACGTTTGGCAAGTTCTTAACCTCTCTGTTGGTTTTTGGTGGAGAGAGAGCGCATATCCATTTGAAATATATTCATTTGAAATGAAGTGTAAAGAATTGCAGAAATTCCTTTTCTCTGAGGGCCATCTCCCCTCCTTTTGTCTTCCTATTTTGTTTCCTTAGTTGGAGTATGGAAAGGTGTCATGCTGGATTAGAAAATAGGTACCAAGGAGAGAGGAGAGAAAATGGCTTACTTATTTTTCCCTTCTGTTTTTATTTCAAACATGTATTTCATGCTGACTATAAGCCAGCATAGTACCAGGCATTACATATATTATCCACTAGAGGAAAGTTCTTTATAGATTTGGAAATGCGTTTTACTCCACTGCTAGTTTCAAAATTAAATTTTCTGTCAAAGATTCAATTATAGTGGAAAGTCTTGATATATGTCTTGTTTCCTCGATAGCAAAAGGAAATCTTTCATTTGGTTCATGTTTTAATTTTTCTTTTTCTTTTCTTTTTTTTTAGAAATAGGATCTTACTGTGTTGCCCAGGCTAGTCTGGAACTCCTGGCCTCAAGCAATTCTCCCATTTTGGCCTCCCAAAGCACTGGGATTAGAGTCATGAGTCACCATGCCCAGCCATGTTTTAATCTTAAATCTCTTTGTCAGTCGCCTATATGAGCATGTTTCTCATTTGATCAAAACTGGGGCTTTTAAAACAAGATGTAGAAAGTCACCCAATTTAAAATTCTTGCTTTTGTGCTTTCTCTAAAAATCTGTTCTGATATTTTCCTCTTTCTCCTCTTTTTGTCAGGTCCTAACCCCATAGTCGCTAAGTAAGGTAATAGTAAAACTCAAGTCAACAGATGGACAACATGGCAGTGGAGCTAGCTCTGCTGCAGGGAAGAATCGATGGTAGATGTGGATAGAGGTAGTCTTCTACATTGTATCTGCAAAGTCAAGGGGAAATCTTCATCTGCTGTTAGCTTAATTTGGATATGAGATGTTAACCAAGTGTTGGAACTGAATTGCAGTAGATGTGTCATTTATTTTTGTAAGAGGCCAGGGCAATATTTATATCCCTTGAGTTTGGCTGCTTTTTTTAATCAAACTTTTTCCCCCCATTTTTTCATTGTTTCACTCATGCACTCTTAATCATATACAAAGAGATCTTGTCATCAAACTTCCAGTACACTCAATCCCTGATAATCTTCTAATAAAAATTCAGGGTTATTTCTAAAACGTATGCACATATCCGGAGATCAGAGCATATGTGGTAAATTTTGTGATGTTACATATGAAAATAATTAAAATAATCTTCACTATTAAACTAACTTGAATATTCTATCGTTCCCTTAATAAAAATATTTTCCTGGCTGTTCCATGCATCTATAATATTTAACTTTCTCTTAGAATTTTAGATTATTTGGATATTAATTTCCAAGAAAATATTGGCATGGGGAAGAAGTATAGGCATTTCCAAAGGACTGAGGGTAAAAGTCTTTAAACTTTGGAAGATTCAGAACTTGTCCCTGGACTTGCTAATGGGAAATGATTAGCATCTTTCGACAGTGCCCCCTTGTGGTAAGAGCATACATGTCAGAGACTGAGTTCCTGCGGGAGCCCTGAGGAGTTCTCTGAAAGGGAAAAGGGAAAGGGAACAGGGATTTTGTTTCTTAAAAGGACTGAACTTCTGATAAGAACTTGATTGAAATAATTTGTATTCTATTTTTTAAAGTTTTACATTAGGGAGCCATTTGTAGATTTTCCAGCTTGTGTTGTCTGGGGAAGATATGATTTCAGGTTGGAAATGTAGACCATATTTAAAGTATTGCCATGAAATATAGTTGAGTAGTTTTTGTTCAAACAGATAAATTATCCCAGTTTACAATTCCATTTTTTTCAATGGTTTCTTCTTTGCACATTGGCACTATTTCTAAAGGAAGGGGTAAAATACAACAATAGCAGATAAGAATTCAATGCTATTTCTTAGCAATGAGAAAGTAGGAAAATATATATTTAAAAAGATCATATTGGTGAATATTACTAAGGACTCATATTATGCAAGGATGATTAGTTTAGATAACTGGGAAAAGCTTATTTTTTTCTTCAAACTTGAATTCTGACCTGTTAGATGAGGAATCACAAATATGTTATAGAATAATGTCAAACAGTTCTTGACCTAATTCATAAGAAGAAAATAGATATCATCTAAGTGAAATATTGTGCCATTATTAAGGAGTAATTGTATAACTATGATAGGTAATATTTTGCCCCATTTTATAAGAGACCACAATTTAAAAGCCTGTGGGTTTACTGGGAAGTGTATTTCATTATAGCATCCCTTCTCTTAGCCTTTGTGAACTTGAATCATTACACTTGGAAGTTTAAAATAATTTCTATTTACAAAGTTTTATTTCTTATAATATTGTTCTATTTGTAATTTTTGGCATTCGTGGACAGTTTTGTCCTGTAGTCTATGAATTTGTGAACCAGGAATACATGCATGTCTTTGTAAAAAGAGAAACTGGCTGGGTACAGTGACTCACGCCTGTAATCCCAACACTTAGGAAGTCCAAGGAAGGTGGATCACTTGAGATCAGGAGTTCAAGACCAGCCAGGTCAACATGGTGAAACCCCTGTCTCTACTAAAAATACAAAAATTAGCTGGGCGTGGTGGCGGGTGCCCATAATCCCATCTACTCGGGAGGCTGATGCCACCCTGGAGGCGGAGCTTGCAGTGAGCAAGATGGCGGCACGGCACTCCAGCCTGGGTGACAGAGCAAGACTCTGTCTTTAAAAAAAAGAGAGAGGGAGAGAGAAGCAAAAATATAGTAACCATTGTAGGGATCTTTGTGGCTTTTAGTAAAAATAAGTCAACTCCCATGCAGAGTATTTGAGTGTCTCTTTTGGAGGTGTTAATATTGCTTAACATTCTAATTTCGTTTCCTACTCTCTGGGCTCTGGACAAAAATACACCACTATTTATCAGAATACTTGGACAAGTTTTATGAGCAAATTGGTTCTTTAAAAAGTGACACTAAATAAAATAAAAAATGGCAGTAGAAAAGGCGCAAAACTGTGTTGTGTCATGTAAACGTTAGGATTGGTTTCTCTTTCATTTTCTAATTATAAAATTAGGTGAACTGCAGGGCCCTCATCCACTTTCCAGTTGAGAATTGTCATCAAACTTACAGTAAACTCAATCCCTGATAAGCTTCTAATAAAAATTCAACACTATTGCTAAAACGTACGCACATACCCAGAGATTAGAGAATAGTTGAGAAACTTTGTGATGTTACATATGACAATAATTAAAATAGTCCGCAAAATTAAAACTGATTTGACTATTCTCATGTTCCTGTTATTCACTTCGTAAAAATAAAACATTTTCCTGGCTGTTTCATGAATCTTAAGGATTCATGGGCTTAAAGGATTTAATTTTCATTTCATTCTCCCATATTGGGTTGACGATCAATCCGTGTTTCTTCCGTGTGGACAAAGGAAGAAATTACAAATTGTTTTAATAACCATGTATCATTGAGAAGGTTGAAAAGGTAAATGGCTTCACTAAAGAATGTGATATATTTAAAATATGAAATAGCATTCTATGAAATAGAATAGAAATAGCACTCTATGAAATAGCATTCATAGAGTCATTTTTAAGATAGAAATATCTGACATAATAAATATTAAGCTACATTTCTTAATCAAAATTATAGTCACCTTTTATTTTCATAAGCCCACCACTTTAAGGCAGAGGCATTGGGGATTTAAAGGAATGTTTTAAATGGAAAGATGCTTTCGTTCTTAAGGAGGTACATTTATTTCCATTTGTCTCATCTGATTCATACAACTAACCCTAGGAGCTGGTGACTTCTTAAGATTTCCAAGCTGCTATTTTATAGATGTAGGTAACTGTGTTACCACTTTCCTAATGCACTTTCTTGTTTCTTCTTGGACAGGGACTGATTCAGGAGATCAATGATTTGAGGTTAAAAGTCAGTGAAATGGACAGTGAGAGACTTCAGTATGAAAAAAAGCTTAAATCAACCAAAGTAAGTTTTTCTCGCAGGTTGACATTTTCAAACAAATGTCTCCACTATTCATCTATGCCCAATAATATAAATAATATGTTTTCTACTTAGTATATGATAAAGAAGGTATTGTAAAAGTAAATGAAGTTCCCCCCAAGCTGGAAACCTTCTTGAATTTAAACACCACTGATCTGAATTTAAAAACAAGGCTTAACTCTTCCAACAGAACATAACCTGCCCTTTCTCTGAGTTGTATCTAACCTCCTTTATAAACTGGTACTATTTTCTCGGTTATTTAGTTTGTCTTTTTCTATCTGTAGTTTTCTTTCATTCCTCTGTCTCTCTACCAGTCTTTAATGGCCAAACTTTCTAGCATGAAAATCAAGGTGGGTCAGATGCAGTATGAAAAGCAGCGGATGGAACAAAAATGGGAGTCACTGAAGGTGTAGTAGACGTTGGGTGATGGGGTCCATGGCCTGTTGCTTTCTGGCTTGTGTTGTTTTGCTGTGATGATGTTTTAGTGGCATGTGCATTCATTGTGTGTGTTTCACCTGTTGATTAAAATCACCTCAAGCTGATTGAAGGAACGATGGGATCCCTGATGTTGTTTTCAGAAATACATGAAATAATTAGTGAAATACAATAAACAGGTAAAATGAAAGAATTTATAAATTAAACTCTCTTAGACTGAGACCCAAGCCTAGTAAAATAATTGTAAACATTCACCTGTGAAAGAATTCTGTTTCGTATCCACAGTAGAGGTCACTTTCCTCTTTAGGGACTTTCTTGATGGTAAATGTACAGCAGTTGACATTATCATGGCTACGAATAGAAATGACTGCTGAGAAGCAGCACGGTGAGAACAGGTTCACACTTCCTGCCAGTGCTACTGAAAATGTTTTGTACTTGTCCACTCTGCTTCTACCAGAAGTCAAAACTATAGGGCCAACTGCCTCGCCTCATTGGAGAACTACATCTTCTCTTAGTACTAAATGTAATAAATATATCATTACAGATTCTGAAAGTAAAATGTGATATTGAATATAAAGCTGTACGTCTTAGCATTGCATAGCTGTATTTTCTGTGTTAAATACAGCCAGCAAAATTTGTTTCCTAAAGCTTCTCTTTACTGAAAGGAAACTGAAAATTTAAACATTAGTACATAGAAGGATGGACTTGAAATCTTATACAGTTGTATACTTAAAAATTAAAAGAGGGCTTAAATATCTGTTTTCTAATTTAGTTTTTCCCATTGTTGTAGGAGATTCTGTCCTTTTATCTTAGCGATGAGGGTGAATTATTTAGTTTCATGATTTAGCTAAAGTTGTTGATGACTTGCTACTTTACCCATTAATGAAACTCTGTGCTTGTCAAGGAGGCATGAGTGCCAACTTGAAATGCCGAATAAATGTCAAGCTAGTCTTTTCCAATTTGCATTTTATTTTGCTTTTATGACACTAAGTATCTAATTTGATTATCTTCCTTGATTAACTTGGTTATATTTTTAATTTAATGTAAAGATTTAAACCTTAGGGCTATCCCATCCCTAATTACACTTTAAAAGATCTCTTTTTCATTTGATTACAAAGAAACTTGTAGTAATTATACCATAACTATTATAAACAGAACTTCTGCTAATAGTCTTGCTTTTTGCTTTTCATTGCCCTTGTCTGATTTCTGATGCTTGCATCTAAATTCTTATAGATTTGTTTCATTCATAAAATCTGATTATTGATTTAAAGAGCTAATGTGCTCTCTGAATGTTCTTTTTTAGTCATGATCTGCTATTTTTAAATGAATTTGTAACTTGTAGGATGAACTGGCATCTTTAAAAGAACAACTAGAAGAAAAGGAATCTGAAGTAAAAAGGCTACAAGAAAAATTGGTTTGCAAGATGAAAGGAGAAGGGGTTGAAATTGTTGATAGAGGTAAGAAGATATATTTCACATTTGTCATCTCATTTTTTTAAAGTCCTCCAAAATCTGTAAAAGAAACCAATGATAGTCAATGTGCAGTTTTAGCATCAAAGAAAGAGTAGCAGAATCCAGCCAGGCCCAGAACCACAGGGAATTCTCCAAGACTCTTTACTGTGACTGGGAATCCATTAACTTCCTCTTCAGCACCTGGAAAAGGGGAATTCTGTACTTCATTTGGTGTTTAGGATTACTAGACTGTAAATTCTCATCACAAGAATGGACTTGTCTCAATTGCAATGCAGGGGAATGTATGCCAAAAGAGTTAAAAAGAACCACCCCTGTGTCCCAGGATTGTTGCCCTCAGAACTGAAATTAGATAAAGTAGACTTAGAAACTGTTCTGCCCTTTAGACAGAAGAGAAAAATGGTTCTGTATCTTTGGAAAAATTAGTAACAAATGTATACCAGGGATTGAGCCCCTCTACCTTTTAGAGAAATAGGCTAATTCTGTTTTTGGAAAAATGCATGAATTTGTCCAAATCTTTTTTTTCGTAACTGAAGAGGTTCGTTCTGAGTATTATATGGACCATAATTTCTAACAAAGTAGGTTGTATGTGATAGAAAATAGCCCAAATGAAATATATTTTTAAAATTACATTTGGAAATATAATGTGCATAACATCTGGCAGCACTAGGTTAAATTTAAGCTTTCTTTGTAATTACGAATGATGACTGTGGCATTGTGAGATACCAAAGCAATTTCTGACTCATTCGAAACAGTACAAATTCCAGTTAATGTAGCTTTGTTACATTTTTATCCGTTATATGAAAATTAGTGGCCGGGCGCAGTGGCTCAAGCCTGTAATCCCAGCACTTTGGGAGGCCGAGACGGGCGGATCACAAGGTCAGGAGATCGAGACCATCCTGGCTAATACGGTGAAACCCCGTCTCTACTAAAAATACAAAAAACTAGCCGGGCGAGGTGGTGGGCGCCTGTAGTCCCAGCTACTTGGGAGGCTGAGGCAGGAGAATGGCGTAAACCCGGGAGGCGGAGCTTGCAGTGAGCTGAGATCCGGCCACTGCACTCCAGCCTGGGCGACAGAGCAAGACTCCATCTCAAAAAAAAAAAAAAAAAAGAAAAAGAAAATTAGTAACATTGTCTGTCCAATGAGGGACTTGAATTAGATTATCTGTAAAGTCCTTCTTTGCTCTAGAATACCATGGCCTTATATACCTGTAGGTATCCCAATTCCCTGTCCGTCAGAAAATTCATCAAACCTGAGGAAAATGGATTCTCACTGCCAACCGCTTCTCCGCCCCAGCCCATCACCTACTGTTTGGCATATATAGAATTGTATATTGATAAGGGACATTCAGAAACAGGTCATACTGATCATGCTTTTAGGGTTTTAAGAATAAAATGGGCTGGGCACAATGGCTCACACCTGTAATCCCAGTACTTTGGGAGGCCAAGGAAGGAGAGATTGCTTGAGGCCAGGAGTTCAAGACCAGCCTGGGTAACACAATGAGACTCTGTCTCTACAAAAAATTTTTTAAGATTTGAAATTTCTAAATTTCAAATTTCGCCAGGCATGGTGGCTCAATCCTGTAATCCCAGCTACTTGGGAGGCTGAGGAGAGAGGATCGCTGAAGGCCCAGGAGTTTGAGGCTGTAGTGAGCTATGACTGTGTCACTGCACTTCAGCCTGGACAATGGAGCAAGATCCTGTCTCTGAAAAAAAAGAAAGATAAAGAATAAAATGGCATCACAGGACTTGTGGGCTAGAAGATATTAGAGTAATGCTACCCAAAGTCTGATCTGAGGACTCGAATCAACCTGGGAACTGTGTGTTACCAGTGCCCACCAGCTAAATACGGGGATTGAGAGCAAGTCTTTAGAAAGCTCATGTCAGGGTGATATTGGGATAGCTTCTAACTGCATCCTCAGTGGCCTCATCTTATTGGACAGGAGATAGACCCTTTCAGTGTTGTTGAACTTGAGTGGTGAGTTGCACGTGACACAAGCAGCGTTCTAGTCACATTCAGGAGGACCAGGTATCAAACTGTGATGGAAATATAAAAACAAAGTGACATTAACTAGGTTTTCATCATTTATGGTATAAGAAGTGCTTGTACTCCATAAACCTAATTTTAATGTGAGAAAATCACGGTCCAGAAAAATGAAGTAACAGAGGTAGTAACTCAAATTTAGGTCTCATATTCTCTTTCTAACCTCACACAGAGCATTATTATACTGCCAATCCTGCAGTCACAAAATAGTGCTGAAAAAGTTTTTATGAGGTTAGATTTCCTTTATTTTAGTTCAAAGGAGACTAAATAATAGTGATTTTAAAATATTATTTATTGTCGTAATGTTTGCTAACTTCCAATTCGATGGGTTTTCCTGCACAGATGAAAATTTTAAAAAGAAGCTCAAAGAAAAAAGTAAGGTTTGGTGCATTTCCATCAGCCTTTACATTCACCAAAAATACTACCTTCGACTGTTCTTTGCATGTGTTTTAAAACATTTCTCTCACCAAAGATGTAAAGTTGCTTCATCGATAAGCCCTCCATTTCTTCAGAGTGTACACAATAGAGGGTGGATAATAAAACAATAAGGTAAAAGATCATTTTGAAGATTTTGTCTGATTCAACCTTTCTGCTCTACAGGGTACAACAGGGCACACAGCATTGTGGATGTAAGAAAACATGTTCCTTGCAGTCTAGGTGATACAGGGTCAGAGGAGAAAACAACTCTTATAGTACGAAAACTCATGATTTTAAAGGTTTACCAGAGTTGAAAGATAATTTTGAAATTTGCTTTTGTTTTTCAATGTTTTGAAGTCCACTATTTGTCTGAGATCTATTAGAAGCTCCTTTGAACATGTTACATTGTTACAACAGAGATTGAATTCAGCTGATTAATGGAGCCTGAATATTTAATGCAACATTAAGATAAATCCTGCCAGACATGGTGGGAGGATCACTTTTGAGGCCATGGGTTCAAGACCAGCCTAGGCAACATAGTGAGATCCTGTCTCTACAAAAAAATTTAAAATTAGCTGAGCATGGTGGTGCATGCCTGTAGTCCCAGCTACTCAGGAGGATGAGGTGGAAGGATCACTTGAGCCCCAGGCATCTAGGAGTTTGAGGCTGCAGTGAGCTATGATCTTGCCATTGTACCACATTCCGGGCAATAGTGAGACCCCATGTCTTAAAAAAAAAATTAACTCCTTAGGGGCTCTTTCCCCCAGATGTTAAATTCTCAATTCCTATAGAATATATCTTAATTTAAAATGTTACACCAATGCAGAATGATGCACCACTGTTTTAAAAATTATCTTAAGAAGACTGGATGTGGTGGCTCACTCCTGTAATCCCAACTCCTCAAGAAGTTGAGGTGGGAGGATCACTGGAGCCCAGGAGTTCAAGGCTACAGTGAGCTGTGATTGTGCCATGCACTCCATCTGAATGACAGGAAGACGCTGTCTCTAAAAAAAATATTATCTTCAGTAATTTTTTTTTCTCTCAGAAGCAGGCAACTTTAGCTGATTTTTTTTTCCTGTTTCGATTTTGTAGTTTGTGATCTCGCTTTGGAGTGACTTTTCATTTATTTATTTGAGACAGGGTCTCGCTCTGTTGCCCAGGCTGATCTCAAACTCCTGAGCTCAAGCAATCCTCCCACCTTGGCCTCCCAAAGTGCTGGGATTATAGGCATGAGCCACTGCACCAGGCCCTGGAGTGACTTTTCATCTTTAAAATATTTAAGATTTTTATTATTCAAGTAACATGCTTTTGTATTTGAATATCAAATTTTAAGGAGAATCACATTCAGCTTACTTTGGCCTTTATGTCTTGAAATCTATCTTAAGGTAGTATTGGAAATGAAGTTTATAGATGAAGCAAAGTACTTATTATGCTTATGTATGGAACTACAACCAGCTTCTTAGCATGACTACTCATGTAAATACTACATGCCATCAGGCTCCTACCATTCATGCCTCTATCGTGGTTATAACTATCATTTTCTCTGCTTTTGTCATTATATATACCATTCATGGCTTTCACGCACTGCTTTGTAGATTCCTTTTTTAAAAACATGTTTTTATTACTATAGCACTGAAATTTCACGTTCAGTGTTCTCATGAAGATTCTCTTATTGCTTTAAGAGAGGATAGCTAGTTCTCACACACCCTTGTTTTCTTTCTAGAATGGCAACTGTTCAGGTGAGATAGAAGACGTCCATCTTTTCAGATTTTCCCTAAAAGAGAATATGGGTGATAAATGTGCCCTTTTAAAAGAATAAATGAAAGAAATCGTTAACATATTTACCTTAAAATATTTCAGTCTGGAGAGTAAATAACTTCTGATCACTGTCACACGTGTGAACTAAACTGACTTCTGATCTGGTGTTGTTTTCAGACATCGAAGTACAAAAAATGAAGAAAGCTGTGGAGTCTTTGATGGCAGCAAATGAAGAAAAGGTATCCAGATGAAATTTAAATATATATGTGGATGTTTTTTAACACCATTTTGACCGTTCCATGCAATTTCATGAGCTATTCCATTTTAAAAGAACACGCCCAGAAAGAACACTGCTAGGAGTGAGGGGCAGGTGTGCACACTCCTAGGTGGGCTGTATGCACAGGAATAGGGAGGAGCTGCACTGGCTCCACTGAGAACTCTGCCCCCATGAATTCAGAAAATGTTCAAACTCTCTGATCAGTTCCGCATATTCAGGTGACAGAGAGAGGATACATTCCATAGTAGATCCTGTGTGTGGGCACTGAAAATTCTGGGCTGACCTGTGGGCCCTGAAGGAGCTAACTTGACAGCCTCACTCAGCTTCATGGTCATGTTGATTTTGTCCTCCATTTACTCATTATTTCCTTTACACTCCTGGCCCGTTTCACATCTGTGATTGTCTCTGCTCTCCTGAGAGATTAAATACCAGAAAACAGCGGCACAGTCTTTACTTCAGCTACTTTGGCTTCATTCCAAGGTTTCCACAGGTTTTCCCCCGCCAGTTGGTTCTTGTTATCCACATCTGATGTTTCATCCTGCTAAGGGCAGGGATGCAGTTACCCCACGAAAACAGTGGGTTTCTTCATGGCCTGCCTGACCATCCATGTATCTAGCAGGCAGCCGCAATTGTGTTCAGCTGATGTCATCAGAACTTCTCTCCCCTTATCTGCCTGAATGAATAGAACCAGGGAATATTTCCCCCAAAAAAGAGTAATTTCAAGGAAGTAAAAAACAACAGAATGTCAAAGAACTTTGGCTTGATCCTTTTCTCCCATTGTAAGTTTCTTTCTCTCATTCTTGACTACTCTGTTTTTCTTATCTCCTTGTTTATTTTTGCCTTGCGTTCTCTTTATTTGCTCTTTATTGCCTGGAAATAAACTGATCATCATACCTACTCATACAGGTTCCTTTTTTGCTAATGTTTCCCACTATTGAATAAAAAGACAAGGAATTAGCAAGCTGCCCACCGTGACTTTTATTTTTTAAAAAATCACTGAAATTAATTTTGTTTTCATTTCTGTCCCTCAACGAGCAACAGCAAACAAAACTCCCAGTGTTGAATGAGGACTTATGAGATGCTCAAACCTTTATAGGAGCACCCAGAGTAACATAACTTCCTCATGGGGTCGGGGGTTCAGAAGACTTCAAAGAGGACATATTTGAGCAAATTCTGGGGAAAAGCAAGAATTGTTCACTGGGAAAATAAAGGCTTCTTAAGCAAAGGGCCCATGAGTCAAAACTTGTCTTGAGACCAGGTATGAAACAGCACAGTGCATGCTGGGATTGAGCAGTGCAGGTGAAGGAGGGCGCGTGGGGCCGACCACAGAGCTCAGTCAGGGGGCAGGCCGCTTCACGCACCATGCTCTTGATTTAAGGTCTTAGCGTGTAAACCTTAGGCAGTGACATGATTAAATTGCCATTTTAGAAAGCTAACTCTGGTAGCAGAATGGGAGAGTGACGACAGGTCAACAGGTAAAAGTTTGTTAAAATAGGTGAGAAATGAAGAGGGCTTGAAGTAACGCAATAGCAGTGAAGTGGTAAGGTGGGAAGAGGTTTTAGAGAAATTTACGGGTTGACAAGATTTAAGGTCTCTGGATTTGAAAAACGAGAGTAAGTTTCTGGTTTGGGCAACTGGGTGAGTGGATGGTGCTCTTAAGGAGTTAAGGAAATCCAAGCACAGGCTCAAGTACTGAAGGGAAAGAATGAGCTTAATTGTAGATCTAGTCTATCCAATATGCTTATGGGACATTCTTAAGGAGATTTCTTACAGAAAGTTGGAACATGAATCTAAATGTTAGGATTAATGTAGAAACATAGATTGATGGGGAGTGAGGCCCATCAATTTTAGGAGAAATGTAGAGTTGTAGTTTGGTGTAGACTAAGCCACAGTTGATGTGTCAGGTAGCTTTTGCTTTGTGACAGACCACATTTATTATTTCTCGTACTTCTGTGAGTTGGCTAGATGATTCTTCTGATCTCGGCTGGCTTACCTGACGTCTGCAGTCAGCTGGTGGCTTAGATGAGACTGCATGCATAATTTAGGATAGTGTCATTCACGTGTCCGGTGATTGACAGCTTGGTTTAGGTTGGCCACAGCTGGGAGAACTAGCCTGTTTCCCAGATGGTCTCCCATCCTCCAGTAGACTAGGCTAGGCTTCTTCACATAGTTCCTCAGGGTTCCTTAGAGCCACACCACAGGGCAGCCACAAAGGGCAAATGCTTTTCAAGCCTTTGCTTGAATTACATTTGCTGATATCTCTTTGGCCAAAGCCAGCCACATGGCCAGGCCCGGAATGAGAATGGGAGGAGCTAGGGAGGCCATTTTCATAGCACAGTTGAGCACATGGGAAAAGCAAAGAGGGTCACGGACAGAACCTGGAAGCTCTAGCATTTTATTAGTCTGAGAAGATAATGGGAGTCATGGAAGTTTGGCAGCTATCTGGTCAAAGGATTGATAAACAAAAATGGAAGAAAAGAAAGAGTGGATGGATAAGTGAGAGGAGAAGGAAAGAGTGAGGTCAGTCAAATGCCATATAGAGGTCAAATTAGAAAAAGGTTGGGGCTGGTCATGGTGGCTCATGCCTGTCATCCCAGTGCTTCAGGAGGCCAAGGTGGACAGATTACTTGAGCCCAGGATTTCAAGAGCAGTCTGGGTGACATGGTGAAACCCCATCTCTACAAAAATACAAAAATGAGCTGGTCATAGTGCTGCATGCGTGTACTCCCAGCAACTCAGGAGGTTGAGGTGGGAGGATGACTTGAGCCCAGGAGATTGAGGCTGCAGTGAGCCAAGATTGCACCACTACACTGCAGCCTGGGTAACAGAGCGAGACCCTGTCTCAAAAAAAAAAAAAAAAGAATGAAAAGTGTTCATTGTTTTTAATAGATAGGAGGTCACCTTGGTAGAGTGTTTTGAGAGTGGAGAAGCCAGATGGTGATTAATGATGGCTAAGAAAGACAGAAGATGGGGGCCTTTCTTTCGAGGTTTGATTTATAAGTTAGAGAGGAGAGTAATTGAAGCTGACTTTTTTATTTTTTTGTTTTGCGTCTTATTACCTTGTTTTGTTTTTGTTTGTTTAAAGATGGCAGCTAAAGGATAGAATCTCTAAATTTAGAGGTACTTTTTCCATATCTTTAATGTATGTAGGAAACATAGTCTAGTTATTACCAGTTCTCCTAAAGCTTAGAAATATTCTTTAAATAATGTAAATAATTCACATCTGCTTATTCTTTTTTTAAAATGCTCTCTCGGCAGAATCATGCATATTCTTTATGTAAAAGCGATTACTGTTACTCTTTTAAGAACATAGGATTAAAGATTATAATTTATTTTATTCCTAGGATCGAAAAATAGAAGATCTTCGACAGTGCCTGAACAGGTACAAGAAAATGCAAGATACTGTGGTACTGGCCCAAGGTAAAAAAGGTAGAGTGTAGCTCGAAAAGTTTTTCTACTTTGGTTGACTCTAGGTGGCTATAAACTTACACATTTGGCCTCAGTTTCTTTCCTGGATCATACCCATCATCCCAAATTAGGTAGCTCATTCATTAATTGAACAATTAGAACTGTACTCTGCCGGAAAGTGTCCAGCCTGAGGAGTCAGTGTACTGTAGAGTCGTTGGTCAGGGAGTGCCTCTCTAAGGAGTTGATGAGATAGCATTCCAGAGAGAGAAAACGACAGCATATGCAGAGAGCCTAGGGGGAAAAGAATGTGGCATGCTTAAGAGGGAGAACACCAGTGCAGCTGCAAGGTGGTGGGCAGTGGGGAGAGGGGATGAAATGAGACCATGATGATGAGCAACCACTGGTCATGCAATGGGTGGAGTTAAGCTCATGCTCAAGTCAGAGGGACTCACTGAAGGGTTTTAAAAGTCAGCAGTGGCCAGGCATGGTGGCTTACGCCTGTAATCCCAGCACTTTGGGAGGCCAAGGCGGGTGAATCACCTGAGGCCAGGAGTTCGAGACAAGCCTGACCAACATGGTGATACCCCGTCTCTACTAAATACAAAAAAATTTGCTGGGCGTGGGGGCAAGTGCCTGTAATCCCAGCTACTCAGGACGCTGAGGCAGGAGAATTGCCTGAACCCGGGAGGTGGAGGTTGCAGTGAGCCAAGATTGCACCATTGCACTCCAGCCTGGGTGACAGAGTGAGACTCCGTCTCAAAAAAAAAAAAAAAAAAAAAAGTCAGCCGCAAGATCTTTGTAACACGTGGGCCATGGAGGGAAGTGAGCAGTATTGGGAGCAGCGGAAACCAATTCTGAGATTTGCAGTATTCCAAGTGAAAAAATCTGGTAGTTGCTGATTGGGAATATGTTATGGTGGATTGACCCAGTGGTGTAATAAGATAGAGGAGGAGAGTGAAGAAGAGAGGAGAGATCAAGAAAGACCTTTCCAACTACATTTACTGATATGGGGAAGCCTAGAGAAGGAACACTGGGCTGGGTAAGGAGGATTGAGTTCAGCTTTGAACATGGTAAGTTCAGAAAAACCCTGTAAAACAGGTACATAAAGATAGTTGTGCATTTTGTTGTAATCGTTATTATTTTATCTGCAGATGGGCCAATTGGCCATCCTCAAATGTGGAGGAAATCTGAAAGGGCTCTTGTTTTTTAGCAATGCATAGGTAGAGTTATTTGCTCTCAACGTAAGCACTGGAAATAAACAATTCTTTTGGAAGGTCCCCATGAAACACTCAGATTTTGAAATTTTAATTTTGGTGAGTTCGCAGAGAAGGAAAATCCTGCTTTGGATCAGGATTTTTGAAAAAAAAAATTGTATGCAGGGTCTGGCATATTAGATTTTATAAATATCTGAGTGAGCAAATGAACCTCTGATAATCAGTGTTGACTAGCAGTTCTCATCACTCAGCATTTTCCATGCCTTCAGAGAAAGAGTCTCTATCCTATGGAATATTGCAAATTTGTAAGTGGTTTTTACATATGCATCTCATTTAAAATATTGTTTAATTTTATAGAGTTTCATCTGTCCAATTCTTATGTTTAAAACCAAGGCAGAAAAAATTAATTCCTTTAATTAGACTATATTGTAAAACATTTGGAAAATAAAGAAAAGAGATAAAAATCACTCATAATTGCACTGGCATGATCACTATTGGCATTTTTTTTATTGTTTCTTTCTAGCTTTTTTTTCCTGTGCATACAAACATGTAAATGAAAGAGATAGTTTTCAATGAGGTACAGCAGCACAGATTTCATAAACCCTTGAAAACTATGTTCTGTTCCAATAAAGGGTTGTATAAACTGATTTCTCACTAGGAGTTATATTTAGTTAATCCTCACACAATTCTAATAACACTAAATTCTAATAAAATTAGAATAACATTCTAGTGAAACTTAAATTAAGAAGCTGTGGTCTGATTAAGATCTTTAAACAAGTATATGATTTACCATTTCATATTATTTGTAGATTAGAGTCTTAAGTATCATTTTTTTTTTCTGTTTTTAAAAAAGAATATCTGGCACTGCGCTTTCACCATTTAATCCTTTTGATTTCTAGAGATGCAAAAAAAAAAAAATTCTCAAGGTTGCAGCTTTGGTGAATATGTGGTTGCTTTTTTCCATCAGACTTTTTTTGCTTTAAAATGGCATAAAAGGATCCTCTTGAGAGATCAAAGGTCGTCTGTCTTTTTGTTTTTTCTATTCTTTCTATATTTTTTCAAGAGCACAGCAGTGATGAAAACTAAGTTGTTTAAATGGGACTTTGTTGCTATTTGGAATTTGTTTTTTGTACCAGGTATTATTCAGTTTGATTATTTCTACACTAAAATTTGTAAGCCCCGGATTTTAAAACAAAATTACAAGAGAGTTGTTGGAAAAAGTTAACTTTTAATTTTCTTTCCCTCTGATGAGTCAATGTATCGAGTACGACTTTGTCTATTAATATCATAGGTACCCACTGTGGCCCAAGAGCCCCTGGCCCTAGTTGTTCAGTTTCAAATGCTGTTTCCTAGGTCCTATGTTGTTTTTCAAGGGATGCCAGGAGAAGCTGACTCTGATTTTTGAGGATCAGAAAAAATTTTATGTTCAATATAATTGGGTTTCTTATCTTCCTGTAAAAGTGAAATATAAATCAAAAACTGCTGTTGTCTTCTCTTTGCTTTGTCTTTTCCCAGGCAAAGATGGAGAATATGAAGATCTGCTCAATTCCAGTTCCATCTCCACTTTGCTGGATGCACAGGGTTTCAGTGATCTGGAGAAAAGTCCATCACCCACTCCAGTAATGGGATCTCCCAGTCGTGACCCATTTAACACAAGTGTTCCTGAAGAGGTATTAATAGACTTTCGATATTTCTTTCATGTTGAAGAGACTGTGTTATTGACAGTTAAAACACTGCTCATAACGTGAAAAACATGGGTTCCTTTCTCAGTTCCATTACCAACTCAAGTGAGGTTATATAAATAAATTGACTTTGGCCACTTCTGATGGTGACTCTGAAAGATAATTGAATAAAATTTTCTTCTGACTTCTTTAGACTTGGAAGAAGCAACTGGAGAGGAGTAAGCAGTTATACACTCCTTAGTTTGCATCAAACTGGCATGAAAATCTGTTTGCTATCTATTGTACACCACACCAAAAGTTTGTGGCTTCAATGACAGCATTTCTTTTGCTGATGACTCTGCACTTCAGCAGGGTTCAGCATGAGCATCTCGTCTCTGCTCCACTTGGCATCAGCTGGAGTGGCGTGAAGGCCTGGGCCTGAGTCTTCTGAAGGCTAACTCACTCATATGTCTGGTGGTTGAGGCTGGCTTTTGGCTAGGACCTCAGCTGAGGCCCCATTTAGAACAACTACCTGTGACTGCTTGGGCTTCCTCACAATCCTAAGGGTGAGCATTCCAGGAGGCCCGGGCAACTCTGCATCTCCTGTTATGATTTATCTCAGAAATCACACGGCATCTCTTCTGCTGTAGCCACAGGCCTACAGCCCACCCTGATTCAAGGAGAGGAAACACAGACCCTACCCTACCTCTGGATGAACAAGTGACAACATTACATTGTTAGGACATATGGGATGGGATATATTGGTGCAACCATATTTGGAAAATATAATCTACCCTCTGGCTATACCACTTTACATCCCTCTCCCATGCAAAAGACACTCGCCCCCTTTCCGAAGACCCCTGAGTCTCATTCCAGTGAGGCGTCAACATCCCAGGATCTTGTCATCCAGACCAGGTTGAGATGTGGGTGAAGCTCCTCAGGTACAGTTCCTTGCGCACAGCTCCTTGGGGACTGTTCCATTGACTTAAAGAGCTGTGGACTTCAAGGACAGTTATCTGCCCTCCACACACCCATACAATAGTTGGACAGGCATAATGTTACTGCAGTAGCCACTCCCATTTAAAAAGGGGAGCGGGAAGGCTCACAGGTGTCACCAGTCCATAGCAATTCCAAAATCCGGCCAGGCACGTGTTGCCAATCCTCTGGGCTATTGGCTCTTCCCTCTAAGTCATCCTTCCTTTGCCTGTATTTGCAGATGAGTAGTTTTCTCAGTTTTGTGCCTGCAAAAATGCCCAAAGATCTCCAAATTCATCTCTTCATTTTCCATTATCTCTGTCCTTTTGAGTCTAATTTGGTGTAATACTTTAAACATTTAGAATTTCATATGAATCATGTTATAATTCACTGAATTAGAGAAGAACACATCCACAGCTATCTTCACCATAAGCCTATCTCTGTAGCTAAGGTTCCCTGTAAGGCTGCAGTGGGACATCCCATTGCTTTTAGAGCCTTTGATCATTTTTCAAAGGTTCAATGAGACAGTACTACTCTAATCTTCCTAAGGTTTTTTTTTTTCTATTTTTATTTGATTCTAGTCTAGTCCATCCTGAGGTCTTAGCAAAGGGTTTTACAGCCACATCCTTGGCTCACCTGAAGACCATGTTCTCCTGATAGCCCTTGTGCTTGACCTTTGCCCTGAAACTGTTTCTTAATTTTAGTGTAATTTTTTTCGTCTAGAGAGACCGGGAATGGGAAATAGTTTCATTGTCTAAACAATCTTGGCTTCCTTATTTTAGCAGTTCCTGTTTTGGTCATTTCTCTTCTCACATTTTACCATAGGTAGTGAGAAGAAACCAAGTGGCATTTTTACTTTTTATCTGTTGCTGATAATTACACAATGAGAAGATGAAATTTGAACTGAATGAAAATGAATTCAAGGAGAAGACAATGAAAATTTCTCTCTTAAATGTAGGAGAGGGCTGAAATATTTCATTAATCAAGGAATTAGTTAAGGAATAAGAAATACTGTGGTGGAAAATATCCCCTAATTGTTAGATATATATTTATATTGAAAGCAAAAATAATATTTGACAGCCCATGAGTATGCTGCAATTATAGAACTAGTGTTACATGTAGGGTACACCCAAATAATCTCACGTCCTTTTAGAAAAAGTCTTTGCTATGTGAATTGTAGTTTAATTACCGGTTTTAAGTTTGTAACAAGAATGGTTTGATGAGGATTGAGGGAGTTCAGCCACATTTTTAAAGAAAAGCCAGGAGGGGGATCTGAGTTTGGAATTAAAGTCTAAAAGTTTGAAAAAGATCAAGAAAATGGGTCTGTTAGTTTAGTTATATTTTCCTCATGATTAGGAATCTCAAGAGACAAATGAACTTCAGGAAACAGCGATGATGGCTAAATAAGTTGCCCAGAATTCACCAGAAAGATTCAAACTGAAAAAGTTGATAGTGAAATAATCTCCTACTTTATAAATAATATGATTTCACATTTTATAACCTTTTATTGCGTTAAAGGATGAGCCCACCACTGAATAACAGAAACAAAAATCACAAAGCTGAATTTATTGCTTACTTAAGTGAGTGAGTGTTCCCAGTCAAGTACATTCTCTTCTAGCTGATCATATGTGGGTTTTGGGATGGTTGGAGCTCAAGGATTGGTGGACTTTCTGAGGCAAGTGTGAGTCGACGTCCACTGTAGATGTGTGGTTACTAAGGTGAGACTGTTGCTGACTGGTTGGCGTGTAGAAGTGTGTTCACTGGTGTGAGTCCTTACCAGGCAGCTTTCAGAAGTGAAGAACTGTCACTGGTTGACTGGTAGGAGTTCATTGTGACAAACTTTGTTCATTTTTTTTTTTTTTACTGAAATATTTTTCGTTCATTCATTTATGACGTGGCCCACAATCTAATTGCTCTACGGTTGTAAAAAATTATTGAAAACCGAAGTATTAAAATTATTTCACAGGCTCTTTCCTTAGGATACACAAAGCATTTGTTTGAGAAAATGTGTTATGCATTTTATTTGTTGCTATATTATTATTATTATCATTAAGCAAAGTGTTTTAAGTGGTAGCCACAAAGTCCATTGTAATTGGTTTTAATTACACTTTTCATCAATTATGTTAATTGAAATTAGTCAACTAGTTCGCACATAGAATAATAATTAACTGGCTTGACCAATGTTCCGTATAAGATTAGTAGTGGAAATCAAAGTAAAAATGGAGCTTTTCACTGGACACAGTGGCTCATGCCTGTAATCCCAGCACTTTGGGAGGCTGAGGCAGGAGGACTGCGTGAGCACAGAATTCCAGATTAACCTGGACAACATAGGGAAACCCTGTTTCTACAAAAAAATTTTAAACATCAGCAAGCTGTGGTGGCGCATGCCTGTGGTCCCAACTACTTGATGGGGCTAAGGTGGGAGGATCACTTGAGCCCAGAGGTTCGAGGCTGCAGTGAGCCGTGATCGCAGCACCGTACTTTAGCCTGGATGACAAAGTGAGACCATTTTGAGACCAAAAAATAATAGTAATAATAGAGTGTTGAAAGCAAAACATGTTACCGAAATCTTACGTTAAATCGTCACAACCTGCAGGGTAGGCATTGTCATTCTTATTTTACAGAGGGCGAAACTAATGGATGCCTCGCGAAGTGATTTGCTAAGATCACAGATCACTTAGGCAAGTGTGTCAGAGCCAACATTTCAGCCAGGGCTTAAGGTTGTTAGGATTTACTATTACTAGCTGGGTACGGTGGCACACATCTATAATCTCAGCTACTCAGGAGGCTATGGCAGGAGACTGCTTGAGCCCAGGAGTTCGAGACCATTCTGGGCAACATAGCAAGACACCATCTCAAAAAAAGAAAAAAACATTACTGTTAACTTGCTTAATGGTATACCATCTTTTTCACAATATTCAGTGTCTTATTCAGAACCAAGTTAAAAAATTTCCTTCCTCCAGAATGATTTCCTTGATTAGTACTTCTTCTGTGTAGATGTTTATATTCCGAAATCATTTTATAGAGTTCTGAACAATGATTATGAGATTTTTGTCAATAGACCATTTAATTGTCTTACTTTTGTTTAATTACTCTGTGGCTTGTGTTTTGTTTTGATTGATTGATTGATTGATTGATTGACTTTTGACTTTTTATGATTACATTACAGTTCCATACCACCATCTTGCAAGTTTCCATCCCTTCATTATTGCCAGCAACTATAAGCATGGAAACTTCTGAAAAATCAAAGTTGACTCCTAAGCCAGAGACTTCATTTGAAGAAAAGTATGTCATTTATTAACAGTACAATATAAATGTTCAAAACAGTAGATCAACCAAAGACACAGATGTATTGCATTTATTTACAGACACAATTTTTACCTAGAAAAGCAAGAAACAGCAAGACGTCCATTGGGGGATCTGTAATCAGTTCTGTATTATGGAAATAAAAAGTGTGAAGCAGGAAGCGATAAGAGATGAGGCTGCGGAGGTAGGGTGGTCAGGTTCGAAAGAGATTTTGAGGAACTTGGCTGGGTGTGGTGGCTCACGCCTATAATCTCAACACTTTGGGAGGCCAAGGGAGGCAGATCACTTGAGGCCAGGAGTTTGAGACCAGCCTGGCCAGCATGGCGAAATCCCATCTCTACTGAAAATAAAAAAATTAGCTGAGTGTGGTGGTGCACACCTGTAATCCCAGCTACTCGGAGGCTGAGGCACAAGAATCACATAAACCCAGGAAGCGGAGGCTGAAGTGAGCTGAGATCACATCACTGTACTTCAGCCTGGGTGACAGAGCGAGACTGTGTCTCAAAAAGAAAAAAAAGGAAAAAACAGTTTAAGGAACTTGGATTTTTATGTCCTAGGTCATAGGTAACTGTGAAAGGATTGTAAACTAAATAGTCACGGTCATGTGCTGTGAGTGCATTTGAAGGATGGGTCTGAAGGGGACAGGAAAAAGGATACAGTAGTTTGTCTGTAAGCAAATAGAATGTTTTGCCAACATATTCCCAAATTGCCTCGTCTTATTTTAGGCCAAATAGAACATTTTTTAAAAAATGGAAATAGCTTCCTTTGCTCAATTTTTTGTTTTTTACATATCTGTTCACTTAGAACATATATGGTCTTTTATTCGTGAGGTTAATAAATACCTTTTGTTCTTTACATTTTAGTGATGGAAAGATAATCCTTGGTGCCACTGTTGATACCCAACTGTGTGATAATCTTTCGTAAGTTACATTTTATTCAATGTGAAAATGTGATTGAGGCTAGAGGAGGAAGAGAGTTCTGTTATACTAACAGTTACTAATACTAACAGCAAATGACTGAGGCTGTTCAATTACTGAATAAATTAATGCAGCTATAATAATTGGGTGGGGGTGAAGGTGGGGAGCTGTAAGTTTACAAAGAAATAATTTCTCATTTGCTATTATCTCACGCCGGGGTTTTGCAGGTCTTTAGCCTTGCTTAATCAGTTTTCATTTGAAGTTCAATGCTTTTAATTCATTTTTGCACTGACATATTTTGAGTCCAGTGGGAAGGCGTCACAGGGAATGATGTGATGCTGGAAAAGCTGAGATGGGTTTTTTTGCACTTTCAGTTTTATGAACTGACCTAATATCTATGTTTATCCAAGTTAAAGTCTGGATTAAATTAGGAAAGTCTATTTTCAGAGCAGTACTCAAAAATGAGATCTTTTCTTTTCTCACTATTATCTTTTACTTTATTTGGTAGTTGATACTTCTGGCAATGTATACATATAAATACAGAAGAAATGCCTTTTAAACGTTTGTAAATGTGCGTATTTATATTACTCTGTTTCATAGAGCCAAATACATTACTTCTCTGTCACTCTCTCTAAACTGGTCACATATCTCTACCTTCAATTTTTTAGTAACACCAGCTCTACATAATTGAATACTAATTATGTGAAAGAGAGAGTCTCTGGATGTTTATAGTGTCTCTTTCCCTTCACTAGGATAGCAAATGAATTATTATGGGCAGCATTAGGGATTCCTCTACTATGCTTTAATTAGAACTATAAAATGAATTGCTTTTCCAGGCTCAGAAAAGTGATTCCCTCGTGAATTGAAAAGTAAAACTTCCATTCTTTATTTTAATTAGAAGGATTAGATATAAATAGTACATGAGTATTTTTAAAGTTCCTAGTTTAAATATGTACATGCAGAGGACGCACCACTAGTCCACAGAAAACACTGCTTTATTTTTGAATATTGACATCACAAGGCTAGTCCTAAGTGCTTTTCCAGCTCTTCTAACACGTGTAGGGCAGTCAGAATTATTGGCAGGACAGTTAATCACCCCTGCTTTTAAAAGAACTAAATGTTGTCATTTAGTTAAGCACATAAGTGACTGCCTGATTCCAGATTTTCTTTTATTACTGGGATTCAACCCACATGCAATTTTAGTTTCTTTCCAAGATGTTTTACTTAGAAACAGTGGCACTGGAGCCACTTATTATTAATTGTTATTGCTGTTATTTTTAGAACTTCAAGTCTGCAAAAGTCCAGCAGCCTGGGCAATCTGAAGAAGGAGACATCTGACGGGGTGGGTTCTGTGTTTTCTGTCTGTTATCCTGAGAAAAAACTGTTTAGGGATCTTCATCTTTTCCCTTTTTGCAAATAAAACTCTCATGAAGAGGTTTTTGTGGTTTTTAGTGGAAAATTATTAGATATTAGGTTTAACAGTAAATATTAAGAAGTATGAATATGAAGGATTGAAAATAGTATGTAAAACCAAAAATGGAGACTTTAATAAAACATTTTGGAAAATAAATGATACTAAGATTTTGTAGCTTAGAAGTAGATATAAAATTATTTTAACTTATGGAGTTGTATGTGACAAATTCAGAATTATACAAAGGATTTCCCTAACAACCTTAAATACTGTTATTGCTTTGCTTTGAACAGGAAAAGGAATCTATTCAGAAGACATCAGAGGTAACTTTTTGTCCAAATTACAATGCAAAAATATTGCTACTTCCATTACCTGTAAATTGCTTAAATGTCTCCAGTGGATAAAAACTTTCAGAACCTCTAAAACATTATGCCAAATGAAGCCAGACACAAAGTTCACATATTATATGATTCCATTTATGTGAAATATCCAGAACAGATAAATCTATAGAAATAGAATGCAGATCGGTGTTTACCAGTGGTGAGAGGAGGGAAGAATGGGGAGAAGCTGTTCAAGGGTAAGGGGTTTTGCTTTCAAATGATGGAAATGTTTTGGAACCGGGTAGAGGTGGTGGTTGCACAACATCGTAACATACTAAATGCCACTGAATTGTGCGCTTTAAAATTGTTAGTTTTGTTATGAATTTCACTTCAATAAGTTATTAAGAAACAAAATGTTCCTAAGAACAAAAATGTTCTTCTTTTTTTTTTTTTTTTTTTTTTTTTTTTGAGGCGGAGTCTCGCTCTGTCGCCCAGCCTGGAGTGCAGTGGCGCGATCTCGGCTCACTGCAAGCTCCGCCTCCCGGGTTCCCGCCATTCTCCTGCCTCAGCCTCCCGAGTAGCTGGGACTACAGGCGCCGCCACCACGCCCGGCTAATTTTTTTGTATTTTTAGTGGAGACGGGGTTTCATTGTGTTAGCCAGGATGGTCTCGATCTCCTGATCTCGTGATCCGCCCGTCTCGGCCTCCCAAAGTGCTGGGATTACAGGCTTGAGCCACCGCGCCCGGCCTTGTTCTTAATGACCGTAACTGAGCTTCCTTAGACCTCCCCAAAAGTCCTTCTTAGATTACCATTAGATTATACACCCAGTGTCCATCTAAAGCAAACATTTTGGTATGTTTAAAGATGTCATCAGCATGTGCTCAATTCTTCTTTCCCCGATGTTTTTTTTTTTTTTTTTTTTTTTTTGAGATTGCATCACTTTGTCAGCCAGGCTGAAGTGCAATGATGCAATTATAACTCACTGTAGCCTCAATTTCCTGTGCTTAGGTGATCCTCCCACCTCAGCCTTTCAAGTAGCTGGGATTGCAGGCATGCACCACTATACTGGGCTGCTTTTTTTTTTTTTTTTTTTTTTTTTTTTTAAGTACAGATGAGATCTTGTTATGTTGCTCGGGCTGATCTTGAACTCCTGAGCTCAAGTAATCCGCCCACCTCTGCCTTTCAAAGTACTGGGATTACAGGCATGAGCCACTGTGCCTGTTCTGTCCTCTGATTTTCTGTCATTAACCTTGCAAAGATTACAGCTTGATAGGCTACTTCCAGATCCAGTCTCTTGACTGTTGGCTCTTAGTGCCAGAGTTATATATGGACAGAACTGACAAAGCAGCTAGTGGCAACAGCTATAATTAAAATCCTTTTTGTCTTTTCAGTTCAATAAGTGGTTAAATGATTTTGACGTCATTGTTGAGCCAGGGATAATAATACCACTAAATGGTGCCATCTATAAACTTTTGGTTTCTGTGAGCTATAGATATATAGAGTAAAATAACCTAAAATACCTATATCCCCTCACCCTTTTCTCTGCTTCTGCAAAAAAAGAAGCAGAGGGCAAGAATTATTTCTACTTCTGCAAAAAAAAAAAAAAAAAAAAAAAAAAAAACAGAGGGCAAGAATTATTAAAGAAATGAGAACAAGAAGACAAAAGCATCTTTGTATAAAGTGTCAAGAATATACAGTGGGGAAAGGACACCCACTTCAGTAAATGGTGCTGGGAAAATTAGATATCCGTATGTAGAAGAACGAAAGTGGACTCCACCTGTCACCAAATCAACAAAAATCAACTCAAGATGGATTAAGAACTTACATATAAGGCCAGAAACTATAAGACTGCTAGATGAAAACAGGGAAGCACTTCAGGACATTGGTCTAGGCAAAGCATCTTTGTATAAATACTAAAATAATATAACATGCTGTGTTACAGCCAGCTCTAATTGCCAATTCAAAGAACCAAAAAGCTCACAAAAAGTTGCTCACCGTGCCTTCATTTTATTATTCTTTGAGGAGAATATTTAAAATAACTGGAGTAGAGTCTCCTTATACTGCTGGTGTAGAAGTTTGGACTAATGCCTGCTTTGTAAAATAATATTATATTGGGCTTCTATTGGCATAGTTATAATATAAGAATATGAACTGTATTATAGCTAAATCCATGTCATAGTTGTTGGAAAAGTCAGAAATCTGCTGCCATTATTCTGGTTATGTAATGCCTCCATGTCTTTTGAGGAATGAGGCAAACAAAATTTAAGAATATTTGTATCCTAAATATTTAAAGCCCTAAACATATTGATCCTAGATTAGTGATGAACATGTTTTCCTTGTTGCTTTTGTTGTTGTTTCTTAAGTAGCTTTCAGAATTGATTTTTTTTTTCAACTTCTGATAAGGCATTTGACATTGGCGATCGATGTGCTAGTTCAGTTTTTCTTTTGAATAAACTCATGGATGTGGCATGAGTGAGTATTTGCTGTTAGCCTGGCATGTGCTAAGGATGCTGCGCCTGAAAGCTGTTTCACTATTCTTATCTGCCTCTCAGGACAGAGCTCCGGCAGAAAGCAGGCCATTTGGGACCCTTCCTCCCAGACCCCCAGGGCAGGACACCTCCATGGACGACAACCCCTTCGGCACTCGAAAAGTCAGATCTTCCTTTGGCCGGGGCTTTTTTAAAATCAAAAGTAACAAGAGAACAGCAAGTGCACCAAACTTGGGTATGTACGGCTAAAATGCCTTTGCCCTGATTCTTCCACAAGGAGGAAAAGAGCAGTGTCTTCCCTTCCCTTATTCCCTCATTCACTGATTCCTTTCTCTTTCTCAGAAACGAAGGTGGATGACTTAGGGGGAATTTAGCAAAAAATGGTTCAGTGGATTTAATTTAGTGTTGTGAAGATATATAGACTCTCACCCTGCTCTCTCCTGTGGTATAAACTTAGTGGAAAGACCTAAAATCATGATTCCCTTTGACTTCATCATGGAGTTTCCCATCTGTTGTGACAGTGGATAAATTAACATTGACATTGAGCCTGTGTGTAACATCGGAAGCACGGTGTGCCGCATGCCTCTCCTCCACGGTGTGTATTTGGTGAGGAGGAGTCTGATCTGTGTTTCATTTTGTCATCTCTGTGTTCTCTCCATTGGGCTGCGTGTGATTGTGTGCGTTGTTGGGATATCTGAAGATCGTAAACGAAGTGCCAGTGCACCCACCTTAGGTATTGTACCCCTGCATGCCAGCCTTCACCAGCACTGTGCTCCAAACCAATCTAATCCCTGCTCTTGGCATCTGTGATCTCTAGAAAGCGATCTGACAGCAATCAGAAAATGTAGTTCTCTATTCCAGAGTGTTCTTTCCACCTTCTGCTGAAAAGGACTCTGTAGAGGCTTTGCTTCCAAGCCTAAACGCTGTTTTAACCAATGCTAGTAACACTCACTGTGTGAATAGCTTTGAGAGGACCTAGACGTGTGCAGCATTCCTTAGAGTGCAGGGCAGGAATGTCCTGGCATTGTACCTTGCAGCTCTTTCTGCCTGGAAGTGCATATTACCACACACTAACTCCCAGGTCCTTGCAGTCCATTCTCCATGCTTACATTTCTCCCAGCCTCCAAAAAGAAATTTTTTTAGCCATATAAGGAAGTTTATAGAAGACTTGGAATATTATAGTTTTAGGCTTACTTCTCTTAGGGGAACATTCTTCTGACGTTTTATTACTTTGAAGATGGAGATAATATTTAGTGATGACAGAAGCAACTTTACTTGATATCTGAGGCGTTATCCCACAAAGTGATTTTAGAAAAGAGGCAGCTTAGTTTTCCTCTTTGTAAGGCAGGGCACAAATTGGGGGGAAAAGCTCTCAAAATAAAAAAGAGAAATATGGTAGCTTTAAGATGAGAACAAGCTAGGCAGCATTTTCAGGGGCACCTGTACCCATCATGGTTGAAGGATTTGAATTGGGAAAGTTCCTTTGGGTTTTTCCAAAAGGTGCTGTTACCTTGTATAGATATCTACTTATCTATTCACGTGGACCAGCAAACAGGACTTCTCTCTCTATAGAGATAAATGTCTAGAATGAACACTGGATGCATAAGATAAACTGATCTATTCAGACAACTATTTTCAAATAGTTTTTTTTTTTTTTTGCATCTTTCTTAGAAGAACTGTTTTGTTAATGCTAAGAGGTAAATGCTGCTTATTATAACCTATAATCACAGCTCTGCTTTGTAGAAAAATCAACTTTCTGCAACTTGTAGATCTTGCTGAAACACTGTTCCTGTGATTTTAGTACAACTTTTACTTTCCTTTATAAAGTATAAAATCTCACTAGTTTTATACTTAGTATGGGATTGTTCACTAAGGGACAGCTAAAAGAACTGAAATAGTTAATGCTTGGAGATCTGAGAGTGGCAACTGTGGATGTGATTCTTTTAAGGTAAAATCAACAGGCACTTATTTTATGTCAAAAGAAAAATTATGCATATCCAGTTCACTCTTCTCTCAGTGCCTAGGATTTAATAGATTGGAATATATTTCATAAATAAAGAATTGCTGGAACTGGGTAACTGATTTGATATAAATGCCAAAGGAGAAGGAGTAAAAGGAAAATGACAGAGTTTGAGCTACAGTAACAGGAACAGTATTAGTTAATATTAACCAAATAACAAATAAGAACATTTAAGAGAGGAGGCCAGGCGAGGTGGCTCACGCCCTTAATCCCAGCACTTTAGGAGGCCGAAGTGGGTGGATCACCAGGTCAGGAGTTCAAGACCAGCCTGGCCAAGATGGTGAAACCCCGTCTCTACTAAAAATACAAAAATTAGCCAGGCGTGGTGGTGGGTGCCTGTAATCCCAGTTACCTGGGACACTGAGGCAGAGAATTGCTTGAACCCAGTAGGCGGAGGTTGCAGTAAGCCGAGATCGCACCACTGCACTCCAGCCTGGGCAACAGAGCGAGACTCTGTCTCAAAAAAAAAAAAAATTTGAGAGAGGAAAAGACTCTCGGGGAAATTGGATGAGTTTGTGAAGTCCCAGATGTCCCAACACACTGAATTGGGAATATCACAGGCATTTAGATACAGGACCTGGAGAGAGAGATTGGGCTCAGAGATTTTGATCTGCTAGAGGGCACTTAGAACAGAATCTTAAAGTGGCATGGGGGAAGAAAAAAAAGCAGGAGTGCTACAGCAAAGACACTATCAGATGACAGATGTAGGAGTGGTCATGTCAAGAAGCCAAAGGAAATGATTTTGAAGGATGTAGGAGGTAATCAACAGTACCACGTGCTATGGAAAGATTGGGAATAATTCCATCATGAATTCAAATCACTCAAGGAAAGAGTGTGGCAATCCTATCACCCTCTTTTAATCTCCAAAGGGCTTATAATTTTATTAACTTTAAACACAGTAAACTATGGAGCAGAACATATATGTGTGTTCCATTTCTAATATTTATAAGGTGCTCTTTGTAAATTACTGATTTATAGACCAACAGAAGAATTCTTAATAGTTCTAGAACCAAGAAGATTAACATCTTATCATGTTCATTCCATATTTTAAAATTCGTTGTCTGTATTCTGCTCTTGGAGTAGCTGAAACAGAAAAAGAGACAGCAGAGCACCTAGATCTGGCTGGTGCTTCTTCTCGGCCAAAAGATTCACAGAGGAGCAGTCCCTTCCAGATACCACCTCCATCTCCAGATTCCAAAAAGAAATCCAGAGGTATCATGAAACTCTTTGGAAAGTAAGTAAAGCAGTGAACAAGTAGAGTGGGCCCTGTCTTACATGTTGCTTAAAGTGGCTGGAAATGGGTATGGACTTGTGAGGCCTTTGTATTCCTCTTATGGAAGGAAGTTTGGATTATGATGTGGGATTTATTAACTCATTGGGTCTTAGTTAAAGTTTAAATTTAAATGTCTATGTTAATGACACAAAGAAGATTAGTTCCGGTAGCTGCACTAGTTAAAAATTCTCTGATTAACAAGCCTAAGGCCTCCTCAGGTCTAATACTGGCCATGTGTGTTATGTCTTCTTCAGACTTAGGAGAAGTCAATCAACTACATTCAACCCAGACGACATGTCTGAGCCTGAATTCAAAAGAGGAGGGACAAGGGCAACCGCGGGACCCCGACTGGGTTGGTCTCGAGACTTGGGACAGTCTAACAAGTAAGAAGAGCCAACTGATAGACTTTTGCATCTCTGCCAAGCATCATAGCCTCATGAGTCCTGCAGTGTTAGTACTGTCGTTGGGTTAAACAAAGTCATTGCTTAATGCTGTGCCTAGTGAAAGGGGACATCATCTTTAGAGCAGTGCAATTTGTCAATGGTTGATGAACATACAGAAGGTGAGGGCTGTGTGAACTAGGGGAGAGGCCAGAGCTAAAGTGTCAGCAGCATCTGTGTTAGAATGGCTCTGAAACTTAAATTTTACATAGACGGTAATTATAAGTACTCTAAAGCATAGCTTTGGAAAGATGGGATATTTACATGAGAGTATGTTCTAGATCAGACCACTTGGATTTGCTTTCTGGCCTTACCACTTTCTACCAGCTGGGTGACCTTGAGCAACAGCTTCCAGGCCCTGTGTCTCAGTTTTCTCATCATCATAATTAGTGCCTACTCCAAAAGCTGATTGTGAAGATTAAATAAGTTAATATGTGTTAAATATTTGGCAGATAGTAACTACTCAAGAAACATTAGTATATAACAGAATCTATGAAAGTACTTAAAGACAAAAATTCTATCAAAATCCTTATATTTATCAGGACTATATAATATTTTATCCATTAAGATTCTAAGAACTGCTCTGACACTCTTACCAAAGTTGAGGGCTGGCTTAGAACTGCTACATTGACTCACTGTGTATAAAAGGGTGGGGTTGGCAAACATAAAGTACAAGGCATTGATACCAAATATTTTAACAGTATAATAGACTAGAAACCCTTTAAATACAGCCCCTCCCATACAGGTGGAACACTGGACATAGGTTACATCAAGGAGGAAACCCTCTTTGGCCTTCTTCAAATACCAAACAGTTTCATTTGCCATATGTTGTCTTTGAACACAGTAGAGCTCCTTGTGCTATTTTAAAAAAGCACATTCATCTTCCCCTCCGCACCCTGTCCCCACCGCGGAACAAGAACACTATCTGTGTATCTTAAGTAAAAGAGAACAGGAATTTTGCTTTGATTGTTTCCTACACTTAGTGACAACATATTGCCCTCTTCTCATTGGTTACCATATGGAAATAAACCATAATTCTGCTAAAGTTAGTTCAAATTAGACTTAAGTTTCTTTCACTCCAACTGAGTTTCCTGTTTGGGAATCCAGTCTTCAGACAACATTGGTTGAAACTGATACAGTGACTTATGTTTTTCCAATTTAGTCTTTTTCTGTAGAACTTGTTCTTGCTCTGTCACATTAAATCTTTTGTGGTTTCATTTGAAATGAGACAGTGGTCTTAGAAGATAACTTTCAACTCCAGTACCAGTTGTTCCTCCAATGTATACTAAAAATTAAGCTTTTCGTGGTCAAATGTGTATCACCAGGGAATGTCCATGTCTATTGAATGTATAGTTGTTTAAAACTCATGATAAGCCACAGGATTGGCTTTGGATTATTTTTCATGCAATTACTCATTTTCCTGTAGTGACTTGGATATGCCATTTGCCAAGTGGACCAAGGAGCAGGTTTGCAATTGGCTGATGGAACAGGGCTTGGGCTCCTACCTGAATTCTGGCAAGCACTGGATTGCATCTGGCCAAACGCTTTTGCAGGCTTCTCAACAAGATCTAGAGAAGGTGACTGCTTCTCTATTTTGTTCACACAATGGATACTGAGAAGAAGACAATGTGAATGTAGGGTTATTTTATAGTCCAGAAAAGGCCATGAGTGAAGCCAGTAAATACTCTCTAAATAAAAATTTGGGTTATCAATTGCTTCATGCTTATTTTTTTCTGATGGTCTTGGGAGGACCTGGTCTTGATGATTCCTTATGGAACACTTAAGCCATTGGGCATTTTAATGAAAAATAATTACATAAGCATAATTAAGTTCATATTTCTCGAAATCATTATATGGCTTTATCATTGGCCTATTTTCTCAGTGTAATATATGCAATGCACTTTGCAAAAGGAAAAAAAAGCACCCTACAATTTATGTCTAATTATTTAACATTTCTTCACAATTATTTAATATTTTGCACAAAATAAGAGTCAAATTCTTTTTATGCATGCTACAGTTCCTAGCTTACAAAGAAAAGGAGTCACTAGGGAATGCCTAACACGCCCCTAAGCTAATTGTGGTGGTCTTGGCTTTTCAGGGACCTTCGTTCAACAGCACTTTACTAGCGCAAGTTAGGATTGTCATTTAGTATTGAATTGGATCTTTAGTGCTAGCTTCATTTTGGAGAAATTTGCATCCTTTGCCAGTGGCACCCAGCCTATATAGATAGAATTATAAAGTCAATGTTTATTGTTTCAGGAACTTGGAATCAAGCATTCACTTCATCGAAAGAAACTCCAGCTGGCACTCCAAGCCCTGGGATCTGAAGAAGAAACCAATCACGGGAAGCTGGATTTCAACTGGGTCACTAGTAAGAAGTTTTTATTCTAACAAAATGGAAGAATTATATACAGAGCTGCTTTTTCTTTTTAATCACAAGAACAGGTGTTTTGTGGCACGGTAGCAACACTGGCCTCTCTCTTTTAGGATGGTTGGATGACATTGGCCTCCCTCAATATAAGACCCAGTTTGATGAAGGACGGGTTGATGGTCGAATGCTACATTACATGACTGTTGTAAGTGACTCACTCCTGGGGTTTGGGGGAGGAAAACTTTTTTCTCAAAAAACGCAGAAATTGAGTAAGCCAAACACAGTGTAGTGATTACACCAGAGTTTGAAGCTGTTGCTTGAACTTGAGGAGAGTGGCGGGCATATTTCCTGTGAAGCTGAAGTTGTAGCATTTGGTGATTGTGACTGAACAGCCTTGGGATAATTTGAAACCCCAATTTAAGCTAAGTGAAGCCTAATTTAAACTAAGCTCTCCAGAAAGTTGATTTTATATGTAATACATTCAACAATGTAAACACTGAAGTGTATACTTTGAATGGGTACATTTTATGGTATGTAAATTATATCTCATAAAAATATATATATATTTTTTTTATTTCTTTTGAGATGGAGTCTTGCACGGTCGCCCAGGCTGGAGTGCAATGGCACAATCTCAGCTCACTGCAAGCTCCACCTCCCAGGTTCAAGCCATCCTCCTGCCTCAGCCTCTTGAGTAGCTGGGACTACAGGCCCATGCCACCATACCCAGCTAATTTTTTTGTATTTTTAGTAGAGACGGAGTTTCGCCACGTTGGCTAGCTGGTCTCAAACTTCTGACCTCAAGTGACCTGCCTGCCTCGGCCTCCCAAAGTGCTGGGATTATAGGCATGAGCCACCACGCCCAGCCCAAAGATATTTTTTAAATAGAATATAGAGTTTTTAAGCCCAAGCTGTTTCTAAGTTATGCGTTTCTATGTGCAGTGACCATTTGGAAGAGCCCACCCTTTTGACCTGACATCTTCCAGGACTTGTCTTCTCCCTACCTTTCCACTCTGGACAACTGTTACCTGAAACCCTATCACCCGTCTCACTTCAGCCCGGTTCTGCTACAGCAGGAGTTAACTGGGGTTAAAGGAGGCGGGAGGAAGGCTAGACTTCCACTCTGGTTCCTTCATTATGGTACATTTCTAGCCTTCCAGCCAGTGTGTAGGACTATTCCCTGCTTGACAGCAGTGGGAAAGATGGATTCCAGGAGAACTTTGTTTTAGGTTCCATACCACTATTAATATTCTACTTAAAATTCTCTTATTTTTTTTTTAATTTATTTTTAATTTTTTTATTTTTGAGATGGAGTCTCGCTCTGTCGCCCAGGCTGGAGTGCAGTGGCGTGATCTGGGCTCACTGCAAGCTCCCCTTCCTTCCTGGGTTCACGCCATTCTCTTGCCTCAGCCTCCCGAGTAGCCGGGACTACAGGCACCCGCCACCAATGCCCGGCTAATTTTTTGTGTTTTTAATAGAGATGGGGTTTCACCGTGTTAGCCAGGATGGTCTCCATCTCCTGACCTCATTATCCACCCGCTTCAGCCTCCCAAAGTGCTGGGATTACAGGCGTGAGCCACCGCGCCCAACCATGTTCTACTTAAAATTCTTTTATTCATTTATTTATTTTGGAGACGGAGTCTCACTCTGTCGCCCGTGCTGGAGTGCAGTGGCGCAATCTCCGCCTCCCGGGTTCAAGTGATTCTCCTGCCTCAGCCTCCCGAGTAGCTGGGATTACTGGTGTGCACCACTGCACCCAGCTAATTTTTGTATTTTTGGTGGAGACGGAGTTTCGCCATGTTGTCCAGGCTGGTCTGGAACTTATGACCTCAGGAGATCCACCTGCCCCAGCCTCCCAAAGTGCTGTGATTACAGGTGTGAGCCACTGTGCCCAGCCTAAAATTACTTTATTTAAACAGCTTTTTGTGAAGTAGGCTTTAGACCCAACTACCCTAAGTATAATCTTTTTCAAATAAGTGGAAGGTTTTAAACAGCCAACTTAAGTAGGCATTTCTCAATATCAAAAAAGTTGGAGTTCAGTTCATGGATTTTTCTTCTCTATCATTGAACCCAAGCCCCTTACCTTGATGGGCACATCATGTAAACCTGCATGAAATAATACTAATATGTGTAGTATGTTGCACGTTTACTATGTGTCAAACATCCTTTTAAGCATTTTGCTCATATTAATACTGGATTCTCAACAACACTTTTAGTTAATATTACTAATTTTATTATAGTGTGTATAATATATATTAAAAAGTTTTTTAAACTTTTTATTTTAAAATAATTTTAGATTTACGGAGGAGTTGCCAAAGATAGAATTCTGTATACCTTTCACTCAGCTTCGTCTAATGTTAACATCTTACACAATCATGATTACATTCCTCAAAACTAAGAAATTAACGTAGATGTTAATACAGTCAACTAAACTGAAGACTTTATTCACATTTCACCAGTTTGTCCAGTAAGATCCTTCTTCTGTTCCAGGATCTAATCTGGGGCACCACATTAAAAAACACATTTTGTGACTTAGGACTTCTGGGGTCAAATTTTCCAGGGTCATTTACTCTTTTATAGCCAATTCATATATGCTGCTTGTGATTTTAAGCTTGAATTTGTTCACATATATACTATATAATTATATAATACTATATATACATAGTATTATACACACATATGTAATACTATAGATACACAGAGTATGTGTGTGTATATATACATACATGTGTGTATATATGCGTACACGTATGTGTATATGTGTGTATTATGTGTATGTGTATCTACATATACACACACACACATACTCTGTGTATCTATAGTATTATAATACTATTATTATCCCTACTTTTTTACATGTATAAAGGAAGGAATCCAGATATTGGGTAACTTGGTAACCAACTTTCCACAGTTAGCAATAGAAAGTCGGAGAGAGTTTGAACTCAGGCTGTTTCAAGATCCCTGCTTTTAATAGCTCATGATTATGACTAGAACACATTCAGTAAATATTTGCCTCCCTATCTAGGTGTGAATATGTTCACCCTGAGAATGTGAACAAATTCAAGCTTAAAATCACAAGAAACATCTGTGAAATGGCTATAAAAGAGTAAATGACCCTGGAAAATTTGACCCTAGAAGTCCTAAGTCACAAAATATGTATTTTAATGTGGATTAGATCCTGGAACGGAAAAAGGACTTTACTGGACAAACTGGTGAAATGTGAATAAAGTCTGCAGTTTAGTCGATGTTATTATCATCCACATTAATTTCTTAGTGTTGACGAATGTAATCATGATTATGTAAGATGTTAACGTTAGAGGAAGCTGAGTGAAAGGTATATAGGATTCTGTTCTATCTTTAGCAACTGCTCCACAAATTTAAAATTATTTTAAAATTAAGTTTTTAAAAATCCAGAATTAAGAAGAAAATCACCCATAAATTCTGTTTTGATATAAAACTGTCTCTGTTTAAAATCCTTCAAAGTATAAAGAATTTCAAAAACAATTAACATTTTAATCACACTGTAAACATTGTGCTTTCAGATATTTTTGAAGCTGATAGACTAGTTAGATGAAAATAGCTCACACTGAAATGTTTGCAATGGGTGTCTCAATCCTAGATTAAAATAAGTACTTTTTCTAACATATGTTAAGATGCTACTTTTAAGGAATTACTCCAGAAAAACTTCAGGAAATAATTTTTGCCCAGTTAGTAGCCGCAAGGATATAAACTGATTAATATTTTAATTAAATATTTCTGTAGTAGATTACATTTTTTTTTCTTTCTTTCATGAGAAATGTTTTATCAAAAAGGTGTGTCTAAAATGGATGTTTTCCTTGTTTATTTTCTGGGTGTGTTCGGAAGTAGACTGGTGCTTATCTTAACACTGCCCCTAATATCACCTTCTTCTGAAATAATTTGTTTTGGTGTGTTTGGTATATTTGAAAATATTTCCAAGAGCCACAGACTGGTGAAGATTCTTCCTTGAAGGGAGCGGGGGGGTTGACTGGCGATAGATAGATAGATAGATAGATAGATAGATAGATAGATAGATAGATAGATAGAACGATCTAACTTATAACTTCATTTTTATTCTCTCTTAACTCTGACCAAAACCTTTGCAGTGATTGATATAGTTTTGCCAAAATTGTTCACAGTGTCTGCTAGATAAACCATAATAATCTAGAGCTATTCAATAGCAGACAAGTCTTTACTAAAAAATAATCTAGAACTGGAGAATTATTAAGGTCAGGGAGTAGTATAACAAGAGCACTGTTCTGATTTTCCCCAAAACTATGACGTGCTTTAGTTCAGAAAACCAAGCCTTGGCTAGGAACGGTGGCTCAGGCCTGTAATCCCAGCTCTTTGGGAGGCTGAGGCCGGGGGACTCCTTGAGCTTATGAGTTTGAGATAGCCTGGTCAATATAGTGAGACCCTGTCTCTCCAAGAAAAAAAAAAAGAAAAGATGAAAAAAGAAAGCCAAGCCTTGATCATGTCCGCCAATAAGCATCATTTACTCTTCGCTGTCTGCTGGAAGGAAATAGAGAGGGCAGTTTAGCCAATGCCTAAGTGCTTTATCCACAGATAAAGTTCTCAAAACTAAAGAGGAAAGAAAGAAATTCTCTGTTTGTAGTATGTGCAGATCAAGTCAATGCAGATCACCTTTTGTAGTGACCCAGCAAGTGCTTGTCAAACTGTGGTTTTCAGAGCCCTGGGGTTCTACAGTCCTATCTCAGAACATCAGGAAGAGAGAGAAACAGGTGGAAGGCAGCTTCATTGGCAAAAAATACTAATTTGGGGTTTTGGGGAAGATTTTGTTCCAAATGGGAAAGTGGGTTCTGACAAGCCCTTGGGGCATATTGGTTTGAGGGGCTCTTCGTTTACTCCAGTTTTCTGAGATTCCCAAGAACGTCCCCCTGCTACAGGCCAGCACAGTGAACTCCTCCTTTTGTTCTTTTTCGCAGGATGATTTACTGTCTTTGAAGGTTGTGAGTGTGCTACACCACCTCAGTATCAAAAGGGCCATCCAGGTCCTGAGGATCAATAACTTTGAACCAAACTGTCTACGGAGGCGGCCATCTGATGAGGTAGCGTTTTAAGATTGAGGTTTATAAGCATGCACTTCCCAGGCATGGGACTGTCCATATGTCAAAACTAAGAGCCATTTTTCTTGGAGCTTGCAGGAAAAGTCTTAAAATTCAGCCTCATTTACTTCTTAGGCTTTTTCTGTATTCCTTCCTTTTCTCTCCATGATGGTTCCACTCGTATAACTAAAGCTAAGGGTTCATTTTCAGTTATGCTTCTTCCTTTTCTTGGGTGTATTTTTTTTCCTGATTCCCTAATCCGCAGAGATAAATATCACTATAAAGACTTCCTTTTCTGGCCAAATGTAGTGGCTCATGCCTATAATCCCAGCACTTTGGGAGGCCAAGTCAGATGGATCACTTGAGCCCAGTAGATCAAGACCAGCCTGGGCAATATAGGTAGACCCTGTCTCTACAAAAATAATAGTAATAAAAAATTAGCCAGGCATGGTGGGTGCACGCTGGTGGTCCCAGCTACTCAGGAGGCTAAGGTCGGAGGATCTGCCCGAGCCTGGGAGATGGAGGCTGCAGTGAGCCCTGATTACACCACTACAACTCCAGCCTGGGTAAGAGAGTTAGACCCTGTCTTAAAAAAACAAAAACAAAACAAACAAACAAAAAAAGTCCTTTCCTAAACCAATGCTTTATTAGTATATAAGAAAACTTGAAACACAAACTATGACAGAAATTCTTTAAAAGAGAATTTTTCCCTTTCTTTATGCATTTAGTGGGATGTTGAGTAACTGTACCCCATGGAGCAGACTTTTTAGACAGAAAATGCAATTTAATACTTAGGATCTTGGTTGTGTGTTCCCATAGAATACCATTGCCCCCTCAGAAGTTCAGAAGTGGACTAACCATCGAGTGATGGAGTGGCTGCGCTCCGTGGACTTGGCAGAATATGCCCCCAATCTCAGAGGCAGCGGTGTCCATGGTGGGCTCATGGTAAAGCTCTGATTTAATTTCAAACTGACTTACTTTGTTTCCTTTAGTCTAGTGAGTAGGATAGTATCAATTTTTGCTTATCATAATCCTAAAGTCATCTGATGCAACCCTCCTGCCCTATTTCTAGTAAATCTTTACTTTCAGAGTATTTGTATTGATATCTTATAACTCTGGATTGAATTTAAAGCCGGTTCTCTTTTATTGTCCTCTTTCATGTCAAATAACATGTAGCTTCTTCCTCTCATATGATCATGTTTGAAAACCCCTGCAAGGATGCAGATTGTATTTCTGCACATTGATATTGCATAAGGAGTTGGCTGCCACGGACAGCACCCCAGAGAGGTAGAGGACTGATATTGGGATGCCAGAATCCTGGATTTCAGGACCAGCTCTATCACTCACTAGCTTGGGCAAAATGGAGAAAAGATATGTAAATTAAAGATCAAAGTCCATATGGTGTCTACCTCACCAGGCTGTTGAGAGGATCATTGGAGATAACCTAAGAGAAAGAGCTTTGCAAATTATAAAGCACAATACAAACATGTATGATTTGTGGTGACTTTTGACAAGCTTATTTTTTTTTTAACAGGTTCTAGAGCCTCGTTTTAATGTAGAAACAATGGCTCAGTTATTGAACATCCCACCCAATAAGACTTTGCTGCGAAGACATTTGGCCACTCATTTCAACCTTCTGATTGGGGCTGAGGCACAGCACCAGAAGCGAGATGCCATGGAGCTGCCGGATTATGTACTTCTAACAGCTACTGCCAAAGTGAAGGTTGGTTCAGGCTCATACAGTTTAATAATTGCTTGGCGCAAAGGCAACATTTTGTCTGTTACCTGGTTATTCTGTTTTCTGGGGTTTGCTAAGTTTTGTGGATGAGTTCCTTACCAGCAGATGCAGGAATCCTCAGCGCTTAGTTGTCTTGGGAGAAAGATGTTGGCCGAGAGACAGTTCACAGATAGCAGAGAGCTTTATTGAAGGGAAATAGGGAGCAAAGAGCTTATTGTAAAAAAAAAAAAAAAAAAAAAATACAGGGGCTGATCCTGCAGGGAAAACAACAGGGTGGCAGTAGCAGTGTTTATGTAAAGGGACAGTACACTCCAAAACCCGAGGCACAGCGGGCTGCTGAAAGAGAAAGAGGCCAGGAGTTGTGCGTCGGGTTTGTATGGTGTCCAGTTTTTTCTTGAAGCTCTCGCCTCTGTGTTAAGTCCGTGCCTTTTTTATCTCGTTTTCCTGCTCCTGCCTTAAGTCCTTGCCTTTTCCCTGCCTAGTTCCCATCCTAGGTTTGTGGGACCCTCCCTTACTATAGTTGGTGCGCATGCATGGGCTGGATGTTGGCTGCAATTCTACCTAAAGTCTGCATTGCTCATTCCCGCCGCCCCCAGGAAGGTTGTATAACAGTCAAATCTATACGTACTGTGCCTGCATTTCTCTTAGGCATTCTCCTTTGCCCTCTTGCCCTCTTTATCGGCATGCAGCTAGCTAAATTCTGGCAGGTGAACTGCAGAGCGAGTGATTACTGAGCATCTTAAGGGATGTTCCTTTCTCCATAGATATTTCTCCTCCTCCTCCTCGCTGCTCATATGGAGCATGCATGTTTTGGGTGGTTTCTGGGGTGTGAGATTTTCCGGACCTCTCTTTTCTCAGGGGCTTCCCCTCATGTCTAGCTATCTGCCTACTCTAACAAATTGAAGAAACAGTTGACCCTTGAAGAACATGAGTTTGAATTGCACAGGTCCACTCCTACTCAGATTTTTTTTTTTTTCCAAGCAAATGTGGAGGGATGCAAAACCCACATCTAGGGAGGCCCGACTTTTTAGGTACACGGGTACGCTGGACTTGAGTATGTACGGATTTTGGTATACATGGGGATCTTGGAACTAATGCTCTGTGTATACTGAGGGACAACTGAGTATATATCTTTTAAAAGTATAATAATTAAGAGAAGGTACCCAGATAGCTCAGGCAGTAGAGCATCAGACTTTTAATCCGAGGGTCCAAGGTTCATGTCCCTTTTTGAGTGCTCCCTCTTAGGTGGGCATGGTGGCTCATGCCTGTAATCCCAGTGCATTGGGAAGCCAAGGCAGGAGGATCATGTGAGTCCAGTAGTTCAAGGCTGCAATGAGCTATGATTGAGCTATGAGCATGCCACTGCACTCCAGCCTGGGCAACAGAGCAAGATTCTGTCTCTAAAAAAATGATAATGAACGCATCATATTGGCTTCCACAATCCATGTATTGGCAGTGCAGAGAGTCCATAACTTGGGTCCAAATATTGATTGCAGTTGTTCTGTTTTTATAAATCAAGTGTAGAATAGAGATTTCTCTTGTACAGATTTAGCTTCTCTGGCTTATGATTGACCAGCCTTGTAAATAGGAAAAGATACTTTAAAAATGATTGAAGGTAGGCCAGAAGAGAATGGATATTTCCTAATTTACCTGGATTTATGGGTCATACCAAATTTAGATTACTTTTTCTTCTTTAAAATTAATCCTAGATTAACTCTTCTAAATATGTTATCTCAACCAACTTGTTGGGTTATGAGGTCCTCCAGAAATTTGCGCCAAAGTTCTTTTTAATTTTTTTTTTACCCCCTCTATCTGCCTGAGTATCCAATGACCAAGATGGAGTTTCTCTTCTAAGTATCACTGAAGTTTCCTCTCCAGAAAATTCTTTTAGCAGTCACCAGTCCTGTTATGGAAGCAAAATAGGCATACAAGATAATTATAGCCTCACCCAAAGAAAAAATATAGTAAGGTCTATTCTATTTTGCTAATCTTAGATTGAAAAACCTTGCAAAATTGGATTCAGCCATGAGAAATCTCATTGCATTAAGTCCTGTCTAATCAAAACTATGAAGCCAGGTGCAGTGGCTTGTGCCTGTAGTTCCAGCTACTCTGGAGGCTGAGGCAGGAGGATCCCTTAAGCCCAGGAATTTGAGGCCAGCGTGGGCAACATAGCAAGATTCTGTCTCTAAAAATAATCGTAGTGATGTAATCAAATTATTCTTGCCATATTTTGTTTATCACAGTGACTATTCAGCTAGTTGGCGTGAATAAGAAGAATAAGATTAATTTTCTGAGATTCATAACAAGGGTCATTTATCATTGCATCATTTATATGTCTGGGATGCCCTTTCATTTTTATCCAAATTTAAACATCCAGTTAATTTTCTCTCTACCATGGGGTAAATAATTAAATTACACATGTAGGAGGGAGGGAGTAATGCAAAAATAATTACATGTTATCAGTCCTTGATTGTACGAATTTTATCAAATCCTTTGGATGTTTTTGTTTGCTTTTCTTTTAAAGCCAAAGAAGCTTGCCTTTAGCAATTTTGGGAATTTGAGAAAGAAGAAACAGGAAGATGGTGAAGAATATGTTTGTCCAATGGAATTGGGACAGGTATCAGGAAGTGCATCTAAGAAAGGATTTAAACCTGGTTTGGATATGCGCCTGTATGAGGAAGATGATTTGGACCGATTAGAGCAGGTAAATCCATTATATACCTTTTTTCAAGTGCTTCCATCATTCAGACACTAAATGGGAGCTTTGTATACTGTGTCTGATCGGGGACATCTTCTTCCAATAACTAAAAATACAGATAATAATAAAATAGTAGTGAACACTTAGAGATCGCTTATATGTTCCAGGCACCATCCTAAGCACTTAATGTATACTATGTTTGTGGTAACCTTAAGACATGGAGAGCATTGTTATTCTCATTTTGGAGATAAGGAAACTGAGGCACAGAGAGCTAAGTAACTTGCCCAAGGTCCCCAACCTGTCTCTTTGGCTCCAAAGCTTATGATATTTACCTACATTATGCCATCTCTGTATTAAAACATGTTAGGAATGGACAGGTTATTCTACCTAGCCTTTTCAGATTAAAGTCATGGGACTGCATATTTCCCTTCTAATCAACAATGCTTTGGTACTGTTAGCAAAGGCATTAGACTAGCTGTGTCAGTAAAGTGTCTCTTCTAATTTTTCACTTCCGATTGCAGTGGTGAAAGGAGATTATCACCAGAAGTGTTCTGTTGCTCCTACCCCATTCAGTGCTATTTGCATTATTTCCTCTTAGACTTTTGTTCCTCTCGCTGCACTTTCCCTGACATTGTGAAAACACGTATGTCATGTTATGGTTTGTTCTTTGCAGATGGAAGATTCAGAAGGGACAGTGAGACAGATAGGTGCATTCTCCGAAGGCATCAACAATCTGACAGTGAGTTTGTGAAATGAATTGAAAATGTTATTCTATAAATGTCTTTTAACAACCCCAGAGGACCACATGTCTCTTGGAGAATGTGTAGTTCTGAGCTCTTGGCTCTCAGTGTGACTCCCTGTCTCCTTGTTTTCCAGCACATGTTAAAAGAAGATGACATGTTTAAAGATTTTGCTGCCCGTTCCCCCAGTGCCAGCATTACAGATGAAGACTCAAACGTTTGACCGTAGCACCTGGAGGAACATTAGGAATGCTTAGTCTTTTTTCTACTTTCTTTTCCAAACACTCACAGTATATACAACAGGCAGCGGATTGTCTATTGTTTGTTGTTCCAACTTCTGCTGTTGAGAAGTTTAAACAGGAAGCAGGAGTAATGTGCCGATTCCGAAGTGGCCACAAAAAAATAAGACACTGGTGAATGAGAGTATAATTGTTTTTCTTCTATTTAATGTAAAAATCTGTGATATATTATATTTAAAGTGTTGCATTTAAGATGAGTATTTTACCAGAGTGTTTCCGTTCACATCCGTAGTATGGAGGATTTGGGGAACAGTAACCAGGATGTGAATGATTTTGTCACATCAGTGTTCACTGGAGCCACCTAAGTAGGACATTATATGATTTCAGAATCAATATGTGGAACTTCTTTAAGCATTCAGTGTGCCCACTAAATGCCAGCCACACTTCCACTTGCCTCTTACTGTCTTATTTTTATATATTTTTCTAAATATATGTATATATACAGTACATAGAAAATAGAACATTTATTTTGTGACCTAAGGACGATGGTGAAAAGATCACGTTTTCCAAACAATCTGGTGATCAGAACGTTCATATACCAGCTGGTTTCTGAAGAAGTCAGAATGATCTTTCTCCATACTGACTTTTAACAATGTTGATCATTGAGGCTAAATTAATATATATGAAATATTCCTTTTTGATGACACCACAAAGTTGTTGAACAGTTTAAAAATTTCAACCTTAATCTTGGATCCCTTTACCTCATATGGAAGAACTTGAGGGACATTAGTATACTTTTTTTTTTTTAAGATGGAGTCTCGCTCTGTCACCTAGGTTAGAGTGCTGTGGCATGATCTCGGCTCACTGCAACCTCTGCCTCCTGGGTTCAAGCCATTCTTTTGCTTCAGCCTCCCAAGTAGGTGGGACTACAGGCACGCGCCACCATGCCTGGCTAATTTTTGTATTTTTAGTAGAGACGGGGTTTCACCATATTGGCCAGGCTGGTCTGGAACTCCTGACCTTGTGATCCGCCCGCCTCAGCCTCCCAAAGTACTGGGATTACAGGTGTGAGCCACCATGCCTGGCCTTTTTTTTTTTTTTTTTTTAAGTGACAGAGTCTCACTCTGTCACCCATGCTGGAGTGCAGTGACGTGATCATAGCTCACTGCAGCCTTGAATTCCTAGGCTCCAGTGATCCTCTCACCTCAGCCTCCCCAGTAGCTAGGATTACAGGTGTGTGGCCTCCCACCCCACCCCACCCTTCACACCTGGCTGATTTTTCAAACATTTTTTGTAGAAACAGGATCTCACCATGTTGCCCAGCCTGGCCTCAAACTCCTGTCCTCAAGTGATCCTCCCGCCTCAGCCTTTCAAAGTGGTGGGATTACAGGTGTGAGCCACTGTGCCTGGCTTGAATACACTAACTTGAATACATTCAGAATCACCTCCTCTCCCCAAAATGCGTAGAAATAGTTTTTGAGGAAACCAAAAGCAAAGCAGAAACCTTTACAGTATTGTTTCTTTTCTCTTTGTTAACTATGTCATTGCATCAAAATACTAACAGTCTGCCTAAACATGTTCATTGTACATTTCTCAGGCTATCAATGAATGGAGCTTTTTAAAAAGTTGAATATTTGTCTGAACATTTTATTTCAAAGTTCGAAAAAACAGAGGCTGCAAAATTCATTTTATAATGGCTATTTTGTGATGATAAGACGTAGTTCACGTTTTTCTGTAGCACTGGGCCCAAATATTCTTTGTAAAGAAAATCACTGCAGCAAAAATTGTTACTGTGTTTATTATGTTTGTAGAAGTATTAGAAAAATATTCTATTTTTTATTCAGTGCTACATAATGACCCATGGTAGCCAACCCGACAAAAGACAGGTTTTCACAAATTGAGGTGGAGGTGGGCAGTTCAGTATCTGCCATTGGACTGGATTATAAACTGTATTTGAATATCAGTGGTGTTATCTTTTAAGTTGTCAGCAAGTTACCAAGTATTCATTAAAGAAATTGTGATATCAAATTACTGTTTATTCATAACAATTGATTTGATGCTAATAATAATTTTCTTTAAACTCTACCATTCATTATGTGGTAACTGTATTGGACTTACTTTATTTGGATTTTATTTTAATGTGACTAGATGTCACCACTTGAAAAAATCAATTTGTTCTTAGAACCTGGTTGAAAACACCAGGAGACTGTTACAGATGTCAAATTTTTTTTTTTTTTTTTTGAGACGGAGTCTCTCTCTGTCGCCCAGGCTGGAGTGCAGTGGCGCGATCTTGGCTCACTGCAAGCTCTGACTCCTGGGTTCACGCCATTCTGCCACCTCAGCTTCCCAAGTAGCTGGGACTACAAGTGTCTGCCACCATGCCTGGCTAATTTTGTTTTCGTATTTTTAGTAGAGACGGGGTTTCACCGTGTTAGCCAGGAAGGTCTCAATCTCCTGACATCGTGATCCGCCCACCTCGGTCTCCCAAAGTGCTGGGATTACAGGCGTGAGCCACCGTGCCCGGCCCAAGTATTTTTTATTCAGGACGGCATAACGTAACTGATAATATGTAATAAAGTTAAATTTTTTTATGATGTGTTTTATTTACAAAATATACACTGCTGGTGTTACCATATGAAAGGAAATAAAGTCAATTGATAATTGCTTCATTTTTATTGCCCTTATTTCATTTTCCATTGTTCATAGTAATAGGCTTTGTTTCTGATATAGAAAATAACACAATCTCTTTATAAACTGCCATAAATTTGTTTGAATGGAGTTTATAACGTGTATCAGCAGATAGGAATTTGAGGCCTTTGAGAAGATTTTGTAGGAAAAGAAGCAACTGAGCTGGGGAATGAAGAATATGGCAGAAGTAAAAGAAACACACAAACAAAAAAGAAAATAGGAAAAGCAAATGGAAATGACTCACCTACAGACTGGAAGAAGTTAGTTGTAGAAAGAGGTGTATGGATATTTAAAAAACTAACATAGGGCTGGGTGCAGTGGCTCATGCCTATAATCCCAGCACTTTGAGAGGCCAACACAGGAGGATTGCTTGAGCCTAGGAGATCGAGACCAGCCTGGGCAACATGGTGAAACCCCACCTCTACAAAAAATACACAAAAATTAGCCAGGTGTGGTGGTATACACTTGTAGCCCCAGCTGGGGTGAGAAGATCACCTGAGCCCAGGGAGGTTGAAGCTGCAGTGAGCCATGATTGCGCCACTGCACTTCAGCCTGGGTAGCAGAGTGAGACCCTGTCTCAAAGAACGACAACAAAAAGAACTAATGTGCCATTTTTACTTTTACTAAAACTTGGAAAGAGGAAACATATGTTGGAAGAGATTACCAAAGGTTAAAAGTAGAGTGAATATAACCTAGCTAGAACAGACGTTTTGTGTGAAATTTAGTATCTTTAATAAGACAGCAGGAACTGAATGAATACAACACACCCAACTGACAAACAGAGAGAACATGTTTATTTAGCTGTATGTATATACGCTTAACTACACCCAAGGGAGCTGTAGAGTTAGAAAAACATGAACCATTAACAGATGTGACCTCCTTGCAGAACTTTTACTTTGAAAAAGAAGTACTCCTGAACCAGATTCACATGTGTGATATTTGGATGCAGAGAAAATGGGGCAGAAAGCATCGCAACAGTTGGTTCTGAAGGACAGCAAAGAGGTGCCCATCGTCTGGGAGGTGGTCAGTGAAGCTATAGTCCATGCAGCTCAGAAACTGAAGGAGTACCTTGGATTTGAATGTCCTCTGAGTCAACTCTGCCCAGCTGCAAATACTCTGAATGAGATCTTCTTAATCCATTTCATCACTTTCTGCCAGGAAAAGGGAGTTGATGAGTTGCTGACCACCACCAAGATGACCAAGCACCAAGCCTTCCTGTTTGGCGCAGACTGGATTTGGACCTTTTGGGGATCCGACAAGCAAATAAAGCTTCAGCTGGCAGTACAGACTCTGCAGATGTCTTCACCTCCTCCTATGGAATCTAAACCTTATGACCTTTCCAATCCAGAACCAAGGGTAGAGGAGTCTTCCTGGAAGAAAAGTAGATTTGATAAGCTGGAAGAATTCTGTAACTTAATAGGAGAGGATTGCCTGGGTCTGTTTATCATCTTTGGTATGCCAGGAAAGCCTAAAGACATCAGGGGAGTTGTCCTGGACAGTGTCAAAAGTCAGATGGTGAGGAGCCATCTGCCAGGAGGGAAGGCTGTGGCCCAGTTTGTCCTGGAGACTGAAGATTGTGTCTTCATCAAAGAGCTGCTCAGAAACTGTCTGAGTAAGAAAGACGGGCTGAGAGAGGTGGGCAAGGTTTATATTGGCATTCTCTGATTTGGATATGTATTATGTGACTGGCCTGTAAGAGGAAAAGAAAAAAGATTCTAATAAGCAAGCTCATCTATTTGCATCATTCCAGCATGGGATTTTTTTTTCATTTGTTTTCCCATTGATTGAAAATGATTACTGGGATCAAAGTATATTAATGCCACAATTACAGAGGGAGAGAGAAAGAAAACTCTGGCTCTGCCTATGATTTAAAAACAGTTCAGGAAAAGTTATAATTTAGTTTAATATTTCATTCACTTATTCAGTAATAAAAATGGGAAGAGATAATAAAGTCACATTTAAAGTTTGATTTGCAAAAAAAAAGTGTCTTTGTTTGAAATAATAAGTCTAGCACTCAAACGTATAAAATGTGTTTTTGCATCTGTTGGTGGGAGATGGGTAGGGTAAAGTAGTGGGTAAGGCTACAGAGCAGGTTTAATTACATTTGTAACATCAGTTTCAAGCCATGCACAGTGACTTACGCTTGTGGTCTTAGCTACTCAGGAGGCTGAGGCGGGAGGATCGCTTGAGCCCAGGAGTTTAAGGCTATAGGGAGCTGTGATTGCACCACTGCACTCCAGCATGGGCAACGAGTGAATCCTCATCTTTCAAAAAAAAAAAAATAGTTTTGGTTCAGGACTCCTGAGCAAAACTCACATTGTTCTTTTCCTCTTAACACTTACCTTATTCTGCCTTCTCCCTAGCTGCTGTCCACACTGAGAGGACTTTGATGGGATTTGAGATTCACTTTAGTGTTAGCTCTGCCTATGATTTTAAAACAGTGACCTATAAAACTATTCCTTTTAATAATACTTGTTTACCCTTTGCAGTAAGGAAAATGTATTCACATATAATAACCATTTTTGCTTAAAAGCCACTGTGGAATTATAACAGTACAAAGAGGAATCACTATTATTTATTGTACTGGTAAGTCAAGTCAGATGCTTTACATATATTAGCGTGATTTTCATGTGTCCTCCGTGACTCTAAGAGGTTTCTATTTGCCAAATCAAAGAGGCTAGATAACGCATAAATCTATTAAGTGGCTTGTAACAAAAAAGTAAAGTCTGCCCAGTTACAAAACCCATATTCTACCGTCATGTAAAGAAAATTCCCGGTAAGCCTATAAATTATGTTAAGTAAAAATCAATTTAAAAAAAAAAAAGAAGAAGAAGAAGAAAAGAAAATTAGTTAGCCAGGCAGGGTAGCTGTGATTCCAACAATTTGGGAGTCTGAGGCAGGGGGATTGCTTGAGCCCAGGAATACAAGACCAGCCTAGGCAACATGGTGAAACCCCATCTCTACAAAAAATACAAAAAGTAATGGTGATGTGTGCCTGTAGTCCCAGCTACTTCGGAGGCTGAGGTAGAGGGATTGCTTGGGTCCAAGAGGTCAAGGCTGCAGTGAGTCGTGATAGCGCCACTGCACTCCAGCCTAGGCAACAGAGCGAGACTCCATCTCAAATACATAAAAAGAAAATTCTCTCATTTTAAACTACTGGAATTGCTGAGATCACAAAGGTGTTCACCTGCAAAGATGCTAGCTGGTTGCTGTTGTCATTTTTCCTCCATTTCCTGGCCTTAATCTGTGGCTACTTTTCCTGTTCTTGAACAACCTGTTTACTGATATGCAGCCATTAGAAACATGAGCTGAAGCCTTTCAACTGCATCCAACCTCTTAAAACCATTTCTGTTTCTGACAGTCTTCTTATGTTCTTGGCCCCTTCTGTGTTTTGGAATTTAGGGCATGTTCCCGTGAGGCTAAATTAAGACATATGAGCGCAATGTGGCGTCATGCAGGTATTCCAAAGTAAGAAATACATTTGTTGCTGTGATCTGTATAACTGAAGCACGTTGCAGTGCACTCTGATAGTTTGTCCGACATCAGTTTGTAAAATGCTGACTGCAAGCCACCAAACTGATATCATGACCATCAATAGGTCACAATGCAGACTTGTAAAAACTTTGTCATGGTAGGAGTGACAGCTTTCGAGTTTAGTTGAGGACAAACCTGCTTAAAATCCCAGCTCTTTTGTTTATACTTATCCAACCAAACCTCTGTGCTGGTTATTCTCGGTTCAACCTCCACATCTACTCCCCATCCTGTCTGCCTTCTTCTGGGTTCTGACTGCATCACTCTGGCTTCCATCCCGTGGAGGGCACGAGATCAGAAAGGGGACAGGTCTGGAAGGTATTAGCCCCACTCTCCCTACCTCACTATGACGCTTTGTTCCAGACAGCTCCTGCCCAGCTGGCCCTTCTCTGAGACTCCAGCTCCTTCCCCTTCCCCTCTCAGGCCATTGTCCCTTCCAGGTTGCTTCCTTGCACCCTGCCCCCACCCTGTAGATGTCCTTTTCCCTCAGGTGGACTTGAGGGTGCCATTCGATGTCTTCTGGAGCCCTAATGCCTCCTGATTTTCTCATCTAAAACCTGGAGATGACAATACCTACCTCGTAGAACTGCTATTCGTTACAAAATTAAGAATAATCGGCCAGGCCTGGTGGCTCACGCCTGTAATCCCAGCACTCTGGGAGGCCAAGGCAGGTGGATCACAAGGTCAGGATTTTAAGACCAACCTGACCAACGTGGTGAAACCCCGTCTCTACTGAAAATACAAAAATTATCTGGGCATGGTGGCGCGTGCCTGTAGTCCCAGCTACTCGGGAGGCTGAGGCAGGAGAATCGCTGGAACCTGGGAAGCGAAGGTTGGAGTGAGCTGAGATGGCACCACTGCACTCCAGCCTGGGTGACAAAGAGTCTCCGTCTCAAAAACACTTAAAAAATAATTTTAAAACAATGCTTAGTACAATAATCCAAATCCACTCTTTGATTCTTTATCCAGCTCAGTAAACAGGATCCACAGCGAATATAAAGGTGCATCGTTAACTTCAATCTAGATGTAGGTTTAAGAGCATGCTCCTGTTTTCTTTCCATTGAGCCTGGTCTTCTTCAAATTAAAATAAGCCTTGCAACATTGGGGAACATCAACCCCCAATCCCTTCTCTTCAAATTTATCTCCCAAAGAAGTCCTGGCGGAAAGCGAGGAAGGGAGCATTCCTAATCCCCATGATGCCTGCAGCTTCAGGAAAGAAGAAAATGATGTATATTCTCTTCGGCCTCAAGAAATGGCTTTGTTTTCCCTCCTATCAATGTATTTTCACCCCCATAGCCCTCTCCTTGAGGAACCTGGAATAGGAAGAACATATCTGCGACCTTGTAGTTGTCCTTCATTAGAAATTGGCATGAAAAAGTGTTAAATAAAATGGAGTATTGATATACACAATTACTTGTCAATTAAAAATGATTTTTTTTTTTAAAGAAGGTGAGTACTGGCAGAGACGTCTGTTTCCTCTTTTTGGTAGTGAGGTCTCCAATAGCATAGAATCAAGCTCAGTTTTTGCAATTTGGGTTAATATACTGCAAAAAAAAAAAAAAAAGGCTTAAAAGTATAAATGGAAGATAGATTCATTCAAACATAATTGCTGAGTGCCTATTATATGTAGGGCTTGTTCTGTGCCCTGCCAATCCAGCAGTACAAAGAACGAAGTTCCTAGTCTCAGGGAGTTTCTATCTTAATGGTGGAAGACAGACAAACACGTGCAGATGTTTAAATGCATATTTTCAAAACATCTCACACCTGTAGTAATCCCAGCACTCTGGAAGGCTGAGGCTGGCAGATCACTTGAGTTCAGGAATTTGGAACCAGCCTGAGCAACATGATGAAACCCTGTCTCTACTAAAAATACAAAAATCAGCCCGGCGTGGGGGTGTGTGCCTGTACTTGAGAGGCTGAGCTGGGAAGATCGCTTGAGCCCAGAAAGGAGGAGGTTACAGTGAGCCCAGGTCCAGACACTGCACTCCAGCCTGGGCAACAGAGTGAGGCCCTGTCTCAAATAATAATAATAATCAATTTTAAATAACATCAGGAGTAATGTAAAGAAAAAGCATGATCAGGGAATAAAGAGTGTTAGGAGGTGCTATTTTATATTGGGTGGTGAAGGAAGGCCTCAGTGAGGAGGGGGCAATTAGCTAGAGATCTGAAGGAAGACACTGAGCATCAGAGGAGACATTTGGGAAAGAGTGTTCTAGGCACAAAGAACTGCAAATACAAAGGACCTGAAATGGGAGTGGATGTGAATGTGGATAGCAAAGGAAGCTGACGTGGACAGAGCAGAGTGAGCTGGAGGCGAGAGGTGGGAGATGAGTTTGCAGAAGTAGCCAGCAAACTGATCAAGCTCTTTAAACTTGTAAGCTGAAGTAAGGACTCAACTATTCTGAGTGATAGGGGAGAGAAATGTCTTGACTGACCTGTACCTTAAAAGCCTCACCTGAAGCCAGGCATGGTCACTCACACCTGTAATTCCAGCACTTTGGGAGCCCAAGGTGGGTGAATCACTTGAGGCCAGGAATTCGAGACCAGCCTGGCCAACATGGTGAAACCCCGTCTCTACTAAAAACACAAAAACTAGTCTGGCGTGGTGACACATGCTTGTAATTTCAGCTACTCTGGAGACCGAGGCAGGAGAATCAATTGAATCCAGGAGGCAGAGGCTACAGTGAGCCGACATCATGCCGCTGCACTCCAGCCTGGGTGACAGAGCAAGACTCTGTCTCAAATAAACAAACAAATAAACCCTTACTTGATTACTGGGGTGGGGGGGGAGACTTGATGGTAGAAGAAAAAGAGGAGAAGCAGAACCCAGGTAAGCGGCTAGGAAGCCACAGTCATCCAGATAAGAGAAAAAGGTGGCCTGGACCACACTCATACAGGAGGAGGTGTGAAGAGGTCAGATTTAGAATATAGTTGAAGGTAAAGTGTACAGCATTTGCTGATGATTGGATGTGGGGTTTGAAACATGTAACCATTAGTTGCTGTACTTCCAAATGTCTTGAATAATAAGAATATATGCAAGGACAGAAATAAATTTGTCTTTGACTTTCCTTTATCCCAAGAAATCAAAAGATGGAGAAAAGCATTTTAGAGAAACAGTGCCAGGGTACATGATTGACAGACAGGCACTGCATGACTGGGTGGCCTCACTGAGGAAAAAGTAGCTAAACATGGGCAAAGGAGATCCCAGAGGCAAAAATGTCATTATATGCATTCTTTATGCACACTTGTCAGAAGGAGCACAAGACACAGCACCCAGATGCTTCTGTCCTCTTCTCAGAGTGGTCTAAAAAGTGCCAGAGAGGTAGAGGACCATGTCTGCTAAAGAGGAAAATTTGAAGACGTGGCAAACTCGGGAAAAGACCCATTATGAAAGCGAAATGAAAACCTATATCCCTCCAGAAAGGGAGGCAAAAAATAAAAAATAAAAAAAGCCCAAGAGGCCTCCTTTGGCTTTTTTCTTGTGTTCTGAGTATTGCCCCCGAATCAAAGGAATATATCCCGACCTATCCATTGGTGATGTTGCAAAGAAACTGGGAGAGGGGGAATGACACCGTTACAGATGACAAGCAGCCTTATGAAAAGCGGGCTGTGAAGCTGAAGGAAAAATATGAAAAGGATATTGCAGCAGACCGAGCTAAAGGAAAGCTTCATGCAGCAACAAAGGGAATTGCCAAGGCTGAAAAAAAAAAAAAAAAAAAAAGAAGAGGATGAGGAAGAAGAGGAAGAAGAAAATGATGATAAACAAGTTGGTTGTAGCAGTTTTTTTCTTGTCCATAAAGCATTTAACAAACCCTGTATACAACTCACTCCTTTTAAGGAAAAAAAAATTGAAATGTAAGGCTGTGTAAGATTTGTTTGTAAACATTACAGTGGGTTTTTTTTGTACAATTAATAGACTACTGAATGTCTCTTTAGATAGCCCTGTCCTGGTGATATTTTTAATAGACACTAACCTTGCCTGGTACAGAACGGGGGTTGTAATTGGCATGGAAATTTAAAGCAGGTTCTTGTTGGGGCACAGCACAGATTAGTTATATATGAGGATAGTTTTTTCATCTTCATTTGTCTCTGCTGTGGCTTATACGATATAATTGTTGTTCTGCTAACTGAATACCACTCTGTAATTGAAAAAAAAAAAAAATTTGCAGCTGTTTTGTTGATATTCTGAATACTTCTAAGCAAATACAATTTTTTTAATTGAAAAAAACATTTTAGCCCTTTGCCTTCAGTAAACTGGGCATGAATAGGCCCAGGTGGCATCTTTTAAAGTGTTAAGCAGTAACTGTTCCCATGTTCAATGCTTCTGGGAGGTTACAGTACTCAATTAATGTTTCCTTGGTGTATAGCGACCCCTGTCTGCAGGAATGCTGTGTGGAGTACACTCTCAAGAAGGAGGTGATGTAAAGAATGTGCAACTTGGAATCAGATGTGGATTTGAGTTTCAATGCTCATAAGAGCACAGTCAAGTGGCTTAACTCTTTGTTTCCTTATTTGTAAAGTGGGAATGACTTCAACTACAATCATGCATTGCTTAATGGGGATATGTTCTGAGAAATGCATTGTTAGGCAATTTTATTGTTTTGTGAACATAATAAAGTGTACTTACACAGACCTAGACCGTACACACCAAGGCTATGTGGCATAACTCCTAGGCTACAAGCCTGTATGCATGTTACTTTAGCGATAATGTAGGCAACTGGAACACAATGGTAAATATTTGTGTATCTAAACATATCTAAACACAAAAAAAGGTACAGTAAAAATAAGATATAAAAGGTAAAAAATGGTACACTTATATTGGGCACTTACAACGAATGGGGTTTGCAGGACTGAAAGTTGCTCTGGGTGAGTCAGTGAGTGGTGACTGAACGCGAAGGACTAGGACATTATTGTATGCTGCTGTAGACTTCACAAACACTGTTCACTTAGGCTGCGCTAAATTTATAAAACAAAAAAGTAATTGTGCTATGATGTCACAATAGCCACAATGTCACTAGGGAATAGGAATGTTTCAGCTCCATTATAGTCTTACGGGACCACCATCATATATGCATAGTGGTTGACTGAAACTTCTTTATGTGGCAAGTGACTGTAACTCAAAGGAGACAAATCTTGTGAAAATATTTTACATACCGAAGTGTAAGCTTACCAAATTTCAGAGAAACTAGTATAAATTGTAAGTATTCATGTTATAAACAGCTGAAAACCATAAATCAGACTCACCATCTTTTTTTTCCAAGTGAAAATTAAAATGTGGAGCTTTTGTAGATTTTAAAAATACTGCGTACTCATTTAATTTTTTTCAAGCTGTATGCTTGGTGTAAAAATTCAAGTACAGAAATGGAGAAAGTGAAGTCTTCAGGAGTGTCTCCTCCATCCTCGTATCCGCTGCCTCAGATTTGCTGTTGACCCTTCCAGAATTTGTATTGCAAAAAATAATAATAAAATACACAAATGAGATTATATAATCCATAAGTGCCTTATAACCTGCATTTTAAAAAACTTAACAATCTATTGTGGACAATTTTCTATGCTAGTAGATTTATATCCACTTCATCCTTGTTAAGGCTGACACCAGTGGTTTTCCATCTTGCCTCAATATTAGATTCACTTGAAGAACTTAGAGTAAACAAAAAACAAAACAAAACCCTATTGCTCCAAACACATCTAGACAAATTAATCAGCATCTCAGAGGGAGTCTAGATAATTAAAAAAAAAAAAAATCTCCTGAGGTTATTCTAATGTTTAACCAGTATTGGGGCCCATGAATCTTAAGTAGTGTTGCAGGATTTTTCTCAGCTCCTTTACTGGACTCCCAGCAGGGGAGCTCTGTCTACTAGGCCCAGCGCACTCAGCCCCTTGAGGGAGGGAGCACGTGAGTGAGTCCAGAGTCCAGCCTGCCACTCCGCCATCACAGGAGCAAACTTTGTGCAGAGGCCACAGCCAGACCAGTGGTGTCGCCTTGAGGGGAATGCAGTGGCACCCAGGCAAGGGTGCCTAAGACCCCAAAGTCCCAGAAGGGGTGTTAGTGCGCTAATTAGCTTTTTTAGTTCTGCCACCCACAGTCCAATGGATGGCGGCGTGTTAGCAGCTCAGTCGGTTCCTGGCCCCCTCGCATGGAGTGGCTGTCCTCTGCTGACCAGGGCAAAAGGTCAGTGTGACAGCCTTTCTGGGTACCCACACTCGGATCTCAAGCTCTTGTCCAGCATCCAAGAAAAATTAGGTCACCCTTGACAATTGAAGGATAGTGAGGGCGGAGAATTTTATTGAGTGATGAAAAAGCTCTCAGCCCAGAGGGGATGGGAAGGACTGTTCATCTTCCCCTGAGGTCAGAAGGTCTCTTCCCTGAAGTCAGGCCATCTCCCACCTCTACCAACTGAGTCTGGGGTCTTTACAGGCACAGGATGGGGGTGGGTTGGACTGTAGGTAATACCGGAAAAGGCAACATTTGATTGGTTAGATACATTATTCAGAAAGAACCAATCGGGAGAGAGTGAGCAAACAGGAATAGAAGTTCTCACTCTGGTCCATGGGCTTCAGGCTGTTCTTGGCCTGAAGGTGGGGTTTCACGGGAGACCCACCACTGTCTGCTTAGGATTACTCTGCCTCCTGCCTCTATTAGTAGTACTCTGCTTTATATCAACACACCATAATAGATTTAACAAATACTGTTTTGATGGACATTTAGGTTGCAAGGTCCATACCTATACCTTATATTTGCATATTGTCTACCATACTTGTGAACCGACATACCTACTATAAAACAAGTTAGTTTTGAAGGCCAGGTGTGGTGGTTCATGCCTATAATCCTAGCACTTTGGGAGGCCAAGGTGGGTGGATCACTTGAAGTTAGGAGTTCAAGACCAGCCTCGCCAACATGGTGAAACCCTGTCTCTACTAAAAACACAAAGTTAGCTGGGCATGATGGCATATGCCTGTAATCTCAGCTACTTGTGAGGCTGAGGCACTTGAACCCAGGAGATGGAGGTTGCAGTGAGCCGAGATTGTGCCACTGCACTCCAGCCCAGGTGACAGAGCAAGACTCCTTCTCAAAAAAGAAAAAAATAAAATAAAAAAAGAAGTTAGTTTTTATTAAAAGTAGCCTTTTAATGCAAAGGATAAATGCTTGAGGTGATGGATACACCATTTACCCTAATGTGATTATTATACATTTTATGTCTTTATCACTATAAATCATATACCCCATAAATAGATATACCTACTATGTATCCACAAAAATAAAAATTAAAAAGTAGCTTTTATTGAATTAATCCAGGTTTAAATATAATAAAAACCCATTGTAAAAAAGCTTAATATTTAAAATTGTTCTACACAGGATCAGCTACATAATTTGTAGGTTCCAGTGCAAACTGAAGATGCAGGACTCCTTGTTCAAAAATTATTAAGATTTTTAAGACAGCAACAGCAAAGCATTAGGCCAAGCACAGGCCCTTCTAAGTGCATGTTGTATGTCTATGAAGCCAGCCTGGCTTCTATGATGTGTTAGATTACTTGGTCATAAAGTTTGAAGAAAATTTTTTTTTTTTTTTTTTTTTTTTGAGACAGGGTCTCACTCTGTCACCCAGGCTGGAGTGCAGTGGCACTATCTCGGCTTTCTGCAACCTCTGCCTCCTGAGCTCAAGTGATCCTCCCACCTCAGCCTCCCCAGTAGCTGGGACTACAGGCACACATCACCATAGCTGGATAATTTTTGTATTTTTTATAGAGACGGGGTCTTGCTATGTTGCCCAGGCTGGTCTAAACTCCTGAGCTCAAGTGATTCCCCCGCCTCAGCCTCCCAAAATGCTGAGATTACAGGAGTGAGCCACTGCACCCAGCAAAGAAAAGATTTTTTTTTTTTTGAGACTGAGTCTGGCTTTGTCGCCCAGGCTGGAGTGCAGTGGCCGGATCTCAGCTCACTGCAAGCTCCGCCTCCCGGGTTTACGCCATTCTCCTGCCTCAGCCTCCGGAGTAGCTGGGACCACAGGCGCCCGCCACCTCGCCCGGCTAGTTTTTTGTATTTTTTAGTAGAGATGGGGTTTCACCGTGTTAGCCAGGATGGTCTCGATCTCCTGACCTTGTGATCCGCCTGTCTCAGCCTCCCAAAGTGCTGGGATTACAGGCTTGAGCCACCGTGCCCGGCTGCAAAGAAAAGATTTTTATCATGAGTGAATGATTACACCTCTAAGATCATTCCCAAGTGAAAAATTATGTAATCTTAGTAACCCCTATGTGCAAGATAGTACATGCTTTACTCTTTACACTGCGCAAGACAGACATTTTTGCTTGTTGATAGCATTAATAGCATTACAAATGAATTTTTAACTTTTACTATAGAATGAAACTTACTGTACTTGATGCCAAGGAAAACAATAAGTATTTTTCTGGTTCCTCTAGCTCTGGTCATCTATCCACTTTAGTCTTAGGGAGAGAGTACAACAAAAGAACACATAGCAAGGTACAATGGGGACCTAAGTCTTTAATATCTTGCTCAAAAATTAAGAAATATTGTTAGAGCAGGTAGCTAGTCATGAATGAGCAGGGCAGGAGAGGGCTCCCCTTACACACACACACACACACACACACCCCAGGAATTTCAGGCGACCATCAGGTGATTATTAACTGTCTTTCTGAAACAATAATTGGTCACAGCCAGCACCAGGGAAAAGCAGTCTCCCAAAAGATACAAAAAACCTGAAACTAGTGATCAGCAGCTTTCCAGTAAGATCTTAGGAACTGGGTGAGTGTGCACAAGCATGCACATTAAGAGGCAAAATGGCAGAATTTAACTGGTATTTGATCTTCTAGGGACATTCAACCGGTAAGGGACGTTAAACTGGTAAGGGACGTTCAACTGGTAAGGGAAGAACACCTCAAGTAAGCATGTGTGCAACTCCAGGAAACGCACTATGCATGCTCCCCTCCAAAATCCTGGCAAGCCACTGTGCATGCAGACAGCCCAAGCCAAGGGAAAAATCAGGGCAGAAGGGACACAGACCCCAGAAGTATGCCAAAGTATAAAATCCTAAGTCAAAGGTCAAATGGGATACTTGTCTTTCAAGTCACCCACTTGGTCCTCTTCCCAATGTATTTTCCTTCCTTTTGTTCCTGCTGTGAAGCTTTTTAATGAACTTTCACTCCTGCTCTAAAACTTACCTCAGTCTCTCCTTCTGCCTATATTCCTAGGTCAAATTCTTTCTTCTGAGGAGGCAAGAATTGAGGTTGCTGCAGACCTGTACAGATTTGCCGCTAGTAACAGTATGAATATGATCGTACTCCTTTTGTCCCTAAATTTCTATGGTATAGGACTTGCGCTTTACTAAAATATACAAACTTGCAAGAAAAAGAGGCTGTTGCATTGACCCTACGCTTAATGCCAATGCCCACTGTTTATATTTATGCCTTTAATCATGACTGTCCTAAGAAAAATATTATTGCTCTCATTTTCCTTGAAACTGAAACTCAGAAAGGTTAGGTAGATTTGCCCAAAATCATAAAGAACCAGAGCCTGGATTCAAACCCCACCTCCATCTGATTAAAAAGGCCATGCTTTTGATCTTAAAAATAGTCTGAAGAGAGGAGAGAACACCATTGGAACATGGGGGCAGAAGGTGATGTGATGTGTCTACCAGCCAAGGAGTGCCAGCAACCATTAGAAGCTAGGAGAGAGGCATGGAACAGATTCTCCCTCAGAACCTCCAGAAGGAACCAACCCTGCCGACACCTGGATTTTGTACTTTCTAGACTCCAGGATTGTGAGAGAGTAAATTTCTGTTCTTTTAAGTCACCCAGTCTACAGTACTTTGTTCCAATCCCCTAGGAAACTCATACATCATGCTTCTGTTTTGGAACAATAACAGGACAGTAAAAGTCCAGAAATGATGAAGATGATGAATATTACAAATACTTGTCCATCTCATGCTATTTATCCCCCTCCTCTACCTTACTGATTGATGTCCATGGCACACTGAATGTTCATAGCTAGAATATTCTTGGACACCTGCATAACTCTGCTCTACTGGTTGTATGCTTACCAAGAATCGGTTTGTTTTATTTCTAGCTGTTTTGACTGTTATAATTTTGTCACTTTGAGACAAAAATAGGGAAATAGGCCAGACCCATGCCTCTAATCCTGACACTTTGGGAGGCCAAGGCAAGAGGATCACATGGGGCTAAGAGTTTGAGACCAGCCTGGGCAACATAGCAAGACCCCCAAATCTACAAAAAAATTTAAAAATGGAAAAAATAGGCCAGGCGCAGTAGCTCACGCCTGTAGTCTTATCACTTTGGGAGGCCAAGGCAGGAGGATTGCTTGAACCCAGGAATTTGAGACCAGCCCTGGCAGCACACTGAGACCTCATCTTTAGGAAAAAAAAAAAAAATTTTTTTTTTTAATTAGCTGGGTGTGGCAGTGTGTGCCTGTAGCCTCAGCTACTTGAGAGGCTGAGGTAGGAGCGTAGCAGGACGAGCCGCAGACAAAACTCCTCAGACACCAGATTAAAGAAGGAAGAGGTTTTTTATTCGGCGGGGGCATTGGCAGACTCGCGTCTTAAGAGCCGAGCTCCTAGAGAAAGAAATATTTGGCCTTTTTAAAGGCTTACAACTTTAAGGGCTCCACATGAAAGGGTCGTGATGAATCGAGCAAGCTTGGGAAACGTGACTGGGGGCTACATGCATCAGCTAACAGAACAAAAAGTTTTACAATGCTTTTTTCATACAGTGTCTGGAATTTACAGATAACACAAGTAGTTTAGGCCAGGGGTTGATGTTATTATTATTACTTTGTTTAACTCCTAGGACTGGGTGGTGGTGCCAAGGTTGTCTGGCTATTTATCGTACTTTTGTTTCTCTCTCTTTTCTCTTGTCTTTGAACTAGACAAGGTGTGGGGAGGAGGGCAGCAGGAGTAGTAGTGGTCTCCTCCCTTAGGAGGATCACTTGAGCCTGGGAAGCCAAGGCTGCAGTAGGCCGTGGTCGTGCTACCACATTCCAGCCTAGCACAGATTAAGACTCTGTCTCAAAAATAATAATAATAATAAATTAAAATAATTTTTAAAATAATGAGAAAATAGAGAATTTATTTTATTTATTTATTTTATTTATTGAGATGGAGTTTTGCTCTTGTTGCCCGGGCTGGAGAGCAATGGCGTGATCTCGGCTCATCACAACCTCCGGAATTGGTGGGTTCTTGGTCTCGCTGACTTCAAGAATGAAGCCACAGACTGTCGCAGTGAGTGTTACAGCTCTATCTGGAGTTGTTCCTTCTGATGTTTGAACCTGTTCAGAGTTTCTTCCTTCTGGTGGGTTCGTGGTCTCACTGGCTTCAGGAGTTAAGCTGCAGACCTTCGCAGTGAGTGTGACAGCTCAAAAAGGGGCATGGACCCAAACAGTGAGCAGCAGCAAGATTTATTGCAAAAAGCAAAAGAACAAAACTTCCACAGTGCCGAAAGGGACTACAGCGGGTTACCACTGCTGGCTTGGTGGTAGCCTGCTTTTATTCCCTTATCTGACCCCCCCCCCCCACATCCTGCTGATTGGTCCATTTTGCAGAGAGCTGATAGGTCTATTTTGGCAGGGTGCTGGTTGGTGCATTTACAATCCTCTAGCTAGACATAAAAGTTCTCCAAGTCCCCACTAGATTAGCTAGACACAGCACTGATTGGTGTATTTACAAACCTTGAGCTAGACACAGAGTGCTGATTGGTGCATTTACAATCCTCTAGCTAGATATAAAAGTTCTCCAAGTCCCCTCTAGGTTAGCTAGACACAGAGCACTGATTGGTGCATTTACAAACCTTGAGCTAGACACAGAGTGCTGATTGGTGCATTTACAATCCTTTTGCTAGACACAGAGTGCTGTACAGAAAAATTCTCCACCTCCCCACTAGGTTAGCTAGATACAGAGTACTGATTGGTGCCTTTACAAACCTTGAGCTTGACACAGAGTGCTGATTAGTGCATTTACAATCCTCCAGCTAGGCAGAGTGCTTGCTAGACAGAAAAGTTCTCCAAGTCTCACTAGGTTAGCTAGATACAGAGTACTGATTGGTGTATTTACAAACCTTGAGCTAGACACAGGGTGCTGATTGGTGTACTTACAATCCCTTAGCTAGACATAAAGATTCTCCAAATCCCCCACTAGACCCAGGAGCCCAGCTGGCTTCACCTAGTGGATCCTGCACCAGGGCCGCAGGCGGAGCTACCCACCAGTCCCACGCTGTGCGCCTGCACTCCTCAGCCCTTGAGCGGTGGATGGGACCCGGCACCGCGTGCAGGGGGCGGCGCTAGTGGGGGAGGCTCAGGCCCCGCAGGAGCCCACCGTGGGCGGGGCGGGGGGAGGCTGGGCACGGCCGGCTGCAGTTCGGAGCCCTGCACAGCGGGGAGGCAGCTGAGGCCCGGAGAGAATTCGAGCACAGCGCCAGTAGGCCGGCACTGCTGGGGCACCCAGCGCACCCTCTGCAGCTGCTGGCACGGTTGCTAAGCCCCTCACTGCCCCTGGCCGGCAGCTCCACCGCTACGAGTGAGGGGCCCGCCGAGTCCATGCCCACCCGGAACTCGCGGCTGTCCCTCGAGCGCGGCGCGCGGCCCGGGCTCCCGCCGGCACCTCTCCCAGCACACCTCCCCGCAAGCAGAGGAAGCTGGCTCCAACCTCTGCGAGCCCAGAGAGGGGCTCCCACAGTGCCATGGCCGGCTGAAGGGCTCCTCAAGCGCCCCCAGAGTGGACACCGAGGCCGAGGAGGTGCCGAGATCAAGGGCTGCTAGCATGTAGTCACCTCTCATCACCACAACTGGCTAATTTTGTATTTTTAGTGGAGACCAGGCTTCTCCATGTTGGCCAGGCTGGTCTCAAACTCCTGATCTCAGGTGATCAACATACCTTGGGCTCCCAAAGTGCTGCGATTACAGGCGCAAGCCACCGCAGCCGGCCGAGAATATTTTTATTAATTCGTGTATGTTAATCCATCCTACCGTGGAAAATAACAGTGTTCATTAAGGTTTATTTTCTAGGTTCTGATGAGTTCTGACTTTCTGTAATTCTAACCTGATCTAACAACAAGCTAACCATATAGAGCTAAAAGTTATAGGCTATGTACACGCGGTGTTCACTGTATGCCAATGCCGTACACAAACATTTGTCTATGCTAACTTGTCTAGGATCATACCTCCCAGAAATGGTGAAGTCAAGTTTGAAACTCAAGCACTCTGGCTCAGGATACTGCTTCTCTCCCCTTAGCGCATATCACTTGCATTACTTTAAGATTTCTTTAATCCAAGTAAATGTAGAAAAGCAGCAATTATAAAGAACTAGGAGTCCCTCGGGTAGACTGCCTGACTCTTGGATCATCTGAGGTTCCACCCAGACCACACCTGCCTTCAGTGAGCCGCAACCCCCATCCCTATGGTCCTTATCTGCAATTCTCTACGAACTGATTCACTCGAGTTTTAAGGACTTTTTTGTTTTCTTTTCATTACTTCTTTCAGTTTGGGGGTATCTTCCTGCACATTTGACTCGGCTCTGTGTGCGCAGACCCACGTGTTTCCTGTTTCTCCAGCCTAATGCGGTGCCAGCCCAGGAAGCCTGTGTTTAGTCGCCCCAGGCACGCCCCTGACGCTGAACGGCGCTTGTCCCCTCCGGCTTGCCGTACACGCAGTCATGGCGGCCGCCGCGCTCCCGCCATGGGTGTCTCTGCGGTCGAGAGCAAGGACTCTGCGTGCATTCTCCACCGCCGTGTCCCCGGTCACTCCGGTCTCGACACGTGGCCTGCGTGAGTGTCTGTCTCGTCTTCTCCGGGCTTTGGGAGAGGTGCAAGAGCGGAATACCGGCCCCATGAAGGGTGCCGCGGTGGCTGAGCCAGCGCCGCGCGAGGGAGGCCGGTGCGTCAGCTGCCAGGCGGGTCTGGTAGGAAAGCCGTGGACGTAGGTCTGTGCTCTGCGCCGGCGTTGCCCGGCTCCTAGTCGCCTGTTTCTGCCCTGGGTGCTCTGGGCGTTTGCTCAGAAAGCTTACATCCCTCTTCCCCGTGACCTGCTCCTGTGTTGCCCCCGCCCGCAGTCCCTGGCACAGGTTACTGGTGCTCTGTATTGCTTATCCGGCTTCGGCAGTGATGAACTGTGGATTTCCCCAAACATTAAGAGAGTCATACGGTTGTGCTAGGACAAATTGCTGCTCTGAATTCCAGGCAACCAAATGGGCGGCCTTCATTCAACAGGCGTTGATGACCTGCATTTAACAGAGATTATAAGGATGCTTGATAGCGTGATTACCCCGGAGGAGTCTAGTGGAAAATACAGATTTATTAACGGAGAAGTGCTGTGTAGAGTGAGAGGCGCTGTGATAGAAGTATGGCTGGAGTGAGTCTAATCAATCAGCGGATTCTACCTGTGCTATTTCCTGTTATATCTCTACTTTACTCTCCTTATACTACCAACTATCTAGTTCCGATGGCCATCTCATTTCTACAAGTTTCTTTTCCGTTTCCTGTTTCCCTTCTTGCTCTCTCCTACATTGAATTCTCACAACAGCCAAATGAGGTTTTCAGAACTTAGATCTTGTCTTGCTGTTCCCATGTTCAAGATCTACCCATTGTTTTCAGATAAAGTATAAATTCATTAATCCTAAATACTGGCTCTTAATAGGTCTAATATTTGTCTGTTTTTAATTTTTCATTCTTTCACTCTTGGAATATTTAACACCTATTGCATACTATGCAGTGTTCTGGACACTCACCGGGGATACAGCAAGGTGGGGAAGTCAAGAGTATAAACAACCAAACAACTAAATAAGATGTCAGATAGGGTTTAATGCTATGAAGAAAAATAAAGCAGAGTATTGAGAATGATGGATTTGTGGGGAGTAGTGGCCATAGGGTAGTCAGGAAAGATCTTTCTGAGGAAGTGACATTTGAACAGGGCCCCAAGCCATGCAGAGATCTGGGGAAAGAGCCTTTGGGGCATGGGGACCTATAAGTGCAAAGGCCAAAAGTTGAGAACAAGCTGAGGGGTGTGATCAAGGAACGGAAGAAGGACAACATGGCAGGAGCTAAGTGTGAGTAGAGGAGAGAGCGGTAGTATAAGACGTCAGAGAGTTAGTTAAATAATGACCTGATCTCTCCAGAGTTTGTAGACATTTCATTTGGATTTTTGGCTTGGGTTTTATATCAGAAGGCTTTGAACAGGGAACTGATATAACGTGATTTACATTTTTAAAAGATCACTGGCTGCTTTACTGGGGTAAGAGTGGAAGCCAAAGACATGTTTGGAGGCTGTTGTAGTAGTCAAAATGAGATGATAGTGACTTGGATTAAAGTAATAGTGGAGAAGGGGGTGTGGTTGTATTTGCAATATATTTTGAAGGTAAAGTTTGTAGGATTTACTGATGGATTTGATGTGGGGCTTGAGGACAAGTCTCAAAAAAATCCTGTTATATTTTTGTCCTGAGCAATTGGATGTCCTAGCAATTGTAAATGATTCCATTTACACGAGTTGGGAAGACTGGAAGAAGAAAATCAAAAGCCCTGCCAAGGGGCTGAGCATGGTGGCTCATTCCTGTAATCCCAGCACTGTGGGAGGTGGAGGCATGTGGATCCCTTGAGCCCAGGAGACCAGCTTGGGCAACATGGTGGAACCTCGTGTCTACTGGAAATACAAATTAGCCAGACTGTGGTGGCACATGCCTGTAGTTCCAGCTACTCCAGAGGCTGAAGTGGGAAAACCACCTGAGCCTGGGAAGTTGAGACTACAGTGAGCTGTAATCGCACCACTGTCCTCCGGCCTGGGTGACGGGAGTGAGACCCTATCTCAAAAAAAGAAAAAAAGCTTTGCCAAGGATGCATTATAGTTAAGAAGCTTGTTAAGTGTCTTCAGCCTCTTTTCTCTCTGTCTCTCTGTTCTGTTCTTAAACTTCAGCCATATTGAATTTGTTCACTTTGATTTTCCATGTGCTCTCGCTCTGTCAAAACACTTTTTCTCACCTGCTTGTCTGCATGGCTATGTCCTGCTCATCTTTCAGGTTTTAGCTTAAAGTGCACTTTCTCAGGGAGATTTTCCCCAACTGTATTGGGGTTTTCCAGAGAGACAGAACGTAGATGTAGGATAGGATAGATGTAGATGTAGATATATAGACATGTGACAGCGGAGTTTTTAGGGGAATTAACTCACCTCACAATAGGCTGTCTGCAAGCTGGAAGCCCATGTCAGTCCAAATCCAGAAGCCTCAGAACCAGGGAAGCCATGTAATTTTCAGGCCAAAGCTGAAGGCCTAAGAACTCAGGGGGCTGCTTGTGCAAGTTCCTGGAGTCCAAAAGCTGGGGCACCTGGAGTTCTGATGTCCAGGGGCTGGGGAAGAGTGTCCCAGGTCCAGAAGAGAGAGAGAGAGAAGATGTTCTTCTTTCGTCTGCCTTTTTGTTCTCTCTGTGCCCTCAGCTGATTGAATGATGCCCACCCACATTGAGAGCAGGTATTCCTCACTCAGTCCACTGACTCACGTGTGTGTCTCTGCTGGAAACATCCCCACAGACATGCCCAGAAATAAATGCTTTACCACATGTCTATGTATTCCTCAATGCAGTCAAATTGACACCTAAACTTAACTATCATGGCTGGGCATGGTGACTCACCCCTATAATCCCAGCACTTTGGCAGGCCAAGATGGGTGGATCGCTGGAGCTCAGGAGCTTGAGACCAGCCTGGCAACATGGCGAAACACTGTCTCTACAAGAATTAGCCAGGTGTGCTCATGCTTTTAGTCCTAGCTACTTGGGTGGCTGAGGTGGAAGGATTGACTTGACCATGGTAGTTCGAGGCTGCAGTGAGCCGAAATGGCACCACTGGACTCCAGCCTGGGTGAGAATGAGATGACCTTGTCTCAAAAAATAAAAAAGAAAAAATTCACCATCACACCAACTAATTGACTAGGTTTAGTTCCCTGCTATATGTGTTCATAATATTTATCGCTTAATTGAAATTATTTGTTAAAAAGTTGTCTTACTTGACAGACTCTGTAAGAGTCATTTTTTAGATGATGAATTCACTGTATTGGCAATTCAAATAACTATAGAATTTTCCTTACTGGGGCTGGGCATGGTGGCTCACACCTGCCCACTGCACTTTGGCAGGCTGAGGCAGGTGGATCACTTGAGGTCAGCAGTTTGAGACCAGCATGGCCAACATGGTGAAACTGCATCTCTACTAAAAATACAAAAGTTAGCCGGGTATGGTGGGGTATACCAGTAGTGCCAGCTACTCAGGAGACTGAGGCAGGAGAATCACTTGAACCCGGGAGGTAGAGGTTGCAGTGAGCTGAGATCACACCACTGCAATCCAACCTGGGCGACACGCCAACACTCCCTCTGTTTCCAGTTTTTAGTCTTCATTAAGATGATTTTGGTCCCTGAGCTTACCAAAAAAAAAAAAAAAAAAAAAAAAGTTGTTTCATTGTTATGTTACAGAATACCTTAAATTGTGTTAGAATAATGGGATCATGATTGATGTTGAACAACTAACTTGACATGATAAAATTCCCTTTATTGTGTTCTTTTACGTACAGAAGAAGGAACATCCAGAAATGAAAGGCCTCCAAGAAGAAAGGTAAAAAGTTCATATACTCTACCATCTTAATGGTTTCTAGAGTTCTAAAATGAGGCACGTGCTCATTATAAGGCAGAAGGGTGTTGCCAGAGAAGACTTCACAAGGTCATGTTTACTGGATGATTACCATAGCCCTGAGAGAAGTTAGTCTTTGTTTTTTGTCAGTACCCAGAGAATAGATCATCTTTGAGAGGTCAACTTACTGAGGAACTCCCAGGAAACAGGTGTATAAACCAGAATGTGGAACAATTTCTAATGCTATCTTAAGTCCTGCAGCCTGGGACTTATGCATTAATATAACTAGTTTGTTTATTTATTATTGTTTATTCGAGACGGAGTTTCACTCCTGTTGCCCAGGCTGGAGTGCAGTGGTGCAATCTCGGCTCACTGGTACCTCCGCCTCCCAGGTTCAAGTGATTCTCGTGCCTCAGCTTCCCAAGTAGCTGGGACTTCAGGCACGTACCTCAATGCCCGGCTAATTTTTGTATTTTTAGTAGAGAGGGGTTTTCACCATGTTGGTCAGGCTGGTCTTGAACTCCTGACCTCAGGTGATCCACCCGCCTCAGGCCTCCTAAAATGCTGGGATTACAGGGGTGAGCCACTGCGCCTGGCCATATTCTGACTAGTTTAGTCTCACTGTGTGGACATTTGGATTCCTTACTTCTGTGGAGGAATCTAAACTATAAGGTCAGTTGGTCAGCATAGTGTCAGAACAAAGACACATTCGTTGGAAGTTAAATGGTATCAAATTACAATAATCAAGAGCAGTCATTTCCTCAGGACTATTACCTGCTTCTAGGACATCGACTACACTGGTTTTGATATTGTGTAGGTGGGGCCTGGCTGAATTTTGCCACTATAAACCCTACTTTTGTATGTGGGCCATCCCCTAGTATTTGATGCCATGAAAAATAAATGTTAATGTGATTGACTAAGCTATCGAGTACTAGTTTTTCTCTGGGCCTAGGAGACATATAATTTTTCATTATGTATTTATTCAATCAGTTTAACCCTAATTATTTTTTCTTTTTCTTTTTACTTCTAAGTACTTAATGTCCCCTCGTGCTACTGATTTCCATCAAAGAAGTTTGAAAAATTATTTCAAAATGTATTGTTAATTCACCCTTTCATAAGCCAAATGAAAAAATTTTTGCTGAAAGTCTAAAGAAATTTTTAGGGAAGAAAATGTGATATTAAAGGGGACCCTTACCAGAGGGTGTGAAGAAACAGTGCAGAGATATTTAGCTATATTTAGTGTTTTTAAAATTTGGACAGCAGCAGCTTTGTGGGAGGTCAGATTTTACATATGTTGCAATTTTGCCTCTATTTCTTATAATTGTAGCTTTTTGCTTTAAAATTAAAATTCTTTAAAAATTAAAGAATGTTTTTATATTTAAAATACTAAATGATTTTATATTTCTTAGGCACTACCTCCTAGGACAGAGAAAATGGCTGTTGACCAGGACTGGCCTAGTGTTTACCCAGTTGCAGCACCATTTAAACCCTCTGCAGTACCTCTTCCTGTTCGAATGGGTTATCCAGTAAAAAGGGGCATGCCCATGGCAAAGGAGGGAAATCTAGAACTTTTAAAGGTAAGACAAATTGCTGATTCATTGACTCAGACTTACATAGAAATAAATGCTGATCTTACCCCCTTTCTACTCTCTTATGCTTCAATGTTCAGTGTATAGCAGCTTACTGTATTTTAATTAAAATTGTTTAAAATAATATAATAGGTATATTATTATACAACACCAGATAATAATAGGTGTTGATTTTGATTATCAGTGGTAAAGGATACTCAAAGAATCCTAGGCATTCAATAATGTAATTACTTGCCTGGGCGCGGTGGCTCATACCCGTAATCCTAGCACTTTGGGAGGCCGAGGTGGGCAGATTACTTGAGGTCAGGAGTTCAAGACCAACCTGGCCAACATGGTGAAACCCCGTCTCTACTAAAAACACATAAAAAATTAGCCAGACGTGGTGGTGGGCGCCTGTAATCCCAGCTACTTGGGAGGCTGAGGAAGGAGAATTGCTTGAACCCAGGCAGTGGAGGTTGCAGTGAGCCGAGATGGTGCCACTGCACTCCAGGCTGGGCAATAGAGTGAGACTCTGTCTCAGGAAAAAAAAAAAAAAAAAGAATGTAATTAGTCAATCTTGTGGCTTCCCTTGTGACCTTTTTCTATTGTATCTCTTCTTTTTGGAGACGGGGGTCACTGTGTTGCCCAAGCTGGTCTCGAACTCCTGGGCTCAAGAGATATGCCTTCCTCAACCTCCCAAAGTGCTGGGATTACAGGTGTGAGCCACCACACCCAGCCTATCATATCTTTTCTATATTGCATCTTACCAGTGGAATTAAGAAAAATGAAATAACCTAGTTTGAGATTGAGAATTGGGAGGTAAAACTTCCAGTTTAAAAAGAGGGGCCGGGCATGGCAGCTCACACCTGTAATTCCAGCACTTTGGGAGGCTGAGGTGGGGGGATCACGAGGTCAGGAGATCGAGACAATCCTGAATAATACGGCGAAACCCCGTCTCTACTCAAAATACAAAAAATTAGCTGGGCGAGGTGGCGGGGCCCCCTGTAGTCCCAGCTACTTGGGAGGCTGAGGCAGGAGAATGGCGTGAACCCGGGAGGCAGAGCTTGCAGTGAGCCGAGATCGTGCCACCGCACTCCAGCCTAGGCGACACAGCAAGACTCCGTCTCAAAAAAAAAAAATTTAAATTTTTTCTGTCTATAAAGGTAGAATATTATTTAGTATTATTATTATAGTCTACCAAATTTAACTTTATTGCTTAAAGCAAAATAGGTTAAGGTAAATGCTTTGATAGCATGTATAATTATGATGGGTGTTTTAAAGAAAATATAAATGCTTAGTCTGGGAATGCATGTCTTAGATGGTTTCTTAAATACGATGAAAGTTATACAAAGGAAAATGAACTGTTTTCCATTAGATGAGAGTCTTTGAAAAACAAAAGTTTGCTAAAAGGTGATGGGAACAGGGAGAACGGGTACTCTGTTGCTGGAGACGGGAAATGAAATTTAGAAATAGGAATGTGAAGACACAAGAAAGCGTACATCAAGGAAAACAAATGTTTTCTTTGAATAAAAGAAGAGAATTTTGTTCAAAGAGATCTTTGGAGAATTACTGGGTGAGAGAGTAGCAGTATATTTGCAATAATGCTAATGGTTGTAAATGACATTTTAATAAACATAAAAATCCAAACATTTAATGCATGCCATTTATTTGTAGTGATGGTGTCATTGAATAAGCTTATTAACTGAGCTAACATATGCAAAGTGCATGGAACTGTGCCTATGTAAGTCCATGCAAATTGTCTGTTATTTTTTCCTTTTATGATTTTTGAGGTTTATACGTTCATGTTTCAAAAATAAAAGTCTGTCACTGTGATCTATTAAAAGTAGCCCCTCAACACTAGAGTTTATAATTTTTAAAATGTATAAAAAGGAAAAAACCAAAAAGTACAGTAAATGAAGCTGCCTATCCCCAAATCCCAGTTTTCAGTGCCTATTTTCTCTTGATTAAAACATTATTTTCTGGCCAGGTGTGGTGGTTCACACCTGTAATCCCAGTACTTTGGGAAGCCAAGGCAGGTGGATCACTTGAAGTCAGGAGTTGGACACCAGCCTGGCCAACATAGCAAAACCCCATTTCTACTAAAACTACAAAAAAATTAGCCAAGTGTAGTGGCGCATGCCTGTAATCCCAGCTACTCGGGAGGCTGAGGCAGGAGAATCACTTGAACCCAGGGGGCGGAGGTTGCAGTGAGCCGAGATTGCGCCACTGCAACAGCCCGAGACTCCGTCTCAAGAACAAAAAACATTTTCTGATGAGCCCTCAAGATACCTGGCATAGTTCTTGAGTAACTTTCGACTTGTTTACACTTTCTTTCCAAATGAGCCTTTAAGCTCTTTTAGATGTTTAACATTATTCAAGAAATGACCTAATAAATGCTAATTATTTATTTGAAGGAATCAAATCTCTGACCTTTCCTGAATTTTCATTCACACTGTGAATGATTCATTAGCCTTTTAATATGTCATCATAAATATATTCCTAACTTCATTAAACTATCCAGTTATGATTTGCTAGCTTCACTTATTAGTTCATAAAATGTTTCTTATGTACAAAGTGGAAATACTGTCATGCTATGCAGTCCAGGGGACTTGGGATGATTAAACAATGATCCATATCCTGGCCGGGCACAGTGGCTCACACCTATAATCCCAGCACTTTGGGAGACCAAGGCGGGCGGGTCACTTGAGGCCAGGAGTTTGAGACCAGCCTAGGCAACATGGTGAAACCCTGTCTCTACTGAAAATACAAAAATTAGCAGGGCATGATGGCACATGCCTGTAATCCCAGCTACTTGGGAGGCTGAGGGAAGAGAATTGCTTGAGCCTGGGAGGCAGAGGTTACAGTGAGCTGAGATTGTGCCACTGCACTCCAACCTGGGTGACAGAGCGAGACCCTGTCTCAAAAAAAAGAAAAACAAAAAAACAAACAATGATCTATGTCCTTAAGTCCTTTCAGTTTTATAAAGGAAATATACATGTATACCTGTAGATTTGTGGCAGGAAGAATAGTATAAAACGATGTTTAGTTTTTTTCATTATGATTGTCATTATAAGATGCTTGGTAAAAGACAAAAGATTTATATGATCTGAAGACAAACCCAGGTATCACTGTAAATTACTTGGTACTGAATTTATATTTTAAGAAATGTATTTCTTGAATTGACAACATCTGTGACAGAAAATCACTATTGTAAAAAACCAGAATTTATTTACTGCATGTTTTACTGGGCCTGTGATTTAGTTTTACCAGAAAACTATCTTTTTCATGTTTTTAAGACATTTAGCTAATTTATCCTTTGAATTTCTCTATTTAAGATTCCCAATTTTCTGCATTTGACTCCTGTAGCAATTAAAAAGCACTGTGAAGCCCTTAAAGGTAAGTGGTTATTTTCTTATATGAACTTTATATTGACTTTGAACATAAATTTAAGAATCTCTTTTCTAATATACTGTATAGCCTTATATTAAGTTGTTTTCAGTGAATTGTTACATGTCAAGTCTGCAAATTGTTTTTGCTAACTACTACAAGGTATTAGGAATAATAATGAGAAACCATGATCCTTGTTCACAGGTAGGTTAGGGACTTACTGTTGAGTTTTAGAAAACATGCACATAAGGCTGGGCATGGTGGCTCATACCTGTAATCCGAGCAGGTGTTTGGGAGGCTGAGGTGGGCAGATCCGCTGAGGTTAGGATTTCGAGACCAGCCTGGCCAACATGGTGAAACCCTGTCTCTACTAAAAATACAAAAAAATTAGCCCTGCATGGTGGCAGGCACCTGTAATCCCAGCTACTCTGGAGGCTGAAGCAGGAGAATCGCTTGAACCCGGGAGAGCGCAGAGATTATGGTAAGCTGAGATCGCGCCATTGCACTCCAGCCTGAGCAAGAAGAGGGAAACTCCATCTCAAAAAAAAAGAAAACAAACATGCACTTAAGAAGACTGAAGTAAATGTTGCAGATACTTCGCAGAGAAGAATTATCTTGAAGAAATTATTGAAAATTTTAAAAAATGGATGACACATGCATGTGGTAAATCAAATAGTAAAAGAGTTTATGATGAAAAAGCACTAGCCTTATGTGCTTTCTTTACCAGCCCCTCATTTATTTATGTATATATGCTTTTATTTATAATAAATACTCTATATGTAGTATATATATTTATATATACTTACATACTCTCTGTAGTGTGTATGTGTATTTATAAAATAACAAGTAATCACTGGACTATGATTATACCTTCAGTTCTGGATTTCTTGATTTTGAAAACCTATTGATTCCTAGGTATAAACATAGATTTCATGTACTTACATTACTACTTCTCCTTCTCCTTTCTGCATGCATGGAGGTAAAGGCAAATAACATTTTTTAACTCATGGTTTTGTGTATGTTTTTATAATTATGTACATATTCCAATTTAAGTTCTCATTGATAGTTATGATTGATTAGATTAATTCAGGAGTTGGTGCCTGTGGATAAAGTCTTAATATACTCATACTGATTTAAAGGTGTTGTATATACATGCTCAGTATACTTATTAAGGCTTTTCAGGAAAGAATATGAAACCTAGAAACACTTCACAAGTATCTTGATTATGCTGGGAAGGAGATGTGGAGTGGTAAACATAATTATGATTAAATTTGAGCTTTTCAAAGGGCCTTCCATTTAAAAATATAAGGAAGACTATATAAAGAGGTCCTGAAACATAGGAATAATAACCTTACTCTTGAAATGAGGGAGGAAAAATATGTTTCCTTTCATTTATTTGGTCTTTTGGGACATTGGGATGCTTTTCTATCCCTTTAGAGTATGTGTTTCTATATGCATTTGTGCCTGGAATTAGACTAAAACTGATCACTTCCAAATTTGTGTCCCAGGCTGGGCATGGTGGCTCACACCTGTAATGCTCGCACTTTGGGAGAATGAGTTGGGTGGATTGCTTGAGCTCAGGAGTTCAAGACCAGCCTGAGCAATGTGGTGAAACCCCATCTCTACAAAAAATACAAAAAAATTAGCTGGGTGTGGTGGCACGTGCCTGTAGTCCCAGCTACTTGGGGGCTGAGGCGGGAGGATTGGAACCCAGGAGGTTGAGGCGGCAGTGAGCTCAGATCGCACCATTGCACTCCAGCCTGGGTAACAAAGTGAGACCCAGTCCCAAAAAATAAAAAAATAAAATAAAATAACAAATTTGTGTCCCGTTTGGCACAAGTCATGTATTACTATTTGATCATCTGTAAAGCCAGTTAACAAATGGCATTGCACTGTGAAAAATTCTGTGTTTCTTCTTTTTAAATGTGTGTTTATAATCTAGAAACTTGTAATTTTAATAAAATATTTCTGTAATACTTCCTTATTTTTAGATGAAAGGCTTTTGACAGGGCATGTTAGCTCATGCTTTTAATTTCACAGCATTTCGAGAGGCCACAGAGAAAGGATTGCTTGATCCCAGGAGTTTGAGACCATCCTCAGCAACATAGTGAGATCATGTCTCTACAAAAATATTAAAAAATTAGCTGGAGTGTGATGGTGCATGCCTGTGGTCCCAGCTACTCTGGAGACTGAGGTGGGCCTGGACAACAGAGTGAGACCCTGTCTCAAAACCACATAAAAATAAAAAATAAGTTAAAAAAAATTAAGTGAAAGACTTTCATACAGCACATTCAGAAGAGTGGCATTCTATTTTATAGTACTTAAACGAGTGTCTTAATCTTTCCTTTGCACTTGCTGCCAGTCTCCGGATTTAGATTGCGTCTTCCGAATAACTCAAAGGCTTTTCAAGTACTTCTTCTCAGTTTTCTTTCAAAGTAGGTCAGTTCAGATTTTATATCTAACTTGCAAATGGAAAATCTGAAGCACAGGAAAGTTAGGTAATTTACCAAAACTTTAATATCAGTGGCAGAAGTTAAATACAAACCAAGGTCTTCCAAAGTCTCGTCTATTGCTCTACCTATCAGATGAGTAAAGGCTAATAGGAATCTGTTACTTATTTTCCATTTGGCTGTGTTTTTTTAGACATATAATTTAGGTAATTTAATTTTAAAACTGTAATTATTATTTGGTGATTGAAATAACTTATTCATAGTTTCTAAAAAAAGAAAAGAAAAAGAGTCAGTGCAAACCCAAGAGCTCACAAAATTCCCCAAACTAGTCTGTCTTACAAAGTGCTTGGCAGTGATGCATCTTGTAGTGCAGGATATTGGAATAAGTTCATGATGGGAATGAAATTCAGCCTCAACAATCTTGTTCTGTTCATATTTTTTAAATGTTAAAATGATGTTAATTGCAAAGATACTTTTTTCCCCTCAAAACGACTGGGCATTGATCTTTTAAACAGTGTTCAAGGAATGGAGTGAACTATATTTAATTTGTTAGCATAAGAAAATTGTTAGCCCAAGGAAATGTTATTGGCAAAATAGTTCTCACTGTCCCTTAGATTATCACCTACAAGAGCTCCCACGTCTGCCTGTGATTATGACCAGCCTCTTCTGCAGTTGTGCTTTTTTGGAGGAAGCATGTATGCAGTCTAATATGTTTGACCCAAAAAGCCAGTTGCTTTTAGCTGTTCATAGAGTGAGGCTGTGTAAGAAATGAGATTTCCATTGTGGACAGCCTGATAGTGCCAGAAATTTTCATCTCAAGCTGAAAGTCCTCTGCCATGCTAACTTGATTGAAACAGGGCAAGATGAAATCAGCTCTGATACCTGGAAGAGGCTGGGAGCTACCTCTTTTCCTTTAAGTTTTTTTTTTTTTTTTTCCTATTCAGGGCCTGAGTTTATACTTCTGTGTTATGAAGGTAACATGCTATGAAGATAACAAGAAGGCATGTTCACAGTGCTTGGAGCTCCTGTTGTGACCTAGGTCTCAGACCCAATCCCACTTCCTGTCTATGCTGTCTTGCCCAGATATGAGGACAAAGCTTTCTTCTTTCCATTTAGCCCCCTTGGCACATAGAAGTCACACAGAAGAAATATCAGTTCTTACAAGAATCCATTTAAGGGCTTAGGCTTTTGTACCTGTTTGAGTTGAGGTTCTATTCAGCCAGATTTCTAAACGACTGTTAACTCCATCTCAGTTTCTTCTCAGGGCTCTTTGAGAGCTTTCAATTCCTTTCAGCTGATTTTTAGTAACCTTTAGTAATTAATATTATCTGTTACTTTTTTTGAAAACAGTAATGCTCTGGGTACTATAAACTGTTTGCTTTTAGTTGGTACGGAGGAAGTAAACTGTCTAATAACAGATATGTGCAAAGCTTATAATCAGCTTCCATCAAGGCATAGTTCCCTTTTAACTGAAAATACCACTACCATCAAACCTGAAATATCCAAAGAATTCCCTGATTAAATTGCCTAATTTAGCATGTACCTAATAGGAAAAGGGATAAGGGATGATGGTATATATGTAAAGTGCAGAAGAGAATCTGTTCTTTCATGTGACCTGGCAATGATCTCAATAATTTGGTATTGTCTAGTAGTATGCATTACAATGAGAATTTACTTGCAAAAGTGTAATTGAAATTATTTCTTTTATTCTCAGATTTTTGCACTGAGTGGCCAGCCGCACTGGACAGTGATGAGAAATGTGAGAAGCATTTTCCAATTGAAATTGACAGCACTGATTATGTTTCATCAGGACCATCTATTCGGAACCCCAGGGCACGAGTAGTAGTCTTAAGAGTAAGAGTTTTTTTCATTTTTTGTTTTAAATAAGAATCATTATAATACATTATTTAAAGATGTCTTTGGTGGCTGGCACAGTGGCTCATGCCTGTAATCCCAGCACTTTGGGAGGCCAAGGTGGGAGAATTGCTTGAGCCCAGGAATTTGACACCAGCCTGGGCAACATAGCAAGAACCTATCTCTAAAGAAAAGAAAAAAAAATGTACTTGATATGTGTGATTATAAAACTGTAATATTTATCACAGAAATTTTGGAAAATACAAGTTTTAAATTATACGCCAGGCACGGTGGCTCATGCCTGTAATCCCAGCACTTTGGGAGGCCGAGGCAGGTGGATCACCTGAGGTCAGGAATTCGAGACCAGCCTGGCCAACATGGTGAAACCCCGTCTCTACTAAAAATACAAAATTTAGCCAGGCATAGTGGTGGGCACCTGTAATCCCAGCTACTCTAGAGGTTGAGGCAGGAGAATTGCTTCAATCCGGGAGGCAGAGGTTGCAGTGAGCCAAGATCGCGCCACTACACTCCAGCCTGGGCGACAGAGCAAGATTCTGTCTCAAAAAAAAAAAAATTATAAAATTGCCCATAAATCTATCATTTGTAACCACTGTTAACTATAGTAGCTCATTTTAGTACATACAGCCTGCCTGTGTGTATATTAATAGGATGATACCGTATGTGTTCAGCAGTCTCTTACTTAACAAGAATTAACCATTTCCCAATAATATTAAACATTCTTTAATTTTAATTTGAATTTTTTTGAGATGGAATCTGACGGGCAGAGAGCAGTGGCACTAACATAGCTCAATGTGGCCTCCAATTCCTGGGCTCAATTGTCCTGCCTCAGCCTCCAAAGTGGCTGGGGCTACAGGTGTGAGACACTGTGCCTAGCCCATTTTCCTACATTTTTTGTAGATACGGGGTCTCACTTTGTTGCCCAGCTGTTCTTGAACTCCTGGGCTCAGGTGATCTTCCCACTTCTGCCTCCCAAAGCACTGGAATTACAGGTGTGAACCACTGCACCCAACCTAATTTAATTTTAATGGCTACGTAGAATAACGTATAAATGAGAGACTGTTATGTACCAAGACAGTGTTTGAATCTGGTGGGTGTAATGTTGATCACTTCAAACTTAGCTTTTTTTCTGAGACTGAAGTGATATACAAATAATTTCATAATATAGATCTACCATAATTTATCTGTATTATGGAACCTTTAGGCTTTTTAGTGGTTTTCTTTATTAGAAAAATGTTTTTCTAATAAAGGGTTGTCCTCTTACTTTCTTGATGGTGTCCTTTTTTAAGCACAGAAGTTTTAATTTTGATGAAGTCCAATTTATGTAAGTCATATGCTGCATAATGATGTTTTGGTCAATGATAAACACATACACAACAGTGGTCCCAAGAGATTATAAGACTGTATTTTCACTGCACTTTTTCTATGTTTAGATATGTTTAAATACACAAGTACAATTGTGTTACAATTGTTACAGTATTTAGTACAGTAACATGCTGCACAGGTTTGTAGCCGAGGAGCAATTGACTATACCATGTAGTCTGGGTTTGTAGTAGGCCGTACCACATTGGATTGTGTAAGTAGGCAATGATGTTTGTACATGACAAAATCACCTAGCCATGTCTTTGTCAAAAAATATTGTTAAGTGGCGCATGACTAAGAAATCATTGTCTTATTCAAGGTCATAAAGATTCACTCTTGTGTTTTTTCCTAAGAGTTTTATAGTTTTAGCTCTTACATTTAGATCTATGACCTATTGTTTGTTAATTATCATACAGTTGTTCCTCAGTATCTGTTTGGTATCGGTTCCAAGACCGCTTGCAGATGCTTAGATCTGCAGATGCCCAAGTCCCTGATGTAAAATGGCATAGTATTTGAATGTTGAATATAACCTAGTACGTCCTCCTATATACTTAAAGTCATTTCTAGATTACTTATAATGCTTAATACAATGTAAATGCTATGTAAATAGTTGTTATACTGTATTTTAAGAATGTGTATTTTAAAAATTGTTGTATTGTTATTTTTTCTGAATATTTTCAGTCCATGGTTGGTTGAATCCACAAATGTGGAACCCGTGCAGACAAAGGGCTAACTGCATATGGTGTGAAGCCAGGGTCCAGCTTCATTCTTTTGCATTCCTTTTGCATGTTGATCCAGTACCATTTTTGAAAAGACTATTTTTTCCCCTTTGAATGGTCTTGGCACCCTTATCAAAGTCATATAGTTACCTTTTAACTTTTCATTTGGCTACTTTACCAAATTCTCTTTTTTAAATTTTTTATTATGAAAATTTTCAAATGTATGGACAAGTAGAAAGAGGCTAATATAATAAATACCCATGCACATGGCATCTTGGTTTGGTAATTAATATTTTGACAAATTTGCTTCATACACATACATACACATCTAAGTACCTTAACATTTCTGACACCTAATGTTTCACACTAAAATATTTCAGTGTGTTATCTCTAAGAATTCAGATGTTTCCTATTTAATTCTAATACTATTAACACAGGTAACAAAATTGTCAGTAATTCCCAAATATTATCTAAAATATCTACCCCACACTCAAATTTCCCCTATTGCCTTACAAAATGGTATTTATTAAGCTCTTTTATTTAAACCAGAATCCCGTCAAAGACCATTGTATTTGATAATGATGTATCTTATGTCATCTGGAATGGCCAACAACTCCACCTCCCTCCCTTCTTCCTGATGAATTTGACTGGTTAAAGAGGCAGGTATTTTATCCTGTAACATTTCCTACCTTCTGAATTGGCCCCATTGCATCTGGATGTCATTTACCATATTTCTTTATCTCCTGTATTTCACATAACCTGGACGTTAGATTTAAAGGACTGATAAGATTCCAGTTAAATATGTTTGGCCAGAATATTTTATAGATAATGCCATGTATTTTATATTGCATCAGGGGCACGTAAAGTCTGGTTGCCTCATTCTTGGTATGCTGAAATTGAGCACTTGGCTAAGAAGCTGACAACCTAATCATTCCTTTGTGAAGATTTTTGTTGTTTTGCTTTTCCCTTGAACAAGTAATCTGTGGGTGGATGTCAAGCAAAATCATTATCCTTTTTGATCCTTGAAGTATATCTATCTTAACTTTGGCCAGTGGGAACTCTTTTAAATTGGTTCCTGTGTCCTTTTGTTACAATCCATTAGCATTTGAAAGTTTCTTTGTATTTTGACACAAGATGGTTCAGGCTCATTTTTATAAATTTCTTATTCCGGACCTGGAATCAGCCATTTCTCAAGGAGCCCTAACACCTGCCATTGGACAATGGTGTTTACAGACCATAATCTGGATGCTAGGACTTCTCAGTTGATTCTTTCAGAAGTTTCTCAAGAAATAATCAATAAATAATGGTAGTTTTAATTCCCCTTTTCAAGTATCCATAGCTTGTTTTTTCTTTTTGTCTTCTGCATTAGATAAAATTTCTGAAATCACATTTCTGTAGTCCCTTATGCTGTTCCATACTTTGTCTTTGCCTCTAGTGTTTAACCTCAGGTATGAGGTATGATTTCGGTGAGATAATATAATGTTTATTATGTTAATGGTGTATCCTATTCTTAGATTACTAGCATTTATGAAATTACCTCCTTTGAATTATTGAAGTCATAAATTACATTAATAGGTTTTCAGTATACTGATGCATTTCTGAATCCTGGTCAGTTCATGGTGTATCATTCTTTTATTCTACCACTGATTTGCTGTGCTAGAATTTTACTTAGGATCATTTGTTCAGATGCCGTATTGCTCTGGAGAAATATGAGATCCTGCTGTTACTCACCTGGATCACGCCACGTGCCATTGCACTTCCAAGGGTCTGTCCTAGGAACTTCTAATTTAGTATTTGAAACCACTGTTTGTTTCCTTTGTCAAAGAAATTTGGTACACATGGCGTATCTTTTTCACACAGCAGTCATGGAGCAGTTACCTGATACACTTTTTAAAAATTAAACTTTTTATTTTAGTTTTTAATTTGCAGAAAGGGTTAATTTGCAGAAAGGTTCCAAGAATAGTAGAGAATCCTCTATATTTCAGACCTAGGTTCCCCTGTTGTAAACATCTTAAAATATACTATGGTATATTTGTCACAACTAGTGAATTAATATTGATACTGAATCAATATTGAATTTATTGTTACTGAAGTCCCTACTTTGTTCAGATTTTCTTAGTTTTTTTCCTAACACGCTTTTTCTGTTCTAGAATCCCATCCAGTTTACTACGTTACATTTAGTCATCATAACTTCTTAGGTTTCTCTTGGGTGTGATGTTTCTCAGACTTGACTTGTTTTTGATGACCTTAACAGTTTTGAGGAGTACTAGTTATATATTTGGTAGAATGTCTTTCAACTTGTTGTGTGTTTGGGGAGAAAAACCCCAGAAGTAAAGTGCCATTCTTGTCACATCATATCAAGAGTATAGGCTATTAAGATGATTTGTTTTGTTTGTTTTTTTGAGACAGGGTCTCATTCTGTCACTTAGGCTGGAGTGCAGTGGCACAGTCACGGCTCACTGCAGCTTCGACCTTCCCAGGCTCTGGTGATCCTCCCACCTTTGTTTCCCCAGTAGCTGGGACTGCAAGCACAAGACACCACGGCTAGCTAGTTTTTGTGTTTTTTGCAGAGATGAGGTTTTGCCATGTTGCCAGGGCTGGTCTCGAACTCCTGGGCTCAAGTGATCGTCCCGCCTCAGCCTCCCAAAGTGCTGGGATTACAGACAGTGAGTCACTGTGCTGGCCATGATTTGTCAGTGATGATGCTAATCTTGATACCTGGCTGAGGTAGTACTTGTCCATTTTCTTCACCATAAAATTATACTTCCTCCCCTCTTTTCCATACTGTACTCTTTAGAAGAAAGTTTTACAATGCAGAGCCCACACTTAAGGATCAGGAGGTATGCTCCACTTCTTGGAGAAGGAAATGTCACATAAATTATTTACAGTCCTTTTATATGGCAAATTTGTTTGTTCCTCCCTATTTATTTAATCATTTATATCAGTATGGACTCATGGGTATTTATTTTATACTATGCGTCATAATCCAATAAAACATGTTTTTTTGCTCAAATTGTTCTGAGTTTAACCATTGGGAACTCTTTCCACTGGCTCTTCTGTTCCTTTGCCATGCTCCCATCATTTGTATTTTAAGCAATTACTTACTTTCTGGCACTACAAAGTGCTCTGGGCTCTTTCCCTGTCCCATTCCTAGAATCAACATTTCTCCAAGGAGCCCTGACTGATGTGCTTTTGATTGGTCTGGAGGGTGACTACTACCTCTTTGAGGTGCCTCCTGGGACCCTCAAAATATTAACTTTTATACTCTCTGTAGCCTGTATTTTAAGCCAGAATATTCGAAGTACACTAAAGAAATTTGTTGAAAATCTATGCAACCATTTTTACATTATATACTAGCAAATAAACAATCTTTAATTTCTATAATTAAAGATTTTCCTTTAATTTCTATAATTTTCTATAATTTTCCATTTTCCTCAGTGATATTGTTGATTGATTTCTATAATTTTCCATTTTCCTCAGTGATATTGTTGATTGATTTGTAGTTTTCTTTCTTTGCTGCGTTTCAGTATCAGGGTTATACCATTTTTAAAAATTTAATATAATTTTTTTTTTGAGAGAGAGAGTCTCGCTCTGTTGCCCAGGCTGGAGTCCAGTGGCACAATCTTGGCTCACTGCAGCCTCCGCCCCCATGGTTCAAGTGATTCTCCTGCTTCAGCCTCCCAAGGAGCTGGGATTATAGGAATGCTCCACCACATCCAGCTAATTTTTGTATTTTTACTAGAGATGGGGTTTCACCATGTTGGCCAGGCTGGTCTCGAACTCCTGACCTCAAGCATTCTGCCCTCCTTGGCCTCCCAGAGTGCTGGGATTACAGATGTGAGCCACGGCACCTGGCCTGTACCATCTTTATGAAGTGAATTATGAAGCTTTCCAACCTTTTTTATTTTGTAGAACAGTTGAAATATCACAACAATATACTAAGTTCTTAGATTGAAACTATTTTTAAATCACAAAGACAGTATATGTTTACTGTATAAAATTTCAGAAATCCCAATAAAAGAAAAAGAATTGAAAGTTCAGCCATGCTTGTATCATTCCACAGGTTCATATTTTTAAGAACATATTAAATGTTACCTATTTTTCATAATAATGTTAACAACCACAATCAACAGTTGTTGAGCTCTGTTGTGTGTTGAAAAATCTCTGAACTGAGAGTCAGAAAACCTAGATCCTCATTTATGTTATCCACCTCAAGTTTTGTGGGCCTCCGTCTTCGGTCCTAGAATTGACATCTGATGTCCCTACTGGTTCTAAGTTTGCTTATTTTATTTCACACAAAAATAATCTCATTGCTTTATTTGAAGGATGGCACCAGATTTCATTTCTTATATCATGCTTTGCCTCTTGTCCTCTGTGCCTTGTGCTAGCCTGTGATTGCTCCCTTGTACCCCTTCTGCTGACTTCACATCTGCCCTGCTAGACTCGGCACTCCACGTGCTGGCTGTTGAGGTTCAATGGTAGCGTCCTGGATGTGCCATGTAGTTCAAGGGTAAACGTAGGTCAAACAGATGAACTAAAACACATGCAGTCCAGTATGATTAAAGCAATCTTGTGAAGGTAGTCAACTGTTAGAAACTATTGAACATACTCACATTTTTTAATTCACAGAAAAAACATTTTTGATAGTCATAAAAGTAGTTTAGGATTAAAAACAACTTATATATAACTTTACTTCAAAAGTGCTTTCTTCTATTAATCTCATTTATTTCTGATAAAAATTCTGGAATTAAGTGTTCCCGAGGAAACAGTCTCAGGGAGGTAACATGATTTGTTTAAGGTAACATATTAAATGGCAAATCTACCAATCAAACCAATTCTTGTCTTTTATGTAATACCAGCATTCTTTAACCACATATACTTGCATGTAGAGAAAATATTTCACAAGTTAGATATTTATCAATTTATGTAGCTCTTTTTGTGTTAAAATGTAGGCATTTGAAGATATATATATATATATATATATATATATAAAACCAACACCTCCTGTGATTTGCAATATCAGCGTTATTTTGGGGATAATGTTAACAGTATTATATTGATTCTTTGAAAAGTAGCAATTGAGGGCAAAATACGTAAGTACTTTGAATTTTGATAAAAGACAGTGAATGCCACTCAGCCCAGGTTAAAGTATTAGCCCATATTAAAGACTACAATGTTGCAGTGCCTTTGAGTGCTACCAGGTGGCGTGAGTGCACCACACAGCTGTTGCTGAAATATTTATGATTTTTGGCATAAACTCCATATAGTTTTTGAACATTAAAATGTATGTTAATGTGAGTTTTAAATGAATGTGAATGTGATCTTACATTACATTGTTACAGTAATGACCAGCTTTGCTGCCTTTTTTTGGACCACTTCTTATATAAAAAGCTACAATACTTTAAGCTTTTGAAACTTTTAAATTTATTGTTAAACATTATTATGATTTCATCGAAGGGAGGTTTAAAAAAAGCAAAATCATGACATTCTCACTATCCTAATGTAAAAACTATTCATTTTTCTCTCCTTACTCCCTCTGTATACATGCATATGTGCATATATTTGTGTATTCATAATCATAATAAAGGTATATTTTATTTTTTGTAAAAAATTCTTCATGTTTGTTTTAATCAGAGTATAAAATGGCTTATTTTATCTATCAAGTCAGTAACCTGGTGGTTGATACATTCTCTTTCCAGAAGACTGGTGATTCACATTGTCTAATTGAGAGTTAGTAGTCGGTATTCATATTACTTGAGTTATTTTTAAGAGTGCATTTGTATTTATCTATTTTCTCTAGTTCAAATACAAAATACAAAAATTTACAGTGCTTTGAAAAACAATATATCCTTGCTTTTAAAAATTTATGTATTCATTCCACAAGTATTTATTGCATGCATTTTAAGTGTTAAGCCATTGCCAAGAACAAGATAGACATCATTCTTGCCCTCAAGGGTTTCAATTCAGTGAGAAAAAAATGGGAAAATAAATAGGCTACTATACTTTGATGTCTTGAGGGAAGTGTACAGGGTTATTGAAGCTACAGAAAACCAAACAGATTTCAAAATCCTATTTAGCCTTTTTTCTTCATATAGTTACAGCTCTTTTTTTATTCTTAGTGCTCTCCCTGGAAGATTAATCTTTACCTTATTTAATTGTATTCCGGTATCTAACCTAACCTATCTTCTTTTTTTTTTTTTTGAGTCTGAGTTTTGCTCTTGTTGCCCAGGCTGGAGTGCAATGGCGCGATCTCAGCTCACTGCAACCTCCGCCTTCTGGGTTCAAGCGATTCTCCTGCCTCAGCCTCCTGAGTAGCTTGGATTACAGGCATGTGCTACCACGACCGGCTAATTTTGTATTTTTAGTAGAGATGGAGTTTCTCCATGTTGGTCAGGCAGGTCTCGAACTCCCGACCTCAGGTGATCTGCCCACCTCAGCCTCCCAAAGTGCTGGGATTAGAGGCGTGAGCCACTGTGCCCAGCCTATCTTCTTGTATCAAACATATTCATCTCTAGATAATACCTTTAGCCCATGCCCTTATTCTCTGCAAATTAAAAAGTGTGTTCTTTTGGTCTTGCGCTTCCTAAAATATGTCTAAGGAAGACTAGGGTTGTGAACTGTCCCTTGAAAAGTGGAATCTGAGGTCAAATAAATTTGAGAATCATTGCATATTAACCCTACATTTTGAAATTTCAAGATGCTTATTAGCATATTATCTGTTCTAAGAAATACTACCTTAAAAAACCCAATTTACCTCGGCATTTCCTAAACATTTTCAACAGAAAGAGCCTTTAAAAAAAATTCTTCTTAGCCTGTGGGACTAGTGTTTTGAGAAATGTTGAGCTAAATGAATTTTTTAAGTGTTTCCTTCCCTAATGCTGTATTCCAGCTTCCATGAGATATCTGTAGCTTTTTAAAAAATCTTGTTGCAATGATACAAGTCTCATAATTGCATTGTAGAACTTGTTGTAATGATACAAGTCTCATAATTGCATGGTAGAAATTTCTTTAAGCTCTTATGTTTTATCTATTTATTTCTATATTCCAACTTTACTAACACTAATTGAGTTTAATTCTATTAGTGCTACTCATAAGCACCATAATTTCATTTATTTACCAGATAATGTCATTAGTTCTTTCAGGGAAGGCACTAATGCCCAGAACTTTCAAAGAGCTTCAAACAGTATGTATGTTCCCCTCCCTTTTTTTGTTTCCATGAGTAAGATCAGAGTTTATAATATGTCCCAACTGCTTGCTCTGTGTAGAAAGGAGTTTGAAAAGCTTTCTTTTTAGTGGATTTAATGTTAATAGGAATAACACTGCTACCTTTTTTTTCACTAAACAATTATATGAAATTATTTTTTCAAATAGCTTTTCTTATTTTTAAGGTAAAGCTTTCCAGTTTGAATTTAGATGACCACGCAAAGAAGAAATTAATTAAACTTGTAGGAGAGCGATACTGCAAGACCACGGATGTGCTTACCATAAAAACAGATAGGTAATGGAAAAACAGTTCAGCCTACTGGTCACATGAGTTTCCCCATTGTCTTTCAATTCCTTGGCAGTCCTTTTTAAAGAAATTTTGTTGAAGACGGGGGAGGGGGTAGCCTTTTCTTATTAAGCAGAGTTCTCTAATTCATAGTTTTAATGTCCTCATACTAGCCTACTATTGCCATGATCTTTATGCAGAGGCATGCTTAGCTAATTTAATGTTATTTTTAACCTTGATTTTAATATGTCCATGTATATAAAACTCAAGAGAGATATTAGAAGAAAAAAGTGTGATTTGCTAGTGATTAATGCTTAAGCAGGCTTTTATACATTCAAAGCATATAAAAATCTTACAGTTCAAAAGTAAAATTATTAAATGGTCTATGTGGAATTGATCAAAGCACATTTGTAAATAATCAAAATCTCAGAGCCAGGACAGATGTTTATAAAGGCAATACTAAATCTATCATATATGAATTTATAAATTGGGTCATTTCTATTTGAAGTAAAGAAAGGTTATTGGTATGTTTTCACTAAATGGCTATTTTATTTTTAGAATTATACTTTAGCTGTTTCCAAATTATGTCAAAATATAAAAGACCCACTTTTAGAGATAACTAAGTGGACCAATCTGCTGTCTTCCTGCCCGTCCCTGTGTGAAAGCATTTGGAGTTGTCAGTTCTGATTAGGTCTCATGATTCACAGTGGTGGGAAGAAGGAGCCTGACACATGCAGAGACTGCAACAGTGTGGAGGCAGAAACAGCCATGGGGCCATGGTTTGTGATTATTACCATATGGGAGAAAGTAGATTTGAACTGTATTAGGAATAGTCCTTTTACTATCTTTAGATAATGTTGGCTTTTCTAGTTCATGCAACTTAAACGCCTTTAAAATGTTATTGTGTGAAATTCTGTGAGTATCCAATAATGTTGCTTTTTTTTTTTTTTTTTTTAGCTAGTTTTACAAGTCTTAGTGTATGGCTATGTTTTATGGTAATTATTTAGAGTAGAGGACTTAAATAAATATAAGTACAGAATAAGCAGTATAGTTGAAGTTATTTGTCATATGATGGTTTTATTTGATATTTAAAGAAATTGGAAGTAATTGTATCTTTCTGTGTATTATTTCATTATCCTTAAAGCTCAATGTGTCATCTCATGTATGTAGACGTTTTACCTAATTTTAGGTTATTAGTTTCATTTTAAATACAGCAGCAACAGCACGGCATTGTATAGTGTAACTCACTTTTAAAAGAATCAGTGTAACTCATTTTTAAAAGAATCAGCTCTGGGAAAACCAAGGTTAACATCTATCATCTTTCTATACTTACGTCTTATTTATATTTTTAAATTTTTTTAGAGATTGAGTCACTCACTCTGTCACCCAGGCTGGAGGTCAGGGGCACAGTCATAGCTCACTGAAGCCTTGAACTCCTGGGCTTATGCAGTCTCCTGCCTCAGTTTCCCAAGTAGCTATGACTACAGGTGTGCAGCACCATGCTTGGCTAATTTTTTAATTTTTGTAGAAACAGGGTTTTGCTGTGTTGACCAGGCTGGTCTCAAACTCCTAGCCTCAAGCAACCCTCCCACCTCGCCGTCTGGGATTACAGGCATGAGCTACCATGCCCAGCCCTATGTCTACTTTGTAGGTGAACTCATCAGATATATTCATGCTATTTGGCAGATTCTTGGCACTGAGATGGTGAAGGGAACTTGGATTGGACACAATCATAGTAAAAGTAGCGTAAAGCTATTGTCATATACAAATAACTCCATTACTAATGAAAACAAAGAGATAGTCGAAATAAAGTTAAAATAACACCAATATTTAGCTGCCTCAAGTAATGAACTACAAAGACTATTTTTATTCCAAAAACAGTTTTCCTAAAGCAGAGAAGGAATATCTGAAAGCATTGTCTTCTGTATTTAGTATATTGCATATTTTGCAAATTATTCTGTATACTGAGTTTTTAGAATTTTGACTTCTCCCGCTTTCTCTTTAATAGGTGCCCTTTAAGGAGGCAGAACCGTGATTATGCAGTGTATCTACTAACAGTGTTATACCATGAGTCTTGGGTAAGTGTGTGTGAATATTTAATGATTTTGTCAGTGTAATTTAGATGATGTTAACCTTTCAAAATACTCTGTGTGGCAAGTACTCAGTTGAGTATTTTGTGAACTGCTAAATAATCTAAGTATGTATGAAATGTCATAGGTAGCTTCTACTGACTTTAAAAGTGAAGTAGGATTTGAAATACGATTATTCGGTTCATCTCAGGACCTTGCTGAAATCATATTCCTAAAATGCCTTGAAACTTCAGAGTTTTTGACTTTGGTTTTTTTTTTTTTTTTTTGACTTTGGGTGAAAGTTGTTAGCCATGAAGAGAATAATAATTATTGTATAGTTTGAGAATTTATAATTCATCCTCTTTAAATTGCAGAGCAAAACTTTATAGAAAGGTATTTTAAATGTTTATTGGAATTTTTAGTGAACACATAACATTTTGTGTGAACATTTGACTGTTATACATTAGGGACAACTAAGGGCAGTTAATTATAGCTTGAGTATTCTTTATCCAAAATGCTTGGGACCAGAAGTGTTTCAGATTTTAGGTTTTTTCAGGTTTTGGAATATTTGCATATTAATGTATAATGAGATACCTTGAGGATGGGACCCACATCTAAACAGGAAATTCATTTATGTTTCATATACACTGTATACACAGAGCCTAAAGGTAATTTTATACAATATTTTCAGTAATTGTGTGCATGAAACAAAATTTGACCATGCTCCATCACATGAGATCGGGTGTAAATTTTCCATGTGTGAGTCATATCCGTGTTCAAAAAGTTTTGGATTTTCAAGCATTTCAGATTTTGGATTTTCAGATTAGGAATGCTAACTGTATTTAAATAGTATTAAAAATACTCGAGTCTGAATGTATGGAGTTTTCATATAAGTATATACATTTATAAGGAAGATTTCACTATGTCTGAGCAACAGCTCATCTGATTTGAAGTTGGTAGCTAATATGTTTAGGTAACTCAAAGTTTGAAATAGTAATTTTTAAAATTAAAATAATTTTAGGTATGCATTTGAATTAAATTTTTTGTGCCTTACCCAACACAGGGGAACTCAATAGCATTTCATACTAGGAATATTCAAAGGAATAAAGATAGCTGGAGAAAGGGGTCATGTTCTTTAGAAAGGACTTCATATGTCAATGTCTACAGAAACAGTGAAAAAAGGAAAAAGTAAAGAAAAATTGAAAAAGATAAATAAAATTTTTCATATGGAAGAGGGTTTACATTTGTTTTTAATGACTCTTAGAGATACAACAAGGTAGAAATAATAGTAAGACAGAGACAGACTTCAGTTTACTAAGTGAGAACTTTTTTTTTTTTTTTAAGTCTTGCTCTGTTGCCCAGGCTGGAGTGCAGTGGTACAATCTCAGCTCACTGCATCCTCCGCCTCCCAGGCTCAAGTGATTCTTCTGCCTCAGCCTCCTGAGTAGCTGGGACCACAGGCATGCACCACTACCGCCTGGCTAATTTTTGTACTTTTAGTAGAGACGAGGTTTTGCCATTTTGGCCAGGCTGGTCTCGAACTCCTGACCTCAGGTGATCCACCGACCTTGGCCTCCCAAAGTGCTGGGATTATAGGTGTGAGCCACCATGCCCAGCCCTCCCAAAGGGGAACTTTCTAAGAGAGCCACCATAAGATGCAATGAGCTACTTCAATAGATAGAAGACATTCTGTCCATTGGCCATTTAGCGAAGATAGGCCAAAAATGTATGCTCCCAGAATAGGTAGTTAAATTCCATGGCCTTTGGAACCTCCTTTCAGCCCGAGTTACTGTGATTCTGTGAGTACATGCAGCTGTTCTCTAAACTGCTCACAGCTCTTCCTTCATGTTATGATAAAAGAGTTTTAACACAAGAGGATGAATGGAAAGTGACAGAAAAAAAACTTGGTTGGGAGATTAGTAAATACAAAAAGTAGCTGGTAAGCTCTTCTCTTCTTTACAATTATTTCCATTATCATAATTTATCTGGATTTTCTAGTTCTGGCTTTAGGAACAACATCAGAATAGCAGTTAATCTCTCTTTCCTAACAATTGATTTTAGAAATGCCGTTGACTTAAGATAATTAAGTTTCCTTTTGAACCAGCAACAGGGCTGAAATAGCTACAGTTTTATGGCTGTTGCTGCTTAAAGAGTTAATAACGAACAATAAATACAACCCGTTTTGACTCTCTTATTTTGCCAGTATCTTATAAAATGAATTTGCCCCGAAGGAAATGATAGGCATAAATTCAGTGGAAGCTGATTTATGGGATTCTTTCTGTGGTTCCGTGACTTAGAATCCAAACAGGGTTGCCTTCTGGATTCACACAGAAGCCTTTGATCTTTAATGCTAATTACTTTGATGCCAGAATAAGTAGCCACATCCAACTGTCCAAACAAGCATGCTTGAAGAATTCTATATTAACATTGTTTCTTGGTCCTTTCTAAACAAGTACCATCAGTGAAGAAGATTTTGAATACAGATGAGCTGTGAAATTTTGCAGAGCTGCTAGAAAAAAAATTTTATTTAATTGAAATTCATTTTCTCTCACCAACATGGAATTCATACTTGAAATTGATGTTATCACCTGTTATTTAATCAAATAGAGAGCCTCTTTTTAATCCATTGCTTGATTTTTTTATAGGCTAGTGTCTGAGCATTTAATATCCAAATACATGCTTCCCTCGGCTTTTTCTTTTTTTTCTTTGAGACAGGGTCTTGCTTTGTTGCCCGTGCTGGAGTGCAGTGGTATGATCATGGCTCACTGCAACCTTGGCCTCGTGGGTTCAAGTGGCCCTTCCACCTCTGTCTCCTGAAGAGTTGGGACTAAAGGTGCACGCCACCATGCCCAGTTAATTTTTGCATTTTTTTTTTTTTTTTTTTTTTTTGTAGAGACGGGATTTCACTGTGTTGCCCAGGTTGGTCTTGAACTCATAGGCTCAGGCAATCCATTCACCTTGGCCTCCCAAAGTGTTAGGATTATAGGCATGAGCCACTGTGCCCTGCCTTCCCTTGGCTTTTTAACCTTCCCCTAGAGGTTACCTCTAAGTAGCACTGAGGGGAAAGTAGCTGGTATTTTTATGTAGCTTGTAGTACTGAAATCCCTCTGGAGAAATGATCATCTAGACTCTGGTAGAAGGATATTACTGTTATATACTATTCAAAACAGTTTACTATAGAAGTGTCAAAGTAGACTTCAGTAAACAGACATCACAAAGCGTAAGCTTCAGGCATAAAGGCTTAGTAATACCTCAAAGAATAATTATTTCAGTGCTGGGAAGGTTAGATAAGAGTTGCATATTCACTGGACCATGCATTTATCCTTCAGCAGTTTAAAGAAGCAAGGAGGCTGGGAGCACTTTCGGAGGCCGAAGCAGGCAGATTGCCCAAGCTCAGGAGTTCGATACCAGCCTAGGCAACATGAGGAAACCCTGTCTCTACTAAAAATACAAAAAATTAGCCTAGTGTGGTAGTGGGTGCCTCTAGTCCTAGCTACTCGGGAGACTGAGGCATGATAATCGCTTGAACCTGGGAGTCGGAGGTTGCAGTGAGCCAAGATCGCACCATTGCACTCAGTCTGGGTGACAGAGTGAGACTCTGTCTCAAAAAAAAAAAATAATAATAATTTTAAAATAAGAAGCAAGGAGAGTTGTAGAGATTTGGTTTCCTATTTTAGTATTACATATTGTTAGCATTGGAATACATTTATAACCCTTGGGGCCAGACAGACATGGATTTGAATTCCAGGGCCATTACTTAGTACCTGTGTAATAGTCAGCCTCTGACTATTTAATCTCTGAGGTTCAGATTTTTTCCTAAGGATTTTTGGATGGATCAGGGAGAATTCGCATAAAGTGTCTGACAAATAGTGGGCTCACCATAAGCGTCTGTAAATATTGTTAATATTAATAATAAAATAAGGAAATTTTTTTCTTAGAATTTTAAATTCATGGTTTCCCAATTTCTGTTAATATATACAGTTTACATTTAATTTGGCGGAGTTTGTACAAGTAAAGTCAGATCTATACTCTTCAGGATGTGTATCCTACTCACAATTCGACGTAATTGATGATAACACAACTTCCTTCATTTTAACTTTTTAGTGATTTTTTAAAAATTGAAACCTTCCGTAAATGATTGGGTTAAGAAATGATTGAATCATTTTGCAAAGTGACTTACACAAAAGATAAGCACAAATACTGGGAAAGAGAAAAAAACACTTGCTTTAGAAAAGTTAGAGATCTGAAATCAAATTTCAGAGATTCATGGATGATGCTGATATTGAATTACTAATGGTTGCTTTTTTACATTTTAAAACTTCAGCTATATTATTTGGATTTCATGATAGTCTTATTGCCAGAACTGTATCTAGCTTTGTAATAAATTGGTTCTGAAAAGTCATGTAACAAGTATTTCTAATTTAGCCAAGCAGTGTTGCACTCCTGTAGTCCCAGTTTCTCTGGAGTCTGGGGCAGGAGGATCTGTCGAGCCCAGGAATTCGAGTCCAGCTTGGGCAAGTAGCAAGATCCCCCACCTCTAAAAATAAAAATTAAAAAAGTCTAAGTTGGAGAATTTTATACTTACTAAGAGTTCATTTTAAAGGGGACATTATTACAGATACTTCTGATAAAAATGAATGCTTTTGCAGAGCCATAATCACCACTTCATCTGTCAGATGTATGAGTTCATTTTGATTGTGTATGCCTACACACCTGCATTTCCACTTGAGAATGCTTGAGCAATGTTTGTTACGTTGTTGTTCTCTTTTTGCATTCAACAACTATTTAGTTCTTGTGTACAAGATATGTTGCTAGGTGCCACTATCAAAATGAATGACCCCCTGCCTTAGGTACCTTGATTTCTGGAAGGAATCCGTTGATTATAATATAATCTGTTGAGTTTAATGGAAGTAGGAACACAGTGCTGTGAGAGCCACAGACAAGGGTTAACTCTCCCTGAAAACATCACAGGAATGATGATGGGTTTTAGAAGATGAATAGAAGTACGCAGTACAGAGTGGGTGAAGAACTTTCTAAGCCTTGTGAGTTTAAAGAGCAGGCAGAAGTTTGGTGTAGCAGGGGTATAGAACTGACAGGGCCAAGAAAGGAGGTGAAGCTGGCAGTAAGTCAGAGACAGGCTGTGAAGCTCGTCCTAGTGCTTATTTGCAAAATGTAGATTTGTAACCAGAGGGCAACATTGAGCTGATACAGTATTTTACTAGTCATTTGAAAAAGTGCTTCTCACTATTTTTGTTTCATTTTATTTTGGGGGCTTGTGTGTGTGTGTTTTACTAGACAATGTTAGAAGTTTATTTTCTCTTTGGAGACTGAGTTTTGCTTTATCACCCAGGCTGGAGTGCAGTAGCGCAGTCATAGCTCACTGCATGCAGCCTCTACCTCCCAGGCTCAAACGATCCTCCCACCTCAGCCTCCCAAATAGCTGGGACCACAGGCAAGTGTCACCATGCGGAGCTAATTTTTTTATTTTTTGTAGAGATGAAGTCTCACTCTCTTCACCACACTGTTCTCGAACTCCTGGGCTCAGGTGATCCTCCTGCCTCTGCCTCCCAAAGTGCTGGAATTACAAGCGTGAGCCACCACATCTGGCCCCCTCTGAGTGTTTCACTGTTCATGAAACAGTAAACCATCCTGTGTCAAATGTCAAGTGCACGTTCGTTAAAAATGTTGCCCAGCAAATGTTGGCTGGGCACGGTGGCTCACGCCTATAATCCTAGCACTTTGGGAGGCTGAGGCAGGTGGATCACCTGAGGTCAGGAGTTTGAGACCAACCTGGCCAACATGGTGAAACCCTGTCTCTACTAAAAATACAAAAATTAGCTGGGTGTGGTGGTGGGCACCTGTAATCCCAGCTACTTGGGAGGCTGAGGCAGGAGAATGGCTTGAACCCAGGAGGCGGAGGTTGCAGTGAGCCGAGATGGCACCACTGCACTCCAGCCTGGGCAACAAGAGTGAAACTCCGCCTCAAAATAAGTAAATAAATAAAATAAAAACGGCAAATGTTTATTAATTGTCTATTTGCTTTGGATATGAAGGTTAATAAATCGTGGGAAAACCATTGTCTCCAATTGAGGAACACTCTAGTGGGAGCAAGGAGGTATAATAATAAATATCACAAAAGTGTTAAGATTATCTTAGTTTGAGCTATCATAACAAATTACCATAGACTGAATAGCTTAAACGACAGAAATTTATTTCTCACAGTTCCAGAGGCTGAGGAGTTGATCAGGGTGCCAGGATGGTTGGATTAGGGTAAGGGCCCTTCTCCTGGTTTGCATATGGCTATCGTCTTACTGTGTCCTCACTTGGTGGAGAACAGAGAGAGAGGAAGGAAATTCTGTCCTGTCTCTCGTATTGAGGATTGGAATTCCAATATCTGAATTTGGTGGGGGGACACAAACATTTGGTCGGTAGCACAGGTTGTATAATTTACCATTTCATGTTTAATTCTTCTCTACTTCTTCATATGTATCTTTCAAGACCTCGACCTGCTTTGAGGCTGTTAGTGTTTGTCTGACTTCCGCTTTGTATAGATAGCAAGTTCCTCTGTTGTATTTTATTTTCTATGCTGGTCAGTGGAACACCTGACTGCAGTTAGCTGTCTTAGTCACGGATTGTTCCATGTATGTTTTCTTTTTCTAACTTTAGGGCCTCGTTAGCAGGGATCTGACCTATTGTACTTTGTACTTCAAACTGTCTAGGTCAGTGCTAGGTAAGAATACTAAATGTTTCATAGCAACTATTGAGGCTGGGCGCACTGGCTCACGCCTGTAATCTGAGCAGTATGGGAGGCCGAGGCAGGCAGATCACTTGAGGCCTGGAGTTCGAGATCAGCCTGGCCAACACAGCAAAACCTCATCTCTGCTAAAAATACAAAAAACAATTAGGAAGTGTTTTAAAAGGTATTCGAATTCTACATTACTTTGTAAGTTCGCCACAAATACTTGCTTCTGTGAGTTCAGTTCATGATGCAAATTTACAGTCAGCAATGTTAATAGAATCTACATTCTAAAAAAGAACTGGCTCTTCCTGGCAAGATGCATCTCTTTAACATGAAGCGTATGTTTTTATTTAACACTTTATGCATAAACTTACTAATGTTACAGTGTTTGTTAAACAACTAACTATATGCATGCATTGAATTCCCGTGAGTCCGAGCATTAGTGGTTGGCCAGTAATGGTAAAGAATCACTACATGCCACAGTTTTACTTGATTTCAGACAAATACATCTGGCCTTTGTTCTAAAAAGTAGACCTGTGATGTTGCTGTGAGAGTTAACTGGGTCTCTGTCTCTGACTTTCTTTTTTTTTTGTTTTTTTAACTCTGTGCTGCTTCAGTGATCACTTTGCATTAACATAAAAAAGACACCAGAAAGGGGGTTGAAGTAGTTGTTCCATCTCTCCCCGACAACACACAGTGAGGTGGGCTCTCACTCTGTCGCCTACCCTGGAGTGCAGTGGTGTGATCTTGGCCCACTGCAGCCTCTGCCTCCCAGGCTCAAGTGATCCTCCCCACTCAGCCTCCCGAGTAGGACTACAGGCGTGTCACCATGCCCAGCATGTTCCGTCTTTTAAAAGTGCTTCAAAATACTTTTTCTTTTTCTTTTTTTTTAAACACAAAGCATTTAGTGCAGCCATCCATTTTAAATTAGGGCTAACTTTGAAGGTCAGGAATCAAACAGCTTATCTTATTATATAGCCTTTTCATTTTATCCACTGAGAAAGTAAGATTTAGAGGAAAGGTCAGGTACTTTGCCCAAGGTTACAGAACTTTTTAGTGGAGGAACTCAGACCTGAACTGCAGCTTCAGCGTACCATATTCTTTCCATGGTATCATATTATTTAGTTTTATTTAACTTTGACTTTCAAAATGTTATGAAATAAGAGAAGAAATCAAATCTGACTTTAACTGCTAGTTTAGTCTCCTTTCAAAATGAAAAACTGACTAGCTGAAAATTCATCTATCTCCATAACCTGTTTTCAGCTGGGGGTTTTGTCAGTGCCACCTGAGAAGCTTTTGTAACTACAGCTGCTGGGGCCCTGCAGAATCAGAATCGCTAGCTGTAAGACCCAGGTTTTTATACAGTTTTAAAAGCTCCACAGGTGATTCTGGTGCTGAGCCCTGATTGTGAATAATTTCTCCAGTCTTTGAATGTTGTAAATAAGGAAACTGATTAAGTTGGCTTGTCTTTTTTAAGACAGCTTTTGTACGTGTAAGTTTGAGTATCCCTAATTTGAAAATCTGGTATCTGAAATGCTCCAAAATCTGCAACTTTTTGAGCACTGACAGGATGCTCAGAAGAGCATTTCACATTTCAGATTTTCGGATTAGGAATGCTCAACCAGTCAGTATAATGCAGATTCTAAAATCCTTTAAAAAATCGAAATCTGAAACACTTCTGATCCTAAGCATTTTGGATAAGGGATACTCAACCTATATCTCATATCAGAGCTTGAGGATAAAGGGTGGTAATTAGAATGAAAGGGGCAGGCAAGAAAATGGAGGGATTTTTCTGTTGTACATAAATAGGAATTTAGACTTGATGTGGTAGACAATAAGCAGTGTTCTAGATCCCTGAGTAGGATGGTGCTACACAGAAGGTGACAGTCACAGAAGGTGACAATCTCAATTTCTGCCCACATTCTGCTTCCCCACCCAGTGGCTGAAGTCATACATTTGAGAGTTACAGTCTTCTTCCCTCTCTTCTGATACCAAATAAGTTACCAAGTCTTTCAGTTTTGCTTTTAAATATCGGTTAAAACCGTTTCCCCCTTTTTATCCCTACCGCTACACTCTAGTATAAGTTTTCATCATCATTTACCTGAAAACTACAATAGGCTTCTAATTGATTTCCTTGTCTCATCCACCTTCTATATTACTGTTAGAGTAATTGTTCAAAAAAACAAATCTCTTGCACCATAGTCCTTTACAAAATCCTTCAGTGGTTTCCCATTACTTAGGATAATGTCTGAACTCCTTAGCATGCCATTCACAGCAATTTGCCACCTCATTACCAGCACTCAGGAAATATACATTATATAGCCTATACCTTAGACATAATGAACATAATATGTTCTTTCATAACTTTGCATATGTTATTCTCTTTGCTTATAATTCTTTTTTCAAATTGATCAGCCTTGCAAATTCATATGAATCTTTTAATACACGTCAAATGTAACCTCTCTGTTTCCTGCCCATCCCTTTTCCCTCCTCTAGCTAGCATTCCTTTTATTACTTTTCTGGTAATTGCCTGTACACGTGTCTGCTCACCTCATTAGACTGTGAGATCACAGAGGTATAAGGAGTGTATATTCATTCATCTTTGTATTTTCAGCATCTAGTACAGTGTCTGGCAAATTTGCATTCAGTAAATGTTTTTTAAAACTTAATTGAATTCCTTGACATAGTTAAAAATTTAGCTTTGGTAGCTGAAAGAATTGACAGTAATTCTTTTCTCACTTTTTATGAATATTTGCCTCTTCGTATTTTTTATGATTTTCAAATTGCTTGGGATTTTAAAAAATGGTTAAACTGTTTTCTCTCATACAGCACAAGGCCTTACTTGTAATCATGAGAAGTGGAATATTACTATGATTCATGTCCTAGGCAAAGAGAGTTGTAAATAAGAAGGTAGGAGGTGACAGGCTTGTGTATTCAGTGGAGCAGATATTTCTTTGCCTTCTGTTACAGCAGAATACACTGACCCTTGCATGAATTAGCTATTATGTTTTTCTTTGTATTAAATTGATACAAGGAAAAAAAAAAAGATGATAGGTTCCAGTTATGTTACTATATTTTTTTGTTACTTCTTTTATCATGCCTGGAGGTTCCTTAGAACATGTTGTTCTAACACTAACAAGCAGTGTGGTTTTGGGCAAATTATTCGGTTGCTCTGGGCTTCAGCTTCCTGATCTGTAAAACAGATGATAATAGTAATAACTCACTCCTAGGTTTATTGTGAGAATCAAATGAGTTAATATCTGTAAGGCACTTAGAATAGTGCCTGGCATGGAGTGAGTGTTCCAACAGCTTTTCAGCCTCAGCCCATGCCACTTCCTTCTCATTGGCCTTCATTCATTTCCTTGATTGTGTTAACCGGCTTCAAGGCCTTTGTGGATGCTTCTCCTCTACTGGGATCACAGTACTCATCTGACAGGCTCACCGTCAACTTCAGGTCTCTCGTTAGACTGAACGTTTCCAGAGAACACTATGCCTGGTAGAGTAGTTGTGCAAGAAATATTTATTGAATGGATGAGTAAATAAATAATCGAGCCAACTGGAAAAGAGAACAGGATCACATGGAATGGAAAGTTGCTTCTTCAGGGGTTGGGGTCAGGGCACATTCTCTCATTGCAGGCAAGAAGGAAAGGAAAAGGGGTGTGTGTGTGTGTGTGTGTGTGTGTGTGTTACATATACTTATAAATTAAATGGTGAAATTGTAAATATTTAATGGTCAAAGCATTAAAATAGGAGTTGACAAATTAATTGATTTGCCTAAGTAGTGATCAATTTGAGCTTAAAATGGTATTGTTAATTGCCCCCAGTAATTTGAATATGCTGTTGTTTGTGCTTTAAAATTAGTATATATTTTAAAATTAGTATATAGTGTAAAATAACTACACTTCAATAAAATAAACTTTGTGTGTGTGACAAGGTCTGGCCCAGTCACCCGGGCTGGAGTGCAGTGGTGTGATCTTGGCTCACAGCAACCTCTGCCTCCCAGGCTCAAGAGGTAGGGAAATGTGGGTTTGAAACCCACTCCTCTTTAAAGTTGTATTATTAACAACAACATTTATGTAATGTTTACTATGAGCCAGATCCTCTAAGTACATAGATATTCCTTACCTCTTTTAACCTTCAGAACAGCCCTGTGAAGTCAGTTCTTACAGAGATACAAGTTCAAGGAACTCACCTATTACAATAATAAATGATGAAAGTTAGGATTTAAACAGGTCTGGGAGATACCAAAGCTCACAGTAAATACCATCTTATACTAACTTCCTGGGTGACCTTGAGCAAAACTTAGCTGCCTCAGCCCTGCATCTGTAATTTAGAAACCCAAAAAGCTTTAGAAATTGTTAGTCTTTCCATAACTTATTTGGTGACAAACATGTGACCTGAATAGATGAGAGGCTATTTATATTTTTTGTTCATTCCATTTAGTGTAAATATTCATATATGTTGCATTAAAAATTACGTGTTGGATTAGGTGATGCTGCTATAGACCCCCCTCTAGAGGTGTTAAAAAATATATGCTATATGCACCATAATTCACTTTCTAAAATACAAAAATTTCTGAATTCTCCCAATAGATTGTGGACCTCTGTTTAACTTCCATAATACTCAGTTTTCTTACCTATGTAATTCTTAAAATTTATCCCAGTACATCTTAACAAGAATTATATGTAATAGTATACGTAAGCATTTAAGATACCTGATATATAATTAAATATTCAGTTTGTTGGGATTGTTACTGTCATTATCTTGGAATTTTTATTCAGCTGTGCAGGGTTTGGATCCTAAAGCTAGACCATGTAGAAAATGTGAATTTGGCTGGGCACAGTGACTCACACCTGTAATCCTAACATTTTGGGAGGCCGAAGCAGGTGGATCACTTGAGCCCAGGAGTTTGAGAACAGCTTGGGCAACATGGCAAAACCCCATCTCTACAAAAAAATGCAAACATTAGCAGGGCATGGTGGTACTCTCTGGTAGTCCCAGCTACTCCGGAGGCTGAGGCAAGGGGATCGCATGAGCTCAGGAAGTTGAGGCTGCAGTAAGCCAAGATAGTGCCACTGCACTCCAGCCTAAGTGACAGAGGGAGACCCTGTCTCAAAAAAGAAAAAAGGAGGCCAGGCGCCGTGGCTCATGCCTGTAATCCCAGCACTTTGGGAGGCCAAGGCTGGTGGATCACCTGAGGTCAGGAATTCAAGACCAGCCTGGCCAACATGGTGAAACCCAATCTCTACTAAAAATACAAAAATTAGCCGGGTGTGGTAGTGGGCGCCTATAGTCCCTGCTACAAGAGTGAGAGAGAGAGAGAGAGAGAGAGAGAAAGGAAAAGGTGAATTTTGTTTTGTTTAGTTTGCAACTGAGACTGAACACTGCATTGTTTTCAGTACAGGATAAGAAGCCAGGCCTTTTACAGAATGTAGTTTGTTTTCCTTACTAGTGACTTTAAACCATAGTGATTTTCTCCTATAAATGTACATTATTCCGTAGTACAGGGTTTCCTATCCTTTTTGTCAGATCCCGGGGTCCAGGTCCAGCCCATGCTGAAGTCGGAGGGGTGTGGGTGGATGAGCAGAAAGAACACTTGGGGGGCTGTAGACAGGTGAAAGACAGTTTTATTCAGCAGCAGCTCAAATTAACAGCTTTCTTACACTAGCTCTCTTATGAACAGCTTTTCTTACACTGTCCACCTTTATCTCAGCGGTTTGCTCCAGCTGTGTGGCTCCCGCAACCGCCATGCCTGCAGCTTCACGGAAGGCTCTCCCCAGCCTTCAGGGTTAGCAGCTTAACCCTTTATCTGGGCATGAGCAAGCCGAGCTGTGTCCTGGCTGCCTCCTGTCCAGACGGACAGCTTTGGCTCTCTCTCTCTTTCTCTGGGCACCAGTGCCTACACAAGAGCCATGTTGAGCCAAGCTGAGCCCCAAGAGCACCTGTACAACGGTAGCAGGGCAATTATACCTTTTACAGACAACAGTGGCTCAGAGCCGAGGATGAACTTACACAAACAGGTTATGTAACAAGTGGGGGTGTGCACCTGCACGCCAGACTCGCTGTCATGCAGGCCTGGATATCCACCTTGGCCTGCCTCCATGTACCTGTTCATGTGATTACACACTTAGAAAATTATTTACTGGCCAGGTGCGGTGGCTTCCACCCTGTAATCCCAGCACCTTGAGAGGCTGGAGCAGGAGGATTGCTCTAGGCCAGGAGTTTAAGACCAGCCTTAGGCAACATAGCAAGACCCTGTCTCTACAAAAAAAAAAAAAAAAAAAAAAAATTAAAATTAGCTGGGCATGGTGGCGTGCACCTGTAATCATAGTGCAGCTAATCAGGAGGCTGAGGCAGGAGCGTCCTTTGAGCACAGGTGTTGAGGTTGGCGGTAGGTAAGCTTTGATCACATCTGAGATGAATGAAGGAGGAGGGTGCTTCATTCTGCTGCCAGTATTCGAGGCTCACCTGGCTACAAGGGCTGAGGGAATCAATATCTTGGCACACCTATAATACATCTTGGCAAACCAGTGTATAATTATATATACCAAATGTAAGGGGAAGAGACATGAAATGTGGGAATTATTAGTGGATTTACTTTAATTCCTCTGCATAAGCATCTATTTTGAAGCGTTAAGAAAATTCAGATAAAACGTGTGAAACTTAAAAATACTAGTTAAGTCTCTTAATTGCCTGTCTTCTAGCAGTCAGGCAGTTGAGTCAGGAATGAGATGGAGTGACTGTTTTACTTAACGCTTTATACAATGTATTTATCGGTTTGTTATATTAAGTATATTTTACCCTGTAAGTTTGAATTGTGAAAAAACTATGACATTGTCTTGAGACATCTAAAACATTTCTAAGAATAGATAGAATCAATAATGTATTTAATTTAGGACATTTATTTTTTAAGGGGTTGACATTTATTCCTTTCTCAAGTACTACAGTAAAAATTAGGTGAAGTAGGGTAATTTTGCCAATTTTTTTTAATGGACACATTCAGAGTTTGTTAGAAATTATTTGCAGCAGAGTTGTGGGGGAGAGGCATAACAAGTTGTTTCAGGCTGGTCTGAAGGTAGTTATCTCAGTTGATTGTTCACAGTCAGTTACAGGTTGAATTCCTTGTTCCGCTCTTACCCCGTTCTCACTACTCGACTAGCCTAAAAAATAATAATAAGATAAAAAGAAGTTGTTTCACATTATGCCTTCCCTGCCAAGCCTAAAACCTCCCGACCAGATTTTCTTTTAAAAAGGATATAGAGTTGGTTCTCAACTGGATATTTCTAGAACATACGCTGAGACGCTGTCCACAGCCATAAATTTATTACAGGGAGGTGGAGCAAACATGCAGGAATTGTAAGTGCGAATATACCGCACGTGGCTTAGGAATTTGGGGGCCAGGGAAGACATCCTGCATCTTACTGGTTTCCCTTGAAGGAACGGTACCCAGTTTGAAGGATTCAAAGGAGAATTTCTTCTCCTAAGTCTCTTCCTTTCGCCTCGGTGATCTGAGCAGGGTTTGCCGACTCCGTGTTGTCCCCAGTGGCCTGTTTGTGATCGGTGGGGCTCCTCTTTACCCTTGGAGGAACACATCTCCAATGCTTTCTTTTGTTTTCATAGGCACTTGTAGTGGGGATGGGGGTGGGAGGGTGGCACAGGTGGAAACCTTACCTGCTGCTTGGTGCCCACTCAGCTCTGCAGAGCCTTGGAGCTGTCTACTCAAGCTGGGATCTCTTTGAAGGGGATTTTCCAGAGGTAGAATAGTATTTCTGACAGCCTCACAAATATACTCATCTTTTAATATTTTGCCACCTTTAAAAGTTGTTATTCAGAATAGTAGATGATTCCATAGCAGCCTGTGGCTCAGAATATTGTTATGTGTTAATTTGGAAGCAATGCGACTAGTATTCAGCACTTCTTTGAACAGGGTATATTACTTAGTAGCTGTGTTGCTTGATTTTCACAGACTTACATCTCCATTTAAATCAAATCTGAATTATGCTGTATTACTGTAAAGCCTACCAGTGTTCCCTAGAATAGCATGGTAATAATTTTTGTAAGAAAAAACAAGTAGTAACAAAACATTGTTCACATTATGGGAACAGAAAGATAATAACAAAATAAAATTCCAGGATAGGCTGGGCACGGTGGCTCACGCCTGTAATCCCTACACTTCGAGAAGCCAAAGCAGGCAGATCATTTGAAGTCGGGAGTTTGAGACCAGCCTGGAAAACATGGTGAAACTCCATCTCTACTAAAAATACAAAAATCAGCTGGGTGTGGTGGCGGGCGCCTGTAATTCCAGCTACTCAGGAGGCTGAGGCAGGAGAATTGCTTGAACCCGGGAGGCGGAAGTTGCAGTGAGCCAAGATCGCCCCACTGTACTCCAGCCTGGGCAAGAGAGCGAGACTCTGTCTTGGGGGGTGGGGGGGTAGAAAATTCCAGGATATATGAAGTCATTATGACTAAAAACCATGTATTATGTACATCATATTCTTAATTGTATTATAATAATTAGTCTTCCTCATCATCCCACAAGTATATCACAGAGATAAATACAATCTCAGCTCTCATTATTTTTAATAATGATCTCCTTGGTACTAAAGAAGTTGAAGATTACAACTCAGACATGCCAAATGTTGGGCCAGGCGCAGTGGCTTGCCCCTGCAATCCCAGGACTTTACGAGGCCATGGCAGAATAATCACTTGAGCCCAGGAGTTCAAGACCAGCCTGGGCAACATGGCAAAACCCCATCTCTACAAAAAATACAAACATTAGCGGGGCATGGTGGTGGGCGCCTGTAGTCCCAGCTACTCAGGAGCCTGAGGTGGGAGAATCACCTGAGACTGCGAGGCTGAGGCTGCTGTGAGCTGTGATTGTGCCACTGCACTCCAGCCTGGGTGACAGAGTGAGACCCATCTCAAAAAAAAAAAAAAAAAAAAGTGAAATGTTGATGTTTCAGGGTTTAGAGAATAGCTGCCAAAAGTTATTTTCTATATCTGCTGGAAAACAGCATATCTTTGTAAGTATAGTTTGTAAGGCAGACAGATTGTAATTGTGTGGATAGAGTAGCGAGTGGTAACAGAGCTTGACAGACCAGTGTTCACGTGACAGAGTGTGCAGCCCTCAAGCGCAGGTGCAGGTGGCCAACAGTGCTGGGTTAAGGGGCCAAAGTGCACAGACAAGGCATTGGCCAGGACTCTCCACATTTTGCAGACTTCTCTTCCCTTAACAAGGAAAAAAAAGAAAAAGAAAGAAACAAACTTTTGATATTTCTCAGAATTCAGAACTCATTTTTTGTTTTGTTTCAGAAAACTGAAGAATGGGAGAAAAGTAAGACTGAAGCAGACATGGAAGAGTATATATGGGAAAACAGTTCATCAGAAAGAAATATCCTGGAAACGCTTCTCCAGATGAAAGCTGCTGAGAAAAATACGGAAATAAATAAAGAAGAGCTCCTTGGTACTAAAGAAGTTGAAGAGTACAAAAAGTCTGTTGTTAGTCTTAAAAATGAGGAGGAAAATGAGGATTTGCTTTCTCAGTACAAAGAATCTGTGAAGAGACTATTAAATGTGACATGAATTATGGAGTAGAAAAGCCTGCTTGATTTATTAATTTTATAATATATGTAATCAGTATCTAATTTGATACAAAGTTGAAAATGTTAAATCATTGTTTTTCCTCAGAGTTAAAATTATTTCCCTCATACTAATGCTTAATGGCAATGATTACTCCAGAGTTTTTTTATTTTTGCACTGGGGCAATAGACTAGGAGATCTCTGATTTCTTCTTGGTCTAAAGTGTTTTGATCTTATTTCTACGTAATAGCTTTGGTATTCATGTATATACATGCTTTTAATTGTGATTTTGCCACCTTCCCCATTTCTTTCCCCACAAGCTGGCGTTCAGTAGTTGCTTTTGAATAATGGTTTTGGTTACCTCGGAAGGTAGGCCCAGAACCCATTTCCTTGACTTGCGGTTCCAGGGTCTGTTCACATGACTGCTGTCTGGCTGATGCATTTTTCACGTTTGTCAGTTCTGGTTAGAAACAGGTCCTCAGGAGTACTCTCTAACCTGATATTGTCTAAAAAGATATGTTGACTCAACTTTGTTTAGTGTCCTACTTTCTAGATTGTGGGGCTCATTTTGCCAGGGCCAAGCTACCAGAAAAGCAGAAGTGGAGATTACCTGGTGTGTATCCCCCTGGATGCCCCAGTCAGAGCTGCCACAGCTCAGGAAAAAGATGAGGCATAGGGACCTTGAATGTAATGGAGTAAGTGACAAAATAAGAACTACCCTGGGAAACCCTGCATTCAGTGTAGCTGTCAATTCAGTATTTCTGAGTACACCTGTCAGCTGTTTCTTACCACTTCGATGGTTGTGATTAATTTAAAATCAGAATAAAGGAATCACTGAGTTTATTTGCCTAATAGACTTATTTTGCCTAGAAGAATTAGAGAGTATAAATGAAAGCCAAAAGGGAATTTCACAACGATTTCCTAAACCATTTGTGTGAAATGAAGGTATGGTCTGGTGTGAGTGAGGCCAGGAGTCTGTAGGTTATGAAGGACAATATGGCCTTGAGTACAAAAGGGGGAGAAAGAGGCATGTCGTGCCCTGCTGGGGCACCCTTACACTGGTTATTTTAATCCTAGGCCTGACTTACGAATGAACTCAAAAGGGGCTAGACAGCCAAACTGGTAAGTAGCGGATGAAAAACAGTATAGATAAAACCAATATTTTAGATCATGTTTAGAGCATATTTCAAGAAACATACCAGTACATTTAGAGACTCACATGGAGTTAAGAAAAACTCAGATTCCTAACAGGATTGAAGAAGGAAACATTTTGAAAACAGTAGAAGCTGAGAAGAGATGATCATTTGGGAACATGTAAAGCAGCAGTAGCTTAGGGTGGTTTATCCTGTGTAATAATACAGTGCAGATGAAAGCAGAGAGGAGGATGTGTAATAAGGAATTTGACCTTACCCAGAGGTCTGGCCTTTGCCCTTGGCTTCTGGGAGGTAGTCTATACCATACCCGTTAGGACTGTCTTTGTTTAGCGGGGTAGCTGGCCCCAAAATATCTCAGGATGGGACCAACATGCCAGAAAAATCTACCATGTGATTTAGGGTGGGGGCTTTAAGTCACATGGTATTAGTCCACCTGACAGCCGGGATGACTCACCAGACAATCAGCTATCATACCTACATAATGGAGTCCAGTAAAATCTTTGGGCCGGGCACAGTGGCTCACGCCTGTAATCCCAGCACTTTGGGAGGCCGAGGTGGCGGATCACGAGGTCAGGAGATCGAGACCATCCTGGCTAACACGTTGAAAACCCATCTCTACTAAAAACAAAAACTTAGCTGGGCGTGGTGGCAGACGCCTGTAGTCCCAGCTACTCCGGAGGCTGAGGCAGGAGAATGGCGTGAACCCGGGAGACGGAGCTTGCAGTAAGTGGAGATCGTGCCACTGCACTCCAGCCTGGGTGACAGAGCGAGACTCCGTATCAAAAAAAAAAAAAAAAAAAAAAAAAAAAAAAATCTGAACAGGGAGGCTTGAGTAAGCTTGGGTTAGCTATACTCCATGCATATTGTCACACACTGATACTAGGAGAGTAATGTGTCCTGACTCCTAGGGGAGAGCACCAGAAACAACATTTGAACCCTTCCTGGGCCTCAACTTATGTACTTCTTCCGTTGGGCGACTTTAAGGTATCCTTTCCCTGTAATAAACTGTAAATGTGAGAAGAATAGCTTTCATTCAGTTCTGAGTTCTAGTGAATTATTGAACCTGAGGGTTGTTTAGGGAATCCCCCACAAACTTAACAGTTGGTGTCAGAAGTAGGACGGCATTGTAGAGGACTCTACCCTCTTTTGCAGTTTGGCCAACTCCAAGTAACCTGAAGACTCTTAAACAATTATTGATGCCTAATGGCAAAATCGTAGAGCTGGCGGATTAATACAAAACTGCCTCAAAAATAAAACAGACCGGGTGCAGTGGCTCATGCCTATAATCACAGCACCTTGGGAGGCTGAGGTGGGAGGAGGGCTTGAGGCCAGAAGTTTGAGACTAGCCTAGGCAACATAGCAAGACCCTGTCTCTACTTTAAAAATGTATATATACATACATATTTGTATGTATATGTAGCAGTTGTTATTGTAATTTTAGCAAAATTAAGCAGCACTATTTGTCATTAATCAGATCCTTGTCCTTTAAAATCTGCCAGTTGACCGAATGTATGCAATTGGAACATATATTCATCTTGATAATGAAAATGCTAGGGGACACTTTGCTATATTAATGCAGTCATTTCTGATTTAAACTTAAATTGTATAGCCCAGAAGTTGCTTAAACACATAGGCAACTAAGATGTAGATCAAATCTCTTTTCTTAATTGTGGGATGCTTTAATTCTTTGGCATATTTTTGCAATATTGGTATTTCATAATACTAAACAGTTACAGACTTTTTTTTTTTTTGAGAAGCTGGACCCAGTGGCTCATGCCTGTAATCTCAGCGCTTTGGGAGGCCAAGGTGGGAGTATTGCTTGAGGCCGGGTATTGGACACCAGTCCGGGCAACGAAGTGAAACACTGTCTCTATATAAGAAAAAAATTCCCGAGGCATGGTGGCACACGCCTAGCAACTTGGGAGGCTGAAGTGGGAGAACTGCTTGAGAACAGGAGTTCAAGGCTGCAGTGAACTATGATCATACTACTGCACTCGAGCCTGGGTGGCAGAACAAGAACTTGTCTCCAAAAAAGAAAAAGAAAAGGGAAAGGGAAAAAAAGAAAAAGAAACAAACAAACTGGACCCTGGGGTCCAGTCGATAACTAAGGCTAAGGTTGTGACACCCACCTAGGAAGTAACCATGAAATCTTTCCAATGTTGTCACTTTTTTTTTTTTTTTTTTTTTTGGAGACAGGGTCTGCTCTGTTACAGCCCAGGCTGGAGTCTGGAGTGCAGTGGCACATTCATGGCTCACTGCAGCCTCAACCTCCTGGGCTCAACCGATGCTCCCACCTCAACCTCCCAAGTAGCTGGGACCTCCAGCTACTCCTAACCTCCCAAGTAGCACGCCACCACGCCCGGTTAAGTTTTTGTTTTTGTACAGATGGGGTCTTGCTATGTTGCCTGGGTTGGTCTGATTGTTTCTTAATAAAATTTAAAATTTTACTCAGAAGTTTTCTTTTGTCTCTGGCTCCCAGTAAGAAAGTGGTTTCTAGTCTCAGTTTTGCTTCTTAACTGATTCTGGTCTGTTGTCTTCCCAGTCCAAATTTACTCAATTTATCTAATGGTCAAAAGGGCTGAAGAGGAAAAGGAATTTGTTTGTTTTCTTAGAAGGTAAATATGCTTTTCCCAAATTAAGATCATTTATATGAAATTATCAGCTTTAAGGAATGAGTAAAATTCTGAGAAGCCCCAAGGGGGAAAAAGAAAGCGTTTTTAATTCTAGCAGCCCTAGTCTATTGGAAAACCTCTAAGCAATTCACATATACTTAAAAGTAATGATTTTTGGCAGTGGCTCATGCCTGTAATCCCAGCACTTTGGGAGGCCGAGGCAGGTGGATCACCTGAGGTCAGGAGTTCGAGACCAGCCTGGCCAACATGGTGAAGCCCTGTCTCTACTGAAAAATACAAAAATTAGTCGGGCGTGGTGGCAGGCACCTTAATCCCAGCTACTTGGGAGGCAGAGGCAGGAGAATCGTTTGAACCTGGGAGGTGGAGGTTGCTTTGAGCCAAGATCAAGCCACTTCACTCAAACCTGGGGGATGAGAGCAAGACTTCTCTCAAAAAAAAAAAAAAGTAATGACTTTCTAAATGGATGTACAAAAATGTATAAAGACAACTTACTAAATTATTTCTGTAAATATAATGTTAGGGTAATTTAAATCTTGCCTCCCCACCCCACCACCCCCTGCTTCAAATGGCATGGGTTTTGGCCAGGTGCAGTGGCTCACGCCTGTAATCCCAACACTTTGGGAGGCCGAGGTGGGTGGATCATGAGGTCAGGAGTTTGAGGCCAGCCTGGCTAACATGGTGAAAACCCGTCTCTACTAAAAATACAGAAATTAGCTGGGCATGGTGACGGGTGCCTGTAATCCCAGCTACTCGGAAGGGTGAGGCAGGAGAATCACTTGAACCCGGGAGGCAGAGGTTGCGGTGAGCCGAGATCGCGCCATTGCATTCCAACCTGGGTGACAAGAGCAAGACTCCATCTCAAAAAAAAAAGAAAAAAAAATGCGTTTTTTTCCCCCTAATGTATTAGGGAAGAAATTAAAGAAATTTATAACAATTTTATGAATTATTACAAATTAAGGTAAATTGATTTTTTTTTTTTTTTTGAGACAGAGTCTTACTCTGTTGCCCAGGCTGAAGTGCTGAGGCATTATCTTGGCTCACTGCAACCTCTGCCTCCTAGGCAGCCTCAACCTCCCAGGCTCAAGCAATCCTCCCAATGCAGCCATCCAAGTAGCTGGGACTACAGGTGTGTGCCACAATGCCTGGCTAATTTTTTAATTGATTATTTATTTATTTAAGACAAGGCCTCACTGTTGCCCAGGCTGGAGTGAGGTGGCACATTCATGGCTCACTGCAGCCTTGACCTCCAGAGCTCAAGTGATCCTCCCACCACAGCCTCCCAAGTAGCTGAAACTACAGGGACACACCACCACACCCAGCTCATTTTTTTTTCTTTTTTTCTTTTCCTTTTTTTTTTTTTTTTTTTTTTTGAGATGGAGTCTCACTCTGTCATCCAGGCTGGAGTGCAGTGGTGTGATCTCAGCTCACTGCAACCTCCACCTCCCGGGTTCAAGGGATTCTCCTGTCTCGGCCTCCCGAGTAACTGGGACTACAGGCATGTGCCACCACGCCCGGCTAGTTTTTTGTATTTTTAGTAGAGAGGGGATTTCACTGTGTTAGCCAGGATGGTCTCAATCTCCTGACCTCAGGTGGTCCACCCGCCTCAGCCTCCCAAAGTGCTGGGATTGCAGGCGTGAGCCACTGCACCCGGCCAATTTTTGTATTTTTTTGTAGAGACGGGTTCTTGCCATGTTGCTCAGGCTGGTCTCAAGCTCCTAGGTTCAAGCGATCCTCCTGCCTCAGCCTCCCATAGTGCTTGGATTATAGGTATGAGCCATCATGCCTGGCCTTTTGATTAAATTTTAAAATCAGACTTTTAATTGTGGTTAGTATTCAACTGCAAGAGATTTTATATTTTTCTTTTCTATTAAAAGAAAGAGTCATTCTCTTTTTCTACCCAGTATTAATACCAGGGAAAGAAAAGGAAATATAAGCCACTGGACTTAGAAAAATTTGGGTTTTCTTTTTCTTTTGAAATCAAATGTTTTATTTTTATGGATTTAGGGGTACAAGTGCAGTTGTGTTACATGAATGTATTGTGTAGTGGTGAAATCTGGACATTTAGTGTACCCATGGGCAATTTGTTTTAACATACGAGGGAACAGTACTATTTTATAAGTGTTATAAATAGGATTTCCCCTTATTTATTCTTTTTTTTTTTTTTTTTTTTCCCCGACAGAGTCTCACTGTTGCCCAGGCTGCACTGCAGTGGCGCAATCTCAGCTCATTGCAACCTCTACCTCCCAGGTTCAAGTGATTCTCCTACCTCATCCTCCCAAGTAGCTGGGATTACAGGCACGTGCCACCCATGCCCGGCTAATTTTTGTATTTTTAGTAGAGACAGGTTTTTGCCATGTTGGCCAGGCTGGTCTCGAACTCCTGACCTCAGGTGATCCTCCCACCTCGACCTCCCAAAGTGCTGAGATTACAGGCGTGAGCCACTGTGCCCAGCCCCTCATTTATTATTTATGCTTATTAGCTATCTTTTAATATCTGTTCTCACATTAAAAACAGGTTTCGGGAATGAGAAGAGGGGCCTAAAAAGCTTAAGTTTCTTAGAGACTTGAACTACAGTATTCCACACTTAAAAGTCTTCTAAGATTTAGGGGGTAAATCTGGTGTAAGATTAGGACAGAACTGAAACACCCAGAGCTAATCTTTACACCTAGGAAAACAGAATGTATACAAGTGAGGGCTGTAACTAAAACTAAAACTCCCAAGCTTTATTCAACAGAAATCAACACAGAAAGCTCAAAGAGCTCCGTAGCACAATTACTGAAAGGAAGATGAAGATGGGTTGGAATTGAGAAGGATTAATCAATTGAAAGTAGAAAGCTAGATTAAGGTCAGGAGGCATTTGCTTATGCATTAGTAACTGTTAGTAACTGTGTTATTTTGCTCAAATTACTACATGATCGTATTACTATACGTGACAATAATTTGACCTTGACTGGGAGGCAAATATGATGATATTGTGGTGTTTTCTTCCTGGTATTGTTTTTTTTTGTGTGGTTTTTGGGAAAACATACACTTTTAGTCTAACAGTGATTTTGAACATGGACTTGAACCAGACTGCCTGTGTTTAATTAAGTCCTGACTTCACTACTTAATACTTGTGTGTCTTTAGGGAAGATGCTTAACCTCTCTTCACCTCAGTTGCCTCGTCTGTAAAATGTGATAATAGTATCATGGTTAACAGCAGGATACCCACCTCTCAGGTTTGGAAGGATTCAGTGAGTTCATGCCCCTAAAGCACTCAAACAGTGTGTCTCACTCAGTAACAACTGTAAGGATCAGAATTTTGCAACTCTGGCAGAGGGAACACTACTCAAAAAATAGAAATAACAACGAAAAAAGCATTATGTTTACCAAGCATTAGCCTTTTTTTTTTTTTTCACAGATTGGTAGGAGTGCGCATCCTATTTTTTCTTTTGAGACAGGGTCTGGCTCTGTTGCCCAGGCTGGCGTGCGGTGGTGCAATCACTGCTCACTGCGGCAGCAGTCCTCTCACCTCAGCCTCCTGAGTAGCTGGGACCACAGGTGCATCATGTTGCCCCATGTGCTATTTTTTTTTTATTTTTTATTTTATAGAGACAGGGTCTCACTATGTTGCCCAGGCTGGTCTCCAACTCCTGGGCTCAAGCAATTCTTCTGCCTTGGCCTCCCAAAGTGTTGGGATTACAGGTATGAACCACCACGCCCAGACCAATTTTTTTTTTCCACTAAACTGCCCTTTCTTACACAAAACTAAAAATGATATCCTTTAAAGCATATAATCTTGCTACAGCTTTTGCTATGAAGAGTTCTCCTTCACATGGTTACGATTTTTAATGTGCTAGGATCCTGATTTTCTCTGTCTCAGTTTACAGTGGCCCTGCTGCTTTCCACAGCATCCAGATGCTAGGATGACTATACAATAGCCAAGGAAGATGACAGAGGTGCAAAGGGCCACAGAAACCGGCCAAGCCTTTGAAGTCACAGATACCTCATCTTCATTCGCAGATGTGTGGTTTCTGCTGTTGTATCCTTTGGTTTTATTCAGGAATTGCTTGCTACTGTTGAGTAGGGGTGGAATAGGCATATGAGAAAGTTTTGTGTCTATGGGTACAAAGAAAGGAGAAATAGTCTTATTATCTGGATTGCTGATGAAATCAGTATTTGGTGACACCATATTTATCTTTGCGGTAATGGAGTCATTCCGGGAAGTAAATCTTGCCCAAAAATCTGTGGTTAATTCCTTAGAATAACTGGTACTGTTTGTGTTTACAACCAAATCTTGATGTGTGGTTGAGGACGGAGCCTCTGTGGATGGCAGCACACCATTTATCATGGTGGTTTGTTTATCTAAATTCATAGCTTTTAGAATCCTTAGTCCGTCCCATCTCTTGGATGAAGAACGAGTATTGAGATATGTGGAAGATTGTTCGAAAACCAGCAAATCTGGATCTATACCTGAAAAATAAATAAGGCATCATTCATTTTATTTTTACTTTCAAAGCAAAAACCTTAAAGCACACTTTGGAGAAAGGATTGGCTTTTGCCACTATGAGTTACTGAACAAAGCTAAATTCACGTTCTACTACCACATTCTTCTCAAAGGTTTCCAGACATACTGGCTACATTTGAATTTATCTTAACTTTCTAAAACACTTTTTTTTAAATGAACAAATTTGACTACACCCAAGGAGAAGGCTTTGTGTCTGTCAGGGTTTTTGTACAATAGTGAGTGTTACTTTGAGAGCTGTAGAAACAGTAACCATTTGAGATACAATATAGCGTTTATTATTTATTTATTTATTTTTTTTGAGACAGGGTCTTGCCCTATCACCCAGGCTGGAGTGCAGTGGTGCGGTCTCGGCTCACTGCAACCTCTGCCTCCCGGGTTCAAGCAATCCTCTCACCTCAGTCTCCTGAGTAACTGGGATTACAGGCATGCGCCACCACGCCCAGCTAATTTTTGTTTTTTGTTTGTTTGTTTTTTTTTTTTTTTGTAGAGATAGAGTTTCGCCATGTTGCCCAGACTGGTCTCGAACTTGTTAGCTAAAGCGATCCGTCCGCCTCGGCCTCCCAAAGTACTGGGATTATAGGCAGGAGCCACCGCACTCAGCAATATAGTGTCTTTAAATCAAGTTAAGCAAAATAGGGCCTAAGAAGGGTGACTATAAGCAAAATCATGAGCAAAGCCTTAAGTCTCATCCCTTTTTGACCTCTGAGGGTCTTGCTTTGTCTTTAGTATTTTCTCCCTTGTATACTAACTCCTTTCCCTCTAACTTCAGACATGAACAAATACTGCTTTGTCTTTATAGAAGAGAAAAAATTGTCAACAGCTTTCCAGTGGTCCCTGCTGGTGACTTCTCTCTCTCTCTTTCTCTCTCTCTCTCTCTCTCCACCACCCCCCACCCCCGCGCAAACACGCCAGCATCCATTGCTTCTGAGGTAGTCAAGTGTTTCCTTACTTCCTGATCACTCACGTCACCTTCCTTTGGCTTCTCTCTTGTCCTTGATGCTACCAGCCACCTTCTTGAATTCTTCTCCCATGACTCCCTGGACCTTGGACCCCCTTGGCATTTTCCCCCACTGCCTCTCATTTTCACTTTCTTTTGCTGGTTCTCTTGTACAATCTCATTGCTTGTGTGGTTTCCATAATCTTCAGTCCTTGGTTTTCAGATGTATTTTCTCTTCACCACCCCCTCCCCTCCAACACACACAAAGAGATCATGCTCAATTGGCACCACTACATCAATGGCATTGAAACCCATATCACTATGTTTTCCCCTCTTTCTTGAGTTCTGATCTCATTTATCCAGTCTTCTATTGGAGGTTTCCATCTGGACCTCTTACATCATCTCTTAATATGCCCAAAGCCAAAATTATTACCTCTGCCTCCTTGTCTCCTTCATTGGCATCATCATTCCTCCATCACCCACACTGAAATCTGCACTGTAAGGTGATTTTTTTTTTAAGAGACAGCTGTCAGTCAGGCTGGAGTGTGATCATGCAATCATAACTAACTGTAACCTTGAGCTCCTGGGCTCAAGTGATCCTTCCACCTCAGCCTCATGAGTACCTGGAACCAACCACAGGCACACACCACCTTGCCTGGCTAATTTTTTTTTGTAGAGATGGGGGTCTCTCTATGATGTTCAGGTTGGTCTCGAATTCCTGGGCTCAAGCGATCCTCCTGCCTCAGCCTCCCAAAGTGCTGGAATTACAGGTGTGAGTCACTGCACTTGGGCCTGCAAAGTGATTTTGACTCCACTCACTTCATTTCCTTTCATTAAAAAGGTGACTAAGTCCTTATTCAACCTTCCCAATGCTCTGATAATTATCCCTTCTCTTCATTTCAACTACAGTCACTTTGTGCAGACTTTAATGCTTCCCTGACTAGATTTTCTAATCTGTACCTGCATATAAGTGTGGACTAGGACAAATAGATATCACTTCACATGTTTTTTCATTAAATGCCCTTGTTGTCTGTTTCAGACAAAGTCAAACCAAAACTCTACTCTGTCCATGGCCCTTATGATACCTGTCCCTACCTTATCTTAGCCATATTTTCATTGCAATTACATGTCTCCTTATTGTGTCCAGACCTGTTTGCTTACTCTCCTGTGGCATAATATAGAACTCATATTCTTCTGCCTGCCTTCTTCCATGAACCTGCTCTGAATACACTGACTTTCACTAGCCTCCCCTTCTTTGAAACTTTGCACTGAGACAGCTTCACACATTTCTGTATTTAGTTGTGTCTTAACACTAATTGTAAGATCTGTCACATCTACTAGATTATAAAGGAGCTTGAGGGCAGAGATATGGCTGCGATCTTCCACAGTGTTGATTCTAGCCTGGAGCATCAGGTGTTCAATACATACAAATTGATAAGAAATTTATCTCCTTTGCATTTTGATGGCAAAAATCTCTTCTTTTATGGTCAGTAATTTACACCCTGAGATTACATAAATGGGCACAAAACACTTATATTTCTAAAATAAAATACACTGGTTATCTTGGGACCAATGATATGCTAATGTATGTTAGCACACGGTGGTAAGTTTCCCTGAACGTGACATCCCTCTTCTCAGAATCCTGTATGCAGTGTCCATTGGATCTCAGAACTGCCATTTAGCATGTTCTTTATCTCCTAGTGGCACCCTCAGCCACTGCAGGAGAAACGCTTCTTTCTTTTTTTTTTTCGAGACGGAGTCTTGCTCTGTCACCGGGCTGGAGTGCAGTGGCGCGATCTCAGCTCACCGCAACCTCCGTCTCCCAGGTTCAAGTGATTCTCCTGCCTCAGTCTCCTGAGTAGCTAGGACTACAGGCACATGCCACCACGCACAGCTAATTTTTGTATTTTTGGTAGAGACAGGATTTCACCATGTTGGCCGGGATGGTCTCGATCTCTTGACCTTGTGATCTGCCCGCCTTGGCCTCCCAAAGTGCTGGGATAACAGGCATGAGTCACTGTGCCTGGCTGAGAAACCCTTCCTTTAGCTTTACTAAGAGTTCTTGAGATTCATGAAATACAGTGGGTAAACTCTTGTTCAATCATGTATCATTTATAATCTGGAGTGAACTAATTGCTAAACATTAAACTAAAGAGAATTTTCTTTCAGTTTTCTGTCCTAGATATGCAAAATTTTTCCAAAGTTCACTGGAAATAATGATTCTAGGGACTCACATATGACTGTTGCCAGCCAGTTTCTCAGCTATATGCCTCTACTAGAGTATTGCCAGCATTCTTTAAAAGTCTTGAAATATGTAATCATTACCATCTGTTATGTTGTACAAAATGGCACTGGTTCCAGGCTCTAATATGCAGCTCTCCAGTGTTGGGCAGTGAACATGGAGGCAGTTGATATTGTCATGAATAGGATCATGGTAGAAGACAGCCAGGTTACAGGAAACTGAAAGGGAAACAAGCAAAGTACATCTGTGGATGGTCTCAATTTCCACCAGTTTCATGAACTCTGAGTAACTTATATTTGTTTCAGGAATACTGGATTAACAGTATTTTTCAGGGCAATGTGCAGACATTTTGCAGAACATTTATAAACTATTGTAACTGCTTCTGTGAATATGGAAAATACTTTTTAAAAAAAATTTTTTGAGACAGGATCTCGCTCTGTCACTCAGGCTGGAGTGCAGTGGTGCGATTACAGCTCAGTGCAGCCTAGACCTTCCGGGTCCAAGCAATCCTTCCACCTCAGTCTCCCAAATAGCTGGGACTAGAGGCCCACATCACCATGCTGGGCTAATTTTTGTATTTTTTGTAGAGGCAGGGTTTCACCATGTTGCCCAGACTTGTCTCAAACTCCGGAGCTCAAGCCATCTGCCTCCCGCAAAGTTGGAATTACAGGGAGGAGCCATCCCACCCAGCCAGAAAATGCCTTTTTAAAGAAAATACAGATTTTCTCAAAGTAATCTTTCATACTTTCCATCCCACACAGGATATTTGGAATCATTCATTATTTCCTGGTCCCAGAATTTTGTGTTCATGAAAAGTTAGATTAGCTACAAAAACCTCTGGGGGCCTGGCGTGGTAGCTCATCTCTGTAACCCCACCACTTTGGGAGGCTGAGTGGGGCAGATCACCTGAGGTTAGGAGTTCGAGACCAGCCTGACCAACATGGAGAAACCCAGTCTCTACTAAAAACACAAAATTAGCCAGGCGTGGTGGCGCATTCCTGTAATCCCAGTTACTTGGGAGGCTGAGGCAGGAGAATTGCTTGAACCCGGGAGGTGGAGGTTTCAGTGAGCCGAGATCGCGCCATTGCATTCTAGCCTGGGCAACAAGAGCGAAACTCCGTCTCAAAAACAAAACAAAACAAAACAAAAAACCCTGGGGATTTACACATCAGGTTTCTAGGCACAGTGTCCTCTCAGAATACTAAGGGGCTGGGAGTCACCAGAGAAAGAAATAGGAAAATACAAGGACAAATGCTGTAAAGAAGAGGGAGTAGTGGGAAGGGCAAAAGAGTAATACCTGAACGGCCCAGATGGTGGAAAGGCCACAGGCTGTGTGAGCATCACCTTGCCCTGACTGCAGGTGTGCACTCTCCCCAGATGTAAAACCACATCCAAAGAAAAGCCTAATCAGTGTCATTTAAAGAGGCAGGGACTGGACAGGCAGAGATGCTAGCAGGTAGAATTCTAGCAGGTGGGGACACACTACTGGCTCATGCTGTCTTTCCTTCTCTAAGCAAATTTGCTTTTTAAAACATGCTCTCTGGCCAGGCGCAGTGGCTCACACCTGTAATCTCAGCGCTTTGGGAGGCCAAGGTGGCGGATCACTTGAGGTCAGGAGTTCGAGACCAGCCTGGCCAACTTGACAAAACATCGTCTCTACTAAAAAAACAATTACAAATATTGGCTGGGCGTGGTGGCACGCACCTGTAACCCCAGCTACTCAGGAGGCTGAGGCACGAGAATCACTTGAACCCAGGAGGCGGAGGTTGCAGTCAGCTGAGATCGCGCCACTGCACTCTGGCCTGGGCAAAAGAATAAGACTCTGTCTCAAAAAAAAAAAAAAGAAGAAGAAGGAGAAGAAAAAGAAAAAGAAAATGTTCTCTGACAGAGGAAGAGAAGACTTAAAAAGAAAAAAATTTCCTTACTTCTGGAAAATCTGAAACAGATTTGTGTAATGCAAATCTTCAGTCTACCCTCACAAAAGTGCAACATAGATTTTACTTCTGCTACAGTGCAGTAGAGACCATGTGATATGAAATATCCATTGGCCAAAACGTATCAGCTTTTTTTTTTTTTTTTTTCAGTCACCCAGACCGCAGCAAAGTGGTGCAATCTCGGCTCAATGCAACTTCTGCCTCCTGGGTTGAAGTGATTCTCCTGCCTCAGCCTCCTGAGTAGCTGGGATTACAGGGGTGCACTACCACACCTGGTTAATTTTTGTATTTTTGGTAGAGACGGATTTCACCATGTTGTCCAGGCTGCTCTCAAACTCCTAACCTCAAGTGATCTGCCTGCCTTGGCCTCCCAAAGTGCTGGGATTACAGGCATGAGCTACCCGCCAAGGTATCAATCTCTTTAATAAAATAAGATTACAGAGGGCTAGCGTCTGATCACCAGACCTCAAAGCATGCCTAAAGCTGTGGATCTGCTGCTTGCAGAACCTGTACTGCTTTTGTGTAAGGTGAACTGTGAGGAGTTACATCTCCATCGTTACTTCTAGGACATCCTCATGTTGCTGCACTCTATTTTTCCAGGAGAAAGAATAAGACAAAAATTAGTTAATAATACATTGCTAATAAATTACACATTACAAATACATTCCCTGAGAACTGTGCTGTAAAGTTGAAGGGAAAGAAAAACTATTCAAACTTAAGACTTTTAAGTTTCTGATGAGAAAGTAGTTGATTCTGTAGAGGACAATTTTGAAACGTGTTTTATATTCCTTGTATATATTTCAGCATTCCAGCTCTGAGCAGGATTGTGGCATTTTAAAGTTATGGCTTCCAGCTAATAACTGGAATGTGCCTTCCTGTTTTTCTCGTTCTGAAGGAAGAAAGTCACAACTGGGAAGTTACAGGGGCTCTAAAATCATGGGATTGCCCTGTATGCTTACAGTATCCCCGACAGTCCAAAGGCCAGAGCTTCTCTGCTGTGGAGTCAGGTAAATTCATGCTAAGGGAAAATGCAAAAAAATGTACTGCCCCTCCGCCGTCTCCTCTCAGTGAAGACTTATGGGAGTTAGAAGCATCTGGAAGGTGGAAATCTGGATTGGCTATCTTTTCGAAAAGATTTCCTCGTATTAAATTAATTATTGTAGCTCCAATTTTCATCTCAAAAATCTTACATACATAATCTTACACACACAAAAATCTTACATAATTGGGCAAGAGGCATTGGAAGTTAACAAGTTGATACGGATCCATGGAAAGAAAGTGTGGAACAACCAAGGGAATTATTTTAAAGTGCCGTGCTGCTTTTGCTGTTTCTTTTCAAGTAGCTTTAAAATCTTGGAAAAATGAAAAAGAAATGAAAGAAGTCTTTAGGCAATTATAACTTGAAATCCTGCAATAATAAAATAAACATTCCTAATTGCAGGTCTTGATCATATTATATGGATGAAGTCTACATGCAGATTCCATATGACAGACAAAACATTTATGAGGAATATTTGGAAATATGATTTTGGGGTGGGTATTTGACATATATCTCCCCATTTCTTTCAAAACATGAATCACACTCTAAATTCTTTTTTAATATATTCCACATTTGGTAAACCCAAGTCAGCACATTTTAGTTTTTTTTGTGTGTGTGTGTGTGTGACAGAATCACACCAGCATAAGGCAGTGCCCTCTGTTTTAACCTTTACAAGGAAAGTAATCTCTTTATTATTTATTTATTTATTTTGAGACGGGAGTCTCACTCTGTTGCCCAGGCTGGAGTGCACTGGTGCGATCTCGGCTCACTGCAACCTCGGGTTCAAGCAGTTCTCCTGACTCAGTCTCCCGAGTAGCTGGGATTATAGGTGCCTGCCACCACCGCTGGCTAATTTTTGTATTTTTAGTAGAGAGGGGGTTTCACCATGTTGGCCAGGTTGGTCTCCAACTCCTGACCTTAGGTGATCCACCCACCTTGGCCTCCCAAAATTCTGAGATTACAGGCATGAGCCACTGCACCTGACTCAGCACATAAAAAAAATTTGATATGATACTAATATCACCAAAATGTACTTTGAAAGGGAAATTATAATAAATATTTGACTGGGTGCAGTGGTTCACATCTGTAATCCCGGCACTTTGGGAGGCTGAGACAGGAGGATCGCTTGAGTCCAGGAGTTTGAGACCAGCCTAGGCAACATAGTGAGACTCTGCCTCTAAACATTTAAAATAAAATGAGAAATAAATATTTTAAAAATCATATATATTTTGAGCTGTAAAAATATTGTAAATTAACCTTGGGGGAAATATTTCCATTTAGCATTTTGGTGAAGAAAAGAGGATTCTGTTTCCTGTAGGTTCTATTGAATTTTGGGTCATTATTAGAATGTAAATAGAGCCTGCTCTGGCCCAGACTGTGAAATCAGTTTCACTGGCTCTTTTTCCTCTACCTCTCTCTCCCACACCCCAGGGCATCTTCTCTAGTCCTTTACAACTGTTTACTGGCCTCTGCCTAGGACTCCTCACTTAGGGCTTCATCCTTGGAAGTTTCGTCTTATTTTTGCCCAAGCATATCATGACTACTTACCATCCTTCCGAAGACAGCAGCTCCTACTGCACTTCTGGCCAGTGCTTTCAGAATAATACTTCAAGAACTGGGCTCCCAGCTTCTGAGACTCCTCCAGATCGATTAGAAGACCTGGGAAGCGACGGATCCAGCAGTCTCTGTAAAAAACTGTGGGTGAGCAGAGAGAGTCTGACGTCCACCCCATGCTTAGGAGCAATATCACGTTAACTGCTACCACTGCCACATGCATTTTTCCTGTATGAAGGAAGACTTGAAGATAAGTCTGATTTCCAGACAGAAGCTGAATACCGGAGTTTAGGACAGTCTCTGGAATGTCAGAGGTGTTAAGGGAGAGCTTCCTTGGAGCTTTTCTGGAGAGTCACTTTCTAGAAAAATAAGACCACTCTTTGACTGCATATTGATTTTTCTTTTCTTTCTTCCCAAGCCCCAGGTGAACATTTGATTTGCTGGCATTCTTTCTGAACATTTTCCAGGCTATTTCAATCCCCTGTCCCTTAGCATCTTAAGACGTGCATTCTCTTTTCTGCTTTTCTTCTTTCTCTGAAAGTGAATAGTCACAGACACCTTTTGCTAAGGAAATATAAAGACAAGTGGAAACCTTAGTCAAGAGGCTTTCTGAGGGAAACAATAAGTTAGTCACTTGACGTCAGATAAAGGAAGTATCTGTTTCATCATAAACAAGACATGATTTTGTGAGGGTACTTCTGTTTGATTTTTAAAGAACTTGTAACTGCAGATTGTTTTTTAAAAAATCATCTATATTTCTTTGAATTTAAGTTCTGACATTCAGGTTCACTAAAAAAATTTTTTTGCACTGGTTTGGGTTTTCACTCTGACTTAAAAAAAAACCTTGGCCAAGCACAGTGGCTCACACCTGTAATCTCAACACTTTGGGAGGCTGAGGTGGGAGATTGCTTGAGCCTGGGAGGTAGACGTTGCAGTGAGCCGAGATGACACTACTGTACTCCAGCCTGGGTGACAGAGGGAGACCCTGTCTCAGAAAAACCAAACCAGACAAACAGAAAACACTAGGAAAATGGTGAAATGTTTTTAAATTTCTAAATAGTAATAAAATCATTTCAATTGCAATGCCCAAACATTTGAAAAGGCAGTGAAAATGAACTCTTGCTTTTGTGAAAGTTATGGGTTTCATATCCTGTGACATCCAAGGTGACAAATTAGTTCAAAGCATAAAACTGTTGCTTTTTTCTATCCAATTTTATATGAAGCATTAGTGATAATCAGCTTTTGGCACAAAGCACTCTATTGTTTCTTTTAAAAAAGAAACTTTCTTATCTGTGATCTGTATTTCTTTTATACCTTTTTATACAATGACTCATTCACCTTCTTGACACAAAAATCGTTAGCATTCTTTGAACATTCACCTCTTCACCTGTTTCCTAATAATAGTCAGTCTAGTTGTTACATATCTTTTTATGTTTAGAAACATATAATAATTCATAATGAAAAGGAAAGTAGTTAAGACTGAATAGCTTTAAATATGAAACACTTCATTCTCTTCTGAGCAAAAATTATAGTATGCACTAACTCCTAACCTTGCCTAAGCCACACAGAATACACAAAATGATAAATATTTCATTCTAATGAACTTCGTATAGAAAGCAAATTTCAGTTGCTTACCTGCAAAGACTCAGACGATTCCATCTGATCAAAGGGATAGGGAAGAGAGGTTTTATAATGGCAAAGGAAGGAAGAGAAAGGATGAGTAACAAAAAATTGCTCTCAATATTTTATGAGATTCCATGGTGATTTCTCTTAGAAAATGCCCTCGAGACATAAACAGGAAGGTCTACTCTCTAATCTTATGATCTTCAAGTCTTTGAGTCATATTAAATATAGGTTCTTTTGTGTGTTACCTAATTCCTTGAAGTTCTTGTGTTCCTTTCAGGGATAATGGAATGAGCCACAGTTGTTTAACCCTTTTGCTGTCAGAGTATATTTAAATAAAGATCAAAGTTTCATTTTAAAGGATCTACAAGTCTTGGCCAGGTAGGGTGACTAATGCCTATAATCCCAGCACTGTAGGGAGGCTGAGGCAGGAGGATTGCTTGGGCCTAGGAGTTCGAGACCAGCCTGGGCAACATAGGGAGACAAGGTCTCTACTGAATGAATAAATAAATAAATAAATAAATAAATAAATAAAACCCTGCAGGGGCTGGTGCTATTAAGAAACAAACAAACAAACAAACAAACAAAGGACCTACAAGTCTCAATGTAAAAACATGCTTTAAACTTTTTTAAACTTTTTTTTGGAGATTGCATAAAGTCTGGAAATGGATAATTTCTTGGGGCCAAGTATTTTAAAAAGAAATGGTAGAAACTGGAAGGCAGAGGTTGAGGGAGGCATCCATAACAATCTCGAAATTTGTCCCTGTGCGCTGAAATTGCAGAAACCAGGAAGCCATGCAACTGAATCAAAAGTTGTTATAAGGCCTTGTTATCAAATACCTAGAAACTCTACACTGTTGCAATGTGGAATACATTATATTTCTTTCCAATAGGGTGCTCTTGCTATGCAGAGGGGTTCACAAATGTGAGCTGTACTTTAAAAGTCACTTATCTCTCCCAACAGCCTGATTCAGTAGCTGTTTAGTGGAGAGTGGCCTTCTTATTTTTACAGGAGTCCCAGGTGATTTCCTCAGATGTTTGGGAAACACTGATATAGATAGATGACTGAAATAAATGGAAGTTTTACCTAAACAAGGAGGCTCAACTTGAATTAACTAGAGCCATTTTAAGACCATGTACTACTTTTATCTCATTTAAATCACCCCATAAGCTTTGATGAAAGGAAGACACTTCAGTTTCGCTTGTTAAAAAACAGAAATAGGACAGGCGTGGTGGCTCACGCCTGTAATCCCAGCACTTTGGGAGGCTGAGATGGGCGGATCACTAGAGGTCAGGAGGTGGAGACAAATGTGGCCAATATGGTGAAACCTCATCACTACTAAAAATACAAAAATTAGCCAGGTGTGGTGGTGCATGCCTGTAATCGCAGCTACTCAGGAGGCTGAGGCAAGAGAATCACTTGAATCTGGGCACTCCAGCCTGGGAGACACAGCAAGGCTCTGTCTCAAAAAAAAAAAAAAAATACAGAAATAAAGTTGTGTTAGGAATATTGAGAAACTGAAAAAAACAAAGAGAAATAATTTTTAAATGGTAGTGAAGTAATAGCATAGCTTTAGTAAATTCAAGACATTTGGAAAACAGTCGATATTTCACCTTTATTTATTTATTTATTTATTTATTTACTTACTTACTTACTTTTTGAGACTGGGTCTCACCCTGTGGCCCAGGCTTGAGGGCAGCGACGCAATCTTGGTTCACTGCAAGCTCCGCCTACCGGGTTCAAGCAATTCTTCCATCTCAGCGTCCTGAGCAGCTGGGATTACAAAAATGCAGCACCAGCCCTGGCTAATTTTTGTATTTTTAATAGAGATGGGGTTTCACCATGTTGGCCAGGCTGCTCTTAAACTCCTGACCTTAAGTGATTTGCCTGCCTCAGCCTCCCAAATTGCTGGAATTACAGGTGTGAGCACCGTGCCTGGTCACCTTTATTTTAAAATTGCTAGTTGCTTTATTTACTTATGTTTCCGTTTCATTTGCTGATAAAATTAATAAAAATTATTTTTTAAAAATGGTACCTGAAAACTTTAAATGTTATTTTTTCTTTAAAAATGTTTTTGCTTCTATTAAATTGACATATGGTCACTTTAATTCAAATCATGTAGAAAAATACAAAAAGAGAAACTATTCAAGCACTTACCATCTTAATAAACATCTTTCTGGATATTGCTATTTGACATATGAACTGTCAAAATACAAAATTACAACAAATTTAGTTTAAAGATCTTAATTGACTTTTATTTGTGATTCCAGAATAGGGCAACATCTCATTCTATAAAATCCAATCAACTGAGCAGAGGAGGTGGCTTTGTTGATGGAAAAGACCTGAGGAAAGCAGAAATAGAAAATAAAAAGCAGGGGCCGTGCATGGTGGCTCAGGTCTGTAATCCCAGCACTTTGGGAGGCTGAGGCGGGTGGATCACGAGGTCAGGAGATCGAGACCATCCTGGCTAACACAGTGAAATCCCGTCTCTACTAAAAATACAAAAAAACTGGCCGGGCGTGGTGGCGGGCACCTGTAATCCCAGCTACTCGGGAGGCTGAGGCAGGAGAATGGCGTGAACCCGGGAGGCAGAGCTTGCAGTGAGCGGAGATTGCGCCACCGCACTCCAGCCTGGGCGATAGAGCCAGACTCCCGTCTCAAAATAAATAAATAAATAAATAATAGAAAGATTACTTTCCTTGTAAAGGTTAAAGCAGAGGGCACTGCCTTTTGCTGGTTAAAAGCGGCCTGTCTGGGGATATGGTTATTATCTCTCTGCTGGGTATTTCAGAGATCAGATACAGATCTTGGTTCTCGCTTGGTGGCATCATGGAACATCACCATGAGTAACTCCATTTTGGTTTCATCTGTGGGGCTAGTGCAGGAGCTCAGTTCAAACCAGTGGTCTTGGCTGGTGCGGTGGCTCACACCTATAATCCCCACACTTTGTAAGGTCGAAGAGGGAGAATTGCTTTGAGCCAGGAGTTTTGAGATCAGCCTGGACAACACAGGGAAAGCCTGTCTCTACAAAATTAAAAAAAATTAGCCAGGTTGAGGTGGGGCCCATGAGGTTGAGGCTGCAGTGAGCTGTGGTTGTGCTACTGCACTCCAATTTGGGCAACAGAGCAAGACCCTGTTTCAAATAAATAATAAACAAACCAATGGTCTGCACATTTTATTTATTTTTTAATTTATTTTTAAATTTTTTTTGTAGAGACGAGGCCTCACTATGTTGCCCAGGCTGGCCTCAAACTCCTGGCCTTATGCAATCCTCCTGCGTTGGCCTCCCAAAGTGCTGGGATTACAGGAATCAGTCACTGCACTGGCCTCCTATAAATTTTATTTAACAGTATATAGGTTTACATAAATGAAATCATACTGTTCCAAAATCTGTTTTTTAAAAAACTTAATGTAACAGTATATTTTTCAGCTGGGCGTGGTGGCTCATGCCTGTAACCCCAGCATTTTGGGAGGCCGAGGTGGGTGGATTACCTGAGGTTGGGAGTTCAAGACCAGCCTGGCCAACATGGTGAAACCCCGTTTCTACTAAAAATACAAAAATTAGCCAGGCATGGTGGCAGACACCTGTAATCCCAGCTAGTTGGGAGGCTGAGACAGGAGAATGGCTTGAACCCGGGAGGCCGTGGTTGCAGTGAGCTGAGATCACACCACTGCACTCCAGCCTGGGCAATAAGAGCGAGACTGTCTCAAAAAAGAGTATGTTTTTCAGTGATCCTAAAGAAAGATCTACACAAAAACTTCTAATGGCTCTTTGGTATTTCATTCTACCATACCAAAATTTACTCTGCACTTTAGCTTCCTCAGCTGTAAAATATAAAAACAGTACGGTAATCCATGTAAAGCACTTACAATAGTGCCTGGCACATACTAAACACGCAATACATATTAGCTACTATTATTATACATTATGTTGTTTTCCAATTTTTTGTTACTAAAAGCAATACTGTGATAAACATCTTGTGCTAAGATTTTTTTCTACTTGCTACTTCAAAAGGGACATTTTCCATAAATTCTTTAAAAAATGACCTACTTCAGCTGGGTGCGGTGGCTTATGCCTGTAATCCCAGCACTTTGGGAGGCTGAGGAGGGAGCATCACTTGTGCCCAGGAGTTCAAGACCAGCCTGGGCAACATGATGAAACCCCATCCCCACAAAAAAATGTAAGAATTAACCGGGCATAGTGGCGCATGCCTGTAAATCTCAGCTACTTGGGAGGCTGAGGTGGGAGGAGCACTTGAACATGGGAGGCTCCTTGGAGGAGCACTTGAACCTGGGAGGCTTCATTGAGCCATAATAGTGACACCGCACTCCAGTCTTAATGGCATAGTGAGACCCCTTCTCAAAAAAATAAAAAATAAAAATTACCTAACTCTATTTGACCTAACTCTTTGTAAAACTGTTTTACAGATAGTACCACAAAGCCAGTTTTTATTATCCAATGATCAGTCAATAACAGATCTATAAAATTATACCTCCAGTTATATAAAATGGTATTTTCAAGAGGCCTAGAAATAAATTTAGGTCTTTTTAAAATAAAGGAATTTATATTGCTCTGACATTGCTTTTCTAGCTTAACAGAAAACTTACTGTGTAATTTATTAAAATGATTTGATCGTTTAAGATGCTCCCAATCCTAAATAATGTTATTATCATATTGGGAGCCAAAAAACTCACAAGATCAATGCCCAGTATTGTGAGACTAACACCCCAGACTCCCTGTCCAACCTCATCTTACCCTGATAATGTTACTGTGCTTGAATTGCCTTTCTAATGCACATCATTCTTTGAGCATGATTTTTTGGGTCTGTTTTAAAAAGGCAAGAAAATACCAGCCTGAGGCATATCTATGACGGCTGGGAAACAAAAGCATCCATTGGTGAAAGAGTCAGGAGACAGAGGAGAGACTGAGAGCCTGTTCTTTGTGGCTGACCCACTGAATCTGGCATTGTTGCCAGTTGAGGCATAGATAAATCGTAGGTCTAAGCCTCTTTGATACAGGAGGTGCCTCCCAGCAAAATTCCGCAGCCTGATGCTTAATACTGGATGTTATACTCTACCATCCCAAAGAAGCTGCTAAATCCATGATCACCCACTCCACCTCCTGCTCCAAAGCTTATCGTGTCTCACTGCACCCTCATAGAGAATGGAAGTGTGAAGGGTTGATGTGAAAATGGAGTTTTATCAGTAACGATTTAAAGGCCAGGTGAAACAAGGTGAAGAGATGAATGTTTTTTATAGAATCCAAGAAAACAACTGAGTAAGTCATAGATCCATTTTTATTTCCTTTATTTTTTTCCAGGGAGGCCAGAATCTACTAGACCATTTTCGATGTCTTTTATTTTTTAGTTCCTTATTCCCAGCATTATTATAAAGAAAATAGGCCAGACACACTAGTGCTTTGAGAAGCCAAGGCCAAGGCAGCAGGATCACTTGGGGTGGCAGGATCCCTTGGGGCCAGGAGTTTGAGGTTAGCCTGGGCAATGTAGCAAGACCCTATCGCTATGGGGAAAAAAAATGCATTTTTTTGCCTGGCACGGTGTCTCATGCCTGTAATCCCAACAGCACTTTGGGAGGCCGAGGTGGGTGGATCACCTGAGGCCAGGAGTTCGAGACCAGCCTGACCAACATGGTAAAACCCCATCTCTACTAAAAATACAAAATTAGCCGAGCGTGGTGGCCGATGCCTGCAATCCCAGCTACCTGGGAGGCTGAGGCAGGAGAATCGCTTGAACCCGGGAGGCAGAGGTTGCAGTGAGCCGAGATCGCGCCATTGCACTCCAACCTAGGCAATAGGAGCAAAACCCATCTCAAAAAAAAAAAAAAAAAAAAGAATTTTTTTCCTAAAAAATAAAAAGATAAACCTCCTTTCCAAAGTAATAATAATATACAAAGTAAAATGACAACACCTCTCTGTGAGGCAGCAAATTACATAGTAAGAACCACAAATGTAACCAAACTATGTTAAAAGGATCTCATGTTTCACCTATGACTTTCTTTAGTTCTCTGGTTTTTAACCCTTTCCCTTTCCCAACAGAAAATGTTAGCATGGTAGGATGTACTTCTTTAAATACGGGAAATGTACTTATGAAGAAGATATTATTTAACAACCTGTCATTCAAGAAGAAAGCTGAAGTTTGTAAAAACAAACAAACAAACGAACAAAACAAAAACCAAACACATATCCTCTCCAAGTTAAGGACTGTTTATCATAGGTGGTTCTCAAATCTTGGTTTGGGGGAAGTTTTCAAGGTTTTCTGTTTTTGTTTTGTAAGATAAGAGTGAACACACCCTCTGCTTCCTCTCAATCCTTCTCTCTTCTCCTACCCAAAGATAACCCTAACAGTATATTTCTCCCCCCATCCCCTTCCTTGGATGAATTCATGAGCAACACAAAAAGTCCTTCCTGTTATTATTTGGGGTGGGCCTTCTAATTGCAATGGTCAGTGAGAGAACATAGGAAACAAGTGGTCGCTCTTTTCCGAGACGGAGTCTCGCTTTGTCACCCAGGCTGGAGTGCAGTGGCGCGATCTCGGCTCCCTGCAACCTCCGCCTCCTGGGTTCCAGCAATTCTCCTGCCTCAGCCTCCGGAATAGCTGGGATTACAGGCGCGTGCCACCACACCCGGCTAATTTTTGTATTTTTAGTAAAGACGGGGTTTCACCATGTTGGCCAGGCTGGTCTCGAACTCCTGACCTCGTGATCTACCCACCCTGGCCTCCCCCAGTGCTGGGATTACAGGCGTGAGCCATCGCGCTCAGCCAAACTGAACGTGTGATCTCTCTTAATAGTCCTCAGATGATGGGGGCAGGGTAGGTGGAGAAACGGGGTGACAAGAAAAGCTACCTCTTGCAGACATCTATGAGCTGATTTTGTCAGATCTTTTGCGACAGTATAACATTCCGTAATGGCTAGTCCAAGCAGACTGAAGTAGACAAGCAATGGCTCATAGAAAACATGGTTTAAAACCAGAAGCCACGTGATGTAACTTTATTTAGTCGAACTGCGCTTTCATCTTTCTTTTAATAACTTAGGGAGAACAACGGGCCCCAGTGGCAAATGCAAGGTCCCCTGCCTCCCAACCCGATTCCTCTGAGAACCTGCTGCCATCTGCCTGGACCTCCTGTAAGATGGCTCCTACGCGACGACCCTACCAGAGAATCAGCTCTACGTGCCACCAACATTGCCACCAACATGTCCACAGATTGCCTGCTTGCCTCAGCCCACTGACACTCGATGCCGGACTGGGCCAGAAGGACGATCCTAGATTTGATGCCTTTTTGTCTCCCTGGACCAGAGACTGCCTCCTCTTTCCTCCCACGTTCATTTCTTTTTCTTTAGCCCGTGTAAAGCAGCGTGGGAGAGAAAACTAATTTCTTCTCCCTGGGGTACCCCGGAGCATCGCTGCAGCCCCTGGCAGGCGGCGGAGCCGCGCGCCCCGGGCGTGCCGAGAGGCTGCGGGGACGCGCGCCCTCCGCCTCCCGCAGCTGCGCGTCCGCAGCCGGGGCGCCCAGGCCCGCAGCCTCCCGGGCCTCCCCGAGGGCCGGATCCAGCCTGCAGGTCAGGCCGGCGGCCGGGGTCCCGCGGGCGGAAGTGAGAAGGGCGGCCGGGGAGAAGGCTGCGGGCTGGGGGCTGGGATTCCCTTCCCGCCTGGCGCCGCCTGGGAGAGCCCGCGCGAGGACGCCCGGCGCGCTCCGCCGGCCCTTTTTTGGCGCTGAGGAAAAGGAGAAGGGCAGAGCCGCCGCCTCGCGGGAGCGGGCCCCGGGAGGAGGGGCCGCTGGAGAGGCCGGGCGAGCGCGGGCGGCCCTCACCTCGCCGCTCCTCCCGGGCCGCCATCCCTCGGCGCCCCGCCCGGAACCGGCGCGCGCGTGGGGGCGGGGAGGCCGGCGCGCAGATCTGGCGGTGAGCGCCGCCGCCCCGGGGCCCCCAGCCATGTCGGCCGAGGAGATGGTGCAGATCCGCCTGGAGGATCGCTGCTACCCGGTGAGCAAGAGGAAGCTCATCGAGCAAAGCGACTACTTCCGCGCCCTCTACCGCTCCGGCATGCGCGAGGCCCTGAGCCAGGAGGCCGGCGGCCCGGAGGTGCAGCAGCTGCGCGGCCTCAGCGCGCCGGGCCTGAGGCTGGTGCTGGACTTCATCAACGCCGGCGGGGCCCGCGAAGGCTGGCTCCTGGGCCCGCGCGGGGAGAAGGGCGGCGGGGTGGACGAGGATGAGGAGATGGATGAGGTGAGCCTGCTGTCCGAGCTGGTGGAGGCGGCCTCCTTCCTGCAGGTCACGTCTCTGCTGCAGCTGCTGCTGTCCCAGGTGCGGCTCAACAACTGCCTGGAGATGTACCGCCTGGCGCAGGTGTACGGGCTGCCCGACCTGCAGGAGGCCTGCCTGCGCTTCATGGTCGTCCACTTCCACGAGGTGCTGTGCAAGCCCCAGTTCCACCTCCTGGGGTCTCCTCCCCAAGCTCCGGGGGATGTCAGCCTGAAGCAGAGGCTGAGGGAGGCCCGGATGACTGGGACTCCTGTCCTCGTGGCCCTCGGGGACTTCCTGGGGGGACCCCTGGCCCCTCACCCCTACCAGGGGGAGCCCCCGTCCATGCTCAGGTACGAAGAGATGACTGAGCGTTGGTTCCCGCTGGCCAACAACCTTCCTCCCGACCTGGTCAATGTCAGGGGCTATGGGTCTGCCATCCTGGACAACTACCTCTTCATAGTGGGCGGGTACAGGATCACTAGCCAGGAGATCTCTGCTGCGCATTCCTACAACCCCAGCACCAACGAGTGGCTCCAGGTGGCCTCCATGAACCAGAAGAGGTAAGCACCCCGGCAGAGTGCTGCTGCCTTCTCATTCATTCACTTGTTCATTAGTTCATGGGCCCGGTGTTTACTGAGCCAGTAAATAGGGGAGGGTGTGCTGAGGTGGAAATGACATCTTCAGGAATGTTGTTGGCCTTGGTGCTGGCAAAGTTCCCAGTGAACTAAGAAATTGCGAAGAGGAACTCCCCAGTGAGGTCAAGTAGTGGAGTGGTTTTTTGGCAGGTATTGTGCCTTTAGGTGAATCTGCTTTCTTTGTCTCTGTTCTTGTGAAAAAAGATGTCGTGATTTCCTATAAGAATACTTTAAAAGAAAATTGCTCCTTAATTTTTAAAAAAATTTTTCTTAGTTTTTAGGATTCGATCCTGATGGTAATGACACACTGGACAGTAACCTGTGACACTGACTTTGGGGGATTTTTTTCTGTTGTCAGTGACTGTGACAACAGAGAGTCTTTCACACTGTGACACCCATCATGACCAAGAGATAATCACTGGAAATGTATTAACATTTGCAATAGGGGTTGCTTTTCTTATTTTTTATCTTCTCTTTTGCTTCCTTCCCTGGACAGCCATCGTCATGACCCAAAGCTTGAGCCTGGAAGTGTTCAACTATAGAATTGGAATATTTTCATTTACCCAACCTTCTCCCCCTCCCATCCTGCAAATCCCTCCTGCCTCCAATATGGGTGACTTGAAGAAAGGAAGAGGAGGAGCTTGAGGAGTGGGATGAGAGGGGAGAAGGGAAACGAACCAGGGAAGGAATATGAAAACAAGAGCAAAGAGCATATACAGGAAGAGATGGTAGGAAATAAAGACGGTAGCGCCGAGGAGGCCTCAGAGTCATTCAGAAGCAGGGAAGAGAATCAATGTAACTCAAGAAAGAATGAAAATACCCTTTCTTCCCATCCACGTGTTTCCATCTCAATCCTCACAGGGTCCTGGTCCTGAAGTGTGGAGCAAGGAATTGGGGAACTCACAGCTAGGCGAAGGAAGTCTTAACAGTAACAGAGAATCCTTTATATATCTATCTATTTGACTCGAGGGTCCTCCTTGGCCAGGGATTATTTGGGGAAATAACTGGCTTTATTTCTCCTATAATATGGAATTCATTTTGAAAAGTATGCTTTTTTCCCTGATAATACATGGTTACAGAAAACTAGAAAATGGAAAAGAATGAAGAAGCAAAAAGATGATTATTACCACTCGTTCTTCCTAGAGGCAGTAACTGCAGGTTGGCATATTTCCTGCCAGCCCATTTTTAATGCATTATTTGCACCATTGAGATGATACCATATTTAAAATTTGGTATCAGAAGTGTTATTTTAAAACATTCTATGCGCTGTAATTGAAACAACAAAGAAACATTGTGTGGCTATGGGTGGTGGTCTGATTAGGGGTGGGCGGCCCTGAGTTCTCTGTCTCCTCTTGCATGCCTCCAGCTACACATCATTTGACGCTCACCAGGCCATCCTTAGTACCGCAGTTCCTCACAGTTCTTTCTTCCCTTCATACATCCTTGGTAGTCTTTGTCTTTTTTCTAGGAAGGCCCTTTTCATCCCCTGAAAAAAAAAAAAAGCATTCAAGTAATGCATGAATGCATGCTTCTTAGAAAAACTGCAAATTACACAAAAATACAGAGTAAGAAGAGGAAATGTCTGCCCTCAGGGTACAGAAAAAAAGTGTCAGTGTATCGACAGACTTTTGTTACCTTTAGATATTATAAATGTATAAACATTTATATTTGTAAATTACATGTATACTTATATAAATACACTTAACCCTTAAGTAATGTGGGGGCTAGGGACACCGACCCCTGCACAGTCAAAAATCCCCATATAACTTTTGACTCTCCCAAAAACTTAACTACTAAATAGCTTACTGTTTACCAGGCGCCTTACCAATAATATAATCAATTAAAACATTTTGTATATGTATTATATACTTTATTCTAACAATAAAGTATGCTATAGAAAAGAAAATGTTATTAAGAAACTAAGGAAGAGAAAATTAAGCGGAAGTGGATCATCCTTAATCGTCTTGACACTGAGTAGGCTGAGGAGGTAGAGGAAGTATTGGTTTTGCTGTCTTGGGTGGCAGAGGCAGAAGAAAAATCTGAATATAAGTGGACCCTCGCAGTTCAAACCCGTGTTATTAAAGGGTCAGCTGTATAAGTATGTTGATAGTGGTTAACAATAGGGGAAAAGTGTTTATGTATATTAATGTGCACGGTGGTGTGTCACCTTACACATTTTAAAAATTCTAAAATTGACTAGGTTGTAGTGATTATTATGGCACTTGATATTTCCACTTAACCATAGCTGAGAGTTTTTTCTCTGTCAACAAATGTAGATCTACCTCACACTTTTTAATGGCTGTGTGTCATTCCACCCTAAGGATGTACCATAATGTAATTAGCCTTTCCCTTATTTATGAACATTTTGGTCACTTCCATTTGCACTGGATGTTTCTATAAGCATTGCCATATTGAACATCCTGGTAGATGTGCGTGTATCTTGGTAGCCATATGTGAGTTAGTTTCCTATGTCAAAATTCGTGGAATCTCTGGATAGGTAGGGCAAAGTGTATGCATTTTTTTTTTTTGAGACTCTGTTGCCCAGGCTGGAGTGCAGTGATGCGATCTCGGCTCACTGTAAGCTCCACCTCCCAGGTTACGCCATTCTCCTGCCTCAGTCTCCTGAGTAGCTGGGACTACAGGCGCCCGCCACCTCGCCCGGCTAATTATTTTTTGTATTTTTAGTAGAGATGGGGTTTCACTGTGTTAGCCAGGATGGTCTCGATCTCCTGACCTCGTGATCCGCCCACCTCTGCCTCCCAAAGTGCTGGGATTATAGGCGTGAGCCACCGTGCCCAGCTGCGTATACATGTTTTAAGTTTTGTTGAAGCTGGGTGCAGTGGTTCACGCTTGTAGTCCCAGCTACTTGGGAGGCTTAGGCAGGAGGATCACTTGAGCCCAGGAGCTGGAGGCTGCGGTGCACTCTGATTGGGCTTGTGAATAGCCATTGCACTCCAGCCTGAACAACATAGTGAGGCCCCATCTCTATAAACAGTTAAAAATAAATAAATCAATCGATTTTGGTTGCTCCTGCCAAATTGCCCATCAAAAATATTCTTCTGATTTCTTCTTCCATCAACAGTGTTTGTACTTGCCAGTTCCCTATACTCTTGCCAAGATAGAATATTATCATCTTTTTTTCCCCAAACCTAATGGGCAAAAACACTAGTGTGATTTTTCCCAATTAGAAGAGAGATTATTCTTTTTATATGTTGGCCATTTGTATTTCTTTTGTAAATGATCTTTGCCAGTTTTCTAAAAATTGGCTTATTTTCTTCACATTCGAGAAGTTCCGTGTGTGAATACAGATATTAATCTCTCGTCTGTTACGTAATGTTGTGCATGTTTTCCCATGCAGTTATTTTTTCTGCAATATTCAAAAATAAGATCCCAAAGTGACTGGGTAGGTGAAATTGTTGCGGAGAGGGGTGGGTGGGAGTTACGATGAAGCCGAGAACTATTGCCCCACCAGAAGAGGGCTCTGCCTCTCGGCCACAGCTGGTTACTTCCACGTGGAAGAGAGAAAATGTTGCCAGACATCCAAATATCCTTTTTTTTTTTTCTTTTTTAAAGAGATGGGGTCTTGCTTTGTCACCAGACTGGAGTACAGTGGTGTGATCATAACTTACTGCAGCCTTCAACTCTTGGGCTTAAGCAATTCTCCTGTTTCAGCCTCCCCAGTAGCTAGGACTACAGGCATGCAATACCATGCTCAGTTAACTTTTTAAAATTAAATATTTTTTTTTTGTAGAAATGGGGGCTATGTTACCCAGGCTGGTCTTGAACTCCTGGCCTCAGGTAATCCTTCCATTGTGGCCTCCCAAAGTGCTAAGATTACATGCCACCATGCCTGACCCTCCATTATATCTTCTAATTGATTATTGATGCTGTATTGGAAATTGTACCCTTCTTTAGCTCCCTCTGCTTTGACTCAGGTATGACATATCTCCCAGGAGTTCCTTCCTGAACTCTCGTTTGGGCTGAATGTTCCATCTCTGCTCCTCTAGCATCTCATGCCCACTCCCCCACTTGAATTGACATTTTCTCCTCTCTGCCTTCCCATCAGGAGCTAGGACTTATTCAATGCTTATATATAGCCCTACTCCTAACAAGATGTCCAATAATAATAGGTGCTTAAAATACGTGTTTTCTTTAAAAAAAATTATGCAATATATTTTTACATTATTGTAATAAAAGTTAATGTATAATTTTATATTTCGCTTTATTTGTAACACTATAGTGAACATTTTTACCTTGGTAACAGTCATTATATTTATTTAGAGTAGCTGAGAAATAATGAGAGACATCATTTAATTGAACACTTAACTCTGCATTAGGTGCTGTTCCCGCTGCTTTGCATGTATTATCTCACTTATTCTTCACAAGGGCTGTTAGGCAGGTTCCCATTCTAAAGAGACAGGAAGTGAGGCACAGAGAAGTTAAGTAAATTGCTCAAGGATGTGTAATAAGTATAGCAACCAAAATGTAAATATCCATTGATTAGTTATAACCACTTAAATTGTTGATAAGTTTTGGCTTTTAGACTTGCAGGGACCATCTTCATGCACATTTCCCCCCTTATTTTTGTTAAAAAATATTTCCTTCTAAGAAATAGAGCACAGATCTCTTGTGGTACTGTGCTACTTTTTAGAATTTCATCATGTGTGCCTCAGCTCCACCACAGCCTTTAAGCCCAGCATTTTTCTAGTCACAATTGGATATACAGAAACTGATGACATAGTTGCTGCCCTCAAGAAGTTTAAAATTGAGTTTAGATGATGAGACAAGTAAAAATGAAACCTAGTATGGAGTTGTTCCTGGATGATGCATCCAATGCAAGTTATGCATGCACTGGAAGTAATTTGGAACCTTGAGAAAGAAAACCAGATTTTGGCCTCTGGCTATGCAGAATTTCACATCTACTTTGATTCACCTTTGTCGGAGACTGCTTTGGGATGTATCAGTAGTTTACTTTGAAAAAGGGGTCAAATGTAGAGCAGTTCACTTTTCCCAGGGACTGAATAGTGCAGTGATCCAGAATCTTAAATAGCAGGAACTCTAGGATTGAGAGATTTTTTTTTTTTTTTTTTTTTTGAGAGGGAGTCTCGCTCTGTCCCCCAGGCTGGAGTGCAGTGGCGCGATCTCGCCTCACTGCAAGCTCCGCCTCCCGGGTTCACGCCATTCTCCTGCCTCAGCCTCCCGAGTAGCTGGGACTACAGGCGCCCGCCACCACGCCTGGCTAATTTATTTTTTGTATTTTTAGTAGAGATGGGATTTCACCATGTTAGCCAGGATGGTCTCGATCTCCTGACGTCGTGATCTGCCCGCCTCGGCCTCCCAAAGTGCTGGGATTACAGACGTGAGCCACTGTGCCCAGCCAATTGAGAGATTTTATAAAGCCTTTTGCACTCTGGAGAAGATAGTGGGTGCTATATGATCATCAGGGGGTAAAAAAGAAATGTTTTGCTCTGTAGGCCAAGTGTGCAACACTGCCTGATGGTCTGAATGTGGGTTTGATCTCACACATTGTCAGGATGTAACTCTTCACACATAAAAGCTTGTGAGACCTTCAGGCGTGGTGGCTCACACCTGTAATCCCAGCACTTTGGGAGGCTGAGGCAGGCGGATCACCTGAGGTCAGAGGTTTGAGACCAGCCTGGCCAACATGGTGAAACCCTGTCTCTACTAAAAATACAAAAATTAGCTGAGTGTGGTGGTGGGCACCTGTAGTCCCAGCTACTCAGGAGACTGAGGCAGGAAAATCACTGGAACCCGGGACGGGGAGGTTGCGGTGAGCCAAGATCGCGCCACTGCACTCCAGCTTGGGCAACAGAGTGAGATTTTGTCTCAAAAACAAAACAAAACAAAAAAACACTTTGTGAGATCGAGGGTGCTTGCTTTCCCTCCTCACTTTAATCAGTGGTAACTTGCAGGAACTGACCACTGTTGCAGCAGTTTGTTCATTAATGTTCTCCATTTCCAAAGCTTTCTCTAGTCTTTTCCCTTGCCCTGCACTTTAGCTCTGAAAATGGAGTTGGAGTGATTCCTCCTGTTCCATGTGTGAATACAGCAAGGCTGGGAGAGAGACTTTAATAAACAAGTGTCTCCTGGCAGAGATGGAACTGCAGTTCTCAGCCTTAGCGTTTGCTGAGCTGTCCCTTCTCCTCTCAGCCAATGTTTACCATTTTTGGAGCATTTCTGTGGTTGATGTTGTAGTAGAGCCTGGGAATAGTGCAAGAAAGAAAACTGTATGTCTATTCACAGTCCCCCCCCTGCCTCCCCCCATTTAATTTTGGCCAACAGTTTAAATTGCTTTTTGCATCTTTGCTTTTGGAGTTTCTTAGAGCTGGGCATAAGTAGCAACAATGACTACCTCTATTTTCTGCCCTTCCCCTTCTCCCCTTCCTAGTCCCTAGGGGAAATTAATGCGTAGGGACGTGGCAGAAGGCAAGTAGATGAAGGGGAAAGAGGAGACAAAAGGACCTGCCCACAGACTTAAGCAATCGTGTTCTGAGTGATTGAGAAAGGACTTTTGAAAGGATCTCGGCATTTTGTTCTAATTTTTAGTCTGGTGGTAAGCAAACTTCTTTCTCTACATAGGGAGTCATAATGATGGTTTTCATTTCCTGAGCTCTTACTCGGGGTCAGGTATTGTAGACACAACTTGAGGTGTCACTTCATATGAATGCTCACAACATCTCTATGAGGTAGATGTTATGAATCCCATTTCCTTAAAGTGGAAACTGAGGCTTTGTGAGTTTAATTACCTTCCATATAATCACAGGGCTAGACTCGAAGCCACCCAGACCTCTGTGTCATCTTGCCTTTCTGTGGTTGTATGTAGCTACTGTTAATCCTTGAGATCTGTGTGCTGGTGTTTAGCATGTTTCATGTTACTTAACTTTTAGGGATTTAAAGAGCTTTTTAAGCCACACATGGTGGCCTAGCTACTTGGGAGGCTGAGTCAGGAGGATCGCTTGAGGCCGGGCGTTCAAGGCTGCAGTGAGCCATGATCAGGCCACTGCATTCCAGCCTGGGCAATGAAATGAGACCCTGTCTCTTAAAAAGTTCTCCTTTAAAAAAAAAAAATTCTTATAAGTGACCTTGAAATGCAATTGTGGTTTTATCTAATTTTTTCACTTAAAACAGAAATTTTAATGATAATATTTTTATTGCAAGTAACAAGTATATAGCTATGATAAATGATTTGTTACTTGGTTTTGAAGTTCTTCTTTTTAACTCCTGAACATAGTATGTTAATATTAAGAAAATACTGTAGAGATGATAATTTTGAAAGGCGGTTGATAGCTTGAATTTATACCTTTAGCATTCAGGAGGTGAAGACTGGAAGAATTTTTTTTTTTTTTGAGACGGAGCCTTGCTGTGTCTCCCAGACTGGAGTGCAGTGGCGTGATCTCGGCTCACTGCAAGCTCCGCCTCCTGGGTACAAGCCATTCTCCTGCCTCAGCCTCCCGAGTAGCTGGGACTACAGGCACCTGCCACCACGCCCGGCTAATTTTTTGCATTTTTAGTAGAGATGGGGTTTCGTCGTGTTAGCCAGGATGGTCTCGATCTCCTGACCTCGTGATCCACCCGCCTTGGCCTCCCAAAGTGCTGGGATTACAGGCGTGAGCCACCACGCCCGGCCTGGAAGAATTATTTTCAGAAAGTTGGAAATGAAGCAGTGAGTGATGAGAATTTGTGGATGAGAGCGCACTTTGTAGAGAGTTCCAGAGTACGTCGCAGTCAGTGACTGTTGCAGTTGACAAATGAGAAACCAACCCTCCTGAGGTTAAGAAAAACTTGGACTTACGACACCCAGAGAAGCATTCCGTAGAATGCCAATGCAGAATGACTTATCTCTGCAACTGCTGTCATTTTCAGCTCTTACTGCATGCCAGATATTGTGCCCTTCTTATCCCCACTTAACAGATGAGAAAACTGAGGAACAGATAAACAGATTCAGTAATTTTTCTAAGGTCAGACAGCAATTGATGTGTGATGATGTCTGAGATTTCCCTGTGTAAGCCCGGACTCATAACCTTTAGCAGTATGCCTCTTTATTAAATGGTCTGATTTTAGGTGGCAATTTCATCTTAAAACAAATTCAGCATTAAAAAGTGTTTCTCTTCAAGTGAATTTGAGTGTGTCGGGGTCTGGAGAGATGGAATCGTTTACTTTAACTGCCTATTCATTGAGCCTCAAAAAGAAGCCCCTTTACATGTTTGCTTAGGACAAATGATTATGCTGGATAAATACTAAAAACTGGTTTGATCTTACAAAATTTACTATCTGTGTACTTTTGGGGAGCAAAAACAAATTGTGGCTGGGAAAATTTAGTGCTTGTTTACAAGCTTGATTTCCTTTGGTTCCCCAAATTTGCACACACAGAGAGGGCATCATGGTTGGATTTTAAGGACCATTGGCAGCAAGAAAGGTAAGCAGCAGGAATCAGGGACCCCCCAGTACCTGCCACCCTGACGTCTGTTGGCACAAAAAAGTGGGCTGACTGGCTGGCTGGCCTTAAGGGACAAGACGAGGCTCTGGATGAAGAGTACTCTATTCACGCTCTGATTGGAAAAACAAACTAAAATACATTTAGATACAAACATGATAGGAATCTTTAAAAAATCTTAACTGTTTAGTAGGTGCTTGTTACTAACCTTGTTTCCATAGTCTAATGCATCAGTTTTATTGAACACTTTTTAGGAGATCAAGCATGGGCTTCTTGTTCACTGCTTTTTCTTAATCTACCCCCTTATATAATTTTTTGTGTGTGCATAGTCTCTACCTCCATTCTTTCTTAGTATATTATTATTTTTGAAGACATCATTGTGTTGGAATTAGATGTGGTCTTGAAATTCACTTGGTTTAGCACCTTTATTTCAAACACTAGAAAACAGAAATTTGAATGATAGTATTTTATCTCTGTGTAGTAGTTTCTGATAGACTATTTGATTTAATCATCTCTACCACGTTGTGATGGCTGTTATCACCATTTTACAGATGACGAAGTGAGGTGGTTGGAGCAGGGTCAGACTGCTGGTTATCAGCAGAGCTGGGACTAGAAGCGAGGTCTTCTGATTTGTGCTCAGGTCTTTTTCTGTTGCATCATGCTGCTGCGCATACTCTTGGAAACTTGTGACTGTTGTACATCTCACAGCAGACTGACCCAGCACTCCCAAGTGTTTATCCTTCCTGGCTTTCAAAGGTCTGATTCATCCTTGTGTACTATATCAAAACAAATTAATTTTGTGTTACTTTTCAGTTCAAAAATCATAAGACTTATTTAGTGTCTGAAGCTGATGAGCAGCATTTAATTATTTACTGAATATAGAGCTGGAAATCATTGTACATCTCTTTTTCAAGTTACTTAATTTAATGAAAGATGAGCATTTGTCAATAGAAGTATTTGTTGAATTAACATATGTAAAGACTCTAAGAATGCTGGATCAAAATATTTTTGAGGCTGGTTGTGGTGTCTTATACCTCTAATACTAGCACTTTGGGAGGCTGAAGCAAGAGGATCACTTGAGGCCAGGAGTTCAAGATCAGCTTCGACAACATAGTGAGATGCCATCTTCACAAAACATTTTTATAAAAAATTAGCTGAGTATAGCTGAGTGTGGTGGTGCATACCTGTAGTCCAAGCTACTCGAGAGGCTGAGGCAGGAGACTCTCTTGAGCCCAGGAGTTCAAGGCTGCAGTGAGCTATGACTGTGCCGCTGCAATCTAGCCTGGGTGACAGAGCAAGACCTTATTTCATAAATAAATTAGTAAATAAATAAGTAAATACAAACTGAATTTGTTCAGTGCTGACCTCTCCCCATCTTATATGTTGTGAAGCAGTATGTCAGATGCCTTTGGAGCGGGGAGGCAGGACCAGTGTCCTGCTCAGGTGTACTGGTGGTGCAAGCGTCTCCTGACCCACCCTTTAGCAGTCACCCCTCATACCTGCCTGTCTGTCTCGGCAGCACCAGTGTGTCCCTAAGATGAAGCCATACTACTCAGTAGGAAGAATGAAATAACCATTCTGAGAGGTGAAAGACAACCGGGTAAGGTGGGTGCCTTCCCCTCTTACTTTTGTGCCTGCCCCTGAAAGAAAGTGTGGAGTTTAGTGTATACACACTGTCTTTGGTTGCTGGACTAAGGCTGAACACGGTTAATAACTTATTGTATTGAACTGCTTATCTTCGATAGCTAGTGTTTGGACAGTGTGCCATTCCCGTGGAATCTTGGGGACAGGAGTGAGGTTCGAGAAGCCATCCTTTCCTCCTCTGTCCTCAGGTGGAATGGCCCCCAACGGGGAGAGCTAATTTTCTTCTGATGTCCAGGAGAGTTCATGCCATCGTTACACTTCTCATTGATCAGAAGAACTCACTCTGTGGGCCTGTGTGTCTCTCTTTCAGGTCTAACTTCAAACTTGTGGCTGTTCATTCAAAACTCTATGCCATTGGAGGGCAGGCCGTTTCTAACGTTGAGTGTTACAACCCTGAGCAGGATGCGTGGAATTTTGTGGCGCCCTTACCCAATCCTCTGGCTGAGTTCTCTGCCTGTGAGTGTAAGGGAAAAATTTATGTCATTGGAGGATACACTACCAGAGGTAAGTGAAGGGACCAGGTAGGTGGTCTGCCCATGTGTAGGCGTCAGCAGTCTGGGAAGAGCAAGAGGGTGTCAGAGGAAGCCCCGACATACCCAAGTGTCATGTTATGCTTCAGTAGTGTACACTTACACATCTGGAAGGAAGAGAGTCCCGTATGGCCCGGATGATTGGGGCAGGAGGGATCTTTTGATAACTTCGTGTGAGCATGGGGAAGGGAGAGCTGGGAAAAAAATACGTTCCCTTTTTTTTTGCTTCTGGAAACCCAGCTTTTTGGTCAGCTGTCTTGTGATTTGGCTGGGCCTGGTTTGTGGGGATCGCTTTCTGAGGTTGGGTAGGTCTTTGGAGAAGATTATCCGGGAATTCCCATCCTTATCACCAACACACAGCAAACCTGCCCCCATCCACCATTATGGAATTTAGTACCAGAGCATCCTTGCAAATTAGTTCTCATTTTCTCTCTTTGTGAGCACGCACACATCAGACAGAGGTTCCAGAAACCCAGCTTTAGGACAGTGGTCACACATCACAGGAGGAGCAAGAACATGAATACAAGAGAGCTCTTTCCTGACCAGCAGTGGGAGGTGGTTGTGCTATCTATTTATTTGTTTATTTATTTTTTGAGATGGAGTCTCCCTCCGTCACCCAGGCTGGAGTGCAGTGGCACGATCTCGGCTCACTGCAGTCTCCACCTCCCAAGTTCAAACACTCCTCCTGCCCCAGCCTCCCAAGTAGCTGGGATTACAGGCATACACCACCACGCCCAGCTAATTTTTGTATTTTTAGTAGAGATGGGGTTTCACCACATTGGCCAGGCGGGTCTGTAACTCCTGACCTCAGGTGATCCACCTGCCTCAGCCTCCCAAAGTGCTGGGATTAAGGTGTGAGCCACTGCTCCTGGCCTGGTTCTACTATTTATTAAAATGTGCATATGTGTTTTTCACTTTTTTGGCAGGCATTGTATAGTTAATAATTTGGAAATGAAAAAATTTCTCCACAAGTTTATTTATTTTTTCTGGAGTCGAGGTCTCCCTATGTTGCCTAGGCTGGTCCTGAATTCCTGGGCTAAGTGATTGTTCTGCCTTGGCCTCTCAAAATGCTGGGATTACAGGCATGAGCCACCATGCCGTGCTTGCCAGCAAGTTTTATACTGCTCTTCTTGGTAGGGAATTGTCTCATGTAACAGTGATAGGGAACAGTGTAGTTGTTGGCGGGACACAGTGGCTCATGCCTGTAATCCAGCACTTTGGGAGGCTTAGGCAGGAGGATTGCTTGAGTCTGAGAGTTCAGGACAGGCCTGGGCAACACAGCAAGAGCCCTTCTTTAAAAATGAAAAGAAAAAAATTAGCTGGATGTGGTGTCATGTACCTGTAGTTCCAGTTACTTGGGAGGCTGAGGCAGGAGGATCGCTTGAGCCCGGGAGTTCAAGACAGGCCTGGGCAACATAGCAAGACCCCTTCTCTAAAAATGAAAATAAAAAAAATTAGCTGGATGTGGTGGCATATACCTGTAGTCCCAGTTATTTCGGAGGCTGAGACAGGAGAATTGCTTGAGCCAGGGGTTTGAGGCTGCAGTGAGCTATGACTGCCCCACTGTACCCCAGGCTGGGTGACAGAGTGAGACCCAGTCTCTAAAATTAAAAGAAAAAAAAAAAGAGAGAAAGAAAAAAGAAAACTGTGGTTGTGGGAAGACAGACAATGGGGGACAGTCAAGCAGAGGGGTGCCTTTCCTTCCCTCCACTCTCCAAAGCAGATGTCTCCAAGTTACCTCTTATCCCAGGAAATCGATTTCTGCATTTGGTCTGTCTGACTCTGTGGAGCCCAGGACTTACAGAAAAGGTGTAACCTGGCTCTTAGGACTTTAAGCCACATTAAAGTAGTAGAGTTGCCGTTTTATTTGACATGGTGAAATGAACTGCCACTCCTTCGTGGTACCATATGGGCAGGACAGAGCTCTTCAGCCCTGGCTAACAAGCACGAAGAAGACCTGTGAGGCCGCAGCAGCCGTGGGGACTTCCCAAAGGACAGAAATCCACAGGCTAACAGAGCATCCAGATAGGTGACAGAAATTCCTTCCACCATCTCCAAATGTGTCCTGTTTTGGGGGATTTATGTTAGGAAGAAGTTAAAATGTAAAGTATTTGATGAACATCTGATTTATTTCTTTTCAGAGTAAGTCTTAACATGAATTCAGTGGGGAAGATGGTGGGAGGTGTGTTAGTTTCCTGTGGCTGCCATAACAAGTGAGTATACACTTGGTGGCCTAAAACAACAGAAATATATTTTCTTATAGTTCTGGCCACCAGAAGTCAGAAGTCAAGGTGTCAGCAGGGCTGTGTTCCTTCTGAGGCCTCTAAGGGAGGATTCCTCCTTGCTCCTTCTAGTCTCTGGTTGCTCGGCGCCCCTTGGCTGGTGGCTCCATGATACCCCTGCCTCCATCTTCACAGGGCCTTCTCCTCTGTGTGTGTCTGTGGCTTCTCCCCTTCTGTCTAAGGACAGTTGCCACTGTTGGATGTAGGCCCCATCTGGGTAATCCAGGAAGATCTTGTCTTAAGGTTTTTAACTTAATTACATCTGCAAAGATCCCCTTTCTTTTTCTTTTTTCCCTTGAGATGGAGTCTCACTCTATTGCCCAGGCTGTAGTGTAGTGGCACAGTCATAGTTCATTGCAGGCTCAAACTCCTGGATTCAAGCGATCTCCCACCTCGGCCTCCCAAAGTGCTGGGATTACAGGCGTGAGCCACTGTGCCTGGCCCAAAGATTCCCCCCGCTTTATTATTATTATTTTTTAAATAAAATCACCATTCACAGGTTCAGGGAATTAGGAAATTGACGTATCTTATTAGGGACAACCATGCAACCCACTGAAGCGTTGTGTATATTTATGTATTTAAGGAGAGGGAAGACAAAGAGAAGTGACCTTTTTTTTCCCACTCCAAGTTTTCATTATTTGTTGAGCTGTTCCCAATGTCCCTCTCTGGTGACTCTCCACTAAAGATAGTTTACAACTTTTTCTTTACATATAATTGAAAAAAAAAAAAAAGAGAGACTTAGTAGTCATTTCTTTGATCTTCAACATTGGTTGTCAGGTTACAGTGATTAACTTTATAGGTTTAGACTAAGCTATGGGCCCCTCAGTCCCCCAGAACTCCTGTGTTTATGTAGTAATCCCCCTCTCTCTCGTGTGTGTGTGTGTGTGTGTGTGTGTGTGTGTGTGTCTTTTCTTCTAGGAAAGTAAATATTCCCAGTTATTTACCTATGAGCAATTCTAAGAATTCTCATTCCTCTCTAGGTTGAGTAACACAGACTGCATCTTGTGGGCTGACATAACGCACATATGTGCTTTGACTTCTCTTGTAACCAAGAGCTGTTCAACACTGACAGGCGGCACTGTAACCCAAAGAGTACTTTACTGGTAGATTTCCTAGTTTTTCCCTGACCCTGGCTGAGCAAATGTTCTTTAGATTTGACCTAGAAAACCCTTCTTGTGTGTTTTGTAGCTTCACAAGCCACTGCTAATGTACCTTCTTCACTTGGGCCACCCACCGTGATTTCTGTTCTGGATTCCCTGAGCCAAATACCCTTGATGGGATGGTTCAGTGATGTGGATGGATGGCTATTTGTATAAGGGTTGACAACTAGTTTTTTAAAATGGGAGAGCTGGGCAGTTACTTATACTCTGAAGCCCTCCTCTTTCTCTGCTGGGGCTTTCCCAGCACTTCCTAATAGTTCCGTGTATTTCAGATAAGACATCATGATTGTTAGGGAAAAAAAAAAAAGAAAGTTAGTTTTTAGCCTCCTGACTTTTTAAGTCAAGAGACTTTTATAATTTAGTAAATAATAGCTCATTTTTATGGTAGCTATTTGATGATTTTAATTCTTTAGCGGCACTGAAGAAATTCAAAGAAGTTCAGTAGAGAGTAATAGCTGTAAAGGGAAGAAGGGTGATTTGTCAAACTTCAGAATCAACTTTAAATGTAAAAACAAAAAGGTCATTCCACCAACTCAAGCCACCTCTTCATGGTCTGAGCCCTTGTTGAGTGAGGAGAGAAAACATTTACAGAACACCTGGAAAGACCTTTGGGCCTGGAGCTTAGAAATATGTGGAAGCCTCATATAATGAGTTCTTTATTCATTCGGTGGACAGCCAGGTCACTAAGGAGCACTTTTTGATAAATTAGTGACTAAAATCCCCTTGGGCCATCTCCTAAAATAATCTTTATCGTAATAGCTACAGTAAAAAGAAAGAAGGAGAGGTATTAATATGGGTGGAAGTCAGGACAGTTTCCTAATGCCGTGGCTTACAATTCTGAGATTTTTCCAGGCATCAGGACATGTGCGCGCACAGGACTTTGTCTGCTCTCTTAGGAGATCCTTTAGTTGGTATCAGATGTGGCTGTGGAGGGTGCTCTTTAAGCATTGCTAACTATGGGTGGGTCTCTCTCAGAAGGAAGGACTGTAAGAGGTATGCAACTTCTGAGAAAATGAGCTGTCTTCTCTTACCAAGCGTCTGCAGCCAGCACAGTGCTGTAGGCTTTAGTTGTCTGTCAGTTCCCAAGCTGAGCTGTCTCCTTCATGGATAGGATTTGTTTGTTTAGAAAAAACAACAAACGAAGTTCATTCTGTTTATAACTCAGAGCATTTGTTTTTTCTGCTGTGGCTAAAATACTTATTTATTCTTTCCTAGAGGAGAAAAGAAAAAGAGAACAATTAAAAACAAGAAAAACAAAATTAGATATTCTAAATTTCACAAGTGTTTTTCACAAAGAGACTAGGCAACATTTTTCCTTAAAGAAAATTACTTTTTTTTTTTTGAGAGACCAGGATCTCACTCTCTCACCCTAGCTGGAATGCAGTGACATGATCACAGCTCACTGCAGCCTCACCCTCCCAGGCTAAAGTGATCCTCCCACCTCAGCCTTCCAAGTAGCAGCTGGTACCATAGGTGCACACCACCATGCCTGGCTAATAATAGTCTCAAACTCCTGGGCTCAAGTGATTTTCCTGCTTCAACCACCCAAAGAGGTGGGATTACAGGCATGAGACACCATGCCTGGCTGAAAATCATTATTGATTTAAAATGTCAGAGCAACCTTTTATCTAGACTTTGATCTTATCTACACTACAACTGTCTCTTGTGAGGGACATGGGAAGACCTTTGTTAGTGTCTCTCTGGTGATAAAATTGGGAAACCAAGGCTGGACATGGTAAAGACCCTGCCTTTACAAATAATAATAATTAAAAAAAACTGGAAAACTGAATTGCCAAGTGATTCTGTGGCTTGTTAGAAGGCTGCAGGTGAGACTTTGATGCATTTCTCCTGAAGTGTAATGTTGTGTCCTTTTCACTGGACAGCCCCTGGAAATCCTGTGTTGCTACTTGTCCTGTTTCTTAGGATCAGCTGTCAAGAATAATCTGCTTCCTGCCCAGCCTGGCTTCTGTATTAAGTAGTCGGTAATTTTGTAGCTATTGATGAGGGGTCTGAGGCAGTTACTTTTTTTTACACTGACCTGGTGGTTCACGGGTGTGGAGATACCAGGGAGGAGGGGCTGTGTGAAAGTCAGAGCTGCTCTTTTTCCTGGTTTTATCCAGTCTGAGTCTCCCAAGGCAGAGACGTTTGGGAGTGAGAAGTGAGTGTGGATGGATCTAAATATATCTCTTCCCAGCCATTTTGAAAATGGTTTTCCCAAGTTGTGCTTTTTCTGAAACAGTTTTTTCTCTTTGTTACCAAATTATGCATGTAGAGTTAGACATTTCTGTACAGCCTTGCCTAGTGGCGTTAGTGGGGGCGGAGTCATCACTTGCCTTTCTTTCTTTCAGACCGGAACATGAACATTTTGCAGTACTGCCCCTCTTCCGACATCTGGACGCTGTTTGAAACATGTGACGTCCACATTCGCAAGCAGCAGATGGTGTCTGTGGAAGAGACCATCTACATCGTCGGGGGGTGTCTCCACGAGCTGGGGCCCAACCGCAGGAGCAGCCAGAGCGAAGACATGCTCACCGTGCAGTCCTACAACACCGTCACCCGCCAGTGGCTCTACCTCAAGGAGAACACGTCCAAATCGGGTCTTAACTTGACTTGTGCGCTCCATAACGACGGCATCTACATCATGAGCAGAGATGTCACCCTGTCGACCAGCTTGGAACACCGAGTGTTCCTCAAGTACAACATCTTTTCAGATAGTTGGGAAGCATTTCGGCGTTTTCCAGCTTTTGGACATAACTTGCTGGTTTCTTCTCTTTATCTGCCCAATAAAGCAGAAACATGACTGAATTGAATTAGTAGATGAAAGAAACCTGGTTCAAGATTTTTTTTAAAATGTGGTGTCCCATTCCAAGGGAGACCGATTCCTAAAGGGTAAAGAAGGGTTAAAGTAGGTCACATATATACAGTAGCAGCTGTAAATAAGCTTACTTGAATTAATTACTTGAAAACTGTTGGAAAAAAGAGACCAACTTTGTTATTTTTTAAATTATTGATTTTTAAATTATGGGAGCAAATCCATCTCCAGACATGATACTCGGGCCAATGATGGATCATCAAAATGTAGATTCATTGTGTCTGTGTGGTAAAGGGCCAAAGTCAATAATTGGAACAAATGGTAAAGATGATTTTAAAATCTGTTGTATTTAGGACCCTTGAGATGTCATTAGCACCTTCAGTGAGAGGTTTTCTTATCAATGTGCTTGACAAGCATTCATATTAACATACTCATTCTCTCTTCTCCATCACCCATACCCACACATACATCTAGTATGTTTAAAATAGGGTTCTGTGTTCAGATATTTTGTTTGCACACTACTTTTTAGGAAACTTATAATGATGGAGCCCTACAGTGAATCCTTACCAGTGTTCAGTCCTCCCCAAAACTTGGATAAAAATATTCTCAGCTATTTTTCCAGCCGTTTTTGCAGTTACAAATGCTGAATGAATAGACTGATGTAACCTTTTATTTTATTTATGTGACAGACTGCATATTTATGTGGACACACAGGTTGCATTGCTAGGCATTCTGTATGGTTTTAAAGAGGATATATTATTTAGAAAAATGGATATATGAATATTTTTAAAAATTGAGTCTTAAATTTAAATGGGAAGGGAAGAAAACACCAAATAAGAAAAAAATTTGCCTTTAAGAGTTACCTTTATTGAATGTATTTGACTTAGTTCTTATTTTAAGGCTAAAAACACTTTGTCATATTTAAGTCAGGCAACTTTCTAATTTAATCTTAGCTTTGTAATTCATGTTTTTGCTTTTGTAGACTAAGGTAAGGACAGCATTTAAATATTTGTGCTGGAGTGAGGGGAAGACTCTTACAGAAGTGGAATGGTTTCTGGTGGTATTTCTGAAGTTAGGTAAAGTGCTTTACTTGCCTTGGTTAATTGAAATAGAATTCAGCTCAAGCAGTTGTTTTCACTGAGTGAGTTAACAATAAAAGCTTCTGCCAATCATAGATCAACATTCCTCAAAAATATATATACTCATACTTATGGAAATTTTATTTTGATTGAAAACACTCTGAAATTATGTGATATTTTGTGATGGAATCAGTTAAACTGTGAGCTGGATTCCATTTTTCTGCAGTAACAGCAGGCAGAACCATTTCAGTTAGCATGTGCCTCACTTTTAAGAAAGTCCCGTAGGGGGAGAAAAAACTGTCGGAACAAATTCATGCATTCAACAAACACTTACTGAGTGCCTGGAGTATGCCGTCCACTGTGCAGATGTAGGTAGGACAGGGGCTAATCACTTAGAGTTCTTCAGTTTATTAGCGGAGTCATTACAGGGTTTCTTTACAACCATGGCCTCTAGTATACTTAAAATAAGGGTCCAGTTATAAAAAGCCTATTTGCACAACTTTTTGGGAATACTTCTATTAACTAAAATGAGGTAAGCCATTATTTTGGACATAGAGATCTTTGTATCTTATCACCAAATAATCTTATCTCTAGTCTACTTATAACTTTGTAAGGGTTTCTAAGCTGTGCCCATTTATTCCCAAATATTATGCCCTTAAAAAATAACCTCTGAACCAAAATCTTCCCAGGAATAGTACTTAATAGATTTTAATGTTAATTTATATTCATTGTAGAAATGAATTTCCAGTGACCTATAATTTCATTACATATATTTTAAAATTTAATTTATTTTAGATGATGTTAACTTTTTGTTGCTGAAAAGCTTAACGTTTTAAAGACTTAGTCCTATACATTTAGAAGATGAGTCAGTTGAATTAGTACTGGACAAACAGTTGGAGATTAGTTTGCACATAAGCACATCATATCAAATACAATATTCCAGCCAACCAGTTAATTCTCTTCCTGATTACATTCATTGGGTCTGTTTGCCTAATGTTGACAATTAAATTCTTGGATCAAGTGGAGGTATGCTGTGATCCACAAAGCTCTTTTATAACCCAGGTTTTGTGTGTGTGTGTGTGTGTGTGTGTGTGTGTTTGCATATTATAGCTCTCTTTAAGACAAGACATCTAACAAGATTTTGTTATTCTGGGCTGCCAAGAGTACTTGGGAAAGGTAGAATGTGCAATAGGAACCGATCTGTGCATTTTTTGACATCGTCCTTCCTGCTGCGCACATCAGCTCTGTTGACATTTCGAAGGGTAGTTTTAATTTAGCTCTGTTCTCTTGTTGGTGCCAGTATTACATTGAAGACTCTCACCTATGATACAGGCAATGTTGCTTTGAAAATCTCCCTTCAGGTGGAGCTTGCAGTAAGCTGAGATCGCGCCATTGCACTCCAGCCTGGACAACAGTGCAAGACTCTGTCTCCAAAAAAAAAAAAAGAAAAAAAATCCCCCTTTATCCCCCAGGACTGTCCTTTACTCTTTGATAGTATCTCTCTATTTTCTTCCCAATTCTCTAAATGCTTTATCATTTTTTTCTGAGATTCTTCTGAGGGATGCTGACCTCCCACTATGGGGAAAGGGGTTGCTTGGAGGACCTGGGGTGGCATTCCCCAACCAGAAGCACCCTATTTTATAGATAGCAGTCTGAATGGTAGAGAGAGTCCTGTGTGTGGGTTATTAGAAGGTTGGTTCTTCCTGTCATTCTCTCTGGCTTTCCTTTCAACCCTCGTAGTTTCAGAGGCCTCTCCCCTTACCATCCTTTAAAAGGTTTTCTGATGAACGTGTAAAAGAGTTGATCATTTCAACGGTACTGGTTAAGTCACAATGACGAAGTGCTGAGAAGGTTATGGGTACCAGGAAGAAACAAACAGAAGATTAGAATGAGAACCAAAGATAATTTAACCCTGCCATTTTTTTTAACACCAAGATCCTAAGTAATTCCAAATGCCTTAGATATCAACAAAAGCTACACACCATTGAGATGGGCAAAATTCTTTCTCTGCGAATGTAGTAATCAAGTAAATGCCTGTTCTCTCTCAATGAATTGTTGCTTATTGAGCATTGTGGGTGATGTGTTTTCAGATTTCTAGGTGAAGTTCTGACCCTACCTGTTTGGCCAAAGACATAAATTGAGAGGAAAGGCCTTGGTCTTCCTGATCAACCAGCACTTAACGAACAGTGGCTTAATGCAGATCACTCAAGAGGCAGCCTAGCAATGTAAAAGGAATATGAGTAGGGGTTGGCTGCCATTTTCCTAGACCAGGAGTGGGAAATACATAACACCTGTGCCACCGCTCTTTTAAGGAGGCATTATGAATGAGTGCAGCATTCCTGTCCTCTGTGCCAGGATTTGCTCTTAGAATCCATGTCAGATTGGTGCTTCCAGACATCTATTCCCAGTCCATCAAGTGAAATGAAGGCTGTTTGCCATCCCTGCCTTGGAGGAGTTGAAGGAATCAGGTCGGTAGATACCAACCAAAATGGCTTTGAAAGCAGTGAGCTGATTGAGCTCCAGTTCTGTGGTTACCAGAAATACTGAGTGTCTGTCATTTGCAAGACAATGCTAAGAGCTGAGAATACAGACATAAATAAGTCACGGTCCATGACCTTGAAGAGTTTATGGCCTTATAGAGAGGTTCACTGTAATTGTCTTCACCAGGGCATCATCTCAAAAATGCCCACTTTTGTCTGGCACATTGGGGCTCGGTGGTCTGGTGGTCCCTTCGGTCTTGGCCCTATCCTTTGTTTTTGTGATTTGCTAACAATCATCACGAACCAGTTTTGTTTTTCTCTTAAATTTGAACATCACATCCTGTGTTTTAGGTTTTTGCTCTATGCCTTTTTCTCATTCCTTCTCATAGTCTTCTCTGTACTTCTTTTTTTGTGTGCGAAAAAATGAAAATCATATGTAATCTGCTTTATTTAAAAATGCTCACTAAGCACTGCAGACTTTGCAGTTAGGGGCTCAGCAGCTTGGTCCAGTGAAAAGGAGGAGTGAAGCCAGGGAAGTTAGTATCCAAGAGGGGCAAGCTGATTGCATGTGCATTTATACCTATGCCTTTAAAACATTCCCATAAAAAGTATTAATAAAGAAATTTCCATTCCACACTAGGACTGATGAAAAGGTGGTTGATTTTGCCTTGTGATAATTATCAAAGGATAGTTTTTCATCCTTAGGTTTTATTCATATAAGAGTTTTTTTATTTTTATTTTCTCTGTTAACTTAGGAACACATCATAAATTCACACCAACTGACACGTTGCTGACATCTGTACTTGACATAACCATTTTTATTCCTACCGGAAGCATTAAATATAAAAGATGGTTAATTTTGAAGAGCAAAGGGTGCTGAAATGACTTGTACGGCTGGCTGGTGCTTTCTTAAATGGATTGCCATAGTTTAGTAAAGAATGTGATTTACATTATTGTCATTTTTTCTATTAAAACCTTAAGAATGGGGCGCTTTAGCTGTCCCTGCAGTGTTTTCATATCTAGTAGTCATTTTAGGGAAAGTGATAATCTGTAAAATGAATAGTTATGTTTTGATATGACTGATACTTTCTTTGTTAAAAGGGTGTATTAAGTCTTCAATTTCAAGTGTAGCTTAAAAGTGTAAACATTATGTGATTCATTTGAATACAAGAATGCCTATGAAGTACTCACTATAACAGCATTCCTTTTGTGTTTAGGACTATAGAAGAAAATATCTTCAAATAAAGTAGTTCTCAGTCACTTTTTGTTATCTAAGTTGTATGTATCACTTACGTATGCAGGGCTGTGCCAGGACTGGGAGGAAATGGGTGAAGCGACTTGGGAGCCTGAGGTGGGAGGATTGCTTGGGGCCAGGAATTTGAGACCTGCTGGGCAACAGTGAAATCCTGTCTCTACAAAAAATAAATTAGCCAATATGGTGTTTTATGCCTGTAGTCCCAGCTACTTGGGAGGCTGAGGCAGGAGGATTGATTGGGCCCAGGAGTTTGAGGCTGCAGTGAGCTCTGATTGCGCCACTGCACTCCAGCCTGGGCAAACAGTGCAAGACCCCAACTCAAGAAAAATCTACAAATAAATGGACAACCATTTCCTACACACTCAGGACACGCTGATGGAGGAGAAGGAGGATGGCTGACCCAGCAGAGCGACACCCAAACCTAACTGAGCACTTTTTTTTTTTTTTTGCCAGGAATTATTCTAAGCATTTTTTAATTTAAATTATTTAATCCTCACATGAATCCCATGTAGTAAATACAAATATTATCCCCCACTTTACAGTTGAGGAAACTGAGGCACTGTAGGTTACAAACTGTCATTTGAGAAAGGAGAAGGGAAAACTACATTGGTCACTGGTCTAAAGGGTATCCTTTCTCTTGCTGGTGGAGGAGTTGGTTTCCGAGTGAGCCAGTCTGGGAGCGTCTGGTCCTGCCTTGCAGCAGCGCGTTCCATGGCTGACCTGCGTGTTGGTGACGTGGCAGCTTCTTCCTGTGGGCGTGGTTACAGGAGGTGTGTGGAGGGGGAGCCCGAACACTTCCTCGGAGGCCAGGGATCCCAGGCTCCTGTTTGTAGGCCATCAACAGTTCCTTGGCAAGAAAACTTTAAAAACCCATTTAGGGCTGGGCACGGTGGCTCACACCTATAATCCCAGCAGTTTGGGAGGCCGAGATGGAAGGATTGCTTGAGCCCAGAAGTTCAAGGCCAGCCTGGGCAATACAATGAGACGCTGTCTCTATTAAAAAATAAATAAATAAAAACTCAGATGCTGGTAAATCCGATCTCCAGCAACTCCATAGGATAAAGGCCCAGATTTAGAGGAGCCCAGTTTCTTTAACTTAGAGCCCATCTTTATTATGTCTGTCTGTTAGCCACAGGCTTCCTGTCCATGCCTCCACCTTCAGTTTGATGGTGTCAGTCTCTCTCTAGCTTTGGGATGGTCTGAAACCATAGGGGCCTGGCGTTCCCAGACTACATCCCAGGGAATGCTGCATTAGTGGAAATGATTACCTCTGTGTGGCAGGAGGTGTTTGGGGAATAAAATACCCACCCTATTTCCTCTTCTTCTTCTTCCTTTTTTTTGCCTTCTCCTCCTCTTCCTCCTCCTCCTCCTTGTTTTTAGAGACAGGGTCGTGCTCTGTCACTCAGGCTGGAGTGCAATAGCACAATCTCAGCTCACTGCATCCTCGGTCACCTGGGCTCAAGTGATCCTCCCCCCTTAGCCTCCTGAGTAGCTGGGACCACAGGCACTTGCCACCACACCCAGTTAATTGATTTTTTTTTTTTTTTTTGTAGAGATGGGCGCTCACTACATTGTTTAGGCTGGTCTCAAAAAACAATTCTCCCACCTCGGCCTCCCAAAGTGCTGGGATTTACAAGTGTGAACCAGCATGCCAGGGCCCCCACTCTGTTACTTTGCCTCCTCCAGGAGCCTGATCTTACTATATTTCTGGCTGTTCACCCCGCTTTAAGGCAGAGAACCTGGCTCCTATAGTTCTGCCAGGCACATGTTGTCTGATCCTCTGCAGTCTGCTGGCTGTAGGCAAAAGGGTGAAAGGCATGGACTCTAGAGCAAGACTTCGCTTCCCAATTCTGCTACTTTCTTTCTTTCTTTTTTTTTCTTCCCCAGGACGGAGTCTTGCTCTGTCGCCCAGGCTGGGGTGCAGTGGTGCAATCTCGGTTCACTGCAACCTCCGCCTCCCAGGTTCAAGTGATTCTCCTGCCTTGGCCTTCCAAGTAGCTAGGATTATAGGCGTGCGCCACCACGCTCATCTAATTTTTGTACTTTTAGTAGAGATGGGGTTTTACCATGTTGTCCAGGCTGATCTCGAACTGGCTGGTCTCAAACTCTTGACCTTGTGATCCGCCCGCCTCTGCCTCCCGAAGTGCTAAGTGCTGGGATTACAGGCGTGAGCCACCGCGCCTGGCAATTCTGCTACTTTCTAGCTGTAGCTTTGGTTAGGCTACTTCATCTCCCCAGGCCTTTCTCTTTATCTGTAAAATAGGGATAACAATAGTATCCACTCTGTGAAATTGTTGCAAAAAATTGAGGAAATTCATGTGATGTGTTAAGAATGGCATCTGGCACATAACACACAATGAAAGCGAGCTAGTATTATTACGGAAGCTGTTTCCCTTATACCTTCAAATGGACCAGCTCGGCTGGAAGCTTACGCCTTTCCTAAAATATCTTAGCAAAGCTGTTAAGAGGTAGCTAACAGATTCAGACCCTGGCACGTGTCTTTCGCTTCTCCCAAACAGCCGACTTGAATGGTCTGAGGCCCCAGATACAGCACCATAATCAGTTGCTTTGCTTTTCACATAAGGTCAGGGATGAGAAAATTCTATCTACCCCATCCCTTCCCTTGATTTAGCTGCTTCCATATTTCAGCTTTAGATATTTGCAACATCCCATCCCAAGTACCAAACCCGTTATTAAGACTCGTTTGAACCAGCCCAGGTAATGTGTCCATTTCTGAGGTAACCACTGTGACCAGGGGCATGGAGGAGAAGCTCCAGTTCAACCATGTGGAATGAAAATCATCTCAGATAATAGGGGTCTGCTATCTAGAAGAAAGGGGTGTTGACTGTTGACTTGCAAAAGGAACAGCTAGGTAACTTGTTGGTCAAGCAAAGCCAAGGTTGTTATGCTTACTGTGGTCAGGGAGGACACCACCTTGAAAAAGACTTAGCAGTGCCTCAGAAGGGGAATGTCAGATTTTGGGGCCTGGGCTGGGTGATTTTGAAGTAGGTCTTAAGACTGAGCAGAGTTCCTGATACAAGAACTTTGGGCACAGGACTGTATGCACAGTGCAGTGAGAGTCCCAAAGCTAATCTTGAGAGCTTGTTTTGAGGTTCCAGCAGGGGAGTGAAGCTACTCATACACCCTTGACTGAAGACCGGTCCTCCTCTATTGGGGATGGTGGTCCCTTTCGACCGAGTATGCAGCTTTGGGAGGCATGCACATGGAGCGGTAAGGGAGGAAGGGGTTACCCACCTAGCCAGCCAGATCAGCCGCATCAACCCTGGCGATCAATGGGGTGAGAGTTGTCGCAGGCAGATCACCCTCACATCCCCGAAGCTAGCCTTGATGAGGAAGCTGTCAGTCTTGGTAAGTAAGCTAGCTGGTCGGTTTATAGTGTTATGGAAGATAAGCCTTCTGAAAATACATGTTCCTGGATACAGCTTCAGCTGTCTGTCTGTCGGGGCACACATACTTGTCTCATAGAACAGTTCTTTTTTCTTTTTTTTTTTTTTTGAGGCGGAGTCTCGTTCTGTCCCCTAGGCTGGAGTGCAATGGCCGGATCTCGGCTCACTGCAAGCTCTGCCTCCCAGGTTCACGCCATTCTCCTGCCTCAGCCTCCCGAGTAGCTGGGACTACAGGCGCCCGCCACCATGCCCAGCTAATTTTTTGTATTTTTTAGTAGAGACGGGGTTTCACCATGTTAGCCAGGATGGTCTCGATCTCCTGACCTTGTGATCCTCCCGTCTCGGCCTCCCAAAGTGCTGGGATTACAGGCTTGAGCCACCGCGCCCGGCCTAGAGCAGTTCTTATGTGCTTGTCTTATTCCTCTTCTAGACTGTAGTTTGCTTGGTAATAGAGTGTTTCATTACTCTTTTTATCACTCTATGTCAGGACATACACCAGAGCCAGTAACACAGCAAATTCTGGAAGTATTTGTTAAACTGGAAAGGTTTCGAAGCCTCCTTGGGTTTTCTGAAAATATATAGGTTTTTGGTTTATGTAGCCCTAAAATTTCCTTATTGGAAAAAATAGTGTTTTCTTGATGAACAACTGTTATTAGGAAAACAGTGGCCTTTTCTAGCAATGTACATAATGCATCACGCAGATGGGAGAAGTCTCAGCTTCCGGCTGTGGCTGGAAAGGAAGTTTACTCACAGACAGCAGCAAGGCAAATGCTTAGGAGTTCAGGGGCCCCGCAGGCAAATGGGAAGGGAGCCCCATTGCTTCATTATTTTCTCATCACTGGAATCAATATTAGGGCTTCAGTGATATTATTGTCACTTGTAGAACTGTTTTTTTCCTAAAATCTGAATTGAATGCCACAAATATACAGTTATCAGAATTTGAACACCAGCAGGAAAGAGACGTAGAAAAGGTAGGGGATGTTGTTGTCAGAAAGTGTGGCGGTCTGTGGCCGAGGGCCAGTTTCCCACTGTGGTCTGACCCCCATGTGGACCTGTGAAGGGGTTCCTGAGGAAGTCTAGGGGACAGAGATTCCTCTGCTCAGGCTACTTTCAGCCCTGGTGGATTTCGAGGTCGTGCTGGGTAGGAAGACAGGAAGTCAGAGGCAAGAGATCTAGAAAGAGGCACTGCGATAACAAGTGGTCTGTGGCTGGTGGTGACTTTTCTTATACAATCTGGTGTGTATGTATATGTTTGTCTGCTGGTTTTATTTATTTATTTGAGACAGAGTCTTGCTTTGTCGCCCAGGCAGAAGTGCAGTAGCGTGATCTCAACTCACTGCAACCTCTGCCTCCCGGTTCAAGCGATTCTCATCCCTCAGCCTCCTGAGTAGTTGGGATTACAGGTGTGCACCACCAAGGCCAGCGAAGTTTTGTATTTTTAGTAGAGATGGGGTTTCACCATGTTGACCTGGCTGGTCTTGAACTCCTGGCCTCTGCCCGTCTCAGCCTCCCCAAATACTGAGATTACAGGTGTGAACCACCACGCCTGGCTGCCTGCTAGTTTTATTTTTCCAATGCTTCTGCAATTGAAACAATGTCTTTTTGAAAGTCAAGAGGGTACTGCATTAGTTTCCTAGGGCTGCTATAACAAAGTACCACAAACTGGGTGGCTGAAAACCACAGACATGTACGGTCTCACAGTTCTGGAGGTCAGAAGTCCAGGATCAAGGTGTCCGCAGGGCCATGCTTCCTCAGAGGCCTGAGGGGAATGCTTCCTTACCTCGCCCTGGCTTCTGTTTTGCTGGCCTCTGGCATTCCTTGGCTTGTCTCTGCTGTCCTCATCACATGGTGTTCTCCCTGTGTGTCTCTGTCCTCACATGGAAATCAGTCTTATTATTATGATTTTTAAATTTTTTTTTGAGATGGAGGTTTGCTCTTGTTGCCCAGGCCAGAGTGCAATGGTGTGATCTCGGGTCACCGCAACCTCCGCCTCCCGGGTTCAAGTGATTCTCCTGCCTCAGCCTCCCGAGTAGCTGGGATTACAGGCACCTGCCACCACGCCTGGCTAATTTTGTATTTTTAGTAGAGACGGGGTTTCTCCATGTTGGTCAAGCTGGTCTCGAACTCCTGACCTCAGGTGATCCACCTGCCTCGGCCTCCCAATGTGCTGGGATTACAGGCGTGAGCCACCGCACCTGGCAGGAAATCAGTCTTCTTACGGACACCTGTTATATTGGATTAAAGGCCCACCTTGCTCAGTTATGATCTCATTTTAACTAAACCAGTTACATTGGCAACAACCGTGTTTCCACAATCTGAGGTACTTGGGTTTAGGACTTCAGCATTTTTTTTTTTTTTTTTTTTAGGAGGTAGGGGGCATCATTCAGCTCAAAACAGGTACTAAATCTTATCTCAAAAACTTTTTAAAATGTGCTGTTTGCTTCACATGCCATTCGTTAGGGGGCGCATTGCCTGAAATGAAGTTTGCTTTGAGTTGCCTACCTTCCCCACCTCCCCACATCCCCATGATGCGTGTCATTTTAATGGCTAATAATGTCATTTTAATAATTACAAGTCTGAAAGAACAGGATAGGTAAATCCTATACCGTTAGCCATACTTTGACGAGATCGGGAGCATTCAGGGTGGTATGGCTGTAGACTGTTAGCCATACCTTGATTTCAACTTTTAATGAAAAAACACAGCTCCTTTCCTAGCTGAGTGCACGTGTTAGCAGGTACAGATGTTAAATGATGTCTATGAATTCAGTGCTGTCAGTGTTCAGTGTCCCATGGAGGCTAATTTCTGTCATCTTCCAGTACCTGGAACGCACCCACCAGTCAGGATTTTTTTTTAAATCAACAGACACTGACTCTAGCTGAGAAAGAAAAGAAAGAAAGAAAGAGAGAGAGAGAGACAGGGAGGGAGGGAGGGAGGAAGGGAGGAAGGAAGGAAGGAAGGAAGGAAGGGGAGGTTACTAAAAAGATAGGATTTAACTCAATCTTTAATAGGAAATGAAAGAAACAGATACGATGGCAGCTCTGGCAGTTGGGAACTCAAGGACAATCTCTTCAGGGCTCCACCAATGGGACAGAAACTCCAACCCACTTTAGGTCTTGTGCCATGAGCCCTGAATGGAAATGGAAGGAGTGAGCACCCTGATTGTCCCGCTGGGGTTGGACAGTGGGAGAGTCAAGGCAGTGTTGTTCTAATCCCAGGAATCACCTGATTCCTTTGTCTTATGTTTCTTTTTTCTTTTTTGAGACACAGAGAGACTCTGTTGCCCACGCAGTGGCACGATCTTGGCTCACTGCAGCCTCTGCCTCCCAGGTTCAAGTGATTCTCCTGCTTCAGCCTCCTGAGTAGCTGGGACTACAGTTGCATGCCACCACGCCCTGCTAATTTTTGTATTTTTAGTAGAGATGGTGTTTCACCATGTTGGCCAGGCTGCCTGGCCTCAAGTGACTCCCCCCAACTCAGCCTCCCAAAGTGTTGGTATTACAGGTATGAGCCACCGTGCCCGGTCAGCTTTGGCTTTTGTTTCTGAGCACCAGAGTCATCCTAAGCCTTCTGGTTTGGGCAGGTTCTCATGGGAAAAGGGAAGTCCCCAGGGGCCTGCTCTGTGACTATTTTAAGAAAATAACACAAACTGACCCAAGGCCAGGGCTCACATTATGGCATATTAGACAGCGTACAAAGGCTGCTGATTTATTCAGTTCTCTTATCTGATCGCCATTAAGGGGATAAGGAACAGATGGGGAACATTCATTAGCACTGTTTATTATTAACTCCGTGGGCTATTTCACAGCCCAAACTGTGGCAACTCCATAATCCTTCTGAGGCATTGATTTAGAACACGCTTTATTTTAACCAAGGCAGCCTAATTGTGAGAGAACATTCTGCATTTTTTCCCATCTAGTTGTTGTCCACAGCAATGCCATCTACGTTACCCTGGATTCCAGCCATCTCATGACTTTTGTGGGCCTCGGCATTTTTGCCTTCCTGGGCCCCTTCCTTGGTAAAACAAGATAAAAAATCATATTTTACAACTCTGTATAATGACCAGTATAATCCAGGCTGGACTCATTATTACCCATTCATTATTGTTATACTCACGTTTTTTTTTTCTTTTTTATATTTTTAGAGACGGGGGCTTGCTCTGTTGCCCAGGCTGGAGTGTAATGACACGATCATGGCTCCCTGCAACCTGGACCTCTTCAACTCAAGGTATCCTCCCATCTCAGCCTCCTAAGTAGCTGGGACTTCAGGCCTGTGCCACCACACCTGGCTAACTTTTTATTTTTTGTAGAGATGGGTGTGCTTTCACTATGTCACCCAGGCTGGTCTCAAACTCCTAGACTCAAGCAATCCTCCCACCTTAGCCTCCCAAAATGGTGCTGGGATTGCAGGCATGAGCCCCCATACCCAGCCCTTTCTTCTGGTTTTAAAATAAATTATAATGAAAGCGTTTTTATGGACCTCCAAAAGTATGACGATGTTTCACCTGTGTGCCTTGAGGATATGGCCCTGCACTCAGTCCATCCTAGACATGCACGCCCTTGTCCTATGCCTAGCGCTGTTCTGGAATGATCCAGAATGCTATCCCCAGAGATCCCTTTCTGAGAAGTCTGGAGTCAAACGGGCTGGATGCAAATACCAGTTTCATTCTCAGTAGCTAGTGACCTGCATTTAACCCTACAGACCTGTTTCTTCATTTGTGGCATGCTGGTAATAATGCCAGCTTTCTTATTGGTTTTTTGTGAAGATTACCAGAGAAAATGTCTATCAACACTTCCCACCGGATCTCACATGCACTAGATGCTCCACACGTGATAGCTGCACGAATTTCTTGTGATCACTACTCCTAGGTCCTGAAGGTCATAACCTCACAGAAGGTGCCCCTGAAAGAAATCTAGTTACTTAGTGACTTACTCTGCTTCCCCATTATCTGGCACATCTGCAGAAGCGGCTTTGGTGAGGGAGTGCAGGCGGGTTGTATGTACTCATTGCCATTATTAAAAAAAATATCTCGGCCAGGCGTGGTGGCACATGCCTGTAATTCCAGCATTTTGGGAGGCCGAGGTAGGCGGATCACCTGAGGTTACGAGTTTGAGACCAGCCTGGCCAACGTGGTGAAACCCCATCTCTACTAAAAATACAAAAAATAGCCAGGTGTGCTGGTGGGCGCCTATAATCCCAGCTACTCAGAAGACTGAGGCAGGAGAATCACTTGAACCTGGGAGGCGGAGGTTGCAGTGAGCTGAGATCGCGCCACTGTACTCCAGCCTGGGCGACAAGAGCAAAACTCCGTCTCAAACAAACAAACAACAACAACAACAAAACAAACTCATACACAAAGAAGTAGAGGAGGACTTCCGATCTGCATTTTATTTGGAAGAGATGCTTGGAAGGAAGAGAGCTGAAGCAGTTCAGTGGAAGGCTGTGTATTTCCTAGGATTGTTGGTGCCATTGTTGGGTTCTGGATTTGGGTGTGGACACCAAGCTGTCCTGTCACAGCGTAGCCAGCACTGCTGGTGTGAGTGCCTGTGATGGAGAGGGAAGGCTGTATTCTGGCTGTCTGTGCCTCCGGGCTGGTGGGAAAACGGCCAGACCCTCCACTGCAGCAGATCCATGCAGGGTGATTCGGAGCCACTAAAATGTAAAGAAAAAGGTTCTTGTTTGTTTTCCCAGCTCAGTTTTCAGAGAGGTGAGTAGGTGTTTTCTAGCAGTGCTGATGTTTATTTGTTCTGAAGTCTTTTCTGCTCTGTTGTGGGTCTCAAACGTCACCGATCTTCAGAGGCAGCTTTGTAAAATGAAGTGAGGTTTTAATGTCTCATACTCCTGGATTTGTTGCATCGCTTCAAAATATTTTCCACCATGGTGCTTGCTCAAAGGTCTCTGTAAAGCATGGTGGTTATTGTCTCTCTGACACAATTGCCCTTCTGTTTCCTCCTGAAGTTTGTAAAGTTATTTGGGCTCTACTGTATAAGGAGCAGGGTCAGTGTTACTAGCAGGAGGCTGAAATGAAACGGCAGCTGCTGCGAATGCTGTATAGAGTAAAACCTGGCACCACACACTCACTGTCCTGCTGGATCCAAATGCATTCAGCACACAGAAAACCTCCAGTAAAGAACATTTCAACGCTGAAAGAGAAGACTGGAGAAAATTACCATAGAATCAGGTTTGTCTGCATGTGCCAGATACCCTAAAATAACAGTAACTTATGTAAGATAGCAGTTAATTTTTCTCTGAGGACAAAGCAGCTTGGAGGATAAGCAGTGCAGAGCTAGAACAGCTAGTGGTGGCTGCAGCTGGCTCATTCCAACTTGAGAGAATGGATTACTTGCCACTCCTCTCAGTTCTATGTTCAGTGATGTCACACTGGTAACTTGAAATTGGTGTGGCTGGGTGCAGTGGCTCATGCTTGTAATCCCAGCACTTTGGGAGGCCAAAGCAGGAGGATTGTTTGAGCCCAAGAGTTTGAGACTAGCCTGGGAAATATAGTGAGACTTCATTTCTAAAAACAAAAGAAGAAAGAAAGAAAGAAAGAAAGAAAGAAAGAAAGAAAGAAAGAAAGAAAGAAAGAAAGAAAGAAAGAAAGAAAGAAAGAGGGAAAGGGAAAAAGAAAGAAAGAAAGAAAGGGAAAGAAAGAAGGAAGGAAGGAAGGAAGGAAAGAGAGAGAGAGAGAAAGAAAGAAAGAGAGAAAGAAAGAAAAGAAAAGAAAAAAGAAATTGTCCATGGTGGAGGATTTTACATCACAGACATTGGCAAATGCTGCAAATCTGGGCTTTGCCCTCCAGGGAGCTGGTTGTTTACCACTTATCAGCACACCACTGGGTCTAGCTCTCTAATGGGGTTTAGGAACCCCAAGCTCTTTCTATTCTACTGCCCCACCATGCTAATATGTGGCTGTCATTCTTACTGTCATTTTACAGTTTAGAGTTGATACAAGGGTTCCAGCCATTAAATGACACATTCCAGATGGCAAGAAGGAATAGAAATATAAGGAGACAAATATTGAACACCAGCGGTATTTTCAGATCTCTTGGAAGCTGGTATACATAATTTCTGTGGCAAATACTTAGCTACATGGCTTTGCTTAGCTATAAGGGAGGCTGGGAAATGCTGTCTTTATTAGGGGATCCACATGTCAAGCTAAAAGCTAGGGGTCAGTGGTAGACAGAGCTCTACAATTTTCCCAGTGATCTTTACTTTGTATAATCTCTTTCTCTTAACTAGGAGGCAGAACTTGTGAATATGACAAAATATCACTCCTGCGATTGTTATATATCAAATCAGTTGATCTTAAGATACGGAGATTATCTAGGTAGGCTTGACCTTAAAAAAAGCCCCTTAAGGCCGGGCGCGGTGGCTCAAGCCTGTAATCCCAGCACTTTGGGAGGCCGAGACGGGCGGATCACAAGGTCAGGAGATCGAGACCATCCTGGCTAACACAGTGAAACCCCGTCTCTACTAAAAAATACAAAAAACTAGCTGGGCGAGGTGGCGGGCGCCTGTAGTCCCAGCTACTCGGGAGGCTGAGGCAGGAGAATGGCGTAGACCCGGGAGGCGGAGCTTGCAGTGAGCTGAGATCCGGCCACTGCACTCCAGCCTGGGTGACAGAGCGAGACTCCGTCTCCAAAAAAAAAAAAAAAAAAAAAAAAGCCCCTTAAATCTAGACCTAGAGTCAGAGATGGAGGAAGTCAGGAATTAGGAGCATGAGAATGGTTGGACGTGCCATTGCTGGCTTGAAAGTGGAAGGGCTATGTGGCAAGGAGTGTGGATACCTCTAGGAGCTGAGAATGACCCCACCGACAGCCAGCAAGGAAATGAGGGTCTCAGTTGCACAACCACAGGGAACCCAATCTTGACAATGACAAAAATGCTAAATGTAAAAGTGGATTTTTCTCTAAAGTCTGCAGACAAGAACTTAGGCTGGCCAACATCTTGATTTTAGCCTTGAGATGCTCCGAGCAGAGAACTCAGTCATGCCATGCCAGACTTCTGACCTACAGAACTATGAATTAACTAATGGATATTGTATTAAAGTGCTAAGTTTGTGGTACATTGTTATACTGCAAATGAAAACAGATACAGGATCTATTATTAAGGAAAAAGGGCTAAAAGGATATTGGAGTATACACCTTATAGTCTTTGACTCATCAATGCAGTAAAACCCCCAAACATGTTAAATTGGAAGGAAACAGTTTGGTGAGCCTGACCTCCATGCAGGCATCTGTGCCCATACTCAAGTTCTTGGAACTTTTTTTTTTTTTTTGAGATGGAGTCTTGCTCTGTCACCCAGGCTGAAGTGCAGTGGCACAATCTCGGCTGACTGCAACCTCTGCCTCTCGGATTCAGGCGATTCTCCTGCCTCAGCCTCCTGGGTAGCTGGGACTACAGGCATGTGCCACCATGCCTGGCTAATTTTTATATTTTTAGTAAAGATGGGTCTCACCATGTTGGCCAGGCTGTTCTTGAACTCCTAACCTCAAGTGATCCACCGCCTCAGCCTCCCAAAGTGCTGGGATTACAGGCATGAGCCACTGTGCCTGGCACCAGGGCTACATTCTTATCTAGAGGCCTGACTGGGGAAGAACCTACTTCTAAGGTTAGGCAGGTTGTTGGCAGAATTTATTTCCTTATGGTCGTAGGACTGAAAATCCTGGCTTCCTGTTGCCTTAGCTGTGAGAGGCCATCCTCAGCCCCTTGCCACATGGGGCTCCCAACATAGTCAGCTATGGAGAGAGTCTCTAGCAGGAATGTTAGCCAGACAGAATCTTATATAATGTAACATAATCAGAAGTGACGTCCCATCACTTCTGTCATTTCTATTGGTCAGAAGAAAATCACAGGTCCCACTCACACTCAATGGAAAGAAATTATACAAGGGTATAAATGCCATCATTGGGAGTCACCTAGAGTCTGTCTGCCACACAGACTGTAATTTTTATATATATATAATTATTTTTAATTGACACATAATAATTATATTAATATATATTTATGGGATACAGAGTGATATTTCATTGCATGTATACAATGTGTAATGATCAAATCAGGGTAATTAGCATATTCATCGCCTTAAATAGTTACCATTTCTTTGTGTTGGAGACATTCAAAATCCTTTCTTCTAGTTATTTGAAAACAAACAAGTTATTGTTAACTATTGTCATCCTTTAGTGCAATAAAATACCAGAACTTATTCCTCCTATCTAGCTGTAATTTTCTATCCTTTAACGAACTTCTCCTTATTTACCTTTCCCTCTTACCCTTTCAAGCCTCTGGTAACCACAATTCTACTCAATTTCTAGGGGGTCAACTTTTTTAGCTTCCATATGGGAGTGAGAATGTGTGGTATCTTTCTGTGCCTGGCTTGTTTCACTTGATATGATGTCTTCCAGGCTCACCCACAGAGAAGGAAGACAGGATCTCCTTTTTTATGACTAAATAGTATTCCAATGTGTATATATACTGTGTTTATTTTATCCAGTTGTCTGCTGCTGGACACTCACAAACCTCAATTATTTTTCTCATGTTCATGATTAATCTCAGCCAACTATGAGACTTCATTTCCTGTTTCCCCAATCCCCCTTGTGAGGAGTGGTCGTGTGACCTAGGTGTGGCGATGATACTAAGCAGAAGTATCATGGGAGGTTTCTAGGAAATCTTTTGGGCTCTCCTGATCAAAGGGAAGAAACACAGTTCGTACCATTCTTTCTTCTTTATTCTTTTTAAAGCTTTGAATGTGTGAGTCATAACTGAAACTACAACAGCACATGATCAAAAGAATTACAGAGATATCAGCATTAGGACCGGTGATCTACTGAATGAACACTTGTAATCCCTACAGCTGGATTTTCTGGTGTATGAGAATAATTTTTCTGTGCTTAAGCCATTATAACAAGGTCTGTATTATTTGCAGTCAAAAGCATTCCTAATGAATAAAATTGGCTGTGATTTTTTAGCCTCCATCCTTGGGGAATTATATTTCTGACAAGAGTAGGCAATTTTGAGGAGGTCTGCTGAGCCAGGGATCTCTATTCTCTGAGTGATCATTTTTTTGCATGTGACCTTGCCCTGGCCACAGCTGGATGAAGCAGGATGCGTTCCAATCAGGTTCTCTTTGGCATTCAAACTGAGAGATCTTTACCAGAGTTGGGCCAATCAGATTCTCTTTTGCATTTAAACTGAGAGACACAAGAACAGGCTCTTGGGGGCTCAGTCACATTAATTCCAGAGCTCTGAAGTAAAAGCTTGTACTTTTGCTTCTGGTTCTGGAGCTAAGTTCCAGCCCTTCCTGGGGCCTGGCTGTTCAGTTTTTCACTAGATTGCATCAGAGGCATCTATATCTTCATAATCGTTTTTTTCCTTGTTTAATCAAGGTAGATTCTGTTATAAGGAGTATGAACCAGGAAACATGGCATTTGCAGAGCCCTTTATGATCTGACCTTTGTCTTCCTTCAGCAACAAATTCTGTACGCATCTTCAATTACAGCCCTATTTTCTCAGCAAAGTCTTCCTTGATCCCAACAGGACAAGAGAGCTGGAGTTCCCTCCTACACCTGCACATCTCCCCCCACTACTGTCTGATTTAATAGGCACAGGTAGACACTGTGTCTTTTTCATTTTTGTCTTTCCAGAACCTAGCACAAAGTCTGGCACCTCGTAGGCACCCAGTAAACGCTTTTTGAATGAATAAAGACAGAGGTGGGAGTTTCTGACTGAAGTAATGGTATAAACATAACCACAGAGAAGGAAAGTACATGGGATTCTATGTTCCTGACGGGCAGGGACCATGTCTTATTTAGCCTAACACAATATTTGACATATGGTAGGTATACGAGGCTGTTCTTGCATTGCTGTAAAGAAGTACCAGAGGCCAGGTAATTTATATAAAAAAGAGGTTGCCGTTTTGTTCTTCTTTTTGGAGACAGGGCTGTCGCCCAGGCTGGAGTGCAGTGGCATGATTTTGGCTCACTGCTACCTCTGCCCATGCTCAAGTGATTCTCCTACCTCAGCCTCCCGAGTAGCTGGGACCACAGGTGTGAGCCACCATGCCTAGCTAATTATTTTTTAAATATTTTTTGCAGAGATGAGGTTTTGCCATGTTTCCCAGGCTGGTCTTGAACTCCTGAGCTCAACCAATCTGCTTCCCTGGGCCTCTCAAATTGCTGGGATTACAGGTGTGAGCCACTATACCTGGCCAAGAAAAGTGGTTTTATTGGCTCATGTTCCTGCGGGCTGTACAGGAAGCATAGCGGCATCTGCTTCTGGGGAGGCCTCTGGAAGTTTCCGATCGTGGTGCAAGGTGAAATGGGAGCTGGCACATCACATGGCAAAAGCAGGAACATAAAGGTGGGGGAGGTGCCACACACTTTTAACCAGATCTAGAGAGAACTTACTATTGCAAGGACAGCATCAGAGGAGCAGTGCTACATTATCTATGAGAAATCCACCTCCATGATCCAATCAGCTCCCACCAGGCCCCACCTCCAATACTGGGGATTAGATTTCAACATGAGATTTGGGTGGGGCAAATATCGAAACTGTATTAGTAGGTATTTGTTAAAAGTCTTTTGAACTGAACCGTGCATTGCTGAGAGAATGCCAAGTGTCTCTCTGGGGCTGGGGCATAGGAGTCATGTGTGTATGCATGTGAGTGTGGAGCAGGGGCGGTGGGTGGGGAGTGTAGTGGAGATGAGATGAAAAAGGCAAACGAGCCCCTACTGTGTGAGGCTTTGCACACTGGGTGAGGGTTCTTGACATTTGTTTTATAAACAACACATAAATCAAAGTATTTTATTCACAGATGTAATGGGGCCAGGAGTGGGCAGCTTCTAAATAGTTCAGGAAATAAAAAACAAGTGACTGCAGTAAGGAGGCAGCAGTAGAATTAGAAAGGAGCCCTGGCTCTCACGAACATATTGTTAAATTTTTAAGTATTTTAGGAGCCAGATGTTAAACCTTTGGTAGCTTGAAATTGGCCGTAGTGGGAATATTTACACCACAGAAATTGGCAAACACTGCAAATGAAAGCTTTAAAGAAATTCATTTTATGGGAAACTGTTTGACCGGTACACCACTGAGAAAGATTTCAGAAAGAGACATTTGGATGAAACCGATAGGCCTTGATGATTGGATGGGATGGGTCTGCGATTAAAAAGCTCTTAAAGATGGTTCTGAAGTTTCTTATCTGAGATTTTAACTCTGAGTAACTTGCAGGATGAAGATGTCACTCAGTGGAAACACCAGGAGACTAGGTTTTGGGGAAAAGATGATATATGTGATTTGCTACATGAATTTGGGGGTATAACATGATATGCATGTGGCTTGTCCAAAAAAAGAAATTGAAGCCTGCGTTTGATGCTCAGACCAGTCAGACCTGGAGTATAGACTTGAAATCAGCTACCTTCCCTCCCCTCCCCCCTCCCCTCCCCTCCCCTCCCCCTCCCCCTCCCCTCCCCTCCCCCTCCCCCTCTCCTCCCCCTCCCCTCCTCTGTCCTCCCCCCTCCCTTCCCCTCCCCTCCTCTCCCGTCCCCTCCTTATTCTTCCCTCCCTTCCTTTTGTCTTGCTCTGTCACCCAGGCTGGAAGGTAGTGGTACAATCATAGCTCACTGCAGCCTCAAACTTCCAGGCTCAAGCGATCTTCCCACCTCATCCTCTTGAGTAGGTGGGACTATAGGTGTGTACTACTATGCTTGGCTAATTTTAAAATTTTTTGTAGAGATGGGGGTTGGCGGGTGTGTCTTGCTATGTTCCTCAGGCTGGTTTCGAACTCCTGGCCTTAAGTGATCCTCCCACCTCAGCCTTCCAAAGTGCTAGGATTATAGGTATGAGCCACCATGCTTGGCCATGATGAACTTTCTTACATTTGCTTTTAAACGTTAAGATGGAGCATCAAACAGGGATTCCAGGAAGGCACGATCTGGAATAGGTATTCAAGAACCCCAAATTACTATCCATAGTGTAGAGGAGAGGCCATGCAATTCCCATGCGCTTCACTCCTCTCTCACCCTCTTATTGCCAGTGAATTCTCTCCCTCTCCTAAAGTTCAAAACTGCCAGCCCCAACTTGGCAGCAACTCGGGAGACAGGGCAACAGCAGTCAGGGTGCAACAGCTGTAACCTCTTGCAGTTCACCTCCTTCTCTGAGTGTAAATTTCACAAACACATAGTTCAACAGTTGCTAAAAACACTCATTGCTTCTTGGCATCTAAAGAAGGCATTTCAGGACTCCTCAATTTTAATTAACTATCTCAAATATTAAAGCACGTTGCTGAGTTTGCTGAAGCATTTTTACAGTTGTAGAAGAATGCATTGGGTGCGAGGGGAAGACCTTCACAGAAACGCATGCTATTCTGGATATGTGACCATTTATGAATCTGTCCTGCTTAATTTTGTTATTGTCAGGTTCCCGACTACGCCAGTTGTTATGTTCAGGGTCAGGTACCAGCCCATGCTGCAGTCTGGAGGGAGGGGGTGGATGAACAGAAAGAACACTCGGGAGCTGTAGGCAGGTGAAAGATGGTTTTTATTCAGCAGCAGCTCTCATCAACAGCATTCTCACACAGTCTGCCCTCGCTGGGCGGCTTAGCCCAGCTCCCACATACAGCTGTGCAGCTGGCTCTCCCTTGCCTTCAGGGTCAGCAGCTTAACTCTCTCTCTCTGGGCACAAGTGAGCCAAGCTGTGTCCTGGTTCTCCTCTGTCCATCTCCAAAGATGAACAGCTTTGACACTCTTTCTCTGGTGCCAGCATGCCTGCACAGTGTCAACAGGGCAATTATACCTTTTACAGACAACAGTGGCTTAGGACCAAGAAATGGCCTTCCCATGTTATGGTTACATGGCTGTGATAGCAAGTGGAGTTATACGCCTGTGCTGTAAACTCGCTGAGTCACTCAGGATGTTTACCGCGGCCTATCCTTGACCAAAGCACAGCCATGTTTCTTACAATTATGAATTAACCTGAAAAGGGGAGACAATTGACTAACTTTGAGTAGGCATGTTCCAAAAAAGGTGGATTGTTAAGCTGCCGTATTTTGTCCATAGGATCAAATATTTAAGGAAAATACTTCTTGTTTTCTGATATTAGTGCTCGGTTTTCCTTTGCATCAGAGCAAGGATATTTACCCCCAAGATCAAAAAAGAATGGCCCTACCTTAATTACTTACTACTCATCATGGAGAAATTAGTTCTTTTGTGTACTATGAACATTTAATTAGTGGCCTCTTTTGGAATACTCAGTTGGCACTGCTGTGTTACTTATCAACTTTTTCTGGCCTTGCCACTGCAGTCGCTGCTAATGCCTAACTCCTTAATGATGTGATCATCTTCCCAATCAGATGTATTGGGAAGGGCAGCACATCTCAGATGGTAATGTGCATGCAGTTCACCTGGGCATCTTGTCACCTGCAGATTTTGATTCAGTCGGTCGGGATAGAGCCCATGGTTCCTCTTTTCTAACAAGCTCCTAGTTAAATGCAGTTACTGCTGGTCACAGAACCATGCTCTTGAGTAGTAAGGTATAGCGGCGGAATGACAGGCAGCATTAAGAGGGAAGATTACTGTTCAGAGAGCCACAAACCACCTGGGAAAATAATATACCACAAAGAGGTGAGAAGAAGTGTGTATATGTGATGATGTATTTATTCATATAATGTATATGTATGAACATATGAACTATCTCTGCTTAAAAATGGCATTCTTCAATAAATGTTTTACAAAAACCATTTTAAAAGGTGGTATGGCCAGGCACTGTGGCTCACGCCTGTAATCCCAGCACTTTGGGAGGCCGAGGAGGGTGTAAGAATTAAAAAAAAGAGAAGAGATACATGAAGGGTGGCTTGCCAGTTCACAAGGACAGGTTTATTTTAGGAAACAAACCTGAGAGGGACTTCTGGCCGAGTTAGGTCAGAGCCACACTCTCTTACAGACTGAGTTGTTAAGGATTTAGGGTGGGAGAGTTTATCAGAGGCTTGGACTGCTTCTGTGACTCTTTGTTGTGCCTATCTGAGAGAGAGAGTTGTATGTTCGTTCCCATAAATCTTTTTGCAGCTGCAGGCATACCCCCGAGTCGGCTTTTAGATTCCCTATTTTAGCGCACCTGAAGGGAAAGGAATGTGCTTATTAAGGCCCACTGTTTTACTGGGGCCCATTGTATGAGGGTGAAGATTGGCAGTTACCCAAGGAACTTTCCCCCCACCTCCCTTTGTGCCTGAGCTGTCTTATCTGTGTTTTACTGTCTGCTGTCTCTGGCTGCTTATAGTTAGAAGAGAAGTGATTTCCTTGAAATGCATGAGGCTAGAAAGGTAGCTGGAACTTGAAGTGTCAGTGTTTTTCTGAGGTGACAGTGCTACTCCTGTCAGTGGGCAGATCACTTGAGGTCAGGAGTTTGAGACCAGCCTGGCCAACATGGTGAAACCCCATCTCTACTAAAAATACAAAAATTAGCTGGGTGTGATGGTGTGTGCCTGTAATCCCAGCTACTCGGGAGACTGAGGCAGGAGAATTGCTTGAACCTGGGAGACGGAGGTTGTGGTGAGCCGAGATCATACCGCTACACTCCAGCCTGGGTGACAGAGCAAGACTTTGTCTCAAAAAAAAAAAAACAAAAAAAAAAAAACAAAAAAACCCAAACAAACAAAAAGAAAACAGAGGTATGAAGCTATTTGAATGTTTTATAGATAATCTTAAATATTTGGTGTGCTGTTGCTTAAAATGAGTTAATATATATAAAATGCCTAGTGCTGTGATGGGTTTAAGTACAATGTGTTACTTATGTTTATTATTATTATAGTTTTATGCTGCTTCTAGGATTCAAAGATTGAGGAATTAGAATAGAAAGGTGTTCCTTGGAGAAAGAAATTGTTCATGATTGGAAAAGGATAGTCGCAGAGATAGTCACCAGGAAGTGGAACAAATCAAGAACTACCCATGTCTTTCACCACACAATAGCCACACCAGCTGGAGGAGGGACTGTAAGGGTCACCTTTCCAGAAGTGTGCAGGTTATGGAATAGCGGCAGCATGAGAGGCTGCCAGTGCTTCCCACCTCAGTCACATTTGCAGCCTGAGACTCTTCCGACCACCAGAAAAACAAAACCAAAACAAAAGGAACACAGGAAAAAAAGTTAAATTTCCCTCTTAAAAACAGAAAAAGTAAGACCGGCATTAGGTTTAGCAATAATCAGCAGTAACTGAATTTTAGGGAGAAAGGCAGTGAATTATAGCAATATGAAAAAGCACTCTCCGTCCAAAATCAGATTTGTTAATTCTATTTTTTTTTAATAAAGAGGTTATTTTTACAAAACAGCATAATTGAGATTGTGTATTACAAACTAAATTTCTGTACCACGATTTTATTGTTCTCTCATCCCGTTTGAGTTATAAAGTCTTGTTTTTCAGTGGAGTTTATAGTCTTTAATTAAAGCTGGTAGAACTTACTTTATAAATGTAAATGTTTATCAGTTGCTGGGGAAAGCTTACTAGGATTCAGCAAAACCATTACTGCACAAAGCACTACCGTCCACCTAGTGGTAAAAATCCAAATTGCAAGCATTGAGTCTAAGTTGAGAGGCTCCAAACCGCGTTTGAGGAGTTCGCCAGATTCCAGCCTACCTAACCACAGGGGCCACGTGTGGTCATCTGTGGCTCTCATTCCTTTGGGGGTTCAGTGGACCCAGAGACACATGGGCTGCTCATGCACTGCTTTTGAGGCTGGAGTTAATGCACTCCTGAAAAAGCACACTCTTCACTCTCTTCTTAATTCATTAATACATGTTAGACCTGTCTGTATGTGGGAGAAAACTAGCTAATACTCCAATTATTATAACTATATTCAAAATTGTGTAGTAGATACATTCTCAAGTTTGTGAATAGAATGGAAGAAATGAAATAAGTATTTAAAAGGCCTGTTACTACTGATAGAGCTTACCTAAATTGAAGTGACAAAGACCCTAGTGAAAATGATGACTAGGAGGAGGCTCCGAGAATGTTTTACATAAGTTTTTACATAAGTTTTACATAAGTTTTACATAAGTTTTACATAAGCTTTTCCATTACATTACACTGCCTCCCAAGGGGAAGCAATAAGTAAGAAATGTTTCATTTCTTGGGAGGCAGTGTAATGTAATGGAAAAGCACCAGCAATGCACAGACTTTGTGGTGGGGCTTTGGGAAGCCCTCTGAGCCTCGGTTTCGTTACCTTTAAAATGGGGCGATAACTTGGAACACATACTATCATGAGATTAAATAATATATGAAAAGTAATTAATACCATGTGATCACAGAGCCTGGTTTACAGAGTAGGCGCAAAAGTCATAAGTTTTTCCTTAGTTTCTGTATATTTGTGAGGCGTTCGGCACCTCCAGGAACACAGTATCCTCCAACACCACCTGGGCTCATGAGCTCAGCATTGAGTCAGAGGAAAGGAGGTCTCTTTCTGATTCATGGTTCCACTTCCTGAGGTTCCTTAGTCATCTGAACTGGTCCAGACAAGGCTACCCCTACTGAGAAATGTGCATGTTCTGTTTTGAGTCAGGTTACATTATTTACTGATAGTCTTGCCTGGACGTAAATGGTGTTTGTGTATTGGTACACAATGTGGCCAAGGTAACACATATGTTCTCCCGAAGCTGGCTTTCATTTTTTTGGAGAAAGTTATGAATAGCCGCAGAGAACTGGAAACTGTCTTTCAGCTTGGTGGAACAGCGGAAGTCGGCAATAGGTGGAGTGGAAGCTGACTAACTTGCAGGGTAACCTCTGGGGAGGGTTACATAACCTCTGGGTTTGCCACCTGTACTGCGAAACCCATGAATTGAGGGTTGCTGCCCTGCTCCTGGTGAGGGGTAACTGACAGAGTGGTTTCCATGCACTCTTACGAAACATTAGCATTTCAGTCACAGTGATTGCCACATTTATGACTGTTAGCACTATATGACTATGGTGGTAAATAATTTGAATTATGTGAATTTAGTTTTATGATTTGAATGAAAAGAATACAGACTCACAAGAGTTAGAATGACTGGTTTCTTCTTTTTTTCAAAGGTACACAATACTGTCCCTCTACTTATTAAATGATACATGCTTAAGGCAGAACATTTAATATACAGATGCTCTTCAAGTTACAACAAGGTTATGTCCCAATAAACTCATCATAAGTTGAAAATATTGTAAATCAAAAACACGTTTAACACACCTCACCTACTGAGCTTCATAGCTTAGCCTGACCTGCCTTAAATATGCTCAGAACACTTACACCAGCCTACAGTTGGGCAAAATCACCTAACACAAAGCCTATTTTATAGTGAAGTGTTGAATATCTCATGTAATTTATTAAATTCTGTACCAGAAGCAGGAGACATAGATGGCCATTTTGTGTACAAGACGGAATGCGAAAACACAAACATGGTGTCCAGAAAATGCTGGCAACACAGTGCCCTACAGAGACTCAGCTTTTGACCCTCATGGTCGCATGGCTGACTGGGAGCTGCGGCTCACAGCGCCTGCCCTGCATCCTGAAAGAGTGTGGTCCCACATATCACTAAGCCCGGAAAAGATCAAAATCCAGCACTTGAAATAACAGTTTCTATTGAATGTGTATGGCTTGCAAACCATTGTAAAGAAGAAAACTCATAAGTCGAACCATCCTAAGTTGGAGACTGTCTGTTCATGGCGTAACGAAAACAGTCACTCACAATCAGGCTGTACATCCTACTGCCCCTAGGACAGTCTCAGTCCAAGTAGTGCCCCCTTTCACTCTCAAGAGTGTCCCAGTTTGAGCGATAGCTTATGTAGTCACTCTGCTACCATAGTGTCCCTGGACCGCCTCACAGAGGTAACTGCCATGCACGTGTTGGCCAATGGTTATAGAATCCATTTTCCAACAATAAGATCATAGCGCAGGGAGGAAGCTCCTGCAATGGGAAGCCCCATAAACCAGGTTCTAGAATTTGGTTGGGTCACTTACTAGCTCTGTGACTTTAAGCAAATGATTTTCTTAAAAAGATGCAACTATTTCCTTGTCACATCTTGTCAAATGCATCCAAATAATATATGCTTATGGTAAAAATTCTAACAGTGTAAGAAGGTCCAAGCTGCTGCCCACTGCACCCATCCCCTACTCCCCAGAAGTAATTATCTCCTATTAGGTTGGTTATTTTACCTCTTTGCTCCTCCTTCTCTCAACTGAAAGATGGGGGATTATAATACTCCTCGCATAGCCTCATCTATACTGACCTTATGTGCCCGGCACAGGTCCTGAGGTATAGTCAATGCTTAAAAAATGCTTATTAAATTAAGATTACTGGCATGTTCTTTAGCAGCCTGCTTCTTTTCGCTTAGCAAGTATACAGAATGGTTTCTTAACCTCATTTGTAATAAACAAAAATCCCCCAGTAAATATGGAAATGTGAGTTTTCTGAGGGGCCTCTATTCAAATGTTCTTAAGCAAATATTACCAGGTTCAATAAGCATAGAAATGGACCCATCATCCCCCCTGCTAGAAACTGGTCCTTCCAGATGGGGCTTGGGGCAGTCTGGGTGTGTGGGAGGCAGTGGGGTGGAACATTTGCACTGCTGTTTGTGGTGTACCTGTTCAGTCATAAACAGAGGGCTTTAGTTTCCATCTGGCTCCCTGCACTGGCACTAAAGTCACATTGAAAAGAAAAAGAGAGTAATGAAAAAGAGAGACATCTAAACTGCTCCTTGGGTAGGGTCAAAAAAAAAAAAAAATGTGGTCCAACGACCCCAGGTTCTAATGTGGTCAGAATGAGGCAGGAGACGACGACTTCTGAAATACAAGAAGCCGAGGAGATGTATTTTGACCGTGGAGATTAGTTCTTGTCAATTCTCGGTATGATGAGTGGTACTCACTCTGTAGTCAAAACAACCCGCTGAAACGGAGGGTTGCTGACAAGAACGTCCTCCCTTTCCTGTCGCTTTATTTAGTTCCAGTCAGTTCCAGCTTGTTTTGTCACAGTCAGAGGGAGATGCCTCAGTTATCCTCAATATCGTGGAAACTCTGGTTCACAGAATTCACTCTTTTTAGGTTCTTCCAGCCCTCTGTCTCTGCTGTCCCGGTCTCCACCCTGTCGTACTGGGCTTGAAAACTCTTTCCTAAGTTGGGGATCCAGTAGTTGAGCTATGGTCACTCGAAGCCCATCTCAGTTTTCACTGAATCCTATGCCTTTTTAGGCTCTTTGAAGTGCGTTAAAATCCACTCCCAGCCTTACTCCCAGGTGGGAGCATGCAAAACAATAAACTCTAGCTTTTCCCCCAGTTACAGAGCTGTTCTGGCACCAGACATATATCAATAGGAGATCACACAAAAGACATTCTTGGCATGCTGTGAAAAGCAAAAGATTTACCTCCCTGATCACTAATAGGTTATAGATTTGTGTTCCTTTCTCTAGGGATGACACCTTGACTCTTGAAAACATTTGCTGTACGTTGATGTCCTTTACATATATAGGGTGACATGTGGCAAACAAGTCTTAATTATCATACTCCAGGTCTGTTACTAAAATTTGCCTTAAGATAATAAATATATGTACTTTTAACCACATATTTGTTGTTTTTAATCATATTAATGCCACACTTTAAAATTTTTCTGTATTAGTTACAGAAAAATAGATAACAAATACAGATAACTATTTTTATGTAACAAATCACCCCAAAACTTATCAGTTTAATAAACATATTTATTATTCATCTACTTTCTGAGGGTCAGGAATCCAGGAGCAACTTCACTGGGTGATTTTGGCTCTGTCGCTTGTGTGGGTTCAGTCAAGATGTTGGCTGGGGCCGCAGTTGTCTGAAAACTTGGCTGGGCTGGAGAGTCCGCCTCTGAGCTCATTCACATGGCTGTTGGCTGGGGGCTTCAGTTTTCCTCCCTGTGGGCCTTTTCACAGGGCTGCTCACGACATGGCAGTTGGCTCCCTCCAGAATGAGTGACCCAAGAGTGAGGACAAGACAGAAGCCACAGTGATAGAACACAACTTCCACCGCATTCTATTGGTCACATAGACCAATTCTGGTACAAAGTAGAAGACGACTGTCTGAGGGTGTAAATCTTAGGTGCCACCTTGGAGGCTGGCGTTCACAGTCCATCTTTTGGGTTCTTATGATTTACATCCCTTCCACAGGCAAAATACTCTTAACTCCTCATAAGTTCCCCAAAAGTCTCATCCCATTAGAGCATAAACTTGAGGTCTAGACGATTGTCATATATTCAGGCCTGGGTGCAGATGAGGCTTGTCAGGTGTAATTCCATATGGACAGTTCCTTGAGTACCATTTCTTTCTATCCATACACCTGTGGGCTGCAAAGACAAGTTATTTGTCCCCCACACTCAACATACAGGCTTAGCTAGACATTGGATAACCACTACTGATGCTCCTGCCCAAAAATGGGCATAGTGGAAGGCACACAACGATCACTAGCAGGTCTGAAATCCAGTTGGGCAAACACAGAAACTCCTTGATTGGGTCTCAGTCACACTCCTGAGTAGCAGTTATTCTATTCACTCCTGGCTCTGCCTTCTGGACTCTTGGTTCTCTCTGAGTCATCCTTTTTTCATGAAAACATCATGTGTTTGTGACCGAGTAGTTTTCCCAACCTGTTTCTTATCTATATACATTTTGGGGTTCAACAGCCTCTTTTCATTTTGTCCTTTTCTCTGTGCCTCTCAAAGTTGGGGGTGTTTCTGCTGATATCAATATCATTCTTTTTTTTTTTTTTGAAACCGAGTCTCACTCTGTCACCAGGCTGGAGTGCAATGGTGCAGTCTCAGCTCACTACAGCCTCTGCGTCCCAGGTTCAAGTGATTCTCCTGCCTCAGCCTCCTCAGTAGCTGGGACTACAGGTGCATGCCACCGTGATGCCCAACTATTTTTCTATTTTTAGTAGAGATGGCGTTTCATCATGTTGGCCAGGATGGTCTCAATCTCTTGACCTCGTGATCCACCTGCCTTGGCTTCCCAAAGTGCTGGGATTACAGGTGTGAGCCACCATACCCGGCCTTTTTTTTTTTTTTTTTGAGACAGGGTCTTGCTCTGTCATCTAGGCTGGAGTGCAGTGGTGTGATCATGGCTCACTGCAGCCTGGACTTCTGGATTTAAGTGATCCTCACACCTCAGCCTCTCGAGTAGTTAGGACTACAGACACATGCCAACCATGCCCAGCTAGTTTTTTGTTTTTTGTTTTTTTTTTTGTATTTTTGGTAGAGATGGGGTTTTGCCATGTTGCCCAGGCTGGTCTTGAACTCCTGGGCTCAAGTGATCCACCTGCCTTGGCCTCCCAAAGTGTTGGAATTGTAGGCATGAGCCACCACACCTGGCCTGATATCATTCTTTTAAAAATTTCATAAGTCTTCTGTGAATCCTACTGGAGTTTACTCCGGTAGATAAAAAGGCATAGATCTCTTCAAGAGAAGCCCCCCTTTTTTTTTTATTTAAAAACTATAAATTTCTTTGGAGGGACAATGTCCTCCACTTCTTAAAAGTTCTATTGTTTAAATGAATAAATCTGTGACTCAAACCCTTTAAATCTTTAGTGAGTCTTTGGTGTGAAGCATGTCTTCCTTGCAGTGTCCCGGTTTGATTTTTGCTTACAAGCTCTTTCTAAAATTTATCAGCATTTGTCATCTGAAAGAGCTGAGAATTTTCAAAACCATTGTGTTTAGTGGTTTGAATGGTTTTCAGGCTTGTTCAGTTTAACAGTCTTTTATATTTGTTTGTTTGTTTTGAGACAGTCTCGCTTGCCTAGGCTGGAGTGTAGTGGCGCAATCTCGGCTCACTGCAACCTCCGCCTCCTGGGTTCAAGTGATTCTCCTGCCTCAATCTTCTGAGTAGCTGAGATTACAGGCACCCACCACCATGCCTGGCTAATTTTTGTATTTTTAGTAGAGATGGGGTTTTATCATGTTGGCCAAGCTGGTCTCGAACTCCTGACCTTAAGTGATCTGCCTTCCTCAGTCTCCCAAAATGCTGGAATTACAGGCATGCGCCACTGCACCAGGCCTTATATAGCAATCTTATCTCTTACAAGCAGTAAGAAGAAACCAGGGGGCTTTACCACTCTGGCTGGAATTGTCCTCAGCCAGATCACCCAGTTTGCTGGGTAGGCTTTCTGCTCTCCACATAACTGCAGGTGACAGTGTTGCTAAACTTTCTTCCACTTCATAATCAGGATCCCCTTTCCTCCATTTCCAATAAGATTTTCCTCAATTTCCTTTAAATCCCCTCCAACAGCCGAAGTCCAGAATTGTGTAAGAAGTGTGTTCAAATGCATTTAATATTTCACTAATACTCTTAAAATCCTTACAGCTTGTCTAGTTTCTGCTCAGAGCTCAGTTGTAAAGCTATTCCCACATTTTAGGTTTTTGTTATGGTATGCCACTAACAAGAACCAAAATCTTTACAATTCCTCCAGATGAACATGTTTATTACCAATTTATTCCCAGTTCCAGATAGGATAATGGAGGTGCAGAAGGCTTGTGACTCAGGGTCACACAGTCACTATATGGAAGAATGATGACTCAAATCTAAGAATGCTGGACTCAAAGGGCCTCTTCTTTTCAAGATACCTACCATGCTGTCTCTGGAGGGGTAAAGGCAAATGGAATCTATTCACAGTTTGGAATTGCTGAAGTCTCGGCAAGAACATTCAATCAATGCAATTCCAGATGACACCATTTACGTTGTATTCTATTGTTTTGTATTGTCTGGTGCAGAGGTCCTGAGTCTTTAGATGCCCCCATTTTATAAATAAAGAAATTGAGATTTCTCAGGATACCACAGCTAGCAAGTGTTAAAGTCAGGATTTAAACAAGTTCAACTGACTCCGAAATACTTTCATCTTCCAAGTGTTCAGGCACACACAGCACATCTTATTCATTGACATTTGCATGGATGTAAAAGGCATTATGTTTACTGAGGAGGGAGAGAATGGGGCAAACTTATGGCTGTAAATTCTCTGTACTCAGGGTTCCTCATGTGTATAAAAGAGAAAAGGCAGGTTTCTCATAGGGCTGTTGTCACGATTGAATGAGGCAATGCGTGTAAAGTTTAGCAGTGCCTGGCCTCTGATAAGCTTCCTATAAATGTCCTCACATAGTCAGTGTGTAGGAGATTTGTATTCTAGCTCTAGCCCTGGCTGGTTACCTGAATTATTCAAGGCCCTGCTTCAGACCTGCATCAAAACAAAGATGAAAATTATCCATCCTGGATGTCACTAAGATCTGATGAGAAAAAATGAAATGAGTTCCATGACAAGCATTGAGTTCCTCAGCAGAAAGTTGTTCCAGAAGTCTGGCGCTTCTATATCACCATCTCGGAGGGTATGAAAGAGCCTCATTCTGAGTCTGTAATGCCCCTTTGGCTCCAGTCAGGAGCCCACGCTTCATTAAAAACTGTGAGCTGTGCCAATCTGTCTGGGGCTTTATGGGGTACATGAAAGGGGGCCTCAGAAGAGACTATCGGCTCCACCCTGGCTCAGGCTGCTGTTTGCCCCCAGACTCATGTGGTGAGATGAGAGCATCCGCTCACCCACTTCGCTTCAGGCTGGGCTACTCTCAAGGGCCAGGGCATTGATCTTGCCCCCAAGGCTTGGAATGTGGCTCCAGCCTTATCCCCAGGCCTCTTGAGGTTCCACAGTTGGCCTCACACTTTCACAGGTTTATTCTTGGTGGCAACGGGTCTCACAAGGTAGGAAAGTATGAATTTGGAGCTTTGTGGTCATTTTTATGTAACAATGTTTTAATACATAAGATGTTAGAGTCAAGCTTTCTATGCTTTCCAAACGGTGTCTGTATTTTGATTTTTAATGTGCTCCTGAACAAGGCTGCCTGCCAGCACAGGCCAAATCTGGTTAAGAAGGGCTCCTGTGCCTGGAAGGGGTCCCTGGAGAAAGCACTTCAAGTCGTTTATCCAGCGCTGGCTGCTTTCGCTCTTGGCTTGGAGACTGTCAACTTTCCACCAGACCTGCCGCATAGTAGAGCACATCCTCTTGGAGAGGGCGAGAGAGCCAAGGAGCGAGCAGGTTGCAGGAATGATGGCTATAAAGCAGATGTTATTAGTGGGCATTGGGTGAGGTTGGGAGGCTGAGTACAGTAGCTTTATTTCAGCCTCCAAGGTGGGCCACAAGACTGTGGTCTAGAAGGAAAGCTGTTCCCATTTGGCCGAGCCTGGCATCCTGAGAATCCCCAGGCGAAGAAACACTTCTGCCTGGTGTGTAAATTCAGAGCTTGGGTCTGGAAGGAGTGATGTTGATGAAATGCAACATTTGGGGCGCAGCCTTGAAAGCTGTCAAAAAGGCACCAGTGGAGACCTGGGAGCAGGGAGTTTAAATGTCTCACGACCACCCAGTTTTCATTTTGCTTTGATTATTCTTAAAGTAAAATAAATTTTTTTTTTAAAGATTTCGGAAAAAAAGGATGAGAGATAATCAGAATGGCAGCAGGGTGCAAACTGGTTTGCCATCATGAAGTATGGCTTAACTGTGGGAGTCATACATGTTGCTAGGTCTGGTGACAAGGAGCTCCTATCCTAATTTAGCTTAGGGTATATGCCCCACATATGATATATGGAAGGTTGGGCCACCTTCCTGTAGCTTTGATTTCTTCACTCTGAAAGGTGGTCTGGGTCTGTTCAGTGTCCTTTCCCCTGCCAGCCCTTCTGGTGTCTATAGAGTCTCTCTTGGCATAGGGTGAAGGAGCTGGACTACCCACTGAATAGCTAAACACTTACCTAGCATTTCTGTTTGGATTTCTTCATTTTTTTCTCCCAGAGAATTGACATAAAAATAATTTTTTGACTCTGAATTTGATCTGGCTTTAGGTAAGATTACACCGTCTCACTGGGGTGGTGAGAGGGGTCTGTAGTAGCTCTCAGTACTTTCTGACCAACCTCTTGGGTTAAAGCCTTCCCTGATATTTCACCTTGTCATGGTCTCCCACCCATCCCTCTTCCTCAAGTTCCTTAGGAAACTCCTAGTAAAACGCTCTGCTGATTATTGCTAGAATTGGAATCACACAATGAAAGGGAATGAAATATGTCAAGACCATACTTACCTTGCTGAGTTCTGTTTGAGCATTTCAAACTCAAGTTCTATGACTGTATGTGTGTATCATGAATAACAGAACGAGGATCCTTAGGGAGATCTATGCATAGTGCTGCATAGAATACACCATAGTTGGAAATGTTGTACCTCATGGATTTGTCTGTTGTGCAAGAATTACCTTTTCAAAAATCAATTATATTTATAATTTTGGGGCCACCCTTCTTGACCTTATGGAAATCAGGACCAGTTCTTGAGGCTCCTTTTTATCTTTAAGGCTAGCATACAGAAGGGTTCTCTGTGTTATGGTATCAGTCATTAGGCCGTCCTGGATATTTAATCTGGAGAGAGCTAAAAGGGAGTATTTCCCACTTTCCTCACCTCCTCAAGAAGTCCACTGCCGTTGGATGCCAAAGCCCAAATGTATAAAACAGAAGCACTGACACAGCCTGGAAGCTTTGGGCACATCCATGAGAAGCATTTTTAACCTCCCAGACTTGAAATGTGTAGTGCCAAACCATTAATTCACTGCTCTGCACATTCATTCACAGTGTTCTAATTTGGCTTTGCTTTCCTGTTGTGATTAGTGAAGCAGCCTCGTTAACTTCACGGCTGTGTTGGTTCAAAGTAAGGAGTGGGCAGTTGGCCTTCGAAATAGAATTAGAGTGGAGATTAACCTGGTATAAATGGGGTTGAGGTTTAATGTAGGCAGAAGCATTGAACTAAGGAGGAGATAAAGCTGGGCTCAGGGAAAGATCTGAAAGCTGGGAGGGACGCTCTCTGACCTCTTCACCTCACCTTTTCACACTCTTTCTCTCCCACTGCGTGCAGGGCTGGGCTCCTGCCCAGTGTTCTCATGCTGCCAGTCCTGCCGTCCTCTGAAATCAAGTCCATATAAGATAACAATGACTGGAATATGCCTTCCTTCCCAGGGAGTCCATAGGTGTAAAGGGTATTGAGGATGGAGGATGATGCTTAACTCCAAAAGCAAATGTCTAATGATGAACCTGGATTCCTGTAACATTTAATTGACATAGGTGCTTTGAAGGGGGCAGACTTTATAGTGACCCCTACAGTCAACTGGGGAATTGCCCCCCCCCCAGATAGTGTCACATATTCTGTTTTTCAGTGTGACGTAAAGGTAGATGACAGGTTGACAGTTTTCCCACTATTTAACCCATTAGAAATTGAAAAGCAGAGAGATTAGAGAGACTAAGAGGAGAGACTAGAAACCATCACTGCTTTTTCTTTTAAACTTTTATTTTAGGCTCAGGGGTACATGTGAACGTTTGTTACATGGGTAAACATGTGTTACAGGGGCTTGTTGTACAGATGATTTTATCACCCAGCTCATATCACCCAAGCCCAGAGTTATCTTTTCTGCTCCTCTCCCTCCTCCCGCCCTTCACCCTCAATAGACTACAGTGTCTGTTGTCTTCTTTGCATCATTGCCTTTTTTTTTTTTTTTTTTTTTTTGAGAAAAAGTTTTGCTCTTGTTGCCAAGGCCTGAGTGCAATGGTGTGATCTTGTGTCACTGCAATCTCTGCCTCCCGGGTTCATGCGATTCTCCTGCCTCAGCCTCCCGAGTAGCTGGGATTACAGGCACCTGCCACTATGCCCTGCTAATTTTTGTATTTTTAGTGGAGATGGGGTTTCACCATGTTAGTCAGGCTGGTCTCAAACTCCTGACCTCAGGTGATGCACCTGCTTGGGCCTCCCAAAGTGCTGGGATTACAGGCGTGAGCCACTGCAACCAGCCTGCATCATTGCTTTTAAAAGCTAATTTCTTTCTGTTGTGTAGCCTCAACGAATACTTGATAATTTCCAGGAAGGAGATCTCTTAGACTGTCATAAATGAAGGTTTTTAGTAATGTGTTGGCAACTTAGTATTAAGTAATCACTGGCAAAATCACCTCTCTACACTGCCGCTATGGTTACATAAATTGTGAATTATTCCCTTCCCTAAGTAATTATAATCAGCCAATAACCATACATTTACTTCTGTATATTTAATCTGTATATTCTGAGAATATCTGATTATATTGGATATTATACAGTTTGTATCTCTACAAACTGACATTTATAAATTAGCTTTTGAAAAGTTATTGTATTAGGGATAAAGGTGAATTGTTCAAATATGTATATGTTTAAATCTACTGAAAGCCAGTATACAGAACTCTTTTTAATTTGCTTTCTACTAGGGATTGCATTATTAATTTTCAGTATTCCAGTAATCTGGTATGCTGTACTATTTTTAAGTATCAAATAATCACATATTACTTGATGATTTGGTACTATTATTTTTTATTGTTAAAAGACGGAGTGCCGGGTGGGCACAGTGGCTCATGCCTGTAATCCCAGCACTTTGGGAGGCCAAGGTGGGCAGATCTCCTGAGGTCAGGAATTTGAGACCAGCCTGACCAACATAGTGAAACCCCGTCTCTACTAAAAATAAAAATTTAGCCAGGCATAGTGGCAGGCACCTGTAATCCCAGCTACTCAGGAGGCTGTGGCCGGAGAATCACTTGAACCTGGGAGGTGGAGGTTGCAGTGAGCCAAGATTGTGCCATTGCACTTCAGCCTGGGTGGCAAAGCAAGACTCTGTCTCCAAAAAAAAAAAAAAAAAAAAAAAAAAAAAAGAAAGAAAAATAAAAAGACGAAGTCCCAATCAGCTACAGGCATACCTTGTTTTATTCTGCTTTGCTTTGTTTCACAGATATTGGTTTTTTTTGTTTGTTTTTTTGCAAATTGAACATTTGTGGCAACCCTGAGTTGAGCAAGTTTGTTGGTACCATTTTTCCAACAGCATGTGTTCACTTTGTGTCTCTGTGTCACATACTGGTAACTCTTGCAATATTCCAGATTTTTCATTATTATTTTATCTGTTATGGTGATCTGTGATCAGTGATGTTCGATGTTACTATTATAAATGTTTTGGGGAGTTGTCAACCATGTCCATAAAGATGGCAAACTTAATTCACAAATGTTGTGTTCTCTGACTGCTCCGCTGGACCAGGTGTTCCTTCCTCTCTCTCCTTCTCCTTGACCTCCCTATTCCTTGAGATACGATATTGAAATTAGGACAATAAATAACCCTACAGGGCCTCTAAGTGTTCAAGTGAAGGAAAGAGTCACATGTCTCTCATTTTAAATCAAAAGCTAGAAGTGATGAAGCTTAGTGAGGAAGGCATGCTAAAGCCAAGATAGGTCAAAAGCTAGGCCTTTTGTGCCAAATGGTTAGCCAAGTTGTGACTGCAAAGGAAAAGCTCTTGAAGGAAATTAAAAGCGCTACTTCAGTGGACACATGAATGATAAGAAATCAAAACAATCTTATTGCTGGTATGGATAAAAGTTTTAGTGGTCTGGATAGAAGATCAAACTGGTCACAACATTCCCTTAAGCCAAAGCCTAATCTAGAACAAGACGCCGACTTTCTTCAATTCTGTGAAGACTGAGAGAGGTGAGAAAGATGCAGATGAAAACTTCAGAGCTAGCAGAGGTTAGTTCATCAGTTTTAAGGAAAGAAGCTCTCTCCACAACATAAAAGTGCAAAGTGAAGCAGCAAGTGCTGATGTAGAAGCTGTAGCAAGTGATCCAGAAGATCTAGCTGAGATCCTTGATAAAGGTGACTACACCAAACAAAACAGATTTTCAATGTACATGAAACATCCTTGTATTGGAAGATGATTCCATTTAAGACTTGCATAGCCACAGAGCAGACATCAATACTTGGTTTCAGAGCCTCAAAGGACAGGCTGACTTTCTTGTTAGGGGCAAATGCAGCTGGGTGACTTTAAATCGAAGGCAATGCTCATTCACCATTTCAGAAATCTTAGGGGCCTTAAGAATGTTGCTAAATCTACTTTGCCTCTACTCTACAAATAGACAAACAAAGCCTGAATGACAGCACATCCATTTACAGCATTGTTTACTGAATATTTTAAGCCCACTGTTGAGACCTACTGCTCAGCAAAAAAGATTTCTTTCAAAATATTGCAGCTCATTGACCATGCATCTGATCATCCAAGAGTTTTGATGATGTACAAGGAGAAATACAATGAGTTAATGTTGTCTTTGTGCCTGCTAACACAACATCCATTCTGTAATTCATGAATCAAGGAGCAACTTTGACTTTACAGTCTTTTTATTTAAGAAATACGTTTTGTAAGGTTATGGCTGCCATAGATAGTGATTCCTCTGAAGAATCTGGAAAAGTAAATGGAAAACCTTCTGGAAAGGACTCATCATGTTAGATGCTATTAAGAACATTTATGATTCTTGGGGGGAGGTCAAAATATCAACATTAACAGGAGTTTTGAAGAAGTCGATTCCAACCCTCATGGATAACTTTGAGGAGTTCAAGACTTCAGAGGAGGAAGTAATTAGAGATGTGGTGGAAAGAGCAAGAGAACTAGAATTAGCAATGGAACCTGAAGATGTGACTCAATTGCTGCAATCTTATGAGGAAAACTTGATTACAACTTGCTGAAGGCTCAGATGATAGCATTTTTTAGTAATAAATTATTTTTAAGTTAAGAGACGTACTTTTTTTAGACATAATGCTATGCACACTTATTGCACTTGAATTTGAAAATTATTTCATGTATAACCCACTACAGTATGGTGTAAACATAACTTTTATACACACTGGGAAACCAAAAAATTTGTATGATTCGCTTTATTGTGATGGTCTGGAAAAACCTGCAATATTGTTGAGGTATGCCTGTATGCCTTAAGATGAAGAACAATGACTCATTTAAAATATCAAAATAAAAAGACAATCTGATGAACAGTCTACAAGTCTAGACAAAGTGTTTTAAATCTAGTGGAATATGGACACAAGAATATTGAACTTTTAAGCATGATAAAACAGAGATGAAATAAACTATAGATGCATGCTTTGGAACAAAAGTTACAGGTTGCTCTCAGTAAAAGACAGCTTTTGCAAAAAAAAATGATGTTTAAAAAGATCTGAAAATTATTAAATAAGAAATGGTATTATTTGAAGACATAAGAACCAAAGGAAAATGTTTGCAGCTGGATCATAATTATCTCTCCACTAGTCCCCAGACTATCATAGTCATAAATTTTTTTTTCAGTGGCTGGATTATTTGTATGAAAATTTATGTATTATTTAAAGATGACACACTTTGCTTTTTTTTAAAAAAACACAACACTTGAAAAAATTAATGTTAATTCCTTATTAACATTTTACTATTCATTACATGCTTTCATTTTCATGTTAGTGACTTTGTTTTTAAGCATAAATTTATTTTTATGAATATGATTTTCTAGTGTTTAATTTTGGAATGACAATGTATATTTAATGGTTACATTTATATACATTTTACTGGAAATTATTTTAGTTTATCAATGTTGCATTTTAATGTAGACATTCTTAGTTTCACTGACACTTTTAATGAAATAATTTAAATTTAAAACTCTAGTGTTGGCTAGGCATGGTGGCCACACCTGTAATCCTAGCACTTTGGGACTCTGAGGCGGGAGGATTGCTTGAGCCTAGAAGTTCAAGACCAGCCTGGGCAACATGGCAAAACCCTGTCTCTATAAAAAATACAAAAATCAGCTGGCTGTGGTGGCACATGCCTGTGGTCCCAGCTACTCAGGAGGCTGAGGTTGGAGGATTGCTTTGGCCTATGAAGTCAAGGCTGCCATAAGCCATGGTTATGCTACTGCACTCCAGCCTGGGCAACAGAGTGAGACTCTGTCTCAAAAAACAAAGACAAACAAAAACCAAAAAACAAACCCTAGTATTACATAAAATAAATACAAATATTGTATAGCCATTTTGTCCTCAAAATACAATCAGGTTTCTACTTATCTTAGAAATATGCTAATTTTAATGTTTAAAAGGGCTTGAATTTGAAAATTATTTCATGTATAACCCATTACACAAATGCTGTAAATTCAAAACGTTTAAAAAGGAATCAATCTTTCAATATAATTTGTTCAAAGAATCTTTATCATCACAATATTACAGATAAGGAAACCAAGAGCTCTGGGACATAGCTGCGATTCTAACAATCTACAGTTGCTGTTGCATACAAAATCATCAAGGTCATTCTGGTGAATTGAAAAGTTAATTTAGATTAAAAGTTTTTGTTTTTTAGAGACAGGGACAGGTTCTCATGCTGTCACCCAGGCTGGAGAGCAATGGTTCAATCAATGCTCACTGCAGCCTCCAACTCCTGGGCTCAAGCAATCCTCCCACCTCAGCCTCCTGATTAGTTGGGACTACAGGCATGTGCCATCGTGCCTGTAATGTTTTTCATTTCTTTGTAGATAGAGTCTTGCTTTTTTACCTAGGTTGGTCTCAAACTTCTGGCCTTAAGCAATCCACCCACCTCGGCCTTCCAAAGTGCTGGGATTACAGTCGTGAACCACTGTGCTGGCCTACATTTTTATCAAAGTATTATTTACAAGTAGCTTAAAAAGTTAGACAGTGTTACATGGCTTATTATAGAAAACAGTGTTTGCTTGTCTTCCATTTTTACTCCTGTCCCCATCCCCAGAAGCAACAATTTTGAACTCTTCAATATGTATCTTTTGGCATTAGCCTGTATTTCTTTTTTGTTTTCTTTTTCTTGAGACAGAGTTTCATTCTTGTTGCCCAGGCTGGAGTGCAATGGTGCAATCTCGGCTCACTGCAACCTCCGCCTTCCAGGTTCAAGCAATTCTCCAGTCTCAGCCTCCTGAGTAGTGGGATTACAGGGGTGTGCCACCACACTCAGCTAATTTTTGTATTTTTGGTAGAGACGGGGTTTCACCATGTTGGCCAGGCTGGTCTCGAACTCCTCACCTCAGGTGACCCGCCTGCCTTGGCCTCCCAAAGTGCTGGGATTATAGGCACGAGCTGTCGCCTCTGGCCACATTAACCCTGCATTTCAATCTTTTGGTTTATCAGTTTATACATTATATATTGACTTCTTCCTATCCAGTCCTCGGTTTCTGCTCAACTACAGTATTCAGTCTTTCCATGGTTATGACTATGTTAATGTTTCCCCACTAAGCCAAGGAGGGATTACTTTTCCTGTTATAAAACTTTTTCTTCTTCCTGGAGGTAATATTATTATAGTGACTTCAATTCTTCATCTGTTTTTCTAGGATTGTGTGATGACGTCTTCCTATACCTTTCAACAGCTTGTTACAAAGCTTATGAATACATTTGCCTGCACAGTTAAAGTCCTGGACATTTTCTTACTTCCCTTCCCCTCACCTCCCCTTCAGGGAAGGGAAAGATCTGAAGGCGTTATCTGTTTGCTCTGCAGAACCTCACTCCCACCCTTCCCTGTGCTTTATGACTGCAGTTTCTCTGGGGAAACGTTGCTAGAGAGCAAAGCCCTTGTATCTTGTGGTGGGATCGGAGACAGAGAGCTCCTGACAGTGTAGCATGGGGATGGGCCTAGGGTCTGAGATAGACTTTCCTTATGTAGACTTTGAGACAGACCTTTTCTTTTCAGCGCCTTGGCCTCATTCCTAACAGGTAGCTTGGATTCTGAGTTTTTTTTTTTTTTTTTTTTTTTTTTTGAGACGGAGTCTCGCTGTGTCTCCCAGGCTGGAGTGCAGTGGCGTGATCTCGGCTCACTGCAAGCTCCGCCTCCCGGGTTCACGCCATTCTCCCGCCTCAGCCTCCCAAGTAGCTGAGACTACAGGCGCCCGCCACCACGCCCGGCTAGTTTTTTGTATTTTTAGTAGAGACGGGGTTTCACCATGTTAGCCAGGATAGTCTCGATCTCCTGACCTCGTGATCCACCCGCCTCGGCCTCCCAAAGTGCTGGGATTACAGGCTTGAGCCACCGCGCCCGGCCAGGATTCTGAGTTTTCCTGGATTTGCTTCTCAAACCATAGCTTGCCCCTTCTCCCTGCATCCCACCATTTCGGCACTGGTTTTGACTTTCCTCCATCAGTTAAGCAATCCACAGTTCTCCTATTTACTTTTAGCATTCTGAATCAGGATTGTAGGTGATTTTAGTTTCATCAAAAACATAGAGTCCTGTTTCTGTTTCCTATTTTCCTTGTTTTCAGATGACTTTTCAGAAGGGATTGGAAATGTCTTTGCTCTTCCAGCTTGGAACAGGATGCCTTTTATAGACTTTTTAAAAAGGCTTTGTTTTTGTTTTCTGGCTAACAGTAAATGGTGTGACAGTCCACGTGGTCTTTGGCCCATAGGGGTTTGCAGAATTCCTTTATATTCAGGAGATGCTTTGGTTAGGGCTCTTTGGTAGCAAATGAAGGAAACCAACACTGATCAACTTAAGCTCACAAAATCCAAGGACTAGCTGAGTGCCCAGGTCTCAAAAGGGGCAGAGGCCAGGAGAACTACAACTATGAGGATCTCAGTAGCAGGAACTAACCAGCTGTTTCTTCACTGGGCTGTTTTAAAAGGATTGCACCCAACAATTCCTGTTCTTTTGTCACTTCACTGAAGAGTCGAATTGCAAGAAGAGAAAATCTGATTGTCCAGACTGGGATCACGTGTCCATTGCTCAAGCATTCTTAGCCAAAATAAAGGGGAAGTGATGTTGGCAGGCAAAACAAAACAAACAAATAAATAGATGTCCACGCAGGTGATAATTTTATAGGGTTGGAGAGGTTAATGGAAGCTAAGTTTGCTTTTTTGAGATCTTTCAGGCAAAATTCTCCTTGGGACGTGCCAGTGCTATTGGCAAGTCACTTTTTATTATAATGTGCCTGGCTGGTACAGGCTGTACACACTTGGAGAAGCACGGTGTACTTGCCACCATAAACTCATCTGAATTCTCTTAAGTAGGACTCTCTTGAAATGGTTTCCATAGGATATTTTGGGCTAGGATTCTTTGGTGAAGAATTACGAAATCTTTCTAGGAAGAAAGTGCTTTTACTTTTTAAAACTCAAGTTAGAACAGCATCTTTCTAGGAAGACTCCCTGAGATAACTGTGCTGTTTTCAGCAGGGAAAAAGTTGAGTTCTTCACTGCAGGTTCCTGTGAGGACTCAGGGTCCTCTCTCTCACACTGCAGGGTAGTCACCATAGTGATTTATGAACCATAGCTTCAGGATCAGCTTGACTTGGCATTTGAGAAAGGGAAGAATGAACAAGTATGTTTTCCTTTCTTTTCTTTTCTTTTCTTTTCTTTTCCTCTCTCTCTCTCTCTCTCTCTCTCTCTTTTTTTTTTTTTGAGACAGAGTCTTGCTCTGTTGCCCAGGCTGTGGTGCAGTGGCATAGTCTCGGCTCACTGCAATCTCCGCCTCTGGGGTTCAAGAGATTCTCTTGCCTCAGCCTCCTGAGTAGCTGGGACTACAGGTGCCCGCCACCATGCCCAGCTAATTTTTGTATTTTTAGTAGAGAAAGGGTTGCTTCATGTTGCCCAGGCTGGTCTTGAACTCCTGAGCCCTAATAATCCACCCACCTCAGCCTCCCAAAGTGCTAGGATTACAGGCGTGAGCCACCGCACCCTGCCTCAAGTGTGTTTTCTAAGTCCTTCTCTTTGCAGATCAAATGGTAATCTTTGTAGCCAAGCACCCATCTAAAATAACATCAATATTTCAGTCTCAAGAGGCAAGCCAGTCTTAAAAGTTTGTGAACTGTCAGCACAATTAAACCAAGACTCTGGCATGGCACAAAGACATTTCCCAGAAACTTTAGGCCCCAAAGAAGACTTATGTCGAACATCAGATAGAATAGTTTCAGATTTCTCAAGAAAAGGAAAATTACAGTAATATTTATAAGGGGAATCGGTACAAATCCAATGTTTTCCTAAAGTCATCAGTTCTCAGACTTCAGTATGAGAGGGCTTTTGAATAAATAATGTGGAGTTAGTGTGAATATTTGGTGTTTGGAAAATTTATTAGCCAAATTAACCTCAGAAACATTGCCCTCTTCTGGAAGGCCTTTTACATAGCTTTTCTGCAGAGGTTTAATAATGCAATATGAATTTAATGAGGAGCATATCTGTACCAGGTCTTTTTCTAAACCCTGCCAATCAAATGTACATGTTGAGTCCTTTCTAGTTGCAGTAGAAATGGAAATGTCACCTTTGAAATGCTGCCAAAATTAGGGCCTGAGAATTATAATACATGCAGACTATTTTAGCTGTTTTCAAAAAGACTTGGCATTTAGCAACTTATGTGAAGCGGTATTTATCTTCGTTAGCTTAAGCAATCTATAGTATCATCCTCATTTTGCAGAAGAGGAAGCTGAACAAGCTAGAGAATATGAGAGACAAGTATTGAAACTAAAGAAAGATTGAATGAGGCAGGCGCTAAAATGACTTCAGTTTATTACCATTGGATCTGAAAGTGGGGCCCTAAGCCCTGCTTCTAAGAAGCCAGAAATTGCTTAAGATAACGTGGCCTGAAAGTGGTAAACCAAATTCAGCAAAGAACAAAAGCGGATTGATGGCTGGGGAGATTATACAGTTGGCAAATTTTAAGTCTTACAAAATTACAACCAAGATAGGAAGCGAAGTTTTTTTCTTGTTAGATTTTTAAAAGACAATGACACTGAAAGGGGATTCAGTCAATCTTGTCAGCTGAGTGTCCTAGAAGAAGGGGGATAATCATCTTGGGCTACAACCAGCTGAAACAAGGTACCTTGCTCTGCTGAGGTATGAGAGGTCTAAGCAAGGAATGTGTCCCATTCTGATGATAGCGTCAACAATTCCATGATGATGGATAAAGTCTGACAACTTCTGGATTAAAACAAATTCTTGAGTTTTCACCCCGATACACTATCATGCTTTTTGTTTAATATGCTGCAAATTCAGTTCAGTGAACAGCTTTTGAGCACCTCCAATTTTTAAAAAACGAACCCTAGTGTTACTATCAGTGCTTCTAGAATGTTTATAATAATAAATTTCTTGTGAAACATAGGCAGGTCATTAATCCCTTTTAAAGTACAATTTAATGCAAGGCTTCATGACAGGAAGTGAGCATGATAATAAAAACCTTTACTGCTTAAAACCACACTTAATATTTTTATGACCCAGTCAGCCTGACAAAATATTCTTTGTGAGTCATCACTTCAAAGTGAGGGCCTGGGGACTTTAACTAAAGACATAACAGCAGGCAGCCTGCATGTTGTAGACAGCCCCTTGAACTTGAACTGCTCAGGCAAGACCTTTCAAGTAAGAAGAAATACACTAGAGGGTCACTACAGAGTGTCCTTGTATATCCCATGGTCTAGGAAGCCATGTGACCAGGTGCATTTATTTTCAATCTCTCAATCATATTTTTGACAGCTTAGCTTTTGTATGGTTTTACCTTTGCTCATAACTGACCACATTCTACTGACTAAAGAGATCATGAAGCCTTACGTGGTCCTATCTAGTTTGTGTAGCGCTTAAATAATTATGTCACGTTCATTAAAATAAAGGTTTAACCTGGAGCCATTTGCCAACTGTGGGGTGAGGGGAGAAACAGTTTGCAGTGAACCACTCGTTAGTTGCGTTAGTTTTTGGGAAATGGTCAAGACAGCCTTAGCACATCTTTTAAACCAAAATAAGAGCACATAAGGGAATATAGGAACCTCTTGGGATTGTGTATAGGACTTTTTAACATTATTACTATTACCATAACACATATTTTTGATGATCTCTTTTCTTACAAAGTTCCAGGGGTTAGAAATCCCACCACTGGCATTGATACCCTTAAAAATGTTTCAAATTCTTCACAGTCAGAAATATCTTTTATCCATCTGTTATCTAAATCTTACAATTTGTTACTTGAAAGTCGTTTCCTCTTCTGTCTATTTTATTTTATTTTGAGACAGACTCTTGCTCTGTCACCCAGGCTGGAGTGCAGTGGTGCGATCTTGGCTCACTGCAACCTCCACCTCTCAGGTTCAAGCGATTTTCGTGCCTCAGCCTCCTCTCCTGAGTAGCTGGGACTACAGGCATGCACCACCACGCCTGACTAATTTTGTATTTTTAGTAGAGATGGGGTTTCTTGTGTTGGCCAGACTGGTCTGGAACTTGTGACCTCAGGTGATTCACCTGTCTTGGCTTCCCAAAGTGCTGGGATTAGAGGCACGAGCCTGGCCTCCTCTTCTCTTTAGATGCAAAGACAGTGGATTCACTCATCATCTAAAAATTATTTATTGAAACATGTATCATGTACCAGACACTACTCTAGACACAGATGATTGAGCAGTGAACAAATAGGGTCCCTACCCTATTTGTGTTGTTTACATTCTGGCAAATGTTGTCTTACATGTGGAAACTTTTTACATGTGAACGTGGCCAGCCAGCCTCTTCTGTTGCCCATCTGGAACCTTCCATGTTTCTCAAAAGAAGTCACTAAGGACAAGTGGTTCTTATCTGGCTTTTACCTCCTCTCTCCACAAATTTTCAGTCTCTTTTCCCCACTCTCTGCTGTTCCCAATACGTACACTGCCTTTTGTTTTTCATTCTTCAACTATCCTTAAAGAAAAAAGTAGAAAGTAAATACACACACACACACACACACACAAATCCCACATAAACAGATGCTTGTAATTATTCTCTTATTATCTTCAGGAATAAGAGCAATTTTGAAGTCAGGAGCTAGACCTATTTCCATCCCTACCTGGGTTCATTTATTCATTCATTTAGCAAGCATTTAAAATTATGTATTTGTAGAAAGGTCTAAACTGTAGAAAAGTTCAAGGAGAAAATAACATGCACTCATGTTCCCACCATCTGGAATTAAGCACAGCTAACATCCTGGCATAATTGCTTCCAGTCTTGTGAGAACTTCATGTGGAGGTGTAAGAATAACCGTAGGTGAAGCTCGGTGGCTCACGCCTGTAATCCCAGCACTTTGGGAGGCCAAGGCGGGTGGATCTCTTGAGCCCAGAAGTTTGAGACCAGCCTGAGCAACATGGTGAAACCCTGTCTCTCCAAAAAAAAAAAAAAAATATATATATATATATATAAATTAACTGGGCATAGTGGTGTGTGCCTGCAGTCCCAGTTATTTGGGAGGCTGAGATGAAAGGATCACTTGAGCCAGGGAGTAGAGACTGCTGTGAGCCATGATCACACCACTGCATGCAGCCTGGTTGACAGACTGACACCCTGTCTCAAAAAGCAAAAACAAAAAAACCCAACAACCCTAATAATAAATGCTACCCCTGTTCATCAGCACTTAACTCCATAACAGTACCCATTAGTTGCTTCATTATACTCAATTACTAGGAAGAAGAGGGAATGGTTTTCATGGAATTTCTTCAAAACCTTGTTTCTTGAGATGCAGCTGGATGGCATGTGGCAGCCCTTGTTGCAGAAACTTCGCATCCCGACTCCCACTTCAGGGTCCTCGCCACACCGCCACAAAGCTTGTCTGTGTACACATGAGCATAACCCGGCAATGGCTCTTCTGTTATCTACAAAATATTTGGGTGTGGGTTTGGCGGTTGGACGCTACTGAACTCAGGCTCTTGTGAACTCAGACTTAACCGCAAATGATTAAAAACACACACATACTCTTCTCTCTCTCTCTGTAACATACACACACATACACACCCCATTGGCTAAAATAATTAAAACATGTTTAAGATAAATCATTTTTGACAGTGATTGCTCCTGGGGGAGGGGTAGCAAGTTACACTGGGAACTGCCCCAATTTCTTCCCAACTCATGTATCCACGGGCTGGGAGGAATTTCCCAGCAAGCCTCTCCCACCCATTTGATCCTCTGGCAGTCTTATTTCAGGGATTAAGTCTGTCTGAGTTCAGTTCTGATAAGTGACACAGAGGGAGAGGGTTTCAGTGCTTCTCATGCCTTTTGCAGGGAAAGGGATTTTTGATTTTTTCTGTCTCTGATGAGGTTGTGGGGGGGTGTTAAGGAGGGCACATTAGCTCCAGGTGCAGCCTGTTTCATTCCTTGCCTTTCCTTCTCCCCTCAGCCCTGAACCAAGTATAGGATCAGACATGTTTGGCTTGCCTTTCCCCCTGTCCAAGAGGGAAACCATGCTCGCAGAGCTGATGGGGCTGACGGCAGCGAGAGCCCTGATCCGAAGCCCTTGTTTGACTCCAGGCCAAGTTTTTCAAACAGCAGGTCTTTCATAGCTGGGAAAACCCCAAGCTAGACCTGCTGGACACACCACACAACCACATACGGCTCAGCTCATGTCAACAGAACTGATAACCAAATTGGGCTTCTTGGCTTCCTGTCTCGGGCAGCCTTGCCAGCCCGCTACCCTCCAAGTCCCAATTAACAGGCGGCTACCCTATAACCATAAAGGGAGAGTGGAGGGTTTGTTTACCACATAGTTAACAGGCAAATACAACTTAATCACAAGGAAAACAGCTTTTATGAGAATCATCTTGAAGTCCTTCTACGGCCCTAATAAACCATCCAGGAAGCCAAAACCCAGAGTTCTCTTCGATTTCGTCCCTTAGGAGAAAGGCCAGTAGGGACAGGTGGAGAGGCATATGGTCTTGCTTTTTGACCACTTACAGCTGCCAGATGAAATGAACGTCTCTTCCCGGTCTGAAGGTTTCTCCAAGTGATCCGTCTGCGTGATCCTTCTGTGATGGGCTGCAGGTGACCTTGAAAAGAACCGCAAGGTGGGGAGGGTATCTGTCTTTTCAGCAGAACTCACTGAGCGCCAGGCACTTGGCACACAGGCTCTCAATCCTTTTTCCATAATTGCATGGAAGACCCTTGTCTTCTTTCTACAAAGGGGAAAACCAAAGCTTGGCGAGATTGATTTTAGAAAATTACACAATTTAAGGGCAAAACTGGGATTTGAACCCAGGTCAGGTGGACTCCAAAGTCCATTTCTTTCTACTCCACATCTACCATCAAAGGATCTGGATTCCAGCTTTCGGTCTAATAGTGATTGGTCATGGGATGTTAGGCAAATCTCTTAACAGCTTAGCACTGATTTCATTATCAGTAAAATGTGGTTGTGGGAGAATGAGATTTGATAATGTAGATTTGTAAAGCCTTACGCCAAGCCCAGTGGTATTACTTGCACTAAAGAAAGAAGCACTCCAGGGCTGGACAGGGGCCTCTCAGAGTCCCAATTTATTACTGGAAGGCTTGTTGGTTGACAATTAAGAGACTAGATATTTTATCTGAAATTCTGATTTTTTTTTTCTTTTTTTAAAAATTTTAAGTTCAGGGGTACATGTGCAGGATGTGCAGGTTTGTTACGTAGGTAAACATGTGCCATGGTGCTTTGCTACACCTGTCAACTCACCACGTAGGTATTAAGCCCAGCATGCATAGCTATTTTTCCTGAGGCTCTCCTTTCCCCCGCCCCTCCCTGCCATGCTCCAGTGTGTGTTTTTCCCCTCCTGTGTCCATGTGTTCTCATCGTTCAGCTCCCACTTATAAGTGAGAACATGCGGTGTTTGGTTTTCTGTTCCTGAGTTAGTTTGCTGAGGATAATGGCTTCTAGCTCCATCCTTATCCCTGCAAAAGACATGATGTCATTCCTTTTTATTGCTGCATAGTATTCCATGGCGTATATGGACCACATTTTCTTTATCCAGTCTATCATTGATGGGCATTTGGGTTGATTCCACGTCTTTGCTATTGTGAATAGTGCCGTAATGAACATAGGCATGCATGTATCTTTATAATAGTATGATTTATATTCTTTTGGGTATATATCCAGTAATAGAATTGCTGGGTCAGACAGTATTTCTGGTTCTAGATCTTTGAGGAATCACCACACTGTCTTCCACAATGGTTGAACTAATTTACATTCCCAATAACAGTGTAAAAGTGTTCCTATCTCTCCACAGCCTCACCAGCAACTGTTGTTTCTTGATTTTAATAATTGCCATTCTGACTGGTGTGAGGTGGTATCTCATTGTGGTTTTGATTTGCATTTCTCTGATGATCAGTGATATTGAGCTTTTTTTCCATATGTGTTTTGGCCGCATGTATGTTTTCTTTTGAGAAGTGTCTGTTCATGTCTTTTGCCCACTTTTCAATGTTTTGTTTCTTTCTTGTACATTTGTTTAAGTTCTTTGTAGACTGGATATCAGACCTTTTTCAGATGGATAGATTGCAAAATTTTTCTCCCATTCTGTAGGTTGTTTGTTTGCTCTGATGATAGTTTCCTTTGCTGTCCAGAAGTTCTTCAGTTTAATTAGATCCCATTTGTCAATTTTTGCTTGTGTTGCAATTGCTTTTGGCATTTTTGTTATGAAATTTTTGCCTGTGCCTATGTCCTGAACGGTATTGCCTAGATTTTCTTCTAGGGTTTTTATAGTTTTGCGTTTTACATTTAAGTCTTGAATTCATCTTGAGTTAATTTTTGTGTAAGGTGTAAGGAAGGGGTCCAGTTTCAATTTTCTGCATATGGCAAGCCAGTTCTCCTAGCACCATTTATTAAATAGGGAATCCTTTCTCCATTGCTTGTTTTTGTCAGGTTTGTCGAAGATCAGATGGTTGTAGATGTGCAGTCTTATTTCTGCATTCTCTATTCTGTTGCATTGGTCTATGTGTCTGTTTTGTACAAGTACCATGCTGTTTTGGTTACTGGAGCCTTGTAGTATAGTTTGAAGTCAGGCAGTGTGATGCCTTCAGCTTTTTTCTTTTTGCTTAGGATTGTCTTGGCTATTAGGGCTCTTTTTTTGGTTCCATATGAATTTTTAAATAGTTTCTTCTAATTCTGTGAAGTATGTCAATGGTAGTTTAATGGGAATAGCATTGACTCTATAAGTTACTTTGTGCAGTATGGCCATTTTCCCAATATTGATTCTTCCTATCTTTGAGCATGGAATGTTTTTCCATTTGTTTGTGTCTTCTCTGATTTCCTTGAGCAGTGGTTTGCAGTTCTCCTTGAAGAGGTCCTTCACTTCCCTTATTAGCTGTATTCCTATGTATTTCATTCTCTTTGTAGCAATTGTGAATGAGAGTTCATTCATGATTTGACTCTCCGCTTGTCTATTGTTGGTGAATAGGAATGCTTGTGATATTTGCACATTGATTTTGTATCCTGAGACTTTGCTGAAGTTACTTATTAGCTTAAGAAGCTTCTGGGCTGAGACAATGGGTTTTCTAGATGTCAAATCATGTCATCTGCAAACAAAGATAATTTGACTTCCTCTCTTCCTATTTGAGTATCCTTTATTTCTTTCTCTTGCTGATTGCCCTGGCCAGCACTTCCAATACTATGTTGAAGAGGAGTGGTGAGAGAAGGCATCCTTGTCTTGCACCGCTTTTCAAGGGGAATGCTTCCATCTTTGCCCATTCAGTATGATATTGGCTGTGAGTTTGTCATAAATGGCTCTTACTATTTTGAAGTATGTTCCTTCAACACCTAGTTTATTGAGAGTTTTTAACATGAAGGGATGTTGAATTTTATCGAAGGCCTTTTCTATGTCTATTGAGATAATCATGTGATTTTTGTCTTTAGTTATGTTTATGTGATGAATCACATTTACTGATTTGTGTATGTTGAACCAACCTTGCATCCTGGGGATGAAGTCAGCTTGATAGTGGTGGATAAGCTTTTTGATGTGCTTCTGGATTTTGTTTGCCAGTATTTTATTGAGGATTTTTGCACTGACATCAGGGAGAGTGGCCTGAAGTTTTCTTTTTTTGTTGTATCTCTGCCAGGTTTTGGTATCAGGATGATGCTGGCCTCATAAAATGAATTGAGGAGTCCCTCCTTTTCAATTGTTTGGAATAGTTTCAGAAGAAATGGTCCCAGCTTCTCTTTCTACCTCTGGTAGAATTCAGCTGTAAATCTGGTCCCGGGCTTTTTTTGGTTGGTAGGCTATTTATTACTTCCTCAATTTCAGAACTCATTATTGTTCTATTAAGGGATTCAACTTCTTCCTGGTTCAGTCTTGGGAGAGTGTTTGCATCCAGAAATGTATCCATTTCTTCCACATTTTCTAGTTTATGTGCATAGAGGTGTTTACAGTATTCTCTGATGGTTGTTTGTATTTCTGTGGGGTCAGTGGTGACATCCTCTTTATCATTTCTGATTGTGCCTATTTGATTCTTCTCCGTTTCCTTTTTTATTAGTCTAGCTAGTGGTCTGTGGGTTAGTATTGAGTGTCAACTTGATTAGATTGAAGAATGCAAAGTATTGTTCCTGGGTGTGTCTGTGTGGGTGTTGCCAAAGAGATTAACATTTGAGTCAGCGGATAGAGAGAGGCAGACCCACCCTCAATCTGGGTGGGCAACATCTAATTAGCTGTCAGTGTGGCTAGAATAAAGCAGGCAGGAGAAGATGGAAGGGCAGACTTGCTGAGTCTTCAGGCCTTCATCTTTCTTCCATGCTGGATGCTCCCTGCTCTTGAACATTAGACTCCAAGTTCTTCAGCTTTTGGACACTTAGACTTATACCAGTGGTTTGCTAGGGGCTCTCAGGTCTTGGGCCACAGACTGAAGGCTGCACTGTTGGCTTCCCTACTTTTGAGGTTTTGGGACTTTGACTGATTCACCACTGGCTTCCTTGCTCCTCAACTTGCAGACTATTGTGGGACTTTACCTTGTGATTGTGTGAGTCAGTTCTCCTTAATAAACTCCCTTTCATATATACACATATCCTATTAGTTTTCTCCCTAGAGAAAACCCTAATGCACAGTCTATTTTACTATTTTTTTTTTCAAAAAGCCAGATCCTAGATTTATGTATTTTTTGAAGGGTTTTTCATGTCTCTCTCTCCTTCAGTTCCACCCTGATCTTGGTTATTTCCCATCATCTGCTAGCTTTGGGGTTTGTTTGCTCTTAGTTCTCTAGTTGTTTTAGTTGTGATGTTAGATGTTAATTTGAGATCTTTCTAGCTTTTTGATGTGGGCATTTAATGCTGTAAGTTTGCCTTTTAACACTGCTTTAGCTACATCCCAGAGATTCTGGTGCATTGTCTCTTTGTTCTCATTAGTTTCAAAGAACTTCTTGATGTCTGCCTTAATTTCATTATTTACCCAGGAGTCATTCAGGAGCAGGTTGTTCAATTTCCATCCAGTTTTGTAGTTTTCAGTGAGTTTCTTAATCTTTTATTTTTGAGACGGAGTCTTGCTCTGTCGCCCAGGCTGGAGTGTAGTGGTGCAATCTCAACTCACTCAAGCTCCGCCTTCTGGGCTCACGCCATTCTCCTGCCTCAGCCTCCCGAATAGCTGGGACTACAGGCACACGCCGCCACGCCCGGCTAATTTTTTGTATTTTTAGTGGAAACGGGGTTTCACCGTGTTAGCCAGGATGGTCTCAAACTCCTGACCTTGTGATCAGCCCACCTCGGCCTCCCAAAGTGCTGGGATCTTGAGTTCTAATTAGTTTGCTCTGTGGTCTGAGAGACTGTTTGTTATAATTTCAGTGTTTTTTTTTTTTTTTTTTTTTTTTTTTTTTTTGCATTTGCTGAGGAGTGTTTTACTTCTCATTATGTGATCAATTTTAGAGTAAGTGCCACGTGGTACTGAGGAGAATGTATATTCTGTTGTTTCGGAGTGGACAGTTCTGTAAGTATCTATCAGTCCACTTGATCCAGAGCTGAGTTCAGGTCCTGAATATTTTTGACAATTTTCTGTCTTGATGATCTAATATTGACAGTGGGGTGTTGAAGTTTCCAACTACTATTGTGTGGGAGTCTAAGCCTTTCTGTCAGTCTCTAATAACTTGTTTTATGAATCTGGGTGCTCCTGTATTGGGTGCATATATATTCAGGATAGTTAGCTCTTATTGAATTGAACCCTTTACCATTATGTAATGCCCTTCTTTGTCTTTTTTGATCTTTGTTGGTTTAAAGTCTGTTTTGTAAGAAACTAGGATTGCAACCCTGCTTTTTTCTGTTTTCCATTTTCTTGGTAAATTTTCCTTAATCTCTTTATTTTGAGACTATATGTGTCCTTGCATGTGAGATGGGTCTCTTGAATACAGCATGCTGATGGGTCTTGACTCTTTATCCAGCCTGCCATTCTGTGTCTTTTAATTGGGGCATTTAGCCCATTTCCATTTAAGGCTAATATTGTAATGTGTGAATTTGATCCTGCCATCATGATTCTAGCTGGTTATTTTGCAGACTTGTTTATGTAGTTGCTTCATGGTGTTATTGGTCTGTGAACTTCAGTGTGTTTTTGTAGTGGCCGGTAACATTTTTTCCTTTCCATATTTAGTGCTTCCTTCAGGAGCTTTTGCAAGGCGGGCCTGGTGGTGATGAATTCCCTCAGCATTTGCTTGTCTGAAAAGGATTTTATTTCTCCTTTGCTTATGATGCTTAGCTTGGCCGGATATGAAATTCTGAGTTGGAAATTCTTTTTTTTTTAAGAATGTTGAATATTGGCCTCCAATCTCTTCTGGGTTGTAGGGTTTCCACTGAGACGTCCACTGTTAGTCTGATAGGCTTCCCTTTGTAGGCTACCTGCCCTTTCTCTCTGGCTGTCCTTAACATTTTTTTCCCTTCATTTCGACCTTGGACAATCTGATGATTATGTGTCTTGGGGTTGATCTTCTTATGGAGTATCTTACTGGAGTTTTCTGGATTCCCTGAATTTGAATGTTGGCCTGTCTTGCTAGGTTGTGGAAGTTCTCCTGGATGATATCCTGAAATATGTTATCCAATTTTGTTCCATTCTCTTTGTTTCTTTCAGGTACCCCAATCTGTCATAGGTTTGGTCTTTTTATATAATCTCACATTTCTTGGAGGTTTTGTTTATTCCTTTTTATTCTTTTTTTCTCTAATCTTGTCTGCCTGTCTTATTTCAGGAAGACAGTCTTCAAGTTTTGAGATTCTTTCGTACACTTGGTCTATTCAGCTATTGACACTTGTGATTGCATTGTGAAGTTCTCCTGTTGTGTTTGACACCTCCATCAGGTCATTTATGTTTCTCTCTCAACTGGTTATTCTAGTTAAGAGCTCCTATAATCTTTTATCATAGTCTTAGCTTCTTTGCGTTGGGTTAGAACATAATCCTTTAGCTCAGCAAAGTTTGTTATTACCCACTTTCTGAAGACTAGTCCTGTCAGTTCATCCATCTCAGCTTCAGCACAGTTCTGTGCCCTGCTGGAGAGGTGTTGCCATCATTGGAGGAGAAGAGGCACTGTGGTGAAATTCTGATTTTTTAAAATTAGTAAGCATTTTATTCAACATCAACAACATGCTTTAAGTCATAGAATACTTAGGAATAGAAAATGATGTCTGTCCTTTAGGTGTATATTCATGGGAACTTACACTCAATGTTCAAAAGAATCAGTAATGTTGGGGAAGGGGCTTGCAGACATTCTTACTCACCCAGCATTCACCTGCCTCTTTCACTTTCCCAGTGGGACTTTGTACAGCAGACGTCCCTGACAGCAATAGTTTAAGTATGCCCTGAGAATGACCCTGAATGGCAGACGCACCTGAATGTGTGTTTGGAGTTCTGAGTTAAGGAATTGGGGAGTGGCCAACCTGGAGATTCATTCCTTATCTATGAGGAACATCTGAGCCCCTGGTCCATTCTGTGGAATACTGTAGAGGGGACCGAGGTCCTGTGTCTTGGATTAAATAAAGGTTGCCAGGTGGAGGCTTTTAGGGGGAGGGTGCGAAGTGAAGATGCTATATAAACTGCATGCTTTTTGCAAGTAGTTGTGGTCCTCCTGTTCAGCCCACTGCCACTGGACTCTCTCCTTGTATGTAAATTCCCAGTAAAATCCAGGTCACATTCTCTGTGTCTCTTCTTCAGCCTCTTGAACCTGGTGCCATCCCCATTAGAGTTAATGGGGTTCAGCACAACAGACCTCAATTTTTATCAATTCTCCCACCTGCATGCCCACCCCATCCTGAGCTCCAGGAACAAAGGTAACATGAGGGGAGGTTTGCTGAGCTTCTAAGAAAATTCTTTCTCCTGCCTGATTTCCCTGACCAGAACTTCCAACACTATGTTAAATAGGAGTGGTGAGAGAGGGTATCCCTGTCTTGTGCCAGTTTTCAAAGGGAATGCTTCCAGTTTTTGCCCATTGAGTATGATATTGGCTGTGGATTTGTCATAAATAGCTCTTATTATTTTGAGGTATGTCCCATCAATATCTAATTTATTGAGAGTTTTTAGCATGAAGCGCTGTTCAATTTTTTCAAAGGTCTTTTCTGCATCTATTGAGATAATCATGTGGTTTTTGTCTTTTGTTCTGTTTATATGATGGATTACATTTATTGATTTGTGTATGTTGAACCAGCCTTGCATCCCAAGGATGAAACCCACTTGATCATGGTGGATAAGCTTTTTGATGTGCTGCTGGACTCAGTTTGCCAGTATTTTATTGAGGATTTTTGCATTGATGTTCATCAGGGATATTGGTCTAAAATTCTTTTTTTTGTTGTTGTTGTGTCTCTGCCAGGCTTTGGTATCAGGATGATGCTGGACTAAATGAGTTAGGGAGATTTCCCTCTTTTTCTATTGATTGGAATAGTTTCAGAAGGAATGGTACCAGCTCCTCCTTGTACCTCTGGTAGAATTCGGCTGTGAATCCATCTGGTACTGGACTTTTTTGGTTGGTAGGCTATTATTGACTCAATTTCAGAGCCTGTTATTGGCCTATTCAGGGATTCAACTTCTTCCTGGTTTAGTCTTGGGAGGGTGTATGTGTCCAGGAATTTATCCACTTCTTCTAGATTTTCTAGTTTTATTTGCGTAGAGGTGTTTATAGTATTCTCTGATGGTAGTTTATGTTTCTGTGGGATCAGTGGTGATATCCCCTTTATCATTTTTATTGCATCTATTTGATTCTTCTCTCTTTTCTTCTTTATTAGTCTTGCTAGTGGTCTATAAATTTTGTTGATCTTTTCAAAAAACCAGCTCCTAGATTAATTGATTTTTTGAAGGATTTTTTTGTATCTCTATCTCCTTCAGTTCTGCTCTGATCTTAGTTATTTCTTGCCTTTGGCTAGCTTTTGAATGTGTTTGCTCTTGCTTCTCTAGTTCTTTTAATTGTGATGTTAGTGTGTCAATTTTAGATCTTTCCTGCTTTCTCTTTTGGGCATTTAGTGCTGTAAATTTCCCTCTACACACTGCTTTAAATGTGTCCCAGAGATTCTGGTATGTTGTGTCTTTGTTCCCATTGGTTTCAAAGAACATCTTTATTTCTGCCTACATTTTGTTATGTACCCAGTAGTCATTCAGGAGCAGGTTGTTCAGGTTTCCATGTAGTTGAGTGGTTTTGAGTGAGTTTCTTAATCCTGAGTTCTACTTTGATTACACTGTGGTCTGAGAGATAGTTTGTTATAATTTCTGTTCTTTTACATTTGCTGAGGAGTGCTTTCCTTCCAACTATGTGGTCAATTTTTGAATAAGTGTGATGTGGTGCTGAGAAGAATGTATATTCTGTTGATTTGGGGTGGAGAGTGGTCAAGTGGAAGAACATTCCATGCTCATGGATAGGAAAAATCAGTATCAGGAAAATGGCCATGCTGCCCAAGGTAATTTATAGATTCAATGCCATTCCCATCAAGCTACCAATGAATTTCTTCACATAATTGGAAAACTAAAGTTCATATGGAACCAAAAAAGAGGCCACATTGCCAAGACAATCGTAAGTCAAAAGAACAAAGCTGGATGCATCACGTTACCTAACTTCAAACTATACTACCAGGCTACAGTAACCAAAACAGCATGGTACTGGTACCAAAACAGAGATATAGATCAATGGAACAGAACAGAGCCCTCAGAAATAATACCACACATCTACAACCATCTGATCTTTGACAAACCTGACAACAACAAGAAATGGGGAAAGGATTCCCTATTTAATAAATGGTTCTGGGAAAACTGGCTAGCCATATGTAGAAAGCTAAAACTGGATCCCTTCCTTACACCTTATACAAAAGTTAATTCAACATGGATTAAAGACTTAAATGTTAGACCTAAAACCATAAAAACCCTAGAAGAAAACCTAGGCAATACCATTCAGGACATAGGCATGGGCAAGAACTTCACATCTAAAACACCAAAAGCAATGGCATCAAAAGCCAAAATTGAGAAATGGGATCTCATTAAACTAAAGAGCTTCTGCACAGCGAAAGAAACTACAATCAGAGTGAACAGGCAACCTACAGAATGGGAGAAAATTTTTGCAATCTACTCATCTGACAAAGGGCTAATATCTAGAATCTACAAAGAACTCAAACAAATTTACAAGAAAAAAACAACCCCATCAAAAAGTGGGTGAAGGATATGAAAAGACACTTCTCAAAAGAAGACATTTATGCAGCCAACAGACACATGAAAACATGCTCATCATCACTGGCCATCAGAGAAATGCAAATCAAAACCATAATGAGATACCATCTCACACCAGTTAGAATAGCGATCATTAAAAAGTCAGGAAACAACATGTGCTGGAGAGGATGTGGAGAAATAGGAACACTTTTACACTATTGGTGGGACTATAAACTAGTTCAACCATTGTGGATGACAGTGTGGCGATTCCTCAAGGATCTAGAACTAGAAATACCATTTGACCCAGCCATCCCATTACTGGGTATATACACCCAAAGGATTATAAATTATGCTGCTATAAAGACACATGCACACATATGTTATTGTGGCACTATTCACAATAGCAAAGACTTGGAACCAACCCAAATGTCCATCAATGATAGACTGGATTAAGAAAATGTGGCACATATACACCATGGAATACTATGCAGCCATAAAAAAGGATGAGTTCATGTCCTTTGTAGGGACATGGACGAAGCTGGAAACCATCATTCTCAGCAAACTGTCGCAGGGACAAAAAACCAAACACTACATGTTCTCACTCATAGGTGGGAATTGAACAATGAGAACACTTGGACACAGGAGGGGGAACATCACACACCAGGGCCTGTCATAGGGTAGGGGGAGAGGGGTGGGAGAGCATTAGGAGATATACCTAATGTAGATGATGAGTTAATGGGTGCAGCACACCAACATGGCACATGTATGCATATGTAACAAACCTGCACATTGTGCACATGTACCCTAGAACTTAAAGTATAATAATAATAATAATAATAATAATAAAAGAAAATTCTTTTAGGAGAGTTGGAATTTTAGCCCAGGTTGGAAGAATTCATCATTTCTCACACTGTGTGATCTATATTTACTAAAGTTTCGCACATAGGTTTAAATCATCTTCTCATGTGAATATTTTCACTTCTTTTCACATATATGAATATAATTGTGTTTATACTGTCGCTTATTTAAGATAACTTTTAGCATTATCAAGACGTGAGAATATGAGGAAGAAGACATCATGGTGTTGCCATTGGATTTTCTGGTTGTAATGTGGTGGTAGCATGCATGACTCAAATGCTGAATGACTTTCCAGTGCTGAGAGTCTAAAAGATTCGGGGAGAAATGGGTGATACTGGAGATCATTACTACAGGGGTTCTAAGGGAAGAGTGGGCTGGTAAAGTTGGGAAGAAGAAAATAACTCTTAACTGGGGTCTTGAAGGATGATTAGGGTTTGTTTAGTCGAAGAGGCAAGGATAGTCTTTTTAAATGGCAAAAGGAAAACAGCTTAAGACGCAGAGATAGAAACGAGGAAGGCATTTTTGGAGAAGAGTATCAGAGTGTTAAAAGACTGTGCAGGCCTTGAATACTGCAGTAAGGAATATGAATTTTATTCTCTAACATTGGTGAGCTGTTGAAAGTTTCTGGTTGGTGAGTTTCATAATGAAACCTTTGTTTTAGGGAAAATAATCTGAAGACATTGGGCATTAATAGTCCTTGAAAGTGTAATATCAGTGCTATGCCCTTTTATTGATTATCAACGTGATAATTTCTTTTAGGTTTTCAGTAATTTTTTTTCCAGGTCACTTGGGCTTTTGGAGCTGTGTTAATACACAGTAGGCTGGCTGAGTCCAGTGTTGATTTTCTGTTTACAGTTACTTTCTTTTACTTCATCTCTGCCTCTCTCCATCTCTCTGTAACACCCATCTGATTCACCAACACACACATACAGATAAGCGTATCCTACCTACTCTCCTTCTCCCCCATACCCCACAACAGTCAGACTAGCTTCTTCCTGTTACCGTCCATACCCTTCATCCCTGCCATTTTTTTAAAAAAAATAGAGATGAAGTCTCACCATGTTATTTAGGCTGTTCCAAACTCCTGGCTCAAGCAGTCCTCTTGCCTTAGCCTGTCAAAGTGCTGGGATGACAGGCATGGGCCACTGCACTTGACCCCTTCATCCTTCTTAAAACTTATTTTAAATTTAATATTTTAACTTATATTTCCTTTATCTTATTTTAGATTCAGGGGATATATGTACACGTTTGTTACATGGTTGTACTGTGTGATGATGAAGTTTGAGCTTCTATTGATCCCATCACCCAAGTGGCGGATGTAGTACTTGAAAGGTGGTTTTTCAACCTTTACTCCTCTCCCTCCTTCCCTGTGTCTGGAGTCCCCAGTGTCTACTGTTCCCATTTTTGTTCCTGTGTACCCAATGTTTAGCTGCCACTTACAAGTGAGAACATGCAGTATTTCATTTGTTGTTTCTGTGTTAATTCACTTAGGATAATGGCCTCCAGCTACATCCATGTTGCTGCCAAAAACATGAGTTGATTCTTTTTTATGGCTGCATAGTATTCTATGGTCATACATTTATCCTTGATTCCTAATTTCCCTGGCCAATTCTCTTTTTTTAGATTATAAGAAAACTCTGAAATTAATTTACCTGATCACAATTTCATTTATTCTACATTTACTGAGAGCCTGTTAGGTCCTAGGTACTGCGGTAGCTTTTGGACGCACCAAGTTAAGAGATGGTACCTGTCCTTTAGTGTCAATATAGTGGGAAAGATTCGTTATATACAGTCCTCACTTAACCTATTCTCAGTGGGTTCTTGAAAACTGCAACTTTATGTGAAATGACATGTAATGAAAACAGTTTTTTGGTGTTTGTTTTTGTTTTTGTTTTGTTTTGTTTTTTGAGGCAGGGTCTTATTCTCCCACCTAGGTTGGAGTATAGTGACGTGGTCTTGGCTCGCTGCAATCTCGATCTCCTGGGCTCAAGCAATCCTCCCGCCTCAGCCTCCTGAGTAGCTGGGACTACAGGTGTTCACCACTACATCTGGCTATTTTTTAAAAAAATTATTTTTGTAGAGATGAGGCCCCACTATGTTGCCCAGGCTGGTCTCAAACTCTGTGCTCAAGTGATTCTTCTGCCTTGGCCTCTCAAAATGTTGAAATTACAGGTGTGAGGCACTGAGCCTGGCCAAAAATCCCAGTTATTCTCCTCATTGATGTTATAATGAAGAGACATTATTTGAGGATCTGCTGTATGTCATTTTGCTTAAAGTCACAGTTTCCAAGAACATATTGATGACATTAAGAACTTACTGTATGTATTATTATAATATCAAATGATAAGAATTCCATTTAGAAGTATGGTCAAGGTATGAATACCTTACTGTGTATAAAGAAGCTGGCCCCTTGCTTGTCTACTCTTTCAGGAAACCAAGATAGAGAAACATGTTCTACATTTGTCCAAATACCTCCCCTCAGGACTTTGAATCTTGATCTAGTGAAGCAAAGAAACTTGGAAGGAAGGAGTTCATTCTGGGAAGAATGACAGCAGTGATAAGGATGTTAGTGGCAGTATCCAGTGGCTAGTACTGGTGGCTGGTGGCTTTACCACTGTCTTCATCACCAGGCTGGTTCTGTGGGATTATTCTGGCTGTGATTCTGGCTTCCTTGGCAATCTTGGTTCTGGCTAATTTACTGACCCTTGTTCCCAAGCCCCTATAGCAATTCTGGGAACAACTCTGGGTGGTGTAATAAATGGATTTTTGACTTAAATAAAAGTTGCTTACAGTTAAGCATCCTGGCTAATGCAAGAAGTAGCCACAAGTGTCAGGGAAATTAGTTCAGGGGGATTTGGGTCTTATTGGGTTAAAACCTGTGAAAAATCCAGTTAGAATTTAAGGATTGGAAAACCCTAGCTTATGTAATACAATAGGGAAATAACTAATTTAATTATGGTTTGTAATAAACTGCAATAAAGTGCTCCTTGAAAGCCATTACCATAGACCAAGATGAAGAGCATGAAAAATTTAACACCCATGGGTTCATGGATTTCTTGTAAGGGCCCTGGACAGTTAAAGAGAACGTGAAGCTCAAGGCCCTGAATTATTGTCCTAGAACCACAGCCTGAAATTCAGGAAATTTCTATGATTGTGCTAAAATATTTTATCATCTGTTGCAGCTACAGAGCTGAGGTTGCTACACACTATTTTTTTTTTTTTTTTTTTTTTAGAGGGTACAGAGTCTTACTCTGTTGCCCAGGCTGGAGTGCGGTGGTGTGATCTTGGCTCAGTGAAGCTTCGACCTCCCAGGCTCACTCCTGCTCAGCCTCAGCCTCTTCAGTAGCTGGTACTAAAGGTGCGTGCCATCACACCCGGCTAATTTTTGTATTTTTTTGTAGAGATGGGATTTTGCTATGTTGCCTAGTATGATCTCAAACTCCTGACCTCAAGTGATCTGCCTGCCTCAGCCTGCCAAAGTGCTGAGATTATAGACATGAGCCACCACATCTGGCCAAACCAAACAGTTTTATCCCGTGTGCTGCTAAATTACATCAATTGAATTTGCAACCCTATGGGATCTCTTATTTGATAGTAAAGATGTGCATTGGGAAATAATGAGATCCAGAGAATTGAAAGGATAATTCAGGGTATGTTGAATATATAACCTCACCTGAGTTTCACTTGCCAGCTGTGATAGATAAAATATCCCTAAGTTGTTCATGTCCTAATTCCTGGAACCTATAAATATGTTCCCTTACAAAGGAAAAGATACTTTGCAAATGTGATTAGGGTTAAGGACCTTGAGATGGAGAGACCATCCTGGATTATCCATGTGGGCCCAATCTAGTCATGTGAATCCCTAAAAGCAATGAACCTTTCCCTGCTATAGCCAGAAGGAGATCTGACTATGGAAGATAGGTCAAAGAGATGTAACATTGCTGGCTTCGAAGATGGAGGAAGGGGGTGCACAGCTAGGAAATGACAGCAACATCTAGAAGCTGGAAAAGGCAAGGACACAGATTCTCCCCTAGAGCTTACAGAAGGTAGCACAGCCCTGCCAACACCTTAATTTTAGCTCAATGAGATCCATGTTGAACTTTTATACTGCATAAAGAAATGTAAAACAATAAACTTGTGTTGCTTTAAGCAGCCAAATTTTTGGTAATTTGTTACAGCAACAATAGAAAATACATCATTCAAAGAAGCTCCTTCTGCATTTTCTGATTAGAGTGTTCTTTCCGATTAGAATGTTCTTCATTTTCTGATTAGAGTGTTCTTTCAAATAACTCTCTCATCTAAAGGATTAATTTTCTAGAAACCATTTATCCTTATGCCCCCCTCATCTACTCATTTTGTTTAGACCTTAAACAATATCTGTGCTAATGTGACTTTAGGTTGTCTCTCTTTACAGAGAGACTGAATTTATTTGTGTGTGTATATAGACATAGTTGCATTGTGTTAGGTGGAAACACTTATTTTTTTGAAGTTTAAGAATGGGAAAAAATATTTCCTTTCACAATGGTCATTTTTTGAAGTATCTTTTCTTTTTTATTTTATTTTCTGGGGGATATGTACAGGATGTGCAGGCTTGCTACATAGTCAAATGTGTGTCATGGTGGTTTGCTGCACCTATCAACTCATCACCTAGGTATTAAGCCCAGCATGCATTAACTATTTTTCCTGATGCTTTCCCCCACCAACCTCCCCCAACAGGCCCCACAGTGTCTTGTTCCCCTCCCTGTGTCCACATGTTCTCGTTGTTCAGCTCCCACTTATTAATGAAAACATGTAGTGTTTGGTTTTCTGTTACTGCATTAGTTTGCTGAGGATAATGACTTTCAGCTTCATCCATGTCCCTGCAAAGGACATGATCTTGTTCCTTTTTATGGCTGCATAGTGTTCCGTGGTATATATATACCACATTTTCTTTATCAAGTCTGTCATTGATGGGCATTTGGGTTGATTCCATGTCTTTGCTATTGTGAATAGTGCTGCAATGAACATACATTAACATATATCTTTATAATAGAATGATTTATAATTCTTTGGGTATATATTCAGTAATGGAATTGCTGGGTCAAATGGTATTTCTTGCTCTAAATCTTTGAGGAATCACCACACCATCTTCCACAATGGTTGAACTAATTTACATTGCTACCAAGAGTGTAAAAGCGTTCTTATCTCTCTAAAACCTTGCCAGCATCTGTTGTTTCTTGACTTTTAAATAATTGCCATTCTGACTGGTATGAGATGGTATCTCATTGTGGTTTTGATTTGCATTTTTCTAATGATCAGTGATGTTGAGCTTTCTTTCATCATATGTTTGTTGGCTGCATGTATGCCTTCTTTTGAGAAGTGTCTGTTCATGTCTTTTGCCCACTTTTTAGTGTTTTCTTTTTTTCTTGTAAATTTGCTTAAATTCCCTGTAGATTCTGGATATCAGACCTTTGTCAGATGGTTAGATTACAAAAATTTTCTCCCATTCCATAGGTTATCTGTTTGCACTGATGAGAGTTTCTTTTGCTGTGTAAAGCTCTTTAGTTTAATTAGATTCCATTTGTCAGTTTTTGCTTTTGTCACAACGCTTTTGGTGTTTTTGTCATGAATTTTTTGCCCATGACTATGTCCTGAATGGTATTGCCTAGATTTTCTTCTAGGGTTTTTATAGTTTTCGGTTTTGCATTTAATCCATCTAGAATTGTATAAGATGTAAGGAATGGTTCTAGTTTCAATTTTCTGCATACGACTAGCCAGTTCTCCCAGCACCATTTATTAAATAGGGAATCCTTTCCCCATTGCTTGTTTTTGTCAGGTTTGCCAAAGATCAGATGGTTGTAGATGTGCAGTTTTATTAGTGAGTACTTTATTGTGTACCATTGGTGTATGTGCCTGTTTTTGTACCAGTACCATGCTGTTTAGATTACTGTAGCCTTGTAGTATAGTTTGAAGTCAAACAGTGTGATGCTTCTAGCTACAATCATCATTTTTTAGCAGTTGCCTAGTATACAGACTCATTTTCTGTTTTCTCATGAACCTTGGTGGGAAGCTGAGGCCACCTCCCAGTGCAAGGCTGAGAAAGTCACCTACTTGTTTCTCTGGACACTGTGGCAGTCAGGGAACAGTAATGTGGCCTCACAATGGCTGCCAATCAGTCACATTCACTCAGAAGGTACTGAATATGGGTGCAAATAGGAATGGTGGTAGAGAATTCATTTTGGAGGTGGCAGTGATGACAGTAATATCCAGCTTGTTACAGTGCTAGAGGACCAAGCAGCAGTGCCTAGTGCTCAAAGCTGTGTTGGGTGCCAGCTGCAGTGTCTAGCATCTGCTAGAAGAGGTGACTGGAAGAGGTGAACTGTTTTGGTAATATGGTTTGCCTGCAGTTCCGGCTTCCAGCCTCCCTTTGTCTCCACCTGTCTTCTGAGGCTGGCTCTTCAGTCTTCCCAGAGTTTTGGTGAGCTCCCCAAGATATTTTCAGTAAATTACTTTGCTTCTTAAATCATGTAGTGTTGATTTATATTACTTGCAATTAAGAACCTTGACTCAAAGGAGAGACAAAGAAAAAGATGATGATGGAGTGGTAGATTAGAACCAGATTGTCAGGAGCCTTCAATAATAATCATAATAATAATAGTAATATTTTTGACACAAGGTCTTGCTCTGTTGCCCAGGCTGCAATGCAGTAGTGCAATCAGAGTCCCTGCAGTCTCAAACTCATGGACTCAAGTGATCCTCCCACCTCTGCCTCCCAAGTAGCTGGGACTACAGGCATGTACCACCACACTTGGCTAATTTTTAAATTTTTTTGTACAGACAAGGTTTCGCTATGTTGCCCAAGCTGGTCTTGAACTCCTGGGCTCAAAGGATCCTTCTACCTCAGTCTTCTATGTGCTGGTACTACAGGTGTGAGCCATTGTGCCTGGGCAGCCTTCCATAATTATTAAGAAGTTTGGGCTTTGTCCCAAAGGCAAAGAAAACTCACTGAATAATTTAAACAAAGATAAGTGTAATCAGTTCAGGGTTCTTAAATTATCTTTTGGTAGTAGTGTAAAAGATAGACTGCAGAGAGATAGAAAATGGAGATGGAGGCCAGTTAGGAGGATGTTGGAGTTGTTTAGGTGACTAATCATGATGACAAAAAATCACAGTGACAGAGAAGCTGGAGCGAATTAAAAGATATTTAGGAGATAGGCTGTCCGGGAGTTGATGACTGGATTGAAGGGAACAAGGCAGTGAAGAATCAAGATGACTTCAAAATTTCTTGAGTTCATAGATGGACGGTGATGCCATTAACTGAGTTAGAAAGGACAAGAGAAGAAATGGGTTTTTGAGAGAAGAGAGTTTGAGGTATGCTGAGTTTGAGATGCTCTTATCTAGGTGGAGATGCTCACTAAGCAGATAGAAAAATGGAACAAGGATTCAGCAGAGAAGTACAGACAAAAGGAGCCAATTTGGGAGTCATTGTTGCAGTGTTGGGTGAAGCTAAGAACATAGAGGAGAGTCTCAAGGAGAGGGAAAAAACAGGAATATTGGAATACAAATCGGAAGACCCTATACTGACATGGAGCACTTATTGGTTAGGACTTTGTATATGATGCTGTGGGTGCCTACAGGGCCTTCTCATGACCTCTGTGGTCAATCCAATTGGCTCTGGATTTCCATACACCCACTACCTCTTGTCACATCTCATCAACATTAACTGTTCCAGTATACATCTCCATCAAGCACCTGTGACTCTCTGCCTCTCATTCCACAAGTAGGGCAGGCCAGAAGTGTCAGGGAGTGAATGTCTGTGGGAGCAGCCCTTAGGTAGGCAGGGTGAGCGCTGGAAGATGGATATCCTTCCTCATGTGGAATGACTTGGAGGCATATTCTACGCTCTCCCAGACTTACTCAGCAGGAGTAAGACTTACTGGGAAAAGACTTACTCCCAGACTTACTCAGCCACTATTGTGGCTTTCTGGGCTTCCTGTTGTCTTCCCATTCCCCCAGTGGTACTTCTTGGAATTACGTCCCCAGTAAATGACTTATACTTAAATCCCTGTCTCAGGATCTGCTTCTGGGAGAATCTGAACTAAGACAGCCTTCTTGTTCTCCCCAGTCTGTTGAGGGTGAATGATTTGAAATGTATAAACTGCTCATATCCTTCTGCATCTACTGCCATATTCTTTGTTTTACCCTCTGCCATCTTCTCTCAATGCTACCCTTCTATAATCTCTCAAAACAAACATGGAATTTTAAGTGAGTCCCCTTAACTCAAGAGACACCAAGGGATAACAGACACCTGGATAGAAAGTCCCTCTTCTATTCTAGGAAGCAGATGTAATGATAATCGTATTTTGTATTTACTAAAAATCTTTCCTTCTAAGGAGTTCAAAGTGTTCCTTATGTATCCCCTGTGGGTAAGAGCAGGACTGACTTCTAGCACAGCTGTCAATTATGTAAAGTGTAAATTACATGAAACTGGGATTTAGAAACCATCCTGTTTTCCCTTCAAGTGGCCTTCTCCCTGTTCCCTTGCACCAGGGCCCCTCCCTGCTGCTCCATTTCTGTTGTTACCCCCACTGCGTTCCTTCCCATAGTGACTTGTTCTTAACCATCTTTCAACCAATCTCCACTTCCAGGGTGACTTAATATTATTCATATGACATTTTCCCCAGGAATATTGGCATTTCAATAGGATACACTTAGAAACAGAACATTTAAAAAATGAAATTGAATAGAAAGATCTTAGGCAAATAAGAACTTTTGGTCACAGATGGTATTAAGCCTTTTGTTAATCTATATGATTTCAAGTTGACTGACGGGGAACTTTCGAGAGGAAAAATACAGGTGTTTGGAGCTCCAGCCCTTGTTTCAGGGATGAGTTGAAAAAACAAAAATGAAATGATAAGATTCCATGGAAAAAGTTCTGTGCATGTGATTACCCAAAGCGAGTTAGACTTGTGTGTTTTAGATTAAGCTTTATTGAGTATTTACTGTGCATAAAGCACTGGAGTGGGAGGAGAATGCAGAAGCATGAACACATTTCCTGTCTTCACGGAGCTTCCTTGCGACAGCTTCCCTTTAGGTCTGGGTTGAGGAATGATGACTTCAGTTCACAAAATGAGCTCCAAAATCAGCCTGCAAGAGTGGTGGGGACTTCAGATCTGACTGGGATCAAGAACGTCTGCCTGAATTAAAGAAGATGCTGCACTTCCCATCAGAAGGGTTTAAAAAGGTGTCTCCTTTTCCTTAAACTCAGAACTCAGGATGAAAGAGTATAGCACACATAGAGGGTTAAAAAAGCCACTTCCTCCCACAATCTTTTCCCAACAATAATGGTGGTGAGAGGTTACAAAATCCTCCCTGAATATATCTCCTTTACAAAATGTACTTCACCAGAGAAAGATATTGGTTGAAAAATGCACAAATATATTGTTTTCTTCTCCCATTCTCAAATATGAAACATCGACTGCAGGAAAAAAAATACATTATGCCACCGACTTAGCAACACAAACAACCAACTTCAAACCAAAGAGGGAATTTTCCTGTCCAGGGAAGAGGGGCTCGTGTCTTTGCTGGGTACAACCAAGTCTTCCTGTTAGAGACAACCGTTAAATCTTGCCTTTCAAGACTGGAACAATTGCTTTGTTAGTCCAATGCCCCAGAATGTACTCCGCAGAAGGGTTATTTTCAGAATCTTTGAAGGCTAGAGAAGCAATCATCCTGTGTTGGGGCTTTCTATGTCCCCAGGCCTTCCCTGGCCAAATTGATTCAAACTCGTGAAAAAAAAAAAAGTAATTTTTTTTTTTTTTCCGGAGACCATAACAACAATTTCCATAAAGAGGTCCAGATGTTTAATTTTTCCAAAAGAAATTTTAACAAAAACAAAATAAAAGTAACTGAGGAAGGATCATTTTTCCATTGACTTCTTAACCCAAATGGGACTGGTTACGCCAGTCAAAACCACAGATTCACTTCCCCTGAGCACTCATCTTTTCGGCTCTTCTTGTCTCTGCCTTGACACAGGTGACTTCCCAGAATGCTGCTGGCCAGGCGCTTGCAGCTGCTGCATTTAATTTCAAGAAGCTGTTTTTCAAAGGCCAGCTGTGGACAGCTGTTGGTTGTCACACTCTCTCCAGCACTCTGGGCCTAATAATAAGTAGAACATGGTTTCATCAGCTTGAGCTACATTTTCCTAAGTCAGTTAGGAAATCCCCTCATCCAGCAGCCCGCAAAAACAAAGGCAGCTTGAGGAAGAACAGGTTTTCAGACAGACATCAACCCATTTATATCTCCTGTAAGAGACAGAATTAACTGAGTTAAGTGATCAGAGTGGGAACCAGTAGTTTAAAATAGCTTCAATCTTGTCATAAAGTCATGTTTCGGAGTTTCTTTTTCTCTCCAAAAAAGTTAGGAAGCCTGAGCTTAGAAGGGGTTTCTCCTCCTGAAGCTTCTAAATTTTCTTATGATTTTTATGAAGATGAATTTCTGTGGACATAGTGAAGGTCCAGGCCTCTCTGTGAGCAGTAGGGTACCTGGACACCTACCTGGGCCTTTCTGCCATGCGGCACCATAAAAATAAGAGATGCCTGTGGGTGTCCCATAGCTTGTTTAGTTAATGCAATGGCTCATAACTAAAATGCCAGTTTAACCACCAGTTTGTTTTGCTGGTGTTTGGTTTATACATAAACATGAGTGGGAAGGGACCAACATTTTTTTTAAGTACAAATTTTATTTTTATTACTGCTGCTTTGTTTTTTGTTTCAAAGGGATGGCATGGACTCAGGGTACAACAGCTGTACTCAGCCCAGCTGGAAGGCCCCGGATTTTGAACTTCTATTTCTTAAAAAGGGGTTGTGTGTTGAACATTCAAGTGTTGTTAACCATCTCTATTTTATTTTCCCTACAGCTCCTTGTAGAGCAGAATCCAAGACCACCTCCAGCTCAGACAGATGGAAGGGTTGGGGCTGAGGGAGCTGGCAAAGGCAATTTAGACCAGGACATCTAATGAGGATTTGAGCGTCTCCCCGCAAGGCCTTCTTAGGTGCTTTTATTATCCAGGAACACATTGAAGGTTTGTCTTCAAGTTCCTCCTGTCTTCTCCCTAGCTCATGGCTTACATCATTGAAGGGTAAAGTTTGCCCAATCTGGCCTGGCTTCTTACTATATTGTGTTTGTCAGACAAGAGAGTGGAACAATCTGGAACGATAACACATAACAAACATGTACTCAATAAATACTAACCAACTTACATGTTGGATTACAAAATGATTGGAAGGATTCATGGGTCTTCCTAGGAGAAAAAACCTCAATCTCTGCGACTTTCCAAGGCCAGTTTGATTTTTTTAAAGAAGATCAAACACACAGGCCTAACCCCAATCAAAATCCAATTCCCAAGTTGAACCTGGAATGAGATAGGTCCCTCTGAGATGGGCTTGAAAGGCACTGAATTCTCTTCCTTGTTTCATATTCACTTAAATTCTAAAAGTATGTCAGATCTTTTATCAAATTAAAATCCTGAGTGTTGATTTTTTAAATACTGTTTTTTTGTAGACGTGGAGTCCCAGTATTTTGCTCAGGCTGTCCTCGAACTCCTGGCCTGAAGTAATTCTTCTTCAGCCTCCCAAAGTGCTGGGATTATAGGTGTGAGCCACTGCAGCTGGACTAAATCCTGAGTTATGAGTGTTTCTGAGTTACACTGGTCATTCAGTGACAAACATGGTCTCTGAGGATATATTTGAACCCAGATGATATAATTTAGTAACATCTTAGAAGACTGATTTTTCTAAATGATCTTATCATTTCTCTTAGACCAGAGGGAATCAAGGTTCCTGTGGGACAAAATGGGTTCCTACTGAGAACTCTGGCCTAAGCCCAGGATGTTTCTTGACCATAGGCTGTTGTGTGTGGAATCAAGGGGGTTAATCAAAGAAGCAGTATCTTAGGAAGGAGACAAAGGCGAGGCCAACTTCTTAGTGAGTTGTCCATTAGAAGAGGCCAAGAAGTCAGGGGAAAATCTATGTACACGCAAACGAGATGAAAAACAGAGATTTGCCTAGAGTGAAAGACCAAAACAGAATAAGTGACAAAGTTGAGAAATAGCCTGAATGGTGAGAAGGTAATGGAAGCAACATTTTATGGGGTGGCAGTGGTTTTGGGTGTGGTCCGCGAGAGAACCATTAAATGCCCTGACTTGGTGTAAACGCCTCTTAAATGTGTTTCTAGGAAAAACAGATTGGAAAATCAATTAACTAAGAATAATGAGAAGATGAAAACAATGAACAGGATCAAAAGAACCAGGGAAAGAAGAGAAAGTGGCTCATCCCACTGGAATAAAAACATCTCCATGTATACAAACGATTTGGTGGGAGTACAATCAAGCTCCCAGAATAAGTACTTTCTATTTTCCTACCAGTGTGGATAGACTGTAAAGGATAACCCTGGGTTATTTAGAAGGAGTAGCAGTATTAGTGGCCTGAAGGTAAACTATTCAATAACAGCTTTTGCCTTGGAGGGGAAAAACTTCAACTTTTATTTTACTTCATTTCATTTGATTTTTTTTTTTGTTGGGGGGGTTAGAATTGTTCATTTTTTTTAAATGCAAAGAGCTGTGCATAATTAATGTATACAGTTTGAGGGTGAAGATAAGCACATACCCAGGAGACCATTACCACAACCTATGTCATATATACCCGTCACCTCCAAAGTTTCCTCCCACTCTCTTATTTATTCAGATCTATACTCTTAGCAAATGTTTAAGTAGGCAATACAGTATAGCTAACTATAGGTACTATGCTGTACAGTAGATCTCTAGGACTTATTCATCTTGTGTAACTGAAACTTTGTACCCTTTGACTAATACCTTCCTGTTTTCCCTACCTCCTGCCTCTGGCAACTACGATTCCAATCTCTGCCTCTGTGAGTTTCACTTTTTTTGATTTGTCATTATTTAATGTTTATAGAGCTTTTTCTCTAAGTTACTAAGTAGGAACTCTACTCAAGATTCTGGGTGTATCAGGTGAAAACCTAAATTCCCGTTGATCTAACTTACAGTGATTGAAGATACGTTGAAGGCAGGATCCAGAAAGTTGTTGCTTCATGATTGCATTTACTAGACATTTTCATATTTGTAGCACTTCTTTCTGTCTGATATAGATAGCTTATTAATTTCAACTTATTTTGTTTACCAGTACCTTTAATATGAATCCAGTTCTGTGCCTTAAAATGCATATTGTACCTTAATTTATTTCTATATTAATTTAAACATTAATGCAGATCTATTTTTTTCTGATTAAAAAAGAAATTTGCTCATTAAAAATACCTCCAAATGATATAAAGGTATATAAAATCTTCACTAATCACCACCGGGTAACAATTGTTCACAGTTTGGGTCAATCTATTTTCTGGAGCACCTACTACATATGCTGTCTGGGCCAAGGTCTGGGGATAAAACATCAAACAGGGTACAGTTGCTGCCTGCTTGTTTGCTTATTGTCTATAGATGCTTTTGCACAGCTATGGCATAGTTGAGTAATTGCAGCAAAACTCTGGCCCACAATGCCTCAAATATTTATTATCTGGTTCTTTACAGAAAGAGTTTGATAATCCTTGAACTACCCAAAGGTGGTAGAAATAGCAGAAAAATACAGATATGAGAAATATTTAGCAGATATAATCACCAGAAGTTGATGACTGATTGGGTGTGGCTTGCAGAGTTGGGTGGATTTGCAATACCACCATTTTCTGTGGTTGGTATTGTGGAATTGGAATGGTGTGTATGTGTGTCTGTATGTGTGCACATGTTTGGTGCGTGTGTGTGTGTGTGGCAGTTCTATCTTCTAGGAGGAAAGTTAAAATTCACAACGTACTTTTGCTGGAAAATGGCTTTTGTGAGCCTTGGTGTGTGGCTATCATTATGTGCCCAAATGCATGGAATCATTTTCATTATTTCTTCATAACTTCAGGAAGTATGAGTTGCATTTGTTTTTCATATTTATTAAATAAAGTGCAAACAGGGAAGAAGGTTTTGATTCACTGTATTGGTGCTCAGTCTGAACATCTGATCTGTCTAACACACTTTCTATTTAGTCCCAGAGGATTTGATAGGAGAACAGTTTCACATTTAAGTGAAACTGAGGCTCTCTTCCTCTATCTCCTTCTCTGGAACCAACCGGGAGATGGTTTCCCGAATTGGGAAGGATCTCACTCTCCAACTTGGTGATTTATGATTCTGTTAGCTGTATCTGTTTATTTTGCTTGCAGCCAATCATATTGGTTTTAAAGAAATGTAAGTCCAGCAAGAGAGGAAACATTGGAATGGCAGAGGAAGGAAGACTTTGGGAATGGTAAGGGTGAGAAGAATTTAGGAAACCATAAGCTCATCTGGATCTGGGAGGAAAAAAGGCAGCTCAAAATTCAAAGACCATAAGAGTGAAAAAGTAAAGAGCAGAGGGGATGGGGGTGGGGGTGGGGGGGAAATGGAAGAGTAAGTTGTGCAAAACCTTGTTGAACCAGGCCTGAATCCAGTCCAAACTGACCCCTGATCTCATCCAAGTACTGTCCGGCCCCTTTACAGTTTGTAAGATTTGATGGAACCACAGGCCAAAGTGGTGTGGCCAGAGGCCATCGGCCTTGGGGAAGCATCTTGCCAGTGGGGTGATGTGGGAAGACGGAGTGCCAAGCTGGCCAGACGCTGGTGTCTAATGCTATGTAATGAAGGTTAAGTGACAGACGGATATCCACTTAACTGCTGATTCCATCTTTCCCCACCCTGTTATCATCCTTAGCCTACTTTGTAAAAGACAAATTTTTGCCAGAAAATGTATTTTAGGTCAGTTGATTTTTTGTTTGTTTGTTTTTTGATTTTGGTCATTAAACAACTTTCATTTCCCCCTGGACTGATGTCAGCCTAAAGTCTTGAGACGGTGCCATTTCAGAGCCATCCATGTAGTCATTCTCTGGAGATTTCAGATGGCATTTGGGAAAACCGCCAAGATGATGTATTGACTCTGAAGACAAGCAGGCAATTTCCACACAGAGAACCCTCTGAAGCCTAAGTGACTTGTGGACTGTGTGTGTGTCACATTGCAGAGGGACTGGACTCAAGTGGCCTATCTGTATAATCACTTGCCTCTACTGGTGAGTGAACTGGTGTTGCACTTGTTCCAATCAGCTTGGCATCTGCATTTTTGCTTGTGGGAATTCAATAAATCCTCAGCCATTGGGGTGAGAGATTAAAGAGTTCCAAGAAGTACAGGAAGCAACTGGTAGCTAAGAGGCTAAAAATTAGAAATAAATCCCTTCTTATGAACTCACCCTTTTAGAAGTAAGAATCTCTCTTTCCTAAAAACAAAATAGAAAGCAAAGTCCTCTTGGGATGTTTATTACTTATTTATAAACTTTTAAACATTAAAATTTTGTCTAACTGTATAAACACAATCAAAATCGAGGAGGACTTTGCATATTCATGTGTAGTTGTGGGGTAATTCAATGCTGTGTTGGAAGAAACATTAATAGACAATGTCTTGGGAGTGGGAGCCTGACTGGGTGGTGGGTTCTCTTGGGAGCCCACAGTCTTATTTGCTATCACAGAGAAAAAAACAGCCCCATTTCAGTAAGCAGGGGTGGAGCTCCTTCTTTAGTAAGGCAAATGACTGGGATAGTTTTTCTGATTAATAAAGCTCTTGAGCCCTAGGTTAAGGAAGCTTCCTTTGCCACCATGTTGAGCTCTGCCACCCTGAACCTTTATCCTGTCTTTGGCCCTCCCTCTACTCCACTGTCCCCTTCTGTTTCTTCTTCCTATAAATGTTTAGGGAGTGTCTATTATGTGTCCACACTAAGTAGGTACAGGGAATATGACTATGAATCAGGTAACAGTGCTTTTATAAAACACACTATTTACACTTCTGGAATTTTCTTCATATGTTCTTAATCTTCAAAAATGTCCTGTATTTAATAAAGTCTTCTCATTAGATTACTAGTTCTTTGAGGATCAGTATTCTTTTTTTGTACAGATGTATCCAAAATAAGTGCTACAAAAATAATAACTGTTAAAATAAAGCCGATGCTTCTCCTAAAATACAAATTTAAGCTCTATGGAAAGTTCATTGTAAGTATGCATTGCTGTCAAGTAAGAAAAGGAATTGTTATCTAGTGCTATATTCTAATATGCCTTCTTTTCAATGGACATGCTTTGAGTAGTTTCCAAAATCCTTGAAGGAGGACCGTCCAAGGAGTTTTGTATGTGAGTGTTTATGTTTAAGGGGTTCCAATAGCAAAGGTTGTTGTCCCCAAGGGGAGCTTTCCAAGAAGAATCCTCCATCTTGGAGAGAGGAAGGCATAATTTTTGGGCGACACCCTGTCTATTTTAAATCATTGGAGAGGGGAAAAATATTTGTCTCCAAGACTGTAATTTTCCAGATGACGCCATATTGTTGCACAGTTGCCATACCATGAGAAAGAGCATTCTTGTGGTTTCTTCACTGGAAATCCTGTAGGAAAGCTATTTCTGGCATCTTTTCCTAATGAAGCCCAGTGAGTATGGGGAACAGACTGGCCAACCAGATACAGTTTGTGGTCTCTCAGCATTTTGGAAAAGTCCCTTCAACACAGCATTTTTCAAAGGACTTCTCAGTGTATGAGGTGTTGAGTGGGGTGGATGATGAGGAATAGGGCGAAATATTAGTCCAGATCAAATCCCAAAGCAGTGGTCTGGTCAGACATCCGGACTTTCATGTGATTATTCTCTCATAAAAATAATTTCGAATCTAAAATTTGTCTTTTAGGACATGGTGTAAGTATCTCTTTTCAAAATTAAATTTTGATAGCTAAGGACCACAACTAAGTATGCATTTGAATAAAAATAAGAGTAACTGGATGAGTAGACTGATATTCAATAGCAGCTTTTCAGATGGAGTTTGGTTCCTGTGAAAACCTACTTTCTGAATCTGAGCTGAATGCCCTGTTTAAGGATGTTTGTAAAAAAAATTATACAGAACACTTTTTTGAAATAGGAAAATTATAACGGTTTTTTTTTTGTTTTTTTGTTTTTTTTTGAGACGGAGTCTCGCTCTGTCGCCCAGGCTGGAGTGCAGTGGCGCGATCTCGGCTCACTGCAAGCTCCGCCTCCCGGGTTCACGCCATTCTCCTGCCTCAGCCTCCCGAGTAGCTGGGACTACAGGCGCCCGCCCCTGCGCCCGGCTAATTTTTTCTATTTTTAGTAGAGACGGGGTTTCACCATGGTCTCGATCTCCTGACCTTGTGATCCGCCCACCTCGGCCTCCCAAAGTGCTGGGATTACAGGCGTGAGCCACCACGCCCGGCCTAATTATAACGGTTTTAAAAACTCTGGCAACATTTTGCTCAGGTAACATTTTTCTCTTTAACTTAAAAAGTTACCTTACTATACCACCTTTGAATAGCAAGTTCCAGAAATACTTCCAAATTGTATGCAGCCCTTCTCCTCTAGGCTGTAGACTTTTGAAGAAGGTACAATAGGCCAGGTGCGTTGGGTTATGCCTGTTCAGCACTTTGGGAGGCCAAGGTGGGCGGATCACTTGTGGTCAGGAGTTCGAGACCAGCTTGGCCAACACTGTGAAACTCTGTCTCTACTAAAACACAGAAATTAGCTGGGTGTGGTGCTGTGAGCCTGTAATTCCAGCTACTTGGGAGGCTGAGGCATGAGAATCACTTCAACCCAGGAGGTGGAGGTTGCAGTGAGCTGAGATCACACTAGTATACTCCAGCCTGGGTGATAGAGAGAGATTCTGTCTTAAAAAATAATAATAAAAAATAAAAAGAAAAATAAAAAAGAAAAGAAAAAAAGAGGTACAATAGACTTAAAGGGCTCTTTAATGTCTAAATATAGAAATTATTTTGTAGACAAAACTATTAGAATTAGGAAACGTTTCCTAGGCATTTCTGACATGAGAGTGTGGACCTGAATTGATCTAACCCAGTAACTGAATTACAAATGGGTTAAGCCTCATTCATAGCAGTCTATGTGTCTTTTTGCCAAGTGTTCTTCGAATACAACTTCTCTCATCTCTGTCTCTTTCTCTTTCTTTTTTCTCTGGCAGTTTCAATAGCAGAAAAATAGGAACAACCTCATGCGCAGGCCCCAAACTTGGTCTTCCTCTCCTTTCCTGCTCGGGGCTGCTGTGGGTAGGTTGAGGAGATAATAAGGTTGGCCCCAAGGGGCGGGTGTGGAGAGACCATATGGCTTCTCTGGCAGTTACTGGGAGCAGTGTTGACAGGCCTGGGAGCAAGCCGAGGCTGCGGTCTCCAGTGCCAGCAGGAGGACGGCAGTGACGGATGCAAAGCTCTGGATGGCAGGAGGGAAGCAGGGCGCCTTGAGAGGCCCACGACTCTGGAAGGTCTGCGCCTCGTGTCCAGTTAAATGTTTCAAGAAAATAACCTTGCAATGGAAAAACCCCTCTCTTTGTACTGAGGGATGGTCTCTTTTAGGGAATTCTTTACACATAAGAAAACTCTTTGTTGTTTTTATCAGTATAACTAATGTAAGAAATTGTAGACGCCAGACTAGGAAGACATCCCTTGTTGAATCATAACTTTTACTAGGTTGATGGAAGAGAGAGGATGTGTACAGCTAGCTCCTGGTTAACGTTTGAAAAACCTTTCCTGGACTTTTAAGAGAGAGGGAGAAAATATTTCTGGAGATGTCTATAGCTACAGGGAGAAAGATGGTGCGATGGAAAGTAAAGGTGTTAAGAATGTTACTTAACATTCTTAAGTAACATTGAATAACATCTTAGGGGAAAATGGATCTTGGGGCCGTACTTTTTGATTTTCATGAGTTAAGAAAGCAACAACTATTTTTGAGAAATGATTATTGATTATGCACAGGCAAGAAGGAGGATCCGCCTTGAAGCTCTGAGGCAGGCTACTGGTTTGCTACGTTAGGATGGGATGACAAGAGTTTGTCAGCACCTGCATTTTCTTCAGGAAGAGAGTGGCTCTTAGGATGACCGTAGGCAGAAGGTTAGAAGCCTGCCCTTCTGATGCCATGGCCTGGCTCCAGTACTTCAGAGAGCCAGTGGGAAGGAGAGAAGATGTAAGGAGACTTTCGATGGAAATATTTTGGTTCCCTCAAGGGCTTCTCAGGGTCACACACTATAGTCCATCCAATCTGTGGGCCACCAAAGATAATTTGTTCCACCCTATTTTCACTGTGTCACGTTTTCAACCTGTTCTGCTTCTTGCCTGGGTTTCTCTAAGCCTAGAAGAGAGATTCTCATAGAAACCCGAGAGACAGGCAGCAAGCGAAGAGGCGGAGGTGATGGTGTTTAGAATCCTGATCAGATTCCTTCCAGCCTGCATCCCATTTCCTTTTGGGTTGGCCTGTTTCCTTCAATATCCTGGATGATATAATTATTCACATGGATTGTCAGAAAGCAATGACAGACTTTGATAAACGTATCATTTCAATTAAAGTCACAGGAAGAAAAATAAGAGACGATCACAATTGTAAGTCATCTGTTAGCCAGCTGGATACATATATTGTGCTATCTCTGCCGGCTGGCCATCCAAAGAATTTTCAAGGATTAACAAGGAGAGTTAGTGAGAAGATCTGTGGTCACAGAGGAATTTGCTACATATCTTGTGGGCTTTTCTGGCACCAGATTTGTTTTAGGGGAAAATGTGAGACTGGATTAATGCCACTTGTGAATCTTGATACCTTGATCTCAGCTACGTCTACAGGCCTGAATTGAAACCTGTGTTGGATTGGATGGTGCTTCTGATGATGGTTTGACCAAAATATTATGAAATAATGGAAGAAAAAGTACAACTTAATGATAGAGAATTGGCCTCTGAATTTCCGTTTCACTCCTCAAAGTGGAAAAACTAAGTACAATAGATAATGATCTTTTTGTAGTTTGTGGAAGCAAGATTGTGAATGTGTTTTTACTCATTGCAGATCTCAGGCTTGATGCAAAGATTTAAAGATTTATAATCAGAAAAACAATGAAAACTGTATGTTTCATAGATAATCCTTGATTTTTGAAGTATAGATGTGGTCTTGGGGCATATGATATTTTCTTGAAACTAATAACTAACCTTCCAGGAAAGACTCCTCTCTTTCTGGGAAGGCCTGCATTGAATAATGTTTTGACAAGAGTGGATCAATCTGTTAAGATGTAATAACTTTTGCTCATTTAACAAGCTAGGGCAAACAAAAAGTGGCAAATTAGGCAGAGTTGAAATTATGCAAATTATAAGAGTTAAAATGCACTCCCTTTTTGTAGCCATGCATTGATTTTTCTCATCTGGGGGCTGATATGTTTATTTCCAAACAAAATGATTTGATTCATTTTATTAATTAAACTTATTAAAAACCTCCAACATTAAAAAATTTGGCTTTCCCATGCAACCCTTCACAAGCTGAAGAATATGCAAGGATTTAATTATAGTGGACTGGGGGGAAAATCAAGCCCTTTTTTTGTTATGGCACAATTAAGTACCTGTCAAACTCAGGCAACCCTTAATTTTCCTTGAGTGAAAGCAGTTGATGAATATAAAACTAATCCTACCCTTAAGGCTTTCTTTTTGAAAGCCATATAATTAGAAATAAAGGTTCATCCAAACTTAAAAGGCTTTTTTCTTTTTTCCTGGAAACATTTTTTACTTTGACAAAAGCGGTAAGATTTTGTACTTAGTGTTGTTGGATAGAACAGTACCAGTTTTAACTAGCACAGAAGTACTTGGAATCACAGCTTATATACTCCATGTGTGTAGAGCTGTGATTGCAAGAGATGGAAGGGGACATAAGTGCAATTGCTATCCATGACCTTACTGCTCAAAGTGTATTCCAGGGACCAGCAACATGACCTCACCTGGGGGTTTGTTAGAAAAGCAGAATTTTCAGTCCTGCCCAGACCCCTTGAAATCAGCACTTGAAATTTGTTAAGAACTCCAGACCTTGAATTCACACTAATGCTGAAGAAACACTGATTTATAAAACTGACTGGTTTGTTGTAGAACAGGTGAACTTTAAAGTAAATAATCAGTTGACTCTCTTCTTAGGGGAAGAAAATATTGTGAATTAAACAGCAGTCAGTTTTATTTCTTGGATCATAAAATCCAGGCAATTATGTTGCCAGAAGAATTTTTTTGAAGCTTGTTCCTACCTCCAGGAGATCCCATGAGAAATAGCTTTATCTTAAATTCTGAAATATATAATTGTTTCCCAATCTGGATAAGGAGTGAAATCTCTGGTCCATAAAGGCAGATCTAGCTTTTGGTTATTTTTGTTCACACAAAATATAATTTCCGTGCAAAAATGTCTGGTCGAAAGTAGCCACTCAGTAAGTATTTTTTTTTAAAGGAATCAACAAATATATTCAGCCCATAGCTAGTTTTATAAAATGAAATCCATATAAGACACTCAGTTCTTGACTCCTCCTCTCTTCCTTGGGCTACCAAAACATTTGCAAATACTTCCATCATGGTGCCTACTGTTTTGTGATAATTTATCACTTTTCCTCCCAAGATACTGTGAGTTATCTGAGGATGTTTTTGTTTCCAAGAGTCTTGTGCAGGGCTGGGAATGTTTGGGTACTCAATGATGTGTGTGTGTGTTTTTTAATTGTGGGAATATATATAATATAAAAATTATCACTTTTCCATTTTCAAGTGTACAGTTCAGTGGCATTAAGTACATTCGCATTGTTCTGCAACCATCATCACCATCCATCCACAGAATTTTTCATCTTGCAAAGCTGAAGCTCTATACTTATTAAACAGTAACTCCCCAGTCTCCCTTCCCCCAGTCCCTGGCAACCACCATTCTACATCTGTCTTCCTGAATTTGACTGCTATAGGTATCTCATATGCATTGAATCATATGGCATTTGTGCTTTTGTGAGCAGCTTATTTCCCTTAATAAAAAGTCCTCAAAGTTCATGCATGTTGTAGGATGTGTCAGAATTTCCCTCCTTTTTAAGGATGAATAACATTCCATTGTATGTATCTACCACTTTAGTCCTTTCTTGCATTGCTATAAAAAATATCTGAGACAGGTTTAATTGGTTCATGGTTCTGCAGGCTGTACAGGAAGCAGAGCAGGTTCCTGAAGCAGGAGGCTTCAGGAAACTTACAATCATGGTGGAAGGTGAATGGGAAAGAGGCTCATCTTACATGGCTGGAGTGGGGAAAGAAAGAGAGTTGGGGAGGTGCCACACACTTTCAAATAACCAGGTCTCACTATCACGACACCAGCACCAAGGGGGATGGTGCTAAACCATTAGAAACCAACCCCATGACCCAATCACCTCCTACCAGGCCCCACCTTGAACACTGGGGATTACATCTCAACATGGGATTTGGGTGGGGGCACAGATTCAAACTATATCACTTGGGTTACTTTTATCTTTTGGCAGTTGTGAATAACCTGGCTATGAACATGGATGTGCAAATATCTATTTGAGTTGCTGCTTTCAATTCTTTTGGATATATACCTAGAGTGGAATTCCTGGACAAGACTATTTTATTTTTATTTCTTTGAGGAACTATCACGCTGTTTTCCATAGCAGCTGTACCATTTTGTATATGTACCAGCAGTGCACAGGAATTCTAATTTCTCTATATTCTTTTTAACACTTGTTATTTTCTCTCTCTCTTTGTGTGTGTGTGTTTGTGTTGTAATAGCCATCCAAATGGATGTGAAGTGGTATCTCATAGTGGTTTTGATTTGCATTTTCCTGATGATTCATCATTTTGAGTATCTTTTCATGTAATTACTGATAATTTGTATGTCTTCCTTGGAGAAATAGCTGTTCACATCCTTTGCTCATTTTTAAATTGTCTCCTTTTATCATTGAGTTGTGGGAGTTCTTTATATATTCTGAATATAAACCCTTTATCAAATATATGATTTGCAAATATTTTCTCCCATTCCATGGGTTGCCTTTTTGCTCTGATGATTGTGTCTTTTGATGCACAGAAAATTTAAATTCTGAAGTATCCAATTTATTTTTCTTTTGTTGTCTGTGCTTTTGGTGTCATACATGAGAAATCACTGTGAAATTCAATGTCATGAAGGTTTCCCCCTATGTTTTCTTCTAAGAGTCTGGTAGTTTCATGTTTTGCACCTAAGTCTGATTCGTTTTGACTTAATTTTTATATGGTATAAGGTAAGGGTTCAATATTATTCTTCTGAATGGGGATACCTAGTTTTCCAAGTACCATTTATTGGAAAGACTAAATTGAATGATCTTGGCACCTCTGTCAAAAATCATTTGATCATGTCATGTGGGTTTATTTCTGGGTCTCATTTCTGTTCCGTTGGTCTATATGTCTGTCTTTATGTCAGTACCATGTTGTTTGGTAACTTTGTAGTAAGTTTTGAAAAGCTTTGTAGTAAGTGAGTTTGGAAGTGTGAGACCTCTAACTTCATTCCTTTTCAGGATTGTTTTGGTTATTTGGGGTCCCTTTGAGATTCTATATGAATTGTAGGATGAATTTTTCTATTTCTTTAGGAAACTTTGGGGTTTTGATAGGTCATCAGTGTTTTTGAATGCATAAATGAATAAACAAAAGAATAAAATTTAAAAGCTAACTTATGTTTAAGTTATGGAAAGCATGTTAACTACAAAAATCCTTAATGATGTCCTAGGGATGGGAAATTTCTCCAATAAAGAGATACCTTTTTCTTTACTATATGTAAAATTTTGTTTGCTTTTACTTATTTTCCTATTTATATTCTTCAAAAGAATTTGATGCAAGTTACAATTAAACGAGAAGAGAATAAAATTAAAGCAATTAAAAAGGTGGTAGGGGAAGGAGTATGAAGTTAGATGAGAGAAAGGAACAGCCTCTGTCTTTTGCGCATCAGCTTGGTTTTAAGTTTCCTGGAAACTGAGCAAAAAGAGAAACATGTTATTTTTTAGTGCTTACTATGGCCCAGGCACTGAAACTTGACTCCTAACAACATCCCTATCCAATAAGTATAGAATCAGGCTCTTTGTGTTTTCCAATCACGGATGCAGTGCCCCAGTGTGCATGGGGCTTGTGTCCCAGCTTCCACTTGCTTTGTGGTGCCCTTGCTTGGTACCTGTGTTGATATATCTGAGTCCCGTCTCAGTAGTATAATTGGCCTTCTCCATTTTCCAGTCTTTCTGAGTTCCTACACTGGCACCCTGGTTATTCTTCCAAATCTAAATCTATCCTAAGTCCAGGCCTTGTCTTACTTTTGCTTTTCCCCACTCTAGGCCTACAGCCCAGTTCCAGAATTCTAGCTCTTCATGGACGCTATTACCTTTGGGTTGACATCCTCATGGATTTCTGCCCCATAGTTGTCATCCCTGGGGAATATAGCTTATTAGATATGTTTCTATTCTTGGCTCCTTATGGTGACTGTTTATTTGCCTGAACTATGAGGGGTTCTAGGTCTCTTTACAGAAACCCTCCTGCCAGAGTTTTTCCTCTTAGATACTAGTCTTGCCCCTGTCTATCTTGCCTTGAGAAAACTGCTGTGGTTCATCAATGAGTTAAAAAAATGACAGAAGCATTTTTGACCCTTTTTTTGTACTGGGTATCAATTAAAAGCCCAAGGGATAATGCCTAATTGATTCCCTATGACACAATTTGGGTTCTCCAGGAAGCAGAACCTGAGACAGTGTAGTGCTGAGAGTAGTGCTGAGACTGTTTATTGGGTATGTCCTTGAGATCAGCATCTGTGGACAGGAGGGGATGAAAGTGGGATTGAGCTGAGGGAGAAGTCAAACTGAGTGCAGGGCCAGTGACAACAGCAACCACCTTAAGTTCTAGAGTTAAAATGGTGTATGGAGAATGGCCAGGACTTTATCCCACTCCTCAATTGGTCATTGTTGTGGACTGCTCTTGACAGGCGGTGACATTGGACCAGACTCTGGTCTGGTGCTGTGACAATCCCTGAAAAGTTAACAGCAGGAGGCTGTCTGCTGATAGTTCTCCCAGCAGCTGGGCAACAAGGCCTTCCTTGAAGGAGGATCTGGGCAGTGTGTCTCTTGTCTACCATGCTCTGGAACAACTGGGCCCATATTACAGGTAAAACCATGATTGAACTTTGCATAGAGAGGGAGTGCAGTGGCTCACGCCTGTAATCCCAGCACTTTGGGAGGCCGAGGCGGGTGGATCATGAGGTCAGGAGATCCAGACCATCCTGGCTAAGACGGTGATACTGACTCTACTAAAATTACCAAAAAAAAAAAAGAAAAAAAAAAATTAGCCAGGCGTGGTGGCGGGTACCTGTAGTCCCAGCTACTCAGGAGGCTGAGGCAGGAGAATGGTGTGAACCCGGGAGGCGGAGCTTGCAGTGAGCCAAGATTGCGCCATTGCACTCCAGCCTGGGCGACAGAGGGAGACTCCGTCTTGAATAAAACAAAAAAAAAGATGGAATTTAGATAAATTGACCAGAGAAATATTCTTCTGTCAGTCCTCTATGAATTATCTCAGAGAAGCTCTTGACTGGGGCTGGACAACAGAAAAATAATTAGAGATTGAACTTGCTGTAGAGTGTGAAATTCTTCATAAAGAATACAAAGGAGTTTCATATGCTTAGATATCAGATATACAGTTAGAGGAGTTACAGTTAGCTATGAAAATTAGGGTTTTTGGGTATAAAAATTACGTTTATTTTTGATAAGTAAAAGTAAATATTTATGGGATACAATGTGGTGTTTTGATATATGTATACTTTGTGGAATGTCTAAAGCTATTGAGCATATCATTTTTTGTGTGTGGTGAGAACACAACAATCTACTCTTTTAGCAATTTTCAAGTATACAGTATATTTTTATTAACTGTAGTTACCATATAATAAGTCTTGAACTTATTTCTCCTGCCTAACTGAAATTTCGTGTCCATTAACCAACATCTCCTGAATTTCCCTACCTGCTAGCCTCCGGTAACCACCATTTTACTCTCTGTTTCTGAGTTCAACTTTTTTATATTCCACATATAAACGAGATCGTGTGGTGTTTGTCTTTCTGTGTCTGGCTTATTTCACTGTCCTCCAGGTTCATTCACGTGGTCATGAATGAGAGGATTTCCTTCTTTTTAAAAGCCTAATAGTTTTTCATTGTGTTTATATACCACATCTTCTATATATCCATTTATTCATTGGTGGAAACTTAGATTAATATCATATCTTGGCTATTGTGAATAATGCTACAATGAATATAGGAGTGCAGATACCTCTTTAATACACTGCTTATATATTTTTTGGATATATACTCCGTAGTGGGATTGCTGGATTGTATGGTAGTTCTATTTCTAATTTTTTGAGGAGCTTCCATATTGTTTTCCGTATTGGCCATACTAATATACATTCCTACCAATAGTGTACAAGGGTTCTTATTATATTTCTCCAGATCTTTACCAATGTTTGTTATCTTTTGTCTTTGCCATCATGGCCAATCTAACATGTGTGAGAGGATATCTTATTGTGGTTTTAATTTGTATTTCCCTGATGATTATTGATATTGAGAATTTTCCCATATACCTCTTGGCCGTTTCTATGTCTTTTTATTTTGAGAAGTATCTATTCAGGTTGTTGCCCATTTTTCATTGGGTAGTTTTCTAACTATTGAGTTGTGTGAGTTCCTTACATGTTTTGGCTATTAATCCCTTGGCAGATGTACAATTTGCCAATGTATTTTCCCATTTTGTACATTGTCTCTTCACTCTGTTGACTGTTTCCTTTGCTGTGCAAGAGATTTAGTGTGATGCAATCCTATTTTTGCTTTTGTTGCCTGTGCTTTTGGGGTCATATTCAAAAAATCTTTGCCCACACCAATGGTATGGAACTTTTCCCCTATGTTTTCTTCTAGTAGTTTTACATTTTCAGGTCATATATTTAAGTCTTTAATCCATTTTGAATTGATTTTTTTTGTATACTGTGTGAGATGAGTATCTAATTTTGTTCTTTTGCATGTGGATATCCAGTTTTCCCAGCACCATTTATTCAAGAGACTGTCCTTTCCTCATTGTGTATTTTTAGCATTTTTGTTGTATCAACTCACCATATATTTGTGGATTTATTTCTGGGCTGCCTATTCTGTTCTATTATGTGTTTGTTTTAATGGTAGTACCGTGCTGTTTTGATTACTGTAGTTTTTAGATTTTCAAATCACATAGTGTGATGCCTCCAGCTTTGTTCTTTCTGCTTGCTTTGGCCAGTTTTTTTTTTTATGGTTTCATATGAATATTAGGGTTTTTTTCTATTTCTGTGAAAAATTTCATGAAATTTTGATAGATACTGCATTGAATCTGTAAATCACTTTGGGTAGTATGGATATTCTAACAATATTATTTTAATTCATGAACACAGAATATCTTTCTGTTTACTTGTATCTTCTTTAATTTCCTTCATCAATATTTTATAGTTTTCACTGTATACGTCTTTCATCTCCTTAGTAAAAATTTGTCCCTAAATATTTAATTTTTTATAGCTATTGTGAACAAAATTGTTTTGATTTCTTTTTTGGGTAGTTTATGTATAGAAATGCTACTAATTTTTGTATGTCAATTTTGTATCCTGCAACTTTAATTAATTTGTTCATTATTTCTAACAGTTTTTATTTTTTGTAGTCTTTAGGGTTTTTATATATATATATCATGTAATTTGCAAGTGAGACATATGTATATATAAAATGTCATCTGCAAAGACAGACTATATATATATATTTATATAATGTCATCTGCAAAGAAAGACAATTCGACTTCTTCGTTCCTGTTTCAAATACTTTTTGTTGCTTTCTTTTTTTTTTTTATTATTATTATACTTTAAGTTCTAGGGTACATGTGTATAACGTGCAGGTTTGTTACATATGTATACTTGTGCCATGTTGCTGTGCTGCACCCATCAACTCGTCAGCACCCATTAACTCGTCATTTACATCAGGTATAACTCCCAATGCAATCCCTTCCCCCATCCCCGCCCCCTCCCCATGATAGGCCCCGGTGTGTGATGTTCCCCTTCCCGAGTCCAAGTGATCTCATTGTTCAGTTCCCACCTATGAGTGAGAACATGCGGTGTTTGGTTTTCTGTTCTTGTGATAGTTTGCTAAGAATGATGGTTTCCAGCTGCATCCATGTCCCTACAAAGGACACAAACTCATCCTTTTTTATGGCTGCATAGTATTCCATGGTGTATATGTGCCACATTTTCTTAATCCTTTTTGTTGCTTTCTCTTGACTAATTGTTCTGGTTAGAACTTCCAGTACTATGCTGAAGACAGGTGATGAGAATGAGCATTCCTGTCTTGGATTCCTGATATTAGAGAAAAAAGCTTTCAACTTTTCACCATTGAGTATAATGTTATCTATGGGCTTGTCATTTATGGCCTTTATTATGTTGAGGTATATTTCTTCTATACCTAATTTATTTGGAGTATTTACATGAAAAGGTGCTGAATTTTTTTGAATACCTTTCTGCATCTGTTAAGATGATTATGTGGCTTTTGTCCTTCGTTCATATAATGTTAATGAGGTGTGTCGCCTTTATGGATTTGCTTACGTTGAACTGTCTTTGCATCCTAGTGATGAATTCCACTTGATCATGGTATATGAATTTTTGTAACATGCTATTTCATTCAGGTTGTTAATCTTTTGTTGAAAATTTTTGTATCTCTGTTCATCAGAGATATTAGCCTGTAATTTTCTTTTACTGTAGTGTCCTCTCTGGCTTTGATATCAGGGTAATGCTGACCTCATAAAATGAGTTTGGAAGTTTTCCCTCTTCAAATTTTGGAAGAGTTTGAGAAGGATTGACTTTAGTTCTTCAAATGTTTGATAGAGGCTGGGCATGGTGGCTCATGCCTGAAATCCTAGCACTTTGGGAGGCCGAGACGGGTGGATCGCCTGAGGTCAGGAGTTTGAGACCAGCCTGGCCAAACTTGTGAAACCCCGTCTCTACTAAAAATAGAAAAATTAGCTTGGCATGGTGGCAGACGTCTGTAATCCCAACTACTTGGGAGGCTGAGGCAGGAGAGTCACTTGAACCTGGGAGGCGGAGGTTGCAGTAAGCCCAGATGGGGCAATTGCATTCCAGCCTGAACAACAGAGCGAGACTCCATCTCAAAAAAATAAATAAATAAAAAATGCAGCAATGATGGCATCAGGTCCTGGACTTTTCTTTGATAGGAAACTTTTTATTTACTGATTCAATCTATTTACTCATTATTTTTCTGTTCAAATTTTCTATTCACGATTCTGTCTTGGCAGGTTCTATGTGTCTAGGAATGTATCTATTTCTTCTAGGTTTTCCAATTTGTTGGCATGTAATTGTTCATAACAGTTTCTTATGATCCTTTGTAATTCTGTGGTATCAGTTGTAATGTCTCCTCGTTTGTTTTTAATTTTATTCATTTGAGTCTTCTCTTTTTTTTCAGTCTGGCTAAAGGTTTGTTGATTTTATCTTTTCGAAAAACCACTCATTTACTAGAAATTACTCATTTCTAGTCTCTTTTTAATTTATTTTTGCTCTTTTTATTACTTCCTTCTATCAACTTTAGGCTTAGTTTGTTCTTCCTTTTCTAGTTCTTTGAGGTGTAATATTAGATTGTTTATTTGGGATCTTTCTTCTTTTTTTTTTTGATGTAAGCATTTATTGCTATAAACTTCCCTCTTAGAACTACTTTTGCTGCATCCCATAGTTTTGTTGTGTTTCCATTTTTGTCTCAAGATATTTTAAAAGTTTTCTTGTCAATTTCTTCTTTGACCCCTTCATAGTTTAGGAGTATGTTGTTTAATTTTCACATATTGGTGAATTTTCTAAAATTCCATTTATTATTAACTCCTAGTTTTATACCACTGTGGTCAGAAAAAATACTTAATATAATTTTAATCTTCTTAGATTTTTAAAGCATTGTTTTGTGGCCTAACGTATGACCTATCCTGGAGAATATTCTGTGTGAACTTGCGAAGAATGTGTATTCTGCTCATAGTGCATGAAATGTTCTCTGTCTGAATGTTAGGTCCATGTGATCTAATGTGTAGTTGAAGTCCAGTGTTTTCTTACTGGTTTTCTATCTAATGTCCATTGTTAAAAGTGGAGTATTAAAGACCCCTACTATTATTGTATTGCAGTCTATCTCTCTCCTCAGATCTATTAACTTTTGCTTTATATATTTAGGTGATCTGATGTTGAGTGCATATATATTTATAATTGTTATATCTTCTTGATGAATTAATCCTTTTGTCATTATACAATATCCATCTTTGTCTATTTTTATACTTTTGACTTAAAGTCTATTTTACCTGATGTAAGCATTTGTATCTGTGCTTTCTTTTGGTTTCTACTTGCATGAAAAATTTTCTACACATTTATGTTCAATCTAGGAGTGTCCTTTTTAAAAAAACAAAAAACAAAAAACAACAACAAAAAACAAGGTCTTGCTCTGTCACCCAGGTTGGAATGCAGTGGTGTGGTCATAGCTCCCTACCCCTACAGCTTGAAACTCCTGGGCTCAAGTCATCCTCCCATACCTTAGTCTCTTGTGTAGCTGGGACTATAGTTGCATGGCACCATGCCTGGTTGTTTTTTATTTTTTTGAAAGATGGGGTCTTGCTATTTTGTCCAGGTTGGTCTCAAACTTGTGGCCTCAAGAGATCCTCCTATCTGGGCCTCCCAAAATTCTGGGATTACAGGTGTGAGTCACCACATCTAGTCTATTTGTGTCATTAAATGTGAAGTGAAGTGAGTCTCTTATAAGCAGCATATAGTTGAGTCTTTTTAAAAAAATTAATCCAGTCTTTTGATTCAATAATTTAATCCATTTATATTTAAGATAATAATTGATAGGTAAGGACTTACTGCTGCCATTTTGCTAATTGTTTTCTGGTTGTTTTGTATATACTTTGTTTCTTTTTTCCTCTTTTGCTGCCCTCCTTCATGATTAAATAATTTTCTCTAGTGGTATGCTTTGATTCCTTTCTTTTTACCTTTTGTGTATCTTTTATTGGTTTTTGCTTTGTGGTTACCATGAAGCTTACATAAAATGTCTTATAGTTATAAAAGACTATTTTAAGCTGATAGCAACTTGCCTTTGATCATACAAAAAACCTTATACTTGTACCCCTCCTCCCCATGCTAAATGATTTTAACATTTAGAATCTGATGTCACAATTTACCTTTTTATTTATTTATTTTAAAATAGGGTCTCACTCTGTTGCCTAGCCTGGAGCCCAGTGGTACAATTATAGCTCACTACAGCCTAAGATTCCTGGGCTCAAGCAATTCTTCCACATCAGCTTTCTGAGTAGCTGGGTCTACAGGCCTACACCACCATACCCAGCTATTTACATTTTTTTTTTTTTTTTTTTTTGGAGGCACAGCATTGCACCATGTTATCCAGGCTGATCTTGAACTCCTGGCCTCAAGCAGTCTTCCCACTTCAGCCTCCCAAAGTGGTGGAATTATAGACATGAGCCACTGAGCTCGGCCTTTTAAAAATAGAAATTCTGAAGCTAAATTTCATTGCATTAATTGTACTAATTTTCATTAATTACTGCTTTTCTGGTTTTGTTAAATTTTTTTTTGCATTTTCTTAAAGCTTGCTGAGCTTCTTTAAAAATAATTATTTTGGCCAGGTGCAGTGGCTCATGCCTGTAATCCCAGCACTTTGGGAGGCCAAGACAAGTGGATCACTTGAGGTCAGGAGTTTGAGACCAGCCTGGCTAACATGGTGAAACCCCGTCTCTACTAAAAATACAAAAAATAGCCGGGTATGGTGGTAGGCACCTGTAATCCCAGAAACTCAGGAGGCTGAGGCAGCAGAATTGCTTGAAACCAGGAGGCAGAGGTTGCAGTGAGCCAAGATGGTGCCACTGTACTCCAGCCTGGGTGACAGAGCAAGACTCCATCTCAAAAAAAGAAAATTATTTTGAATTCGTCAGGCACTTTATATATCTTCATTTCTTTGAGGTTAACTGTTGGGAAATCATTGTGTTCTTTTGGTAGTGTTATACCTCATCAATTTTTCATGTTTCTTGTTGGATCACATTGATGTCTGTATATTTAGTGAAGCAGTCAGTTACCTCTTGCAGACTTTATGGGTTAGTTTCACTGTGGGACCATCTTCTGTGGGGACGGAGGTGCAAGGGCACTTGCCTGGTAGAGAGTGCAGCAGTTCTGGCACCAGTGAGGGTATAGCCATATGGTTTCTGTGCAGTTCTGTCAGCAGAGGTTGACATTGACAAAGATTGGAGGGATCCATACTGGCCAACACTGTGGATGTCTGCAGTGGCAGTGAGAGTCATTGGGTTTTTTGGTGGTGATGGCTGCTGTGGTTCTCTTGATCTCTTTTTCTCACACTGGGGAAGTTGTGCCTGAGGGAATCAGTTTTGGCATTGGCCTTATGTGCTCATTTGAAATGAAGGTGGCTCTAGTTTCTGATAGGTAGCACTCATGTCTGATGAGCTGAGGCCTGAAGCATGATCATGTGTGGAGGGCCTATGGCTCTGTTATCTAGGGCAGCAATGGCACTGTTGCTCAGGGGGCAGACATTCCCACTGCCATATTAGTAACCATAAGGAGGCTTGTGTAGCAACCAGGTAGCTGAGAATGGGAGCACAGGTGTGTGTAGAGTTATAGTAGCTCTGGGGTTAAGGTGGGGTCTGGGTCTCTATAGTCGTTAAGCTTGTACCTGGAGCATGGACATGCTCAGAGGGACCTTGGCTTCAGGGCCCAAAGTGTGAACAAATTTTCCATGGTAATGGCTCTGGGTTCTGAGATGTGGGCAGGCACAGTGAAACCGTAAAGCCCAGGTCTGGAATGTGGGCACTCATGGGGATGTCAAGGCTTGGGGGTCAGGGCACACACAAGTTCAGGAGAGGTGGCAGCTCTTTTCCTGGTTCAACAGCACTGCTTCTTGAGGCAGGTAGGGATGTGCAGCCAAGTCTCACTCTCTGGGGTTACCCAACAGGAATGGCTGTTGATTACCTCAGTAGCAAAAGATACCAATGCTCTCTACAGCAGGCTGCTGGGGACCATGATGGTTCCATCCACATGGGTGATATTGATAGCTTCCACCCTTCTTCTTTGTTCTCAGCTGTTTCCTGGCATCTCAGCTATGCCAGTCTTACTAGCAATCCTTCCTATGTGGATATTCTCCATTTTTTTTTTCCTCCACTATGTTGCTGTAGGTTGTTTAATGGGCCCTTGAGCCCTTTCAGGGCTAGTTTGATCTGTGGATAGCCATCTATATTTGGTTGGTTGTGGAGAGTGGAAGGATGGTATCTCTTACCCCACCATCTTAGTGACAATCATTCCTCCAAATCAGAAGTTTGATTTTATACAGACTTGTATTTTTTTGCCCATGTTTGGGAACATTCAACCTTTGCAAGGAGTACTTGAGGCCAGGAAGGTTTTTGTTGTTTTTTAAATCAAGAAGTATCTATATACTTACATTTAGACAAGTACTTCATGAAGTCCCAGAGTGCCAGACTATTAAATAATGAAAATTGAATATTGGTCAGAAAAATTGTGAGTACAGAAATGATTTACTATCTACCTCTCTCTGAAATTAGCCCAAACTGGCTCATGTAATTTGTTTTTGCATCTTAATGGATGGTTTAGTGGCAAATGTAATCTTAGATAAGTTACCTGCGGGTGGGATTTCTAGTATTATTTATTTCAAAGCTGAAGCATGTCTGGCATTAGTGATGATCTGGAGTACAAAGGTACATACAATTGCTCTTCTGTTGCAAAACTGTATCCTGCAAAACATTCAAACTCTCTCCTTTCTTCCTTTCTCCATAGATTTAAGATTTTATGCACAAAGATAGGAGGTAGCAAAATCAAGGAGCACAGAGGGGCACAAAATAAATAGTAAAAATAGTAAATCTCTTGCCTTAACCTCTTGATTTCCAATTCCACATTTAGAAGTATTCTTCACATTTTTTGTGTATCTTTCCAGGATTTTTTGTGCATATATAAGTGTGTGTGCATGCATGTGTGTGTATACATATATATATATATTCACTCTCTTGAGACAATACATGTATTATTTTATGACTTACTTTATTCAGTTAATCTATAACTTAGACATCTTTGCATAGTTCTATATACACATATACTTAAAATTTTAAAGGGTACAAAATATTTCATTGTATGGATATAGCATACTGTACTTAATCACTTTGGTGCTGAGAACATTAAGGTTGTTTGGAGTTTTTGTTCAATTTTTCTATGAACATCCTTGCAGATATATTTTTATGCCTTTGTGTGATAGCTGCCTTAGGGAAAATTCCTAGAAGTAGTATAGATGAGTCATAGAGTAGATGCATATACAATTTTTGTCTTGTATTGCCAAACCACCCTTCAAAATGTTGTATCAGTTATATTCAACTAGTAGTATGTGGGAATATCAGTTTCTCCAAACTTTTGCCAACATTAGCTTTCATCAAATGCTTAATCTTTGCCAATCTGTTGGATAAAAAAAAAATTTCATTCATCTGATTTGTATCCTGTAATTATGATTCTGACTGGGCATTGTGTGTATGTATGTGTGTTGTTTTGGTCTTTTTATTTCTGCTTCAGGTTTCATCATTTCTTTGCTCATTTTTCTATTGGGTTATTTGCCTTTTGTGTGTTTTGTAAGCATTCTCTGTATATAAAGGACATTATTCTTTTGTCATTAATGTTACAAATACTTTTCTCGGTTTATAATTTGTATTTTGGATTTTTTTATAGCATGTTTATACAGAAAATTTTAATTTCTGGTAGTAAAATTTACCACTCTTTCTTATGGCTTCTAAAATTTGTGACATGCTTAGAAAGGCTTTTACTTTACTCATGTGTTAAAGACAGATTCAGCTATATTTTTATCTAATACTTCCACAATTTTGTTATTTATACTTAGGTCTTCATCTATAAAATGGGGATTATAATAGAATCTAGGGTGTGAGACTGTGATGAGGACTGGGGGAGTAGAAAAAAATTAACTTTTCTATCAGGTATATTCTTATTTAATACTTTTAAAGGAGAATATATAAGTTGCTTCTGTAAAATAAGATATGATAAAATATACTTGTTAATAAAGATATGGATTATTGCATATTAATTTTATAATCAGCCACCTGACTCTTACTAAATTTTCTCATGGTTTCCAATAGCTTTTGGTTTCTTTTGGTTTTCTAAATTTAGAATCTTTTTTTCTGCAAATAATGATACTTATTTCTCTTGTTTTTTAATGCCTTGGTTAATATATAGTAAAAATGCTACATAATAAATTTGAAAGTAGGAATTTTAATCTTTTTTTTACTTGGTAAATACTGATGTAAGCATGGTTCTGCCTCTTGTTTTGAAGTATACAAACACAAAATACTTTGTTGTAACATTTTTTAAAACGTTAATAGATGTTCATGGTACAAAATTTAGGAAAATAAAAGAGTAAATGTGAAAAGTAGGCTAGGGCTGGTGGCTCATGCCTGTAATTCCAGCACTATGGGAGGCCAAGCAGGGGCAGATTGCTTGAGCCCAGGAGTTCGAGACCAGCCTGGGCAACGTGGCGAGACCCCAACTCTACAAAAAAATACAAAAATTAGCCAGATGTGGTGGCATGCACCTGTAGTCCTGGCTACTTGGGAGGCTGAGGTGGGAGGATTGCTTGAGCCTGGTGGGAGGTTGAGGCTGCAGTGAGCCAAGATTGTGCCACTGCACTCTAGCCTGGGTGACAGAGCCAGATCCTGTCTCAAAAAGAAAAAAAAAAAAAAAAAAAAAAAGAAAAAAGTGAAAAGTAATTATTTGTCATACCTCTTTGCCTTATTGACCCAGATCTCCGCTTAGAACAAACATTGTTAAAGACAACTTATTTAATATTGACCCAGAGAGAAACTCAGCATTTATAAATACGTGTATAAATGTAGTAGAATTCTTATTTAAACAGACCTATCTTCTCTTCTGTGTTGATATATGGCAATCATAAGGCATTTACAAAGATGTCAGTTTAGAGAGGTAGGAGGTTTCTGTGTAATCATTTTTAAGGACATACTTTATTGTTTTACCAATCAGTCTCAGTCATGTAGTTATCACTGAATTCCATTTATAGTCACCATACTTTTTGGGTGTTTCTTGGTCTGGCAGAAACAGTAGCTACACAGGTGTGCTCTCTTTATGGCCACAAAATTTCCATCCTGCTCTAATGTGTGCCTGATAGACAACACTCATTCTGGGATCCACTTCAACCATGATCACCATTCTAGAAATTCCCCTTGCCTTTCCAGTACTGGATCCTGAGAAAAATGATAGGAAAATAACATTTTTGAATTATTACATCTGAAAGTATTCTTTTTTCTACATTTCTAGTTGATTGGCAATTTGGCTGGATGTAGAACTATGGGCTGAAATTACTTTCCTTCAGACTTTTGGAGGTATTACTCCAATGTCTGATAGTATCAGCGTTGCTATTAAAAATTCAAAGTTTTTTTCTGCTTCCTGGTTCTTTGTAGGTGTTCCTTTTTAAAAATCGCCAGAATATTTTAAAAACTTATCTTTGTTCTTGGTGTTCTAAAATCTTACCATGATGTACATTGGTATGGATTATTTTACCTACTCTGCAGGGCGTTTGATAAATCTGTTTAATCTTCAAGTTGATGTCTGTCTGTCCTGGGAGATTTTCTGCAATTATTTTATTGCTAGTCTCTTCCTCTCTGATGTCTCTATTTCTTTCTCTTCTCAATATATTTTGTTAAAAAGACGATCTTGTTCTTTCATCATGGATGTAAAATCTTTTGTCTCTCTGAGGATAATAATGATAGATATTTTTTAAGATGTAAAAAATTCAGTATTTTTTTCAAGTTTCTATTTTCATCTTAGTTTTTATTTTTAGTGCTAAAAATGAGATATCTTATAATAGTTAATTGTCAACTTATTAAGAGTAAGAAATTAAAAGCTATTTGGGACCTCTGAGCATTTTAGAAATATGCAAGAAATGGAGGCTGAATGTGGTGGCTCACACCAGTAATCCCAGCACTCTGGGAGGCTGAAGCAAGAGGATCAGAGGCCAGGAGTTTGCAACCAATCTGGGCAACATAGCAAGAGCCCATTTTATTAAAAAAAATGAGCAAGTTAAACCTTTTGTATTGCTCTATGAAACCTTATTACTCCATCGTTCATCCTACAAATCCAACACTCTAATGCACTTTAAAAAACTCCCAAAACTCTTGTATGTGGCTGTTGATTGAATCCTTCTCCAATACTTAAGAGTAAATTGATGTGATTTTATAACATGTCTTTTTGGAAATATGTACCAAAGTGTTAAATGTGTATAACATTTAACATAATAATTGCAGTATTATTTTAATAGCAAAAATGGGGGAAGCTAAAAAGTTTCCAACAAAAATGACTTAGTTATATAAATTACATTAAATAAGCTACAGTGAAATACTATGAGGTGTTAAACTATTGTTAAAGATCTGCATTTAGTGACTTTGAAAAATGTCTCAAACATGGTAAGTGGAAATGGCAAGTGACAGTATAAATAGTGTGATCTCACTGATGATAATATTTTAAAAACTTCTTATGTATAAGAAGTTAAATATATCTTCTAAATATATAGAGATTTATCTATGAAGATGTTCACCAAAATGTTAACAATGGTTAGATCTGGGTGTTGATATTTTAGATTTGTTTCTATTTCTTTTTGTTTTCCTGTATGGTTTAATTTTTACTTACTTTTTTTTTTTTAACAATAACAATGTCTTTAAAGTTTTATTTTCATTGACATAGTAATTGTACATATTTATAGAATATAATGTGATGTTTTGATACATATATGCATGTATATATTGCGTAATGATCAAATTAGGATAATTAGCAAATCCATTGACTCAAGCATTTATTATTTCTTTGCAATGAGAACATTCAAAATCCTCTCTTCTAGCTATTTTTAAATACAAAATATATTCTGTTAACTGTTGTCACTCCACTATAGTCACCCTATTGTGCAATAGAACACCAGAATTATTCTTTCCATCTAAGTATAACTTTGTATCTGTTGACCAACCTATCCCCATCTCCTACTTTCTTACCCAGCCTATGGTGACTACCATTCTACTCTCTACTCCTGTGAGATAAACTTTTTTAGATTCCACATATGAGTGAGATCATACAGTATTTGTCTTTCTGTGTCAAGCTTGTTTCGTTTAACATAATGTCCTACAGGTTGATGGATGTTTTTGCAAATGACAGAATTCCACTTTTTTTTAATGACTGAATATACTCTACTGTTTATATTTACCACGTTTTCTTTGCCTATTCCTCCCTTGATGGACACTTAGGTTGCTTCCTTGTCTTGGATATCATGAATAATGCTACAAGGAACATGTGGGTACAAATTTCTTAATGAGGCGATGTTTCATTTCCTTTAAATGTACATCAAGTAGTGGGATTGATAGATTATGTGACAGTTCTATTTTTAATTTTTTAAGGAAACTTCCTACTGTTTTCCATAATGGCTGTACTAATTTACATCTCCACAAAGTGTGTGTAAGGGTTCCCTTTTCTCCACATCCTCAGCAACACTTGGTATCTTTTGTCTTTTTGAGAAGAGTCATTCTAACTGGAGTGAGGTGATATTTCATTGTGGTTTGAATTTGTATTTCCGTGATGATTACTGATTGCTATGGTTTGGATGTGGTCTGTCTCCATCAAATCTCATATTGAAATTTGATTCCCAGTGTGGTGATTTTGGGAGGTGGTAGAGCCCAGTGGGAGGTGTTTGATCATGGGGGTGGATTCCTCCTGAGTGCCTTGGTGCTGTTCTTATAGTACTGAGTTCTCACTTTCAGGAGACTAGATTGGTTCATCAAGGAATAAATCAGTTCAAGCTTGTCCAACACACAGCCCATGTGCCGCATGTGGCCTAGATGGCTTGGAATGTGGGCCAACACAAATTTGTAAACTTTCTTAAAATATTATTTTTTTTGTTTTTTTTTTCTGACCAGCTATTGTTGGTGTAGCTCATCAGCTATTGTTGGTGTTAGGGTATTTTATGTGTGGCCCAAGACAATTCTTCTTCTTCCAATGTGGCCTAGGAAAGCCAAAAGATTGGACATCCTGGATTAGTTCTTGTGGCAGTGAGTTGTTATACAGCTAGGACTCCCTGGTGTGTAGTTGTTTGTAATATTTTCTTATAATCCTTTGTATTTCTGTGGCATCAGTTGTAATGTCTCCTTGTTCATCTCTGATTTTATTTGAGTTTTCTTTCTTTCTGGCTAAAGAGTGTTGATTTTGTTTATGTTTTTAAAAACCCAATCCTTCATTTGGTTGATTTTTGTATTTTTTGTCTATTTTTGTTGATTTATGCTATGATCTTTACTATTTCATTTCTTTTAATTTTGAGTTTAGTTTGTTTTTGTTTTTTTAGTTCCTTGGGGTGCAACATTGGGTTACTTGAGCTCTTTCTTCTGTATTGAAATAGGTGTTTATGGCTATTAACTTTCTTCTGAGTACTGCCTTTGTCATATTCCACAGGCTTTGGTATGTTATATTTCCATTTTCAGTTGTCCCTAGAAATTTTTAAATTTCTCTTTTAATTTCTCTCCTTTAGTTAACCCATGGTTGTTCAAAAATATATTGTTTAATTTCCATGTATTTCTATAGTTTCTAAAGTTCCCTCTTTTATTAATTTCCAGTTATATACCATTGTGATCAGAAGCAAGATTTGATATGATTTTGATTTTTCTAAATTTGTTAAGACTTGTTTTGTGGCCTGCCATATGGTCTATCCTGGAAAATGTTCCCTGTGTGCCTGTGTGCTGGAAAAGAGTGTGAATTCTGCTGCTGTTGGATGGAAAGTTCTGTGTATATCTGTTAGGTCCATTTTATCTAATGTGCAGTTCAATTTCAGCATTTCTTCATTAATTTTCTGTCTAGTTGATCTGTCCATTGTTGAAAGTGGTGTGGTGAAGTCCCCTGCTATTATCGTAATGCAATCTATTTCTCCCTTCATGTCCATTATTATTTGCTTTATATAGTTAGGTATTCTGATGTTGGGTGCGTATATATTCACAATAGTTATGTATTCTTGATAAATTATACCTTTTATTATTAAGTAATGACATTTTTCTGTCTCTTGTGACAGTTTTTGACTCTCTATTTCATCTGATATAGTTATAGCTACCCCTGCTCTCTTTTGGTGACCACTTGAGTGGAATAGCTCCTTCCATCCCTTTACTTTCAGTATACCTGTGTCTCGTGTAGGCAGGATATAGTTGGATCTTGTTTTTTAAATTTATCCACTTTATGTTTTTTATTGGAGAATTTAATTAATTTACTTTCAAATTAATTGTTGATGGGTAAGGACTTACTACTATCATTTTGTTGATTGTCTTCTGGTTATTATTTTTATTTATTTATTTATTTTGAGACAGAGTCTCACTCTGTCGCCCAGGCTGGAGTGCAGAGGCTCAATCTTGGCTCACTGCAACCTCCGCCTCCCAGGTTCAAGTGATTTGCCTGTCTCAACCTCTGGGTAGCTGAGACTACAGGCATGTGCCAGCACGCCTGGCTAATTTTTTGTATTTTTAGTAGAGACGGGGCTTCACCATGTTAGCCAGGATGGTTTCTATCTCCTGACCTCATGACTCACCTGCCTTGGTCCTCCAAAGTGCTGGGATTACAGGCGTGAGCCACCGCACCCCACCTGCTTTCTGGTTATTTTAGAATCCTTTGTTTCTTTCTTCCTCTCTTGTTTATCTTTGTGAGTTGGTGATTTTCTTTCACAGTTAGTTTTGATTAATTTCTCTTTATCATTTGTGTATTTACTATCTTTTTGTGCTTTGTGGTTTTCATGAGGCTTATAAAATATGTTATAGTTATAATGGACCATTTTATACTGATAACAGCTTCACTTTAGTCACGCACAAAAACTCAAAACATTTACCCTCTTTTTCCACAAATTGTATTTTGATGTTGCAATTTACATTTTTTATATTGTGGATTTCTTAACAATTTATTGTAGCTAATTTTTTTTACTGTTTTGACTTTTAACCTTTGTACTAGATAGATACATGATTTACAGAGCACCATAACAGTGTAGGGATATTCTGAGTTTGCTTATATTTACCTTTACCAGTGAATTTTATACTTTCATGTATTTTCACATTAGTAATTACTATCTTTTCATTTCTACCTGAAAAACTTCCTTGAGCATCTTTTGTAGGGCAGGACTACTGGTGATGACTTTCTTCCACTTTTGCTTGTTTGGGAAAGACTCTCCATCTCTGAAGAACAGCTTTGTTGGGTATAGTATTTTTGCAGACAGTTTGGCTTACACACTTTCAACATGTCATCCCATTCTTTTCTGGCCTACAAGGTTTCTGCTGACGTATCTGCTGATAATCTATGGTCATTCTTTTATATGTCACTTGGTGCTTTTGCTGCTTTTAAAATTCTCTGTTTTTGACTTTTGACTGTTTAATTATAATGTGCCTCAGTGGGAATGTCTTTGGGCTGAACCTATTTGGGGATCTTTGAGCTTCATGTGTCTGGATGTCCATATGTCTTCCGAGAGTCGGGAAGTTTTCAGCAATTATTTTATTAAATAAGCTTTCTGTCGCTATTTTTGTATCTTCTAGATGTCTCATAATGCAAATGTTTGTTCATTAATGGTGTCCCAAAATTCCTATAGGCTGTCTTCATTCTTTTTCATTCTTATGCTTTTCTTTCCCACTGATTGGGTAATTTCAAAAGAGCTATCTTCAAGGTCAGATCTAGTCTGTTATTGAAGCTCTCAATAACAATAAGACATTTTTAAAACGTTTTTCTTATTTATTGCTTAGTTTACTTTTGTCTCGTTTTCTTTTGGCCATTTTGAAACTAATTGCTTAAAATAAAAAAGGTCTTCTGATCAGTTATTTTTGGTACTTTATTTAAAAGTTTATTTGGAGAAATTTCATAAAATAAGAAGCTTTGGAATGTCTGTGGATACCAACTTTTCATGCTATTTCACTGACCTTTATTATGAAAAGTCATTTATAAGTTAAATTCTTATTTTTCTTGAATTTATTTTTAAAATCTCTGGACCTCAGGTGTTATGTTTCAAAGTTGTGACTTTGCTACTTAAACAAATGTAATTCAACATACAACTTATTACATTGCCATTGCTTATCTGCAGCTTTTCTTACACAAGACAAATAGTAATCAATGATTATAACAAAGTAAAATAACATTTAGTATTTGTTTAAAACTTATGCCTTGTCTCCAGAGGAAACACTTCTTTAAAAGGAAGTCTTGGTGCTATATTGAGATATAGTTGTGAATTCTTTGTTTTTTCTCTGTTTTCTGTGGAGCATTTGTAGACTAACACAAAGATAAATAGTAGTGAAGAGGGATAAGTAAGAATACTGTGAGATACTCTGCCAATCCCCGGTAGTGTCTGCATCACTAATTAAATGACAAATACAAAAAGTGGGAAACAGTAATGAAAACATAGGTCTCCATTCTTGCACTGGACGCTCAGGCATTTGACGTGATCATATTTAGCCTTTTCAGCAACCCGGGAAAGGATTTATTGTCCTCATGTTTTAGGTAAAATTCCATATCCAATGTCATACAACTAGTAAATAATAGAACCTAGATCTGTTTCCAAAATATACAAATTTTTCTTTTTTCATTCAGTGGTCCTCCCAGATGGTCAGGCTATAAAACTGGAAAACATTTTGAAAAATAAATAGAACAAATAAGACTATGCATTATGGTTATTACTGGGCTTTCAAAAAATGTTCTTTGTGTATTGTTTACTGGATTTGCTTGCATGGGCTGGGTGAAATTAAGTAGTACATCCTGATATGGCTGTGCTGTGGAGTTAGGAATACATTTGAGTTTGTTCGTGAGAAAAAGTTACACATATATGTGTATATATACAAATGTACATCTTATGTGTGAATATATTATATATTGTGTATATTATACATAATATATATATTATACACATATAACATAATGTGAATAGTATATTTTATACATATTTTGCACATGTGCACACACACACAAATATTTAAAATTTTTTTGAGGAAGGAGATGTCATCAAAGAGTTCACTCAGAGAAAAAATGTTTTCATTTCCATAGTCAGTGAATACCACTTAAAAATTTTCAAATGCGGCCAGGCGTGGTGGCTCACACCTGTAATCCCAACACTTTGGGAGGCCAAGGTGGGCGGATCACGTTAGGTCAGGAGTTTGAGACCAGCCTGGCCAACATGGTGACACCCGGTCTCTACTAAAAATACAAAAATTAGCTGGGTGTGGTGGTGGGAGCCTATAATCCCAGCTACTCAAGAGGCTGAGGCACGAGAATTGCTGGAACCTGGGAGGCAGAGGCTACAGTGAGCCAAGATTGCGCCACTGCACTCCAGCCTGGGCGACAAAGCAAGACTCTGTCTCAAAAAAAAAAAAAAAAAAATTCAAATGCATAATTCCCCTTAAGAACATAGAAGAGGCCTTGAAAGAACTGGGGATTTTCCCTTTCAACTGTCACAAGCTCCTTTTTCTGGACAGTGACATGATGTTCTTCCTATATGACCTCTACTTTCATAAACATGCTCATTAAATTTTTTATGAAAACGGAATATAGCATTTTCTTTAAGTTAATGAAAATGTTGTTTCTTCTGTTTTGCCCTTAAGTTTCCTAGTTTTGTAATGATGTCATCTGCTGGGTGTTAAGACATTTTGTATGTGCCGAATATGCCTTAAACCTTTATAAAAGTTCTTCACTCTTGAATCAATAAGATGTTGGTACTTTGTCTGTAGTCAGGCATAAAAACTTGACTTTTATATTCTAAGTAAAATTCTGGTGTGATGCTTTAGTGCTTTTTTATTGATGCTGAATAATTTACACTAACTTGTTTACTAGAATTTGTAGTCTATTTTTCTTCTTTAAAGAAAAGGATACAAAATATCAACATTAGATTTTATTCTGGGTTACTTATGAGAAGAAATGAAATAGCATAAGAAGTCTTTAGAAGACCATAAGAGAGTGGGACAATGTTAAAGTCAATATTGAATGACTGTCCCTGTAAATTTTGTAAATTTTAGCCACATTCTTTTTTTTTCTTTTTTTTTGAGACAAGATCTCACTCTGTCACCCAGGCTGGAGTGCAGCGGTGCTATCTCAGCTCATAGTAGCCTCTACCTCCCGTATTCAAGCAATTCTTGTGCCTCAGCCTCCTGAGTAGCTGGGACTACAGACATGCACCACCATGCCCAGCTAAGTTTTGTATTTTAGTAGAGATGGAGTTTCACCATGTTGTCCAGGCTGGTCTCGAACTCCTGACCTCAAGTGATGCATGCACCTCAGCCTCCCAAAGTGCTGGGTTATAGGTGTGAACCACTGCACCTGGCCCACATTCTTTAAGTGAAAATATTTGTGTATATGATGCTTATTAACAGACATTTTGGCATTATTAACTTCTTCTAGGCAAGTTTTAATATTGAGAACCCCCCGGCTGTAATCTCAGCTCTTTGGGAGGCCGAGGCAGGCGGAGCAAGAGGTCAGGTGATTGAGACCATCTTGGCCAACATGGTGAAACCTTGTCTTTACTAAAAATACAAAATAATTAGCCGGGCGTGGTGGTGCATGCCTGTCATCCCAGCTACCAGGGAGGCTGAGGCAGGAGAATTGCTTGAACCCAGGAGGCAGAGACGGCAGTGAGTTGAGATTGCACCACTGCACTCCAGTCTGGAGGCAGAGTGAGGCTCAAAAAAAAAAGAAACCCCAAATCTGGTTTAAAAGTCTGTGACAAAGCCAGAATTACAATCTTCTAACCCTATATTTAAACCTTTGCCACATAAACATTAAGATGTTTTCAGATATTCTGGAATCATAGAATTTCAGGCTGTAAGGAGTTTCAGAAATCACCTATTAATAATTTGATTTCTTCATTTTGTAGGAAATAGAACTTAGGCTCAAAGAAAAGTTGAGTGGTTTTTCTAAGGCAGAACAGAATTAAGGCTGAGACATATTTCTCCATGAACACGTTTCTCCAGACTGGGGCTCTGTCCTTTGGTCTACTGTCCCTGAGATGTTTTGAATTGGTAGAAAAATGCTATGGTGAAGGGGTCAGATAAAATGAGCAGTTGAGGTCAAAATCCGTACCCGTTAAGGTAAATATTGATTCCCCCACTTTCCCAGAGTTATAGTACTCTGTTTCCAATGGGAAAAGTTCTTTAAATAGAGTAAGCCTTGAAATCCAAATAAGGTTTGGACTTCAATTAATAATAAGGCATCAAAATTGGTTCATCAGTTGTGACGAATGTGTCACCCATATGAGCTTAACACAAGGAAACTGGCTCCAGGGCAGAAGGGAACCCACTGTATTCTCTGAGCAACTTTTCTGTACACCTAAAACTCTTCTGAAATTGAAAATTTACTAACAAAAAGTAAATCTTGCGTTTTTTAAATAATATTAGTGTGAAATTGTTATTTTTCTTTTAGAAGTTTTCTGAGGAAGCACTTTAGATGAGTGCAAAGGTGACCAGTAAAGGGAGACTATGAAGGCAAATATTGAAAGTATTCATTTCCTCCTCCTCCTTTCAAAGACTATGCAGTCACAAGAGGTCCAGGTGATAGATTAAAAAATATCAGAGCAAGAGAGCCTTAACAGTCCAAATCCAATAGTCATTATGCTGTTAAATAGCACAGTGTTGATAATTTTTTGGTTATCATTAAAGTATAGAGGCTGAGGACATTCAAAAATATGATTCCTTCCATAGTAGTCATTTGCTTGCAGAGATTATATTGATTGATTATGGTACTTGATTCATAGATGATAACATCTAAATTTTTCTTTTCCATTTCAATTTTTCTCCTTCTAAAATTTAAGAAGAGTTCTTCCCATGGAGATTTTTGGATAGCTCTGGTGATATTAGAAGGTGGTTAAAGTGACAGGGACAATTCCTCACCCCGGACTTCCAGCGGTTTGTGCTATACATTACCAGGATGGTCTATTTGTGAAATCATTTGTAGCATCTTCATATTCATCTCCACTCTCTCCCCCTTCCCAAAGTTGCATTCTATGACACGACTTTACAAAACGATTTAAATCACGGACTAATGTACACGTAGAATTCAAATAAATCTCCAAGTAAGCCTAGGCCTCTTTGTACAGGGCTTTGTTTTTGACTGGCTCAAAGTCCCTGGCTGTGCCACATGGTATGACAGCTGGCAGACTTGTTTATCTCCTTGAATGATGTGTCAACTCCAGCAGCCCCCAAACTGAGCTATAGTATTACATGGGTGTTGTTTTTTCATGTGAAATCGTCTGTCAGCATTGACTCTGAAGTCAGCAGCAACTTCTCCCTTCATGTTCTCACAAAGGAAAATGTGAGCTGAATGCGTAGGCTTGGATTTTCAGTCGCTTGCTCAGATGTTGTAACCATGATGACTCTTCATCTATGCATGTTATGGCTCGAGAGGCTGAAAACACAACCCAGGCTTTGTCAACACTGTCAGCTGTGTGTGTGTGTGTGTGTGTGTGTGTGTGTGTGTGTGTGTGTGTGTGTGTGTGTGTTGGGGCAGGGGAGGAATTCATCCTCTGCCTCTCTGCACAGCCCTGTCCGAAATACTTTGCTTCCTGATTCTAGATACCCTATGATGGCTTGACCCCATGAATGATTTACTTGTCATACATATTCTGGAAAAGGCAGAATATCCATAAAGGAACTGGGATCTGACTTATAAGGTAATTTATATAACCATTAAAAAAGATTTTTAATGCAAATTAAAACTACAGTGAGATGCCATCTCACACCAGTCAGAATGGCTACTATTAAATAGTCAAAAAATAACTGATGTTGGTGAAGATGCAGAGAAAAGGGAACATTTATATACTGTTGGTGGGAATGTGAAGTAGTTCACATTGAAAAACAGTACGGAGATTTTTTCCGTATGAAAAACAGTAAGGAGATTACTCAAAGAACTAAAAATAGAACTTCCATTTGCCCAGCAATCCCACTACTAGGTATCTGCCCAAAGGAAAAGAAATTGTTTTACCAAAAGATACCTGCATTTACATAATCCCATATTTCTCAGAGAAAAAAAGACACCTGCACGTATATGTTTATTGCAGCACTATTCACCATAGAAAAGTTAAAGAATCAACCTAAGTGTTCATCAATGGTAGGTTGGATCAAGAAAATGTAGTACATATACCCCATGCAATACTATCAGCCATAAAAAAAGAATGAAATCACATCCTTTGCAGCAACATGGATGGAGCTGAGGCCATTTAACCTAAGTGAACTAACTCAGAAACAGAAAATCAAATATTGCATATTCTCACTTATAGGTGGGAGCTAAACAATGGTACAAATGGTCATAAAGATGAGAAAAAATAGACACTACGGGCCCGAAACAAAGGGAAAGATGGGAGGGAGGTGAGGGTTGGAAAATTACCTATTGGGTACAATATTCACTGTTTGGGTGATGGGTTCACCAGAAGCCCAAACATCACCATAAGACAATATCTCTAAGTAACAAACCAGCACATTGTAGCCCCTGGATCTAAAATACAATCACAAAATAAAAAATAGCTAAAAATAAAAATACATTCCTTGAGCACACGTCATGTGCTGGACACTATCTTAGGCACTCAGTGAATGACTGAGCTTGGTTATTTAACAGTATAGCCTCAAAAATCTGTATCTGTGCGAATATCTTCTATATGCTCTTCCGCCCTTCTTCACACCGGTCTGAAACCCAAGAGGCTGAACTACGTAGACTGTGAGGAAGGGCTTTTGTATTCTCTGGCCTTCATGCACCCAGAGGAGACTGGAAGGAGAGAGGAGAGTGAGGTTAGGGTGTTTGTTCTCAGGCATCTTTATTGGAAGGAATTGCAGCTCCTGTTAGCCTTCTTAGCACAGTCTTCCCTCTTTAGCTTCCTCCAGGCTGAGGGGCTATAACAGGGCGGTCATTACTAGCCCCAAGGTTCTGCACTATCCCCTAAGCGTTCCCTAAACCCTGCTCCATTGCCTTGGTAAAAAGTCCCTTGATTAGAATCTCCTCAAATTGACCTTCTGTTTCCTGCCAGCACCCTGACTGAAACAGTCATGGTAATTAATCCCGGGCACAGACCACAGCCCAGCAACTATGGCTTTCATATGGATTATTAGATTTTGTTATCTTTCAAACCCACATAAAGTAAATTATGATACCTTAACTGTGGCAAATGAAGAAACGGAACTTTTGAAGGCTTTGGTAACTTCCCCAAGGCCACACAGGGAGTAAAAGGTGGAATCAGGTTCTATGACTTCCAAACCCATGTCCCAACTCTCTTTTGTGTCCCTTTAAGTGGGTTGCTGTTCTCCATTGCTGACATTAACATGCAGCCAGGACAGAATGTCCATCATCCTTTGTTACATCTGTATCTCAACATCACGAACTCGGTTCTATTTCTGTTCAGTCTTGAGATATGGAAGTAAGAATATACAATTACTTTGGTTAATTATTCACAGTTCTGGATTTGAATTCTTGGAACATAATTATAAAAGAAACCCTGGATCATTATGATAAATGTAGTTATGTGGCATATCAATGGATTTAAGGGCTTCTTCTCCCACTGCAAAAGTTAGAAGAAATTACCTAACCGTAACCCTAATTTTAAACCCAGTTATGAAATTGGCACATGCTGACCTGCATCTCATGTGGCTCAGATGGCTTTGGTAGTGAGCATGGAGATTCTGCTTTATGTCTGTCATGATGGTGGGCACAGCAGCCAAAGGAAATTTGCTCCCACGCAACCTATGACATCATCACCTTCCCCCATAGAGAATTCTCCAGGGTGTCAGTTTTCATACTTTGATCCTCTACTATATTATTCTTTGCCTGGCTTCTAGACAGATGTTGTAAATGCTCACAAAATAGAAAAAAAAAAAAACTGAACTTCTTATAGAAATACAAGCACACTAGGAGGGAGAATTAGGGTCATTTGTCCCATGTAGGCAAAGCTTTAGTTCCTATTAAAGCATTCACAGAGTTAAAAGATTAATCTTTGATATAGATCTGGATTCATGTAACCATGTGTACCCCTAATTTTTCCCCTTGTGAATGAACATTCCAGTTTTTTCCTCCTTTTCTCTTTCCTTTCCCTTTTGCTTCAGTTTTGAGCTGAGGCCTCCTGGGAAATCATCACATTTCGAGAGTTTGGAGGTGTGAGCTCAGAAATTTTGGTTTTTAATTATTTTTCAAATGTTCCTCTTCATATTGAACTTGATTCTCCAAATCATCTTATGAGGCTACTGCAGGCATAAGTAGGGATGGGGATTAATGGAGAAGGAAGTCAGAATCCTGATGCTAAAAGCTGATTTCACCTGGAGGACAATGGATGATGTTAGTTGAAAATGAATGCTGTCTGGTTAGCCTGGGAATCTGTTGACCTTGTATATTTTCTTAGTGAAACTGCTGTCTCCCATGAGACTGATGTGAATGAAACTTTCAGATGATGAGTTTGGTGGGAGAGGGAGAAGTGTTTGGTGAGGTAGGTAATTCACAAAAAAGGTGGGGAAAACCCTGCCGTTACGGAGTTAAATCTTTCTTTAAAAGACAATGGCTCATGTCATTATAGATGATAGGGGAAAAAAATAAAAAAGTAAAAGATAGTGGCAATCATCAAAGTAGCCTTCTCTCTCTGCTGAAGAGTCCTTCCATGGGATCTGATCTTGCCTATGCCAAGTCCTCACTGCCTCACTGCTATTCATCGCGTTTCTCCAAGTTCTGATTGATAACATAACTTTCCCTGTTCACATCTTAATTCAGCATGAATGAGTATAAAATACAAAATACCATAAGGACTGCCTACTCTCGACTTCTTTTTTACTCTTCTTTCTTCTTCTATTCACTGTTTGCTGCTTTGAAGTGCTACAGCTCCCGGATTTACACACCCAAGTCACAGTAGGAGGTAATTTAGAACTAAACTCAACATTAGACCTTTGACTTTCCAGTAAGTTATTTTCCATGTTTGCTGTGCTTTTCCCTCTGCCTGTCCTGTCTTTGTGTACAGTGTAGGTTTGATTTGATTTCTAAGGTTCGTACTGGAAGTCACTCCTTTGGGTTTTTTCCTTGGCATTTTCAAAGGAAGGAAAGAATTTCTCACCTCTGGAGTTCTACTCTGCTGCAGGTAAAGAATTTAGCAGCTATGGGGGTGATAATTAGAGCCAGTAATAATTTGACTGACCTACCCTAGGCACAAAATTGTACAGTAGATCTCTCTTTCATGTTGTAAGATGGTTATTTAAATCTCTACATATGTGGTTTAAGAGATCTACAGTGTCTCAAAGTCACTGGTAAGGTGATTTAGCCAGGGGCATCCAAGTGAATATTGCCCATATAGATTTTTGTGGGTGACCTAAAAACTGTCTGGCAAAAGTTATTTCAGAAAGAATTTCAAAACTTTTAAGTATTGGTATGTAGGGGCAATTCAGAAGTTGGCTATCTCTTTTGGCCCTAGTGTTACAGGAGGAGTCGGGGATTCTTGGGTTCAGGAGGTGGGGCAGCAGCACTGACTGAGAGGACCCCAAGGAGAACCCAGAACAGAGTTCCTTCTGCCCAAGCCAGAGCCTCAGGGTCTTCCTTACCTCCTTCTTCTTACTCTCAGATTTAATGTCACCTTGGAAATGTCTGCGCAACCTGGCCCTCTTTTTCATCCCTACAGCCACCACCTTAATACAGGCCTCATCATCTCTTATTTGGTGTAATTATTGCACTAGCATCCTAACTCACCGCACCGAATGTTGTAGTCCTTTGGGGCTTCTGTAACAAAATGCCATATGCTCAATAGCTTATAAACAACAGAAATTAATGTTTTCACAGTTCTAGAGGCTGCGAATCTAAGATACAGATGCCAGCAGATTTGGTATCTGGTGAGGGCTTACTTCTTGGTTTGTAGATGGCTGTCTTTTCATCTTTTTGGTATGTCCTCATGTGACAGAAGGGACAAGGGAGTTATTTGTGGTTTATATTGTTTTTTATAAGGGCACTAATCCCATTAATGAGGGCTTCACCCTCATGACTTAATCACCTCTCAAAGGCTGTACCTCTTCATACCATCACTTTGGAGGTTAGGCTAACAACACATTAGTTTTAAGAAAACATAAACATTTAGTCAAGAGCATCAACCTATTTTTTCCTTCCCTAAGGAGTAGAGATGTTTTCTAAAATACAAATCTGGCCAAGTATCCAACCATACTTGAAGACACACTCATGTTTGCAAGTATCTCAGAATCTTTCGGCTGCTTCTTAACCTCTAAGGCAGTATTTCTTTGCCTGTTCTTCTACCTTGATACACCTGAGAAAGTGACTTGCTCATAGCTATGGATGGTTGGGGGAAAAGGGAGAGAGGAAGGGGTGGTAAAACTAGTGTGGTGTGTTTGTAAAATTTGTAACTGCCCAATGGGTTCACTTTACCTGCTGACAAGACAGAGCTGATTTACCAAGATGGGAATTGCAATGGAAAAAGAGTAACTCATGAAGAGCTGGCTGTGTGGGAGACAGGAGTTTTATTATTACTCAAAATTAGTCTACATGAGCATTTGGAGTTGGAATTTTTAAGGATAATCTGGCGGGTAGGGGCTCGGGAAGTGGGGAGTGCAGATTGGTCAGGTTGGAGATGGAATCCTAGGGGGTTGAAGTGAATTTTTCTTGCTGTCTTCTGTTCCTGAGTAGGATGGCAGAACTTGTTGAGCCAGATTACAGGTCTGGGTGGTGTCAGCTGATCCATCCAGTGCAGGGTCTGCAAAATAGCTCAAGCACTGATCTTAGATTTTACAATAGTGATGTTATCCCCAGGAGCAATTTGGGGAGGTTCAGACTTTTGGAGCCAGTGGCTGTGTGACCTCTAAACCATAATTTCTAATCTTATATCTAACTCGTTAGTCCTGCAAAGACAGAAAGTCTCAGGCAAGTTGGGTGTCTTTTTGGGAAAGGGCTATTATCAATTTTGTTTCAGAGTCAAACCATGAACTGAATTTCTTCCCAAAGTTAGTTTGGCCTACGCCCAGCTTAAAGGTTAGAAGCGAGATAGAGTTGGTTAGGTCCGATATCTTTCACTGTCATAATTTCCTCAATTATAATTTTTGCAAAGGTTGTTTCAAAATCCACAGGATGATCTTGATATACCTCCCAACTGAGGGTAGGAGAGGGCACACCTCACCTTGATCTCTTTGAGGACATTTGCTTGAAGGCACCAGAAGGAGAGACACCCCCAACTTAGCTCACCAAGTCATCTTCACTCCCTCCTTCTGGGCCACTCTGACTGACATTGCCACCACTACTGTTCACACTCAAAGCTCCTCATCATGCCCTTCGAAATCTTCTCTTTCAAAAATACTTGCCTAACTATTAAGGAACAAAGTGAAAACTTTCTAGCTCTTTGCTCTTAAACCCGTACTAGGCCTTTTGTGACCTGGCCCTGGCTTACATGTCAGCCTTCACAGTCACATTCTCCTCTCCATGTATGGGGGGCTCAGAGAGTGTCTCAAACACCAGGCTCTCTTCTCTTTCCATGCCCCTGGGTTTCCCACATAGCTTTCCTGCTACCTGAAATATTCTTTCTTTTTCTCATTAATTATCACTCATCTTTTCAGTCTGGACGGGGTGCTTCTTCCATAAACTTGTTCCTCTCCATTCCTTGGCACTTACTGATCAAAAAGCCAAACTTTGTAAAATATGTAAAGAGGTTTATTCTGAGCCAAATATGAGTGACCATGACCCAGGGCACAGTCCCAAGAGGTCTTGAGAACATGTGCCTGAGGTGGTTGGGTTACAGCTTGGTTTTCTACATTTCAGGGAGACAGAAGTTACAGGCAAAGACGTAAATCAATACATGTAAGGTATACATTGGTTTGGCACGGAAAGGCATGACATCTCGAAGGGTGGGTGTGGTAGCTTCTGGGTCATGGGTGATTTAAAGATTTTCTGATGAACGGTTGGTTGAAATAATTAAACTTTGCCTGAAGAGTTGACATCAGCAGAAAGAAATGCTTGAGTGAAGGGGAGCTGCAGAAGCCAAGGCTCTTGTTATGTAGATGAAGCCTCTAAGTAGCGGGCTTCAGAGAGAACAGATCGTAAGTAAATGTCTCTCATCAGATCTTAAAAGGTGTCATACTCTTCATATCTACTGGATGTGGAAAATACCTAGAAGGGGAAGAAGAGTCTACAGAATGCAAATTCCCCTACAAGACAGTTTTGCAGGGCATTTCAAAGTATGTCAAACAAATATATTTTGGGGTAACATACTTTGATTTCCTTGAGGGCCTGTTATTTGTCATGCAATGCTATACCAAAGTCAGGTTGGAGATGGGTATCTTACTGCCACAAAGAGTCTGTTTTATCATTCTTATGATTTTTGTTTTGGTGTTAATGCTGATCAGTTTTGCCTCAACCTCCAAGGGAAAAGCTATAATGAGGCATGTCCAATACCTCCTTTTCCATCATGGCTTGAACTAGTTTTTCAGTTTTCTTTGGGATCCCCTTGGCCAAGATGAGGGGTCTGTCCAGTTGTTTGGGGGGCCTATAATTTTATTTTTGGCTTACACCACACTATTTTAATTATTAATACCTAGTTACTTATCTGAATTTGTTTCTATACTCCAGGGATCTACGTCTATTGTAACCACCCAAGGGGTTCTTCCTGCCTGCTGCAAAAATACTGTAATACCACAGTATTACAGTATTTGCTGTAATACCACAGCAGAAAATGCTGTAATACCACAGCATTACAGTAAATAAAGTTTTTAACAGACATGAGGCTGACCATTCCATGTGGGAGATTGAGTTAGTACTCACATCATCTCCCCCGAAGCTTGTAGGTTAGGGGTTTTTCAAAGTCAGTTTGTGGGAAAAGATGGGGGTGGTTAGGCTTGCTGCTGATTGGTTGGGGTGGAGATGAACTCATAAGGGGGTCAAAGATGTCCTCTTGTGTTGAATCACTTCTGAGTGAGGTCACAAGAGCAGGACTGGCAGACATGTAAAAATCCTGAAAAGGAATTTCAAAGGCCAACCTACAATACCGGTATTATCTGCAGGAATGTCTGACAATGTATGTCTATATCTTAGCAGAACTCAGATCCCTCTCTTTCCCCAGCCTGATGGCCTTTGATTAGCTTTACAAAGACAATTGAGTATTGGGGAAGGCCCAATATCATTTAAACTATAAACTAAGTTAGCTCAGCCTAAGCCCAGGAATGATTAAGGCAGCTTGAAAGCTAAAGGCAAGAGTTGGGGTGGGCCAGGTCAGATCTCTTTCACTTTTATAATGTTTGCAAAGGCATTTCACTGTCTTTCTTATTGTTGACTCCTAGGCATTTAGCCCACCATACGGTACATACTAGATGGTTAATACTTGTTTATTATATGAATAAATGGGGAGGACAAGAGGGAAATAAACAAGGATGATGCAAGAAACATGAAATTATTCAAAAAACACGTACCTGATCCTCTCCTAGCTTCTTTTCTCACAAGATTTGAAGCCTGTGACTCAGTCTACATCTCGTTTTAGTTTGCTACATTCTAGTATCAAAGGGTTGGTATGATTGTGGACAGTTTGTGTTTGCTAGTTCCCCTCTTCTATACTGGGTGGGGGGCACTGTTTTACTTCTCTAGCATTCAGGAATGAATCTCCAAGATATTTTGCTGCTTTTATAATAAGGAGCTTCTTATGTTTTTCATGAGGTGTAGCTTTTCTTTTGCACTCTCGGGATCTGTCATGAGAAGAGCACACTCTCTGTGCTATTCCCCCTTCAGCCTAGGCCTCACAGCGAAGACTTGTGGGATAGACTAGATAGAGCCCAACTACAGCCTGAGTCAGAGCCACCCAGCTGACCTGCAGTCCTGAACGTAAGAAGGCAGATGTCTTTTGCTATAAGCCACTAAGATATTTGGGTTTGTTACCTGGCATTATTGCAGCAATAAATGACTAATACAACGTCTGCAGTATAGGAAGTAAAGAGCTCTCATTGGCCCCAAATAAAATACATACTTAGAAACATAAGAACTGTGGTTGATACAGTGGATTGCCTCACTCATCATCCATTCCAACCTCATTCTAGAATCCTAGAGTCTGGAAGCCACAAATTACACTTCCCAGATCCTCTTACAGCTAGGTTTTCAAATGTAACTTAGGTTCCATCAATCAGATGTAGTTGTATGAAACATGAATTCAGAACTGAGTTAAGCAAGGCACCCATTTTTTGTTGGTGCAGACTATGGCAGAAGCTTCCTTACTTGGCAACTTTCAGCACAGGTGGGGGCAACATTGTTTACCAAGGGGCGTCTTGTGATGCTGGGGACTGGGAGGTTCTCCTAGATCCTCTGCGTAGTCTGCTCTTCCAACCCTTCCAATGTTTTTGTGGACTACATACCTGATATTGTAGCATAAATTCCTTTCTTCTTAGTTAGAGTGATTTCTGTTGTCAGCTACCAAAGTCTAACTGATAGAAATCATACAGCCAGAATTTCAAACTATAAACCCATAAAAATCATATTGTAAGAATTTCAATCTAAAAATTAAAGACTGATTCCTCATAGCTTCTTAATCACCTATGGGAAAAAATATAAGTTCAGCCTGATATACAATTCACAATTTGGCTCCAACCTACTTTTCCAAACTCTTCTCTTACATCCTTTCTCAACTGTTACAAGCACTAGTCATACTGTGCTGCTAGACATACCCAAAGAGCAACACACTTTTCTGTGCCTTGGGCATGAAGTTTTCTCTTCCATGCAGTTACCTTTTAACTCCTTGTTTTGTTTATTCAGCAAATGTTTATCGATTGCCTGCAATATGCCATGTCCTGTGCTAGGCAATGAAAGTACAAAGATAAATAAACAAGACCCCTATATGGAAGGAGATCATAGTCTAGTGTGACAGACTAAAATACCAATAAATAATTATAATAAATCTTGTTAAGTGCTAAGATATGAGTTTGAAAAAAAAAGAAAACATTCTGGGACAATGAAAAATAATCAGAGGCTTGTTTACCTGAAGAATTGGTAAACGTTTCCCAGAGAAGGTAATCCTGGAGCTAGGGTTTATAATGTGAATCGTCTTAGTCAGTTCAGGCTATATAACAATACCGTGAACTGGGTGGCCTAAGCACACGCATTTATTTCTCACAGTTCTGGAGTCTGGGAGGTCCAAGTTCAAGGCACCGGCAGATTCAGAGGTTGGCAAGGGTTCCCTTCCTGGCTCACAGAAAGCCATCTTCTTGCTGTGAACTCACATGGCAGAAGTGGGTGAGACAGCTCTTTGGAGTCCCTTTTATAAGGGGACTATTCCCATTTCTTAGAGTTCCATCCTCATGACCTAATTACCTACCAAATGCCCCACCTCCTAGTACAATCCCCTTGGGTTTAGGAGTTCAACATATGAATTTTGCGGGGAACACAAATGCTCAGTCCATGGCACGAGTTGTGTAGAAAACTGACCAGGTGTAGCATATGCCAGGCAATGATGAAGAGCAATTCAGGCTTTCAGAGTAGAGGAGTAAAACAAAATTAGACCGCATTTGCATTTCAATTGTAAATCACTTTTTAAAGCAATATTATGGAATCTGGCAAGCAAGAGAGTCAGTGGAGGTTTTTCTATAAGGAAGTAATGTGATTAAATTATACTGTCATGCTTATTCTGGTGGCCACATAGAACATGGACTGGAATGGAAGAGACTGATGACCAGGATATAGTTTAGGAGGTGGTTGCAATGCAGTGAGACTCTGAGCTAATTCAGTAGCGGAAGGGGGTGGAGAGAGAGATCAGTTGTTGGAAATGTGTTTCTGAGATAGAATGTATAGGACCTGATAAACCATTAGATCTGAGGAATAAGAGGAGAGAGGAATTGGGATTCTGATGTTTCTAGCTTTCATCATTGGCTAGATGTGTGCAAGCACTTGGTAACATTCAATAGATATTTATTGAGAAAATGACTGCAATTGGCTCTACTCACCAAGAGAGAATATAAGAAAAGAATCAAGTGTGTGTGTGTGTGTGTGTGTGTGTGTGTGTGTGTATGCATGTTGGAGCAGGGGGAGGAAAAGGTGATGTTTTGTAATGTTCCTGCGTTTTGTCCACTTGCTTATTGATAGTAGACAGAATAATTCTGGGGAGTGATCAGAACTGGAGCTATGTATTATATTTGGATATCAAGAGCATATAGGAAGATAAGAGTAGGTAATATTGCCCAGGGTTAGTGTATAGAGAGAAGAAAATTGGTCTAGGGATAAATGTTGGGGAATGCCAATATAAAGGGAAGATAGAGTGGGAGGAATCAGAGTAGGATACAGGGAAAGAATCCAAGGGAGAAAACCATTTTAAGAAGATGGCATTTGGGATATCAACTGTAGCTGAGTAAGAGTTGTAAAGTGTCCAGTGGATTGAAAACTAGGAAGAGCAGCTTGACAAGAGCATGCTCCACTGTAGTTGAGGTTGGATGGTAGTGGTGTGAATAGGATCTGAGAGTTGGAAAAGGATCTGAGAGTTAATATACTTACATGTTTGGGCTTGAGTGAAAATAGCAGGAGAGGTAGGGTAGTTGTTCTAGGGAGGCTAAGGATAACAGGAAGATATCTTCTTTCTTTTAACTTTTTGTTTTTTTCGAGACGGAGTCTCACTCTGTCGCCCGAGCTGGAGTACAGTGGTGCGATCTCAGCTCACTGCAACCTCCACCTCCCAGGTTCAAGTGATTCTTGTGCCTCAGCCTCCCAAGTAACTAGGATTACAGGTGTGCCTCACCATGCCCACCTAGTTTTTGTATTTTTAGCAGAGACGAGGTTTTTGCCACGTTGGCCAGGCTGGTCTGGAACTCCTGGCCTCAAGTGATCCATCTGCCAAGGCCTCCCAAAGTGCTGGGATTATGGGCATGAGCCACCACACCCAGCCAGGGAAGATATTTTCTAGAGGAGAATGAAAAGACAGGATATAACAAAACTACTGTTCCTACCACCATCAATACCATCACCACCTCTGCCAACACCACCATTAATTAAAGTAAAGATACATTGCCTTGCTGGGCGTGGTGACTCACGCCTATAATCCCAGCATTTTGGGAGGCTGAGGCGGGTGGATCACCTGAGGTCAGGAGTTTGAGACCAGTCTGACCATCATGGAGAAACCCCGTCTCTACTAAAAATACAAAATTAGCCAGGCGCTATATCCAGTCCCTCAGGACGCCCTGTCAGTTTTACCTCCCACGCACCCACCTTTTACTTCTGTTCACTTCTTCTCCAACTTTGCCATCGTTACCTTAGTTCAAACTATCATCACCTTCTTCCTGGACTCCTATGTAACTCCTAGCTAGTTTTACTCTAGCCCTCTGGTCGCTACACAGTAGCCGGAGTGAGTTTTCTATTGGAAATCTGGTCACACCACATCCCTTCTTAAACTTCCTAGGTGTTTCTTCACTGCCTTAACACAGCATGGAATGTTTCAGTCGTGCCTCATCCCCTTGTCTTTTCTACACCAATCACAGTTACCTTTCCGTTTCCTTTTTTTTTTTTTTGAGACAGAGTCTTGCTCTGTTGCTCAGGCTGGAGTGCAGTGGCACAATCTTGGCTCACTGCAAGCTCTGCCTCCCGGGTTCATGCCATTCTCCTGCCTCAGCCTCCTGAGTAGCTGGGACTACAGGCGCCTGCCACCATGCCTGGCTAATTTTTTTTGTGTTTTTAGTGGAGACGGGGTTTCACTGTGTTAGCCAGGATGGTCTCGATCTCCTGACCTCATGATCTGCCTGCCTTGGCCTCCCAAGTGCTGGGATTACAGGCATGAGCCACCGTGCCTTTTAAGAACACTTGCCACAGGGCCTTTGCACATGTAGTTTCCTATTCTTGGAGCACATTTTCCTTCCCTCTTCACCACAGTCAATTTTTACTCTTCTTTCAGATCTCATCTCTCGCACTGTTTTCTCAGAGAAGCCCTCGTCAACCTCCTTGACTGAGTCAAACCTCCCCATTTTAGGTTTTCATAGCCCTGGATAACTTTCCTTTACAGTACTTGTCACAGTTTTACATTTTTGTCTCTCCCTCCACCTCTAGACTATAATCTCCAGAAAGAAATGAACTTGTCTGTTTTTACGCCTCATTATCTTACCCCAGCAATTAGCATATTGTTTCACACACAGTAGATGACTAATATTTGTTCAATGAGTGAATGGTTGAATACATGAATGAATCAAAGCATTTATCAATTGTCGGTCATACTATATACAAGATTCCTTCATTAGATAAGAATGCTATTAGATGATTTATAACATTCCTTCAACCTTTTAGGCTGTTTTCCGCATGAGGGAAAATCCATCTTTAGATTATACCTGTCATTTCTTCATGCCATATAGTGTTTCTTGCACCAAGAGACTATGTCATTTAGTCCTTTGATGTTCAATCATGTGATTAACATAGTTATTCAATTCTAGGAGACAGAGAGGGAATTTGACTTAGATATTCTGAGAACAATTCCTCAAGTTATATTCAGAAAAAAATAAAAATAATCATTTACAAGGATAGATAAGCAATCCCTTTAAAGAAGGAGTGTCAATGATTTGGAAAGGCCAAATAGCAAGATGTGTCAGTCATGATATGAATTTAACTGTCAAGCAAAAAAGAAAATACATTATAGCAAATACTCCAGTACCAATAACACATTTTTTTTTCACTGTTGGAAACCTTAGGTTTATGAAAGGACCTGTGTATGAACCAATAGCCCACTTTTAAAATTAAAGGCACAAGGGGATATTTTTAGGATAATATGTTTTGATAAGACATTTCTGAGAATTGAATATATATATATATAAACAACTTCATTAGTTGGGGAAGAAGTGTCTATTTTATTCTTTGCAAGATCTAGAAAATATCTCGTGTTGTAGCGTATACTGAGTACTAAAATGTTATTGAATTATAGAGGAGAAATGTACAATAGAAAACAGCTCTCCCTTTGAAGGACAATATGGATGAAAGCTGTGGCAGTTGTTTTCTCTTAAGCTCTTTGCAACCTACTCTCTCTCTAAAGGGTTAGCTCAATCTCACTTAAAGTATTCTGTATTTAGAGGCATAGGTACTGAACTTACCATAAAGCAATTTACCGCGTTGAATTGTTTCTTATATATCTTCCCATACCCCAGACCGCCCCATCCCAGAAGCTTGTGTGGTGTTGAGACCCTGTCCGTCTTGATTGATTACAGTTTGTAGCTTTTCATAATGGTAGTTTGGAGATATTCAGTTATAACTGACACCTGTGAAAACGAAAACCAGTCCCTCATTTTAAGGAACAAATGTTTTTCATCATAGATATTATAATTTTAAAGAAAACTATAACTTTAAACCTCAAAAACTTTTCTTTCTTATTTTTTTTTTTATCTTGTAAGTGCAGAGGACTCAATTGCAAGGAGAAAAAAGAGAGGCGGAGGGGGATCCTACCCTTCCTGTAAGTTGGTACCTAAAAGATGTATCAACCAGTTGCACTGTTCCAAATTAGGACTTTCTTTAGTTCCTAACTCAAGTAAACAATCTATTAACACCACAATAAACAGGCAAGTTATTTACGACATTATGAGACAAGTAGAAAATTGAATGCTATTGCAGGTTCGCATCTCTGGAAAGTAGACTCTGAGACAAAGATTGACATGCAGGACATTTACTGGGGAGTGCTCCTGGGATCAACACCTGCGGCTGGTGGATGGGAGGCAGCAGGATTGGACAGACGGAGAAGTTGGACTAAAATGCAGTTGCCACATGTCCTCTGCTGATGGACCCCACTGGAAACACTGAGGCCCAGTTGTCTCCTCAGTGGAGTGCCACGTTAGGGTATGGATCTTTAATCATGCATCAGGCAGTCACCGAATGTGGGCTGCCCCAGGGAAAGGCGCATGACCTTGAGGGAAAAGGCTCAGAAGCTGAGGACTGTCAGCCAGTAGCACAGCCAGCCGCTGAGGCATCAGCCCTTCAGTCATGAAGGAATTGCTGGGCAATGAAGCACAGCCTGTATCACCAATGGGGTGTGTGTGTGTGTGTGTGTGTGTGTGTATGTGGTGGGGGTGGGGGCTGTTGAAAACATCAAATAATTACTTTTTGTTTTCCTTTAGGTGTGATGATTTTATTATGGTTATGTTTTAAAAACAAGTTCTTATCTTTTAGCAATAGAGGCCACACTATTTACTAGTGAAATGATATCACAGATGGGATTTACTTTAAATAAAATAATATTGGGGAGGATGTGGGGAGGAGTGGGACTCTAACTAAAATATGAATTGATCATGGTTGAAGTTGGGTGATTGGTACATGAGCTCCATTATACTGTCCTCTCTACTTCAGTATATTTTGACTTTTTTCCTAATTAAAAATGTAGAAAAAAATACGATTTAAAAAATAATTTAGGAAACAAGTCTGCAGTTAATAAGGCATCTCAGATGAGATTTCTATGAATAAGGGTTGTTGCTCGTCTGAATAAGAGTCTTTCTTTTTACATAAAATGTAATTAATTAGAGGGATATTTCTGTCCTAATTTCACAGAGAAGGGAGTAGGAAAAAATAGAGATGAATTTTGGTTTGAATGAAGGACAAATGCCCTAGAAAGTAAAGAGTTATTAAAAATCCTCTTAGATTCCTGAGAAAGTGTTGTGGGCATCTTACATACATCCTTCTGAGAAGCCTCTTGTGAAATTAGACAGAAGGCACTTGGGGTGGTTGTAGCCGTCCAGCTGCGTTTCATGTTCTAGAGTGTAGCTGTTGCTGTTTTTTTCCCTTCCTTTTCAACACATGGTAACTTTTTTCCCCTTTGAAGAGAAAAATAGCTTTTATGTGTGCCATGAACAAAAAATAATTTTTGTTCTTGGTAACAAAATATTTGTATATCCAGTTTCAGAACCGGTGATAAAGAAAGCCAAGTTAAAAATAACAGAACACTCACAGAAATAGAGGGCAGAATTGTGGTCACTAGAGGCTGGGAAGTGTAGGGGGAGGAGGGCACAGAGCGAGGTTGGGGGACAGTTGCAAAGTGACAGCTAGATGGGAGGAATACGTTCTAGTGCCCTCTAGCACTGTGGGGTTAACATGGTCAACTCTACTGTATATTCTCAAAAAGCTAGAAGAGAGGATTTGAATGTTCTCAACACAAATAATAAATGCTTGATATGATGGATATACTAATTACCCTTATTTGATCATCACAAATTGTATATATTCATGGAAATATCATTCTGTATCCATAAATATGTACAATTATCATGTGACAAATGATAAAAACCCACAGAGCATTAACTTCTACATGTTATTTTTTAGGATAAAAATTCATACATATAGCGTATTTCCAGACTGTGCTGTTTCTAACTTCTGTCTTAGTACCTGCACTAAAGCACCTTACCATCGTTAGGAAGTGAAGTGAATCGTACTAGCTGCCGACAATATTACCTTGAGCTCTGTTCAGCTATTGTGATTCAGTAAGAAGACTTTTTATGTGTGTGTGATATGGAAAAGCATTTTTTTAAAAAAAGATTAAATTAAGTTTGTAATTGACATAACAGTTTCAAATGGCATGATTAACTGGATTTGCGTATATCATTAATAACCAAAAAAATATACCACATTGCCCAGGCTTCATGTCATTCCACGTGGTGGACTTGTCTTCACACTGAAAGGATAAAAGAACATCTGTTCCTTGGCAGCTTTGGCCTCCCTGGGGCCCAATTTGGCCCTCCCTATTTGGACCAGATTCCTACCAAAATGGGATGTGGGCCTTGCATCCTCTAATTAATCTTGCTATGTTTCTTGCTGTTTGCATGGCTACTTTTCTTCTAACCTTCACTTTGGGCCCTTGTCTCAGATGTTATGCCAAGATAAGTTGAGAGAACCTATTGGTAGGCCAGGAGAAAATCCAAAGGTCTCGTGGGTTTTCTGAAGCATTAAGGTTTTAGCCAGTGCTAAGTAGAGTAAAAGCAGAATATTAATGCTAGTGCTCTAGAAATCTCCACTGAACCAAGCATTGCTAATATTTCACTGCCGCCATTATTACAGATACTTGGTCAGTCATTAATGGGGAGGTTTGTTCTCTTCACAGCATGGCAATGAGTGGCTCCATCCTTCCAAAAGTGGCTCTTTCACTCAGCAGTGGGCCAAGCAGTACTTTGTGAACAGGCATGGTCTGGTTCCTCGGTGGTGCTATGGCCACTCTCATACTTCTTTTCCTACTTCTGTTCTTTCTACTTCTTTCTGCCATTTTCCTTTCTTTCACTTTCCTTCTTTTACCCACATTCTCTTGTCACATCATCTTTCCCTACACCATGCATCACTTACCCATAAGCCTGGCTGAAAGCCAAAATGTGAAGTCAAATAATATGTTTTGGGCTCCCTTTCTTTCTCTTTTATTCCACATGCCTCCTCACTGTCAAAAGTGCTCTCTTCACCCTCTCTCCTAACAAAGCTTCCTGGCAGGTAAAGGACTGCTGGACTCTTGGAAACACTGAGAGGTAAATAACAGTGCTGAGTTTCCCACCCAGTGGCATTTGTATTTTAACAATTGCCCTCACTGTTCCCATTTTCACCCTTGACCCTCCTCTTCGTTACTTATCCTTTCTACCTTTCCTTCTCTTCCTTCTTCTTTCTGGTTGCTTTTGTATTATGCTTTCTCCAAACTCTTCTTACCAAGTACTTGCCTTAATACCTTCTTCTCATTTTTGCCCACAACATGCTCTTAGGTCTTCTCTGCTTACAACGTCACTACTTCTAGAGTCCAGAGTAGCTCATTATCTCTCGAACATGTTTACCTTCTTTGACCTTCATGGCCTCCTAATACCTGTCAACTTTTAAAAATCTGTGCATGTACTACTCAAAGCAATCTAGATTCAATGCAATCTCTATCAAAATACCAATGACATTTTCACAGAAATATTTTTAAAATCTTAAAATGTATGTAAAACACAAAAGAGTCTGAATAGCCAAAGCAATCCTGAGCAAAAATAACAGAACCAGAGGCATCACACTACCAGACTTCAAAGTATACTACAAAGCTGCAATAACCCAAACAGCATGGTACTGGCATAAAAATAGACACATAGAAGAATGGAAAAGAATAAAGAACCTAGGAATTAATCCATGGATCTACATCCAACTAATTTTTGACAGGGACACCAAGAAATTTTATGGATAAAAGGACCATCTCTTCAATAAATGGTGCTGGAAAAACTGGATATCGATATGCAGAAGAGTGAAGTGAGACCCTCTACCTCTTGCCATATACAAAAACCAACTCCAAATGAATTAAAAACTTAAATGTAAGATCTGAAACCATGAAACTACTAGAAGAAAACATAGGGGAAATGCTTCAGGATATTGGTTTGGGCAAAGATTTTATGGATAAAACCCCCAAAGCACAGGCATCAAAAGCAAAAATAATCAAATGGGATTATCTTAAGCTAAAAAGCTTCTGGACAGCAAAAGAAACAACCAAGAGTGAAAAGACAACCTGCGGAAAAAATATTTGCAAACCATTCATCTGATAGGGGCTCAATATCCAGAATATACAAGGATCTCAAACATGTCAGCAGCAAAAAACCAAACCTGATTAAAAAATAGGCCAATAGATACATGAAAAGAATGTTCAATATCACCAATCATCAGGGAAATGCAAATGAAAACCACAATAAGTTATCTCACCCCAGTTAGGATGGGTATTATCAAAATTGACAAAAAAACAACAAATGTTGGAGAGGATGCAGAGAAAAGGGAACTCTTATTTACTGTTGATGGGACTCTGGCCCCATTCTCCTTGCTAAACTAGCACAGCCACTATGAAGAACAGTATGGAGGTTTCTTGAAAAACTACAAATAGAACTACCACATGATCCAGCAATCCCACTGCTGGGCGTTTATCCAAAGGAAAGAAAATCAGTGTATCAAAGAGATATTTGTACCCCAATGTTTATTTTAGCATTATTCACAATAGCCAAGATATGGAATCAACCTAGGTGTCCAACAAGAGATGAATAGATAAAGATAATATGGTATATCCCCAATGGAGTACTATTCAGCCATATAAAAGAATGAAATATTGTCATTCATGGCATCATGGATGGAACTGGAGGACATTATATTTAGTGAAATAAGCTAGGAACAGAAAGTTAAACATCACACGCTCTCACTCATATGCAGGAGCTAAAAAAGTTAATCTCAGGGCGGGCACAGTGACTCACATCTGTAATTCCAGCACTTTGGGAGGCCTAGGCAGGTGGATCACTTGAGGTCAGGAGTTCGAGACCAGCCTGGCCAACATGGTGAAACCCCATCTCTACTAAAAATACAAAATTAGCCAGGTATGGTGGCATGTGTCTATAATCCCAGCTACTCGGGAGGCTGAGGCAAGAGAATCACTTGAACCTGGGAGGTGGAGGTTGCAGTGAGCTGAGATCGCCACTGCACTCCAGCATGGATGACAGAGAAAGACTCCACCTCAAAAAAAAAAAAAAAAAAAAAAAAAAAGGTTAATCTAACAGAAGTACAGAGTAGACCAGAGAGAGGAATCTAGAGGCTGGAAAGGCCTTGAGGGAGGGGAGGAGATGGGGAGAGATTTGTTAAAAGATACAAAATTACAGCTAGATAGGAGGAATAAGTTCTAGGATTCTATATCACTGTAAGATGACTGTAGTTAACAGTAATATATGCCTTCAAATACCTAGAAGAAAATGAATGTTCCCAACACAAAGAAATGATAATTGTTTGAGGTGATGCATATGATAATTACCCTGATCTGCTCACTATACATTATATATGTCCAAACATCACTATGTGCCCCATAAATATGTAAAATTAGTATAGGTCAATAAAAAATAAAAAGGAATGAAAAATCTGTGCATGGCTAAAAGAAATAGGAGTATTTATTTATTTGTAGCTTGTTTTCCAGCTACTTAGAACTCCCAATCATCATCACCAACAACAAACTGTGTTTGTTGGTGTGTTTGCAGAATTATATGAATGCAAATGCTTAAAGACCATGATAATCTAAATAAGGAAACGAGTTACATCAGTTAGGGTCTTTGGTTGTGACAAAAGAGACACACTCTGACTAACACAGGGGAAAGGAGTTTATTAAAAGGATCTGTGGGACTCAATGGAAACGCTAAAGATGGGAGTCCCGGATGGGCTAAGAACAGGGGCAGCTCTGGGTGTCAGGACAGTGGGAACTTAGGCACATGCTCCTTGGGGCACTGCAGCCTGATAAAAATACTGTCAGTATTCCCCCCAGTCTTTGATCCCTTCTGCTCAAGATACAAATTCCAGTGAGAGAGAATATGATGAGCCAAGCTTGGCTCACAGGCCCACCCTTCCACTGGTGAGAGGTTGGGACTTCCTGGGGGTTGTCTAAAACTGGGCCCACTGAAGGGGAACCTGAGCAGTAGATATCCAAGAGCAGAGGGGAGTTCCCCAAAACAAAATCAGGGTGCTATGACCAAAAGGAGAGATGATGGAGGCTGAGGGGCAAAACCCAAAGTGGCCACCAGAGTTGAGAAATAAGTAGATTCCAGTGAGGACAAAGAAGATTCAAACTATGTCCATTTTTATCATTTTGCTGAGGTTTGTTGAGAACGTTGCTCCTCCTTTTCTGAAAATAGAAAGCCAAGATGCTAGGATTAGTGTTCAAGGCCAGGCTACCGAAGAGAATGAATTGGATAAGAGTAGCAAACATGATATAGCCCTATGAGTCCGGAGATGCTAAGTGTTTTTCACATATTAACTAATTTAATCCCAGCAGGAACCCAAAGAGGTAGGCATTCTACTCAACTTCATTTTACAGAGGAGAAAACTGAGGCATAGTGAAATTAATCCACTTCCTTAAGACTGCACAGGTGTTACCATATGCAGCCGAGTAAGTATTAAAACCCAGGCAATTTGGGGCAGTCTATCTCTGATCCACCACACCTCTGGACCTTTGCATAACAAAATATTCAAAGACAAACATTTCAAAGAAAATGCGGGGCTCTGTTCTTCTCTCCTATGCTGAAGAGAGGGATCTACAGGGAGAGGGACATTTGCAGTGATAGTTAATCTCTGCTTCGTGGACTGAACTTGGGGGTTTCATCAATAAACACCTGTTCCCATTCAAATGTAACACACTGAGACAGAAATCACCGGCACGCGAAGACACATGCTCACATCCTGGGAAGCCGGCTACGTGGTTGTATTTCCTAAGGGCAGTTATTCGAAAGTACTGTCGTTTTATTTTTAGTTTCCTTCAGAATCTACCCCAGAGCACATCTCTTCACTGTCTCTCCCAGACACTCCTCTGCTTTTCAAAAGGAGAAACACTGAACCTTCTCTCCTCCACACTAAAAGGCCTTTGTCCGAAACCACACATGTCGATTTTAAACAGAAAATAATATTAAAGCACAGTGCTTCCTTTATGTGCCTCATGCAGCTTTCTGAGTTCCTGTGTCCCTAGATTTATGATGTGCTCCACACTTTCCACCTTCTCAGTGCTGTTTTCCCACATTTGAAGGAGAAATGATCAAGAGATTTGTGCTGGAGTAAATTTATTCTGTCTTGAGCTGGGTGAAGTTTCCAAACTCACCACAGCATGGAAAATATAAATGCTGTAAGCATCATGCCTCCTTCCTAGATGCTGCCGACAGGGAGACACCAGGCCCGGGGCAGAAATGAACGTTGCATTCTTGTGATGACCTGCTGCTCAGAGACGTTTGGCTCCTCTGAATCGAGTGACAGAAACCTGACCCGATTTCATGATCTAACACTTGGTTGCCCACTGGGGAGGAAATCTCCTGTGCCCCGTCCCCCCTTTTTCAACACTCTCTCTTTCCTTAAGGACGAGAGAACTACGACTCTGGGTGGCTGAACACTGAGCTGGAGAATTGTTCCTGTTCTTAGGACAGAACACTAGAGTCAACAGCAGAAAAGTATGTAAGGTGAAGTTCATTTTCACCTTTCAATGAAGTAAACCATTGACTTCCAGTCATAATTCTGAAGGCATGTGTCCTTCTACTGAAGAACATGAAGCTTAGGCTCAGGGAGCAGAAGCTCAGAAATAGTAGCTTGCGGCATGGGATTTCCTCCCAGTTCTGTCGGGATACCTCAGCCTTGGTTCCTGTTCCCTTCTGTACGTGATATAACTGTCCACCTGCTCCTACCATGCCAGGAGTCCCCTTATCCAGTGGACCTGGCACCTCAGGGACCCGAGAAGGTCCGTCACAGGGTTGGATGGGGCATTATTAGTGGATGAGTCAACCTTATCACAGAGTGGGTGAGGGTAACAGCCACCTCCTCCTTGATGCCTGGAGTCAGGCAACCTCCACCATAAAATGACTTTAATATATGCATTCGGCTAGGTAAGATGGTCCCAATTTCTAAGTCCTTCATGCTTTGCTGCTTTCCTTCTTGCCCCTCTTTTATTACAAACAAATCACCCATTCCATAGTTTCTTCTAGTGTTCTAACAGGAATGACAGCAGGGAGGGGGTAGCCCGGAGCCTGCCTTTTTGGGATCTGCTGCGTGAGACCAAGAATAGTTTTCATCAGAAAGCGGAGGCCTTTTGTTGCCTCTGTGACCTGGGCACTGCTTCTCCCTGCCACACTCTTATCTCCCGCGAGCCTGGCTTCCTCGCTGTGTCTGGGTCCCCTGCACACTCTTCCCACCTCAGCATCTTTGCTTTGGCTGTTCCCGCTGCGGAGAATGCTCTTGCTTCAGATGTCCAGTTGGCTAATATCCTCACCCTCTTTAAGTCTTTGATCACTTTCTCAATGAGGCCTGCCGTGAACATCCTATTTAATCCAGCAACAAATCTGCCCTGTCCTCCCCACTTCCAATCCCCTTGCCCCATTCTGAGTCTTTGTTCCGTAACACCATCCCTTCTAACGGCCACAGCACCTACTTGTTTATTGTGCTTAACACATGTTTATGATGTTTCCTCCCATTAGATTAAAAGCTCATGGGGGCAGGGATCTTTCTCTGGTTTGCTTACTGATGCATCCCAAGTTCCTAGAACAGTGGCTGTCACAGTCACTCAAAATATTTGTAGGGACTCAAACTATTTGAATGAAAGACGATTATGGTCAGTCGGAGCTTACCAGTGTGACATAAGCCTCTGATGGGCCACAAATGGGTTACAGATGTGCTGAGATATTGACACCCTCAGCCCTTGAGGTGTCTGGCCAGGGTTTGGAGAAGCTGAATGCTTTGGCAATTATGTCCTGCTGCAAGTAGCCTTCTATATTTACTCCAATATACTTCATAATATTGCCATTTTCTAGGTGTTTCGGGACGTTAAAACGTTTGGGAAGCACTTCCCTACAACTAAGCTGTGTCCTGGCATGGAATATACAGTGTGCTTTTCACTCTGTTAGGTGGAATGCCTGTGTCGCTTTTCGGAAGTGCTCATATATCTGGATATTAGTATTTCCCAATTTCAATCAAGCATTAGTTCAGTAACAATTTCTGTTGTTCGTCAATGAAATGTTCTTTTTAAACAAATGATTTTATGCCATGAGTTACATATTTTGAAACATCAAGAATCTATGTTAAATGAATAAAAGAATTAGTAAATATGTATCAAGAGAGTGAATAAAAGTCACATTAAAAACATTGAAATTATTGATGGTGATTGCGGAGGTCGTGGTGATGCAGTCTGGAGGCCTGAAAGATGGTGCCAATGGATTTTGTCCTAAATTCTTATGCCTGGTTGCTCTAAAATGACAGTTTCTTTAAGAGGAAGGAAGGGGAGGAGAGATGATGGGAAGGCTTTCCCTAGAAAGACCTCAAGGTCTGGGGATCTGCTTCCCCTGCCTTTTTCTTTCCTTTTAACCACAACAAAAACTCTTAGCATCACCTTTAGGCTAATCCTCAGTATAATCAGAAAGGTCATGACGCTAGATTTCTTACAAAATATCACTGCAGGGCATATGCAAGCTCTTGGCTGCTTGGTGAGTGGGTATTAAACCAGAGCTATCAAGGACTGAGAGGTAATGAGTCAGAGATTGAGAATCAAGACTAGAAGAGCCAGGGGAAGCCTGGGAGGAAAGCTCAGGGCCAGACAAGGCACTTGGCTGGATTCGGAAGTGCCCAGAATTTGGCAAGCATGATAGAACTTGGCGCCAGGACTTAGGCAGAAGCCAGGAAACTCTGGGTTCATGAGGTGAAGGCTAAATGGAGTGGGGAGAGAGGGTCAGGAAGAAGACAGCAGGAACCAGCAGCAGGGATGTCTTGAAACCAAGACAAGTACCTCAGCCAAGAAGCCTCATATGTGCCTCTTGCCAAGACAAAATGCAGCACCTGGAACAGTGTGCCAGAGCCTGCAGGTGGGAACGGGGTAAAGAGGCTGACATGGCTTAATGACTGGGGTGGAGCTAGAGCCAAGTGAAGGTTCTGGCAGCCAGCCTCCCTCTCTGGGATGGTGATTACTTCCTTCCCCTCTTTCTAGATCTTATGCAGCACTTTTGACCTAGAAACTCTGGAGCAAACAGACCAGGATGCCAAACACGAAGATAAATGATTTCTGAGGTCCCTTCAACAGTGGGATCATGGCCAGAGGAGCCACTGCCTGTTAACTTTGAGGACTCAGGGAAAGGCTGATAATGTCTGAATAGGGAGAGTTCAAGGCGGGGCACACCCAGGATCTGACCATTATACCATGGGCTTCAGGATTATATATGCAATTTAAAAAAATCAGAGCTCATTAATTAATCTAAAGAAAATGGTTTGTACTTCCATGTATTCAACTCTTTTTATTGAGTACCTACTGTGTGCCACACCCTGCTGCTCCCTAGCAGCATTACCCTGAATCTCCTGGCCAACCGTGGGTATTTTTTATTCTGTCATTTACCTCCCTTCTCCCTCCAGCTGATACTTTCCTCTATGAGTGCAGTTTGCTATAAGTTTATTTATATTCCTTTTACCTGCTGCCGATTTTTGCAGGTGTCTGCATTTCTCGACCATTCTGTAGGCATTTAGAAGATGACTATTTGGCTTCTGAATGTTCTTCTGCTATTACGTATTCCAAAGCTGTACAGAAAGTGTATTCACAAGGAAGATGGAAAGCTAAGAGGAAAACAGTTGCAATGCAACCTATGTCCTGTGCTCTAGCCTCAAACTCATGAGGACTTGGTGTTCTAGGACCTGTGAGCCATTAGAGCACAGACTACTTGGGTAATGTGGTTGAACACGGGGAAGAGATGGGTTGGATGGAGTAGGTCTAATTTAGGAAAGGATGGATGGAGAGAAAGGGCAGATAATAAAGATGATGATGATACTGCTCATTTATAATCTATATAGTCACTATAGCACACTCATAGAGAAGAACACAGACTTTGAAGCCAGGGAGATGTAAGTTCCAATGCCAGAGGTGACACTATTTGTGTAATCCTGACCAGGTCATTTAACTTTTTGGGTCTCTGTTTTCTCATTTTTCATATAAATATAAACATACCTACCTCTCAGGGAGGGTTGTTTTGAAGATTAAATAACAAGGTCATATATTTAAAGTGCCAAAAGGGTGAATTCTGTGGTTGTGACATAAAATGGGTGGTTAATAAATGGTGGGTAACGATAAGTTCAGCCACTGGTTATTGAGGATCTGAGATGTTCTTGACTTTGTAGCTGGCACAGTAATATTTTCTCATTACCTGTCACCTATGAGGTAAGAATTATCCCATTTGAGAACTGAGGATCCTGAGACTTGGGGAAATTAAATAAGTTATTCAGGTTTACATAATTAATGAGAGAGCCAGTCCAGGTAAGTAAGAATGGAAGAAGCAAATTAACAGTTACTGAATGTTTAATGTGTACCAGGCATTGTACCAGGTGCATTACAAGCATAAAGTCATGAAATCGTCATAATAATCCTACGAGATGGGCATTGCTATCTCATTGTACATGAGGAAACTACTTTTCACAAGGTCTACCTGTAGACAGTCGGATTCCAGCCTAGATCTGGCGATCTCCAAAGCTTATGATCATCTTGAAAAGAGAGAAGCAAGATAGGCCTCTGGTTTCTCCCACTATGAGATAAAGTTTGGGTCTTTAGAATTAAAAAAGAAAAAAGCTGATTTCAGGAATGAAGAAAAGATTTTGACCTTCGGGACTTGTGAATATTTGAGAACCATATGTCCTCTGATGGTTTGCTTTGTTTCCATTCATAGTCACCCCAGCTCTACTCTGGTAAACATAGGAGCTATCTGGTCTTGTGCCTGGGGTATTAAAATTTATGGGCACTCCTGGAGCCTGGTCACTTGGAGAATCAGTGTCCCTGGCTGCTTGTTGTGTGATAGAGGCTAATGTCTCAAACCAGTCAAGGCAGATGCTCTCTGTACCTAGACACAGGACCAAGCTTTAGGAATGACAAAGGAAACTCCTTATTTAATCATGAGAAACTGAGAATATTGCTTTTTAGAGGAAAAAAAAAACTAAATACAAAGTAAAGAGAGGGGAACTCAGGTCAGTGCAGGCCACTTGGCTTGGCAAGCTATCTGTTTAGCTCACCCTCTTCCCAGGATGGCTCGATCCTGACTCAGAACCTTTGGCGGAGTGACTAGCTGCAGGAGATGTGACTATTAAGGAGAGAAGGAAGAGAAAGCAAAGTTCTTCATCAAGTTTACTGTGACAAAAAGCAGGACAGCGAGGAAGGCAGAGAAAAAACAAGTCCTTTAGAAGGTCTCCGTCTAATTTATGTACCTCACAACGACAGGAGTGAGGTCACTGGTCACTGGTATGCTCAGAGGAGGTGTCACACACCAGCCCTGTGCTGAAGGCTTCAGTTTCATCTATTCAACATTCAGTAAATGGTGGCTGTGTACTTACTATTTGTAGGGTAGGATACAGCAGTGAGTAATTCCCATATGGAATTCTTTTTTGTTGTTTACTTTGTTTTCAAGAGACAGGATCTTACTATGTTGACCAGGCTGGCCTTGAACTCCTAGCCTCCTGAGTCGCTGGGACTGTGGGCACCAGCCACCTGTACTTGGCATGGTGCTTACATTGCGAAGAATAGGGGAGAAGGTGTACAGACAATTAACCAAATTAAATATGTAAATAATGTAACAGAATATTTTAGAAGAGGGTAAGTTTCATGGAGAAATACTAATACAATCACTCTGAGAGGGACGTATTATTAAATTAATTGGGCCACACAGTTGAGTAGTAGAGCTTCAACCATAAATCGCGTCTTTTTGAACGAAGCTCCTGCTCTTCTTTTCTGCCCTCTGCCTTAGCTAGATGTTGAAACAAGGAAAGATTGGAAAGGTCAAGGCCGTCTCTAATTTTGTAGCTTTTTCTAATCGCCTGGAGGCAGTTACAGAATACTTTGGCATATGGCAGTAGAGAATTTATGTGGACTATATGTTTCAGTAAAGAAACGATCTTTCCTCTGCTAGCAGCAAAGATGTTTTTGAGGTCAGCACTTCAGCCCTAGAGCCGAAGACGAGCTAGAATGAAAATTCAAAAATTCTCCTTAAGAAGATAATTTGTATTTCCATTGAGTGCAAACCCACCAGCGAGCTTGCATGCAGTTCTGAACGTTGTCATTGACAAGCATTGATACTAATCAGTGGCCTGTTTCCAGCATTGTGGGAATCATTTGATCTTTTATTAAAGAAAATTCTTCCAAAAATATTAATTTAAAAATTAATGTCAACACTCTCTGACATTCCATCTCTGAATGCTGAAGAAGAAAAAAGTTTTAGAGTTTTTTAATAATCTTGGTAAATATTATTTGAACTTTACTTCAAGCCAAAACAAGTTTCATGGGGAAAAAAAATCCTTTCTTCAGCCATGGGCAATAAATTTGGCCAGGAGGATCTGGAAGGAAGAAACTGAACAAGCTAAATACTAAGTGGACATTCATAGCCACGAACACCATGATTTTTAGAGACATTGATGCTCTCCCCTAAAACAAAAAATTGTTTTCAAGAAAATCCTCAATCTTGTCCATTGGCTCTTTATCTTCTGAGTGGGTATGTGGATATATCACATGGGCTGGTTCTTTTTATTTTTATTTTTGTAAAAAAATCAGTGGTTAATTAAAAAGCCACTGCCTGGACACATTATCCAGTGTTTCTCGTAGTTGGTGGAAAGAAGAAAGAAATGGAAGGCTAAAGATTTGCTCAAAATCCAAACCTCTCTCCCAAGATCAAGGCGTTTAAAGGATTAAGGAGGATATGTGTGTGTATGTGTGTGTGTGTGTATGTGTGCGTGCGCATGTGCGTGTACACGTCTGTTGTGTTTGTAGCAGCTGCTGTATTAGCTAAGCTTTACCTCCTTTTCTCTAAATGGAACTTTTGCCTTTCATCTCTTTTTAGTGTTGCTTACTAGGAAGATATATGAAGGGCTTGAAGCAGGAGAAAGGATTCCAAAGGGTACCTCACTCTTCTACGGCAAGGAGAGTGTATTTATTGTCTTTTGTTTAGTAATTGCTTCAGTTGGTAGAGGAAAAGGGAAGACAGACAAACAAAAACAAAGAAGAGAAAAGAAGAAAGTGGAAGGATGAAGGGGAAAGTGGTAGGGGATCCTAAAGGGCTCTGAATTGGCTTAGAAGCAGAGAAAAATGAAAATGGCCTAAAGAATTGGATAGTAGTAGGCCAGGCGCGGTGGCTCACGCCTGTAATCCCAGCACTTTGGGAGGCCGAGATGGGCGGATCACGAGGTCAGGAGGTCAAGACCATCCTGGCGAACACGGCGAAACCCCGTCTCTACTAAAAAACACAAAAAACTAGCCAGGCGAGGTGGCAGGCGCCTGTAGTCCCAGCTACTCGGGAGGGTGAGGCAGGAGAATGGCGGGAATCCGGGAAGCGGAGCTTGCAGTGAGCTGAGATCCGGCCACTGCACTCCAGCCTGGGCGACAGAGCGAGACTCCAACTCAAAAAAAAAAAAAAAAAAAAAGAATTGGATAGTAATTCTTTCAATCCCAGGCTCTGAATGAACTTGGCTCAAAAAAATAAGGTACAGATGGTGAAATGAAGTTAGCTCAGTGACATTATTTGGTGAAGAAGAAAACAAGCAGTTTGTTTTCTTCACGTGCTAGAAGTTAGATCTATTTACAATAAAGCATGGAATGAGAAGTCATGTAACCTAGACTTCAGTCTGACTCTGCTGCTCATCAGCTAGGTGACCTTGGCCAAGCCACTTGAAGTCCTTCAGCCACAGCATGCTGGCAGCAGTATTACTCCTCATTCCTAAGTCATAGGATTGCCTTGAGGATCAAATGAGATAACGTATTATATGTTTATGCTGTCATTCAATAAGCATTTGTTGAACACCTACTATAAACAAATGGACACATTCGTGGCTCATGAAGCTTACATTCTAGGTATATTCTAAAATGTATTTCAGTATATATTGCAATATTTGAAATATGTTTATATATACTATACAGCATTTTTATAATACACAGAAACATATTTTACTTTATTCTGTAAAGATGATGAGTATGCTACTCTCTCTTATGGTAGAATTTGATAAAAGCATCTTTGTGGATCCCATTCTACACATACTTGGGTGTGGATATGTGAATCGAAGTCTAACTGAGCAGCGCTTATGGACTGTTGGCATGCCACCTTCCCAGCACTCAGCTGAATCTAGCTTATCTCTATTCATTTAGTTTCTCAATAGATAACTAGTGCTGCCAGAAAAAAAAAAAACCCACCTTGAAAAGAAGAGTGAGAATGTCTGTAGGTAACTCAAACAGAAGATACCAATTGCTTTGGTTAACTTAAACAGGATGTTCACACTCAGGTAGGCTCATGGTTCTGAGACTTGCTGAGTGAGGTACTGTAAACTGCTTTTCCTTAGCTGAGACAATACAATATTGTCAAATGGAAAACAAGTTTGTAAATTACTTTTATTTTATAGAAAGAAGAGTGAGAGCTCATTCTCAAAGGCCAGAAAGTCACTGCTATGATTGTTGATATCTGAATAAAACATACTCAGAATTTGCCCTTGCTTGAAAATTGCAGGGTTCCTGGAAAAGGATCAAGATTCTCTTTTAGCTTTCTCACCCCTCCCCATCCTTTCCTATTCTAGTTCTGTTCAGACAGTTTCCCACAAGACAGGGGGTAGCCAAGGTCAGGGGCAATGGAAGTTCATCTGGATGGGGTGTGTGTGCTGCAATTCCATCTCCTGAAGGGAGGATAAATTGCAGCCAAGCAGCAACTCAGGAACTGCACACATACCAAAGAACCCTACCTCCAGAATAGTGACCCTGGACCCCAATTGGTCCCAGCTGTTGAGAGGGATGAGATGGAGATTGAGAGAGGTGATGCTGTTAGAGATGGAGATATGTCAAATGGAAAACAAGTCTGTGAATTACTTTTACTTCTATTTCACAGAAGGGAGGATGACAGCTCGAATTAAATATTCTAGAAAAGTGATTGCCAAGAGATATGTTCTTACAATTATCCTTTTGCCATGGTCTATTCCTGGAAGGTGTGGTGTGGCTCCCATGGCACTTGTTGCATGACCTTGTGAGTTTGTTCTTTGTCTTAGTCTATTCAGGCTGCTATAAAAACTACCATAGATCAAGTGACTTATAAACCACAGACATGTATTTCTCACCATTCTGGAAGCTGGAAAGTCCAAGGTCAAAGTGCTCACAAATTTGGTGTCTGGTGGGGGCCTGCTTACTGATCCATTGTTGGCTGTCTTCTCACTGTGTCCTCACATGGTGGAAGGGATGAGGGAGCTCTCTGGGGTCTCTTTTATTTGGACACTCATCCTATTGATGAGGGCTCCACTCTCATGACCTAATCACCTCCTAAAAGTCCCACCTCATAACACCATCACACAGGGATATGGATTTCAACATACGAATTTTTTGAGAACGTGGTTGAAACACAGCGCTTCCTGAATGCACTTTTCTGTCCACCCAATTTCTACTACCATATCTCTCTATGAACACCAGAGAGACAAAATCAACATGTAGTATTGCAGGAATGAAATGAATAGAATGAACATAGCATTGATTTTATTGTATTCTGTTTAATCTTGGCACCACTGCTATTGTGATAATAATCTGGATCACTTACTGATCATTCACTATGTGCTAGGAATTATTTAGTTAATTGCTTTACCTGCATGGTTTTCATTAGTTCCCCCCCAACAACCCCGTGAGTTAGGTTTGAGTATCATTCCCATTTACAATTGTGGAAACAAGCTTAAAGAGTTGAGTAACTGAGTCGCCCAGAGTGTGAGTGTCAAGGCCAAGACTTGAAACCCTGACTTATCTTCATCCCTCATCCTTCAGCCTTCAGCCATTCTGCCTTGCCTTTCATATTCTCCTTGTTCTGGTACCACATCACTTTTCTTTCTTTTCTTCTTTCCTCCTCACTCCCTACCTTTAGTCTTTCACCCATTATAGAAACCAAATGGTAACATTCAATTAAAAACAGCCACCCAAAAGGAAAGCTAAGAATGTTATACACAGAGCATTAATTTTTTTCTCATTCTTTTATGTTTGGAAACGTATGTGTTGGTTTCATGATGGCCGGAGGGCAGACCCAGTCCTTTCCCTTTGGTAGATACACCAAACCTACTGTAGGTTTAAATGATAATAATATTTCTTAGACATCCTCAAAGAAGTTTCCAGGGACGGCAGAGAGCTTGCATTTTATGAGACAGCTGGTTTTTAATGGCTTGGCCCTTGCCAAGAACATCACTATTCAATAATTACAGGCCACTTGTGATCTTGGTAACCAACATGACAGGGCTTTTCATGGTCCTCCAAAGAGAGAATATCTGAAGATGTGCATGAACATGAATTTTCAAATGCTTAAATAAAGTAAAAAAGAAGTAAGTGATGTTTACAGAAAAGTTTGCAAAAGTAAAGAGAGCACATATAAATATCTCTGAGAGAAAGGAATAAAGTACCTCAAAGAACTCCAGGCTTATTATGAGTAGTGTCTTGAGAGTTGTTTAAAGCAGCGGTTCCATTGAGTTGGAGTGCTTCAGCTTGTTCCACTGGGACTGGGGTGGTCTGAGAAAGGAAAGGGCCTCCATGTTTCAAAGTTGGATGGGATGTAAAGAGCATGGCTCCAGTTGAGGGAACAGGCAAAAACAACATAGGTTTATAATGTGCTAATCCTCTATATAGACCCTACCCAGATGCCAGGCCTGAGTTAAATTAGGACGGAAAATTTTGGTCTGCTCAGTTCATTGCCATCCATCTATGTGAGGCATTTAAAGTATATGACTGGCAGATGTGTTGGGACTATTACCAAGTTTTTTGGTGAATATATAAAATCTATTAATAAAATACTAATACTTAACATTTTTGCCAGCAATTCACATATCATCCATTAAACTAGAGTTGAGACCTGGTGTTAGACCCTTTCTCAGCCCTTTCCTCACAGGCTCAGCCAGAGGTCTCTCCCATCACACACTGTGGCCTCTGGGCTCTGCCCCTTCTGCTGCCTCCTTGCTTGTGCCACCTTCTGCTTTGGATTCTTATCTTGATTTCCATTTTGGTGTTGATGCTTTGGAGTTTCTCTTGCTTTCTGGACCATTGTTACCTAAGGAAAAAAATTCAGTTACTATTTTCTTTGTGCTTCACATCCAAGGTCAATCCAGCCTGCTCCCAAGATCAGACAAAGTTCCTTAGATCTAAACCTAGGGCAGACCTGGCTTCTTACCCCTACTTGAATAGGGGAAGAAGCTCCATGATTATGCACACTTAAAATAAACAGTCTGTATGAAAGTCCAGTGTACCTATATATGCCCAATTTATATCTGTTCCTTATCTACAAATTCAGCGTGGGCAATTCTCCTACTCCCTAAAATCACAGGTAGGGTTCTCTTTTCCTTTTTCTCCTTCATTCTCCCTTTTCATCCACATCCCTTACAAATGTTATCACCCTAGAAATCCTCTGACGGGATGCCTGGTATTGTGCCAAGATGATGTCTTGGTGTTTGCAAAGAGAAAAAGAGTGTGAGAAACAGTTTCTCCCAAGCCTGTCTGACCACATGGGCATGTAACACTTGGCTCTGTATAAAAGGATCTGTTTATTAGAGACAAAGTAGAAGAAGAATGAAGTTGGGGCAAAATGTCCATCTTCACTGACCTTCCACCCTTGGACCTAACTCATTCTCTCCTATAGACAGCACTGGCCTTATCTGGAAGCTGAAGCCGCTCATAGTTGCAAGATGGCTCTAACAGTTTCAGGCAGTGCATCCAGACATCACATCGGAGGCAGAAACGGAATCATATCTTCCAGTGTCTTCTTTGTAAAAGCAAGAAATACTTGCCAAGTATCTCTCAGCAGGCCTTTCCTCACCTCTAATAGATCCAAAGCTAGTCATATGCCTGCCTCTCAAGTATCTGGCCACATGCGAAATAGACACCATGTCAGATGAGGCCAGTCCCTGAGGCGGTGTGCACGCTGCAAGAGTCAGCCATCAATGTTCACCATCCTGCTGCTTGTATGCTAGGCCTCCCCCTTGTCTTTCTCTATGGGAGGTGTAGAAGGAGGCCTGCAACATGAGGTTTCAGATGGGTTGCATGGCAACTATCTGTGTTTCCATCATTACTGGGGATAATGGCCTCAGAAAGTCACAGAGGACTTGTTTCAGAGTCGGGAAAGAAGAGGGGCAGCTGTGAGATTTCCATTTTGTGGGGAAGGAAAGTGACATTTACTGAGCCCCTCTACTGAGTGCTGATGGTCCCCCTTCCCTAGACTTTCCTCCTAGAGTCAAGATGCAGTAGCTGAGCCTCCTGGATGCAGTGAGACACAGAAGGCCCAGGACAACACCACCAGAAAGGAGACCACCCACTTCCCACGAGGGAGAAGGCCGTGTAGACTCGCCTTTCTCCTCGTTCTTCTGTGAATTCCTCTTGTATTCTACAGATCTTGACTCAAACTCTAATTCTTCAGGAAAACCTTCTTTGACACCCCCACCCCAGCCTGCAAGATTAGGTCCCCTAGACTCCCTTTCTATAAGCTCTCACTGCACCTTGAACTTTGTCTTCCTGTTATTTATCATGCTATGCCACTATAAATATTTACACAATTATTTGATTAATATTTGTCTTTCTGGCTAGACCATAAGTTCTGTTAGGGTCCCATCTCATGGCTGTGTGCCCCTACATACTAGACAGTCAATGCATGTTTTTGAACAAATGAATAAAAGGATCATTTATGTTTACTTTGAGGATTCTTGTTCTCTCAAACACAGCCTTCTCAGTGGTTTACTTTCTGTGCTAGAAAAAAAGTGTGATTAGTCTCCATTCTACAGGCATGTCAACCAGATAATGTTTTTCCATGACTTAGTGTTGAAGGACTTTTCTAACTTACCGAAACATCACTAGTAATAGTAGCCCACTTCAAATGTGACTTTCTTACTTAAGGACCCAGAAGATGCTAAAGGTTGTTGCCAAGAAGCCAAGAAGCATCTAAGCATTTCCTAATACACTCAATGGCTGGCACATAGCAAGTGTTCAGAAAGTATTTACCCTCTTTCTGTCCTTTCATTTACGTTTGCCTTATTTTCTCATTCATTTCTCCTCCTCTCCCTCCATTTGTTTCCTCTATCAGTTTTCATCTTTTCTCCTCTCGCTCCCTTGCCTTCCCTCTTACTGTGGCTCCTTGGCCTAGAAGATTCCTGAGGCCTCCACCTGCACTGTTCAATATGGCAACCACGAACCACATGTGGCTACAGAAAGCTGGAAATGTGGCTAGTCCAAATTGAGATGTCCTGGAAGTGTGAGGTGGACAGAGTTTCAAAAATTTAGTATGAAAAAGGAATGTAAAATAGCTCATTAATAAATTTTATAATCATTGTGTGTTGAAATGGTAATATTTTAGATAAAGTGGATTAACTAATATGTATTAAAATTAATTTTGCCTGCTTCTGTTTAAAAATGTGGCTACATTTTTAAAATATAAAATATTTTATGTGTGGTTCATATTTCATTTCTATGGAAAGTGCTGATCTAGACTGCGCACAGGTGGTTTTTTTGGTGGTAGGAGAAGGAGCTGTATATTTGAAAGGCAGCAAGTTGCATTGCTGAATTCTCAGCAAATAGTATAAATTTGTGTAACACCTTTTAGAGCTTATGTGGACAGAGTGCTGGAGAAATATGCAACATTATTCTCCAAAATAGTGTTTCTCACTTTTATTTTTTGGGAGATGCTAAATATATGTTCACTCTAACGTCTTCTCAGTCTATATTTGGTGTATCTCCCCACCCGCAAAGAATTTGTTGAGCTTGAGTAACTATAATGTGTATTAGGAGAGTAATAAAAATATTGCTTTCCCTAAACGGTGTATCTCTTCCCACCACTGTGGGTTATCATACTGTTCACTCCTTGGGAGTATTTCTTGTCAGTTAAAACTAAAACCACAATTGGCCACAGCCAACAGCTAATGGCCTTTTCTAAGTTGCAGCTGCTTTGACAAGGCAAGAACATCAAATTGTTCATCTTTGGGATGATATATAATAAACTATTATGGAGAAAATATAGGATTAGATCAATTGATACAAGTTTCAATTTTCCTTAAAATCCACATTGCTATATCAAAAGTATTCAGATTTAAGTGGAAAAATTCTCAACAGCAAACTTAACAGAAATTAGGATGTTCAAGTGTCTTTACCACTACCTAGTTGAATGAATTTGGTCAAGTCACAGAATTTAACTTCTTTGTGCTGTGTATCTGTTTTTAAACTTTTATTTACTTCTTTAAGTGGAAGTAATACCTGTTCTATTCAAGGAGAACTGTTGATTGAGAAAAATACATACAGCATTAACAACAATTCAAGGAGGAAGGAAATGATTGATAAGTAGAAATTCAAGCAATGGACCTTATGCTTTGAATTTGTTTTCTGGGAAGGCAAGTTTGAAAACTACTGATCTCAAATAATAAGTAGGTGAGAATCAAAAGGAATATTCTGAGTATAGGGGTGAGTGGTGGTGCAGAAGTATTTAATGAGGGAAGACTAGCTTTTCCAGGTGTTAAAACAGACTTTAAAGCAAACATAACTAAGACATCATGGACCTTAAAGAACATGAGAATCACTGGAACAAACAAATGGCTCAGAAATCAGTGGAGAAACAGTTCAATAGGGAAATAATATTTTTTAAAAAACAAATAGTGTTGTGTCAACACATTATCAACATGCAAAAGAATAAAGTTGGAACTATTCCTTACACCATATGAAAAATGAACTCAAAATAGATCTTAAACCTACACGTAAGAACTGAAATTACAAATCCCTTAAAGAAAACATCGGCATAATCTTTGTCATCTTAGATCAGGCAATAGTTTGTTAAAATGACACCAAAAGCACAAAAACTAAATATATATTATTTTTGGCTGGGCACGGTGGCTCACGCCTGTAATCCCAGCACTTTGGGAGGCAGAGGTGGGTGGATCACCTGAGGTCAGGAGTTCGAGACCAGCCTGGGCAACATGGAGAAAGCCCATCTCTACTAAAAATACAAAATTAGCTGGGTGTGGTGGCGCATACCTGTAATCCCAGCTACTCGGGAGACTGAGGCAGGAGAATTGCTTGAATCCAGGAGGCAGAGGTTGCAGTGAGCCGAGATCATGCCATCGCACTCCAGACTGGGCAATAAGAGTGAAACTCCATCTCAACATATATATATATATATATATATGTGTGTGTGTGTGTGTGTGTGTGTGTATATAGATAGATAGATACACACACACACACACATTGTTCTTTGTAAAAATAAAAAGAAAATCTTACTTCATCACTGCTTTTAAACATTGTACTGGGAGTTCTAGCTAATGCAATAAGAACCCCTCTCCGCACCCCCAACCGAAAAGGAGAGAAAAGGTATACAGATTGGAAAGCAACAGATAAAATTTTCTTAGATCACAGATCAAGGGATTGAAAAGACAAGCCAGAGACTGGGAGAAAATATTTGCTAGAGACATATCAGGTCAAGGACTGCTATCTAAAATGTACAAAGAACTCTTAAAACTCAATAATGAGAATGCAAAAACTCTATTAAAAGTAGGCCAAAGACCTTAATAGACATCTCACCAAAGAAGGTATACAAATGTCACGCAAGCATACAAAAAGATGTCCATATCATATGTTGTCAGGGAGAGGCATATTAAAACAACAACGAGATACTACTACACACCTATTAGGATGGCCAAAGTCCAGAACAATGACTACACCAAATGCTGGTGAGAATGCAGAGCAACAGGAATTCTCACTTATTGCTGGTACAGCAATATACAGTCACTTTGGAAGACAGTTTGACAGTTTCTTACAAAACTAAACATACTCTCACCATATGATTCAGCAGATGCTCCTGGTATTCACAAATGAGTTCAAAACTTATGCCCACACAAGGCCCTGCACACAAATGTTTCTAGCAGCTTTATTGACAATTGTCAAAACTTGGAAGCAACCAAGATGTCCTTCATTAGGTGAATGGATATATAAACTGTGGTACATCCTTACAATGGAATGTGATTCAGTGCTAAAAATAAGTTATCAAGCCCTGAAAAGGCACAAAGGAAACTGAAATGCATATTACTAAGTGAAAGAAGCCAACCTGAAAAGGCTACATACTGTGTGATTCCAACTATGTGACATCCTGGAAAAGGCAAAACCATGGAGACAGTAAAAAGACTCATGTGTGCCAGGGTTTAATAGGGAGGGAGGAATGAGTAGATGGAGCACAGAGGATTTTTTAGGGCAGTAAAACTACTCTCTGTGATACTGTAATGGTGGGAATATATGACAAATCTGTCCAAACTTAAGAACGTACAATACCAAGAGTGAACCCTAATGTAAGGTATGGACTTTGTGTGATGATGATGTGCTAATGTGGACTCATCAATTGTAACGAATGGCTCACTCTGGTGGGGGATGTTGATAATGGGGAAGGTTGTGCATGTGTGAGACAGGTGGGATATGGGAAATCTCTGCATCTCACCCTCAGTTTTGCTGTGGACCTAAAACTTCTTTTAAAAATAAAGTCTATAGGAACAGCTCCAGTCTCCAACTCCCAGTGCGAGCGACACAGAAGACAGGTGATTTCTGCATTTTCAACTGAGGTACTGGGTTCATCTCACTAGGGAGTGTGGGACAATTGGTGCTGGTCAGCTGCTGCAGCCCGACCAGCAGGAGCTGAAGCAAGGCAAGGCATCGCCTCACCTGGGAAGCGCAAGGGGGAAGGGAATCCCTTTTCCTAGCCAGGGGAACTGAGACACACAACACCTGGAAAATCGGGTAACTCCCACCCCAATACTGCGCTCTACCAAGGATTTTAGCAAATGGGCACACAAGGAGATTATACCCCACACCTGGCCAGGAGGGTCCCACGTCCACGGAGCCTCCCTCATTGCTAGAACAGCAGTCTGTGATCTCACAGCAAGGCAGCAGCCAGGCTGGGGGAGGGGCGCCCGCCATTGCTGAGGCTTAAGTAGATAAACAAAGCCACTGGGAAGCTCGAACTGGGTGGAGCTCACAGCAGCTCAAGGAGTCCTGCCTGTCTCTGTAGACTCCACCTCTGGGGACAGGGCACAGCTAAACAACAACAACAACAACAACAAAAAGCAGCTGAAACCTCTGCAGAGGCAAACGACTCTGTCTGACAGCTTTGAAGAGAGCAGTGGATCTCCCAACACGGAGGTTGAGATCTGAGAATGGACAGACTGCCTGCTCAAGTGGGTCCCTGACCCCTGAGTAGCCTAACTGGGAGACATCCCCCACTAGGGGCAGACCGACACCCCACACCTCACACGGTGGAGTACACCCCTGAGAGGAAGCTTCCAAAGCAAAAATCAGACAGGTACACTCACTGTTCAGCAATATTCTATCTTCTGCAGCCTCTGCTGCTAATACCCAGGCAAACAGGGTCTGGAGTGGACCTCAGGCAATCTCCAACAGACCTACAGCTGAGAGTCCTGACTGTTAGAAGGAAAACTAACAAACAGGAAGGACACCCACACCAAAACCCCATAAGTACAACACCATCATCAAAGACCAGAGGCAGATAAAACCATAAAGATGGGGAAAAAGCAGGGCAGAAAAGCTGGAAATTCAAAAAATAAGAGCGCATCGCCCCCTGCAAAGGAACGCAGCTCATCGCCAGCAACGGATCAAAGCTGGACGGAGGATAACTTTGACGAGATGAGAGAAGAAGGCTCCAGTCCATCAAACTTCTCAGAGCCAAAGGAGGAATTACGTACCCAGCTCAAAGAAACCAAAAATCTTGAAAAAAGAGTGGAAGAACTGATAACTAGAATAATTAATGCAGAGAAGGCCATAAACGAATGGACAGAGATGAAAACCATGACACGAGAAATAGTGACAAATGCACAAGCTTCAGTAACTGACTCGATCAACTGGAAGAAAGAGTATCAGCGATTGAGGATCAAATGAATGAAATGAAGCGAGAAGAGAAACCTAAAGAAAAAAGAAGAAAAAGAAATGAACAAAGCCTGCAAGAAGTATGGGATTATGTAAAAAGACCAAATCTACATCTGATTGGGGTGCCTGAAGGTGAGGGGGAAAATGGAACCAAGTTGGAAAACACTCTTCAGGATATCATCCAGGAGAACTTCCCCAACCTAGTAGGGCAGGCCAACATTCAAATCCAGGAAATACAGAGAACAGCACAAAGATACTCCTCGAGAAGAGCAACGCCAAGACACATAATTGTCAGATTCACTGAAGTTGAAATGAAGAAAAAAATCTTAAGGGCAGCCAGAGAGAAAGGTCGGGTTACCCACAAAGGGAAGCCCATCAGACTAACAGCAGATCTCTCAGCAGAAACTCTCCAAGCCAGAAGAGAGTGGGGGCCAATATTCAACATTCTTAAAGAAAAGAATTTTAAACCCAGAATTTCATATCCAGCCAAACTAAGTTTCATAAGTGAAGGAGAAATAAAATCCTTTACAGATAAGCAAATGCTTAGAGATTTTGTCACCACCAGGCCTGCCTTACAAGAGACCCTGAAGGAAGCACTAAACATGGAAAGGAACAACCGGTACCAGCCATTGCAAAAACATGCCAAAATGTAAAGACCATCGAGGCTAGGAAGAAACTGCATCAACTAACGAGCAAAATAACTAGTTAATATCATAATGGCAGGATCAAGTTCACACATAACAATATTAACCTTAAATGTAAATGGACTAAATGCTCCAATTAAAAGACACAGACTGGCAACTGGATAAAGAGTCAAGACCCATCAGTCTGCTGTATTCAGGAGACCCATCTCACACGCAGAGACATACATAGGCTCAAAATAAAGGGATGGAGGAAGATCTACCAAGCAAATGGAGAACAAAAAAAAGCAGGGGTTGCAATACTAGTCTCTGATAAAACAGACTTTAAACCATCAAAGATCAAAAGAGACAAAGAAGGCCATTACATAATGATAAAGGGATCAATTCAACAGGAAGAGCTAACTATCCTAAATATATATGCACCCAATACAGGAGCACCCAGATTCATCAAGCAAGTCCTTAGAGACTTACAAAGAGACTTAGACTCCCATACAATAATAATGGGAGACTTCAACACCCCACTGTCAACATTAGACAGATCAACGAGACAGAAAGTTAACAAGGATATCCAGGAATTGAACTCATCTCTGCAGCAAGCAGACCTAATAGACATCTACAGAACTCTCCACCCCAAATCAACAGAATATACATTCTACTCAGCACCACATCACAGTTATTCCAAAATTGACCATAATTGGAAGTAAAGCACTCCTTAGCAAATGTACAAGTACAGAAATTATAACACACTGTCTCTCAGACCACAGTGCAATCAAACTAGAACTCAGGACTAAGAAACTCAATCAAAACCGCTCAACTACATGGAAACTGAATAACCTGCTCCTGAATGACTACTGGGTACATAACAAAATGAAGGCAGAAATAAAGATGTTCTTTGAAACCAATGAGAGCAAAGATACAACATACCAGAATCTCTGGGACACATTTAAAGCAGTGTGTAGAGGGAAATTTATAGCACTAAATGCCCACAAGAGAAAGCTGGAAAGATCTAAAATTGACACTCTAACATCACAATTAAAAGAACTAGAGAAACAAGAGCAAACACATTCAAAAGCTAGCAGAAGGCAAGAAATAACTAAGATCAGAGCAGAACTGAAGGAGACAGAGATACAAAAAACCCTCCAAAAAATCAATGAATCCAGGAGTTGGTTTTTTGAAAAGATCAACAAAATTGATAGACCGCTAGCAAGACTAATAAAGAAGAAAAGAGAGAAAAATCAAATAGACACAATAAAAAATGATAAAGGGGATATCACCACCGACCTCACAGAAATACAAACTACCATCAGAGAATACTGTAAACACCTCTACGCAAATAAACTAGAAAATCTAGAAGAAATGGATAATTTCCTGGACACTTACACTCTCCCAAGACTAAACCAGGAAGAAGCTGAATTCCTGAATAGACCAATAGCAGGCTCTGAAATTGAGGCAATAATTAATAGCCTACCAACCAAAAAAAGTCCAGGACCAGGTGGATTCACAGCTGAATTCTACCAGAGGTACAAGGAGGAGCTAGTACCATTCCTTCTGAAACTATTCAAATCAATAGAAAAAGAGGGAATCCTCCCTAACTCATTTTATGAGGCCAACATCATCCTGATACCAAAGCCTGGCAGAGACACAACAAAAAAGGAGAATTTTAGACCAATATCCCTGATGAACATTGATGCAAAAATCCTCAATAAAATACTGGCAAACCGGATCCAGCAGCACATCAAAAAGCTTATCCACCATGATCAAGTGGGCTTCATCCCTGGGAGGCAAGGCTGGTTCAAAATATGCAAATCAATAAACGTAATCCAGCATATAAACAGAACCAAAGACAAAAACCACATGATTATCTCAATAGATGCAGAAAAGGCTTTTGACAAAATTCAACAGCCCTTCATGCTAAAAATGCTCAATAAATTCGGTATTGATGGAACGTATCTCAAAATCATAAGAGCTATTTATGACAAACCCACAGCCAATATCATACTGAATGGGCAAAAACTGGAAGCATTCCCTTTGAAAACTGGCACAAGACAGGGATGCCCTCTCTCACCACTCCTATTCAACATAGTGTTGGAAGTTCTGGCTAGGGCAATCAGGCAAGAGAAAGAAATCAAGGGTATTCAGTTAGGAAAAGAAGAAGTCAAATTGTCCCTGTTTGCAGATGACATGATTGTATATTTAGAAAACCCCATTGTCTCAGCCCAAAATCTCCTTAAGCTGATAAGCAACTTCAGCAAAGTCTCAGGATACAAAATTAATGTGCAAAAATCACAAGCATTCTTATACACCAGTAACAGACAAACAGAGAGCCAAATCAGGAATGAACTTCCATTCACAATTGCTTCAAAGAGAATAAAATACCTAGGAATCCAACTTACAAGGGATGTAAAGGACCTCTTCAAGGAGAACTACAAACCACTGCTCAGTGAAATCAAAGAGGACACAAACAAATGGAAGAACATACCATGCTCATGGATAGGAAGAATCAATATCGTGAAAATGGCCATACTGCCCAAGGTAATTTATAGATTCAATGCCATCCCCATCAAGCTACCAATGAGTTTCTTCACAGAATTGGAAAAAACTGCTTTAAAGTTCATATGGAACCAAAAAAGAGCCCGCATTGCTAAGACAATCCTAAGTCAAAAGAACAAAGCTGGAGGCATCACGCTACCTGACTTCAAACTATACTACAAGGCTATGGTAACCAAAACAGCATGGTACTGATACCAAAACAGAGATATAGACCAATGGAACAGGACAGAGTCCTCAGAAATAATACCACACATCTACAGCCATCTGATCTTTGACAAACCTGAGAAAAACAAGAAATGGGGAAAGGATTCCCTATTTAATAAATGGTGTTGGGAAAATTGGCTAGCCATAAGTAGAAAGCTGAAACTGGATCCTTTCCTTACTCCGTATACGAAAATTAATTCAAGATGGATTAGAGACTTAAATGTTAGACCTAATACCATAAAAACCCTAGAAGAAAACCTAGGTAATACTATTCAGGACATAGGCATGGGCAAAGACTTCATGTCTAAAACACCAAAAGCAAGGGGAACAAAAGCCAAAATTGACAAATGGGATCTAATTAAACTAAAGAACTTCTGCACAGCAAAAGAAACTACCATCAGAGTGAACAGGCAACCTACAGAACGGGAGAAAATTTTTGCAATCTACTCATCTGACAAAGCGCTAATATCCAGAACCTACAAAGAACTCAAACAAATTTACAAGAAAAAAAACAAACAAGCCCATCAAAAAGTGGGCAAAGGATATGAACAGACAGTTCTCAAAAGAAGACATTCATACAGCCAACAGACACATGAAAAAATGCTCATCATCACTGGCCATCAGAGAAATGCAAATCAAAACCACAATGAGATACCATCTCACACCAGTTAGAATAGCAATCATTAAAAAGTCAGGAAACAACATGTGCTGGAGAGGATGTGGAGAAATAGGAACACTTTTACACTGTTGGTGGGATTGTCAACTAGTTCAACCATTATGGAAAACAGTATGGCAATTCCTCAAGGATCTGGAACTAGAAGTACCTTATGACCCAGCCATCCCATTACTAGGTATATACCCAAAGGATTATAAATCAAGCTGCTGTAAAGACACATGCACACGTATGTTTATTGCGGCACTAATCACTATAGCAAAGACTTGGAATCAACCCAAATGTCCATCAGTGACAGACTGGATTAAGAAAATGTGGCACATATACACCATGGAATACTATGCAGCCATAAAAAAAAAATAAAAGGATGAGTTTGTGTCCTTCGTAGGGACATGGATGCAGCTGGAAACCATCATTCTTAGCAAACTATCGCAAGAACAGAAAACCAAACACCGCATGTTCTCACTCATAGGTGGTAACTGAACAATGAGATCACTTGGACTTGGGAAGGGGAACATCATACACTGGGGCCTATCATGGGGAGGGGGCAGGGGGGAGGGATTGCATTGGGAGTTATACCTGATGTAAATGACGAGTTGATGGGTGCTGACGAGTTGATGGGTGCAGCACGCCAACAGGGCACAAGTATACATATGTAACGAACCTGCACGTTATGCACATGTACCCTAGAACTTAAAGTATAATAAAAAATAAAAATAAAAAAAATAAAGTCTATTAAAAAAAGTTCTGTGGTCAAGTAAGTTTGGGAATACTGTGTACTCAGATTCTGTCTTGGAGATTATGATGCTCACATAAAGCACATATCAAAGGTTCTAAGAAGTTCAATGATAAAGAAATCCAGCATAAACCAACTTGTTCGACCACAGAAGCTTTGTTTGCTCAACAGCTAGTTACATCCAATGGAACTAGTACGCAATAGAATATTCGTGGGAAATGCTGAAACCCCCCGCGCCAAACACACACACAAAAAGTAAACACTTGTGCTCTAAAGGACATCATTAACAAAGTGAAAAGATGACTCACAGAATGAGAGAAAATATCGGCAAATCATAGCTCTGATGAGGGACTTATCCCTAGAATATATATCTAACTCTTACAACTCAAATATAAAAAGAAAACCAAATTAAAAAATGAACAAAGGATTTGCATAGATATTTCTCCAAGGAAGACATGCAAATTGCCAGTAAGAACATGAAAAGATGTTAAACATTGTTTACTATCAAAAAGCAAAGCAAAACAACACAAAAACACAAGATACCACTTTGTGCTCACTTGCAGGGCTATAACTGAGGAGACAGTAAGACAAGTGTTGATGAGGATGTAGAGAAATTGGAAGCTTTGTACATTGTTGGTGGGGATGTAAAATGATGCAGCTTTGGAATACAGTGTGGAAGTTCTTCGAATAGTTAGTTACTACATGACCAGATATTCTGCTCCTAGGTATATAACCAAGAGAAAAAATATATATACCACACAAAACCTTTCATAGCAATGTTCAGAGCTGCATTATTCATAATAGCTAAAAAGTGGAAATAACCTATGCATTTGTAATAAACAAGATGTGGTATATCTATACATTGGAACATTATGTGGCCATAAATTGCAATGAAGTATTAATGTGTGCTGCAACATGAATGAACCTGAAGGGAAAGAAAGAAAATAAGTGAAAAAAAAAAAAAAAAAAAAAAAAAGAAACAGTCTCAAGGGGTCACACATGGAATGATTCCATTTGTATGAAATGTCCAGAACAGGCAAATTTATAAAGACAGAAAGTAGATTAGCAGTTGCCAGAGGCTGGGAGAAGGGGATAATGGGGAGTGACTGCTAAGAGATGTGTGGTTTCTTTTTGGGGTAATGAAAATATTCTGGAAGTAAGTAGTGGTGATAGCTGCATAACTCTGTGAATATACTAAAGCCACTGAATTGTACACTTTAATTATATCACAAAATTATTTTAAAAATTAATTAGTTCATGTAAATGACTTTAATATATGATTAAGGCATTACAGAATAGTGAGGAAAGGGAAGCTTATTAATGGTATCGGGGCTATCTGCTTTACAATTTAGAAAAAGTAATACCTTTACATTTATATTATGATTCAAAATACATTTTAGAGGGATTACATATTAAATAGTAGAATTGGTTTTAAACAGAAAAACTAACAAGAAAGTAGAAATATTAATCAGACATTTATTAGTGGAGCTAGAATAAACTTCTTTGCAAAGCAGCAATAGAAGAAATCACCAAGTAAATGATCAACATCAAACTAGATGTATAAAAATTAAGAACTATTTCATATAAATAGGAAAACAATAATAAAAAGGAAAATAGCAAATTGGCAGAGAATGTATTGCAGCAATATGTTGGACGAAAGGTATCTTTACTCTAGAAAAAGTTAAATTATTTGATAAGATATAAAAATGAAAATAAAGCAGAAGATACAAAAAAAAAAAAAAAAAAGAAAGTTGCACAATTCAAGGCAGGATAAAAGTTGTGGAATAACCCATGTTGTGAAAAGGCTATGTGCTATACTGTTGTGCAGAGACAGGAAATATCCATTTGGTGTTGGGGAGGGAGACAATAAAGGGTAGAGTAAACAAGATGCAGAAAAATATTCGTCCACAAAGGCATGTATTTTAAAAGAGTAACTATCTGTTTTTCTTTGATTGAATTAGCAAACATTACAATTCTCAAAACTGGCGTGAAGAAAAGGTAAAAGTGATGTATTCTCAAACATAGACAAGCAATGTAGTATCATGAAAAGATTCATACTGTGTTTGGAATTAGGCAGAATTAAAATCAAACGATAATTCTGTCACTTACAAGCTGTGTGATCTTGGTAACTAAGACAATCTCTCTAAATCTGTATTATTAGCCATAATATGGTGATGTTTCCTACTTTGCAGCATTGATGTGAGAAAAATAGTAAGAATCTAGCTGAGTCCTTGACACATTCTACACACTCAGTTTATTCTAAGAGTTCAGTAAACAGTGACTGTTTGAATATTACAGTTGGTCATGGAAATTAATAAGAAAGAAATTTAGCAAGTATCAAAAACTATCAAATGTTCATATTATTTGATCCAGTGATTTTACTTCTGGAAATATATTCTAAGAAAATAACCATTAAGAAAAAATTATATGCACAAAACTATTTTAATGGCATTATCCAGAATAGGAAATGTTTTATAACAGAGGAATGGTTAACTAAATTATGATGTAACTATTTACCGAGTGGAAGTATGATGTGGCTGCTGCAAAGAAAGATAATTGTGAACGTCAAGTCATTTCTTTAAAAAAATTGATATTTATGTGCATCAAAGGGCACAATGAACAGAGTGAAAAGGTAACTTACAGAATGGGAGAAAATAGTTGCAAATCATATATCTATAAGGTGTTAATATCTAGAAACATAAAAAACTTGTATAACTTAACAACAAAAAGACAAGCTGATTTTTAAAAGGACGAAGGACTTGAATAGACATTTGTCTAAAGAAGACATACAAACATATGAAAAAATGCTCAATATTACTAATCAGAGAAATGCAAATCAAAACCACAATGAGATAGTACCTCATACTTGTTAGGATGGCTACTATGAAAAAAACAAAAACAAAAACAAAAGTAGGCCAGGTACGGTGACTTATGCCTGTAATCCCAGCTCTTTGGGATGCAAAGGTAGGAAGAAGATAGCTTGAGACTAGGAGTTTGAGACCAGCCTGGGCAATGTCATGAGATCCTGTTTCAACAAACAGACAAAGAAACAAAACCCCAAAAGTAACAAGATTGGTAAGAATGAAGAGAAATGGAACCCTTGTGCACTGTTGGTGGGAAATTGTAAAATGATGTAGCTCTATGGAAAACAGTATGGAGCTTCCTAAAAAAATTGAAAATAGAAGTACCATGTGGTCCAGCAATCCCACTTCTGAGTATACATCCAAAAAAGCTAAATGAGGGATCTCAAAGAGATATTTGCCCATCCGTGTTCATAGCAGCATTATTCACAGTAGCCAAGAGATGGAAGCAACACGAATGTCCATGAATGGATGGATGAATAAACAAAACGTAGTAAATCCATACAATGGAATATTACTCAGCCTTAAAAAGGAATAAAACTCTGTCACATACTACAATATAGATAAACCCTGATAATATTATGTGAAAAAGCCAGTAACAAAAAGACAAGTACTGTATCCTTCTACTTATATGAGGTATTTAAAGTAGTCAAAATCACAGAAACAAAGTAGAATGGTGGTTACCAGGGGCTGGTGGGTGTAGTGGAGGAAAAGGGGAATTGTTTAACGGGTATAGACTTTCAGATTTGCATGGCGAAACAGTTCTGGAGGTCTGCTGTAGAACAATGTGAATATACATAACACTACTAAACTGCACTCTTAAAATGGCTCAGAGAGAAAACTTCACTTTTTTGCCACAATAATTTTTTAAAAATTAAAGCTTCAATAAATATGAATTGATCGTGTTTCACTGTGCCATGTCCTGTGGTCTGGAGGGAGATCACTTCGGAAAAGAAAAGGCCAGAGCGACCATCAAGGGCCATTTGGGAAGAGCAGGGAGAAGCCATTGACAGTTTTTGAAAAAGTTTAAGACAGGGTCTTGCTCTGTTGCCCAGGCTGGAGTGCAGTGGTGCAATCATAGCTCTCTGCATCCTGGAACTCCTAAGCTCAAGTGATTCTCCTGCCTCCATCTCTTGAGTAGCTAGGACTACAGGCACATGCCACTGCCCCTGGCTAATTTTTAAAATTTTTGTAGAGATGAGGTCTTGCTATGTTGCCCAGGCCAGTCTTGAACTCCTGGCCTCAAGAGATCTTCTGCCTTGGCTTCCCAAAATGTTGGGATTACAGGCCTAAAACACTGCCCAATCATCCATTGAAATTTTAAAGCAGGAAAACAAAAACAGTGTAAAATAGATTAGAACAGAAAATTACATGTAATACAACTATGCAAAAACACGCCAACCAAGGAAAACATGAAAAGGAATGAGCTTATGGGTGATGCTTTCCTCCATTAAAAAAGTAATTCTTGTTTTTGTCTCCTCTAACTCATAAAGGGAGTGGCCAGCAAAGCCACACAATCTGGAAGTTCTAAGAGAAAGGAGAGTATTGCGTCTTCTATACCTACCTTTCTCCGGCTTACTCCTCTAGTCAGGCGAGTACAAGTTGAATTCAAGGCTGGGTGTCTCCTGTGCTGCCACCTCGTGGTCACTCTCAGGCTGTCAGCTGAATTGAAGAGTATGCCAGTAACATGTTGTTTCATGTCAAATAATCGGAGCACAATTTATGAATATGATTGAAATTATTTTAGCAAATAATCTTAAAATGTGTCTCTTAGATACTAGTCTTGATTGCAAGTGGTTGAGGATGAACCTTGTGACCTTTTAAAATGTCTTCCAGCTCTGTTTTATGTGGTTTAAATTAAAAAAAAAAAAAAAAAACTTTCGAAACTCTGGAAATTTTATATTAACGTGGCATAATTCATACCAAAAGTTCTGTTGGTTTGTGTTTTTAGAAAAATTCAATATTTAATAATAATGAAAAGACACTAGAGGTTTTTACAAAACGAATGATGAGCTTTAGACATAAATATCATGAATAACATTTTTAAGTTGGCAAATTCAGTGTTTTCTTTGCCAACCTGTTATTTTGCAACGAGAAACTTCTCAAAGTAGATGATCAAATAGTCCTTAGGCTCAAAAGTAGTATATGTTGACATTGAGAAAAAATAATATTTTAATATAAGAAAATCTGTGGTGCTTGCTAATGAATGTTTTAAATAATATGGCATGAAGCAAGTATTTTTTCCCATAATTTAGAACTATTTTATAACTAATGGGAAATACTATTTTTTTCCAGAAGACAAGTAGACCATACATATTAAATTAATGTAAGAAATTTCAAAATCTTACCTTATGCAGCTGTTTTTTTCCTTCTTTCTTTTTCCTATTTATCACTTGTAAAGACTATGTAGCAAAATTTTCAACTTTTAAAATTCCCTAATGATACCTGAATTTATGGATTAATCTGTATTTTGGGAAAGGCAGAGGCTCTGGACTCAGATTGCCTGCTTCCAATTCTGACATGACCTTTCTGGGCACACGTTCTTTGAACCAATGAGTTTAATGGTTTTCATCTGCAAAATGAGACAAACACCCTACCTACTTCATAGGGGTTTTGAAAAATTCGATGAAATAATGCATACAATGCACTTGACAGTGCTCAGTACATAAGAAATTCTTACTCTTAGGCAATATTACAAATGAAAAGAATCTATGCTAGAGAAAAAGGTCTGTAATTATCACAGCATCATAGTACTCTAATATCTTTCACCAGATCAGTGGTGTGATTTCTTTCTTTCTTTCTTTCTTTCTTTCTTTCTTTCTTTCTTTCTTTCTTTCTTTCTTTCTTTCTTTCTTTCTTTCTTTCTTTCTTTCTTTCTTTCTTTCTTTCTTTCCTTCTTTCTTTTTTTTGAGACAGAGTCTCATTCTGTTACCCAGGCTGGAGTGCAGTGGTATGATCTCGGCTCATTGCAACCTCTGCTCCCGGGTTCAAGCAATTCTTCTGCCTCAGCCTCCTGAGTAGCTGGGACTACAGGCACCTGCCACCACGCCCAGTTAATTTTTGTATTTTTAGTAGAGATGGGGTTTCGCCATGTTGGCCAGGCTGGTCATGAGTTCCTGACTTCGTGGTCTGCCCTCCTTGGCCTCCCAAAGTGCTGGGATTACAGGTGTGAGCCACTGCACCAGGCATGGTGTGATTTCTTTAAAATGTGTGTGTGTGTATGTGTGTATGTATGTATGTGCGTGTAATGATCTATTTCTAGAAATGTTTCCTTGGAGTTATTTTGTTATTTAGTTGTTGTTTTGAAGAAATTACTATCACATATGCATCTCATAGCCTGTTCTTCCTTAGATATGGATTCTACAGTGTTCAGAATAGAAACAAAATGAGTTTGACCCAGAGCATGATCGGTTATACTGTAAAGTTTTAATTAAAAAGACATAAGAAAAATTCAAATCCAAATATTACATATCTAAAAAACTATTCATACTCTATAATATTTAAAACCACTTCTCATACATCAGTGCTAGGTAAAACTTTAATAACTCTTGAATTAGCATTTTAAATTAAAATTTAAAAATCATTTTGATAAACAAACCTTTTAAATACCATTTAAGGTTCTTTAAATAATTGATTATTGTTCACCATGTTGTATGATTGGAAAAATAGAACAACTGAGGAATGTTTTGTGATATTATGTACCAGAAGTTAAAAAAATATGGTACAAATTAGATCCAAACAATATATGGTATGTTGTTTAGACACCAAACAATATATGGGACAAAAATCAGAGAGATGCAGGGAACAGCTCAGAGTTAGGAGTAGAGAATGAGGAATTGTCTATGGAGTGTTCTTCAAGGTGATACGTTGGCAAAGTTCTGGATTATTGGAGAGACTGTCCTGGACAATCGGTATATCTCTGAGTCAGTATATTAGCCTTTTGTTTTTTTGGAGACAGGCTTCTTTCTCACTTTGTCACCCAAGCTGGAGTGCGGTGACACAATCTCAGCTCACTACAGTCTTGACCTTCCAGGCTCCAGTGATCCTTGCACCTCAGCCTCCTGAGTAGCTAGGACCACAGGTGTGCACCATTGTTCCTGGCTAATTTTTGTATGTTTTGTAGAGGTGAAGTCTCACTATGTTACCCAGGCTGGTCTCGAACTCCTGAACTCAAGTGATTCATCTGCCTTAATATCCTAAAGTGATGGGATTATAGGTGTGGACCACTGCATCTGGCCAGTGTATCAGCCTCTTATCAAAGATTGAGGCTGGTGAGGAGAAGCTTGATGGATGGAGAATATGGAGTAAGCAGAAATGCAGAATCTGAAATACATAGTGTGGTTTGGCTGAAGAAAGAGGGTGTGAATGGTGCAGGCACAGCTGCTCAACATCAGAATGAAGCCTCAGATCCAACTGTTCTCACCCAGATTTGGTGATGCTGAGAACGGGGATACGCTGGTCATGTAGAGAGCTGCTATGTTCCTTTCATTGATTCAGCACATGCTTATTCAATTTATGTGGCAGAAACCACTGCAGACACTAGGGAACATGACACAGTCCTTGTCTCAAGGAGCTTAGTGGGTGACAGCTATGTGAACGTACAATCACAGAAGAGTGTGGTAAGTGCTGGACAGGTAGTACGGCAGAATGCTCAGAACAGGGACTTTGGCATTATCTGGACTCAGGCTCTTGCTCTGTAACCTTGGTGAGTTGCTTGACCTTCTAAGCCTCAGATTTCTTATCTAGAAAATGGAGGCACTAACAAAACCTATTATATTTGGGTTGTGATAGGATTGACATGCTATGATGCCAGCCAAATTCTTAACATAATCCTGACTCGCGGTGGTGGGGGCCGGAGGGGGAACCTAATAAATGTTAGCTATTGGGAGGAAAAGCACAGACTATGGGGCTCACTACATGAGAAATAGCGAGTTCAAAGAAGACATAATGGAAGATGTGAGTAAGACGAGGCCCAGAGAAGTTAGCTTGACAAAGGAAAGCACATGGAAAGCTAGGGAGGAGTGTTCAGGGAGGAAGAGTTCTAGAGGTGGGAGAATGGAAGGCGTGTTGAGGGAACTAAAAGTAATAGATCAATGAACATAAAATGGATTCTGGAGGGAGAGAGAGGAAGGGCTTTGATTCTGCAGGGTTGCATATGTCAGAGAGTTCTTGAGACTAACCAAGCACACACCTACCTCATGGATGTCAGCTTGACCTTCCTTCTGCCTGGATTACTCTTCCCTACATGCCTCTTTCCCTTGCTTCCTTCAGGCCTTTGCTCAGACTTCAGGAAATTCTTCCTTGACCACCCTACATAAAATAGGATTTAAACTGTATAGGGCAGTAGTGAAATAGGCAGATTCAGGAGCCCAACTGCTGGGACTCACATCCCAACGCTACCCTTTCCTGCGGCAAATTACTTCACCTTGTTATGCTTCACCTTCGTCATGTGTAAAATGAGCATAATACTAGTACTGATGCGGGGAGGTGCTATAAGGATTACATGAACTAATAGAAGTAGACCCTTGAGAAGATTGCTTGGCACATAGTAAGTACTCAGTAAGCGTCTGCTGCTGTTATTGTCACTAATAATATTATTCCAAATAGTAAATAAAGCACACGATCAAGGCCATTACCCAGTTAAAGTTAGCACCTGTTCAGTCTGCTCAGTGCTCTGCGAAAGCTGCTGGGACCTAGAGTTCTACGAGGGGGATGATTTTGTCGTTGATGTTATTTTGCTTTTGTTATTGTAGTTAGGAAACACATTGAACACATCAAGAAATATATGGAAGTGTATAATGAATATCTGTATATCCACCACTCAGCTTAAGAAATAAGATGTTACAGGCTGGGCACGATGGCTCGCGCCTGTAATCCCAACACTTTGGGGAGGCTGAGGCGGGTGGATCACTTGAGGTCAGGAGTTTGAGACCAGCCTGGCCAACATGGTGAAACCCTGTCTATACTAAAAAGACAAAAATTAGCTGGGCGTGGTGGTGGGCACCTGTAATCCCAGCTACCTAGGAGGTCGAGGCAGGAGACTCACTTGAACCCAGGAGGTGGAGGTTGCAGTGAGCTGACATCACGGTGCTGCACTCTAGCCTGGGTGACAGAGTGAGATTCTGTCTCAAAAATAAATAAACACATAAATAAATAAAATGTTACAAATGGAAGCATCGTAAAGTGTTTTGGTTCTGATTTCCTTCTTATTGTCCAACACTACAAACTTTTTCCTAAGTGAGCCACTAGAAAGCTACTTCCACAGAGTGCTGACAGGTATTATGTGGGGAAAAGTTTGGGGGATTGGGTTCAAATTAGTTTGAGAAATACTGACTTTAATAAAGTAAAATGGGGTTATTTTCTTCACGATAGCTCAAAGCCTTTCAAGCTGAACCCAGGAACCCCTTTCTATGCCATGTCTTTCGTGACCATGTTTTATACAAAACAGTTTTGGAAACACCAATCTGTGTTATACTACTGCATCAACTCCAAAAAGTACCAATCACCTGATAATTTTCGCACCACTCGAAGAGGATAAATTAATTTTAAAACTTGAGTTAAAAAATAGGGCTTAGTCATTAATAATCTTAGTGCCAAGAAGATCAGAAGCAAATGGGCAGTTTGACTTTAATAACCATGGAGTTATGGCCTAATATTTACATTCCAATTTTCTCCATAATCTTGCTATTTTATTCCATCCACCTTTTCCTTGATCCTGATATTTATTTATTTTTAATCGTCATTGTAACAATTTTTTGTTGTTATTGCAATAGCTCTCAAATCCCTTGTAGAACAAGGCAGGGAATATATTCATTAAACTCAAATGAAATGTACCTAATTTCTTCACTCAAATATACTAAATTTTACAATGCTGATTTAATAACTATATTGGACATTTCTTTTGGTTATTTCCAAATTTAACATTGATTGATACTGATATTAGGCCTTTGGTATTGACGTAAGCCAGAAATTGGACTATAGCCACACCATACTTATAAATGTAGTCATTTCAAGGTTATGTGGTGGTAGAAGTCTGGGTCAGTGATGATCTGATGGATTGGAAGATGGGTGGGGAAAAAGTTCTTGGAGCAGCTGGTCCCTGAGCTGTGATTTAAAGAGGAGAAACTTGTGGTTTGGTTGTTATTCCATAGATATGGAAAAAATTGAGCCAAGGCTCACAGCCAGGAGAGGAAGAACCAGTGGAAGGAACCACATGACAATAAATTTAGTTGGTGTGGAAGGTGAAGGCTAGGTTAGAGTAGGAGATGAAAACAAAGAGGGCGGGGCAAGCTGGGAGAGGCCTTTGAAAGAAATACTCGGAAAATTGTGTTTGATTCAAAGTGTAATAGGAAATCAATGTAAGTTCATGAGAGGATGTGGTCAAAATGATGAACAAGGAAAACAAAAAGAGAAAAGGAGTAACTCTGGAAATTGTAGTCCTACAAACACAATTTACGTACCAGTAAATATTATATAATCTATTTGAAAACAAGTAAACCATATTTGTTGAATGGGTGGAGTGAGTTCAATGCAATGGTGAGTGAACACATGGGTACGCTGAGGGAGGTGGCTTCTAGAACCCAGGTGATAGGTGCCCATAATCAGGACAGTGGCTTGTCAGAGACTCTGTGCGAATGTCAAGAGGGATAACAATAATGATGATTATATACATACATACCTACCTATATAATATCAGGCATCAGGCAGCACTCTGATGAAACTATAATAAAACAGGTGAGGTAGATAAGTCCCTTGCCTTTAGGAAGCTTAAAATCTAGAGGCAACAATTCATACCCATTCAACAAATTCTTACTGAGCACTTGATCCTGGCCAGGGTGTGCCATGTGCTGGTGGTGGAATAAAAGATACAGTTCTCATGAAGCTTACAGTCCATCAGGATATAAACAAGTAGGCAGATAATTAACATCAGTGTAAAGAGAGTCTCTAGGGAAAATACAGAGAGCTGGAGCTAGACTGATGGGGTGGACTGAACATGCACAGAATGGAGTGAGATGTGTTTCTAAAACTCAGGGGAGTTACAATTATACTATTTTGATAAGCATTTTGGAGGAGGGTGGCGAGCAGGGGAGAGCTCCAAGAAGCATGCTTGAATAGCAATAATGGATCATTAAATGCCTTTCTAAAGAGGCAGAGGTTGGTAATCTTCAGGGCTTTTCTTTTGCTGAACTGGAGATTCAAATCTGATGCTAGAGGGAAACTTTTCACAGGCCACAGAAGAGAAGCTAATTGCTGGCTGCCTCAGGAGCTCCCTCTCTACTCTTCCCCGCAGAGCGTATGGCTTCTCCTCTATACAACCATCTAAGAGAATCGATTTGCAGAGGCGCTCATGGTTGGCTTGTATTTCTCGGTCTTGATTCCATTCTGCAGTGTGCTATGGGAGCATGTAAGTGGGGTGCCTAGCCCGTTTTGTTGGGCTGGGGAGAGGGGTGGACAGTGCTTGATGATGTCGTAGTTCAGAATGATGAAAAAAGAACTATGATCCCAGGGGGCAGCTGCCAGAGAAGACTTGGAAGGAGCGTGGTAACGGGAAACCCAGGAGAAACTACCTGATGCTTTAAACCTGTCTTAATATATGTGAATAGTGTGTTGTTCCCTCTGTATCCTGCTTATCTCCGTGATCTCCGAATGATCTGTTAGTGCAGCTTGGCCACTCACAGACGTTCTCTGAAGGAGATAGGTGCTGTTGGTGAAGAAGTGAAAGTCAGAAAAAGTCAGAAGTCAGGCTTGTTGTTCAGAGCCCTTTGATCCAAGTAACAGAGCCCAACCAAACTAGGTTGTGAAAAAGGAGATTGCTCCTCCCCCATCCCTGCCCCCCTCATATCACTAAAAACCTTGGGAAATGAGTGCGCAATGGACTGAATGTTTTGTTGCTTTTTTCGTATGTTGAAACGCTAATCTCCAGTGTGATGGTATTAGGAAGTGGGGCCTTTGGAAGGCAATTAGGTCATGAGGATGAAGCCCTCATAAATGGGATAAATGCCCTTATAAGAGGAGGTGGGAAAGTGAGCTGGCCCTCTTTCTGCCATGTGAGGATACAAGGTGAAGCTGGCTGTCTGTGACCTGCAAGAGGGCCTTTACCAGAATCCAAGCCCGCTGGCACCCTGATTTCTGACTTCCCAACCTCCAGAACTGTAAGAAATAAATATTTATTGTTTCCACTCAGTATATGGTAATTGGGTTGGGAGCATGAACTGACTAAAACAAGGTGGATGCAGGGCATAAGCCATGGTGTCAGGGTTACCTTTTCCTCTCTCTTGTCTCTGCTTTTCTTTGTAACTCAGCTTCTTTCCCTCTTATCCTGGACAGCCTCTTTCAAGCAGCTGGGGAGATGATGAACAAGAAAAATGCGAACACTTTTCATACAATTCAAGATTGTGAAGGCAACAGAATCATCATTCCCATTACGCTCAGCAGAAAAGTCTAGGGAAAATTCTGATTGGCTAATTTGATGACGTGCTCATCCCCGAACCATCATTATGGTTAAGGATAATGGAGTTCTCTGACCAAGTTTAGGTCATTTCCCACTTTGTGGATTGGAAGGTTGCATTAACTCTCCTATCCCTGAAACAGACACTGTTTAGAGAAAAAGAGTGGATCTATCGAGGGGAAGATACTGCTAATAAAATATAATTTTTTAAAAAGTAAAATCATGGCTGGTCATGGTGGCTCACGTCTGTAATCCCAGCACTTTGGGAGGCTGAGGAGGTCAGATTACCTGAGGTTAGGAGTTCGAGACCAGCCTGGTCAACATGGCGAAACCCTGTCTCTACTAATAATACAAAAATTAGCCAGGCAAGGTGGTACGTGCTTGTAATCCCAGCTACTCTGGAGGCTGAGGCACGAGAATCACTTGAACCGAGGAGGCAGAGGTTACAGTGAGCCGAGATCATGCCACTGTACTCCAGCCTGGGCAACAAAGTGAACTGTGTCTCAAAAAAAAAGAAAGAAAGAAAGAAAGAAAGTAAAATCATAGGCCAGGTATGATGGCTCACGCCTGTAATCCCAGCACTTTGGGAGGCTGAGGCAGGCAGATCACTGGAGGTCAGGAGTTTGAGACCAGCCTGGCCAATATGGCGAAACCCTATCTCTACGAAAACTACAAAAATTAGCCAGGCTTGGTGGTGGGTGCCTGTATTCCCAGCTACTCAGGAGCCTGAGACAGGAGAATTATTTGAACCTGGGAGGTGGAGTTTGCAGTGAGTTGAGATTGCACCATTGAACTCCACCCTGGGCAACAGAGCAAGACTTTGTCTCAAAAAAAAAAAAAAAAAAAAAAAAGAAAAAGAAAAGAAAAGAAAAAGAAAAAAAGAAAAGAAAGAACGAAAGAAAGAAAAAAAGTAAAATCATGACTGATACAGATATGCAAATGAGCATATATAAAAGATTTATTATATTCACTAATCAATGAAAAAACTAACATTACAACTCGTTCCAAAAAGAAACTGATTTAGGGATATTGAAATAAACATCCAAATGGAGGCAAAACTATTTTTTCCAGAATGGGTGGGAAAGAAATCAATCAAACCTATACCAAATAGGAAAAAATTACAGACAAAAATCATTTTCCATTCCTGTCGGTTACCTAGAAGTCACAGAGTTGTAAATACCTCCCACAGTGTCAGAATCTGATAACCCAGAGGGGTTTCCTCTAGCGTGTAGTTGCATAGTTTTCAACTGGAAGCGCAAATATTTTGCCTACACCAGGCAGACAAACAACATGTGTTCACTAAACAAGGGATGTAGTATTTGAGAGAGAAATGTTTCCCCTTGTAATTCCAGGTGGTACCAGCAGAAAGCTTACCTAAATTCAGTTACCATAGGTAATATATTGGTTCCTGGAAATGGGGTCTCCGCCTCAGTTGTCTCTGTGTTCTCTGGACCTAACACATGAGAGATGTTTATTAAGTGTGTGAGATGAATGTTGAATAGTGCACCTGCCATGTGGACTTCCTCTGGAGCAATAGAAAAGTGTCCCCACCTTTATGTTGCTCATACATAGCCTTGAACCATTTCTACAGCTCTTAGTTCTCAGCTAGCAGGAAAGCCCTGTAATTTTATTGCTACAAAATATATTGCATGTATGTAAAACATTAGAAACTTGGATTTGGGGATTTGTATTATAGATTACTCAAGGTTAATTTTGGTTCTACAGAGATATTATTTCTGTGGTGGCTGGCTATAGTAACACTAAACAAGCATGAAGAATTGTTGCTATTATAACTACAGTAAACTATGTTATAATTACAGTAAAAAAAAAACACAAAAAAAGAGTGAACAGCAAAAGATGATAGGAACTGGGATTTTCATTAAACTCCAGTCTATGTTGAGTGTGCCAGCAAATGGAACTTACAACTCCAACGAATACAACTTTTTTCAGGGCATCTAGTTACTCCCAACCAATGAGATACATATTTATTAGACCATAAGCAGCTGCTGGGCCAACCCTCAAGGAAAAACATCAACTCAATAGGAAACAACTGCTAAAAATGTATAGGGAATAAGAAAAAAAAAATAAGCAGGTGTGTGTGTGTGTGTGTGTGTGTTTTTTGAGACAGAGTCTCTCTGTCACCTGGGCTGGAGTGTAGTGAGATCTTGGCTCACTGCAACCTCTGCCTCCCAAGTTCAAGTGATTCTCCTTCCTCAGCCTCCCAAGTAGCTGGGACTACAAACATGCACTACCACGCCCGGCTAATTTTTTTTTTTTTTGTATTTTTTGGTAGAGATGGGGCTTCACCATGTTGGCCAGTCTGGTCTCAAACTCTTGACCTCAAGTGATCCGCCGGCCTCAGCCGCGCAAAGTGTTGGGATTACAGGCGTGAGGCACTGCGCCCTGCCAGCAATTATATTTTCGGTACAAGGTCCAGAAAGACCAAGCCATCTGTGAACTGCCCGCCCCACAGTCAAACTGTGGAATCAAGACTGCCTATCCTTTAACATGCACTGTTTTGACATTACTTCTCCTCCGAATTGCTTCTTAATGGTGACACCACAGGCACATGTGGTACCAGGAGAGAGTTAGGCAAGCAGCATAGTAGTTCTCTGTGGGAGCAGATAGAACTTCATCTGCCTTTAGATTCATGGGGTAGCCTTCACTACTTGGGGCAGATAAATCTGTGTGATTCTTGGAAAATGTGGGACAAGGAGACCCGTAATGAGAAGGAGTCAATTTTAGGAACATGGTCCTTTACCATAGTAAAAGGTAAAAATCTCTGTTTCCCCCATTCAAAGAGTCAATAAAGTATATCCAGCCATTATCCCAAGACCTGTGTTTTCCTCTGGGCCGTAAAATATATACTTAGTTGTGCATCTCTTTAAAAGATTCACTTAGTGTAAAATGGAAAGACAGCTTTGAGCAGGGCAGGCTTCTTGACAGCTAGATTGCGCGCTATGAAAAGGAAAGAATAGAGAACAGGTTTTTAAAAGCAAGGAAGTTTCAGACTCTTGAAGGGAAATGTGGGGAGAACTTAAGCAGCTTGAGCCGACAATGCTTTCAAAACAAGTCAAGCTAGCACCTCTGTAAGATGGTGTCTGACCTTCACCCCCTACGCAAGCTGATTTCTAAATGGAAAGAAGCTGAAACTCAAATGAGGCCTGGCCTATTCTCCCCAGGGTGCCCTCCTACGATGAAAGGCGTTCTTCTTCCCTAATCAAGTCTATCCCAGTGGAAAACTCTTCTTTCCTCTTTTCTGTGTAATTTAAAAATAAATAAGTCACCAAAAGCCAATCTAGAGATGAAAACCCATTGAAAAGAAATGATGACATGCTTGTTACTGGCTCCTGTGTGGGCCATGCACAGGGAGTGGGCACACACTGCTGTTAGCTGGAGAAAGCATGAACTGCTGAAATTATTTCTGACTGCTAAATGAAGGAGGAAAACTGCCGTGCAATGTGCCAAGTGTTCACATAGAAAATCGCATACCCCAGGGAAACGGGGAGGGAGGGGGAGACGCAGAAAAACTGAATATTGGAGTTTTGGAGCAGGTTGAGAGGTAACAGGAGGGGAAAGATTTCATCTCTGGGGTGGTCCCATTTTAAATCTGCTTTCGCCTTCTTACAGAAAGTGGCTCTCTGTATACCTTTACACACCCGCCTGCCAGCCAGCGCTTCCTCGCCTTCCTCTGCCACACTCCTTTTAAAGCAACAGCTGCCCATTCATGGGCCTGGGCAAACACCTGGGCTTCTTGGCTGTGTGTGTGTTTGTGTGTGTGTGTGTGTGTGTGTGTGTGTGAGACAGAGAGAGAGAGCGAGAGAGAGAGAGAGAGGGAGAGAGAGCAAGTGAGCAAGAGAGCATTTTAGAGCTGTGTGGAATCTAAGGTGGCAGTCAGCCTTACGAGATGCCTGGAAAGACAGAAGCTGGTAAAATGATGAAATAGAGGACTGAAGCAAAACAGGATTGTATTGGACCTGTGATTGCCCTGAATTTGCAGACAGCAAGACAAAAATCGTTTTGTCTAGAAGATGTTTATTCTGAACCAAGCTTTCCTGCACTATTTGTAAGCTATGGTGCACAGAGTAGAAGCTCTGAAGTTAGGCGAAACTTACTGTGAATCCCATCTCTGCCACTTACAAACTGCATGATCTTGGGCAAGTTGTCTAATCTGTCTCTGGCAAGGTCGCATTATCTGTAAAATGGAGACGAAGAATATCTTTCTCACAGGATGCTTGGAGGGATTAAATGAGATACAGTATAGTATAAATCAGGTTAGAAAACTAAGTCTTTGCTCTATTATTTGTTGGCTAGGTATTATACTAATTTATTCTTTCTGACATAATATTCTAATGTTAAAAGATGTTGCTCCAAAACACAATTTCTAATCCTTGAGGAAGATGACAATGAAGAATCTCTTACTATGTCATATGAAGAAAACACTGTTCTCTCTAAAAAAAGCTGCTGGCTTCAGTTTCTTCCACCTATGGAGAACCATGATACATCTCTTTAATATATTCTTTTGTATTCTACATTGACTGAAGGGTTCCACTAAAACCCCTGATGAATAGAAGAAACAGTAATGTGCATATAGGGTTACCAAATTTAATGTGGCACGGTTTGTTATTGTTTTGCATTTATTTTGTAGAACATAGAACTCATCAGAGCGTCTTCCCAGCAGCTTTTCAATGACAACCCAGTGAGCTATGACCATCAATGACTTTACTCAAATGAAAGATGGATGGACTGTTTTACTCTTCAGACCTCAAAGCAATGTAGACTTGGCAGGGAGTAGTCACCATTAAAACAATCCATTTTTTTTTTAGAGGTGACACATTTTGTATTTGTTCCAATTTGTAAATGTCTTTGAGTTTGGAGGAAAACGTAAGGAAACTCTTTGGAAGATGTTTCGAAGCTTAATTAAAATGCAATTTGAAAATGTACCCCTTGTGCTTTGCACTTGTAAATATGAGCATATTAGGAGCTTACACAGAGATGTGAGTGTTCTCATCCTGCTGTTGGGTTGGGAACTGTGTACGTTAATCTTCTGTCAAAATAGCAGCGTGCCTCTTTTGCACAACTGAGCCCTGTGGGTAACTTCTGTGCAGTGTATTCATAGGAAGAAAACCTGATATTTTAAATTCTCCTCCCTTCCTCTGGGAGGTTGCTGTATACTCAACACAAACCCTTGCATCTTGTAGTTACAGGGCTGGAAAAGTTCCCACTCAACCAGAGGCTGAAAAACAAAGGGCACTCTGGTGAACAGTGGATAACTTAGAGCAGTTATTCTCTAAGCTTCTTGTTATTGGAGTAAGAGAAGGGCGTGCCATGGGAATCTGAAATACTCAAAACTCAGATCCATCTCCTATTTCCAGCAGATCTTGGGGGCAAAACTCTGCTTTTCAGTTGTTTAATACAGAAACTGAAAGAACTTTTAAATTTTGTTCAACAGATATTTATTGGGCACCTGCTATGTACTGATGTTGTTAATTAGTGTTGATGGCATATATGGAATAAAACAAGGCTCCTGCCTTGAAAAGGTCACAAGATCATTAGGGAAGTACCACTGACAAGGTGAAAGGAATAGTCCTTCTCTTAAGGAGTTAACCTCATGACACATGACAGGATAATTGAAGCAATATCTTTAGTCTTTTTACTCTTAGTAGCTACTGGTATTTAATGCTTTCCCTAAAATGTTCAACTGAATCTTCAGTACTACCTCACCATGTGGCAGCATTTTACTAACTATATATAGAAACTTTCATAATAATCTTGTACCTAACACCTTCTGGGTTGTGACATGAAGGGATGTGGCAAACATTTGTGCTTGGAACGTCTTTTCCTCTTTCTTTGAGGAAAGAGTGATGGCTCTGCTCTGCTAGGAACACTTCCTACCTGAAACTCTCAACAAAAGTCAGCGCTTTACAGAAGATGAACTCTCTGCAGACATAGCTTCTGTCTATAACTGGTCCTATTTTCCATGCGCTTTGTGGCCAAAGTGGGGAAAATTGCAGTTGAACTGTAAGATACTCTAATATTCACTTCCAGATTATCCTAAAGTTCATACCCAGTGATGGTGTAAGTATCCCAGAATTTCTTACAAAAGGCCATAACTCGAGTTCTTTAAGTACATGGAGGTTATCTATTAAGCCATATTTCAGTATTTATTTGATGAATTGATCAGACAATAAAATTGAAGTAATACCTTCTTGTTCTTGTTGGGTCCATTACATAGTATATTAAAGAGAGCATTTGGAATTTTAAAATGATTGATTTGACTCCTTTTGTCCTTGTACTAACAATAGATGATGAAACATTAAAACTAAATTTTTAGCCATCATGGTTGTAGTTATACTTTCTCCCAAGAAAATCGTCAGTTTCTTCATCTTTTTCAGATTGACATCTTTTTCAGATTTTTTTCATCTTTTTCACATTGACACTGCCTGCATTCCAAACTAATTTTTGTAACAAGGAAGGGAGATGTCAATATTGACTTTAATATTTTCAGGACCAATAATGTCAACACTGATTTTGGTTCATAACTTACGTAGCTCTAAATATGTTAGTTGTAGTATAAGCAACACGCTTTAAAATGCACTTGCTTTACAATGATGGCTATGAAAGTACAGAGGAAAGGAACAGGACCTTCACGCTTAAGTGTCACTGCCTGTCTTTTGGAGGTGACCTCTATAATACCTGTAAATACCAAATTTCTGTCTGAATAGAATATGAGGAAGGTAGTGGTGTGTTAGCAGATTAAGTTTTATTTTCTTAATGCCAGAATATTTAGTCCAACTTGCCTTTGTGTAAATTGCTACTGTTTTATAAACAGTACTTAAGTCAAAGATAAGCTATATTCACTAACAGTGTAATTTGCTGGGAGTTTATTTACATTAAAATACTTATTACCTTAAACTACATATTTCAGTTTTTCTTTCATATAAAATGACTCTTTTCCCCAAATGTTTTTGCCTCCTTCATCTCCCAACTCCATCCCTTATCCTATGATTTTACTCTTTAACACTGCCAGAGGACCCAGGGTATGACTAAAGGCAACAATGGCATTAATAATGCTTTGGTAATAATTGATAACTATAAATCTCCAAGTTCCCTCTTCCTCCTTTCCTTTTCAGGAACAGGCTACTTGTGAAGCAAAACTTAAAGATGGTATACACTTAAAGGTGACTCTGATGCTTTCTTGCCTTGATAACTAAGTATTTACCAAGTTAGTATTAGAAAAACTTATTTTTCATGTGAACAACTTATAAGGATTTGGTGCAATGTCACTTAAGATGTAGAGTTTCAAAACTGCTTCATGGAGTTTTGCAAAATGTGGCTATGTCTGTTTTTAAGGCACCGCAAACTTCTTGCTTTATTCAGGCTTAGTGCATTGGCCTTAAACTTCTAAAGATTGCTTAGTTGTAAAACCACTTCCAACAAATTTTTAAGTGAAGCTAAGCACAAGTTTCCTTATTTGCCTACTAATGTAGGTTTAAACTCTTTTTTAAAAAAATAGCCAAATCAGTTCTATTTTGAAGACTATGGGATCTAAGTGAAAGTATAAATTCAATAGAACAGTACTCCCAGAAACATAATTCTACTCACACCTAGTTCATACTAATCTCTCCTTATGTGTTTTTTCCCCTTTTCTAGCCATCCATAGGATTTTGGATCATTTCAGCATTTAGTTGTTTCATGTATACATATGCAACAATCCACCCACTGGAGTAAAAGGCTCATAAAGGCAATTTACTTCTTATGTACCCCCCAAACATCCAATAGACATCTAACAGGATATGGGCATTAATAGACTACTTCTTCAATATGTGCTTGCTTGATTCGTAGGTTTTTTTGTTCTGTTTTTCACTAAGCTGCAGGCAGCAAAGAAAACAGATCTGTAGAAGGAAACGTGTTCATGTTTTCATCTGAACATAATGGGAGGAACCACTAGGAGGATATTCAAAAGTCAAAAAATAACAGATGCTGGTGAGGTTGCGGAGAAAAAGGAACATTTATACACTGTTGGTGGGAGTGTAAATTAGATCACCCACTGTGGAAGACAGTGTGGCAGTTCCCCGAAGACCTGAAGACTGAAATACCACTCGACCCAGCAATCCCATTACTGGGTATATACCCAAAGGAATACAAATTGTTCTATTATAAAGACACATGCACGCATATGTTCACCGCAGCACTATTGACAGTAGCAAAGACACAGAATCAGCCTAAATGCCCATCAATGATAGACGGGATAAAGAAAATGTGGTACATATGCAGCATGAAATACTATGCAGCCATGAAAAAGAATGAGATTATGTCCTTTGCTGGGACTTGGATGGAGCTGAGGCCATTATCCTTAGCAAACTAACAAGGAACAGAAAACCAAATACCACACGTTCTCACTTATAAGTGGGAGCTAAATGATGAGAACACATGGACACATAGAGGGGAACAATACACATTGAGGCCTATTGGATAGTGGAGGGGAGGGTGAGAGGAGGGAGAGGATTAGGAAAAATAACTAACGGATACTAGGCTTAATACCTGGGTGATGAAATAATTGGTACAACCCGCATGACATGTGTTTACTTCTGTAACAAACCTGCACATGTACACCTGAACTTAAAAGTTAAAAATAAAAAATACAAAAGAGATTCCACATGACATCACAACCAAGCTGTTTGGAACTAGAATTCCAGGAACTGTGATACCACAGGAAAGCAATGCTCACCTTTGAGAGCTTTTTGAGCAGTTACTTATTTCCCAAACTTGAGTCTTTCTCCTTTCTGTTAGGAACCTTAATAGGCGGTATTCTCAAGTAGCTCTTTTATGTTTAATATTGTTGTTACTAGTAAGAGCAAAATCCCTTAAATTACACTCTACATTGGTTAAAATTACCCATGACCTTACAGTCTCTGATCGGCCTCCTTCCCTTTTTTCCAGCTCTGGCCAACTTTCTGGACTTAATGTCTTTAATCCTTTCTCCTGATTTCTTTCTGCTTCTTTTTTGCCCACTCCTGTCTGAACTTCAAATTGAATGTACTTTATAAAATGACATCTAGATAGTTCAGCCATGCTGTTGACTTGAACTGAAATATTGGACAAAATACATTTTAAGTTGTTTTTAACTAAAAGCTAATGTAGAATTGTTGGAATGTGTACCCACATAAACAAATTATGTTCAAGATTATATTCAAATCGCTTTTTAAAAAAACATATCTTCCTTCTATTAAAAATCTTAAAGGATAGAATTCACTCGAGTCATGATGTAATTAGATTATATTTTATTAGACATTCTTTACAAATTTAAAATACTGCTATTTTTACATGCACAGAGGAAAATCAATTTGGATAATTATATTTAGGCATTCATTAAAATCAACCACAAAATAGAGACACTTTATTGTGTCATTTATCAACATACTTGATATGTATATCTAAAGTGCATTATGTTACAAAAAATATAGAAATTCAGCAGCACCAAGATACATTTACAAAATAAATACATCAATTGACAAAATAAATTATGGTAAATGTGATAACAATAATTGGATTAGCCTTGGCAAAAAAAATATTCACAATGACCAATGTGCAGTTTCATAGAGCAATGGGGGAGACAGTTTTATTCCAATGCATTTACAGTATTTACAGACAATAAATATTTCTAATACTTTCCATATGTTCACTATTACAGCATCCTGCAATATGTCCTTGGAAGGTCTCTGCTGAAAATTTCAATGCCTCCTGCAAAAAGAAAGAAGAGAAAGAAAAGGAGAAAACAGGTTAGTTTTCTTTACAAATGAAAACATAAAATATAAAGGATATAAGCTAAGGAACACAAAATCGCAATGGAAAGAGATTCAGGGAACTTCTTGTAAATATCTCCTACAAGAGGTACCTGCGGGATCCACCTGGATCTCCATAACCTCTGTTACAGGCAGGGTCTTCAACCCGACTTAGTCCATGTGTGCGGAAAGGAAAAGGGCCTTTATTTCCAATCATGCTGTCAGAAAAAAGGAGACTGTGGAAAAATTTTCTAAGACTGCCAGCTGGCAAGTTTGGGAAGAGAAGGGACAAATTTGAGAACTTGGAAATGAGGTTAGATTGGACCATCCATTATCAAATACAATTCACTTGGGAGTTATTCTTCCAGTGACACCTGAATTAGGCAATCCAAAGCTTGTTTATTTTGTTCAGGTGCTCATTTGGCCAATCTCTCACAGCATAGTGGGCAGTGGTGAGGATAGTGGAAGTGTGGGACTTTGGTAACAATTGAAGGATGTGTAGTTTAAATAGAGTTGATGATATAATGATATCCATCTTAGTCGATGATATGATGTTTGGCATTTCTTTAGCTGTCTTTAAACACTAATGAATGAAACTATTATTGGATTTTATAATAGTTTCCAAAGCCAAAACTAAAGTAGAATCATTTGTCTCTCACTCTGTTGGTTTTTGAATGGATTTTCTATTAGCATTGGGAAAGTCTACTGTAAATGAGGGAATAATTAAGAATAAATTAATTTAAAAGTATAAAATAGCAGTATTTCCTATTACCATGTCTGTTTTATTATTCCAAAGCTACTACTTGGAGCTGACACCTTTTCTAATCTATCTAAATACTGTAGTGACAATATTTTAAGATGGGTTAGTGGAATTTTCTCTGCTTTTCTCTCTCCCTTTCTCTTCTCTTTGTGTGGTATATGTATTTGTTCCCAAGAAAACAACTATAGAATGGAATTTGATTTGCTATGACATTGAATTAACAGCCAGAATTGTGGCAGAGTTTTTACATGGCAGACATATATGGATGTAAGACCTATAAAACAGTATATTTTTAACAATTTTGGAGTTTTCTGTGCCACTTACAGAAAAAGCAAATTGAGCATTTAGAGTGTTTTAATGTCAGGTTATTGACTTCTTCACCAATGGTTTTGGTGGGAATGTTAAAATCACTCCCAACTGCAAACAAAGAAAAGAAGAGTTTAAGATTAAAATTTTAATTGGCGAATGGATGTGGATAGATGAAATGAATAAAGCCAAAAAGATGACCTCGAAACTCAATAATCTGCATACTCTACTGATTTTTAAATGTGTTTGTACTAAATGGTATTTTGTGAATTGGGATTAAGAATAACACAAACAAAGAGGGAAGGAAGAGGATTTTGAACAACTATTTCCTCAGAAAGAAAGAAAGAAAAAGAAATAAGTTAAAGGACCAAGGAAAAATCTTCTATGTATCTTGCCCTGCCCAGATGTTTGCTCATTCTCCTTTCTTTTGATTTCTCCTTTAACAAAGGCATGTATTGGAATAGACAAGTAAAACATCTAACATGACTTAAAAGTATATGTGTATGTTTACTATATGTGTGTGCATATGACAGCATTCTACATTCCTAACTCTTTTTACTATGGACTTTTAATATTTTTCTAAATCAGTATTTTCCAAGACAAAATGATATGATTTATAACAAATGAGTCCCACTGTATCTGGATATCACATTTGCAACATTGAAAATTCTAAAATATAATCCCCTCAATTTAAAGCTATATATTTTCCACTGAATGGTTCATGTGAGAGAAAAATAGACAATTTTACCTCAGTAATTTTTTTCTAAAAGAAGGCTGTATTATTGGCCAGGTATGGTGGCTCATACCTGTAATCCCAGCACTTTGGGGCAGGTGAATCACCTGAGGTCAAGAGTTCAAGACCAGCCTGGCCAACATGGTGAAAACCCATCTCTACTAAAAATACAAAAATTAGCCAAGCATGGTGGTGGGCACCTGCAATCCCAGCTACTCAGGAAGTTGAGGCAGGAGAATCTCTTGAACCCAGGAGGCAGAGGTTGCAGTGAGCCGAGTGCACCATTGCACTCTAGCCTGGGCAACAAAGCAAGACTCCGTCTCAAAAAAAAAAAAAAAAAAAAAAAGGTACTGTATTATTTTTCAAAATATTGTATGTATTATAGTCAAGTGCATGCTTGCCATCTCATCAGACCTCTTGGTTCATCATGTAATAATGCAAAAGACTAAGGAGGGGATGTTAATAAAAGACTTGTCACTTATAAAACTTTAAAATAGGTATTCTGAAAAGATTTTATTTGGATTACAAAATTTGCATGGCCCCATACATTCTCATCAATACACTCCTAAACTTCCTCACTCTTCCCTGAACCTCTGTTGGATTATGTTGGGAGAGTGCCAACATTTGGCTGCCAAATAGTTCTTTCCATGAATGTCCCTCACAAACAGGGAAGAGAAAGGAAAAGCAGAAACTTCCCGTTTCTTTCAGCCCTAGGTCTGGATTTGATTAGGCCACTGCCTAATTTTCAGTAGACCTACTTTAACTTAGGGGTAGTTCCAGCCATAAGAATTGACGAGTGTTAATTTTCATCAATTTTCCAGATACTTAAAGAACATTGCAAATTTGACATGAATAAAATCCATCAAAAGTTATTTATACCTGTTTTTATAACTTACATATATATATATATACTTTTTGCCTCATAGAAACATACCCCCCTAGATAGATAGATAGATATAAATAGATAGATGATAGATAGGTAGATGGTACAATCAGAACTAGGTCTAAAAACACCAAAATAATATGCTGCAATTTATTGTTTACTATATGACATATATGTTTTTATATATATGACATGTTTATATATGTATATATATAACGGATAAAAATAGGAAATAGGTTTTGGCAATAAAGTAGGGTCCTTGCATTAGTTATAAACATATACAGTTAGGATCCTATCTTCAAATACACTAAATATGTGCAGTAAACCAGAATTTATAGGGTTTGTTACCCTTTAGAGATCCATTAGATGTTTGCAGGATAGGTTATTCACTGTGCTAAAGATTTTTCTAGTGTCATTGCCCATTGATTACTGAAGCTGTACTACTTATCCCATATGATTGTTATTTTATGTGCTATTTAATGACAGGTTTGCCAGCTTAAAGAGAGAAATAATGGTGAATAGGTCCAAGCTCCTCTTTGAAACATCATCCTATAATCCTGTCTGTAGCAGAGTCAAAGGAAATGACTAAAGTAGTAACAGGGGAGGCTTTAAATAATGAGATCATTAGTTGCATATGATGTGTTCTTCTGTTGTTTTCCTTTTTTTTTTTTCAAACCCCACAGAAGTGCTGTACTGAAAAATGAAAAGAAAAAAAAAATCCATTCAATGGAAATGCATGGATGAAGAAGCAGGGCGAACATAGCACTGGTCTAAGTGTCAGAAAATAGGGAGATAAATCTAGCTCTGGGGCTTCCTATTTCAATTCCAAGGACTACTCAGGTCTTTTAGCCATGGAATGCCTTGGCTTTCTATTTTATAAAATGAGATTAATATTTGCCCCACTTTTTGCCTCATAGAAACATACCCCCTAGACAGATAGACAGATATATAGAGGTAGATATAGATAGATATATAGACAGATAGATAGATAGATAGATATAAATAGATAGATGATAGATAGGTAGACGGTACAATCAGAACTAGTTCTAAAAACACCAAAATAATATGTTGCAATTTATTGAGTGTTTACTATATGACAGACATTTAATCCACGTATAATCTCATTTAGTCGACACCAAACTCTATGAGGTTGGTACAGTTACTATCTTCATTTCACAGAAGATGTAAGTGAGTCTTAGAAAGGCAGAGTAACTTGCCCTAGGTTGTGAACTTCAATAAATTTAGACCCAAGACTTGGCCCTAAGTTACTTGATCCCAAACTCTAGGAGTGTCATTATTACCTGGATCTGTGAGCTAAGGATAAACAAGCCACATAAATGTGAAGTTTTATTTTTCCTATGGCATTACCCTAGAAACATTATTTCATCTTGCCGATGGACAAAGAGATACATGAGAAAAACCTACATCCTTGTAAGTTAATACTTAAACATTCAGAAACCATTTATTTTTTTATGAGCTGGTAGAAACCAGAGTTAAATTTAATTAAACAAATTTAAAGCATGTGTTTAAAACATAATTTAAGTTCTTTACATTAAAATAAATTTGAGATTTAATTAAATACATTTAATTAAATAAAAAGTGTGAATGGCTCAGAATCGTTTATGACATGATGCTGTTCTGCAGTGTTTGTAGATAATATGCTTCTATATTCTCCCTTGAAGTGAAAGAACCTAAGAAATGAAAAACACTGAAGAAAGTTTGCCAAAGTGTGAGAGTAAGGGGGAGAAACACACTTCTCCAGCAAATTATGAAGATGGTCACTAGCTTCTGAAGCTTGAATATGAAATTACTTGGTAGAGTGGTAAAGGATTGATGTTGGGTGACGGTGGAATGGGCTCTAAAGCCTCTCTATGGTGCTGGAGGATAGGGGTGTGTGTGGTAGGGGGTACTGCTTTAAGGCAGACAATATTCTGACTTATTCTCTATCAGTTGCTGCACAATTGATAGAGATACAGAAAGGGAGAAAATTCTAGGTTTGTACAAGCCAAGGCAGAAGGGAGGCTCCAAAACCCAGCTGAGAGCACCCCGCTGAGGCTACGGGCCAGAGAAGCCTGTTACCGTGAATCGAGCTCCAGCGACGTTGTGGAGGTGTCAGACAGGTGGTCCCCTTCTAGCCCACTCCCAGTCACTCCAGAGTCTAACCAGGCAGAGCGAGTTCGCCGTTTTTTCTTTTCCTGCTCCTTGCGTTTCCCGGGCTTGCCTTTCTTTTTCTTCCCGGGTGTCTTGAGCGGCTGCTCTTTGTACGTCTCCACCTTGTTGGTTTCCTGAGTTAGGTATCTGCCCTCATCATCAGACCCGAATCGCACGGAGTGGTTCTTTGTGTTGGGAGAGGGCTTGGAGTTAGGGGACACCTCCGAGGTAGCTCTGATTTCAGCTGTGTGGATTTCTGCGATCAGATGGTGAAGGAAGAATCGTCGCCGTAAATCTTGGATGGACTTCCCCTTGTCATGGAGGAGCTGATGTTCAGACACAGCTCTTTTGCTTTGAAAGGAAATAGTAGAGGGAAGAAAACAGTTACATTTTACTCGTTGATAGAGACAACAAAGACATGAGTAGATCTCTTTAGTTTTCTAGTTGGTCCACGGCAAGACACAAGCTGGATGGGTAGCAAGCTCATTGCGCAGGGAAGGGTAACCTGTGGGAAGGAAAGAGCTGGCAGTTGAAAGACTCCAGCTCCCGGTCCCAGTTCTATCACTCACTAGGTTGTGACCTTGGTGGGATCATGAACATTCTTGGGCCTCATGGGCTTCAAATGTATAAAAGGAGGGGGTCAGAGACAGTGATTTCTATACTGCCTTCCCAATTTAAAACATTATGATTCAGTTATGATCAGAAATAGAAACCACTAATAGAAATAGAGTATCTCTTCACATTTTTCAGAGTTCTGCTGAGAAAATAAATCTAGAAGTCCCAGGCTGGGAAATAAAAGGCAGCTGCTGCTTTTACCTGAGTATTCTCTCTTTGTTTCTCTCTCTCTCTCTCTCTCTGTGTGTGTGTGTGTCTCACACACACACACACGTGCCCCATTAAGAAAATAATAATATTGAATCTCAAAGAACAGCAAGCCATAAGAGTAAAAGCAAACAAAGGCTGAAGGAGAAGTGAGCAGTGAAGCCTGTCTAGGAAACCATCTGATTCACAGACTGAACTTTAACATTTTAGACTACTGGCTACCAAGAACATATATCTGAAGGTCAATCGTCAGAGAGAGAGAGAGAGAGAGAGAGAATATGTATTTTTCTGTAAAGTAATGGGTGGTCTCCTTAAAATGGGTTTCTTTGTGTGCTTAAATGAGCTCATTCTATTTCTTCTGTGCTTCATGTTCTTTTTTTTTAAATTTAGAACTTCAGAGAGTATGATCCTTACTACTTAGTTGAGAAGTTCACTTTTCTACTTGCTCTCTTTGTCTTAAAATTCTCTAGGAAAAAATATAAAGGATTTTTCTATTTAAATGACACTCTAATGAAAATATCATGAAAAAGAATAAACTAATTCTCTATCAATCCTTTTAGATAACACCCAGACTCTTGCTTAAATGTCCATCATGTATTCTTTTATTATTTTGTGTATATAATTACCTATTTTTTTTTTTTTTTTTTTGAGACGGAGTCTCGCTCTGTCGCCCAGGCTAGAGTGCAGTGGTGTGATCTTAGCTCACTGCAAGTGCTGCCTCCCGGGTTCACGCCATTCTCCTGCCTCAGCCTCCTGAGTAGCTGGGACTACAGGTGCCTGCCACCATGCCTGGTTAATTTTTTGGTATTTTTAGTAGAGACGGGGTTTCACCGTGTTAGGATGGTCTCGATCTCCTGACCTTGTGATCCGCCCACCTCAGCCTCCCAAAGTGCTGGGATTACAGACATGAGCCATGGCGCCGGGTCATTATTAACCATATTTAAGGACTGCATCCATTAATCAGTCATGTCATGCCTGCTTCAACTCTGCATTAACTCCAATTTCTACCACTGGAATAGTCCTCCAAACTGGCCCATCCTCAAAAGCATCTGAAAGTGTTTCCCAGGGCTACATCCCATGTACTCTTACTTCCCTGAAACAATGGTGTCTGGGTCCTTGGTTGCCTTTGTTGGTGCAATGTCTTTAACTCCTCAGAGAAATAGGAAAATAATAAATAGCATTATTACTGCCATTGTAATTCATTGTATTCACGGGGAAAGTGCGGTCCAGAGAGGTTAGATGACTTGCCCTAGTCTACACAGTGAGAACTGGCAGAGCCAGGGCTCCAAAAACTAGGTCTTCTGATTCTAAAGCCAAGATTGCTTTTTCAATTTCCTCAACCCTTTCTCCTGTCAGAGCGGAAGCTGAAGCTGAAGTCCCAGCCTGTTCCTGTGCTAGGGAACACGGTAACGAGAGTACAGGGTATATGCGTGGGGCATAGAGTAACGAGCCACCACAATAATGGGCAGATTGGACAGAAATTTATCAGTTTCCTTGAAGATCAAGCCTATTGCCCCAAAAGTTCATTTTCTTCATCAAAATTAGGAACTACAAGAGTTTGGATTATCACTGGATGAATGAGTCGAAGAAAAGAGTAAGAGATGAAAATACAGTCATCATTTCTCCGGCCCTTCTAGCAAGAATGTCAGCTACCTTCTAGTATTTTAGTGTGTGGACTGACTTGAAGCCATGTTGCTCATTCAAAAAAGACATGACTTAATGGAAAGAAATGTAACAGGAGCCTGGTTTAAATGAGGCATGAAGGAGTCTCTCTTTCTTTTAGAAGGTGCCACATGTGACTAGATTAAAATTCACTTACTCCGTGGCAATAGTTAGTATTCTGGAAACTTTTAAGAATCTACAAGTTTGAGGCTTTGGTATGAGGTATTTATATCCTTTAATCACATTTTTAAAATAGTAGGACATATTTCATAAGCACCGCAGTTTAATAAGTATCTTTTAGCAAAATGTCACATTAAAAAGAAGTTCTTAACCACTGATAATTTACAGTTTTGGGGACTTTTATTTCTCTTCTCTGTTCCTGGCAGAAGCCCTCCTCTTCTGTATTGCTCTCCAAATGGATAAAGTGTAGCCCATTTTAGCTTAACTTGAGGCCAAAACTTTTAATGGTTGGTCTATTCTAATTAAGCCACCATTGCTCATGCCCCTTCTCATGGGCATATGTGCTTGTCATCTTGGCCAGCCTGTCAACTGTGAGTCACAGTGCCTTCCTAACTCAAGCTGCATTTTCCCAGGATAGTTCTCTTGGGAAATGCAGTGATCATTCTATCCTTCTATTTTATAAAAAGCCTACAATATGGTACAACTTTGTTCAGTTTAAAATAGTACATTGCTTATGAGGGACAAAGCTGTTCATCTGCCTTTTGGGGGAAACTGTTAGTATTTTAGAAAACACAAGTTTGCTTAAATGCTAAATCGGAAATGTTGTTAGACACTTTACTTAGTATTTCAAAAACTTCTGCAATTGAAGTATTGTGAAGAATGAATCTCTCACTAGGCAGTTGCATTAGAGGATCGGGAATATAATGGCATCAGTACAAACTAGATATATAGAGGTAGTGAGTAATAAATTCAAATTAAGGTGGTTTTCAATTTAGGTAACTCTAAAATATTTAGGTTGTGAATATGGCCTCAATAATAGTCTTTTACTCAATTTGTCTGTAAACATTACATAGCATGATGGTTCACCTGACATATACATTCCTAAGCTCCAAAATGGAAAAACAGGTATGTTATGCATCATGTTCTCCTTTGATTATTGTAAAAAAAAATTGCAAAATTTGGGGGAAATCCTTATCACAGATAACTCTAAATTCGGCTGAAACACAGTTCTTCTCTTTTTTTTTTTTTTTTAAATCACTTCAAGGGAGTTTTTAGGGAAGAAGCTTAAATTTCTAAGGAACTATCAAGGAACAGAGGGCATAAAAACAGTGATGGAAATTCCCTTTCCAGCACAGGAAGAAGCAGTATGCTTGTACTGATGCTAGGCTTCTAAGGACGGACTCTGTGTTTGAGAAGAAAAGTTCTGTGGTGCATGCAAGAGACAGGGTTAGGGTGTTAGAGTTAAGATGACTCACCAGAAGGTCCTGCCAACCCAAATGACTCAGCAGAAAGTTATGCTTTTCATTAAGTGGAATAGACCCAGTCTGGCTCCCAAGCAAATCAGCCAATGATGTTTTAGGTTTCTGAATCTGCTGGAGTTCCCTCTCTAACTTAAACATAAAGACAGCCACCTGCCAAAAGCCTTGTTCATCTGCACGAGAACATCCATAGGCCTCACTTTCCAATATCCAACTTGATCATGCTCCAGCTCCATTAATTAAAATCTTTGGGATTAACAGGTTCAAAAGACTCACAATTTGTAACTGCCTCCTTTGCATGGTTTAGGAAGTCTTATTGTTATAGTAATTTCCTCTCCCTTAAAAGTTAGCATCTAGTTAAAAAAAATCTATACTTCTAAAGCAGTTTCCCTAATACTTGGTGTGAAAACTGGGGAGTGATATGGTTTGATTATATGTTAAAATTTCTTTCCAGAAACTAGCTTGATTTAGCATGATGGCAGACTTATGTTTTGTCTAGCACACAAAATTTACTGTTACTTGGCAGCAAGACAAAAATAATGACTTGTTTTTAAAAACTCCATTTGGCTATAATAATTTGATGAAACATCTTCATCTACTGATGATTTCAGCCTCCATGAAAAACCATGCCTGTAATGTGATGATCTATTACCCATTAACTATGAGAATGTTTTGTGGTAGTTTTATAACCATCTGCTGAGTGTGAGTGTTTAACTACAATATTGTATTTCACCCACAAACAGAACTATAACAGTCACTGGCTGCTAAATGGTTTCTGATGTGTGTTTTGTAAGGTGCAACAAAGAAAGAGTTAAAAATAGCCTTTAGGACAACTTAGCAGTATTTTTATGCCATAGTTGTGTACATAATCATGGCTCATTTGCTGTTTCTCAAAAGAGAAGATAGGTATTCTTAAGCAACCTTAAAGAAAAAATTGGCTCTGTTCCAAGGTAGTATTTCTTAACCAAATAAATATAGTATTTAAGTATGCTTTTAAAAATTCAGTCATTTCTATTTATATATGAATTTTAAATTATAGAATTTAACACAAGTCTCAAAATGAGCAAAAAGTCTGAAGACAATTTTCAGAAATACATCGGTAAAAAGTTGATCTGAAGAATACAATGCAGCTTTATCTTCGGTATAATGTTCTACACAATTTGCCTTAGGAGATTCATAATAGATTTTCATTTTGATGCCAAGGTTCAGACATGTCTCAAGTATTTTCATTTAAGGATTTTCTTCTCTAATAATAATAGACCACGAGCACGTATAAAACAGTTGCCTTTTTGTACATCCTCGGGAATTTACAAGGAGGCACCATAAACCTGACTGTAAATATTAGATGCTGCTATTTTTATTGTTAGTGTAAAAATTTGCCTTAATTCCTTCGCCAGAGTCAAACTCTTCTTCTCAGTTCTCGAACTTTATAATCTTCCCATTCTGAACACTGAGTCTGCAGTTTAAAGATCACCCAAATATGGTGTTACACACATTAGTGAACTGCTAGGTCCAACAGATTATTAAGATCATGTTACTCTATCACTCTTCCAAGTTTTCAGTCACACGACATAGTGATATTTCTCTGGTGTGCTTGGATGTATGATTATTTCAAAGTCGAAGTTATCATTAAAAGAATCACCAAGTGAGAATGCCAAAATACAAGTTTTCAGTCTACAATGCAAATATTTGACTCCGAATTAAAGAACTGTTAGCAATAACTCCAAGAAAAAAAAAGTTTCCACACCTAAAATTCATTTTGGAACCAAGCACTCTAGCGTTCCTGAACTGTATCAATACTAACATTGGAGTCTTGCCACTGCAAAGTTGTTACTACTTTATTATATAATATGCTTTCATTATGTAATATGGTCCTATTTTATATGCTTAAAATTATGTCATTCATAATAAAATTAGATGTACGGCTTTTGCTTTTTCACACGCAAACCGCCACCCACATTCAGTACGTATACAAGCGCGCAGACCATACGTCCCCAGGACCGCTCAGCTTCCTCGGAGTTTCAGAAGCTTCCTGGGTCCTGACAGTAACAACCACCCCCCACCTTTTTTTTTTTTTTTTTTCTCACTAGAGGCAGAGGATCTCTCCCTAGAAGAGATTCTGTGAAACGCTCCCTCTTATGGAAACACACATAAAATCTGTCTCTTGCCTGTCTCCCCTTGAAGATCAACCAGTCCTCCCGCCGGGTTTGAGGACCCGGACTCAGGCCCTGGCAGGTATCCGGGATGGTCCCTCTCCCTAACCCGGGCGAGGAGCATCGGTGACCGCTGCAAGCCCTCGGCAGCGTCCCAGCTTGGCAGCCCCTCCCCCTGGCCTCCCCAACCCGGCGCCTTGGGGAGGATGGGGCACTTACAGGCGGCGGCTGAGCCCCTCCACCGAGCGCCCGCAGGAGGGCACCGCGTAGCTCAGCAGGAACACCGCGACGCTCCACTGCTGAACCAGTCTCCGCTGCATCGTCTCCGCTGGCGCTCGGGACCTGCAACAGAAGGGAGAGGGACCCGAGTGTCAGTCTGGACTCTTCATCTCCCCGCACTACTCCGCTTTCCCTTTTTAGCCCGGTCTCAAAAAGCCTCTTCAACATCAAGGGCATCTCCCAAGTTGAAAAGGAAAAAAAAAATTATCTGGAGCCTCTCAGCACTTACTTATTTAGCAACCGGCTACTCCAACTGTGCTTTCTCCAAACCACACAGCCAGAAAGAGCAAAAAGGGAAAAAAGAAACAAATCAGAGGCGCTTCCTCTGAAATAGCGAAAATGAAATGGTTTTATATATGCATCAATGATAAGTAATGTGTTTACACGTCTCCCATAGCAATGGCTAATTAATCTGGCCAGCAGTTCTCCTGGGTTCGTGGAACAGGGCTAACCGCCTCCTAAAAGAAGAAAGTTTCCCCCTCTGAAGTCAGCTTCTTTGAGAACCAGGCCCTTTGGTTCCAGAGCCACTTGTAGCGAAACCCACATATATATACATAGCTGTCTGTCTACCTCCTCTGGTGGGCTGGTTGCTTCCGGAAAGTTGATTCCACACACCCTGAGAACAAGTTTCAAGAGCGTGTGTCGTCGATCAGGAGGGCCAGGTGGCGGCGAGGGCGGGTCGTTAGCGGCAGCCGGAGCGGCAGGGCGGCGGCAGCCCCGCTTCACGGGAGGGGAGACATGCCGGTCGGGCGGCGCAGGTTGGAGGCGAGTTGAAAGCCGAGCGGAGGAATGTTCACACGCTCCGAGGCAAACCTGCCGGAGAAGTGAGAGAGTCGCAAAGAGGTGGCGCCCTAGGAACGCGCGCGGGGCGAGCGAGGGCGCGGGCGGGCGCGCGGGGGGCGGGGGCGGCGACGGGCGGCCCGAACGGGCCCCGCGCCGCCCGAGCGAGTGGAGGGGAGCCCCGAGCAGGGAATGAACGGCGAGCGGCGGAGCTCCCCCCTCCCGCGCTGCCGCCCCCGGAGCTGTCCGGAGCTCTACCGAGCCCCACCCCAGAGCTTGGGCCCTGTCGCGCCATCCCCGGGCCGGGGGCGTGGGCGGATCCGCTTGCTCCCTCCAGGCCCGGCCGGCTCCTGCCGGCGCGCCGGATCCCAGAGCCGAGATCCCCGAGGGCGTGCGGACGGCCCCGGGCAGCTGGCGGTTCCCGGCGCGCCGGGCTGGACTAGCGGGCGCCAAGACCACCAGGGGCGGACCGACGAGGAGGAGGCCAAGGAGCGGGGCCGGGGACCACGGGCGCCCGGGAGCCTGCGCGGAGAGGACGCGGGCTGTTGGCCTGTGAATTTAAGGAGCCCGAAGCTCGCCTGGCAGCTCGGGGCGATGGATGAGAACCTTCTTCCCTGGCTCATTCCCGGGATGAACTGAGTGGGGAGCATCGGCTAGAGGGAGGGAGATCTTTTGCTTAGAAGAGCAAAAACGGTTCCAGACTTCAGATCTAAATTGCACTTTTTGCTGTTTCAGAACTGCTGGTAGACATCTGGAGCCGGTCCAAAAAAACCCGCGCACGGGAGAGATCCCCCTTTTGAATTGCAGAGGGGCACCGACACTCCTGGGGCACGCACACGGCCCTTTTCCCCCCTGGTCAGGAGTCTAACCCATCCTTTCTCTGATACCCTACCCGGTTGTCCCCTCCCCCTCAAAAGTGCCTGATTACAGATTCTAGGAAGATTGTATCCGAGTCACTGCAGCCAGCGGACAGACGCAGCGGAACTATGGTTGTGTGCTGCTCTGCTTGGGAGAAGCGACGGGAAAGCAGAGGTTCTTTCCAAAGCTAATGGGCGGGGAAGAAAGACTGCTCGGAATGACTGGGTAGTATCATCTAGGAAAGGATTGCAGCGGGAGTGGATACCCGCCCCAGGGCTCCTCTAACTTTGTGAAAAGAGCGCGAGTGACTGGGAACCATTCAAGGGATATTTGTCTTCTAGGCAATCCTGCTGGTAGGGTTCATTAGTTTCTAGAAGGCTAGTGTGATTTAGAGACTTGAGATGATTCAAGGAGTGTGGCCTTTATCAAGCCTGGCCTTCCAGGTGATGCTCCACATATTTTACCCAGGGTGGGAGAAACAGTGGCCTCTCACCGAGACCCTCGCTCATCGGGGCTCCCCACTGGGTCGCTGCAGCTAGCTAGCAGTTAAAGTTTGCTGCTTAGGTTGGGTGGGGGGCATCTTTTCTTAGAAACTCCTGTCTTCCTCAGTTGATTACTGTAAACCCCATACCTTAAAAAACTTGACTTCCTCTCACTAACAAAGAAAAAAATAAAACACACACGCACACACACACACTCTCTCTGGGAATTTCCACAACTTCCCTTGAATGTGTAAGGATTTCTAAATGTTAGACCTTTTTGGATAGTATGAAAGGACAAAGTATCAGCACGCAGAAATGTCAACCTTTGAACCTCGAGCACTTTCTGATTTATAAAAAGAATCCTTCCAAAAAGATGCAGGAGCCCTAATGTAATCGTTAGGTCTGAAGAGGGAAATCTGTTAAAAAAAAAAAAAAAAAAAAAAAGGTAAATCACAAATGAGCCATTTAATACTTGCAAGTTGTTTAACATTGAAATGATAATATTTGCTTCCACAATAAAAAGTCCAAAGTACCTAGCCAAGTTTCAAACTGTCCAGGCTCTAAAAAGTCAACCCTTCTCCCAACAGAAGGTTAAAACAAAAATCAGATTGAAATGATCAAATCACTTATGTTGTAAATAAATTCACTTTACTTTCAGAACATTATAAATTAAGGACTGGCATCAATAGACTGCTTTGATTTATGTTGCTTTTTCTACTAATTAAACAAAATTAACCCCCAACTCCTTCCCTCCTTTCTTTTTCCCCACACACTTTTCTGGTGTTAATGGCAAAACATCTATCAAATATTTTTAGAATTTCCTCTCCTCCACAAAAAGAGAAAATATAGACACAGGAAAAATAAATAGTCTTTATATACTCAGAATACCAAAGTTCCCTCCTAATTTATTACTTCACCTTTTCCTTGATTTACAGTCTTCTCTCTGCTCTTCTGGCTGAAAGAGGGAAATCTTCTCAGCAGTCTTTTCCAGAAATATTTTTTTTTGTTCTTAAAAAAAAAAACATAAAATTAAGTCTTAAAATGAATTAAAATCTTCTTGTAAGGAGACTTCTGTTCCCACTAAAGGCAATTATTAGAAAGCAGGTACCTCTTCCAAGCTGCCCTGTTTATTACTTTCAGTAGAAATTCTCCTCAATATATACCCAGGATCCTGACTTTCTGCCTGTTTTGGAAAGGATATTTTCTGACATCATAATCTAGCTCCTAACATAACTGAGTAATCTCCATCATAATAATGTAGAGAATGCATGACTGCAAATGAGACACAGGAGGAGCACCCCCTACCTACCCCCCCCCACCCCGCCCCCCACACACACCTTTTTTCTAAGGCTTAGAAATAGAACAAGTGCCCATAGAAGCTAAATGTTTGCTTAGGCTTTGCTGTCACGTAAATGCACCTTAGCAAATGGGAAGGCCTGCCTCTAATCTGAAGTATTTCCATGTTTAGCATTGTAAGATCTACACCTACACAAATGCCTAGCCCGTGAGCACCATGCTTCCATACCCAGTGGCAGTTTATTACAGTATATCCAATTTTAAAAGAGGTTTTAAAAAGTTTAAATGTATTACTCTTAAATTCAGTTGAATACCCAGTTAATGTATATCTCCAGGGATATTTCCTGTCATAAAGCTTAGAAAAAAATAAACCAGCATTTATGCTTAGCTTCTTAATCCTTTTTTCTTCTTTCCTCCTTAACCCAAACAGCAAACAGATATACATGACAAATCAAATATGAATCTTTAGCACTTTAAACAGTGCGCCTGAGCTTGGGAATTTTCTTATTACCAATAAGCATCCAGATTTAACATTTACCAATCTGTAGCTCCAAGCTATATCTCTAAAATCCCCTGAAACCAAACAACTAAACTCATCCCTTCTCTTCTCCAAACGTTTTTCAATGTTTACAAAGAGAAGTTGCATAATCAGCTCAAGTAATGTTCTCACTGGATTCCATTAGAATGTGGCTCTCATCACTTGCCTGGACCGAGACTTGAGAGGAGGCTGTTGCCAGCTGACCTCAAGGTAGCAAAAAAGAAAAAACGATGTAATGCCTTCAAACCCCAAGTAACAATAGGAAAGGGTGTGTTTCTTTATTAAATCTTTTTGTAGTTAGGTGAGGATAAGACTTCTCCAGGAACAAGGCGGGCTGCTAACATCTGGAGGAACTGCCTCAGGGAGGAGTGTATAGATATACATCAGGCTGATGGGATCCTCCCATGGGAAAAGTGGGCCTCACACCTTTCCTCACCCTTCCCTACTTCCTGGGCAATGTTCTGCTTCCCCCAAACTGGAGCAGGAGGCCCTGAGAGGAGGCAGTTTCCTGGGAGGAGCCCAAACCAATGTGAGATGAGAAGGTCTTTAGGAAAGGTCTTTAGGGTCCCTGAGAACTGGTTCTTCAAGTTCAAGTACTTGAGCACCTCGCAAACCCCTGACAATTGAAACATATCTGAAGAGTCTGAAGGGGTGTGTGTGTGTGTGTGTGTGTGTGTGTGTGTGAGTGTGTGTGTGTGTGTGTGTGAGAGAGAGAGAGAGAGAGAAAGAAAGAATATGAATGTGCAGTGTGCGAGTCCTGATCTCCTGGACTGGTGCCAGCCAGCCAGTTGCCTGCCCTTGGCTGGCCAAGTTTTTGGCTCCTGAAAGTAGGCAGCTCTGGACTTGTGCGAGACCACAGAGAGAGTTCCAAGCTCCACCTGGCTCAGGCGACAACCTCTCAACCTGAAGCCAAACTCCGGTGGTGTCACAGGACTCTCCTGGCGGCAGTCCAGTTCCCCACATGAAGCGAATGGTCCTTTCTTAAATTTTGAGCCGGGGCTGCCTAAAAGGTGCTGCCCTCGGAAGCATTTTACCTCCCTAACACCATTCTCTGCCCGTGCCACGCTGGCCAGCTCAAAGTCCCTTCCCAGGGCAGCACCGGGACTGAGATGTCTCAACTCTGGGGCAGGAAGGATACCTATCCAGACACCCACACTGGATGTCCTGCCTATTTGGCTTTGAGCTGGTCATTACGGTGTCTTTGGACCCTGCCTACCTTTTCTGTAATTTTTGTCAGAAATAAGGCTTCAGGAGAGCAAACGTTGAGTTATGCGCTGTTTCTCCGGAGTCTCCTGCCCTGGTGTTTGCGCTCCCACTACAGCAAGAGGAGGCCTGAGTTTCTTAGGGCAGGGCTCCAGGGTCTTGGAAGAGGCCTTAGGGCAATGGAATCATCTTTTTCAGCCTCCCCTCCCCTCCTCCCACCCAGCGTCCTCATCCCCACCGCCTGCGATAGACTTGGGTCGCCCATTACGAAGCTGATCCGCAGGGACTGGGCAGGCTTGGCTCCTGGGGATCTTAGGCTCCATGGGAACTTCGGGGGTCTCGGAGCCCGTGAGCGGATCTAGCTACTATTTTCCCTAGGTTCTCCTCGGGCTTCCGTCCCTGAGTCTGGACTCCGGACTGCCGCACAGAATCCTTCTTGCCCGGAGCGCTATTATTGAGGCCTTTGCGTTCTGCCTCGCCCTGTCCCACCGGCTTGAGTGCTTGGTTTCTAACCCGAGTATACTCGGAGTCTCCGGTTCTGCGCGCCCCCCTCCTCCCGGGAGAGCCCCGCATCTGGCTGAGGGTGAGGGAAAGATTCGGGAACCACGAGACCCAAGGACAGGGTCGGAGGGAGCGAGCGAACTTCCTCCGAGCAGGACTCTCCCTCCCCTTCCCTCTCCCTCCAGGTCAATTTATGACTCAAACATGAGATAAGCCCTAGGCAGACGGTGACGCTGACTTCCCCGTGGGGGCGCGGGGAGAGAAGGGTGAGGCAGACGTACCCCCTCCCCGGCCTGCCCCTGCCCGGGCCGCATCGGGGTGTGGAGGGGCGACTCCCTTCCTCCCGGAGCCCCGACTCGCTCTCTCCCAGCGCGCCTCCCCTGCGCCCGTAAAGCTCGGCGCTGCAGGAGCCCTGGGACCCGTCTGTTTTATTTCACTTAACACGATCTGCAAAGCCAAGGCCGGGTGAGGTGCGGGGCGGGAGAGGAGAGGATATGAAGGAACGTGGAACGAAGTTCTGTCTGCCAACTCTCTCCGTCTGATTCCTGGAATCCGGTGGCACCTTAAAGGACGGAATTGAGGGCAAGGAGAAGATTATTAATCCCCGAAGCCCGCTCTGTCTATATATAACTGCTCAGTGGTTACAGTTGGCGATCGCGGTGCTGGGGGTGGGGGTGTAGACCGTGGACCGTGGAACACATGGCATCTCCCCAGGGCATAAAAATCAACCTAGCTGGTGGCTCCTATGGAGTTTGTAAATTGCGCGGAGCTGGCTGGGGAAAGCCAGTGAGCTGTCCATGGTGGTTAAGGCTCGTTGACGTGCGTGCTCTGGCCGTCCTGGCCAGGCACAGACCCCCGCTACCCCAGGGGCCGCAACGCCCCGGAGCCCGAGCGTGCCAGCAACCCAGCCAGTGTGCGCCCGACACGAGGCTGGACGTGTCCGTTTGCACAACTCCAGGACGCGCTCTTGCACAGAGGCCGAATTCCAGAGATAGACGGAAAAACCTCCCGACTCCAAATTGTGGGTTTCCTTTTAGTTCCTTCCTGAACGTGTCTTTGCCCACTCAGGCAAAGTTTCTCATGCTTTAAGAAAAGTCCATCCATTTTAGTAGCCTCCCTCCCTTTCCTTTGCTAAGGTTCTGTTCTCTAAAGAGAGAGAAGCAAGTTAATGATCTTGTTAGGCTCCTGTTTGTTAAAAGCATCCACCAGCTGAAGGCTGCATTTGCACCATGTGGGATGTCCCCAACATCTGCTTTTATTGAGTGGGGAAACTGCTGTCACGAGATTGTCCAGTATCTCAGGAAAATTGGGCAATTCCTTCTCTAGGGGTGGTGAAGCCCTTTGTAGCATATTGTTCAGTGGGGCGACTTCTTCATTAATCACCATTGTCCTGAGCAGTGTGTCTGATCGCCACTCCTAGCAAAGCAGAAAACAAATTGCTATGGGAGTTTCCTTGTGGGCACAGTTTTGCCCAGTTCTTGTGATATATTCTTATGAAAAAACATATACAAAGGTAAGCTTCTATACATGTTTAAGGCAAAGGATGCTTTGCCTTTTAAATTATCACCACATTTTACTTTTTTGTCTCTTACTTTATCCTGGCAATTTTCTCCTTACTTAACTCAATTAGAGATCTCATCTTCAACTGAATAACGAATTACCTCAAATAATACAGAAGACTGCAAAATATTATAAACATTTATAACTCATTTGTATTACACGCCTTTATTTATGGGAATATATTTAATTAACATCCAATACATAAGAGAAGCTTTTACTTATTTCTGTACAAGATATCAGATTGCTGCTTTTAACCTTCTTTCTAATTGTGGTGTGGCAAATTAACAAAAAGGGTGTGTGGGGGCATACTTACAAGTAACTTTTAGAATATTTGATATTCAATAGAAAGTATTATGATTCAATAATTTTTAATAGCTTTTTGTCCTCTCTCAGCTTCTGGGTCTAACTATAAGAATCGTCAGTAGGGAAAATGAAATATTTCTATAACTTCTTCTAAATGTTTTCCCAAGTCAATAAAATTGATATAATGTATTTTACTTTCCTTCTCTCTATTTACAAAAATTAAGGAAATAAGATTTGAATGTGTACCCAGTTTTTGAAAAGTAAGAAATAAACTATCATAATATTTTATTATTATGATTATTTTGAAATGTGGAAGTTTAGTTTTGTTCTGTAACTCTTTGGTAACTGGCCTTCTCCTGTGCCTGTCTTAGACCTCCTTTCTATGAAATAAAAATATATACAATAATATTAATATATTTCATTCTCTTATACTTTATCTGTTTGTACAACTTAGGGTCTTTTTTTGTTTTGTTTTTACCCTCTCTGTGGCTTCACACTTGCCTGTCTCCCATAGTGATAATGATTGAAAGTTTTCCCTTTAAAGTTCAATCTAATTTTCTTCAGTTTCCTTATCTTTTTTTTTTTTAAGAAAGTTTTATCCAACAGCTTCTTATTAGATTTTAAAGATCTCATTATTTGATCCATTAAATTCATCACATTTGTTAGGGAGAAAGCATTTTACTAGTAGCTCTGTTAAAGCTGCTAGACCTTTCCCCCGCTTGCTTTTAAAAGGAAAGCATCCCATTGGTAAAACTGATCATGAGCTAAAACCCAAACAAACAAATAAGCACCTCATTAGTCTCTTGTTGCGTTCTGATCTCTTTCCCAATGGGCCCAACACTGCTGTGAGCCCAGAGCAGGTCTTCGGAAGAGATCTGTGAAATCAAATTGAATTGCAGTTCTCCTCACTTTTGAGAGATGAAAGTATATTTTTAATTATTTTAGACATCTTTTCCAAAATCCATATATAAGCTTTTTGATCTGTTGCTGGAAAACTTTGCTAAGGCATATTTTTTAAAAAAATAGCCATGGTAGATTTGGGGGGCATCCCGGGTCCCTTTCAGCCTCAAAAATGTCTCCCTGTGCTGAATGCATGGTTTTATGAGCTCTCCTGAAGCTATTTCTCTCCTCACTTCATTCGTGCTTCTCTTCTCAGAGACGGATAAATAAGGGAGCAGAGGGAATGAACGTGGACTCTTGCTGCATCATGATATATTGAGATCAATTATTATGTGGGAGTACTTAATGCTTAAAAAAATTTCAACTGACCTTAGCACAATTCTGTTGCACTTTGCTCTTTTACTTTCCATCCTGCTAAGCTGTTAATTACACAGAGAATTGCCAAGGTGCTTTTAATGGTTAAAAAAAGGAAGCCGCTTTTTGTGGAAAGGATAAAAAAAGGTTTTTGTCCTGTAAACACAGGTCACATTCTTTGTAAAGCTGTTCTTAATAGGCAAAAATGTACATGTCTCTAACAGTTAAATTACTCTTTAAAAGACCTATGATGGCCTTAAATGGAGCAGGAACTCCAGTGTGGTTGATATGGTTCCAAAAAGCCCACGTCTTAAAAAGAGTTTCATTGTTGAGGTGCACGAGGGTGTACTTTCAGATCTATAATACACAGTCTGGCCATCACAACCACATTATTCCCCTCATCTCATTCCAATCCCGGTGTGGTAAAACCAGAGAGACACAGGATCAAGGAAAGTTTGAGGATTTGCAGGGAAAGGGCTGTGTAAGTACAGTGAGTACAGATTTTTAAGATCTTCCCCAGACTTCTAAACAGTTGAGAAGGTAGCTTGTTTGCTAAGTAGTGCAAAGTGTCTCCAGGTCTATCGCTGGAACTGCTGACATAATTAATGATTTCATTCGGAGCCTGAAAGAAGGTACTTGTATTCCCTCTGGCATGGGCAGGCCAAGTTCATGTCCAGACTCTAATACCTTGGGCTGATTTTAGCTAACAAGACTGTTGGTCCTCTTGTCGCACACCCAGATCGTGAAAGCCAAATATTATATTAGGCCTTGATACTTCCCAGCTTTGAGGACGTTGACACATCCTAAATATATAAAGAGTCACTATTATCTAAAGATGGATTATGTTCGGCTGGGAGAGTCATTACTCCTAGGTCAAACTGGGAAAACTAAAAACCGTAGAACACCCTACCCCACCAAACACATAGCAAACTACTTAAAAATCATTATTTTCCACTCAAACCTTACATGCAAAAATTTTCTTGTCCCATCTTATACTATGAGGTTAATGGCAATCCTTGAAAATTAATTATGTACTGAAAAGACTTCGGTAACATTTTTGCTAAAAATAAACTGGAGGCAGATTAGTGCCCTGGATTCATGATTGCTTACATCTGGTTTCTATTTCTGTGAGTTTCATTTGGTTCTCAGAGAGTTCATTCACAGTCATCACAGGTCCAGTTTCCTGCTCTCCAATGGGAGAGTTTGTCTTGATGATCCATACATTTTTTCATCTGAATGCTGCAATTTTTTTTTTTTTTTACATTACGAGATGTGGAAAGGGAGAATGAAAAATACATCAGGTCTAATCCAACCAAACTAAAACCTGAACAACATTTTTCAGCACCTGGCTTATCCAGAATCCAGTGGCAAATAACAATGAGGAAATCACTCCATGTTAGACCCTTATAAAATGAGGTAGGAAAGAAAAGAGAAAATAGAAGGAAGGAGAGGAAGGGAAGATGGAAGGAAGGGAGGGGAGGGGAAGAATGGAAGAAGGAATGAATTAAAGGAAGGGCTTCTTGTTGAGAAGAACCCCCATACTTGTCCCATCATATTTCCCATTACCTGTAAGACATGGGCAAGTGTTTTTCTTTCTAACCATGTTAACATTAAGACTTTTCTCAAAAAAGAAATCGAGTTGTACTGGCTTCTCATTGAAAACAATCTCTTGAATTTCTTCAAACACTTAGGGTTGAAGTGGCAGAATGTCATACAAGCCTTACTTAGTCCCTGCTGCTCTGGACTTACGTAGACCAGTGTGACTCTAGCTTATAAACTATCCTATGTAACATCATTTTTCACCATCTAGAACTTCTCAATTGTTCTCCTCTGTGTAAGTAACACCTTAACACCTTTTGAGATGACTATTCTATCTAAACATCCTGTCTAGATGATACTTCAAGTCTCATGTAGCCTGTTTTTCACCCCATCATATGATTTTCCTACATTTCCTTCCTACTGATAGCTCAGAAACCAAGTCTCTAAAATATCCCAGATGTTATCTACATTCAACAGCAATAATTCCAGATATTACTGAGCTCATGTACCTGGCACTGTGATGACTTAAAAATAGTATTATTTCATTTACAACATATTGCTGTCTTGATTTTTTCTAACTAGGTTAAATAATTACTAGAACTGCGACTGGGATTCAGTTTTGCCTGACACTACTTTGCCCCTTTAGTATGATGCACATCCACGGATTGTTAGCCTTGATTTGACTGATGTGACTAGCCAGGCAACTGGTATCTTCTCTCACCCACCTGTGTGGATTCCTGAAAGCTGTGCACTGAGATGAAGAGATTGAGAAGAGCCATTATTTCATCAAGGGTTATTGAGATGCTGAACTGCTCTGGTGGGAAGCACACCATAGGATGCTTTAACTATACAGAGCAAAATAAAAAGAACATCCTCTGTTCTGCTAATTACACGGTCTTACTACCATGCTATAGAAATAGTCTAAGAATCAACTTTATCTGAGGGTGTTATGTCAACATTTATTGAGAGTCTACTTTATACTAAGTTCTATTCTTGGAACTTTAAAGAAAGCCACGTGCATTGGACTATTATTACTCTAGTGCCCATAGAAATACTTTATTGGGTCAAGTTTTTTTCCCTTTTCTTTTAAAATCACATTTGGACCTGCCCATCTCAGCAATAGCATACTTTTTAAAAGGTCATGTGAAAATATGTACATATCCTTTGATAAGCTGCTATCAAATAAACTTTCACTTAAGCTATTGATTACCTACTATGTTCAAGCCCTCTATTAAAATACAAAGGAAAAGCCATATGCAGGACTATATTTCTTCTTTTATTGCTTGGGCCACATTCTTTACTTTTTATTTGCAAATTACTTCAAATCTGTTTTGAAAGTAAGCAAGTACAAAAAGAAAATATGGCATGGAATTGAGATATACTGTCAGGGCTATTTACAGTGCCCATAAAGTGTGTTCATTAGTTTATTCAGTCATTCAAGAAATATTTGAATCCCTATCAGCCCAGCACTGTATTAGGTTCTGGGGTTACACTGATATAAAATTTGCAGTCTGTGAATTTTTAAATTCTCATTTACTAAATATATGACTAATTTTTTTTTATTAGAAATCTTCGAATTTTGTCATACTAAGTATTTCACTTTTTAAATTGTCTGTCTCTTCCCATTGGAATAAACGCTAATTTTGTGAGGGTTAAGAGTTTTGTCTGTTTTGTCTCCAGCACTTAGAACAATGCTTGGCATATGGTAGGAAATCAAAAAATATTTCAAATAATAAAAGAATGAATGAAGGTTAAAAGGTGCAAATACCTTTTGTCTACATACATATATTGGCACACAAACATATATACATATTTCTTTGATAAGACAGATTTCTACCCTGAGTTGGAAATTTTCTTAATGATTACTACATACTTATTATATCAATAAACAAAAGGATTACTGGTATATGAAACTAATGTCAGGTTAAACATGATTACCTTTTGAAAATCCTATGTGATAAGTTAGACTTGCCCAGAAATAAATTGTTTTTAACCATAATAATATTTGTACTGTAAAGGCAAGTCTTATTTTCATTCCTGTGTTCATTTATTTTACCTCCCAAACTATAACACAATTAAAATAGTCTCTAAGATCAGATCATGTAGCTACAGTGGATAATGTTATTTTACCACACCCAAGTAAAGATTCCTGCTAGTAGGAAAGACTGGTTATTGTCCTTTAGGTGGTATCATCATAGCTGAATCATGAAATAACGAAAGTTTTGGTATGTTGAACTTGTGTTTTTTTCCTACACTAAGTTAAATACATTTTCTTGTCATGGCAAATGAGTTGGACAGAAGAGTGTCATACCTGAGTCAGTTTCCCACTCCCTTCCCTGACTACCACGTTCAACTCTATAATAAAGCCCAGGAATGCATTTTCAGTAATTTTTTAAAACCACATTTTCCCCTCAGATGACCTATGATAGCTGTGATTAAGTGCTACATTTTCCTTACAATCACTCTGAATAATTCCCTTACAGTTCACCATGGAGTTATGAGCTTGATATATTTGCTATGTTGGTTCAGAAGAATGCAGAATTGTGTTAAAAACCTAAAAAATTCAGATTTGCAAATCCCATCTCTTATAATTCTACATATTAAATTTTCAGTGGGGTTTCAGACATCTGGGAATGTGTCAGACCTTATTATTGAGTTTTTTCCTATCCTATCAAGAAGGGCTAGTTACATACCCCAATAGATAAAACCTCAAACACAAGCAACATCGCATTGTTTGTTAGAAACACATCATTGGATAGAACTTGGAAATCATAGTTGCTGTCTTGTTTTTAGCAGGAAAACTGTTTGAATGGGGCCTATCTCAAGCTCTAATAGAAATTGCTGAAGAGTGAAAGTCGGCAACGTTTCTGGCAGAGTGCCAAGGGTAGTGGAAACTACTTTCATCTTATAAACTGGGAATAATAGAGCAAAATGACCTTAAGGGTTGCTTTTAAAAGGGACATCAGACCACCCTATGCTTAACAAGCTGTCACACTTTTGATTTAGAGGATGATTCAAATAATTAGGGCTTCAGTGCATGTATAAATAATGAAAATCAAGGGAAAATTGAGTGCTTTAACAACTTCAGGAGACTCTTCCTTGTTGTCACTCAGCTAACCATCAGCACGTTGTACATTCCAAGTCCCCTTGGGAATATTGCTCATTCATTAGGTTCTTCCAGTTGCTCCTCAAAGAAACGTTATCATAGTGTTATACTGAACCAAAGAAAAACAGATTGTAAGGCAAAGCCATAGGCTTTATATAAAGAAGAAACACCTGAATTGCAACCTGTTGGCTTCCAATTTTTGCTCAGTTTGTTTAGGAACTGAGGACTATATTTATCTTTTGTCTTGAATATATATTGGCAATGTGGGCTGTGGAAAGAGTGAGTCAAGAAGTTAGATTTCAGTCTTGGCTCTTCCTTTTACCAGCTAGTTTTATAAACTCAGAAAAGGCACAACACTTTTTAGAGTCTGACTTTATTTACATTTAAAATGGGAATAGCATTAGTATACACTCCATAGGGCTGTCATAATCATCAAATGAAGTAATACAGGTAGAGTTGCTTTATAAGCTAGAAAGCCCTATTGAAATATTTAGCTCAGTGCATATATTATATTTAACCATTATTCTAGGTAGAAATACATAGATATTAATCCAAATTGCTCCCTTCTCAAACACTTTTATGCTGCTGTTGGAAATTTAAATTAGTACAACCACTATGAAAAATAGTATGGAGATGCCTTAAAGAACTAAAAGTAGATGTACTATTTGATCCAGCAACCCCACTGCTGGGTATCTACCCACAGGAAAATAAATCATGATATGAAAAAGACACGTGCACACACATTTTTGTAGCAGCATTATTCTCAGTTGCAAAGATATGAAATCAACCTAAGTGCCCATTGACCAACAAGTGAATGAAGAAAATGAGGTATATATAAAACATGGAACACTACTCAGCCATAAAAACAGATGAAATCATGTCTTTTGCAGCAACCTGGATGGAGCTGGAGGCCATTATTCTAAGTGAGGTAACTCAGGAAAGAAACACCAAATATCGTATATTTTCACCTATAAGTGGGAACTAAGCTATGAAGACATAAAGGCATAGAATGCTATAATGGACTTTGGGGACTTGGGGGGAAAGGATGGGAGATGGGTGAGAGATAGAAGACTACATATGATGTACAGTGTACACTTCTTGGGTGATGGATGCACTCAAATCTGAGAAATCATCACTAAAGAACATATCGATGTAACAAAAAACCACCTGTACTCCCAAAACTATTGAAATTAAAAAATAAATACTTTTCAGATATTCAGATTAGCATTTTGTAACACAGTGGGATAATTAGACAATGAAAATGACCTTAAGACTGAAGATTTTTGAATGGCTTTTTACTCTTTCAATATTTTCCTTCTTTTACCTGAACAATGTTGGTATTGTGTAAATCAGTTCAGGAAATACCATCCTACCTGATTCTCAGCATGAATACTATATTGAATATCTTTTAATAAAGGGTAGTGAATTGATTTGTAACAGGGTTTTGAAAATAGCTGCTATTATCTAAGCATCTTTGTTTGGACAGCAATTTTAGCTGTGGCTATTACAATCCCTGTGGCATCCCATGAGTCAGCAATGTTCAGTTTTGGGGAGAGTCAGTTTGACCCTTTGGGTAACCATGGCATCTAAGTACTTTTCAGACATAACAAACTTCGAGGCTGGGGTCAGAATAGAGAGATAAGAATTAACAGTGGAGGAATCAGAACCAAAGGGCATGAGTCAGGATAGTCAGCAAATACAGTGTGTCATAGGAAAAGGGGAAAAAACCCAAAGCTCTTAACTGGGGAGATTAAATAAGGCAACAGGATAGCAAAAAGAAAGAGGAGAAATATCAAATCACATAGAGACTTTTATTTAAAGTTACTATTTGTGTGTACATCTGTCTGAACATACTGAAGTTTTGATAAAACCTACCAAAGGATTTTTCAGCCCACTATTTCTTAGAAATGAGGTCCCGTCTAGATGAGAGAAGCTGAAAAGGCATGGATTGGTAAGATCTGATCAAGGTCTGAATTTTTCCAAATAATGCTTGTCTGACTAAGGGACTGTAATTTCTTTCCCACTGCAGCCAACTCCATGGCCATAAACAGCATAAATTCCATCCTGAAAGTCCCTGCATCTGGGTGATATTTTTAATTGTAATTGTGGAGAGGAGAGTATCTTAAAGTCCAAGAATCTTCTCTGATGCACACGGGCTGGATGTGAGCCGCACCTAGCTTGGAGCCTTAATTCTCACTGTCATGAAGATTTATGTTAGGCCTGGAAAGAATTAATGAGATTAATAATTCAGCTTATCATTTATTTATTGAACTGAATTCTATAGGCTATATAAATGTGAAAAGACACCGTCTTTTCTTTCCCTTGAAGGGTTTACAGACTTGTGCATGTGGGAATTAGGCTTATATAAAATAATGACGGCCTCCATTTTTACTCCTCAGAGTAAAATCAAATATTTATGGGAGGGGTAAACTGAATACAAAATGCAATCATATGCAGTGTTATCTCTCCAGTAAGAAAGAAAAGCCAGGTAAAACCTTCAGCTCCTTTCAATGGTACCGCACTTCCAATAGAGAAGCAAAGAGCCCAGTGTGCAACAGCACAGTAATACTTATTCCTAAAGAGGGCCATAGCTCTGTTAATATGAGTATTCTTTTATCAATAATGATTAGAATGGACCATCCCTAAGAGAATTTCATAGTTTAGAGAGATTGCCTACTTAGCCGATACCGTTGGTTACCTCACATCTTTTCTGACACGTCTTTCTTACTTCCTAATAGGACCCTGATTTTGTTCAGGCATTCCCCACTTCTCCGTGTGATGATATTCTTTGGGGTGGGCAGGCCCCAGCTCCAACTTTCAGCCCTGGCAATTCCAGAGTCCTGGCTGGTTTAAACCAGTTATGGTGGTCCTATCCCCTTACCAGTGATTTGGTAAGCATAGGTATGTGATCCGACTCTGTTCAATACAGTCTTGGCTGGAGAAGTGCTGAGAGATTCTGGGAAGAGTTTCTTTGCTCCTCAGAGAAACATGGAGCATCCGCTCTTCCTCCTGTAGACACTATTGTACCAGATATGATGCCTGGATCTGTGGCAGCCATCTTGCTCTCTGCCTGAGTAGGAAGCTAACATTCAGAGGAACGTTGACCCTGGAGGATCTTAGAGAAGCAGAGTTCTGACTTCATTTATGTGACTGACGCCTGTTGATTGACTTACCTATGAAATTTTGTTATGAGAGATAATAAATGTTATAAATATGAAGCCACTTTGAGTTGAGTTTCATTATCTGTAGCTAAGACATTTCTAGCAGATAGTTACCAAGTGAGGGAACTGGAGACTCCATAGCTGTCGCTGGTGTTCTGTAGTTGGAGTTTAGTTGTAGAACCCACCTTCACCCTTGCTCATACCTGAAGCTCATCTTTCACTCAGAGGCCATGAAATTGAGCAGAGGTAAATGTCAAAGGTGACCTAATTGAAGTCTAGGATATGCCTTGAGTTGGAGAATCCCAACTATCACACTTTATCCAAATATCACACTTTATCCCATGGAAATAGTGATGTTTTCCTGGAGAAAGATTTGGAGTTGGTTGGTCTGGGAGGCTTGAGAAGGTTGATGTATGCAGAAATCCGCATTTTAAAATGTCTTCCCTACTGTGACACAGTGAAAGTCCAAATTAGCCAAAATTATGTTTTTTAATCCTCCTCTCTGATAATCCTCCTCCTCTCTGCTTGCTGCAATGCCAGAGTAAAGTACTTTGAATATGTATTATAGTCTTGTGTGTTAGGCCGGTAAAAACTGTAAGACAGTGGGCTGGGAGTTGAGGTTTTTCCTCAACTTCATAGTCTTTTAGGCACTACAAACCACTTTTTTCGTTGGATGGACTATGCCATATTATAGCGATGAAAGTGACCCACCACCTTGGAGTCACCAGGGAAGGCAGAGCATATTTCATTGTTTTCTGGAACACCGTTTTTCCCCCCTAACATATTAACCTCTCTAAAATTAGGCCACATCTCACAATTGCTGTTGGCCAAGGGGCAGTCACAAGGGAGCTGTAATTGCCTATTCACCTGCACCAAAACTCAGAGTTGGCTCTAGTGGCTTGGAAGAAATTCCTAAAGATTATAGAGGAGTACTCTTACGAAATGTTGTATCACTAACTGTCTCGATGACCCAATGGATGATATTGCATGTGAAAACATGGATACAGTTGATTCTGAGTCTGACAGTCATTCAAAAAAGCCAGACTCCAAATGTGAATAATGTTAAGTTATTAAAATGTATTGGTTAACAATACATTTTATGATGAAAACTTATGCCTATATGTTTAATAGAGTTTTTCCATAAGTAAAAAAATAAAAATTTCAAGTTATAAGAACACACTGGGTCAGGCGTGGTTGCTCACGCCTGTAATCTTAGCACTTTGGGAGCCCGAGACAGGAGGATTGCTTGAGCCTAGTAGTTTGAGACCAGCCTGGGCAGCACAGCAGGCGTCCATCTCTACAAAAAATTTTTAAAATTAGCCTAGTGTGGTGGCACATGCTTGTAGTCCCAGCTGCTTGAGAAGCTGAGGCGAGAGGATCCCCTGAGCCCAAGAGGTTGAGGCTATAATGAGCTATGATTGTGTCACTGCACTCCAGCCTGGGTGGCAGAGCAAGACTTTGTCTCAAACAAAACAAAAAAACCCAACCAAACAAAAAAAAATCCACATTGCATCATAGCTCCATTGGCATCATTAAAAAAATATTTTAGAGGTATGTGAAATAATGCTGCATCTATAGTTGATAACATCTTAGATTCAATGAAAGATGGTGACTAGAAGCTCATACCCCATTGTCAAGCAAAAATCAGATGCATTTTTTTTTTTTTTTTTTTTGAGAGGGAGTTTCTCTCTTTTTGATCAGGCTGGAGTGCAGTAGCGTGATACCAGCTCACTGCAACCTCCACCTCCTGGGTTCAAGCAATTCTCCTGCCTCAGCCTCCTGAGTAGCTGGGATTATAGGTGCCTGCCACCAAGCCCGGCTAATCTTTTGTATTTTTAGTAGAGGTGGGGTTTCACCATGTTGGCCAAGCTGGTCTTGAACTACTGACCTTAAAACCAATCCATCCACCTTGGCTTGCCAAAGTGCTGGGATTACAGGTGTGAGCCACCATGACTGGCAACCAAATGCTTCTTATGCCATCCTTGCCAGTAGATTCTTTCGTCTGAGCATAGTCAACTCTCTGTCGCTCTTTTTTGAATCAGTATCTCAAGTGGCTACTCCTGATTGACTAGACTCAGTCACATGACTGTTTCCTAGCTATGAAGGAATCTGAGGATGTGATTTGTAATTTCTATGGTGGGGAGATAAGACTCATGACATGAGACTACCTCAAATTGTAGAAAGGTAGGCATACTTGAATAAAGAAATAACATATGACATGGGCTTCAAAGGTTAGGTGGCATTTTTAACTAGTAGAGATGGGTAGGGAAGATGTTTTTAGTGGAAAAAATAGCATGAAGTCAGAAAAACATCACCTATGTTTGAGGATAAGAAAGGAGTGTGACACACTAACGGGAATTGTAGGAAAGGTCTGCTGGAGCCAGATGGTGGCAGGGTTTCAGGCTTAGGAATTTGTGTATTCCAAGGGCCATATGGAACCATTAGGCATGGGGAGTAGAAGATTCTGTGGTTGCTTTAGTCTTAGATAATCCATGGACTACAGCATGCCAAGGACAGGATTGGTTCAATGATACTTTTGGGAATTTAGAAGGGATCTGCCTTTAAACTGAGTTTTTCTTTGCAAATATGTTTTCTAAGGTACTAAAAAATATATGCTTAATTAGATACCTCAGCTCCTTTTTAATGAAATGCTCACACTGTGTGATTATTTTCTAAAACAGTCATTGTAGGATTTGGTATGGATGTGGGCTGTATCCTTTATGCATTTCCTGACCCTTTCTTCTACCCTCTAGCAAGAGAATTTGAGGTGGTTTGAGGTTTGGAAGAAAGGTTGGAAGGCACATGCTCAAGCATGCCAGTCTTCACTAATTGAGTGAGTGTTGACATAACAATTTCTTCCTTTTCTCTTTGTTCTTTTCTCCTCTTGGCCTTCAAACCATAATTCTTATTTTATAAGTGTAAAATCTGTAAGTGAAGTTCCACTGGGATGGGAAATGGATATAGGCAAAGGGTTATATCTCAACTTGAAAGAGCTAAATCCAGTCACTTCAATAAGGCAGAAGGGCTGGCTCAAATACTCATTACCAGCTTAGCTATCTACAAAGGCTGCACTGGGAGAAGGAGTGAATCACAAGGTTTTTGTTATCAATAAATCAAGTGGTTGATGCTGCTATAGCTTTGTGATTTTTTTTCTGTTAGTACTTTCAAAAAACAAGCCACTGTACATAAAATTTATTGTGTGCATTTTATTCTTTTTAAAGTATACTGTTGACAGCAGCTACTAACTCTGACACTATGACATAAAAAGCTGATGTGATTAGCAGTCTCTATGCCATGCACAGTGTCTTTTTGTTCTTTAGTGTTGCTGCTACTTGCAATGGCTGTTGCTATTTGTAAATTGCATCTTAGCTTTATGCTCCCTGATTATTTTGCTTCCAGAATCACTTATTGCATCAGTTAGCTTTTGCAGTAGAGAAAGCATCCAAAAAATAAGGGCTTAATAGTACAACCACTTATGATTGCTCATGACCAGTTTGGTGCCTCTGCTGACATAAAGCAGACACACAAATAGCTAGACTCACTCGTGTGTGGGGTCAGTTGGTGACTTAGCTGTGGACTGTGTGTGAATGAGGATGTGTCTGGTGGTTGTCTCACTGTTTGCTGGGAAGATGGAGGTGACTAGGCCACATGCCTCTCACCATCCAACAGTTTGAAAGCTATCAGGTCTGCTTTTAAGGCCCTGGTGCAGAACTCTCACACTGTAACTTCCTCTACATTCCGTTGGTCTCCGTAAGTCATATGACCAGCCCAAATTCAAGAGGTAAGGAAATAGACTTCACCTCTTGATGGAGGAACTGCAAAGTATTGTGGCTGTTTTCTCAATCACAATCACTTTCTCTCAAGGTAGAGTGACTGATGGGTATGCCTTCCCCTATAGTTTCCCAGTTGCAAAAATCCGTGCTATGCAAAGTTGTTTCCCCTTGATTCACTGTGTTTATGGCGGATTCTCTCTGGTTACAGATGGAAAATTTTGCTCTCCTTCTTTCTCCTTAAACACTCAGTGACCAGTTACTGTGGGTAGTGAAAAGAGCACTAAAGGTTTGGTTTTATTTTCATATGTAAAGAGGCACTAAGAGAGTTCAAATTTCATCAACTGCAAATTGAGAGGAAAAAATCTTTTAATTCAAAATCTTTTCATGATAAAATTTTCGGTCAGCCATGGTGTCTCACGCCTGTAATTGCAACACTTTGGGAGGCAGAGGTGGGCAGATCACTTGAGGTCAGAAGTTCAAGACCAGCCTGGCCAAACGGAAACCCTAGAAACGGTGAAACTCTGTTTCTACTGAAAAAAAAAAATTAGCCAGGTGTGGTGGTGCGTGCCTGTAATCCCAGCTACTCAGGAGGCTGAGGGAGGAGAATTGCTTGAACCCAGGAGGCGGAGGTTGCAGTGAACCGAGATCACTCCACTGCACTCCAGCCTGCGCAACAGTGCAAGATGCTGTCTTAAAAAAAAAAAAAAAAAAAAAAAAATTTTCAACAGACTAAGTATAGAAGACAACATAATAAAGGCCATAGGTGAAAACTCACAGGTAGCATTATATTAAAGGATGAAAAACTGAAAGCTTTTCCTTTAAGATCAGGAACTAGGCAAGGATGCCTACTCTTGCAACTCCTATTCAACAGGCAACTAGAACCCCCAGCCAGAGCAATTGGGCAGGAAAAATAAATGAAAGGCATCCAAATCAGAACAAAAGATGTAAAATTATATGTTTGCAGAGGACATGATCTTACATATAGAAAAAGACTCCACAAAACAACCCTTTTAGAACTAATAAACACATTTAGCAAAGCTTCAGGATACAAAACCAACATACAAAAATCAGTGGTGTTTCTACACACTAACAACAAACTGAAGAGAAAATTTTTAAAGTCCCACTTGCAAAAGCATCAAAAATAGTAAAATATTTAGCAATAAACTTAACCAAGGAGATTAAAAGCCTCCTGATGAAAGAAATTAAACTGATGAAAGATATTAAACACAAATAAATTGAAAAACATCTCATATACATGAATTGGAAGGCTTAATGTAGTTAAAATGTTCATATCCAAAGTGATCTACAGATTTAATACAATCCCTATCAACATCCCAATGGTACCTTTTTACAGAAATAGAAAAACAACCCTGAATTTCATATAAAACCACAAAAGAGCCTGAGTAGCCAAAGCAATCTTAAGAAAGGAGAACCAAGCTGGAAGCATCACAATTCCTGATTGTAAAACATATCACAAAGCTATAGTAATTAAAACATTATGGTACCAGCATAAAGACAGATATGTATACCAATCAAACAGATTAGGGAGCTCAGAAATAAACCCATGCATACACAGTCAACTGATCTTTGACAAGAGTTCCAAGAATACATGATGCAGAAAGGATAGTATCTTCAATAAATGTTGTTGGGAAAACTGGATATCCATGTGCAAAAGAATGAAATTGGTCCCTTATACAATACACAAAAAACACCATATACAAAAATCAACTAAAATGGAATTAAATATTTAAGTGTGAGACCTAAAACTACTGAATAACTCCTAGAAGAAAATGTAGGAGAAAAGCTTCATGACATTGGGTTCAGCAATATTTCTTTGGTATGACACCAAAAAGCACAAGCAACAAAAGTAAAAACAGACAAATGGCACTATATCAAGCTAAAAATAATCTGCATTGCAAAGGAAACAATCAACAGAGTGAAAAGGCAACCTACAGAATTGGAGAAAAATATTTGCAAACTATATATCTAATAGGGGGTTAATATCCCTAACATATAAGACCTTCTACAATTCAATAGCAAACTACAAATAATCCCGTGTTGATAATGGGCAGTGGATTTAAACAGACATTTCTCCGCAGAAGACATATAAGTGGCCAAGAAATATAAGTCAGGGTGCTCAGCATCACTAATCATCAGGTAAATGCAAATCAAAACCAGTGAGGTACCACCTCACACTTGTTAGGATAACTATTATAAAAATAAAAAAGATAACAAATGTTGGTGAAGATGTGGAGAAATTGGAACTCTTGTGCAATATTGATGGGAATATAAAATGGGTTCAGCCTCAGTGGAAAACTGTATACAGTTTCCTCAAAAAAATTATAAATAGAACTACTGTGTGATCCAGGAATTCCATTTCTGGGTATATATGCAAAAGAATTGAATTAAGGATCTCTTTATTTTAAATTTTTTTTTGATATGGGATTTCACTCTGTCACCCAGGCTGTAGTGCGGTGGCACAATCAGAGCTCACTGAAGCCTCGAACTCCTGGGTTCAAGTGATCCTCTTGCTTCAGACTCCTGAGTAGCTGGGGCTACAGGCACTCACCACCACGCCCAGCTAACTTTTAAAACTTTTTTTGTGGAGACGAGGTCTCATTATGTTTCCCGGGCTGGTTTGAACTCCTGGGCTCAAGCAATCCTCCCTCCTCAACCTCCTAAAGTGCTGGGAATACAGGTGTGAGCCACTATGTTCAGCTGAAATCAGGATCTCATAGAGATATCTGCACCCCTATGTTCATTGCAGCATTATTCACAATAGCCAACATATGAAAACAACCTAAATGTCCACTGATAGATGAATGAATAAAGAAAATGTGGTATACATACACACTGGTTTAAAAAAGAAGAGAAACCTGCCATATGTGACAACATTGATGAACCCAGAGGATGTTAAGCTACATGAAATAAGCCAGTTACTGGCTGGGTGTGGTGACTCGCACCTGTAATCCTGGCACTGTGGGATGCTGAAGCAGGAGGACGGCTTGAGGCCAGGGGTTCAAGACCAGTCTGGGAAACATAGTGAGATCCCTTAAAAAAAAGAAGTCAGTCACAATCAGACAAATATTGCATGTTTCCTCTTGTACAAGGTATCTAAAATAGTTAAATTCATAGAAACAGAGAGTAGAATGGTGGTTGCCAGGGACTGGGAGGGAAAGAAAAATGGAGAGTTGTTGTTCAATAGGTATATAGTTTATGCAGGATGAATATGTTTAGAGATCTTCTGTAAAACTTGGTGCATATAGTTTATAGTACTGTATCGTGCACTTAAAAATTTGCCAAGAGGGTAGATCTCATGTGAAGTGTTTTTATCACAATAATAAGGAAAAACCCCAAACTTTTCCCTGCCTTTTTTATAAGGTTGTGATAGGGGATCCAGTGATGGTATAATCCCCCTGACAGTTCTGAAAAACAATAAAGCACAATAAAACTACTTGGTTTCCATTATTATTGCTATTCTAATACTGTTTAATACTGATGGAAAGCTTATACTTCAGAATCTTCTGGTGATGACTGTGCCTTTGCCTTTTTAAGGATTACTCATCTCATTGTAATTGATGAAACTATTCAGGAAGACAGTATAATGTATTTATTGCCATTATTTAATCAGACAACTATTTGCTAAGCTTCTATTGTGTATCCAGCAATGTTTTAGACACTGTGGGAAAGGAAAACACTGTATTAGATGAAAGTCATTCTTGCCTTAAAGCAGTTGAACAGTCTATTTAGAGAAATGAAGCTAGCATATAGAAGACAATAAGCAGGGAATGAAATAGTAATGAATCAGTAACAAGCAGGTTCAGAGCCCAGTTGGAGTTTAGAGAAGAGAAAGATCTGGGAGGTGTGAGTGTTTCACAAAATCTTCCTGGAAAAAGCGGGACCTTGAAGAGTTCAAAAGAGCTGGCTAACCAGAGAGGAAAAAGGTGATTGCAATTGCTATGGCTAACCTATGGTAGTTGGTACTATCCTGCTTTTTAGACTCTCCAAAACTATAAGGGCTTTCTTGATTTAGTTGTCAATTATTAGAAAGGATGTGGCTTAAAAGTAGAATTTCTTCTCTATCCTGGAAGGTAATTTCTTCCAACCTGTAAGGTTTCCTTGGTACAGGCTTATTCATGACCTTCATCCCTTTAAGAATACAGGATGTTTCATAGGATCTTTGCAGGCAGCATTATTTCTGACAGGAGTTTATCTCTGATCCAGAAGATGATCATCAAGAAATTGACATTGTTCTATGTTTTCAGAAGATGTGCAGTTACTAAGTAGATTTACCTAGAGATGGACATCAATCAATAACTAAATTAATTGGTATCCTTTTCTCATAGTGTTTTTTTTCTTTTTTCCTTCAACTCTTCCTTAATGCAATGTTTCTCAAAGTGTGGCCTTTCGGCCACCTACACCAAAATCCACTGCATGTGCTGGTTAAAAGTGTAGTTTCCTGAAACCCATTCTAGGCCTCCTGAATCAATCCTTGAAGAGGGCTCAAGAATAAACAATTGTGCAAGCTTTCCAGATGAGGTTTTGCACACTAATGCTTAAGAATCATGTCTCAACGCTTCGTGAGCTTCTAAATATTCTAATACCTGGTGTTCTCCTCCCAAACCCCTCAATGAAATAGAATCTCTGAGGTTGGGACTCAGGCATCAGTGTTTTTAAACCTCAGAGGTGATTGCCATGTGCAGCTAAGGTTGACGACCACCAGCATACGGCAGCTCTTTTCAAGCTTTAATGTACATATGAACCACCTGGGGAGCTTATTAAACTATGATTCTGATTTAGGAAGCCTGAACTAAGGTTTTAAATTTTGTATTTTAATTACTTCTTAGATGATCCGGACGCTGCCAGTCCATGAACCACAATTTGACTAGCAAGGGATTAGAGAAAATACATTTAATTGCTTAATTGACCTGTTCTTGATTGACACAATCTTCTGCATGACTTACAGATGATTGAAACTAATACCACATTAACTATTTTACGGCATAGAGAAAGCTCCATCCCAAAGGATCATACTTTCATTGACCCATCATGAAGAGAAAAATGTTTTTAGAAGTTAAGGTTTAAAGGAAAAAGTCTTCTTCAAACTGTCAGAGAGCCAACGGGGCAGGAAATAAAGCAGGAAGACAGATTGGAGCAATTGTAGTTGAAAAGAAATGCAGCCGGGCGCGGTGGCTTATGCCTGTAATCCCAGCACTTTGGGAGACTAAGGTGGGCAGATCACCTGAGGTCAGGAGTTTGACACCAGCCTCAACATGGACAAACCCCGTTTCTAGTAAAAATACAAAATTAGCCGGGCGTGGTGGTGCAAGCCTGTAATCCCAGCTACTCGGGAGGCTGAGGCAGGAGAATTGCTTGAACCTGGGAGGTGGAGGTTGCGATGAGCCGAGATCGTGCCATTGCACTCCAGCCTGGGCAACAAGAGTGAAACTCCATCTCAGAACAAAACAAAACAAAACAAAAAAGAAAAGAAAAGAAAAGAAATGCAGCCTGCATAGATGGGTGAAAAGCTACCAGGGTGATTGACCAACGGGGGACATCTGCCAGTAAAGGACAGGTGGAGCTTTCATGTTAAGTGGATCAGGCAGGAATTAGGTCATGCCTGCTTCCCTTTACATCCAAAGTTATGAATGGATGGATGGGTATTGAGAGGAGCATCACTTCAAATACACACACACACAGAGACACACACATATTCACACACACACTGTGATAGTGTGATAGTTAATTTTCTGGGTCAATGTGATTAAACTCTGGTGCCCAGTTGTTTGGTCAAACATCAGCCAGAATGTTGCCGTGAAAGTATCTTTAGATGTGGTTAACATCTACATCAGTTGGCATGGAGTAAAGCAGATGGCCCTCCACAATGCGATGGGCCTCATCCAATTAGTTACAGGCCTTACCAGCAAAAACAGAGGTTTCCTGAAAAAAGAAGCAATCCTGCCTCAGGACTGCAACATAGAAACCCTTCCTGAGTTTTCAGCCTGCAGATTTTTGACTCAGGACTGCAACTCAACTCTTTCTTCGAATTTTCGGCCTGCCGTCATGCTCCATAAATTTCAGACTTACCAGCTCCCACAATGGTGCGATCAATTCCTTAAAATAAATCTCTGTCTCCCTCTATTGCTTCTGTCCGTCTCTGTCTCTATCTCTGTCCCTCCCTCCTCTATTGGTTCCATTTCTCTGCACAGCCCTGTCTAATACACCCTCCAACAACATGCCCATAGATACACACATACCTCTCCCTCCTCTTCCTTTTTGTTTAAAACTTTCTGCTAGCTTCTGCTAAAAATAGAGTTTCTTTCAAACTTCTTATTCTGGCCAAGAATATCTGAGTCTCTAACCTGAACTCGTCTCTTCTCACTGTAAACTGGCTTTCTCTCTGTACCTCAATGCTCCAGCTCATTCCTGCTTAAGGCCTTTGCCTTGTGATTCCTTGTGAGGCTCTTCTCCTAGTTCATGGCAAAAGGGCCCTCTCCTTTCTTTCAGAACTGAGCCTAGATTCCATCTATTTAGTGGGGGACTTCTCTGACTGCTTTCTTCTATCCCATCCCAAGCAATGCATTCTCTATGACAACATCATACCATGTTTTGTTGTCTTTATAGAACTTACTCTCTGGAATTCCTATTGATTTATTACTTTACTTTTTAATTTGTGTATCTTGCCTCTCACCTCCCATGTAGGCCACATGAGGGTAAAGGCCTGGTCTAGCTTGTTCACAGCTGGAAGCCCAGTACCTTGAACAGTGCCTGGTATATGTTGGTTGATCCACCAGTACTCTTGAAGGAATGAATGACAGTCTGTACAATCATCTGGAGGAAAGGACGCAGAGTCTGTTGGGGGTGGTTATTTAAAATGCGAATTCCTGTATTCCAACCTCAGAGTCTGTTCTGGTAGTTTTAGATTGAGAAACAAAGTCCTAAAATGTGTGTTCCTTTCTTGATTGAATTTCTTGGATAATAGCTATGGGTTGAGGACTTCTTTTAGAAAGACAATCTTTCACAAAAATAGAATATATTTCCCTTGGCTTATGAGTGAAAGTGGACCTTGAGGTAGCTCTCAAACCATGATACCACATCAGATCGCACTTCTGATCTGCCGAAGCAATGTTTCTGGGCATTAGTTCCAGTAATCACTATTTCTTACAAGATCTCCAGGTGTTGCTGGTAAGTATCCAATTTTGTGTAGCTCCAGAGTATGAGGGACTCATGATTAAAATTGAAGGGACATGAAGCGAGCATTGATGTGACTTCTCCACATGCATATAAATAAAAGCCTGTGAATAACATGCCATATCTGATAGATGTATTTTTGGGGCAAGCAACAACAACAAACAACAAAATCTGATTAACAGTAGATTAAACAATAGGTGCCATTTTTGCCTCTCATTACAAGAATCTTGAGTTAGGTGTTTGCTGGCATTGGTTCAGTAGCTCTGCAGAGCCCTCAAGGATCCAGGTTATTTCTCCCTTTATCTTTCACCATCCTCACACGCTCGCTTTCTTCCTCATGCTTATAACTCCATGTTTGCGTAACATTGACACAGCTTCAGGCATCACATTCTCATGCAAGGCAAGATGAAGAGTCAAGGGCTCCTCTCTTTATCTAGAAAGAAAAATCTCTCTCAGGAGCTCCCTCAGAATACTTTTTGTTTTTCCTTGGCCAGAACTTGGCATTTTACACTACAGGCAAGAAAGTCTGGGGCCATGAGGAGATAGCTCTCCCTCTCCCACAGTGGGAGGTGTCCAGTGAGAAGGGGATTGGAAATGATTTTTAAGTGGCCAAGGAAGAGCATCTACCACACATACCTGTGGTGGGAACATTGCGCAGCCTGGATAATGTCCAAGAAGGAGACATCTACCCTCTTTTGCTCCATTCAGTCTTTACTTTTTTAGGATTATGTTTTTCTTCACCTAGAGAATTTCTCCCAAGTGACTGATTCTTACTTCCAAACTCTTCAGGTACTTTTGGTGGCAACAACAATTTACTATATGTCAGACATTATCTATAAGATGTGTGATGTGTGTGTGTGTGTGTGTATAATCTAAGTGAAACATGACCCATATGTCCCTTAAGCTGTTTAAACCTTCCTTACATAGTCAAATGGCCTTTTCCTTTGATTTAATGTATGTAGTTCAACTTGGCCAGTGTCTGGAGAATGAATTCTGTTTCTGGTAATTGTTGGGGTTAAGGATATTAAGTATACCATGATTAAAGGATATGAGTGTCTACTAATAATTCAGAATTTTGAACCATCAGAGAACAAAGAAAATAACAAAGAGGATAAAGAATGAAAACTTTCAGGCCAGGCGTAGTGGTTCATGCCTGGAATCCTAGCACTTTGGGAGGCCGAGGTTGGTGGATCATTTGAGGTCAGGAGTTCAAGACCAGCCTGGCCAACATGGTGAAACCCCATCTCTACTAAAAATACTAAAAAAAAAAAAAAAAAAAAAAAAAATTAGCCGGGCATGGTGGCAAGTGCCTGTAGTCCCAGCTACTCAGGAGGCTTAGGGGGAGAATCACTTGAACCTGGGAGGTAGAGTTTGCAGTGAGCCAAGACTGTGCAACAGCTCTCCAGCCTGGGTGGCACAGCGAGACTCTGTCTCAAGAAAACAAACAAACAAACAAACAAACAAACAAAAACAAGAATAAAAATTTTCAAAGAAGCATGAGACCATCAGTGGCTTTGGTCATGTAGGAGTCTTGGGCATAAGCCATTTATCTCACATTATCTTCTGCTTCTGAACCAAAACACTCAGTCACAGGCAAATGTCCAAGTGATGAAGACAATGGTATCTGATATGGTTTGGCTGTGTCCTCAGCCAAATGTCATGTTCAATTGTAATCCCCACATGTCAGGGGTGGGAGGTGATTGTATCATGGGGGCAGATTTCCCTCATCCTGTTCTCATGATAGTGAGTGAGTTCTCATGAGATCTGATGGTTTAAAAGTGTGGCACTTCCCACTCACTCTCTTTCTCCTGCTCTGCCATGGTAAGATATGCTTACTTCCCCTTCTGCCACTGTTGTAAGTTTCCTGAGGCCTCCCAGTCATGTTTCCTGTTAAGCTTGTGGAATTGTGAATTAATTAAACCTCTTTTCTTAAGAAATTACCCAGTCTTTGGTAGTTCTTTATAGCAGTGTGAAAATGGACTAATGCAGTATCCATACATTTATCTCCCTAGAATCAATAGTCCTTTACAGAGATTTTTTTAGATATTTTCTTCTAAAAAACTCATTTTCTCAGTACCTCAGTCAGTACTCTTAAAGATGAGTGTTTTGGCCACAATAGACAGAAACTCCATCACAATTACCAAGAAATAGCTCTGAGCTCATTTTCTGTGTACTTAAGGTCGGAACTACATCAGAGCAAACACACGCTGCCTATTTGAATACACAACATAAAAGAAGGGCAATCCGTCATTCATTAAGTTCCCCTCAAACACACTTGCACCTGCAGACTTCCTGGAGGTTCTTTTTTTTCTCTTCCTTAGGGGGAGGGTCTTGAAGTACCAGGACTCTCAAGCACCTGGAGGCCAAACAACTGCAGATGTCTGCCTGAAGGCAAAGATTTGATCAGGTTTATGAAACCAGCATGGTATGCCCTAAAAAAACAATGATCTACAGAGATTATAAAGCTTGAAGTATTTTTAATCCTGGAGATATGCAAACTATATGCCTCCAAAAGATTTAGGAGATTCTGCAACAAAAATATAGAGTGATTTTCACATGCATGCTATCAAGAAGTAGAATTTTGGTTGACATTAAGGGTTTTGTGTGTGATAGCAGATTAATTTTGTGTTGTGTGAATATAGTAAGAGAATCTATAATAATTGCAAATGTGTCTTCAGTAGAGAAGAAAAGAAGATTCTTTATGGCCACACGTTCAGAATCTGTATTATTATTAATAGCCCAAATTTGGACTCTGAATTTTCCCCAGAATTTAAACTATCGGGTTTTCAAAATAAAAATATATCATTATTTACTTCAATAACATCTCTAAAAATGTCTTGGCTACCTAAAATATAGCAATATTTAGACTAAGTCAGAACTATTAAGTAAATTTCCTTTGGTTAATAAGTTGTTTTCCATTTAAAACAAAAGAGGAAAGCAAATCTGTTTTCTTAGAGTTAAAATCAGCCAAGATGTTTGTCTGAAAACCTGTTGGCTTTGCCTATCCCTAATTGTTCCTTTCTGATTCACATTAGAAGCCTATACTGTTGTTAACAAACCTGACCATTTTGCCAAATTACTACAGTTGCACTGCTCCAAGTTAGACTCTATGGTATTGTGTAAAAATTAAGCATTTAGCGGCTTAGTCACACGACATAATTGCAAAAGTTCTTAAGTCTAGGTCAACTTGAGCAAGTTTGTTCTTGATTTACATGCTACCTCCAAAACTATGTCAGGGTATTTATTTGCTTTCAGAATAGCTTGCATCTCTCTTTCAGAGGAGAGGTGAGGCAAACATAGGTTGTGATGATGGGTGATGGCCCACACACGTGCAACTATGAGAGCTGCTTTTTTGGATTTGAGTAACACCGATTTTAAATATTTAACCCTTGCAATCACTTATTGTTTACCAATACCATCTTCTCAGCTTTGTTCTAAATTATTTTCTTCATTTTTTTTTAAGGCCAAGAGCCAGGAGGTCAAACCTTCTGCCTCTCTGACCAACTGCATGCAGGCAATTAGAGAGCAATGCCCCTTTTAAACACAGGTTTGAGCACAAGTGTAATTCTCAGACTTATCTGGATCCGAGGGTTATCCTCAAGAATCTCTTGACTCATACTATAAGATTCTCAGAAATATTTGCTGGAAAAAAAAATCCAGCTGGGCGCGGTGGCTCACGCCTGTAATCCCAGCACTTTGGGAGGCCGAGGCGGGCGGATCGCAAGGTCAGGAGATCGAGACCACGGTGAAACCCCGTCTCTATTAAAAATACAAAAAATTAGCCGGGCGCGGTGGCGGGCGCCTGTAGTCCCAGCTACTCGGGAGGCTGAGGCAGGAGAATGGCGTGAACCCGGGAGGCGGAGCTTGCAGTGAGCCGAGATTGCACCACTGCACTCCAGCCTGGGGCACAGAGCGAGACTCTGTCTCAAAAAAAAAAAAAAAAAAAAAAAAAAAAAAAAAAAAAATCCAAACTCTGAGCAGCTATCACATAATCTCTTTCATCTGTTGAAACCACGATGTTGTTCATAGTGGTAGGCAGACACAGCAGAAAACTGATCCATCATTATTTATGTTATTCACCTTCAGGAGAACTAAGGCATCTCACAATGGAACAGTACTGATTTCTGAATGCTGCTTCAGACAGGTTGCTTTTTTTTCTACTGCTGTTGATAGTGTTTTCAGTTAACTTCAGAGAATGAATACATATATGTCCAACCAGTAAAGCAACATATTCAGAAAGGATCCTATTTTTGTTAAAGAGCTTGCTATATTCTTTCAGATTTGTACATACACTTATAATAGGACCTGGAAACACAGGCAAAGATGTGAGTTGAGATGATTAAATAATGTTTTCAGCCTCTCTTTCCTCCTCTAGCTGGATTGATCAGGTGCTCTGTGCGTTAGAGTAAGGCTGACATTCGCTCCTGCATTGTGCCTTGTGTTGGGCAGAACTGAGACTAGGGGGTAGGAAGCAGTAGGGATGAGCTGATTGGACCACTTTTAGGCCAGGTAAGAGAGAAATGTATTACTCAACTTTATCCCCACAGTTTCTTGTGCAGATGTGGCATATAACACACAGTTAATCGTTATTGACTTTTATTGAATTGCTGAAATAGTAGGTTTGGGCAGGATATAATGCAAATGTTGAGTGATAAGAGTTTTAAAGTATTTATTTATTTTCAGTTCCCATTACTTATTCTGCTAGAATAGCACTGTCCAATAGAAATATAATGTAAGCCATAAATGCAAGTCACATATATGCTTTTAAATTTTCTAGCAGTCAATCTTTACTTTTATTTCATCCCATAATCTCTCCAATCTTCTATTTTGAGGATTTTTTGGTGTTTTTAACCATTTATTATACTTTATTAATTATTTCAAATACATTTATTTTATAGTATCATCTGATAGGATTACTTGTTGAAATTCTTAATCGTCTAATTCTGCTGCCTTTTGCTTACAATGTTTCAGAAGTTGGGAATTGTGAGCTTCTGTTCAGCATACCTTTAGCTGTGGGAATCCTGTGAAGTTTCAGGGAGGATTTGATTTACTTCTACCAGTGACCCATTTTATTGTTAATTTCTTAGCTTTCAATGGTCTCACTTAAAAATAATGCAAATTGCCAGGCACAGTGGCTCACGCCTGTAATCCCAGCACTTTGGGAGGCCAAGGCGGGAGGATCACTTGAGGTCAGGAGTTTGAGACCAGCCTGGCCAACATAGTGGAACCCCATCTCTACCAAAATTACAAAAATTAACTGGGTGTGGTGGCGCGTGCCTGTAATCCCAGCTACTCAGGAACCTGAGGCAGGAGAATTGCTTGAACCCGGGAGGCAGAGGTTGCAGTGGGTGGAGATTGTGCCACTGTACTCCAGCCTGGGTGACAGAGCAAGATTCTGTCACACACACACACAAAAGCAAATTTAAAAATCTATTGTATGTCAGGGTAGATCCATGACTAAACATTTTCTTTACCCTGTATTCAGTGGTTTGCAGTAAATTAGTTTGTTAGGGTGGAGGCACTGTACTGATAAACTGTAAAAATATTGTGTATTGCTCTTTCTTTTTTTCTTTAAATAGGTTGGTTACTTAAGCATTCTGGATGATAACAGAAAATAAAATTTATAAAGATTAAAGTACTATAAATATATTAATAAAAAATTTCTAATAGTTATATTAAACAAAAAGAAACAAGTAGAATTAGTTTTAATAATATAGTTTATTTAACCCAATATGCCCCAAATATTATCATTTCAACATGGCCTTAACATAAAAAATGATTTAGGATATTTTACCTTTTTTTTTTCTTTTACAGTCTTTGAAATCCAGTATGTATCTTTCACATCTCAATTCAGACAAGCCATATGCCAAGCACTCAGCAGCCTTGCGTGGCTGATAGCTACAGCTGTGCATAGTACAGCTCTGGAGATTTCTACCTCCATTCAGGACATTGCTGGGTACTCTATAATAACTGCTTCAGGGGATGGATGACAAACTGAAAGGACCAAGGCTTTTTTTTTTCTGGCTTTTGAGTTTCAAAATCCCAGGCCCTCTGTGGGGAAAGAAAGTCTCATTCAGAGGAAACAGACTTGGTAGAAACCTTATGATGGCTTCCTGTGGCATTTTCCACCCCACCCTGCCCCTAAATGAACACAACTAAGTACCTCCACTGATGCATACAAGTGCACAAGTACACACGCAAGCAAAGATCCCCTAAACCAGGGAGTGGGGAGCATTTAAGGGGAAGCAGGAGGTGAACAAACAATGTGGTCCTGGAGAAAGAAGGGTTCATGCTTCTCTCTCTCTCTCTCTCTCTCTCTCTCTCTGTCTCTCCCTCTCTCAGGTTCAGAGTAGGGGACAACTGAAATCCAAGCTGACTTTGGATTTGAAGATTTGAGAGCGATGAAGGCCTGGGTCCCCTTTCTCAGGAAGAGCTTAAGGAGTGGGCAAGTAGAAGTCTCTGTGAAGAATGTCCATGCCGATGGACTTGAAATGACCTCACAGAATTTCCACATGTCCTGGAGCCTTATAATTACTCCTATACACCCAGAGGGCCTGTTGATCATCTCACTGGGTTTCCCTTTGTTTTGTAAGAGAAGCAAAAGGATCCTATGCACCAGAAGAGAGAGAAAAGTACAGATAAACACAGAGAGAGACAGACAGGCAGGCAAATGGACAGATGAAATACACAGACATGGAGAGCCTGTGGTAGACAGTGACCTATATTGACATGCGGTCAGAGATGAGATAGAAGCAAGACAGCTGAATACATGTCACCATGGATAGGTGACAACTTTAAGAGGACATCCCTCTCAGGCTCTGGCACCACATAAACTCTCCTGGAAATTATACACGACTCCAGGGAGAGGAAGGGTGGCAGGGATAAATTGACTGGGCTTAAGTAAGTTTCTTCTACCTGAAGCATGAGGACTTATATAATAAAATTTAAGTTCTGGCTGGATGCAGTGGCTCATACCTGTAATCCCAGCACTTGGGGAGCCTGACGCAGGCGGATTGCTTGAGCTCAGGAGTTTGAGACCAGTTCAGGCAACATGGTGAAACCTTGTCTCTACAAAACGCAAAAGTTAGCTGGGCATGATTGTTCGTGCCTGTAGTCCCAGTTACTCAGGAGGTGGAGGTGGGAGGAGCACTTCAGCCTGGGAGGTCAAGGCTGCAGTGAGCTGAGATCTCACCACTGTACTCCAGCCTAGGTGACAGAGTGAGACCCTATCTTTAAAAAAAAAAAAAATTAAGTTCACTTATGGAAAAACAAAGGAAGTTACATCTCTTACACAGCTGATTTTGTGGACAGAGATTCCAACATCCAAAGAATATTTTTGGTTCCCAGTGACTTCAATGTCTATTTTTAATAGTACTTAGAAAATAGTCTTACTATCATCCTTAAATTTATTTTATTTAGGAAGGCACTAAAGTCACAGAAAGAATTCGAAAATATTTTCAATAGTACATTATAATTAATTATAATTAAATTCTTCCTAGATTTAGATAATCTAAAAATTGTAAGACACAAACTTCCTCATGTAGTCAAGGAATGGATGGAAACTGAAAAACAGATGCTGCTGATTGTTGAGAAACATAGGGTCAGTGAATTTAAGAATTGCCTGTTTCTAGTAACCTAGAGAAGTGATAGTCATGAGCAGACACCATCTTTCTACATGGGATTAGTGTGCCCTGTTACTCTTGCTACCTTGCTTTAGGAGTTATCAGAAAGGGAAGAGAGTAAAATCTAACCTGTATAAATATGTGGACTCTGGTAGATTTCTTAAAAGGAAGGAACTAGAGATCATAGGGACTAAATTCAGGTGAAATAGGTTGGTGCCCTTTGCCAATCCAATAAGAAAAGATTCTGTCATTTGTCTAATCATTGTGGGTGGCTGGAAGTTATGGGGATAGAGCGAAACGCAGGTAAACTAAGTCTAGATTAAGGACAGAATATATTTAAGAACCAAAATTTGATGAGGTGAGACACAAACACAGAAGTTACTTAACTATTAGCCTCAAAAAGGTTTGTATCATACATATTTGACATCCTCTCCTCTTCTAAAACTGAGAGGAGAAATAATGAAAAGCTCACTGGTTGCAGAATCAAGATCTTTAACCCATCACTTCTGGAAAAACCTCACTTCTAGTCATGCTAGGAGTCTGTCTGACCCAATTAGTCAAGAGAAAATAGATTCAAAACTTTCCCAGCAGCTCAGAGGAGTACAAGGGAATCAGCAGGGAGGTGATAAAATGAGAACATTCTCAGAAAACTTACCTCAAATGACATGACTTCTCTGCAAGTTAAATATATTGAAATTTTTAAAAAGAGCTAGAAAAAAAAGAGAGACCCAATTACCAAGAAAAGAGTTGTCTCTAAATAATGGGGGTGTGCATTGCCTCCCAGGGCTACTTGCTCGTTTCTACCATCTCCCCAAGGGAAGTCATGTTCCCCCACTCCATAACAGCATCAGGGGCTTGTTAAAGCCTCCTTTTTCATTTTTCTTTAGATGAGATAAAGAAGAGAGAATGTAAATGTTCACTTGTGGGATGGGACAGAGGAGTGCAGAATAGTAGGCGGGCATTTTTACTTTCCTGTGGGAAATCTTTCAAGAATCTAGTTTTCATGATGACTGCTTGTGTGGGAATTGCAGATGCTCTTTGTTGTCTCTTTTTCTTAAAAGGTGAAACAATAACTTCCCTCAGAGGTCTTTTAAGAGCTAGCAGAAAAAAGTTTGGGAGCTAGGGTCAACACAAGCACAGAACATTCCAGAAGACATGACCATGTCAACATCTTCTCCTTGGAATCCAGTTGAGTTTTATATTAGCCGTAGCAGCAGTGGTATTATTACTGGTAGCAGTAGTAATAAGTGAAGTATTGAATATTTGTTAAGACTTTATTATGTGTCAGGCATTGTAGCAAGCACTTTAATTATATATTGACAAACTGTAGTTGTATATGCAATTTATATCAATTATATATATAATTGTATATGTAAGTGATGTTATAATTTTTGAATACAACGTTCAGTGATTAAATCAAGTTAATTAACCTTTCCATGACCTCAAATACTTGACTTTTTGTGATGAGATTTAGATTTACTCTTAGTGATATTGACATAAACAGTGCCCAATTATTAGTTATATTCACTGTACTGCGCAATAGTTCTCAAAAAAATTGAAAATATTCCTCCCAGCTAAAGGCTTTATACCCTTTGGTTATAATCTCCCATTCTCTCCACCCTCAGCATCTGGAAACTACTGTTCTATTCTCTGCTTGTGTGGGTGGATTATTTTAGATTCCACACATAAGTGAGAACAGGTGGTATTTGTCTGTCTGGCTTATTTCATTTAGAGTAATTGCGACAACATGGATGGAATTGTAGCAAGCACCTAACCTGGAGTTTCTAATTTAATTTTCATTATAACTATTATTTTTACTATTATTCCAGTTTTAGAGATGAAGAGACTGAGGCTTCAGGGGTTAAATGACTTTGCCGAGGTCACATAGCAAGTGGCAGAGCCAGGGGTCAGGCCTTGAACTCTGTTGTCATTTATCCTAACATGCAATTTTATTTTAATACTGAGGGCCTACTACAGCCAGGACTGGATACGTAATTTGCAAGGCCTGTTGCAAAATAAAAATATGGAGTGCGGAATAGTAGGTGGGCATTTTTACTTTCCGGTGGGAAATCTTTCAAGACATCTAGTTTTCCTGATTATTGCTTGTGTGGGAATTGCAGATGTTCTTTGTTGTCTCTTGTTTCTTAAAAGGTGGAAAAAAAATTATGAAGAAAGTCAAGATGGTGGCAGCAGAGCATTAAACCAAAGGTGGAGCCCCACATGGCTGGCGGTGTGGGTCACCTGCCCATGAAGCTGGCCCTAGCTACATAAAGGGCCATTTGTATCCTCGAACTTTTGGGGATACAAATGCCAATGATACATAGTTCATGTCTTTAAGGTCCTGCAGTCTAGTCAGGAAAACAGACTTATAAGGAGGATATTTCTGTGTGAAGTGGTAAGATAAGGCCACCAAAGTCAGAGACAGAGCAACTACCATCCAGCCTGGAGTTTCTGGAAATACTTAGTAATTCTGAATGGAATAACGGAATGATCTCTCTTAGTTAGTCCTTTTTTCTCCCCCACTCTTTTCTCTCTCTGCTTAAAAAAACACCACAAAGGAGACTGAGAGATGAGACAAATGCCAGCCTTACTCCTGATAAGCTGGTAGGAGAATGTGGCTTTAGATATGTGGCTAAATGGGCTTGCTCCTATCCCTGAATGAGACAGGTGGCTGCCTAGCCCCAAGTGCTATGGGACAGTTTGGAAGCCTGCAGGCTGCCAATGTAGGGGGACCTGCCCCACTTAGCCAATGCACAATGAAGAGTAGAACAGATCCTCTCTGTAGGCAGCAGATCCAACAGGAGAAGCTTGCAGCGTTTGGGAGCAGAAGTGTGGGTGAGCAGGGAAGCTGTTGGGAGTGGTGTCCAGTGACGGTTCTCTATATGGAATCACAAGGAGGACAAAAAAAGGTCTCCCCTAGCAGGGCTTATGATTTTTATTTTAGGTAGATTGGCTCACATTTTAATCTGAGTACAGGACCTTCACATTCTGGCATTTTGAAGATGACTGAGCAGGTTGAAAATGGCCTTTTAATAAATCCAATGATCTTTCTTATAATTATATAATGATTTGTGAAGAACAAGAAGAGGGCGTATCATCAGTGTATCATTCTTTCATTTTTTTCAGTCCCCAGGGAGTATGGAAAAATTTTCTTCTCTCTAGGTAGTTGAAAGCTTCTTATTTATGCTTCTAAAGGCAAAAGGTTCCATTTTAATGTTCTGGGTTAGATTAGAGAATAACAAGGTTTAGAGCCTAGAGATGGGTTTGAATGTAGTAAATGGATGAAGACATCAAAAGCTTCTTAGTAAGAGATGTTTATTATACCAGTAATTAGGAAACAAAAGTCTTAAAATACTAGACTCCATAGTGGGCTTTCTTTTTCCCTCTTTTAAAGTAGATGTTATTATAAAAATGTTTCATTTTTGTTTGTTTATGAATGGCATGAGCAAATTCCAAGTATAGTTTCCCTGGTCTCTGTGTGCATATCAAGGACAGTATCTCTCAAAGTGTGATTCTTGGAATAACTGCACCAAAATCACCAAGAGGACTGGTTAAAAATGTACCAGTCCACCCTGTAAATAGTAGAATCCACCCTACTAAACACACACACACACACACACACACACACACACACACACACACACACACCCCTCCTTAGGTGAATCTTTCGGAAACTGAAGTTTCAGAAGCCCAGAAATCAATTTTAAACAACCCATCTCTGACAATATTCAGTCATTTATGGTGGATGAGAAGTGGAGAATAGAGATGATCATGATGTAAGAGGATGCATTCACCTTCAGCTGGGTGGCTGAAAGAGGTTTTGGACAGAGGAAGGAAAATAGACTTAAACAGAGGAAAGGAGGGAAGGATGTTTCAAGTGGGGAGAGGACAAGGGCCAGCAGAAAAGCTACTCATGAGTCCTCTTCAGGAGTCAGAAGATCTCTATTTTATTTGTGGTTGGGTGGGAAGTGGGGATGGTGAGTATTTCAGTTACTGATCCTTCCTGTCATTTTCTTATTCCTAACTTAGAATTGAAAACAATCACTGTCTTATGGGCCTGCAAAATAGTCACTCTCTTGGTCCTGCATAGATAGGATATCAATAAAGGAATGATGGATGTGGGTGCTGTCTAGGAAGGAAGAAATGATGGATGTAGGTGTTGTCTGGAAAGGAAGAAATGATGGATGTAAATGTCTACAAAGGAAGAAATGATGTATGCAGATGCTGTCTGGAAAGGAAGAAATGATGGATGTAGATGCTGTCTAGGAAGGAAGAAATGATGGATGTAGATGTTGTCTTCCCAGAAGAAATGATGGATGTAGATGCTGTGTACAATGCAGATGTTGACTGAGTTCATGTAAGAAAGGGAGGTCAGGGTTTGTAATATTTATGACATACGACAGTCTCATGTCTTCAAGACATGACATTCAATGTCATGACAATGTCTTCAAGACATTATGACAGTCTCATGTCTTCAAGACCAAGGAAAATGAATGATTATATTTACCAGCCTTCTTTGAAGCCACCATTTTGGGTTTTCAATAGTTTCTAATTTTACTCTCGGTCTATACCCTAAGTCCATTCTCCCCATGTATCTCCCTCTTGGCCCTTTCATCCCCACCTTGAGAGCACCTGCAGTTGGCAGTGCCTTTCCTTGGGACAGCAGAACCAAGTTTGAGGCCTGTTCTGGGATTTTGTTCAAAACTGGTCTTTATATCGGCAAGCTGAAGGTTGGCAAAATATACTTATAAACCTACAGACCTGTTTTAGCAATACCTTTAAAAACTACATTTACAGTATTCCCTGACCCTCCCGTGTTATATTTTGCAGCTAGAGCTGAGCATTTTTTCTATTTATGTTTACAGCATCATTAAAAAGAGACAGGGGGAACCTACAATGAGAACTGTGTTTTTATTTTAATATTATCTTGAAATATAATACATTATAAAATTTGTACAGACTAAGGTGTTATTTTATATATTTTTACACCAGATCATGAGCCCAGGTCTGAGCTCCAGTCATAAGAGCTATGAACAGTCTTGGAAGAGCCACCTTTCCTTGCCCAGGTGCAGGAACACTAAGGTGGCCATGGACATTTGGACATTGGAGCTGAATAGGGCACCTGCAGAAATGCCCATGGGGCATTACTTACTCTTGCTTACTCTGCATCTACCTGCCCTGAACCCCCAATCCCAAGCAATTTCCTTTCTTCTCCTTTTCCCCTGCTTCTCTCGATGGAATTTATCTGCTCTATCCTGTCAGGGATATAAGAAGACAGTCGTATAGTAGACTGAAGGCATCTCCTTTGTTCCTGGTGTGACTCAGGAAACCCTAAAAGGAATCTAATATCTGGATCCACAATAGATTTTCCTATCAGTTGCCCTCATTTCAGTGGTCCCTAGAAACCACCTTATTCAGTTCTTTTTCCCAAGGCCTGCCTTACCTGCATTCTATTTCTCTCTTCAGTTCTAGAGATGTGTATATTTAGGGGATGGAGTGGAGAATGGGGTAAGGAAGGAAAAAAGGTCAGAGGACAGTGAGACATGAGCAGCATGCCTCTCAGTGCAGAGAAACCTGTATGTTGACATTTGACCCTTCCTGGTGAATCATTCTGGCTGCTGGGCTGCTGTGGTCAGCGGCGGTTCTGGCTTTAGGCAGATTTTTAATGTAAGAGAAGTTTGTTTGCGTATCTCCAACGTGGCTCCACCCTTCTTTCTCCAGAGTTCTCTGTATTCTGTGGTGTCTTTCGCTTTGGATAGGCCAAAAGATCCCACAGAACGACGCAATGACATTTACCTTGGACTCTGTAGTCTTTGTGTTTTCCCAACTTGAATGTTTCTCCTTGGTGGTAGCAACTGGATCCTACATTGTCCTATAACTCTCAGAACATATACCACAAACCTAAGCATAAAGTTTAGTAAGTGTTCAGTAAATATTTATTCCTAGAGATCAAAGGTTTTTTTTTTTCCTAAAAAAAAAACAACCCAAGGAATAAAATCTGTCATGGTGATATTTCAGTTACTTTGACATGAAGATGCAAGATACTTTGGAAAAGAACACTTTTTTTTTTTTTTTTTTTTACACTTCCAGTCGTATCTGTGGTGTTCTTATAGAGTGCAGTCTGCCAGAAGCTTCTCGGAACTACATACAAGGATGTCTGCTGGGGCTATGAAAGCTCACGCCTCTTATTGCAATGGTAGTAGCTAATATGAAGCCTAAATGTTAGGTGAAAAATATGGAGGGGCTTCAGGTCTTCTAAAGGTATCAGAATTTCTCCCTTCATATTTAAAATAAATACCTTTCCACCATTCAAAAATAAATAATTCTCTCAGAATCAGGAAGTTTATGAATATTTATATCCTTATCCATGTAGGCTTCTGAAAAGGAGCAGAAATGTGATTCCTGTTTAATAGATGCATACACGCCATTGTCTAGTTATGTCCATTAATACTTCTTGGAAAAAATGTGGTCTTTCATAACTATTTTTATACCAGATTCTAAATATTTATTGAAGTGTCATAGTTTCTTAATCCTAATTAGTATAGTTGATTATTAGCAAATTTTTCCATTGTCAAGATATTATTTTTATTGCCAGCTAAAATTACTATTTTCGTTTGCGTCACAAAACACTTAAGTGGTTTGGTAAAGAATAAAAACATCCCAAAACTTCCCTTGAGATGTACTGGATACATATTGGAATGATTTTTATTCCTCTGAGTACAAGATGGAGAACTTGGCTGTTCTATTAATTCTTACGTCAGCAGATTTGTTGGACAAGGATAATTGCCATAACAGAAATTATTTTCCCCATTCTATAAGGGCGCAGTTTCTAGTACAGAGTTCATTCCAGAGATATTTCTGCTTTACAAAATGCGTAAGAAATAGAGCCAGAGATCTTTGCAGATTCTAATGCAGTATAGTAGCTAAAGAAAATAGTGATAATTATTTTTTCAATAATTTTTGCAGTCTTATTTGTCATTGTATGAGGAAATGTTAATTAAAAGCCGGAATGGTTGAATTTATTAAAGCTTCCTTGTAGGTGAACAATGTTAATTAAAAAATGGAAAATAATTTTCTAAATTTTTAGTTATTTTTCATGGTTTCTAGGTTAAACTTCTAATTATAAGTTCTTCATTTTGATTTATAGTTCCTCCTTGAAACTGGAATGTATTTCAATTAGAAAGAAAAAAGTAGGTCAAGTTAGTGAAACAAGAATCAACAATGCCCAATTCAAAGTCTTGAGTCCAGTTTATCCCTCTGTGCCGCTTATCCCTATCATCTTTGTCCAGGACTCAACGGCATCACTTTTGATTATCTATTTCTTTGATGCCCAGCATGATATTGCATTGCACTTACTCCCCCTGCTCTAGTCTCTTTCCACTGTGTTTTCCTGAAACCCATTTCAATATGTACCAAGATGTAGAGATCTTTGTTTTTGCCTCTTAGCAATATCCTGTGAGGTGCTTACTTTGTTTTGTGGATGCCTTGGTGATCCCACTTAGAGGCTGGGCTTTCTGGGCCTATGGCTACATGGATGCCCAGAGAGAACTGGCACAGAGCTAAATTGATCTGAACAAGGAAAAAGACAGAATGTGTGTGAGGGCCTGCAAGGGAAGTGTCTCAAAAGAGAGAATGAGACTCAACAGCTGGTGACCCAGTGAGTGATTTGGGAAGACTTATCTAATGAGAATCCTTGGAAAGAAATGCTGTGTACTGAGTGATGTAACATCCATGCTTAGTCTTCTCAAATTCTTAAGCACATTTTATTTGTTTAGCTGATGCTCTGTGTAGTAGTTTTTCTTTGGGAGAGAAGAAAATGTGAATAAGTGCAGAATCTTGCTTCAAGTCTGGCGTGAGACATAGTGTCCCACCATGTCTCTCCTTTTGATCCCAGAAAAATTTTCAAAAGAAAATCCACTGACTGTCTCTACTCCCTCACCTCTAGTTTAGTTGATACATTCTCTCTGTCAATTTAATCCCTGCCTGTGGCTTAAACTACTACTTACAGGTGTAGATGATTCTCAAGGATGCCATCTAGTCCAGTCTGCTCTCCAGAACTTTGAGCTTGTGTATCCATTTCTACCTAGATGTTACAGAGTCCTGAACTTCATCTTGAAACTTCTAGGTTCATCATCAAAGTCAACATGTCAAATCTGCACTACTCATCTCCCTCTCCTCTCTCCTAAACCTACCCCTCTTTAGGCTTTCTCTATCTTAATGTTACTACTAGCTATCAAGCATTCTAAAGTAGACATCATATTAGACTCTTTCTTCAGTCATCCCACTCAGTCATCAAACCCTATTGAATTTACCCTCAATACCATAAGGTAGCCCCTCATACTTTCTCACTTAGAAAACTGCACAAAACATCACTCTATTTCTTAAAGATGATTTTGTGTTTGTATTCCTCACCAGTCTGTGAGTTCTCTGATAGTTAAGACTATCTTCTTCACCTCTTTCTTTAGTTCTGTCTCTCTAGAGACTAGTATTTAACGTAGTTGATCAGTTATCTACTGCTACATAACAAGCCACCCCAACACATGGAGGCTACAAGCAATACTTCATTCGCTCATGATTTGCAGGGCTTGTCTGATGGCTAGTCTCTGCACTACATGGTATTGGCTGAGCTCACTCATGCATCTGTGGTCAGTTGGCACGCTGACTAGGGACTGGGCTGGTCTTATTTGGCCTCATGTACATGTCTGGCAGTTCCCGGGGCTGTTGGCTGGGGTGTCTTGGTTCTCTGCCACATGGCTTCTCAGCTTTAAGAGCGCTTGCTTGGGTTTCTTGGCATGGCAGTCCCCAGGCAGCAAGAAGACCAGAGCAGAAGCTGCAAGGTCTCTTGAGGTCTAGACTCCGAAGTTGTATGATATCACTTCCACTACATTTTAAAAGTCAAAGCAAGTGGCAAAGTCAGTCCAGATTCAATGGGTGGGGAAATAAACTCTACCACCTGACGGGAGGAACAGAAAAGTCATACGGCAAAGGAGTATGCACACAGGGAGGAGTGATTCACTAGAGCCACACATTGTTTCTGCAACAGAGTTAAGCTTCATAAATGCCTATAGAATAGACTGAATGGATGGCGGGGTGGATGCAAGGATGGATGAGAGGCAGTATACCATGGTCGCTAGAACACTGGATTAGGAATTGTAGTCCTGAGGCTGATTATCACAAATCATTTGACCCTGGGCAAGCCACTGTACCTTTTACCCATGTTTTCTCACCTATAAAATAAAAGTGGAAGACTCGATGTATTCGTTTTATAGCTAAGGCTGTCCCTGAGCTACATTTTATGATTCTATAGCTCTTAATCATATCATTATGTCACAGGTAACAAAAATTGCTTTCTTGACCTGACTTGATTCATCCATGGCTGCACATTGTTAAGGAAAAATCATGTTGGTGCTCATTTCATAGGAACATCCCAAATGGTGTTTCTATTGTTAGTCAGCCAGCTAGAATTAAGCACATGCCCATAACAGGCATTCTCTCCACTCAATTTTTTTTTTTTTTGGTATCCATGGTTCCTTTGAAATGACTATCAAGACTTTTCTATTTAACACTACTACAAATGTAATTCCTGCCCTGTGATACAATGTAGAATATATGGGCTTCCTCTCTGTTTATCCCCCTTAATGGAGACAGTTTGGGAAACACTGTTGTGTACTTAGAAAAGATTAGGTTTGCTTAGGATTGTACTTAACTTTGCAAAATATATTCTTTTAACTCTTTTCAACTTGGTCTCTGTTTGATATAAATAAAACCTTTCAGCCTGTGAGTTTGCAAAGGCTTAATTGCCAGGTATTAAGTAAGTTATTTCCTTTGCACACTGAAAATAATATTTAATCTTTCAAACCCCTGAAAGGTCTTCAAATTATACAGTAAGATAGAGTTGAACTAAACAAATATTGTTTGGGTTTTACTTTGCCAATCCCTTCTTTATTGTGAAATGGTACAAAATGCTGTTAGGTTTTCCAATTTTCTGTTCAATACCAATTTACACCATTCGTGGTAGGATGGATGGGGAGGATAGAAGGCAGGGTTGATAATGGCCATAGGCGTTCGAGGTCATTGTATCTGATTTAGTAAATGCAGACAATTAGTCTTTTGATATCCTACCTGAACTAGTCTCTTCCTATACTATTTAAGGCTGGTTTTATTTAGATAGCATGTCTTTTTTAAAAGAGTCTACATGGAAAATGATGTTAATAAACCTTAAAAGAGAGCCAGATACAACTAGTTCTCATGTATTCTTACCTTGGTTAACTCCAAGGTCTGTGTTAAAATGAGCAATTTTGTTCTGTGAGTGGAATTGCTTATAAAATGAACAATTGAGTTATGTGACTCTTGCTTTTAGTAAATGACAAAACAGCTAAAAATACAAAGCATTACAATGGAGCAAGAAGGATTAAAGTACAGATCACATCCTGAAAGAAAAAGAGCTTGTGGGGGAGGAGGAGGGTGGTGGCATTGAAGGGAACGGAGAGGTGATGTCCCAGTGGAAGCAGATGATGCCATGTGGTTCAGCAGCCCATTAATACTAACAGCACATCCTGTGCTGAGGTAGCCAGTCACCGCTGGTACAAGTTTAAAATAAAAAGACATCATGGAGAAGTAATGCAGTAGAGTTTTCTGTAAGGGTGTTAGTTCTTCGGGGGCGAAGGGGAGATGAGGTTGGAAGTGTAAAGGAGTTAGCTTTCATTATTAGCATTCAGTTGGTTTTCTAGACATCTGATTTCTAGATGTCTAATTCTTAATACAGTGTTCTAGTGCTTAATTCCTTGAATAATGTCTACATAATATTATGTAGAGCTTACTTATTACATGGCAATATTTATTGTTATTTATTTGTAATCATCCTACTTACAAAAATGATTTGAAGCACCTTAAAAAGCACAGATATAAATCCCTCAAACCACTGAAAGAAGAATAAAAGTAAGAACTAAGTATTAATAGAGATTGAGGTGGGGGAAAATAATCATATCAGAAACAAACAGCTAAGGAAAGTTATAGTAGCTCTGAACTTCTTAATGGTCAAGACAGAAAGTTTTGATAACAAAATATTTTTCTTGGCCTCCAAATAATCTTAAGAGCAATTGTACATTTTTGAGATGAACATAAGTAATTTAACAATCACATGAAAGCAAATTGTGAGAAATGATTAAAGAAAATCTCATCCAACCACTCTAAGATAACCATTAACTTTAACTTTATTTGTGATTTTATTATTTTGGAGACTGCATGTTGCTTTGTTGCCTAGGCTGGAGTGCAGTGGTGCCATCTTGGCTCACTGCAGTCTCAACTTTCCTGGCTCAAGGGAATCCTCCTGCCTCAGCCTCCCAAGTAGCTGGGACCACAGGCATATGTCACAATGCCCAGAATTTAAAAATATATATATATATATTTTATCTCTGTAGATATTTATGTAAGTATATCTACTCTGTGTGTGTGTGTGTGTGTGTGTGTGTGTGTGTGTGTGTGTATATATATATTATTATTATTTTTTCCATAGAGAAGAGAGTCTCGCCATGTTGCCAAGGCTGGTCTTGAATTTCTGGGCTCAAGCAATCCTCTCGCCTTGGCCTCCCAAAGTGCTGGGATTATAGGCATGAGCCACTGCACTTGGCAACTTTTATTTATTTATTTGTTTATTTTTATTATACTTTAATTTCTAGGGTACATGTGCACAACATGCAGATTTGTTACATATGTATACATGTGCCATGTTGGTGTGCTGCACCCATTAACTCGTCATTCACATTAGGAATACCTCCTAATGCTATCCTTTCCCCCTCCCCTCTCCCCACCATAGGCCCCCATGTGTGATGTTCCCCTTCCTATGTCCAAGTGTTCCCATTGTTCAATTCCCACCTATGAGTGAGAACATGCAGTGTTTGGTTTTCTGTTCTTGCGATAGTTAGCTGAGAATGATGGTTTCCAGCTACATCCATGTCCCTACAAAGGACACGAACTCATCCTTTTTTATGGCTGCATAGTATTCCATGGTGTATATATGCCACATTTTCTTAATCCAGTCTGTCACTGATGGACATTTGGGTTGATTCCAAGTCTTTGCTATTGTGAATAGTGCTGTAATAAACATACGTGTGCATGTGTCTTTATAGCAGCATGATTTATAATCCTTTGGGTATATCCCCAGTAATGGGATGGCTGGGTCAAATGGTATTTCTAGTTCTAGATTCTTGAGGAATCGCCACACTGTTTTCCACAATGATTGACCTAGTTTACAGTCCTACCAACAGTGTAAAAGTATTCCTATTTCTCCACATCCTCTCTAGCACCTGTAGTTTCCTGATTTTTTAATGATTGCCATTCTAACTGGTGTGAGATTGTATCTCATGGTGGTTTTGATTTGCATTTCTCTGATGGCGAGTGATGATGAGCATTTTTTCATGTGTCTGTTGGCTGTATGAATATCTTCTTTTGAAAAGTGACTGTTCCTATCCTCTGCCCACTTTTTGATGGGGTTGTTCATTTTTTTCTTGTAATTTGTTTGAGTTCTTTGTAGGTTCTGGATATTAGCCCTTTGTCAGGTAAATAGATTGCAAAAGTTTTCTCCCATTCTGTAGGTTGCCTGTTCACTCTGATGGTAGTTTCTTTTGCTGTGCAGAAGCTCTTTAGTTTAATTAGATTCCATTTGTCAATTTTGGCTTTTGTTGCCGTGCTTTTGGTGTTTCATATATGAAGTCCTTGCCCATGCCTATGTCCTGAATGGTATTACCTAAGTTTTCTTCTAGGGTTTTTATGATTTTAGGTCTAACATTTAAGTCTCTAATCCATCTTGAATTAATTTTCGTATAAGGAGTAAGGAAAGGATCCAGTTTTAGCTTTCTACTTATGGCTAGCCAATTTTCCCAGCACTATTTATTAAATAGGGAATCCTTTCCCCATTTCTTGTTTTTGTCAGATTTGTCAAAGATCAGATGGTTGTAGATGTGTGGCATTATTTCTGAGGGCTCTGTTCTGTTCCATTGGTCTATTTCTCTGTTTTGATACCAGTACCATGCTGTTTTGGTTACCGTAGCCTTGTAGTATAGTTTGAAGTCAGGTAGCGTGATGCCTCCAGCTTTGTTTTTTTGGCTTAGGATTGTCTTGGCAATGCAGGGTTTTTTTTGGTTCCATATGAACTTTAAAGCAGTTTTTTCCTATTCTGTAAAGAAAGTCATTGGTAGCTTAATGGGGATGGCATTGAATCTATAAATTACCTTGGGCAGTATGGCCATTTTCATAATATTGATTCTTCCTATCCATGAGCATGGAATGTTCTTCCATTTGTTTGTGTCCTCTTTTATTTCACTGAGCAGTGGTTTGTAGTTCTCCTTGAAGAGGTCCTTTACATCCCTTGTAAGTTGGATTCCTAGGTATTTTATTCTCTTTGAAGCTATTATGAATGGGAGTTCATTCATGATTTGGCTCTCTGTTTGTCTGTTACTGGTGTATAAGAATGTTTGTGATTTTTGCACATTGATTTTGTATCCTGAGACTGCTGAAGTTGCTTATCAGCTTAATGAGATTTCGGGCTGAGACGATGGGGTTTTCTAAATATACAATCATGTCATCTGCAAACAGGGACAATTTGACTTCCTCTTTTCCTAACTGAATAGCCTTTATTTCTTTCTCTTGCCTGATTGCCCTAGCCAGAACTTCCAACACTATGTTGAATAGGAGTGGTGAGAGAGGACATCCATGTCTTGTGCCAGTTTTCAAAGAGAATGCTTCCAGTTTTTGCCCAGTATGATATTGGCTGTGGGTTTGTCATAAATAGCTGTTATTATTTTGAGATACGTTCCATCAATACCACATTTATTGAGAGTTTTTAGCATGAAGGGCTGTTGAATTTTGTCAAAAGCCTTTTCTGCATCTATTGAGATAATCATGTGGTTTTTGTCTTTGGTTCTGTTTATATGCTGGATTATGTTTATTGATTTGCATATGTTGAACCAGCCTTGCATCCCAGGGATGAAGCCCACTTGATCATGGTGGATAAGCTTTTTGATGTGCTGCTGGATTCGGTTTTCCAGTATTTTATTGAGGATTTTTGTATCGATGTTCATCAGGGATATTGGTCTAAAATTCTCTTTTTTTGTTGTGTTTCTGCCAGGCTTTGGTATCAGCATGATATTGGCCTCATAAAATGAGTTAGGGAGGATTCCCTCTTTTTCTGTTGATTGCAATAGTTTCAGAAGGAATGGTACCAGCTCCTCCTTGTACCTCTGGTAGAATTCTACTGTGAATCTGTCTGGTCCTGGACTTTTTTTGGTTGGTAGGCTCTTAATTATTGCCTCAATTTCAGAGCCTACTATTGGTCTATTCAGGGATTCAATTTCTTCCTGGTTTAGTCTTGGGAGGGTGTAAGTGTCCAGGAAATTATCCATTTCTTCTAGGTTTTCTAGTTTATTTGCATAGAGGTGTTTATAGTATTCTCTGATGGTAGTTTGTATTTCTGTGGGGTTGGTGGTGATATCCCCTTTATCATTTTTTATTTTTTATTCTCTCTTTATTTTTATTCTCTCTTTCTTCTTTATTAATCTTGCTAGCAGTCTATCAATTTTGTTGATCTTTTCAAAAAATCAGCTCCCGGATTCATTGATTTTTTGGAGGGTTTTTTGTATCTCTATCTCCTTCAGTTCTGCTCTGATCTTAGTTATTTCTTGCCTTCTGCTAGCTTTTGAATGTGTTTGCTCTTGTTTCTCTAGTTCTTATAATCACGATGTTAGGGTGTCAATTTTAGATCTTTCTTGCTTTCTCTTGTGGGCATTTAGTGCTATAAATTTCCCTCTACACACTGCTTTAAATGTGTCCCAGAGATTCTGGTATGTTGTATCTTTGCTCTCATTGGTTTCAAAGAACATCTTTATTTCTGCCTTCATTTCGTTATGTACCCAGTAGTCATTCAGGAGCAGGTTGTTCAGTTTCCATGTAGCTGAGTGGTTTTGATTGAGTTTCTTAGTCCTGAGTTCTAGTTTGATTGCACTGTGGTCTGAGAGACAGTTTGTTATAATTTCTGTTCTTTTACATTTGCTGAGGAGTGCTTTCCTTCCAACTATGTGGTCAATTTTTGAGTAAGTGCGATGTGGTGCTGAGAAGAATGTATATTCTGTTGATTTGGGGTGGGGAGTTCTGTAGATGTCTATTAGGTGCACTTGGTGCAGAGTTGAGTTCAATTCCTGGATATCCTTGTTAACTTTCTGTCTCATTGGTCTGTCTAATGTTAACAGTGGGGTGTTAAAGTCTCCCATTATTATTGTATGGGAGTCTAAGTCTCTTTGTAAGTCTCTAAGGACTTGCTTTATGAATCTGGGTGCTCCTGTATTGGGTGCATATATATTTAGGATAGTTAGCTCTTCCTAATGAATTAATCCCATTACCATTATGTAATGGCCTTCTTTGTCTCTTTTGATCTTTGATGGTTTAAAGTCTGTTTTATCAGAGACTAGGATTGCAACCCCTGCTTTTTTTTGTTCTCCATTTGCTTGGTAAATCTTCCTCCATCCCTTTATTTTGAGCCTATGTGTGTCTCTGCATGTGAGATGGGTCTCCTGAATACAGCAGACTGATGGGTCTTGACTCTTTATCCAATTTGCCAGTCTGTGTCTTTTAATTGGAGCATTTAGTCCATTTACATTTAGGGTTAATATTGTTATGTGTGAACTTGATCCTGTCATTATGGTATTAGCTGGTTATTTTGCTCGTTAGTTGATGCAGTTTCTTCCTAGCATCAATGGACTTTACATTTTGGCATGTTTTTGCAGTGGCTGGTACCGGTTGTTCCTTTCCATGTTTAGTGCTTCCTTCAGGATCTCTTGTCGGGCAGGCCTGGTGGTGACAAAATCTCTAAGTATTTGCTTGTCTGTAAAGAATTTTATTTCTCCTTCACTTATGAAACTTAGTTTGGCTGGATATGAAATTCTGGGTTGAAAATTATTTTCTTTAAGAATGTTGAATATTGGTCCCCACTCTCTTCTGGCTTGTAGAGTTTCTGCTGAGAGATCTGCTGTTAGTCTGATGGGCTTCCCTTTGTGGGTGACCCGACCTTTCTCTCTGGCTGCCCTTAAGATTTTTTCCTTCATTTCAACTTTGGTGAATCTGGCAATGATGTGTCTTGGAGTTGCTCTTCTCGAGGAGTATCTTTGTGGCGTTCTCTGTATTTCCTGGATTTGAATGTTGGCCTGCCCTACTAGGTTGGGGAAGTTCTCCTGGATGATATCCTGCAGAGTGTTTTCCAACTTGTTTCCATTCTCTCCATCACTTTCAGGCACACCAATCAGCCGTAGATTTGGTCTTTTCACATGATCCCATATTTCTTGGATGCTTTGTTCATTTCTTTTTCCTCTTTTTTCTCTGCACTTCTCTTTTCACTTCATTTCATTCATTTGATCTTCAATCACTGATACTCTTTCTTCCAGTTGATCGAGTCAGTTAAGCTCGTGCATTTGTCACGTAGTTCTCGTGTCATGGTTTTCATCTCTATCAGTTCTTTTAAGGTCTTCTCTGCATTGATTATTCTAGTTATCCATTCATCCATTCTTTTTGCAAGGTTTTTCATTTCTTTGCGCTGGTTATGTAGTTCCTTCTTTAGCTCTAAGAAGTTTGATTGACTGAAGCCTTCTTCTCTCAACTTGTCAAAGTCATTCTCGGTCCAGCTTTGTTCCGTTGCTGGCGATGAGCTGCGTTCCTTTGGAGCGGGAGATGCACTCTGATTTTTTGAATTTCCAGCTTTTCTACACTGCTTTTTCCCCATCTTTGTGGTTTTATCTGCCTTTGGTCTTTGATGATGGTGACGTACTGATGGGGTTTTGGTGTGGGTGTCCTTTCTGTTTGTTAGTTTTCCTTCTAACAGTCAGGACCCTCAGCTGCAGGTCTGCTGGAGTTTGCTTGAGGTCAACTCCAGACCCTGTTTGCCTGGGTATCAGCAGCGGAGGCTCCAGAAGATAGAATATTGCTGAACAGTGAGTGTTGCTGTCTGATTCTTGCTCTGGAAGCTTCGTCTCAGGGGTGTATGCAGCTGTGTGAGGTGTGAGGTGTTGGTCTGCACCTAGTGCGGATATCTCCCAGGTAGGCTACTCTGGGGTCAGGGACCCACTTGAGCAGGCAGTCTGTCCGTTCTCAGATCTCAACCTCCATGCTGAGAGAACCACTGCTCTCTTCAAAGCTGTCAGACAGGGACTTTTACATCTGCAGAGGTTTGTGCTGCTTTTTGTTTAGCTATGCTCTGTCCCCAGAGGTGGAGTCTACAGAGGCAGCAGGCCTCCTTGAGCTGCAGTGGGCTCCACCCAATTCGAGCTTCCTGGCAGCTTTGTTTACCTACTCAAGCCTTAGCAATGGCGGGCACCCCTCCTCCAGCCTTGCTGTGGCCTTGCAGTTAGATCTCAGACTGCTGTGCTAGCAATGAGGGAGGCTCTGTGGGCATGGGCCCCGCTGGGCCAGGTGTGGGATATAATATCCTGGTGTGCCGTTTGCTAAGACCCTTGGTAAAGCACAGTATTAGGGTGGGAGTTACCCGATTTTCCAGGTGTTGTGTGTCTCAGTTTCCCTTGGCTAGGAAAAGGAATTCCCTTCCCCCTTGCACTTCCCAGGTGAGGCAATGCCTTGCCCTGCTTCAGCTCTCACTGGTCGGGCTGCACCCGTGGACCAGCATCGACTGTCTGACACGCCCCAGTGAGATATACCTGGTACCTCAGTTGAAAATGCAGAAATCACTCTTCTTCTGTGTTGCTCATGCTGGGAGCTGGAGGCTGGAGCTCTTCCTAATCGGCCATCTTGGGTGACCCCCCACAACTTTTAAGTATATTAACTTGCAGTCTTTGTCCTATACAAACACATTTTAACATTAGATCAATCATACTACATTTTGTATTCAACTTTTATTTTTCCATAATGGCTGAATATTCTTTAAGTTTTACTGGTGACTGCATGTTAAATTGTTTTTAGATTATGAAATAATCAGTCATGTTGTTATAATGTCCTTTAACCATTTCAGTTTTGTTGACCTTGTTTTTAACACTCTACTATTGTACAGAATGCTGCAATGAATGTCTCCATGTGCATAATTTTTTTCACTTCTGAGGAATTATTTCTTCATTTAGTCAATAAATACTTATGAAGAAATTCTTTGTGTGTGTCAGTCACATGTGATGGATTGGGGACACAGAAGTCAATATTTTCAAGGTACAGAGGAAAGGGACATAATGCTGTTTGTGCACGGAGATACCAAGAAAGGCTTTGATGAATGTGATTCTCATACAGCCCCAAATAATTTTTTTATAAAGTGCTTGTCAAATGTCCTTTCAGTTAGGTTTTATCAAATCATAATGTTGACATGGTAAAAGATTTACTCCTTCCTTCTATTGTCAAACTTATACCAATATTTGTGTTGTCATTAAATCTAAAGATATTTTAGAATGCTTAACGTTTACCTGCAAGTTGCTCTAATTTACTTAGGTTATATTTGAGGATAATGTAATACAGAAGCTATATAGAGTCTGTTAATGATCTTCATGCTTTCAATTACGTGGAATGACATGGCAGACAAAAGACAGACCTTGGAGTCCCATTTAAAAGATATGTCTGCCACTAACTAAACTTGGGTGAGTTACTTAATCTTACTAAGCTACAGTTTTCTCAGCAGCAAGACTAGAATAACAAGCAAGACTTTGCATGATTATTGAAAAAATTAAATTAGAGAATGGACAAAGTATGTAGAATATAATAGGTGTTTTGGGAATAACTATGACTGCTTATTTGCATATTGGGGTTCTCTGTTTAGATTTCAGGAGTTCTTTATACATATTAACTTTCTGTACTATTTAATGGAAATGACTGCTGCAACATGTTGCTCTCCTATTTTCAACTTACAGCATAATATCTTCATATTTTAATTTTTGAAACTGAGTTTCACTCTGTCACCCAGGTTGGAGTGCAGTGGCACAGTCACGGCTCCCTGTATCCTTGACCTCTACACCCAAATGATCCTCCCACTTTCCAAGTAGCTGGGACCACAGGCACATGCCACCGCACCCAGCTAACTTTTAAATTTCTTGTAGAGATGGGGTCTCCCTATGTTGACCAAGCTAATTTTATATTTTAAAAGCTCCATACATTTGTTTTTATTTTCCTGATGTTTTAAAGCTGAATCAGTTATTGTTCCTCTACAATTCTGTTAAACATTAGCATTTTTGATTGTTTTTCTACTGTAAGATAATAGAATTCTTTAAATCATCTGAGATCTATTTGGGTGTATAGAAACTTAATGTTTGACATCACAAATATCAGTTGCAATTTGATATGTTTCTACAATAAAAGCTACTGCCTCAATAAATGCGAGTGTTTTCTTTTCGGTACCCAAGGCCACAGATTTCCCAAGTAAGACACAATAGATCTGCAACTTGTTGAGATAGATGAAACCACACACCTGACGTTAAATCCATGAAATCATAAAGGCTGAGATAATATTTACAAAATTAGTCATGTTGACAAACAGTAAGCTCTGTTCATTGTGTATTTACTTGTCATAGACCACTAAAGGAAAAAGTTAATATTTCTTAGAACTGTCTCTATTGTAGTCTGAATCTAAAACTTCAAATAAAAATTCAGGACAATTACAAAGCCTAACTTACATGATCTGGAAATTTAAATTGTGTTTTTTTGGACATGATTTTGAATTAATATCTTATTTATATTTAAGAGCTGAAAGATAAAGGAAGAGTAACTCAATTAAAAATTTGCGTTTCTAACAGGAGAAAACACTTTTGCAATCTAGCCTTATTCATTTACATAGCCTCATCTCCCATAGCTTTGAACTTTATATTAGAAGTTCTCAAATTTGAAGAGCTTTTTCTACCTCACATGCCTTTGCACATGATAGTCTTCTTAGCTGTCTTATAATGGACTTCCAATTTTTAGAGGTCTGATCAGCTTCTTATTCTTCTAGACCCAACATAAACACAAAAACTTCTCTAAAGCCTTCAGGCATTAATGCCTGACTCTCCCTTGGTCACCTGGGTAATTATATACTTTCTCTGTTGCATGAAGTTCATTGCATGTGCCTGGTAGGAGGTATTCATTGATTTTGGAGCAAGGACTCTTAAATTAGACATGGGCTTCAGTCCTAGCTCTTCCATTTATTAACAATGCAACCTTGAATAAGTCAAGCAACCTCTTTATGTCTCAGTTTTCTTACCTGTAAGATGGGGATGACAATAATATCTCATAGCATTGTGAGAAATAAATGAAATGATGCATGTTAAACATCTAGTCCAGTTTCTGACACATAATAAAGACGTTGTGGATGCTGGTTACTCTTTGTTTCTATAACTATTACCTCATTAGTTATCTATTGCTGCAGAACAAATTACCCCAAAACTTGGTGGCTTAAAACAACTAACATTTATTTTCTTAGTTTCTGGGGATCAGAAACCTGGATACGGATTATTTGGGTGCCTGTGTGTATTAGTCTGTTCTTGCATTGCTATAAAGAAATATCTGAGAGTGGGTAATTTATAAGAAGATAGATTTAATTGGTTCATGGTTCCATAGGCTATACAAAAAGTCTAACACTGGCATCTACTTCTGGGGAGGCCTCTGAAAGCTTACAATCATGGCAGAAGGCAAAGCTGGAGCTTGCACGTCACATGGGGAAAGCAGGAGCAAGAGAGTGGGAGGGGAGCTGCCGCGCACTTTTAAATGACCAGATCTCATGAGAACACACTCACTATCATGAGGACAGCACCAAGGGGATGGTGCTAAATCATTCATGATAAATCTGCCCCCATGATCCAATCACTTCCCACCAGGCCCCACCTCCAACACTGGGGATTACATTTCAACATGAGGTTTGGGTGGGGACACACATCCAAACTCTATCACTGTGGTTCAGGGTTTCTCACAAGGCTTCAGTTAAGATATTCGCCAGGGCTGCAGTCATCTTAGAGCTCAACTGGGGAGGATACACTTCCAAGCTCACTCAAGTGACTGTTGGCAGACATCAGGCACTTGCTGCTGTTGACTGGAGACATCATTTCCTTGCCACATGGGCCCCTCTGTAGGGCAGCTCACACCATGGCAGCTCACTTCCCTCAGAACAAGCCAGTGGGAGAGTGAGAGGGGATGCCAAAGTCAGAAGCCACAGTTTTTGTTTTTTTTTTGTCATCTAATCTCGGAAGTGACAGCTCATCATTTTCGACTTATTCTGTTCATTAGAAGTGAGTCACTAGGTCCAGCTCATGCTCAAGACCAGGATATTACACAAAGGCATGAACACCAGGAGGTGGAGATCACTGTGGGGGGTGTGTGTAGGGGGGTGCATGTTAGAGGCCACCTGGGAAAAATGGGGCTGTAGCTTGTTTACTAATTTTTGTGTTTTTATATTTTCAGTGCTTGACATAGTATCTGGCTCAACACAATCTTACCCCTAAGGCTAAGATTTTCTTCATTCTGGGAAATATGAGAGATTCCTCATTGTTAATTGCCCACATAGCGTTGATTTTGTTGTTCTATTTTAAGGGAACAGCAATTACCAAGGCAAGACATCATGAAAGGTGGAAGAGTGTTGCCCACAGCCTGTCCCACCCTTTGGGACAGGTGGGATGGACTGCCGGATAGCATGTAAGAAGAAGACTAAAACAAATGGGGGAAATTTACACACATCATTTATTTATCTAAAATGTTCTCCTTGTCATGGTCTATTCCCTCTTTAAATTGTGGAAAGAAAAGCCCTAGCATAAGCTTTGTATTCCTTTTAAAAATTATTACATGGTACTGCATTTAAAAGAAAAGGAGAAATTAGATTATAATTAACCAGTTAAGAGTTACCTTTTCTGATATAGCATGTGGTTGTAACCATGGTTTAAGTTGATCAACCACCTACCAGCTGGCTAAATAAATTCCTGATATGCCAGGCATCTGGGATGAACTTCCTTCAGGGAAGCCTTTAGTTCATGGCTCATAAGAATGAATCTTGTTTTGTATGATGTCATTGAGTGTGGAGGTATGCTGATGGAAAGATGGTGCTTAGCAACCAACTACTTATTTTCTTTAGTCTTCCTACAGGGTAACCACTAAGTCTCTCTGCAGGCCACTTAGAAAATAGCTGTGTGCCTCCTTCCATTCTCACAAATTAAAATTTTCCCTGTTGTTATTTTGAACATCTTCTTCCATGTTGACGCTTAGAAGTCATTAAAGCAGCCCCTAATAGCTATTTTTAAATCTTTAACTGCTGATAAGTGAAATTGAGAATATTTTCTTTCACAATCCTTTTTTTTTTTTTTTTTTTTTTTGAGACAGGGTCTTACTCTGTTGCCCAGCCTGGAGTGCAGTGGTGCAATCACGGCTCACTGCAGCCTCAATCTTCTAGGCTCAGGTGATCCTCTTACCTCAGTCTCCTGAGTAGCTGGGACTACTGGCACACACCAACATGTCAGGCTGATTTGTGTATTTTTGTAGAGATGGGGTTTTGCTATATTGCCCAGGCTGGTCTTGAACTCCTGGCCTCAAATGATCCTCACACCTCGGTCTCCCAAAGTGCCAGGATTAGAGGCAAGAACCACCATGCCTGGCCTTTTTCACAATCTTAGGCATAAGCATGGTAGACCATAGACCCCCAAGTAAGTGGAAGCTACTGTAATAATATTATTACAGTGGTTTCCTCAAAATGACCCTGCGAGGTGATTGTTTCACCCTGCTCATGCTCAGGCCCTGTTATTTCTGCATTTATGTGGACAGAGAATCCAGGAGGAATAAGCAGTGGTGGGCATATGAACACCCCTCACTGGAAGGACCAACTTGTCTAGGGTGAAGACCTTTTTTGACTGTCCATGATTCTGTTTTTTCCTCTTCTCCTCAATACGTAGGCTGCCATCATTCTTCTAGACTAGCCAACTAGTTCGCAGAGCTTCTTTCCATCCGCCTTGCCCTATAATTCGAGAGCTCATCCTATGGCCTGACTTGAGACGTGAGGCTGCCAAGACTCTTCCTTTCTCTTCCTTTCTCTTTGGAGTCATGGAGCACCTATTTCCGCTCACCCATCCATCCATTCATTTGTTCATTCTTTTAAAGAAAATAAGATAGGGTTCCTGGGTTCAAAGAGCTTGCAGTCTAGGCGGAGGTGCGGTGGTTCACACCTGCAATTCCAGTACTTTGGGAGGCTGAGGCAGGTGGATCACTTGAGGCCAGGTGTTCAAGACCAGCCTGGCCAACATGGCAAAGCCTCCTCTCTACTATTAAGACAAATACAGAAATTAGCCAGGCATGGTGGTGCATGCCTGTAATCCCAGCTACTTGGGAGGCTGAGGCACGAGAATCACTTGAACCTAGGAGACAGAGGCTGCATGAGCTGAGATTGCACCACTGCCCTCCAGCCTGGGTGACAGAGCCAGACCCTGTCAAAAAAAAATGTTGGGTGCAGTAAGATCTGAGCACACATGGCCCTGACAGAGTGGCAAAGCAGAGGCAGCGTGAGGGGAGCCGCTGTCCAAAGGTTTTGGAGGGAGAAGAATGAGAAAAGCCTTCGGGACCATATGATGGGGAGGACTCTGACGGGTGGTGATGGCGAGGAGAACATTCCAGAGCATGGAGAAAAGTGCAAAGATATGCAGGAAGAAGCTGTGAATGAAGACAGTGAGGAGTCCAGTTCGCCTGGAACGCAGTGTGTGGTGGGAAGAGCGCTGGGTGTGGGGTGTGGAGACTGGGTTTCCGTTCCACCACCTTCCCAATAAAAAACAAAACAGTGCCAGACTGGCACTGAACAGATGACTTAGCCTTTCTAAGTCTCAGCTTCCTCGCCTGAAAAGGGAGGTCTTCTACTCACACAGCTGTCGTGACAGTTAAATGAGACCAATGAGTGTACTGTGGCTAGATCATTTTTGAAATATTAACAGATGCCCACCTCCCTTCTCCATCTGACCTCCACAATTTCCACTTCTCTCTTCCTACTCCTGGCCCATTCTCCTGGCCACAGGGCAAGAATGTGGCAGAGCACAAAGGAGAGAAAAAAGGGAGTCTCTCTCTCTCTGTTTCAAAATCCCACAGCCTTAGGGGAATGGCAAGGACTCTGGAATTATCTAAATTGTTGAGAGTTCGATGAATATTAGGATTCTCCAGATTGTCACCTGGATTGACCCCGCAAAGATGGGGTAGGGTGGGGGTATTGAGGCAGTGGTCCTAGACAGCAGGCCCCGCACAGCCTCTTTGACAGGTGAGTTCTAAAACCCACCTTCTCTAAAGGACATGTGCCTGGACCCCCATCCCCAGAGGCCACACAGCTTTAGAAAGGAAATGGCTTTGCCGTGAGCCTTGGCAAACAAGGCCATAGAGAGCCTCACTGAGAATCCCACACTCTACCCTAGCCAGAAAACCACAGAATGATTCCCCTCCTCCAAAGGGTGGCACCGGAAGTGGCCAAGTGAGCTGGAGGATCCATGCCTGAGGGCCCACAGATGACTCGGCAAAGACGGACGCATGGAGAACCAGACACATCCCAGACTCCACACCAGCTTGACATTGTTGAACCCTCTGATCTTCTCTTGGAACCCTCGGATCTTCTATTGCAACCCTTGAGAAAAAGGATTCAGATTGAACGAATAATCAAATTGCTGCTGCTTTCAAGAAATAGGAACTCTAAGTAGAAATGCGGTTGCTAACAGGAAAAAATACTCAAGGAAACATTTTTCTTGCACATCAGACTTGTGAACCGAGATGGATATCCACTATGGTACTTTAAAAAGTTAAAACTTAACATTTAAAAAGTTAACATTGATGTGCAATGTGAAGAACTAAAATCGAAACAAAGCTGGAAAGCTAGGGGCAGATGGGGTGTGCACTGCCCTGGAATAGCATCCTACCAGGGCTCTGAAATGGAGACTGGCTGTCAGGATTCTTTAATTCCCTATTCTCAGCCTCAGAACAGTAAAACTGCGGCACAGCTGTTCTGCCTGTAAAGGGCAGCTATGTAGGGCAGTTTTCCCAGAAGCTTTCTGTGCTCCCAAATCAGCTCCATAAAAAAGTAAGTGTTCTAAATATCAGGCACGTCGATACTGACAACCACAGCAAATTCAACGCCAAACGTTTTTATCATTGCGGCAGATGGTGGCCTGTTTGTGAAACGGCACTTCACAGAGCAAGGGTGCCCTGCCACACTTGAAATAGCAGGGACCACTTATCATCCTCAAAATCAGAGGAAGCATCAAGTTCTCAGAAAACCTTCGGGGCAACTTAACTGTTTCTCAGCAGCAGCTGCCTGGGTGAAGACCTCATTCCATGTCTGGTGCTGTCTTCCCTTCTTTAGCTGAGCACTGTTCATTGATTCAATTAATTAATATTTACTGAACACACTCTCTGGGTTGAACACCGTGATAGGAGCTCGTGAAACAGCCAGGAACTTAAATAATTATTCCAGGAACTTAAATAACTATTATGATATATTAGTAACAATAAACCTATAAGATAAGAAATTATTCATCTCCTCATTTTACAGATAAAGGAATTGAGACTTAGTAGAAGGTCAGATCAGCTTGGATGGGCAGACCAGAATTCAGATTATGCTGGATCTGAAGTGCATGCTCCTAACCACCACATTCCAGGGTCCAGTGAGGAATGAGGATGAGCAGGTTGGGATTCCAAGACAGAGTGAGGGAAACTATGATTAGGTGCCAAGCCAGAAGCTGAGAGGGCCCTTACCTGCCACAGAGGGGCAAGGCTGCTTCCTAGAGGAAGTCACATTGAACAGAAGAATCATCAAACTAAGTGTGTGAGTCAGAGGATTTGTTCTGGGTCTCAGGTCATGGAAGTTAGTCTACTCTCTTTATGAAATCTACATTCAGTGCTTATGTTTTTCTCATATTTTTCTGCTGTGGAACAAGAATTGTTGCTTTTTATTGAGGGTGGATTGTTTTTTTAATACCTGTCTTCTTACCCTGCAAATATAAAGATAGAACATTCTTGTTCACTGACTGTGGATACTGCCTTAGGGGTGAGGCGGTGGATGGGGCCAACATGGTCAGGGCCAGCGGTCATGCAGGCAGTGCTCTGGCCTCTGTCCAGCCCCCAGTTAGTGCTAGAACCTCTGGCCCTAGAACAAGACTCCGAGCAGGCATCTGCAGCCTCTGAAAGTGCCATGAAATGTGTCTGTACGAGGCCACCCTGCCTCACCCATGGCCAGCATGTGACCTCACTAAGAGTCTGTGGGGACTGGAGCCACAGTGAAGGAGGGAGCATGCTGGAGAAGGCAGTGCGAGGCAGCAAATGACCATCATTACTGATTTGCCTCCAACAGGAAAGAAAAGGAGAATCTCTGTGTAGAAGTAAAATTAGACACGGAGAACCAACGCACTGTCCTATTCTCAGCTCTTGAAGATGTCCAGAAACTCCTTTCAGCACTGCTACTGCTACCTACCGTCTTGTCTTCTGTAATCAAATCTGGTTTTCCCACAGGCATCAGGCTTAAAGATAACTAAGAGCAGTTATTTAATTATGCTTTCCACATTGTATAGTTACAGATGTTTCAATATGTTCCAGAAATTACTATATGTGTTTATTTTTAAAGTATATTGATAAAGTATAGGTTTAAATATACAGTACCTCTGCTAGTTTGAAGACAGTATATTGTACAATATCATTTTCCCTTTTTGATTGGAAATATGTAGTATTTCACCTAACAGGGACTGAATGCATTTGGGAAAGAAGATAGTTTGGGAATCTCACCATTTGTGATGTCTCTTCAGAAAGTATTAGAAATGAAAGTATCGTATCCAGTCTTAAATCGAATTTTAGTAACACATCAATTCAGGAAAGAATGGCACGCATGTGTAAAGGCAGTTGTGATTTTCTATGAGTCTGTGTTTTGGGGTATATTCGATCTGTAATTCAGTGATATGCACCAAACTGGCAGATGTTTTCTTCTTTGTAGCTACTGATGAAAGAAGGAGTCCCTGTTGTACTCTAGGAGCTCACAGAGTCGTTTAATACTCAGGGAGAAATGGGGCCACCCTCTGGGCTTTTGCGGCTTGCTTATGATGTTTTAAAAAGCCCCTGCCTGGAACAAAACAGGCAACATTTGTGTAATTGTAAACAGATTCTTAGATCCTTTATAACTGAGATAATCTGTACAAGGAAAGAGGCTCTCTTTATTCTTTTAATGGAATCAGGACCTTGTTCACTTCTGCTCTAACTGTCCATCAGGACTGTGGAGTGTGCATCCGTGTGTCCTGCTGAGCAAATGCTCATAAAGCAATACCCCACGAATTAGCAAAGCCTTTGCTACCCAGAGGCAGGGCACAGGGAGCTCAGAACTGAAATCTGTTACTGATATCTGTACAGGTGGGTTAGACAGGGCACCCTGAGGGATGCCCAAGTGTGGGAGAGAGGACTTTGAAGTGGGCTTTGGGAAGGCAGGTTCCTGACCTTCTGCCCTTTACAAATTTCACGGGCTTGGTCTAGTCCCACAACTTTCAGGAGCAGGTTTCCTGGTCTATAAAACACATTGGAGCAGGGTTTTTATACCGAGGTGAGTGTAGTGTCAACTTTGGTGACTGTGAACACGGACCTGGATCCAGCTTGTGTAAGCTCAAGTCTGGCAGTATTACTTCACGGCTTTGTGACCTTCAGCAAATCACTTAGCCCAGCACTGCAGTTTTGGTTAAATAGGTTTAAAGCCTATCTCATAGATTGTTGTGAGGACTAAATGAGTTAATATTTAGGGCCTGACATCCAATAAATGCTACACAAAGAAGCGTTCCTGTTGGTGGGAGTGTGAATTAGTGTAACCATTGTGGAAGACAATGTGGCAATTCCTCAAAGACCTGGAGGCAGAAATACCATGTGACCCAGCAATCCCATTACTGGGTATGTACCCAAAGGAATAGAAATTATTCTTATAAAGCTTATTCGTTATGCATGTGTAGGTTCGTTACAGCACTATTCACAATAGCAAAGACATGGAATCAACCTAAATGCCCATCAATGGTAGACTGGATAAAGGAAACATGGCACTTATACACTGTGGAATACCATGCAGGCATAAAAAGGAAAGAGATCATGTCCTTGGCAGGGACATGGATGAAGATGAGGCCACTATCCTCAGCAAACTAATGCAGGAATAGAAAACCAGATATCACATGTTCTCATTTGTAAGTGAGAGCTGAATGATGAGAACACATGGACACATGGTAGGGGGACAACACCCACTGGGGCCTGTCAGAGGGTGGACTGTGGGGAGTAGGGAGAGCATCAGAAAGAATAGCTAATGGATACTGGGCTTCACACCTAGGTGATGGGATGATTTGTGCAGCAAACCACCATGGAACACATTACCTGTGTAACAAACTGGCACATCCTCCATGAACTTAAAATAAAAAATAATAAAAAAGAGAAGTGTTGGCGGGGTGTGGTGGCTCACGCCTGTAATCCCAGAACTTTGGGAGGCCGAGGTGGGTGGACCACGAGGTCAGGAGATCAAGACCATCCTGGCTAACATGGTGAAACCCCATCTCTACTGAAAATACAAAAAATTAGCCGGGCGTGGTGGCGGGCGCCTGTAGTCCCAGCTACTCGGGAGGCTGAGGCAGGAGAATGGCGTGACCCAGGGAGGCGGAGCTTGCAGTGAGCCAAGATCGCACCACTGCACTCCAGCCTGTGCAACAGAGTGAGACTCCATCTCAAAAAAAAGAGAATTTTCCCTATCGTCACTACTTTTGCACTTTCTGAAACCCAGTTCTGCAAATACAAAATTGGAATATCATTTTAAAGTGTGTTGATTATTAAAAATAACAAGCAAAGATAGGCTACATGTCAACATACAATACACTGACAACTTTTCAATTTGTGCTACCTGTTTAACTTTGCTTTGTATAGACATGAGACAAAGTTTCTTCTGCCACATTTTCTTGCAAATGTATTAATATTGATTAAGAGTGCTGGTGTTTCTTACAATTCAGGCCTACACATGTATCCCCAGCACAGAATTATACAGGACACTACACTACTGTAGCACAGATGTGCTACAATACCTAGGTGATGGGATGATTTGTGCAGCAAACTACCATGCCTTAATTAAATGGCAAGAAAGCCAGACAGGCTCAAGCATTTGAATATCTGATGTTGGGAGAGTTGAGCAATAAAAGGTGTGCCACTAGCATGTCACATACCACATATACATATGTATGTCATATAATAGTTTTTAATGCCCTTCATAAATTTTGGTGCTTCTTATCTGACTTTGCATTTGTCATAAAGAATATGTTAGATATGATTAGTGATTTGACAGAAAACAGCCCGTCTTTCTTTTTCCTTCTTTCTTTTCCTTCCTTCCTTCCTTCCTTCCTTCCTTCCTTCCTTCCTTCCTTCCTTCCTTCCTTCCTTCCTTCCTTCCTTTCTTTCCTTTCTTTCTTTCTTTGTGTCTGTCTTTCCTTCTTTCTTTCTTTTCTTTCTTTCTTTCCTTCTTTCTTCGTGTCTTTCTTCATGTCTTTGTGTCTTTGTGTCTTTCTTTTCTTTCTTTCTTTCTTTCTTTCTTTCTTTCTTTCTTTCTTTCTTTCTTTCTTTCTTTCTTTCTTTCTTTCTTTCTCTCTCTCTCTCTCTCTCTCTTTCTTTTTCTTTCTTCTTCTTTTTTATTTTTCTCACTCTGTCACCAGGCTAGAGTACAGTGGCGTGATCTTGGCTCACTGTAACCTCCACCTTCCAGGTTCAAACGATTATCCTGCCTCAGCCTCCTGAGTAGCTGGGATTACAGGTACACGCCACCACGCCTGGCTAATTTTTTTATTTTTAGTAGAGACAGGGGTTTTACCATATTGGCCAGGATGGTCTAAATCCCCTGACCACGTGATTTGCCCGCCTCAGCCTCCCAAAGTGCTGAGATTACAGGCGTGAGCCACCGTGCCCGGCTTGGTGTTCTTATAAGCCTCTTGGATTCTGAGCTTTTAAAGGGAACTGCTAAAATATCAGCAACAAACTATCACTCACGACTACTTCATGTGAATCAATTTCCTCAGTATTATGAAACCAAAATGAATTAAAAAATTAGCTGGATACTGAGGCTTATATAAGAATGCTACCATCACTCTCAATATTATTCTTTTTTTTTGTGGTTATTAAAACGGCCTTATTTTTTCATTGAGTTAATAATAAATGAGTATTATGAATTCGTATTTACAAAATATAATTGCACTAACAAACAGAGCTTTTGTGTAGTCTGTAGCTGGGTGACTGACCTATCTGTTTTACCAGTGACTGTCCCAATTCTTGCCTTAAAGTCCTTCATTATAAAACCCCTCTGTTGTTCTAGTCAAACTGGGATGTCCAGTCACCCTGTCTATGTATTAGAGCGCTGTGAAAGATTTAGTTTGAAAAAAGGATTTTGCGGCTAACATTGTCTTAAAAGCACTGAGATAGATAGTCTGTGTGGTGAGCAAATAATTTGTTCAAACCAGGACACCCTGGAGAGTGAAGGGGCGTGAACTAGGTGAGAAGCATACACCCTATCTCTAAGGTTCCTCCAAATTCTGAAAGGCTAGAACGCTCTTTGATTGCAAGGTAAGTAAAAACGTTTCAGTAGAAATCATTCTGGATATTTCACACCATTTATGCTACAGGATCACTGATCTGAGCATAAATTCACATTTTTAATTTGATAATAAACATAGAAGATGTACAAGATGAGTCAGAAAAGAATATTTGTGAATACCTGGTTAGACCTGGGAACTGGTTGGTTAAAAAGATGAATCCTTAATGTCAAATGACTTTCTCGTGATTCACTTCATTTCTCGTGGAAGCTAAATGAAAAGGAAAAATGTTAATTGATGGTTGTAGTAAGTCAGGCTCCAGTTGACTAAGGCTTTCTTTTGTCTAAACCCATCTCCAGGGTGAATAAATAGAACTACTCCATGAAAGAACAAAATTGATGCGGTCTGTTACCTCTGGATCATCTCAAGGAACAATACTTTCAAAGCCTAGCAACTTGCAAACTTCCTGTCTGAGAAGGATTGGTGGTAGGGGGACGCTTGGGAACATAACACCCCTGCCCCACACACCCCACACGAGCTGCTTAGAAGACAGGAAGCAGGATCCAGGTCTCCAGGAAATGTACTTTAAGGGATCTTTTCCACACACATTTGGGTCTTTCAGCAACCTGTGCTAACCTGCTTTATTTTAGTGACTATTACTAACTTTTTAAGCTCTGAATCAGCAAACTCTCTCCCCTACTTTTTTTTTTTTCCCTGAGGACACTCAAAGATCATCCATCCCACTTTAGTTAAAGTAGAAATAGTGGTATGGTCACTGTGGGTCTGGTGGTGTCAGTTTAAAGCAAATGAGATACCCTTGATGATTCTGGCAAGATATGGTCTCCCACTGTCGGTGTCTCCCCCATATACGATGAAGGTACTTTTTAGGTGGTAAAGGAATGTCCTTGCCCAGTGGTAGTTAGGAGTAAATACTCTACGTTTTATACTTTTTCTTTGCATGTTGAATATCACACATGGTATAAATGACGAAACCGATCACTGCATTATTCCCAGGCCTTTTCCTTAGTGCGTCTCTGCTGTTAGCATTTGCATGGATCTGCGTCATCACTCTGATTCATCCTACTGAATACTCTATCGTTTCTGCTCTCTTTTCCCCATCCTCCAACATCCTACTCAGGGCTGTTTCAGGTGATTCTGAGACCCATTGTATCTTCTACAGATGAAGCACTTTCCTGAAGTTCCTGGAGTATAGTCTTCTGATCAGTGGATGTAAGCAATGTGCATGAAGTTTATATGCAGATTTAAGTCTATGGATTTAAATGATAGAGAGCATCCTTTTTCTTTTTTTTTTTTAAATGGTTAGTAATTGGGCTTTTAGTAGGACCATGATGAAAGCAGGGAGGGGGCTTGTTTGAAATAGTTGCATGTAAACACACACTAGAACTTTCAAGTTACTTAAGGTCACATTGCTGACTGAACAGATCACAGATACTAAAAACCACTCTTGTTTACTGAGTGACCATGTTCTACACAATTGATATTTATTACTCATTTTATCCTCAGAGCCACTCTATGAGGTAGGTACATTTATTGCTCCCACAGAATTTCGGGACCTTATGCAAGTTCTCCCAACTGGCCAGTTGCAGAACTACAACAGTGAACTGCTCTAGTTTGCTTGAGGGTTCTCAAAAAATAAACTCCCAGAGTTAAGACTGGCTAAGTCCTTGGCAAACTGGGATGAGTTGGTCTCTCTCTAGGTAGGACCAGGCTCTGAGTTCAGGAAGTCAGGCTTCAGAGGGTACACTGCTAACGATTGTGTTATATTGCCTGTCACGGATGTCTTCAACAGTAAGTCACAGTTTGCAATGGGCATGCCTCAACTTTTTCCTGAAGTAAATATTCAAGAGCTTGAATAAGTCATTAATATTAGGGTAGGCTTGGGAGCATCCTCACGGACAAGGCTTCCCTGCTTCCCTTTTTAGTTGTATAAGCCTGAGCATGTAAGGTGTTCTTATGTAAGTCAACTAAAATTATTATTTCCCCTCTTCAGGTTGTAATTTCTTGAATCCCTTCTCTTGTTTTTCCTACTTGCAAACCCCAATTTCTGAAGCTTAGTGTTTCCAAGCACCACTTTATCCCCACCTAAGGAGAGAGCTTTTCTAAAGTTGCTCTGTGCCATAGAGCTCTGCTGTATCAGGTGGAGCATTCTGGCTATCTGTGACTTTAATCTTCTGGTTTACATGATTAAGAGTACAGAAAATTTACAGGTTTTCTTTTAAATTCCTAAAAGAGAGGGCCAACAGGCTTTCTTTCTTCTCCAAGAGCAGAAAGAATTTCTGAGCTCTGAATTGGAGCTAATGATTTTCCCAAGGAGGACTCTTGCACAGTCCTCCTTAAAGACCCAAGCTTTACTTGAAAATCTCCCGTGATGGGATTCTTGGGAGACCACAAGGCAAACCTTTACTTGCAGAAAGGAGTAATCATGTCAAAGTTCTTCCTTAGACTGTGTTATGCTAAGATGTGTCCCTCTGCAACCTCATCAATTCACTCTCCTACTTTCTGAAGCAAACTTCTTTTCTTTCAGATAGACAAAGGCCGCTTATGTGTTCCCCTTTAACTTTTTCTTCTCTAGACTAAAGATCCTAGTTCCTTTACTTATTCCTCTACGTCAGTGGTTTTCACATATTTTTTAAAAATTAAATCTTAGGTTGAAATGACAGGAGGAAACCAGTATTTAACAAGGTAAAATATTTCCTTACGATCAAGTCAATTGAGCATAGTCATGGGATGATACATTAAGAACAAAAACATTGACACAAAGGCTTATAATTACTGCAAATTTGCATCAACATCCAGTTATCGTTTGTATTGAGGAAATCTTGAGTTGCAAATAGTATTAGTTTTTTTAAAAGCAGCTTCCCTTGCACTCTTAAGGTTCTCTTTAATTAAACTGATAGAAACGTTTGAAAGAGGACTACTAGGACATTTTTGTTTGAAAATTTAACTGCTAATAATACATATCAACTGCTTGCTTTTCTTATGCTACATACATAAATCATACAGGGAGCTTACAATATGTGCCAAAGCTGTCTTTAACATGATGTCACCATGACTCAGCATGTCATGGTAGTCTCTTCTTTTTATATAACAGATTATTATATGTAAGGGCATGCACTGAACACACACGCCAGAGCCTTATTTGACATTTCTTTGAGTGTGGCATACGTCTACTCGACAATCTGCACAGAAGGAGAATGTCCATAACTTCATGTAAGCAGATAGACATGCAGGACTGCATTTGTGTGTGGGTGTTTATAATTCTAAGTTATTTTTATTCTCTTCTTTGTTACTGTCTACATTATCAGAATGTTTCTTAATAAGCATGTTACATATTAACTTTACTCCCAGAAATTATATATATTTAATTTTAATTATCAGTATATGCATGTCTTAATACTCTAACGATAAAAAAAAAATTATCGCTGGGTGTTGTGGCTCATACCTGTAATCCCAGCACTTTGGGAGGCCGAGGCGGGCAGATCACTTGACGTCAGGAGTTCAAGATCAGCCTGGCCAACGTAGTGAAACCGCATCTCTACTAAAATACAAAAATTAGCCGGGCATGGTGGCATGCACCTATAATCCCAACTACTAGGGAGGCTGAGGCAGGAGACTCACTTGAACTGAAGCAGAGGTTGAAGTGAGCCAAGATTATGCCACTGCACTCCAGCCTGGGCGACAGAGTGAGACCCTGTCTCAAAACAAGAACAAAATTGTCAAACAAGAAAATACAGAGAAAATCACCAATATAACTAAGAGAAGAGATTGTGGGAATGTTTCTCCCTACTGCTTTTCCAGGTTTTCTTATAAAGATATGTGATTTATGTTGATAATCCATTAATCTTTATTTAATGGGATAAAGTTAGAGAATTACTGCCAAACATAGACATTTTAGGCAGGATGCTATTTTTAAAAATACTATTACAAAACTGCAGTAGTTCTGATGATATTTTCAAATAATTAAAATATACACACAGTGATGTTAGGAGAAGTAATTTTCTGAGAGCTACACAATGATCATATAACAGGGCAGTGCAAGTAAGTGAAATGAAAGCCTGCAATGGACTGAATTTTGATACTTAATATATCTGAATGTTTACATATATTTTTAAAACATTTAAAATATAGCTTAGAGTAAGATTTAAATTAAGGCATTTGCAGAACTACAAAATATCACTACATAACGTAATTTGAAAACCTATGATCTATTAATCTAGTATAAAATATGTATTCTGCAGATTTTGTTCAACATCTGCAGAACAAATAACCTAAATTGCATTTTATACCTCCTGGGATTATTTTAGGTTATGGAGCATGTTGATTTGCTAGGGCTGCCGTAACAAAGTACCATAGTCTGAGGGGCTTACGCCACAGCAGTTTATTGTCTCAGATGTCAGAGGTGAGAAGTCAGAGATCAAGGTATCATCAGGGCTGGTTTCATCTGAGGCTGCTCTCCTTGGCTTGCAGATCATTGTCTTCTCCCTGTGTCTTCATGTGGTCTTCCCTCTGTACATGTGGCCGTGTCTAGACTTCCTCTTCATGTAAGAGCACCAATCATATTGAATTAGGGCCCATCTTAATGACCTCATTTTAAATTATTTACCTCTTTAAAGACCCTATTTCGAAATGTGGTCTCATTATGAAGTACGCTGGGTTAGGACTTTAACACATAAATTTTGGAAGAAGACAATTCAGCTCATAGCATGGAATTTCATAATTTTCTATATCCTTGTTAAAGAAACATCTTCCTTTTATAGAAAGAAATATCTCAATCTTTAGTTATATATTTATGTGTAGATACAGTTATAGAAATAAATGTATTTATGTGTCACATATTCTGCACTCATATTAAATTGTTAAATATCTTCAAAGAATCATTTGGCATTTTAAGAAAAAAAATGTTTTGGGGGGTCCTGGAATGACTTCACCTTTGGCTATTTGCAATTATCACATGGACTTGTGTAAACTATCCAGTATCAAGTTAAAAGAAAATCAGATCAATGGTTAGAAAAATCAAAACAGATGCTCATTAGATTCGTCGAAGTCAGAATTAACTCCACCTTTCAAATTTTGTGGGAATCGTGTTTAACATCTGCAGAACAAAGCAAATATATTTAATTCACCACAGCCTCTAGTTTATAGTTCAAATTTGGCCTCTCTGATCTATTATATTTGTGCTAAAAAGCTAAGGAAGTAAGTTATAAAAACAGAGAAACTAGAAATATTAATTTTTCTAGTCCAAGATAATCATCCTCCTTAGGTTACATTTTGTGTAACTCAGGGAAGTTTTTGGTTTTAAAGTGGAATACTGTTCATTCTCAACTTACAAACCATCTGTGTTCCAAAAATTCATTTGGAAGTCAGTTATTAGGCTCTCTCAAGAAATTTTCCCATAGAAATCGTGTTATTTATAATGATTACACTCCTAGGCCAGCCCGTAAAACCCAATGTAACTCCCACCACACAAAACATGGTATTCATAATACAGTGCTATGAAACCTCCTTACCGAATAAAACACTGCCTTGCTGGAAAAAGAAATAACACATGAGAATAATACATATTTTAAAATCTATCAGTGTGCTTTTCTTGTTTGTATTTCTCTCTGTTTTGCCAGAGACATTCATTTATATTAGGGAGGTTTAGGATTATTACCGCAAGAATGCAGAGTCTGTATCCAGTGTTTGACAAGTGGGACAGAATTTTTGAGAGCACAGCAAGACAATAGTCTTGAAATCTAGAATTTATCTAGAGAGGAAATGTTTTTAAATTTCCTAAACACGCATGACATAGCTACATATCTACATGGAGTTTGACTTTGAAGGTACTATCAGCCAGGGCTGGATAGAACTCAAGAGCCTCATGGAAGAGGCCACAGGAAAGTGGGTGGGAGCCTCCCCATTCAGCCCTGATGGGCGTGGAGGGAAGGAGAGACAACTTGGAAAAGCAAGTCTTGAATGTTAACGATCAAGGATGCATTTAGAGAGTTGCAAGGAAAGGTCAAAATAAGAGAAGCGGCTTCATTTCACTGTCCATTTTGCTCTGGCACGGAGACATCACACGCGGAGGGAGCTTGCTGCAAGGAGACACAGCCTGGCTGCTCATTGATCATGCCCACTGAGCAGAGCACAGACCGCAGGCTCGGCTGCCGTCGTCCCTCAGTGGACTCCAGCGTGACGGTTTCAGGGACTTGACCAGACCTTCTGCAATGGGCAGCAGTAAAAACCAACAGGATAAACACACATCCAAGACTCCTAAAAGGCAAAAGTTACGGTCACTGGACAAATGTGTGCTCTTCATTTCTCTTCATTTCGGTCTACCCCCAGCGGTGTGGGAGGGAGCTCATTAAAAGTATTAGATTAGTTATATGAAATAGAAGGGTTTTATTTTCTTTGTGAATCATTGTACACTTCCTAAATCAAGAAATCTTTTTATCATTTTAAAAGCAGCAACTATGTGCACCTATTAAATGTTCAACCTCAGTCTTTAAAGGAGTCCTATGAGATTACACCTTTATCACTGAGGAAATTGAAACAATTGTGCCCAAAGTTACATCGTTTCTGAAAGAAAGAGCTGGGATTTGAATCAACATTAGCCATGCTATGAAACAGGCTCTGGGCTGAGCGCAGTGGCTCACGCCTGTAATCCAGCACTTTGGGAGGTGGAGGTGGGCGGATCACTTGAGGTCAGGAGTTCGAGACCAGCCTGACCAACATAACAAAACCCATCTCTACTAAAAATACAGAAATTAGCTGGGTGTGGTGGCATGTGCCTGTAATCCCAGCTACCTGGAGGCTGAGGCAGGAGAATCCTTTGAGCCCAACAGATGGAGATTGCAGTGAGCCAAGATCAGGCCATTGCACTTCAATTATAGTTTGGAGTATCTGGAGCTTATGTCCCCTTATCTCATTTTTTTCTGAACTGAGGAAACAGGTTGGCCCCGAGTGGTGGCTCTCAGGGCCTGGGGCTGGGAGTGGATGAAGGTCATCCCTAAGGTTGAATGAAGCCTTAGGGGCCAAGGCCTCTGGCTGGTCTAATTTACCAATGATGTTTTTCAGTTTTAGGCTACTTCATAGATACAGTAATTATTTCTTCAGGAATTCACTTATCTACTTATCAGCACCTAACAAGGGCTGCTCTCTTCTGTTATTCCCCACATTCCTAAAGTCTTTTTCCTTAATTCCACTTTTTCAATGTGACAGCTTTATAAATGGTATTAAATGACACATCATAATTTGATGCATCTTCCTGGAGATTCAATTTTCCTCAATGATAATTGAATCATTTTTCACATTCAAATAATTCACATATATAATAAGAAGGCAAAAAGCAAACCTGGTGTGAAATTTTAAGGTCTAATACAAGACTGCTAATGAGAGCTGCTTTGGGCCATACCCCTAGACTTCCGGGGTAGGCGCTTCATGAACTCTGCTGTTTACGGTAGTGTATTTTGTTGGAACACTTACAGAGCCAGAGTGCTAAAGTAAGTATTGAGGGGCTTTTCCGCTAAGAATAGTAGATAAGCCAGACTTTCCCCTGTAACTAGGGCAGGGATTTACCCCAGGAAACAAAAATATAGAGGGAGGGAGGCAAAAAAAATTGAACAACGATTTTAAAAGCTTAGCACTTAGTCACCAGGAATAATTAGCTAAAATAGGAAGCTACCAGATGGCTTAGCCTTGTTATTAAAATCCATCTGTGAGCCACATTACGAATTGGGGAGCTGATTGGAGGAAGATTTGTCCTCATGTCAGCTGCCCTGTTTCAGCTCCAGAATTGCCAGCAAAGACTTTGCTCCTCGGTCCCTCTGGGTAGCAGATGCCATGCTTTCTCTCCCTCTCTCATCCTCTCAACCTGGTTTGCTTTTGAAAAGGTTTGTAAACTTTGTTTAGCTTCTCCCTACAAACCTTTGTTTGACTTTGTATATGCAAACGAAGAAAGCCGTTCACCTACCATATACGTGATAACTTTTCTTGATTATTTCCGGATGGACGTGGAAAGTGATCTGGGTAAGATACAGCTGAGGGAAGGAAATATGTAAAATGCAAGTACTGGTGATACTACTTTAGCAAGTAGGGGTGGTGGGAGGGTAACAAGAACAAGGTGGCATTGTATGGGTTTACTTGCTCTTTCCATTCCATTCCCTTTGGCTTAGCAGCCATTCTGTCACCTCAAGATGGAAATGAACGGTCAATAGATCATCTCTCAGCTTGGCAGCAGTATTGGGACCATTGTGTGAAGTGACACATGGTAGGATTGCTTGTGACTATAAACACAACTGAGTTCTCCTTTAACCCTTATAGGGCCTTGTCTTGTCAGTTTTCTGCTGCTGTAACACAATACCACAGACTGCTATTTATAAAGAACTGAAGTTAATTTGGTTCACAGTTCTCTGGAGGCTAGAAGGCCTCAGAGCACAGCACCAGCATCTGGTGGGGGTCGCCCCATGGCAGAAGGCAGGAAACAGACGCAAGTGTGAGGGCAGAACTTACTGTTGTATCAAGAGTTCACTCCCACAGTAATTAATCCATTCCCACGATAATGGCCTTAATCCATTTATAAGGGCAGAGCCCTCATGACCTAATCACCTCTTAGAAGTCTAGCCTCTCAAGACTGTTGCATTGGGGATTAAAATGTCAGCACATGGACTTTTGGGGGTACATTCAAACAGTAGCAGGCCTGAAACTTGAATGTGAAGATTAAAACGATTTCACAGTAGCATGTGTTACAATATGCATATATGTGTTGCTGATTAACACATGAAAGTCAAAACACCCCAAACTATTAGAGATACACTTAATTTAATAGCTCTTAATTATTCCCAGAGCTAGGTGTCACACTGGTGTTTAATACATATATGTTTCTGTCTTAAGAGTTCTCCTTTTCTTCCCCTGACACCAAGAATGTCAGAGATTATGAAACCTATCACTCCATGGGTTCTATAATGACTAGATAAAATGAAAACACATATAAAGTACTTTGCAGAGTCCCTGGCACGTGGTGAGAGCTCAGTGAATCTTATTTGGCACTAGAGTAAATGCTCAATGAACCATAATTATTGTTGTTCTAATTATGTGGTCATTAAAATCTTCCTATGTTCATCAAATACCTGGAATTCTTAGATATCACCAAGTGTTGAAATAATGACAAATATTTTTTTCTAGTCCTTGCGAACTCTCTGCCCCTTTTTACACGACATAATGCTTCTAGATGCTTTGGCTACAAATCGGTGGTTATATTAAAGGTATAACTACTTAATGAACCCAACAACGTGAGAGGTGCAATGTAAAGTAATGTAGTGCTCTATAACTTAATCAAGTCAATTTCTGCAAGATTTTATCTTAAAGGTTTGGTAATAGAAAAGGAAGACATGAATTCCAAAGGGGAGAAAAACAAAAGCTCAAAAGTACGTGTTAATTTATTATTGTCGGTAGAATAAACTTGGAAGTTGTGACTGAGTTGTCAGACAAAACCATACAAGATATCAAAATTTCAGCTGTATATTATTTTACTACCCATAGGACCTATGTAGACATGACAGGATAAAAATGAAACAGGAATACAGAACTGAGTCAGGTTCAAAGCATTTTGGAGTTGGAAGCCAATCAAGTGCCCAGGTCCATCAAGTGACCAGTCTGGGTAAGAGTTTCAGGCTTCCATGAGATAAATAGAGATGAAGACCATTTTGGGTATGAGACTAGAAGGGACATGAAACCAATACTTCTTTTAAGTTATGGGGTTCCTGTTATAGACTATATATTGGGTTCAATGTGTTTCCCCAGAGTTGTTAACACAAATTCAGGCAGTATCCCAGGCTAAAGCTCTGGTGGGGAAATAACTTCATTTAGCTAAGAAAGTTTTCTAGTGGGTAGACTTAGCACTAATTATAGATGTTTAAGAAAATCAAACATATAGCTTTAGTATTTTTATAATAAAGAATCTGATATATCTATTATTTTATTTCATAATGTTTAAGAACACTTTTACTTATTGTCATAGATCAGCCTTATCATTGCATAAGTAATTTAGACTTGTGCTTTTAACTTAACTCTTAGCAAGCTTATTGAGTATTGGACGAGTTTAAAAAGCATAAACTACATCATATTTATAGGTTTACTTTACTAGAATAATAAAGTCTTTAAAGTACTTAGAAAAAATTGTTGTCAAAATAGTAGTACTTAAAAAATACTAGTTCTTAAAAAAAAGAAATACTGTATTTAAATAAGAAAGGAATACTGTATTAATGCAGTTAAAATGATTTGTGTTTTAAAAGTTTATAAATAGAACAAAATATTATTCTAAACAATTTTCAAAGAAATTATTATAAAAAATTTTGCTTGTAAATAAAATAAGATTTTGAAGGTGAACTCAAAAGCCTAAGGTTTTTAAATTTGTAACTTCAATGAATTGAAAATTATTTCTTTTCAACTTACGTAAACTTACGAGTAAACTTTTCTGCCCAGCAAAACACTTGAGGGCTCAAAAAAAGTCACGTTAACATAACTATGTTTATTGGAAAGCAGGAAAATTGTTTTTGCTGGAATGGAGAAGATATTTAGGTAAAACACACACACACACACACACACACACACACACACACACACACACACACACGAACTACAACATCAGGACAGGTAAATGGTAGCTTCAGACCAAGCTGCTTCTCACACAGGTATAAGAGAACATATTGTGGCTAATCCCCTCATATACTAAACAAATTTAAACAACAAATTGAACTTTATTTATTTATTTTTTAAAATTTTACTTTAAGTTCTGGGATACATGTGCTGAATGTGCAGGTTTGTTACATAGGTATACATGTGCCATGGTGGTTTGGTGCATCTATCACTTGTCATCTAGGTTTTAAGCCCTGCATGCATTAGGTATTTGTCCTAATGCTCTCCCTCCCCTTTCCCCCCACCCCTCGACAGGCCCCGGTGTGTGATGTTCCCCTCCCTGTGTCCATGTGTTCTCACTGTTCAACTCCCACTTATGAGTGAGAACATGCAGTGTTTGGTATTCTCTTCCTGTGTTAGTTTGCTGAGGATGATGGTTTCCAGCTTTATCCATGTCCCTGCAAAAGACATGATCTCATTCTTTCTTGTGGCTGCATAGTATTCCATGGTGTATATGTGCCACATTTTCTTTATCCAGTCTATCACTGATGGGTATTTGGGTTGGTTCCAAGTCGTATATACCCAATAATGGGGATTGCTGGATCAAATGGCATTTCTGGTTCTAGATCCTTGAGGAATCACCACACTGTCTTCCCACTCCCACCAACACTCTAAAAGCATTCCTATTTCTCCACATCCTTTCCAGCATCTGTTGTTTCCAGACAGCAAATTGTACTTTAAATCTTAATGATTATCAAAATGATGGTAATGTCATAATTTGGGAGAATTAAACATTGCTGATGGCAAATTTTAACTGGTAAATCTTTTCTATAATAATATGACAAAGCATTTCAAGAACCATAAAATATTCCTACTTTATTTATCTTACCAAAATCGCACTTACTGGCATTTATCCTAAGGAAATGATATAAAGAAAAGAAAATTAGTTTTATATTTGTCTTTAATCCATCTTGAGTTTACTTTTGTCTATGGTGTAAGGGAGGGGTCCAGTTTCAATCTTCTGCATATGGTTAGCTAGTTATTCCAGCACCATTTATTGAAGAGGGAGTCCTTTCTCCATTGCTTGTTTTTGTCAACATTGTCAAAGATCATGTGGTTGTAAGTGCATAGCATTATTTCTGGGTTCTCTATTCTATTCCATTGGTCAATGTATCTGTTTTGGTACCACTACCATGCTGTTTGGTTACTGTAGTCCTGTAGTATAGTTTGCAGTCAGGTAACAAGGGGCCTCCATCTTTGTTCTTTTTGCTTAGCATTGCCTTGGCTGTTGAAGCCCTTTTTTTGTTTCCATATGCATTTTAAAATAGTTTTTTTCTAATTCTGTGGAGAATGCCACTGGTAGTTTGATAGGAATAGCATTGAATTTATAAGTTGCTTTGGGCAGTATGGCCCTTTTAACAATATGAGTTCTTCCTATCCATAAGCATGTAATGTTTTTCCATTTGTTGTGTCATCTCTGATTTCTTTGAGTAGTGTTTTGTAATTCTTGTTGTAGAGGTCATTTACCTGACTGGTTAGCTGTATTTCTAGGTAATTTGTTATTTTGCAGCTACTGTGAATGGAATTGCATTCTCCATTTGATTTTCTGCTTGGATGTTGTTGCCGTATAGAAATGCTAGTGATTTTTGTGCATTGATTTTGTATCCTGAAACTTTGCTGAAGTTGTTTATCAGACCAAGGAGGTTTTTGGGAGAGACTATGGAATCTGTATCTATATCATAGATATAGAATCGTGTCATCTGCAAACAGGGATAGTTTGGCTTCCTCTCTTCCTATTTGAATGCCTTTTATTTATTTCTCTTGTCTGATTGCACCGGACAGGACTTCCAGTACTATGTTGAATAAGTGTGGGGAGAGAGGGCATTCCTATCTTTTTCTGGTTTTCAAGGGGAATGTTTCCAGCTTTTGCCCATTCGGTATGACGTTGCTGTGGGTTTGTCATTGACGGCTCTTATTTTGCAATACGTTCCTTCAAGACTAGTTTGTTGAAGGTTTTTAACGTGAAGCGATGCTGACTTTTATCAAAAGACTTTTCTGCATCTATTGAGATGATCATGTGGTTATTGTTTTTAATTCTGTTTGTGTGATTAATCACATTTACTGATTTGCATATGTTTAATCAACCTTGCATTCCAGGGATGATACCTACTTGATCATCATGGATTAGCTTTTTGATATACTGCTGGATTCAGTTCGCTAGTATTTTGTTGAGGATTGTTGCATCTATGTTTATCAAGGATACTGGCTTGAAGTTTTCTTTTTTTGGTTGTGTCTCTGCCAGGTTTTGGTATCAGGATGATGCTGGCCTCATCGAATGAGTTAGGGAGGAGTCCCTCCCCCTCAATTTTTTGGAATGGTTTCAGTAGTAGTACCAACTCTTCATTACACATCTGGTAGAATTGGCGGTGAATTTGTCTGGTCTTGGACTTTTTTTGTGGTAGGCTTTTTACTACTGATTCAGTTTTGGATCTCATTATTAGTCTGTTCAGGGATTCAATTTCTTCCTGGTTCAGTCTTGGAAGATTGTATGTGTCTGGGAATTTATCCATTTCTTCTAGGTTTTCTAGCTTGCGTGCATAGAGCTGAAGATATTTGCAAACTATGCATCTGACAAAGGTCTAATATCTATAATCTATAAGGAACTTAAAAAAATTTACAAGAAAAAAATCTTACTAAAAAGTGGGCAAATATGTGAACAGATGCTTCTAAAAGAAGGCATACACATAGCATTTGAAAAAATGCTCAACATCACTAATCATTAGAAAAATGCAAATTAAAATCACAAAGAGATACCACACCAGTCAGAATGACTATATTCAAAGTAAAAAAATAACAGATGCTGGTGAGACTGAGGAGAAAAGGGAATGCTTATACATGGCTGGTGGGAGTGTAAATTAGTTCAACCATTGTGGAAATCAGTATGGTGATTTCTCGAAGAACTTAAAACAGAACTACTATTTGATCTGACAATGCCATTACTGGGTATATGACCAAAAGAATGTAAGTCATTCTACCATAAAGACACCTGCATGCATATGTTCATCGCAGCACTATTCACAATCACAAAGACATGGAATCAACTTAAATGCCCATTTATGACAGACTGGATAAAGAAAATGTGGTACATATACACCATGGAATTCTATGCAGCCATAAAAAAGATTGAGATTATGTCCTTTGCAGGAACATGGATGGAGCTGGGGGGCATTATTCTAAGTGAACTAACGAAGGAACAGAAAACCAAATACCGTGTGTTCTCACTTATAAGTGGGAGCTAAACATCAAGTACATATGGACACAAAGAGGGGAACAATAGGCACTAGGGCCTACTTGAGGGTGGAGGGTGGGAGGAGGGTAAGGATTGAAAAACTACCCATGTTTATTAACTACTACGTTTATTACCCGGGTGATGAACTAATCTGTACACCAAGCCTCCATGACATGCAATCCACCTATATAAAAAATCTGTACATGTACCCCTGAACTTACAATAAAATTTAAAAAAAAAGAAAACTTGTCTACATGAAGATATTAATGATAGAACTATGTATAGAAGCAAACGTTAGAAATATCCCAAACATTCAATGAGAAAATTCTATGTTAGGAACACACAGGATATTAAAAAATAATTAATATAAAAATGTTAAAGGCTGTGAAGCAACCTGAAGAAATGTGCATGACATAGAAAAAGGGGAAAATTTGGAAAACATAACTTGATTTATACTGGGATTTTATATGTATGATCAAGTGTTGGAAGGGAACATAGGAAAAAATGAGTGATTTTGTCTTACAGAAATATTTTTGTACTGTTATGTGTGCAATCAATACTGTTTTTTGGGTTAAAGTTTAACCATGCTTCATAATCTTTACTTTGTTGACATCCTATTGTGGATCTACCATATATGAATTTATATTTAAATCAGGACCCTAGGAGTTTCTAAGCAAGTTCATTTGGAAAAATTTGATAATTCCTATGGCTATCATCTTTAGTGGAGGGTGCATCTGCTGCATTCCTGCCTTGTATTATCTCTTTTTTTCTGGCAACAGCCCTACCCCATCCCCTCAATTGGATTCAGCCTTGACAGTATTGTCAATCAAAATATTTTGATGCTCCCTGGCCAAAGGAAAAAAAAATCACCTCTAGTGTCTGTTCCCTGGAACCCAAGAGCTACCCAGGTTCCAGTTGATTCTAAAACCTGACTTTCAACTTCTCTTTTCATTCTTGTAGTTATGCTATATCCTTCTGATAAATTTCTATCTTTGCTTACATAAGACAGATTTCCCCCATTGGTATTATTTAGGTATCCCCTTCTCTCAGGTTCTACTTTCTAGATGTTAAATGCTATGACAGTAGATGACAGGGGGAGTTCTCAATTCTGACTTTGAGGTTGGAGAAGGGTTCTCATAGGAAGTAGCACTAATAATTAGAATTTCTACCAGCAGTAATGGGGAGGAAAGGGCATTTTAAGAAGAGAGAACAGTTTCACAGTGTTGGGAGGATATGTGACATGTTGAGAAACAGCGAATAGCTTGGTGTTGCCCTTGCTCAGGGTACCTGAATGAGCTCCTATGAGCTTCTTAGTTTGAGAAAGTTTTTTTCTTCTTTGTGGTACCAATGTTTACCACAGTGTCTAAAATATATAGGGTTGGGCTGGGCACAGTGGCTCACAGCTATAATCCCAGCACTTTGAGAGGCCGAGATGGGTGGATGACCTGAGGTCAGGAGTTCAAGACCAGGCTGGCCGACCTGGTGAAACCCCTCTCTTCTAAAAATACAAAATTAGCCAGGTGTGATGGCAAGCACCTAAAATCCCAGCTACTTTGGAGGCTGAAGCACTTGAACCCATGAGGGGGAGGTTGAAGTGAGCCGAGGTTGCACCACTGCACTCCAGCCTGGGTGATAGGAGTAAAACTCCACTTAAAAAAAAAAAAATATATATATATATATATATATACACACACACACACACACACACACACATGGTTTGATATATATATATATGTTTGCTGAATAGATGGCTGAAGTAGGGAAATGAAAATAGATTTGGGTGGAAAAATGAGATGTCTTGAAGACATCTCATTTAGATTTCTTCTGAAGCCACTAGAGAGTTATCTGTGTTTAGAGTAGGGGAGTGAAACCATCAGATGAATGAGAACAGAGAGAGGGAGAAAACTGTGTGATATTGACACAACCTAAACACTGGAGCTGTTGGAAAACAGAAATGGGTCATTCTGTAAATGCGTGGGTCGTATGTGTTGCACACTGAAAATGTTAAAGTGGAGACTGGCCATCTGTTTGGGACATGGTGTAGAAGATTCTCTTACCCATTGAGTGGGAGTTTGGATCAGATGGTGTTCCAACACCTCACACTGCAGACTTCATTTAGCTTCTGAGGAACTAACTTGTTTCATTGACCCACTGGAAATAATCTCATTGTTTTGTGATGTTACACATCTTTCTATTGCCAGGTCTGGTCAAAAGGTACTAATCTTATTTGAAAGCAGTCCTGAGAAACAAGGTGACTGATACATTCTGGAAAGGGTTTGAATTGCAGGGACTTCTTCCATACTGCTTTATGCAAATTAGTAGAACTGATGCCTAAACCAATTGTAGGATGCATTTCTGCAGTGATATTGGCTAATTTTTCAAGTTACTGGAGAGTGGAGTGATTTTTGGCTCTGAGGATGATAGTTTTGTATCAGGAACCTCAGGCGGGGGCTGGCCAGAGAGAAGGATTGAGCAATGAACCTTATCCTGTCTTATTTTTAAGCTTTATCGTGCTTTACCTAAGCAGGGTCTACCCTAGAAATTCTAAGGATGAGGCATCAGCAGCAGTGATAGCTGATTCAAATTCATCTTCTTTGTCTCTCTCACCCCAATTTCCTTTTTTCCCAATCAACAATAAACCGCTGGTAAAGAAAATCCTCAAGAATTTGCCTTCTCCACATACTGTTTCTCTCCTCTAGTAGGAATGGGAATTTGTAATTAGATGTCTTTTAGATATTTGCTTTCTACTCAACATATACAAGGACAATAATCTCTTATAAGAAGGAGAGCTGATATGAACCACACAGTCTGTTCAGAACAGAAGAGGATTGCTGCCCCAGTGCCGAGAACCCTTGCTAGGAGAGAAAGGCATCTCATCTAGTATTGATGGATTTGTTCACTGGGAAATTTATTTTTATAATAATTCAATTCCCTGTTTCAATTCTCTCTATTTAGAAATCATAGAAAAATAAATGTGGACATTTACAGAAATGTCAGGAAAGGCAAACAACAAATGAAAATAGATTAAATAAAAATAGAAAAATAATCTCAAAATCCTAGTAAATGTGTTTTCCTAACTTGTGTTCTACCATGTTGAACAAGAAGTAGACATATGTGAAACTAGAAACATATTGTGCAGTTTTTCAGTTTAAAACAAAACAAAACCAAAGCCACTGTGTTTCTTTTTCCCAGTTAAATTCTTCAGTTACACCAGTATGCAGTAGCAATTACTGGGTAAATTCAAAGGAGCTTTACTGTATGACCAGGAATACATTTCTCTTGGTCTGAAACAATCTATTAAAGGAAGGCTTAATCTATGCTCTATTATCTTTGTGGTTAAGATTATTATTATTGACTGAACTATTTGGGTCTGAGTTGGTGGTATTTCCAATCAAACTGATAAATGTCCTCATGCCAACTATGAAAGGTGGCAATTTAAGACTTGGTTCAAAATGCAACTACAGTTTCAGCTAGTAGATTCTTGTTCTGGAGTAAAAGGTAGAGGCAGTCTAGTCTAGTTCAGAGCCATAAGTCTTCTTTGCCTCTTTTGTGGTCTGCTGTTCCCCATTCTCTCTCCACATCCCTAGGGTGGGAGGAGACTCATTCTGGAGCACTCCTCACAGGAATTCCTGTCCCAGGAGCACCCCTCTCTACCTCAAAAGAAATCCTCATTCTATTAGAACTTGATTGCTTTACTCTTCTGTCTTAAAGCTCAGAGCCTTGACCCATTACCATGCAACCTGGTAAACTGATGTGATCACAGGCGTTCATCTGTCATCCTCCCAGGTAACAGTGGCATTTTAACACATGCCTGCTGTAGACTTGTCTTAACTGAGGAGGGACTAAGGGGGATGGGGAAGGGTGCTCAATGTCAGCTGCCCTCTGAAGGGAAGGTAGAAAGACGTTTTGGATCGAAGTCCTCCAAATCAAATGTTTCTTTTCCTTTTGCCTAGTTTTATACTGATTATTGCCCCAAATCAGTCTATAAAAGAAACTCCTATAGTGGAAAGTATAATTTTCCCATAGATTTTTCTGTATCTTTGGTTTTTCCACCAAGAAATTTTGGTTATCATTATTCCCAGCTCTTATGGTGATTGCAAGTTGCCCTCTGTCCATCACAAAACAACTTATTGGGCAGGTGTCAACAGGTAACCATGTGGTGTAACTGCTTTTCATCAACATCCAGAGATGGATTTGTATTAGGCTCTTAATGAGGTAGAACCCCTCTCAGCCTGTGACTACCTATCTCCTGGTTTAACTCTTCCACCTTAAATGCATTTTACTTTTCCTGGGATTTTATTAAAATTGGGTAGCTTATATGACAGCTAATAATTCTAGTTTGTGGGAAGGAATTAAGTGGCTTATGTTGTACCTTGGCAGTAGTACATTTGGAAATAAAAGCAGACTCAAAGCACTCTGATTAATCTCGGAAAATGAGCTGCCTTCCCCAGTGGGTATGCCTTCCGCCTTGGCAGCCTAATTCCCGATGCCAGAGCCTGATCTTAGGGATTTTTCATCTTTTTTTTTTTCTCCCTTCTGTTGTTGTTTTCTTAGAAGAATGAACTAAGCACTACAGTCATGGCAATTTTCCTGTATTGAATTAGGGTTGTGCTTTCATTCTTTCTGAACTCCCTTTGATCTAGATGTTTTGGCTGCCCTTGGGGTAAGGACTGAGCAGCTGCAGCTCGCTGAGCAATGCTCTATGGGATGCTACCTGCTCCTGTGCTGCCCCGCTCACTCTTCCTGGGTTGTGAATGTATGCTTAGCATGGGACCCACACTCTTAAGTTTGCTATGAGTAAAAGACATAGTCATCGTAGAGTAGCATGCTATAAGCCATTTCCAAGCAGCACGGTAATTTGGGCTGAAGCTGCTACAGTTATGGTTAAATCTTACCAGCTGGCACAAGAAAAAAAATGAGTTAAATAGATTTGAGCCCACGGATCCTTGCAGAGAATAATGGATTACATAAGGGGCACTATTTATGGACTCAAAATGCTAAAATTCCAGTGATGCCATCTCTTCCACAAATGCAGTACTTCCTTAGTTCATCTGCGCTGTGAATTCATATTCTCTAAAAATCTTTGAATAAATTACAATAAATAGAAAGGCCAGTTCTTAAGAGAGCAACATTGCACAACATTGCATATCATATCAGGAGACGGAGGGATTAGCAGAGTGTCTGTTTGGGAAATGACCTGGTAGGCTGGAAAACAGACATCAAAGCTTTAATGAATAGGCTATCAGTTTAAATTCAGCATGGCTAGTGGTGGATAAATGTCACTGCCCATATGGCTTGGGTTCTTCGGAAATGTCACTTCTTGCTGTGTGAGACAAGCACATATAAGCTATGTGCTGTGGGACTAGGTCTGAAAGTCATAGAAAGGGAAAGAGTAGCTGTGATCCTAGTAATTTAGTACCTTTATATAATATCTATTATCTAGCTTGAGAATCATATTGACATCATTAGATCATATCACCACCACTTTACAGACGAAGAAAATGCAACCCAAAGAGATTAAGCAATATGCCCAAGTTCACGCAGCTCAGTGGCACAGATACAATGAAACCTGAGGCCTCCAAATGCCTAGCCTGGTTCTGGCCCAACTCAAGTAGAATAGAGTGTTTCTTCCCCAGCTCTGAACTTTTCAACTTGTGGGCTGATCCAAGTCTGTGAAAACCTCAGTGCTATTATTAGGAATGTATGAGTCCATAGGTATAACTGTGGCTTTAAAATATCTTCTCCATTTAGGCACAGTTGTATTTCAAATGTATGTAGATGCCCCTGTGATTAACTCTTAAAATTAATTAATTAAAATATAAATTTATTGTAAGCTTTCTGAAAACATAGTAGCATCTGGATACTATACATTTTATTAAATAACACACACCTAAAGTACAACCACAAGTTTGTGTGTTTGTGTGTGTAGGGGGGTACATAGTTTGTGTTTGCATGTGGGGGGATATGACTACATGACTGTATTTTAAGTAAAAAGTGATCTTGTGCAAAAACATTAGGAAGCCCTATCTGGTATAGCAAACCTAGAATTAGAAATTAAGTTGTTTTGCTGCATCTTTTTCTTTCTTTTTATTGCTCAAATTAGTGGATTATATACTGCAAGGAGGAGGCTGTATGTCATTCATCCTTCTTTCATACAAATATCCCCATCTTCCCAACAATGACAGTTCAGTCATTCAAGTGTGGAAGACAAACCGGGCTATAGACAATAAAAAACAAGATTCTCCATGTCCTTTGTTAGTAACTGGGAACATCTTCTAGAGGAAGTAGATGCAACCTAAAACTCAGAGTGCTTAACATTCTAATTACTGAGCGGTCCCACACCTGAGCAGCAAGTCCTACTCTTCAGCCTGAGCTCACAAACAAGAAACAGGGCGGGCCTGAGAGAGGTGCAACAATCTTGGAAACAAACAGATATATGGAAACTTAATGGGCAGGGAGACAAATAATTTATGAATATGCATTCATGTGGCTTGATAAGGTTGGTTTTCCAAATTAACGTTTTGTACCTTGTCCGTGTTGTGCAGTCACGGGGCAGGAAAGGCATTAAGAGTTTTCTTTAACTTCCAAGAATTGGAAGCCCCAAGAGATGTTTCTTTAAAAAGGCATCGAACCTTTTGAAGCCAGGACTCCGTGTGGTAATCTGGGTGTGTTGTATTGACAAGGATGGGAGAAGCCTGCTACACCCAGAAATCAGCTTAAAACATGCCTAGGGACACCCACACATGTAAAAGGCATCAAGAAGGCTCCATGGAAAGAGGCAGTGTTCCCTGAGACTGTTGGGGAAAACAGTTACAGTTTCTAAGTTACTCTTCTTTTTATTTATTCTTTTTTTTTTTTTTTTTTTTTTTTTGAGGAGTCTCACTCTGTTGCCCAGGCTGGAGTGCAGTGGCATGATCTCAGCTCACTAAACAAGGATCATCGCTTGAACCTCTGTTTCCCAGGTTCGAGCAATTCTCCTGCCTTAGCCTCCCCAGTAGCTGGAATTACAGGCACCCACCGCCACTCCTGGCTAATTTTTGTAGTTTTGTAGAGACAGGGTTTCACCGTCTCTACTAAATGGCCACCTACTACATGGCCAGACTGGTCTCGAACTCCTCACCTCAAGTGATGTGCCTGCCTCGGCCTCTGAAAGTGTTGAGATTACAGGCATGAGCCACCATGCCTGGCTAAGTTGCTTTTCGGTTAGATACGGCATTGTCTCAGTCCAGGTGTGTACGTGGATGAGAGGGGAGAAACCAATCCACCTATTACTTTGGCATTGGTGGGTTTAAACCACCTTCCAACCTGGAGGCTCTTTTTACTTGAACATCACTCTAATTTGAACCTGCTCCCTCTGTAATATGAATTTCCTTATCTTGAGCAATATTTCACTGGACACTGCCTTTCAGCAAATCATAAGAGGATGGTTTGTTCCCCTAGTCCTGGCATAAAACTAGAAAGTACAAAAAGCTTGAAGTTTATTTGAAAAATTCAGATACAAGGACTTTGGTCCTCAGAAAACATTTCTCATTTTGTTTTCCCGTAAGAGCAGGGTTTTGTCTGTCTTGCTAAATGCTAACCAGTACCTAGAGGACTTGCCAGGCCTATAGCAGGCACTCAGTAAACATTTGTTGGGTGAATAAATGAATCCACTTCCCTCCCACGTCTGCTCCTATCATGATGAGATGAAAATGCAGAGGAGGCCTGGCGACAGTTGTTAGGCTGGGCTGCTTTCCACTGGCATTCTCTTCAGCTGCAGAAAGGACAACTAATTGCCACTGCTGCCTCATTTGTATCAGCCTTTCATCAGGAACATTGTTATTTTGCCTCTTCTGCCAGGGATCAAATTATGCAAGATTAATTAATCAAATAATTAAGTGAATATAATCTTTCTTTCTTTCTTTCTTTCTTTCTTTCTTTCTTTCTTTCTTTCTTTTCTTTCTTTCTTTCTTTCTTTCTTTCTTTCTTTCTTTCTTTCTTTCTTTCTTTCTTTCTTTCTTTCTTTCTTTCTTTCTTTCTTTCTTTCTTTCTTTCCCTTCCTTCCTTCCTTCCTTCCTTCCTTCCTTCCTTCCTTCCTTCCTTCCTTCCTTCTTTCCTTCCTTCCTTCTTCTTCTCTCTCTCCCTTCCTTCCCTCCACCTTTTATTACTTTCTCTCTCTCTCTCTCATTTTTCCAGAGTCTCATTCTGTCAGCCAGGCTGAGTACAGTGGCATGATCATGACTCACTGCAGCCTCAACCTCTCCAGGCTCAGGTGATCCTCCCACCTCAGCTCAGCTGATCATCCCACCTCAGCCTCCCAAGTAGCTGGGACTACAGGCACACATCACCGTGCTTGGCTATTTTTTTTTTTTTTTTTTTTTTTGTAGAGACGAGGTTTTGCCATGTTGCCAAGACTGTGTAATATTTCTGATATTAGGCTCTCTGGAGCTCTCACATTCAGTCTCTTGCCTTGAGAGGCCTGGAGAGTCAGCCTAGAATAATTTGAATTTGGTTCTATACTGAAAATATTTGTATAGAATTGAAGTCTTGTAATTGTCTTAGATTTAGATATTTTAACTAAATAGAATCCATCCCATCAATTATAAATGATTTAATTTGTTCTTATACTTTGTCTTATTTTTGAGATTAATTTATGTCATGGGTGTATTTTTCTAATCACACACAAAAAGTTAAAATATTACCTGACGGCACCAAGAACTTCAAACAGGATGTGGCATTTAGAAGGCAGGACCGAATTTCTTCTTCTGAGGGCCTAAGTAGCACATCCAGCTATATAGACATACAGACCTGTGTGTGTGTGTGTGTGTGTGTGTGTGTGTGTGTATAATATGTTATATATATATAGAGAGAGAGAGAGAGAGAAAGAGAGAGAAAGGGAGTGAGAGAGAATAGGAAACAAGAGAATAATCCAAGGTATCATGGTATGAGTGAAAAGAGCAGGGGTTCTGGGGAATATGTGTTTGAATCCTGGCTTTCCTATTTACTGCACTGTAACTTTGGACCATTTAGTTATTTTAGTCTCATCTGAAAAGGGGGCATGCCATTACTTTCCATGGGTCATTGTATGGATAAAACATGCTAAAATACATGCAGTACCTAGGACAACACTTGGAGAGCTGGAAACGCTCAATATTAGTCTCCTGGACTCCATGAGCATCTTCAGTGTCCTAGAGGAGAGACACCCCTGTGTCTATGATGCCTTTCTCTTTTCTTTTTCTTTTTTCTTTTCTTTTTTTTTTTTTGAGACAGAGTCTCACTCTATCACCCAGGCTGGAGTGCAGTGGCACCATCTTGGCTCACTGCAACCTCTGCCTCCCGGGTTCAAGCAATTCTCCCACCTCAGCCTCCCGAGTAGCTGGGACTATAGGAACAAGCCACCACACCTGGCTAATTTTTGTAGTTTTAGTAGAGATGGGATTTCACTATATTGACAAGGCTGCTCTGGAATTCCTGACCTCATGATCCACCCACCTCGGCCTCCCAAATTGCTGAGATTACAGGCGTGAGCCACCACGCTGGGCCTATGATGCCTTTCTCAGGAGGGAGGATAATTGGAAAACAGATATTCTAAAATCTCTGCCTTCATTTAGCAACTTGAAAACAGTACATGAAAAGGAACTAAGAAATTTTGAGGCCTTATATGTGTGCATGAGGAGATATCCTGCAACGGTTTAGATGGAACACATTCATTTTTTTTCATCTTCAAGGCTTATTATGAACCTTTAGATATAGAAAAAGGACCAGCCAACTGTTTGAGCTCTCCCCTCTACTAGACAGAGCAGGCGATGCATTAGAAATTGTGATAATCTGACACCCTCTGCCCAGGAAAATGCAAAGGAAGAGGTCAATTACTGTCAATTTTAATTAGATTCATTTATTCCTGCTCTTTGGCCCATTGAAATGATGATACATGGATGAAAATTCACAAATATTTTAGTAAGCTAAGACCAAGGTGCTGGTCTTAGCTTACTAAAGCTATGTTCTCTCTACTTTAAAGTGAACTTAGATGGGAATAGAGGGGCTCAGAGATGGGCATTGACTGAATAAATCAACTGGGCCAAGAATGGGAGTTCAGGAAAGAATTCAATCAAGAGGGCAACTATTTTAAAATATGGATTTTCAATTTGCAAATGAAGTTCTCAATTTTAATTCCCTTGAAGTTTTAAAATGTGTGGGCATTTGTTCTTGCTTCTCAGGATTGGAACCCCTTTCTATTAGGGTGAAGATAGCAAGCACAGAAGCATATGACCTAGGCTCAGTCACCTGGATGCTCCCAACTAGGACTCTGAACTTTGGGGGAATGTTTCAAAGTTACAAAATTGGTTAAGAAATGTTTCCCAGGGGCAATAGTAACTATTGTCTAGTGTAGCTGTGTCTTGCTGTGGCATGGATGGAGGTGTCAGTGGCAATGTCTTCCACAGGTTCTTCATGTGGATTGGTCCTACTGAATGGTCTTCCTTGACTTTGGCCTTTTCTCCCTACCCCAAGTTTTTGTTCTCCAGCTCTCTTATTGATTGTGTCATCTAAATCACATATACTTCTAGTAGTTTCCTCTTTTGTTAAGTCCGAGAGTATTTCTTTTGCTTGCAACCAAGACCTGACTCAAACATATTGAGTTTTTAAAAATTACTTTTACATTCAACTTTTCAAGAATACATGTTTTTTAAGGAAAGATACACCTATGCTTACATCTTGAGGGGATATAAAAGGGAGCCGTGGGCAGGATCAATGAGGCAGATTTGTAGAGACTTTCTAGAAGAATATTTTAATAGTGTTTGGAAGGCAGCAGTGGATATGGATAAGCCCAGAGAAGGTGAGAATACAGGGCAGGTGATAAGCACCTTACATACAGCCTGGTCCTGGATCCTTTAAAATAAACAATTCTTAAAAAAAGAAAAAAAAATGAGAAAGAGATCTCTAGTCTGACTGGTTGGGTGCTATTTCCTGTTCAGCTCTTCATGCAATAACCTCACTAACTGCCACCCAATTTCCAACCTCCCATTCCTGGGAAACACAATGGAGAGGGAGGAAGTTGGCCAACTCGAAGAAACACCTGGAGATGAACAGCAGCTTTTTTCAGTTATGCTTTTGACTTGGACAGGGAGTGGAAATTCTACTGAGGGCCCAACAGGTGATCTCCTCTGGGCTATGGGCAAAGGCCACATGCTCGAGCTACTAGTTAAGCTACCTGTTTTTGTGTCCCAGCCAAACACAATACACAACCTATCTGAATAGAAGACACAGTGAGTCATGCAACCTCAGAATCTCACTTTCGTGAGAAGGCGTGTATCTGTGCATGTGTATGTAATCTGCTCATGGCCACAAAATAGCATTTCTGGCTTTCTTAAAGGTAATTAAACATCATGTCCCAAAGGGCTTATGAGAACACCGCCAAACTGCTGGGAGAAATAATAAAATATCAGGGCTTGCAGTACCATAGAGAAATGAGAATTTCTGTAGCCGGCTAAAAAATCAGACTCTCCTGGACTCTTGGACAACAGGGGTACATAGAGCCATTTGGAGAGCATTAGGGTACTTCCTTCTTGATTTGTTTTGTGGTCCTCAGCAGCTGCCAGTGCCTTGAGTCAAGCTGGTTAGGACTGGAAACAAAAGATTTTTGTTTGAACTTTACATTTTTAAGATATAGAAATGGCAACTTCAAGTGACGACAGGGCACGCAATTGCTGTTCAAAGTCAACAGGAAACTTTAAAAGCACACGTTAGAGTCTTTGCCTTCCTGTTTCTCTCACTGTGTGTTGTATTAATGGGTGGATGAGGACTTTGATGTCACGGTAGTCAGGAGTGTTTAAGCATACAGTAGGCTGTTTGTTTAAGAAACTGCTTAGTTCCTCCACTCTGTGTTAACTCTTGGTAACTTTACACTTTGTTATAATTTAAAAATTATTTTAAAAATTGGAAGGATAGCACAAAGAACTGATACATATCCTTTATCCAGATTCACTGATAAAATGAATATTTTTCCTATAGAGAAAAGTATTTACATATATAGGAAAACAAATTTATATATGGATATATATGTGTACCTAGTCCCATTTTTATTCTGAGCTATTTGAAAGCAAGTTGGAGCTATCTTGACCCTTTGTGCCTAAATAGTTCAGTATGTAAGAACAAGAATATATATAATTACAGTATAGTTATCAGGTTCTGGAAAATTAACATTAATATCACATTTGTATTTAATCAACAATCCATATTCCAATTTTAATTGTCCGAATAGTGTCTTTTGCAGTATTTTTTTTCTTACCATGCAGAATGCAGTCCAGAATCACATATAGCATTACTTGCAGTCCAGAATCACATATAGCATTACTTGCCGTGTCTTTTTAAGTTTCCTTAATCTATAGTACTTTTTCAACCTTTCTGTATCTTTTTGATCTGGGTATATTGAGGAATCTATTACTCTTTAAAGAATGGTACCCTGACTTTTGTCCTCTTAACTTCTCTAATTCTTCTCATTACTAAGTTCCTGCTACATGTTTTAACAATTGACTCTGGCTCTTATCTCTATTAATCTTTCTGATTTCCTATTTGTTCCTTTCCTCCATTCTATAATCAGAATTTCTGTACTCCTTATAGAAAGTGAAAAATTGTTCCTATCAGTGTACTGAAATACAATAGCTGGTTGCAAAACAGTCCAAGTGCTTATGTGGACATAATTGTTTTACTTTCTTCCTTTTATTGATTAAATAATTTGAAGGCACCTCTTTAAAATATAGGCCTTTATCCATCCAGAAAGCCTAGGACAGTTTGTATAGCAGCCTAGATTTTTCTGTAACAACTAAACGTTAGGCTCATTTGTAAATATTTCAGCAACTTGACACTTTGGAGATGTGCATGTCAGAAATTATTTAGGATCTGAATTCAATTAGGATAACTTCTTAAATCCAGTAAATGCAACCATCCAGACAGTCTCATTCTTCTTACTTCTTTACACGGAATAAGGCAAGGCTCCCAAGTTACTTCCCATGAGTTTCCTCCTTGAGCAATTTCTCTTCTTGGAAACACTTGAGAGAAGGAGCTGTCCTATCTCACTGGGGCCCAGATGATCAGTGCTTGGCATTTCTTATCCTCTCTCCATGGTATTTTCTTGAGTCCAGTGGTCATTCTTGCAATTGGTTCTTGGCAATACACAAGATTCAACTCACCACTCCAAGGTCGGTAAATAAGAGAATAATACATGGAGATAAACTCTTAATAATTATCCCTGTTTTTATAAAATTTGAGTGAGGTCAGGATGTTCAGAGTCATATTAAAAATTTCTCAGCATTCACTATAGTCTGTGTGAGAACTGGGACTCAGTGTTCTGAGAAAAGAGCCATGATTTCTGCCCAAGACCCAAAGTTCCTGAATATCGGAGCAAGTTACTTTATTTCCTTTAATTTATTCCTCTATAAAATGGGAATAATTATATCACAGAGATAATTTATGAAACTGCTGTAAAAGTGATAGCAAAGACTCAAGCACAGCATTCCGTAAATATTAAATCAGGCCAATAATAATTTGTGAGATTTATTATGAACTGCTGACCCTATTTCACACAAAAGGTGGCTTACTGATAGAACGTATTTACCTCCATTCATTTAAAGCAACCTCTACAAGAAATTATTATGAACAATGATCCTAGGTTTCTGCTGTCAAACAAGCTTGATTAAGCAGCATTATTCAGAATATCAACTGGCATTATAATGAAATTGGCATTTGTGGCGGCTGATAAAAAAATGAAGCTATTGTATGAGCACTTTTTTTTTTTTTTTTGAGATGGAGTCTCACTCTGTTGCCAGGCTGGAGTGCAGTGGTACAATCTCGGCTCACTGCAACCTCCGCCTCCCGGGTTCAAGTGATTCTCCTGCCTCAGCCTCCCGAGTAGCTGGGACTACAGGCGCCCACCACCACGCCCCACTAATTTTGTGTATTTTTAGTAGAGACAGGGTTTCACCATGTTGGCCAAGCTGGTCTTGAACTCCTGACTTCGTGATTTGCCCGCCTCAGCCTCCCAAAGTGCTGGGATTACAGGTGTGAGCTACCGCGCCCGGCCATGAGCACTCTTTAAACATAGTGGAGCCTTGTCTGGGTTTGGTACATGTTGTCTGCCACTCCTCTTATGCCTCAAATGCATATAATTGCACTGTGCATGGTGGGAAGAAACATATGTTCATGGCCGTCTCACACACGCATACCACATACCAAACGTTGCCTTTCCTTCAGTCCCTCATTGCCTTTCCTTCCAACTGCTCTGCTGCCCATTTCTCTCTACACTCCTCGTCCCACACAAGCCAGCCTTCTCTAATAACAATGCTGTCCTGGACCTGCCATCGTCTCTCTCTACAACAAAACATATCCAGCTCTAGCTTCCAGGTGACAACCATTTGAACTGCTAAGCCAATCTGTTCTAATGAGATCATGAACAATATTGACTTTATGTGTTTCCTCTCCTCTTGCCTATTTCAGCAAAAACTTCTTGTTGTCAGTGTCTTCAAGGATCATGGCAGAACCAGTGAGGAATATTTTTGGTGGCTGGAACTTTCTTTTGCCTTTAAATCACGCTGTTGAGGTGGGTAGTCTGCAAGGGACTAGCTGTCAGACACTGCATATTTTGCTAATTGAGAAAACATTCTGACTAAACTCAGTCCCTGAAATAGGGCCTTGAGTCCAATCATTTTTGGTGATAGAGAAGTTGAATTCAAGGTCAAAACAATGGAGAGTGATAGTGACTCCCTTTGTTTCTAAGGTCTCTGGTCTGGACATTTCTAGAAGATGCTTTACCACTCATCTAGGATAATCTTCATGTCTTACCAGAAGAATACCACCTACCAAGCTCAACTACTACATCAGCAAGATCTTCTGTTAGGTCAGAATAAATTGCATTTTGATACTGTAGAAAAAAATGACTAAGTGAAATCACCAATTTGAACTGTTGAGGTTGTTGGAATTCCTATTTATGGCATCCAAGGTTAGTAAAAGTCATAATTGCAGGCTTAGAAGGTATACGATCTTTTTTTCATTCATTAATCTGTCCTTGTATGTATCATCTTCTTTCCTTAATAATTCACTTTTTACCTTCTCATTTTTCCTTACATGTATTTTTCTTTTATCACTCCTTTACCCCTCCTTATGCTCCCTGAGTTCCTTTCTTCCCTTTCCACAGTCATCCTTTTTTCGTTTCAAGAATGGTTGCTGACATTTTTTTTTTTTTGACCCATTTCTCAGTTCTTTCATCTTTCCGTCCTGGCTCTTCCTATCCAATTTTAAATGCATCTTCCAAACTTTTGAGGATGAGGCACACGTTTCTCTGCCTCACTACAACAGGCTGCCATTGAGACAGGAAATGAAACAATCAGCCCTGTGCTGGCATGAACTTCACCTTAGCATTAGCCACATCGGAGCCACCACTGAACATACTCATACTAGAATAAAGTTGTCCTGATCAGCATCACGGTCCTGGAGGGCATTACTGCTTCACACTATGGTTACCTCCCTGCCTTTGTACACACATGTAGAGACTCATATAGCTACACACACATATTTACTTCTTATACATGGGATTTGATATGGCCTTTAATTTGTAGTTTGCTTTTACGGAATTTAGTTGCAGTACTTTCAGATATGCTCCCTCAACTGAATCAGTTTTAAGTAAAGCATAAATTAGTGGATGGGGACTTAAATTTGCCAATCCAGATAAAGTGTACAGAATCATTGTAATATGATCTTTTTAAATAAGAATTTGCTGGAATAAATATGATGCCTTGGGGAGATGTTGGCAATATCATCACCTAATTAAGGAGAAAGAAAGAGTGACACCACCTTTGGAAGGAATCTAAGATGCCATATAATTCCATTTTATTCTTGGGAAACCTTGATTACCATGACATAGGTGATCCAGATAAAACATTAATTTTAAGACCTTGAGGGAGGGAGAAATTGACTTGTTTCCAGTCCCAGAGCATATCAGCAGAGGGATCAAGATCGGATCCCTGTTCTTGGCAGTTTGCAATACAGATATTTGGAAATGTTTTCCCCCCTGAGAATGTTACCTTAAAGTTACTATGAACTTTATTCTTAAAAAAAATTCTTCATACGGTCTTAGATAAAGCATCTTTATGGTAGCTCTCTGACCACTCAAACAGTATTCATTGAGCTGAATTCATATGAAGGCATGTGGTAGAAAATAAAACACTTGGAATCACTTGATCTGATATTGTTAGCACCTTTACAGATGACATAGTCTTTTCTCCTAGTAACTTATTCTCATTAGGCTTGACATATCCTAAACTTCTATTGAAAGGAGAATAACAACTTTATTTTGAAGTGGGGTAAAAGTTCACTGGCCTGGAAATTATTAAGTGGTTTGTCTACTAACATTATGAGCAATCATTTACATACAGGCAGTGATAATAGGAAATTTCTCACAGCAAATGTACAGTATACTATAATTTAGATTTATTGGCTCATATTCATGTGCTTTTAAAAGTTTGGGGCAAAGTCAGGCAGATTATATGTGGCAAGATTTATGTTTACTCATTAGGCCACCCTAACAATTCCATGAGTGTTAAAAATCATAAATATAGGGGTCAAAAACTTATTAATCATGTGGTTCAACGCCTCATAAGGGCACTGAGACCTTGAGAGATGAAGTGAGGTCTTCTGACCTGGAGATTCTTGCACTCTTCTCTCTGCTGTCTAGTAAGGAGTTGTTGCAGAATAAATCAAATCAATTTTCTCTGACCCCAGGAAGACTCCTGTTATTATTTTTCCAGAGTTGAGCATTTTTTTCCCCTGAATCTTTCTTAAAACCAAGGACTAACATTTGCTGGCAAAGGCTAGCATGAGAGATACAGGATGTAGCTGTAGAACAAGGAGTATTTCCTGTGCAAAATGTACTGGCTTAATCAGAAATTGCATCCTTGATTTCATATTAAGTTGGGAGTTAAATCTTCCCACAACTTGGTATGTGGAGCCAGATATCTGTGAAACACTTGATATCCATGAAAATGGGGAAGAGATAGACATACTCTAGGAAAAGGAGAAGCACAAATATTTTAGTGTTCAGCTTTTAAATGCACCAAATCTGAAAAATCCACAGAATGAGACTGATTTTCAAATCCAAAGAAAATATTTACACCGTTCTATTTATAAACATAAATAGAACCATATGAAATCGCCTTTTCTGTAGGCCCAATATATTTAAATATTGGCAATTTCTTACAGTTCAACCAAATATTACATAATAAAAATCGTGAGAAACTAGAACATGTATATACATTTCAAGTGACTATGGTTTTTGCTTTCATACTGGGTTTCTTAAAAATTAATTGGACTATTATAGGCCTTAGTTAACTGTATATAGATTCTGGAGAATAGCAGTGAATGGGTAAGCCATGCTTGTCTGTTCATATTGCTTGGATCTGACCTCCATAACTGCATGGTTTTACCTCCACCAAAGCATTATTTTTTTCAGGATAATCTCCTGGTATTGCAAGGAAGCCAGCTACCGACTTCAAAGGGAATCATCCTGCCACTGTGTCTAGGCAGTTCTACTCGCTTTCTACTTTGCCTTTTAGGGCCCCTCTTTTTTTCTTTGCTCTGGCACTGATGTGCTCCTAGAAATGCTCCATTGTCTCTTTGTTCCTACATGCTCCAACACTTCTGCTCAGCTAAATGATGGCTAATAGCAGTGGGATAGGCTGCCAGCTATTATGGGTGCTTTGTGTGGAGCCTATCTGACCTTTTTATTATATAAAAGTGTTAAGCCAGTTATTAACGGAAGAGAAACTGAAAAGAAACCATATAAAGAAAAAAGTGGCAAAGCAAACCTACTTATAAATCAGCCGTCCTTTAATTATCTTGGAAGCAAGAACTTCCTCATTATGAATGATGGAAGAAAGTACGGTGGAAGGCTTATCACCTGAGGATAACCCTGTGCCGGCATCAATTATAGGCTTTCTGGATTAATGCATTGAGATGTTGATTTCAGGAGCTCAGACCAGACTTTAATGGTCAAGAAAGCAGACTACTCAAGAGAGTGATACGGAAAAACTGATTCAAATGTGAACTTTGCGGAAAAGGGCATTACTATTTGGTAACTCAGGTCTTGATCTTACTTCAAACAGGTAATGTAACCTCAGACAGCAAAAGAGCTGACGTGTATTTGAAAATGTCTAGATTCCACTTCTTAAGTGCTTTCAAGTTTCCACCCCAAAAAGTTAAATTCTAAACTGTGCGTGCTTTTATCTCTTCTCATTTCCTTTACTTGTACGGTATATAGTAAAATTTTTGTTTGAAAAACGCCAGACTTGTTTTGGCCTCCCGACCCTCTGAGCCTTCACCCAAAGCACTCACTAAGCTGAATAAGGCATTTTTTGAGGTCTGAAAGTGTCTGGTTCACTTTCTTTTATTGCTATTTTTCCTTTGGGTGTACCTCTGCATCTCAATATGTATTATTATAAATATTATCATTTCCAGGCCAAAAACAGACAAAAGGTTCTGGAGGAATACAATTTTGCAGACTATAGATTTTTAGAAAAAATTGGATTAGCTGTGTATAAGCATCTAACTTTGCTTAAAATAGAAAGTATCAAAATGTATCACTAGCCCAAATCCCCATCTGACTCAGATCCTTGAAGGTTGCCCCCCATCAGTCTGCCAGAGAGCCCCATATTCTATTCAGTATTGGTTTCTTGGTTTTGTAAAATACAAGGGTCAATGTCTCTAAGGAAGCTGCTGTTTATTTGGTAAGCCTTACTAATCCTTTCCCATTATAACAAAAAGACAATACAGTTTATCACAGAAGTAAAAACATACTGTTGCCGGATATTTTCACATGCTAACTGGCACTAGAGTCTTGTACATTTTGTTTTCATGAGATATCCAGGTTACATGAATAATACACTGGGAGGTTTGGGTGATTTCTCAAACATTATTTTTGGTAGTTACAGAAACCAAAACCGAGAGGAATGTATATGTTTGTGAACATTTAATTACATGTCTATGTGCACAGGAATGAAAAAAATCATTTAACCAATACCTAAAAGAACCTTGTTAGGATGATGCTAACTTGTGGTCTGTGCATTTTGAACCAGATGCTAATAAGCTTTTGAACCTTTTTGATACTGTCACTCAAAGATATTTTGTATTCTTTTCTTTTTCTATTTATCTGATTTGACTGCAATCCATTTTGTGGTGTTGGCTGGGTTTTTGGGTTGAGTCAAATTTTCCATACAACACAAAACTCTTTTGCTCTCACTCTGAGAATGTTCCTTAAATCAAGAATAGAGCAGTGAGGAAGGGCTTGTATTAACCTGTCTTGAAAGCAAGTTTGTGTCTTCTTTTTCTTCTTCTTTCTTCTCTTTTAATAAGACTAATAACTAGAGGTCTTAGTTGAAATAATGGAGATGTTGAAAGTGGATTTGAAAATGCATGGTAGCTGCCTAATCATGCTTGAACTTTCTAGTGGCTCACTTGCCTTGTGCTTTTTAATTGATGGGGCAGACATACCGAGTGTTTGGAGATGAACTGATACATGTCTGGATTTATGTGGCCCAGAGGCTAAGTTTGAACTTGCTAGCTAGTGGGAGAGCAGAGGGGTCACGTTCAGCTCTGGTTGAGGCTGAACTGCTGCTATCCAGTTCATATGGGGAGAAAAGTCATTTTCCAAAGGGCATTTGGTCTGCAACAGAACCACAACTTTTAGTCCTCTGATATGCCAAATGCAGTACCAACATAATTATCTGGATAAATCAAACCACAGATTGTTTCATACTCTAAGGTAACTATGAGAGATATTGACAATGAGCTCATGCATTTTCTTTTCTTTCCATAAGCTTTCTTCCCCCCTGCAGACCTCACCTTTGTCAATTTCCTTCTCTTTCTTAAAAAGTGTACAATCTCCTTGTGGTCCCTTTCTTGTAGCCCCTTGGGGACATGTGAATTTGTCCCCAAGAAAAAGACTTACTGCCTTTTTCTTCAAATAACATGTAGTCCTCCTTAAAACAGTATTAAACTGACTGATCCCTATATTTTAATTTATTAATGTAGGGGAGGAGTAGAAAAGAATGAAAAGAAGAAAGCAAATTGATATTTATTGAGAAACAGCCATGAGTCATGAATTTTGCTTGGCATTTTGTGAACATCTTCTCACAAACTTCTGTAATATAATTAAGATATTGTAGGTTGAAATCATTAGGAATAACAGGGAGTTATGTCAGCAACATGGAGTTCTCTGGCTTCATTCCTTGCCCGCAAAAGAAATCCAATTAGCAATTATCCACAGGCAAGAATTCCATCTTGAATATCCCAGAATTCAGGAGTGAGGCTGAGACACTCCTTTGGACCTCAGAATCTAAAAATGCCATGAATGAATGGTAAGAGAATCAGTTTTCTTTGACTGCAGTCCCCCTTTTCCAGACTGGCATGGCACTACATGCAGAAAGTTCTCCTGGGTCCACAGCTTCTGCAGTGTGAGGGATGAAATGGAGGTGAACATTCAGCATCCATACCATTCTGAGACCCTTTGCTGGAGACTTGCTCCTGTCTCATCCTGTAAGAAATATTGGGAGTGCCAGCAGGGCTGGACCACCTGGGGTCAGTTGGAGCTAAGGACGTTGGGTAAGGCTCCATAAGAACCAGTGCATGGATCTTGGTAGCTGCTCTGCATTCCAATCAAAGAAGACGCCACAGCAGAGAAACTAGCCAACAGCATCATGCTGCAGGCAACACAGAAAAGACTCCAAAACACAGTACCACCCAGCCAGGAAAGACAACCCGTAACCTGGCCCAATTATACCTGAGAGTTCAGCCAGTGGTCTCACCAGACCACAGAGCACAGCCAGCAATACCATTTAAACTCCACACAGGAAGTGACCCAGCTCAACTAGAGAATCCCCACATCAAGGCCTGCCTTTTTGGGGTTGCAGTTAGCCAGCACATACAGAATCCCAGGCTAGACTAAGTAGTAAAGGCTATCACCACCAAACAGCAGCTGCAAAGGCTGGAAGAGATGGCCACCTCTTTAAATATGCAGACATCAATGTAAGGACACAAGAAAATTATGACAAATCAGGGAAATATAACACCATCACCAAAAAGAAAAAAAAAAAAAAGTGAAGCTCCAGTAATGAACCCAGGAATAAAGGATATCTATGAAGTGACAGATAAAGAATTCAGAATAATCCCTTTAAAGAAATTCAGGTAACTACATGAAGATACTGATAGAAAATAAAATACAATTTGGAAAACAATTCATGAACAAAATGAAAAGTTTGACAAAGAAATGGAAACAATTTTTAAAAACCAAATAGAAATCTTAGAGATATAAAACACAACAACTGAACTGAAAAATTCAATAGAAAGATTCAATGGAGATTTGATCAAGCAGAAGAAAGAATCAGTGAGCTCAAGACAAGACATTTGAAATTATCCAATCAAAGGAGCAAAAAGAAAAAAAGAATAAAAAAACTTATGGGATTTATGAGATAGCATCAAAAGAGCAAATATTTGTGTCTTTGGAGTTTAAGAGGCAATAGAGAAAGACAAAGGAGTAGAAAGCTTAAGGAAATAACAGCAGAAAACCTTCTAAACCTGAAGAAAGATATAAATACCCAGTACAGGGAGGTTAACAGACACCAATCAGATTCAATCTATATAAGACTACCCCAACACATATTATAATCAAACCGTCAAATATCAAAGACAAAGAGAGGATTCTGAAAGCAGCAAGAGGAAGGTAGCAAATAACTTATGAGAGAATTTTAATGTATTTAGCAGTACACACTCAACAGAAACCTTACAGGCCAAGAGGAAGTAGGATAATACATTCAAAGCACAGAAAGAACACACCTCTGCCAACCAAAAATACTGCAGTGCTGTCTTTCAGAAACGAAGGACAGGTAAAGACTTTCTCAGACAAACAAAAGCTGAGAGATTTTATCACCCCAGACCCATCTTACAAGAAATGCTAAAGGGAGTTCTTCACACTGAAAGAAAAAAATGCTATTGAGACACACAAAAATATGAAAGTGTAAAACTTACTGGTAAAAGTAAGTACACTGGTAATAATACTTGGAATGGTCTAATATTTTAATGATGGCATGTAAATCACTTACATATTTAGTATAAAAGTTAAAGGACAGAATTATTAAAAATAATGATGACAATAACTTGTCAAGGGATATGAAATATAAAATGTTATAAACTGTGGCATAACAAATTCAAAATGTGGGAGTAGAGTGAAGTATAGAGTTTTGTTTTTGTTTTTGCAACCAAAGTTAACTTTTCATCAGCTTAAAGTAACCTGTTATAACTGTAAGATGTTTTTTTGTAAGCCTCATGGTAAGAGCAAAGTAAAACCTGTAATAGATACACACAAAATAAAAACCAAGAAATCAAAACATACTACCAGAGAGAATCATTTAACTAAAAAGGAAGATAATAAGTGAGGAAAAAAGGAATAAAGAATCTACAAACCAACCAGAAAACAATTAACAAAATGGAAAAAGTATGTCCTTACCTATCAATAATTACCCTGAATGTAACTTGATTAAATTATCCAATTAAAAAAGTGGTTGAAACAATTTTTTTTTTTAAACACCTAACCATTTTTTGCCTAGAAGAGACTGAGACCCAGTTCGCTTGTAAAGACACATATAAATTGAAAGTGAAGGGATGGAGAAAGATATTCCATGAAAACACAAATCAAAAGAAGGCAGGAATAGTTACACTTAAATCAGATAAAATAGAATTTAAGTCAAAATTGTGAAAGGAGACAAAAATGGTCATTATATGTTGACAAAAGGGTAAATTTAGCTAGAGGATATAACAATTTTAAAGATACATACACCCAACTTGAGAGCATCTCAATATATAAGGCAAATATTATAGATTAGAAGAGAGAGACAGATTGCAGTATAATTATAGTGGGCAACTCGAACACCTATTGTTTCAGCAGTGGACAGATTATTTAGAAAATCAACGAGGAAACATCAGACTTAAACTATACTTTAGGCCAAGAGAATATGATGGTCACGTAGAAAACATTTCATCCGACTGCTGCAGAATACACGTTGCTCTCAACTGCATGTGGAACTTCCTCCAAAATAGATATGTTCAACCACAAAATAAGTTTTTAAAATTTTATGAAGATTGAAATCATATCACGTATCTTTTCTAAGTATAATAGTGTAAAACCAGAAATAAATAACAAGAGGGATTTTGGAAAAGTCACAAATACATGGAAATTATAAAATTTATTGAGACAAATAAAAATTGAAATATACCACATCAAAGCACATAGGATATAATGAAAGCAATTCTCAGAGGGAAGTTTATAGTAATAAACAGCTATATCAAAAAGAAGGCTCTCAACCAATCTAACATTGTATTTTAAGGAGCTAGAAAAATAAGACAAAACTAAGCCCAAATTTAGTAGAAGGAATGAAATAATAAAGATTTGAGCAGAAATAAATGAAAGAGAGACTAGGAAAATAATTGAAAAGATCAAAATTAAGAGTTGATTTATTTTTATTTATTTTTTATTTTGTTGAGACTGGGTCTCACTCTCATCACCCAGCTGGGGTGGCGTGATCACTATCACAGCTCACTGTAGCCTTGACTTCAGGTGATTCCCGTGTCTCAGCCTCATGAGTAGCTGGGACTACAGGCACATGCTACCACGCTTGTCTAATTTTTCTGTATTTTTAGTAGAGATGAGGTTTTGCCATGTTGGCCAGGCTAGTCTCAAACTCCTGGGCTCAAGTGATCCACCTGCCTTGGGCTCCCAGAGTGCTGAGACTGCAGGTGTGAGCCACTGCACCTAGCTAAGAGTTGGCTTTTTAAAAGATAAAATGGAAAAATCATTAGCTAGGTTGAGAAAAAAGAATAGAAGACTCAAAATCACAGATGAATAAAGATACATTACAACCGATACCACAGAAATAAAAAGGATCGTTAGAGAATATTATGAATAATTATATGCCAGCAAATTGGAAAACCTAGGAAAGGTGGATAAATTTCTGTACAACCTACTAATATTGAATTACAAAGAAATAGAAAAACTAAACGGACCAATAATGAGTAAGGAGATTGAATAGTAATAAAAAGTCTCCCATCAAACAAAAGTCCGGGACCTGATGGCCTCACTGCTGAATTCTACCAAAGATTTAAAAAAGATCTAATACCAAATTCTTTTCAAACTCTTTAGAGAAATTAAAGGGAGAGACTACTTCTAAACTCATTTTACAAGGCCAGCATTACCCCGATACTAACACTAGACAAAGATTCAGCAACAACTATAAAACTACAGGCCAATATCTCTGATAAACGGAGATGCAAAAATCCTCATTAAAATACTAGCAAACTGAATTCAACTGCACATTAAAAAGATTATTCACCATGGTTAAGTTAGATTCATCCCAGGGATGCAAGGAAGGTTCAACATATACAAATCAATAAATATGATAAATCTCATTAACAAAATAAGGGATCGAAACCATATGATCACTTTGATAGATGCAGAAAAAAACATCTGATACAAGTCAACATCCCTTTATAATAAAAACTTTAACCAAATTAAACATAGAAGGAATGTATCACAAAATAAGGAATGTATCACCGTATATGACAAACCCACAGCTAACATCATAGTGAATGGGAAAAAGTTTACAGCTTTTCTGGAACAAGACAAGGGTGCCCATTCTCCACTTCTATTCAACATCATACTGAAAGTCCTGACCGGCAGAGTTAGACAAGAGAAATAAATAAAAGAAATCCAGATAGGAAAGGAAGAAGTTAAATTGTTCCCATTTGCAGATGACATAACCTTACATATTGAAAAACCTGAAGACTCTACCAAAAAAAACTGTTAGAACTAATAAATTCAGTAAAAGTGCAGGATTAGCATTTCAATATTCTAACAGTGATCGATCTGAAAAAGAAATAAAGAAAACAATCCATTTACAATCACTAAAAAGAAAATATAATACTTAAAAATAAATGTATCCAAGGAAGTGAACTATCTCTCCACAGTGAAAACAATAAAACACTGATAAAAGAAATTGAAGAACACACGTATACATGGAAAGATATACTGTGTTCATAAACTGGAAGAATTCATATTGTTAAAATGTCCATAGTACTCAAATCAATTTACAGATTCAATGCAGTTCCTATCAAAATGGCATTCTTCAAATAAATAGAAAAAACAATCCTAAAATTTGTACAGATCCACAAAAGACCCTGAAGAGTCAAAGCAATCTTGAGGAAAAGTAACAAATCTGGAGCCATCACACTACCCGATTTCAAAATATACTCCAAAGCTACTGTAACCAAAACAGCGTAATACTGGCATAAAAATGAACACATGGACCAATGGAACATCAAAGAGAGCCCAGAAATGAATCCAGGCACCTATGGCCAACTGATTTATGGCAAAGTTGCCAAGAAAATACAATGGGGAAAGGGCAATCTCTTCAATAAATAGTGCTGGGAAAACTAGACATCTACATGCAGAGGAATGACATTAGACCTTCATCTTTCATCATATAAAAAGTAAACTCAAAAGAGATTGAAGACCCAACACTATTAGACTATCAGAAGAAAATATAAGGGAAAAGTTCCATGAAATTGGTCTGGGAAATGATTTTCTGATATGACTTCAAAATCACAGGCAACAAAAGCAAAAATAAACAAATCAGATTATGTAGAACCGAAAGCTTCTGTAAAGGAAATAATCAACAGAGTGAAGAGGCAACCTACAGATGGGAAAATATATTTGTACACCATACATTTGATAAGGGGTTAATATCCAAAATAGATAAGCAACTCAAACAATTAACGTAATAAACCATACTAACAGATTGAAGAATAAAAGTCACATTCATATCTTACTAGATGCAGAAAAAGCACTTGACAAAAACAGCCTTTCATGATAAAAACTCTCAACAAATTAGGTACAGAAGGAATTTAACTCAATACAACAAAGGCCATATATGAAAATCCCCTAATACAACCAAGGCCATAGATGAAAATCCCCCAGCTATCATCACACTCAATGATGAAAAACTGAAAGATTTCCCTCCAAGATCAGGCATAAGGCTAGGATGCTCATTCTTACTGTTTCTATTCAACATTGTACTGAACTTTAGCCAGATCAATTAGACAAGAAAAAGAAATTAAAGGTATCCAAATAGGAAGGGATGAATTAAAATTATGTTGTTGATGACATGATCTTATATGCTGAAAACCCTAAGAATGCCACAAAAAAAACCTGTTAGAACTAATAAACTAATATAGTAAGATTACAAGATACACAATCAATATACAAAAATCCATTGTGTTCTATACACTAACAATGAACTATCCAAAAGGGAAATTGAGAAAACAATGCTATTTACAAGAGTATCAAAAAGAATACAATATTTGGCAATAAACTTAACCAAGGAGGTGAAATACTTGAAAACCACAAATCATTGATGAAAGAAATGTAAATAGACACAAATAAATGGAAAGATATTTCATGTTCATGAATTGGAAGGCTTAATATTGTTAAAATGTTCATAAACTAAAGTGATCTATAGAATCAATGAAATTCCTTTCAAAATTCCAATGGCATTTTTTAATAGAAAAAACCCCTAAAATTTACATGAAACAACAGAAGACACCCAATAGCCAAAGCAATCTTGAGAAAAAAAGAAGCTGAAAGCATTAGACTTCCTGATTTCAAAATATATTATAAAGCTATAGTAATTAAAACAGTATGTTACTGATACAATTTTTTAACAAGGGTGCCAAGGGTACCCAATGGGGAAAGAATACTGTTTTCAACAAGTGTTGTTGGGAAAACTAGATATCTAGACGCAAAAGAATGAAACTGGACCGTTAACACACATCAAGCACAAATATCAGTGGAAAAATTACATATTTAAATGTAAGACCTGACACTGAATAACTCCTGGGAGAAAACAGAACAAAATCTTATGACATTGGGCTCAGCAATATTTCTTGGATATGACACCAAAAATCACTAGCAACAAAAGCAAAAACAGGTAAGTGGCATTATACCAAGCTAAAAACCTTCTGCACTGCAAAAGAATCAATGGTCAAAAGGCAACCTACAGAATGGGAGAAAAATATTTGTAAATTATATATCTGATAAAAGGTTAATATCCAAAACAAATAAGGACCTCCTACAACTCAATGACAAAAAATCAAATAACCCAATTTTAATAATGGACAAAGGATTTGAAGACAGGTTTCTCTACAGAAGACATACAAATGTCCAACAGATATATATCAAAACACTCAGCATCACTAGTCATCAGGAAAATGCAACTCAAAACTATAATAAGATATAACCTCACACCTGTTAGGGTGGCTATTACAAAAAAAAATCAAAAGATAACAAATGTTGGAGAAGATGTTGAGAAATTGGAACTCGTGTACACTGTTGGTAGGAATGTAAAATGGGGTGCAGCTGCTATGGAAAATAGGACAGAGATTTTCCAAACAATTAAAAATAGAACTACTATGTAATCCAGGAATCACACTTCTGGGTATATATCCAAAAGAATTGAAATGAGAACTTTGAAGAGGTATCTCTACCTTCTGATTCATTGCAACAGTATTCATAATAGCCAAGATATGGAAACAACCTAAATGAATAAAGAAAATGTGGTATACACATACAAAGGAATATTATTCAGCCTTTTAAAAGAAGGAATCGCGTCATATGTGACAACATGGATAAAGCTAGAGGACATATGCTCTGTGAAATAAGCCAGTCATAGGAGGACAAGTACTGCCTGATTTCACTTATACAGGATATCTAAAATAGTTAAACTCATGGAAACAGAGAGTAGAATGGTGTTTGCCAGGGACTGGGAGGGAAAGAAAAATAGGGAGTCGTTGTTCGGCAAGTATATAGTTTCAGTTTTTCAAGGTAAGTTTTAGAGATCTGCTGTACAGCTTGGTGCCTATAGTTTACAATACTGTAGTGTGCATATAAAGTTCTGTCCAGAGGACAGATCTCATGTTAAATGTTCTCACCACAAGCAAACAAACCAAAAACACTAATCTAGTGGGTTTTGGAAGGAAGCCTCTCTAGACCATGGTTGTAAGATCTGAAGTTTAGTTCCTGGAAGTACAAAGAGCTAGCCCTTTGACTCTTCTGTATATTTTCCTGTGTGTGACTTGGGGATGATTCCTGTTAAGGAAACCATTTGGAGGAGCAGATCAACTAAGAGTATTATGAAATAAAAAATTTATTCTAGGGATCAGACTTCACACAATTGTGAGAGCAGCTGGGAAAGTTCTGGTCCAGAAGGGAGAATTGGAAAATTACTTAAGTCACTAACCATTCCTCCTGAAGCACTGGCAGCGGTGGACCTCTTTTAGTGATAACAAGTACCAGAGAGAGCAACTTGTTCTTCATCTTGGATCAGTAAAAATTTCCCTGAGACAATAGGTTTAGATTTGTAAAAAGCAACATAATTGAAGTATGATTAAATGCAATAAAATATACTCATTTTAGTCTACAGTTTGGTGACTTTTGGCAAATATATACACTTGAGTAACTACCACCACAGTCAAGATATAAAACATTTCTATCACCCTAAAAAGTTCTCTTCTTTTCCTTTGCACTTGATAATTCCCCACTCTTGGGCCCAGACAACTATAGTCTTTCAGTCACTAGAAACTATATTTCCCACGTTTCAGAATTTCACATTTATGGAATCATATACTATGCTCTTTTGTAAGTGACTTCTTACATCCATCATGCTTTCAGAATCCTTCAGAATCTTTCAGAATCTTCCTTGTTGCTTTTATCAGTAGTTCACCACTTTTCATTGCTGAGTATTATGATATTGTATGGACCACATATGTAATATAATTCATTTGTTAATTTATTAATTTAGTTTATTAATGCAGCATTTGAAATTATTCTAGCAAGGTAACTTTTAAAAATTCCTTGTGATTTCTACATATACAAGCATTCAAATAAAGACTTTTTACCACGTCCTTTCCAATGTTTAAGGCTTTAATTCATTTTTCTTGCCTTTTTGCACAGACTAGAACCTCCAATACATTTCTGAATAAAAATGGCATCCAGTTTTATAACTGCTTGTGGTAGAAGGATAAATCTGGTGTTTATTACTTTGTCATAGGTCCTTGAGTTTTTGTAGGATTTATATGCCATCTTCTAGTATGTATGTGTCTTACCAAGGTTTCTTGAGTAATTACTGAATTTTACTCAACACATTCAATCAGCATGATATCCTCCATGTATTTGCAGAGCATTTGTTCTGTGGAATGGAAATATGACCAAGGTCCTTTGGACTAAGATTGGATATTGAGAGTTAATATAGCTTTGAACAGTGGTAAAACAGTGAATGTCTATTGGTGGCCCTTCAAGTTGAAAGCACAAAGCTTTTGGTGTTTTTTGTTAACAGGCTAAATAACAACCACCACAAAATATTTACCAGATTAATAACCATGCAAGGTACTAGCAGAGATGTGTTGATTTGTTCCAGTAAAAAAACCCACATCTTTAAGAGCAACTGTGATTTGACTCACCATCCAATTGAATTTGTGATCATACACTGTCACTTTCCAGAGTCCATCTGTCTTATAATCAGAATTAAAAGGTTATTTGAACAGGGCTGTGTTAGGTATCACCACTCCTCCATCACTCAATTCCTTGATAATGTCATTAATCTCTAAAGTCCTTTCAGGACTGTTGTATTACTTTGGGTTTAATATTTTGGTAGGTGGAGGAAATTCTGGGGCTTTCCACTTGGTCTTTCTTATCATAATAGCTCTTATTCAATAGGTCAGAAAACCAATATAGGGAGTCTGCCAGTTGTTGAATACGTATATTTCAATGATACCTTCTGTAATTTGAAAATAAACATGAGATAGTGTTGGAGCTCCTTTACTACAGTGAGACAGCTCTGGTCCAAAATTACATTGATCACCTCACCGCCATTACTGTCTAATCTGACTGTTGAGCTACAGTGACTCTGAGTCTCAGGAATTAGTGTCAATTCACAATCAGTGATCAATAATTTCCACCAAATCTGGTTACTTTCACTTCTTCAATGCACAGTCACAATTATAAATGTCTGTAGTCCTTTTGAGAAAGAATAATTACGATATAAATTATTGGCAATATATCAGACTGAATACTGGCTTCTACTAGAGGCATGGAACATCTCCAGGCTACCTTTATCTCTGACGTCTTTATTTCTATGTACCTCATGGATATGGTTTGAATAATTGTCCCCTCCAAATCTCATGTTGAAATTTCATCCCCATTGTTGGAGGTGGGGCCTAGTAGGAGGTGCTTGGGCCATGGGGGCTGGTCTCTCATGAACAAGTTGACGCTGCCCTCATGGTAATGAATGAATTCTCACTCTAATAGTTACCTCAGTATTTGATTGTTAAAAGGAACCTTGCACCTCCTCCTGTCTCTCTTGCTTTCTTCCACTTGCCATGTGATACTGGCTCCCCTCAGCCTTCCCCAAAGCCCCCACTGGAAGCAGATGCTGGCATCATGCTTCCTGTACAACCTGCAAAACCATGAACCAAATAAACCTCTTTTTCTTATAAATTACCCTGTCTTAGATATTCCTTTATATCAATGCAAAACAGACGAATACACTCACCCTAACCAAGGTTCTTTTTCAAGGTGGGAGAGAGTGGTGAAATGCAATTATATGAATTTGAACTCTCCAATTTTCGTCATCATTTCTTCTCCTCATAAGCCTGCAAGCTGGATGATACTGGATTTCTACTTTGTTTTCCTCTATAAAACGGAATTTTCTTACATCACATCCGTTTATAGGTGGTTTAAGGGAAGAAAAACTTTTTCTCCTAGGCTCGGCAACTAGGGTCCTTCAAATTAAACTGACAAAAGACAGATTAACAGAAGAGTTGATTTCTATACAGATGCCTTCACAAAAAAGAGGTAAAGACTCAAAGAAGGGGTTTGACCAATGAGTTTATATGTCATTTTAACAAAGCAATACATTCTGGAGAAGAAACCAGACAAAGGAAGGGAGAGGGTTTGGCTTCTAGGGCCAGTAAATTGTGGAAAGGTAAATATATGGGGAGAAAGAATGGAAGATAAGGGTTATTTAGTAAGGTTTGTTATGCATACTCTGCATACTCAAACTGGTGCCTCCTCCATTGATGTGAGTCCTCTTCCTTTTCCTGGTATGGGAGAGGGAGACATTTATATAAATGAAAATTTGTCTCCTGCTTTTATACTGAAAGGGGAGGGTTGAAAGCTTTTCCTGCATCAGTTTTTCTCAACTAACTCCAGCTCAGAATAATCCTTATGCCAAAGTGGCGTATTTTGAAGAAGCACCCTTTAATCACCTTCGGTAGCATCTATTATTCTCCTCTTCCTAATTCATAAAGATTGGTGGGAAACAATGCTGATAAGCTTACTTAATAGGAAAGAAAAAAATATTATTCTATTACAGCTTTATTGAAGCATTTATTATGCTTTATTTTGATTTTAACTAGACTATGCAATTCACAAGTTCTTAAGAGCAAGGACTTGTTATTTCATCCTACTATCTCTACACCTGTTGTAATTTTAGCACACAGTAGTAGACACGAATTAAATTTTGTTGAATGTAGTCCATGAATGCATGAGTGCAAATGTAAACTAGTATTACTGTTAGTAAAAAGCCTGAGTTCTAATTGTAAAATTATGCTGATTCTCCTGGGTTGGTAGTGACTTTCGGCCACTGAGTTTTGATGTTTTTTTCTAAGGAACTAACCATTTCAGGAATCATTCAACATGGGCTAAGAAAAGAAGTCTTGATACACTGAAACCAATTATGTGAAGAGTTACCAGAGTTATTAAAACAGAAGTAGCCTGACATCCCCAGCTTTTGAGAAACAGAACTCTGAGTTAACACTAATAGTTTTAATGATTCCATATTTGAAGTCTGAAGTTCTGTGAATGATTCACCTTCAGCATATTTAAATTTATTAACCCCTTTGCTTCTGGCAATTTATGTTTGGAAACGTCTTCCTTATGATTCAGTTGAGAAGTCTGGGAAGCAAGTATACAGCCAGGGCAGAGTTGCAGAATCCCAAGGGAAATGAATGTAAGAAAGAACTGACTCCTCTCCTGTGCCTATTTCCCACTCATCCTACACACCTTCTTCGGTGAGTGGATGAATCCCTACTGAAAAAAAGATCTACAAAGTTGCTCTTTTCAGGAAAAAGAAAAGGAAGTAGGAGGAGTATGGCAGGGAATATGGTAGGGCCAGGCATAGCTTGCCTTTGTATGACTGCAAAATGTCTACCAATTGGAATATATCATATCCTTTCTTCATTTTCATTTAATCCAAGACAGAAGGATGAGGCACTAGCAGGAACAAACTCCAAGTTTCCCTCTTTTTATCCTATTCCAGTTTTTCCTTTGTTGTACCTTACCTCAGATTTTTTTAACACTTCATCTTCTTCAGAGTGCTCAGTTCTTAAACTTCTCTGATAGCAGAAAACAAGTGTGTCTTATTCACCATTTGTTCCCACAGCCTTGTTAACATAAATAAAATATTAATGTACTTATTCAGTTTAAACTTTTACATGAAATATATATATGTGCATTTTTTTTAAAAGGCAAGTAGTACAGAAGAGCATAGCATGCAAGCTATTTTATCCATCCTTCCTTAACCCCCTCCTTATTTCCATGTGCTCCCAAACCCACCTTAAACAATTCCTGTTTTTAAGACAGGAAACAGTGCCTCATGCTTATAATCCCAACACTTTGGGAGGTTGAGACAGAAGGATCACTTGAGGCCAGGAGTTCGAGGCTGCAGTGAACCATGATCGCACCACTGTGCTCCAGTCTGGGCAACAGAGGGAGAAAAACAAAAACACAAAAACCCCCAACAATTCCTGTTTTTAGTCCTTCTAGTCATTGTTTTCATTTTTACTGATTTGTCAGTTTTATACAATATCTTTGACTCTGCAATATAAAAGATGAAAAATGCACTTCACTCACAGCATCTCTCAACTCTTTCTTCCAGGTCTGAGTTTTTATAGTTATGTCACCGTATTAGTTGGCTCTTACACTGGTATAAGGAACTGCCTGAGACTAGGTAATTTATGAGGGAAAGAGGTTTAATTGACTTACAGTTCTGCATGACTGGGGAGGCCTCAGGAAACTTACAATCATGGTGGAAGGTGAGGGAAAGCAAGGCATGTCTTACATGGTGGCAGGAGAGAGAAAGCAGGGAACTGCCAAACACTTTTAAACCATCAGATCTTGTGAGAACTCACTCACCATCATGAGAACAGCATGGGGAAAACCACCTCATGATCCAATCACCTCCCACCAGGTCCCTCCCTTGACATGTGGGAATTACAATTCAAGATGAGATTTGGGTGGGGACACAAAGCCAAACTGTATCAGTCAAAATTTTACACAATAAATGATGGTTGAATGAGTAAGTACACATTCCAATTTTCCCTCTCATCTCTTTACCTGAACAATGGTACCCTGGTTTATAAACTACTGGAAGCCAGCCCTTGCTCTGCCCAAAAATGAAAGAGCTTTCGACGCTGAGCCATTTGGTTTTTTGTTAGTAAATCCCCCCAACACGTTCAGTGATCGCCTTTTTAATTAAAACATTATCCTTCTCAGAAACATGTGTGTTTTAACAGGTCTCAAAGCCATTAACTGAAGGAAGAAGTCCTGATGCTGGAACTTTAAAGCATTGAGGCTTGCTCTTTAAATCCTCCAGGATGTCCTGTAGCTTCTTAGTGAGCTGCTGATTTGGGCTGGGCAAGACTAAGAAAGTGGAACTTATGCTTAGTGACTAGGGATCATCAGCTGTTTTTATTATGTCTGTCTTCTGAGGCTTTCTCTTTGGCTGTTGTTGGATGTATCAAAACAAAACATCTCCAGGAAAAAATATCAAAGGACCTAAAATTAATGTGTTATTTCAGTTTTCTTTTAAGCCAGTGAAAGAAAGTCCCTCTCTGACTAACGTCTGATAATACAAACCTCCCAGGCCAGCCCCTTTAACGTGCTGATTTAGGGCTCATGCCCGTTTTCCTCTCTCCTCATTTCATCTTCGTCTCTCTGATGCAATCAGCATGCTGGCCTTAGGCTCACCTCGGTTTTGTTTTATTTTTTAAGGGGGAAAGAAAAAAACTTTGGTTTCTCAAGTGGATATAAAATTAAACTCTTCTCCCTTTTTACAGCAGATTCTCTAAATCTTAGAGTTCAAAAGTTTTTATTTAAATCCTGCCTTAGAGTGAGTCACAGAAAAGGAAATTCTCATCAATTATCTACTTTGATAGCACTGTTTGGTATTCATCTGTGGGGTCCTAGGAAAAGTATTCAACTCAGATTGAAAAATCTTGCTTGAGTCCTTGATGTACTATCTGCCTGCTGTGTGACTATGGGTAAGTCATCACAACTCTCTGAGCCAAGTTATCTCAACTAAAAATTGAAGATAGTAACATAGTACTTAGCTCACAGGGCTGTTGTATTGGTGCATTTAAGTCAATAAACTTAACTCAGCTCAAACTTAGCATACCTAAAATCAAATCTTTGATCTTGTTTTCCAATCCTTCTTCACCTCCAGTCTTTCCTATTTTAGCTGATTGCAACTCCAATCTTTCAGTTCCTCATGTAATGCTTCACATGGTCTTTCACCATGTGAAGACCATCTGGTCTTTCACCAGATAGGTCTCACACCAGATCTATCGCCTCTCACCAGATTGCTGCGGTGGCCACCTAACTGGTCTCCATATTTTCACCCTTGCCTCTCTAGGGTCTATTCTCAATACTTCAGGCAGATCAAACTCAATCACATTACTCTTCCATGCAGGCCCAGCCTTGGTTTCTTGTTAGACCTGATATCGAACTGGCTTACACTGGAACCAGGGTGTGAGTATTGAAATCCTTCTGTCTCCTTTGGTAAATATATTTTCCCAGTTTCCTCCCCTTGAAATTTCCCTAATATCCATCAGGGAGTGTCTTCACTAACTCAAGCAGTAATGCTTGGCACTTCAGGGGGCCTCTAGGATACTGCTTCTGGGTATCCATCTGATTAGCTCTTTTAGCTTCTACAGCTATGTACTCAAGGGTCACCTTTTCAACAAGGCACTTTCTGACTGTCTTATTTACAATGGAAACTCTTCCCTCTTCCCCACTGGGAATCATTGCCCTGCATTGCAGTATCTCCATCTGACAGACTATAGACTTCACCTGTCTGTTCATCTATTGTCTGTCTCCCTTCTCTGCATCAACTAGAATACAACTGCCCTGAGAAAGAAATTTGTCTGTTCTGTTTACTCTTTTACCCCTAGTCCTAGAACAGAGGACCATAGCAAACCCTCAATAAATATTAGTTGGATGAGTGAACTACTCACTGCCCAGTTTTCCCATTTGAATAATAATTTAAAAAAACTGTATCCTAGATAAATTGTGGAAATTAAATCATTGATGTCAAAGTACCTTGTAAGATATAAGTCCCTTAATAAAGATTAGTGGTCATCAGCCTCCCCTCATTAATAAACATTTGTGGACCACAGGCACCATATTCTCCAACACTACTGCCAGCCATGGTCTCCATGTTTGAAGGGACTCTAAGTATTCTGTCCTGGTGTCCTGGGTGCTACAGGTCTGAGTGGCCCATGATGCTGCTTGTGCCCTGAATCCTGAGTGGATCAGAGAGACTTCTGAAGGTAACCAGGACAAGGAGTGTGGGTCAGTAGCCATGAGGAGTATGTGATGCATTCTTGTTATCCCTTCAGTGCTTCTTCTGTGGGCATATACATGGGCAGAGCTGGCATCAGCATTCATTTGTGCTGTGGTACTTGCATCAATAAGCCCTTTAAATGGGAAGATACCACAAAAGAGGAAGAAGTAGACACTTGCTTTATTCTCCATGTCTGGGAAGCAAAGTCCAACAGTAGTAATAGGTTCAGCATATGGTAATGTCTACATAAACTTCACAAGGATGTTTTTAAAATTTAAAGATTTGCTCTAGGAGACCATTTGGAGACACGGCTAAGTAAGGGTCACAGGAAAGGCAAGAAAAAACATGCAGTGAACTTTGGAGAAAAAAAAAATCCAAGCCTACTGAACCCCCATATAACAGTTCCCACTGAACTTGATGATCAATTCTCACTTCTTAACAAACAAACACAGAGTGGAGTGTACTATATATTTGGAGCCTAGACTGTAGCCCTTGCCATCAAGTAAAGCTACTCAAGATCTGTGAAGACATGTGGTCCATCCCACCGAAGGCGCCTTCCTCCTCTGGTGCCTCACACCCTGTACCTCACTACCTTGTACGCTTGTTTATTTGAGATGGGCACCCTTTAGCCAGTAATAAGATGAATGGTTGATGCTACAAGGATAGGAGTGTTTAGATTTGCATAGTGATACATAGCTTTAAGTTAGCGGAAAATAATTTTGGCAAGGAGATCTGTCTCCATGTCATAAAAATATTTCTCTCTAGTATTTTGTTCTGACAGCTCAAACAAATATAATATGAGAATACTACCTGTGGCTTGTCTTTTTTTTTTCTTTTGGTTTCTAATGCTGAATTTATAATCTTCTCTAACTTTGTGTGACCACACATATTTAAAATTCCTGTATCAATTTGACTCACTGCCACATTTCCTTCTGTGGGGAAGAGGAAGCTACAGACCTCAAATGGCTTTTACATAGCCGGCATGACAAGTTCCCTGTGCATATGGAATAGCAGATGCCTCCTTTCAAGGCTGCTCTTGACATTGTGGTTGTTAATGATTCTTCCATTTGGGAATATTTCCGTTCTGCACCAAAAACCTACCTAAGGGGCGAAGGAAAGTGGTGAAAATGGGCACAGTACAGATGCCAGCAAGTTTCCCAGTTGGTCATGATCAACACATCATTCCAGAAAGGATAACTCTGGGGGGGCGGGGGGATTGGGGAGGGGAATAAAAACAAATTTTGGCAGACCCAAGCTTAGAAGAAAAACAATACTTTCACCGAATTTAGCCTCTGCTCTCTGTCATAGAAAATTATAATAAGTACACGAGAATTGCATTCAATTTTGGTCAAGTATTATTCTTGGAATATGCATTAGTCAGAATTGGCCTCATTAGAAGGGCACTTTTTGAACAGCAGTGTGGTGGTTCACAAGGCATGCAGACTCCTGAGAGGGTGCGATGCGGGTTTAAGAAGCTTATTTCATGTCCAATATCATTTACATTTCAAACTAGGACTCAAACCAGGGCTTATATTGAAACTTCAATTGACAAGAGGTAGAGCAAAATACATTCATCTATAAACATGCAATAATGTTATCAGAATTGCCCACAACCCATTAATTATAAACATAAGCCTAGCTATTGACACTATGGCTCAGGCACTGCGCTTTTTTCCACCCGCTTCTGAGAAGTCAACATTTCCATTGAACCTATGCATGCATTAAAATTCTCATACCAGTCTACACTGAGGCATGTGTTTTTATTTTGCTTTCTCTTTATAGTCTTTATTTTGAAAACAACAATTGTGGTTTGGATTTATCATGAGGCTGAATTTTACACATGGAAAGACTCATTTTTTTTGTAGGCTTTTGCTTCACTTTTAGCTATATTATCTGATTTGCTATCATCCCATGAGTATAAAGTATATACAGTATACATTACCAAACACATTTAATGGATGAGGAAAATGAAGGTAGAAGAAAAGTAGGTTGCCCAAACCAACAGTAAAGCTTTAGGGGTATTTCACTGAGTTAGAACTGGTCAAAGGACTAGATTGGGAGAGACGTAGAAGAAAATCTTACCTACGTTTTACCCAGGGCAGAAAGACTAAGCAAATTAAACCTCGAATGGGTTCTGTATCTTGATTCTTAATAGCAATTCCAAAATTTGGTAATCCAGAGCAAAGAAGCCAAAAACTCAGAAGATATTAAATCTATTTACCTGTGCTCTGGTGGAGGATTCAAGCCCTCACATCAGAGCAAAGGTATTTCCAGCTGACTTGGGCTTTCCCCTTAAAATGTATCTGTTGTCCTTCTATGATACAGACAAGGACATGTTTATTGTAGGTGGTGCCAAAACTGTTTATGTCTTCAAGACGGGTGCTGACTCCAACTCTAGCACCGAGGTACTTTTTTTAAATGACTACTTACAGGAAAAGATTGACCCAGTTGAACCCACTGAAGCTTTAATCCAGATTTGAGGAGTGTGTGTCTCTGAGGTAGCAGAAAGAGTATCAGTGAAGCTCGGGCACTTCCTGTCTTCCAAATGAGTGTTTCTCACAGGATTCTAGTTTTCTGCTTCTGACTTAAGCCAGAAAGTACACAGGTGTGTGTAACTCAGTACTAAAGTTAAAATCTATGAACTTTTTCAGGCCTCACATGTTCAGGTTTGATTTTATTGTGGCAACTAGGTTTTAGGCAGGTTCTTATTTCTTTTGAACCAGGTCATCTAGCCCCTATTTTTCCATCAAAGAATCTCGGTTAACTTTGATTTTTAATTCTCAGACACCCTACTCACTGAACCACCCACCCCGCCTTCATACCCTGCTATTTTATTCCATATAAGGCCTTGAAATGTACTCACCTTACTCACTGAAAATCCCTCTGGGGTGAGGAGCTGCCAGAGCATTAGAAATGTGATCTAAAGTCGCTATGCTTGAGACTGGTCACGTCCAGGTTGGAAGGTGTCAGGTATAAAATGAGAAAAAAAAATTTTTAATCTCACAGCACTTATCAGACCATCTTCTTATAAGACTTTTCTTCTTTAGTTTTTAGTTCATTTCTTGGTTTTTCTGGAAAAATGCTGCAGTTATGTTGCTCATGCGGCCAAAAATCTGCACTTAATTGGGCACATAAAAAAATAGCAGACAGGAAGTCTATTTCCTCACAGAGAGATATTGTGGTTTATGGACACTGCTTTCATACTGCAAAGCCAGTGCATTATTTTATTTTTTAATACACTCCTGGTAACCAGAGAGCTGTCAGTGACCACCAGGAGCAGTGTCAGCACAGGTAGAGGTACTCAATTACACAATATTAGTTTAATATTGGTTTGATTTTTGAATCAACCTTAAGTTTCTGAATTTTTCTAGGTGCTAGAAAAATAGAGAATTTAATATTTATATACGCACTGAAAGGGATATATATATATGTGTGTGTGTGTGTGTGTGTGTGTGTATATATATATATATATATATATATATATATATATATTCTCTAGAGAGACTGCATCCCACAAATCAAACTGCATGGACTATCCATGGGTTCTGGGAAAACATTTAAGTTGCCTGTGTGACTTCCCCTGCACACACCCTCATTCCTCTCCCCTTGGGAACCAGACAGTTTCCTGAAGACTATCAAATTACAAAGAGGAAGGAAGCGCTCATCTGCAGATTGACCATGCTTACTTTTCCAGTTGTCTTTCAATCTCTATCCTTCACATTCTTTGTTTTCATGTTCATATCTCCCATATTTGAGTGATAATAATTAAATTCCCAAGAATTCAAACTTAGATTTTTAGAGTCCAGCTTACTATTTATAAATGAGGAAAGTAAGACAAAAAGTAATTCAGTTTTTTTTTTTTTTTTTTCCTAAGGACATGGAACTTGAGCAGCAGAAACAGGACCGAAACCTGGCTCTTCCCTTATGCCACAGTCTTTCTATGTGAGTAGAAAACTAAAAATGAAATTGCTCTTCTCTTGTCACTTGCTTTGAGTGACTGGTACATTTGGTTCTGTCTAATGTACCCTTTCTATCTGCCTGTCTTGGGCACATTGCCTCATAATTTGGAAAAATATATAAGCCCCACATTTTTTCTAGGGCATGTGAGAAACTGCATTCGTTTTAAGCAACCTAGTGTCATCAAGTTAGTGTGGGCCTAATCCCACTTAAAAGTTAAATGAGGGCTTTTGTGTAATTGTTTTGCCTTCTAATTCAAACTAAGCCACAGGTAATCGAGTCTTTTCCTAATACCCCAGGCTTTGTAGAAACTAAAACCTATCCGGTTTGTACAGGTATCACTAGCCTCAGACTGGAATTCTCTAATGCTCTGGTCAACTCAACCCATGGAGGAGGTTTACATCATCTAGTGTTTTTGCATAGACCTTTGTCTGGGACTAATTCTGACACTTTGCCTGCCAGAGAAGATAAAACTTAACAGTCTTTCTCCAGATTCTGTGATGGGAACTTGATCAAGGAGAAATCAGAGTTTAGACTCAGTCTCAGTTTCTCCAACTTGTCTCTGGTTCTTTGGCGCAGCCTTCAAAGGAGTAAACCTAACAGGAAACAAACTATTGCATATGGTCACGGCTGGCTGTATTTTGATTTGAAACACAATTCCCATCCTTTCATTATTATCTAGGGGAATCATAGGTGGGGCTGAATATCTCTGCCAGCTGATTTGGGAATTTGGGGGTGGGGAGTGGAATGGGCACTTTCTTATTTCTGCAAGAATGACTGTTCTAGATTTTCTTGGTACAGGCTTAGCAGCAACTACCTCACACAGAAAAGGAAAAAAATAATTATTATTATCATTTATTATCAAGTTACTACTAAATATCAAGGCTGGTTCCAGAATCTTCATCTATATTATCTAATCCTTCAAATCACTGTACAAAGCATGTTTTACTATGCTTATTTTATAGATACAGGGAGGAATCAAGTTCTTTCCATCACTCTCATGGTCTAAAGTCCAAATCTCTTAACAGGAAGCGGCAGGAAAGTGTCGTACTTAAGCGTACAAACCCTACAGCTAGGCTGCCTGGCGTTAAATATCTGAACTGCCATAGTAGTTATACTAACTTAGGCAAGTTACTTAGGTTTGCTATGCTTCAGTTTCCGCATCTGTAAAATGGGGACCCAACTCTATGTGATTGTTAGAGGGTTAACCATTTAATAAGTTTAAAGTGTGTAGAGCAATGCCCAGCACATTGTTTTAAATGTTAGCTAATATTCTTATTATTACAATTATTATTACTAGTATTAGCAATAGAATGTTGAATGAGACTTATCTCAGATTTCAGCTAAAGCCTCAAAGTTGAGAACACTAGATGCTAAGGTACCCCCACATTTTAAAGAAATTCTGCAGGACTTCCTGAAATGTAGCTCAGTGGTCCTGATTGCATCCCCCACATTACCACTTAATATAGAGAAAAGATCAGACATTCAAGAATCTTTTGAAATAGAGAATGCATAGGACTAGTACATTTTCAGTAAGTAGTGCTGTAGCATCTCCCCAAGACAAGTAAGAGGTCCTGAGCACCACGAGGCCCCTGAAAGAAGAGACTGGGGCCACATCCTGGAGGCTTGCTATGCTAGAACATCTGCAAGCTGCTCCACTGTTGCCCCTGAAGCAGAGTGTGGGAAGAGAATTCTGGGAAGTTTGGAGCCTGACAAACAGAAAGATTCATGCTTGCCTCTTACCGCGTAGACTCTTACAGAGCAGCTCTTTATAGTACAGTGAGGAAAGAGAATTAGAATGGCCCCAGGTATCTTAGTTCCCTGCCCAGCACAATTACTTCCCTGGGCCTTGCAGCTTAAGGTGCTGGGCAGGGCCAGAGGAGACATTTTTCTGGGCAAGAATACACAGAAGAACTCCATTCTAAAGTTGTGAGTGTGACCTCTGCAGCACAGGCGGCTATGTGGACAGCCTATATGGAAAGCCTCGAGAGAGGACATCTTTTATGTGGAGGCATAGTGAAAGGAAACAGACATTGTTGAAGAGTGGGGCTAAAAGAGTGATAATGATTGGCAAGCTCAGGCTGAGAGTTGACACTTGCTTGTGGGCCTAAGGACAGCTTGGAAGACTGGCTCTACAACCAGGAGCTGAGTGGTTGTGGCTAGGAGTGAGCATATCACCCACAGGCACTATTTTGACTGCAGAGTGGGCTATAATTTAATACCCTTCTGAGTGTGGGGCAGAAAAGTGGAAGAGAGTCTCCACTATGAAAGAATCCTTCCTCTGGGAATCTAAGTGACACTGAGGTCCTTATAAAAATCAGAACTCTTAGGCTTAACATCTATATCAAGACCAGAGCCTTGGCTGTGATTACCCACACATGGAACTGAGCAGAAACAAATGGCCTGGAAGGCATTCTTCTAGTTATAAAGGAATTGTATTGCCAAAGAAGCCAGAAAACTGGCTGGCTAAAACCTGTGACAAACCAACCCAACTCCTGAATCCATAAATCGACATCAGCAAGAAGCAGTGTGTGAAAGCTGTGGTAGCCCCAAGAAGGAACACTGTCCAAAGTCCGCTTTAGATGTGGCCATCGAAGACAATGGACAACAAATCCTCCCAGAGAGCTAAAGCCACGGCTCCCAAATGGGCTGACCGAAGGATTCACACCACCAACAGGGTAGGAAGTTTCCACAATTCCTTTCCAACAGGACTTGATAAATCTTATAGATCGACGACAGCTGTGTGTTTCTTATTTTCCCTTTTCTAACAGAAGCTTTTACTTTTGTCATCTTGTTCCTGTCCTTCATTTTATTTGGGGTGGATTCCTTGTCTGTTAGTTTATAGCCACCATGTCCCAAACAGCCACATTGAGACCTAATGTAGAGAGTTGATCTCATCCAGAGAACCCTGACCTGGATGCAGGAACTGGAAGAGGCTTTGGGATCACATTCCTTGGGAGGCGAATGAGGGTTTCTCTGGAGAATTTGGCAAAACTTCATAAAAGGGATGGAATGTGGCTGAGACTATTAGCTGTCCATCAAGATTTGTTTTTTTGTTTTGTTTTGTTTTGTTTTGTTTGCATCTTCTTGATTTTAGGTGGGTACAAGGGCACTCAGAATAAAAATATTTTGCCAGGCTCCGTTGCATATGGGGTGGCTATGTGAACATAATAGGCTATGCCCAGAAGTGAAGAAAATAATTTCGTATTCACTTCTCTCTTAATGGAGGGAGTATGTTCTTCCTCCTTCCTCCAATCTGTTGATTGGAATTTGGGTATGGTGAGGAGCCATCCAGGACCATGAAGACAGAGAATACCCTGGAGTGGTGGAGCTATAAGATAGAAGCACCTGGGAACTTAGATTTTTGCAGAGCCCTGGACTGCCCACCTGGACTGCTACAGGAGAAAGAATTTTCTCTCTCCTTTCTGCAAAAGCTCTTTTGGCTCTCTGTTACACACAGCCAAATTTTTATATTTGAATTCATTTGCCTTTAATACAGTCTTTAATATATGCTGTCAGGGACTTTATAATCCAGACCCTTCTTTTAATCCCTAAACATTAATATCAATTCCTTATATATTTTTGGGCTGAACAACACAGAGCTAAAACGTTTATGAGCTCAGGGAATTTGCTTATTTTGTTCACAGCTGTGTTCTTGGTACCCAGTAGGCTTTCAGTCTTTATTCCTTTGCTCTATGCTAGTAACTGGTCATTTAATTAAGCAATTTAGAAACATTTATTAAGTACCCAGTATGTGTATGACTCTGGACTGAGACACATAGAGGCTAGAAATAATAATAACTAGTTTTCTTTCTTTCTCTTTCTTTCTTTTCTTTCTTTCTTTTCTTTTTCTTTCTTTCTTTTTCTTTCTTTCTTTTTCTTTCTCTTTGTTGCTTTCTCTCTTTCTTTCTTGCTCTCTTTCTCTTTCTTTCTTTTCTCTTTTTCTCTTTCCTCTCTCTTTCTCTTTTTCTTGCTTTCTCTCTCTTTTTTTCTTTCTTTCTCTCTTTCCTCTCTTTCGTTGTTTCTTTCTTTCTCTATCTCTTTCCTCCCTTCCCTCCCTCCCTCCCTTCCTCCCTTCCTCCCTTCCTTCCTTTCTTCCTTCCTTTCTTCCTTCCTTCTTTGAGACAAAGTCTCACTCTGTTGTCCAGGCTGGAGTGCAAATGGGATGAACATGCAGCCTCCAACTCCAGGGCTCAAGCAATCCTCCTGAGTATCTGGGACTATAAACACACCACTCCTGGCTATAATTAGCATTTATTGAACACTTATTAATTACTAGGTATTACTCCAAGTGTTTTACATGTGCAGCACTTAATCCTTACCATAAACATATGAAACCAGTTCTATTACCATCCCCATGGAACATAGTGAGAAACTGAGGTACTCAGAAGTTATCTGACTTTCCTAAAGTCACACTGAAGGGAGTTTCTGGGACTAGAATTCTGGCAGTTGGCCCCATATTTTCTGTTCCTAAGCACAGCACTCTACTGCCTTTCCAAAGGATATGGGGTATTATTCTCCTTGTTAAACCGCTACTTTAATTTCAAAATACCGTCGTCTCTCCAATGCATGTTCTGGAAAATGAATGTTCGTATTTTAAAATTACAAAGCCCATTTTAGACAGAAAGTGTTATGCATTTGGCTAAAATAGCAATTATTTTGTCAGATAGTAATATAATTTCCAAAAACCCTAATTTTAATGCAATGGAATTAACTTTCTAATACACAGTTATTTTCTAACTTTACAAACTAGACAATTTAATTTCCTGATCTTTAAACAAAGAAAAATTTAGTGTCTTTACTGATTATTTAATAACAATTTTGGGAAAAATAGAACAGCACATTTTTCTTTGTAATTACTACTTATATAAACTAAGCAAAGAACTAATTGTCTTATTTGAAAATGATTGTCTAAAATGACATAAAAAGGTATGTACAAAGTAATTGCTTTTCTTCAAAAACTAAAAATGATTTTTTTAAAAGACAAATATAGTTACTCAAAGTACAATTCTCACATGAAAGTCTTGACTGCTAAATTCAAAATAGCTTAAAAGCTAGATGGAATAAAAGAGAAATTGAAGACAGATTGCTTATATTCAGAATGCTTAAAACCAATTGGACAATTTCTGTGGTGTAAATGCTCCCTCCCACCATGGCCAGTTTCAAACTATGAAGATGAGGCGATTGAATGTAGACTTGGGAATCTATCACAATCTGCTCTGCAGAGCTCACAGGAGCAGCCTAGCACACCACTGGCTCCCAAGTCAGCCAATCACGTTCCAGATACAAACACATTTCAAGTGCCTTCTCTGTGTCTTGGGTTGTTCTGGACACTTTAACAGGCACTACAATACAAATAGAGTGTGCCCAAGACTATATGAGTAAGGATGTCTTGTGCAAGTTTAGAGAAGCAACTCTTCTTTTTGAGACAGAGTCTTGCTCTGTTGCCTGGGCTGGAGTGCAGAGGCGTGATCTCAGCTCATTGTAACCTCCGCCTCCTGGGTTCAAGCAATTCTCCTGCCTCAGTCTGCCAGTAGCTGGGATTACGGCGCCCACCATCATGTGTGGCTATTTATTTTTATTTTTGTATTTTTAGTAGAGATGGGGGTTTCACCATGTTGGCCAGACTAGTCTTGAACTCCTGATCTCAGATGATCCACCTGCCTTGGCCTCTCGAAGTGTTGGGATTACAGGCATAAGCCACCACACCAGGCCTGGAGAAGCAACTCTTGAGCAGAAGGACTATGGAAAAACCTAAGGCAGTTTTGGTTTTGGAGGAATTTAGGAAGGCAAGATGAGGATACACAAATCATTGCAAGTGCCTATTGCATGAGTATTAATTAGCAGTGCCAATTGCATATTTTAGGTGCTCAATAACATATATTATAGTCCAATATGAACATGCTGTTCATCCTGCATGGAAATGCCAAATAGTTTTCAAAAGCAGTTTGCACTTTTAGATTTTGTGAGCTGTTTTAATTAATTTAGTCTGTTTGTTCTTGCATTGGCAGAACTCAAGTTACTCTGTTTCCTCTACTTCCTTCTACTCCAAAGGTAGCAAAATCAATTAGAAGAAACTTCCTGATTTCTGTAACAGAAATGAAGTCTAGATCCATGTGGAATGGGCTTGAGAGTTACCATCTTAGTGAATCCTCACACGTTATAGTTATGTATTCCTTCAATGTGAGAACCGAGGCGGAGACTACTGAGAGACTCAGGACTACATCTGTGATTTGCAAAATGTTTTCAGATATCATTCAACATTATATTGAATTCTTGTGTAGAAGTAAATATGACAGTTTATCGACGCAGTTTTTGTGTGTGAGGCAAAGGGAAAGGAGTAGTACATCAAAGCTATCCCCATCTACAAGGAATCCTGACATTTCACCAAATCTCTTCTTGCTGCACTTTTTTTTAACCAGTTTTCCTTCTGGCTCTATAGAAAGGTGATGATGAGAAGAAACAACAGCCACAGCAACAACTTCCCTTCTTTATTAAAATAAAACTCAGAACCTCTGTCCCTGACTTTTCAGTGGGGCTGCCATGTCAAAGGAGCTCATGGGCTCAATTAATGCACCCTTTGAAACTATCTCCCTGTTTTAATGGAGGGGAGTGTTCAGTTCTACTGGAAACTGTTGGCCCTGGCAATAGTCCATCTGATACTTTGGAAATGCAATAGTACTCTAAGTGAGAGACTCACAGAGGAAGAGGAAAAGCTAGAGAGAAAGGCTAGAAGCTGTTTGATCAGCTGCCTCTTTCCACCTGAGGTTTTCCTTCCAAAGTGAACCTTGGAGATTTATAGATAAAGTTTCACTTCAAGATAGCCACCACCACCACTACCGCCACATTACCCAATCACTAGGGGCCTTCAACTGTTTTTTTTTTTTCTTTTGGTAGACAGGTGAACAAATTCCTTTTCTTTTTGACTCATTAAAGACAGTATCAAACATTTTCTTAAAGTTCTTGCATAGTAACCTTTTGCCTACACCAATAAAAAGTCTACTAGAAAATTTAAAACGTATCAAAACATGAGTTTTTCAGTACTGATCTCTTATCAAAATGTACTTAACATCAGTTTCACATTATAGTTTGTCTGGAACATCTAATGGGATACTTGGATTTTAATTTCTTTCCTTAGCTTGCGTTTACCAGCGTGTATAAGATTACTGGTGTGTATAAGATTGCGTTTACATCAATCTTATACACACCAGTATGGTAGCGAGCTTCCAGTTATCCCTACTGCACGCAGATTTGGTGAAATCCTCCCTCTGCCAATAGCAGCTTTCAGCTTTCCTGTCTCTGCGTGTGAGCTCTCTCGTGGTTGCCTTCATACCCAGGTTTCCCTGCCCTTTTGCCTTCTATTTCCTTAAGGCTCTGTGAGAGCTCCTGGCTCCCTGAATGCAGAAGGAATTTCTGGATTTTTTTTAAAATTTTTTTTTTCAAATATTTCTCTCCTGGACTTAGGAGGGAAACAATTCTCTGCTCAGCGTGGACTTAGTCCACTCAGCCTATCCTGGGGATCTTTACTTTGCGCTCCCTCTGCAAGTCCCTTTCACCTCTTCCACCTCGTGCAAATGATTCTTCTTGTCATTGACTGTTTCTCTGTACTATTAAAGTTGTCTGTGGTCTGTTCACTAACTTTATGTCCAGGCTGGTTCTCTTCTTGAGTCAAGCCAATCTAGCCTCTGGGACTGGTTTCTCTACCATCTCTGTGGTCTTAAAGGCTGCGACCATCACCAGGATCCTGTTTTTTTCTTATCACTGCCTCTCCAGGAAACACTGAATATAATCAAGACATCTCAAAGGTCTGCACCCCAGGGAATCCTCCACTTAATCATCTTTTTAGCTTCTGTGTCCAATTCATTTTTTGACCTTCATAGCTCAGGTTATCAGCTTCATTAATCACTCCAGTATTCTAATCATTGCCTTATTTGTGTTTTTCTTTTCTTCTTTCTTTCAACAGGAAGAAAATTTAAAATACAGAGGAAAAGACTTTTACATACAGTAATGACAGCATATGCAGCAGTAGGTGTGACTTTCCCAATGGGAAAAATATTTGCAACTTTCAACACATTATATTTCACATTATTGGTGGTACTTTGTAAGCAACTGATCTAATCTGATAACAGAGTAAGTGGTTGGAACTGAATGTAAATCTGGATGCATTTATATGGAGGAAGTAATTAGAACTATATGAGCAAGGAGTTCATTAGTGCAAATATAAAATTTTAAAAAGTGAGTTAATTAGTGTTAAATTATATAATAATTCCTGGCTTAGATAAATTCCATTGTAGTTTATACCACTTTAATGTTTACTGTTATACTATTAATAGGGTGATAAAGTACATTATTCTCATTTAGAGCAAACTTCATAGTGAAAAGTAAATAGACTTTTAAGTCAAACACACCTAGATTTAAAAGTTAGTTCTATTTTTTGCTAGATGTGTGAACGCATATAAGTTAACTTCATTCTTCTCAGTCTCCATTTCTTATGTAATACTAATACCTGTATTGAAGTTGCTCTTGCACCATTTAGATTAAAGTCAATTAAATGATACAACACGTGTACAATGCCCAGGATAGTACCTCATACTTAGTGACATTAAATAAATAGTAGGTACCATATTAAAAGATAACTAATGATTTAAATATGGGTGGGACACCTCTGTGTATATTTGCCAAGACTTTTTGTTTCTCTAATCCCTTACTTTTGAGTAATTTTCAGACTACTGAGTGCTAAGATTCAGACTTGATATTTTTATAGCGTATTAACTAGGTATATTTTCTCTTGGAGGAATTTACTCCTTTCTAAATATGGGTATTGAGTTAGAGTTTAGATACAAATTTTGATTAATAAAATTACTAATAATTTATGCTTTTGTTTAGTAGTTATGAGGGATAATACATGATCAAAGAAAATTTCTTCATCTTCCTGAAAATTGAAGAATTGACAAAATTAAGAGGAAATTTGACCCCTAGTTAAAAGCCTGATATCTCCTTCTAAAGTTCAAATCAATGATTATTTACTAAGTGGGGTGTATTAGTCCATTTTCACACTGCTGATAAAGACATACCCGAGACTGAGTAAATTATAAAGAAAAAGAGGTTTAACGGACTCACAGTTGCATGTGGCTAGGAAGGTCTCACAATCATGGTGGAAGGCAAAAGACACGTCTTACATGGTGGCAGACAAGAGACAGAATGTGAGCCAAGCAAAAGGGGAAACCCCTTATAAAAACAACAGATATTCTGAGACTTATTCACTACCAGGAGAACAGTCTGGAAGAAACTCCTTCCATGATTCAAGTATCCCCCACCAGGGGCCCCTCCCACAACATGTGGGAATTATGGGAGCTATAATTCAAGATGAGGTTTGGGTGGGGACACAGCCAAACCATATAATGGGGGTAAATATACACAAATAATCTGAGTAATTAGGTTCCCAAGTTGAGTGGCAAGATGGTAGAAGAAAAAGAAAGGAAATAAAGTAGTACTTTAAAATGGTAGGTATTAATTAATTTTTCCTTACCTAAATATTTCAAAATGATTGTCTATATTGGAAATATTCTTTAAAAATGTTCCTTTAGATATAAATTTAGTAAAGGAAGAGTCCAAAGTATTTTACCTATCCTTGTAAGTATGTATTCTCCCATTAGCAAAGAACAAGAGATAATTTATGCTGGATGAAGAAGATACATATTTGATTTGCTAAGATTTATGTATTTCTTGGGAGATGAGAAGACTGGTTAAAATTTTATTAGAATGATAAACATACTAAACTCCTTTTTAAAATGGCAGTTATTGCCAGTTTCTATAGCCTAATTTTGTCAGTTACTGTATTTCAGCATAATAGGGTCTTGCTTATGCCACAGAAAAGCATTATACATGAAGCCATGTTATAGCCATTTCCTTCTGGTGCTATACAATAACTGAATCTCTTTGGATGGGATGAATAAAAACTCGCTATTCCAAACTTCACACTGGGGTGGGTTGTGTTATAATGAGACTCTGGTGTGCATGCGATGTTTTTCTTTGTTGACAGTTTTTGAGAAGATCTTGATCTCCTAGTAAGTAAATTTACCAAATCACTCACCCTTTAAAAAATTCAGAATTTATTTCTTGCCTCAGAGGGTAATTTCTGGCCCCAAAGATAATTTTTTTAGAGGATTATTTGAAAGTTAAATTAATTTTCTTCTTTCCTGCCCCATCCCATGCCAATGCAAGAAATAGAGAACTTTTTTTTTTTTTTAATACTTTAAGTTCTAGGGTACATGTGTACAACATGCAGGTTTGTTACATATATATTCATGTGCCATGTTGGTGTGCTGCACCCATTACCTCGTCATTTACATTAGGTGTATCTCCTAATGCTATCCCTCCTCCCACCCTCTCCCCACAATAGGACCCGGTATGTGATGTTCCCCTTCCTGTGTCCAAGTGATCTCATTGTTCAATTCCCACCTATAAGTGAGAATATGCGGTATTTGGTTTTCTGTTCTTGCGATAGTTTGCTGAGAACGATGGTTTCCAGCTGCATCCATGTCCCTACATGAAATAGAGAACTTTAAGGTTTTAGGATTAGTAGTTCCTTATATCTCCTGGAACATGTAATGTATAGTGATGTTGGTACTATCATTTCCATTTTTAAGGAAGGAGGGGAAGGTGAGAACTCAGAAAGATAAACAGGTGGGCAAAGTGTTATCACCCCAACTCATATCTTGTGTTAGTTGCCATAGTAGCTTTTCTTGGACAAGCTATTGCTCAGTGTTTGATGTTGTTAGGTTATTTCATTTAAATTTTATTTGTACCTAAAATAAGCCACAGGGTCATTGTTTTTATTTTTCACTTTATTTTTTTAAAAGAACAAATTATCTATTAATTCTAATGGCTTCTCAGTACATTGTACTCCTCTAAAATTGTTCACATTGCATCAGAATTCTAGTTGCTTCTTTTTTTCTGTCCTAAAACAGTGATGTGAACATGTCAAATGACTTAGTGGTTCTTCTGGCATTAGTAACTGAAAAATTTGAATGCTTATCTGAACTTTATCTGAACTATCTTGAATTTTCTTGGGTCTACAAAATTGGAACTGAAATCTCATGGAAACTGGCTTTCTCCAGAAATTTTTGGTGAGCCAGAAATACTGTGAGAGCAGCCTTTCCCGTGGTGTTTTGGCATTTTTACTTTGGCCCCAGACAGAACCAGGAAGTTCAGAGGTGAATGAGAATGAAAAATAATGAAATGGTAAGAGTGATCTTTTTTTTTTCCTACTTCAGAAAGATTCAATTCAGAATTCTTTTAAGAACATGTTGAGTCAGTCTTAACAACTACAGACCTCATAGTATGTATTAAGAGAGATTTGGGATGCCATGAGTAATTCAGCCCCTCTAAGGTAAAGAAGACGAAAATTAAAAATTACAATTTCCTCTTATGTTTCACACTATGTACTAAAACATCATTTTTTTTGAAACTGCAGATTCTATAAAATTATTGGTCCATTATATTAGCATACATCCCTTGTCTATAGTGATAACATGGCAGATACATTAATGAACTAATATCAACTTTCCTTAGTATCCCTTAATTCAAATTTCTACCACCAGCTAGAGTGCATTTCTATAGATTCTCATATTTGGAGGTTTAGAATCTATCATTAGAGTTTACAAGAGTTTTTAGCATATGGATTGTCACAGATTGTCCTGGAATCCAAGTTTCTATTTGTAAGCCAAATCATCTAGAAGGTATATTAGTTATTTTCCCAGAAGCATCCTGAAGGAGAGGGGCTTTCTTGTTTATTAAGGCGGCAGTTCTCAAATCTTGGTCTACCTATGGCACTTTTAAAAAGAGACATACCGGCCCACCCCCAGTCTACTAAGTCTGAATCAGTGAGGGTGAAGCCTATTGGGCTATATTTTTATTAAGCTCCATTGGTGATTTTGATGTGCAGCAAATTTCTCATCAGGTATCACTGATTTAAATGGTCACTTACATGTCATAAGCTTTTCACCAGGTTGTAAAAGACGATCCAAAATGGCAATTTATGCTTATATAAGCTTTGATTACTTCATCTCATACAATATTCTCTGCAATCCTTCTCAAAAACTGTGTGTAGAGGCTATCACTTTCATCCTCATTTTATGGTGGAAGGGACCAAGACTCAGAGTTTCAATCATTTGCCCAGTTATGAAGCGATAGAGTTGAAACACAAATCCTGCTTTTTTGTCTTGAAGCTCTTGACTTGTGACATATAACACTAATGTACTGCAAGCAGGAAAAGGAACAACATTCATTCCTACTTTAAAAAATGATTTAAAAAGAACTTACAGTGAAGAAAGGTATAACATTATAAACAACAATAACACCGAGTATTTGACAGACACGTATTCCTGTAGTAGTTTGTTCTCGCACTGCTATAAAGAAATATGTGAGACTGGGTAATTTATAAAGAAAAGAGATTTAATTGGCTCATGGTTTCACAGGTTGTATAGGAAACATGGCAGCAGCTGCTTCTGGGAGGCCTCAGGGAGCTTTTACTCATGGTGGAAGGCAAAGTGGGAGTAGGCGTCTTACATGGCAGGAACAGGATGAAGTGAAAAAGCTGGGAGGTGTCACAGGCTTTTAAACAACAAGATCTCACTATATCTCACTCACTCACTGTCATGAGAACAGCACCGAGGGAATGGTGCTAAACTATTCATGAAGGACCCACCCTCGTAATCCAATCACCTCTTACCACACCCCACCTCCAACGTTGGGGATTACAGTTTGACCTGAGATTTGGATGGGAACACAGATTCAAACCATATCAATTTCTAAATGCCTTTATTATCTGGAAAGACGGAAGGGTAATTTGAGGACACTGTCCACAGATAGCTTCTTTCAGATACCTATTCCAATTAGTGGGTGTTCAGTGAATGCTTGGCAACAGACTATTGATGTGAAGTTTTTGTTCTCTTTGCAAACCTTTGCAAATCATAGCAATTAGAGTATTGCCATTGCTGAGAAGTATTCATCTGTCTTGCTAGCCACTCAATTAATTCCATGTTCATTTTTGCATTAGAGGCTTGGAAGACCAAAACTTACAAATATTTACATTACAACATAAATATTTATAAATTATAATAAATAACAAATATAAATATATTATATTCCTGTAGTGCTCTAAAAATCCAAAGTTTATGAGCATCTGAAGATTTTCAAACGTTTTGATGAAATTAATGCCCCCCAAAGAGTCTTACTTCATTGTTTTTGCTGGCCATATTTTAAAAGCCATTCCCTTCCAGTGATCTAAAGGACTGGACTTTGAATAAATGATGGCCTTTGGGTCAGTCTGTCCACTCTGTGATTTGTACAGGATTGGCATCTATTGCCCTGGACTTCATCTCAGACATTCATTTGGAATGCAGTCACATAGGATAGGGCAGGGGCAGGGAGCACGCCGGGGCAGGGAAGGATGATTTTCAAGCTGAAAGATAGCCCCCTGAAAAAGTCAATCCTGAGAGGAAAAAAGTAAGTAAGATTTGGCTGTGATTAAAGTAGAAGTGTGTAAGGTTACTGAAAAACACCAAAGTGTATAATGGTTTCAACAAACTGCCCTTAGGCGGGTTTAGCGAGTGCAGTTGGCATTCATACAAAAGATAACCTAACCTGACACTAACCCTGCCAGTAGTTCAGGGATAATATTTTCACTAGGATGAACTGCTCTTGAACTGTTTCTGTAATTTATTTGGTGCAAACAGGCTTTCCTTCAACATCAGACATGCATGTCTTATGGCCACCCATTTGTTTATTGTAAAAACATATTTATTATAGCCAATACAAGCAAAACCCTCCTTTCCAGTGGTGTTTTAATTCCCCTGAAGCCTTCTCATACTGTGTACCACAGCCCTGATGATGAAGTATACGCAAGCTTGTTCCAAACCATGTCCCATGTTTTCTTTGGCCTTACCTTCAAAAATCTATTGCTAAAGAGCAACTCCTAGTGTTTTATGACCTTTTTACCATGATGGTGCTTATCCTTTGGACTTGAAATGATTTTCTTTCTCTTGATGAAAATGTCAAGTGTGCCTGAGAACCTGGCCAGAAAGTGGACACTGGGTAACACAGTGAGAAGGGAGAACAGCTGCCTGGATACAATAGAATAAGTATGTTTCAGAGAATCACAGGAGTATAGTAAAGTAAGGAATATAAAGTAAGGAGTATAAAGTAAGGAGTAAGTAAGGAGTATAAAGTAAGGAGGATAAAGTAAGGAGCATGTTTTAGAAAATCACAGGAGTATAGTAAAGTAAGGAGTATAGGAGTATCAGTTGGTAGAATCTATGTGAAGAAACACAATGTATAATCAGTTTCATCATCACTGTTACTAATATTTATCCTCCATGAAGTCATAAATACTTAGCCTTTGGACTGATCCTGAAAGTAAAGGAGACTTTGGATGGTTCTAGAGATTATGGTCCCTATGGACACTAATTCATTCCCAAAATATTTTCTTGAGTAGCTGCTATGCACCAGGCAGTAAACGAGAAAGAAAAAAAAGTTTAATTTTCTTCACCAAATCCGCTTATTTGTTTTCCATCTGTGACTACCCAATCCCCATTTTGTATTAGCGAAACAACTAGTTTTGGGTTCATTCCAAGTCTTTTGGATGCCAACCAGCTTTTTGGATGCCAAAAGAGTCCAAAGACCTGATGAGCATTTTAGATCTCATTTATGATCATGGTAAGAAAAGGAAATGAGGAATGATTCATCTGTTCATCTGGCCAAGGAATATCTTAGAGTTGAAGTGATTCTACAGAAGAATTAACACTAGATTGTTGCTAGCACAGATGACACCTTTTTGTAAATGGGGAAAAAGTGCCCCTTCCTCATGACTTTATTTCAGTAGAGAATATTGCCATAATAAATATGCAAATCCATGACATCTATGATGTGAATGTCATTCTTAGATATTCTTCCTTGTACAGTGTATAGCCATGTGCAGTCACTCTATAAGGCAACTTTATCAGGCAGTTTGGAGGGAATGTAAACAAATTGGGGCAATACATTAATATTAATATGTATTCTCCTAACAAGGAACATTTGCTGATAGTATTCTGTCACAAACCATTTCCAATAAATCTCTCCTTTTATACGGTTCTCTCCCAAGCACATATCTAGCTGGGTGCTTGGGTTTATCTCTAGTATTTAAACAAAAGCTATTTTTACTACCCTTCATCACTAATCACCCTTTCCTCTCTTTGTAAATTTCCCTACAATTTTTTCTCAGTTGAATGTTCTGCTTCTCTGATTAGTCTAATTTTATTTTGCTTTGCAATTCTAAAGCTCTCTTAATCAAAATCAAGTGGATGAGAAAGTCCATGAATTACCTGCCCATAAGGCACTAAATCACTGAACTACATATCTAAACAATGTTTGTGTCATGGGAATCTAGAGTCACAAAATCTCAAACTAAAAAAGTAAAAGTTTATTTCCCTGCTTATATTCTGAATGTACTTTCTATTACATTTGCCACATGTTTACAAGGCAGAAAGAAAGTGAATGCAAAGTAAATTAGTGAGGCCCCATCTCCTTTCCTAGCTTCAACATCTAGTAACAAGAAAACCTCCATATCTAAAATTTTAGATTGCTTTTATACCAGGCAACCACCTCATGGATTTTGGGAAGATAAAACTGAGTTTGTTTCTTAGAATTTGGTTAATTTCTAAGAACACGTTTTATATAATAAGACCATGTTTATTCCAACCCAAGACCTATCTGGAATACTCTAATGCATGCAGTGTTACTTACTAAACACATGAATCGTTCAATTATCTGGAGACATTTGTATAGTATTCCATAGTACCTATCAGTTAACATAGTCATTTGGGGAAAATTGAGGAACAAAACTAGCAATGGTTCTCATAAAATTTTATCCATGGAAGTTTGGATTTGGAAAGTCTGGCTTGTTTATCTATTAACCATTAACTGGTTAGTTCTGTAATATCATGAGACCAATTGCCATCCTTCACTTCTTTGTTTTCTATCTTTTCATTAGTCCCCATTGATTTCTATTTTAAAAATCATACTTTAGTCTGTAATATGGCTATTCCAACCCATATCGTAGGATACTGCTACTTATCAAAGGCTATTATACATTAAATATATCTGTCCTCAATTATTTGGACAAAATAAATGTATGTATGTGTACAGTAGGGATTAGGAGACGCACTCCAAAAACCCTAAGAGCATCCATAAAAGAAGCTTAAGGGCTGCAAGGGGTTAAGACAAGGAACCCAGCAGGAGAGACTCATGGTATTGTGTTCTCATTTCAATCAGAAGAATTTTTCTTTTACGTGTCTAATAACTTGGATTTACTTATGAGATTTCTATTAAGAAAAGATTCAACAACTTCCATGAATTTAAAAGCCATTTGCTTAGGAAATGCTTTGGTATATAATCCTTAAGTTATTACCGTATAGCTTCCTTATTCTAACCTTTGCCTCCACCTAAATTCTTACCTCTTCAAGGCAGGCATTGTGTCATAATCAACTCTTCAGCTGGAGCAATGAGTCTTAAACAAGTGCACAATAAAATTGTTAAAATAATTCTATAATTGGCCGGGCGCGGTGGCTCAAGCCTGTAATCCCAGCACTTTGGGAGGCCGAGACGGGCGGATCACGAGGTCAGGAGATCGAGACCATCCTGGCTAACCCGGTGAAACCCCGGCTCTACTAAAAAATACAAAAAACTAGCCGGGCGAGGTGGCGGGCGCCTGTAGTCCCAGCTACTCGGGAGGCTGAGGCAGGAGAATGGCGTGAACCCGGGAGGCGGAGTTTGCAGTGAGCTGAGATCCGGCCACTGCACTCCAGCCTGGGCGACAGAGCGAGACTCTGTCTCAAGAAAAAAAAAAAGATTCCATAATTGTATTTATATACACTGAAAATAAACCAACTGTCACATTTTAAATACAGTTTCTAGGGATATTAGTTAGATTTAGACTAAGAGTGGCCTGAAAAGAATAAGGAAATCATAATTGTAAAATAGATAATTCTCAAAGAACAATGATTTTAAAATGCTTTAGTGGACACTGGAGAAAGGACACCCTATTCAATAAATGGTGCTGGGAAAATTGGATAGCCATATGCAGAAGAATGAAACTAAACACTTATCTCTCTCACCATATACAAAAAATTAACTTAAGAAGGATTAAAGACTTAAATGTAAGACTGGAAACTGTAAAAATTCTAGAAGAAAATCTGGTAAAAACTCTTGTGGACACTGGACTAGAGAAAGTAATTCATGATGAAGACCCCAAAGCAATAGCGACAAAAATAATAGACAAATGGGACCTAGTTAAACAAAAAAGTTTCTGCACAGCAAAGGAAATAATCAACAGAATAAACGACCTACAGAATTGGAAAAATATATTCAAACTATACATCTGACAGAACTAATAACCAGACTCCACAAGGAACTCAACTCCACAAGAAAAAAAGCAAACAACCCCGTTAAAAACTGGGCAAAGGACATGAACAGACATTTCTCGAAAGAGGAAATACAAGCAGCCAACAAACACATGAAAAAAATGCTCAACATCACTAATCATCAGAGAAGTGCAAATCAAAACCACAATGAGATATCATATTCCACCAGTCAGAAAGGCTGTTATTAAAAAGTCAAAAAGCAACAGATGTTGGCCTGGATGCAGAGGAAAAAGAACACTTATACACTGTTAGTGGGAATATAAATTAGTTAAATCTCTATGGAAAACAGTGTGATTTCTCAATGAACTAAAAATAGAACTATCATTGGACCTAGCAATCCCACTATTGGGTATCTAGCCAAAGGAAAATAAATCATATGTAAAACAGACACCTGCACCCATGTTCATCACAGCACTGTCCACAAGAGCAAAGTTATGGAATCAACTTAAGTGTCCATCAGTGGTTGACTGGATAAAGAAAATGTGGCACCTAATACACCATGAACTCAGCAATAAAAAAATAAAATAAAATCATATCCTTTGCAGCAACAAGAATGGAGCTAGAGGCCGTTATCCTAAGTGGACACAGAAACAGAAAACCAAATACTGCATGTTTTCACTTGTAATTGGGAGCTAAACAGTGGGTACACATGGACATAATGATGGAAATAATAGACACTGGGGACTCTGAAAGAGAGGAGGATGGGAGGTGGTCGAGGATTGAAAAACTAGCTATCGGGTACAATGTTCACTATTTGGGTGATGGGTGCACTACAAGCCCAGTCCCCGCCAGCATGCAATATACCCATGTAACAAACATGTATGTGTACTCCTTGAATCTAAAATAAAATAAAATTTTAAAAATAAAAAATGAAAAGATTTAATGAATGCCTGGAATGGCTCCACGGCACTGTCTTAAAGTGGCATTTCATGTTCTGAAACGTTTGATGACTCTAACGGCAGCTATATTTCATCTCTGTGGGTGAGAGTGAAAAAGTAGTTTTGGGATGTGTATTTATCTGTACATGTACAGTCTGAGTCCAAATGTGTTGTTATCAGACTCTTTTGTGGTATTCCTGTGACCTGGGCCAAGTTACTATGTACAAAAACAAACCACATTGGTTTCCAGTTGCCCTCAAAAATCAGAGAAAGGTGAGAGGGAATTGGTGCAGCTGTGGCAACAACCTTATTACAACCTTTTTGTGAGAGAATAAGGATATCTAATGAAAAAATACCTGGGAAATTTGAGTACAAAATAATTAGAAGCTATGAATATCTGGGTATGGGATTTTTCATTTAGTAGGAAATGTTTAGTTGGAAACTTTCCATGTGTGTATTTGTTGATTAGTTGTTTTTTCTTCAAAATTTGGATATAAATTTAAATCTCTCATTTTTACTAGTTTAACTGGAATTATTGAGTTCTAGCTTTAATGTTACCTTGGGTCAACTTGCTTTAATCATCTGGGGACCTAGCATTCAATCCTTTCCAGCACAGATTACTTGATGGAGAATATCTAAGTGTTCTTGGGAAGCATTAATCACACCCCCATTGCCTCCCATGAAAAATTTGCCAGAAGCCCAAACCAATATTTAGACTATTGACATTAATTCTGTCCCTCTCCCTCTCTAAGGTGGTGTAGTATAACTTTTAAGATCAAGTTTTTATACAAGCAAAAACATTTTCAGATTTCCAATAATTTTATCTTTCATTTTATGCCAAAGATATAAATTTACATCCAGCATTTGCTACAATCACATGGCCCTCCACAGCTACCCAAGCAAGCAGCCAGCAGAAACAGGAAGTTTAATAAAACCCTATACTTCTATAAAATGTAAGCTGACATGTGTCGTGAACCTGGACCTCCCCCTACAAAACTGATAAACATTTTCTTTTTAAAAGTTGCCTATTATCCTAAGTATATTTAATTCCTTAAATGACTAAGGGAAACGACACTTCCAACAGTTGCAGTCTTTAATATGAAAATGTATGTGGTATTTTTTTCACATTAGCTGATATGCTATTTCAAAATAATACCTTTTTATATCAGCTTACCAATTTCAAATAGAGCATAACTTCTATATAATGATCTTTATAGTAATGTGCATATATTGGAATGAACTGACATTTTATCTGTACATTACACATTATCATGTTTTTGCTTGTCAGAGAAAAAATCTTTTCACAGTTTTCATTGTGATATTTTATTGAACATATAAATATAAAATTTTCTTAACTATAATTCTATATTAAGAAGTGATCATTTAGAAAACTAATATGATCCTGAAATATGTGCCAGAGGTTGTAGGCAAGGCTCTAAGCTGCTCTTTATGTTTTGTAAAGACTATGCCCTTACTTCTAAAATTTAATTGAGCAGGATTGAAAATAAGTTGTAGATAGTCATAAAGAAATAAATGTAACTAAAAAGTTAGAAATGAGAGCAGTGAAGAAATTAAGAGAGTATTTAAAGTCATTGATCATAGAGGTCATTGTTAAAACTTGAATACATGATTTGCAGTTTTAAAATAGGTGTAATCAAGATGTTTTTTTTTTTTCTCTCCTCTTAGAAATAACCCAAATCAATAAGAACAAGGAGTAAATATCTAAACCTAGAACTTAGTTCTATGATAGGAAGAGGGCCTTCTAACTCTGAATCCTAACAAAGGAAGAAGGTTGCCAGATATTCTGAAGTAAAACAGGGACACAGGCAGATGCTGAGAGAAGACTCCAGAGGCTACAAATCTCATTCAAGCCTGGCAAAGCCCAACTCTTCTTTATCTGGGTCAATATTACTTATGCTAGAAGTATGGTCTAATAGCAAGAGCTTCCCTAGACCGAGTTTGGTAAAAAGAAGAAAGGGAAGGTAGGGCTGAATGAGCAAATACAAACACAAAAATAAGTCATATCACCAGGAAGCAGTCTACTGGTGCAACAGGTTGGAGGGGAAAGCAGGCATTGTGAGAAGCCCTGAAATATCAACTTCTGTTAGCTAGGGAGAAGTAACCCTGTACTCACAAACTAGTATCCCAAGGAGAATTCCTGCCAGTCTAGAATATAGCCCTCACCTCCCTCACAGTATCACCCTATAAAGAGCTACTTCAGGAAGAAGTAACTTCATTCAAATAGGAGGTGATTCTTTAAAAGAACTTACACAGAACTATCCAAATATAATATAAGGAAAAAAAAGAATGGCAGGTAATAAACCCTCACCAGATAAATATTTCTACAGAGTTCTTCAAAAACTGTAAACAAGTTATTTACTATGAAATTTTAAATGTTAAGAAGTTAATGCTTCTATAAAACAGGAATTCTAAGCATAGACATGAGAATTAGAAAAATAGGGTAAGGCAACAGAATCCCATGAAAATTGGACAGGCAATCTCAAAAGAAGTGAAAGAGAAAAATAAAACCATCATAAAGATAAAGGCCATGTTTGAAGCAGCACACAGAAGAGACATGCTAAAAACACAATAAGAAATATGGAATATTGTAAAGGGAGCAAAATAGAATAGAAAGTTCAAAGGAGATTAAAAAATTAAAAAGGAAATGATAGATGTGGAAAACAGATATGAAAGATCGAATATACAGAATATCTAACTTAAAAAGAATGTTGCCCCCAAGAACATAAATTGTGAAAGAAGAAAAATATTTAAAGATATAATTAAAGAAAAGTTTATAGCAATATAAGTAGCCTCAGATGTATCGATTAAAGGAGTGCACATATCAGGGCCTTAAAAAAATAACTTAAAACAATGAACACAGAGACATATCATAGTAAGGTTTCTGAGCTTTAAAAATAAAGAAAAAAAATCATTTGGGCTTCCATTCAAAAACATAATAAGTTTATATAAAGAGTGAATACTAGAAAAGAAAAAAGAAATACTTTCAAATATATTTTTAAAAAGTATAAACTAAGAATTTAATGCCTATCCAAATTTATTTATTAATGGGAGAAAATTCTCTGGAAGAAAATTTTTAGTCAACCAAGAACTAAATGGAGAGAGGGAATAAAAGTACTGAAATGGTACATTGGATACATTTAACTGCCAAACCCAAACTTAGAAAATACAAGAGAGAGTATATTTGTCAGTATAGATTTAAATATTTAAAACACTGAAAATGTAACAAACCAGCAACTAACAGAAAAGACAAGCTTAAACTTGTTAAAAGACAAATGACTAAGGAAAACATGCTCAGTCTCACTCATAAGAAAATAAATGAAAAATCAGTGATATTCCTTTTTTTTACTTATCAGATTAACAAAGATCAAAGAGTTTGAAGTTATGCAATTGGTGAGAAAGTGTGGGACATATAAACTTTTATACACTGCTTTTGGGAGTATAACTTAATGTCTATGGAAAACAATTGTGAAATATCTATAAAATAGGAAGTGCCTATAATCTTTGGCCTACCAATTCATTGTTAGGAAATTGTTCTACAAAAATACTCCAGTGTTTGCAAACTACTGATGTCCAAGGGTATTTATTTCAGTGTTGTTGGTAATAGCAAAATATTGAAAATAACCCAAATGCACATCTTTATGGGACTAATTAAATAAATGTTATAACATATACAATGAAATACTATGCAGTCATTAAACATAATGAGGCAGCTCTGTATGTAATGTTATGAAGCAATGTCCAAAAATATTAAGCAAAGTCTGTATAGAACGGGTCAAAAAGTACATGGCAATGGTACATAAAAAATGATAAGAGACAAAAAGACATAGAAAGTATCAAACACAGGATAGACACTCTGTGAAAAAGAAATTCAATAGAATGAAAACGACAGAAGATATGGGCCTGCTGGAATCCCAGATTGAAAGCCCATTCCAGGAGTTGGCATAGTTTAGGAGTTGAATGTGTCCTTGGTGTAAGATTGCCTGGGGTCAAATCTTAGTGTGTCTGTACATTAGCTGTATGATCTGAGACAAGTCTCATAGCTTCTTAATGATACGAGGTAAAGATATTGTGAAAGATACAGCATGCAAATATTAAACAAAAGAGAGGTGCTATATTAATATTAGTATCAGACTAGATAGAATTTATAGCAAAAGGTACTAATAGAAATGAAGACTTACGTCACATAATAATGAAAGTAATGATCCATGAAGAATGTATGTTATGAACTTCTATATAGTTAACAACATAATTTAAAATGATATTCTATAGAAAAAATATAAAAGGGTTAGAGATGCTTCAGCTGAAAAAAATTATGTAGCTCTATACCCCCAAAATAAAAATATACATTCTTTTCAAGTACATATGAAATACTAATTTTGAAAAATTGATCATGTTCTAGGTCACCTAGAACATCTCAATAAATTATAAGACATTAGTGTTATATAGACCACATTCTGTGACCACAATGCTAACTGTGGTTTTTGCCATTACTCTCAAAAGCAAAAACCAGGTTTGTCAAAGATCAGATGGCTGTAGATGTGTGGTATTATTTCTGAGGACTCTGTTCTGTTCCATTGGTCTATATCTCTGTTTTGGTACCAGTACCATGCTGTTTTGGTTACTGTAGCCTTGTAGTATAGTTTGAAGTCAGGTAGCGTGATGCCTCCAGCTTTGTTCTTTTGGCTTAGGATTGTCTTGGAGATGTGGGCTCTTTTTTGGTTCCATATGAACTTTAAAGCAGTTTTTTCCAATTCTGTGAAGAAACTCATTGGTAGCTTAATGGGGATGGCATTGAATCTATAAATTACCTTGGGCACTATGGCCATTTTCACGATATTGATTCTTCCTATCCATGAGCATGGTATGTTCTTCCATTTGTTTGTGTCCTCTTTTATTTCACTGAGCAGTGGTTTGTAGTTCTCCTTGAAGAGGTCCTTTACATCCCTTGTGAGTTGGATTCCTAGATATTTTATTCTCTTTGAAGCAATTGTGAATGGAAGTTCATTCCTGATTTGGCTCTCTGTTTGTCTGTTACTGGTGTATAAGAATGCTTGTGATTTTTGCACATTAATTTTGTATCCTGAGACTTTGCTGAAGTTGCTTATCAGCTTAAGGAGATTTTGGGCTGAGACAATGGGATTTTCTAAATATGCAATCATGTCATCTGCTAAGAGGGACAATTTGACTTCTTTTCCTAACTGAATACTCTTGATTTCTTTCTCTTGCCTGATATAATACCACACATCTACAGCCATCTGATCTTTGACAAACCTGAGAGAAACAAGAAATGGGGAAAGGATTCCCTATTTAATAAATGGTGCTGGGAAAATTGGCTAGCCATAAGTAGAAAGCTGAAACTGGATCCTTTCCTTACTCCTTACACGAAAATTAATTCAAGATGGATTAGAGACTTAAATGTTAGACCTAATACCATATAAAAACCCTAGAGGAAAACCTAGGTAGTACCATTCAGGACATAGGCATGGGCAAAGACTTCATGTCTAAAACACCAAAAACAATGGTAGCAAAAGCCAGAATTGACAAATGGGATCTAATTAAACTAAAGAGCTTCTGCACAGCAAAAGAAACTACCATCAGAGTGAACAGGCAACATACAGAATGGGAGAAAATTTTTGTAATCTACTCATCCGACAAAGGGCTAATATCCAGAATCTACAAAGAACTCAAACAAATTTACAAGAAAAAAACAAACAACCCCATCAAAAAGTGGGCAAAGGATATGAACAGACATTTCTCAAAAGAAGACATTCATACAGCCAACAGACACATGAAAAAATGCTCATCATCACTGGCCATCAGAGAAATGCAAATCAAAACCACAATGAGATACCATCTCACACCAGTTAGAATGGTGATCATTAAAAAGTCAGGAAACAACGTGCTGGAGAGGATGTGGAGAAATAGGAACACTTTTACACTGTTGGTGGGATTGTCAACTAGTTCAACCATTATGGAAAACAGTATGGCGATTCCTCAAGGATCTAGAACTAGATGTACCATACGACCCAGCCATCCCATTACTGGGTGTATACCCAAAGGGTTAGAAATCATGCTGCTGTAAAGACACATGCATACGTATGTTTATTGTGGCACTATTCACAATAGCAAAGACTTGGAATCAACCCAAATGTCCATCAGTGACAGACTGGATTAAGAAAATGTGGCACATATACACCATGGAATACTATGCAGCCATAAAAAAGGATGAGTTTGTGTCCTTTGTAGGGACATGGATGCAGCTGGAAACCATCATTCTTAGCAAACTATCACAAGAACAGAAAACCAAACACCGCATGTTCTCACTCATAGGTGGGAACTGAACAATGAGATCACTTGGACTCGGGAAGGGGAACATCACACACCGGGGCCTATCATGGGGAGGGGGGAGGGGGGAGGGATTGCATTGGGAGTTATACCTGATGTAAATGACGAGTTGATGGGTGCTGATGATTTGATGGGTGCAGCACAGCAACATGGCACAAGTATACATATGTAACATACCTGCACGTTATGCACATGTACCATAGAACTTAAAGTATAATAATAATACTAAATAAATAAATAAAAGCAAAAACTGCAATTACCTTTGCACCAACCTAATAAAGAAGAAATCAACATTGAATAGTAGTTTTAAAGAATCCACATATGTTTGGATTTTATAACATATTTTGTGCTTTAGGAAAATATTTAATTATCAATAACAATGAAAATAATACTGAGGGATACAGCAAAGTACATGATGGCAAAAATAGAACCCTTAACAGAATTAATGTAAATACTTAAATCAGTTAAGTGTTAAACTCAGAAAGTTAGAAAAATAATAACAAAGAAAACAAAAACATATATCTACTCTAAGGAAATAACAAAGAACATAAATTAATAAGTAGAAAATAAACAATAGAAATAATAAAGCTAAAAGCTGGAGCTTTGATGAAAAGTTTCTGAAAATAAAAATCACAAGTAATTGGTAATAAAAAGAAACAAATATCGATGTTACAGATATTACAAATAATAGGAACATACTGTGCCAATTGAAAATTTAGATGAAATGATAATTTCCTAGGAAAATAGAAGTTACCAAAATTGACTGGAGAAAAAACAGAAAACTTTAATAAACCAATAACTATCAAATAAATTAAATTGTTAGGAGTCTCTTTCCCAAAAACAGTAAGCCAAGACAGCCTACATGTGTGTTTTAACAAACTTTCTAAGACAAAAATCCGCTGTTTTATAAAAATTATATTTAAGATTTTTTAAAAAGAAGAAAAGTGGCCAGGTGTGGTGGCTCATGCCTGTAATCCCAGCACTTTGGGAGGCTGAGGCAGGCAGGTCACATGAAGTCAGGAGTTCGAAATCAGCCTGACCAACATGGGGAAACCCCGTCTCTACTAAAAATACAAAATTAACCAGGCTTGGTGGCTAATTCCTGTAATCCCAGCTACTTGGGAGGCTGAGGCAGGAGAATCACTCGAACCTGGGCAGCGGAGTTTGAACTCTGTCTCAAAAAAAAAGAAGAAGAAGAAGAAGAAAAGCTGGTTGGCTTAATTTGTGAGGTTAATATGCTGTTGACACTCAAACTAGGCAAAGACACTCTAAAAAGAAAACTGTAGCATAATTCTCATGTGAATATAAAATCAAAAATTTGAAATAAAATACTAACAAATTGAGTTCATTCATGTATTAAAAATATACATCATATTCTAGTAGTATTTGTTCTAAGAATGTAAAGCTGTTTTAGTGTCAGAAAGTCTATCAACTGTATTAGCACATAATCAAATCATAGATGCAGGAAAATGCAGAAAAAGGTAATAAAATTGACACATTGATTTATTTAACAAACACTGATTTAGTACCTACTATGTGTTAGGCATTACCTAGGGCATTGGGGATATAACATCTAAATAAATGGAAAAATTGTCTACCTCATGGACTTAGCATTTAAGTGGGTGAATCAGAAAATAATCAAATAAACAGAAAAACTGTATAATGTCATGAGGCAATAACTGCTCCAAAGAGCAACAAAGCCAAGTAATAAGATAGAATGTGATGAAGCATGCTACTTTGAGCAGACATCTGGCTGAAGTGAGGGAGTGAGACACACATATTTTCAGTGAGAGAGCACATCAGGCAGAGAGAAATGCGAGTGCAAAAACGAAAAGACAAGATTTTGCTTGGATCTAGAATCAAGGAAGAACATTTAGAAGCCTGCCTGACAGGCATGAGGAGCAATGATGTAGATGGGAGGGTTGAGCCAGAGAAAAAAGCTGAGATGGGAGAGATTGCTAGAACTCAGATCATGTGGGATTTTGTATCCCAAAGTAAGGACTTTGGATTTTATTCTAAATGTGATGGGAAAACTTTGGAGGGTTTTCAGAAGAGGAGTGACATGATTTGGTTTGTGTATGTGTTGCTTTTGTTGGTTTGTTTGGTCTCGTTCTATTGCCCAGGCTGGACTGCAGTGACTCAGTCTCGGATCACTGAAGCCTCGACTTCCTGGGCTTAAGCATCCTCCCACCTCAGCCTTCTGAGTAGCTGGGACTACAGGTGCACGCCATCACACCAGGCTAATTTTACTTACTTTTTGTAGAGATGATGACTCACTATATTGCCCAGGCTGGTCCTGAACTCCTGGGCTCAAGCTATCCTCCCCCATCAGCTGCCCAAATGTTGGGTTTAAAGGTGTGAGCCACTGTGCCCTTCCTGATTTGTCTTTTAAATAACCTCTCTGGCTATCATATAGATAAAAATCTATACTAGGGTGAATATAATTGAAATGAATCCCATGGAAATGAGACTAGGTAAGAGGGAATGGCAGTATCTCAGATGAAATTACTTGGTAGCTTGTACTGGGGTGGTTGCAGTGGTAAACATGATTGAATTGATTTGTGGATATGATATGTTTGCAAATATATTAGTTAGGGCTCTCCAGAGAAAGAGAACCAATGAGAGAGAGAGAGAGATAGGTTTATTATATGGAATTGGCTCATGTGATTATGGAGCCTGACAAGTCCCAAGATCTGCAGTTGGCAAACTGGAGACCCAGGAAAAATGATGGTATAATTCCAGTCTGAAGGCTGCTAGTTTAAGACCTGGGAAGATCCGATGTTTTAATTTGAGTCCGAAGGCAGAAAAACACTGATGTTCCAGTTTGAAAGCAGTCAGGCAGGAGGAGTGACCTCTTACTTGCAGAGGATTAGCCTTTTTGTTCTATTTGGGCCTTCGATTGATGAGATGGGGCCCATGCACACTCGTGAGGGCAATCAGCTTTACTCAATCTACTAATCCAAATATATCAGTTGCATCCAGAAACACCCGCATAGACACACCCAGGATAACTCATTTTATGAGGCCAGCATCATCCTGATACCAAAGCCTGGCAGAGACCCAACAACAAAAAAAGAGAATTTTAGACCAATATCCCTGATGAACATCGATGCAAAAATCCTCAATAAAATACTGGCAAACCAAATCCAGCAGCACATCAAAAAGCTTATCCACCATGATCGAGAGGGCTTCATTCCTGGGTTGCAAGGCTGGTTCAACACACCCAAATAAATAAACATAATCCAGCATATAAACAGCACCAAAGACAAAAAAAAAAAAAAAAAACACACACACACACACACAAAACACATGATTATCTCAATAGATGCAGAAAAGGCCTTTGACAAAATTCAACAGCCCTTCATGCTGAAAACTCTCAATAAATTAGGTATTGATGGGGCGTATCTCAAAATAATGAGAGCTATTTATGACAAACCCACAGCCAATATCATACTGAATGGGCAAAAACTGGAAACACTCCCTTTGAAAACTGGCACAAGACAGGGATGCCCTCTCTCACCACTCCTGTTCAACATAATGTTGGAAGTTCTGGCCAGGACAATCAGGCAGGAGAAAGAAAGAAAGGATATACAGTTAGGAAAAGAAGAAGTCAAATTGTCCCTGTTTGCAGATGACATGATTGCATATTTAGAAAATCTCATCGTCTCAGCCCAAAATCTCCTTAAGCTGATAAGCAACTTCAGCAAAGTCTCAGGATACAAAATCAATGTTAAAAAATCACAAGCATTCGTATACATCAATAACAGGCAAACAGAGAGCCAAATCATGAGTGAACTCTCATTCACAACTGCTTCAAAGAGAATAAAATACCTGGGAATCCAACTTACAAGGGATGTGAAGGACCTCTTCAAGGAGAACTACAAACCACTGCTCAGTGAAATAGAAGAGGACACAAACAAATGGAAGAACATTCCATGCTCATGGATAGGAAGAATCAATATTGTGAAAATGGCCATACTGCCCAAGGTAATTTATAGATTCAATGCCATCCCCATTAAGCTACCAATGAGTTTCTTCACAGAATTGGAAAAAACTGCTTTAAAGTTCATATGGAACCAAAAAAGAGCCCACATTGCCAAGACAATCCTAAGCCAAAAGAACAAAGCCGGAGGCATCACGTTGCCTGGCTTCAAACTATAATGCAAGGCTACAATAACTAAAACAGCATGGTACTGGTACCAAAACAGAGATATAGATCAATGGAACAGAACAGAGCTCTCAGAAATAATACCACACATCTACAACCATCTGATCTTTGACAAACCTGAGAAAAACAAGAAATGATGAAAGGATTCCCTATTTAATAAATGGTTCTGGGAAAACTAGCTAGCCATATGTAGAAAGCTGAAACTGGATCCCTTCCTTACACCTTATACAAAAATTAATTCAAGATGGATTAAAGACTTAAATGTCAGACCTAAAACCATAAAAATCCCTAGAAGAAAACCTAGGCAATACCATTCAGGACATGGGCATGGGCATGGGCATGGGCAAGGACTTCATGTCTAAAACACCAAAAGCAATGGCAACAAAAGTCAAAATTGAGAAATGGGATCTAATTAAACTAAAGAGCTTCTGCACAGCAAAAGAAACTACCATCAGAGTGAACAGGCAACCTACAGAATGGGAGAAAAATTTTGCAATCTACTCATCTGACAAAGGGCTAATATCCAGAATCTACAAAGAACTTAAACAAATTTACAAGAAAAAAATCAAACAACCCCATCAAAAAGTAGGTGAAGGATATGAACAGACATTTCTCAAAAGAAAACATTTATGCAGCCAACAGACACATGAAAAAATGCTCATCATCACTGGTCATCAGAGAAATGCAAATCACAACCACAATGAAATACCATATCACACCAGTTAGAATGATGATCATTAAAAAGTCAGGAATCAACCGGTGCTGGAGAGGATGTGGAGAAATAGGAACACTTTTACATTGTTGGTGGGACTGTAAACTAGTTCAACCATTGTGGAAGACAGTGTGATGATTCCTCAAGGATCTAGAACTAGAAATACCATTTGACCCAGCCATCCCATTACTGGTTATATACCCAAAGGATTATAAATCATGCTGCTATAAAGACACATGCACATGTATGTTTATTGCAGCACTATTCACAATAGCAAAGACTTGGAACGGACCCAAATGTCCATCAGTGATAGAGTGGATTAAGAAAATGTGGCACATGTACACCATGGAATACTATGCAGCCGTAAAAAAGGATGAGTTCATGTCCTTTGTAGGGACATGGATGAAGCTGGAAAACATCATTCTGAGCAAAGTATCACAAGGACAGAAAACCAAACACCGCATGTTCTCACTCATAGGTGGGAATTGAACAATGAGAACACTTGGACACAGGAAGGGGAACACCACACACTGGGGCCTGTCATGGGGTAGGGGGAGGGAGGAGGGATAGCATTAGGAGATATACCTAATGTAAATGACGAGTTAATGGCTGCAGCACACCAACATGGCACATGTATACATATGTAACAAACCTGCACGTTGTACACATGTACCCTAGAACTTAAAGTATAATTTTTAAAAATGAAAAAAAAAAGAAAATCCAGAAACAGATACTTGCATATGTGTAAACTTGAAATATGACCAACATGGCACTATAAGTCTGTGAGGAGAGGCAGGACTAGTCAATAAATGGTACTAGGACAATTGCTTAACTATATGGAAAAAATAAAATAAAATTGGATCCCATTCTCACATCATATATAAAAATAAATTCCAGATGGATTAAAGATCTAAATGTTAAAACAGCTTTTGGTGAAAATAAAAAGTATATGGACTATCTTCATAACATTTATATGCAGAAAAATTTGTTAGACAAGACACAAAAAGTAGAGCAAAAGGTTGGAAAATTTGATGACACCAAGATTTTCTTTTAAACTCTTGCATTCAACAAAGACACAAAACATAAACTGAAAAAATAAACCATATCCTTTGAAAAGAGATTCATAACCCACATAAATGCTAAAGAATGAGCAAAATGTGAACAGGCAATTCAAGAGATAAGTAAATGAATAATAAACATATGGAAAGATCCTCACCCTACTAATAATTAGGAAGACGAAAAACTAACAGTTAGACATCATCCCAACTTGGCAAAATTTAAATTATAACAGTATCAAGAGTTGTTATGGTTTTAGAATAACAATAGCTCTCATATACTGCTAGTAAGCACATGAATTTGTACCACTACTTTGGAGAGCAATTTGAAATATCATAAAGTTGATGATGTTCATACTCTCCAACTTAGTAATTCTACTTCTAGATTTATAACTTTAGGAAAAGTTCATATGTGCAGAAGGAAATTGGTGTAACAATGTTTATTGCTGCATGGTTTCTAATGAAAAATATTTAAAAACAGAAATGCCATTTAATAGGAGTATAGATTTGGAAATTGTGATATAGTCATATAGTGGAATTCTATATAGCATTCAAAATGTGCACTAGAGAGACTTGTGTGAAGATGAATATCAAAGAAGTAAGAAGACTGAAAAAGCAAGTTGTGGAATGATACGTTCAGCAATATACTATTTATGTAAACTTTTGATACCAGCAAATATAGGCACATTGTGTTGTATTATCTACATTAATAGATATATGTGTCTAGTAAATATATAAATTATCCATGGGTCTTGTAAAACACTAAATCTATGACTATGGTGGGATGGCAAGACAATAATGAAATCAGGAAGGAATACTCAAACAACCTCAACCATATCTGTTAAGTTTTCAAAAAACTGGAGCAAACCTTGGCATTTTGTCTTGCTTTCATACAGCTGTGTGGTGAGTGGATGCAAGGGGATTCATGTTTTGTTATTTTCAGCAGAGGGCTGCCCTACTTCAGACAGAACTATTCACATCACTGTCAATGTGAAGGGTATCCTATGGAGCCATGTGGTCCACAGCCTGCCTGGTAATATGAAGCAGTATGTTCTCCTTTGTGTGTTCGAAATGTTTCGACAAATTTTAAAAATGTTTAATGAGGTGAAAAAGCAAGGTGCTTCACAGAGTGTATAGTATCCTGCTATTTGTTTTATACATTTATGCTTTTACAGGCATACCATCTTTCTGGAAGAATAACAACAAATTGCTACCAGTTGTGCCTGTTGTGTTTGATGGACAAGGCAATGAGAGAGACTTGTATTTACTGTATACTCTTTTGTGGCCATTGACTACATTATTTATTTTTAAAATAAAATAATATCAGGCCAGCCATGGTGGCTCATGCCTATAATCCCAGCACTTTGGGAGGCCAAGGCTGGCAGATTACTTGAGGCCAGGAATTCGAGACGAGCCTGACCAACATGGCAAAACCCTGTCTCTACTAAAAATACAAAAATTAGCTGGGCGTAGTGATGCGCACTGGGTGCGCCCGGCTACTTGGGAGGCTGAGGCAGGAGGTGGAGGACACAGTGAGCCAAGATCATGCTACTACACTCCAGCCTAGGCAACAAAGAGAGACTCTGTTGCAAAATAAATAAATAAATAAATAAATAAATAAATGTATAAAAAATATTTTTACTATGTACTTTTATTTTGTACTCTTCCATAAATTCTTTACCTGATAAGTCAACCCTCCCCAGAAAGGAGTTATTTCTCTTTCTTTTTCCTCTTGAAGCTAGGTTCCCAATGTAATAACTTAAGAAAGAGTTTGAGTTTTATGTGTGTATATAAATATACATGTATATGTGTCAGTATATTTTTATATTTATAAGACCATATGTATGTACATACACAGTCATGTGCCGCATAATGACATTTCAGTCAATGACAGATGGCATTTATAATAAGATTATAATGCAGCTGAAAACTTTTAACATTGTAGCACAACATATTACTCGTGTTTGTTGTGATGCTGGTGTAAACACACCTATTGGGCTGCCAGTCATATAAAGTATAGCACCTACAATTATATACACTTCCTAGTACTTGAGAATGAGAATAGACCACTGTGTAACTGACATATGTATTTACTATACTGTACTTTTTATCATTATTTTAGAATGTACTCCTTTTATTTTATATATAAATATATAGTATGTTTATATATAATATAAAAAATATATGTTTATATATTATATAAAATTTAGCTATATATTTAAATATATATCTAATGTCATATATTATATACTATATTTTATTTTATATATATATAGAGAGAGAGAGAGAGTTAGCTGTAAAATAGCCTCAGGCAGGTCCTTCAGGAGGTATCCACAAGAAAGCATTGTTATCATAGGGGATGACAGCTCCATGAATGTTATTGCCTCTGAAGACCTTCCAGTGGGGCAAAATGTGGAGGTGGAGACAATATTGATGATCTTGACCTGTGTAGGCCTAGGCAAATGTGTATGTCTGTTATTACAAAGGAGTCAAAAAGTTAAAAAAAATTAAGTTTATAAAGTAAAAAAGTTGCAGTAAGCTAAGGTTAATTTATTATTAGGAAAGAAAAATTGTTTTTATAAATTTGGTGTAGCCTAAGTGTACAGTGTTTATAAAGCCAACAGTAGTATGTAATAATGTCCTGGGCCTTCACATACACTCACCAGTCACTCACTGATTCACCCAGAGCAACTTCCAGTCCTACAAGCTCCATTCATGGTTAAGTGACCTATACAGGTATATCATGTTTAATTTTATACCCTGGGGTTTTTTTTTGTTTTTTGGTTTTTTGGGTTTTTTTTTTGAGACAGGGTCTACCTCTGTTGCCCAAGCTGGAGTGTAGTAGCATGATTTCAGTTCACTGCAACCTCCACCTCCTGAGGTCAAGCAATTCTCCTGAATCAGCCTCCTGAGTAGCTGGGACTACAGGCACGTGCCACCACAGCCCAGCTAATTTTTGTATTTTTAGTAGAGATGGAGTTTCACCATATTGGTCAGGCTGGTTTCGAACTCCTGACCTCAGGTGATCTGCCCGCCTCAGCCTCCCAAAGTGCTGGGATAACAGGTCTGAGCCACCATGCCCAGCCTTTATATCTTATTTTTACTGTACTATTTTTATGTTTAGATATCTTTCCATACCATTGTGTCACAATTGCCTATAGTATTCAGTACAGTAAAACACTCTACAGGTTTGTAGCCTAGGAGCAACTGGCTATACTATAGTCTAGGTATGTAGTTGGCTATGTCATCTAGATTTGTGTAAGGGCACTTTATGATATTTGCACAGTGACAAAATCACCTAATGACCCATTTCTCAGAATGTATCCCCATCATTAAGCAAATCATGATTGTGTATACACACACACATACACACACACACACGCATGCACGCGCATACCAGTTCAGGATGGTTTCCAGAAATTGAGAACTGAGTTGGGTGGTTTTTAAAGCACACAGGACAGTAGTCCCACTTCTCCATGCAAATACAATCAGTATCTTCTGGCCCCTCACCTGGCTTCTTGAAGACCAAGACCATTTCACATTTGTCTTTATATTCTCAGCATATGAAGCAATGTTTGGTGAATGAATGAATAGACTAACACTTCTCAAATTATTCTTTACATCTACATTATAATTGTCCACAGTCTACCATGTGCTTCCAGGATGAACATGAAAGCACATCTGAGAAACCCTAACCATCCTCACGAAGGATGATTTGTTGGAGAATCAGACACTACAGTTTTCAAATTAAATATATTTCAATTAAAATGATGGAAACTGGAAGTACCAAAGTTATAAAACAATTTCCTATAATGGGTACATCCCTCTCAGTTGGGAATAAACTTAGAAGGTGCGGCTTGTCCTTAAATGAAGGACTGTGGAGAAATTTTGAAGTCTGAAAATAAATGAGCTGAACAGATTTCCCCTTCCTTCAAATTCTTAAGACGAACTACAGTTTTCATAAAGTACAAATTCAATACTGGAATTCACTGAGTTGGGTTTTTTTTTGCTCCTGTTTCCTGTGTGGCATCAACTTTAGGAGCTTTATTAAAACAGTGTGTCAGAGGCCTTGATGACTTAATGCCCAACTGGGTTTTAAAGTCTTAATTCTTCATTCAAATAGTAATTAAACTCCAAAGCTTAACTCAGTTAAGACTTTTTTTTTTCTTTCTTCGAACAGGTAGCATGCTTGTCATGGCAGGGGGTTCCTAAACTCTCTAAGCCCTGATTAAAATATTTTTTGCAAACATGGTACACAATCACCTGATATTATGTAGTTGCTTTTTTTTTTTTTTTTAATATATATCTCACGGTAAAAATGTAAGCTGATAACAGCAAAACATATTTTTTCTTTTTCACTAATTTAACCTACCAATTAATTTTACTGAAGATCTATTTCCTTGGAAAAGCAACTCATACTTGCTATAGAAAATTTGGAAAATATAGGAAAATATAAAGTAGAAAATAAATAAAAGATCCATAGTCACTTAAAGATAATTCCTGTTGAAAGGTTAATACATTTTCTTTATTCACACTTAGTCATTCCTGCATGCACAGATTTTTGGTTTGGGTTTTACATCATTATGACACACTACAGTTAGCATCAGTTTTGTTTGTTTATTTTGTTTGTTTAAAGAAAATGATACAAGCTAAAAACATTTCCAGGTCAGTAGAGCTGACTTATATTTTATTTTCTAAAGCAAGATCAAATAAATCCATTTTGGTTGCATTTTCTTTGGCATGGTTCTTGATTCGTTTCTTTGGTTCTTTCTGATTTAGGTCTTAAAAGCTACATGTTGTAGCAGAAAGAACGGAGACTTCAGAATTCTAGTTTCACCTCCTAGTAACATGTCTTAGGTATGTTCTGTTTAACAAATATGTATGTGGTCCATATTTGTACATTTTTTCGGTATGACACATATTATTATTTAATCTGCTTGAAGCAATGTACTTAACTTCTAGAAACTCCTGTTTTCTTACTCGTAAAATGTTAATAATGTATTCTCCCTTGCAGGGTTAATGAAAGAAATAGAGAAAAAACATGAGAAGCGTGTACCACCAAGTAAACATTCACTGAATGGTACCTATTTTAGTCACTTAGAAAAATCCTCATAGATTTTAAACAGACTAGCCTCGAGTTATACAAATAAGCACTATTAATGGCAGAAATGAAAGTAGTTAACTCCAAAGGATTAATTCACTGCTGAAGACAGTATTTTTCATGAATCAACAAAAGGGCTTCTGAAAGATTTCAGACTATCTAGTCTTTGGTCATGAATTCTGTTTAAAACAAGAAAGTTGAGCCAAAGAAGCAAAAGAATGAGGAGGAGGGGTAGGAGGAGGAGGGAGAGGAGGATGAGGAAGTCAGGAATGGATGGACAGGGTGAGAGAAGGAGAAGAAAGAAAGAAAACAGAGAGAGAAGAAAGAAGTAAAGAGAAAGAAAAAAAAGAAAGAGAAAAAGAAAGAAAGAAAGAAAAAGAAAGAAAGAAAGAGAAAGAAGAAGGAAGGAAGGAAGGAAGGAAAGAAAGAAACAAAAAGGAAGGAAGGAAACAAAGGAAATGAAGGAAAAGGAAGCAGGAAAGACAGAACGATGGATTTGACTCTGGAAGATTAAAGAAATATATGCAGTGTGAATTGATTAGAAGAAAATCAAGTGTCTATAATAGGTGAAGGATATAAAACCAAGGATAAGAGGAAATCTGCTATCAGAAGAGAAGGAAGTATTAAAGGGTAGTTGCATAACTTGTGTCAGTAAAGGATGACTTGGTGAACCCACTCAGCTGGGTGGGATGGTCACTATGATAGTATTTCAATAGACAGACCTTTCAGGGACAAAAGCAGACCCCCGCCCCCCGCCACTAATTGCCTTTTTCTGACATGGAAATATGGGGCAAGTTTATGTTACCTCCAGTCCATTGGGTTACTCACCTTCTGAGAATAGTGTGACCCTAGTGACAGAGTATCTTTCACAAAAGCCCTAATGTTGGCCAAACTGTCATACCACTGCTAACCTCCATCTGATTTCCACCCTCAGAGCACCTCTGAAAGGAAGAGGAGTTCCAAGAAAGTGAGGCAGGGAAGCAGTGGTATGCCTTCTTCCTATTAAGTACTGATTTATAATGAAATAACCTCATTGTTAGATTTGTCTGTCTAATTTTTTAAACAAACACTACCAGAATTTTTTTAATTGTATGACAAAATTTTTAATTGTATGACGAAATGACATATTTATTCAGCAATACTAAGTTGCATTAACTTGGAATGTTGTTTTCTTTATTGTTTTTAAAAGAGATCCTTTTAAAAGGTACCCACTGTAAATATTTAATGCATACAGTATGTAACGTCTAGTGAAAAGAGGAAACTGTGATCTTGAATTTGGAGTCAGGCAGAGGGCTGCTGCAATACTCCTGTGATTCAGTGTCAAGACAGAAAGCCACACTTCAGCAGCTTTTCCTCAGATTCCTTCTCATGGAGACAATGCCCTTTTAACTACAAAGAAGTGGAAATTCGTGTTAAGCTTTTCAATGCAATTATCGAAACCTGTAGGTGATACTCCTAACCCTCTGGTTTATAGATTTTGGTTTTATCTTTTTAAGAGAATTTCCAGCTGAGTGTATAGTCTACCAAATAAAAAGTGTGTTCATTTTTATGGCACACTTGAATGTTTTCTATTCCTTTCCTCTTCCTTTTGCTCCTCTTGGATAGGTTTGACGCGGTTCCATGTAAAAAATGGGCCAAAATCATGAAGGTCTTTAATTCTTACTGATTTTTTCCATTCCTTAACAACTATAATCAGAGTCAATTTAAACAAATTTTTAAGCTAGATTGCTTTTTTCTTTCTTCTGAAATATGAAAAGCTCCATCCTTACTTAGAGAATTTTAATCGGAGGTATTCCTCTCATGTATTGTACACTATTTCTTTTTATGAAATTTAGAAAACAGCAAAAAGTCACTGACAATAAATCTAAAGATACAAAAAGTACAAAATCTTCAAGCATAATTAAGATAAAATTAGATGAGTAAGAAAGTAACATCAAAACAGAAAAGCAGTTTCTACATGAGGCCAAAAAATATTTTTAAAAATAATTAAATACAAAATAATGAAATGAGAAGGGAAGTATAAAAAACACATTTATAAGAAATCAATACAGTTAGTGTATAACAACTCTTAAAAGAGATGTATACCAGAAGAGGCAGAAACTATAACAGTAGTTCTTTGTGATACCCTATTTCTAAGTGTTTTCTTTAAGAATGAGGCTTTAATTATCAAAGGAATGTTTAAAATGAATTACTACATACATGTATTACCTAAAACAGTCTATTGTGAATACTATATATCAATCATTTTATACCTTTGAAGATTATACTTTGACATCCTCAAAGTGATCAAGAGGAATCAAATTCAAACCCCAGGGTATAAACAGTAACAGGGAAAGGTCAGGTTGAATATTTTTTTTCCGTGTTTGTAATGGTGAGAGTGGGTTTAATTCTTGATGGAACAAAGTGAACCTTTATTTTGATAGTTTCTCTTCTTTAGAAAATTGGATGAAAACAGCTGACTTACAGCAGGCGAGAGAATTTCTTGCTGTAAGGAACATACATAATGCTTAATCAAATTTTTCGTGGCTTAAAAAGTGTCACACAATTCTATATAGATAGGGTAGAATGCCAGCTGGCTTGGGCACAAAGCTCCTAGCTTTGTTGAAAACATCCACATGCAGTGAAAATGTGACATTTCTTTCAATATCTTCCTCTCTCTTTTTCAGTATACTGCAAACATTTTGATTATGGGTTTCACCCCATGAGCTGCCCGGTTTACTAATAGCATTACAAATACTGTAGTTCTAAAGTCCTTGGCTTGTTTTAACTGGCATAACCTGTTTATTCTTCTTCCAAGAAATATTTTATGTCTAACTTTCTTCAAATTCTGATGCATACTGATAACAAAAGGATCTCTGGTACTTTTTGTGTTTCAGATTAGAAAAGAAAAAAAAAAGATATTCACACATCGTGTATAGTCCAAAACAAGCAAAAAAAGGCTTCAAGCATCTGGTTTGCTGTAGCTTTCAGAATGCTCAGCCTTTAAAGGAGATTCTTTTCAAAAGGACTTTAACAATAGAATAAATTAAAGGAATAAACATTTATATTATGAGAAAATAAACAACTTTTTAAAAGCATTTACTTTCTTTTAGTTACCATGTACAGTAATTTTTTTCGTGTTTTTATTTAGAAACTAGTGACTAGAAAGTTCTTATTTTAGGTAACTGCAATAATATTTTCTTGGTTAATTAAAATGGTACTCTAGATTAGAAATTGATGATGACATGGTTTGTTAATCTTACACTATGTTTAGCTTTCAACTGAAAAATAACGTGCCATTAGTCTTCATTATTACATGGCCCAGAAATAGTAACACAGGTATTTTTTTTCCTTTTTTTCAATTTCTAAAATATGTCTCTGTTTTAATTATGAAGCACTTATAAAATTAATTCTTTCTTCATATAAAGAAAAAGTTGCAACATCAAATTCAAGATTTAGAGATTTGTCGATCTTTGCTGAAATAATTTTGCAACAAAATATTGAAATAATCGAAATCTAATTGTATAGATGAAATAAAAACATATAAATGTGTGTTGAGATCCCTAATGTTTGATTTTTTTTTTTTTAAAGCTAATTGCTGCCTTGGTAATTATAGGTACTTCGGATTTAGTTGTTGATCACACTGTTTTTTGTTTTGTTTTGTTTCTTTCTTTTTTTTTTTTTTGAGACAGAGTCTTACTCTGTTGCCAGGCTGAAGGTGCGCCATCTCAGCTCATTGCAACCTCTGTCTCCCGGGTTCAAGTGATTCTCCTGCCTCAGCCTCCCGAGTAGCTAGGATTACAGGTGCGTACCACCACAACCAGCTAATTTTTGTATTTTTAGGAGAGACAGAGTTTCACCGTGTTGGCAAGGATGGTCTCCAACTCCTGACCTTGTGATCTGCCCACCTTGGCTTCCCAAAGTGCTGGGATTACAGGCGTGAGCCACCACGCCTGGCCCACACTGGTTTTTTAAAGGTTGTGTAGCTATATTGTGCTAAGGCATTCCTTTAATAAAAAAATTATAAAATTTTTAACTTCTAAATATCCTATATATGAATTAGCATCATTAATCACAAAACAAAGATATATTAAATTTCAATGCTAAAATAAAGGTGCTTCCTGCTTATAGTTTTCCATTATTATATTCAGAAAAAATTTTATCTTACTAGCTTCCAAACACCTTGGTAGCAATTTATTTTTGAGTGGGTATGTTGGCACACACCTGTAGTCCTAGCTACACGGGAGGCTGGGGTGAGAGGATTGCTTGAGCCCAGGAGTTCAAGGTTGCAGTGGGCTCTGATAGTGTCTCTGTACTCCAGCTGGGGTGGCAGAGCAAAACCCTACCTAAAAAACAAAAAAAAGAATTTATCTTTGTATCTACCATAACATGTAGACACACAACCTTGAACATAGTGGGTGCTCGATAAGTAATTGTTCTCTGAAAAAATGTAAACCCAGTATCACTTCATGTAAAATGATTTCATGCAAACTTTCCTGTTTACTTCCCAGAAACAAACAAACAAAAAACAGAAAACATTGTATTGAATAGGTCTGCCTCTGTCTGACCTTACTTCAACCCTGAGTACTTTGTCAGCCTTCAGCACAGATTTTTCTCCAACTTCAGGGTTTGTTTGCTAATTAATTCATTCACATTTGATGTTTCATTTATTTATGCTAATATACATATTCTCTATTCCTAAGAGACCATTATGCTGGTAAAGATGATTACCTGGGCCGGGCGCGGTGGCTCAAGCCTGTAATCCCAGCACTTTGGGAGGCCGAGACGGGCGGATCACGAGGTCAGGAGATCGAGACCATCCTGGCGAACACGGTGAAACCCCGTCTCTACTAAAAAATACAAAAAACTAGCTGGGCGAGGTGGCAGGCGCCTGTAGTCCCAGCTACTCAGAGGCTGAGGCAGGAGAATGGCGTAAACCCGGGAGGTGGAGCTTGCAGTGAGCCAAGGTCCGGCCACTGCACTCCAGCCTGGGCGACAGAGCAAAAAAAAAAAAAAAAAAAAAAAAACAGATAATTACCTGATTTATACCAATGATCTGAGGACCAAATCTTTTATTTCATCAATATCTTTAATAGCTCTGGAAAAAATTTTTAAAAGAAACCTCCAGATGTAATAAAGGCAAAATTACATATCTATACCTCTTTCCCGTTAATATCTGATTTCTTTCAGAAATGAGTAAGTGGTTTCAAATGTAGAATAACAAAATTATCTTTTTAAAATATAACAGCCTTCATTCTAAAGGACTTTAGAATTCTAGACTCTAAAATGCACACACATCCAGAATTAAAATTCTATGGTTATGACAGAACTCCAGCATACCCCCACCAGCTTCATTCTACAGTACTCTTTTTGTACTAAAGAAACATGAATTATTGAGATTAACAGTTGGATGAACACTCCTCTTCTTGCTTTGACTGTAAGGACAATAACAGTAGCACCTTCATTTTTAAGGAAGTATGAAAGAGTTTTTCCATCAATGTCCATTTTGTTTTTCATCTATAGAAAAATTGTTTCCATGGAGATTACTAGTTACCTTCTCTCTACTAGTATTTGGCTGAGGTGATTGGCAAGTGCAACTTATGCTAACAAAAGACATGGAGGTTAAAGACCTGCCATGTGCAAAAAAACCCCTGAAACCTAAGAGGGTAAGGATGGTTGAGTCAGTCAACCATTTGGCAAACACCCATTTGCCAGCAAGCTGATCTGGTAAAAGCCAATGAGACAGAAAAGGCATTCAGAAAGGGATACACCCATGTCCACGTCCCTCCTCACTCTCTGACTCACTACTACCTTGGGTATTCCATTAACAATTCTGGGCATCAGGTTGTTCAAATGAAACTTCTAACCAAAGTATTTGCTGACCACCTACCTCACAGAAGTATTGCGAGGCTCAGATATTAAGTTATTAAGCTATTATAAGGCAATCTAAGCACATAAAGTGCTGCATAAGCACTAATGTTACTGACTTAGTGAGGAAAGGGAGCACGCTGTACATTGAATCACCTGCATTGTTTCCTTCTTTAAGTTCTTTGTGGTAATTTCCTAAACAACAAAAAATGTGCCCTTCCAGGATGATTGGGTCTAAGCTTGCTCCTGGAAGGTAACTAAGATGATTGAATTGAAAAGTCATAAAACTATGGGCCATATTACATTTTCAATTTGGGAAAATAGATATTTTTGAATTAATAAACTTTATTATTATTATTTTTATTATTGAGACAGGGTCTCACTCTGTTGCCCAGGCTGGAATGCAATGGTGTGATCACCACTGGGACTCCAGGTGTGCACCAGCACACTTTGCTTATTTTTAAATTGTTTGTAGAGACAGGTCTCACTAGGTTGCATTGGCTTATCTCAAACTCCTGGGCTCAATCGATCCTCCTGCCTCAATCCTCACAAAGTGCTGGAATTACAGGTATAAGCCACTATACCCAGCCAACAGACTTTTTTTAAAGAGTAGTTTTAGGTTTACAGAAAAATTCATCAGGAAGTACAAAAAGTTCTTGTACACACACCCTCCACCTACCCCCTCCCCCGCTCCCCCCCACACACAGTTTCCCCTATCATCTTGTATTAATGTGGTACATTTGTTACAATTGTTGGTGTTTAGGACAGGCAACCCCAAAATACGGCATGTTGGCATTTGAGAAAACAGCCGAAGCAGGAAGGTCACTTTTACCTTCCCCTCATTTCCCCCCTGCCAGAAGCAGGTTAGAAAATCTAGGAAAGTCACTCTCTTACTTTCTCCCGCCCTTTTACCTTCCACCCTGAAGCAGGTCATAAGACCCTCATGCAAGAGGTGCCCTCTTTAATACCAGAAGAAAAGAACATTCTTATCTCTGATGACCCAGGGACACAGAAAAATATGAACAAACAGACCTTGCTAAGTTCCCCCCAGTTTATTACCATTAGAGCATACCTCCTTTGTCCAGTCATACTTTTCCACAACCATCCACCTCGTCTCAAAGCTAAGCATAAAAAATGCATGTTTGCCTGTTCTTTTGGATCTTCATTTCTGAAGGCTCTCTTAATCATGTAAAACTTAAATAAATGTGTATGCTTTTTTTCTTGTTAATCTGCCTTTTGTTATAGGTGTCTCAGCCATGAAAAGACTAGAATAAAAATGCTTATTATCCTGATTATCCAGAAAAGAAACAACAAACAGATAGAAATTTACGATGAAAGAATATTCTTCTGGGGAGCAAAAATTATTTCAAGCAAATAAGACAGAAAGAGCTCTTAAAACTCTTGCCTGCAAGTGGTGGATAAAAGCCTGAAGTCAAACTGGGGGTGGAAATTTGAAAGACTGGGTCAGAGAAAAAGAAATTTTAAGTGAACACTAGAGGAGAGGAATTTTGACAGTAATTAGTATCTTTCAAAAATAAGAGCTTGCAAATGTTTGAACTGTAATTTCATGAAGTCAAAAGGAATCTTTGAGAAAAGAAATGTTCAACCAGCATACTGACTTTCTAATTTGATTAACATTTTTCTCGTGCAGAATCACCTAAATCTGCCCGGGGAAAGCCCTTTACATATTTCCCTCCGTGAAGTATCAGCTTGTGATTTATTTTAACTACCAGTGAAATAAGGAGCATTGTGAATGAATTAAAAAACATATTTGTGAGAGTTCTCATTCCTTAATGGGTCCCAACAAGGAGCTTGCTGTTTTTTTTTTTTTTTTTTTAAATAAAAAACAAATTGAAGGCCCTAGTAATGAGATCACATAATAGAAAATAAATATATAAAATACCAGGCTTCATTGAATCTTAAGAAGTCATCAAGTCAGGTTGGACATGATGGCATGCGCTTGGAATCCCAGCACTTTGGAAAGTTGAGGCAGGAGCAGAAGCATTGCCTGAGGCCAGGAGTTTAAGACTGCAGTGAGCTATAATCAAGATTGTCAGTATCTAAAAAAGAGGAAGAAGAGGAAGAAGAAGAAGTCATCAACTGTAAAAAGCTTCCTATCTTATTTATCACTAAAGAGAAAATTTTTCCAGTTATAATTTTAAAGAGTATCTTAACTTAGAAAATTTTAAAATATGAATAAATGTGCTTAGAGCTGATGAAATACAGTTTATGGTGTAATCTAAAGGAAGAAATACTTGATTCTTTCAGACTTCATTTAGAGATGTACTAAATTGCAGGTAACCATTAAATCTTACAACATATAGTATTTTCACATATAATCTCCATTAGAGAGGCTTTATTTCTTGCTATTATGTTTTGTTCCACAAGATAGAAGTTGTTTATCAAAAAACATCATCAGGTTGTCTCAATGTTAACCATCTAATTTTGAGATGCTCTTCTTATCAAAAAATTTTTATATTTTGAATCAGTGTCAGATTGACTTGATTTTTAAGAAGTTACTTGAACTCACTAAGACTCAATTTCCTGAACTGTAAAAAGTGTATTATAATACTATTGTAATTTTAAGGGATTTTTATGTGAGACAAAAGAGTCATAAGCATTGAACAAATATCAGCTGTCAGTTCTTATTTGGCATACAAGAATCAGACGGATTTGAATTTACCTTTTGACTCTACCATTTTCTAGTCATAATAATTTGGGCAAATCAAATATCCTCTCTGCCTCATAAATGGTCATAGTGACACTGGTCTTTCAGGTTCTCAGGAGGCTTCAATGAGCTGATAAAATATATCACCTTCCCTACATTATGCCAGCCATATTATGCTGATTAACAAAAAATTTCATAGTAGTAAACGACATTCATTAAGCATTTATGTGCTCAAACTCTTTGACTCCTATGCTCTTTGACTCATTTAACCTACACGATAATCCAAGGAGATAGCTACATTTATTATTTCTATTTTACAGATGAGGAAACTGAGGCACAGAGTAGCTAAGCAGTGTCACAAAGCTTTGGCAGAACTGCTTATTGAGCCCAGGCAGCATGGCCCCAGAGTGGCACACAGCTCAAGCCACTTCTTTATTTGCCTTAACTTCACCACTAGGAAGAATACAAGGCAGCCTTGTAAAATGAACAAGGCCTTCTGCTAGGCCAAAACATCGGGGGAATAATAATCCGAGATATGACTGGTCACCGCAGATGTGCTTTCCAGTGGGAGGCAAAGGCAGGACATAGGACGCGCCGTTAGAGGTGGGGGTTGCTCACAGCTCTAGTACTTGGCACGCAGCTAAGGTTGAGTCATTGACAACTTCCTGCACAGCCACATAAGCTGAGGAATAACATGGAAGGTATTTAATAATCTGTATGAACACGTAAACCCTGTGAAATAATGAGCAATCCGTCACTATGTTAACAAAAAGAGAAATAGTTCTAAGCACATTTGAACATTTGTGAAGACAACCATGTTCCAGGATGAAAGGAATGTAATACTTACACTTGGAAATATGTAATAGACAAGTCATATGAAGTTCAAGGGAAAACAGATTGACTGAAATGATGTAGGGAAAGGAGAAAATTGAACTGTACAGGCCTCAGAAAATGACAAGAGAGCTGGTAAGAATGGAGAAAGTATGAAAACTGAAAAACCACTTCAGCTCATGAACTCATCTCCCCCTGTACTTGTAGTGTAGAGTTTTAAGACTTAATTTTTCTTTGTTTCAAGTGTGTTTATGTGGATTCCTAAGTAAGATTGTAAACTCTGGTGACTGATGTGGTGCAGTGGAAAATTCACTAATTCAGGCCCAGAAGAGAGGAGTCTAAAACCTGGTGTGCCTCCCCAGCCAAATGACCACAGACAAACCATTTACTCAATGTCTCAGTTTCTTCATTCATGAAATAAAAGTATCTACTCAAAAGAAGAATGTATGTGGAAGAAACTTATAAAATATGTCCTGCTATGTATATATAAGGTATTCAGAGGTGGGTGGAGAAACAGAACAAGAGACTAGAAGAAAAAAACCCTGTAGATCAAAAGATCGAGATTCAGACTTTGCCACTTACTTGCTTCATGACACTGGCCAGAATACAGTGATGCACTTAACCTCTGTGAACTTTAAGATTCCTTATCTACAAAATAGGTTAATAGTACTAACGACTCCAATGGATTTCTGGATTTCTGTGCAAGTCACATCAATTCTGTAAGGTAGGGAGTATCACTCCCTATTTTACAGATAAGGAAACTGTGATATAAGATTTCTTTCTGTTTGTTATGATGATTTCCATGAAACCTGTAACAGTACTCTACATGCAACAAAAAATAAGTACATGCTGGTTGATCACTTTTATGTACATAGCTATCTTAATGGAAGAGACTATTTATCAAATAGAGAATCTCTTATCTAGCCATGAAGTACGTGCACGCTGTAAGATGCCTTCATGGGGTGATTGGCACAGATGATCTCTCAATGTTCCTTTCAGTATGTGATTCTGGGAAGTCAAATTGAAACTGAACAAAGCACATAACTGGCAAAAATGAAATTACTGCTTTTCTGGAGACAGTGCTATTTGTCTGAAAATGTTAAAATGTAGATGGGAAGGAGGAAATAACAGGTCTGTGATTCACGATACTAAAAGCTAAGAAAAGGTGGGTTTTCCTTGCGGCTATAAAACAAACAAAAAAGCATATAAACCCAGTGTTTAAATGTTAATTTGCTACAGTACATCAAATGTTTATGGCAATAATTTGATGGAAGCATCCTATTGAAAAAAACAAATCCTTTCCCATGTCAATACGCTTATAAAAGAAGACACCCAACTGTCTCCAGCAATGCATATTTATATCTCTGCAGAGAATAACCTGACCTTATTTGCTGCAGTGACCATGAAACAGTCCTTCCATAATGGTACTATGAAATATTTCAGAAGAACAGAAAACCGTGTGGTTTCTTAGATAAAAGAAAAGACTACCCTATCTTGCATTTCTCACATTTGCTGCTATGGACTTGGTTTATCTATTAACCAGTGTACCCGGGGTATTCTGTAACCAGCCTTCAGACTTACTCAACTCTCCACATTTTAAAGCAGAAATTGGAAAGTGAAAAATGGTTCACACATTATCTCATATGTTACAGATTTTAGAGACATTTTGGCAAACAAATTAACTAAGCTTGATTATTCTTCTGAAATAGTGTCCAAGCACAGGACACGTATCTCCTCAACCTTTCTTTCTCTAAACGCACTTTTACCCACTTCAAAGTCATCTTATACTGCAGCGTAAGTCAGAAAGGAAAAAAGAACTCACAAAATGTCATAGCGTTCCATTTTACAAACTGTAATAACTAGGCTGTTCTGTAAAATGTCTGGTCAGGAAAAGAGCTGAAACTACTAACTAAAGTGAGGGCTGAGCTTCTTTTGAGAATTAGAATTCCTTGTACTTTTCCAAGTCCTAGATGACATAGATAACAGAAAATTAATTTTAATGCTATGATATGCTTAAATTGGCAAAGATCAGTAGTCATTATGGACTGGTTTTTGTTCATGACTTAATTTTGCCATTCTAAACCTTTGAGCAGGATTTAAAATACTTAATACAGCACTCCCCAGGCTCTGGTGTTTACCTTACTTCAAAAATCCATTTTTCATGATTTCACTTTTCTTCCACAGAGAGAAGTTAAGTAAGAGGGCTTTGGGTCAAGATTGTGACTGGATTCAAATCCTAAAGTTTTCACTACATTGTGTGCCCGTGGGTAAGTTATTAGGCCCCTCTGTAAAACGGAGATGATATCTCATAAGAATGTTGCCTTATGAGTAAGTGAGGATTAAACGAGATAGTATATGTAAAGTGCTCTAGACAGTGTTTAGAAGAATTTTAGCTTTTAATGAATGTTAGCTCTTATTATTCCATCCAGATGAAAGTATATGAATATTTAGATATTTTTCTAGTCAATGCCACATACTTTTGTGCTTTCTTATTTCTGAGTTATAATAAAAGTTGGCCTGTTACAACTATGTGGAATTTCCCAAAGGAAATATGTGAAATTATACATGCAAAATAAAAATGTTTTAATGAAATGAAAATCTGAATAACTTTAGTAAATTGTTGGGGTTTTTTTTTGTTCTAAAGTTTTTTGTAACTCTATAAAGCATGCCTTTAAAACTCATAAATAGAGTTTGGAATTGATTTTGTCAGTGGTGAGGAGGAAAGACATTTAGAACAAAATAGAATTTTAGATTTGAAAAAGACTTTAGGTATGTAACTGTAACATTGATGCTATCACCTACTAGCTTTCAGATCTTGAGCAAGTTACTCAACTCTTTGTGCCTTAGTTTTCATGTCTACACAGTGGTGATATTATTAGCACCAACCTCATGGTGCCACTATAAAGATTAAATGAGTTAATGCATTTAAGTATAGAACAGTGCCTGACATCTCTAATGAGTTCTCATTAAATGTTAGCAACTATTATTAATTCATTATTGTTATTTTACAAATGACAATATCAACGTCAAGGGAGGAAGTTTGTATCCCAAGGTCATATTTTAGATCTAATGGTAAGGAGAAGGATCCAGGGCTTGTGACTCTCAGTCTACTGATTCTCAGTCTACTGCTCTTTCCACTCTAACACCAATTTCTTCTTCATCTTGGCCTTGCCTCTAGATTTGCTTCAGTTCTGTCACCCTGGATATGGGTTTGTTTTATTCATCAATGGTCTGGATAGTGAAGATGTGAGGTCTAATTATTGGTCTTTATGGTTGGTAGTGTAGAAAGATTAACTTTTGAAAGTGAAAGGGTTAAGTTTCACATGAGATGGAACCTGAAATTTGTGTTCAGTTACTATCTATGGCCTTAATAATTAGGCCATAGATAGTAACTGCTTAATAATTAGATACTAAAAAATCTGCAACAAAGCAAGAGATGAAGATTAAGAAAAATTGTCAAGAAGGAAGGAGAATTGTACCGACCCCTCTAAGAATTCATGAAGTGCTTGAGCAGACTACTTTGACCTCTTCTCAAACCTGCTAAGCGTGGACATACAATAAGAGCACTTTTGGTGCAGATAAACTGGAGAAGGGGCCTGTTTGTATAGTTTTCTCTGAGGAAATCTTCCCTGCAGGAAGTATGCAGCAAAGAGAAAGGCTCATACATTAAAGTACATTTTCTTTTTATCTCTTCACACACCCCTACTTTGCCACCGCCTTTAACCCCTACCTACTCAATCTCCTATGTCACAATTCCAGGTGCACTCATCAGCATGCAAAAAACACATATGAAGGTGGATATATTTGCATATGAAGATGGATAAATCAAATCTGCAAATGGATAATGACATGGGCAAGTCATCAATTTATACTTGTAAACAACTTTTCAGTTAGACCTTGGGAACAAGGAACATGATATTCTCTCTACAAACTCATGTGGCTTTCTTATTTGAAAGTTTTTTGAAAGATTTTTGGTTTTGTTTTGAGGAAATTTTCTGAATCTATTTTGAATGTTAGAATTTGGGCATTTGCTAAAAGGAAGTTGCTTGAGCTTGGATGTTTGTGCTAAGATTTCTTTAGGGACAGCTTCTCCAACTTTTTCATCAAAGTCATCCTAACCACAGCTGAGAGTGAATAGCAAGGAATGGGGACAAAACCTGAAAAGGTCAGCCAGAAGCAGCATTTTTTTCATGTTTCATGTATGTATAGGACAGGAGTTAAGAACCTCTTGAAGCAAAATCATCTGATCTTGAATTCCTCTTCCACTAGTTACTAGCTGGGTGACGTTGAACAAATAGTCTTTCCCCTACTTCAATTATTTTATCTGTTAAGTGGTGATGGTCACAGTATCCTCTTCATAGGGCTCTTGTGAGGGTGGATTGAATGAGTTAATTTAAGTGCAGTACTCACAACAGGATCTAGCATACAATGAACATGCAATTAATGCTAACTCTGATTATTTTGAAGATAATCACTTGCGTTTTTGCTGTGATATACTCTGGTTTGTTTAAAATAAAAATAAAGGATTCCTACTCCCCCCGAATCATCAAGTCATTTATCCATTTATTCAGGAAGAATATATTAAGGGCATACTGAGGACCTACACTGTGGTAGGCATTGTGAGAGACACAAAGATAAGTAAAACATACAGTCAGTGTTCAGGGAACTTAAGGTTTTTGAGAGGAAATGCATGAAGTTGAAAATGGTCTCAGTAACAAAACTAAGTATTTACTGATCAAGTACAATGTACCAAGATTAGGTAAATTAGCTAGGTTCTAAACAATCTTGCAAGGTCGATGTTATTTTCACCCTTTAACAGCTGTAGAAACAGAGGTTCAGGAGGGTCAGGTAACATAAAATAGCAGGGATTTGAACCCACATCGGTCTGAATTCACAGTCCATGACTTTTCTGCTTTACCTCCATAATTTTAATCTGTTAAATTTGTGGTCTTGGTGTGGAAGCTGGAAGCTCCAGATAATGACTGGTAACCAAGGAGGGGCAGAAATGTGAAAAATTTTGTAGGAATGTTTAGAAAATAAGAGGAAAAAAAGATCTCAAAGAAAACCCAGATAATTGGATCCAGACTGGAGAGCCTAGGCCTGGGCAAGGACAATGGGGAGAAATGGGTGTCTTCTCTTGTGCCAGCTCTGCTTGGGGGTTGCTGCTGGGAACCCTAGGTAGAGCAGCCATGTTGGTCACCTGGACCCAATGGGAAAGGGCTTTGTCCTATCAGCAATGTCTTCTGCGGGCACAGGAGAGGGGAGTGGCAGCGCGGTATCTGCAAGCCCCAGCCTAGGGTAAACAGTGAGCCAGAAAAGCAATTAAAGCAGAAACAGATGAGGATAATTAGAAGGGACAGCTTTGAAGGGTAGAAGGAGGCAGTGAAACTAAAACAGAGAATTTTAGCTATTTCTGTCAATCCCTTGATGTCTGGAAAAACATTCTTTTTGGTCCAGACTATGGTACCACACCCTGAATAAGACCGAAACCATTCTCAGAACTGTACCCCTAGTTTGGATTCAATGGCATCTCCTGGATTCTGCTAGTGAAGTAGCCTGAACAGGACACAGGCCTATGGACATCTCCATTTGGATGTCCTGCAGGAACCTCAAACTTGACTTCATCACAATTGAATTCATCATCTTTCTTATAAAAGCCTGCTCCTTTCTCAATGTTTGCCACTACAGTTTAACAGTACCAAGTCCATTCAGTCATCTAAATTAGAAATGAGCTCTTATTCTTTAATAATAAAATGCTTCCCTCAAGCTTTCTGTTTCTGTTCTGTACTACTCCTTCCATTCTCTATTCAAATTGTCAAATGAGTCAGTTCTTTGAAGGAATGTATGTCATTGTCATTATGGAGAAAAAGGACACTGTTGTCCCTTAGAAGTCCAAAGAAAGCCCAGGGAAGCTTTTGAAGCCAGTCTTAGGGTTATCAAGATTAGCTCCCATCACCTTAGAGCAATCTAGGAAGAAACACTGGAAAAGGGAGTCATAAAAATTGAAGGCATCCAAAAAGTAGAATGGAAAGGAACTGAAAAAAACCTTTTCCTACTTTGTTATTCTGCTTGGAAAAGTTACTCTTAAGGAAATGTGCACAGAGCTTTTGAACACTGGCTAGAAAAAGATGAAGACCGAAAAAGCAAACTGGATAAGTCACTTTCTTCTTTCATTCTTCTATCTCTTCTACTTCTTTAACCTTTTAGATGTGTATCTTCATTAGACATGACAGAAGTGATAATTGCATAATTTGACTTTTCATTAAAGCCCTTATAAAATTGGGGTTTATTGATGTAGCCCCAAAGCCTCGGTGCAATATTTATATTATGAAAACACTGACATCATTTTATATAATTTAGTGTTCTTGGCATACTCAATTCAGAAGAGACCAAAACCAAAGGTGCTGCAGGTCAGTACTGAGGTACATTGGCAGGGCTGTCTGTGGGAAACTTCTGGATGTCTGGTTGGGCTTAGATTAAAGGTGCTACAAATTTCTAAATTACGTTTGCCCTAAGTTTCCTGGAGTTTTTAAAGGATGAACCATTCACAGGTCAAAGTAAGGGACTTCTATGATGTAAGTTGATAAATGAGTTGCTCTTTTGAACTATGTTTCTTTACTGAATTTTTTTTTAACTTGCCATGCTACCTGGGGCAAATTTGCAAGCCACTTGAGCTTTAGTTTCCTCATATGTACAGTCAGAGTAATAATACAGCTTAATTTGTTGGATTTTTTTTGAGAATAATTGTGGCCTGGAGTAAGTGCTCAAATAATGTTAGTTGATGGATAGTAATTAGAGTAATAATACTACCAATGCACTATTAATTTTGAGACAAAGGAATTAACCCCTAGAAACTTTGTCTACTTCTATTACAGGGAGGAATAGTGAAAGAATATCTGCAAAATAACTTTACAGAAAAAGTTTGGATTTCACCTTGTCCATCTTCGCCACCCCTTCTTCTATTCCTATTAAATCAAAGTACTGTTGGAATGTAATCTAAGAAGTCAAATAATGCAATGGGAATGATAACAAAAAACAGCAGCTACCTAGGTTATCTTCTCTCCACCCAAATTCTGCTCCCTAGAGTCAATCTTTCAACTCTTGATTTCTTCTGACATTGTAAATCACATAGTGATACATTTTCTTTCTTTCCTTGTATTTCAATATTAGAATTTATCCTTGACTTCTGAGTATGGGAGATAAGAATGCTGTTATTTCTTTCACACACACACACACACACACACACACACACACACACACACACACACTCCTTCCTCATTCTAGAAGATTTACATTATGTTCAATATCTATGTTTTTCCATTTTGTTCACCACTAAGCCATGTGATGTGCTATGATTGCATTTCTTTTCTTGCATACTTTTTTGGTTTTCCTTAGTGGTAACACATTGTCTTAGTGTATTTGAGCTACTCTAACAGAATACCTTAGACTGGAAGCTCATAAACAACAAACATTTATTTCTTACAATTCTGGAGGCTGGAAGTCCAAGATCAGGGAGCTGGCAAATTTAGTGTCTTGTGAGGGTCACCTTCTGGGTTGCAGACTGCCATCTTCTCATTTGATCCTCACTCTCTCTACACTGTATCCTCACACTGCAGAGAAAGGGTGAGAATGCTTTCTGGGGTCTTTTCTGTAAGGGCACGGTTCCATCATGAGGGCTCTGTCCTCATGACCTAATTACTCCTCAAAGGCACTACCTCATAATACCATCATGTTGGGTGTTAAGATTTCCAAAAATTAATTTTAGGGGGACACAAACATTCAATTCATAACACACATACATGTTTTCTATTTTGATTCTTTGTTTTCTATGTACTTTTATTATTAGTGTATACTCAAATTCTCTATTTGATTTATGTATAAAACTGCTGTCAATACAATCCAATATTGTCTCCTATCCTGCATTTTTTGTCCTTATAAGCTTTTATGCTTTAACTGTAATTTTTGTGAGGCTTGGTAGGGCGTGTAGATAAATGCAAGAGTTCAATCCACCATATTCTGACCAGAAATTCTAATCTACTTATTTTAATTAATCTTTTCGACAGTGGGTCTTAAAAGTGGAAGGATCTACCTTGAAAGCCAGAAGCATGGATAACTACAACCATTCTAAATAAAATGGAATTTTCCTTTCTGTGACTCCCTGTGGATCTTCACAGCTAAAATAAAGAGACAAAATATATTTCTAGAGCATCCCACAGTCCAGTGGTTCTTGCATGGGGTGGGAGCCACCTCCAGGGGGGCATTTGGAAAGGTATGAAGACTATAGTTTTCATTCTGACTGAATCCCCTTCTCTTTGTTCCAAACCATGATAGGAAGAATTATACCATTCCAAAATTCAATAGCATGACCATTGAGAAATAGCACCAACCCTTCCCTCAAGAGGGAACCCAGGAATCTTAAGATCCTCCATCATTTGGGGATGTGAGTGGGCTTAGGTGTCTGAATTTGGCTGTAAACATTCTGTTCCTTAGGTGTATTGAATTACACATGGGGCTGGTATCTTAGTCTGTTCAGGCTGCTATAACAAAATAACATAAACTGGGTAGCTTATAAACAACGTAATTTTTCCCCTACAGTTCTGGGAAGACTGGAAAGTCCAAGATCAAGGCTCCAGCAGATTAAGCATCTGGTGAGGGCTCATTTCCTGGCTCACACACAGTGCCTTCTCACTGTGTCCTCACATGGTTGAAAAAGAAACGCAACTCTGTGGGGCCCCTTATAATCCCGTTCATGAGGGCTCTGAAGTCATGATGTGACCACCCTCAAAGGTCACACCTCCTAATGCCATCATATTGGTGATTAGGTTTTCAATATACCATTTTTTTTGGGGGGGTGGAAACACATTCAGCCTGTGGCAGGTAGCTGCAATGCTTGAGGTATAATGGGTTATAAAATTACATGTATTTTTGAGTTTCAAGACTTCTGCAAACTATGAACTTTTTTGTTTTGTTTTGTTTTTGTTTTTTTGAGAGAGAGTCTCACTCTTTTGCCCTGGGTGAAGTGCAGTGGTGCAATCTCGACTCACTGCTACCTACGTCTCCCAGGTTCAAACGATTCTCCTGCCTCAGCCTCCAGAGTAGCTGGGATTACAGGTGTGGAGCACACCACCACACCCAGCTATTTTTTGTATTTTTAGTAGAGATGGGGTTTCACCATGTTGGCCAAGCTAGTCTCGAACTCCTAACCTCAGGTGATTTGCCCACCTTGGCCTCCCAAAGTGCTAGGATTACAGGCGTGAGCCACCATGTCCAACCCTGTGAACTACTTAAGAAAAATCAAGTTGTTCTTTGCATTCACCATAGCTGTGGACACATAGCAGCTTCTAAAGGAATATTTGTGGATAAAGTTGGGTTCTGATTTTGCCATTGGGACGATAGTTGTGGCGCATTAACTTTAGAAAGTCAGACTTCTGCAAATTAGCTTTCTAGTGAAAAATTTATATGGCACATATTACTATTACTCGCATGTATATAGTAATGAAACTTACTTCTTTCAAACTCTGTGAGGAATAATTGCTACATGACTACAAAGCACCATGAGAGTATGAAGTATTATGTAAGAAGGAGGTGAGGTAGGTCATTATTACATAATGCAGCTCTTCCTATCATGGTTTGGCTGTAACGTGGAAGGCCTTGGAGGCAAGCCGCAGTGTGCAGACAGTGTCATCAACACACATCAACTCTGAAAAATGAATACTCACCACTTATAATCATAGATACAGCTGATGCCACAGGAAACACCTAACCTGCAATCAATCTCCTCCTCGCTGTGGTCTGGCAGGATGGGTGATACCTGTCTTCATGAATTTTTGTGTGGGGAATTCATTTTTATTTCAGAATCAAAATCACAAACCTTTGTTGACCAGCTGAAAACGTGCTGATGTCCTATCATGCTGTCGCTTGTTTTCCTAACAGCAATAGACCATCCATGGCCACGGCTCTTTGTTTCTCTGACAGCATTTTTCATGCAAAACGTTATTTTGTTTCAGAGTAGTTTCAGAATCTGCATCATATTAATCTTCCAATCATCTTGTTAAGTGGTTCATAAGAGTGGCTAGACTCCTATGGGAAAGACAGGTAAGCCCAGGGTGTTAAATAATAAGTTTACCTTATATTATGAATACGTGAATAAATGAATGATTAACAAACCCATGCTGAACATGAGTAAAAAACATCACATTATTTGTGTTATTAAAGTGTTATCTATTTGCTATAATATAAATATTTGGTTTGGTGTGCCAGTCCATCTATTTCAAAAATCCTTAACAAGGGTCTGCAATGTGTCAGACACTATGGAAAAGCAGTATGTGAATTATGCTGTATTTTAAATCACCTTTGAAATATACAGAGAGGCCTGCAATTGTGTGGATCGTATGAAAATAGAATTTTTAAATTTTGTATTTATTTTAATTTTTTAAGAAAAAAATTCTTAAAAGATACATATTATATGTAGAATTAATAGACCTTGCTTATGATTGACAGCAAAACAAACAGGAAAAATACGTGTGAGAAAGAATAAAGTAAAATACTATTTTTAAAATAGCATTCAACAAGAATATTAAATGCAAAAATGCCTGTTTCCACTTTGTTGAATATTCAGAAACTGAGGTCAAAATACTGCAGAATAATGTTTACTTAAAAGGGAAGTGAGAATACTTAAACAAGTTCCAGCAGGATTAAAAATTTTAATATATCTAAGAAGCAATAATATTAATGGAGGTAAATTGTTTTATAATTTTGAGTCAGAGAAGCTAACAATCATAAAGAAAAGGATAAGTAAATAAATGGATAAGCATTATAAATTTCTACAATCAAAAGAAAATCTATACAGACTAGTGGCAAACTGCACATAAGTTTCATATTTATCTAATATATGGCAATCAATATATCTACGATATGAGAAGCATTTACAAATTAATAATGATAATAAGATACCCTAATAGAAATGTGAGCAAAGACCCTAAACAAGCAATTCACCAAAGAAGAGACCAAGAAATGTATTAATGGCTATTCTTCTCTTGTAACTAATCAAAGAAATGGAAACTTGACATTCTTCACAGATTAGATTTGTAAAGGTGAAAATATTGAGCACTGATGCAGTGAGAAAATGAACGTGCTAATCGGTGGAGACAAATTGGTAGTCGTTTTTTCAGACAGTAGCCTGACAACAGATTCCAAATATTTTTAGGTGCGTTTCCCTTTGCCCATTCCATTACTAGGAATCCTGTTTAAGAACAAACATGTGCACTTAGAGCTAGCAGATCACAAAATGGCATCATTGCAGTGATTCTTGAATGGACAGGTGAAAAGAGTGTCAAGAGAAGATATATCATTCACTCGTCTCTCCCCTTCTTCAAAACTTTGACTTGCTTTTGCAGAAGTCATATTAGAGTAAGGTAGGAAACCATGCGTACTTTCAGAAAGAATCCCAGATGGCTTGGAATCACCACCCCCATCCTTTTTCTTTCCAGATTCTTGTCAGGTTGAGAATCATGGCTGTAGTTTTTTCCTTTTTCCAAAAATCATATATAAATATGAGCACAGAAAAAATGTCCAGAAACATGTTAATTGTAATTATCTCTGCAGGAAAAATATTTAGGATTTTATTTTTTGATTTTTTATTTGTTGGATTTTTTATTAACAAAAGCCCTAATTTTCATTTTTAATAATCAAATAAACAAGAAACTTGATATCCTTGAAAACTGCTATTGGAGAAGTCAGGTGACAGCAATCTAATAGACAACCACAATCAAAACAAGCTTAAAAAGTCCCTAACAATGGGTATCTTTTGTGCTAAACCATAATTACATGCTTCAACCCAAGAAGCTAGATAATCAAGTGCATGGCATAAATAATCTAGAGAAGGAGAAAAAGTTAAGAATCAACAGCTGGAAAATAACAGCAAGGTGTCAAAAACACCTAAGTTTCTGAAATCATGAAATATATTGACAGTCATAAAAAAAGGGTGCATTTAAAAATTATTAAACAGAAATTGAGAAAAAAATGTATATCTTTATATGATAGACAGAAGTCTTGGCATTCATTACCCCCGGAAGAGAATGGAGACAGCATATATAAATGGGTTAAAGAAAGAATTCTTACATAACAAAATTAATACTAGATTATTAAGAGAAAATGAAGAAATCAGGATTATGATTCTAAATACTTTAGTTTGACATTAGAAAATTGAACCACACATTTCCCTGTAAAACATCTTTTATTTTTCTTGCCAGAGACAAGAGACCTGAGTTGAATGAATCTGGGTCTAACCAAAATGGCAAGGCTTTTTTTTTCCATTATAAATTCCAAATTAATGGAATACAAAGTAATGATAGCTTACCATTTATTATTTGTGCTCAAAATTGGTAGTTTAAGGATTTAAGTGGAAATATTAGTGGAATAATTTTTTATAGCTTTGCTAAGAAGATTCAAAAATAACACAAAAGTTAATGTTAACTCAACTCTTTTTTTGTTTGTTTTCTATGAGTTTGGTGTTCAAGTGAGACTTGTGGTTTAACAGAATTTGGCTGTGCCTGTGCCTTGTTCTTCTGGATTCGGGAATTGGTAAAGTCACCCCTCTCCCCAAATAAAAAGAGAAAAATTATTAGAAAAGAGATGAACAATTGCTAAGGACAAAAAGGAGAAAGGATTGGGGTTAAAACTAGAGAATGGCAAGTGAGGAATGAGACAACAGTTTAAAATATGTTGAAGAAAGAAAGATTCTGGCCAGGCCTGTGGCTTATGGACGTTCTTTTATTTCAGCTTCCTATTCAAAGAAATATTCTGGCTTGTCACTGTTTTTACAATCTGACATCACATATTGTCCAAAGAAAGAATTTTCTTAAATTAGATGGAAATTTCTTTTGCAAACTGATCTTAATCTGCACTTTTGATTACTGTTCTTCACTCCTTTCTTATCCAAGAATTAGTAGAAATCTTCTTCCTGAAAAGTTATATCAGTCATTACAATTATCCAGGTATTGGATTGCTTAAATTCATAATTCTTTGCTCCAATAGTTCCCAGAATTATGACAAATATTCTTTTGTTAATATGTTTCTTTCCTTGTTCCTTTTTTGCATGAGCACACAAATGCCTTTTCTGTTTAGAAATTCACCCGATCTAGGCTCTGTTCCCCCACAATCTCCACCCCTGTTGAAGTCATAAGTTTCTGAATATGACCTCGTAGTCTAGACTTACTGCTGATGTGTGTATTGTCACGTACAGGATCTTATAAAGTCAGCGACGTGCATGTAGATGCAGGCCTGCTAGAGGATTTTGCAAGGTAGATGGTGACGCACACGTCCATGTTTTGTTCACTGGGCAGGATTGACCCCACAGGCTGTAAGATTGGTTACTATTTTCCAAATATTTCTAATGGAAGAATTAACAATGAGAAAGTCAGACCTAATTGCTCTTATTTCATCAGTTGGTAACAACAGGCAAACGTTTCTCTTTTAAATTACTTCAGATACTTGTCTTAAGTAACCATTTCTTTCATTATGAAGGTGTTTGGTTTTTGAACTGTTGCTTTGTCATGCAGTTCTGTGTTTCTCTGAAACTTAGTTTTTAACAGATTTAAGAAAAAGTTTGCATAATATTATATGCAGTCCAAATGGCACAGGAAAGAAGTACCAAACACCTTCATGCAGCTATTCTCTGTCTCTAGTCATTTTCTCTATTCATTTGTTATTCATTCAACCAACATGCATTGAGCACATATTATGCACTGAGTATAATTACAGCAATGAAGTGAAGATGAATAAGGCATGTTTGCTACCCTTACAGGCCTCTAGGGTTGACTGAGGCCCCCTCATGTTATAAACTACTACGCAATGAGAAAAATGCTAATGGAGACATTGCACCCCCATGCTCATGAATGAGAATGATCATAAGAAGATGCACATAAGGGGTGCTGTTTATGGAATCTTCAAAGACTGAGCAGGAATTTACCAGGTGCACAAGAGGGGAAAACATTTCAGGCAAATGCACCAGCCTATCGAGCAACATTGAAATGTGAACTAGCATGGCATGTTTGCAAGAAGACAGTCGAGGCTGAACTTAGGGAGTGGTTCAGTAAGGCAGTAAGGCAAAGCAGGGAGATAAAATTAACGGGGGAAGAAGGAGCCAAATCATGAAGGGCTGTTTATGTTCATCAAGGAAAGGAGGTGATGTTTTTTCTTATGGGTGTTCTAAGTCACTGAAAGGTGTTAAACAGAGAAGTACCATACTTCTGTGCTTTTGATATCAGAGGCAAAAATGTAGGCTACAGATTCAAGAGGAAAAAAAGGTAGGAGAGCCTGCTAGCAGTGAGACCTGGTAGGAGGCTACTGCAGCAGAACAGGCAAGAAATGATGAGGCTTAGAAGCAAGACAGCAGCAGTGGTGCTGGAGTGGATTCCACATATATCCATAGAGTCACTGAGACTGAATGACTGATTGAATACGTGAGCAAGGAAGAGGAGGTGATTCTGAAGTTTCTGACTTGGACACTAAGATATAATTAAATGAAAGGAAGTTGGACTGGAAAGATGATAAAAGAGAATTTAATTTTGGATATGTTATGTTTAAGGCATTTGTGATAGAGTTAGTAGGATATCTATTAGGAGCCAAGCAAGTCTGAAGTTCAAGAGAGGGGTTTATACTGAAGAAAAAAGTTGAGAGTCATAAATACATGGTGCTTGATATTATAGGAGTGGGTGAGATTACCCTGGGGGAGTGTATAGAAGAAAATAACAAGTGCAAGTCTCAGGACTTTGGGAACTTGAGGCAGGAGGATCTCTGGAAGCCAGGAGTTCGAGACTAGCCTGGGTGAAATAGTGAGACCTTGTCTCTACAGAAAAAAAAAAATAAATAAAATAAAATAAAAATTCAGAAGCCAGGTGATATGGTTTGGCTGTGTTCCCACCCAAATCTCATCTTGAATTGTAGCTCTCATAATCCCCACATGTTGTGGTAAGACCTGGTGGGAGATAACTGAATCACAGGGGCAGGTTTTTCCTATGCTGTTCTGGTGACAGTGAGTAAGTCTCATGAGATCTGATGGTTTTATAAAGGGCAGTTCCCCTGCACATGCTCTCTTGCCTGCCACCATGTAAGTTGTGACTTTGCTCCTCCTTCGCCTTCCATCATGATTGTGAGGCCTCCCCAGTCATGTGGAACTGTGAGTCCATTAAACCTCTTTTTCTTTATAAATTACCCAGACTCAGATATTTCTTCATAGCAGTATGAAAATGGACTAATATAGTCCTAGCTAACCAGGAGGCCGAGGCAGGAGGATCATTGAGCTCAGGAATTATATTTCAGCCTGGGTGACAAAACATGACCCGATCCAAAGGAAGGAAGGGAGGAAGGAAGGAAGGAAGGAAGGAAGGAAGGAAGGAAGGAAGGAAGGAAGGAAGGAAGGAGGGAAGAAGGGATGAAGGAAAGAAAGAGAAAGAAAGAAAGAGAGAGAGAGGAAGGAAGGAGGGAATGAAGGAAGAAAGGAAGGAAGGGAAGAAAAGAAAGTGTAAGGACAAAATCCTATCTTGGAGAAAATTCAGAGTGTAAAAGATACTAATATAGAAAAAGAAACTAAGGAAAGAGAAGATGGAGCAAATAGAGGTAGAAGATGAAGTAACTGCCATATAAAGGCAAACATTTCAAATGGCGCTTGGTAAATATTTTAACTTTTTTACAAAATAGGTTGAAATAATAACTGAAAAGTGCTCATCAGATTTTAAAGCTACAAAGTCTTTGGAAGCCATTGCAAGAACGATGTTTTGGGAGCAAAGGAGGGAGAAGCCAGATTGCAATGGATTCAAGAGCAAAAAGGAAGGGAGGGAGTAACAACATGGCGGGGGGGTTACTTTCTTCAAGAAGTTTGAGTATGAATAACAGGAGAAGGAGATCTCCTCCTCCTCCTCCTTTCTTCTTCTCCTCCTCTTTCTTCTCCTTCTGCCCCCTCCTCTTCCTCCTCCTCATTCTTCTCTTTCTTTGTTTTTAAGAAAGGAAACATTTTTCTCTAAAATAAAGGAGACAGGCTCTATTCCATAGCAGTGCTCTGATTTGGGAGACTGCTATAAACATCCACTTTTGAGCATAATTTTTTCATCTTAGGTTTTTCTCATCTGTAGTTATGTTTCCAGGAGCACAGTTTGATCTATAGTAGACCAACTATATGTTAATAGCCCTTTGTCCTACAATAAGATTCTATTCTATTTACACAGAAGAGTATGTGGAGTGAAGCCAACAACTACAAAGAAAGGAAAATCACTCAGCAAAATGTGTGAGAGTGTAACACATATCATAGTATTTTTTATTATTTTCTCTTTACTAAGTTTATTTGATGGATCAAGCATTATTTTTTTTATTTTATTTTATTTTTTTTTTTTTGAGATGGAGTCTCACTCTGTCACCCAGGCTAGAGTACAATGGTGTGATCTTGGCTCACTGCAACCTCTGCCTTCCGGGTTCAAGCGATTCTCCCTGCCTCAGCCTCCCAAGTAGCTGGGATTACAGGTGCCTGCCACCACGCCTGGCTAATTTGTGTATTTTTAGTAGAGATGCTGTTTCACTACGTTGGCCAGGCTGGTCTCGAACTCCTGACCTCAGGTAATCCACCCACCTCGGCCTCCCAAAGTGCTGGGATTACAGGCATGAGCCACCGCACCCTGCCTCAAGCATTAATTTTTAAAGCTATTCAACATGCACTTATTTTGTACAAAGTTGAAAGTGTTAGAGGTAATCTAATGACAATTATGTACTAACATACCTGAACCTCTCTCTGTTTCCTTACATATGTAGAAAAAATGCAATGCATAAAGTGATTCGAATCCATACGGTTCTCACATTTGGGAAATTTAAAACCTATTTCAGACATTACTTTAGCCAGCTTCACAGCTCTAAAAAATTGTTTTTCTGAACTCGGTATTAGCACCTTAGGCGGAAAGTAAGGTGTGTGTCATGTTGAATTCTGCCTTCTATTCCAGACATTACAGCTTTTGCAAACAGGTTTGTCTGACTACACGGTGTTTTGAGTCCCACAAATGAAGTACCCTGTTATCTACTTTTCCCACTCCCAGCCTCTGTTTTACAGATGGGAAAACCTGAATGTATATCTTTACAGAGTTTGAAGACAGAGAAGAATCTTGAAGACTAAGGCTGCTTTTTGCTTGTAACTAGAAGCAAAATGACTGGAACTGGCAACAGGAAGGCTGTCTTGAAACCAGGCAGATTCTCTCTCATTTCTCATCTCTCCTTCATTCTTCTGTGTTTCTTCAATCCTGCTTCCTCTATGTCTTAGTCGAAAAGGTAGAATATAGCCCTACTTTATATGCTATAACACTAAATATGCCCTAAGCATAAGACACCGAATCTCTTTCTCTCCAACCACAGTTCCAAACCCCTGACAGAAAGACAGTGGTTCAGCTTGTAAGCTTAATGGATGCTTCTTGTCTGCTGCACAGATACAGCTGGTTCACTGAGACAGTGGTATTGCTATAATGCAAGAGTTTAATTAATGCAGGACTAAACCACGTGCAAGATGGGAGTTGATTACTCAAATCAGTCTCCCTGAAAATTCGGAGACTAGGGTTATTTTAAGAATAATTTGGCAGGCAGGGGGCTAGGGAATGGGGAATGTTAATTGGTTGGGTTGGTGATGAAATCATAAGGGATCAAAGCTGTTTTCTTGCAGTCTTCAGTTCCTGGGTGGGATCACAAGACCAACTGAGCCAGTTTACGGGTCCAGGTGGCACTAGCAGGTGCATCAGAAAGCAGGGTCTGAAAAATACCTCTGACATTAACCTTAGGTTTTACAATAGTGATGTTATCTATAGGTGCATTTGAGAGGTTATAATTCTTGTGACCTCTGGCTCCATGACTCTTGAACCATAATTTCTAATCTTGTGACTAATTTGTTAGTTTTACAAATGTGGTTTCAATACCCAAGCAAGAAGGGAGTAGTTTTTGGGAAGGGCTATTATCTTCCTTGCTGTAAGGTTAAACTACAAACCGAATTCCTCCCAAAGTTAGCTTGGCCTACACCCAGGAATGAACAAGACCTGCTCAGAGGTTAGAAGCAAGACAGAATAAGCTATGGCAGATTTTTCTTACTGTCATGATTTTGCAAAGACGCCTTCCAGTTTGGATTGAATGTCCTCTCAGAGTACAGTCAGCTGTGGTCCAAAAGTACAATCACATTGCTTAACATAGCTTCCAGGCATATATCTCTGTAGCTGGAAGAAGAAATAGTTAAGGGGATCAGTGTAGGCCAAGCAGATATTCTAAAATGTGTCAATTAGAAAAGCTACTCCCACCTTGTGTTCATCAGAAAAACGACTCCCATTTTGCCTCCGCTCCCCATTCAAAACGCACTATTCTATAGGCCAAGGTTATAAGGGAGAATTCTTGATGCACTTCTCTTTTCACTACATGATTTATCTTTCTTGACAATAGGCTGATTATCATTAAGTAAACTGTAAGAAATACCAGTCCGCTTCTTTTTACACACTCTAAATCCCTTTCTCGTACTTTCCTATTCATTTCTTAATAATTAAAGACAATGCTGCATGTATGTTAGAGAGACAATACTTTCAGAAGGTCTTAGCCTGGTAGTAGCAATTCCTTCTTTTTGAAAAATAAATTTTACTGTGTATATTTGAGATTTTCATATTGTTGTGGGATACATATAGATAGTAAAACAGTTACTGTAGTGAAGCAGGTTAGCATATCGATCATCTCACATAATTACCTTTTGGTGACAAGAGCAGCTAAAATCTACTTATTTAACAGAAATCCTATTCAATACAAATTTTTTATTAACTTTATTCCTGTACATTAGATCTCTAAACCTGTCCATCCTTCACATGTGCTATTTTGTATCCTTTGACTTATGTTTCTCCATTTCCTCTCCCTGCAACCCCACCAGTGGTAACCACTGTTTCATTCTCCGTTTCTGTGTATTTGGGTTCTTTTTTTTTTAATCCACATTTAAGTAAGATCATGCAATATTCTGTTTGGCTTATTTCACTTAGTATAATGTCCCCAGGTCTATTCATGTTGTGGCAAATGGCAGGATCTTATTCTGAATAATATTTCGTGTGTGTGTGTGTGTGTGTGTGTGTGTGGCATGGGACTGTGGATATCTTTGGTGATTTCACCTCCGTTGGGTATATACCCAGAAGAGGGACTATTGGATCCTATAGTAGTTCAATTTTTAATTTCTTTAAGAACCTCCATATTCTTTCCCATAATAGCTGTACCAATCTACATGCCTACCAAAGGTATAATAGAGTTCCCTTTTCTCCACACCCCTCACCAACATTTGTTATCTCTTGTCTTTTTGATAATAGCTCTCCTTATGTGTGTGATGTGATATCTCATAGTGGTTTTAATTTGCATTTCCCTGATACTAAGTGGATGTTGAATACCTTTTCATACACCTGCTGGCCATTTTTATGTCTTCTTTGGAGAAATATCTGTTCAAGTCCTTTCCCCACTTTTTAATCAGATTGTTTTTCTGCTGTTGAGTTCTTATAGATCTTTATAAATTTTGGATATTAACCCCTTATCAGATATGTGATTTGCAAATATTTTTCCCAGTTTTTAAGTTGCTGTTTCACTTTGTTGATTGTTTCCTTTGCAATGCAGAAGTGTTTTAGTTTGATGTAGTCTCATTTATTTATTTTTGCTTTTGTAGCCTGTGCTTTTGGTGTGATATCCAAAAACTATTGCCAAGGCCAATGTTGAGGAGCTTTTCCCCTATGTTCTCTTCTAGAAGTTTTTTGTTTTCAGATCTTACATTTATGTTTTTTATTCATTTTGAGTTGATTTTTGTGATGAAGATTCAATTTCATTCTTTTACATGTGGAGATCCAGTTTTCCCAGTACCTGCGGCAAATATTTATTAAAGAGACTATCCTTCCTCCATTGTGTCCTTTTGTTGCCCTTGTTGAAAATAAGTTGGCCATAGAAGTTTTGATATATTTCTGGGCTCTATATTACGTTCCATTGGTCTATGTTTCTGCTTTTATGCTGGTGCCATGCTGTTCTGATTACTGTAGCTTTGTAATATACTTTTAATCAGAAAGTGTGATGTCTGAAACTTTTTCTCTCTCAGTATTGCTTTGGGATTTTTTTGTGGTTCCATACAAATTTTAGGATTTTTTCTATTTCTGTGAAGAATTGCCATTAGAATTTTGTTAGGGATTTGTTTTTCTTTTTTAAAAAAACAGAATTGGGAGTTACAGGTGCAGATTTCTTACAGGGATATATTATGTAGTGGTGAAGTCTGGGCTTTTAGCCTACCCATCATCTGAACATTGTACCTAGTATGTAGTTTTTCAACCCTCACTCACCTCCCTTCTTCCTCTCTTTTGAAGTTCCTGGTGTCTGATATTTCAATCATTATGTCCATGTGTGCTTATTGTGTAGCTTCCACTTACCAGTGAGAACATGCAATATTTGGTTTGCTGGGTCTGAGTGAGTTCACTTAGGATAATGACTTCCCACTCCATCCATGTTGCTGCAAAGGATATGATTTCATTTTTTTTATTGCTTAGTAGTATCCCATGGTCTATATATATGACTTTTTTTTTATTTGGTCAACCATTGATGGACACTTGGGTTTGTTCCCTGACTTTGCTATTGTGAATAGTACTGTGATAAACATGAGTGCAGGTGTCTTTTTCACACTTCTTTTCCTTTGGGTAAATGCCCAGTAGTGGATTTCTGGGTCCAATGGTAGTTCTATTTTTTGGTTTTTTGAGAAATCTCCATACTGTTTTCCATAGATGTTTAACTAATTTACATTACCACCAATGGTGTATAAGCATTCCCTTTTCTCTGCATCCATGCCAACATCTGTTTTTTTTTTTTTTTTTTTTTTTTTTTTACTTTTATTAATAGCCATTCTGACTGGTGTTAGATGATAGCTCAGTGTGGTTTTAATTTGCATTTCTCTGATGATAGTGATACTGGACATTTTTTTCATGTGTTTGTTGGCTGCTTGTATTTCTTCTTTCGAGAAATGTCTGTTCACGTCCTTTGCCCAGTTTTTAATGGGGTTGTTTGTTTTTTCTTGTGAAGTTGAATTCCTTGTAGATTCTGGATATTAGCCCTTCTTCAGATGCACAGTTTACAAATACTTTTTTCCCATTCTGTAGGTTATCTGTTTACTTGTAATTGTTTCTTTGGCTGTGCAAAGGTTTTTAATTTAATTAAGTCCCATTGTCTATTTTTGTTTTTATTGCATTTGCTTTTGAGGACTTGGTCATAAATTCTTTGCCTAGGCCAATGTCCAGAAGAGTTTTTCCTAGGTTTTCTTCTAGGATTTTTATAGTTTCAGGTCTTACATTTAAGTCTTTAATCCTTCTTGAGTTAATTTTTGTATATGGTGAGAGATACGGGTCCAGTTTCATTCTTTGGCATATGACTTTGATAGGGATTTCTTAAGCTCGACCACCATGTTAGAAACATGAGGGAGATTATCTCTAGAACACGGGGACAAAAGAATCAAAACACATGACCCTTGCTTCCCCAAAATGAATTTCCAAAACATTGAGAAATAACATATGCACATATGAACTAAATAGAGAGCAAAAGCGAATATCTAGCAACATAAGCCACACTGCATATTGATTACTGAAGAAATGGAAAACAAGGACAAAGAACAGGAATCTTCAGGGAGATTTTTCTCAAGAAGGGAAATTTTTAACAAGTCTTAAGGTAATTATGTAATTATGCTTCATAATTACACAGTAATTATGCTTCAGAGGTTGCAAATTTATGGCCCATGTTTTGTTAGGCCAGCATGATGTTTTAAAAAAACAACTTAGATTTGAATGCCTGTATATGAAACATGCCTTTTCCAGTTTAGCCATCCTTAGTGCCACTATGTGGTGTTTTATTCCATCATTTACTCTATCGTGAGTATATCGCTTGCCCTTTCCCTGAGTACATTTAAGTTTGTATCCCCTGGATGTAAATTGTCATAAAGAAGTGGGCAATCATTCATTCTTGGGAGACCAGTATGTGCAAAGGCAAAGAGATGTGAGCCATAAATGTGTGTGTGTGAAATAGGGATGTAATAGAAATTGTCCTATATGAAACTTAGAGACTGTTGGTGGAATTACAATAGATGAAAAATGGTTAGTTTCAGAAGGACCAAGTGACTGAGACCTATAAGTACTAGGCCAGATAATTTGAATTTCCCCATTAAGCAGTTGTCTGCTACTTTAAGTTCTTGAGTTCAAGAGTTATTTGAGTCACTTAAAAAAAGATATTTGACTGCTATATAATGGTTAAACTTGATTGAACAGAAAGATACAACCTTGAAAGCTTTGCAGTACTCTAGGTAGGAAATAATAGTTTGGATAAAGGGGGTAGTTCTGGAGGATAAAAAAAACATAGAAAAGAGAGTGTCCTGACAAGTAAGAGAAAAAGTGTTAGACAAGAACTATACAGAAACAAGTTATGAAACTACTGTTTCCACAGAGAGTAAGAAAATTGGTGAGAAATGGCAGGATCTAACGTGCTGTTACAAAGGTGGCAAAATAAATAAAAGCCGGTTTTCATATTAGCACACAGCAGCTCACAATCCTGTTCATGGGTTTATTGCCTTCCAGCAGTTACTCACGGTTCTAGCTACTTGACTGTGCCTCTTGTCAAGAAAGAAATAGGCAGCCATATGGGGTCTTCTGTGTTTTCTTCATTAAAGCTTCTTTTATTTGTTGTTTTAATGTATTTAATTCACTAAATTATTACAGATGTTTTATATTACAATGCTAACAAGAAAAATACGAAAAGATGCCCAACTTCTTTTAAGCCTGGTAGAAGTGGAAACATTTTTCCTTCTGCCTGTTCAAGTTTCAGTTGATCCTTTCTGAAAACGCTGACTTAAAATGGATGGTCTCTAACAATTTTAAGTAGTGAGAAAGGGGAACAAATTATAAGTGACATTTTGAAGAAATCATTATACATTCTGCTTTGAGAGAGTTCAAGACATTGAGAATTTGGAAGCCTCATGAAAAGCCCACAAAGTGCATTATTTTTTTCCTAGTATCTTCAATACTATTTGAGTACATTAAATATATAGAAATGCGTATAGTATGTTAGCATTTTTTGGTTGTATTTTTGGAGTGTGTGAAAATCTAAGAACCAGCTTTTGTGGATGGCTTTTGTGGGAAGTACACTTCATGTTGAACAAAGGGAAATAGTCTTCCCAAGCAAGCACTGCATTTATGTGTGATTCATATATGTGGATTAGACCACTTAGGAATAAACACAACAAAGAAAAGAAACTTTCCCTCTGGGCTTCATGATTTATATGAATTAAATTTGTCACTGTTAAGGTAGATCCAGAAGGCTCACTTAAGATTGTACTCTCCAAACCCTGGGCTGCATTAAAGCTTATGATATAGCCACAGGTAACTATGTTAGATTTTTCTTTGAACTTGTCTTCTAATTGGAGCCCTGTCACTGCAGAAAGCAGTTTAAATTTAATTAAGGAACAGGAAACTCCAAAGTCTAATTTTGTCCCTGAGCTGCTGTATGGGTTGTCTCGCAGGACTTTAACAGCTGTGGAGTGAAGATTTGTGAGTGTATACTAAAGCACAACCCAGGGAACATCACAATCACAATCTAGCATTGTGGCTTCTTTCTACATAGGATAGCTCTCCAATTCCATACACATTGCATTAAACCATTAGACTCCTGCTTACTTTGGTGCTGTTTTTAAGGGTACCTTCAAATAAGGGCCAAATTTAATAATAATATCAATTAGAACTCAAAGAACTCAATTTTCCTTTCTTCTAGTCTAGATGTAATTTTCCTAGTTGTTTTTGGTGCTAAATCCTCCCAAAATAATCAGCTCATCTGAATCTACAGAGAAGAACTGAAATGCAATTAAATTAGAAAATGCATATAAAAAATCTTTGCAAAGAGTTAGGAAACTTTAAAATATTATCAAAGTACAATTTCAACACATTTATAAATTTCTCTAAGATTGGTGCCAAGGGGATAGCAGAACTCTCCTTCCTCCATTAGCTCCTTGGAGCAGGCACAATATGCATTCATTTTAAACAGATTGCCTGTGGAGGCAAGAGCTTCGCAAGGGACTGACATGGGAGACTTGCACTAATATTAAATAAAATTTACAGGGGCCATTGGTTTGGGCTGAGCTCCTGCATTAGGCCCAACAGCAAAGTAAACTGGAGTTAGTGATGCTGAAGTTCCACACCATCAAGTCAAAACTAAGTTGTTTATCTGATCTTCTGAAAAACCAGAAGAGAGAGAGATTTAATGGCTAAATCTCCCAAAGAGGCCCATTTTAGCAGGCATGATAAGGGAGTCCCTACTGCTTTAACCTTTACAAGGAAAGTAGCTGAAATGATCAATCCCTTTTTCCTCTGTTTCTGCTTTCTTCAGCTATTTTCTGCCCATAAAGCCAAACTCTCCTGCTCAGCTCATTGGAACGCTCATTCCGTTTTATAGAATGAAGTGTTGCCTGATTCTAGAATTGCAAATTAAAGCAAATTTGAACTATGTTTGTTATAATTTTGTCTTTTGACACTAACCATGGATGTTCAATTTTTTTTCAGTGGAAATTATATTTGCATATAGAAGAGACATAAAATATAATTAGTAAGCATTCTCAAATTGCCAACAATACTAACACTTTTTAAAAACTAGCAGTTTTATCTCAAATGAATAAAACATTGGGATAATTCTGTGGAATCTTTCACTCCTCTTCCAAGTATGTTGCTTTGAATAAATACAGCTTAAGAGTCTCCCTAACATATTGTTACCATGTTACTATGTGCTGTAAGTGCAATAGCCTTAAAGACCAAATTCTAACCACAACCATGTAGTTCCTTTGTTTTATATATTTAGGTCAGGCGCTTAACATGGCTTTAACATATTTCCTTTGTGGTTTAATTTCCTTTGTGATTATTTATTTTATTTAATGGGAGTGTAAAAATGTCCCAAGGACTGAAAACAAATTGCAGCTCCTTTTTAACATAGGCACTAAGAAGTACTCTGTTACTTTGCCTTTGGGTCAATATTAAACTTTCAGGATCATTTCGGGTAAAAAATGCAACAGTGAGACATTTACATTTTCTTAATAAAACACGGGAGACTACATTCACTGGCATTCTTTCACACCCTCTTGGGCCCAAGTCTTATAACAAACAAGAAATGAGAAAACATGGACTCCTCAGTGTGCAATGCCACTCAGCAGCTCATAATGGCTCCCTGGAGATATGGAAGGATTCCTGGAAGTCTGAAGAAGGAAAGGTGAACCAAATCATCAGGGCAGGACCCCAGGGTTGCTGTGAGCTTCCTATGCATGCAAAGAGAGATGTGTATCCAGTTTGTAAGTGCTAAAGCTGCAAAGAGATTTTTCACTCCAAATTTACTATCCATCCTATTAACGTGTGTTTGCTTTGGACACTTCAGCTTATACCTTGATAGTGAACAGGTCTGTTTTAATGGTATGTGTAATTTTCAATTCTCATTAAAGGTGTTGCTTCTTAAGACAGGAGTTTTTGTGGGTTTTTTTTGGTTTTGTTTTAATAGTCACTTACCTGTTCATTTAGTAAGAGAAATATCTTATGCTTCGGACTTTATGAACATAACGTATTCATCAAATTTTAAAATGCATCTCTACTAGAATATCTTTTTATTTTACCTCGGACTTAACAAAACTTTAACACCTGGATAAATTTAGAGTTCGTTTGAACTAAATGAAATCACTCAAAATCTAACCATTACTTTACAGCTGTTAATAGTTTTAACAACTTATGGCCGGGCGCGGTGGCTCAAGCCTGTAATCCCAGCACTTTGGGAGGCTGAGACGGGCGGATCACAAGGTCAGGAGATCGAGACCATCCTGGCTAACATGGTGAAACCCCGTCTCTACTAAAAATACAAAAAACTAGCCGGGCGAGGTGGCGGGCGCCTGTAGTCCCAGCTACTCCGGAGGCTGAGGCAGGAGAATGGCGTGAACCCGGGAGGCGGAGCTTGCAGTGAGCTGAGACCCGGCCACTGCACTCCAGCCTGGGCGACAGAGCGAGACTCCGTCTCAAAAAAAAAAAAAAAAAAAAATAGTTTTAACAACTTTTTTCAGTTGCCCAGAAGGAGGAAAATGTGGTTCATTTCACCTCCTTATATAAAATAAAATGAATTTCAATGGGAACAATAGTTTAAAAAAGGGAAGGCCTGTTTATTTTCATAGGACTAGCGTTTCAGTTAATTAAAAAACCAAGAATCATGCTTAAATTAAATCATTTTCCTTAAATTAAAAATAAGAATACCGTGAGAAATAGATCAAAAATTAGTAATGATTTTCTTCCAATTCATGTTTTTATTATGGGTAGAGAATATATTTTGAAATGACATGGAGAAGTGTTTTCCTAAAAACACTTGTCTGAATCACGAAGTGCAATTTTCCTAAAATGTAGTAAAAGTCAATATTATGTTAAATTAATAGTAAAAAGAAACATATAAAGACAATTTTAAATAGCCCTTGTCTTTTTAAAGAGGATGTAGTATAGTTAAGAAAAGAAAGACATAATTATAATAAATATTATCTGAAAATATACAAAATTATTAAACAAAATCAGATATTTTAAAAGCTGGTTTAAAAAAATTAGTATTATTAAAACTTTCATAACTTCTTTTCTTCACCCAAGAAAGTTATGATCACAATACTGCTTAATTTGTGAGGATGTGTTTTACTACATAAACAAATAATTGCATACAAGCATGATTCTGCAGTTCAATTAACAATGTTTAAGACCAACCATGCTGATTAAAATAAAAATATTTCCCTAATAAACTCTTATTAACTTTCTTTTTTCATAAAACATATGTTTCCACTACTTCCAAAGGTCTGGTAATCGTTCATGCAAATGAAAAAAAAAGTATGTTTTCCATACATGCATAAGTTGTTCCACAAACATCTGGTAACGAAACTTTGAAAGCTGCTAGATTCTGAGCCAGCCCAGGTGTTCACTACAACATCTCTAGAACTAAGCAATTGCTCACAGTAATTTGTTGCAACTCGTATTGGCATTTTTACGGTTATGATGAGGCAAAGGGTGATGACATCATGTACTAATGTTATGAAGGTGCTGTGAATTCAGTGTGAAAATTCCATCAATGAGTGATTGTTACTGAAATTGACTACATTGGTGGCCATCGCATGTTGCCAACTGAAACATCTGGGCACAAAGTTAGCAGTGGCACACCTTGTAAATAACTTAATTGAAATTAATTGCCAGAAGTTTGCAGCACTGTAGGCAGTTAATAAGTACCATTTCTCATTCTTCTGCAATGTTTTCGGCTTAAGAATCTTGTATTTTTGAATTCTGTTGTTGTAACTTGTGATGAAAGTAAAACATGTAGAAAATGTATGATGAAACAACAAGACCATAAGGAAATAAAAAACATCATGTAAGGAAGAAAACATTCAACCTTCTATACCTTCTTTCATTAATAAAATTTTTTTCACAAAAATAATTTTTAAATTTATGTATAAAACCATTTTTCAAAAGAGGAATAATTTGAATAAAAGAGGAAAATGTTGAATAATTAGATATAGGTCTCCATTTGTTCAGAAACAAATGTCTAGTATTTTGCCCAAGTTGTAAATGTCAAATGCTTGTTGTGTTGATAAAAACATTTGAAATTATTGTATATAATAAAACCACACGTTTGAAGAGACCAAAAGGCTGTTCTGTGGAAAAACTAGGAGACTAAGAAACACAGGTCTTATTTTTGCTGTAGAGATTCTTATACATTTAGAATAATTTTTTACTCAGCCTCTTCATACTTCATAAATGCAGAAAAAGGTAGCCAAAAATATAGACTGCAACAAAGACGTTGCAGTCAACATAAATGAATTGTTGTGTGACTAATGTAGCATTGTTCAGCCTGAGAAGCTGTTCAGTAAATATTAACATCAATTCCTTGTTCTTCCCTTCTTAGCTCCCCTTACTTTTGAATTTTTGCTTCTTAAAAAAAAAGTATTGCGAATGTAAAGCTGTTTAAAGATACTGAATGTCGGTAGTTTCAAACTGGCTTGAAACAATGAAAACCCAATTAATAAACTAAAGTTTATATTTGCCTTGAAAGTACCACAACTTACATTGATATACTGTGATATAAATTTCCATAATGCCCTTAATATTTTTGAAACTTTTATAAGATATTTATTTTTTAAAATATCATTTTGTCCTGTGTGCTCAACGTGAAGATCCATATAACTAACCTGTTTTAGAGTTTAATACTAGGAAGAAGTTTTCCTAACTAGTATGATTATTTTTATTATATTTTAAAAACCCATGTAACTAAAAAACTCATGTATCTTCTGGCTTGACTACGAAGGTCAAAGCTACTTTTTTTTTTTTTCTTAAGTCAATAGCTATCCTGAGGCCAGGCCTTCTGGTACAACCAAATTGCCTTTTCTGCTCGTTCCCCTTTATATTTCTTGAATGTTGTGCTTTACTTTTGCTTCAGTCATTAGTTACATCTGTTTTCTATATAAATTAGATGGGGTTTAAACAACAGATACTCTAGTTTAGAATACCTAGAACTATCAGTTGGTATTCTCCCATATAAAATATTTATGATTCAAAAAGTCTATTCTTCCTAGAGCTGTGGAATGTTTCATATCTGAATTTTTTGTTCTTTATAGCTCATTATAACACAAATCACACTTTATAACAAGAATATTTTACTTTGTTTTTGATAACAGAGTCTCTTAGGTTTACAAATTAGCTTTTGATATAACCACACAACCTAGGTTTTACAAAAAAATATTTAGTTTCTTTTTCTGAACAGAAAAAAAAAACCCTTCATCTCTATACCTCTTCATAGAAGTAATTGTGGTACTTTGTCATAATGGACGTATTGTTCAGGCAGAGTGAGTTAAATGCGCTATCCAAATGCAAGAAAGGATTTGATTTAATCTTTGCTTTTGTTAGGAACATTCATGGAGAGTATGGGCAAAGAAGCAGTTTTCACTTATGGTTTTAATCTTAAATGTTTGAATCCCTGTAAGTTTCCTTGAGGATAATATTTTAATGGTATCAGAGCAAATTAAATAGAATGGAGAATATGTGGAAAGAATAGCAGACAATTAACAGAGTCATATGAAATCAATGACAGTTGATTTTTAATCACATTTCCACTCAGCTGGTTTTCACTACAAATGAATTTATTTTATAACAAAAATATAAAAATATTTTGGAGTTGCATACAGAGCTATATGATTTTAGGGTCTATCTCCATGGTTTAAGGAATAAAATAAGTTCTAGTTCTTAAGGATCTTGCTATTAATAACAACAACTGCATGTATTAAAGCTATACAAGAGCTTAGAGGAGAAAAATGAGTCAGGGATTTGGCTAATTAACTGCAGAATTGACAATTCAGGAAGGTTGTTAGGAGGCAGTCCTGAACAGCGCTAGAAATAAAGGGGGGGATGTGATAAAAATAATGAAGGAAGGGTCAAGCTAAAAAGTATTTCTCAGATATAAACGAACAGTTCTAATTCTTGTTGTGGTGTAGCATTTTTCTTGCCAGTATGTGCATACTCTAGGAGAAAGTAAATTCTTTAGCTAGTTTTTTTAATCCAAAGCACTTGCAATGGCCTTGAGAAGGTCTTCTTTTAAAAAGTGGGATGTAGCGGCCAGGAGCGGTGGCTCACGCCTGTAATCCCAGCACTTTGAGAGGCCGAGGCTGGTAGATCACAAGGTCAGGAGATGGAGACCATTCTGGCTAACATGGTGAAACCCCGTCTCTACTAAAAATACAAAAATTAGCCGGGCGTGGTGGCGGGCGCCTGCAGTCCCGGCTACTCGGGGGGCTGAGGCAGGAGAATGGCGTGAACCCAGGAGGCGGAGCTTGCAGTGAGCAGAGATCGCGCCACTGCACTCCAGCCTGGGAGACAGTGCGAGACTCTGTCTCAAAATAAATAAATAAAATAAAAATAATTTTTTAAAAAAACTGGGAAGTAGCAAGATAAATAAAAAGTGGAATTAGCATGGGAATGGATTACAAAGATCCATTCTTTCACTCAACTAATTTGGTAGCATCCATTATGTTTCAGGTCCTCTGCCAGGATCTAGGAATACAAGGCTGATAAGGCTACTGCTGCCTCATCCTGTAATTAATATTCATAACAATGATCTTAAGTTGTTGAAAAAATATTAAATTACATTAGCTAACTTTTATTTCAAAAGACTGAGAAGTGCAGACAACAAGTTGACTTATCGTGTTAAAAGTCAAGACAGTGGTTACTCTTGGTAGAGATGGGGGCTGGGCAGTGAAAGAAGGGATCACAAAAGTGGCTTTTGAGAGTCTGGCAGTGTGTTTCTTGACTGTGTGGGGGTCACAGGAGTGTACATGAGTGTATTTGCTTTGTGAGCGTTCGCTGACTTGCACATTTGGGACTTTTCTGAATTTTTAGTTTAATAAAGATTTACATAAAGTTGAAAAAAAAGGCAAGGAAATATTTCATAGGTAATTGAAAGACATGTTTTCCTTTCCTTTTTCAGCCAAACTTCTTCAGCTTTTGCTAACTCCTAAAGCCACTACAGCATTCCAACTGATTCCATCCAACAGTCCGGTGATCCAGCTCTCTGTGAGATTGCTAATGACAGAATCACCATCTCCCATGGCCACTCTTCAACCCCCTCCTGTGATGGTTCTGGTCGCTTTGATGCTTTGGCTATTCTTTCCTTTTGAAACTTTCTCCTAATTTGGCTTTTGTGACGCCGCACTCTCGCAGCCTAATTCTAATTATTAAATTGTTCCTTCTCAGCCCCCATCGCTAGATTTTCTTCTAACCACTTCTTAAATATTCGTGTTCTGGATTCTACCCTCAGCCTATTCTCCTCCCTTCTTTCTGGTTTTAACTGCAGTCCATCAAGAATGCCCAAATCTGTATATCCATCTCCAAACTTGAGATCCAGTTTTATATTTTGAATTGTTCACTTGGCATTTCCACCTACTTTTCTTTTAAATAACTCAAACTCTGTAAGTTCCAACTGAAATTATTGTCCAAATGTCAGAATTCTGATTTTCGTCATCTATTTCCTGTCTCAATTAGCAATCTATCCTTAGCCCAGTCATCCAAGGTAGATATTTGTGAAAAATTCTTTCTGTCATTTTTCTCTCTCAATCCCTACATAAATAAACCACCATGTTTGTAATTAGTACCAATTAAATAATTGTCAAATTACCCTCTGTTCTCCATTTTGTTGAAGTAGGTTTAGTTTGGACCCTCATTTTCTTTTTTTTCCTAGAATATTTTTTATATCTTCATAAATAGGTCCTCTGTCTAAGATCTGGACATCCCTCTTGTCTGTTATTCACACTGCTGCTGTAGTCATCACACTGTTATCAATACTATATATAGCACAATTCAAAGAGCATTTCCTGATTAGGATGGCAGCATGAGCATAGCTGTCTAAATCCTCAATTAACATCTTCCTATTGAAATTCAAGAATAGTTTAACCCCAGCATCAGTACTAGAAACTATAGAAGGGTGCCATTGACCTGTCACAACACTCAAGAGATTCCTAATAGTTTTAGGGCAAATGGAGCCATGTTGTGGAAAAAGTCAAGAGAACCTGCTCTTATGAAATAACAGAGGAGACCAGGCGCAGTGGCTCATGCCTGTAATCCCTGCACTTTGGGAGGCCAAGTGGTTCACCTGAGGTCAGAAGTTTGAGACCAGCCTGGCCAACATGATGAAAACCCAATTCTACTAAAAATACAACAAATTAGCCAGGCATGGCGGTGGGCACCTGTAATCCCAGCTACTCGGGAGGCTGAGGCAGGAGAATTGCTTGAACCCAGGAGGCAGAGGTTGTAGTGAACCGAGATCATGCCATTGCACTCCAGCCTGGGCATCAAGAGAGAAACTCCATCTCAAAAAAAAAAAAAAAAAAAAGGAAAGAAGTAACAGAGGAAAGATCAGAGGCAAATCTATAAACTGAGACAATGGACAATAATCTTTTAGAAAAAAAGAAAAAATTTTAAAGTGGTTGAATGAGAAAAGGGAAGATTTAATAAACTAAAAATGCAATGGGCTTTTTAAAAAGTCTTCATAAGAAGCGAAGCAACATTGCAGAAAATAAAATTAGTTTTCAGAGAAACAGGGTAGAGAGATGAAGGGATGAGAACAAAGATGATTGATCTATATTTTTGCCATCATAAGCAAGAATGTAAAGAGCATTCTTACACATGAATCTTTGTATGTTATCTGCTTATTTCTTTAAAAATTTTTAATTGTAGAAATACTTGGTCATAAGTTATGCACTTAGAAAAAATCTGGAATGTGTTATCAAATTATCTTACAAAATGATTATATAGATTTATCTGCTTACCAACAGTGCTTAAAAAATATGAAAGATGGCCAGGCACAGTGGGTCATGCCTGTAATCACACCACTTTGGGAGGCCAAGGCAGGCAGATCACTTGAGGTCAGGAGTTCAAGACCAGCCTGGCCAACATGGTGAAACCTCATCTCTGCTGACAGTATGAAAATTAGCCAGGCGTGGTGGTACGTACCTATAATCCCAGTTACTTGGGAGACTGAGGCAGGAGAATTGCTTGAACCCATGAGGCAGAGGTTGCAGTGAGCCGAGATCACACCACTGTACTCCAGCCTGGGCAACAGAGTGAGACTGTGCCTGAAAAAATTAAAATAATATAAAATACATAAATAATACAAAATACAAAACCAAATTCCCTCATATTCAATTTCATATAACTATTGTAAATGTTTAAATCCTTATGTTGCTATATTGTTTTAAATTCTATTAATGTTCATCTTCAATATTTGAAAATATACATCTCAAAATGTGTTGATAGTTGCATTAAGTTTGCATCAGCGATTCTATTATTTAAATTGAACTCACTGTTGAACTGCCTTTGGTACTCATCCCAATTCCTTTTTTACTATCATTTCTCCTTTCTTTTATTGTTTATTTGGATGCATCTCTCATTGGGCTGGGACACCTCTTTGAGAAATTTTTCATTAAGGATATTTGGGTTTTTACCCATAATATGTACACCTATATTCCTCTTCCTTGGTTCCCTTAACCTTCTAACAATTGTATCTATAGCCCAATTTTCTTTAGGAATAATCACATTTTACATAAGGTGTATCTATACTGATAACTCCTAGATGTTAAAATATTCAATGAACATGAGCTTAAGAAAAAAATGAATATTTGGGTGGTATAATTTCTGAGCCATACATATAAGAGAATGTCTTTCTGTTGCCATCATACGCAAACAACAATCTAGCTGGGCATGACTTTTGTTCTTTTTTTATGGTCTCCTGTCATTGCGGAGCGGAAGCCAAGGGCCACCACTCCTTGTTAGAATTTGCAACAAGAAGCAAGTGCTTCTTTCTCCAGCCAAATACTGCAAAAAGTGCAGCGGATCAGAGAATCCATGTTGACCAAATGCACCAGCACAAAAGTGGAATTGAATCTTCTCTAAAAGAGAGCAAAGGATTTTTTGACAAACTCCATAACGAAGTTAATAGTTAACTGGAGTGACTCATGCCTGCAGTCCTAGCTACTCAGGAGGCTAAGGTAGGTGGACTGTTTGAGTCCAGGAGTTTGAGACTGCAGTGAGGTATGATTGCACCACTGCACTACTGCCTGGGCAACAGAACAAGACCTTGCCTGTAAAATAAATACATAAATAATTTTTTAAAAGAAATTAGTAAGACTTTGGAAAAGATCTGTCGCTATGAAAAGTACATCAACCATCAGCTTGAGCACATGGTTCAAGAATATCCTGCAGCTCAAACCTAGCTGAGTGACGTAAGGAGCCGGCAGGGAAATGGTGGAGTAATTGAAAGGAACAGACTTCTGTCTGAGGTTACAGAAGACAGAACATGTAAAACTAGAAATGGAAGAAAAGTGCAGCAGCATGACTGGTGGTGATTCTCTGGTTAAGATTAAATAGAGCTTAACAAAACTGAAGCAAGAAACTGTTCAGATGGACAGTTGGAACTGATGTTGTGGAACACACATTACTGCAATCAAAACTGGAGAAGTCCAGTGTGATTAAGGACATGCACGTGAGAGTTATTCCAGAATCAGCAATAGATTCATATTAAAACAGGGGTTTTCATGCTTCTGATTAGTTTTTTTTTTTATTTGTAATTACATCTCATGTTGCATAGATTTCAAAACATAATTATACCTCTTATGGCATGTTCAATGGGTATTTTTTATACGTACACACACATATTCTATCATGGTGATTATGATGGTTAAAGCCTTTACATTGAATATAATGCTTAATAAAATAAAATTTTTTTTTTCAAAAAAGGAGCACTCAACAAACGTATAGGGTAGACGGGCATAGTAGCTCACGTCTGTAATCCCAACACTTGAGAGGCCAAGGTGAAAGGATCCCTTGAGTCCAGGAGTTTGAGACTACCCTGAGCAACATAGCAAGACCTTGTCTCTATAAATAAATAAATAGCCAGGCACTGTGGTGTGCACCTGTAATGTGAGTGCTACGCTACAGCTACTTGGGAGGTCTAGGCAGGAGGATCACTAGAGACTAGGAGTTCGAGACTACCCTGGGCAACATAGGAAGAACTTGTCTTTAAAAAAAAAAAAGTTCCCTGCCTGGTGGTGTGTGTCTGCGGTCATAGCAACTCAGGAGGTTGAGGCAGGAGGATCACTTGAGCCCAGGAGTTTTAGGTTACAGTGAGCTATGATCACATCATTGCACTCCAGCCTGGGCAACAAAGTGAGACTCTGTCTCTAAAAATGTAAAAATAAAAATACAATTAAAAAAAGAATAAGTACATAATTTTAAAAAAAAAGAGAGATTTATAGGACACAAGAGGAGAAGCCACTTCTCTGGAGGATTTGGAAACTAAAGTGAGCAAACATGAGATTCATAGTCGCTGTCATGAGAGTTCTTGACAACTACCTGCCATAGTGTTTCAGGCTGAGCTCTTGAGTTTTGAACTCCCTGACCTTTGTTTTTTTAGGTCTTCCAACAGTTGAATAAGCTCATAAATATTATAATAAACTTAATATCTTAATTACATGAAGTAACTTCTGTTTTCCTAGATGATTTCTGATTGATATAATATAGAAAATGTATTTGATAAAATTCAACATCCAATCCTTAATAAAAAAATAAAACCCATAATAAACTAAAAATAGATATTTAAAAATATGATAATAGATTCATTAGGTTCTATCATGTTTAATGATAAAACATTACAGGCATTCCAGTAAAAGTCAGAAATAGTACATGATGCCTGCTAATACCACTATTATTTGCTGATGTATTTCTGTAAACTTTAGTCCACAAACAACAGGGTGTAATTAGAGGATAGGATAACAAAATATTAATTATTGTCAGATGTGATTTTCTTTTACTCTATAAAACCCAAATGAATTAAAATCAGTAGAAACTTATGAATTTTTCCTCATGCCAACAAAAACAAAGTCCAGTTAGGAAATGTGGTGGGAAAAATTTACAATAGTAATATATATGCACACACATATGTATGTGCATACCTATTTATATCATGATCAAACTTAGCAAATCCATAGAAGGTTCATGAAGTAATCAATAAAACTTTTCTTAGAGAGACAAGTCTTGAATAAATGGAAAGACACATTACATCCTTGGATGTTGAATATTCAGTATTATGACGGTATCGAGGGCCTTCAGATTGATTTTCACCAGACTAGTCAATTATACTGGTTGTGTTTCAATTTTTTAATAAACAGCAACATTCAAATTCTCACTCCCTCAACAATAGCATAAAATGTTTATGGTGTCTTTCTAGTGTTTTAAATTAGAAAAAAAAATGGCCATTGTTCTCAGCCTTAAAGATATATTGGTGATTGAAAGACTTAATCATGCTAAAATGCCAATACTATCCAAAACCATCTACAGATCTAACATAGTCTTTATCAAAATCCCCAAAATTTCTTGTCTTACGCTGAGTTAGAAAAATTCACCTTAAAATTCATATAGATCTCTCGAGTCCAGGAGTTCAAGGTTGCAGTGAGCCATGATTATGCCACTGCACTCCAGCCTGGGTGACAGAGCGAGACCCTGTCTCAAAAACATAAATAAATAAATAAATGGAGAAAAATTTATATAGACTCTTAAGGGACCACCAAGAGCCAAAATAATCTTGAAAAAAGAAGAAAGTTGGACGTCTCACACTTCCTGATTTCAAAACTTGTTACAAAGCTAAATGAATTAAAACTGTGGTATTGGCATAAACACAGATAAATAGACCAATGGAACAGAATAGAGATCCCAGAAATAAACTCTTGGATATACGGTCAAATGATTTTCAACAAGGGTGTCAAAACCATTAAATGGGAAAGAACAGTCTTTTCAACAAAAGATATTGCAAAAACTGGATATCCACATGCAAAAGAATGAAGTTGGAAACTTACCCTATGTTATGGTTTGGATGTGATTTGTCCCCACCAGAATTCATATTGAAATTTAATCCCCAACGTAGCAGTGTTGGGAAGTGAGGCCTAGTGGGAGGTGTTTGGGTCATGGAGACTAATCCCTGATGAATGGCTTAATGCCTTCCTGAGGGAGGGAGTGAGTCCTCCTGCTCATGGGAATGAATTGGTTCCTGAGAGATCAGGTCGTTAAACACAGTCTGGCTTCCTTGGTTTCTCTCTCTTGCTAACTCTCTTGCTATGTGATCTCTTTGCCCCACTTCTTTTCAGCCTGAGGCCCTCACCAGATGCAGCTGCCCAATCTTGAACTTACTAGTATACCAGAATTATGAGTTAAATAATCCTCTTTTCTGTGTAAATTACCTTGCCTTACACTGTAAGGTATTCTGTTATAGCAACACTAAGTGGACTAGGACACCTTATATCTTATATAAAATTAATTCAAAATGGGTCAAAGACCTAATGTAAAAGCTAAACCTATAAAACTCTTAGCAGAAACAGAGACACTTCATGATATTGGAGGTGGCAATGCTTTCTTGGATATGATACCAAAACACATGAAAAAAAAGAAAAAATGATAAATTTGGACTACATCAAAATTTTAAACTTTGTGTATCAAAGGACACATTTAACAGAGTGAAAAGACAATCCATGGAATGGGAGAAAAATATTTGAGAATCATATGTCTGATAAGGGGTTAGTATCTAGGGTACGTAAAGAACTACAACTCAACAACAACAAAAACCAACTCAATTTTAAAATGAGCCAGGATCCTGAATAGATAGATATTTCTCCAAAGAAGATACACAAATGACCAATAAGAATATAAAAAGATGTTCAATGTCACTAATCATTAGGTTAATGCAAATCAAAACTGTGTGGAAATACCACTTTATACTCATTAGGATGGCTGCTATCAAAAAAAAACCAGAGAATAAGTGTTGATGAGGATGCCGATAAAATGAGCACTATTGGTGGAAAGGTAAAATGGTGCAGTCACTATGGAAAAATAGTATAGTGATTCCTCAGAAAAATTTAAAAAAGAATAACCACATGATCTAGCAATTCTACTTCTGGGTATATACTCCAAAGAATTGAAAGCAGGGTCTTGAAGAGATACTTGTACACCCATGTACATAGCAGCGTTATTCACAAAGCCAAAAGGTGGAAACAACCCAAGTGTCACTGATGGATGGAGGAATGGATACACAAAATGTGGTGTACGCATGCAATACAATGTTATTTAGCCTTAAAAAAGGAAGAAAATCTGACATGTACTAAAATGTGGATGAACCTTGAGGACATTATGCTACGCAAAATAAGCCAGTCAGAAAGAGACAAATACTACGTAATTTCACTTACATGAAGAATCTAGAGTAGTCATATTGATAAAGACAGACAGTGGAATGGTGGCTGTTAAGGGCTGGTGGGATGGGGGGAAAGGAGAGTTACTGAATGGGTCATAGTTTCAGTTTTGCAAGGTAAAGGGAGTACTGGAGACATGGTGATGATGGTTGCACGACAAAGTGAATGTACATAATGCCACTGAACTGTACACTTAAAGTGGTTAAGAAAGTAAATTTTATGTTAGGTATATTTTATCACAATTAAATGAACAAATAAACACATGCTTTCATACATAAATACTTGAAGATACATTAGATAGATATTTAAGGAAAGGAAAACTAGGGATTTTTAATTCTCTTATGCTTTCCCATTTTAGATAATAATTATAACCTAATTTCCCTAATACTCCCTTTTCTTCCCTTTAGGATACCAGCCAATGTTGTGAATTTTCCTACTGTCAGTAGTCTTGGCACAAGATAAACTTTTCACTCCCTCCTTGTTTTCTAAAGAGTTCAGGCATTCAGAGAAATTCCTAAAGTAGACACTATCCTTCCCCTCAGATGGCTTAAATTCCATTAGGGGTATATTAACAAGACAGGAGGCAATCACAGTACAATGTGGTGGTCTCATTTTCTAAAAGTTCACCCAATGTCCTGAGGGTGCTGAAATCATGAATGCAGTAGCACAAGTAGGTGACCAATCAAAGTGACTCTGATAAATTGCATAAAGCCATTCAATTCCAATTTGACCAGGCGTATATTAAAATACAAAGTACAATAGCCCATCAATACTAGAGGCTATTTTTTGTTCCAAATAATTATATAGGTAGGAGGGCAGGGTGGAGAGAACATGATTAATATGTAGAGGACTCCTCTGTTGTTTACACAGAAAAAAAATTCAAGCTATAGGGTCTATAAGTACCAGCAAGAGATATCAGTTTAGTAGGTGTTTCAGGGGTCAAGAAAGATATGATTGTAAAACTCATGTGGCAAAAATATGCTCCTAGATTTTGTTTTTTTGGTGGCCAAGAAATGTAAGTCTATGCTACTTATAATGTCATATACTTAATTTGAGTAGACAAATTAACAGATGAACTCAAGACAACTCCAAAACTTTCTATACAATTGATTGAAAAAACTGCCACAAAAGCAGATGCTTCAGCTTGGAAAAGTTTCTTTTACAGCTTGGTCTCTGGGTTTTGTAACTGTGAACCAAGTTAGGGGAAAATATTACAATATATTTGAGCAAATGGGACTCCATCACAGTCATTTTCAGTTAACACATAAAATATGCTTTTATTAGGGAGTTATATTTTATTCTTTTTTTTCTTCAATGGGATTATTATCGAGTCCTTCAAATGTTCTTTTTTATTAGAAAGAAAAACGTATAGAACATGATTACATAGAAGAAAGGTTGCAATTGTCTCCGTGTTAAGCAGAAATTTTCCATTTACTAAAATTAGGGTACATTTAAATTTTTAATAACAACTAAGTTTAACAAGCCTTATTTTCCTCAGTGGTGGGAGGACACCTTACAGCTCCTCCCATTTATTGTGATGATGTAATTCAAGTCTGTTAACCTTAAGTGAACAATACAGCCCTCTGATTTTCACTTTTAACAATTGCAAAACATTCCAGTAAACAAAACGTTGCTTCTGTAGATTTTTGAAGGTATCAAGAATAATGAGCTCTCCAAATGTATCTGAATTAATTTACAAAAGATGAAAAGATAAGAAACTATTTAGCTTCATAAGGATTTTGACTAGGATTTTTTTATTTAAGATTTTTGGTAAACATACCAATTTCTTTCCCAAATCTCCTTCTCCTGGGTCCTGTATTTCAGTGAATGAAGTCATCATCCTCCTACATCAGCTCAAAACCTCAGACTATGTTTTGACTTCTTTCTCTCTTTACCCCACTCACATCTACTTAGTTTCTACTCATACCAATTCTGCTTTTACAGAATCCCTTGCTTGCCTTCTTTATTCAATCTCAAAGCCTACAAGATTAATGAGATAGCTTTTTAACAGATCTCCCTACCTTTGGGAGATATTTATCAGTCCATCTCACAAAAAACTGCTATTTCAATTTTTTTTAGTATAAAATGCTGAAACTGATCTTTTACTCCTATAACAACTTCCTGTTGTCAGTTTAGTTTTTGGAGTATGCCTGGTATTCAGTACACTCAGAGGCATATTCACTGTATGACTCTCTAGCCCTGTTTCCCACCACTACTACTACCTTTCATACACCCTAACCATCTAGGTCCTTTAATTTTGTGCATCCATGATGTTTTCTTTATTTGGCATGTGCTTTCATTAATCTCAATATGTCCAAATGATTTCTGCCTTACCTGTGAGACTCAGCTCAAATTCTGAACTCTGTCTGAATGCCTTCATCTTTTCATTCACCGAATTCTCTTAGCATTTTATATGTAACTCCCACTTTATATAATTTTTATCGTGTATTAATTTTCATTTACACTTTAATCCCTTGATAGATTTCAAGCTTCTTGTAAGCAGGATTTATAGGTACTTTATCTTGTTATGTCCCATATTCTAATTGTTCAATTAATATTCGCTGAATAAATCTGTATGCAATGTTGGAAACTCTTGAGAATTCAGGTGTGAGATATGTGAAGGAAGGCAATTTATCCACCAGTGGTTATTATACATTTTTAGTCTAAAAGAGAGATGACCTCAACAATGCAAAAATCATTGTCATAGAATTGAAAGTATTATACAGAATTTACTAAACTTATTACATGATCTCTCATGTGGTAATTGGTTAATTTTTCAATATTAAGAATTCCATGTACAGGGCACAGATACAACAAATCTGATAAACAACTTTCATAACCTGTCGTCTTGCTTGTTGTCTGGTTCTGATTATTTGACATTGGGTTTTCCATAGGAGACATCCAATGCAGGAAGCAAAAGAGTTGATTACTGCACACTGCCCTCTGGTGAGCCACATGGGTAATCTAGAGGGGGAAATTCAGAGTTGAGAATATAATTCACTCTCCGTGCCTAGGATGCCAATTAGTGCCAAATAATTATGTCACATTTTGTGATGTGATCACTTCTCTCAATTGTATGCTCTCCTGTGCCTACTAATTCTTTCCATGTGGCTCATCAAATGGCCATCAGTTGGTAAAATTTTCCTCTTCATTTAGCCAAAAATGGATCCAGAATATTTGTAATGAGTCTTACTAACCCAAGCTTTTCAAAAAATTGTGCTATTACTTCCACTGTGACATTTCCCTGCATCTTCATATACCCCCAAAGCATTGTATGAAAACAATGGTAAAGCATGTTGTATTAGTCTGTTCTAGCATTGCTATAAGGAACTACATACAACCGGGTAATTTATGAATAAAAGAAGTTTAATTGACTCACAGTTCCACAGGCTATACAGGAAGCATGGCTGGGGAGGCCTCAGGAAACTTACTATCATGGCATAAGGTGAAGGGGAAGCAGGCACATCTTCACATGGCGCAGCAGGAGAGAGAGAGCTAAGAGGGAAGTGCTACACACTTTTAAACAACCAGGTCTTGTAAGAACTCACTATCACAAGAACAGCAAGGGGGAATCTGCCCCCAAGATCCAATCACATCCTACCAGGCCCCTCCTCCAACACTGAGTATTACAATTTGACATGAGATTTGGGTGGGGACACAGAAGCAAACCAAATCACATATTGTCCTCAGCTTGCAGGGAAGTCAAATTCTATGTAATTGACATGCTAAATTCTCTACATTCGCATAAACAAGTCTTATTGCATATATAAAAACACAGAAATTTCTCATTCTTGAAGAGAAGTCCAAAAATCAAATAACCGATCTTATAACATTAGAAGTACTCTTTGATTTGGAAGTAACCAATCTTATAACTTTAGAAGTACTCTTTGATTTGGAAGGACCACATGTATGTGTGGCTTTTGACCATATCAAAACTGCCATATTGCTGGGTGATATTATTTATTACCAGCTGACTGAATACCATTCACAGCTAAATCAATAATGAAAGTTTCAGAACAGGTATGAAACTGCTCAAACCTCACATTCTAGGAGGTACACAAATAACCCAGTGTCTAATGTTCATTAGCTTCTGAAATCAACTCTATTTTCTGTTTGTACACAAGTATATTTGTCCATTTTTAATTCTATTCCTAACTTCAGGAATTTGCATTTTGTAAAAGTTATACAAATAATGGATGATCTTCAAATAAGTGTAAATATCCTTACTGGAAAAAAAGACTTGTAAAAATATAGAATAAATGCTTTCTTGTTTAACGGAGTGCTAAACTTGTTAAAAATACGTCCCCATTTATCAAAATTTTGACTCTTCAAACTCTGAGCAACTGATTGATCATCCAGAACCTTCTAAAATAGAAATGTAATTTTTCTTTATGTTCTCTATTATGCAGTTGAAAGTTTAAATTATATAAGAGCCAAAAAGGGGGTAAGGAGGAAACTGGAGGGCCAGAGTGAGGGCACAATTTTACAAAAAAGAAAAAAAATTTATATAAGAACCACATCCTCTCTTGACTCTTTTTTTTTTTGAGATGGTGTCTCCCTCTGTTGCCCAGGCTGGAGTGCAGGGAAGAGATCTCGGCTCACTGCAAGCTCCGCCTACCGGGTTCACGTCATTCTCCTGCCTCAGCCTCCGGAGTAGCTGGGACTACAGGCACCCGCCACCACGCCCGGCTAATTTTTTGTATTTTTTAGTAGAGACGGGAGTTCACCGTGTTAGCCAGGATGGTCTCGATTTCCTGACCTCGTGATCCATCCGCCTCGGCCTCCCAAAGTGCTGGGATTACAGGCGTGAGAGACTCTCAATCTTTTAATTGTCTGAGGCCATTTATGTGCAAACTCAGTAAACTGGTTTTTACGTATTGTTAATTTATTTTGCCTTCAAATAAGAAAGCCTTCTGGGAGACGCTTTCCTGCTGGTTTCTGCTGATTTGTTACTTAAATGTGGGTAATAGTTTCCTGAATTCAGAGAGGAGTTCAAATAAAATTGCATCTAAGTTCATTTAACTGTAAAACTCTGTTTCTAATGATATCAGACATTAATGAATAATGATTTTAAACCAACAGATATTAACTGTATGTGTAATATATATTTAAACTCAATTTTTATATTGCATATTATGTAGCTTAAAAGGTACCATAAGGAGAAATAGTATAAATCAAATTTCAATTTCCCCATATAAATAATTTACTCAGTTTTATTTTTATTTTGTTTGTTTTTAATCTTCTCTTTTGACTACATTTGAGAGGGAATTTCTGGCTAGCACAGGATCCTTTTCAATTTGTTTCCGTATAATGTGCAGCAGATATACTTGATTAATGAACTGATTGCAACTTCCTTAATTACTTTCCAGTAGTTTTTTTCATTATTAAATGTTCAGTCTTTGAATAAGTATCTACCAATATACGCCATCACCATTTGATCAAATACAATATATCTGTGTTTTGTATTGTATTGAAACTGTCTAAAATAAAGCAAATATTTATATATCAAATAGGGAATTTGACAGCATTGTAAGTGATACACCACAATATTATAATGCATTATATAAAGTCTTTAGTTTACTTTTTCTTATATCTAATTTGTTTTGGTGGATAGCATTCAAAAAATAAAAGACAACCACTAAGTCATAGAATTTAAATGGCATATTTTAAATGACTTTGACAATTTATATATAATGTTGACATCTTATCTTTATATAAGGCTTTACAGTTTTTTAATTAATAAACTTTATTTCTTAGAGCAGTTTTAGTTTCACAAACTGAGTAGAAAGTACAGAGTTCCCATATAGTCCCTGTCCCCACACATGCCTTACATCCCCCACTACTAGAGTACATGGGTTACAGTTGATAAACCTACATTGACACATCATTACACACAAAGCTCATGGTTTACATGAGGGTTCACTCTTGATGTTATATATTCAATGGATTTTGACAAATGTATAATGACATATCCATCACTGTAGTACCTGCAGAATAGTTTTACTGTCTGAGAAATTCTCTGTGCTCTGCCTATTCATCCTTTCCTCCCGCCAATCCCTGTCAACCACCGATCTTTTAACTGTCTTTATGGTCTTACCTTTCCCAGAATGTCATATAGTTAGAAGCACAGTGTGTAGCTTTTTGCAGATTGGCTTCTTTCACTTAGCAATATGTGTTTAAGTTTCTTCCTTGTCTTTTCAAGGCTTGATAGCTCATTATCTTTTAATGTTGAATAATATTCCATTGTCTGGTATACCATAGTTCATTTATCCACTCACCTTCTGATGATCTCACGGTTCTTTTCAAGTGTTGGTAATTATGAGTAAAGCTACTGCAAATATCCATGTGCAGATTTTGGTGTGGACATAAGTTTTCAATTCATTGGTTAATTACCAAGGAGCATGATTATTGGATCATATGGTAAGAATTTATTTAGCTTTTGTATATTAAACTTGCATCCTGCAACTTTGTTATAATTGCTTATTAGTTCCAGGAGGGGTTTTTTTTGTTGTTGTTGATTCTTTCAGATTTTCTACATGGTGTTTCTTATGTGAAAGACATTGTTTTAGATGTTGTGGATACAAAAATAAACACATAATCCATGTCTTCAAGGAGTTCATAATATATAGGGCAAAAGGTATAAGCAAATTATTACAATGTGGTTTGTGAATGGCTATAATATTGGTATAAATGAAGTGTGATGAGGCCTCAGAGAATAGGCAGCTAATATAATCTGGAATTTTCAGAGAAGGCTTTCCAGAGGAGGTTGAGTCTGAGTTGAATCTCCAGGGATGGACAGATGCTATCCAGGAGACCAACAAAAGGAAGATTATGTCTGGAAGAGGAAACAGCATGTTCAAAAACAAAGATGAGAGTGCTTTATCCACAGAGAAACTTCCCAGTGGTTTAATGTGCTAGACACTGAGATGCACCCCCAGATTCCTCTTCAAAGAGGATTTCCTATGCAGCTGCAGGAAGTATGGCCAGTAATTTATAGCTGTCAGCTCTTTTCCTGTCTATTCAGGTGCAGACAGCAGTCTTTTCCAAGGTCCTACTCTTACCAGGGCAATCTGCATCTGGTAAAGGAGAGAAGTCTGAATACAAATGCAGGACAACTCTGATAGACATATCTATTCCAGAGCTTTCTGCTGAGTTGGCTGAAGTTCTGTTGTGTCTGTATTGCAGTTCAACTTCTCTCTCTGACCAATGCTGTTTCACTTCACTTCCTATCAAAGGTTTGATCCCTAATAAACATCCTGCATGCTGAAATTCTTGTCTTGGCTTCTGCTTCCTGAGAATGCAATACATGAATTTGGTACCAGGACTGGTCCAAGAGAGTAGGTGATGGGCTTTTGGCGTAAGTCATTCATTGCTTCCTGGCATTACTTGTGGTAAATGGAGCACAAACAACTATTATCACAAGGTAGTAATCAAATTGTGAACATTTTCACTGTTTGTGAACTGGCCAGATGAATCAGATGTGTTTGAGATGTATGGGGAATAAAGTAGCGATAAAGATAAAGGAATTGGATGGCTATTGCTAAGCAGTATTGATGCTCTACACAAAGATAATGAAAAAATCAGAGTGAATAACAAGCAATTAAAAACCAAGTGAGTTTGTCAGAGGGCCCCTTTGATGGCATAAAAAAGCAGCTCTCATTTCCTGCAGGAGGAGGCTGGAGAAAGATGAAGACCAAGACTAGGACTTTATAGTCAGAGTAGCTGAACTTCAAAGATGGTTATATGCTAACCAAGCTAGATGGTCAACAATAAGCAAAGTTGAAATGCTAGGACTGCCATGGAAGAAGGTTGAGGAAGGGAAAGGCTGAGGAAAATAAGCATGCTGGAATGAAAATACAAATAAGGCTGGAAGACTGAGAGGAATATGTTCCATGGGAAGGTCCAAAGGATACGCTATAATGAATGAGCTGGTGAAAGAAGCAGTAGCAGCACTAAAAAGCAGAGTAGTGATACTCCTCTTTAGGCCAGAGGTCACTGTACAAGAGGCCATTACAAAACCTGACTCATTGATAACAAAGAAGTTGACAGAACCCTGGAAAAACAGAGGCCAGGTGTGGCATTTAACTGCCAGAAGCCAGGGATTTTAAATAATTGTGATCATCAACAAGGTCAGAATGGCAGCCCAGAAAGAACCACAGAATTATGGAACATATTAATAGAATTTGACAATGCTAGAAACAAAATAAATTGGTAGTGACAATGGAATCACTCAGCAGGTACTGTTAGAAGAAATCAAGCACGAATAACAGAGTGACACTTTATTGTGTCATAATCCCTTGCCCAGTTTATGGGCCTGAGTCAATTTTCAGACCTGTATCTCATTCACTGAAATGTTTGGATCTCCTGGGGATGGACCCTGTGATGCCATAGCAAGTGCACCTGGTAATGATTCCCTTAGTCCTTCTTCAAAGGGACCAAAGGAGATTTACTTGGTGATACGGTTTGGCTCTCTGTCCCCTCCCAAATCTTATCAGAAAATGTAATCCCTACATGTTGAGGGAGGAACCTGTAATCTCCATGTGTTGAGGGAGACAGGTGATTGGATCATGGGGGCAGTTTCCCCCATGCTGTTCTCATGAGATCTGACGGTTTCGTAAGGTAGTTTTCCCTGCTCTTTCTCTCTCCTGCTTCCTGTCAAGAAGGTGCCTGCTTCCCCTTCTGCCACAATTGTAAGTTTCCTGAGGCCTCTCCAGCTGTGCAGAACTGAGTCAATTACACCTCTTTCCTTTATAAATTACCCAGTCTCAGGGAAGTTCTTTACAGCAGCATGAAAACGGACTAATACACTTGGTTAATGCGAACCAGCTAGACATTTAGTTGACACTGATACTAGGAGAACCACCACATCATCAGGGCCTTAATTTATAGTTGGAGGATGTGAAGGCCAGTTTTAAAAATGGAATTCTGTCCAGGTTCAGCTTATATTGGGCCCACTGGTTGCAACAAGGACCACCTGACTTATAAAGCTTAAAATGTTAACTATCTCTTCCTGTACATAAAAAGTTTGCTAACCCCAGATCTAAAGGACACAGAAATGGTCATACCCATGCCCTGGATTCACTCGTCTTCCTTCTGAAAAAATAGGATGGATCCTGAAGAATGACTATAGACTTCCTCAAGCTCAACCAGGTAGTACTAGCCCTCCTGACAGTTATTATGCCAGATGTGGTATCTTTATTAGAGTGAATCAACATGGCCTTAGGTACATGGCCTGTGGTCTTCGGTTTGGTGAATGCATTCTTTTCCATCCCACTCAGATTACAGGATCAAATATCATTCAATATGCATTCACATGGAAAGAATAAATATACATTAACAAGGCAGTAGCAGCCGTGAAGTAGAGGAAGGACAGCGAAAGCATTTAAGGAACTGCATATGTAAAGAACCAGTGGTTATTCCCCTCTACATATCATCCTACTCCTCATTATAATAAAAGCCCTGAGTTTTAACAGGCCACAAAGCTTCCCAGACAAAGAGCGCAGTTCAAAACTTACCCTGTAGCTAGGTATGGCTATGTGGCCAAGTTCTAGCCAGTGAGATGTGAGAGTAAAATGTTTACCTTCTGTGTCCTGCTCTGATAAAGAAGAAGTATGCCTTTCACTTCCCCCTTTCCCTTTTCCTGCTAGTTAGAATGCAGACATAATGGCAGAAATTGGAGCACGTATATTGGACCGTGGGAAGGATGCAAATGTTGAAAATGGGAGAATAACAAGATGTAAGGAAGTCAAGTAGTGTCTCCTTACATGGAGCCACTATATCCGCCCTGGATTGCCTAGGCTTGTGCTTTTATGTGAGATTAAAAATAAGAACTTATCTTGTTTAAGTCACAATTATTTTGGAGTCTTTGTTAAAGGAGCTGAAACTAATGTTCTAACTAATGCAAGTGCTTACAAAAAGAACTGAGCAAGGAGGTTGGATAGGTTGTGTGGAGGACAGATGATAACTTTGTTTTGGAACACATAAGTTCTAATTTCTTGTGGGACATCTATGTACATATCTAGTAGGCAGCTATAAAATCTAGTCTTAACTGAAATCTATCCTTAGCTATTCTTAGATAATTCTGGACTGAATAATTAAAAAAAAACACCAAACTTTCATTGGATCATCAAATGTGAATATGGTAAATGGGTTTTGGGTGGGTATGTAGAATACATTAATGTAGATTGAGAAACAAGTTTATGTAGAAGATACATGTGTATTCCAGAATTATTTACATTAAGGTGATATCATTTGTGATGAATAGAAAAGATTACCGGAGAATGCCTAAATCCAAGTGAGAAGAGAACAAAGGGTACAAACGTGCAGCATAGCTACAATGAAGAAGGTGAAAGAAGACTGTGAACTGCATAAAGAATAGTCTTAAAAGTCAGAAAATCAGGACAGAATAATTTTGTTGAAGTGAATACAAGAGTAAATTTCTATAGACAGTGACTTGCTCTCTCAAATGCATGTGTATTTTAGTGAATAAATATAATTAGGAGTTAAATATATCCCATAGCTATATGTAGTGATTATAAAGCATATTCACGTCACTACAGATGATTAACAATGGATATTTATGTTATTATAAATTTAGGGAAATGTTTCCTATGCAAGAGGTAATCATATGGTGATTAAGAATTGATAACATTTTCTTAGAAAGCAAAGAACATGGTGTTATTCATATTATTTTAATAGGATTCTTATAATCCATATTTTACTCAGGAGCTTAATTATCAAATATTTCCATAAGAGATTAACTTGTGGGTATCTTACAAACGTAATTGTACTAAAAATATGACTTCATTAAACTAAAAGCTAATTTTATTGCTACTTAATCTTTAGTGAAGGCATTATCAACATTTGTTAAATTGTATAACTTTGGTAGAAAATTATTAGGCAAATTATCTATGACTCTAGGGTTTAAGATACACATCTTAAGCAAACAGTCTAATAAGTGTATGAAACTAATACGTAATATGTATAATAGGCAAAATAATGCATTAGCTCTTCGTGAATTTCCTTTTTCCCTTAAAAACACAGTGGGTTTGTAACTTACTACCAGAGGAAGATTTAGACAACTGCAGACTTAATACACTCTCTGACTTTATGTCCTTATAACTATGTCTTCAAACTTATAAAAATGTTATCAAATAAAAATTTGACTAGTCTTTTATTTATTTATATTTTAAATTGGAAACCAAATATTCTTGAATTGACAATATAACAAATTTACAGGCAGAGTTAGGCCCCAATAGACATAATTTTCTTTCAGATGTTTGGGTAATTTTTTCTCAAAGTTAGGTTAAAGTTTGACATAAGAACACAAAATTCCCTTTTATCATTACGATCATGTGAAATCCCTAACCTAAAGAAAGAGGAAAAAGCAGGAGGACCTTCCACTACTAACATACAACACTTTACTTGTTCTTGTCAAGTTAAAAGAGTGATCAGGCTCTCAAGAGAGTGCTGCTTAGGGTTCAACTGTGTTCTTTCAAACTCCACTTTTCAAACTTTAGAGTTTTCTCATGATGTGTAAATTTTGTGGTGCACCAGAAATTTTGAAAAAGTTTAGTTCAAACTCAATTTATCTTAGTCGTAGTAGCTCTTGCCTGGCTTTCTGCCCAGAGTATTGCTTGCTACATCTGCAAAAGTGGTGGAGTAACTACTAAGGAAGCAATACAACAGTTTAATACAGTGTAAAGCCTAGCTTGCTTTTTGATTTTTTAATGTGTATCATAAAAAGTAGCATTTAGTTGGAGAAAATATTAACAAACCATGCATTCAACAAAGGTCTAATGTCCAGAATCTATAAGGAACTTAAATCAACAAGCGGAAAACGACCCCGTTAAAAGTGGGCAAACGACATGAACAGACACTTCTGAAAAGAAGACATACATGTGGTCAACTAACATATGAAAAAATACTCAAGATCACTAATCATCAGAGAAATGCAAATCAAACCCAAAATGAGATGCTATCTCACACCATTTAGAAGAGCTACTATTTAAAATAAAAAATAACAGATGTTGGTGAGGCTGCAGAGAAAGGGGAACTCTTATACACTCTTGGCAGAAATGTAAAGTAGTTCAGCCCCTGTTGAAAGCAGTTTGGAGATTTCTCAAAGAACTAAAAATGGAACTACCATTCAATCCAGAAATCCCGTTACTGGGTTTATACCCCAAGGAAAATCATTCCATCAAAAGGACAAAGGCACTTGTATGCTCATTGCAGCACTATTCACAATAGCAAAGACATGGAATCAATCTAGGAGCCCATCCATGGTGGACTGGATAAAGAAAATGTGGTACATAATCACCATGGAATACTATGCTGCTATAAAAAGGAATGAAATCATATCCTTTGCAGCAACTTGGATGGAGCTGGAGGCCATTATCCTAAGTGAATTAATACAGAAACATAAAACTAAATACTGCATGTTCTCCCTTATAAGTGGGAGCTAAACAATGGGTATGCACAAACATAAAGATGGAAACAATAGATGCCAGAGACTACAATAAGAGGGAGGAAGTGGGGGAAGGGTTGAAAAACTATTTATTGGGTACTATGCTCACTACCTGGGTGATGAGTTCAATCATATCCCAAACCTCATCAATGTGCATTATAGTCTTGTAACAAACCTGCACATGTATCCCCTGAATCTAGAGTAAAGTTTGAATTTTTCTTAAAGTAAAATTTAGCAGCCAGAGGTATGTTGTTTAATAAATGATTAAAAATTATGTGAATATTTAGGTGTTTAAATTAATCCAGAATATAAAAAATATTCCAGCATAAATTTTTGTTTTTAGGAAGTTTAATTTCACAAATAAAAGTTGTTTATTTATGTTTTTAAAGTATGTAATGAAGAGTAAAGGAAATAGAGTGGACACATGTACTTTCTATTGATAGTCACTACATTTTTTAGTTATTTGGAGATAATAGTTGAAGGCAATTTACCATATAAATTAATTTTATGAAATTATTGTAATGATTACACAGATGAAATCATGGCTTCTCTCCTCGTTCTGGCTTGGGCTTTATTTTCTGTATTAGGCTCTGAGATACTTGAAGCAATTTAATGGAGTGATTCTTGCCCAGTTGTGAGTTCAGCTAAACCAGGCAAGCCAATATGGTGACCAGTGACAATTTTCAAAGGAGTGAGAAGTTAGGGATCATGTGTCTCCTAGGTAATGGAGATTTCATAAATGGGTTATGTGCAGCACTGAATCCAAAGGAGACCTGATTAGAGAAAGGGCCAGAAAAGTGTTATTTAAAACTTTCACAGCTTACTCTTTAAATACTTTGTATATACACAATGTTACAAATAAATATTTGAAATACTTTTCTATTGGTTTAATGTGGGAAGCTGAGTGGCGCACGAATCTGAGAGAACTGCACTTTGGAAGAGTAGGTCATATTCAACCTTACTCTGGCATAAGCATGGACACAGAATAAAGTAGTTACGGCTCATTTCCATTTTTATAAAAAGACAATTCATTTTCTAACATTTAATAAGAGGTTAGAAATACAGAATCTTTCTATCAGTTAAAACATTTGGGATTGCAAGTAACAGATACCCTAATTCAAACTAGGTTAAACAACAGAACGAATTGTTCACATAAATGAAAAGTCCCATGGAGATGAAGGAAGCTTTAGAACTGATTTGATCAAAATTTCAGCTCCATTTCCCTGAATTATATCAATTTAGTTTTACTGTCTGCATCTGCTTTGTCCTCAGACTGATTTCCTTTATAGTCACAAATTGGTTGTTAAAAGCAGGAGGGGTTACAGGTTTCATCACTTATAGAAAGTTCTTCCTGACAACTATCGAACAATTGTCCTGAGGTTTGTACTTGTTGGATAATCCCTGAAATAATTCGTATGATTAGGGTAATGCTATGATTGGCCTAGGACAGGGTTGTGCCCACACAATAACTGTGCCAAGGAGGTTGGGGTAACTTTTAGCTTAGACCAATCAGGACTCACTCTTGGAAAAGCAATGGGGGTCAATCTCATTGAACACAGCTGAAAGCTACACAATGGGGTAAGGGTAAAATGCATGTTTGAGTAACAAGTACCAGGTCCACTGTAGTATACTCTTGCACTCCCCAACCATTGTAGTTAGCATGTATCTTTCTTTCCTCCACTCCCTCTCTTTCACTCTACAATATGTGATATGGTTTGGCTCTGTGTCCCTACCCAAATCGCATCTCCAATAGTTATACCCATGTGTTGAAGGAGGGACCTGTGATCCCCATGTGTCGAGAGAAGGAAGTGATTGGATTATGGGGGGGCTCCCGCATACTGTTATCATGATAGTGAGGGAATTTTCATGAGATCTAATGACTTTATAAGTGTTCGACAGTTCCTCCTTCACATGCTCATGCTCTCTCTCACCTGCCACCATGTAAGATGTGCCTGCTTCTCCTTCTGCCATGATTGTAAGTTTCTTAAGGCCTCCCCAGCCATGCAAAACTGTGAGTCAATTAAACCTCTTTCCTTTATAAATTACCCAGTGTTGGGAAGTTCTTTACAGCAGTGAGAAATTGGACTAATACAATACGTTAGGCTTACCTGGAGTTACCTTCCTTATGGTCTAGCAACTAATGACAAACATCTTCTCACAATGAATGCAAAAAGCAATGAAAAAGAAAGGTCAATATCACTGCAATAAAAACTCCCAATTACAAAGGGAACACAGGCTGGGCATGGTGGCTCATGCCTGTAATCCCAGCACTTTGGGAGGCTGAGGCGGGCAGATCACCAGAGCTTGGGAATTCAAGATCAGCCTGACCAACATGGAGAAACACTGTCTATGAAAAATACAAAATTAGCTGGGCATGGTGGCACATGCCTGTAATCCCAGCTACTCGAGAGGCTGAGGCAGGAGAATTGCTTGAATCCGGGAGGTGGAGATTGCGGTGAGCCGAGATCGAACCATTGCACTACAGCCTGGGCAACAAGAGTGAAACTGTCTCAAAAAACAAAACAAAACAAAACAAAACAAAACAAAAAAACAGAAAAAAAAAGGGGACACAGTGGTTTCTGATCCCTGTCATATTCTATAGACAGGAATAATTAGAACTGCTGGTTGGCAGTGGTATGTATTCTTTCAGCAGTTACTGTTTCCCTCTCTGTGTCCTCCACTGCCCAATCTGAGATGGTCATTGGGGAAGATCCTCTTTTTGGGAGGTTGCATCATTTTGCCAGCTCATTTCCTATTAGGTTGAGTTTAGATATTTGAGGATACTCCTAAGATTAAATAGTTACAGGTTATCATAAGTCAGCCTTGAGGTTTGTTTAACAATATACTTTCCCTTAAATATTAGGTTTCAGAACTATTTGCTTCTTGTTATTTCTGTAGGCAAGTAACCGTGGCAGAGACCATGTCTAGCTCTGGTTTTTTTTTTTTATCTTGGAATTTCTGTTTCCTAGTTATCCTTCACGTTCTGCTGGTCTAAATTTAGTTTAATAGCTTATCTTGATATCTTCATTGGGCATATTTAAAAAATGAACTTGCAGGGTAGAGGGAAAGGCAATAATGTTTTATTCCTTATCTCCATAATGGGCATGATGTCTCTAGTAATCTTCATAATGAATATGATTCTCCCCTTCGTTAAGCAGAACACTAAACTTTTCCACCTTTGACATGCTATGATTACTGAAATTTTAGACATTCAGGTTTGAAATTTGAAGGGTACTATTTCTAAGTGTGTAAGCTACAGGGTTTGCTAGCTTCCTATAACCTTGCTCATGTAAGGTAGGAGCCGTCTCTGAAATATATTATCCAATCTACATATGGTGAGCATTATTGATTCATTAATGAGAGTCTATTTTTTAACTTCCATTACCTTAATTAACAAACCACTAATTTCACCCATTAAAACCTATTTTTTTTTTTTTTTTGAGACGGAGTCTCACGCTGTTGCCCAGGCTGGAGTGCAGTGGCGCGATCTCGGCTCACTGCAAGCTCCGCCTCCCGGGTTCCCGCCATTCTCCTGCCTCAGCCTCCTGAGTAGCTGGGACTACAGGCGCCCACCACCGCGCCCAGCTAATTTTTTGTATTTTTAGTAGAGACGGGGTTTCACTGTGGTCTCGATCTCCTGACCTTGTGATCCGCCCGCCTCGGCCTCCCAAAGTGCTGGGATTACAGGCTTGAGCCACCGCGCCCGGCCCTAAAACCTATTTTTAACACTCATTTTTTTGATTAGCAAGGTCTCAGGTAATGGCATATAATAATAAGCACTAATGGTGGCTACATTTGGAGTGCAGCTCTTCTTATTACCTATCAACCAAATATTCCTAGAGTATAAATTCTATATTATGGCAACTGACAATCATTAGAGGGTAGGGTAAATCTGGAAACACACATGTACATTTATATCACATTATATACACTAAAGTATTTTAAGGTGAAGTATAATAATAACACATTCAAACTGACTTAATATTCAGTACCAGTAAGGATAAGTAGAAAAATCAAATTCTATATTAATTTGACTTAAAAGCTGCCATAACAGAAGAAACCAGTAGATTAAAAGGAAGGAGGCAGAAAAGTGTTTATTTGAAACTTTCACAGTTTACTCTTTATATCCTTCTTCTTATATACAAAGTTATAAATCTTTGCTTATTTGATCAGGGTTCCAGCTTTTTTATTTTCTTGGTTACAAGATGACTGCCCTCAGTAACAAGAACCACATGCTTTCTCATTTATCAAGGGAGAGAAAGGAGCCACATCCCACAATTTTGGGGCTAAAGTCCTGTAATTGGTGCTGATTTGCTCAACCCTGAACAACTTCTTGTGGCCAGGGGAACAACGTAGGTTGGGATTGGGTTATCTTAACTGGACTATGGTGATAAAGGTGAGGTTAATTTCACCTAAATTTCTTAGGTGTACTCTACACAATGTGGGAAGACTGGAATAAATGTTGGGATGGCAACGACAGTGTCCATTATAATCACTTTCAAAGCATATAAATATGTAACAACTATATTGTTAGTTGCAGTTAAACTAGATCTAAGAAGATGTAATTGTGTCTGACATCATTTTTTTATGTTTGATTCTTGATAAGTTTTAAGTCCTCACCTGTTCCCTTTTGTACCATATCTGGATCTCAGCAACTTGATAAGAAAGCTTGCCCAGATCCAGATATGGTGGAAAATAGGTGTTTCCTATTTTGGTGCTGGTGGAAAATTCAAGCCATACAGTCCCTGCCCTGTGTGGGCTTTTTCACCCAAGCGCCATGTCCTAGCCATGAAAAAAATCCCAACAGCTTTTTCTCCTACTCTCTCAAGTCATTTTAAAACTGCTTAGGAAGTCTGCTGTACTCTTCCTAGAAAGCCTCATTATGTAAGTAATAAACCTTTGTATACCCTGTTGGTGCATATGTGGTATGCTAAGTCTTGAAATATGAGCCAAACTTTGGGTGAGGGTTCATCTCATTTCTGTGGGTGACTGCAACAGCACAAAAACTTCAAGGGTAGTCAGTTTAAATTCCTGCAACCTACCTGCTGTGGTCTGAATGTTTTTGTCCCCCCACAATTCATATGTTAAACTTAATCACCAATGAGATAGCATTAGGAGGTGGGGCCTTTGGGAGGTGATTAAGTCATGAGGACAGATGCCTCATGACTAGGATTAGTGCCCCTATAAAAGAGGCTCCAGAGAGCTGCCCCATCTCTTCCACCACATGAGGACACAGCTAGAAGGCACAATCTATGACCCAGAAAGAGCCCCACTAGACATCCAATCTGCTGGTGTTTTAATCTCGGACTTCTTAGACTCCAGACCTGGGAGAAATAAATTTGCATTCATAAGCTACCCAGTATTTTTTTTTTTTTTTATAGCAGCCTCAACAAACTAAGATACCATCATTGCAGTGTTTCATTATTCTTACCACCAAGTGCCCAATCTTCCTCTTGATAATTAGAGTCAGAAACCTGGAATATATCTTCAGTTCTTTCTTCTTCTTCCTTTTTTTTTTTTTTTTTTTTTGACAGGGTCTTGCTCTGTCATCCAGCTGGAGTGCAGTGGCACAATCACGGCTCACTGCAGCCTCAACCTCCCAGGCTCAAGTGATCCTCCTACCTTGCTGGGATTACAGGTATAAGCCACTGTGCCTGGCTTCTTTCCTCTTTTTTTGTTGCCCATGTGCCTTTACAATCCTTTCTGCCAATTCCATGGCTAACATCTTGGCTCAGGCAGTCATTAATTCCTCATTTTATTTTATGTCTTCTAACTGGTTTATTTGTTTTTCTAGTCTTGGCCCCATCTTTCCTACCCAATAATCCTTCCCCTACACTGTTGCTGAAGTAATTCTTCTCCAAACTTGCTTAACTAATCCAGCAATTTCCCACTACTTTTAGGATACAGTTCAAACTCCTTAACACAGTTTACAAAACTCCTCATCATCTTGCCATCTACATTTCCCATTTCTCCTGCTGCATACCTACATACCACAATGGTTGCTTCTATGGTATGCTTACCTGCAAAATATACTTACCTCCACAGTTCATAGACAAGGAAATATATACAAAGGTATATGTTCCTTTTTCTGGAGCATACTCACGTCTTTCATTAGCTTGGTGGATTCCAACATATTCTTCAAGACTAATCTTGAGGTTTGATACATTCTATGAGAAGTACTTCCTGTTTAACCTAGGCTGAGTGAGGTGTTTTCTCCACATTTTAGCAATAAACTTTATTTCAGTGTTTATTATCACTGTAATATCTGATTTTATTGTATATTTTTCTACATGTGATTCTCTTAAGGGCAGGCACCATATTTTTCATCTCAGAAGGTCACAAACTATTAGAAAAATGGGCTTGCAGATACATGTACAGCAAAGAATAATAATTCCAGATGGCTCATGGAAAAAGTATTCTGAAAAGTAAGAGAGACATATGTTCTAGAAGAGACAAGAAAAGGCACAATAGAGAAATTAGAGCCCTCATACATTGCTGGTGAGAAAGTAAAACAGTACAGCTACTTTGGAAAACAGTCTGGTAGTTCCACAAGGGGTTAAACATAGAGTTACCATGTGACTCCACAATTCCACTCTTAGGTATATATCCAAGAGAAACGAGAACATATGTTGACATGAAAACTTGTACATGAATGTCAACAGAAGCATTATTCATAATATTCAAAAAGTAGAAACAACCCAACTGATGAAAGGATAAATGAACTTTGAAAACATGCTAAGTGAAAGAAGCCAGTCACAAAAGACCACACATTGCATGATTCCATTTATATGAAATGTTCAGGACAGACAAATGCATACAGACAGAAAGTGGATTACTGGTTGCCAGGGCTGGGGAGAGGAGGGAGAAGCTTGGGAGAAGTTGGGGCCAAAAGGTATGAGGTTTCTTTTTGGGATTGTGAAAATATTCTAAAATTGATTGTGGTAAAGCATGCACAACTCTGTGAATATACTAAAATCATTGAATTGTATAGTTTATAAGGAAAAAGAGATTACTCTGGGGAAGGGAGAAAGATTTCACGGAGTTGGTAAGATTTGAATTCACTGATAAACAAGTGATATAAAAAGCAAAGTGATGTGCTGTAGTGACTAAACATGTCCTTCTGTTGGGCAGATCTGGCTTTAAATCCACTTGGTCAATTTACACTTCCTAAATCTGTAACCTCATCTAAAGTGTAAATATATTAATATACCTACTTTGTAAAATTATTGTGGTAAGTTATATAAGGGATTTAAAATATTTAGTCTAATGCCAGGCACATAGCAAATATTAGTAAGAAATGTTAGTTACTCTTAATATTATAAATCTGTTTAGTATTGAACGGGACACAGTGAACATGTAGATACATCAATGGGAAGGAACTCTCAGAAACTTATCTGGTTTCCAGCAGAAAGAGATATGAGAGACAAAATAATATAAATGTAACTTTATTAAGTTTAAGAATATTTATTTAATACCTTTTTCCTAACTACTAGACACTTTGCTAGACTGCTGGATATACAAAGACAAATGAGAAGTGAGTAGATTGCTGGATATACAAGTGAGAAGTGGTCCTTGACTTGGTAGTCTAGCAGACAGATAAACAAATATGCGTAAGAAAGCATTATATTTCTTATAATAGAAATGTTTTTTGTATGCACAAAGAAGCGGGTGGGCTGGAAAAATAATGTAGTCAAGGTGACTTGCTCAATACTGAAACTGCTCATTAACTACTTAGGCCAGCACTTATGGCACACTTCTTAGGATGCCTTGCTAATATTTTCCACTTCCAGTACAGAACACAGATTACAGGTTTAAGCCAATTTTATTCAACAGTTGAGAAACCCAGTGTCCAAGGATTAAAGAAGACTTGTTATACAAGGAATGTGAATATTCCAGAAATTTCTGCTCAAAGTCCCCAGGTTATTGTCTTTGTTTCTCTCTAGACTGTAAGCTCCTTGAAGACAAATATCTTGAGTGTTACCTTGTTCACTCTTGAATTGTCAACACTTGGCCCAGGACTAGGTATGTGGTATACAATCAATAAAAAACTGTTGAATGAATTTTTTCAAATTCCTCCCATGGCAAAAACGGAAGAAACATTCCTGAGTGGGCTGCTAGTTGACTGTTTCTCTCATCACTATTTACAGTCTGAAACGGACAAAGACATCTATATAATCATTCCTTCCTTTAAATAAATAATCTGTGAGTTACGCTATTCTTTTCCTATTGCTTCAGGAGAAGCTATTAGGCAGAAAGCTTTTAAGAAAGGCTTTGCAAGAAAACTCTTCAACAGAGATGGCACGTATGAATTGCTGTGATCTGGAGTTGAAGACAAGAACAAAAGTAACTCTAGCGCATAATTCTTTGACCGAAGTCATCTTACTGGTCACTGGTCGGCGGAGGCGCTCAGCCTACTTGCATCCGGTGCTTGAGAGTTCAGATAGGCAAAGGTGAGAGGTAGCATCTAGTCAACATCCATTTCTTGAGCACTTACTACACGTCAGTCACTTTGCTTAGTCCCCGTGTTTACTCTACTCTGCTTGGAAGTGGTGAAGAGATTCGGCGGGATCTTCTTAGGACCAATCCTACAAAGTTCCGGATGGAACTCATTTTGATTTGGGGGACGGTTTATTTGCAGGGATTAGGTGGAGAAACAGGGCCTGCTACTCAAGAGGAATGAGAAAGCTTAACAGGAGGTAGACTGGGAAGGAGCAAGGCAAAGTCACTCCTTTTCACAGGGCAACTCTCCTAAGACCATGCTCAAGCTGGGGTGGCAGGGCTCTGAACATGGGGCCCCGACCCTGGTCTCAGCCTGGAGCCACGTGACGCGCGTGTTTACGTTGAGTGACGGGCGCTGGGTTGGGCGGGCCTTGCCGGAAATCAACTTCCGGGGGCAGAGGTGTTCGAAGCCGGGTGGTGCGTGGGCTACTTCAACCTGTGTGACTGGGCCGCGGTCTCACCTCAAGGGCCTGGGGCCGTGCCTCGGGTGTACGCGTAGGGTCTGTGTGCTGGGGGTGGCTCACAGGGCAGCGTGGGTGAGCGGCGCAGCGGCGGCAGCGGAGAGCGAGAGAGGGGAGCAGGTAAGTGAACGTTCGCCTTCCGGGGCCTGGGTCTTGGGGTCGGGGACGCGCGAGGCGGGCGGAGAGCGCCCCACCCGGAGGAGGAGCGCGGCCGAATTTCCGCCGCCTGCAGCCCGCCTGCTCCGGCCTCGCCCTTGGCGGTCGCAGCGACCGGGAGTCAGGGGGCGTGACCAACCTCCCACAGGAACGGAGCCAGCTCCCGGGGCTGGGAGTGCCCACTCGTTCCTGCGCTGGCCGGTAGGTACCGGTACCTGCACGTCCCAGAATCGAATGTTTTCGAAGGTCTACGCCCACGAACACGTGATTATTGTGTCACCGAAGCGCCTATCGAACGGAGACCTTGATTCTTGCTTAGATCTCACAGAACGCGCCTGGTTTCTGTATCCCCTTTTACTTTGCCAAGTACACCGGGGTAAAAGCTCTACAGCGTCCGCCAGCCACATTTCCTTAGAGTTTCTTGGGCCACATGTTGCAATAAAAGGGGCATTTCAGGGTCAAGCTAGGAGCCAGTAACTTTGCCAAGTGGTGAGGTATCCTTTATCCCCGTTAGCGCGCCTCCCTTTCCCAACAATAAAGATATTTCTTCCATCTGCGCGTGTCGCCAGCTGCGGAGGAAAGCTTTGGACATGAAACCTATTTTTGGCTTCACTTTAAGGAGTGGAACCCTATTAAAAGCTGCGCTGAGTGTTTTTTTGGTAGGATGATGTTGTTGCTGCTACTCTCACTTGCTTCCCTGATGAGAGTTGGGGCAGAGCTTGATTTCCTGGAGGGTGAAGTCTTGGTCACAATTTTAGGTGACTCAGCGGCCCCTTCCGAATTCTCTTTCCTTCCCGCCCCTCTCAGCTGTGCGAATACTGTTGCCACCTTTCTCTCCAAATGTTAATCCGAATGGGAGTTGGATGATGGTTTTTGGAAGCAGTTTGCATGTTGCGTGGTGGAGTTATTGGAGTGGGCTGACATTTCACTTCACAATTTAAGGCAAACCCCCCCCCCCCACAATATTTAGTTGGGTGGGGTGACAGGGACTGACAACAAATTCGCTGTTGTGTTCTCTGCTGTCGGAGAGTTCTACACTTCAGGATCACCTGATTGCCGTCTGCTGCAATTTCGGTTGCGTTGAGGGGATTGGTTATACTGTCTGTACCTGTTAGGTAAATGTAATAAGGGGCATGCCGGGCAGAGTGCACCTGCGTGGTGCTGGCTAACCAGTAAACTGTGTGGTAGAGAATTGCCTTGGTTACGAAGTTTGGTATCCTCCAGGCTGCCTAGGAGGGTGTTCTGTGGGCTGGGAAATCTTCTGAACTGGTTTCCTAGCAACAGTATAAGCCCAATGGAATAAACATAAAGAAAACAAAGTGATGAAAGTTACAACTTACCTCTTTTATTAAATGGAAAAATGTAGCTTCTTCTTGGAGTGATCCACTCAAAACTTCTGAGACATTTTTGTTTATTTTGATCATCTTAGTACTTAATAGCAGACAAAAGAAACTGCAGAAAATCATCCCAGAGGGACATCACTTTGTTTTTGGGTGGCATTAAAAAAGAGAAAAAAGACGTTTAACAATGAGCTTGTCTGAAGCTTAAATGGACAAATAGGAATTTTGTGTGACAGGCATTTTATGTTGTACTCCTATCTATATGTGTAAGATGTATGCATTACATATGATTGTTATGAATGAAGATAGTAGAAGACGGGGTGGGAGTGGAGTGGGGTGGATGAGTGGATAAGACTGGTTCCATTAAGTAAAATGGAAGGGGAATGTTTTAGATAAGTTGTTCCCAAACTCTGGGTTATAATTATGGCACTCCTTTATCAACCTGTTCCTTGTGTTTTTTAATCTTCCTTGAAAGTTTATCAAATGTTCTTGTTTTCTGTCCAAACAATGAGCACTTAATTGAAAAAGGCATCTCTCTTTAGATTAACTCTTTGTGTTTATGTATATCTGTTTCTTATTTACTAATGATAAATTAATATTTTAGATTTCCAGTATTTTAAGGATTTTTGGTCTCCTTACTGTTCCTCCCTGCCATATTCCCATACCCAGTAAGCTTGGTTTAGCTCATTTAAATTGATCCTTATTTTTCAAAAGGGCGTGTGTTGCTTTAAAAAAAAAAAAAACATTAAGGTTTATTGAGGTATGATTTATAAGTAAAAAATAATTTTTATTATATTGCTGTATAAAGTCTGACAAATGCATATGGTAATGGAACCACTGCCACAATCCAAACAAATAACATTCCCATCATTCTAGAAAGTTTCCTCCCCTCACTCATAGGTCCTAGCAACCACTGATCTGTTCTCTGTCCCTATGTATAGCTTTGTCTCTTCTAGTATGTTATGTAAATGGAATCATACAGTATGTAGCCTTTTGTTTCAGGTTTCTTTCACTTAATGCTTTGATTCATCCATGTTGATGCTTGGTTGTTTTTTACAGCTGAGTAGTATTTCATTGTGTGAATATATCATAATATGTTTATTTGCCATTTGATGAACAATTTTTGGCATTTAGGAATGAAGCTACTATAAACATTCATGTGCTGTTCTTTGTACATTAGGGTACAGGTCTTTGTGTAGACATACGTTTTCATTTCTTTTGGTTAAACATCTAGGAATGGAATTCTTGGGCCATGTGCAAGTGCATGTTTAACCTTATAAGAGATTACTGGCTGCACGCGGTGGCTCAGACCTGTAATCCCAGCACTTTGGGAGGCCTAGGTGGGCAGATTATGAGGTCAGGAGATCGAGACCATCCTGGTCAACATGGTGAAACCCCATCTCTACTAAAAATACAAAATTAGCCAGGTATGGTTGCGTGTGCCTATAATCCCAGCTACTCAGGATGCTGAGGCAGGAGAATTGCTTGAACCAGGGAGTCAGAGGTTAGAATGAGCCGAGATCATGCCACTGCACTCCAGGCTGGTGACAGAGTGAAACTCAAAAAAAAAAAAAAAACAAAAACAAAAACAAAACAAAACAAAAAAACAGAAAGAAAGAAATTACCAAACTGTTTTCCAAGGTAGCTGTTTCATTTTGCATTCCAACAGGTGACGTTTGATGTTCCAGTTGCTCCACATTCTGGTCAGCACTTGTCATTTTATTTTTAATGTTAGCTGTTCTAATATGCATTTAGTGAAAACTCATTTATGTTTTAATATGAATTTTTCTTCTAACATATTGAGCATCTTTTCCTGTGCAATTTTTTGCCATCTGTTTATCTTCTTTGATTGAATGTTTGCTGAAATCTTTTGTTCATTTTTAATAGGGTTGTTCATTATTGGTTTGCAAGTGTTTTATACAGTCTGGATACAAATTCATTGTCATATGTATGTTCACAGTGTTTCCTTTGAGTCTGTAGTTTGTCCTTTCATTTTCTTAACAGTATCTTTCAAAGAACAGAAGTTTTAAATTTTGATGAAGTACAGTTTATCAGTTTTTTTCTCTTATGATTTGTGCTTTTTTGTCATGAGAAATTTTGCCTAATTCAAGGTTGCAAAGATTTTTTTTCTTATGTTTTCTTCCAGAACTTTTATAGCTTTAGATTTTAGATTTAGGTCTGTGACCAATTTCTTGTTAATTTTTGCATGTAGTGTGAGGTAGGGATCAAGACTGACACTCTCTCTCTCTCTCTCTCTCTCTCTCTCTCTCTCTCTGTGTATGTGTGTGTGTGTATGAATGCCCCAGTCTTGCAGCACCATCTGTTGAAAAGACTATTCTTACTATCTTTTCTTTGTTAAATTCCCTTGGCTTGCCTTGTCAAAAATCAGTTGACTATGTTTGTGTGAATTGCTTTGTGGACTCTATTTTGTTCTATTGTTTTGTGTGTCTCTTTGGCCAAAACCTCAGTCCTTTTTATGGTAGCGTTATATTGTACCTTGAAGTCAAAAAGCCTGAGTCCTCCAACTTTGTTGTTATTTTTCAAAAATTTTTGAGTATTCGAGTTCTTTCTTTTTCTTTCCATGTACATTTTAGAATCTCTTTATTTCTATATAAAAGCATTGTGGAATTTTTAGTAGGATTGCATTGAAGTTATAGATCAATTTGGGGACAGTTGACATCTTAAAAATGTTTTCTAATCCGTTAATAAAATACCTTTCCTGCCCCAGTGCTGTGGCTCATACTTGTAATCCCAGCACTTTGGGAGGTCAAGGTGGGAGGATCGCTTGAGCCCAGGAGTTCAAGAGCAGCCTGGGCAACAGGGCAAAACCCCATCTCTACAAAAATTAGAAAAATTAACTGGATGTGTTGCCGTGCACCTGTAGTCCCAGCTACTTGGAAGGCTGAGATGGGAGGATTGATTGAGTCTGGGAGGTCGAGGCTGCAGTGAGATGTGATCATGCCACTGCACTCTAGCCTCTGCAACAGAGTGAGAGCCTCTTTCAAGAGAGAAAACAATGAAACAACCTTTCTACATTTATTTGGTCTTTGACTTCTCTGTTTTTAAGTTTTTAGCATAAAAATGTTGCACATATTTTGTTACGTTTGTATTTCAATGTTTTACATTATTTGGTGCTGTTGTAAATGGTAACCTTTAAAAATTTTTAAATTTCCAATTATTTATGTATGTGAATCAATATTTTAATATTGATCTTGAATTTTTGAATTTTACAACCTTGTTAAACTCACAAATTAGTTCTAGTAACTTTCGTAGCTACTGCTGTCTGCTAGTAGAGACAGCTTTATTTCACGTTTTCTCATTTGTTTGCGTTTTATTTTGTTTTCTTGTCTCTCTGCACTGACTAGGACCTCTACTAATATTAACTAGAACAAGTCAGATCAGCGCAGATCCTTGCATTGCTCTTCATCTTAGTAGAGAAGGTATGTTGTCTTTTACCATTGAGTAGTTAGCTGTAAGTTTTTTATGGATATCATTTTGACCCAGCTGAGGAAGTTCTCTTTAACTCCTGCTTAGAGCTTTAAAATTTAATCATAAATGGATGTTGTATTGCTTTTTTTGATTGTGAACATGATAGTTGATTATAGTAGAAAGTTGGAAATGAAGGAAGACTATTTAAAAAGTTACCCCATTTTCAGTAATCTGAGGTAACTGCTGCAAACATTGTGGTAGCTTTTGTTTCAGTCTTTTCTTTTGCAAACATATTTTAAAGGCGAAATTGTTAATATTGTTTTATATTTTGCCCTTTTCACTCAGAATCACATTGTGAGTACATCATGAATTATTTTGAGAACTTGATTTGTAATGGTTGTGGGTTATTGTGTTATATGGATATGCCTGTCATTTAATGATTTTCTTTTTGTTAAATAGTAAAATTGTATTTCAGTTTTCGCTGTTGAAATTAACATTAAATATTTGTGCTTAACTCTGATAATTTTTCAAAGTAATTTATAAAAGTATGATTATCACTAGTATATATATATTTTCAGGTTCTTACTGTCCATTGCCTCTGTTTGGTGTTCTTGAAATTTGTTCTTTAGGCTATTGTAAGAAATTTGGAGTCAGTATCATTGGCTTTTTGGGCATCACTTTAAGGTAGAATCTTTGAGTTTCAGAAACAGTTCCTTAGAGATTGGTCTAGTTCAAACTATTTTTTAAGAGGTTTAGAGTCTGTAATCATTAAATGACTTTTCTGCCTGTACTATTTTGTTTCTACTGATCTACACAGAATTCCTGATGAATGATGTATAATGTAATATATCACCTGTGCTCTTCTTTTGATTAAGAATTATGGAAATCTTTGTGCCTAGCATCATGTAAAACCCTTTATGTATGTCGTTTTATTGAATTCCAACTGCTACTTTTTGGTAGTAACATTTTTTCCATTTCATAGACAAAGGAAACCGAGTCTCCAAGTGAGCAAACTTACCTAAGTTTGTATTAATAGTAAGCGGTAGAGCTTGAGTTTGCTCACATGTCTTCCTGAATCTGTGCTTTTATTCATAGGCTATACTATGAGTATTATGTTATTTTAGGTATTTTGTATATATTATGTTTGTTTTGAATATATTAATTTTAATGCTAACAATAACTTTACTAAGCAGATTAACAAATTAGCATGAGATGTTATCAGTACTTCTGAAATGTTTATCCAAATTTACGTCCTCTTAAATCTATTCTTATTTCCTAAGTGGCACAAAGATTATTGTTGGCTATATGCTATCCAATTTTACTTAAATAATTAGGACCGTATCTACTGTGACTAGTAGAGGATACAACAATTTATTTTGAAATATGAGAAATTTTGTAGTTATAGGTTTAATAAATGGGATAAAAAGTAATGTTAATTACTTTATAAAATGAGCTCTGTTATAATTCTAGTAAAATAATTTATTTTCCTTAGAAGGATATGTACAATTTGGTATTTACATTTCAACATGGACTAGGTGAATGAAATAATTAGTTTGCGAAGTATGAAATCACTTTTTCCGTGTATTCAGAGAAGGCTGACTTTTCTGTGTCTACCATCTCCTACGTTTTTTATTATGTTCAGACCTGTGGTTAAAGAGTAGGTCTACATAATCATTTTAAAAAGCTGCTTACATTTTATGAGAGTTCAGAACTTCTGCAATTGTAGTAAAGACAGTGCTGCAGTGTTATGCAAGATCCATTAATTTATGAATACGCTTCACTGACAGACGGGCTTACATGAATATTATTTAAAATCAACATGCTTAGACATCAGTAAAAGATAGTGATTAAAAATGAGATTAAGTATTATTTTAATTATGAATTTTATACAGACAACTTAAAATTAGGTTAGACCTTTTGTTTAGTTTGCCCAAACTGGGCATGAAAAACAAAATAAGCCTGTGAAAGCTGAATGGCATTAAATGGGCCACCCCGAATCAGAAGACAAGTTGAAATGAATACCTATTTTCCATTTTGCTGAATGAGAAGAATGTTTAATAAATGGTGATAGTTTTCATGAGATGTTTAGATATTTCAAGTTTTGTCTCTTGTTGGTTATGCAGAAGAAATTTGTTAATTTCTCTTTTTATTCAGTCCAGGAATTTATGACTTATGAGTGGAGTGTTGAATCCATTTACAATTAATGTATTTACTAACACTTAAGGTAACCTGTCATTTTGCTATTTTTTCTGTATATCAAGTAATTTTTTGTCATTCCTTAATTACTATGTTATTGCTTTCTCTGCCTTTTCTGTATTAAGTATATATTTTCTAATATACCATTTTAATTTCCTTGATGTTTCTTTTTTTTTATTTTTATTTTTTAAGAGACTGAGTCACCTAAGCCGAAGTGTAGTGGCACCATCATCCTCACTGCAGCCTCCAGCTCCTTGGCTCAAGTGATTCTCCTGCCTCAGCCTCCCTAGTAGCTAGGACTACAGGTGTGTGCCACCATGTCTGGATATTTTTTTTATTTTTTGTAGAGACAGATTCTCACTCTGTTGCCTGGCTGGTCTTGAACTCCTGGTTGCAAGTGATCCTCTTGCCTTGGCCTCCCAAGTGCTGGGAATACAGTTGTGAGCCACTGCACCCAGCTCTGATGTTTCCTTTACTAAATATTTTTTGAGTTATTTTATTTATTTATTAATTATTATTATTATTATACTTTAAGTTCTAGGGTACACGTGCATAACGTGCAGGTTTGTTACATATGTATACTTGTGCCATGTTGGTGTGCTGCACCCATCAACTCGTCAGCACCCATCAACTCGTCATTTACATCAGGTATAACTCCCAATGCCACCCCTCCCCACTCCCCCCTCCCCACGATAGGCCCCGGTGTGTGATGTTCCCCTTCCCGAGTCCAAGTGATCTCACTGTTCAGTTCCCACCTATGAGTGAGAACATGCGGTGTTTGGTTTTCTGTTCTTGTGATAGTTTGCTAAGAATGATGGTTTCCAGCTGCATCCACATCCCTACAAAGGACACAAACTCATCCTTTTTTATGGCTGCATAGTATTCCATGGTGTATATGTGCCACATTTTCTTAATCCAGTCTGTCACTAATGGACATTTGGGTTGATTCCAAGTCTTTGCTATTGTGAATAGTGCAGCAATAAACATACGTGTGCATGTGTCTTTATAGCAGCATGATTTATAATCCTTTGGGTATATACCCAGTAATGGGATGGCTGGGTCGTATGGTACATCTAGTTCTAGATCCTTGAGGAATCACCATACTGTTTTCCATAATGGTTGAACTAGTTGACAATCCCACCAACAGTGTAAAAGTGTTCCTATTTCTCCACATCCTCTCCAGCACCTGTTGTTTCCTGACTTTTTAATGATTGCCATTCTAACTGGTGTGAGATGGTATCTCATTGTGGTTTTGATTTGCATTTCTCTGATGGCTAGTGATGATGAGCATTTTTTCATGTGTCTGTTGGCTGTATGAATGTCTTCTTTTGAGAAATGTCTGTTCATATCCTTTGCCCACTTTTTGATGGGGTTGTTTGTTTTTTTCTTGTAAATTTGTTTGAGTTCTTTATAGGTTCTGGATATTAGCCCTTTGTCTGATGAGTAGATTACAAAAATTTTCTCCCATTCTGTAGGTTGCCTGTTCACTCTGATGGTACTTTCTTTTGCTGTGCAGAAGCTCTTTAGTTTAATGAGATCCCATTTGTCAATTTTGGCTTTTGCTGCCGTTGCTTTTGGTGTTTTAGACATGAAGTCTTTGCCCATGCCTATGTCCTGAATGGTATTGCCTAGGTTTTCTTCTAGGGTTTTTATGGTATTAGGTCTAACATTTAAGTCTCTAATCCATCTTGAATTAATTTTCGTATAAGGAGTAAGGAAAGGATCCAGTTTCAGCTTTCTACTTATAGCTAGCCAATTTTCCCAGCACCATTTATTAAATAGGGAATCCTTTCCCCATTTCTTGTTTTTCTCAGGTTTGTCAAAGCTCAGATGGCTGTAGATGTGTGGTATTATTTCTGAGGACTCTGTTCTGTTCCATTGGTCTATATCTCTGTTTTGGTACCAGTACCATGCTGTTTTGGTTACTGTAGCCTTGTAGTATAGTTTGAAGTCAGGTAGCGTGATGCCTCCAGCTTTGTTCTTTTGACTTAGGATTGTCTTGGATGTGTGGGCCCTTTTTTGATTCCATATGAACTTTAAAGCGGTTTTTTCCAATTCTGTGAAGAAACTCATTGGTAGCTTGATGGGGATGGCATTGAATCTACAAATTACCTTGGGCAGTATGGCCATTTTCACGATATTGATTCTTCCTATCCATGAGCATGGTATGTTCTTCCATTGTGTCCTCTTTTATTTCACTGAGCAGAGGTTTGTAGTTCTCCTTGAAGAGGTCCTTTACATCCCTTGTAAGTTGGATTCCTAGGTATTTTATTCTCTTTGAAGCAATTGTGAATGGAAGTTCATTCCTGATTTGGCTCTCTCTTTGTCTGTTACTGGTGTATAAGAATGCTTGTGATTTTTGCACATTAATTTTGTATCCTGAGACTTTGCTGAAGTTGCTTATCAGCTTAAGGAGATTTTGGGCTGAGACAATGGGGTTTTCTAAATATACAATTATGTCATCTGCAAAGAGGGACAGTTTGACTTCTTCTTTTCCTAACTGAATACCCTTGATTTCTTTCTCTTGCCTGATTGCCCTAGCCAGAACTTCCAACACTATGTTGACTAGGAGTGGTGAGAGAGGGCATCCCTGTCTTGTGCCAGTTTTCAAAGGGAATTTTTCCAGTTTTTGCCCATTCAGTATGATATTGGCTGTGGGTTTGTCATAAATAGCTCTTATTATTTTGAGGTACGTTCCATCAATACCGAATTTATTGAGAGTTTTTAGCATGAAAGGCTGTTGAATTTTGTCAAAAGCCTTTTCTGCATCTATTGAGATAATCCTGTGGTTTTTGTCTTTGGTGCTGTTTATATGCTGGATTATGTTTATTGATTTGCGAATGTTGAACCAGCCTTGCATCCCAGGGATGAAGCCCACTTGATCATGGTGGATAAGCTTTTTGATGTGCTGCTGAATCCGGTTTGCCAGTATTTTATTGAGGATTTTTGCATTGATGTTCATCAGGGATATTGGTCGAAAATTCTCTTTTTTTGTTGTGTCTCTGCCAGGCTTTGGTATCAGGATGATGTTGGCCTCATAAAATGAGTTAGGGAGGATTCCCTCTTTTTCTATTGATTGGAATAGTTTCAGAAGGAATGGTACCAACTCCTCCTTGTACCTCTGGTAGAATTCAGCTGTGAATCCATCTGGTCCTGGACTTTTTTTGGTTGGTAGACTATTAATTATTGCCTCAATTTCAGAGCGTGTTATTCAGGGATTGAACTTCTTCCTGGTTTAGTCTTGGAAGAGTGTAAGTGTCTAGGAAATTATCCATTTCTTCTAGATTTTCTAGTTTATTTGTGTAGAGGTGTTTATAGTATTCTCTGATGGTAGTTTGTATTTCTGTGGGGTCGGTGGTGATATCCCCTTTATCATTTTTTATTGCATCTCTTTGATTCTTCTCTCTTTTCTTCTTTATTAGTCTTGCTAGCGGTCTGTCAATTTTGTTGATCTTTTCAAAAAACCAACTCCTGGATTCATTGATTTTTTGGAGAGTTTTTTGTGTCTCTATCTCCTTCAGTTCTGCTCTGATCTTAGTTATTTCTTGCCTTCTGCTAGCTTTTGAATGCGTTTGCTCTTGCTTCTCTAGTTCTTTTAATTGTGATGTTAGAGTGTCAATTTTAGATCTTTCCTGCTTTCTCTTGCGGGCATTTAGTGCTATAAATTTCCCTCTACACACTGCTTTAAATGTGTCCCACAGATTCTGGTATGTTGTATCTTTGTTCTGATTGGTTTCAAAGAACATCTTTATTTCTGCCTTCATTTTGTTATGTACCCAGTAGTCATTCAGGAGCAGGTTGTTCAGTTTCCATGTAGTTGAGCGGTTTTGATTGAGTTTCTTAGTCCTGAGTTCTAGCTTGATTGCACTGTGGTCTGAGAGACAGTGTGTTATAATTTCTGTTCTTTTGCATTTGCTGGGGAGTGCTTTATTTCCAATCATGTGGTCCATTTTGGAATAAGTACCATGTGGTGCTGAGAACAATGTATATTCTGTTGATTTGGGGTGGAGAGTTCTATAGATGTCTATTAGGTCTGCTTGCTGCAGAGATGAGTTCAATTCCTGGATATCCTTGTTAACTTTCTTTCTCGTTGATCTGTCTAATGTTGACAGTGGAGTGTTGAAGTCTCCCATTATTATTATATGGGAGTCTAAGTCTCTTTGTAAGTCTCTAAGGACTTGCTTTATGAATCTGGGTGCTCCTGTATTGGGTGCATATATATTTAGGATTGTTAGCTCTTCCTGTTGAATTGATCCCTTTACCATTATGTAATGGCCTTCTTTGTCTCTTTTGATCTTTGATGGTTTAAAGTCTGTTTTATCAGAGACTAGGATTGCAACCCCTGCTTTTTTTTGTTCTCCATTTGCTTGGTAAATCTTCCTCTATCCCTTTATTTTGAGCTTATGTATGTCTCTGCATGTGAGATGGGTCTCCTGAATACAGCAGACTGATGGGTCTTGACTCTCTATCCAGTTTGGCAGTCTGTGTCTTTTAATTGGAGCATTTAGTCCATTTACATTTAAGGTTAAGATTGTTATGTGTGAACTTGATCCTGCCATTATGATATTAACTGGTTATTTTGCTCGTTAGTTGATGCAGTTTCTTCCTAGCTTAAATGGTCTTTACATTTTGGCATGTTTTTGCAATGGCTGGTACTGGTTGTTCCTTTCCATGTTTAGTGCTTCCTTCAGGGTCTCTTGTAAGGCAGGCCTAGTGGTGACAAAATCTCTAAGCATTTGCTTATCTGTAAAGGATTTTATTTCTCCTTCACTTATGAAACTTAGTTTGGCTGGATATGAAATTCTGGGTTGAAAATTATTTTCTTTAAGAATGTTGAATATTGGCCCCCACTCTCTTCTGGCTTGTAGAGTTTCTGCCGAGAGATCTGCTGTTAGTCTGATGGGCTTCCCTTTGTGGGTAACCCGACCTTTCTCTCTGGCTGCCCTTAAGATTTTTTCCTTCATTTCAACTTTGGTGAATCTGGCAATTATGTGTCTTGGATTTGCCCTTCTCGAGGAGTATCTTTGTGGCGTTCTCTGTATTTCCTGGATTTGAATGTTGGCCTGCCCTACTAGGTTGGGGAAGTTCTCCTGGATGATATCCTGAAGAGTGTTTTCCAACTTGGTTCTATTTTCCCCCTCACTTTCAGGCACCCCAATCAGACGTAGATTTGGTCTTTTTACGTAATCCCATACTTCTTGCAGGCTTTGTTCATTTCTTTTTCTTCTTTTTTCTTTTGGTTTCTCTTCTCGCTTCATTTCACTCATTTGATCCTCAATCGCTGATACTCTTTCTTCCAGTTGATCGAGTCGGTTACTGAAGCTTGTGCATTTGTCACGTATGTCCGTGTCATGGTTTTCATCTCTTTCATTTCGTTTATGACCTTCTCTGCATTAATTACTATAGCTATCAATTCTTCCACTGTTTTTTTCAAGATTTTTAGTTTCTTTGTGCTGGATACGTAATTCCTCCTTTAGCTCTGAGAAGTTTGATGGACTGAAGCCTTCTTCTCTCATCTCGTCAAAGTCATTCTCCGTCCAGCTTTGATCCTTTGCTGGCGATGAGCTGCGCTGCTTTGCTGGGGGAGATGTGCTTTGATTTTTGAATTTCCAGCTTTTCTGCCCTGCTTTTTCCCCATCTTTGTGGTTTTAACTGCCTCTGGTCTTTGATGATGGTGACGTACTGATGGGGTTTTGGTGTAGGTGTCCTTCCTGTTTGATAGTTTTCTTTCTAACAGTCAGGACCCTTAGCTGTAGGTCTGTTGGAGATTGCTTGAGGTCCACTCCAGACCCTGTTTGCCTGGGCATCAGCAGCAGAGGCTGCAGAAGATAGAATATTTCTGAACAGCGAGTGTACCTGTCTGATTCTTGCTCTGGAAGCTTCCTCTCAGGGGTGTACTCCACCCTGTGAGGTGTGGGGTGTCAGACTGCCTGTAGTGGGGGATGTCTCCCAGTTAGGCTACTCAGGGGTCAGGGACCCACTTGAGCAGGCAGTCTGTCCCTTCTCAGATTTCAACCTCCGTGTTGGGAGATCCACTGCTCTCTTCAAAGCTGTCAGACAGAGTCGTTTGCGTCTGCAGAGGTTTCTGCTGCTTTTGTTGTTGTTTAGGTGTACCCTGTCCCCAGAGGTGGAGTCTACAGAGACAGGCAGGTTTCCTTGAGCTGCTGTGAGCTCCACCCAGTTCGAGCTTCCCAGCGGCTTTGTTTACCTACTTAAGCCTCAGCAATGGCGGGCGCCCCTCCCCCAGCCTGGCTGCTGCCTTGGGGTTAGATCGCAGACTGCTGTGCTAGCAATGAGGGAGGCTCCGTGGGCGTGGGACTCTCCCGGCCAGGTGTGGGATATACTCTCCTGTTGTGCCCGTTTGCTTAAAGCACAGTATTGGGGTGGGAGGTACCGGATTTTCCAGGTGTTGTGTGTCTCAGTTCCCCTGGCTAGGAAAAGGGATTCCCTTCCCCCTTGCGCTTCCCAGGTGATGCGATGCCTCGCCCTGCTTCAGCTCTTGCTGGTCGGGCTGCAGCAGCTGACCAGCACCGATTGTCCCGCACTCCCTAGTGAGATGAACCCAGTACCTCAGTTGAAAATGCAGAAATCACCGGTCTTCTGTGTCAATCGGCTGGGAGTTGGAGACTGGAGCTATTCCTATTCGGCCATCTTGCTCCGCCCCCCTCTGAGTTATTTTCTTAGTGGTTGTCCTGAGACTTACAAATAGTACCTTATTTTGTAACAGTCTATATGGATTAATACTAACTAAATTTAAGTTCACAAATTTTGTTCCTATATATTCCCTCCCCTTCTTCATGCTATTATTGCATAAGTTACATCTTTCTACATTAATACAGTGTCCATTAACACTGATTTATAAGTATAGATTTATGCAGCTGTCTTTTAAATCACATAGGAGAAAGGAACCACAACCACACATACATTTATATTCTCTTTTATATTTACCTATGTAATTATCTTTGCCAGTTTTCTTAATTTCTTTACGTAGATGCGGATACTGTGTCCTTTCAATTCAGCCTGAGGGACCCACATTAGTATTTCTCGTAGATAAGATGTGCTAGTATGCACTCTCTTTGGTTTTGTTTATCTGAGAAAGTCATAATTTCTTCATATTTGAAGAATAGCTTTGCTGGAATTAGAATTCTTAGTTGGCAGTCTTTTTCTTTTAGGAATTTGAATGTATCTTTCCACTGCCTCTGGCCTCCATGGTTTTTAATGAGAAATCAGATATGAAATCTTATTGATGATTCCGTATTTGTGATGAGTTGCTTCTCTCTTGTTGCTTTCAGTATTGTTTTATTTTTTGAAAATTTGGTTATGATGTGTTACAGTGTGGATCTCTTGAATTTTATCCTACTTTGAGTTTATTGAGCTTCTTAGATGTATAGATTAATGCTTTTCATCAAATTAGAGAAGTTTCCTCGTATTGTTTCTTCAAATATTCTTTCTGCCCCTTCCTTTTTCTCCTCTTTTTCTGGTACTCTTTTTATGCATATGTTGGTATGCTTGATGGTTTCATATAGGTCTTTGATTCTCTGCTTATTTTTCTTCATTCTTTTTTCATTGCATTCCTTAGCCTGGATAATCTCAACTGACCTGTCTTCAAGTTCAGTGATTTTTGTGCCAGCTCAAATGTGCAGTTGAACTCTTCCAGTGAATTTTTGAATTAAATTATTATACTTTTTAACCCCGCAAAGTTTGTTTCTTTTTTTGTAATCTCTGTCTCTTGGTTAATAATCTCTATTTGCTGAGATACTGTTATACTTCATATACGATTTTCTTTAGCTATTTGAAACCATATCTAATAAAATATTTAAAGAAAACATTTTAGTGTCTTTGTCTCATAAGTCCAATGTCTGGGCTTCCTTAGGGACAATTAACTGCCTTTTTTCTCTCTCTGTATAGATCATCCTTTCTTGTTTCTTGCATGTCTCACAATTTTTTTTTGTTGAAAATTAGATAATTAAATAATTCCTAATGTGGTAACTCTGGAAATCAGATTCTGCTTATCAGGATTTCTTCTTGTTTGCTGCTCTTGTTATTTGTTTGCATAGTGACTTTCCTGAACTGTTTATGAAACTTTGTATTCTTTTTCTGTGTGGCCACCAAAGTCTTTGCATGGTTAGTACTGAACAGCTAATGATTGGACAGTTATTTTTCTAATGCTTGGAAGCAATGAGTCTCCCAGCGTCTCCTGATGGTCTCTGTGTGCATGATGGGGCATGCCTTCAATGCTTAGACAGGCAGTTTATAACTCTGCTTTAGCTTTTAGTTCCCACTTGTACAGAGCTTAAAATGTAGCAAGAAGTCAAAGCTTAGGTCGCCTTTTCAGTTCTTTACTGAGCACTTGCATGAGCTTGGCCATCTGGAGTTCAAGGAGTATGTTGGATCTTATCAAAACCCCCTATTGACATTTCATTACCTAGCTTTTACTTTTAAGATTCTGGTCAGCTTGTTGTTTGCCCCAACTGTTACTGATACTTCAGGCAACTTGATGTTAAACAGTTGGCTTTGTTTGCTTTTGACAAATGCCATCTGGGGAAAACGTTATTGGCACTGGGCAAGCTCTGAGTCAGGTCAAATAAAGACAAGTAAAGGAGTGGTGTTTTCCAGGGAACTGCCAGACAGGTCAATAATGACAATTTCTGGGAATGGAGTTTTGGAGGAGCTCCAACCCTATTGTGCCCCTCCTGGTAGCTGCTACGCTGCTGGATTTTACTGTGATTTTTGAGCCTCCTAGTTTTCAACTTTCTGATTAAAAATAAAATTATGCATACTGGCATTTTTTGGGGGAAATAATGCTATTATTTATTTCACCATTCAGAATGCAAAATTAGCAATTCCTACTGTAAGCAATTTCAAATTTTCACACTTACCATGAATTTAAGGATGCAAAGGACCTGCTTTATATTTCTGCATTTTTTTTTTGTGAGGGAAAGTCATGTTAGGTATTTCTAAGATGTGTTTTTCTCTTCTCTTTACTCTCCTTATTACATTTGAATCGTGTAGTTTTAAGCTAGGTATTTATTTACTTATTTGTTACCAGAGAGATGTCTCATGTTTGGGTGGTATATATTGCTGCCAAAGGCTCACCATGACGTTGCTCAAGGTGAAGAGAGGCCTTAGCACCACTCTCTGTTACCATCATTTGGGTTTCAAGTCTCGGCACGTCATTCATAGGTTACAGTATCCTCATGGTCGCACATTTCTTTCAGCTCTTGTCATTCCACTTGAAGGGAGACCATTAGATGTTCTAGAGATGGCTGCATGCAAATGTTTAAAACCTTTGAGAGAATACAGTGCACTAGGGAGGCTATTATGACTATCAGGAGGATAATACCAAGAGTTTGGAGTATGCTCCTTACCCAGGGTCCCCATAAACCATACCTCTTAAACTCAAATAGATCAAAGAATGAGCTAGATAAGAAGTCTACTCGCTTAACTAAGTAGTTTTTTCATTAATCCCCTGCAACTGAATTTCTATAATACCTGATGTTTTCTCTGTAGGCCGTAAGTGCCAGTGGCCGCACAGGTACTTCTGTGTTTAGCCACTTTTACTATTTAGCATAACTTTTACAAGAGAATTTAAAGTCTGTTGTGTAACCATAGCCTTTACAGTATATAAAGCCTATCATGCTAACTAGCCTATCATGAGGGATACATTTCTAATCATTGTCTGTTTTATTCCAAACCATGGAAAAAGGACCTAACAAATGATGCCCTTCCAGAGGAGTGAAGGCCTCCAGGCAGTGTTTTCTTAAACCCATGATGTGGGTTAAGAGGAGTGAATCAGTGTTCTGTTTCTGACTGATTATGAGGCAAAGTTTCTCACTCACATCGGGCCTTCATCTTTTATCTATCAAAGTGTAAGATTATCCATGTATAAGGCTGGCTGCAAAATTCTTCACAAATAAAAGTATATCCCATAAGTGCACACAACAGACCTTTTTTCCACTTCTATTCATAGAGGCATAAGCAAGGAAGAAAATATTTAAAGATAAGAGTCTAATGATAGTAGAGAAATCTTGATCTACGATCTTGGGAAAAGCTGTTCACATCAAGGATGCCTTCTTCTGGGGAGAAACTTCTCTGGTTAGCTTTACGTTAAGGATTTCGATGAGTGTACAGTTCCAAAAGTGTGGAGGGATCCTTCACAGTTGTGTGATTACGAACCCAAGGTGCGAGGTTCCAAAGTTTTGTTGCAGATTGGATGGCAAGGTCAGTCTTATTCTGATGTTCTCAGAAGATCCAGTCTTTGGATTCTAGATTGTGAAAGGGTTGATTGTCCTCCAAACCATGAAAAGCTTTATTGACCTGATGAAAATACACTGTGGTAAAATAATTTAGTGTTATAACATCAGCCCTCCTGCATGGGAAAGTTTTTATACAACCAAAAAACATGCATTGAAAATGAATGAAATCCTTTTGTAAATGTTTAAATGGCCCATCAGGTAGCCGAATGTACCTGAAGCTTTGATTGTCTTCCCAGGAATATAGAATGGAACATTGGTTATAAACTATTTTCACAATTTATAAGTCACCACATCAATATATTTAATTTGGATCATTTTATCTTTTCCTTGATGAGTCATGGAATGCAGAACTTTTAATAATAAAAGGTTTAAGGACTCAATAAGGACAAGGCAGCTGTTCTGGTTTTTCATGAGTCTGTGCTTAACATTGGACTTGATTCTCCAAATTAGATGCATAGAACTGATAACTGATGGGTAATCATAGGTAATTTGACTTAGACCATACATTTTATTCAAATTGTGTATCTAAATAATTTCAGTATTTGGTCATTTAGCATGAAAATCTGGCAAAGTACTTCCTTGGTATTTAATTAATTTTTGTTCTACTTGGATCAGCAGTTTTATAACCCAGTCAGTCTTTTCATGAAAGTTCCAGGAATTCTTACCCAGTTCACATGACATGATTCTAAAGCTATTAGAAACCTGTATTCAAGAGTACTTTTCAGGGTCCTCTCCATCTTTCATGAACCTCCTAAAAGATGCCATGCTTTTGAAATTTTGAGAAACTGCATCAGCATTAAGCAGTTAACTATGGAAATGATTTTAAATAGTTATAATTAACAATACAATTGACAAAGAAATTTTGTTATTTCTGTGGTCTACAATAACATAATAACTTTAATTGTGATTGATAGCATATACTCAGACATAATAGAATTTTAGAAGTCCCATACAATTTTGGAACATATATTAATATAATTTACTAAAATATAACCTGGAGACTAAACATTATTTTTATTTTGACAAAGTTTTCCATGTAACTTAGCATGCCAAATAATCCTGTTTACCTGTCTCTTAAATGCTTCAGGGGCCCTCTGGAGGATTCCAAAATTCGATGTCAGAAAAGACCATTTTAAAGGTGAAATTTGATTTTGAGAAGCCTATCAAATATGTTTAAAGGTTTAAAATACTTGATATTATGAAATAGAATCCAGGTTACTATAAGTCATTCATTTAGCCAAAATGATGACTTAAAATTCTTTTTTTTTTTTTTTTTTTTTTTTTTTCTGAGATGGAGTCTTGCTCTGTCGCCCAGGCTGGAGTACAGTGGTGCCATCTCGGCTCACTGCAAGCTCCGCCTCCCGGGTTCACTCCATTCTGCTGCCTCAGCTTCCTGAGTGGCTGGGACTACAGGTGCCTGCCACTAAGCCCGGCTAATTTTTTTTTTTTTGGTATTTTTAGTAGAGATGAGGTTTCACCATGTTAGCCAGGATGGTCTTGATCTCCTGACCTCGTGATCTGCCTGCCTCTGCCTCCCAAAGTGCTGGAATTACAGGTGTGAGCCACCACACCTGGCCCATTATCTTTTAATATTTCATGAAAATCTTGTTCAAGAGAGAAAGCCAAATTTCAACCTTCATTAGTCTGTTAATGTCAATCCCAATTTTTAATAAACCTTATAAACAAATCACTTCAATCTTAGTTTGACCAGAAAGTGAGATTCTCATAAATCGTTTCTAACCTTTTACCATTTTTGTGAAAGACAAGATTAGTGCTTTAAGAAAAAACCTTGTTGTGCCTTTATTCCCATTTTCAATTTATGGAAAAACCGAATAATACCGCTTTAAATTTGGCCAATACGTTCACACACAGATTTTCTTTTACAACATTAATTATTTATTATTTCTTCTTCTTCTTCTTATTTTTTGAGACAGAGTTTCACTCTTTTTCCCAGGCTGGAGTGCAGTGGTGCGATCTCGGCTCACTGCAGCCTGATCCCCTTGGTTCAAGTGATTCTCCTGCCTCAGCCCTCTGAGTAGCTGGGTTTACACGTGCCCGCCACCAGGCCTGGCTAATTTTTGTATTTTTGGTAGAGACAGTGTTTTGTCATGTTGGCCAGGCTGGTCTCGAACTCCTACCTCAGGTAATCCACCTTCCTCGGCCTTCCAAAGTGCTAGGATTACAGGTGTGAGCTGCCACACCCAGTTCAAGATTTTTTATAGCACTTTCATAACTTGTGTAAAACTTTAGCTTTATTTTATCTAATTTTAAACAATCCTTTAACTCTTTAAACTAGGCAAAAATTTATATTCCCATGCTTTCTTATAATCTTTTACCAAAACACATTTCGTTTTTCAGTAGTCTTAATTATATGTTAAAATGGTAATTCTTAGCAACTTTCACTTTTGGTGCATAAATTTCCTTTCATTATTCCTTTCATAATTTCCATAGACCATCTACAACATGCTTGGACTTTCTGACTTATCCTAAACATCCTTCTTTTTAAACAACCAGGTCATTTTTCACTTTAGGACAATAATTTACGATACAAGATCCTTTCTGATATAAAATCTCTTTTCTTTATAACCTTCTTTGTATAGCTAGGGGACTTGACTAATTCCATATGTCCCCAGGCCTTTAAAGTCAAGGCAGTGTATGACCTTAAAGCATTTAACAAACCTAGTATCTGACCTGAATAATTTAGACTACATATCTTTATTTTTGCCAAAAATCTTTAAAATGTTTTATTTACCAAAGATTACTAAAATCATTACAACTAAACTAAAAGGCATTACAATTTTTATTTTTCTTTCAAAATATTTGATTTAAGCACCTATTTTTCTTTAAACCAATTAATTAGAGCTCTTTTACATAAACATTACACATACAACACATGTATAACTACACAGAAGATTATTACAGTTGTTGTAAGTTTCTGTTTACCAGTTCTAAGTTTTTAAATTGTATTACTGGCTATAGGATGAAGTCTTTGGAAGAACAGGGCCAAGAAAGGGTCTCTGGAGCCTCCTGTTTTTCCCAAGGAGACCCAGGCTGTTAGAGCTTGAATATCTGGTTTTAATTAAGCTGACTTTTAACCATAGCACTCTTTAATAACAGTTTTTCTGAATTTTTTATTACCTGACTTTAGCCAGGCCAAACAGCTGATACTTTTGTGCTTAAAGAAAGAAAAATTGAAGATGATTTGTAGAGGTTAAGATAATTTAAAAATGGTAAGGGTCACCCAAATATCAATGAGAAAGTACTCATTGCCTAAGCTGGGAATTGAACCCTGACCCAGCAGCCATTTTGATGGCGGAGACTGAGAAAGTATTATCAAATAGTTACAAGGTCAAGCTTCCAGGGACATACAAAACAAGATGGAGTCTCATCTATTTTTTCCTTTTTTTTTTTTTTTTTCCTTTTTCTTCTTTCAGGGATCTGCAGCAAAGATTATTACTGACCAGTTTGCTGAGACATCTTGAACAGCGGGCTTCCAGGGTTTTAGGCACATATTTTATCCTAAGGTACCCCTCTTTATGACAGAACAACACAGAAGGACAAAGCACACTAGATTAACTACAGCTTAAGACCAGCCTCAGAATTCTTTTTTGTATTAATTAAAACTTCACAGAGGAGATAAATAGTGATTTTTACCATTCATTTAACCAGTTTGGACAGAGAAACAGAGGCCAGAAATCTGAGTGGTGAGAAATTCTTACCCTTTTGCCAACATGCCAAGCCTCTGGGTTTCCTTTCCCTGAGTGGCCCTAGTGACCTGGCTCACCACACCATAACCCTGAGGGCCAAGCCACAACACAAAGAAAAATTATCTTTTTCCATTCTGGCCGGTGCAAAATACTTGTGACAAAACATAGACATTAGCGAGTCTGCCTAGCACCCAATATCAGACTGGCAGGGCTCAAAATTGCCCCCAGATGGTCCCCATCATCTCTAAATCTTTTTTAGAAGCTTCTGCATATTAATAGGCATCCCTAGATGTGATTAATTTGGGAAACTTCATTTTTAAATACACTTCTGTGTATTGTTGTTCACTTGGAATGTTTTACTGTAAGTTATGTTTAGTAAGATTTTGTCATTTCTGTAAGACTTTGTTGTCTCTTGGGTCTAGTGTATAGCAGGAAGGAACTCAGTTTTCTAGAAATTAAGGATTCCGTTTTTTACCTAAAATGTTGGCTTTACTCTCAGGTTCTCTTGATTAACTTAGCCAGTTTTTTTTTTTTCCCTCTACCTAAGCATACCAGTAAAATGAAACAAAGGGGTGGAGTATAAAAATCCCTGTGAATTTTCAAATGCCAAATTTTATAACCCCTACAGTATTACAGTTTGCTACCAGTTTCTTTCTGACCCAGTCAGATGTAAGAGGCCTCTAACTGGACCCTAGCCAGTTAATTTCTGGATTAAATCCATTCCTGGACCCAGTCCAATTTCTGTCATGACTTCCAAACCCAGTTTGGATTAGAAATTTGCTCAAAGATACTTGGAGAGCTCAAAACACAAATCCATGGAGTTCTGAAATCCAAAAGAGAACTTACTGCAATCCCCAGCCACACTGAGATCAGTGGACTCAAATGGGTCCTGCAGGTACCTTGCTTTGTTCACTCAGTGCTCCTGGGGGTTGTTAGAAGCTGTAGTTTGGATCCCGCTTCTGACACTATCTGTTAAAAGTAAAGCTTCAGCCAAATTAAATTTAAAGGAGTTTAACTGGGCAATGAATGATTTGTGAATCGGGCAGCCTCCAGAATCACAGCAGATTCAAAGAGACTCCAGTATGGTCACGTGGTGGAAGAAGATTTATACACAAAAAAAGGAAACAACATACAGAAATGGGAAGTGAGGTACAGAACAGCTTGATTGTTTACAGGTTGGTGTTTGCCTTATTTGAACACAGTTTGAATGCTCAGCAGTATGTGAATGATTGAAATACGGCCACCGGGATTGACCAAGACTCAGCTCTTTTACAGGCGCATACCCCTGAGTTAGGTTTTCAGTCTTGTCACTCTATTAAGTTAGGTGCAGTTCAACCACAAGGACTCAAATATGGAAGTATGGAATCCCTCTTAGTCGTCTTTAACACATGTTTTCTATCATCTTGGGAAAATGTGAGCAAACTAGTAATTTATGTGTTTCCCTTGGTGAACAAGTCTGTTTTTTATTAATGAGGCACTACTAGCAGACCTTTGATTGATGCATAAGCAAAGATTTACTAATTCAAAACTGAGTCTATGAAAGTTAAATAATGGAGAACTGAGATAGGTTGAGAAGCAAAATTCAGTTTAATAGAAATCTTTGAGTCCTGACTGCATTTCAGGTGCCTGTACTAGGCATTGGGGGATACAGGAGTAAGTGCCACTCTAGGTCTTCAAAGACCTCACAGTCAATTATTTAAGAGTTTTAATAAACAAATAAGTTATAGTGAGGTTATTGATTGGGAAGAAATGGGATCCTGAAAATTCGAATGGGGATGTATGGGAAGACCCTGATGAAGCTGGGGACTTTGAATCCCTAAATTCTGATGAGTCGTCTTTGCCAATTGAAGAGACCTCCACACCCTTAGTGGGAATGGCCTCTTTACCCACCTCCCCTTTGCGCCTCCCACCCCACCAGGGGAATTAATTCTGCATTGCCCAAGGAAACCGTAATGGCTTTCCCTGAGGAGGTTGCCATGCAAGATAATTCTCAAGACCCCTCCCCACCATTTCCTCTTTGTTTCTAGACCTATAACTACACTCAGGTTTTAGTAGGCCCATAAAGATGAGGCACAAAGTGTGACCCATGAAGACATGTATTACACTCCGAAAGAAATACTGAGTTTTCTATTTATACCAACAAAAGTCCAGAGAACATGTGTGATAATGGATATTAAGGGTATAGGATAATGCCAGAAGGAACATAAAGCTGGATTAGACCAAATCTATTGATGTGGATTCACTAAGCAGAGATTCTGCCGCTTGGGGAATTATAAAAGGCTCTAACACTTTGTTTTCTTCATTTGCTCCCATCATGAAAGGGACAGTGTTTTGTTCTTATTCCTGCTGGAGTAGACATTGGATATAGATTTCCCTTCCCTGCATGCATTGCTTCTACCAAAACTACCAGACATGGATTTAAAGAATGCCTTATCTACTATCATAGTATTAATATTACACACAACATTGTTTCTGATCAGAGAACTCACTTCACAGCAAAAGAAGTGTGGCAGTGGGCCCATGTTCATGGAATTCACTGGTCTTAAGATGGTCTCTACTATAGTGAAACAGCTGGCTTGATAGAATGGTGGAATGGTTTTTTGAAGACTCAATTATGGTGCCAGCGCCTTGAAAGGCTGGTGCAGGATTCTCCAGAAGGCTGTGTATATGCTGGATCAGTTTCCAATATATGGTGGTATTTCTTTCATTGCCAGGATTCATAGATCCAAGAATCAAGGAGTGGCATCAGTCACTATTACTTCTAGTGACTTGCTAGCAAAATTTTTGCTTCCTGTTCCTGTGAACTTATGCCTTGATGACCCAGAGATCTTAGTTCCAGATGGAGGAATGCTTCTACTAGGAGATAAAACAATGATTCAATTGAATTGGAAGTTAAGATTCTAGCCTGGTCACTTTGGACTCCTCATATCTCTGAATCAGCAGGCAAAGAACAGAGTTACTGTGCTGTCTGGACTGATTGATCTTAACTACCAATGAGAAATTAGATCGCTGTTCTATAATGGGGGTAGAGTATGTCTGGAATACAGGGTATCCCTTAGGATGTCTCGGTCAGTGGAAAATTACAACAACCCAACCCAAGCAGGAGTACTATGGCCCAGATACTTCAGGAATGAAAGTTAGGGTCACCCCACTGGGTAAACAGTCACAACCAGATGAGGTGGTTGGTGAAGGCAAAGCAAATACAAAATAGAAAGTGGAAGAAGATAGTTATTAATACTAGCTATTAATACAGAAACAAGGCCTGTAATTGTCATGTGTATTTCCATCTTATTATGTTTATGTGTATGTGTATAAAATGTAGAAAGTATCTTTGTTTTCTTTCCTCTTTTATTCCCTTATCATGTATATAAGATAGTTTGACTATATATAATAGTATTTAAGTATTGTTAGTTTTACATCCTAGTGTTTAAATTACAGGATATCAAGGAAAATAGAAATATCATTCAAAGTCTTTACTTCCTCTTCTTGGAAAGGGGCTAATACATTTCCAGTTGTAGTCAGGACAGTTGCATCACGTTAGGTGAAATTATGACCTTGTTATTTTCTTTATTTGGAGACTAAATATGATTTGAGGAGATGCAGATGTGTGCTAAGTGGACTTGTGATGCTTAATTTTATGTGTCAACTTGACTAGGCCATAGGGTACTCACAGATTTGATTAAACATTATTGTAGGTATGTCTTTGATAGTATTTTTGGATGTTAACATTTGAATTGGTAGACTGAGTAAAGCATATTTTCCTCCCTAATATGGGTAGCCCTCATCCAACCAATTGAATATGTGAGTAGAATGAAACAGTTGTGTAATAAGAAACTGCTTCTTCTTGACTGCTTCAGCTGGAATGCCAGTCTTCTCTTGTACTTGGACTGTATCTGACACTATTGGCTCTTCTGGTTCTCAGGCCATTGGACTCAGGCTAGAACTTACACCATCAGCTTTCCTTGTCGTCAGGCTTAACACTATCGATTCTCCTAGCTCTCCAGCTTGCTGACTGCATATCTTTGGACGTCTTGGCTTCTATAATCTCATGAGCCAATTTCTGAAATTAATGTTTCTCTCTTTATTTATATACACAGATAGTTCCTCTTAGTTCTCTTTTTCTGGAGAACCCTGATTAATATACTTACCAAAAAAGTAGAAAATTTGTTGATTATTTCCTCTTCCAGTATAACCAACAGTTTGTGGTTGGCATGATATAATGTCAAATATGAAGCTAATAAAATTTTGAAATAATGTAGGATTATCTTACCACTGTACCTATTAAGAAGAGTGGTCTTTAGCTTACTTCATAATTTGCCTTTATTGTTTGTGATATCCCAAAGGCAACTTAAGAAATAAATGACTATATACTATGTAAAAGGAAGATGAAAAAAATAATGAAATGCTTAAAATGCCTAGTACAAGCAGAATTTATAGTAAATATTTTAGAAAGCCAGACACAGACAGAAGCAGTGTACGTACACTGTCAAGCATATGAACATTTAACAACAGTGACACATACCTGCTTTGGCTTCAATATATTTGGTAATTCTCAGGAATTGGTACATCTTTTTATTTTCACCACATTACCATTTTAGATTATAGAAGATAGTAATTATGCCCCTGTTTTCCCTGTTGAGGGCTAAAATGTTAATCAGATATACTGGGGAAAGATTTAATATACTTAAAATAGAATCTTATGCTGAATAATGCTGCTTAAATTAAAAAGAGAGGAGAAACCCATTAATAGCAATACTTAGTAGTACTTAATCGTCGTTGTTTTGTTGTTTTAAGAATGAGTTAGCATGAAGACTCTAGGATTTCCTCTTTGATCAAAACTTTTAGGAGAGAAGAATGATCCTTTGTATATTTTCAGCATTTAAAGCTGTCTAATTGCCACACATTCTTTCCATTGTGATTGTGTAGCAATGCTGAGGTCTGGAATTATGCAGATCATTTAAGCTTTCTTTGTTGTTCATCAGCTCTCACTACAATCCTTTCTCTGTGTTTCTCATGTTGGATTATATGGCAAGCTTTTGTTGGTTCTTATCTTCAGAAAATGTATAGTCATTTTCTAAGCACAGCACATACGTATTTCTCTTGCAATTCAGTTACTTTAACATGGTTTCAGTAAGTAAAATAAAATATATATAGTGCCTCAGAAATATCACATAATTCAATTATGCTAACCAAAATTGTGCCATCTTTTTGGGAACTTATGTGTAATGAACTGGTGGACTTTGTCTACTCTCCTAGAGGAAGATAATCATGATAATTGAATAAAACACCATTAATTGGTTTTGTATGTAGAGAAGTTGGGGTGTGTGTTTGTGTGTGTGTATAAACTGTAGCATTCTTTTTATATAGTTATATATTTTTATTCATTCTTAAGGTAATAAGCAATTGTTGAGAGCAGTGTTCTTATAATTGCTCTCTTCATCTATGAAACTGAAATTTCTTGATGGCTTTAAGTGTGTTTGTTCAGGAGAGAGAAAATCATTGTGAGGGAAGTAAATAGAATGTTACTTTCATGTTAAGGGATTATTTGTTTTAGCATTTTAGAATATCAACATCAGGGAATATCATAAGCATCAGGGAATCACTTGTAATGATGATAAAGGAAGCAGCACTTCAGAGAATTGCACTTACACATAAAGACCTGTCAGAAAATGTTTAAAATTAGAAAGAACTCAAATGTGTATCAACTAGTATATGGATAAAGGAATTACAGAACATTCGTACAATACTACTCAGCAGTAACAATGAACATTACTACTATTGCTTCCCTGTTACCCATAGTGTACACATCTTTCCCTCGTGATAAGGAAATTATATCCCAAACTAATCTCTTAACATACTACTAGGAAATATGCAAAAATGAGCAAGATGGTAGTATTGTGGTACTGACAGCAGAGGTTCTAGAACAGATTAGAATACATAATTGAATATATGTACATGTAAACACAGAATATATGTATATGTAAACACACAGATTTGAAATTTTTAGTTCATTATATCCTTTAAATATCCTGGGGTGGTAGTAGTTTGCAGATAAGCTAAGTTTAGTTGAACATACTTGAGTTATACGTAGCTTTTGGAAAAATTTTAGGAAATTTTCCGAAACAGCAATTTTGAACTGACTACTCAATCTTATATTCATTTTTATAGGTAGCCTTCAGATGTTTTCTCGTGTATTTGAGAAGTTGAAGTCAGTAAGTGAGTCAAAAGATACTAAGTATTCATTAATTAACTTTTTCTGTGCCACAAAGGGACAGAATTTTTAGAATTGCTGGAGAAAGGCAGAAGATAAGACTGTAAAGGTAAATTTGAGCCAAATTGTGAAAGGACTGTCGGATTTCATGGTAGGAATAGATTACCAACAGCAGAGTGGGAGAAGTAAGTATGGGCATGATGAAGGCAACCCTAGGCAGGGTAGGATAAAACTGTATGTAATCATTATTTTATGTAACTACCTGAAAAAAATAAGGCTTTAGTTTGGATGCAGGGTGGTGGTATGCTCTTACTTTCAAATTAAAAGTAAGATACGGACTTTTACTAAGCAGAAAGATGATTATAATTTGGAAGAACCTGATAACTTTCACTGTCTGTGGCAGCCTAGTTTACTGTAGAGAGCTTAAAAAATCTTGACATAGGTGACATCCTTTTCTTATCATCTAAGGTTGTCTTCCTGTTTAACTATTATAACTGTCCCCTCCTGTTCCAGTCTCACTCATTTTCTAGTGTGGTGACTCCATGCTCTGTTCTCACTTCCTCCATCTTCTGTATTTGATCCCTTTAGATATCCTTTTTTCAAGCTTACCTGCCTGAGACACTTTACATACACATTGCACATCTTTTTCCCCTAATATCTTACTCCTTTCCCAGTTTGATTTGGTAGCAACTGTAGTTCTGCCTAAGAGATCAACTTTTTCTCTGGCCTTTCAAGGGAATGCCCATTAGACTGTTGGTCTACTGTGATCTTTCTACTCCCATTCCTGCTAGAGGAAGGGATTTAGCACTAGTGACAAGCATAGAGGCCGTGATAAAAGTCTGTAACAGAAAGCACGTTTTCATTGCTTCTTTTTGTATATTGTAGTGATTTAAAGGTCAGTTTTAATTGAGGTGTATAAACAATTAAAATCACCAATAACTCCTCAAGCTGGAAGACAAAAAAAAGGAAATCACCAATATTTAGTATATAATTTGATGACTTCGACAAATACTTACATATGAGAAACCACTATAGTATTATATGGAATATTTAATGACTGCAAAATGTTCCCTTGTTCCCTTAGCACGCTCGGCTAATTTTTTGTATTTTTTTAAGTAGAGACGGGTTTCACTGTGTTAGCCAGGATGGTCTCTATCTCCCGACCTCATGCTCCGCCCGCCTCAGCCTCCCAAAGTGCTGGGATTACAGGCGTGGGCCACTGCGCCCTGCCCCCAATGTGACCATTTTTAAGAGTACAGTTCATCAAAGCTTATGAGATATGTATACATTTGAATATTATAGTATCTTGATTAATTTATGTCTTTATGAAATTTTTCCCTTTATACTCTAATATTCTAATTTGTATAATATTAATATAGGCATTTCAAGTTTCTTTTGATTGATGTTTGCATGGTGTATCTTTTCAGCCCTTTAATTTTTTTTCATAGTAAAAGTGATTTTTTTTTTTGTATGGGGCATACAGTTGGGTCTTTTTCATTCAGTCTACAGTCTCTGCTTTTAAATTTAGTCGTTTAGACTACTTACACTTAATGCAATTATCATTTCATGGTTGAATTTAAATATATCATTTTACTATTTGTTTTCCTTTTTTTCCTTCTGCTTTTTTCCTTGTTTCCTGATTTATGTTGGGTTTGAGGATGCTTTACTTTTAATGGTTTCATTTTAAACCCTCTGGACTTTCTAGGTGTATATGTTTGCTAATTAATTAATTAATTAAATGCTTCAGTGTCTACAATATACATCTTTAACCTATTAGTCTATCAGTATTTTTCCATTTTATGTACAGTGTAAGAACTTCACAACAACATACCTTTATTTCATCTCTCATTGTGTTATTGATACGCAGTTTACTTCTACATATTCTATAAAGCCAACATTTAAAAAAATTTTTGCTTTATATATTCAGTTATCTTTAAATTTTTATATTTACCCACCTGTTTACTATTTCTGGGACTCCTAATTTCTTTTGTGTAGATTCAGATTTCAATCTGGTTTTATCTTTCTTCTCCCTGAAGAAATTTCCTTGATATTTCTTTTAGTACAGGTCTGGTGTCAGATAATTCTCTTACCCTTTGTTTATCTGAAAAAAAGAAAATTCCTCTTCAATTTTTAAAGGTATTTTCTCTGGGCGAAGAAGTCTGTACTGCCATGTGTTTTTTCCCCTGTAGGTTGAAAGACATTTCTCCATTATCTCCATTATATTCTGGTTTACATGGTTTCTGGTAAGAAGCCTACTTTTATTCTTATTTTAGTTCTTTTGTAGTAATGTGTTCTTTTTCTTCTGGCCTAAATGCAAATATTCTCTTATATTAGTTTTCTGTAATTAGATTATGATGTGTGTTGGTATGATTTCTTTATGTTTGTTCTTTCTTGCTATCTTTAGCTTCTTGGATCTCTGGTTTTACAATGTTCATGAAATTCAGAAAATTTTCAGCCATACTTTTAAAAATAAATTCTTCTGTATCTTCCCTTTTTGGGGGTCTCCAGTTACACAAGTTTTAGACCACTTGAAATTATCCATTTTTTCTCAGTATTTTTTCCTATTTGTACTTTATTTTGAATAGTTACTATCGCTGTTTTTTTTAACTTCGTGATCTTCCACAGTGTTTAATATGCTGTTAATCTCATCTTTTATATTTTTTGTTTCAGAGTTCTCTGTAAGTTTCGTTTTTTTCATATCTTCCATGCCTCTCATCATCATGACCATTTTTTCTCTACTTTCTTAAAGTTATAATACATATTTATAATAGCTGCTTTTATGTCTGCTGATTCTCTCCATCTCTCTCATTTCTGTGTCTGTTTCTATCAAGTGATTTTTCTCCTGGTTATGGGTTATAGTTTTCTGATTCTTTATTTGACTGTTAATTCTTTATTGGCTGTCAGGCATTTTGAATTTTTTTTTGTTGATTGCTGAATTTTTTTATTTTAAATAGTTTTATATTTTGTTCTGACTCTTTCCTGTGTCACTAGCAATCAGTTTGATTATTTTGAGGCTTACTTTTGAGATTTGTTAGCATGACTCCAGAGCAGCCTTTTGTTTAGGTCTAATACAGCCCCAGTACTAAAGAGATACCCCCCCTGAGCATTCAGCTGAATGTTCCATATATTACTAGGTTTATCCACTCCGACTGATAGGAATACAAACTCTTGCCAGCTATGTGTGAGCTCCAGATGGTCTGTCCACTCACTTTTGTTGTTCTTTTCCTGTCCTTGGGTAATTTTCTCCCACGTGTATATAGGTTAGAACTCAATTTAAGACTTGAGAAGACCTTTCTGTCTCTGGAGCTCTAATTTTCAGATGCTTAGACTTGTAAATTCTAGCTGCTTTGTGAACTCTTAACTCTGCCCCTTTAACTCAGTGAGAGGTCAACTTTACTTGGCTTCTCCCATCATACACTTTGGCCTGGAAACTGACTCCAGTTTGTAAGTTTGGCAGTTATAACCTTGTTTTCTTTCTTTTGGGAATCACAATTTTGTGCTGTTGTCTAGTATTTGCACATTATTTCATCTTGTACATCTTTTGTTCAGTTTTCTAGTTGCTTTTTCTCTTCTATTGTTCATTTTTCTAGTTGCTTAGAAACTAGAGGTTAAATCTGGTCTTTGTGTGTCCACTTTGGTTGGAAGTAAAATGCTATCTGTATACTGTAATTTATATTTCCATTCAACCTTTATCATAATTTTACTTTGAAGTAACCACAGAGTGGAACCACAGGGGTGGCAGTGGTGGTGCTGGTGCTTGTGCTGGTGAGATGTCTGTGAGTAAGCTATTGGTGATATATAGGAAGTACCTGTTTTAGTTTTTCATTTACTCTGTTCATCTTTTATAATACTTTATAAAGTAAATCTCATCACCCTGTCTGTAAATCTTTGCATAAAATTTATACACTAGGGATATGTACCGTATTTTTCGGTAGTTTTTATATTTTAGACTTCTCACTTGCTATTTTTACTAAGCCTTGAAAAACCAGGCATTTCTTATTTCTGTATCCATAATAAATCATGGTATTCAGCTGCTACTTAGAATACAGTTATTTTACCATAGAATGAATTTTGGTGTACAAATTTTATGTTTGGTTAGTTAGAGATCCTCAGGATAGTTACAGGATTTCCCTTTTCGTTTTCTGCAGTGGATCTAATTTGGTCATTCTTTAAAACTGTTTTCTTTCTGAGGAGCTGACAATCCTAGGGCTTTTCATCCTTGGCATTATTATCCTTTTCATTGTGTTGGAACTGTGTAAGATAGCTACAACTGCACCTAGGTGGCTCTTAGTACTTTTGTCGTTGTAGGATTTATATACGTGATAACAAATACTACCAGTAACATCATCTCTAAAGATTGAAGACTATAGATACATAGAATTTAAAATTGTTTCTTTTGTGAACTCATCTATTTTTCCATTCTTCTTGTTTCTTCTGGAAATTATATGTGTTCTTTAAGGTTATGCACGGTCTGACAAGGTGAGCTTCGCCAGCCTATCCAAGGATAAAGTCAGCACCTTACATAAAACCAAAGTAGAGGGGGAAAAAACCTAGGTAATTTTACTGGCAATATGTCAGGAAATGGAAAGCATGATGAAGCCTGTGTTTGCACATAAAGGTGAACTTGTAGCTCTTGCATGTTTCTGGGTTTTATGGTGTTCTTATCTCTCATAGGGACAATATAAGCCATGTTTAAAAATGATCTTTTGCTTATTTGCTTAAGGGAGTAGGTGGATAATTGGTGATGCTGAGGTTCGAGATAAACTTTCTATTAATGTATCTAGTACCTGTCTGATATTTCCATATGTAAATGAGTTTCTTTGTCATCTTTGCATTATACTCTAGGCAATGCTACATGCTAGCCTGACTGTGGTTTCACTTGGCTTCCTTTTTCTAAGTCTCTGCCTGTTCAGTGTACCTAGCTTAGCTTCTAGCATTCCAGTGCAACTACCTGCCACTCATTTCCTGCTTTCTCCTTTTGCCTGTCTCGTAAACAATATTGTTTCCTGTATATTTCTTCCTTTCTCTTTTGAAACTTACCTCAATATGGTATATCTGATGTAATATCTCACTAGGCTATTATGTAATTTGATAAATTGAGTAATTGTATTAGTGATGCTGCTACTGATGCAAAATCAGTTCTAGGATATGCTAACTTATACTATTGTAGTGTTAAGCACTTTTGAGTTAGATTTAATTTAATTTATTTTATCTTCAGAGTCAATTTTTAAGCTTTATCTAGAGTCTTACTGTGAGGAAAAGAAATGTCTTTTAAAAGAAGTAGGCTCTTACAACTGTAAGATTCTCCTTGGAGAAAATTATTTCTCCTGAAACTCAGGCCATTGGAGGTATGTTTGCAGTGTTTCCTTGGTAGTTCTCAATCAGGTATTTTCATGGATGGTCTGCTTGTCTCAGAAAGAGAGCCTAAAGTGGAGTCTTTTACTTGGGGAATGCTTAAGTGCTCCACAAATCAGTGACCAGAATCGTTTCATTTTGTGCCCATGTGGTTTCTGTGGGTGGTTTGTTGTTTTAAAAACTGTTTCAAAGAAGTGCATTTTTTTTCCTGGCAATACATGTGTATCCTGTGTAAGTATTTTTCATTATTAATAATTTTGAGAAAAACCAACTCCAGGTCATAATGCAGTTGGCATAAGTTATGGGTTTTGGGTCTGCTTTGCCAACAATTTATTAACCTGAGGTTCCCAAAGGGCATGTTTCTCACTGTCACCAACCTTTTTTTGGAAATTATTTTTGTCCATTTTGTGTAAATCAATAGTTTCAAAGGGAAGCTCATGGGACTTTTAGGCTTAATTTCTTCTAGGCTTATATACTGCTATTGAGGGGGTATTTCCTCTCCTTTTCTTTTTCTCTGTATAGAAATTTCCATTTCTGTTTGTGACTTGTTTGTGATTCCAGCTTTTTCATTGTGCTTTGATTTTCATCTTCTTCCTCATTTAGGCTTAGTGGTTAGAAATCTTGTCGTTAATTGAATTTCAAAGTGGTTAAGTTTTTGTCATTTTCCATTTTCCTGTCCAACGGAGGGTTTGCATCTGTAGGTACACTGAAACCTTTAATAATGAACTTGGGTTTAAAGAGAAATTGAATTAAATTCTTGAGTTATTTCAGAAGTTGTAACATCATGCTATTAACATTTCTGGCCACAGTGAAAGTTTTTGTAAAAGTGAAGTTTTGTAGGAAAAAGCTTCGTATGTCATCAGCCCATAGTCTTGGAATGGATCTTTAGGAATTGGCTAGTGCAGAATTACAACGGTAAATAGTCTGCATAAATTTTCTAGCTAACAAGTGAATATTATTTTTAATTAGGAAATAACCAGGAATAAGACTTGAGAGATCATCTCTCCTAACTTACTAATTTAAGAAAGGAGGAAATTAGACCCTAGGTATTAGGTGACCATCTTCAAAAATGCTGTAATTTAGTTGAAGAATTAGGACTAGAGCCCCATGCCCTGATGCCAAGTTTAATGCTCTTTCCGCTACCTTGGGATCTCTTCTCATCCTATTCCAACAAAATAAAAGTTGAAAGTGTAAGGTACAAGATTCTGGTTTGAAAATATCCAAATACATTGTATTTTTACAATATAAAATTGGAGTGATGAGAGAAGACTTAAAAATTCATGTGCCATTTTCCCCCTTGATCTGTAAAACAGTAGTGATAGTATCTGAGGTTGTCATTTGGTTATTTTAGGAAGGAAATTGTGTGGCCCTTATTTTGTTTGAGTCTCTTCTTCATCATATTGAGGTAATTTTTAAAAGTTCTTAAGCTAGAAAAACATGCAAATAAGAACCTTCTGTATTGGCTGCTGTCGACTGCCTATTTAACATTACCCCTTTTCCCACTACCTGCCTGCTTTTTTTTGAGAGAGAGTCTCACTCTTTTTGCCTATGCTGGAGTGTAGTGGCATGATTTCGGCTCACTGCAACCTCCGCCTCCTGGATTCAAGTGATTCTCCAGCCTCAGCCTCCAGAGTAGAGTGGGAGGGATTACAGGCATCCACCACCACACCTGGATAATTTTTGTATTTTAGTAGAGACGGGGTTTTGCCATGTTGGCCAGGCTGGTCTTAAGCTCCTGACCTCAGGTGATCTGGCCTGCCTTGGCCTCTCAAAGTGTGGGGACTACAGACGTGAGCCACCACACCCAGCCTCCCACTGCCTTTCTAACAGATTCTCTGTTTTGTTTAGGCATCTAACCCTCCTTTATGTGACTCAGAGAAAGGAGACCTCATTCCAAGTTCTAGGATTGATTCTGGTAAGTCTAAGTGAAACATAGTAATTCCTTTTCTTTGCTGGCAGCGGGTTTAAGGATGGGCAGATCGTAATCTCAAAATATTTTTGTCATCTTGCTTCCAGCCTGTGGATGAAGCTAAATATAGGAGTCCAGAGCCAAGGGAATTAGAATTTCTGAAGCTCTGACTTGCAGTACTTAAAGACTGCTCTACCTTTGGCCTTCTTGTTACATGAGATACTAGTTATACATCTTACTGATTTAGCCAGTTTGATTTTGGAATTCTGTTACTTCCACATGGAAGTATTTTGTCTCATGCATCTAATATTTGTGAATGAAGATTCATAATGATGTAGGTTTTTGGCAATTAAATGGTTGTGACTACAGGGAAGACTATTAATAGATTGGAAACTAGGAGAATCTTTTATGAGATTTTTAACTGGGTGAATAATAAAGTCGTGGTTCATAAGGCATCATTAACAGTGATTTACCTTTTATTCTTGTAGCTCCACCTCATTTCTTTTCCCAGTGACCTCTTAAATTCAGTGGATTCTATTTGTTCCTTATCCTCTTTGACCTCTATGACATATATTAGACCTGTCTGTATCTTTCTGTATTTCTGGTCATGCCTCTTAAATTTTATTTACTGACCTGTTTTCCTCTACTTATCCCTTGAATAGTAATAGTTTTCTATGGTTTTATTTTTGGTCTAATTAGAAATATAAACATTATTTAGAATGGTTTTATCTTTATAGAAAATTATGACAATAATATAGAGAGTTCTCATAAACCTCACACCTTTTATTAACATTTTACATTTTTGTGGTACATTTGTTTAAATGAATGGCCAATATTTATACATAATTATTAAGTAAAGTCAATACTGTGTTAATATTCCCTTTATTTTTATCTACTGCCCTTTTTCTGTTCCAGATTGCTGTCTAGGTTACCATATTACATTTAGTGGTCATGTCTCCTTAGGCTGCTCTTGGCTGTGACAATTTCTTAAACTTTACTTGTTTTTGATGACCTTGACAGTTTTGAGGAGTATTAGTCAGACACGTCTTGGCTGTGATGGTTTCTTAAACTTTACTGGGTTTTGATGACCTTGACTGTTTTGAGGAGTATTGGTCAGACATTTTGTACATTGTTCCTCAGCTGAGATTGATATGATGTTTTTCCTCATGATTAGACTGGGGTTAGGGTTTTTAGGAGGAAGAGCATAGAGGTGAAGTGCCATTTTCATCACATTGTATCAAGGGTACTTACGATCAACTTATCATTGCTAAACTGTAACTTATTGTGACTTATTGTTGATGTTTGATCATTTGACTAAGGTGGTTTTTATTAGGCTTTTTCACTGGAAAATTATTCTTTTTCTCTCTTTCTGTATTGTACTCTTTGCAATGAAGTCACTATGTGCAGACCACACTTGATGGGGAGTTATTTTCCACCTTCTTGATAGTGAAGTAGCTACATAGGTTTTTTTGGAATTTTTCTGCATGGTTGACCATGGATATTTATTTTCTACTTTGCTTGGCCAGTTTTAAAATTGTTGATGTATATCGATGATTTCTGAATATGTTTATCCTAGCGATTATTTCTCCCTCTTTTTTTGAACTCTTCCTCTTTCCAGTCAACTTCCTATTAGATCTTTTCCTTTTGGTCTTTTGTTGAAACCTCAAACTCAAATATGTCCATATTGCCTAAGCCTAAACTAATTATTCTATACCTCCTTTATTTCATTTTATGCCTTTTTACACCCAAACTTGCTTTTTCTTCCCACTTACTGAAGGTAGAAACTGATGGGATCCTTTAGTTTTCCTTTTCCTTATTCACACTCCCTTATTACCTCTTACTTTGGATTATTAGTTTATTGCATAGATTTCCCTCAAACTAGCCTATTCTACTTTCACACTGTTATCCACATTGCCTCATAGCCATTTTTTTCCATTACGCATGTCACTTACTCAAAATACATCTTATTTCTCTTTTCAGAATTCTTCAATGAGTTCTGTGTTTGCCTCTAATTGATTTTAGGTAAATTACTTGATCTCGCTCTAGCATAAGTTTTCTTGTTGAAAAAGAGGAGGTGATACAGGAATTTTCTAAGGATTAAAAGTGATAGTGTGTCTAAAGAGTTTAGGAATGTGTCTGCAACAAATTAGTACACTCTAAAAGACAGTTATTTTTATTGTTCTTTGCCTCCTCCCAAACTCCTTATCATGACTCTTCATAATTTTGCTTCTAGCCACCTATCTAGTATCTTCATTTGTAGTTATTCTCCCACCATAAGTACCTTATCATTCAACAATTCTGCATTATTTGTGGTATTTTTGATTTGCTATACCATGTGCTAAATTTATAAACCTGTCCTTTTGGCTGTGTCTTCGCTAGGAATGTGCTTATCTTTTTTGATGAACAGGAAAATTGGCTTTTACTTATTCATAGTATTTAACTTAGATATCCTCACCCATGGAGAGTAAATTACTATCTTTCTCAGTTGTTGCATAGATATATTGTGTACTAAATATATGTTTGCAAGTCTGTCTTTCTATTAAACTGTGATATCCAAGGACATAAGGACTTAGTTTAATTCATTGTATGATTCCTAGCACTTAATAATCACTCTGTTAACATTTGTTGCATAGATTACCTCACAAATACAGAATTTTTATCTATGGTAACCAGGTTTCTGCTTGAACCCTTCTAATAGCAGGAAATTTATAGTTGGAGAGCCAGTGATTACTTGTGGACAGACCTAAATTTTAGGAAGTTATTTTCATACAGGTTTGAAATCTGCCTACCTTTAACTTTCATTTGTCTGTTCTCTGGACCCGTAAAGAGTTAGTCTCTGCATTCAGCATTTTCAAGTATTTGGGTACCAAATATGTGTTAAGCACATTTCAGAAGTCTCTTGGTTGGAAATGAAAGAAAGCTGAAACATGTTAAGTTAAAAGAAATAAATTTGCTCATTAACTTTGATTGTCTCCAGACTTTTTGATTGTTCACCTCTACCAGGAATACATTTTTGAGGATGCATCCTCAGTATGGGTATATTTATCTGTACATTTGATACATATGTGATTATAACAGTACATTACGTACATTATAAAACACAGATTATGGCACTTTTCAAAGGATAGTACAACCTAAAAGTATTTTATGCGTTGTAGTCTTTTCTTCTCACATTCTGGTGGCTTGTCTTACACATCGCTCTTCTCGGAGGTGTATACATACCATTTTTAAAGGCCACCTATATATGTAATCAAACTCTATTGTGGGCAGGTTTGGAGCTGGTCTTAGAGATGACTGAAGATAGCTCTAGGAGTTCTACTTTTTTCATTGCTGCTGCTGCTGCTTCTTTTTTTTTTTAATGACTTTTCTCTTTCAGACTGGCTTCTTCCTGGGGCTAGGACCATGGTTGCTGCTGGCTTTGGGCTAATTTATTCACAGCTTCTATTGATTAATTCAACAAATTATGAATGGAGTGCATATCCTGAGCCAGGTACTATTCTAGGTGTTAGAAACACAACAGAGAGTATAAAGAAGAACAGTATTAAAGTGGTAAGTGCTATGCAGAGAATTAAAATAGAACAATGTGACAGTAATTAAGTGACTACTTTAGGAAAACCTTTGTCTAGAAGAGACATTAAAGCTGAAATATGAATCAGAAGAAATAGCTAGCCATGTAAATATCAGGAGGAAGAATATTCCAGGGACTGGCTAAGGCAAGATTTCTAAAATGGGCCTGAACTTTTGCATGTTTGAGGAAGTAAGAGAAGGCAGTTGTTGAGTTTAGAACTTAGTAGGTAAGGAGAGTTTTGTGATCAGAGAGAAACAGGGTTTTTCTTCTTCCATCTCTAGTTGGAAACATCCCAGGGAAGGACTCTGATTGATCCAGCTTGAGTCAGTTTCCTATCCCTAAGTCTGATTATTAATGGTGGGGACATGTTTTGTTTTGTTTAGCTCATGTTGGACTAATTGTCTATGTTTATGGCTGGAAGAAGGTTTGGAGGAAGGGTTTTGGGTTGACAAAATTAAGAGATGCTACTTATTATGGACCTTGTGAGCCAAGAGCTTTTCATTATATCAGCTAAGAGAGAACTCTTACTATCTTACCCTATTTGAAGATACCTATTCTTTATCTTTGTTGACTTTTTAATCAAGGCTAAACTTTTCATTATTCATTCTTCTCGGAAATGATTCTTTAACCACAAGTATTACTTTAACCTTGCATTGTACTTCTGAGGGTGACAGATGGAAAGAGAGATGGAAATGTCAGTGTATTTTAGGTATAAATCCTTTCCAATCCCTTAATGTCCATTTGTGTATAAAGGATATGTGTAATCTGGAGTCATTCTATACTTCGTTGCCTAAGGCAGAGAAATTGGCCAATGCATTTTTGATAGTGCTTCTTAAATTAAGTTGAAAACTCAATCCTCCAAATATTCTGGGTAAGCAAGTTTTTGGGGGGCATATTTTTGCTTCTTGGCTTTTGGTGGTATTAAAAGCTTTGATAACTTTGGTAGTGACGTTTCCATGGTTTGAATTCTGTGCAGCAGTGAGTGGACATAATATTAAATAGTGGTATTTACTAGTGGGAACAAAACTGAGTACTAAATTTCGATGTTTCTGAAATGGTGTCGTTGCAATAGGTCAACAACTACATGCATATTTCTGGAAGTCACTGGAAATAGGTGCCTACAAAGAAGCATGAGGCTAATTTCTACAAAGAATTGAATATGAGATATACTCTTATTAAACTGTAATAATTATGTATTTGATTTTTTAAAAGAAATTATGCTTTTTTTTTTTTTGGAGACAGGGTCTGGGTCTTTCACCCAGGCTGGGGTGCAGTGGTGTGGTCATGGCTCACTGCAGCCTTCACCTTCTGGACTCAAGTGATCCTGCCACAACAGCGTCCAAGTAACTGGGGCTATAGGTGAGCACTACCATGCCCAACTAAATTTTGTATTTTTTTTTTTGTAGTGATGGGGTTTCACCATATTGCCCAGGCTGGTCTCGAACTCCTAGGCTCAAGTGATCTGCCTGCCTCTGCCTCCCAAAGAGCTGGGATTATAGGCATGAGCCACTGTACCTGGCCTTTATGCCATTATTTAATTAACAGTGTTCAAACTAGCTTAGGTTTTCCATTGTAAAGCCAGATTTCTTACATTAGAGTACCAAGGTTAGCCTTCTGTGTTTGAGTGTTTAATTTAGATGTTAAATATTGTATAATATGGATAGGCCACTATACTAGAGGCTCTAAGAAATAGGGCTCTATGGTGAATTTCTTTTCTTTACTATTCCAGAATTCTAATAATACTTTTCTGTGTTGTAATTTTGGGTTTGTACATGTGGGTTGTGAGAAATAAACTGGAAATCCTGTCTCTGTGGGTTGGAATCTGGTGTGGCTTCAAAAGGCAAACAAAATATGTTAGCATTTACATGCCAGGTAAAGGCAAATTTTTTAAATGGACTTTCCATAGGTTCCAAACTTCTGAGGCGAAATAATATAAAGTAATATTGTAGTTGCAGACAGACTCCTGTTGGCATACATTTGGTTTCTTAATTTATGATGGGACATCAATAGCTGATTAAGCAAACAACCTAAAGAAATATCTTTGTAAATCCTTAGTACAGCTTGTTCCTGCTCATTTGTGACAAGTTGTTTGGGAAAGAGTTTTGAGATGGCATGCTAAGACTCGATATCCTAAAAGTCTAGTGGGTTTTCTTTGTATTTTAAAAGTGAAGAGTGTATTTCAAGATTGAGAATTTTCTGCTTTTTATAAAAAGGACTTTATAATTGGAGTAATTTTAGATTTTTAAGTGTACTTAAATGAAGATGCACATGTTTTTATCTCCTCCTTTCTTCTATTAATAATTTATTAGATAATTTTAAGAAAGGAATATTGTAGTATTATGGTGGCCAGATTTAGAAAGGTCTAGGTGAATTTACTGTCTTTCAGTTCACGTTATTCTTGTTTATATGAGTGGCTGGAGATATCACATATAATTTGAGGTTTACGTCTGGTTTTCTGTTAAGTGAATCTGATTCAGGCACAGCTATCTTCAATGGTGATTTTCCCAGCTGTAAATTAGGAACTTGGCATTGAACACCATGTAGTTTTGTGTAAGCAGAATTCAGATTGTGATGTTTTCTGTCACTTCATAATTCTAATTTTAGATTTTCAAAGTAGGATAATTCACTCCAGAGAACAGGTACATTGATGTCAGTGGTTTGAATCAAACTGAATATCCTTTATAAAAAATATGGTGGATCATTTTATCTATCTACCCATAGAATTGTGACTATGGATTTTCTGGGTTTTTTTTTTTTTTTTAAATTTATAAAAATGCAGGTGATTCTTTGTATTTGCATTTGAAAATTTCTTGGAAACACAGAATACAGTGATACTTATGGACTTTTCCTGCAGTGGTAGTAAATGTGAAGAGTGAGGGATAAGTTTAGAGCACAAGCCTCTTACTGGTCTTTCGCTTTACTTACATTTTTTTTTCACTTTTCTAATTACTTGTCTGAATTGCACAGGGTTTCAGTTTGAATATTGCAGGTACCATGAAGTCTTTTCTTAATAGCTATTATGTACTTGTGTAATGCCATCTACTAGATTATAAATGCCTTGAGCATAGGGGTTACTATAAATTCATCTTTGTATTCTGTTGTACTTAGCTTCTCACATAACAACTATTATAGAATAAGTATAATGAGTTTGTTGAATTAAATTAGATTGACCTGAATTAGAGGGGAGGAATTAGACATTGGAAAAACAGGGATGAACTTAGAGAAGCTAAGTTTTGTGGTCATTTGAGATATCTTGTTAATTTAGTTTTAAGTAATCAAGAATGGTGATGTTTTATTCATCTTTAAAACTGTTATGACTGAATGGTCAGAAATGGTGGTATGTCTTGTTCTGTTACCAACTAGCAATTTATGTTTCAGTAAACTGCTCTGTGTAATAATTCTGGTGTTAAAAATACCGTTACTCAAAAATTAGCTGGGCGTGGTGGCACGTGCCTGTAATCTCAGCTATTCAGAAGGCTGAGGCAGGACAATCTCTTGAACCCAGGAGGCGGAGGTTGCAGTGAACTGAGATTGTGCTCCAGCCTGGGCGACAGAGTGAGACTCTATCTAAAAAAAAAAAAAAAAAAAACCATTACCGGTTTCAGGGGACACATCTTATGAATTAATTTTTAGACTGATTTCCTAAGTCTCTTTTCCCAACCCTCTATTAAAAAAATTAATGTGTAATTTACATATATCACAAAATGTATGGATAGAGGGTGTATAGTTTGCTGAATTCTGATAAATATATACCTGTGTAACAATACTCCAATCAAGATACAAACATTTCCGTTTCCTCAGAGAATTCTCTCATTCCCCTTGTAGTCTTTCTCCATACCATGCTCCTCCAACCCCTGGTGTCTACTCTTCAGATTTCTGTTACATATATTAGTTTTGCCTGTTCTTGAACTTCATATAAATGAAATTTATAACATACATTCTTTATTACTGGCTTAATTTATCCAACATGTTTTTGATTTTTTATTATATTTGTGAAGCTTTTTGAATAGTGTAGTGAAAAATGTTAGAGAACATCTTGTTATTGGTGAGAAAATTCCTATGAATGTTAATATTTAATTCAGAGATTAAAGAAGAATCTATGTAAAGTGACAATACCTACAATATCCTTTTTTGACCCAAATGGGAAGTAGTTCTTTTGATATTTTGAATATTGAATATTGGAATATCTTTGTGAATACAAGGTCCGGTTTAATCTGGAAATTAAAATCTTCATTTGTTTGTTTTGTCAGCATAAGTCAATTTTGTCCTAATTATTGAACACTGACTTCTCTGAGAAGATCATCTTTCAGGTTTGGGAGGAAGAAAACTAATCTTATTTAGTTTTTAAACTCACGTTTGTTTTTTTTTCGTATTGTTAGATAAGGTTATGTAGACACGAGCCTCTGTTACTTTGACAGTGCTTTTGAAACAGCTCACAGTTCATTGGGGGACATAAGTCAAATATGTATTGGTTAACTCTTGGTATCATCTTTATTTTTTCAAAATTGTAAAATATTGGTAAAATTGATCATCTTTACCATTTTAAAGTGTACAGTTCAGTGGCATTAAGTACATTATATTGTTGTGCTGCCATCACTATCATTCATCCACAGAACTCATCTTGCAAAATGGAAACTTCATCATTATTTCTTAATTTAAAAAACATTTTTCAAAAAGGGATTATAATACTAGCTTCTTTATTCATTTAAATTGGGCCTAGTAATTAGCTTTATAAAAATATTTTTGGCTAAAATAGATAGTCATGAAAATGATATGGACATGCTTTATAACATATTTGTAGTCTAGCCTTTTGTTATTAGACCCAAATCTTTTCTATGAACGCAGGTCTCCTTATTGGAATTTATTGTAAATTTTTCTTAAATCACACCTTTAAATATCCTCTTTAATTTCTAAGTGTAGTGATACAGTTGCAAAATAGTCTCAGTGGAGATTGTCCTAAATTTTTATAGTATAGTGTCTTGACAGAATTTTTTTAAAGAGCAAGTAGTCCTTATCAAACTGTTGTAAGTAGTCATTTCATGGGAACAACTACTTCCACTGCTATCTTACAGATTTTTAAAGATATTTAGTGAAATTATACATTAATAGATATAACCCAGATAAAAATGTTTGGAAGTGAAAATAGCTGTTTCTTGATAGTTTACAATTCAGCTAATGGGAACATAAGTGCTAGGTCTTGTCTTATTAACCTCTACCCCTTCCTTCACACTGTGAGAATCAAAGATAATGGAGAGCATTGGTTAATATCATGACCCATGAATTTGTTATGTGGCAATTAATGAAAAGAACTTGTAGCATGGATAGTAGGTTGATAATTTGAAAGTTTTTTTTTTAAAGTTTCAGTATCTTACAGCTACCAATTGTCAGTCTTTTCTGTTGTTACAAATAGCGAGTTCATACTGTAAAATAAAATTATAGTTTTTGTTTTAGTTATTGCTGTGTAACAAGTTACTCCCAACTTAGCAGCTTAAACAACTGTGTCATTTTGCTCGTAATTTTGTGAGTCAGGAATTTGAGAAGGGTTTTGCTGGTCTTTGCATAACTGGCAGAGTGCAAGTTTGATTAGGTGTTTTCTTTCTTCGTGTGCTCTCTCCACATGGCTAGTTTGGGCTTCTTTACAGCATGGTAGTCTCAGAATAGTCAAATTTCTTATATGGAGGGTCGTTTTCTCCAGAGTAAGTATTCATAAGACAGGAAGTGGAAGATGCCTATTTCTTAAGGCCTGGGGCCAGAAAATGGCACGTTTCTCACCCATGCTACTGGTCAAAGGTTCCACAAAGCTCACCCACATTCAAGGGTGGGAGACATAGACTTCTTCTCTGTAGAAGGCACACCAAATAATTTGTGGCCATTTAAAATCTGCCAAAGGTTTAAATGGTGTATATAATTAATGGCATTCTTATTTTTAAAATCCTGAGAATGTTTCTGGTGGATGTCAATATTGAAGGCTATGGAAGAACACATAGATCTCCATTTAACTGATTCAAATTATAAATGAGTATGAAACACCTAGAGAGAGTAAAATTGACAAAGGATAGAATGCTGAGCACAACTTCTTTATGATAAGGACTACTGTAAAATTTCTATTTATTAATCCAACTCTTGTTCTCCCACAATTAGGTGTGAGTTAATGCGTCATAGCATTAAAACAAAAGGACAAGGAAAATGAAATTCAATAATGTGTATAGATGAATTTGAGTTACAATCTTTTGGCATGCTGCAGGTCCCATTTGAATTCCTGGTAACAGACATTTTAGACTACAGTATGAGATACTTTTGTTAAGTGGACTAGGTCTGAGTATCATGTTTGAGAAGGCAGCATTTTAAAATGAATTTGACATTTATAAGTAATTTTTTTCTTTGGTACTTAAGCTGTACATAGTGTTATTTTTGTATATAAGGAGGTAAATTTTACCTTGGATTTTTAAATATAGTGTCTTGTATCATCTGTAATGATAAAGAACAGATTTTCTCAGTAACATTTTTTCAGTGACACAGTTTATCATGACCATTGAATGATAGCTGAAGAAACTGAAAAATTTCTGAAATTGTCAATATAAATCATTTATTTCACTAGACTTTGCTATGGTTTGCTGTTCGAAGTAAATATAACTTTTCCTAAGATTAGTCAACATTTATTGAGTTTGCGTCATGCTTGTTAGATGCTGAGAATAGATCAAAGTTTGATCTCTGTATTTTATTTAATTGATATCAAATGAACGTAATTAATGATGATGTTGAATTTTTTTTAATACAAGAATGAAAATACCCTTTCTCTTTGTGATTGTTTGGTACTAGTCATTAACTTTGTTCCCATTTTGTATAAATATTGTGTATTAGAAGTTAGAGGCAGTTTTCTGTGGAAGAGTATTTCTACTTGATTTTGTGTTATTTGATATATAGATGTTTTGAATAGCAGCATAAAGTTAAATGTATAAATTTAATATTATTGCTGTATTGTAATCATTTTCTGTTTAATTTTTTGGCTTGCATTATTATAGTCCAGTAAACTATTTTGTATCTCTTATCTTTATGGTAATGTATCTTTTCTTCATATAAAATAAAAAACTTTGAGACCTCTGCATCCAAAATACTAAATATAAAAGTTTATAAATTATATTAAAATATGTCTCAGATTATATAGAGTGATGCGTAGTCATTGTTACCTTCAAATTAGCCACTTGGTGAAATATGTCACTTTTTAATTGCTAGACTATGTTTAAAAGCTGTAAAATACTGGCGAGCCACAATTTAAGACCACATAAAATGTGAAAATCTGGTTTATGGAAACAGATTAGAATTTATTTTCATTATGGAATGCTTTGTTTCAAAGTTTGTTGAAAAAATATATTTTGATGTATAATAAAGGTATATTGTATGATGTTTGTGAGATTATTTTTCAATACTTTAAAAATACTTTTTTACATAAGTAACAATATAACAGTACATTTCAAATAAAAAATTTATTCAAATCTCTGTCTCCCTTACAAAGCTAATGATTTTATGTCCCCCTTTAATGTGTTTTATTTGAATGTAGTAGGTACACTTTTTAGAGATTTCTTTTATGGAAAATTGTAGGTAGAAGTATATACATGTAAGGTAGTGTACAGTAATGAAAATGGAAAATCAAGTCACTAAAATTTTGTTTGTATATCTCATATTATATTGTGATTTAGTTATTTTCTTTGATTTTCATGCAACTCGAAGTATATCCCTCACTAATAGTTATGTTTAATTTCTCCCATCCATTTATGTTAATACATACATACATGTGTACTCACACACACACACCCCTACACACATTTTTTTTTAAAGTTGTTGTAGGCAGAATAATGTCCTTCAAAGATATTAGGTCCTAGGAACCTGTAAATGTTACCTTATGTGGAAAAGGGTTTTTGAAGATTTGATTAAGTTAAGGGTCTTGAGATGGAGAGATTACTCTAGATTATCTGTGTGGGTCCTAAATACTATCACAAGTGTCCTCATAAGAGATAAACAGAGGCATAATCTACAGACATACAGCAGAGAAGACAGTGTGAAGAAAGAATAGAAAGAGATTTGAAGATACTATCCTTGAACATTAGAGTGAGGAGGCTACAAACCAAGGAATACCAGCAGCTTTTAGAAGCTGGAAGAGGCAAGGCTTGGATTCTCTCCTAGAGCCTCCAGAGGGAGCCAGCCTTCCCAACTCTTTGATTTCAGCCCAGTTTGAACTTCTGGCCTCCAGAATTGTGAGAGAATAAATATCTGTTTTTTTCATCCACCAAGTTTTGGTAATTTGTTACAGCAGCCACAGGAAACTATTACGTGTGAATATACATTTTTGAAATCACTGAAAGATTTAATCATAAAATAGGAAGGGATCGCCGTCTTAATTGACCTGCTCCTCTCTTCCTTTGATGTGAACATATGCACATGTGGACTTCTCTACTCTTTTTACTATTATTACATCCTTATACGTTGGGTCACAGCTTTAATATCAGCTCCACAGATGAGCCCTCTTTTACCACTGAATTCTTAATTTTTTCCCTGTATCAGTCCCTTTTTTGTTTTCTGTAGCATTCATCATGTATATTCTTGGGGTGAGGAAAATCTTAACCACCGTTGTAAATCTACAAGCTATAAAGAAAGATATATTTGTATGAAACTTAACAGTTAAATGGAAAGATATACCACACAAACAATTGGTAAAAATACGTACAGTGCAGAGAAAGGACAGAGTTGATATCTGTTCTATATGATAACTTCTTAGATGACAAAAAGGAAACAAACAGCACTATACGAAAATGAGCAAAAGATATGAAGAAGCCAATCCAAATGGCCAACAACATATGAAAAGATGTTCTAACTCACTAGTGTGATATATAACTTTATATCTATCATATTGCCTCTTTCAGCCCCCACCTTTAATGAAAAGAGAGAAAGAGAGAAAAGAACCAACAATAACATTGTATTGGCAAGAACCTAAGGAAATAATTAGTTTTATATTTTGCTGGTAGAAATGTGAATTAGTAGAGCCTTTGTAGACAGTGGTCTGATAATATCTATTAAAAATAAAAAATATATTTATACTGGTTGACCTTACAATCTTACTCTTTGAAATCTAACTCATAGAAACATGCTTCCATATATAAGCATTTCTGTATGAGCATTTGTTTCTAGTGGCAAAAACTAGAAATGCAATTTATGTCTATCAGTAGGGGAATTGTGAATGTATTTATTATGTATCTACATAATATATTTACATAATAGAATCTTAGTAGTCATTAAAAAGAATGAATCAGATATGCACCAGTAAACTTGGTGGGATTTGCATGGGGAATTATTACATGAAAACAACTAAGATGATTAAAAATGTGTGTGGCAGCCAGGCACAGTGGCTCATGCCTATAATCCCAGCACTTTGGGAGGTCAGAGTGGGCAGATCACCTGAGGTCAGGAGTTCGAGACCAGGCTGGCCAAAATGGTGAAACCCCGTCTCTACAAAAGTACAAAAATTAGCTTGGCATGATGGTGGGTACCTGTAATCCCAGCTACTCGGGAGGCTGAGGTGGGAGAATCGCTTGAACCCAGGACGCGGACGCGGAGGTTGCAGTGAGCAGAGATCGCGCCATTGCACTACAGCCTGGGCGACAGAGTGAGACTCTGTCTCGGGAAAAAAAAAAATATATATATATATATATATATGTGTGTGTGTGTGTGTGTGTGTGTGTGTGTGTGTGTGTGGCATCTTATATTAAGAAATGTAGTGATAACACCATTATATATGTAGACATATATATGAGAATACATATTTTTATATGTATGAGAATAGAGGTATATAGTAGGTGGTTAACTTGGACCATTTTAGTGGGCAAATGTTGTGGGAGGGAAGTTGGAGAGCATATTTGAGGTAGGGAAACATGCCTACTAATTTATGCTTTAAAGTTAAAATTAACATTTATGTGTTTATGTATAAAGATTTTTTCAAAATTGCATGTGATGACATTAATTAGTATAGCTCCTGTGGAAAGTGATGCAGTAAACCATGTCAAGCAGTGTTCATACTCTTTGAGCTAATCATTCTGTATCTGAGAGTTCATATTAAGGTATTAAATTTAAAGAAGAAAAATGTTAATGTGTGAAGACATCATTGTGGCATTAACTATGTAATATGGAATATTACATGCTAGGAAAGATAATAAAGTTTATCCAACATAAACTCATGCTGAAACTTCCTCTTTTTGGACTTTAAATCTAGAAAAATGGTTGTCACATCGATGAGATGTTACACACATGTAAATAATACAATTATGAAGACTACAATTATAAAGGCTGTTACTTAGAACTGTAGATTATATAATGAAAAAGAACTTATAATTGCATGTACAATTAAAATATATATGTATGTATTTGAGTACTAGAAGGAGATAAGATAAAATGAAAACAATGTGAGGGGATTACAGTAAATTGTTTTTATCTTGTTTGACAGTAAAATCTGGAAAACAGTGTTGCTCAAATATTAGCAAAATTTAGAAGAAACACTAAAATTTAATATCTAGCTCTTGTAACTGTGGAATATATTTTCTTTATAATAAAACAATTTTGTAATTTTGCCGTAGGCATTGGCAGAATGTTTAAATTTCAAATTAGATTGGTATTTCTATCAATACTTACTCTGAAAGCTGCAGTGTCGTCATGATTCATTAAAGATAAATCTTTGATTTCATGTGCCATATTTCTTACTGGGGAAAAAAACTAGGTCTAAGTCCATTTTACTCTTTCTAATAGTTTCCTTCTATCTGTTGAATCCCTCTTATGCATGTTTTCTACCGTTTTCACTGTATTCTTGTATTAATCACAGTTTTTAAAAAAGTTTTTGTCTCAATGCTTTAATGTATAGATTATCTCTTGGTCTAGTTTTGTTGATTACTTCTTGACTTTTTTTTCCTTTTTGTTTATCTCACAATTTTTGCCACCCGGTGTAAAAAACTGAGATGAATTGTATTTATTCTCTGAAATGGGAACACCTATTTTTCTGTCAGGTCATTGGTTTATGTTTCTAAAATATACTAAACTAATGTGTTATGGAGCTAAGGCAGATTGGTGATAAATTTATAAAGCAATTGAAGGAAAAATGCAGTAAGTAAAAACATTTTAAAAGAGACACATGTAGTTTATTTTATATAAATGGAATTTTTCATTATATGACCTTTTGAGATTGACTTTTTTTTTTTTCCCTCACTCAGCGTAATACCTTTGCAATCTCTCCAACTTGCGTGTATCAGTAGTTCTTTCCTTTTTATGGCTGATAAGTATCATAGTGGTAGCGATGTGGCACAGTTTGTTTAACCATTCACTTATTTTAGGACATTTTGGTTGTTTCCAGTTTTTGGCTGTTACAAACAAAGCTATGAACAATCATGTACTGGTTTTTGTGTGGACATAAGTTTTCATTTTCCTGGGATAAATACCAAGGAGTGCAATGCTTATTCTTATAGGAAGTATATATTTAATTTTTAAAGAAACGGAACAACTGTTTTCCCAAGTGGTCATACTGTTTTACACTCCCACGAGAAAAAGTGGATCTTTCAAACCAGAAATGTTGGAAAGAGCCACTTTCTCCACATCCTTGCCAGCATTTGGTATTGTCATTACATTTTATTTTCGCTACTCTGGTAGGTATGTGGTGGTGTCTCATTGTGGCCTTAGTTTCCGTTTCTCTAAAGACTGGTGATGTTGAACATCTTTTTATTTGCTTAGTTGCTATCCCCTTTGTATATCTTCTTTGGTGAAATGTTTCTGTCTTTTGTCTGTTGAAAAGAACATGCTTTCTTTTCATATGTGCATGGAACCTTCACCAGGATAAGCCATATCCTTGGTCATAAAACAAATTTCAGTAAATTGAGAAGCATTTCGTGTTCTTTTTTCCTGAAGAAGTTTGTGTAGAATTTGTGTTCTCTCTACTGACTCCTGGTGTTTGTCTGGTTTCAGAGGGTGGGAGGGTTTTCTGCCTTTCCCCCAAGTGGCAGCTTGCAGTTTTGCTTTGTATGAAGAATAGTTCTAGGATATGAGTAGCTAATCATTTCCTTCATTTCTCAGGTAATCTAATCTGTCCTCATCTTTCTCTTGAGTACTTACTAGAGTTCTCGATGGGCATTTGGGTTGTTTGTGGGATTTGCTGTTGCAAACAGTGTTACCATGAATATTCTTGTGCAAGACTTCTGGTATACATGGGTGAGAGTTTCTCTAGGGCATGTTACTAGAAGAGGAATTTCCCAAAGTATACCTGTGTTCTTGTACGGCATGGTGGCTCACACCTGTAATCCCAGCAGTTTGGGAGGCCAGGGCAGGCAGATCACCTGAGGTCAGGAGTTCAAAATCAGCCTGGCCAACATGGCAAAACCCTGTCTCTACTAAAAATACAAAAATTATCTGAGCGTGTTGGTGGGCACCTGTAATCCCAGCTACTTGGGAGGTTGAGGCAGGAGAATCGCTTGAATCCAGGAGGCGGAGGTTGCAGTGAGCTGAGCCGATATAGCACCATTGCACTCCAGCCTGGGCGACAGAGTGAGACTCCTTCTCAAAAAAAAAAAAAAAAAAAGAAAGGTCATATTAGGACTGATCACCTTGTTATCATATAAAGTTGTTATACTGTCATATTAAATATACTGTCATATTTTTCTTCTAATTTTGTCTTGAGGTCTCTCAAGTGGCTATAAACTCTAGCCCTGCCCTGAGGGGATGCCAGGGGATTTGGTCATATGGATGCTTATAATGGGCCTTTCACAGGATATTTCTTTATCCCTGTGGACAGCCTGGGTGTTTGACATGTGACCAGGTGCTCTTCTCATAACAAACAAGGAAGCTTGTTTATACTGGCAGATGCCCTTTTGGCGCTTGCCTGACCTGTGTCCAGTTTATTCTTAACAAGTTAGCTGTTCTCTAGGAGAGCCCTGACCAGGAAAGAAGTTAGATTTAGATGTGTTGGTCAGGTGAGGCACAGAGGAGGCAGCACAACCAAACATAGGAAGTAACAGAAGCAGTATATTACTTACGGATCCCACAGAAAACAAACAGGGCCAGATGGTAAGGGGGAAGCCATCTGGGACTTGGAGGCTCCACCAGTGGGTGGGGAGAGAGAGAGAGAGAGAGAGAAAGAGAGGGAGAGAGCAAGGAACCTGTGAGTCAAAGCCATTATTGGGGTCTAGGGTGTTACCAAAGAGTTTTCCTGCAGGGAATTCTAACTGGTGGGTGATATGGTTTGGATCTGTGTTCTCACCCAAATCTCAGGTCAAATTGTAATCCCCAGCGCTGGAGGTAGGGCCTGGTGGGAGGTGCTTGGATCATGGGGGCAGTTCCTCATGAATGGTTTAGCACCACTCCATGCAGTGCTGTTCTTGTGATAATGAGTGAAGTTATCCTGAGATCTGATTTAAAAGTGTGTAGCACCTGCCCCCAACTCTTGCTCCTGCTTCTGCCATGTAAGATCTGTCTGCTTCCCCTCTGTCTTCTGTCATGATTGAAAGTTCCCTGAGGCTTCCCCAGAAGCCAAGCAGATGCCAACGTTCTGTTTCCTGTACAACCTGCAGAACCGTGGGCCAATTAAACCCCATTTCTTTACAAACTACTCAGTCTCAGGTATTTCTTTAAAGTAATGTGAGAACAGACTAGTACAGTGGGTTTACAGCAAACAGACTTCAATTCTTTGGTGACGCTGTGACTGAGAGATAGTCACTGCAGCTTATCTGGGCAGTCTGCGCAGGGTATGGGAGTCAGTAGGGTGACTCGAGTAGGTTGTATCTAGCTATCCCATAGGGTAGTGGTTACTGGGAGGCGATCGTATAAGGTAGATATCTGGAAGAACTAGGTGGAGGCAGACAACTGGAAACTGTGTCGAGTGTGACTGAGCCCGGTTTCTGATATGAGAAAGTTAAACATATTTAAAATTTATGCCAAGGCAGCATAACATTATTAGAATTCACTACATTCACCAAAAATATATAACATCAAATAGGTAGCAAAAATTTGATAGACTGATATAGGTAAATTAGTACCTCTACTATTAAAGTGGGAAATTTTAAATTAACGTTTGTGATTATTGATAGATAAAAAAATCAGCAAAGGATATATAATATATGAATAATACAGTTCATAGACATATAGAGAATTCAATATGTAAAGAATGAAAAAGATATATAACATAAATCAGGGATTAAAAAGAAAATGAGAATACTGTTAATTATATGCGACCTATGTAAAAATAGACATTTCTAGGAAAATATTACTTGTGAAAACTGAGGGAGAAATTAAAAGTCTGACTCTTCCCACAAAGAAAGCAACAAGTCCAAATGATTTGCCAATAAATAAGTCTCTACTAAAATTTTGAGAAATAGGTTATTCCAATCTGTTGCAATCTTTTAAAATTGATACAAATGGAGGGTGATTCCCCAGCAAGTTCTGAAAGCCCAGCATAATCCTGACATCCAAATCAAAAGAAGACACTAAAACAGATGACAATTACAGAGGTATTTTACTTTTAGTGTAGAGCTGGTATTCCCAAACAGGATAGTAGCAAATTGAAACCGACATTTAAAGAAGACAAACATCATCGCCAAATTGGATTTTTCCCAAGTATGCAAGGATGATTTACTAATAAATGATCCATAAATGTAAGTAACATTTACATTGATAGATTAAAAGTGAAAAACCATATAATTACAATAGATACAGAAAATCATTTGATAATCAACATAAATTCATGATAAGAATGCTTAGCAAATTAGGAAAAGAGGGAACATCTCTGAACTCAAGAAATATTTATAAAACAACCAGTCAACCAACCATCATCAGCAATCTTCCTAAATGGGGATAGAGGAAAAGATTCTCTTAAAGTCAGAAATGATAAAAGCATGCTTATCACATGTTCTGATTAGTATTGCTACATAACAAATCCAAATTTAGTGGCACAAAACAACTGTTTTATTATGCTTATGAATTCTGAGGGTCAGAAACTTGGACAATGCGGAAGAAGGCTTTTTTTTTTTTTTTTTTTTTTTTTTTTTTTTTTACAGCTTCACTCTTCAGTGCCTCAGTTGGGATGATGTGAATGTTGAACACTGGAGGTGACTTGCTGGCTAGGGGCTGGATTCATCTTAAAGTGTCTTCATTTATATGTCTGGTGATATGATGCTGGCTGTTGGCTGGGAACTTAATTAGGCAGTCAGTTGGAAAACTTAGACATGACCTTTCCATGTGATATCTCTGTGTGGGCCAGTTTGGTCTGTCTCACATAATGGCATCTAGGCTCCAAGAGCAAGCAATACAAGAGTAAAAGACAGAAGCACATTGCATTGTTGTATCCTAGCTAGGGAAATCACACAGTGTTAATTCTAATATGTTGCTTGTGGAAGTCATATCAGTTGACTCAGATTCAAAGGGAAAAGACAGAAATCCTTCCGCTCAATGAGAGGAGTATCAGTGTCACATTCTTGGAAGAAATTGTAGAATGGGAGATATTTTTGAGACCATCTTTGGAAAATGTAATCTGCCACATTACCTCATGTACTTAGCATTGCACTGGAGGACATAGCTAGTACATTAAGACAAAAATAAATTAGAGGTATAAGAATTGTAAAGAAGGACATAAAAGTGTTGTTATCTGGATGCAATATGTTCATTTACATGTAAAATCAAAGTTATATACAGATAAGGTATTAGAAATAAGAGTTTACTAGGTCGGGTGCGGTGGCTCACGCCTGTAATCCCACCATTTTGGGAGGCCAAGGTGGGGAGATCACCTGAGGTCAGGAGTTCGAGACCAACTTGGCCAACATGGTGAAACCCTGTCTCTACTAAAAATACCAAAAATTAGCCAGGCACAGTGGCAGGCACTTGTAATCCCAGCTACTCAGGAGGTTGAGACAGGAGAATCGCTTGAACCCGGGAGGGTGAGGTTGCAGTGAGCCGAGATTGTGCCATTGCACTCCATCATGGGCAATAAGAGGGAAACTCTGTCTCAAAAAAAGAAAAAAAAAAAAAAAGAAATAAGAGTTTACTAAAGTTGAGTGGGTAGATAATACAGAAGTCAATTGGATTGTTATTACAGTAACAACAAATAACTAGAAAGTATAAAAGAAGACATTAAAATAGTATCGTAGAATATCAATAAATAGGAATGCACCTAACAGGAAATATATGAGACGTCTTTAGGGATATTTATAGAACGTTATCAATAGTCCTTTTAGAAAAAACTTAACCATGGTAATTCTTAGTGATTGGGCTCACTCACTATCGTAAAGATTCCATTTCTGCTGAAATAATCGTATAGCTAGAAACACACCCACAGTGTTTATGGGTCTGTTTATACTAGAATAAATTTGGTGTGTGATAAAGATGGCATATCATATTAGCAAGGAAATAAGTCATTGTATAATAAATGTAATCAGGAAAAATGATCCATATCAGGATAAAAGAAAGAATTAGATTTCTGCTTCCACCATATATAAGTACTCAAATACAGATTGCTGAAATACTTAAATGTCAAAAATAAAATTTCCTTGTAGTAAATAAAGGTATATATCTTTTATAGATGGCAAAGGTTTTAAAAAATAAGACTAAGAAACTGATAAATTGTTATTAAAGAATAGGTTAGGAATTTCTATTCATCAAAAGCTGCCTTAAAGAAAGTGGAAGCACATGCTATAAACTAGAAGATGTTTGCAATATACACAGCTGACAAATGATTAATATCAATAATTATTTAAAAAAATTTATCCAAATCAATTAAAAACACAGCACAGTAGAAAAATAAAGATGTGGATAGGTATTTCACAAAAGAGGAACCACATATCATTGATAATCATATGAAGAAATTTTAATTTCATTAATGATCAGGGAAGTCAAATTAAGTACAAAATGAGATGGTATTTAAAACCAAGTGTCAGGAAGGATGAAGATTTAAGGGACCTCTGTATTTCTGCCACCATTTTGGAAAGTAGTTTTTCATTTTCCTGTGAAACTAAACAGACGAATGTTACAACTTAATGATTTTACTCATAGGCATATACTAAAGGAAGTTCTGTGTGTAAACAAAAGTAGATGTATTGAAAAATGTTCACAGCATTTCTGGTCTCAATAACAATCCTGTAAACTACCCAGATGTCTCTTGATAGGAAAGTGGCTGAATAAACTTTGGCATATTATTAATATGGCTAGCAGCCAAAAGAATGAATAATAGCCATAATAATATTAACAACATAATATCATATGAAAAGGTTAGGTCCTCCAAGTTTATATACTGCAGGATACTCTTTAAAAATAGTTCGGATAAAAGTAATATGCTTTTTGGTAGTAAATATAGAAGAGATGAAACTTCATTCATTTGAAAGTAAGGGAATGATGAAAAAATAAGGATTGTGAGTCCAGATAAGCACAGGGAAGATTTATATATATTGCAACTTATTGTCAGGGTCTTCAGTTTCATGTTGTCAACACTGATTTTACTGTGATTACTATGTAACACTTTATTATTTGTTGTATAGAGCACATTCTTGTGCCTTGATGTGATATATTTGTAGACTTTTTTTTACAGGACATATTTTTACTTTTAATCGTTAGTACCAATGCAAATCACAATTTTGTCATCATGCTTATTTTGCTTATATGGGGGACTCCAAAGATCATATCCCATAGAGGCATGTATTTGGCATTCTTGTTTTGAAAGAGTTGGAGTTGAGATTGGCATGATAGTTTTAGGGTCTAAAACAGTTACACTGTGTAATGAAAGGATTGGAGAGCAGAACGACAAGAAGTAAGTTCTGGTAGTTTTCAAGAAATAGTGATAGAGATCCAGGCCACAAAGATGGTCACTGGAGGAGACAAGAAAGGATGAGTGGGGAAATTATATAGAATTGACTAACTTACCTGCTATGGTGTAAAGTGTCAAGTGAAGAGTAAAATGTGACAGCTGGGTTTTGCATCCCAGATGGATTAAAGAAGGATAATACTATTGACTGAAAAGAACAGATTGAGGAGAGAAAGTAGTTTGTGAAGAAGAGGTGAACTTGGCTATAGTAATAGTGTAGTTTCATATATTTAGAGTATCTTAGAGTGTAATACCTTAGAAGTCCTCTGGTCAGCCTGTTCATTTGACATATGAGGACACTGTGACGAAGGGAGGTGTAGTGATTTGGCCAGCATCATATGGTTCAAACACAAATTTCTGTATGATTACAGGATATGGATCTGATGGAGATGAGGATGATAGCAGCAACTAGGTTACAAAGGTGCATTAATTATTGTGAAGAAGTTTTACTTTGTAAAATAATGAGAAGCCATTTAATAAAGTTTTAAATAGGAGGAGTATTTAGAAGGAACACTTGGGTAGCAGAGTGGGGAATGGACTAGAAAGGAGCAAAATTGGAAGCAGAGAACTGTATAGGAGGTTGATGCTATACCAGATGAGAGATAATGGTGGCCTTGCATAGGGTGAAGGTATTGGGGATTGAGAGGAGTAGATGTATTCTAGAGGTATCTGGGATAGCGGTCCCTAACCTTGTTGGCACCAGGGACTGGTTTTGTGGAAGACAATTTTTCTATGAACTGGAATGTTAGGGGATGGTTTTGGGATGAAATTGTTCTCCCTCAGATCATCAGGCATTAGTTAGATTCTCATAAGGAGCACACAGCCTAGATCCCTCATATGCACAGTTCACCTGTAGGGTTCGCGCTCCTTTGAGAATCTAATGCTGCTGCTGATCTGACGGGAGGCAGCGCTCAGGTGGTAATGCTCGCTTGCTGGCCACTCACCTCCTGCTGTGCAGCCTGGTTCCTAACAGGCCAAGGACCTAGACTGGTTCGTGGTCTGCGGTCTGCGGTCCGCGACGTGGGGACCCCTGCTCTAGGAGATAGGATTTTGTGATTGATTTTATATATCGGGTGAGAGAGAGAAGTATGAGGCAAAGATGACTGCAAGTTTTCTTCTTGACCAAATGTGTTGTAGAGGTAGTGGCAATCACTGGTCTAAAGACCCCTGGAGGAAGGGTAAATTTGAGGTTGGTGGGGGCGATCTTGAATTCAATCTTGAGTTTTGGTTGTATTGAATTTGAGGTGCCTGTTAGATTACAAGAGAAACTATTCAGTTGTCTCTTGGCTATATAGATCTGGAGCTCAGGAAACACATCTAAATTAGAGATAGAGATACCATAGCTTATGTTTGTAAATGAATCCAAAGATGTGAATGAGATAGTCCAGGGAGTGTATCTAAAGTGAAAAGAAAGGAAGGGTTAGGTTGGAGCTCAAAATTTAAAGGATAGGTAGAAGAATCTGCAAGAGAGATTGAGATAAAGCAGTCAGAAAACTAGGAAGAAAGAAGGAAGGAGTATGATTGTCTTATATAGCATGAAGTGAGAGTGTTTTGAAAAGAAAAGACTGGTCAAATAATGGTAGTGTTCAAGTAAGACAAGGAATTGTGAGTTTCTTTTTGCATAATAAAAAGGATGTAATTGGTTGCAGGCATGAGATACAGGAATAGTGTCTGAAGTTGAGCTGTGAAAAGGATAGGACTGTGGTTGGAGGACACTGTATTTGAGGAAGGTTTTGTTTTTGTTTTTGTTCTGTTTCATTTTTAAACTATAGGACTTGGAGCATGTTTCATCATTAATGAGAAAGAGCTAAATAAGAGGAGGTTGAATAATTAAGAGGAAACAATTGAGAGAGCCAAGTCTGAGAACCCAGGTTGCTGGGAGGGTTTGGGGGTTAGCCTTAAGTAGGCAGAAGGGTTCCTTTCTATTTGTGAGCAGAATGAGTTGTAATAGCTGAGTACAGATGCTGGTAGCTATAGTTTTGGTGACAAGAAGTTGAGGGACTTCTCTTAAAATGCCTTCTGTTTTCTTTGTTTAGTAGGAGGCCTGGCTACTTGCTTTGATTGCAGAAAGGAGTAGAAAGGCTGGAAGTTTGAGGAGAGCTGGCAATCTTTGAAATAGCTTTTCTGGAGAATGAGAGAAATAACTTTAAAGAAATACTGAGTGTGTTGGGCAGCACTGTGAATCCAGCTGAAGAGGGGAAACATGAATTTTATGTGATTTTGTTCTGATAGTTGTCCGCAGAAGACAGGTAATTGGATATTGTTGGTGGTTCCTGGAGTGGGAGGGAGGTGTTATCAGTTGCCTTGCAACCACTCTGGATTCTGAATCAGCTGAGGAATAGAACCAAGAGTTGTATAGGAATCAGAGTAGCAGCTTTATTAAAACCTGGCTTGGGCCTAAAGCTGAAATGAGGTCTCCCACAGGTTTTCTTCTAAATTAAATTTACCCATCTGGTCACAGGCAGAATAGCTAAAAAACAAGTCTCCATACTTAAAGAATGAAGTTTTTCCCTGGTGAACTTCTTCATGGGAGCTAAACTACAAGAACAGTATATTGTTTGTAGGCACTAAGTTCCCAGTAAGGAGCTCAAAGAGGTTGTACTTTGCATGCATACTAAATTTTATAATTAATCTTAGCTAACAGTGACACTTAGGGATGTTTTGCTCTTACTATTATTACTACTTTTTTTTTGAGAGAAGAGGATAGAGAAAGGACTATAGTACTTCTTCAGTCACATTTCCTTCTATTGAAAACAGGCCTGTGCCCTCTTTTAAAATGTGAGGAGAGGAAGTAGTATATCTTACCTCTAGCATTCATTGAGCGATGAGATTTTGCCAGATAAGAATACAGTTCATACAGTGAGACTTTTGAGTTGATAGAGGGATAGCCCTGTAAAAATGTTCATTTTTTTGGTTAGGAATATACGACTGGCCCCTGAGAAGTGATTAGTTGTGGAAAATTTGTGTAGACCACTAAGATTATGAGAAGGCATACATTTTTTGAAGGAGAAGATAATGAGATAGAATTAGAGGGCTATCAGTCTGGGAAAAGATTGCTATTAAGGAGTTGGAAGTTGAAGACAACCAAAGAGGGTGAGGGTAGATATAAGGGTTTGGAGAGTAAATGTCTTGTTGTTTTTATTTTTGTTGTTACTTTTTGGGATGTGTATGTTTTCTGAATGAAGGTTGGTAAAGACAGACTTAATGATAACAGATGAAAATTATAAAGGAAAACTTTTCGTTAGTAATAGTTGGGATGTTTTCCTATTGGATTATTTATGAATATAATGTTTTTTAGGTAATAAATTTACACCTCAGTTTGTTTTCTTTGGACTTGTGATAATCTGCCACTGGCAAAGGTTCACTGGTAGTAGAATTTATGGTATGGCAATACTTCTTTAATTCATCTTCAAAGGCAGTTTCAAAATTATTAACCCCAATAATAATTGGATACTTGATGAGAATATAAAGTAGCAGTGTAATATCTTTTAAGATATTGGTCCTTAGGCTCAGGTCTTAATATGGGTAGAGCTATTTTAATGCTAGCAACTGGGTCCTCTAGTGCCCAAGATCCAATGTAATTTTCTTGGAAACGTAAGAGGAAAAGGAAGCCATGTGGGAAGTGTTAGCAACTAATTTGCTTTCATTCAGTCATTTATTCTGAAGGTATTAATTCAAAAATAATCTTTGAGCCCTTACTATGTGCTAGGAACTGCTCAGTTCAATTGCTGGAGAGTAAAAAAAAAAGATGAATAAAGGATCTCCGCAATACCTCCAGATTTCTTATATACTTAGGTAGACAGTTACATTTTCTTGACCCAATAAGCCTGAAATTCTGATCTTACATATTTTGACTCTTCTAATTATCTCAGTCTTAATTGCTTTCTATTCTTAACTTTGAGGTTTGAGAGTGACTGTGTGTGTATTTCCTTTGTTCTGTTTTCTTTAATTTCTGTTTGCCCAGAAAAGTCAGAAAATAAAATTGCTTCTAGGAAACATGGCATTAAACAGGATCAAATGGAAAAGTATTATTGTGACTGTGAGGATGTTAGCAAGTAGTTTTCCAGATCAGATGGAGATTTAGTTAAATGCTAAGTGAATAGTGTTAACTAATAGGATATTTGGGGATGATCAGATAATTTGGGTGGTCTCTTGAGATTTTATTTTTTGAAGTCAGTTATCAAATGTCTTTTTCTCTATTAGGCTTTTTTTTAGACGGGGAGAGGTGCAGGTTGGTTAGGTTTTGAGTAACTTTGGTGTCAAGAGATACAATATTACATTTTGTATGAATATTTGTAATATGGGAAGATGTTATAATGGAGACTATTATGAAAAATCCTAATTTATTTGTTGAGTAAATGCAAATGTAAAGCATTTATGTGTTTTATGGTTAGTTTTGTAAAGAAAAACTTTCTTGAGTTTTTCTCAGAATATTTTGATAGAACTAATAGGTAGTTGGCTCATCATGCCATGTTGTTTCTTTGTGCTCATAGTTTAAAGTTGTAATAAGGCTTGCTATGAAATACTGCTGTCTTCTGTGTCCTCCATGCTTTTCCACCTTCCTCATCTCCTACATACTGGTTTCTCCGTTTTCTTTTTTTTTGAGACGGAGTCTGGCTCTGTCGGCCAGGCTGGAGTGCAGTGGCAGGATCTCAGCTCACTGCAAGCTCCGCCTCCCGGGTTCACGCCATTCTCCTGCCTCAGCCTCCCGATTAGCTGGGACTACAGGTGCCCGCCACCTCGCCCGGCTAATTTTTTGTATTTTTTTAGTAGAGACGGGGTTTCACTGTGTTAGCTAGGATGGTCTCCATCTCCTGACCTCGTGATCCGCCCGCCTCGGCCTCCCAGAGTGCTGGGATTACAGGCGTGAACCACCACGCCTGGCCAGTTTCTCCGTTTTCATTTGGTTAGTTCTCTGGTCACTAATTCAACTCTGAATTTTCCCCTAATTGTTTAAAATTACACTCATGGTGGTAAAACATACGAGCTAGTCTATTTCATTTCTTGAATACATCTCTCAGGAGCTTTCTGATCTGCTCCAATCTAGACTGGAGGTCTCTCTTCTTGCTACATAGGTATTGTGGAACTCAATTCACTGTTATTCTGGGATAAATCCCTTTGCTTTTCACTTTAGTAGAATCTTTTCTAATCCTATGTCTTTTTCTTTCTTGTCTTATTCTCTTGGTTTACTCCATAGCTTTTAAAGGAAGTGTGCAATAAAAATTGTTTTGAGACTTTACAGATGTAAAAATGACTTTATTCTTCCCCCAATTTTATGTTGGTTTGGCCGAATATAGAATTCTATGTTGTAAATCATTTTCCTTCAGAATTTTAAAAGCATTGGTCCGTTGTTTTTTTACCTTCCAGTGATGCTGTTGTGAAGTGTGAGACCATTATGTTGTTGATCCTTTGAATGAAGCCTGTTTTCCCTCTGGAAGCTTGTAGGATCTTCACTTTGTCTCTGCTGTGCCTTGCTGTGGGCTTTTGTTCTTTTTTTCTCTTGGATACTTGATATACCCACTACTGGATATAATGCCCTTTTGTTTTAGAAAATTTTCCTGAATTATTTTGTTGATGATTTCTTTGCTTTTGTTTTCTCTTTTCTGTCTTTCCAGTACTCCTAGAATCCTAATAATTAGATATTACATATCCTAGGCTGGATCTTGTAACTTTGTTTTTACTCGGACTTTCCATTTTTTTATCTTATACTTTTTTAAAAGAAAATTTCCTTAATTTTATTTTCTACCCTGCAGTTTTCCATTTCTGCAGTTATATATTTTTTTATTTCCAAGGCCTCAGTCTTGTTGTTTACTCCTATCTTAATCATCTTCTCCCCTGAAATTAGGGCATCCTATTCTTAATTCATGGATGAACTATCTTCTGTTGTTAACTTTCTGAAGATACTATGGTTTTGTTTTTTTCTTTCTTGGATAGTCTTTGTTTATTTCATCCTGTTTTTCTTTTATGGTTTGGTCTCTATTTTTTTTTTTCTTCTTCTTCTTTTTTTTTTTTTTAATTAGATACTTTCTTCGTTTCTTTGGTCATCCTTGATAGTCTGTTCACATGTAAGAGTGAGGCACTAATAAAGTAGCAAGCACTTACATAATGCTTAGAATGTATCAGATACTGTTCTAAGTGCTTCAAATATTTTAACATATTTAATCCTTGTACTGAATTTAGGAGTTAGCTATTATTATTTTTGATAGATGAGGAGACTGAGGTACACAGTGTTTTAAGTAAAATGCCCAGTGTACACAGTAAGTGGCAGAGCTGGAATTTGAATCCATCTATCTTAACTCTACAGTCCCTTCTTTTAACCTTTATACTGTTCTGCCTGTTACTAAAATTAGAAGCTAATTGGAAATTTGGTGCTTGTGGGTGGGGTTTGTCAAAGTAGTGTTTCGTGAGTGAGCTGTTTCTTTGTGGAACATCTGATAAGGTCCTTTTCATGGGTTGATTAGATTAATCAGAGAAGAATCTGCAGCTCTTCTGATAAGGGGTTTCAGCCCAGCTGCTGTTGTTTTGGTTGCTGAGTAGTGAAAGATGACTGGAGTTACTGGTCTACATATTTAACCACCCTCTCCCCTCCCCAAGATATAACTTCACCTAGTTCACCTGTGTTGATATCTTCCTGCCTGGAGACCCTCAGCTTTACCCTGTCCAGGGAGTGAACCTCCAGTTTTCTGGTGTGGTCATAAATTGTAGGTTACCCAGTTGTGCTACAGATTCTGGGAGGGGTCTTAGCGTATACCTATGACTCCTAATTTTGAGTTTCACTTTTACCTAACTTTCAGTACTGCCCACTGCTGAGCCTTTTGAAGATTCTCTTATGTATTCATAAATGTGATTCTCATTTTTCCAGTGACTCATTTTCCTTGTATTTGCTTTGAAATTTCTTGCAGTTTTCTCATTTCACATTCTCTTTGACCTTGTTTTTATGCAGAAGCCAACAATCAAAAGAAATCTTTGTTATCTTAGAGGCATACCTTTCTATAAAGATGAATAAAATATGTGTTTTAATGTGCCATTTGACATTTTCTGTCAGATCTTTCTCAAATGTCTTATTCTACCTTTGGCATTTAATGATGCTTCCAACAAGATATATCATCTTCTGAAAATCTTTCTTCCTACTTTAGAAATTTTTTCTTCTCTCTTAAGACTCTTTTACATCTCGTGTTATTTGTATTTGCATGCTTTTCTTGCACTCTGCCCTCCTCCCTACACCAGACTATAAGTTCTTTGAGGACCTTAACTGATACTGAATTGCTGAATAAAAGTTTATAACATTGTGTATTCTGTATATGTTTTGTCCTTTTGTGTGTCTTTCTTGTAAAACATTTTTAGAATATCAGCAGTATATTAAATACTGATACTAGCAAAGTAGGGAATTAATACAATAAGGCAAAAACAGAGATTTAACTTAGATGTAAAGAAGTCTGAGAATTGTTAGAACTTGATATTGCGAAAACTTTCAGTGTAGATTCATAATCATAATGAAGTATACCCCTGTCTTTCTGCCATGACACAAAAGAATGAATTATGTAATCTGTTAATGTTTTGGCCAGGCTTATGATTCTGTAACTTAGATGTCAGATATATTTGCTGTTGCTACATTCTTATAATATTTGTAGTTTAATGGGCTATAATGTTAAATGCCAGAATATTCTAAAACACTTGATAGGAATGAACTTTAGATAAAGTAAATATTTTAAATGTATTGGAGTAGCTAAATACATAAAGCCCACATTTGTATATTTCCTTTTAAAAACTGTTGATTTTCGTATTTTATGAATTTCATTTTTACAAGTCAATGCTGTTAATTTTCTCCTATTTAAAATGCTCAGAAATAAACTGTTGCAGGAATTGAAGTCTAAATTATTTGGAGAAAGATTATTGCTTTAAAAAATATTTTTCTAGTATTATACATTAAGAAACTTGGGACATATTTGCTTTTTTAAATGTATTAATATTTCTTTGAAAATAAAAGGAAGACTATCATCTGCTTCTTTGTTTGTTTGTTTTTAAGATGGAGTTTCACTCTTGTTGCCTGGGCTGGAGTGCAATGGCGTGATCTCAGCTTACTGCAACCTCCACCTCTCAGGTTCAAGCAGTTCTCCTGCCTCAGTCCCCCAAGTAGCTGGGATTACAGTCATGTGCTACCATGCCTGGCTAATTTTTTGTATTTTTAGTAGAGACAGGGTTTCACCATGTTGACCAGGCTGGTCTTGAACTGCTGCTGGCCTCAGGTGATCAGCCTACCTCAGCCTTCCAAAGTGCTGGGATTACAGGCGTGAGCCACCGAATACGTAAAAGTTGCTGGAGTCTGGAAAATATCAGTGGTCACTAGTATGTTCTTTTGCAGAGCTAAATCAGAACTTAGGAAACTGACGGTATTAGGTTCATTACCACAGTCAAACAAGCTGAAATGATTGTTAGACGTGGATATTTTTATTTTCAAATTTTCTATCACCTTACATATAATTTATTGGGAAGTGACTTAAGAAAACACATAGAAGCATTGCTCTAAAAATTCCATTCTTTTGAAACCATGTTGTTTGAGTATAGCATATGTAGATGCTAAAGATTTTTTGTTTCTTGAGATTCATGGCATACATGTGGGAAAGAGAAAGTTGGTGTTTATAGTTTGACTTGGTTAATTCTTAATGTCCATATCACTCTTCTTTCATAATTTCTTCATAAAAAATGTAGCCACATACAGATTTCTGTTCACTTGCAACACAAAATAATGTGAGTTCCATTTCAAACTAAGCATCATCAAAAGTTTCTGAAAGTCTGGTTTATGTTTTTTAAGTGCTATATGTGGATGACCTGCTTAGTTTTAATTTTTGGAGAAATACATTTTATAAAAAATTTTCATCAAATTGCTAAGATTGTGAGTAATGGTAATGATACCATGATTATATTCTGCTTAATTTAATACCTTTCCTATTTATAATATGTTTCTGTCTAAATATATATTTTTTAGTGTCATTACCTACTGAGTTTCTGTGAAAATAATTTGCTTTGCCTATTAAAAGAGTCCTTGAAGTTAATGTTTTCACTGTTTTTTTCTTTGACAGTTTTTTGAATTTTGTTTTTGAAGGTGTTAGCACTAGTTTCGAGAAGGTAAAGCACGGATATAGATGACTACTTAAAGCAAATGACCTTAGAAAATGCCCTTAAGGTTATTGTTTAACATATAGTTTAATATATATAGCTATTTGTATTTTAGAAGTGGGAAAGGATTGTTTTCCTGTAATCAAGTCCATCTTGTATTACTGAGTCAGGGAAACTATAATTAAACATTTGGGTATGTTCACTTAAAGTTTTCTTTTTAATTTAAAACATTGTTTTTTTAAATTAACTTTTAGGTTAAGGGGTACATGTGCAGGTTTGTTACAAAGACAGACTCCTGTCATGGGAGTTTGTTGTACAGATTATTTTGTCATATGTTCAGTTTTGAATGATAGAAAAAGAAACCAATTATTATTGACTAGAGTATTACTTGCAGCTATAGATTCACAGTTATAGGTTCCAAATTGTAAATTAAGAAACAATCTATATGAGAACTTATTTTTCATTTTAATATGTACTTCCTGTTACTAATTTCACCTTTTCAGGTTTTTTAGTTCTTGTATGGTTTGTTTGATAAAGCTGCTGCTCCTTTTTTTTTTTTTTTAAAGCCCTGATACTAATGGTTTTATCATTTCATTTTTATGATACACATTTAGGCCCAAAAAGGCAAATATTATTTGAATGCTTGTCTCTCTTACATACTTTAAGAGTAAAGAAAAGAGGAATTCTGGATTTTTTTTTTTTGTATTTTTCTCATCCCTTATCTCCCATGAATACATGACTTGATTTATCTTGATCAGCCTAGTAACTTGCTCCACATTTTTCCAAAAGTGCAAAGCAGTTTAAGCTAAAAATACACATATCAAAATGATCCAAAAGTTGTGGCCACAGCTCAAAAATGCTGATCAATTTTGAAAATCTAAATCAGCGTTGGCCCTGAAACCGAGGGAAGAACCTTTGTGGTAGGGGACAGATTTCCAAAAACTCACCACAGTCCTGTTCTTAGCTGGAGTTTGTGCTGATGTTGCCAGACAACTGAGGAATAGATGCAAAAAGCAGGAAGCATTATTGAATTGAACGCTAGTGCCAATTTGGGAAAAGCAAATTAAAATGTAAAAGAATATTTTTCCACTCCTGGCATCTCAACATAAAATGGCAAAATACATGGTTGCTGAAAAAGTTACAGAAATTGCTAATTTTGCCAAAAAGTAAAAGCCAATTGCAAATTCTTTTTTGCGTTAAAAATGCATAGACAGAAAGAATTTTAATTTACAAATAAATATGTATACTTTTAAGTTGGAGAGTATTTTGACATAAATGGCTGTGTGTGTGGGGGCTTGTTTCAATATCTTATATTTTTCAGGTGCCACTTGAAGAATGGATGATGATGATTTTGGTGGTTTTGAGGTATGCACTGTTATTTACATTAGTTTGTTTTAACTTTGTGGGATTACAATGGAGTAAACTATTTTGAAAATGTATTATATTTCATTGGCATTCATGATCTTTCCTTGATCATTTTAATGTAATTCTGGAGTAAAAAGATGAAATCCAGAAAAATTAAAAAAACTCTCTAAAAATTAAAACTGATGTATTATTATAGAACATTTGGACTTGCCCATAGGAATGGTTTAAATTGAGGTAATTAAGTGCGACCAGTTTAAGCACTAAAGGAAAGATTTAAAAAATTGTCATCAGATGATTTTACTGGGATACATGTCTATTAGGAAATACTTGTGAGATGATGGATGAGTACTAAAGATCTTGTCACGTATTTGCATGGTTATACCTGTAATGAGTTGATTTAGTATATTAAGTACATAGCCTTTTGGTGGTTATAAAGTTAATTAGTATGTTTGTATTGTTAGATTATTGTAGTAGGTTAGGAATGGATACTTTGTAAGTGGAAATAGTTAGCTGAAGAAACACTGTCTTTTCCTTAATCCTTTTCAGTGTGTGTTCATTTTATTGAAATATTTTATAACCCACTTATTTTTATGGAGCCAGTATAGTCTTGCAGGAAAATCTCTGGATTAGGAGTCAGGAGGCCTGAGCTCAAGTCCTGGAACTACCATCAAGTGAATGCTGTGTTTTTTTTAAAGAATTTTACCTACTTTGGATTTGGTAAAAAGGGAATTATAAAAACTAGGGAGTGTAATTAATGACCTTAATAGGATAAATAAGATGTTAAGTATATATTCAGTGTTGTGAATTTCATCAAAGAATGGTGTGAGGTTTTTGTTAGGATCTTCTTCTCTTTTGCTGATCTTTAAAATCAGTCAATATGGAGTATAGACATGCCTGTTTTCTCTGTTTCATCTAAAACTGGTTTTTGTTAAAGCACGCTTTGTATGCTTTCTGGATTTTGCTTAATGTTTTGGGTTTTGTTGAGTGATTGAATCTTATTTATGTTACTGAAATGTAACATTTATTTTTGTTAAAATGCTTTCCATTTTGAGGAAAATGTATGTTTCAGTTACCATCTGGCTTAGTTTATTGTTTGGAAGTTGTTATTTGAAGGTTACAGTCTGGCATAGTCTTCTTTATTTAAACCACACTTCATGTATTATTTAGGAAAAAAACACAGTGGATAGTGTTCTGTAGAGTAACAGTATTACACTTTGTTACATTCATCAAATTGATTCCTTTCAATACTGCATAGGTACAAGTTAACCAATATTACAATTTAATTGTAGTTATTAGGTTTTTTTTTTTTTCTTTCCACATCCTGCTGTATAAATAGGGAAGGTCTCTACCCTTGGTTATATAAAATATGTTCATTTTTCATAGTTGTAGAGAATAGCTACTGTATTCTGTGTCACTTAGCTCCTGTATCAGATTACCCCTTTTAACTTCTCATTAAGGCGTTGGCAACTCAATGGAGAGTACAAACTGAAATTCTGGCTCTAATTTTTAGTAGAAAATTTGCTGTGACCTGGGCATCTGACAGAAAACTCTGTGCTCTTACCTACAAACTCAATATTCAGTAATTGTTACAAAATAGGACGGCTTGTTAATTGAAAACTTGAGGTTTAGGAATTCTCTAAATATTGAATGCTGTTAATTCTAGGTAGTATATTATTCAAGACAGACGAATCTTATTTCTTTGAATTAATCTCTAATTGGGTCTTGTGCTAATTAATTAAAAGGATTTGGTGTCTATATATTTTTAAAGACAAATATTTTTTCTACATAGATGGTTAAATGTGGTAAGTTAAAATACTTAAATATAAAGTTTACAAGTGAAAATGTGATTAAGGATATATAAAATAAAAATTTTATTGACTAACAGTAGAGTTATTTGAATAAGGAAGGAAAATTTTTACTTGAAGATAATAAAGCATGGGTACTGGGGGTGGCGAGTCATGATAGGAGTGGTAGCAGTAAAGACCAAAAAGCAATAATTTAGAGGGAATATGAAAGTGTCTGGTGTATTATAGAAGATATGCCTGTAGAACTGGAATGCTTGATCACTTAAATAGCATTTCTGCTTTTCACATCTTCTAAAATAATCTTGCCTTTGTTTTATAGGCTGCGGAGACTTTTGATGGTGGAAATGGTGAAACTCAAACAACATCTCCTGCTATTCCTTGGGCCGCCTTTCCTACAGGTATTGGTATCCAGGAATTAGGTTGTTTTTTTTTTCCCGTGTAACATTTTTGGCTATTCTTTGAAACCCTATTTCTCACTTTTTTTACTTGTCCTTCTCTGATCTGAAAAATGGAGTGATCCAGATTTACTCTTTAGGTTTTTAAAATAACAAATTGTGAATTATGTAACACATTTTGTTGAGGCCTGATTCTAAAGATGACATCAGGAACATTAAATGAAGTTAAAATACAATTTACATTTTTCAATTTATCTTGGTTTTTGGAAGGTGAGGTGCCCAATAACATTTTTAGGTTGTCCAGTTCATTAAAGACTCCTTTTTATAGCCCAAAAATAATTTATCATCTCCAACATACTTAAATTTCGAAGTGTGTTTGCAATAAAATCACTTAAATGTATTGAAAATTAAAATTGCCTTCTGAAAATTAAATACAAAAATCCATTATTGACAGATGTTTCTTGGAAGACCTCATGTTTAATATTAATTTATGTCAAAAGAGTATTTTGAGCTTTCAGAGTTTTCTATTAAATCTGTTAAAGTTATAAGATGAAAGTATTTTTCTTCAGCAGCTCTGCCTAGACCTCAAATGTTACAGTTGTTTATTGTAAAATATTAATCAAGTGCTTATTATGCATTAGGCACTATGGGGATATGGAGATGTATGGAATTTAGTCTAGTCCTTTACTTCAAGGGTAGATAATGTAGGCAATGGATATTTGCAATATGAAATAGATTTGTCATTTGGGAGGAATGATGATTTTATCATCCATTTATTTAGCAAATTCTTATTTTCATACCTGGTCTGAGTCAAGTACTAACCTGGCAGCTGGAAATATATATATATATATACACATATATATATATATACACACATATATATATATATACACACACACACACACACACACACTTATATAGTTGATCTGGTCTCTGAAGGGTGCATATAATTTCCATAGGCAGATATGGGAGAATGAGGAAAGATTTTGAAGGGAGAAAGATAAATGGAACAAAAGTGCAAATGAGAGAAAGGTGATGGCATTGTTAGGATGCTCATTCTTCTTTGAGGGCTGTGTGTTATTTCCTTTGCTGGGAATTGTCTTTATTGCTTCTCATTGTGTTCATTTCTACTCCCTTACGATACTAACTCCTGTGTTTTAAAAGTATTATTTCTTGCTTTAATTATTTTTTCTGGATCACCTTCCCAGCAAACCTTCCGATGTCTACATGCACCTATTATCTAACTTTCATGTTGGACAGCAAGTTTTGTGGGTTAGCCACTATGTCTGTTTGTCCTGTTGTTATGTCTTAAATATGGGGCATAGTATCTGGCTTATAGTTGGTTCTCAATAAATATTTGTAGGATGAATAAAGAATAAAGGGAATAAGTGAATTAGCAACTGAATGAATGAACAGATTAGGATGGCATTGGAAATAGATAGGGAGAACTGGGATAGTAGATTATATTTATATAGTGGTTCAGGATTTTTAGTGTGCTGTCCTGCATTTGTTTATTGTAAAGCAGGCAGAGCAACTGTACTCTTTGCATTGTGTGGATGACAGAATGGTTTTAAAAAGTTTTATCATTTGATACACGTAACTGTGTTTAGGGATGGCGTGTATTCTTTCAGATTCTATTTCAGTTCTTTTTCAGTAACTCAGGTTTTTTGGAAAGAGTTATCCACAGGACTGTGTGGATGTGACAGTGAAGGAGGAGTTAAAATTGATTTTTGAGGTTTCACGTCTTGATTCTGAAAGAATGGTGTTACCATGAACAGAAATAGAGAATTTGAGACTTGGTTTGGGACAGATGGGGCCTTAATGAATTAATGTTAGACATGTATAATATATTTAAGGGACCTGAAACTCAGAAGAAAGGTTCGGGCTGGAATTCTTGGTTTAGGAGTTTTCCCGTTGATAATGACACTTAAAGCTGTAGGAGATTGCTGGGAGGAGCAGTACATAGATAGAATAAGGTTCAGTAATTAATTTGGATGTTCAAAGGTGGGGAATAGGAGGAGGTAAAAGAGGTCTGAGAAGTAAGGGGATTTTGGGCTAGTGCTGCAACACAGAAACTAGAAGTAGAAAATTTCAAAGAAGCTATGGGTACCTCTCCAAAGGCATTAGAGAGGTCAATGAGATTGGAGGCTGAGAAAAAAACCCATAGATGGTCGTAAGTGGCTTTTGAGGAATGATTTCAGTAGATTGGAAGTTTAAGGCAAATTGTATTTCTTTACTTTTTATGAAAGCATAAACAGTCTCTTTTATTATAATAATAAGGTGGCAAAGTTCTAAAGAATTGTATATTATGAGCAAATTAACTCCTGTTCTCTAGGAGTGAACATTATATGTCACATCTGCACATGTCTGTATATTAGTAGGTAAAATACTCAAACCTTCGCGAAACTAGAATTAAAGGACAAGTCATCTTGCATACACACACACGCACACAGTCACACTCACACACTCTTTTTTCCCTTACTCCCTTTGAAAAATTAGATCTGAAGAATTAACTCTTTCTGGATTTTCTCAGTGACTTGCAAAATGGAGAATAAGAAACATGGCTGAGGGCTGAAGTTAAAGACATGGTACATGTTTGCTCAACCAAAGCTGTCTTTTTCCTTCGTTAGTTTGTCTTTCTCTGCCTGGAGAAGTCTGTCTCTGATTCAGGTAGTTGGAAGTTGTTTAGGTGAGTGTGATGTGAACACTTAGCATCATGCTAAGAATACTTAGCATAACAATGTAATCATTTCCACAGTAAAGACCTGAGAAGATAGGAACCCTTAAGAGATGTAAGGCAGATTCTTTTCAGTTTAAGAAAAGAGTAGTTTTCTCCTTTTTTTCCCACCTACCTTTATCTTAGCTGTCTATAATCCATATGGAAAATATTTTAAAAAGAGATGGTGATTAGCCAAGCTTTACCACAGCTTAAAATCCAAGAAGAGAACCAAGAAACATTTGGTTTACATTTTTAAAGTTTTTTGGGGAAAATAAAAGTCTTCATTCTTGGGGTAAGGATAAAGGATTTTGTTAAATAAAGAGTGAGGTGGGTTTGGTGAGCCTAGTGATTCTACTGCTTCAGGACAGGCGAGTAGGTGGAGGAAGATTTTGTGATAGCAACTGGGATAATTAATGTATTTCTTAAAGTGTCTGTATAGCCTGCAGTTCTGTCAATAGGTTGAGGTACCTCAAGACATGCATCTTACTGTATATTAGCATTATTTACATAGTGAACTCTTAAAATGCTAGCTTATAGGCAATGTTGATGATGAAATTAATGAATTGTAAGTAAGAATAAATGAAATGTGCATGCTGATGCTTTGTACAAAGTATTATCTCTAGGCCTGTATCTCCTTAAGTTATAGTATCTAACCTGTAAAATGTGTCTTTACACCCTTGTTATCATAGAAATTGGGGAATGTAAATAAGAGATGAATGAATATGAAATTATCAAGCTCTTTTCCTATTTCGTTTGCTCTCCATAAACATGTAGAAATTATTACTTTATTTTAGTGAAAGCTATCCAAGGAGAATTGCCTTTCTTTAAGCATTTTCCTCTCTATTTCATAGCCTAACCCTCCACATTGCCTTCCATGCTATTCCGCTTGAAGCCTGTAAGCCAAACTGTGATCCACATAGTGTTCCCATGGTCTGTTCCTATATTTTTGTCATTGCTCCTGATTGTATTACTTACCTCATCTTCCATCCACTTACTTCAGTCTTACTTTTCTTTCAAGAAAACGTATGGAGCTATCACTGACTTTGTTCTGCATCTCATTAACTGCTGCTGCTTCTGAGTTTACCGTTCTTTTATTTCTGTACCAGTTGTTTGGTCCTTAGCATATGCTAATTTGTATTTTTAAAATTTGTGGTAAAACAAATATAACATAAAATTTGCCATCTTAACTATTTTTAAGTATACAGTTCAGTATTGTACATGTAAAACTGAAACTCTATCTATCAAACAACTCCCCATTGCCCTCTCCCCTCAGCCCCTGGCGACTGCGATCCTATTTTCTATGAATTTGACTATTCTAGATACTTCATAAAGTAGAATCATACAGTATTTGTCATTTTGTAACAGGCTTATTTTACTTAGAATAATGTTCTCAAGGTTCACCCATGTGGTAGCATGTATCAGAATTTACTTCATTTTTAAGCCTGAATAATATTCCATTTTGTTTCTCTGTTCATTTATTGATGGACACTGGGTTGCTTCTGCCTTTGACTATTGTAAATAATGCTGCTATAAACATGGGTGTCTAATTTGTATTTTTAAAATATTTGATCAGTATGACTCCCATCTCTTTATGTCTATGTTAGTCTGAGATTTGGAGGGCAGTGACTGTGTTTTAAACCTGTTGAATCCTATATGTCTAGCATAGCACTTGCCTTTTTAATAAACAATGTTTAGTAATTATTTCTTGCTGAGTAGAGCAGATTTACTTTGTTAACTCTTCTTATTTTTAATTCTTTGGGGATAATTAGTCTTTCTATCATAAGTTGAAAGAAGGCAAAACCAAACTTGCCTTCAAAAATATGTTAATCTCAGAAATCTTGGCTAATTACTCAAAGAAGCTTTTTTTTTTTTTTGGTGCTCAATTAACTTTCCTCGTCATTCTCAATGCAAACATATGACCTGGAAATCTTGATTAATAAGAGCAGTCACAGATTTTCTGAAAGAAAGAAGAGCTGTTTTGGTGACCTTTTCTCATCTCTTACTTGGTCCTGCTGTATGCCAGTAGGTAACAATAGAGACTAGACTAAATATTAGTTTAATATATTACAGATCTAGAAGGAATAAGAGTAGTATATAGTTCTTTTGCATTCTTTTTTTCTAACTTATTTTTCTAAACATTTTTTTCCAAAGAAAAATAATTTCCAACTTTGCAGAGCATCTAACATAAGAAAGTTTTTGAGTTGGCTACTCATAGCACTGTATTTTATTAAAAAATTAATAATTTTTTTTGGCTAAGAAATCTCTTTTAAAAGAAATTATTCTCAAGTAACTGTCTTTTATAAATGTTCATAAGGGTAGTAATGCTCTACTTTTTAGTAAACTAATAAGAGCGGAGACTTTTCAAAATGAATGGCTATCTTATATACAAATATATATGTATGTATATATGTATATATGTGTATAATATAGGCACATGTATATATATGTAGATGTTTATGTGTATGTGTATATATTCTGATTTCGATTTCTTCCTTTTCCCTCTCCAATGTAAATTCTCAACCTGTACTGATTTGAAAGGACTATATCATGACCTTGCAATTTCTAAGAACTGTTAGTCTTAGTTTGGTATTACTACAGGTTTTTATTTTATTTTCTCATTGTAGCAGACTCTAAGTTTCAGAATCCATGGAGTTTATTTAAATTAATTCTTTGGTTTGTTTGTTCATTTGTTCATTCATTCACTCACTTAGCATACGTTTGAAAATGTACTGTGTTTCAGACACCAAATGCCATGTGCTGTGCACCTTATTTCATTTTCAGTGATGTCATATAAAAGCTGTCATCTAGAAGGACAGGATGTTTCATGAAATGTGTTGTTAATATTGGCAAACACTTTCATCAGTAACTTTAAGTTCAAATCTTTGATAGCAGCTACATGAAAAGAATATTATGTCAGAAAGTGTTGTCATGTTGCCATTGTGTACAATGTGGGTGGTGCTGTTTTAGAGGCAAAGAACTGTTCACTTTTTATGTTTAACTGTATAAATATAAATTGTCTAGAAGGCGAGATGGGAGGCAAAACCTTGAATAGTGTCCTTTCTAATATGTTTCTAAGTTCCTTGTAGCACTACACAGACCACATTAGAATGCATTGACCATCAAAGGGAAAAAACAAGCTATCCGGATAGATACTTTAATCCAAATTAGCTCCTTCCAAACAGCTTGTATAGAGGGCAAACTAAACTGTCTGTCACAAGCTGACCCTTTAGAAGGAATAATGGGAATTGGACCAGCAGATGTTGAACCAAATAACTTAGATGTGGTTCACTTTGCATCTGGAGCTATTTGCATACAAAGCCAACAGGAAAGTTCAAACATTTTTCTCAAGACATTGGCAGAGAGAAACCTGCAAGACAGATGCCTTTTTGATTTCATGGTTCAATTTTTCCATTCTCCATTCTGTCCAGGAAAACCTAGGACAACAAATCGGTCATTTTATTAATATCCCGTTACTCTTCTTACTAACCCTGTTTTTCCAGTAGAATCTGTGTTACACATCTATGAGAGCTCAGAACCTGAGTCCACAAATTTTTGTTTGAGGAAAAATTGTTTCAGTATTTTTCTTCAGATTAATCTGTAGTTTGTACATAGTAATAATCAATGTTAATCAAATTCATTTGTCTGATTTATATTTGAGGTAAAATTTGAAGGTGACTTATTACATAGTCACATACGTGCATTATAGTAGGCAATATAGGTAATGCTTAAAAACTTTCCATCTGTTTTTGTATCTACATTAGACATTTTTGTCAGGACATAAACCAGATTTCTATTGAAGTCTAATAATTTCATAGTGTCTTTACAAAGATTATTTGAATAGAAAATTGTCACATACCTTCTTTTTGCTACATTTTGTATATTCTGTTTAACTCCGAGGTTATTAACTCACGTTCTTTTACTCTGGAGCCAGTTTTTAAAAATGATGCCTAAGATGATAGCTTCTATAAAGCTGTGAATTAGTACTGTACATATAGATACTAGTCTTGATGTGAATTTTCAGTAATTTATTGTAGTTCCTGTTTTTATTAATGCATATTATAGGAAGTATACAGTGTTATTTGCTATACTTCTGAAAATGAGGTTTATTATAGTGTGGGTTAGAGTCAAATATCCCTGTTGTGGAGTGAGGAGTTCTGTCTTTGCCCTCAGCTAACTATGTAACTTCTGTGAATCTCAATTAGCAAATCTATAAATTAAAGGACTAGATGATATCTAAATAATTCTATGAGATTTTGAATTCTCAGTTTATTATTTTATTTTATGGCCGTTGTTATCTGTAATATGAATAGCTTTTACTAGGTGAATTATGGTGCTTGGTTTAACTGTGTGGTATAACTGACAATACTAATCTAATAAATGACAGTGGTTCTAAAAAGAGAACACAAATACTAATGTGAAGAACTATAATTCTTAAGAGAAACCTTGTCTTTTTCGGTATCTTTTAACAATCAATTACTGTTCACATTGCTTTTTCTTACAGTATTTTATAGTACCTTTGTCTTTTCTATCTGAATCTGAATTTGCTTTTTAAAGACTGTGGTGTGCATTTTAGGATATTTTAGGATATATTTAGAGAAAAGTAAAATAGTTTAAAAATGGTGCTATAGGGAGTTTCTGATACTGCTAAAAAATGAAGGTTGGGGAATGAATATTTTTTCTATAATATGAAGATAGTGCTCTGACTCTTTATCATTATAATCCTAAGTTTGCCCCCCCCCCCCAAAAAAAACACTGGAAATAAAACAAAACTTAGATTCTATTTGGCTCAGTAACAGTAGGAATCATTGCCTACCATTCTTACACTAATGTATGCAATTCTAATCAGCCGTCCATCTTGAATTACATTTTTTGGCCTCAGAAAAGATACTTTTTATTGTTTTTGAGAGACAGACACATACATACATATATATAGTATAAGGGTATGAAAGAAAAGGGAAATAATGCAAAAGATATACAGTGAAAATTTTTCTTTTATCTTAGTTCTCTAGTCTCACTTCTGATGCAACTAGTTTTATAAATTCTTTTTTAACCATCCGAATATCTTCTAGGCATGTACAATTGTGTGGTGTCTATTTTTTTTAATAGAGATGACAGTGTATTATATATACATAGTAATACTCCCTGCTTTTTTTCCCACAATAATTTGGAGAACTTTCTGTAGAAGTACTTATAGATTTTCCAAATTCATTTTAGTGGTTGCATAGTACTCTTTTTCATGGATTACTGTTACTAATGTAACTAGCTATTTTTACTTTAATTCTTGCTTTTACAAACAGACCTGTAGTGAATATTCTTGTATTTTCAGCAAAACTATTTTAATTAGCATGATAATGTATATTGGTTCTGTGACTTGAAAGATTATTTAAAATTAATAGTTTACTTACTAATTTTACTAATATAAACATAGAACAAAACGTGCTGTTTAACTCTGAACAGTGTCAGATTTTATATTTGAGGTCATATATACCTAAGGTCATACATAAGAAAATGTTGGCCACGTTGAAGGTGATAATTTTATGAGTACATTGAAAAAGAAAGTCTTCTTTAGCTAACCATGGGCAAATTCATAGTAGCATGATTGTTGAAATGGTTGTGTTTTTTAAATGTGTAAAATAACGTTTATTGCAACATTGTTTATAATAGCCTCAAACTAGAAACAACTCAAATATTCGTCAAAAGTAGAAAGTTTAATATTTTGGGTTATATATAATAATAATATATTTATACTATATTATATATTTATATATAATATATAATTTATTCTTATATAAAGATAATAATTATTATTTTTTGAGACAGAGTCTCACTCTGTTGCCCAGGCTGCAGTGCACTGGCACAATCTTGGCTCACTGCACCTCTACCTCCCAGGTTCAAGAGATTTTCCTGCCTCAGCCTCCTGAGTAGCTGGGACTACAGGTATGTGCCACCATGCCTGGCTAATGTTTTGTAGTTTTAGTAGAGACAGGGTTTCACTGTGTCAACCAGGATGGTCTCCATCTCCTGACCTCATGATCTGCCCACCTCGGCCTCCCAAAGTGCTAGGATTACAGGTGTGAGTCACCCTGCCCGGCTGGATTATATTTATATAATAGAACACCATACACTTGGAAAATTAACAAACTATAGCTACATATGACAACATGGAAGAATCTCATGATCATCTATACTGTCCTCAGAGTACCTTTAAGAGATCAGTAGGAAGCCTTAAACTGACAGACTGTTCTATAATGTTAGATTCTATAATACCACATTTTCATAGAATCTGTGAAGTCTAGAATATCAGTCTCCCCTTGGGTTCTGGAATTCCTCTTGTTCATTAGAATGAGGACTCCATTATTTTGGCCACAGAGCTATACCCAGGACTGCTTCAGAGCAAGCCCCATGTCTGAATCTTCAAAGGGTAGAAATCGTCATCCTGTTTACTCAGGAGGGATGGCATGGGGAAGGGAGGAGAGAGTAGATTTCATCTAAAATCTACTGTGGATGAATAGTGCAATATGAGACTAAGAAAAATTTTTGAATCTGACCTCAGGTGTCTGATATGGAGGTCACAGACTAAGACTGGACCTGAATCAAACAGAATGACCTCCATCACTCACTTGCTCCCTCCCTCTACCCCTGAGATTCTTGTATTGGACTCTTGGGCCTAGCTGTAGCTGGAAACAGTAAATGCTTCTGCTTTATGAATTTTCAAGTGGCCAGGCAGGGTTGAGAGACTCACAGGAACATGAGACTTACAAAGCCAGTATAACCAGAGGTTCTGACAGATTTGCCCTATGCACACTTGGCTTGATGTCTCTGTACTGATGCCCCTAATGAATACTGTTGTTGCTAATGTGTATTTTAAATGAACTTATACTTTGTACTTACTCGGGTTGAGTTTTCATGTACTTCCTTCCTCTTTGTAAAGGTTGGGCATTTGAGCTTCTTAAACGATGTCTCTAATTCTTGGTGGTATTCTCTTCTGTATTTGTGGTACTTCCTCTTTGTGGCAGGGGGTGTGGGGGAGTGGGAGGGTACCATGATTTCTTGAGATTCTGGAATCTTCCAACACCTTTTTGTGCCCATTCTCTCCTTGTGATTATCTATTCCATAGCCCACCCCATCAGCAATTTCTGTAGTTTCTGAGTTCATTCCAAGTGGGGATCTTTTCAGTTCTCTCCACTTCCCTGGTCACTATCTCAGTCAAAGCCACCATCATGTCTTTCCTAGATGACTTGAGCAGCTCTTTTTTCCTGCATCCACTTTTCCTGCACTGTCTGCTCCGCCCTGCCACCCATGACTCCATTATTTTAAGTGGCACCAGAGAGGGCTGGGACACAGTGAATGATCAGTAGATGTTGCCTGTTTATGACATTTGATTTTAAACTGTAGAAATGCTTAGGATTTATTTTTTCATTTGTTGTGGATTCCTGAATATCAGTAAGACATGATTTGATTATAATTTTTGTAGGTTGTAATTTTGACTTATGATATTCCTCTGAATAGTTCGTTGTAATTTCTGTATTGGGTACTAAAGATTTATGCCTGTTATTAGGAATCGCCTGAATAAATTTTACAAACTAATTGCAGTTACAAAATCCTCCATGATTTGGGTATTGCTATTGTGCCTAATCACAGTTTTTTTTAGTCCCAATTCTGGTTTTTGTATCAAAATGGTTATATTGGCTTGCAGCTAGTATGCATTAATTTTTTTCTTATTAAAGCATTGCTGAGGTGATAATCATTTTAATAATGATTTAATAATTTAATAATTTTAAATTTATAATAATAATTCATTAATGAAAATTTCCTTCATTTAAATTGAAATGGAAAATCTTCTAGATTTGTTATTTTGGAGTGAATGTGTTAAAGACTAGTTTTATTGTGGACCTCCTCAGATAGATTGTTTTAGTTAATGGACCTTCCCAAGTAATTTTAGAATAAATCACAGAGACTGCCTCTGAAGTACTTAGAACACAAAGATGTTTATAGATATACTTTAGAACTGTGAATCAATAGGGAAGTTATTACTTAAACTTAATCCTATAGAAAGTTTGCTAAAGATATGAAGAGTTTGATCACTTTGTATCTGTCAAGTCTGAGGTTATAGAAAAGTGGATAAAAGGTGATTTAGCTGGTTTGTAGGAAATTTTAATTCAATGTGGCTGACAGTACAGAGTTGATAAAATACTGTAATCAAATATTACAATTTGGTTATTAAGAAATGCTTTAGTTATGTAAATCAACTGTTACTTTTCTTCCTCCATCCCTTAAAAGGTTCACAGTGTTAATTTTTTTTATTTCAAGGAAACATTTGCTGATAGAATTGTTCATTAAACATGCGAATAAACATTTACTCATCAATCCATTAGGTTCCTAAAGGACCAACCTTAAAGCAATTTCAACTCTTGGTCTTATTAATCTAAACACAAGTATTTTGCTTCAGTGGAATATGTTTGATTAAATTTGTGAAATTTACTTCTAATTTTTTAAAAGAAAAACTAGATTCTCATTGGTTATGATCCTGCTTGACATTAGGAGGTAATACTGTTTGCTTTCAACCTTCTATTGTTTGATTTCTCCCCCATTCAACAAATTATTGTATATCAAGCACAGGGGAGACAATCGGGAACAAACAAGACAGACAAGATGTTTGCCTTCATGGCTCTTGCAAACTAGTAAGGTACACAGAAATTAAATAATTGTTCAGATGTTTAATTATGACTAGGATACACTTTTAAGGGGAGGTATGGAGTGCCAGAATAGCGTATAATAAAGGGATAGAGAGAGTGAGGTAGGTACTGCATTATAGCTAGGAAGAATATCAGACACAGAAGTGTTTGAGTCCAGATCAGGATTAGCAAGGCAAATGCCTATGATGGTAAGGGAGGCAGGGCTTACCCAAAGCATTACAGCAGAGACAGAGGGAAACAGCATGTTTTCAAGTGTTAACTTTTGGCAGTGTAGCTACATTCTCAATTTTATATTTGTTTTCTGATTAATTTCTCTTTTATGATCATTATTTTCTATTGTCTATTTTATGTTTATTATATTTTTCCTAATTTAAAAAAATTTTTTATGCTTATCTTATTACTTTTAACCTTTCTTTTCAGACAGAAGTATTCCAGGCTATAATTTTCCCTCTGATTACTGCTTTAACTGTATCTTGTCAATTTTATTTTTAAATTACAATTTTCAGATGAAGTGATACTTGAGTTATTTTTAAAAGTATTTGCTAATTTCCAAGTATGGGGCTTTCCCAGTTGTTTTTATTGTTATTGTTTTCTAATTTGGTTGCTTTTTATTGTGATTGTTTTCTAATTTGATTGGTTTTTGGCCAGAGAAAGTTATTAGTTTGGAAGTTATGTACTCTGCTTCTTTTCTTTCGGTGGTATCCTTGGAAATTTTCACAAGCATTCTTAACTCACTAAAACCTGAAACTAATTAGTATCTTTAGCCTTCTCTTGAAAAATACAAAGAATGTGAACATTTGAAATGTATTAATTTACTCTTTTGTTATTATGCTATTGTGCAGCATTTTAAATGTGTATATATATAAATATTGTATATGCATATGAAATACTTAATACATAATATAAGCTATATATTACATATAAGTATAGATATATATTATATATATAACACCACAAGACATTATTATCAGCAGTATTATGCTTGTTTGAAAATGCTTATTCCTGTTAGATAGATTCCTCTAGTTTCTATATTGACATTTATTTATTTGCTCTGCACAATATAGATATTACTCCACCATCTTCTGATTTCCATAGTTGTTTTTGGGAAGTTAGTTGATTCCATTAGTTGTTGTTCCATTGAAGATAATTGCTCTTTTCTTTCTGAATCACTTTATGACTTAATGCTATGTAATTGGTGTTCTATAGTTTTACTGTGATGTACTAAGTAAGGATACCTTATTTTCTTTGATTAGAATTTATTGGGCTTCCGCATGTATGGATTGAATCTTTAGATTTAATAAGCCCAAAAAGCTCAACAAATTAATTATGGGAAGTTTTATTACTTCTGAAAATTCTTGGCCATTGTTTTTACCAATGTTGTTGTTGCTCCATTCTCTTTCTCCTTCTGGAACTCTAGTTAGTTAAGTAGCTTTTTTTTTTTTCTTTCTTTCCTTCCTGCTTCTCTTTTTATTAATATATTCTGCCATTTGATGCCGTAATGTTCTCAAAAGTGAAAAACTATTCATATGAAAAAGGAAGCATATGGGGATCTTATGTACTAGAATCTGATATTAGTGTGTTTCTACTGCTAAGACATTTGTGCCTTTAATGCACTTCAGAGTATTGTATCATTATTGTAATTTATGCTTATGGCCTACTTAGAAATGATGTCAGTTGTGCTTGTATAAAAATTCTTTTTTCTTAGATCCATGACCTATGTAAATAATTTGTGAATTTATATTCCTTGATTATTTTTAAAGGCATTTGGCATCTTTATGTAATTGAATATTGTATGTATGTATGTTTGTGTATATATAATCATGTAATATATATGATTCTCAGAATTTTTGAGTGATGTTTCTTTAGAAAGAAAGGGAATTATTATTGGTCATGATAATACTGTTTATAACTTAAACCTGATGTCATTTTGGATTCACTGGGTGTAAACCAAAGAGAAATATTTGTTTTCTGGAATCTCTTATAGTAAAGTGAAATAAATAGGCAATCATACTTCACAAGTGCATGATGAAAATAACCATTTTATTTCTCTTAATGGGAAGGATATAAATTATATGAATGGTGGAAAATGTTTCACATTTTCCTATTTCTATCATATACAGTGTGCAGTTCCCTGTGTAACTTATAAATTGATAAAGATCTTGGCTGAGGGGTAGATTGTAATTTATGCCTTACTCAGATTGCCGAGTACTGTTAGGTTCTTGAGTCTGAATCAGCCTTTCAACATCTTGGAGCAAATGATTTTTCATTTTCATAACAGGACAGTGATTTTTTTATGTTTGAGAGTATAGAAATTTAACTGGTCATTTACTTTAGAAAAATTGTTTATTGTTTTTCCCATTGTAAATATTAGTTAAGATTTTTTGTGGGCTCACAAAAAAATCTAATGTAACAGGATCCATCCTATAAACCCTGTGTTCATCTGTTGAAAATTATATGGATATTTTTAAAGGTTTATATACAGTTATATGTGTAATTTAGATAAATTTCCGCTTTTTGTATTAGATTTTAAATTTTTAATTATGCTTTACTTACCCGCTAAGACTTACGGGAAGTGAAATTTCAGAGATATGCTATCAGTTTTCCTAAAAGCTGATTAAAGCCATATTTCATAAGCTTATAACTTACAGTGATATATTTACAAGTTTGGTAAGTAATGTTAAATATTTCCCTGTAAGATCATGTAGAGTAGATATTAAAATTAACAAATATCTTAGAACTGAAAAGCCTGTGTTCAAATATCTTTTTATAAGAATACACCTAAAACTGACCTTCTTCATAGTATTGAACATTTTAGAGATTTATAAATGACACTGTCACAAAGGGAATTTCTCATACTCATCATGAGTTCTATAGATACTACCTCAATTAAATTTCAGTTTGGGTTTTTTCTTTAATGAGGATAATAACATTTTGGTATATCAGATGCTCTTTATTTTAAACTTATATTGCCTTTTAGCTAATTCAGTTATTTAACTTTTAGCAAAAACTGAATAGAATTGCATTTGTTAAGTACTATTATAGGTTGAACATCCCAAATCCAAAAATCCAAACTGTGAAATGCTCCAAAATCCAAAACTTACATGATGCTGAAAGAAATGCTTATTAGAGAATTTTGGATTTGGGATTGTCAAATTTGGGATGGTAAATATTCTGAAATCTGAGTATCTCTGGTCTCAAGCATTTTGAGTAAGGAGTACTCAACCTGTAGTCAATTTTTTTCTATTTCTTGCATCAACCTTCCTCCTTTTTTTCACTTTGATCAAGTAGGTCAGATTTAACATCTCATCTGGACTGTTATAACACTAATTTAACTGGTTTCTTTGCCTTGTAATTCATTCTATACATGGTTTCCAAAATAATTTTTATATAGTCATCTTTACATAGTAGTTAGTTTAGAACCACCCTAAGTTCTTTTGTCTCTCTTTCAAGGGCCATTATGATCTGGTAGTAGCCAGACTCTGTAGACTTTCATTCACTGTTACCCTTGTCATACTAGTGGCACAGTAAAACTGAAAATTACTTGTACTTCCCGGCACATATTTGCAATTTATTCCTACCTCTGGTTCTTTTTTCTAGTTGTGCTATTCAGCTAAAACATTTTATCCATCTCTGCGTGTTCAGATCACACTCTTCCTTCATAGCCCAGTTGAAAAGTCTCTTTCTCTGCTGAGCTTTTCTGTCAGTCCTCTAGCCTGCCTAATCCCAAATGTTGAAGTGACCTTTCTTTTTCATTAATTACTGTTTAGTTTCATCTGTGGCATTTTATGCTGTTAGCTAGTCTCTTTTCTGTTGTCAGTCATGACACTTTATACCCCTGGTTCTTTCCTACTACTATGATCTTCCCTTTTGACTTCTTTACTTATCTTCTCTCTCCCTTCCTTTTAACAATTGTTTTTAGGGTTTTGTCCTTGACCCTTTTGTATTTTCTCTTTGATGAAATCTTTTAATTGAAGATACCCAAATTTCTGCCATCATTCTTGACCCTTCTTTGGAGCCTTCCTGCCTTGATATGTAACTTAAAGTCAGCATCACTAAAACATATCTCACCTTTTACTGTTTCACACTTGAACTATTATTTCTTTTCTCACTTAATAAAAGTAACTGTTCATCTAGGAGCATAAGCCAGATAACTACCTGTATAAGTCTTTCTCAAGTCTTTTTGTTTATTCAGTATAGTTAGGACTGGAGTGTCTGTAATCATCATGTTCCTTTTGAGCTCTTTACTTTTCAATTATATTGAAGTACTTGCTGTTCCCTAAACACATCCTGTGGTTTCATGACTCTCTGTAGCTTTTAATATGTTGTTCTCTTTGCCTGGAAAGTCCTAGTAAGAATTATACAGACTTGGATATGAATCCTGGCTTCATCATTAACAGCTATGTAACCTTGGTCAACTTAATAAGCCTTTCAAGTACCTGTTTCCTTATTTGTAAAATGGTAATAATATCTACTTAAAAAAAGTATTGTGAAAATCAAGTGTGAATATGCACATATACATGCATACATATTATATAACCTATATACAGATATATATACAATTATGTATATATATGATTAAAATGATAATATATACTATTAAAGATTAAATGTGTATATATGCCTGATATGGTGCTATTTAAATACTCATTTTCCTCTTTTTCTTACCTTTCCCCTCTCTTGCAAGTTCTGTGTCATATATTAAGCTTACCTTAGGATCATTGGTTTTGTGAAGTCTTTTTTTTTTTTTTTAAATATGATGTAATCCTTTTCTTCACTGTACTTTTATTTTAATATTCCAAATCTTTTATGTGATATAAAAGTTTGTCTATGTATCTTTTCTAGAATGTGAGCTTTAGGATTGGGAAACTGTCTTGTTTATATTTGTATCCTCTTGAATAAAACTTTGAAATAGCATCTTATGAGATCCCTCAAGTTAAGTACAGAAGTCATGCACGTATAAGTATATAGACTTACCTAGGAGAGAAGTTCATAACTTCTTTTAGACTCTCAGAGTAACCTATTCTTAAGGTAAAGACTCATTGGTCTAGATTTCGATGCATGAAACAGATATTCCACTGAATTAAACCATGCATTTCCTGACCCTGGGAAGGGAGACACCAGCTCCTTTCTGGTTCTGGATCACTTCGGTGGGAGAGTAAATGGAGAGCTGCTGATCCCGCGCCTCACTCTCCTGACTCAACTTTTGGTCCTCCAGCACTTTTAATTATGATTTTGTAATCAGGAATTTCCCTATCTTAAAGCTTTCCACTTGAAATTTCTAGAGTAGTTTGTCTATTCCACTAAACCCTTTTTTTGTACTAGCACATTATAAGTTTTGGTTGAATTAATAGAATATTATGTGAAAAAATGCTAGAAACTTTGTTTTTCTTTCTGTAAAGCATGGTGCTGGACAGATTAAAAAAGAATATATTTTCTTTGCAATATCTCTTTGTGCATATATACGATGAAGTGTTCAGTCATATACTTTTGTTTATGTAGTCAGGTGTGGTCTGAAATATGATAACATATCTACTGTTTTAGATATAGCTTATATTTATCTACCTCATTCATTTGAGTAGTTGAGAATATAAACAGAGGAAATGGAATTATATCTCCAAACATATTTGATTCTTTTAAAAAATTTGTCTCAAAGGCACTCTGATATGAGCAGGGTGTCACCTTTTGGAACTTCACACACCGGGGCCTGTCGTGGGGTGTGGGGAGTGGGGAGGGTTAGCGTTAGGAGATATACCTAATGTAAATGACGAGTTAATGGGTGCAGCACACCAACATGGCACATGTATACATATGTAACAAACCTGCATGTTGTGCACATGTACCCTAGAATGTAAAGTATAATAATAAAATAAAAGTCAGTGAACAGACTAGAACAGAAAGTACACAGTTCTTTTCTCTGATATTTCATCTATTTAAACTAGCAGTCATGCTTGTATTTTGATAATACTGGAAGATTTTAGTAGACCTTTTTAATAATCTTATGCAGTTGAATAAATCTTTTATGTTTTATTGTGAAGAGAAAAAAATTAAGTTAGTTTTGTACATTACCTTCCCATTCTTCTCCTTCTGTAACTGTTTCTCATAGGTCTTTCACTTTTTTTTTCCCTGTATACATCTCTGATGTTTGGATTTACCATCTGAGTATGTGTTTTATGGTTTAATTCAGTCTGAAATACTGTATTTACAACATGACATTAGCTGTAAAATCATTGTCTGTGAGGTAATTACTGATCTTACTGTAGTTGTCATTTCTGTTGAATGAGTAATATGTAATACAGAATTCTTTTTATAATCTATATGTCTATAATGGTGATGTGTTAGATCTTGGATTAGAAGAACATATAGGTAAATGATTTCCACACCTTTGTAAATACCCTTGTATTAAAGAGAATTGCTAATTAACGATTAGTGAATTACTAAACCTTTTATTAAGATATACTGTGCAGCCTTGTGCAGTGGCTCATACTTGTAATCTCAGCACTTTAGGAGGCTGAGGCAGGAAGATCACTTGGGGCCAGGAGCTCAAGACCAGCCGGTGCAATATAGTGAGACTGTGTTTCTTTAAAAAAAAAAAAAAAAAAAAAGCCAGGCATGGTGGCATGCATGTATAGTCCCAGCTACTTACCTGTAGTCCCAGCTACTTTTTAAGACTGAGGTGAGATGATCAGTTGAGCTCAGGAGTTGGAGACTGCAGTCAGCTATGATTGTACCACTGTATTCTGTCTTTGGTGACAGTGAGATTCTTTCTCCAAAAAAAAAAAAAAAAAAAAAGCTCTCCTATGCAATATGGCTTTCTGTTTGAGACTTACACTGTCCATTTTTTTCCATCTCTGCATGTCTTCATTTATCACTTAATTTTTCTAGAAAGGGTTTGAAGCATTGATATGTTTTTTGGCAATAATCTATTTGGTCTTAATGCTATTTGGTCTTAATAAATTGGGAAGTTTTTATTCATTAAGCAATTTTGGGAAAGATTTGAGTATCATTTGTTGTATGGACATGGTATTTGTATCAGTCATGGTTCAACCAGAGAAGCAGACCCAGTAGGAGATGTATATATTAAGATTTTTTTTTGTTTTAATAAATAGTTAGCTTACATGAGTGTGGAGCTGACTAGACAAGCCTGAAATTCATAGGACGGTCCATCAGGAGGGGCAGGTTAGAACCCATAGGCACAGGTTGAAACTGTAGTCCACACACAAAATTTCTCTTTTACTAGGGAACTCTCAACTCTGCTTTGAAGACCCTTCAAAAGATTGAATCAGGTCCATAATTATCTAGGGTAATCTCTTACTTAAAGTAAACTTATTATGGACTTTAATCACATACAAAATACCTTCACAGCAACATCTAGATTAGTGTTTCATTATTAGCTTATCCAGGTTGACATTTCAAAAGGCTATCACAGTATTCTTATTTTCTTTTGTGTGTATGTATGTGTCTCTGAATCTATTTAAGTATAGATTTTGCTATAATAATTATTATTTTTCCTTAGTCTGCCATTAGCAACAGTGTTGTTAGAGTAGTGTATAGAAAGTAGTTGACATAATTAAAAGGAAGTGATTTTAACCCAGTCTTTTGATCTTGTTTCTGTTTTTGCAGTTTTGTAAGTTTTGAGAAACTTGCTGACCAATGTTGTTGAAAGGACATACTTTTTTTGGTTTGATTTATCCCATAGTACCCTGGATTTAATGTTAACAGTGGGATAATCTGTTAGAATATTCCTATTTCTCTTATCTGTGCATGTATAGAAAAGACTTGTAAACTGTTGAATTGAAATATTGATTGAAAAGATATTTTAAAAGATAAAGGAGCCTTCTGAATATCATAACTTAAAGGTAGAAATGTACATATATCACAGGTAAAAGACAAAAAGGATAACTAAAATAATGAAAATGAACTTTACTCAGAATATTTACAATGAATAAAATAGAGCCTCACGTACTACCATTAAGTTGGTAATGCATTTTATTTTTCTTACCTTTGATAATTTCCACCACCCTACCAATACAAAAATTTTTTTTTTACTCCAAGTTAAATCTAATTAAGATGATTTAAGGAGCATTGGGGGATAATGATGCTATTTGTTGTAGAGGCTGACCATTCTGTGTGCTTTTGCGTACCCATCGCTTAGCTACCACTTACAAGTAGAACGTGTGGTATTTGTTCTTTTGTTCCTGAGTTACTTCACTTAGATAATGGCCTCCAGTTCCATCCAAGTTGTTGCAAAAGACAGTATTTCATTCTTTTATATGGCTGAGTGGTATTTCATGGTGTATATATACCACATTTTCTTTATGCACTCGTTGGTTGATAGGCACTTAGATTGATTCTTTATCTTTGCATTTGTGAATTGTGCTGTAATAAACATACACCTGCAGATGTCTTTTTGATATAATGATTCCTTTTCATTTGGGTAGATATCTTCTAGTGTGATTGCTGGATTAAATGGTAGATCTACTTTTAGTTCCTTGAGAAAGCTTCATACTATTTTCATAAAGGTAGTTTAATTAGGTTCAATTTATTTATTTTTGTTTTTATTGCATTTGCATTTGGGGTCTTAGTCATAAATTCTCTGTCTAGGCCAATGTCCAGAAGCATTTTTCTTAGGTTTTTTCCTAGAAGTTTTATGGTTTCAGGTCTTAGATTTAAGTCTTTAATCCATCTCGGTTTAGTTCTTACATGTGGTGAGAGATAGCGATCCAGTTTTATTCTTCTACATGTGGTTATCCAATTTTCCCAGTACTATTTATTTAATAGTAGGGTGTCCTTTCCCTAATTTATATTTTTGTCTGCTTTGTTAAAGATCAGTTGGTTGTAGTTATTTGGCTGTATTTCTAGGTTCTCCATTCTGTTCTATTGTGGCCTATGTGTCTACTTTTATAACAGTTCTATGCTGTTTTGGTTACTATAGTCTTGTAGTATAATTTGAAGTCAGGTAATGTGATACCTTCAGATTTTTTCCTTTTGCTTAGGATTGCTTTGTTTCTTTGAGCTTTTTTTTTTTTTTGGTTCCATATGAATTTTAGGTTTTTTTTTTAGTTCTGTGAAAGATGATGTTGGTATTTTGATAGGAATTGCATTATATCTGTAGATTGCTTTGGGGAGCATGGTCATTTTCATAATATTGATTCTTCCTATCCGTGAACATGGTATGTTTTTCCATTTGTTTGTATCATCTGTGATTTCTTTCATCAGTCTTTTGTTGTTCCTGTATAGATCTTTCATTTCCTTGGTTAAGTATATTCTTAGGTATTTTATTTTTTTTGTATCTATTGTAAATGGGATTGAGTTCTTGCTTGATTTGATTCCTAGCAGGGTCATTATTGGTGTATAGCAGTGGAACATTTTTTTCTTTCATGGAAGTTAATGGTTGTTTAAAGGTTGAGTATCCCTTATCCAAAATGTTTGAGACTGGAAGTATTGCGGATGATAGAGTTTTTTGGATTTTGGAATATTTGCATTTATATAGTATTTGTTGGGGATGAGACCCAAGTGTAAACATGAAATTTGTGTTTTATATATAGCTTATACATATAGCCTGAATGTAATTTTATACAATATTTTAAAGATTTTTAAAATATGAAATGAAATTTTGACTGCAGCCTGTCACATGGAGTTAAGTGCAGAATTTTCCATTTATGGTATCGTGTGGATGCTCAAAAAGTTTCAGATTTTGGATTATTTTAGATTTCAGGGTTTTGGATTAGGGATGCACAGTCTGTGTTAGTAATGAATTTAGTGGGGGGTATGTTAGTCTGTCTCTGCCAGGCATGCTATTCTTTTTCAGCAGTGAGTGTGTTTGACATGGTCTGGTTCTTCTGAAATCAGATTTCTCTTGTAGCATATTTAACAGGAATTTGTAAAGTGTTTTCTTATGTAAGAATAGCACTTTTTCTAATTGTAAACATTCATGATACAGCTTTTTTTTTTTTTTTTTTTAATTGAGTGGGTTTATTTCCATTAGACTATTGGGAAAAAGGAGTTTTCTAGGCATGTACTTGTTGTCATATGGAATACTGGTAAACTTTGTTTTCTTGCTAAAATTTTAGTGCACACAGGTAGCTTTTGAAGAAATCTAATGCAAATTAGGCTTTCTGGACTGTCTAGCACCCTTTGCTTTTACCCTTTGTGATTATACTTTTTTTGTATTTAATGCATATCTATAGAAATAGTGATTGTTGGTCGGGTGTGGTGGCTCATGCCTATAATCCCAGCACTTTGGGAGGCCGAGGCGGGTGGATCATCTGAGGTCAGGAGTTCGAGACTAGCCTGACCAACATGGGGAAACCCCGTCTCTACTAAAAATACAAAATTAGCCGGGTGTGATGGCGCATGCCTGTACTCCCAGGTACTCAGGAAGACTGAGGCAGGAGAATCGCTTAAATCCGGGAGGCGGAAATTGCGGTGAGCCAAGATCGCCCACTGTACTCCAGCCTGGGCAACAAGAGCAAAACTAGGTCTCAAAAAAAAAAAAAAAAAAAAAAAAAAAAAAAGAAATAGTGATTGTTAGCTAGTCCTTCTCCATCTCCTTGAATATGCCCAGATATTGCTTAGGTTTAATGAATTGCATATGTTGGAATGAAAGTAGCATGATTGTATTCATGGTCAACAGTGCTTCTTAAATTAAGATGGGCTATTTACTCTGAGATATATTCTTTCTTTTTTTGCCTAGTTGTTGGACTACCACCTCTGAAATAGCGTATATTAACTGTCTCCTCCTATAAATATATTCTAATGAAGTAAGGTTTTTACTATGTAAAACATAACTCTCTTTGTATGAACTCAACGTTTTTTGAGGAATGTTCTCCAAATGGAATTCTAGTATGGAGGGTTGGTGGAAAGAGCACTGCCATTAGGAATCGGAATCAGAAAATGTCCATTGTAGTCTTAATATGTTAATGCTTGACAGGGTAATTTAGGCAATATTTGATTTTTTTTAGAACTCATTAATTGTAAAATGTGAAAATGGAGAGGATTGAACTGGTTATCTAAGGTTTCTTCTGTATGCTATCTCGTTTGCAGACACTGGGATGTCATAACCAAGTGAGAAGTTTTTCAGAGTTTCTCTGAAGGGGCTTTAGAGATGAACAGTTATTTTCTTGTTAAATTTGCTCTTGTTTGAGATTGGAAACAGAACCTTGCAGACTCACTAATCTCATTTTATCACTATATTGAGAGTAAATCCATCTCTCAGAGACAAACTAAGCTTATGAAACTTAAATATGAAGCCTGAATGTTAAGTTGATTTACAAGGAGAAATTTCTGTACCAGAGACTGGAATACTCAAGGTCCATTCTCTCGCTGCATGCAGAACAAATGTTAAGTCATATTATGATTAAAAGGTATGTAACGAGTGTGGAATTGGAGTAAAGAGAATGAAATAAAATCGAGTTTAATGATATTGCAGCAATTTGCCAATAGGACTGGTAAAATTTAAAATGTTGGCTTAAGTGCCCTTTTCTCTGGATAATACTTAGATGAATCCTGCTAGTGTTTACCTGTGTTTCTGTATTTAAATTTCCTTTATTTAAGTTTCTATGGCTGATTTACCAATCTTTCTGATTGATCTTATTATTTATCTAAATATATTAACTAGATATATTAATATTTTATATTTTAGTCTTTCGGACTTGGGAATAGCTAGCTCTCCTTTATTTGGGAGACTTTGCATGTCTATGTTTTGATCACCTATTTGATGATTATTCTGATAATTTTACTTCATAAAACAATTCCCCAATCATTATAATTATTTATCATAAAACTTTTAAAAGATAAATAATGTTGTTTTGCTCATTTTCTAAATGGGGAACCTAAGGCTCAGTGTCTACCCTGGAGTGCTGAGCTCTCATGTAGAACTGGGATGTGAATCTAGTTCTCAAATCCAAGTTCTTTTTCTACAGTTTGCTTTATATTTAGAAGTGGCTTGAGTTCTCTTAAAGGCAACAAAAAGAGCTAAATATGTATTTAAGGTATTTGAAACTTCCAATATAGAAGTTTTTTCTTTTTTTCTTATCTAAATTGTACCTTCATAGACATTAAAATAAAGCTTCTTTTTAAAAAACTTTTATTTTAAGTTCAAGGGTACATGTGAACGTTAGTTATATAAGTAAACCTGTGCCATGGGGGTTTGTGGTACAAATTATTTTGTCACCCTAGTGCCCATTAGTTATTTTTCCTCATCTTCTCCCTCCTCCCATCTTCCACCTTCTGGTAGGCCCCAGTGTCTGTTGTTTCTCTCCATGTGTTCTCATCATTTAGCTCCCACTTATAAGTGAGAACATAGAGTTTTTGGCTTTCTGTTTCAGCATTAGTTTGCTAAGGGTAATAATGGTCCTCAGCTCCATCCATGTTCCTGCAAAGGAAATGATCTCATTCCGTTTTATGACTACATAGTATTCCATGGTGTACATGTAACACATTTTTAAAATCCAGTCCATCCATTGATGGCCATTTAGGTTGATCCCATGTCTTTGCTATTGTGAAATGCTGCAGTGAACATACACTTGCATGTGTCTTTATGATATAGCAATTTATATCCCCAGTAATGGGGGGACTGCTGGGTCATATAGTAGTTCTGTTTTTAGCTCTTTAAGGAATTGCCACACTGCCTTTCCACAGTGGTTGAACTAATTTATACTACCACCAACAGTGTAAGTGTTTCTGCTTCTCTGCAACCTAGACAGCATCTATTTTTTTGACTTTTTAATAATAGCCATTATGACTGGTGTGAAATAGTATCTTATTCTGGTTTTGATTTGCATTTCTCTAGTGATCAGTGATGTTCATCCTTTTTTCATATGCTTGTTGAATGCATGTATGTCTTCTTTTAAAAAGTGTCTGTTCATGTCCTTTGCTCATTTTTTAATGGGGCTGTTTTTCTCTTGTAAATTTGTATAAGTTCCTTATAGATGTTGGATATCAGATCTTTGTCAGATGCCTAGTTTGCAAATACTTTCTCCCATTCTGTAGATTGTCTGTATACTGTATAAATACTTTCTTTTGCTGTGCAGAAGCCCTTTAGTTTATTTAGATCCCATTTGTCAGTTTTTGCTTTTGTTGCAGTAATAGCTTTTTGCATGTTTGTCGTGAACACTTTGCCTGTTCCTTTGTCCAGAATGGTATTGCCTAGGTTGTCTTCCAGAGATTTTATAGTTTTGAGTTTTGCATTTAAGTCTTTAATCCATTCTTATGTTAATTTTTGAAAATAGTGTAAGGAAGGGGTCCAGTTTCAGTCTTCTGCATGTGGCTTACTAGTTATCCCAGCACTATTTATTGAATAGGGAGTCCTTTCCCCATTGCTTGCTTCTTTCAGCTTTGTAAAAAATTTGATGGTTGTAGGTGTGAGGCCTTAGTTCTGGGGTCTCTCTCCTATTCCATCGGTTTATGGATCTGTTTTTGTACCAATAACATGCTGTTTTGGTTACTGTAGTCCTGTAGTATAATTTGAAGTCAGTAGCATAATGCCTCCAGTTTTGTTTTCTTTGCTTAGGATTGCTTTGGCTATTTTTTGGTTCCATATGAATTTTCAAATAGTTTTTTCTAGTTCTGTGAAGAATGTCATTGGTAGTTGAATAGCAATAGCATTGAATGTATGAATTACTCTGGGCAATATGGCCATTTTAATGATATTGATTCTTTCTATCCGTGAGTGTGGAATGCTTTTCCATGTATTTGTGTTATCTCTGATTTCTTCGAGCAGTGTTTTGTAGTTGTCATTGTAGAGGTCTTTCACCACCTTGGTTAGCTGTGTTCCTAGTTATTTGATTCTTTTTGTGGCAATTGTGAATGGGATTATGTTCCTAATTTTGCTCTCAGCTTGACTGTTGTTGGTGTAATAGGAATGCTAGTGATTTTTGTATATTGATATTTTGTATCCCAAGACTTCATTGAAGTTATCAGCTTAAGGAGCTTTTCGGTGGACACAATGGGGTGTTCTAGACATAGAATCATGTTGTCTGCAAGCAGGGATAGTTTGACTTCCTTTCTTTTTATTTGGATGTACTTTATTTCTTTCTCTTTCCTGATTGATCTGTCCAGGACTTCCAATAGCGTGTTGAATAGGAGGGGTGAGAAAGGGCATCCTTGTTTTTTTCTGATTTTCAAGGGAAATGCTTTCAGCTTTTGTCCATTCAATATTATGTTGGCTTTGCGTTTGTCACGCATCTCATTATTTTGAGGCATGTTCTTTCGATACCTAGTTTATTGAGAGTTTTTAACACGAAGGAATGTTGAATTTTATCAAAAGCCTTTTTTGCATCTATTGAGATAATCATGTGTTTTTTGTCTTTAGTTCTGTATAGGTGATGAATCATATTTATTAATTGGGAATGTTGAACCAACCTTGCATCGTTGGAATAAAGCCTCCTTGATTGTAGTGGATAAGGTTTTTGATGTGCTGCTAGATTTGGTTTGCCAGAGGTGTTTTTGCATTGATGTTCATCAAGGATATTGGCATGAAATAATTATTTCTTGTTGTGTGTCTACCAGGGTGATGTTTTAGTATCAGGGTGATGTTGACCTCATAGAATGACTTAGGGCAGAGTCCCTCTTTCTCCGTTTTTTGGAATAGTTTCAGTAGGAATGGTACCAGTTGTGCTTTGTGTATCTGGTAGAGTTCAGATGTGGATATGTCTAGTCCTGGGCTTTTATTAGTTGGTAGGCCACTTATTATTGATTCAGTTTGGGAGCTTGTTATTGATCTGTTCAGGAATTTAATTTCTTGCTGGTTCAGACATGGGAGGGTGTATATGTCCAGGAATTTATCCATTTCTTGTAGATTTTCTAGTTTGCATGCATGGAGGTGTTCATAATATTCCCTGATGGTTCTTTGTATTTCTGTGTGGTCAGTGATAATATCCCCTTTATTGTTTCTAATTGTGTTTACTTGGATCATTACATTTTTCTTATTTATTTGTCTAGCTAGTGGTCTATTTTACGAATTTTTTTCAAAAAGCCAACTGCTGGATTCATTGATCTTTTGAATGAATGAATGAATGAATGAATGAATTTATTTTGTCCCAGTCTCCTTGAGTTCGGCTCTAATTTTGGTTATTTCTTGTCTTCTGCTAGCTTGGGGGTGGGTTTGCTCTTGGTTTTCTAGTTCTCTTAATTGTGATGTTATGTTGTTAAATTGAGATCTTTCTAACTTCTTTGTGTGGACATTTAGTGCTATAAATTTCCCTTTTAACACTGTCTTAGCTGTGTCCCAGGGATTCTGGTATGTTATATCTTTGTTCTCATTCATTTCAAAGAACTTCTTAATTTCTGCCTTATCTTCATTATTTACCCAAAGTTATTCAGGAGCAGATTATTCAATTTTCACGTAATTGAATGGTTTTGAGCTATTTTCTTAGTTTTGAATTCTATTTTTATTGCACTCTCATCTGAGAGAATGTTTGTTATGATTTCAGTTCTTTTGCATTTGTTGAGGAGCGTCCTATGTTTGATTGTGTGGTCAATTTTAGAATACATGCCTTGTAGCAATGAGAAGAATGTGTATTCTGCTGTTTTTGGGTGGAGAGTTCTGTAGTTGTCTTATCAGGTCCATTTGATCCAGTGCTGAGTTTAGGTCCTGAATATCTTAATTATTTTTTTTGCTTTGATGCTCTATTTCTGTCAGTGGGGTTTTGAAGTCTCCCACCATTACTGTGTGGGAGTCTAAGACTCTTTGAAGGTCTCCATGACCTTGCTTTATGAATCTGGGTGCTCCTGTGTTGGTTGCATATATGTTTAGGATAGATCTTATTGAATTGAGCCCTTTGCCATTATGTAGTGCTGTTACTTGTCTTTTTGGATCTCTGTTGGTTTGAAGTCTGTTTTTTTCTGAAATAAGGACTGTAATCCCTGCTTTTTTTCTGATTTCCTTGTGCTTGTTAGAGTTTTCTCCATCCCTTTGTTTTGAGCCTGTAGGTGTCATTGCATGTGAGATGGGGCTCTTGAAGGCAGCATACCATTAGGTCTTTGTTCTTTATCCAATTTACCACTCTGTGCCTTTTAATTAAGGCATTTAGTCCACTTACATTCAAGCTTAGTATTGAAATGTGTGGATTTGATTCTGTCATCATGATGTTAGCTGGTCATTATGCAGACTTGTTTGTGTAGTTGCCTTATAATAGTGTCACTGGTCTGTGTACTTAAGTGTGTTTTTGTAGTGGCTAGTCCAAATAAAGCTTTCATTAATGCAATAGGAGCCAATTATTTTTTATATTTTGTTCATTGTAGATGTGGGATCATATTACAGTTAAATTATCACTTTTTAAGGAGTTAAATGTTAAGTATTCTAAATTTCTGATTGATATTAACCTTAAAGATTAGTTTGTGAGGCTTCATACCCAACTCATATGTTTTTTAAAAGTATACTGTATTTTAGTGTTGGTATTTCTTGTTAAAATATTTAGTTTTTATATATTTTAGTTTTTTATGTTCATCAAGAGGTATAACTTTGGTATTTTACTGTACTCTTGTGGCAATACATTCTTTATGTGAAGGCATTTCCTCACCACTCTATCCCTATTTTTCTTACTTTGAAAAAATGTTAGGTTGATGCAAAAGTAATTTCTGTTTTGGACCATGAATTTTAAATCATTATAACTAGGCTTGAACACATCTTTATTAAGCAAATTAGGAACCATTACAATCAACACATTTTTACCAACAAGAAACAAGGTTGTTTATTCCTGTAGTATAAAAATCCATGCTTCAGCATTCAGTAACCTCTTGGAAAGCATTTTCTGCACCCTGCTGGTTGTAGAAATGTTTTCCCTGAAAAAGTTGTTGAGGTGCTTGAAAAAGTTGTAGTTGATTGGCGAGAGATCAGGTCAATATGGCAGATGAGACAAAACTTCATGGCTCAATTCGTTCAATTTTTGAAGCATTGGTTGTGCAACATGTGGTCAGGCATTGTCATGGACAAGAATTGGGCCCTTTCTGTTGACCAATGCTGGCTGCAGGCATTGTATTTTCAGTGCATCTCATCGATTTGCCAAGCTTACTTCTCAGATGTAATGGTTTTACTGGAATTCAGAAGGCTGTTGTGGATCTTACCAGCAGCAGACCACCAACCAGTGACCATGACCTTTCTTTGGTGCAAGTTTGGCTTTGGGAAGTACTTTGGAGCTTCTTTTCAGTCCACCTACTGAGCTGGTAATTGCCAGTTGTCATAATATCCACTTTTTGTTGCATGTCACAATCTGATTGAGAAATGATTGTTGTTGCATAGAATAAGAGAAGACAACACATCAAATGATGGTTTTTTTGGTTTTCGCTCAGCTCATGAAGCACACACTTATTGAGCTTTTTCACCTTTCCACTTTGCTTCAAATGCTAAATGACTGAGAATGGTCAATGTTGAGTTCTTTGGCAACCTCTTGTGTAGTTGTAAGAGGATGCGCTTTGATGATTGCTCTCAGTTGGTTGTTGTCAACTTCCAGTGGCCAGCCACTGTGATCTTCATCTTCAAGGCTCTTATCTCCTTTGCAAAACTTCTTGAACCACCAATGCACTGTACGTTTATTAGCAGTTCTTGGGCCAAATGCGTTGTTGATGTTGCGAGTTGTCTCTGTTGCTTTACGACCCATTTTGAACTAAAATAAGAAAATTGCTCATATTTTCTTTTTGTCTAACATCATTTCTGTGGTCTAAAATAAACATAAAATAAACAGCAAGTAATATGTCATCAGCAAAAGAACACAAAGTGATAAATGCCCATTTAAATGATGTATGACATAACCACATTAATTTAAGAATGTGTTCTAACATCAAACAGCGAATTCCAAGAATGCAAAAACCGCAGTTACTTTTGCAGCAACCTAATACAAATGAAAATCTACCATTTTCAATATATTTCACCTTTATGGCTGATTAACTTTAATGGATATAATAACAATAGAACTTTATTTAAACTATATATTTCTTGTAAATTTGGGCATATAAAATTTCTTGGAAGTCATTTAAGAGTTTAGGTGTCTAATAGCTGTTATTTCTTTTAACCTGCTTGAAAAGAGGAGATAATGACACCTAACATTGATGAGAGTTATAGTCTTTAGTAGGTTCAAATTTTGCTTTTGAGTCCCTGTTATTGGTTGATGGCACATGTGTTTAGGTATCTATCTCTAAGTATATGTTGGTGTGATGACTAGATTTTTAAAAATAAATAGTATTTTCACCATATTAATATGAAATAGGCTGGTCTTCTGCTGTTGAAACTATTATGAGTATCAAATTTATAAAAGTCACAAGAATGTCGTATATAAATGGTCAAGTAGATGTACATTGCCTTTGTTAATACTTAAATAGAGTACTCTATTTGGATAGTACTTAATGCTTCTCAAATTGTAGATGTAAACTTGGGCAAAGTACCCTTCAAACCTCTAAAGTGAATAATTCTGTTTATATACAATGATACTTATTTTGTGTGTACTCTGGAAATTATTATGGGGCTGTTTATTTCATTTTAGGATGCTGAGTCAGCTTCTGGCAAATTATATATTTGTAATCTACTGATACCTGTCAATAAGGTGCTAAAAGGCTTTTTTGTAGATGTTTCTATTTTATGATTTAAATAACAGGCAAAGAAAAGAAAGAAGATTTTAATTTCAAAATACATAGTGATTAAGTCAAAGATTATTAATATACATTATAAAAAGATTAACAGCAAGAGTGTCTTGGGCATATAGATACAAAATAGTAAGAACAGAAGAAGCCCATTCAGAGAATAAGGCGTAAAATCTGCAACTGAAGAAAAACTAGCACACATAGAAGTAAGAGAACCGAAAATAATGCTCGTAGCTTAAATGAATGCAAATTGTGGCAAGCTTTATATTGAAGGTTCAAAGAAAGAGAAGAAAGAACAAATAGTTGTGTTTCATTTTGCTAATATTCACATACTGTAACTAGATTTCCCATTATAATTAACTGGATGAGTAGAAGGGGACTTTAAAGTAGTTTTGTTTTACTTCATTAAGTTTTGTTTTCTACTGGCTGTAGGGTATGGTTAAGAGCTTATTTCAGGACTGTTGCTTTTATTTTATTCTTTTAATTGGCATTGTTAAGTCACTGTATATATGCTAGCTAGTCATGTTTTGCTTTCTCTTTAGGCGTTTAATGATAGAACAGTACCTTCTGTTGTTGGTATCAATTTAAATATATGTTTTATTGAAAACATTAGTTTCTTAAAATTCTTTTTGAAGTTTTCATCTCTTTCTCTCTCTTTTAACTTATGCTTTTCCTATTTGGTTCTCTGTATTCTGTTTCCTTGTCTGTATGTTTTTTTTTCTCCAAGAGACGGGACCTTGATCTGCCACCCAGACTGGAGTACAGTGATGTGATTATAGTTCACTGCAGCCTCGAACTCCTGGGCTCAAACCATCTTTCCACCTCAGCCTTCCCAGTAGCTGGGACACTGTGCTCACCTCCTTGTCTGCAGTGCACCTGGCTCTTTGCCTGTATTTTTCATTGTTTGTTTACCTACTAGAAAAATAACACACACACATGCCCAAAATCTTAACATGATTTTAACTTGCATTTTTAGTGCTTGTGGAGTGGAGAATATGAGCTTGAGCTTTAGAGTCAAACAGACGTGAATTCTGATCGTGACTTGACAGTCTTCTAGTTTGTAAAATCTTGTACTTTACAATTAAACTCAGAATCTTAGATTCTTCATTTATGAAATGGTTGTTATAGAGAGGATGAAAGTAAGTTGACACAAAAAAAATATATTTTACAGCACCTAGACCATAGTATGTACCAGGTTAATGACAGTTCTCTCCCCTTATTGTAATCCCCCCATGTCAACGGAGGGACCTGGTGGAAGGTGATTGGATTATGGAGGTGGTTCCCCCCGCATGCTGTTCTTGTGGTAATGAGTTCTCACAAGATCTTCTGGTTTAAAAGTATCGCTCTTCCCCTTCTCTGTCTCTGTTTCTCCTTCTGTCTTGTGAAAAAGGTGCCTGCTTCCCCTTTGCCTTCTCCTGTGATTGTAAGCTTCCTGAGGCATCCCCAGCCATGTGGAACTGTGAGTCAGTTAAACCTGCTTTCTCTCTCTCTCTCTCTCTTTTTTTTTTTTTTTTTTTGAGACGGGGTTTCGCTATTGTTTCCCAGGCTGGAGTGCAGTGGCGCGATTTCGGCTTACTGTAACCTCTCCCTCCTGGATTCATGCGATTCTCTTGCCTCAGCCTCCCCAGTAGCTGGGATTACAGGCATGTGCCACTATACCTGGCTAATTTTTGTATTTTTAGTAGAGATGGGGTTTAGCCATATTGGCCAGGCTGGTTTGGAACTCCTGACCTCAGGTGATCCACCTGCTTCAGCCTCCCAAAGTGCTGGGATTACAGGTTTGAGCTACCATGCCTGACGTAAACCTGCTTTCTTTATACATCACTCAGTCTCAGGTAGTATCTTTATAGCAGTGTGAGAATGGCTTAATAGAGTCATGTAAAAAAAGATATTTTAAAATGAAAACTATTCATTGTCTACATTCAGCACAAGTTTTAGGGTTATCTGATTCTAGCCCTGTTCACTGTCTTTGAGTTATTTTACATTTACAGCTCTTCATGTGTTGTAGGAACTGACTTGAAATTCTGATTGATTCTGCACCTTTGGAAAAAAGCAGTTGTACCTCCATTTGCAATTTATTTCATTTGTTCACTCTCTATAAATTTGCCCTATTTTAAATGATTTTTCCTTTGAAGTGGTTATAACATTTGCCTGGTTCCCTCATTGTATGAGTAGAATAAAATCTTTAGTATATATCTACTTTATCTCTCTGAGAGTCAAGATTTTATCTTTTATTGAAAGTCATATTTTGATATTTAAAATATTTCCAAGAAATTTCTAAATGAAATTTTTAAAATAAATTGATTTATTGAACACCTTTGATGTACAGCACACTAATATTTTTATCATTTCCTATTTGGAGTGTTGCAGTGGTGATATCAAACTACAAACAATGGCAAGTCTTTCCATGATATCTAACAACTAAGTACTTTAGATAATAATTTATTTTTTATTATTTTAATACCAATGTGATATTCTCAGGGTGAAGTTTTCTGATATAAAGGATTGTTCTGTATCTTACATTACATAGTGTCTTGAATATAGTGCTACTCTACGATTGCATTTTGAATAAGTGATTAGATAAATGAGTCCAGTAAAGAACACAGGCACTGTTTTCTTAAGTGTGTCATTATCTTCTATTGAGTTTAAAAAATTTCTTAAGGATCTAGTTTCCAGAGACTCAGGAGCCAAAAACTACCTCAGCAGGAACCTAACATTTTAAAATGATGTGTTCAAAACATACCACGTTAGCTTAAGGTGTGATATAATTTTTTTCTTCCACTTCAGAAATTGCATAGAATTTTGTTCACTCAGTGTGACCAAGAGTTAAAAGAAAAAAGTCTTTTATTTTTAGATAGTAAATTTGGATAAAAGATGCTATGATTTTGGAATATTCCTCCCATATTCTTCAAGCGTTTTAGACTCCTTATATAATTTTTTATTATAGTTTACTTCATTAATTTATTTCTACTTTCATTTATTTTTGGATGCTGTGAGATTTTCTTCTTGCTGTGATATTAAAGAAGCAGTGGGGAATGAACATTTTTTTAATTTTATTTTTAAAATTTTTTATTTTTTTAATTTTCCCATTCAAAAAGTTATATTTATGTTTATATTATATAATTTTATGTTGACTATGCTAGCAAAAGATTACAAGGTCTGTTCCTCTGCATCTCTTTTAGAAGTGGAAACAATTTTTTTTGTCATTTGCATAATTCTGAAATTTGATTATTGCAATTTGTAGTATACAGGGTTATCTAAACAGCCCTTTGGAACACTTATTCCTCAAAGAAACAAGTAGGGGTGAGGTCTTTATTTATAGTATGCCAATAACTCTAGAAAATAATAAAAAATAACTAAAATGGTAGAAATTTTATCAACGATGTAATCATTGTATTAAGGGAGTGATCGTTTGTATTTCCCGTGTTCCTCCATCTTGGCTTTTTAAAAGCTATTATATATTTTTCCTTCAATTTCCAACCTAGATGTCTTAGATACATCCTAAAATCCATTCATTACATCTATATATCTATACATATAATATATAAACATATACATTATATATCAAGGGTCATTTCCTGTAAGGAACCCTTCCTTGGGTTAGAAACAATGATTTTCTAAACACTGACTTTCACTGTTTTCTGTAAATTTTAAAAGAAATGTGTACGCTTAGTTTCAATTTTTTTTAGTAACAGATCTTCATATTTAGATATGCGATTTGGATCTCCATAGTACTTGCAAATTTTTTGTTTTCCATAACAGTGACTTCCCTACATGAGTGATTTTCAAAGGTGTCAACAATGAGCATTGAATAGGAAGATGTGGATTCAACAACATAGACCTGAAAATACATTTGGAGATCAGAGGTGAAATGACAGTTTATGAAAGCAGGTAGTCACCAGCCTCTAATGTACCTAAAAGATGAAAGAATGGGATTAAAAACGAGGACCCACTTTGGATAATAGGATGGTTGAATGAAAATTAAAGGCCAAAACTATTTTCTGAGTTACAAGTTATAAAAATCATTATTTTATTGGCATATTCCTCTTAAATTATTTTAATCATTAACAGATAAACAGGTTTATTTTTTGGAGTATAGGTAAAAGTGCATGGCTATTTTTACCCATTTCTTATTTAGAATTAACCAGAGTTATTATGTTTATGTAAAATGAAACAGAAATGACCACAAACAGAATTACTGGAAAAAATAATTGCATACTGTTTGGAAACTTGGTGCTCCTTCGCCTGTGTCATGTTTTGACATAGTTAGCTTTTTGTGCTTTAGAAGAGGTCTGTCAATGAAAAATGATATGTCCAAGTGACTTGCTAGTTAAAAGTTAAAAATAAAGAACTGCCATTCATTGCACTTTTGATTTGCTTTGTAGCTGTGAAGGAATATTGTGCTGACTCTGTATTCTCTAAATCTTAGAAAACCAAGGATTTCACATTTAAAATGAAGCAAATTGTATATACTCCTGCTTAAGCCTTAAAAGCAAGCAAACAAACAACATGTCCAAAGAAACAAAATTTTATAGATTTCTACTTAAAAAAATTTTGGCTGTGTTTTCGTGGAAATCGGTGGTGTTGGGCACACCTGATTTCCTGCCTTTGAAGATTTTGGGCATGAGGACTGACACTATACAATTTTTAATAGACCAAAGAATACTGTAAGCACTTTGAAACTTAAAAAATTGTACCTTGACTAAGTCAGAAGATAATGTTTTACATACTAGAATTTGTAATTTTAAAATTATGTTTATAATTTCCCATTTATTAAGCACACACATTTAAAACATGTATACCATCATTACTATACAATAATATTTTGTGTCTATATATGTGGACAATATATACCAGGACAGATTTTTTTCTAGGGGTTGGATGTTATAGGGCAGTCACGTTAAGTTAGTGAAGCTATGTGAATTGTAGCATAGCCAAAAATGTAGAGGTTTATCTGAAAAAAACCTAGTTCTCACTTAGAGGGAAATTATATGCTCTCTTTCTTTCACAGATGCTATTCATTTGTTTTCTCATTTTATATTAAAAATTGGATTTGGATTATGAAACACTTAGTAAACATAGTATCAAATTCAACAACTTTCTGAAAATTCCTCTGATACCTCATAAATTGAAAATGCATATGAATAGTAAGCACTTTACCTTCAACTTTCCATATGTTGCATTGGTCTGATTAGCAGGATGCCAGAAAGGCTTGCATCTCCAAATCTTGTGTTTACTGGTGTGTTGCTGATTTTTTGTTTTGTTTTTTTTTTTTTTTCCCACCAAGGCTAGTTGGCCCCTGTTAGTCTTTACTTTGAAGCTAGATCCTTTCCTATCTTATTAACCCAGAGCATGCTTTGATTAGGGGTTAACGTGACTCCTGGGGGTTGTTTATTCCAGTTAGAAAGGATATTGAAACAAAAGTCTTTAGAAGTATATTTTTAAGCAAGTATAGTTATTTTTATTTTTTCTTTGTTATATTTAAAAATAACACACATGAATCTGCTATTTAACTTAAGAACTAGAGTGTTATCAATTTCATAATTTTTCTTCTGTCCTATCCCTTTGCCTTTGTCCCTGGAGGAATCACTGTCCTCAATTTTATGTTAGCGTTTCCTTGATTTTGTAAAAAAAAAAAAACAAAAACAAAACAAAAACAACAACAAAAATTTGTGTGTGTGTGCATGCATATATATATATATATGAGCTTTGCTTGTTTATGTGCTTTATAAAAATGGGTTCATACTGTTTGAAATCTTTAGGATTTATATTGTTAACCCAAATTTTTGTCTGTGAGATTCAGTCATGTTGTTTCATATATCTGCAGTTTCTTTATTTTCACTGCTAAATAATTGATTATGCTACAACTCAGGTACCCATTTAATGTCAGTGAGTATTTAGGTTTTTGCCACTTATTTGCTGTTATTAACAGTAACTGGTAGGAACATTCTGATATATATTTTTAGTGGTAGCAAGTCTTTATTTAGCAGTTTTGCCTAGGGAAGGATTTTGTTGAGACCAAGTTATTTTTCCTCTGATGAGTAATTCTTTAGATGTGTGTTTTTTTAAATTATATAATTTCCCCTTTGCTGTTTCCTCTTTACTTTTATTGTGACTTACAGAAAAGCTTCAAGAAATGGACAAATAATTCCCATATATACTTCCTTCATTTTCTTCAAAGGTTAACATTTTACCTCATTTGCTTTATCATTTTCTTCTTTTTCCTTCTCATTTTTCTTATTCTTCTCAGTATTTATTTAGTGTTCTTTTGGTTCTTACACTGAGGGCATTCAGTCAAGATACTATGTCCCAAAGTAACTTGGGTTAGTTTTTACCCCTCCCTCTCTCATACTGTGTTATGTGATCAGGTTATTCATTTGCAAGTTCATTTGTTGTTCTTTGTAATCTGTTTAGGATTTCTCATCCCCCTGCCTGTTGATTTCGTTTTTCTTTTATTGAGTATGTGAAACATTAACATGGTGCCAAAAGTTGGGAATTGTATTAAAACCTATATTCAGAGAAGAGAGATTTCTTGCCGTTCATTTCTTATCTTTCCACCTCATTCCTGCCTATCTTCCACTATCCTGTTTGTTTTTGGCTTTATCCTTCATACATTTCCTTTACAGCAAATAAGTAGATGTATGTATCTTTGTCTTTTCATATATTTAAGGGCCTTTTGTATGTTTTCGTTTTGGTAAATCGTTCACATCTTTTGCTTATTGTACTATAGGATGTTTTTTATTCTCTTAACCTTTTTTTCCCCCTAGGTTTTAAAGGTTCTTTATTTATTAGGAATATTGGCCCTTATCTGTGATACATGTTATACATATTAGTTTTTTTTTCTAACTTGTTAGTTGGTTTTTATATTTGTTTTGACAGAAAAAACATCTTGTATATTCTGTAGTGAAATTAGTCAGTCTTTCCTTGTGTCGTATCTATAATCTAGCCATAGTTAGAATGCCCTTTCTTATGTCTAAGGTGAAGAAGAACTCACTCATGTTTTCTCCTAGAGTATATGATCTCATTAAACTGTTTAGATCCCTGATCCTATTTGGAGTTTCTTTTTGGGTATGATATGATATATGAGTTTAATTTTATTTAACACATTTTTTTCCAAACAACTAATCAATGTTCTGTCACTGTTATATTAACAAGCCTATCTTTGACGCAGTAATTTGAAATGCTGCTTTTATCACATACTTGCTTCACACATACTTGGATCTATTTTTGGAGTTTCTGATATGTTCTTCTGATCTGTTAATTGTTGCACCAAATAATCTACTATCTTATTTATAGAGGTTCTGTAACATAATTTAATATAGCAAATTTTGATAGTAGTATGTTTTAATATAGTTTAATTTAGTAGATTTTAATAAGAGGGAATGGTATTCCCCATATAGCTTTTCTCTTTTAGTGTTGTTCTTTTCTTTCAAGTTCACTTTTTTAATGTGGCATTTAATGCCCATTTATCTAACTTCATTATAAAAAACTTACTAGGATTGTATTAAGTCTATACGTTAATTAAGAGAGGACTAGGGATTTTTGTGATATTTAGATGTTCTATCCTATTAGAAGAGATATCTTTACCTTTGTTTAGGTCTATTTCTTTGTCTTTCAGGAGTGTTTTAAAGTTTTCTTCACATTTCTTGCTAAATTTATTCTTAAGTACTGTATCATGTCTTCATTGCAGTGAAAAATAGTTATTTTCTCTACCATTACATTCTCTAAATGGTTATTGTTTTTACATATGAATTATATTGGTTTCTGCTGGTTAAGTTTATGTCCTCTACTCTACTGAATGCTTTTATTATTAGAGTTAATTTTATATGTATTCTCATGATAGAAACATTAAATTGTTTTCACCTTTTTTCTGTTTTTATGGTGCTATTTCATTTCTGTTGTTTAATTGCATCGATTTGTGCCTTTAGTACAATGCTTAAAAGTTAGAGAGTAGGCATCCTTTTCTTATTCCTCATCTGTATGGAAACACCTTTAATCTTTTCCCATTAATTAAGATGCTGCCTTTAGGGCTGAGGTTTATATATTTTATTATCTTAAGTATCCATCAGTTTCTATTTTCTGATTGTTTTTAACTGAAATGGGTGTTTAATTTTATCACAGGCCTTTCCAGAGTCTGGAGATAATCATACAGTTTTTATTTTTAAGTTTGTTAATATGGAGTATTAATGAATTCTGTAATAGGTAACCAGTCTTGCATTCCTGGAGTAAGTTCTGTTGGTTCACTGCATATCATTTTAATGTGGTGCTGGATTTATTTTGTTAATATTTTATTTAGAACTTATACTTCATTATTTATAAGTGATACTCTAATCTGAAAATCTTGAATTTTTCTGATTTTTAATGTCTTTATAAGGTGTTACTATTAATGTTATGTTAATTGTAGTAATGCTAATGAAGTTTTCCTTCATTTTCAGTGTTCATCTCAATTTTAGAATATTGGGTTTATCTAGTGTTTGAATTTTTGGTAGAAATCCCCTTGAAATAATCTGAGCCTAATGCTTTCTTTGTGGGGTAGTTGCCTAACTTTTATTTCACAAGAAAATTTATTTTTGAGGTTTAAAAAAATATTTAGTCAGATCAACTTTTAGAAACTACATTCTTTACGAATTTTTTCATTTTTCTACATGCTTTGGTTGATTTACTTAGAAGTCTGTAGAAGAACCTTGTTGCTTTCTTTTATTTATTATACTTTATGTTCTAGGGTACATGTGCACAATGTGCAGGTTTGTTACATATGTATACATGTGCCATGTTGGTGTGCTGCACCCATGAACTTGTCACTTACATTAGGTATATCTCCGAATGCTCTCCCTCCCCCCTCCCCCCACCCCACAACAGGCCCCGGTGTGTGATGTTCCCCTTCCTGTGTCCAAGTGTTCTCATTGTTCAATTCCCACCTATGAGTGAGAACATGTGGTGTTTGGTTTTCTATTCTTGTGATAGTTTGCTGAGAATGATGGTTTCCAACTGCATCCGTGTCCCTACAAAGGACATAAACTCATCCTTTTTTATGGCTGCATAGTATTCTGTGGTGTATATGTGCCACATTTTCTTAATCCAGTCTGTCACTGATGGACATTTGGGTGGTTCCAAGTCTTTGCTATTGTGAATAGTGCCACAGTAAACATACGTGTGCATGTTCTTTATAGCAGCATGATTTATAATCCTTTGGGTATATACCCAGTAATGGGATGGCTGGGTCAAATCGTATTTCTAGTTCTAGATCCTTGAGGAATCACCACACTGTCTTCCACAATGGTTGAACTAGTTTACAGTCCCACCAACAGTGTAAGAGTGTTCCTATTTCTCCACATCCTCTCCAGCACCTGTTGTTTCCTGACTTTTTAATGATCGCTATTCTAACTGGTGTGAGATGGTATCTTATTGTGGTTTTGATTTGCATTTCTCTGATGGCTAGTGATGATGAGCATTTTTCATGTGTCTGTTGGCTGCATAAATGTCTTCTTTTGAGAAACATCTGCTCATATCCTTTGCCCACTTTTTGATGGGGTTGTTTTTTTCTTGTAAATTTGTTTGAGTTCTTTGTAGATTCTGGATATTAGCCCTTTGTCAGATGAGTAGATTGCAAAAATTTTCTCCCATTCTGTAGGTTGCCTGTTCACTCTGATGGTAGTTTCTTTTGCTGTGCAGAAGCTCTTTAGTTTAATGAGATCCCATTTCTCAATTTTGGCTTTTGTTGCCATTACTTTTGGTGTTTTAGACATGAAGTCCTTGCCCATGTCTGTGTGCTGAATGGTACTGCCTAGGTTTTCTTCTAGGGTTTTTATGGTTTTAGGTCTGACATTTAAGTCTCTAATCCATCTTGAATTAATTTTTGTATAAGGTGTAAGGAAGGGATCCAGTTTCAGCTTTCTACTTATGGCTAGCCAGTTTTCCTAGCTCCATTTATTAAATAGGGAATCCTATCCCCATTTCTTGTTTTTGTCAGCCTTGTCAAAGATTAGATGGTTGTAGATGTGTGGTATTATTTCTGAGGGCTCTGCTCTGTTCCATTGGTCTATATCTCTGTTTTGGTACCAGTACCATGCTGTTTTGGTTACTGTAGCCTTGTAGAATAGTTTGAAGTCAGGTAGCGTGATGCCTGCTGGTTTGTTCTTTTGGCTTAGGATTGTCTTGGCAGTGTGGGGTCTTTTATGGTTCCATATGAACTTTAAAGTAGTTTTTTCCAATTTGGTGAAGACAGTCATTGGTAGCTTGATGGGGATGGCATTGAATCTATAAATTACCTTGGGCAGTATGGCCATTTTCACGATACTGATTCTTCGTATCCATGAGCATGGAATGTTCTTCCATTTGTTTGTGTCCTCTTTTATTTCATTGATCAGTGGTTTGTAGTTCTCCTTGAAGAGGTCCTTCACATCCCTTGTAAGTTGGATTCCTAGGTATTTTATTCTCTTTGAAACAATTGTGAATGGGAGTTCATTCATGATTTGGCTCTCTGTTTGTCTGTTACTGGTGTATAAGAATGCTTGTGATTTTTGCACATTGATTTTGTGTCCTGAGACTTTGCTGAAGTTGCTTATCAGCTTAAGGAGATTTTGGGCTGAGACAATGGGGTTTTCTAAATATACAATTATGTCATCTGCAAAGAGGGACAGTTTGACTTCTTCTTTTCCTAACTGAATATCCTTGATTTCTTTCTCTTGCCTGATTGCCCTAGCCAGAACTTCCAACACTATGTTGACTAGGAGTGGTGAGAGAGGGCATCCCTGTCTTGTGCCAGTTTTCAAAGGAAATGCTTCCAGTTTTTTCCCATTCAGTATGATATTGGCTGTGGGTTTGTCAAAAATAGCTCTTATGATTTTGAGATATGTTCCATCAATAGCGAATTTATTGAGAGTTCTTAGCATGAAGGGCTGTTGAATTTTGTCAAAGGCCTTTTCTGCATCTATTGAGATAATCATGTGGTTTTTGTCTTTGGTTCTGTTTATATGCTGGGTTACATTTGTTGAGTTGCGTATGTTGAACCAGCCTTGCATCCCAGGGATGAAGCCCACTTGATCATGGTGGATAAGCTTTTTGATGTGCTGCTGGATTCGGTTTTCCAGTATTTTATTGAGGATTTTTGCATCGACGTTCATCAGGGATATTGGTCCAAAATTCTCTTTTTTGTTGTTGTGTCTCTGCCAGGCTTTGGTATCAGAATGATGTTGGCCTCATAAAATGAGTTAGGGGGGATTCCCTCTTTTTCTATTGATTGGAATAGTTTCAGAAGGAATGGTACTAGCTCCTCCTTGTACCTCTGGTAGAATTCGGCTGTGAATCTGTTTGGTCCTGGACTTTTTTTGGTTGCTAGGCTCTTAATTATTGCCTCAATTTCAGAGCCTGTTATTGGTCTATTCAGGGATTCAGCGTCTTCCTGGTTTAGTCCTGGGTGAGTGTATGTGTCCAGGAATTTACCCGTTTCTTCTAGGTTTTCTAGTTTATTTGCACAGAGGTGTTTATAGTATTCTCTGATGGTAGTTTGTATTTCTGTGGGGTCGGTGGTGATATCCCCTATATCATTTTTTATTGTGTCTATTTGATTCTTCTCTCTTTTCTTCTTTGTTAGTCTTGCTCGTGGTCTATCAATTTTGTTGATCTTTTCAAAAAACCAGCTTCTGGATTCATTGATTTTTTTGAAGGGTTTTTTGTGTGTCTGTCTCCTTCATTTCTGCTCTGATCCTAGTTATCTCTTGCCTTCTGCTAGCTTTTGGATGTGTTTGCTCCTGCTTCTCTAGTTCTTTTACTTGTGATGTTAGTGTGTCAATTTTAGATCTTTTCTGCTTTCTCTTGTGGGCATTTAGTGCTATAAATTTCCCTCTACACACTGCTTTAAATGTATCCCAGAGATTCTGGTATGTTGTATCTTTGTTCTCATTGGTTTCAAAGAAGATCTTTATTTCTACCTTCATTTCGTTATGTACCTAGTAGTCATTCAGGAACAGGTTGTTCAGTTTCCATGCAGTTGAGCAGTTTTGATTGAGTTTCTTAATCCTGAGTTCTAGTTTGATTGCACTGTGGTCTGAGAGACAGTTTGTTACAATTTCTGTTATTTTGCATTTGCTAGGAGTATTTTACTTCTAACTATGTGGTCAGTTTTGGAATAAGTTCAATGTGGTGTTGGGAAGAACGTTTATTCTGTGGATTTGGGGTGGAGAGTTCTGTAGATGTCTATTAGGTCCCCTTGGTGCATAGTTGAGTTCAATTCCTGGATATCCTTGTTAACTTTCTGCCTTGTTGATCTGTCTAATGTTGACAGTGGGGTGTTGAAATCTCCCATTATTATTTTGTGGGAGTCTAAGTCTCTTTGTAAGTCTCTAAGGATTTGCTTTATGAATCTGGTCCACCTGTATTGGGTGCATATATGTTCAAGATAGTTAGCTCTTCTTGTTGAATTGATCCCTTTACCATTATGTAATGGCCTTCTTTGTCTCTTTTGATCTTTGTTGGTTTAAAGTCTCTTTTATCAGATACTAGGATTGCAGCTTCTGGCTTTTTTTGTTTTCCATTTGCTTGGTAGATCTTCCTCCATCCATTTATTTTGAGCCTTTGGGTGTGTCTGCACCAGATGGGTCTCCTGAATACAGCACACTGATGGGTCTTAACTCTATCCAATTTGCCAGTCTGTGTCTTTTAATTGGAGCATTTAGCCAATTTAAATTCAAGGTTAATTTTGTTATGTGTGAATTTGTTCCTGTAATTAAGATGTTAGCTGGTTATTTTGCTCGTTAGTTGATGCAGTTTCTTCCTGACATCGATGGTCTTTACACTTTGGCATGTTTTTGCAGTGACTGGTACCTGTTGTTCCTTTCCATGTTTAGTGCTTCATTCAGGAGCTCTTGTAGGGCAGATCTGGTGGTGACAGAATCTCTCAGCATTTGCTTGTCTGTAAAGGATTTTATTTCTCCTTCACTTATGAAACTTAGTTTGGCTGGATATGAAATTCTGGGTTGAACATTCTTTTCTTTAAGAACGGTGAGTATCGGCCCCCACTCTCTTTTGGCTTATAGAGTTTCTGTGTAGAGATCCACTGTTAGTCTGATGGGCTTCCCTTTGTGAGTAACCCGACCTTTCTTGCTGGCTGCCTTTAATATTTTTTCCTTCATTTCAACTTTGGTGCTCTTCTCGAGGATTATTTTTGTTGAGTTCTCTGTATTTCCTGAATTTGAATGTTGACCTGCCTTGCTAGGTTGGGGAAGTTCTGGATAATATACTGCAGAGTGTTTTCCACCTTGGTTCCATTCTCCCCGTTACTTCTAGGTACACCAGTGAGACGTAGATATGATCTTTTCACATAGTCTCATATTTCTTGGAGACTTTGTTCGTTTCTTTTTACTCTTTTTTCTCTAAACTTCTCTTTTCGCTTCATTTCATTCATTTGATCTTCAATCACTGATACCCTTCCATCCTGTTGATGGAATCGGTTACTGAAGCTTGTGCATTTGTCACGTAGTTCTTGTGTCACGGTTTTCATCTCAATCAGGTCGTTTAAGGGCTTCTCTACATTGGTTATTCCAGTTAGCCATTTGTCAACTCTTTTTTCAAGGTTTTTAGTTTCTTTGCGCCGGATTCGTACTTCCTTCTTTAGCTCGGAGAAGTTTGATCGCCTGAAGCCTTCTTCTCTCAACTCGTGAAAGTCATTCTCCATGCAGCTTTGTTCCATTGCTGGCGAGGAGCTGTGTTTCTTTGGAGGGGGAGAGGCGCTCTGATTTTTAGAATTTTCAGCTTTTTTGAACTACTTTTTCCCCATCTTAGTGGTTTTGTCTGCCTTTGGTCTTTGATGATGGTGACGTAAAGGTGGGCTTTTGGTGTGGATGTCCTTTCTGTTTGTTAGTTTTCCTTCTAACAGTCAGGACCCTCTGCTGCAGGTCTGTTGGAGTTTGCTTGAGTTCCACTCCAGACCCTGTTTGCCTGGGTATCAGCAGCAGAGGCTGCGGAAGAGTGAGTATTGCTGAACAGCAAATATTGCTGTCTGATCATTCCTCTGGAAGCTTTGTCTCAGGGGTGTACCCGGCCGTGTGAGTTGTGAGGTGTCAATCTGCGCCTAGTGGGGGATGTCTCCCAGTTAGGTTACCCAGGGATCAGGGACCCATTAGAGCAGGCAGTCTGTTCGTTCTCAGATCTCAAACTCCATGCTGGGAGAACCACACTACTCTCTTTAAAGCTGACAGACAGGGACATTTTCATCTGCAGAGATTTCTGCTTCCTTTTGTTTGGCTATGCCCTGTCCACAGAGGTGGATCTACAGAGGCAGGACGGCTTCCTTGAGCTGTGGTGGGCTCCACCCAGTTGGAGTTTCTTGGCCACTTTGTTTACCTACTTAAGCCGCAGTAGTGGCGGGCGCCCCTCCGCCAGCCTTGCTGCTGCCTTGCAGTTAGATCTCAGACTGCTGTGCTAGCAATGAGGGAGGCTCTGTGGGCATGGGATCCTCCCAGCGAGGCACGGGATATAATCTCATGGTGTGCCGTTTGCTAAGACCCTTGTTAAAGTGCAGTATTAGGGTGGGAGTAACCTGATTTTCCAGGTGTTATCATGGTTTCCCTTGGCTAGGAAAGAGAATTCCCTTCCTCCTTGCACTTCCCGGGTGAGGTGATGCCTCGCCCTGCTTCGGCTCTCGCTCGTTGGGCTGCACCTACTGTCCAGCACCCACTGTCTGAGAAGCCTCAGTGAGATGAACCCTGTACGTCAGTCAGAAGTGCAGAAATCACCTGTCTACTGTGTTGCTAACGCTGGGAGCTGGAGACTGGAGCTGTTCCTATTCGGCCATCTTTGCGTCACCCAACGTTATTACTTTCTAGTTTCTTCTGTTATAATAGCTATATTCTCCTTATCATTTAATTTTGTATATTTGAGTTCTTTCCCTTTTATTGTTAGCTACTATTTTGTTTAATTTTCATTTGAAATCCAGGATTTTGAATAGTTATATGTACCCTTTTTTCTTATTAATCTACTTCAGTGATTGCAGTATCTTTATTATTTTCCTTATTCTACGTTTTAAATTTTCTTTTTTGTTTCTTTTTTAGTTTGAGCTGGGAATTTAATTTATTGTTTTTTTGATTGAAGTGTTCAGTGCTATGAAGTTTTGTTTCTAATCACTGCTTTAAATGTTTCCCATTTATTGTTATGCAATGGTTTGTCACTATTTCTTAAAAATCTTGTAGTATCTTAACAGACAATGGAAAATTAGAATTATTTTGTGCTTGAGTGAATAATGGGATAGATGTGAAAAGATTTCTAGAAAAGCTTGTTTTGAATGTTGCCAACTTAAAACTTCAGTGACAATTTCCATTTACTGAATGCTTACCATGTCCCTGTCACTGAGCTAGGTGGTTGGTATACATTATCTCATTTAAGCTGTACAACATCATTTTGAGCTTCATTTCCCCATTTTCACAAGAGGAAACTTTGGCTTAGAAGAGTTATTGTAATTTGCCTAAGGCTGCATAATGCATAAATTGTTAATGTTTGAATTTGAATCCATTTCTGACTCTAATGCCTATGGCTTTTACCTAGAGAATAATATTGTGAGGTCACAGAGGTACTGAAGAAACATGGCATAGTCAGGGAATGTTAGTAATACTGTGTGACTGGAGTGAAGTTAGCACTTAGTGGTATCATTTCTGGCTTGAGCAAATGGTTTTTTGAGGTATTATTAACATGATGGAAAACATGAAGCAAAGCAGGTCTATATAAGATGATAGGCAGGTTTGGTATATCTGTTGGACACCTGAATGAAACAATCTGGTAGTAAGGTGAGTATAGATCTAGATTTCTGCAGAGTGATTTATACTGGAGATGTATTGAGTATCATTAGCTTAGAGGTGGTAATTTAAATAATGGATTTTGAAAGTGGTAATCCAGAATATTCTGTGCAGTGAGAAGATCAGCAGATATATGAAATAATGAAACTTGAGGTTTATTGGAGAAAGAGTCTGAAAAGGAATCAAGAAAATGGTATTCAAAGTGTTAGGTAGAAATATAACAGGGACCAAAGGAGGAGTTTTAAGAAAAATGGAGGGTGATTATCATGTTCTCTGAAGAACTGAAGAAAGATAAGATCAGATGTGTTTATTTAATTTAATAGTATCTAATATTACAACTAGTATCTTAAATCCAGTGGAGTGATGACGATTGGGTCGAGGAAGAAGAAAATGGCGACAGGGGTTATGAACTGTTCAGAAACTTGGTTATGAAGAGAAAGGGTCATAGTACAGTACTAGTTAGTATGAGACTCTAGGTACCTTCATTCCCTCTCTCTACTGTCCTCTTTCAACCTCTCCCTTTCATCTCTTTCTTTTCCTCTTTTCTTCTTACTTGCTCCCATTCTTCCTGTATTCTACTCACTTTCCCTCCTTTCTCCCTAATATGATACACTTGGACATTTAATGTTACAGGAGAAGAATTTAACTTGGGACAGCATGACATCTTATCTTATGCCTATAAATATGAATAACATACATAAATATTGAAATAGCTGTTAGATCAGAATGAAACTGTTAATAGTTTCTTGAATATAGGATCACAGCCACATATATACCTTTAAATAAACATACTTGCTTAATAAATTTTAATAATATTCTTTAAAATAATAAAATATCAACACTGTACTAAATGCTTTACATGTTTTCCACAATTTAAACCTTATCAGCAAAATCTCTGCCCATTTTATAGATGAGGACACTGAAGCACAGAGAAGTTAAGTAACTTGTCCATTGTTCTATACTTGGTATGGTAGTGTGGTTCTAGAGTCTATGTTCTTAACCACAAGGCTGTATTCCTTCTCAGTCCACTATACTAGTTACTTTCATGCCTTTAAAAATTCATTAGTAATATTTTTGTTTTAAATTATGATGCAGAATTAGAAGTGGGAATATTTTGATGTTTTGAAGAAATCTCTTTCACTATTATACTTGTATAGAATAGTGAAGATTAGAAAAACATAATTTCTGAAGTAGGGATACCAAGTACAAACATGAATTAAAATTTCGCTTTTCTGTATTTGAGTTAAAGAATTGAAATGCCTGGCCGGGCACGGTGGCTCATGCCTGTAATCCCAGGAGGCCGAGGCGGGTGGATCAGGAGGTCAGGAGGTCAGGAGGTCAGGAGATCGAGACTATCCTGGCCAACATGGTGAAACTCTGTCTTTACTAAAAATACAAAAAGTTAGCTGGGCTTGGTGGTGAGCGCCTGTAATCCCAGCTACTTGGGAGGCTGAGGCAGGAGAATTGCTAGAACCCAGGAGGTGGAAGTTGCAGTGAGCCGAGATTACACTATTGTACTCCAGCCTGGGAGACGGGGTGAGATTCCGTCTTTAAAAAAAAAATAAAAAAGGAATTGAAATGCCTGGCCAGGTGCGGTGGCTCAGGCCTGTAATCCCAGCACTTTGGGAGGCTGGGGCATGCGGATCACGGGGTCAGGAGATCGAAACCATCCTGTCTAACATGCTGAAACCCTGTCTCTACTAAAAATACAAAAAGTTAGCCGGGCGTGGTGGCGGGTGCCTGTAGTACCAGCTACTCTGGAGGCTGAGGCAGGAGAATGTTGTGAACCCAGGAGGCCGAGGTTGCAGTGAGCTGAGATCGCACCACTGCACTCCAGCCTGGGCAACAGAACGAGACTCTGTCTCAAAAAAAAGAAAAAAAAAAAAAAGCCTATGGGTGAAGCTAGACTATATTAATTATATAGTATGACACATAATGTCTCAAAAATGCAATATTGCTACATAATAAAAATTTATTTAAGATAATTGAATTCTTAGAATATCAATCACAAATTGATGTATTTGTTATTTTGTTTATATCTAACAGCCTTATAAATGTCTTTCTTCAGGGAAACATGCAATTTCCATTGTGAACTGCCTTCCAGAGTTTATGGTAGAACTTCACTGACGTTGCTACTGATGCCAATGTGGAATAAAGGTCTTTATAGTTTAGAAAGCAAAATGTATGAATGGGCTGTACCAAAAAATGACTCACTTTCCTTAAATTTTAACACACCTAGTACAAACTTATTTGAATTTTTAGAAAGAATATTTAAAAATCAAGTAATATATGTACGACCTGTTTATCTTGCTCATATCCGTACTTTTGTCCTATGTCATACTTGATATTTGGGTTTCCTTTCAGAACTTTTATATTTGAGCTCTAATCACAATCTAATTTTTTTAAAGCTAATTGACAAAGAAAAATTATTATTTTTCTGTATGGACAATTCAGCAAACTTAAATTGACTTTATTTTAGCATGAAAATTCTTTTATTTGTCACAAAAGAAGACCTTAATGTAGATATTGTTGGATTAGTTGTTTCAAAGTAATTGATTTTTTCCCTTACTCATTTTATTGTTATAAATATTAATTGGTTGACTTGCCTACTGAGTCGTAAAGCCATTGAGTACATGGGTGCATCTGTATTGCTCACTGGTGTCTCTTCAGTCCCTAATTCCTATGACTGGCACTGGTAGGCACTCTAGTGCTTTTTAAAAAATTAAATGGGTTTTTCTGACTGAAATGAATGAATATATTATATATATAATATATATATTTTCTCATATGTATGATATACTCATATATATATATGAGTATTTTCTCTATGCTAGAAATGTGCTTCTTATGGCACTATTACACTAAGACTTTATAAAACTATTTTGTTTGCCTGGATCTTACATGGAAATGTCATGTTAAATTAAAAACACTAGTTTTACCTCTTAGAGATTAGGCCCTGAGAAATAGTCATAGAATGCTGATTTTTCACTCTCATTGCTTTTACTTTCCTTACTCTTTTCTTTTACTCTATTTCAGCTTTCTTCCCTTCAACCTGTTTTCTCTTTAATAATCCTATCCTTTTTGTTATTGTTTTTTTTTTTTTTTAGTATCTGGAGTCCATCTTTCACCATCTTCTCCTGAGATTGTACTGGACCATGACCACTCTTCTGCCATTGGCTGCCTCTCTTCTGATGCCATTATTTCATCACCAGAGAATACACCAGAAAATAGCATTGTGAGTCAGACTATTCCTAAAGCACAGGTAAAGACAAGCATATTTTTAAAGGAGATGTGCATACTTAAAAAATTGCCTGCTAATTTAATTGATGTTTTTTAAATTTCTTTTTTAGCCAATTTGTCTAAAAGAAGTATTTCTGCAATAGAGATTCTAATTTTGAGGCTAATACGTAGAATTCAAAAAAACTAGATAATATGTTTGTGTTTCGTGGCACAATTGCAAAGTATTTAAGTAGCCTTAGTTACCAAAGTATGAAATGAGTATCTCTTTTATTAAACTTTACTTGGCTTTGCATTTCAAATCTTGAACTTGAAAAGGGAAAATAATACAAAGAAGAATAAGTATTTCTCTTTTCAGCAAATCTTACCACATATTTTCAGGTATACAAGCAACTATTTTAATTTTAGAGTAAAACCCAAAAATATAGCAGTTATAAGGTTTATTCATTCAAATATTTTTTAAACCAAGCACTTATGCTAGCTGCTGGAGGTAGTCCCAATTTCTAAAGTGTTGTACACAATTTTGAGTCACCTGTTAATTTTGCGAGTCAGTGATGATCAATAGAGGTCATTGATAAATTTCAGAGTTCGATTTACAGTTTAAAATATAAACAAATTCTAGGTCTGTGTGTAAATTTTAAGAACTGTTAACAACCAGATATGTCTATCCTTATTCATACATTTTCAAGTGTAGGAAAAAGTTTTAAGTCTTTTAGTGCATTGATAGCAAATTAAGGAATACTTTAGATTTCAAAATTAAGAGGAAATTTTGTTTCTTACAGCAAAGATCGGGTTGTTGTAACAGTTTGAGGTCTTCTCTTGATTTACTTAAAGGGTGAAATAATTTCAGAACCTTTTCAACAACTTAATTTTCCAAATGTGGTTTCTAGTGCCCTTTGGATGTTTTCATTATTGGTATAGTGTAAACTTTCCTCTCTTGTGTATTTTTTTTTTTTTTTTTTGTAATGTGGTTTAGATTCAGCAATCAGCACACACTCATCTGGATATCTCACTTTTTCCATTGGGTTTAACTGATGAAAAAAGTAATGGAACAATTGCCCTTGTGAATGATTCTGAGGATCCTGGAGCCAATGTATCTAACATACAGCTTCAGCAAAAAATTTCAAGTCTGGAGATTAAACTCAAAGTATCTGAAGAAGAAAAACAGAGAATTAAAAAGGTATATTTAAATTTGCCTAAAAAAGTTTGATTTGCAAATATTAGAAACTTGATATAATCTCAAACTCTGATTAAAAACTCATCAGAGGAAGAAGATACTTTTCTCCCTTGGCTGTAGGTTTAAAACAGTCATGAGCTAATCACTTGGAAAAGCCTTTGATGAGAAATGTCTTTTACATATGTACTTTTAAAGATATGAACATCTTTTACTAGGTTTTTTCTAACTATTGCTTTCTTTTTTTGGTTTATTTTTATTTACTTTGAAAGCAGATAATATTGTATTTCTTATTAAGGGGTGAAATTTTGTGATACCAACTTTTCCCTATGGGAAGTTAGGCATCACGGGATATTTGACAAGAGTACTTAGGTATACAGCCATTTTAGTAAATTCTTTACTTATGCATTTTTCCCTGTGAAAATATCTGTCAAAAGAGCTTACCATATTTATAGAAAGTGTATCTAGAAATAGATTATGTTGATGAAATTAGTTGATGTGCTCATATTAATTTGTTGGAATGAGTAAATGTTATGTCCATGTTTGATATTGTCCTAGAAATTAGAGTGAAGCATACAATTTATAATATTGTTAGATTTTAAGCCATACTTCCCATGGATTCTTTCTCTGACAAATGTTTTCTGATATGTTCATTGAAAAAACTAAATGTATTTTAAGCCATTAAATATTACAAAGCTTGCATTTGGATTTTTGTTTTAGGATGTGGAATCATTGATGGAAAAGCATAATGTCTTAGAAAAAGGCTTTCTAAAAGAAAAAGAGCAAGAGGCCATTTCTTTTCAAGATAGATACAAAGAACTTCAGGTAAGGAGATTGAACTTAAAATTTAAAATATAAGCCTTTTGATGAAGCATGTGCTATAATTTCCAAAAGTGCATAATGAGTATCTTATGAATGAAGAATCAGTACTTGCTTAAATATATAAAACTGACCAACATGGGTTAAATTAATGGGAAGACGCCCATTTTGAAAAATACTAGTTTGTGAGCAGCCCCGAGGATTAGTAGTTTGAGGTTCAAACAATTTGGTAAGAAATACTCTGTTTCTAATGGATACATTTTGGGAACTGTTTATTCTAAGTTTTGTTATAATGATTACATTTGAATTACATTTAGAATCCTGTAATCCAGAACTGAGATATTTAACTTTTTAAAATAAATTGTCTCCTTTTCTCCTTCCTAAATTTCCTTATTTATTTATTCTACAGTCTAACCTAACACAGTAAATGACAACTCCTTGCTGTTAATTGCTAAGACTAAAACTTGCACATTCCTTTTTGTACTTACTCAATGTCTGTTTCTTTAGCAGGATTTGTTGGCTGTACCTTCAGAATATCCAGGTTTCAACCGTTTATCATCATGGTCACCACTGTCAACATATTGTATATTATCATTATTTCTCCCTTGGATTACTAAAGTATATTCTTACTAGCCTTTTGCTTTTGTCACTGCCCACGCGCAGACCATTCCCCCCATTGCAGCCACTGTGATCTGATTGAAATTTAAAGCTGGTCATGTCATTCTTCTGTTCTGAAACCTTCAGTGGCTTCTTATCTTACCCACACTAAAAGCCAAGTCCTTAAACTGGTTTTCAAGGCTCTGTGTTCCCTTATGTCCCTTCTTCCTGTCTTTTCCTTGCCTCTTTTTCCTCAGTCATTTTTCTTTTTCCTAATAACCAGAGTACTCAGATTCCCTCAGATACCTGCATGGTTTTCTCTATAACCTTCAAGTCTCTGGTCAAGTATTACTTTATCAGATAAGCCTTTCCAGACAATGCTGACATCCTCTTCATCCACCTTATCATAGTCTTCTTTATTTTTCTTCCTAGCACCTTTTACATTTGACAAATCATATATTTATTTGTTTATTTGCCTGAATCACTGTAATAGTCTCCTAAGTGGTCTTCTAACTTCCACTCTTGTTCTTTTCCATCATGAGTTTTTAATTCAGCAGGTAAGAGTAGTGTTTCAAAAATGTAAATCAAATCAGATCCCAGACTCAATTCCTATTTTCTTTCCAATATACATTTTCAAGCTTCTCCAGTTTACCCTCGGGTATGTATTTACACCAAGCTTTACAATAAGGTATAGGTGAATGTGTGAGTATATGTGGGGAAGGATATGCTTTGCCTGTTGGAGTGGTATGATCCATGATTCACTCACGTATCCCTGCCTGGAATGTTGTTCCTCCTGTAGATCAGTTTTTTAAAAATACAAAACTTGGAAATAAGGAAAAATGCAGGCAGTGTGTCTTTTCAGCGCCTGTGATGACATTGTTTAATGTGCCCACCTCAGGTGTACTTAGAAGAATGTACTTTATTTGACTCACTGTTTACTCTTGAATAAAAGTCTCAGATGTAGTGAAGTTACATGTTAATTTATAGCATTTTTTCCCCTGAAGAGATGCAAATAATTCTGTTTGTTAGAAAAGATAACTTCAAAGAATATAATTAATTGCCCTGTAGGATATTAACAAGTTTTGTCTCTAACCTAGTGCTTTTAGTCTAACACTTCATGTTGTTAAATTTCCTATCTAAATCCTGTTCTTCAAACGCAGTTTGAACCAGTCCTAGCATCTTATTCATTCGGTCTTACAGGATATTAACCAGTTTTGTCTCTAACCCAGTGCTTTTAGTCTAACACTACATTGTTAAATTTCCTATATAAATCCTGTTCTTCAAATGCTTCTTGAACCAGTCCTAATGTCTCATTCGTTCAGTCTTAAATGATTAATTCATTAGTAAATGAACAAAATAAATCTTTAGTATATCTTCAATTTGTATTTACGTGAGTCAGATTAACTTTTTGAAAATTATACTTTTAACAGCTCTCGCTGAACTCTAGCTTCATTCTGATATTTGCTCAAATGCTACTCTTGTGGAGGCTTTTCTTAATCATGCTGTATAAAATAAGGCCCTATGTACTTGCTCAGCATTCCCTAGCCCTTTTTATTTTTTTCTTTCCCATACCACTTATTCCTACCTGTTGTTTTATTTTGATTTGTTTATTTTCTGCCTTTTCTCCATTACAGTGTAAGTTTCTTCAGATTTAGAACTTTTTCTTGCCAGTAGTACCTGGCATATAGTGCATGTTCAATGAGTACTGTTGGATGAATCAGTAGATGAACTAATATCATGCACTCTGCTCCCCAAGGACTAACTACATTGTGTATAGCCACACTTACTGACCTCATCCTTGGACTTACGGTGCTTATTAAAAGGCATAGTACTGAATAATGAGGTAACTGTGTTTTTTTGTCTCCATTGAATGACTTATTCTGGACCCTTTAGTGAGACATCTTTGAGAATTCAGTTTTTCCATCTATAAATGGGAACAGTAACATATCAGAGAGACTATATAAAACCTAACATATATCACTTTGGGTTGTTTTTACGTTAATGACTAATATAAATGCCATCTGGCATTATCATTGTTGTCTCACTGCATTTACTATTAATAGTCATAATCTAGGAGTGATGACTTGAGTCTTCAAAGCTAGTTCGTTTTATAGGAATCTATACTTTCAAAGAAAACTTTTTTCCAATGACTTCATTTTAGGACCAATAGGCTTCTCTCTCCTTTTTATAGCATGGGAATAAAAGAGTAACTTATGGAGTGTTAAACACCTTGGCTAAATAAATTATAGAAAAATGTACCAGGAGGTCTCATAGCCAAATCGAAGTTAAAGTAGGCATACTGTTCAGTTTATATGTCACCGTACCATCCATCTCTGAGGAAAGGATTTCTATCCTCAGTTCCTTCCATTAATTTCATGTGCCAATTCTTTGTTTTTTATTTGGTTATCGTATTTTTCAGTTCTAAAATTTCCATTTGGCTCTCCTTCATGTCTTCCATTCTGTGCTGAAACTTTCTATTCTGTTTGTTTCAACCATGTTCATAATTCCCTGCTGAAGCATTTTTATTATGGTTGCTTTAAAATCCTTGTTAGGAAAGTATCATCTCAGTGTTACCGTTGATAGTATTTTCTTGCCCAAGTTGAGATTTTCCTGATTCTTACTATCATGAGTGTTTTTAAATTATATCCTGCATATTGTGGGTATTTTGCGTGACACCTTGGATCTTATTTAAATCTTTTATTGTAGCAGGCCTCATCTGATACTGTATAGTTTGGGAAAAGATTAACTATTTTGTTAATGTGAGGTGCAAGTAAAATGACAAGTTCTCCACTCAGCCCCCTTTGATTCCCTGGATAGGAAGGATACCGCCTTACTCCTGGGATAAGGTGGGATTTCAGGGCTCCCACAGGCCTTAGCAGATGCGTCCCTGGCTGGGAGGGGGAGAGGCACCTTTTTACTGTTCCATGGGTGCCTTACCATGAGATTAGGGGCGACCTTGTTACCTCTGGATAGTTATAAAAGTTCTGGCTTCCCACTCAGCTTCCTCTGACACAGGAATGGAGGGTGAGAGAGTTTTTTTCCTTTTGGATGGGGGTAGAAGTCCTAAAACTGTCTTCACAACCACTTGGTTTTCTCTGATACCACATCAAGGTCATCTATGGGCACTTCATTGTTGCTGTGCAAGAGTGGAAATCTAGGCTCGGTACTTGGCCTTTTGTGACAGAGGTGGTTTAAATATAAAGGTGAAACTTGGAAATAAGGAAAAAGGTGAGCAGTGTATCTTTTCAGTGTCCTATGGGGACATTATTCAATAGGCCTACACTATGACTATTTAGAAGAAGGTATTTTGTTTGAGTCATTGGTTACTATTGATTAAAAGTTTCAAAGTTAGGGCCATTTTTTTTTTTCGTGGTATTTGGTTGGTGTGGGGTGTTTATTGTCTAAAAGCTTTCTGTCTTGTTAAATTGTGCCTTTCATGGCCCTTTTGCTACAGAGGATTGGCTTTTATTGGGGCTTTTGTGCCTATTGGTGTTTCCTGGTTGCTGGCTGTTCCACTCCCTAGTTTGGGATATGTGAGGCTAAAAGAAAACTCACAGAACTCACTGCTTTGTCATTCCTTGGATTCCTAGGTCCCTAGTCGGTCTGCCTTCCCTCTGCGTTCCAGAATCCTCTTATATTTGTTTTAATAAAATGTCCAAACTTTTTAGCTGTATTTATTGACAGAAATAGGGAAAAGTATGTCTTTTTAACTTTAATCTGAAAGTGAGATAGAAAGCAACCTTTTAAATTTTAGGTATTCTTTGTTGTAGCTACATCAGGAAATTGATATCAAAACATTATTTTGAAACAGGTAACTTTGAGTCAGTTTTTTTAGGGGGGCGGGGGAAACTAATGAGCTCCCATGGAGTCATTCTAGATAGAGGAAGGATGGATAAAAATATATGGATAATTCAAAATGGGAGATAATACATAAATCTTTTTATCTGCTTTATATTTACTAAGTTTGTGCATATATATGAGTATGTGTTAGATATTCTGAAAGAGTATTTTCAACAGAAACATTTACATTGTGCTGTAAATACCTGATTCAGGAAGAATTTAGAAATCTTAGGCTTCCCTATTTGACCTTTCTGCAATCCAGTTCTTTCTGAGGGTTGTGGGCTTTTTTTTTCAAACTAACACAAAGTCGTTTCTACCTAATAATTTCTTAGGAATAGGAGATGTGATTAAATTTGTGAGTGTCAAAGGAGGCTACTGTATGTTAAATATTTATAGGATGAAATATTAGCAAAGTGAGTTTTTAAATAGTGATATGGTTTGGCTGTGTCCCCACCCAAATCTTATCTTGAAATGTAGCTTTCATAATTCCCACATGTTGTGGGAAGGACCTAATGGGAGATAATTGAATCACGGGAGTGTGTCTTTCTTGTGCAATTCTCATGATAGTAAATGTCTCATGAGATCTGATGGCTTTATAAAGGGAAATTTCCCTGCACAAGTTCTCTTCTTTTGTCTGCTGCCATGTGAGATGTGCCTTTTACCTTCCGTCATGATTGTCAGGCCTCCTCAGCCAAGTGGAACTGTTGAGTCCATTAAACCTCTTTCTTTTATAAGTTGTCTAGTCTCGGGTATGTCTTTATCAGCAGTGTGAAAATGGACTAATACAAACAATGAATATATATATTAAATTTCTTGTTTGGATTTATGGTCTGCCAGTCATCCTCTAGATAATTGAGTCTTATTTATGACATATATTCTGTAGAATATGGCAATTTTTAAATATCAAGGTATCTAACATACAGGTCTTTTAAATGTTTGTGGAGCTTAATTAAATGAAAAGAGTTATTTGTGATGACAGGAACAATATACTGGTGCCTGCATCTCTGTGGTATCCTAAATAAAGCACAACATTTAGGAGTCCAGTAAGATAATGCTAGATTAAATTAGCTGAGAAGTCTTTCTCCTTAAGAAATGTTAGTATGTGTATGTATTTATAAAAATAGTATGTTTAGTGGAAAATGTGGACAATATAGAAAAAGGAAAATAAAATTTATAGCTATTTCTCACCATGAAAATTCTCAATATTTTCACCTGATTTCAGAATACTGGGCTCTGAATTTTCAATTTTGAAAAATATACCCCTCTACTTAGGCTAGGGTTTGGATGTATCTTTGTCAGAATTTTATTCTGACAAGAGAGAGTAATTAATAAATGGAATGTTTGTAAAACCTTTAAACAAACTTTTTAAAGACAACATTAATGATTACAGAGAATTCTAACAGTGTTATTTTATGTGATATGGTCTGATTACCAGGATAGGTGGGGAGGCGTGAATGTGCCATAACAAAAGGAAATAAATACTGTGAACTCTATAGTACAATGGGGGTGTGTGCTATGTCCCCTTTTCCTGTTCTGTCCAGGGTGTGTAGCCTAACCAGAGGAAGAAAAGTGAGTCATGCTGCATTTATCAGAAATAACTATTTAAAGGACTTTCACAAAACTTGAATAGAGAACTCCTCATTTTAGTACAGCATGGATTCCAATCCCTTTTGTGTCCTTTCTTTGACTTCTGTAACAAGTGGGTCAACACCTGTGACAAGCACTTAGGAAACTTGGCAGCTCATCAGATAGCACATGTCCTCATGCTGCCACATTTCTAAAAATTCAGTAACCAGACACAGCTGGTTATAAAATTATTATCTTTGATAGTCGTCAGTATTGGTATCTATGGCTAACTTTGGGAATTCTTTTGGTAAGCTTTTTAAAGACTGGACCTATTCTTTCACATTCCATTTTCTATTGCAGTGCCTCCTGGCTATAGCAGCTTGATTATTTGGCTTGAGAATTTAATTAAAAAGAAAAAAAGTACTGTTTTATGAAAATAAAGTGTTTCAGAGGACCTTACATTTACCTAATAAATGGATTTATACAGCCCTAGACTACTACTTACATTCTGTTGCTAATTTCACAGATTGTATTACTTAAGTACCAGTAGATATTAATCTCAATTTTTTCATGTACTCTTTAAAAATAAGTACTAATCAGGTATTGGACATTGAGCACTTGGCAAGAGGCTACTATAATAATTGTGCTTTATAAATTTGGTTAAGGGGTAGATTAGATCAGTTGCTTGACTGCCTAGAATAGTTAGCTTGATGATCTGGTATGTAGAGAATTTAGCAGTTATGCCTAGGTAACCCAAAATATAGTGTGTGGTCTTATGTAGGACTGGAAAATGCTGAAGGAAATGTTAGTATACATTAAACATCACTTGAAGACATTCTGTTTATTCACATATTTTTTGGCATGACTAAACACTGTGAAGATGTATTTTTGTCAGAATTTTAGTCTGACAAGAGAAAGAGTAATTAATAAATGGAATGTTTGTAAAAAATGAAAGAAGAATAAGGATTTTATGTTTTAGTTGGTTTTACATGCATTTCTTTTAGTAGTATATTTTATATTAGATTTGATGTTGGGAAATGTATGTATTTCTGTTGTTAGGAATCCTATCCTCTTCACAGGCCTTATAAAAGGAGAGTCACTGTGAGAGATGAATCATTGTGAGATATGGTCAAGTATTTTCTTTCTTATTTCAAAGCTAATTGAATGATTGAATTATTCAATCCATAGGTTAAACATGAAAATTTGGAAGACCTCTTTGTCAAGCTGTATTAGAATAATAAACATTGCCATAATAAGCATTTACATTCGTTAAAACATGTCTGTGTAGTCTAGAAAAGTTTATCCAAAACAAACAGGTAGAATTATTTACATAAAAAGAACATGTTAAGGATATTTTACTTAATGTGTCAGTTATATATTCTTTTTTTTTTTTGAGAAGGAGTTTCGCTCTTGTTGCCTAGGTTGGAGTCAGTGGCAAGATCTTGGCTCACTGCAACCTCCACCTCCTGGGTTCAAGTGATCCTTGTGCTTCAGCCTCCCAAGTAGCTGGAATTACAGGCATGCACTACCACACTCTGCTAATTTTTGTATCTTTGGTAGAAACGGGGTCTCGCCGTGTTCACCAGGTTGTTTCGAACTCCTGACCTCAGGTGATCTGCCCACCTTGGCCTTCCAAAATACTGGGATTACAGGTTTGAGCCACCACATCTGGCCTTGCATATTCTTAAAAATAAGACTTTCAGGTCCAAGTAGTAAACTTGAAAATTTTGCTTTATACAGTAGTTTTCATGAATTTCTGCATTTCATTTGTTTTGCTTCACTCATTTGACTTCCTTAAATTTTAGAACAATAATCTTCAATCCAGGCTCACATTATAATTTCCAGGAAAGTTTCAAAAAATACTAAGTTACTGGCTCACGCCAGTTAATGTATTCAAGTGATTCAAACATCAAAAACTGCATATAGTAAATAAGGGCATATAGTGAAAAGTCTACACCTCATCCTCTGCTATATCCACCTAGTTCTTTTTTCCCCCTCAACAGATAATTCCTGTTTTTTTTTTGTATCCTTGTAGAGTATTTTATAATGCAAACCAAAGCCGATCAGAAATATACATATCTCTCCTTCCTTCTGTCTTACTTAGATAATAGTGTACTAAATATTTATTTAGTTAAGATTATTTCTTGGAGGCCTTTTCACAGTGACTCATATAGAAATTCTTTATTCTATGAACATCTGAAATACTTGATTTTCTTGTATCATAAAACATTGCTGTCAAAGTCTAATACCAATCTAATTCTTTTTCCAGTTTCTTGTTATATCCTGGTTTTGGTTATTTTTGGTTGATTCCTCTAGGTTTACAATATGTCTTTCTAATATATGTAGTTTCAATTTCTTACTTTACAGTTTTAAGAAGTTATTACGTTATAAATTTAATGTTTGTTTTATTCTCTGACTGTCTTCCTTATGGTGTGCCTGTTATTTGTATGTTGGATAGTCTTTGCCTTCTACATTTGTCTAAAACTTGACTCCTTTTTATTGCTTCGTTTTTTTTTATCTAAAATTTGCTCCCCCTTTTGTTCTTTAGTTTACATAATCATTTCTGAAGTGATTTATTCTGTCATAATTCTTTTCTAAAATCTCTCATCATTTCTGAGTTGTTCTAACTTTGCTTTATGTTGTTTAATCTATTTTATCATTTTCTGAGTATCTTTTAGCTCACTTTGTGTTGAGTTTTTAATTTTTCTTTTTATTTTATTTATTTATTTATTTTTACTTTCAGCTAACTCACACCAATTTTTTTTTTTTTTTTGGTTATGCTTTTATTTTCTGTAGGGCTGTCATTCTGTTCCTTCTTTTTTCATATAATAGCATTGTATGGGATTCAACTAATGCTCTTCTGTTGTTTTTACATGAAATTAGTTCTCTTAAACTTCTTAAATGAGTCATTTAAGATAGTGTTTTCTCTCATTTTAAAATCCTATGTTTTTGTCTGATTAAAAAATATGGTAACAACATTTTATAATTTTCTGACTTCATTTACTTCTTCCACTTTTATCTTGATCCTCTTTTTCTTCTCTCTCTATTGTCTCCGGTTTGGTCAATTTGGATTTTCCCAGCCATGTATCCTCAGTGTGGGGCTTTATCTTGAAAGTATTTAGAGTTTTTTTCGCCCATTGACTCCTTATTGAAGACCACTTGTACTTACCTGAAATTGTGTAGACTTCTCTCAGTTTCAGCTACTGTTCTTATCTTGGCATGCTGACCTCTCCAGTGAGTTTCTGTCAGCCATTTCAGAGTTTTCATGTCTGCCTGATGTCCTATTACTTTTATCTTTTTTCCTGCACAGATTCGGATGCCATACACGTCTTAGGACTATTGATGGTTTGTCTCACCTGTTCATATTTTGGCATTCATAAGGGATATTGTGAGATATAGATTTGTGATAGAAATATCTCAGTTTGTGCTTCTATTTTTTTAAAAAATGCGTTCTCTGAGGGATTTTTGAGACATCTAAAAACCATACCTTTGTTAATACCGTATTCTTAGATTCTTTTTGCTGCTGATTGCTATTAAAGGGAATTATGTGTGGTGAGAAGGATTAAACACATGCTTTCCCTGAGAATGCTTTTTTTTTACGGAATTAGTAGTAGATTACTGGGACTTGGCGTTCTCAATCTCATAGCAATAAAAAAACTTAAATAAAACTTGAAACATATTTTATTTATTTTTGTGTACTATTATTAAGCACTTATGGGTGTCTGTGTCTGTAAGAATTGTTGAAATGAAAAAAATGTTTGGAGAATAATGATTTTTTTCCAAGTAGTTTTTTATTGTTTATTTTCACCTTGAGTTTTATAGAAAATTGATCATACATTTGCCTAAGAGCCACTAAATTTGACAAGCTTCATGGTTTTTTTTTTGTTTGTTTTTTAAGAGAAGATGATGAACTAGTTTTATGTCCGTGTGTAGGGTGAGTGCGGTGATTACAAGCATATCTGTAGAGTTACTACTTATTTGATTCTGTGCACTGAAACATATAACTTGTATTTGTACCTTTTTTTTATCAGTATTTGCAGATACTGATTACCAACACCATGATTGATGTTCCTAATAAGCACCTTAAGTAATTTCTTTCCTTACCAAAGTATTGATTTATAGAATAAACGTTTCACTTTTATACTGTTTGTCCTCATTCACTGTCTTTATTCTCTGATTAGCAGTTAGCAACTTAAATAAAATAAGGGCCATTTCACAAAAATAAAAATTTATTTTTAAAAATGAAAATAGCTTTAACTTTTTAATTAAAAAAACTAGCTTATTTGATACCATTTAAACAATGAGAAGAGTATACAAATTTTATTAATTTTATCACCTAAATATGCAGTTTTTAATAGAAACAAAAACAATTTCTTTATTACTTTCCTAACCATGGGGGGAAAATATACAACTTAATAATTTGAATATTAGTGCAGTCATTCACACCTGTAGTTCCAACACTTTGGGAGGCTTGGCAGGAGGATTGCTTGAACGCAGGTAATGGAGACCAGCCTGGGCAACTTAGTGAGACCCTGTTTCTCAAAAAAACAAAACAAAACAAAATTAGCTGCTGGGCATGGTGTGTGCACCTGTTGTCCTAGCTATTTGGGAGGCTGAGACAAAAGGATTGCTTGAGCCCAGGAGTTGAGATTGCAGTGAGCTATGTATGATTGTACCACTGCACTCTAACCTCGGTGACAGAGCCAAACTCTGTCTCCGAAAAAATTTCTTTTTCAGTTATTTGTTACTGAATAACAGTAGCAATGAGAAAATTAATGACATTTTAGTCTCAAAAAATGCCAAGAATTAGAGGCAGTTATGAGAATTAATAGAGGTACAGTTTTTTGAAATTCTGTGCTGGCTTTTATTTTAAGGGGCTTATGTCATTTTCTTATCCCTGTTCTAATAATGAGAAAATCAAATTGTCACTTTATTTATTGGAACTGAATGAAACAGTTTTGAAGTCATTGGGAGAATATAATTTTCAAAATCCCACAAACTAATTGATGCCAGTGAGAATGTTTTTCTTCCTCCTTGCTACATTAGTCATCATCCACAGTAGTAGACATTTAAAGTAGATGCTAGTACTTCCTCAAGTCCAAGATGACATAGATGTTTAAGGAATGCTGTCAATTTACTGATAGGTTTTGAGGGGACGGAAAAGACTAAATTAGATTTTAAGACCACCTAATTCAGAAATCTTAAGGTGTAATGGAATATGCATCTTAGACTTGACTCGGTAAGTAAAATGAATTTTTCTGTTCCAAATGTTTTTTTAAGATATTTAGAATTTGTAAACAGTTAGTTTGGTAATTTAAAATGTTTTCAAAAGAAAAATCAAGTAAACTGTTTTGGTGAATTTAAGCAAATAAACTTCAAATATTTTAGCACATAGAAAATAAAAAAATTATGCTTATAAATGTAAAAATAGTTCCATGATTTAAGCAAATTAGCAAACCATTAAACAGATTTGCAGCAGGAAAAAAGTATTAATGCCAAAAAATGGATTAGAAGTTTCCACCTTAAATTTAGTTGCTTACATTCTCAAGATTCTGCATAAAGTCTCTTAAGCAAACATCTATTCTGTCAGCAATAATTCCGCCTTGGATAAACCTCGTTGGCTATGATACTGCCATTGTGCAAAGTTAAACATTTATTCTAAATACAGTTGTCCCTCGGTATCTGTGAGGGCTTGGCTCCAGGACCTCCCTTAGATACCAAAATCCATAAATGCTCAAGTTCATGATATAAAATGGCATAGTATTTGCATATAACCTGTGCACATCCTCCTGTACACTTTAAATCATCTCTAGGTTAGTTATAATACCTAATACAATGTGAATGCTCTGTAAATTGTTGTTATATTGTATTATAATAATACAATATAATAATAACAAGAGAAGAAGTCTATATATGTTCAGCACAGTTGCAATTTATTTCTTCTGAATACTTTTTTCCCCCCAGTTGGTTAAATCCCTGGATTCTGTACCTACAGATGCAGAGGGCTGACTATCTTCACCTGGCCTTACAATTTTTACTCATTTATTATTGTGAGAATTCAAGGCTGGATGCTGAATCTTCATATTTCCTTGCAAAGTTAGACAGTATATGACCTCTTTTGATCTATGCTAATACCAAGGTTTATATGAATACATTTCAGAAATGCTGTACTATTATGATACTTTTTCTATAACATTATTTCATCTCTTTTCTTATAAATTTAAGAACTCTTTAACATGGTCTTTTCAGGAACATATAATTTGTTAGAATATGGTTTTAACATTTATTTACGGTTACTCCATATGCTATTAGGTTGTTTATAAGTACATTTATCACTTTAGAGGGATATATTTTATCTCCTTTACTTGATAGTAAATCACCCAAGGAACATTCCCAGAGTGCACACAGACTTTTTTTTTTGTACTCAGTAAATGTTTTTGAGAAGTGCTTAGTGAGTTTTTTTTTTTTTTTTTGTGCTTAATGGCAATGCCACAAAATAGGAAAACATGGACTTACAATGTGGCTAAGCCTCATCCTCATGCAGTGGTGAAGCAAACCCGTTATTTTTGAATATTCTAGTTTACAATCTCAAGGGATGTATTTACTGTATTTCCCTACTTATCTGAGGGCAGACTTTGACCTCAGCCATTCTAGAACAAAGCCACAGACCTCAGCAGTAAATGAAGACTGGTTTGAAGCAAATTCTTACAAAATCAATAAACTTTGTTTGGCAGGTAAGTATCTCAACCAGACAGTTACATATAAAATAAAGGAGAAAAGATACATTTGATCACAGTGGCCAGAAAAGCATGTTGAGGAGAAGACATGTTCAGAGTTTGGAAATTTGAGAAAATTTTGGGAAGGGTTAGGTGGCTCCCAGGGCCTTTGTTTTCTTTATATTCATTTGCTGAATTTTGAACTTTGGACTTTTCTCAGGTATAAGTGATTTAAGCGATATTGCTATATGTTGGTAAGAGTTGAAGAGCTGTACTCTCCTTTTGTCTTTGAATGTTTACTTTTGAGAAGGCCGTGTGTGTTTACATGTTCTGTTTGAGGGAAGAAGGGCATTGTGGTTTTGAAAGGAATAGGTAAGAAATCTACTATGTAAAGCTGTTTAACAATGCAGAGAATGGTGTCCTGAATGGAAGAATGCTTACGTATAGTAAATGCTATTTGAGCATTTTTTTGCTTGGTTTAGTTTGTTCATTGCTACTTCATCTTTATTATTTAGCTTTCTATTTCAAAGCCACTTGCTGAGACAGGCTTTTTCTGACCCTTCTGGATAAAGTAGTTCTTCTTTCCCGTATCCCACTCCTCTTTTATTTTCCTCAAAACTTACCCGAATCATACTTGTTTGTATAGTTGTTGTTTGGCTGTTTCTCTTTCCTCCCAGAATGTAAGTTCCTAGTGGGATAAATTGTCTTATTTAACCATGATATTATCAACTCCTAGGACAGTGCCTTGCGCAAAAAAAAAATGTTGGTTGGTTGACTGAAATGTGTGGTTTGTAGACTACCATAGATTGAATGGTTTCCCCCTAAAATTCATGCATTGATGCTCTCATCCCCATTCTGATGGTATCTGGAGATGGGGCCTTTGGGAATAAATTAGGTTTAGATGAAGTCATTAGGATGGGGTCCTCATAATGGAATTAGTACACTTATAATAATAATAATAGACATCAGAAAACTTGTTCTCTATGTCTCTGCCATGTGGGGACACAGTGAGAAGGTAGCTGTTTTACAAGACAGGAAAAAAGCCCTCACCAGAAAATGATCATGCTGGCACCTTGATCTTGGATTTCTAGCCTCCCAAATTGTGAAAAAATAATTTTTTATCATTTAAGCTACCTAGTCTATGTTATTTTGTTATATTAACCTGAACAGTCTAAGACATGGAGTATAGCTGTTTTATATTTAAAGGTATAGTGTATTATATCATTATGTATATCATATATCACTATACATATATCACTATACGTATAGTGTATATATGTGTAGTGTATAGTGATACGTATATAACTATAGTGATATACATGTAGTGATGTAATACATCATAGTGATGTAATACACTGTAGCTTTAATTTATAAATATATGGAGGAAGTTTTTGGGATACAAGCATTAGAAATGTTTATTTTCTTTAAAGCTAAGAAATGACTTCTCTCCTATTAAATAATATATTCTAGGAAAATACTGAATTTACTTTTAGCTATAGATACAGTATGGAAAGCATTCTAATTATGAAAAATAGATGTAATTATGTTACCTACTCCATCTGCATCTAAAATTACAGGATAGTTGCTAGGGGGTCTCACAAGTTAAAGCAGCATGTGAAATCACAGAGCAGCATGAAATCTGCAGAATCTGAAGAAAAGCACCCTTCATGGCAAACATTAACCTGCTCTCTACTGCCTAGGAATTTGTGGATGTGGCAACAGCTCCAGTCCTTCTTCTGCTTTGAGATGTTACCAATGACCTCTCACATTTAAAAAATCCTTGGCCTTTTCTTTTGCTTTTAATTCCCTGAAACCTTTCTTCTCTATCATTTTGGACTTTTTCCCCACTTGGTTTTTGAAGTTTCTCCCATTTTTTTGTAGTTTCTTATTCTCAAGTCATAAGTTTCCATTTCTTTTTGGTATGTGTATATTTTCTGTGTGTCTGTTATACCTTCTGTGCTTATTTTTTCTCTGTCATACAAATTTTTTGAGGTTTTTCTTAAAACACACAATTTTTTTGGTAATATAGTCTAGTAAAAATTTCAAATACAGAAATCCATAACTTAGAAGCTAAGATGCCTATAATTTTATACTTTATGGATAACTTTTAGACAGATACTATTAACTTGTCTTCCAGAATATTGTACATATTTATACTTTCACCAAGAAATACATGCGAATGCCTATTTTACTATATCCTTGCCTACTGGGTATTGCCAGACTTTTAATATGCCAATTAGAGAAGTAAAATATATCTTTTTATATTTCAGTTTTTATGTCCTTATTAGTATGTTAGATTTTTTTCACATGGCTGTTGATCATTTTCCCCTACATTTCCTATATCTTTTTATTTTTAATTAAAAAAATTCTGTTTATCTTAAGTGATTTGTAAGAAACTTTATATATTAGGATTATTTACATTTTTGTCATATATTCTGGAATGTATGATAATTTTTTTTGTTTTTTATGTTGATAGCTTTTTCTACAGTTAATTAAAAAAATTAACTCTAGTAAATTTTTGTTTTTTTATGTTGATAGCTTTTTGATAGTAAATTTTTTAGTATATAATGGTATATACTATTACTATATATTTTAGTATATAATAGTGTAAGGGTAGTCTCTTATATATGAGTTTTGGGTTAGAAAATACTTGTCTATGTTTAATTCCAGTCATTTTGTAGTTTCATTTTACATTTAACTTTTGATCTATCTGGACTTTTTATTGATAGAGTGAAATAGAGTCTAATTACTCCTTTCCCCACATAGTTAGCTTGTTACTGTGACAATATTTGTAAAACAGTCCCTCTTTTCCCTTATTTGGAATGCGCCTTTGCCATATACTAAATTTCTGTATCTACTTAGATATATTCTGGATTTGATTTCCATTTCTGTTGATATGTGTCTGTGTATTCCTGTGGTAGTACCACCTACATTACTGTTTTATTGTACATTTAGAGATTTGATAGGGCTATGCTTTCTTTTCTTAACTATTCTTGCCTGTTACTCTTAACAGTTGAATTTAATAATCATTTAATCAAGGCTTTAAACCCTGTTGCGATTTTGATGGAAATTTTGTTAAATTCTTAGATGTATAGATGCAAAATGGACACTATTCTCTATTTTTAATCCTTCTATTTAATTATAAGATGTGTTTCTTGTGGCAGGGCATGGTGGCTTACACCCATAGTTGCAACACTTTGGGAGTTGGAGGTTGCTGTGATTTGACTGCACCACTGCACTGCAGGCTGGGTGACAGAATGAGACCCCATCTCTTAAGAAAAAAAAATGTTCCTCCATTTATTTCAGACCCTTTAAATATCTTTAAATTGAGTTTTATGACTTTATTCTTAGAGCTATTGACATTTGTTAACTTGTTCCTAAAAATTTTAAGGATTTTTATTTGCTTTACATGTAGTGATATACTCCTTATTTAGATATCAGATTTCTTGTAATCTTTTCAGTCTGGAGGGCTAAAAGTCTTTTGAGCGCCTAAAATTGCTCTCAGTTTTGTGCCTGAATTCACTGTAACAAACTAGGATACTTGTACTTTCCCAGAAACTATGTCAGGCAATGAAAACACAAACATGTACATTCATTGAGTTAATAATGAATGAGTGAATGAATGTAAGCAGTTACCATACAGTCTTATAAGGTTTCTAATGGAGATAGTTTCCAAATAAGGAAGATCACAAAGGAGGGGGAAGTCATTAGAGTTTAGACTCAGAATGTAAGTAGGTCTTTGCCAAATTGTCAGGTGGGGAAGGTAGCTTCTTATAGAGGGAGTGGCATATGCAAAGCTCTGCAGTTGTGAAATAACATGACCTGTGTGAAAACCTGCTAGTACTAGAGTTTCAGTAGTGAGGGATATTGGTATGTCAGCACAGGATGTGAGGGGAAGGCATTTTTGTAGCTGAATCTGAAAAGGTTGTTAGAAGCTGTCAAAATGTTTTTAGCAGTTGAGTAACACTAAATATACTTACATTTTGGCAAGATATTTCTTGCAGTTGATATGGATGAGTTGGAGGGAGATGAGATGGAGTTAGAGAGACCTTTTTAGAGTCTGCTGCATTAGTCCAAGAGAAATATGAAAGAGAGCTTAATAAAGTGGAGAAATACAAATAAAGATGGAGAAGAGGGAGAGATGTTTGAAGGATATTTAGACAGAAAATTTAGAAAATTCGTAACTTGGGGGTGAGAAAGAGGAAAGAATCTATAATGGCTTGGCTTTGAGATTTGTGAAATTCTTCAGACCCTAATTTGTAAACTTTCCTTGTGAAACTTAAAAAAAAAAAGTATAGGTCACAAAAATAGTGATTGTTTCTTGCACTCTATAGCGATTTAATAACAGCAAAGTGGGGTAGGGGACTGTCAAGAAATGGACAAATAACCTTCACGTGCATTAAATCTTCTCTTCCTCAGTCTCTCTCAAATCGTTAACAGTCTTTCCCTCAGCAATGCCATTGCCCTATTCTCGGGAGCAATCACCTTTCACTCAGATTACTGTAATTTTACTTTTCTCGCATCCAGTATCCATGCTGAAGCCAGAATAATTCTTCAAATCTGATCGTTTTATTCTCTGGTTTAAAACTCTTCAGTGGTTTTTCTCTTTTCCTTAGGATTAACGCCAACCTTTGAAAATACCTTACAAGGTTTCATTTTCCTTACTTGTAAAGTAGTAGTAGTAGTAATAATAATAATAATAATAATAATAATAATAATAATAATACTTCCTTTTTGAGTAATTATGAAGATTAAGTTAGTTCATGTTCTGAAGTGTTTAAGAACAATGCCTGGCACACAACACTGTTATAAATGTTTGCTCATGTTATTTTTATTTTTTAGTATCTTACTTTCCATCCCATCTAGACTGTAAGAACCATAAAGGTTGAAATGATGTCTTTCTTTTGATATTATGTTCTCAGTATTTAGCACAGAAAATATTGAATATTAAGTGTGTAACACATAGTTTTATGAATGAATGTCATCTGGAAGCATAATAAGTATTCAAAAACTCCAAAGCAGAGACAGAATGTACTATTTGTCATAATGTAATAGGAGAATGAATTTTCATAGTATTCTGTGTTGCTAAGAAAAACAATTGCATCCAGTTGCTTTCGTTATAAGACAGCAGCTCTGAAATGTTCTTATTGTTTGAAGAAAGATATTAAATAAATTGGGAATAACATAAAAGTAATTGAATATATACAAATAGAAAAGAAAAGCAATGACAGTGTTTGGTTATTAACTAAAATTAATAGATATCCTAAGTGATTTTTTTTTTTTTATGTAAGAAAAAGTTGCCCTACTTGGAGGTCTGAATGTACTTTTTCTCCTGAAATGGTTAAGAAACAGGTTTATTCATGTATTTATTCATCCAACAAAAATTTAAAAGATGCCTTCTATGTTCCAAGTTCTGTTTTGGGTGATTGTGATACATCAGTGGAAAAACAACAAAAATCACTGTTTATGGAGTTTACATTTTAGTGGATAAGAAAGACAGTGTTTAATAAACATAAAAATAAGTTAATTATAAAGTAAAAAGTGAGTAAGTGATGAAAACTATAACAAGGCAAAGGATACATTGTCAGTACTGGAGTAGAGGAGGGGTGAATTATAATTTTTAATGAAGTGATCAGGATTTCATTTAAAAGATGTCTTTAAAGCAAAGAGTTAAAGATGGCAAGGAGAGGAGATTTTAGACATAAGAAACAGCCAATGAAAATGCACTGGATTAGTAATCTATTAAACCAGTGTTGCAGAAGCAGAATAAATAAGGGGGAAGTATAATGGGAGGTGAAGTTATTTGATGATAGAGGTAGGGCAAGGGAGTGGGGAGGACGTAATGATTTTGACTTCTATTTAGGAAATATTATTTTATTTCAGTTGTATTTAATTTTACATTTTAAAAAATGTATAGACCTAATCAAATTGTGTTTAAACAATATGTCACAGTAAGAGGAACCATAGGAAATAAAGCATTTTACATTCTGCAAGATATTTGATAGCAAGCATATTCTTTGGGGAAAAAACCTGATCAGCAAAAGTAGCACTCTTTATTCCTTTATCGTTGATGCATATATGCCTGGCCATATGCTTTGCTTCCAAAAAATTTTTTTTGTCTAAGAGATATTTGTGGCAATCTGTATTTTTCCCTCCAGTGGAGCCCTCATTTGTTCTCTGTGCCATTATATACATGCTGCTGAGATTCTGCTTAGAAGTAAGACACACGTCCACATTTGTTCCACTACAATTGGGAGACATTGCTGTGGCTCAAACTAGGGTTAGTTTTTGAGCAAGACTACATGTTTTGGACCATTTGGGATATTTTTTATTATACATCTTTCGTGGACTTACAGCAGATTTAATGTTTGAGTGATTTTTAAAGCTGTTTTCTGAGACAACTTTAAATCTCCATTCTATTTATAGAAAATTCCACAGCTAATTTTTTAAAAAGAAACAAGTGATGATAAATGAAACTGGCTTTATTATAAACAAAGTTCAAAGTGTTACTGACAAAGCAGGTTCCCCCAAAATGGGTTTCTCTTTGGGGTGCCATAAAGCCAGTACACAAAACTGAAGGTGAACAACAAACAGTGAAGGTTTTATTTGATACAGTAGAATTGAGAAGCAGGAAGTTGGCTCACAAATCAACTTCTCAGCTCATTAGAGCCAGAAAGTCACAGGTATAGGACATCTTTAATGAAGAGGTTGGGCATTAAAAGTAAGGAGAAGAATATTCATGTCTGTTCTGCAAATGGGCAGAGAACTTCTCGAAACCAGAGCGCTACCTTTTTGTCCTTTTAGGTTTTCTTCTAGTACTTGTCATAGTGATAAAGGAGTTAAAAAGAAATTATTTAGGCAGATAGGGAGGGTATAGAAGTCCTCAGTAAGGTTTTCCTTTTAATGAAAAGCAGCCCCCAAATCATTTTCTTTTCTAACAAAGAGCAGCCTGTAAAATTGAGCTGCAGACATAGACAAGCAAGCTGGAAGCTTGCACAGGTGAATGCCGGCAGCTGTGCCAATAGGAGAAGGCTACCTGGGGACTATGCATGTTCAACGTGGTGGCTTCATCTTCCCTTTCCCTTTCCAACCGTGTGTGTACAGTAAGGAACAGACAACATGGTGCTGGCCAAGTAGAAAATCCATTTGTATAATAAAAAGATTAGGGTGGGGTGGCCATCTTCCTTGTGCTATATAAATGTCACGAACCTGGTCCAACCAATCTTTGGGTCCTATGTAAATCAGACCCTGCCTCCTCCATCTAATCTATAAAAGCCCATGTACTTCAGCATGGGCCAGAAATCTCAAAGGAGAGAGAGAGAGCTATTCTCCTTTCTCTTTCTTTTGCCTGTTAAACCTCTGCTTCTAAACCCACTTCTTGTGTGTCCACATGCTTGATTCCCTTGGTGTGAAACTACGAACCTTGGGTATTTACTCCATACAACGACGCCACTTCAATAGTGATTGTCAACTCTCCTGGCACTGGTTGGAATGTCATTTAGCATGGAAATTAGATTATAATGAAGTTTGAAGTTCTTCAGAGGTCAAATGAGCTGCCATGTTGAATCTCGTCGGTCTTAGCAGGTTTGGTCGCAGTAGGGAACTTTTGACCTCAAGCATCCTGTTACCTAAAGATAAGCAGAGTTAAGGTAAGATAGGAATTCACCTAGGTAGATCCTGTAGGCGTTATGCTGGGTAACAAAAATATCCCCCTGTATCATATATCCTTGGTAATATAGGGGCACTCTGTTAATTTAACACTGAAATTTAACTTTTAAATTTCTTTGCCTTTCAGGGCATCACAATTTATTTGATGTTTGTATACTGTCAACCTCTCTAAGAATACAGGAAGAATGAGTCTTAAACATATTGCCATCTAGCCTTACATTATTATCTAGAGGAATGTATTTGAACAACATTCAACTTTGATGTCCACATCAGCTGTTTGTAGCTTTGGTTGTTGTTTTCTGTGTGCGAAACATGTGGTGTTTTTTTCCATTTACTTATTTGCAGCTCATTTTTCTGTACAAAAGTTTTGGATGTCTTTTGTGATTTTTCAACATCAAACTAGAAAACTATACATTAAAAAAAATCAGAATTAGTGACTGTACACATAGAATGGAATTTTGAGGCCAAGAGAAAAATAAGTCTGTATTTAGTTATTTTCAAAACATTTGTTGAAGCTGAACGGCAGATTTTATTTTCAGATTGCCAGTTTAGAAAGAGCATCATAATAATTTGTAAGGAAAAGCTTCCTTGCATAGTGGAAGTTGTGTAGACATTTCATAGGATTTGCAGTAATGATCCCTTAAAATTTGGGTGAAGTGCTTGTGTAAAAGCAGGTTAAGATGTAGTGAGAGAATATAAAACTTTCCTCTGTCCATAATGATGTTCTGTTCGTTTTATGAGAGGCATCACATTTTCCAAATGGCAGTGACTAAAAAATTATTATTTTTTATAAACGTGTTAGATATGATATAAACAGATGCGATTTTTTTTTCTTTTTAACTCCTTTTTTATTTATAAACTGAACATATTCTTAATCTTTCTTTTTAGGACACTCAGCTATAAGATAGTTTATTGAGTATAGTTGCTTAAAATAAGATAAAACAGTTTGAGTCAGTAGCTTGAAGGTAGGAGGCAAATGATTAACTTCAGACAATGGAAAAGAAATGAGAACCATTGGTGTTTGGAAAAAGATTGTAAACCATTTACTTTCCACTAACCTCATAAAATTTGTCTTTCAAAAAATAAAAATGCATTTTTTATACCTGGACTCTACATATGGTTTTCAATGGAAAATAAAGAAGTCTTCCTGAAATAATACTGAAGAAAGCAAGTTAAAATGTGAATCAGTTGCTTGTTATGTAAATAATGATTCACTTCAATGTTGGATTTCAAGGGCCAATAATTTTTATGAAAGTATTACTAAAGCAAGGTGTTTGGGTTGGATTTTAAAGTCTATGTCCTTTGGTTGACTTTCCATTGTTTTATACATTTTAGAGAGCTTGTTTATAATATTGTGGCATGTATTTTATTCCCACCAAATTCTTCCTTTTGCATCCTGGCACAAATGTGGACATATAGGATCTAAAACCTAAAGATGTATTTCATAGGTGAAACTTTTTCCATATGTCATAAACCCTCTTGTGCATATACCTAAATATACTTAATTTTATATGATAAAGTCTACATATACTTGAGGCACCTTTTTATTTAAATAGGAACTTGAATCAGTAATTACTGACCAAATGACGGAAATAGTGTATATAGATGGTATAAATTGTCAGATATTATTAAGGACATTATTAAGAATTATTAATTTTTTATTATACTTTAAGTTCTAGGGTACATGTGCACAACGTGCAGGTTTGTTACATAGGTATACATGTGCCATGTTGGTTTACTGTACCCAGTAACTCGTCATTTACATTAGGTATTTCTCCTAATGCTATCCCTCTCTCAGTCTTCCACCCTATGACAGGCTCCGGTATGTGATGTTCCCCTTCCTGTGTCCAAGTGTTCTCGTTGTTCAGTTCCCACCTATGACTGAGAACATGCGGTGTTTGATTTTCTGTCCTTGTGATAGTTTGCAGAGAATGGTTTCCAATTTCATCCATGTCCTTGCAAAGGACATAGACTCATCCTTTTTTGTGGCTGCATAGTATTCCATGGTGTGTATGTGCCACATTTTCTTCATCCAGTCTATCTTTGATGGGTATTTGGGTTGGTTCCAAGTCTTTGCTATTGTGAATAGTGCCACAGTAAACATACGTGTGCATGTGTCTTTATAGTAGCATGATTTATAATCCTTTGGGTATATGCCCAATAATGGGATGGCTGGGTCAAATGCTATTTCTAGTTCTAGATCCTTGAGGAATTGCCACACTATCTTCCACAATGGTTGAATTAGTTTACACTCCCACCAGCAGTGTAAAAGCGTTCCTGTTTCTCCACATCCTCTCCAGCATCTGTTGTTTCCTGACTTTTTAATGATCGCCATTCTAACTGGAGTGAGATGGTATCTCATTGTGATTTTTATTTGCATTTCTCTGATGACCAGTAATGATGAGCATTTTTTCATGTGTCTGTTGGCTGCATAAGTGTCTTCTTTTGAGAAGTGTCTGTTCATATCCTTTGCTCACTTTTTGATGGGGTTGTTTGTTTTTTTTCTTGTAAATTTAAGTTCTTTATAGATTCTGGATATTAGCCCTTTGTCAGGTGGGTAGATTGCAGAAATTTTCTCCCATTCTGTATGTTGCTTATTCACTCTGATGGTAGTTTTTTTTTTTTTGCTGTGCAGAAGCTCTTTAGTTTAATGAGATCCCGTTTGTCAATTTTGGCTTTTGTTGACATTGCTTTTGGTGTTTTAGTCATGAAGTCCAATTAAGGACATTATTAAGGATTATTAAGCAACATTGAGGTGGCTGCTACAATATTTTCATAGAGTGCGTTGATGGGCACACTTATAGGGGTTGCAGCTAGACTGATAAATCTGACACTTGAGATTATTGCTCTTGTAGAGCTTATTATAATCCAATGGGTTATAGGTATTTAACTGTGATTACTTCGCCTACTTCAAAGTTTTACTCTTTTAAAACCAAAACAAAAACCCGTCAGATATTGGAGAAAGCCTATTGAGAAGAGATTGTCGTCACAAGTGAGGATAATGAAATTGATTTTTGCCTGCTCTTTTGGATTTGTTTTATTTCAGCAAAGAAAGGTTATGCTTCCAGATTAGAATTTATTTTTTGTGTTTTCAATAAGATATCTAAGACAAAGGCATCTATTAAAACTGTGATCTAGTGGCTTCTAAATGTATTAAAAAGATTAGGAAATATTCTGAGGCAAAGAGTTATTGATTAATTTCCTTTTATATTTATTTCACTTTGGTCATGTAAAAACTGATGGAACTACAGGCTAAATACTACTTTCTAGCCCCAAGGTATGTTTAAATAGAATCTTAACGCCATGCTTGTGGTTTTTGAATTGCCAGTAATCTCCTGGATGAATATTGTAGACTGGGTATTTGCAGCCAGCGCAGCTGTCCTCCTGACAGAGGTTCATGTGAGGAAAAAACGTCAGCCTGGGCTAAAATTACAGGACAGAACAGAAGCAAAAGGATTGTATCCTATGAAAATGGTGATGGTGGTGTAGTTTTGCCATAAGTCCTTTTGAAAAATCATTTTTAAAACATTGTGGAAATGCCACAGTTTTTGAAATATTTTTTCCCCTTGTTTTGAAGCCTAAGATGTTATGGGGACAATAGACATAACAAATTAGACTGTGTTTGGAAAGATTACTTTTTATGTCACAGTTCTTTACCCAGAGCTAGGAGATAGTTCACTGTTTTTGTGCAGTTATATTAGCCCTAATATGCCTATTTAGTAAGCATATAGTAAACATGCTTTAGTAAGCATGCCTTTAAAATCATTGTTAGAAACTCTGGTCTTCGAAATGTGCCTCTTTGGCAACACATTTCTTAGGGCTTGGAAAACAAACAGATTCTTACCAGCCGAGCTCCTAGTTTTTTCTAGGAATAGATTATGAAGGATATAAAAATATATGAGAAATGGTTCCTACTCTTAAGAATCAAACACTGGAGATATGATCATATGTATAAGACAGTGTGGTATGTGATACATTTTATAAGGGTGGAGTTTAGTAATTTTGTAGATGGGGGCTACAGTCTTCAATCCTTCTTTAAAAGAGTTATTTATTTCCTTCATAGTCAGAAAATACTTAATGTGATTAAATATTTCATTAAGGTTTTTACAAATTAATATGTAAATTTATTTTTATCCTTCAGAAAGGATTGTGTCTATACTTACTAGAAAATTACAATTACATGTTTTGTAATTAAACTGTATGCATACTATTCATAACATACTGACATAGGAATAGGTAAACCAGATCTAGGACTTGTTGCTTCAGTAAGGACAAAAAATATCAGTAAATAAAAGGTCCAGATAGTAACAAGATGATACATTAGCTTGAGTTAAGGTGTGTTTAACATCTCTTAAGTGATTTAAGAGTGGCTTTCATGCCTAGTTTTCACAGGTTCATTTTAAGGAAGATACTGAAAATCTTGGAGGAGATTCAGAATAGAGCATCCTAAGTAACTAAAGGGGAAGCATGACCTAAAAATATGATAACTTTTAAAGATTATTTTTAAAAAGATGATTAAAAAATACTACTTTTGTATACCTATATATTACCTTTCATAGGAATAATTTAACAAATGATAAAAAATATTTGATCAAACTACTTGTCTTGACTTTTGATTCAGAAAATGTGCTCTATATTTTGTGGAAGTTAATAAAGATTTGGGAGTATTAATGGTCCTAAAATGGACCAAACTAGTTTAATGCCCTACTTGTCGTCCCCTCTGACTTTTCTAGGACATCGCTCCTCAGTTATTTTCCTCACTCATCAGTATATAACCTTGCTTTATGTGTGTTTCTGTGGAAATCCCCTTAATAGATATTCCTGATTTATTAACGTTGACCTCATGGCCAACGGCGCTGTAACTCATGCCTGAAGGAAGCTTATCTAACACAAGTGTTTTTTTTGTAAGGCATGTCATAGCCTTTGCACTTATAAATATTAGGCAGCACCTTAATACTATGCTTGGGGACCATTTTAAACAGTGAAATAACCAACAGTAAGCAAAAATTGTGAAAAACATGGTGTTAAAAAGACCATGAAAAAAGACTTGTTTATCGTATGACAGTTGAAACAGGAATCGTAAAATGCTGTAACTGGTATGACTGTAGCTGAGAATGTGTATGTTGGGCAACTGGAATTTTTTTCCACTTTGGAGTCAGGCACGGTGGCTCAGGCTTGTAATCCCAGCACTTTGGGAGGCCGAGGCGGGTGGGTCACGAGGTCAGGAGATTGAGACCATCCTGGCTAATACCGTGAAACCGCGTCTTTACTAAAACTACAAAAAATTAGCTGGGCGTGGGGGCGGGCGCCTGTGGTCCCAGCTACTCGGGAGGCTGAGGCAGGAGAATGGCATGAACCTGGGAGGTGGAGCTTGCAGTGAGCAGAGATTGTACCGCTGCACTGTAGCCTGGGCGACAGAGCAAGACTCCATCTCAAATAAATAAATAAATAAATAAATAAATAATAAATTTTTTTTTCCCACTCTGTGCATGTCCTCAAATGACCACAAAAGCACCTAGGGTATTTATTTTTGGGTTACAAATAAGTTTAGCCAGTAGACAAACTCTCACATATGGAATCTTTGAATAATGTAGATTGACTCCGTTTGGGAACAGATGACTCTATTCATATCTCATCTTTTGCTTTTCACTTTTATCTCTATCTTGGTATCTTTCTAGAGGTATTCTTCAGGGAATCTCATCTTTCATTATTTTATTTCCTGTACTTGAAATCTATTCATGATTACCTTTATTGCAGCTTTAAATTTAGAAGTCATTAGGATTATTTTTCAGTGGCCTTTCCTTACCTCAGATTATATGGACTTTATGACAGTCTAGTTTCTCACAAGTATAATTTGTTCTTTTAAGTTCTAATGCAAATGTGAGTTACAAGTTTTCCAAAATGTTTTTCTATTTTTTTGGAGGTGCATCTCTGTTGAAGATCTTTTTGCTAATCACTGAGTTATTACCGTTTAAACAATATTGATGATCATTTATTTTGGTTTGTTTTTGTACTTATATGACAGACTTCTGTGCTTATCTTTTATTTGCAATTGAAACGACTTCTGACAGAATGTGTGTGTGTGTGTGTGTGTGTGTATGTGTGTGCACCTCTTATCCTTAAAGTATCAAGTACAGCGAGGGGTGTATGACTTTTGTTAGAAGTCCTAACAGCTTGAGGAATGTGAGGTGCGATAGGTGGCAGGGATGTTTTCTTCTGTGTTTGGTGTGGGAGTTAGGCGTTTGTTTGTATAGTTCTCTTCTTTATCTAGCTTGTGGCCTCGGGCAATTTGAAGGAATGGTTTTTGAAGAGGAAAACGGGTTTTATTTAAAACTAAAATAGTGAAGCACCTAATATGAGCTCATCGTTTTCTTGGCATTATAGTAATAGGTAAAAAAAACTCTTTAAAGAGTTCAGGTGGCGTAAAATCATCTATTTTTATTTATTCTCTATCCTTGCCTATAGCATCCTTTGTCTTTGATTGGTCTAGTCTTTGGAAGGGTTAGAAACCACATAACTAGCCTTGTTGGAAGTGCTCAAAGAAGGGCAGGTGGCTTCTGTATTAGGGTTTGGGAACATTCTCCTTGCACATAAATTCTGGAGCACAAATTTTGGATACTTTTATTTACTCCTTAGGATACATTTTTTTTTTTATGCTTTAGAAAATGGTTTTCTGGATATCTGGTTTGCATAATAAAGTAAGGAAATCCAGTGGGGTGGTATCATATACATTTACCTTACAGGAAGTGTAACTCAATGTAATGGCAAAAGCTGAAAACACTTGTGCACCAAACCAAGCAAACATAACAGTAACAACCCTCATTTCCAAATAGACAAAATTAACATATGCCCTAGAGTCTGAAATGATAGGTATAGTCTGGTCGTTTCATCAGTCAGTCTTCTAAAATGTCTCCTTAATAGTGTTTAGAGAAGACGCAAAATGCTAGTTACTGTTTAGTTCAATGTTTATATGTGTGTGTGTATATATATAAAAATATATACAAATATATAAAAATATAAATATATAAAATATATATGTAAGTATATATATTTATAAAATATATAAGTATATATATTTATAAAATATGTAAATATATAAGTATATATATTTATGAAATATGTAAATATATAAGTATATATTTATATATAAATTTATATATTTGTTATATATATTTGCTATATATAAAAGTATAAATATATAAATATACAAATTTATATATAAATATATTTATATAATTATATATTTATATTTTTATATATTGTATATATTTATATATACACATAAATTATATATAATTATATATTTATATATAATTATATATAAAATATAAAATATTTAATTTATATATTTATAATTTATATAAATTTATATATTTATATATAAATATATTGTATGTATATTACAGAGCAGGTCTCGCTCTGCTGGAGCCCAATGGTGTGATGACAGCTCACTGCAGCCTCTACCTCCTGGGCCCAAGCCATCCTCCTACCTCAGTCTCCTGAGTGGATGGGACTACAGGCACACTCCACCATGCCTGGCTGTTTTATTTTTTGTGGAGACTGAGCTTTCCTTTGTAGCCCGACTTATCTCGAACTCTTGGCCTCAAGAAGTCCTCTGGCTTTGGCCTCTCAAATTAGTGAGATTGCAGGCATGGGCCACCACACCTGCCCTCAAGATTTTAATTTTAAATTTAAAATATTTTATTTAAATACTTCAACCATTTTTAGTAGAATTCTACCATAAGGCAAACATCCTTATCTCCCACTTTTTTTCGTATTATTTTTGTGTTTTTAGAGATTATATTAACTCTCTGTTACCATATATTTGGTGGAAGGACAGCTTTATGAGTACCAATTCTTAAACTGACATGTAAACAGTGTTGCTTCAAGGCCTGTAGAAAAGTTTGGACTGATTTTTAACCCGGGAGGCGGAGCTTGCAGTGAGCTGAGATCTGGCCACTGCACTCCAGCCCGGGCGACAGAGCGAGACACTGTCTCAAAAAAAAAAAAAAAGAAAAAAGAAAAAAAACCACACAATTTTTTCACCTTATATATAGCAGAGATATTTGCCATAGATTTTATTTCCTGAGAAATGATTATTGGTTGATTATCAGAGAGTAAATTTGAACTACTTATTTTTTTTTACCCATAATCCCCTTCTGAAAGAAACACAAATGGATCATTTAATTTCTTAGTAATAAATGGAAAAAGTAAACAGGCAACTCCTAGTCACCAGGGCCCTTATTCAGAAGAACAGGATACTCCCAGAGTAGAATTGGTTGGAATATTTTATGCTTGTCTAGCCTGGTTAGTTGTGAGCAGAAAGTAATTACTAATTGATGGCAAGGAAGGAAGAGAATCTGATTCATAGGTACTCTAATCAGAAAAATAATTATTGGAAAATTGGGACATATTGTATTATTTTAAGTGTGATTTTTAAAGTGTTCCTTAAGTCCTACTAGAACAAAAAAGATTTATACTGTGTATTATACGTATTAGAAATTTTAGCAATGGTTCCAGTGTTGTGATTTTTGTAGTTATAGTTATATTATCTCTTAAAGAAAACTTGCACAGGCTTAATAATTCAACTTCTAAATTTTATTTTAGGCTAACATTTTGGCAGGGGTAGGCTTAGTCTATTGGTGACTACTTTCTGAAGCTTGAAAAGTTTTGCTTAAATCATATAGTAAATTGTTATTTCTAGTATGCATGGCATTTTTTATTCCTAGAAATGAAGAAGCATTTTTGGAGATGATTATGAAACACGGAAGTAGACAGGGGAATAGGAAGGTCTGTCATTGTTCATGCTTTTGCAGTTACAGGTAATTCATTTTCAGATCACTTATTTGCCCTTAATGTAATATTCCCATTCCTGAAAGCAGAGAGGAAAAAAAGTAGTCCTTGCTAGAATGCCCTGTGAAAAAAATTTTTTAAACTAAAATTTGATAACTATTCAAACTTTATATATTTATATGGATTATTACATGTAATAATCACTTTCAAGAAGAGTTAACTGAAGACAATATTTTTCATCTTTTAGTATATTCAAATTCCTTCTATAATAAAATCGTGAATAGCTCTGTGTTTCATCCTGATGATGTGCAAAATGCTTTTCTTGCATCATTGTTGGCTCAAGTTACTGAGCGTCAGTAAAGCCTCAGTATCAAGTAGCTTTTCCATCCAGGTCAATTGCCCCAGTTAGAAATAATTAATTTCATTATATTTATCTCAATTTATTGCATAGTTTTGAAGGTAATCACTGTTTCTTGGAGATAAGTTATCTTTCATGCCAAGAATCAGTCATAATATTTTCCATAATACTTCCACCAAATAACGTGTATTTGATGTTTTTTCGTTAATGAATAATTTGAATGTGATTGAATTCATACTGCTCTTACAGCATTATCTGTGTAACATAACAAACCTGCACCATTTTAAAAATAAATTCTTTATTAACATAACTTTATAATATCTCGTCTTAGGAATGAAACATGCTTTTCAAAATCATCTTGTTGTTTTATATCTGGATTATTATTACTTTCTTTATTATTTTAAAATCATGTTATTTCTGAATATCTTTATGCAGGAAAGCTTGTCTTGATTCATGACCTTGTTTTTTTTTTTTTTTCTTTAAAGTTACAGTTATTCGAAGAAGAATTATCAGATCATAGGATGGAAATATATCCTAAAAATTAAATTTTTTTTTTTTTTTTTTTTGACGTAGTCTCGCTCTGTTGCCCAGGCTGGAGTGCAGTGGTGCAATCTAAATTAAATTGGTTTTATGAAAATTTGAACCAAGTTACACTGTCAGTGCTTATTTCATATTCATCTGTTGATCTACTTAATACATGTAAAAAGAGTTTTAGTACTTGAAAGTTAGAAAAAAATATTACCTTTGAATTTGAATTTTTGAAAATTACACACTGCCTTGGACTAAAATATTTTTATCAGGTAGTTTTTGTTTTGTTTTTCTTAACTCTCTATTCCCATTTTTTGAACATTTTTCCTTTTGGGATTGCAATATTTCTTTTAAATTTCTATAGATGTTTTTTATGCTATGAGTATTGATTTAAACTCCATTATCTAAGTTCTGTTCTTTGGTGAATATTTTTCCTAATAGTTTAATGCATGATTAATAAATAATGAGCACCAGCTAACCAGATATTGTCAGGGGAGAAAGTTCTGAACCCAAGAGACAAAAAAAGTCCTGAATTTATAGTCTATATTTTAGTGGGGTATAGACATAGAGCAAATAGATGAATGTGTAGTTCGTCAGGTGATGATGGTGCTTTGAAGAAAAATGAGGAATAATAAGCAAGCTGGAAAATGGTAGGATATGGTCTTTTACATACGTTGGTAATGGAAGGCCTCTCTGGCAAGATTATATTTGAGTAGAGACTATTAGGAACTACAGGTATTGGCCTTATGGATCTTTTTTACTTTTTCTTATGTACTTATCACAGACTTTCCCCTAAACTCACCCCCGTAGTGTTTTTTTTTTTTAATGCTTTAAGTTCTAGGGTGCATGTGCACAATGTGCAGGTTTGTTACATATGTATACATGTGCCATGTTGGTGTGCTGCACCCATGGATCTTGAGTGTGTGTGTGGGTAGAGAAAACAGTGTGAATGCCCTGAGATAAGATTGTGCTTGATGTGCTTTCGGAAAGTACAAGAATGTTTGGGTGCTGGAAGGGGGGTAATCATGCAAATAATAGAGAGATACCAGGGGGCCAGCCTATATATAAGGCCTTGTAGGCCAAGGTAAGGATTTTGCATTTTACTCTTATTGACGTAGAAAGCTATTTTAAACAAGAGTGCTATGATTGTTGTGAGTTAAAAAAATCACTCCGACCTCTGTGGGGAAAATACACTGCATAGGGTGGGGAGAGACCAGTAGGATGCCATTGCCACGTTCTAGGGAAGAGAAGATGGATGGAGGTGGTAAAAAGTAGTTGTATTCTGGCATATTTCTTTTTTTCTTTTTCTTTTTCTTTTTTTTTTTGAGACAGACTCACACTCTGTCACCCAAGCTGGAGTGCAATGGCACAATCTTGGCTCACTGCAACCTCCGCCCCCTGCTTCAAGCAATTCTCCTGCCTCAGCCTCCTGAGTATCTGGGATTACAGGCATGCACCACCAGGCCTAGCTAATTTTTATCTTTTTAGTAGAGATGGGGTTTCGCCATGTTCGCCCGGCTGGTCTGGAACCCCGGACCTCAGGTGATTCACATGCCTCGGCTTCCCAAAGTTCTGGGATTACAGGCATGAGCCACTGCGCCCAGCTGGATTCTGGTATATATTTCAAAGGTGGAGCTGACAGGGATTTCTGTCAGACTAACATGAAGCATGAAGGAAAGAGAGTAGTTTAGGTCTTTGGTCTGAAGAGCCTGAAAAATTTTCCATTTACTGATGTAGGAAATCTGAGGGAAGAAAATGTCTGGGGAAGTGAGGGAATCAGTTCAGTTTGGGGAAGGTTAAATTTAAGAAGACTTTTAGTCATCCAGTTAGATAGTTGAATAGGCAGCTGGTACATGAACCTGGCGTTAGGGGTTTGGGGCTGGCGTATTTAAACATTTGGCTAAATGTGATCACCTTCAGAGTAAATGTAAATACTATCATCCCTCCTTATCTGTATCTGCAGATTTGATCAATTGTGGATCAAAAACACTTGGGAAAAAAATAAAACAATAAAAATAATATAGATAAATACAATATAACAAGTATTTACATTTTGTTAGTATAATAAATAATCTAGAGATGATATGATATAAAGTGTGCAGAAGGATATGAATAGATTATATGTAAATACTATGCCATTTTATGTAAGAGACTTGGACATCTACAGGTTTTGGTATTTGCCTGGGATCTGGAACCAATCCTGCATGGATACTGAGAGACAACTGTGGAGAAGTTTGAGCCCTGAGAGGCAGTGCCCAGCCACAGACTTGAGCCAGAATGCCCAGGTTTGAATCTCACCTCAACCAGCACCTGGGGCATGTTGTTTACTCGTAATGAACCTCAGTGTCCTTGTCTGTAAAACAAGGATAAACACAGTACTTATCTGTTAGAGTTATTGTGAGGATCAAATCACTGTATTAATATAGATATACACACATCTATATGTATATATATGCATATTACTGATAGCTATGTTTTGTATATAATAAGCTCTGTACCACTGGTTGCTAAATATTTTGACATTAAGACCCCTTTACACTCTCAATCATTATTGTGGATCACAAAGAGCTTATGTTTATTGATATTTACCATATTAGCATATAAAGCTGAGAAATTTAAAAAATGTTTAACTCATTTAAGAAACTATTGTAAACCTTTACATATTGGATAATATTTTGGGAAACACAGCCATATTTTCCAAAATAAAAACAAATTTAGTGAGAAGAAATGCATTATCATTTTGCAAATCTTTTTACTGTCTTCATGGAAGACAGCTGTATTCTCTTATATCCTTGTTTATTCAGTCTTTGGTGATATCATAGGTCATGCAACCTCTGGAAAACCCCAGTGTATATTCATGAGAGAATGAGAGTGAAAAAGATAATATCTCAGTAGTTTTATGAAAATAGCTTATGAACTCTCTAAAAGAGTTGCAGGAATACTCAGTTAAGTACATTTCTTTTGCTATTGTAACAGCCTTCATTCCTTGGCTCATGTCTCTTCCATCTTCAAAGCCAGAAATGGCTGTTTGAGTCTTTCTCATATTGCATCACTGAAAAGGGAAAGGTTCCCCTATCCCCCTTGCAGAGTGTGCGATGGGGGTGTGGCTCGCTGCTTTGGTGGCCCGCTGCTCAAACCTCTAAGGGAGCATACAGATGGGCAGGTTTTGGGGCTCCAACCCCACAGCAGTGTCTAGGGGTGAATGTTTACAGCTCCTGAGGCCCCAGTGGGTGTGAGTTATCATGTGCTCTTTTAGTTTAGCCATCCGTGGGCTACTTGTGTTAGTCAGCTTAATTAGCCCCCTTGCCTTATGGCAAGGAAAGAGGGCTTTTTGGATCCTGAAGTTCTTGCCTTTGTGTACTGGAAGAATTGGATCACATGTGGGCTTGGAGAATGAGTGCAAGGTTTTATTGAGTGAAGGTAGTTTTCAGCAGATGGGGTGGCCAGAAGGGAGATGGAGTGGGAAGGTGGTTTTTCCCTGGAGTCAGGTTGCTCAGTGGTGCAGGCTTTCTTCTGTCCACCCCAATCAAACCCCCGTGTCATTCTGCCAGTCGATGGTCTGCTGCCCTGCTGGCGTCTGTCAGTGTGCTTTTCCACTGGCGTCCTCTCAACGTCTAGCCACTGCATCTTCTGCTGATGTGTTCCTCTTGACATCCAGCTGCTTGTGTGTCTGCCTGCTAGGGTCTCAGGGTTTTTATAGGCATAGGATGGGGGCGTGGCAGACCAGGGTGGTCTTGTGAGATGCAGCATTTGGGTGTGAAGGCAGGAGTGCCTGTCCTCACCTAGGCCCATGGGCACGGGCCTGAAGGGTCGAGCCCTAGCCAAGGACCATGCCCTTCCCTTCCCAGCACTTTCCTAACCCCCTCCCTTATCATCACTTCGATACTAACTCCTCTGGCTCCCTGTTCCACATTTAAGGACTTTTATGATGACGTTAGATTCACTAGAATAATCCAGGATAATCTCCCTGTTTTAAAATCATCTGATTAGTAACATTGATTTCATTAACTACCTTAGTTCCTTTGCCATGTAACCTGATGTCTCCATAGGTTTCAGAAATTAGGATGTACTTATCTTTAGGATGCCATTATTCTGCCTATTACACTTAGGGTTCCTTGACCACACTTTGAAAACTATAGTTCTGTGTAGATGTTTCCTGCTATTTCATCATCATCATTATTTCTGAAATTTGAGGTATTCCTACATGTAGAGAGATGTGGTGAAACTAGTGAAAGGAGGCTGAGAATGAGTGGCTAGTGGGTTTGTCATCCAGGGCAAGAAAAGTCTAAAGACAACAATAGTCAACTGTGGCAAATGCTGCTGAAAGTTATCTAAAATCAGGACTGAGAAAAGACTGTTGTATAGGCGTATTAGGCAAAATACTGCCCTCTTAAGATGTACACCTCCTAAATTCCAGAATCCTTGAATATGTTGCATGGCAAAAGGTTCTTTAAAATAGGTGTAATTACGATTCCAGACCTCAAAGTAGAGAGATTCTCTTGGATTCTCCTGATGACCCCAGACAAATCACATCGTTCCTTAAAAATACTGAACCTTTTCTGGCTGTAGTGAGAGACACAGAGAAGCATGAGAAGAATTTGATGCCCTGCTGTTTCTGAGATGCAGAACCTGTGTGCAAAGAACTGAATTTTGTCAACAGTTCAAATTAAGAAACAAAAGAAGCCCTTCCGTAGAGCCTCCAGATAGAAAGGCAGTCAACCCTACCATCATCTTAATTTTAACCCAGTAAGACTTGTTGACTTCTTACTTATAGAACTATAAGATAATAAATGTGTGTTGTTTTAAGCCACCGAGTTTATAGTAATTTGTTATGACAGCAAAAGAAAACTAATATAATAGGCCATTTGTTATCTCAGTGGCCAGTTTTGGCATAATGGTGGGGATGAAAGTCTGTTGTAGTGAATTGAAGAGAATGAGAGGAAAGGAAATGGAATCATGATGAGTATAGAAAATTCTTCAGTGTATGAGGGGCAAGAGAAGATTTATTTTTTTGTTGAAAAATATTATAGCAAGCTTCTATCATGGGATTGATGCAGTTGAGTGGGAAAATTGATGACCAAGTGAAAGAGAGGCCTTGAGGGGTGAAGGTGGGGAGAGCAATACCCCTGAGTAGATGAGGGAATATAGGATCTAGTGGATAAGTATGCGGTGTTGTCTTTAGATGGAACACAGTTCTTACAGTAACAGCAGGGAAGACTACATATGTGGGTTCAGGTACATACAGACTAGTGGATGTAATAGGCACATGTGGAAAGGCGTTTCTGTTAGCTTCCATTTTATAAGAATGGAGTAAAGAGAGTTGAGGAGATATTGGAGGTTTGAGTGTGAGAAAAATGTGAAATAGGCTCAAGTGTATAGACAGACAGGATCACTAATACTGCATATCATGCCTGTTTATTTGACATAGCCAGATAACCTTAGGTATTCCTCTTAGGAGTCTGGCCTATCAAACTTAAGGCATTGAAGAGTAGAAAATGCATGTTTTGTGTAGTCAGGGATGTGTTTGGTGGGGATAGGGAGGTGGAGAGAGAGATTGAGAGATACTGAGAAAGGGAAGTAATAAAAGAAATATATTGAGAGAGACTGAAATAGATTGAGAGCAGGAGATATACACATATATAGACATATATCGTATATACATATATATTCAAATACATATACAACCCCTCTCTTAATATCCCTATCAATTTATCATATATAATAAATAGCATAATGTAATGTATACACATATGTTCATATGTGCATACACACATATTCATTCTCATAGCCATATATCATACTCATATGTATATGGAGGTGAGGACGAGAGAGTAGAAGGAGGAGTCTGAGGGAGAGAGTTTGAGAGGAATGATACTGAGCCATACATTCTCAGCTTTTCCTTACCAACCCAAGGATTCAGGTCACCTCACCTTTTATGTGTAGAGAGGGAGAGAGAAAGGGTGGGGTAAGAGGTCAAGAGAGTTGTTGAGTTTCCTTTTACACAGAAAAATGAGCTTAGGGAAAAGATTTCTCCAACAGTTCAATTTCTTTACCTGTACTTTCATTATTTATAAAATATGGAGGGGAGAGGAATGTGCCTTTTTCATCTTTATGGTCTTTTCTGGTTCTATAATTATGTAATTCTAAATTTATGTAACTGATTTGATAGCAAATTTTATACAGCAAATTCTTATGGAATATTTGTTTCTCATTTTATAAAACGACTTCTCTAGAAATATGTATCATCTTACCTTTTGGTACACTGGTAATTTTGTAGTCCTATCTAGGCTGATGCCTCTGTTTTTTTGACAGACAGTATGTATTATTCTAACATTAATTTTAGGAAAATTGACATTACTTTTCTAAGAGTGAGGTAATGGTTTTGCCGGCTTGCCAGCTACTTTTGCCAGGATAGGGGAAGAGAGAAAAATAGCATCTGAAAGATGTGATTCATATTTTATAAGTCAAAAATAATTTTTTGGTATCTTAAATTCATATCTAAAATAATTATTTTATACTTTGGAACCAATAGATATTTTAACAAAAGGAAAAAGAAACAGTACAGTGTGAAATTCTTGGAGCATACTTGTAATAAGAAGTCAAAGTTATACTAAAGAGGTAACATTTATGTAAGAATCCAATGTAGTCACTAGCGAACTTAAAAAAAATCTTACTTGGAGTTAATAAAACCACATACTAATCATTGCTTGACTAGTTTTATAAGGAAATAGTGAAATTTGGTGATTTTTTGCCAACAGATAATATTTGCCTATTTTTCCTTCTGTTTCCTTTTTATCATTATTGAACTCCAATGAATATGTATTAGAAAAAAACATCATCTTTGTGGTAAAATATAGAGTAGAAGAAATTTCCCTTTAGCATGGGCTCTCTTTCCATTTCTATGAATATTTTATTCTCTCATTTGAAAAAGATTTATTTCATATCTGTAATATACTTATCCATATTCACCGTCAAATTTTATCGGCATATATAGTCTTCATTCTGAGACAGAAAGTTATGATAAAATCTCTTTGAGTTATTATCCTCCCAGTTTTCATAAAAAAAAAAAGGAAGACTATGAGGAAAACTAATGTTTCCTGACTGGTTACTATGTACAAGGCACTGTGCTATCTACTTTGAATGCATTTTCACAATGACCCTGTGAGATTCTTACTCTCTTTGTTTTTGGCTAATTTTCATTGTGAGCTTGTATACATTTGATCTTAATTAACTGACTCCTTGGGACTTAAGAAGTGTTAATTGTGGTTGGTTCTGTTGAGAGCTGTGAATCTCAAGTGTCCTGGTGCCATGCTGGTTATACGTCCCAGGGTCTTTAGTGTAGTTGTCTATAACTAGTTACTGTAATTTGTTGCCACCCCAGTGCTTGTTTTTCTGATTGAAAACCATATAAAAACCTTTATCATTGAGACAGCCTTAACTTTTAGAAGTGTTTTCCCTATAAAAATCAGGTTACAGTTCGGTTTTGGGTTTTGGACTCTTGGAAATTTCCCTTCTTGTACGCCAAGTACTATTCTAAGCATTAAACTATGTTATGGTTTAGTTGTGTTTTTACTGGAGACACTTTTAAGTATACAATAGTGCTGGAGATGGAGTTTCTGGGCCTATATTTGTCTATTGTCTAGAAACTCTAACCATCCCTTCAGTGTGTAGTATTTAGTTATGGGAAATTTATTGAATTAGTTTTTTACTTTTTTATATTTACCGGTTTATTAAGAAGAATATTTTAGAAGATACAAATAAAATAGCTAGATGGAGAGATACATAGGGCAAGGTATGGGGAAAGGGCATGGAGCTTCCATGTGCTCCCTGGGATTGCCACCCTCCAGGAACCTTCATGTGTCCAGTTATCTGGAAGCTCTCCAAATCCTGTCCTCTTGGTTATTTATAGTGGCTTTATGAGGTAGGCATGATGATTAAACTGTTGGCCATTGGTGATCAACTTGACCTTCAACTTCTATCCTTTCCCTTGAGGTTGGGTGACGGGACTGAATGTCCCAACCCTCTAATCCTGCCTTGGTCTTTCTGGTGACCAGCCCTATCCTGAACCTATCAGACAAAAGACACATAAAAGACAGCACTTTGGAGACCCCAAGGATTTTAGGAGTTATGAGCCAGGAACTGGCAGTGAAAATCAGTATATATGTATATATCATAGTACCAGAGGCTGTCCTCTGGTTTTTGACCATGGATTCGTCACATCAAAAGAATATACATAATCATTAATAATTTGTTCAGTCCATCATATTGTTTGAGGGTCTCCCAGGGTGAGGCCACTCAGGTTTGCAGATTTCCTATCAATCTTTTTAGATTCCAGAAGCAGAAGGGGTCCTGACAAATGCACAGCTTTATTTACCCTTTCAGGGATCTGGGACAATTGAGCTAAGAGAAAGTATCATCTCTTGCTCTGAGACTCTTTAGAGTTGTTAATGTAATATTGAATTTCCTTCAGTTAATAACCCACTTATTCATTTCTTTACTCTTAGTCATTATTTCTTCTTCTGTCCATTAGTACTATCACCTTTGGAAGGGACATTAGAATTGCCACTATGTTGGTCTGGATTGCAGGGAGCAGGATAAGTTTACCAAGTACCTCTTCCTCAGTCCATTCCCATTCAGATTAGGTACAGTTACATAGGTACAGTACTAGTGAGCTATTTTTACCACCAGGCAATATACCTACATTCACTTTTAACCCCAATTTTGCTAGATGGGGGTGAAGATGCAGCCCACCCCCATTAGGCCCTTTAGAAATTGTGAAATGAGGTTTAAAAACATAGTGACAATTCCTTGCTTAGAAATCAACTGTGCTTTCAGCATTTGTAGTTGCAGCTCTGGTCCTAGGACCACTGTATCAGGTAGGGGAAAAAAGATATTTTTAAAAAGTGATTTGAGGAAGAAAGAAAAAATATAATTGTTATATCAGTGTATTTCTCCCTCGGCAAGAATTGCGTAGTATGCATCATCCCTTCTCACTCTTCCCCAGATCAGCCAGAAAAACAGAAATCTAGCGGGGACACTCCTTTAGTCCCGCTTATGTTGAGGGTGAGCACACAACTTGTGAAGGCATGTAAGCCAACCATTCATGCTTTTATTTCCCCATTTTAGACAACCAAGGTTTCAGCTGCCCATTCTATTTGTCTATCAGACTATTATATTACTCTAAGGAGGCTATCTCTGTGTCCATTGTTGGACATTATGGGCTGTACAGTGTGTTCCTTGGTGTGAAGAAATGATGGTCAACTATCCAAATTCATGTAATATCTTCTACTCTGGTGGAATACTGTCAGTTCCTGTCAAGACCCATGTGTAGCCCTCCAGGGCTGCCAGCATCAATCTCACTTGCCTGCTATGTTTAGGGCCACCAGGGAATTTGCTCCATAGCCATCAGCAGCCTCTGTCTCCCTTATTGACAAATAGAACAGTTCCTACTGGCATTATGTATCTGAGACTGTGCAAAAGGAACATGCCTAGATTCAGCCCATGTTGGCACTGCTGCAGTGCCCCCGTACCCACTCATGTCATAGACTCAGGTGGCCACCTCAAGGCAGCACCCAGGGATATCTATCTGCTTGTTGATTTCAGTCACCTTCCAAACATGGAACGGAGTTCTAATGAGCATTGACTTGTTCTGTTTTAATGCATCCCTCGAAATATTGATAGCACCATGTTCCACATGAACCTTGAATTATTTTTGATGTATTACTGTTTTGTTTTCTCTCTTCTTTCTGTAACAACTATTATTTGGTTGATAGATCTACAGAACTGCCTGTTTTATCGATTTTTCTTTCCTTTATTTTCTCTCTCCAATCTGTCTGATTTTCTTAACTATTTTTCTTTTCTTTTTACTTTTTAGTCAGGGTCTCACTCTGTCACCCAAGCTGGAGTACAGTGGTGTGATCTTGATTCACTGCAACCTCTGCCTCCCAGGCTCAAGCGATCCTCCCACTTCATCCTCCTGAGTAGCTGGGACTACAGTTGTGCGCCACCATGTCTGACTAATTTTTCTACTTTTCGTAGAGACAGAGTTTTGCTGTATTTCCCAGACTGGTCTCGAACTCCTGACCTCAAGCAGTCCACCCACCTTGACCTCCCAAAGTTCTGGGATTACAGGTGTTAGCCACCATGTCTGGCAATCTTATTTTTCAATTGATATTTTTATATGAATTATTATGTTTTGTATTTCCAAGAGCTTTATTTTTTGTTGTTCTTTGAGTCTTCTATTTTTATAGCATTTGGTTCTTGTTTTATGAGTGTCATATCGTCTCTTATTTCTTTAAGGATGTTAATATTATTTTTTATTCCTACACAGTGTTTCTTCTAACTGTGCTTTTTCCTTTTCTTTTATTGTCTGTTGATATTTGTCTTTCATTTAGAGGCTTTCTCTAAATGATTTGTTTTCCATAGGTATCTCTTATTTAGGAATAGGGCGCAGAAGGTTGTTTGGAAGCTCTATGCTGACAAATGGGGCATGATGTAGAGCAGGCTTGACGATAGGGTTATAGGACAAGGCTGTTTATTGTCAGCCCTCTCTCACTGTCAGTATTTTTTGAGCTGGGCTAGTTTTATGAGTGTGCAACCTCTGCATCTGCACAGGGCCCTATGCTTATAAGACCCCCATGCTTGGTTTAATCTATTATTGACATCTTTAATTTCTTAGTTTTTGGGTAAGGTTTCCACATTTTATTTTATACTGAGTCTCAAAAATTATTTAGCTGGTCTTTCTTGCTTGGTTTGATAACATTCTCTAGAGAAGGTCCATTTAGTCTCTGTCTGGTCAGGATAATCCAGGCTAAACAGGAAAGATTTCAGGGCCTTTATATTTACTGTCGAAACTTTCACTCCTTTTCTTGTTTACTGTGGTACTCCTGCCCTCATCTGTGCCTAGTGTTCCCAGTTTAGAGACCTTCTGTATTCCCCGCTTCAGAGAATAGACCCTCATTCCTCTACTACAATTGTGTAGTGTCAAGCTCTGCAGAGTGGTGGAAGTGATCTGGGGAGGACTACATCTTAAGCAAACTTTCAGGCAATCATCCTGTTCTTAGCATTCCTTTTACCTACCCTTCCAGAGTACTTTGCTGCTGTGAAATCCTGAGTATTTTGGGTTTTCTGCAGTATTACTGAATTATTTTTCACTTTTCACAGTGCTTCTTTAAGATTCAGGTTTTTTTTTTTCCATTTTGCTATTACAGTTAGCACACATGCATCTGCTTTTAGTCTTTTGTTTTCTCAACTTTGACTCTTTGCCTTTATACCTTTGTACTATTACAAGCAAAACAAAACAAAACAGAAAACCTACACTGTCTTTCAGATGTTTTAGTTGCATTTTAGGTGGCAGCAACAGTAGGTACCTATGAATAATCTGCCATTTCTTTTAAAGGTCTGGTATTATTGCTATTAATTATTATTATTAAGATCTATGTTAAATCGTTGATATCCTGTTTAGGAGAGGTGATTTAGACAAATAATTATTTTTAGACGATTAGACAAGTAATTATTTTTAACACTTAGGTAAGAAGTAATTTGAAAAAGCCTATGTCATAATCAGGAGAAATATCTTATTGTATTAATGTACTGGTGTCCCAGGCATACACTGGACAAAGTAAAAGTTGAGGTACGTGAGGTGTTTGGTGTGTGAAGGAAGAAGCTCATTCAAAGGACAGTGGAAAAGTACAGTTATTTGATTTCTAGGGCTGCTATAACAAATTACCACAAACTTGGTGGATTGAAATACAAGAAATCTATTCTCTCACAGTTCTGGGGATTAGAAGTTTGAAATTAATGTGTCGGCAGGGCCACACTCCCTCTGAAGGTTCTATGGGAAAATCTTTCCTGGTCTCCTCCAGTTTCTCATGGCACGTGACATTTCCTGGCTTCTGGCAGTATGACTGAGTCCAATTTCTGCTTCTGTCTTCTCATGGCCCTCTTCCCTGTGTCTCAAATCTCCCTCTCTTTTCTCTTAAAAGGGAATCAGTCATTGAATTTAGGGCACATTCATAAATCTTTACCTCATGGTAAATCTTTACCTTAATTATAATGCAAAGACCCTATTTCCGAATAAGATTACATTCATAGGTACCAAGGATTAGGACTTGGGCAAAACTTTTTAGGGGCACAATTCAATCTGTTACTGTGTTCTTCCTGGCCCCACAAAATTCCTGTCCTTCACTGTGCAAAATATATTGACAGAGTCCTAATATTCCCAGAAATCTCAACTCAGTACAACATCAGCTTTACATTCAAAATCTCATTTAAATAACATTAACTCAAAAGTCTCAGTGTCATCATCTGAATAATCTAAACCAGATGAAGGCGAGACTGAATGTGATCAAAGTTCTTTTATTAGTAGACCTGTGGAACTAGAAAACAAGTCATCTGCTTTCAGAATACAGTGGTGGTACAGGCATCAGATTCCCATCTGAAAGAGAAAATTGGAAGAAATAAAGAAATCACCAGTTCCAAACAAATTTAAAACACAGGAAGGAAAATTCATTAGGTTTCAAGGCCTAAGACTAATCCTCTATGGCTTGATGCTTTGCCTTCTAAGCCCACGACTACAGGTTGGTGAGTTTCTGGACTTGTGGCTCTAGTGTGATTATTGTCTGGGCCTGTGCTCCAGGTCAGTTGTCCTCTGTGCCCATGGCCCTGGCTTGGTTATGTTTTGTACTTGCAGTTCTGTTGCCGTCTGTGCCTGTGGCTCTGCTGGCCTTTGACTCCGTACCCATAGCTCAAGCTGTGCCTCTGGGCCCTGGGCTTTGCAACCGTAGATCTAACCTCAGGTTATTCCTCTTTTTTTTTTTTTTTTTTTTTTTTTGAAGATTAGCACATATTTATAGCTTTCTGGTCTAATCAGCCTACTTCCTTCCTGTAGAATCTCAGCAGTCTGACAGTCGTTCTTCATTTCATTTATTTCTCCTGCATCCTAGGCTTCATCCTAGGCTTGCTATATTTTTCTTAGTATACCATTTTCAAAAACCTTGTGAATCCTCTGAGTTAATGGGATTCATGCTGTTGGACAAATGAGTTCCCCACAGATCTTTTCTGGATAACCCTATACAAGTATGCCTTGGAGATACTGCAGAGTTTGGTTCCAGACCACTGCAGTAAAGCAAATGTTGCAGTAAGTGAGTCAGATGAATTTTTTGGTTTCTTAGAGTATATAAAAGTTATGTTTGTACTATACTGTAGATTATTGTGTGTAATACCATCCATGTCTAAAAAATGTACCTAAATTAAAATGCTTATTCCTAAAACATGCTTACAATCATCTGAGCTTTCAGTGAGTCATAATCCTTTTGCTAGTGAAGGATGTTGCCTCAGTGTTGAGAGCTGCTGTTAATAAGGGTGGTGATTGCTGAAGGTTGGTATGGCTGTTGCAGTTTCTTAAAATGAAACTGTAATGAAGTTTGCTGCATCTATTGACTCTTGCTTTCATGAAAGAGTCCTCTCTAACGTGCAGTGTTGTGTGACAGCATTTTACCCAAAATAAAACCTCTTTCAAAATTGGAGTCAGTTCTCTCAGTTCCTGCCACTGCTTTAGCACTTAAGTTTATGTAATAATATTCCAGATCCCTGGCAGCCATTTCAACAATGTTCACAGCATCTTCACCAGAAGTAGATTCCATCTCAAGAAACCACTCTCTTTGTTTGTTCCTAAGAAGCAGCTCCTTATCTGTTCAGGTGTTATGTGATTGCAGCAATTCAGTCACATCTTCAGGCTTTACTTACAACTCTAGTTTTCTTGCTATTTCTACCACATCTGTGGTGGAAAGGAATTTATTTATCATTTATTTATATTTTTTTAGCAGTAGTTCTCAACAATGGTCTTAAAATATTTGGTAAACCGTGCTGTAAGTAGATGTGCTCTCATCCAGGCTTTGTTCTTCCATTGATAGAACACAGGCAGAGCAACATAATGCTTAAGGGCCCTGGATTTTGTGGATGGTAAGTGAGCATTGGCTTCCACTTAAAGTCACCAACTGCATTAGCCCCTAACAAGAGTGTCAGCCTGTCCTTTCAAACTTTGAAGCCAGTCATTGACTTCTTCCCTCTGGCTGTGAAAGTCCTGCATGTCATCTTCCAAGAGAAGAATATTTTATCTACATTGCAGATCTGTTGTTTAGTGTTGCCACCTTCATCCATTATATCAGCTAGAACTTCTTGATAATTTGCTGCAGTTCTACATCAGCACTTGCTGCTTCACGTCACATTTTTATCTTATGGAGATGGCTTTTTTCCTTCAACATCATGAACCAATCTCTGATAACCTCAGGTTTGTCTTCTGCAGCTTCCTAACCTTTCTCAGATTTCACAGAATTGAAAAGAGTTATGGCCTTGTTCTGAATTAGGCTTTGGCTTACGGGGGAATGTTGCCGCTGGTTCAGTCTTCTCCCTAGACCACTAAAACTTTCTCCATATCAGCAATAAGGCTGTATCACTTTCTTATCATCTGTGTGTTCACTGGAGTAGCACTTCCAATTTCCTCCAAAACTTGTCCTTTGCGTTCATTCCCAACTTGGCTGTTGACCTGAGAGGCCTTGATTTTGGCTGCTCTACCTTTTCATATGCCTTCCTCACTAAGGTTAATCATTTCTAGCTTTTGATTTAAAGTGAGAACCATACGTCTCTCTCTGTCACTTGAACACTTAGCTGTTATTATAGGGTTATTAATTGGCCTGATTTCAATATTATTGTGTCTCAGGGAATAGAGAGGCTCTAGGAGATGGGGGTAGATGGGGAAATGGTTGGTTGTTCAGTCAAAACACAGACAACATTTATTAAGTTTGCCATCTGATATGGGCATAGTTTGTGGCACCTGAAAACAATAGTAACATCAAAGATAACTGATCACAGATCACTGTAGTGGGTGAACTGATAATGAAAAATTTTGAAATATTACAATTACAAATATTTGACACAGAGAACACAGAGTGAGCACACAACTTTTGGAAAAATCGTGCTGATTCATGAGGGGAACAACACACACTGGGGCCAGTTGGAAGGTGGAGAGTGGAGGAAGGAGAGGATCAGGAAAAACAACTAATGGGTACTAGGCTTAATACCTGTATGATGAAATCATCTGTAAAATAAACCCCCATGACCCAAGTTTTCTGTGTAACAAACCTTCACATGTAGTCCTGAACTTAAAAGCATTCAATTTGTAAAAAATGCAGTATCTGTGAAGCACGGTATAATGAAGTACAGTAAAATGAATTACATGCACTTAGTGGCTAAAAACAGCAGAAATTTATGTTATGGAGGTCAGAGTTTTAAAAATCAACATCTTGGCAGGTCGTACTGCCTCCAAATGATCTAGGGGGAATACTTTGTTACCTCTTCCAGCTTCTATTAGTGCCTGATATTCTTCAGCATATGGCAGAATAACTCCATCCTCTACTTCTTCCTTCACATGCCTTTCTACTCTACATCTCTGTCTCAAATCTCCCTCTCCTTTCTCTTATAAAAATACCAATTATTGGACTTTTGGCCCATCCTAAGTCCAGGATGATCTCATCTTATGATTCTTAACTAATTGTATCTACAGATAAACTATTTCCAAATAAGGTTATATGCATAGCTACCAGGTTTTAGGACTTGGACAAACCTTTTAGGGAGGTCATAATTCAACCCACTACAAGTACCACTTTTAACATATTTAAATATGTGAAGGCAAATATAATAATACTGTGAACAGAAAAACTCACTGTAGATAAATGACAAGAACATTAAAAAGTGATTTTTAGTATTCAGCCGTTTTCCTTTTGTTCATCAAATTTTAAAATGTATTGAGAAGCTGTGTTACTAGAATGTTCCTTTCTGCTTCTGGGGTTAAAATATAATCAAACTTTGGAGACCAGACTTAAAATGGGAAAAGTCACACAATATTTTAAGAATTCTAGAGTGTTTTAGATTCTTATTGACTGGGATGTTTGTAGATTTATTGTGTATATATAGGTTATAGACCCTTTCTTTAACATTTAGTGACTAGAAATTGTTTCTTGCTATAACCACAAAGTAGGGAGGATTTGTTGTAATTGTCCCATGCAAGTAGGCACAGCTGGTCTTAGGACTGCAAACTTTGTCTGCTCTTCCCTTCTCCCCCCGCCACTCCTTTTTTCCTCCTCTTTTCTCCCTCTTTCTCCTTCCCTCCCTGTACTTCCTTTCCTTGATATTTTCCTCTTTTCCTACATAGTTTTCTTCCTTCTTTCTCCCTTCTTTTTTTTTTTTTTTCTCCTGTGCTTGGCCTGAGTTAGTTTTGAGCATCTGCCTTTCAAGGCTTCATGCCTTTGAAGATCTTAACAAAGCTAAAAATAAATAATAATCTGAATCTGATGCCAATAAACTGAATCTGATGCAGAATGGAGTTTCTTTCTTCTTGGAGCACTTAATAAGGCGACACTGAAGTAGCAGTGGGAACAGAGCCAATCCAGTCAACAAATTAACCAGGATCTCAGCTGGGGTTTCTTCGCAAAAGACTACTTTTCTCAGGCTGTGCAGGATTTGGCCTTCATTCTTTAACAGAATGTGATTGGTAGAGGACATGTTGTGCTAATGGAGAATTCACAATGGCAACAATCATGGCACTGTTGTAAACATATCATCTTCTCTTATGAATTTCATTTGAGTAGTTGTTTTCATCTTCAGGATGATGAATTTAGTGTGACCTGTTTATTCATTCCACTTTTGCTCACCACCAATTTCTTTCCTTAGTGTTTTGCCTTAGACATGGATGTGAAAATATCATGTCTGGGGTTTGTAAATTAACATATAGGAAAATTGATTACTTCTGTGCATGTATGAGTAGATCGTGAGGTCCTTTGCATACCTTCTTCATTGTATCTGTTAGGAGAATTCCAGGAGAAGTTTGCTTTTTTACTCTTGTTTTTGATTGAGAGGATTCAGCAAAGCTGATGGCTTTGGATTCTGCATGCCATGAAATTCATGCCATGTGTTAAGGCAGCCATTATTGGGATAGGAACAGTGATTAAAATTAGTCTTTTGAGATTTTCGTTATCTTACTCTAGAGGGACAATCTTATTAAGGGCATCCATTTTAGTATTGGAGATAGAGTGCTATGGCAAAATTCTTTATTTCCATTTGTAATATTTATACTTTTAGACTGATTCTTATCATGTTTTATATTAGTCTAAATTATGGAATTAGTTTTTGAGACTGGGTTTGATTTTGAAGGGTCTGTCATGTGCTATTATTTGTTACTACCCGTATAGAGAGACTGAGAAATAAGACAGAATGGAGAAGTGGAGACTAAACATTTATTCTACGGGAAGGACTTCTGTTTCATAATGCGGTGTCATGCTCATGAAACCTACTTCCGTTGCAAGGATTATGGCTCGTTTAGGAAAAACAACCAGGCTTATTGCAGCTGTCAAGTGGTGTGGTTGATGAGAAATGAAGAGGTGTTGTTTTGTTGTTTTTCTTCTGTACTGATGGTATGCACATACGGTATAATCTTATCTTTTTTGCACTACTCTGGCATTTATAATTAGGCCATTTAGGTGTGTTGGATTTTTCAGATTTTGGGAGGGGTAATTTTGTACCATTTCTCATTCAGACTGTTTTCATGTATGGGTTGTATGTTATCCCACCATCTTTATTTTGATTTCTTGCCCCATAGATATCCTTTTGGAATATCTGGAGGTGTTTGTGTCTGCCTTCTCCAATATAGTTGATTAGTTGTTGTGAAAGGGATGTAATCTTGTGGCTTCCACAAAAGTGGTGGTGAAGCCTATATTGGAAAACCTTTCCAAATCAGATATTGTTTGCTAATAATGTTCTGGTAGGCTAATTGTAGACTGGCTCTTGACCAAATAATTTGGAAGGGGAGAGGCAGCTGCTTTCTGATAGATGGAATATAATGTGGTTAGTTGATCTTTGGAATTTCTTTATCTTTTTAAGATCACTGTAATAATTCATTCCAAACACATCAATTAAATGCTGACTTTTAACCATCCGTGTAGCAGAGGATCCTGTTGCTATGCATGAATTAATTTCTTAGAAGTATTAGTAGAAGTTCTATTTGGCTTGGTAATTACCAACAAAAATAGGATATGAGCTTTTTAAAAGAAAGTCTTGATTCAGATGTTCATATCGTGTGTTGCTGTCAATATACCAGTGATGGTCACCAAAAATATTTTTTGTTAATATTTCACTGTTTTGGAAAGCACCTTTATTTGTTGATTGTATGGTTCCTTGTTTACATGTGTATCTTTTAAAAAATTTCTTGAATACTCATCATGTCCAGGCATATTAAGAGTATGAGACTTAGGTATATTTAATCATTTTAGTTAAGAAGCAGTTGGAATAGGAGCAGTTATGGGTAGAGGAGGATTGGTTGGAATGTGCTTACATTTACCTTTGAAAAGCATGTTTAGATCAGTTTTGTCAGATGAAAACTTCTGGTTAGCAGTAATAAATTGATGAATGAATATTTCAAATTTTACATACCATGACTAGTTATATGTCTTTGCTTCACCACAATGTATGAAATATGATATGTGATTCTGTGTTTTATTGATTTATATGCAGAAAACATACCTGTTAATGAGGGAATGAGAATACATTCAAATAGCTTGATTTTGATAGGATATTTTCAAATAAGCAGCATTAGGGTGGCTATCAGGAGATCAGTTTAGGCTTTGCTGTGCCGTTATTGAACAATACCTGGCGCACAATCATTTTAGTGACTTTAAACAAAGTTTTTGACTTATCTGGGCTTCAGTATCTTCATTTACAAAATGAACATATTGGAATAGTTTACTTTGGAAGTCTCTTTTTGCTTAAAATTTCCGTAGTTTTATTTAAGGTGAGGAAATTTGCCTTTGTCATCCCTTTCTAGTCATGTTTTGGGGTTTGACATTGAAAGAAAGTTATCATTGTGGTTAAATTTGGCTTGACTCCTTTAAAGATGGGCTGTAAATATTTGGCTGTATATTCTTGAAATGAATTTTAGTATGACTACTTGGTTATTTCTCTGGACAGACTGTTGTGTCACATTGTGGTTGTATGATTGCCATTAGTAACTTTGAAGTAAGCAAAGGAAGGTTGATTGATTTGTTTGTAACATACTGTATTATAGGATAGTATTAAGAAAGTTGGAAGTTGGAAGTGTATCTTAGAAATAATTTATTCCATCTCCCTCATTTAACAGATAGAGAAACGTACCCAAAAAATGTTTTTTTAATTTATATGCTTAGCTTGTATCAGAAAAAGAACATTGGTTTTATTCTCATTCAATCATTCAGCAAACATCTATTTGAAACTGTCAGGGAGCCTCCTTTTGAAGACCAGGTTGTGAATAGTGTTATTAACATTTTTATTTTGATGTAAAATAGTTCTGTCTCTCTTTGATGAAGAAGGAAACACCTTTTGCTCTTCCCAAATATATTTGGCCTTCAAATCTTGACCATTCTATTTCTTGTTTATTCAGTGCTTATTGACTGAGCTGATAGTCTATATAATGCACCATTTAAGGTACATATATTCAGTGTCAAGTAAAATTTCACCCTCTCAAATTGAACTTACTATCAAACTGTGAAATCTTTGTGATGTCCTTTTTTCTTCACTTTAATAAGCGCCATAGTGTTGTGGAGTACTAGCACTACCTCTTCCAATATAGTTGGGGCATATAGGAATGAACAAATGTAAAACATAGTGATAGGTGCTATGAGAAAAATAAAGCGTGATTAGTGGATATTGATCAGTGGTGTACTCTTTTATATATGTGGTCAGGAAAAGTCTCTTTAGTAAGATAATTTTTGAGCATGATGTAGAGGAAGTGAACATTCAATATCTGGGGTAAATAGCATTTGAAGCACAGCAGCAAATAGCAAGTATAGCAAGTGTAATAGTCTTACACTTTTAATAGCACACCAATACTTCTTTTTTTTCTTTTTAAGATGGAGTCTTGCTCTGTTGCCCAGGCTGGAGTGCAGTGGCGCAATCCAATACTTCTTTTTTTTTCTTTTTAAGATGGAGTCTTGCTCTGTTGCGCAGGCTGGAGTGCAGTGGCGCAATCTTGGCTTACCATAACCTCTGCCTCCTGGGTTCAAGTGATTCTCCTTCCTCAGCCTTCCGAGTAGCTAGGACTACAGGCTCCCACCACCATGCCCGGCTAATTTTTGTATTTTTAGTAGAGATGGGGTCTCACTATGTTGGCCAGGCTGGTCTCGAACCCCTGACCTCGTGATCTGCCCGCCTCGGCCTCCCAAAGTGCTGAGATTATAGGTGTGAGCCACTGTGCCCAGCTGTACACCAATACTTTTTAATGACTAATGTCATTATTCAGAGCCATAGATATTGAATGATTATACTATAATTGAAATGATGTACATTTATTTTCAATTTGTAATTAATTAGGCCAAAGAACATATTCTTCTTTAGCTTCACTTATGGTATCTAGGTTAATTTGCTTTGCTTTAGGCTAATTAACTCTTAATTTTTAAAGATCTTTAAACTTTTTTGGTAGTCTCTTCAATTTTTAAATTAGTAATAGTTATTGTCAAGAGAGAAAGAAAATAATATTTAATCAGATAAGTTTAAAAAATGCTGGTTTTACTAAAGGTAAACAGATTACTTACGAGTTTGTCAGAGGTTTTTAATATGTGAATATATGTTGTTAATTTCCACAATTTGTTTGACCATGGTAGCCTATTTTATGTTAGCTTTTCTGTTTTATAAAGCACTCTCTGGATAACACTAGTGTATCTGACTGCATATATCCCCAGGGTAGGATGTATGCATCCCAAGAACTGCCTAGGATGATCCACTAGGTTATAAACATAAAATGGCAGAATATTTATTTCTATTTAATTTTAAAAATCTTGAGCAATGAAAATAAAAGCTGTGCTAATATTTAGTAAATGGGTTGGCGCTTTTGCCTTACCTAGTTCCTTACATGAAACAGTAATATACTATTTGTGAATTATAACTTGACATGAATGGGAGTTCCGAAGTGATGAGTTTTAGTGATATCCTCATTTGTTTGCTTGTTTATAGTGTAGTGTAGTACAAGAATTTTCTTAAACAGGTAAATGTATTTAGTTATTATTACCTAGTTTTAACTAAAATAGCTCCCACAACAATGGGAAACTATCTTAAAATAGATTGTTGCCATGAAACATGTATTTATAATCATACTAATAAAAATCTGTGTTTATGACAATTGCTGTTGATTCTTTATGATTAGGTAGTTGAGCAAATTGTGATTTAGCTGTAATATGACAAGATAAAGGGCTTACCAGAAAAAAGAATTAGATGTTGATAATGAAATGTGACCTGTTTAATCAGTAAGGTATAATAAATAAGGGGAATTGATGAAAAAGGAAGTGGTAGCAGTAAATGGACAAGAACTATCAGCATTCTCTTTTTTCCTAAATATAGTTGCAGCTTAATTTTCTCTCAGAGCTCTTTCAAGTGAGAGTGAGTTGTTCTTTGCAGTCATTCACGGAGGGTCACAGGCTGGCAGAGGCAGTGCCAGTTGCATCACGTGTCTTCTGCTGTCATCTTAGGCAGTGACACCCTGCAAGTCAATGTCAGAAGGGGAGTGTGTGAAAGATTGTATAGGAGGTTTATGTGGTTCCTCACTCCAACCAACCTGGCATTAGTATAATAAATCCCACTTGATTGAGATGTATTCTTTATGTCAGTAGGTTTAATTTGCTGTTATTTTCTTTAGGATTTCAGTCTTTGTATTTATAAAAGAGATTTAACTCATAATTTTCTTCTAAACAACTTTGCAGATTTTAGTATAAAGGGCATATTTTCCAAATAAAATATGGTAGGGAGTATTCCTTCTTTTCACATTCTCTGGAAGAGTTTGTGGAAGATATCTGTTAATTTTTTCTTAAATGTTTCTTAAGATTCACCTATGAAGCTTTGCGTGTATAGAGATTCCATGTGTCTGGAGAATTTTTTGTGTATGTGATTGTTTTTTTAGTTAATACAGGCACAGTTTCTTTAACACATATAGTACTATTCAAATTTTGTAATTCTTGTTTTAGTTTTGGTAAATTGTGTTTTTTGTTTTGTAGTTTTAAAATTTTATGTAAAATTTTATATTTATTGATGTATTTTGTAATATCTTCTCATTTTTTGAAATATTTATAGATTATATAATGTCCTGCATTTGTGCCTGATGTTGGAAGTTTTGTGGATTTTTTCACTTCATTATTTATTATCTTACTACTTATTTCACTTTTTTCTTGTCTTTTTTCTCTTTTTGCTTTCTTTGACTTACTCTGTCCTATTTTAAAAGATTCTTAAAAATATTTTCCATCATACTATTCTTTTTGCTGTAGTCTTTATTTATTTTATTTTATTTTTTTTCCCACTATCTTTTAGTTTCCTAATTCTGTTTCCGACTCTCTTTCATCTGATTATGTCATCTATTGAGTTATTAATAGTACATATTTCTCAGGTCTAGAATTTCTATTTTATGAATTCCAGTTCTCTGGTGAAAGTCTCTGTCCTCTCTGTTTTCTCCATTTCCCTTCTGTTTTTCGGATGTATTAAGAAATCTTACATACATTTTAAAGACTCTGTAATAACTAGCATCGAAACCACCTGTGGCCCCATCTCTGGACCTATTTCTTTTGTCTTACCTGTTTTCTGTGTGTGTGGGTGTAGGTGTGGGTGTGTGTTCCATTTTAGTTTTGTCGTTCTTATTTCTGATAATTTTGTTTCGGAAGCTGGGCATCATATTTGAAAACCTGGAAAGACTGTAGGATGTTAACAGTGTCCAAAGAGACTTCATCCTCTCCTGTCCTAGGTAGGTAGAATTGGGGGCTAATCATCTTATTCCAGTGGTTCTCAAACTTTGGGATGTATTAAAAATACAGAGGCCAAGGCTTGTTGCGGTGACGCAGGGTCTCCCATCTCTCGATCCAGGTCAAGAATTGCCAGATACCCCAAGGGAAAGCACCTTTGCCTTGTGTTATCTCGCCTGTCAACATGGTTTTCCTTTTTCTGTTATTTCCCTTTAATTTCTCATTGCCTCAGTGTTCCCCAATGCTTTTAAGCAAAGCTTGTGTGTGTGTGTGTGTATATATATGTATATGTGTGTATATATATATCAATAAAATATTATATATTACATCTATAATATATAAATATATAATACATAATATAGATATCTATATTATATATAATATAATATATATTATATATAAATATATATTTTATATATATAAAGATGTATTTTATATATATACACTTTTTTTTTCTGTTTCCAGCTGTAGCATTGATGTGCTACAAACCACTGAATCATGCATGGAAGCAGCAAAAGTCTATGGTTTTATTATTTTGAAAACAAAACAGACGAAAAACTCATGGTTTTAGTTTCCTTTTTCTTTCAGGAAAAACATAAACAAGAATTGGAAGACATGAGGAAAGCTGGTCACGAAGCCCTCAGCATTATTGTGGATGAATATAAGGTAGAAGTTTGAGAGTGTTGTTTACTTTTTTAAACCTTGGATAACTTTAGTAAAAAATGTACACATGTAGGTATGTGCAAACATATGCAAATTATATGTGTAGTCTTATTTTGCTACAGAATTTCTTTCCATTCAGCAATAAATATCCATTGAAAGCATACTTGGTGGATTACAAAGGTTAAATTAGACACTGTTCTAGATTTGAGAAAGTTTGAGAATATTTGAGAATATAATATCAGCAGGTGAGGAAATTTAAGTACAAAATAATATAGAATTAATTGCTAGATTATCTTTTTTGTCTCTGCTGTGGTTCCTCTGACAGCAAAAATATTAAGGCATGAAATATATCAGAAAAAATATTATTATACCTTTTTGCTTTTCTTAAATCGATTTAGGTACACTTTAGCAATAACAAATTATAATGTCAATATCACAGATATACAGTAAAACATTAATATTTAAAATTATTTTAAAAATTATTCAATTCTGTGCTTGCATAAGCTGAATTATTTAAAGCATATTGAGCATTTAATGTCAAATTTTTATTTCCCTTTAAGCTTCATGTTAGATCATTTTTCTTTTACAAGTAATGAAGGAATGAATACATTTTTATTGAAATAAAATACAATTATCCCCAGAAGTAACCAGTATTGGCAGTTCCATTGTACATTCTTCTAAGAGATTCTCCATCTACTTGTATATACTTATATGCTCATAACATGCTATATAGTTTTCAATTGATTTAAAAAATGTTATCTTACTAAATTTACTCTTTCTTGCTGTATTTACTCACTGACTTGGAGACATTTTCATGTCAGTATATATAAGCTTTTCCTATTTTTGTTACTCTTCTATAGTTTTCACAGTATTAAATATACCATAATTTGTTTAACCATACATGTTTAGATAGGCATTTTGTTTTTCATTGTTCATTATAATAATAAATATAAAAAATTTTCCCTATTACAGTTAGAATATAGAAATTTTTGTGTTGTTGATTAAACTTCCTCACTAGACTTGTTAGAAGTTAATGTCATTTTAGTTGATAATTTAGTATCAAAAGCTTCCTTAAGAAATCATTTGGGCCGGGCGCGGTGGCTCAAGCCTGTAATCCCAGCACTTTGGGAGGCCGAGGCGGGTGGATCACGAGGTCAGGATATCGAGACCATCCTGGCTAAAACGGTGAAACCCCGTCTCTACTAAAAATACAAAAAATTAGCCGGGCATGGTGGCGGGCGCCTATAGTCCCAGCTACTCAGGAGCCTGAGGCAGGAGAACGGTGTGAACCCGGGAGGCGGAGCTTGCAGTGAGCCGAGATTGTGCCACTACACTCTAGCCTGTGCGACAGAGCAAGACTCCATCTCAAAAAAAAAAAAAAAAAAGAGAGAAATTATTTGAATAAAAGTAGGAAAATAAATAGATCCAGAATTAAGTGAAAAGTGTCTTTTTTTTTTTTTTCCCCCACACGTAGGGTATTAAAATAGTCTACTAGATATGTCTTAGGACATGAAAGGCCATTTTTGTGACCATACCTAATATAGTAGTTGATGCTTGTTGTTAAAAAGGTCATTAAAAAGTGTCTGATTTTGGTGGAGCATGGTGGTTCACACCTGTAATTTCAACACTTTGGGAGGCCAAGGGGGGCAGATCACCTGAGGTCAGGGGGTCCAGACCAGCCTGGCCAACATGGTGAAACCCCGTTTCTATTAAAAATATAAAAATTAGCTGGGCATGGTGGTGCACACCTGTAATCCCAGCTACTCAGGAGGCTGAGGCAGAAGAATTGCTTGGATCCTGGAGGCGGAGTTTGCAGTGAGCCGAGATTGTGCCACTGCACTCCTGCCTGGGTGACAGAGTGAGACTCCGTCTCAAAAAAAAAAAAAAAAAAAAAAGTCTGATTTTTATAGCAATGATAATTGGCCCTTTTATAATGTTTTTAATATTTATTAGTATAAACCAGTTTTACAGTTATTGAGTTGAGGAAAAGTCCTATATTATTATAGTATTGATTTTGACAACTTATTTTATCCCTAACGCTGAGGGTGGGAAGAATTAAAATACAATTGGCCTAATATATTTGCAGATTCCATAACCATGGATGAGAAATATTTGGGGAAGAAAAGCAATAAAAATAATAGTACAACAGTAAAAAGTGACACAAATTACTTGCTATGTAAAAAAATAGAAGCATATGGTAAAATAATTATCACATGAACTTCTTATGCTTGAATCTAGAATCGGTAAAAAAAATCATTCCACTTCTTGTTCTTAATGTGCCACAAATCATCAACACGTTATGATTTTTTTCTATATGAATTATTTTCCCTTTTTCCATACTATTATGAAAGCCGATTCTCAGCATATTTTAGAACACCTTGGTTGTGAAATTTTACATGACAGCCAATGTATCTGATAATATTTCTCCTCAGAGTACTATAATATTATTGTATGAGATCGATGGGGAGTTCAACAAGTCATATGATTAATCAATATGCAGTGAATTTTCACTGATTTAAAAGTATTTATATCCTTTGACTATATCCTTTGACTGAGCTATGAAATAAAAAATTAAATATAACTTTGTAGGCAATTTGATTGAATTCCTAATCCATTTAACAAGTCATCTAAACATCTGAATATTTTACATTTCTCTTTAACTAATTGCTAAGTAATGACACTGTACAAATATGTAAAATGGGTAGCTCTTAACCAAGTTTCTTCAAAATGGCATTTGTAAATACTAGAATAGTTATCACTTATGATTTTATCCTCCTTAGTTGCCAGTATTGAAATTTATACCAATAATTATGTTTGCAGCAAAGAAAATATTGTGGCATTAGAACCAAAACAGTGGTTTAAAACATCAAATACCAACCTGTTTAGAAAAACAGCTAAGCACACTCACAATAACAAGACAATTTTTCATTAATATTTTGAAAGCCATATTTTACTGTAGTGTATAAAATTTGATAGATGATTCATTAATTAGGTATTTCAAAAGGAAACCAAAATATCTCTAGTTACTATTGTTAATAAAAGTTGTATGAACATTCTCTTTGCATTTATTCATTTCTTAATTCAGCAAAGATTATTGATTATCTTCTTTATGCCAGGGATTATTGTAAATACAGTAGTGAGCAAAATATTCAAATCCTTGTTTCAGTGGGATATAATTCCATGTCTACATTCCATGACTACATATGATATTTAGGAAGGAAGGAACTTAAAGTCATAGCATTCCTTGACATTTCAGTTTTCAGGGCTTCACACTTTTACCTCTCCCTCCCCTATAAATGTTTACTCAAATATGCAACTGGAATAGAAAAATTTGCTACTGTCTCACCGCCAGTCCTGGCTCCTGGGGATCTTACATCCTTCTAGTTATCATGGACTAGATATAATCAATCACTTTTTTCCTGTCCAAGTTGAGCTGAAATATTGTTGAGGAGTTTGAAAAAATATTCCTTAGAGAAGTGGAAAATACCAAGTAAAGTAAAACCAAAATGGCAAAAGCCTAAAATGTAATGCATAGTAAGATAACTTATCTTTGTATAAACTTCTGCTTCCAGAAATATGAAGACATAACTTTCGATATTTTTCCTATTTACTACAGATTAAAAAAAAACCTGGATGTTTTATATAAAAATATAGTCCCTGAAATAAGTCCCTGAAAGTAAGACAGAAACAGGCAGACTAGCTAGGAACTATGAGACCCAAGTAACTACATGGTAGTGGGTTCCCTGGATTTTCTTTTTACCCTTTTTGTCCCACCAAAGTACTGGAGAAGTGAGTAACCCAGAAATACCAATGGGCACATAAAAACAAACCTCAAGAAAAACCTACTCTCTCTAACCAAAATCCTCCACCTAGTAAGACAGAAAAGTATTAGATAATAGCCATTTTACTTCCACCAAACACCATAGGAAAAAATGGCAGTGAAAGCTTGTTAGAGCAAGAACTTAGATTTTCACTCTTATCAGGTTATAAATGAGGAATTGTATCTCCTCCCTGGGGTTGTGTTAAAGAAGGTGGAGCAGGGAACTAGGACTTTAATTCATCCTGGGCAGTAAACCCCCTTCCTGCAAGTGTCAGGATAGGCCATCTAGGAAACTAGACTTCTACCCTAAGCTGGTATTGATGAGGTATTCCTCCCTTACTGTGTTGGGAAGATATCAAGGGATATCTAATGGGAATCAAGCCTGTCATTACTGCTTGGTAGTAATGAGGCCACTCCTCTGTGGTTTCAGTGGATGGTTTGTGGGGAACAAGAATATGGCACCCTTACTCCTCATAGCCGGGTTGGTATCAGTGGAGGCCTAGTGGGAAGCTGGACTCCCAACCATGTCCAGAAATAACAAGGAGATCCTTGTTCCCTGTATGCTGAGTGCTAGTAGAGGCTGAGTTGGATACCTAGACTTCCACCCTACCTGGAGATTTTCCTTTTTTTCTGCTGGAGTGGTGTCCTGTCAGAAGAAATCTCCTGAAACATGATTTCAGATGTCTAGATTTCAATTAAAAATTACTTATATGAAGAACCAAGAATATTTTGTCTTGAATGAAAACCAAAAAGGAAAACAGATGCTGAATTGAGCGGCTTCCAGTTTTAGAATTATCTGACAAGAATTTTAAGTATCTGACTAGAATTTTAAATCATTAATTACAAAAATGTTTTAACAAGTGATTATGAACATTCTTGAAACAAATGTGAAAACAGAAAATATCAGCAAGTGTCAGCAAAGTAATAGATTCTATAAAGAAGAACCAACTGGCAATTCTAGAAGTAAAAATATAGTAACCAAAATTAAAAACTCAGAGATGGGCTCAATAGTGGAATGGAGAAATAAGGAAAGAATCAGTAAATTTGAAAAAAATAGAAATTACCCAATTTGAACAGTGTAGAGAAAACAGACTGAAAACAAATGAATAGGGCTTTAGGAATTTGTGGGATTATGATGAAAGACCTAAAATTTATATCATCTAAGTCCTGGAAGGAGTGAAGAAAGAGGGCAAAACTTAAAAACATTCAAAGAAAGATTTGCTCAGAATTTTCCAAATTTGGCAAAAGATAATACTGCATATTTCAGAAACCAAATGAACTGCAAATATGATAAAGACAAAAACAAAATGCATGTCAGCACCCACTGTAATGATTAATTTATACATCAGCTTGACTGGGTAATGGTTTCTAGATATTTGAGCAAATTTTATTTGAATGTTTTTGTGATTTTTTTTAAATCAGATAAGATTAACATTTAAATCTGTGAACTTTGAATATAGTAAATTTCCCTCCATAATGTAGGTGGGCATCATCCAATCATTTGAAGGCCTTAACAGAATAAAAACTGACCTTCCCTGAATAGGAAAGGATTCTGCCAATAGACTGCCTTTGGATGCAAGCTGCAATGTTAGTTCTTCTCTGGGTCTCCAGCCTGGTCAGCCTTATTTGCAGATTTTGAACTTGATAGCCTGCATAATCACATGAGCCAATCCCTTAGAGTAAGTTTTTCTGTGTATTTGTACATATATGGATTTGTTCCTCCAGAGACCTTAATACACACATAGCTAAACTTTCCTCAACCAAAAATTGAAAATCTTGAAAGCAGCCAGAGAAAAATGACATTTTAGCTACAGAATAACAGAAATGTGATAGGTATTTCATTAGAAACTATGGAGGTCAGAGGAAATGGAACAAGTGCTGAAAAAAAGAACTTTTAACCACAAATTTTGTATCCAACCCATATTTCTCCTTTAATTCTTTTGTCATTGAATAACTTATTTTTGGTGACTTTAATTCTTTTAAAATTACTGAGGCTTACTTTATGGCCTAGCCTCTGATCTATCCTGTGCACTTGAGATGAATGTATATCCTGCTATTGTTAGATGGAGTGTACTCTACATATCTGTAGGGATAGATGGTTGATAGTGTTGCTTAGGTTTTCTTTATGCTGTTGATAATCTGCCTAATTTTTCTAGCCTTTATTTAATGTAGGGTGGTGAATCTCTAAATATTATTGTTGAATTGTTTGTGACAATTTTAATTCTGTCAGTTTTTACTTCATGTAGTTTTTGGATATTTTGTTAGTTACATATATGTTTTTAGTTGTTACATCTTAATGTTAGTTTGTTTTCATACTGCTATAAAGAACTACTAGTGACTAATTTATAAAGAAAAGAGGTTTAATTGCCTCACAGTTCTGCCTGGCTTGCAATCATTGTAGAAGATGAGGGAGAAGCAAGCACCTTCTTTGCAAGACAGCAGGGGAAAGAGAGAGAGAGAGAGTGAAGTCGCAAGTGCACACTTTTAAGCCATCAGATCTTATGAGGACTCACTCACTACCATGAGAACAGCATGCTGGAAATCTGCCCCCGTGATCTAGTCACCTCCCACCAAGTCCCTCCACTAACACATGGGAATTACAAATCAAGATGTGATTTGGGTGGGGACACAAAGCCAAACCATGTCATTCTGTCCCTGGCCCTTCCCAAATCTCATGTCCTTCTCACATTTCAAAATACAATTATGCCTTGCAATGTCCCCTAATACTTGCAGTGTCATTGCAGTATTAACCCAAAGTCCAAGTCTAAAGTCTAATCTGAGACCAGACATATCACTTTTGCCTATGAGTCTTAAAATAAAAAACAAGTTAGTTACTTCCAAGATACAGTGGAAGTACAGGCATTAGTAAATGCTCCCATTCAAAATGGAAGAAATTGGCCCAAACAAAATAGCTACAGGCCCCATGTGAGTCTGAAACCCAGCGGGGCAGTCAATAAATCTTAAATATCCAAAATTATTTCCTTTGACTCCATGTTTCACATCCAGGGCATGCTGATATAAGAGGTAAGCTGCCAAGGCTTTGGGCAGCTCTCCCCCTGAGGCTCTGCAGGGTACAGCCTGTGGCTGCTTCCACAGTCTGGCATTGAGTGCCTACAGCTTTTTCAGGTATACAGTGCAAGCTCTCAGAGGATCTACCATTCTGGGATCTTGAAGATGGTGGTCCACTTCTCACAGCTGCACTATGTAGTACCCCAGTGGAGATTCTGTGTGGGGGATCTAACCCCACATTTCCCTTCTGCACTCCCCTAGTAGAGGTTATCCGTGAGGGTTCCACCTCTGTAGCAAACTTCTGCCTGGACATCCAAGTGTTTACATACATCCTCTGAAATGTAGGCAAAGGCTCCCAAACCTCAATCCCTGCCTTCTGTGCACCTGCAGGCCCAACACCAAGTTGAAGCTACCAAGGTTTGGGGCTCACACCCTCTGAGGCAATGGACTGAGCTGTGCCTTGGTCCTTTTTAGCCACAGCTAGAGCTGGAGCAGCTGGGACAGTGTGCCATGTCCAGAGACTGCATAGAGCAGTGGGGCCCTGAGACCATCCCACACAACTTTTTTTCCCTCCTAGACCTCTAGGCCTGTGATGGGAGGGGCTGCCATAAAGATCTTAAAAATGCCCTGAAGACATTTTCCCTATTGTTTTGGCTATAAACATTCAACTCCTTGTTGCTTATATAAATTACTGCAGCCAACTTGAATTTCTCCCTAGAAAATGGGTTTTTCTTTTGTATTGCATGGTTGGTCAGTCTGCAAATTTTCCAAGCTTTTATATTCTGCTTCTCTTTTAAAGATAACTTCCAATTTGAGATCATCTCTTTGTGAATGTATGACTGTGCACTTTCAGAAAAAGGTCATTTTTCAAATGCCTTGCTGCTTAGACATTTCTTCTGCCAGATACCCTAAATCATGTCTCTCAAGTTGATCTTACAGATCTCTAGGGCAGGGTCAAAATGCCGTGAGTCTCTTTGTTAAAGGATAGAAGAGTAACGTTTGCTCCAGATCCCAATAAGTTTATCATCCCCCTCTAAGACCACCTAAGCCTGGACTTCACTGTTCATCTCAGTGTCAGGATTTTGGTCAAAACCATTCAACAAGTCTCCAGGATGTTACAAACTTTCCCACATCTTTCTGTCTTCTTCTGAGCTCTTCAGCGTGTTTCAACCTTCATCTTCTACCCAGTTCCCAATTTGCTTCCACATTTTTAGGTATCTTTATAGCAGCCCCCCACTCCTGGTACCAATTTTTTGTATTAGTCAGTTTTCATACTGTTATAAAGAACTACTTGAGACTGGGTAATTTGTAAAGAAAAGAGGTTTAATTGACTCACCATTCCACATTGCTGGGGAGACCTCAGAAAACTTATAATCGTGGCAGAAGGCAAAGGAGAAGCAAGGATCTTCTTCACAAAACAGCAGGAGAGAGAGATGGCGAAGTGGGAAGAGCCACACTTTTAAGCTGTCAGATCCCTTGAGAACTCACTATATGAGAACAGCATGGAAGAAATTGCCCCCATCATCTCATCACTTCCTGCCAGGCCCCTCCTCTGACATGTGGGGATTATAATTCAAGATGAGGTTTGGGTGGGGACATAGAGCCAAACCATATCAATCTTCCTGATGGATTGATTCCCTCTCTTATTATATTTTTTATCTCTAGTAAAATTTTTTTTTGGCATAAAGTCTGTTTTTTTCTGATATTTAATATAGCCACTCCCATTCTATTTTGGTGGTGGTTTGTATAGTAGGGGTCCCTAACTCCCAGGCTGTGGACCGGTACCATTTTGTGGCCTTAGGAACTGGGCTGCATAGCAGGAAGTGTTGGTGGGCAAGCAAGCATTACTGCCTGAGCTCCACTACTTCAGATCAGTGTCTTTATATTTTCATAGGCATGCAAAACCCTGTGGTGAACTGCATATGTGAGAGATCTAGGTTACATGCTCCTTATGAGAATCTAATGCCTGATGATCTGAGGTTTAACATTTTCATCCTGAAACCATCCCCTTTACCCTAGTCTGTGGAAAAATTGTCTTCTATGATACTGGTTCCTGGTGCCAAAAAGTTAGGGACTGCTGTATGTATTTTCCCATGCTTTTACTTTGAACCTATTTGTGTCTTTGAATATAAAGTTTGTCTCTTGTACAAATAGAATTGTATGCATATTATTTTAAACAGTTGCTTTTTAAATCAGTTAAGAAAAGGGAAGCAGCGTCCAATTATGCTGCCATTTAAAATTACCCTTATAATTATGGCTCCCTCCATACCAGTGGGTTCTGCATCCATGAATTGAACATTGTATTCACTAGATGAGAAATCCGTGGATATGGAGGGCCAAATTTTTGTATCTACAGGTTTCACAGGGCCAGGGGCTTGAACAATCTCAGATTTTCGTATCCTTAGTGGTCCTGGAATCAGTCCCTTTAGATATCAAGTGGCATCACTACCTTTACTGGCATGCTTTGTTTTTTCACATAGATCAAATTATTATCTGGAGCTGCTTGCATTAGTGTGAAGAACTTCCTTTAGTATTTATTTTCTTCTTCAAATTTTATGGTTTTAAGTCTTAGATTAAATCTTTAATTCATCTTGAGTTGATTTTTGTGTATGGTGAGAAATAGAAATCCAGTTTTATTCTTCTACATGTGGATATCCAGTTTTCCCAGCACCATTTATTGAATAGGGTGTCCTTTCCTCAATTTATGTTTTTGTATGCTGTATTGAAGATCTGTTGGCTGTAAGCATTTGGCTTTATTTCTGGGTTCTCTATTCTGTTACATTGGTCTAGGTGTCTAATTTTATACCAGTATGATACTGTTTTGGTTACTATAGCTTTGTAGTATAATTTGAAATTGGATAAATATGCTTCCAGATGGGTTCTTTTTGCTTAGGATTGCTTATTTGGGCTTTTTTATTCCATATGAATTTTAGGATTTTTTTTCTATTTTGTGAACAATTATGTTGGTATTTTGAAATTAATTTCATTGTATCTGTAGATTGCTTTGGGCAGTGTGGTCATTTTAATGATATTGATCCTTCCAGTCCATGATTATGAGATGTATTCTCAGTTATTTGTGTCATCAATGCTTTCTTTTTGGTTTTAGCAGCGTTTTGTAGTTCTCCTTGTACAGATCTTTCACCTACCTGGTTACATATATTCCTGGGTATTTTAATTTTTTTTTGTAGCTATTGTAAATGGGATTACGTTTTTTTTATTTCATTCTCACCTTGGTTGTCATTGGAGCTACTGATGTGTGTACATTGATTTTGTAACCTGAGACTTTACATTTATCAAATCTAGGATTTTTTTTAGAGGAGTCTTTAGGGTTTTCTAGGTGTGCAGTCATGTCATTGGCAAATAGAGATAGTTCAAATTCCTGTTTTCCAATTTAGATGCCCTTTATTTCTTTCTCTTGTCTGATTGCTCTGGGTAGGACTTCTAGTACTGTGTCATCTCATTGCCTTCTACATATGAGAAGTAAGCTGTTAATCTTTTTCAGATTCTCTTATATACTAGTTATTTTTATCCTGTTTTCAAATTGTCTGTTTTTCACTTTAGTATTTTGACTATGATGTTTCTGGGTGTGTGTCTTTTCATTTATTCTACATGGAAGTCATTGAGCCTTTTATATGTATAGATTGTTTTTCATCAATTTTGGGAAGTTTTCAGCCATTCATATTTTTTCTCCTACTTCTCTTTTCTCATGTGTTACTTTCATTATGTATGTATTAGTTTTCTTAATGGGATCTCACATGATTTTTAGGCTCTAGTCATTTTCATTATCCGTTCTCTGTTCTTCAGATTGTATGATCTTTATCAGTAGTTCTTAAGGTTTACTGATTCTTTCTTCTCGTAACTGACATCTATTAATACAACTTTCTATACATTTTTCTGAATAAATGCTTCTCAGTTTGTTGTAAGACCTTTGATCAATTTCCAGAGACTGAATGATTGCTTTGCCAATTTGCCGTGTCACATGATTTGGCTATGTCCCCTTCCAAATCTCATCTTGAATTGTAGTCCCCATAATCCCCACATGTCATGGGAGGGACTCAATGGGAAGTGATTGGATCATGGCGCAGTTTCCCCCATGCTGTCCTGGTAATAGTGAGTGAGTTCTCATAAGATCTAATGCTTTTATAAGTGTCTGACACGTCCCATGTTTGGACTTCTCCGACCCACCTCCCGATGAAGAAGGTGCATTGCTTGCCCTTCACCTTCTGCCATGATTGTAAGTTTCCTGAGGCCTTCCCAGCTATACAGAACTGTGAATCAATTAAACCTCTTTTCTTGATAAATTACCCAGTCTTGGGTATTTCCTTCTAGCAATGTGAGAATGAACTAATACACCCTGCTTAACAGATGACATTCTGGAGTAGAGGTTCCCACCACCACACCCCGCCAGCTCCTTATATTGCCATTCCAGAAGTTCCACCCCCCTTTCTTATTTTTTTAATCCAAATTAAAATGGTGGTTACTTTGTTACAAATATTCTTTATTTCAAAAATGATTATTCTGAGGTCAGTATCATGAAAGACTCATGACATTCTCTTTATTCTCAGTGCATTGACGAAAGTTATGGGTTTGTTTATGTCATCTTTCATATTGGATCACCTCAACCCATGGATCTTTGCTGATTTCTTTTTCCGATTCTTTTTTTAAAATGTAGGACTGTTCTTTTGCGTGAATAATTTGAGATTACACATTTCATGAATGTTAGAATATATTTTGGGTTTATCATTTTAAAAATTGCTTTTGCTTCAAATATTAATTTAAACGTTAACAAAGTGCCGTATTTATTTTTTTCATGGATAATCAGATAAAACAATATCCTAAAGCACATTTTTGTTAGCAATATCTTATGTACCTAACACCATTTAAATGAAATAGCACTTTTTAAAGCTCCCAAATCATGTGATCAGCAGTTTCTAATTTAAAAATAACCATAAGTTATGATAGGACTTACACTTTTCACAAATAATTGAAAATTCAGATTCACCTAGAAATAGTCCTATATTTAAGAGATTAGCTGACCTCATCCAATTGGAATTTACTTATTTTGAGTATGTAACTCTATGTTTATACACCTTTAAATCATCTATTCCAGGAGCTGGCTAAAGAAAATCTCAATCCCATGTTTAAACAAATTTAAAACCTAAAGTTATTATGTTTTATTGGGCCTAATATTCTTATTCTGTCTTTAGTGATTTTATATAATAATTTATAGACCTTAATTCTGTGATTTCGTGAAGAAATGTTACATGCCTACCAGAATTTATACTTTGAGACTGCTAAGTACTTCTATTAGTAGAGCTGATTAAGAGCTTAGATTTTCAAATTCAGACAGACCTGGATCAGAGCCCCACTTCTGCTATTTACTAACATTTTGACCTTGGGCAGTTGTTTTAAAAAACTGTTTTAGTTTCTTCTTCAGTAACTGATGGAATAAACTATGGAACCTATTCATAAGAGTGTTGTGGGGATGCAGTGAGAACAATGAATATTGCATGGCTAATAGTTAAGCTCTTAATAAATATTAGCTGTTATTATCATTCCTATATGTAACATATCAAACTTTTTTAGCGTAGCAATTGCAATACTTTTTCATTATCTCATAGCTGATTATTAGTTGGTTGTCTTCGTACAGATTCTTATTTCAGTTTTCTTAGAAATATCCACTTCAGAGTAAAAGATTGTGGCCCACCTCTTCACCTTCTTGGGCTCAGTTAAAGGCAGCATTCTTTTGTTGACTTAGAAAATAAATAGATTGTTGCAGATTGATGAAAAGGACATGTGAAATTTTGTTGAAGTACAAAAGAAAACAAACGTAAAACTAACCTAATGTGCCTCATATGCCAAATTTTCCCATAATGTTTACTTAGTTTTGTTTATTTTTTTATCTTATGTCATGATTTCAAAAATCTTTTATTCTGATAATTAACGGCAGTAAAGTTGACGTACATCTTGGAAGACTTTACATAGGCACATGCCACATCTAAGATTGTTTACCACAAGCAACATAAGAATTTTCCTTTACTTATTTAATTGGGCTTTTGTCTTGAACTTGTCATTCTCTAATATATGCACTGGCTAAGCCTTCATGAGTTCTTAATGTCTGTGGTTTTCTTCATCAAAGATTACTATTTATCTGTTATGCAGAATGTAATATTTTTGAGATAATGAGGAATTGTATTCGCATGATCCTTTTTTGTTTTAAGATCCACTCAACAGTTGTGATTGATCAGGTTACTTTAATCCTTTGGTTCTCAGCTTCTGCAGTGCATAGTAAATTATTTGTGTTGCCTTTTAAAAGTGTATATGCCAAGGAGTTTTCTTTCCTGGAAATTCCGAATCTGCAGGTGTAGGTAGGGGCTGGATATTCATCGAGTTTTTCTCTTTTAAAAAAAGTCTATTAAGTTATTCTGCTGCCCCATGGGAATTATTAAACATTGGCCTATCTTTTTACATTTGTTGGTGAATCTATTCTATTTTCTTTCAGCCATTATCATTTTTCTAATTTTATTATTTAATTAATAATGAGTCTCTTAAGGTTTTGTGGGTGGGTGTGCATACATGTATTTGCTTATATTGTGTCCCATTGAAATTACTGAGAAATTTTTCCACATAAGAAATATGAATGAAGCAAACCCTAACAGAAACAAAGTGAGTGTAGGATAGACTGCTGTTTTTAATAGTTAAGAAAAAAGTGAGTTTTAGCTGTAACTAAGAAACAAAAACTTGTTCTTAATCAAAATTTAAAAAAACAAAAACTTATTCCTTGTTTTCCTTGATGTGGTATAAGTGATCACAGTAAGAAAAGAATTCTTTATAGTGGAGGATTGGTATAATAGCACAGAGGGACTATCAAAGAAAGTCATACATGGAAAAAATACAGGCATATTTGCTAAAATAGATGTAACTTTATAGCTTGAGGAATACGATGCCTTGTCTTTTTAAAGAGAAAGTGTCTTTTTGCATAGAGGTGTTTGCTTCTTGTTTTCTTTTCAGAACTTTCTCCGTGTACATCTATTCAGTTAATAAAGTAGATATTAGTGCTTGAGGTAAAGTCATTTCAAATGTTAATTCATTCTCAAAATGACTATTCTTTGCATCCTAAATAACATTTGGGAAGAATTTTCCAAAGGAAGTGTTTAGTTGATGCAATCAGTGTGTTAAAATTCAAAGCTGTAATTCCTGCTAACATGGTATAATAGTGAGTGGAAAGCACTCAAGAAATTAAGTTCAACGTGTTTTTATCTGACTTTGAGCTCAGTTCATTAAAAATTCCAACTTGATGTAAATAAGATGTGAACATTTAGGTTAAAATTTTTGTTTTGCTACTGTGTAAGGAATCTCTTTCAAGGCAATGACAGCTACCTCCTCTCTTCCGCCTACTTTTTTTTTTCTTTTTCTTTAACATGGTGTTTACTTAAAAATAGATCAGTTAGAAAAGGGGCTTTCCTTTTGAAACTCTCATACAGAGAAGGTTTTAAAATTTTATTCTGTAGTGATTTTTACAGGTTGTTTTTGTGGTTCTGGTTTACCTTGTTTATTTTTGATGTTATACTCCGTGTTTTTGTTTTTTAACTTAAAGGATTTAGACATTTCACAAATTATAACAGAGAGGAAAAGTGTTGAAACATTATTGAATTTTGATGTAGTTGACAGATTGACAAGAATGCTAAGTAGAAAAATAGTCTGAAAAAGGCAAAAAATAAATGTAGTTTGTTTTAATATTTTATGCACACATCAGATAAATTATAACTTTACTGATTTAAAGGTGTATTTATGTTTCTTGACCCATCTGTGGGTGCCTACACTAAATATTGTCTGTATTGTTTTTGGTCATGTGAAAATTAGTTACTGATTATTACATTCATTTTGAAGCCAGAAGGGTTTATTTTTTAATTTTTTTTATATAATCTTCTCAAACTCTAGTATTTTTATATAATCTTCTCAAACTCTGGTATTTTGTTTGCATGCATTTGGCCAAGCCGAATACATTTTAAAAACTTATCCTTATAAAGTACCTATACATTTCATGATATTGCCACTACAGCTAGACATACTGACACACGAACTCATTTTGCTTTTGCAGCCTTTGTTTCTGAAGCTTGACTAAGTTGGTGATCTTTAGTTCTGTGTATTATATTCTAGATGGCAAAAAACAGTCAACACTGGGCACTTAAATAGTACTTATAAATACTTTACCATCTTAACGAGAAAGTAAGGAATGAGGAGATTGTTTTCGAAAGCCTTAGATGATTTTATGAAGAGAATTTCCTGATATTTTTCTCTTCCTCTTATATTTAAATATTAGGGTATTGAATCAGGTATAATGAAGTTTTAACTTATTAGGAACATGAAGTTTCTGCTACTTAGAGTGAAAAATCATGCAAAATTGCTACATACACTTTAGTAGCTCTAAAATCATTGTGGTGAGAATTCTTAGTATACTAATTTCCTATGTTAACCAAAGTGTGTTTTGTTGAGAGTTTTGGTCTTTTGTGCATTTTCTGAAAAGGTCAGATATACCCTAAATACTTTTGGTAAGGATTGCTTTGAATTTTAGCAATGTAAAATATGTCACATGCCAGCTTGAGTATCACATGACTGCTGTATTCTTATTTTTCAAAAGCATCCACTTGCTAGTATTTTATTTGAACTCTTGAATTGTTTGTACTGTTTTATAAAGGAGAACATATTACATTTAGGAGACCAATATTTTCCCAGGGTGTAGAGTTACTTGTATTGTATAAAGTTCTTTTCCAAGGAGAGAGAAACAATTTTGTTTTCTCTTCTTTTGATATTTTCCCTTGATTAGATATTGCTAAGTTTTTGCTCAAAGAGAGGAAAGTAAAAATTAAGATATATGAGACCTGACAGCATATCTTTATTTGAATCCCACCATTTTGTTAATCCAAAGGTATAAAATAAATTTATAGTTTTAGTTATTTGATTGAATAAGGATTCTCATAAATTCCAGCTTTTATCATATGATCAGATTTTTCCTGGACAAATAAAGATGTTCGCTATTGCCAATAGAGTTTGGCCTAATAGCATGCTAGCTAGATACTAGTGATTGGTTTGGAACTAAGGACTTGGCTTGTCCTTTCTTATCCCTCCCACCAACTTAACCTCAGTGGAGGACTGAGAAAGATTTGGTAGTTGAGAATACTTCTGTGTGCCTCTGTGTTTCCTGGGCTTAGCCAGAATTTTGCATGCAAGGCTATTCTTGTGGTTTTTCTAGGCAGGCCAAAACCAAAAGGTATTGGAAACCTTGCCAGAAAACTCACTCTAATATAGATTTAAAGCTTGCCTTTGTATTGTGACTGGTCCATTAGCTGATAGTCAAAGGAATGAAGAGGAATACTTCATTCTATTTTAGGAATAACAATTTCAAGTTTCTGCTGTGTAGCAGACCTTTAAAAATAATTCCAAAGATAAAAAACCTTAAGATGTGTAGAGTTTACATAAAAACCCTAGAAGAAAACCTAGGAAATACCATTCAGGTATTGGTATGGGCAAGGACTTCATAACTAAAACACCAAAAGCAATGGCAACAAAAGCCAAAATAGACAAATGGGATCTAATTAAACTAAAGAGCTTTTGCATGGCAAAAGAAACTACCATCACGGTGAACAGGCAACCTATGGAATGGGAGAAAATTTTTGCAATCTACCCGTCTGACAAAGGGCTAATATCCGGAATCTACAAAGAACTCAAACAAATTTACAAAAAACCAAAAAACAGAAAACAACCCCATCAAAAAGTGGGTGAAGGATATAAACAGACACTTCTCAAAAGAAGACATCTATGCAACCAACAGATGCATGAAAAAATGCTCATCATCAGTGGTCATCAGAGAAATGCAAATCAAAACCACAATGAGATACCATCTTACGACAGTTAGAATGGCAATCATTAAAAAGTCAGGAAACAACAGATGCTGGAGAGGATGTGGAGAAATAGGAATGCTTTTACACTGTTGGTGGGAGTGTAAATTAATTCAACCATTGTGGAAGACAGTGTGGTGATTTCTCAAGGATCTAGAGCTAGAAATACCATTTGACCCAGCCATCCCATTACTGGATATATACAAAGGATTATAAATCATTCTCCTCTAAAGACACATGCACACATATGTTTATTACAGCACTATTCACAATAGCAAAGACTTGGACCAACCCAAATGTCCATCAATGATAGACTGGATTAAGAAAATGTGGCACATATATACCATGGAATACTATGCAGCCTAAAAAAGATGAGTTCATGTCCTTTGCAGGGACATAGATGAAACTGGAAACCGTCATTCTCAGCAAACTATCACAAGGACAGCAAACACCACATGTTGTCACTCATAGGTGGGAACTGAACAATGAGAACACTTGGACACAGGGCAGGGAACATCACACACCAGGGCCTGTTGGGGGCTGGAGGCTAGGGGAGAGATAGCATTAGGAGAAATACCTAATGTAACTGACAAGTTGATGGGTGCAGCTCCAACATGGCACATGTATAACTATGTATCAAACCTACATGTTGTGCAAATGTACCCTAGAACTTAGTTGTTTTTAGACGTGAGAACTGCCTTTTCCCTCAATTATTTTTCACCTACTAAAATGAACTTTTCTTTATTCTACATCAGGTTAATATTTGTGACTAATGTTGCTCAGATCTGAATGTTGTAGCAATGTCAGTCTCATTCAATAAAAATATTGATTAATTACAGATTTCTGCTCATTATCATAAAAAATTTAGGCTACTGTATCATTAGTATCTTCCAAAGTCCATAATGAGATTATTTATTCATTTTGACCTGATTGAGATTTGACCTGTTCTGATGCAGTTGAAAGTTTTTTTTGAATCTATTTCTAAGCTTGTTCAACAGGGTTCTATCTCCAACAATAATGCTGGAGGACTGATTATACAGTAGCATTTGTAAAGGGCATATTTCTTTAAACAATTTTAATCAACATGATATATCAATTATTTAGTTTTTAATCTTCTTCTAATGAACTGAATTATCAGTAAAGTCTATCTAGATTCAAGCATTTTCAATATTAGAGAAAAACACTACCTAATTATACTGTAGGAAAATACATATGTGTGTGCTACAGATTTATTTTTATTTATTAGCCACCAATATTTCCATTTGCAAAAGGCCACACACTATAGTTGTTACAGGCAAGGGAGATAAATTGATGAAATTGAGACATGCTTACGCTCATTAAATTTTCTAAGTCCAAATAAGGGTATGTACACAAAAACTATTTGTAAAGATGTTGGTCTATAAAAGTTTACTTTTGATTTTTAAATTTCTTTCTGATTTGAATAGGTATTGAGAATGGAAAATTTTTTATTCTGAACTATAAAACAGACTGAAAAGAAAAGCAGAGATGTAATAATTAATGTGAGGGAGAATAGCATTTTAACATGTCTGTTTTGTTTCTGATTGCAATCTAATATTAAAATGGAGGTTTTGATTTTAATCCCTACATTCTAGGTAATCAACTTTGGGAAACTTGATTTATGAGAATATTGATTTTATACCAAGGGTAAATTATTAGGGGATATAATAATTTGCCTTATCAAAGTATCATATTTTTGTCATGGTAACATATGCACTGAATTCAAAATTCAAAAGATATAGAACTATGTATTATAAAAATTAATTTTGCTCCCATTGGTGTTTTGGCATCTCTCTTTTTCCTTTATCTTTTCCAGAGATGGGATAATATGCATAAAATTGTCACATTTCTGATTTTTGGTAATTTGACTGTCAAATTGCTTTATAGCAATCAGAGAGGAATTCTATTTGAGAAATAATCCATAGTCTGATTTAGTTCATTTTACTCAGATCATCAAATTCAAAGGTTACTGTATTTTGTTGTTTTAGTAGGATATTCATGTAGCCAGTTTTTTTGGTAATTTTGTAACAACCCAGTCTGAGCTGTTGTTAAATCAGCAAGCACTACTTGGTGCCATTTTATGATAGTGAGGTATTTCCATATCAGTTACAATAGTAATAATTCCCCTGAGCCACTTGGATCACTTTGTCCCTTCCTCTGAGGCTTCTTCTCAACTTACAATCAAGCTAGAGCTTGGAACTGCAGGGGACTTCTGGCCCTGTATCTCTTCTGGGGATGACATCTCTTCTAATTTTTTGATGCCCAAACTAATGGATTTTAAACAGTTTTATTAACCCTTAATGTAATCACATCTGTCATGTACTAGTGATAACTTTAAACTGAGATAGAACTAATAGAAGTATTTATACTTGTTATCTAAGTTCACAAACTCATTCTCTTAGTCTCAAAATCTAGTCTGACTCAAAATTTAGTCTTAACATGTTTGCTGTAATAAAATTGATTTAAATCAAACCTCCAATCTCTTTCTTGATGGCTTTTCAGTATGAGGAAAAGTTCTAATCTTTGAGATCTATATTTTATGAATGGAACTGAATTAATTTGGAGGAAAATACTAATTTTAAAATATTTATAATATTAAATTTTAAAAAATTTATTTTAATCGTCATAAACCTAGTAATTAAAACAATAATGTTGATCCTAGGTTGAATCCACAGAATATGAATTTCCTATGTCATAAAAAGTAGGTAATTTAACTCTCAAACAACAAACTGTTAGAATACAGGATTTCACCATTAATGTAAAAAAAAAAGTTAAGTGTCATAATTTGTCTGAATGCCTTCATCACTGGCAGAGAAGAAACTCTTCTTCTCCTCATATATGAGATGAAATGAGGAATCTGATACATAGAGAAACATGGTGCCTTGATGGACATGTAACCAGCAGAAGAATTGTAAATAAAAGCCACATCATTTAAGGCTTGATTCAGGGCTCCCTTCAAAAGAGTGTATACCGCCTCCTTGCAAAGTTAATTCATATGTATTTAAAACAAATATTTTAGACATCTAGATGAGTTTATTTCTTCCCATGATCAGTGATTTTATATTTCAGAAAATGAGATGCGTAGACCTTTACTGTATTAATACCTAGGTGCTCTACTTAATTGTATGAATGATTATGAAGAGGTTATTTCGGTCAGAATTCTTTTTTTCTTTTCCTTTTTTTTTTTTTTTAACTGCAACTGTAGCTCTTATTCAAGTCACAAGGAATAATGTGGCATCTGAGGGAGAGGGATATCCATATGGCAGCCTTTCAGAAGGTTAAAGTAGCTGGAAGGCAGACATGCAGAGTCTCTGTGCTGTACTTAATTTTAGAAACTTCTTAATTTTAATGTGTTGTCCATGGCACAAAAGAAATTTTCACTGGGAGACTTTTGTGGTGTTTGAGGTAACAACTCTTATGTTACTAGATTCCCTTAACAACGAGGCCAACAGGAATGATTCCCTGTGTCCTGAAGATTTTCTTTGGCTTTCACAGCCTCCAAGGCACTTTATAACATGGCTAGACTGTATTCAATTTTCATGTTAGATCTACACCCATAAGTTAACATTTTCCTTTTTGAATTGTATACGACTACTGCACTAATTCAAATACACAGAAAAATCTGAGATTCATTGCAATTCCATATGCTTCAGATCTGTAACAGGATAAATTTTCAGCAGCCTCAACTTGACCTTGCTACTTCTCTTCCTTTTTTAAATTAAGGGAAAAGGAAGGGAGAACTTGTTTGTTTCTTAATTCAGTTTTTCCAAAATTTTAGGTAATAGTTTCCATCGCTATCACTCTTCAGACAACGGTAATTTACTCTTGAGAAACATGTACCTTTATTCTTCCCAAAGGTTGAGTTCACAGAGTCTGAATGTTGCCTAACTTCTGCCAGGCTGGGCCACAGGAGACCATGACCCTGGACTTGAATTTGGATCCAGATTGAGTAAATGCAATTTTTAAATCTAAATTGAAGTGTTTGTACTAGAGAATTACAAAGAATTTTACATTGAACTTTTAGATCACCTTTTGATGATAAATTTTACTCATATTATTTCTTTTATATTCCAAGAAAATTTTCTGAAATATCTAAATACTGTTTTCAGAGATGCCTAATGTTTCTCCTCTAATACAACCATGTACCTCAGAGATTATTGGCTCAGTGATCTGAAGCTCTTTTAAAATACATGGATATGCATGTATTTGTGTGTATGCATGAATTAAATCAAGCTCTCAGTTTATTCTCCTGAATTATAAGCAAACAAAGCTATAGATTGAAGTTTTAGACCTCCAAATTGGCTAAAGATGTGTTCAATTAAGCCAAGAGCCATTGGGGATTAAGACAAGTTGGTAACCAAGAGCAGCATTCAGAGCCAAATCTAGTCATTTGCCATCATTTGGATACTATTTCTTCGTTTTCATAGTCTTTTTTTTTTTTTTACCGGTCTCTTCATCATAAAATGGAGAATGTAAGTATTGTAGAAGAAATGTATATTAATAGACAAAGTGTCCAGATGAAGTTTAAGTAATTTTTACTTCATAGATGTACTTGCAGTAAGTATATAATTACTACTGATAGTAAGTATATTTATAGTACTGCTTGTAAGGACATGTAAAAACATAAACTCTTGTAGTTCTTATTAGGATTAACTCTTTCACTACCAGAGAGAATAATTGCATTATCTTTAATTCTAAGCATATACAAAAAATTCATGCATGGTGCATGAATTATTAGTTTCTAACTTCCATGCATATGTGTAGCCCACAAAAATCAATGCTACATATTTTCATTCTTATACATTGTCCATTAATGGAGAACATTTTAATAGCATTTGAGTGTCTTTGGTATTTTTCCAGTACCTAGAACAGTGTTTAGGAAAATATTTATTGACTAAATGAATAATAAATGAAGAGTGATAAAAATGAAATAGCTGCTTAGTTCACGAAAAGAGAAATCTGCTTTACTGGGCTAGAAAAGCTAAGACAAATGGAAACAAAGGGGTAGAACTGATTTTTTTGTGTGCCACTGTGTCTTTTCATGTGATTTTGGGCACATTTATTAACCACAGTGTCTGTCTTCATTTGTAAGGCAGATATATAAAGTTCATGGAGGAAAAATAGATGAATGGTTCTGTAAAACGACTGAGATTCATCATTTTTACAAATGCACCTCAGTCAAGTAGGCTCTCTTTTTGAATAATAAACTTATGATTTGTTTGCAATTTTGAGGGAATATTATAAGACATGCTCACAATTTAATATCCTTACAAAACTTGAAGTAATATTTTGATGAAAAAAAGGACTTGTGCCAGAAAAACACATGAAAATATCTCTTCGTAGCATTAGCTTATTCATTTGGCAGATACCTTTCAGTTTTGCTCATATTATTTTTAGTTAAAAATGAGAAAACAGAAGAAGTAATAGAAATAAATTTTTTAAAAGATAGAAAAAATAGATGTTTAAATAACAATTTGTGATATTTTTCCAAGAAAGGCAAAATTGTCGTTGATTTCAGATGATACTTTATGATTATTTTGTATATACTACTGTCCTCAATAAGCTAAACTAAGTGTATAATTACAGGTATAATCAACATAAAAGTTTTAATAATTTCTGGATGAAGGGACAAATAATCAGGCTTGCCTAAATCATGATTAATTTATTTAGTTACTCAATGTATTTGTTATATATCTTCTATGTGTCAGGCACTGTTGTAGGTGCATTGGGTATATCAGTGAGTTAAACACAGATTCCTATTCTCTTAGGTTGTAAATTCTAGTTGATAGATTATATTTGTTGTACATTTTTCTTCCGGCTTGCACTATATCTTTATATTATTCTCCATTTGTAAAGTATGACTTAATGGGTTGTTAGATAAGATTATTTTGTGACTTTCAATATAATCTAATTATTGTTGCTTACAATTATCTATGTAGGATTCCTTTATGGTCACATAATCAGTACAAAGATGATATTAATATTTTGAAGACCTTGTTCCTTAGACACATCTGCTTTGCAAATCTGGACAATCATTTAATTTGATGAGGCTGGAATCAGATCCGTAACAATGGGGCTATATCAAGGGAGGAGAAATCTGTGGATTTGTTGTGACAATGGACTGTAGTCTGGGTTGCAGTAGTCTACTTTGGCTATACTTATATCATTCAAATTCCAGCATGCAATCAGTTCCACTAAAGAAACACACATCTAATTCTCACGTGTATTAACAGTTGGGGTGGTGTGGCATGGTTTTTGACTTAATATCTTTGTTTTCTATGTGTTTATAACATACTTTTCCTTCCCAGAATTTATAGTCCTTCACACTATTTACTCACAATTGAGTCAGTGGAGTAAAAAGAATATTTCTTGTCTTAGATAATAACTTTAAAAATTGAGATCTCTAGTCGGTACCAAATGGACTTGGTAACAATTTTGGTGACTTGTGGTGGTAGTTATAATTTGAAGCTTAGTGAACTTTTTAATAAATATTGGTACTGTTGATAGTATATATTTATGTAATATCAGTTTTCACACAGGGATCATCACTTACCAAGTAACTATTACATGGGCTGGTTATGTACAAGGCAGTCTGTAAAAAGCTGTTCATGAAGTTATAGTTCCTGTATTAAGAGATCTAGAAATATTTTAACACTTTAAAATTTATTTTTTTCTTTTCTTTTGAGATGGAATCTTGCTCTTGTCACCCAGGCTGGAGGTCAACAGCATGATCTCAGCTCACTGTGACCTCCGCCTCCTGGGTTCAAGTGATTCTCCTGCCTCAGCCTCCTGAGTAGCTGGGATTACAGGTACACACCATGATGCCCTGCTGATTTTTGTATTGTTAGTGGAGACAGGGTTTCATCATGTTGGTCAGGCTGGTCACGAATTGCTGACAGCGTGATCCGCCCGCCTCGGCCTCCCAAAGTACTGGGATTACAGGTGTGAGCCACTCTGCCCGGCCTAAAAATTATTCTTAAATTGTGATAGTTTTCCTTAAGCTTAGTGAATTAAATCCTCTTGGATAATACTATAAATCTCTGATAAAACTGTGGCTAAGATGTAAATATATTCAAAATCAACAAAACATTTTCTGCCCTTGATAGCATTCTTTTCAATATAGAGTATGTTGGTATGTATCTTGGCATTTCTATCTGTATATACTGTGAGAGTCTTAATGCTTTATGGGTGTTTAAATAGTTGAAAATAGATTAGAAATGAAATTATTCTTTCATATATCTTTTTTAAATGTTGTATAAGCTCAAGGAAGGCCTCTTTGTCTTGGGTATCTGTAGAGACAGTTATAGAAGAAGACAATAAGTCAGCAAATGTTAAGATTGTATTATGAGATATGAGAAACGTAAAGGAGTCTTTGTGTATTATGATACATTAAACTGGAAGATAAATATTCAGTTATATAATAATAGAGCAAGTTATAAAGGCATGTGGCTAGTATCAATGTGTATTTGTATATCCACAGTGCTTAATCTAGTAGTAGGGGCAGTTTTGGAAATTACCTTGTTTGCTTGGATTATAGCACTAGTCATCACAGTGTTGAGCAGTAGGACCAATGCTTAAACTCCTTGTTGTCATACAAGTTCTTTTAATACCTGACACCTGCCTTCTCGCCTAATCATTTAGCTCCACTCTTAACTCCAGCTTCGGTACTCCAGCTATTCTTAGTTTTGTTTTTAATTTTTTATTTCCATAGGTTTTGGGAGGAACAAGTGATATTTGGTTACAAGAGTAAGTTCTTTAGTGGTGATTTGTGAGATTCTGGTGCATCCGTCACCTGAGCAGTATGCACTGAACCCAACTTGTAGACTTTTATCCCTCACCCCCTTCCTACCCTTTCCCCCAGGTCCCCAAAGTCCATTGTGTCATTGTTATGCCTTTGCAACCTCATAGCTTAGCTTCCACTTATAAGTGAGAACATACGATGTTTGGTTTTCCATTTCTGTGTTTCTTCACTTAGAACAATAGTCTTCAGTCCCATCGGGTTGTTGTGAATGCCATTAATTCATTCCTTTTTGTGGCTGAGCACTATTCTATCATATATTTATACCACCGTTTCTTTATCTACTCGCTGATTGATGGCCATTTGGACTGGTTCCACATTTTTGCAATGCGAATTGTTTTGCTATAAACATGTGTGTTCAAGTATCTTTTTCGTATAATGATTTCTTTTCCTCTGGGTGCATACCTGGTAGTGGTATTGCTGGATCAAATGATATTTCTACTTTTAGTTTTTTAAGGAATCTCCACACTGTTTTCTGTAGTGGTTGTACTAGTTTACATTTCCACCAGCAGTGTAAAAGTGTTCAATTTTCACTACATCCCTTCCAACATCTATTTTTTATTTTTTTAATTTTTTGATTATGGCCATTCTCGCAGGAGTAAGGTGGTATTGCATTGTGGTTTTGATTTGCATTTTCCTGATCATTAGTGATGTTGAGCATTTTTTCATATGTTTCATTTGTATACCTTCTTTTGAGAATTGTCTATTCATGTCCTTAACCCACTTTTTGATGGGATTGTTTATTTTTTTCTTGCTAATGTAAGTCCTACCCAGAGCAATCAGACAATAGAAAGAAATAAAGGGCTTCCAAGTCGGTAAAGAGGAAGTCAAACTGTTGCTCTTTGCTGATGATATGATTGTATACCTAGTAAACTCTAAAGACTTCTCCAAAAAGCTCCTAGAACTGATAAATTAATTCATCAAAGTTTCAAGATTCAAAGTTAATGTACACAAATCAGTAGCTCTGCGATACACCAACAGCAACCAAACTGAGAATCAAATCAAGAACTCAACCCCTTTTAGAATAGCTACAAAAACAAAATACTTAGGAATATACCTAACCAAGGCGTCAAAAGACGTCTATAAGGAAAACTACAAAACACTGCTGAAAGAAATCATAGATGACACAAACAAATGGAAATACATCCCATGCTCATGGAAGGGTAGAATCAATATTGTGAAAATGACCATACTGCCAAAAGCAGTCTACAAATTCAACCCAATTTCCATCAAAATACTACCTTTGGAGAAAGCAAGCAAAAACATAAACTGGAGAAAGGACACCCTATTCAACAAATGGTGCTGGCATAATTGACAAGGCACATCTAGGAGATTGAAACTGAATCCTCATCTTGCACCTTATACAAAAATCAACTGAAGATGGATCAAGGACTTAAATCTAAGACCTGAAACTATAAAAATTCTAGAAGATAGCATTGAAGAAACCCTTCTAGGCATTGGCTTAGGCAAGGATTTCATGATTAAGAACCCAAAAGCAAATGCAGTAAAAACAAAGATAAATAGGCAGAACTTAATTAAACTAAGGAGCTTTTGCATGGCAAAAGGAACAGTCAGCAGAGTAAACAGACAACGCGCAGAGTGGGAGAAAATCTTCACCATATGATTCAAAGGACTAATATCCAGAATATACAAGGAACAGCTATTCTTATCTTTGAATGTCCTTTGTGTATAGTGGTGAGTATAACAGGTCACCAGGGTTGGGGCAACTTTCTTTCTCTGATAGGCATCCAGCATATACCTACAGTGTGTGATTATCAAGGGAATGATTGTCTTCAACTTCAGACTGAGCACAACGTGGAAGACTTTTGAAAAAATCATTATATACCTACCTTTGTGGGCCTTTTGTTGATCCATGGATTTAAATGACTGAATGGGGCTAAGGTGAGACATTTGAAATATGTAGGAGACCAGTTACTCTTGCATAAATTTCCTTTATGCTGCCTTATCACATCTTTGGCTCTTATTTTACTCATTATCCTCCTTGCCATTTCAAGGAGAATGAGTATATGGTATACAAATCAATCCCTAGAGGAAGACTACCCTATTCAAATTGTGTTTCTTAATTATGGAGTGAGAATATTATTTTATTTTATTAACTCACCTGTCCTCCAAAGGATATAATATACTACAAATTGCAGTTGAATATTGAGTATTTAAATGTTGAATATTTAAAGTGTGGGATTATTTGGAACCATGGCAAATAGGGAAGTGAACACAGTTGTTTCTGTTAAGCAAAATGATTCTATAATATCCCAAGTCCCCAAATAGAATGTCATTTTTTTCTCTTTACCAAAGATGCTGTGATTATTCTAAGGAAATTTTTTATAATTATATTATTTTTTAACTTTTCTGAAATCCCAACAAATAGTATGTTTCCACACAGGTAAACTAGATTTATATCATCTAGTCACAGTTTAAAAGGATTAAGCTTTTGTGCCTTACATAAATTAATCATTGTGGAATCTTTGGAAGGCACTGTAAATCAAGGGCTAAAGCAATTCTAGTAAGCATTTTCCTTATATTTTGATAAAACTCAGAGCTTCATTTTCCTTTATTAATTTGCTACTAATTTTGCAGCTTCATAGTGACGAATACTGAATTGTAGGAGTAGTAGCATCATCAGAGTCTTACTTTTGCGCAAGAAAGTTAGTTATTTGAAAATTCGAGACTTATTTAGAAGTTTCACAAATATTTTTGTCTCAGCTTTTAAAAATACATGCCTATTTATCCAGCATCTTATTGCATGGTGTTTTCAACCAAGTAAATCTATTTTCATAACAGAGATTAAGAGATTTGGCTGATTTTTTTTTCTTGGTGAATGTGCCAACGGTCTGTTTTCTATAAGATGTGTCTGTTTCAACTTATTATTTTAGTTATGAGTAGTTTATTATTTAAACAGACATTTAAAAATAGAATATTTGGTATAGTTCTTATAGAATGATTTAGAGTTTATAAATAGCATGAAAGATATTACTGAGAACTTGTTGATATAACATACAAAGCTAAACAGTGGGAAAGAAAAAAGATGATAATATTCTAAGCATCTCTAATAAGGAAGTGAGTGGGTGGAACATCATCAAATGCTGATTTGGTTTTCCTTGAAACAGTGGTAATATCTTTATATTTATCTGACTTGAGTTGCAGCATTTACAGTATCCAATTAAGTGTGCCCAGTCTCCCAAATTTTATTACTTTTTATGCGTACTGCCTTGAGACTCTGACTTACGTACTTTGACTTATACCTTTTCACATTAGGAGCGTGAACTTTCTCGGGGGGGGGCAGTTCTTTTATGTTTGAAGTTGCTCAAAGTTTCCATCTGCTTTTACTTGACTTGTGGTCTTGAAGATCATGCTTGGCCCATGGGATATAACAGTGTGCCGAGAGGATGTGGAGTTTTGTCAGCCAGTGAAATATGTCTGGATTTTTTTTCCTTTTCTTTCTTTTTTTTTTTTTCTTTTTTTCAGCAGCTTTCATACACTCTTCATCCTGTGTGGTCTTCACTGAACCAAATTTATATTTAACAGAACTACTCACCCTCTCTATCATCTTCTATGACTTGGCCTTTTTAAGGAGAAGATGTGTGGAAGGAATGTCTGAGCCAAAAAACTGTTATCTTGGCAATAGGAAAATGTAAAAGCAAAAGCTGAAAGTAATGTTATATATAAGTGTGCTTCAGTATTAACAAATACATATTTTGTAATTTAGGAGAATATCATATTACAGTATGTACAACTGTCAAAAATATTCTCATGCCAACAGTAGATTCCAAGTTTTGTCTGTGATCCAAATGATTTTTTTGCTTGTTTTCAGGCACTACTGCAGTCTTCAGTTAAGCAACAAGTAGAAGCTATTGAAAAACAGTACATTTCTGCAATTGAGAAACAGGCACACAAGTGTGAGGAGTTGCTAAATGCTCAGGTAATAAAAGTGCACATCCATTATATATTTATACTTTTCTCCTGACTCTCTCCCCTGAGAGCTCTATAACTGTTTATTCAGTTCCATTCCATTTACTTTCCTTGGTGTATTTTGGAGAAAAAATATGCTTATGTAAACTCAAAGATTGAGAATTTTATGACAGACTCAAAATAGAACGAAAGACCCGAAATATATGGTTCTCCCCCACATTAATGATTATTCTTGTGTTAATTTATGGGTTATAATGTATTCTCCAAATAACAGAAGCAAAGAGATATCCATGAATGCATTATGGCGAGTAAATGGTTTTTAGTGAGATAAGATTTATAAATAATACTTGAATTTTTAAATCACTTATGTATGTTTATGTTACCTTTCATTTTATATAGGAATTGGCTTCTATTTGAGTTTTTCTGTTCAAATTTTTTTCTTTTCTTGATTTAATATCTTAAACAGCTTAAATTGTTAGCTGCTTTTTCATTAAACAAAGCAGCTGAAGAAGATTTATAGATGGGTCATAGCATAAATAATGTATGTAAGAATTTCCTAGCAATATTTCTCAAAGATATGAAATTTGGTATGTGAAAATTAAATTGACTTCATGTAGAGCATCTGTGTTATATCATTGGAAGAAAATTTACTAAGAATTAAGAAATACAATTAGGGGTAGAATTTAAATGGAGATTATAAATGAACCACCCTATTCTCAAGATTGGGGTCAGTTCTATTAAATATTTTTCAATGTCATTTTAATAAGTGGCTTGGAAGAGGAAATACACAAATATAATTATACTGCTTTAGGTAGTGAAGTACCAGACTGTCAAGAGATATGAAATATAAAACTTTATGAATGGATAGAAACAGCATGAGGCATATATTAGCAGAGATAGACTTGGTTATGCCCTAAACTCTCTGGCTTCAAATAGCAAAAGTTGATATTTTACTCATGCTACATACTCATTGAGGTCTGTCTTGGGGCCCTGTCTCATGTTGTCCTCACCTTCGGAACTCAGCTGATAGTGTAATTCCAACGTGGAACATTACCTGATATAATTTCGAAGTGAAATAGAGCCGTGTTAGATTTGTATCTGTAATTAAATACCCTGGCCTGGAAGTGACACATTCGATTTCAATTTATATCCACATGGTTCCACCCAATCATAATGGGGCCAGAGAGTGAGAGCCTACTATGAACTTAGAAGGGAGAGAACTGGAAATACTTAGTGAATAGCACAAATATACCACATTCTTTTCTTTTGTTCACCAAATATTCGGAGTCTCCATCTCATAGGCAAATTAACATATCTTGTCCTCTTGGGAGAAAATCTGAAAGTTCTATTCAGCTGGGGCCTCAAGCTCAGAAGTCCAGGAACTCTGGGTAATAGGAGGGGAATAGTGTGCTGCAGTCTGTACATTATCAGGTCCAGATATGGTCCCTTTTTAGAACTACAATCTAAATTGTTTTTTCCCAACATGCCTAGTATACAGTGGTGAGACAAAGGTAGGGTGTTTACTGTAAACATTCGCAATAGGAAAGGTGAAAAATCAGAGACACACAGCTATCACTAGTAACAATTTTAAAATCTCACTGGATAGGTTAAATAAGAGCCTTTGCCCACGAGTAGGGATTGCTCTTTTATTTACCATGATTATCTTTTCAGAGTTTTTTGACCCGGTTCCTAGTATGTTGCTCCTTGTGGTCTTGTTGGTGTTTTTATTTTTTAATATCTTTGTTGACTATATTTCAAATGGATTTTGAAGATTATACCATTTCTGAACCTGCTTCCTGTCTACAAAATATTGGGATCCCAGGGGTCGTTTTAGGTAGCAAATAGTTACAGTTAAGGGTAACGATTCCTTTGGTATCTTGTCTTTTATAGTAGTCAGCTCTGTTAAGGCCATATCCACAGTTGTTTTAGAGAACTACTTGCTATTTTTTTTTTCTTTATGAAAAAAATTGTTTTTACTAGCCTGCCTTTGTAAAGTTAGAGAACCACTTTCTACATTTAATATGTTTATATGCTTTGAACCTCATATTTGTCTGTCTCTCCTATTTTATTGCAGAGATATATTCATTTTATCAAACCAGGGTGGAAGAAATCTTGTGGTCTCTTTTCCCTAAACCATATAGCCTAAAACAGCCAGAGCTTTATCTCTGCTTGGGGCACTTTATTGAGTTTTTACACACATAGTGAGTGTGGCTAACACACTTAGTTTACTACTTGCTGCAAGGCCAGATGTAGCTGGTATTTGTTGCTGAAAGCCTCCTTAGTTGTTTTTAAGTGGTTGTACATGCAAGTCTTCAGATTTCTGTACTTCTCTATTTCCTGTGATTTGATGCTTGAGAATTTTCTTTTTTCTATGAATTCAGTGTTGAGCTTGTCTTTTTCTTTTTCTTTTTTTGTTTGTAATTTGTTGGTAGTAGTTTCTTAGCATGTAAATATGACTATAGCATCCATACACACAGATGCAATAATCATCAACTTGTCTACTAATCAAGTGAGTGTCACATATGAAATGTTCAATGTATAAACAAGATTTTTGACTTTGATTAGAAATATCTCTTAGGTACTTTCTCTTCTAGTCACCACTACCTTTTCTTTTTCTTTCTTTTTTTTTTTTTTATTATACTTTAAGTTCTAGCGTACATGTGGATAATGTGCAGGTTTGTTACATATGTATACTTGTGCCATGTTGGCGTGCTGCACCCATCAACTCGTCAGCACCCATCAACTCGTCATGTACATCAGGTATAACTCCCAGTGCAATCCCTCCCCCCTCCCCCCTCCCCATGATAGGCCCCGGTGTGTGATGTTCCCGCTCCTGAGTCCAAGTGATCTCATTGTTCAGTTCCCACCTATGAGTGAGAACATGTGGTGTTTGGTTTTCTGTTCTTGCGATAGTTTGCTGAGAACGATGGTTTCCAGCTGCATCCATGTCCCTACAAAGGACACAAACTCATCGTTTTTTATGGCTGCATAGTATTCCATGGTGTATATGTGCCACATTTTCTTAATCCAGTCTGTCACTGATGGACATTTGGACTGATTCCAAGTCTTTGCTATTGCGAATAGTGCTGCAATAAACATACATGTGCATGTGTCTTTATAGCAGCATGATTTATAATCCTTTGGGTATATACCCAGTAATGGGATGGCTGGGTCATATGGTACTTCTAGATCCTTGAGGAATCGCCATACTGTTTTCCATAATGGTTGAACTAGTTGACAATCCCACCAACAGTGTAAAAGTGTTCCTATTTCTCCACATCCTCTCCAGCACCTGTTGTTTCCTGACTTTTTAATGATCGCCATTCTAACTGGTGTGAGATGGTATCTCATTGTGGTTTTGATTTGCATTTCTCTGATGGCCAGTGATGATAAGCATTTTTTCATGTGTCTGTTGGCTGTATGAATGTCTTCTTTTGAGAAATGTCTGTTCATATCCTTTGCCCACTTTTGGATGGGGTTGTTTGTTTTTTTCTTGTAAATTTTTTTGAGTTCTTTGTAGGATCTGGATATTAGTGCTTTGTCAGATGAGTAGATTGCAAAAATTTTCTCCCATTCTGTATGTTGCCTGTTCACTCTGATGGTAGTTTCTTTTGCTGTGCAGAAGCTCTTTAGTTTAATTAGATCCCATTTGCCAATTTTAGCTTCTGTTGCCGTTGCTTTTGGTGTTTTAGACATGAAGTCCTTTCCCATGCCTATGTCCTGAATGGTATTACCTAGGTTTTCTTCTAGGGTTTTTATGGTATTAGATCTAACATTTAAGTCTCTAATCCATCTTGAATTAATTTTCATATAAGGAGTAAGGAAAGGATCCAGTTTCAGCTTTCTACTTATGGCTAGCCAATTTTCCCAGCACCATTTATTAAATAGGGAATCCTTTCCCCATTTCTTGTTTTTCTCAGGTTTGTCAAAGCTCAGATGGCTGTAGATGTGTGGTATTATTTCTGAAGACTCTGTTCTGTTCCATTGGTCTATATCTCTGTTTTGGTACCAGTACCATGCTGTTTTGGTTACTGTAGCCTTGTAGTATAGTTTGAAGTCAGGTAGCGTGATGCCTCTAGCTTTGTTCTTTTGACTTAGGATTGTCTTGGCAATGCGGGCTCTTTTTTGGTTCCATGTGAACTTTAAAGTATTTTTTTCCAATTCTGTGAAGAAACTCATTGGTATCTTGATGGGGATGGCATTGAATCTATAAATTACCTTGGGCAGTATGTCCATTTTCACGATATTGATTCTTCCTATCCATGAGCATGGTATGTTCTTCCATTTGTTTGTGTCCTCTTTTATTTCACTGAGCAGTGGTTTGTAGTTCTCCTTGAAGAGGTCCTTTACATCCCTAGTAAGTTGGATTCCTAGGTGTTTCATTCTCTTTGAAGCAATTGTGAATGGAAGTTCATTCCTGATTTGGCTCTCTGTTTGTCTGTTACTGGTGTATAAGAACGCTTGTGATTTTTGCACATTAATTTTGTATCCTGAGACTTTGCTGAAGTTGCTTATCAGCTTAAGGAGATTTTGGGCTGAGACAATGGGGTTTTCTAAATATACAATCATGTCATCTGCAAACAGGGACAATTTGACTTCTTCTTTTCCTAACTGAATACCCTTGATTTCTTTCTCTTGCCTGATTGCCCTAGCCAGAACTTCCAACACTATGTTGACTAGGAGTGGTGAGAGAGGGCATCCCTGTCTTGTGCCAGTTTTCAAAGGGAATTTTTCTAGTTTTTGCCCATTCAGTATGATATTGGCTGTGGGTTTGTCATAAATAGCTCTTATTATTTTGAGATACGTTCCATCAATACCGAATTTATTGAGCGTTTTTAGCATGAAGGGCTGTTGAATTTTGTCAAAGGCCTTTTCTGCATCTATTGAGATAATCATGTGGTTTTTGTCTTTGGTTCTGTTTATATGCTGGATTACGTTTATTGATTTGCGTATGTTGAACCAGCCTTGCATCCCAGGGATGAAGCCCACTTGATCATGGTGGATAAGCTTTTTGATGTGGTGCTGGATCCGGTTTGCCAGTATTTTATTGAGGATTTTTGCATCGATGTTCATCAGGGATATTGGTCGAAAATTCTCTTTTTTTGTTGTGTCTCTGCCAGGCTTTGGTATCAGGATGATGTTGGCCTCATAAAATGAGTTAGGGAGGATTCCCTCTTTTTCTATTGATTGGAATAGTTTCAGAAGGAATGGTACCAGCTCCTCCTTGTACCTCTGGTAGAATTCAGCTGTGAATCCATCTGGTCCTGGACTTTTTTTGGTTGGTAGGCTATTAATTATTGCCTCAATTTCAGAGCCTGCTATTGGTCTATTCAGGAATTCAGCTTCTTCCTGTTTTAGTCTTGGGAGAGTGTAAGTGTCCAGGAAATTATCCATTTCTTCTAGATTTTCTAGTTTATTTGTGTAGAGGTGTTTATAGTATTCTCTGATGGTAGTTTGTATTTCTGTGGGGTCAGTGGTGATATCCCCTTTATCGTTTTTTATTGCATCTATTTGTTTCTTCTCTCTTTTCTTCTTTATTAGTCTTGCTAGGGGTCTGTCAATTTTGTTGATCTTTTCAAAAAACCAACTCCTGGATTCATTGATTTTTTGCAGGGTTTTTTTGTGTCTCTATCTTTTTCAGTTCTGCTCTGATCTTAGTTATCTCTTGCCTTCTGCTAGCTTTTGAATGTGTTTGTTCTTGCTTCTCTAGTTCTTTTAATTGAGATGGTAGGGTGTCATTTTTAGATCTTTCCAGCTTTCTCTTGTGAGCATTTAATGCTATAAATTTCCCTCTACACACTGCTTTAAATGTGTCCCAGAGATTCTGGTATGTTGTATCTTTGTTCTGATTGGTTTCAAAGAACATCTTTATTTCTGCCTTCATTTCGTTATGTACCCAGTAGTCATTCAGGAGCAGGTTATTCAGTTTCCATGTAGTTGAGCAGTTTTGAGTGAGTTTCTTAGTCCTGAGTTCTAGTTTGATTGCACTGTGGTCTGAGAGACAGTTTGTTATAATTTCTGTTCTTGTACATTTGCTGAGGAGTGCTTTACTTCCAATTACGTGGTCAATTTTGGAATAAGTGTGATGTGGTGCTGAGTAGAATGTATATTCTGTTGATTTGGGGTGGAGAGTTCTGTAGATGTCTATTAGGTCTGCTTGCTGCAGAGATGAGTTCAATTCCTGGATATCCTTGTTAACTTTCTGTCTGGTTGATCTGTCTAATGTTGACAGTGGGGTGTTCCATTATTATTGTATGGGAGTCTAAGTCTCTTTGTAAGTCTTTAAGGACTTGCTTGATGAATCTGGGTGCTCCTGTATTGGGTGCATATATATTTAGGATAGTTAGCTCTTCCTGTTGAATTGATCCCTTTACCATTATGTAATGGCCTTCTTTGTCTCTTTTGATCTTTGATGGTTTAAAGTCTGTTTTATCAGAGACTAGAATTGCAACCCCTGCTTTTTTTTGTTCTCCATTTGCTTGGTAAATCTTCCTCCATCCCTTTATTTTGAGCCTATGTATGTCTCTGCATGTGAGATCTGTCTCCTGAATACAGCAAACTGATGGGTCTTGACTCTTTATCCAGTTTGCCAGTCTCTGTGTTTTAATTGGAGCATTTAGTCCATTTACATTTAAGGTTAATATTGTTATGTGTGAACTTGATCCTGCCATTATGATATTAACTGGTTATTTGCTCGTTAGTTGATGCAGTTTCTTCCTAGCCTCGATGGTCTTTACATTTTGGCATGTTTTTGTAGTGGCTGGTATCGGTTGTTCCTTTCCATGTTTAGTTCTTCCTTCAGTGTCTCTTGTAAGGCAGGCCTGGTGGTGACAAAATCTCTAAGCATTTGCTTATCTATAAAGGATTTTATTTCTCCTTCACTTATGAAACTTAGTTTGGCTGGGTATGAAATTCTGGGTTGAAAATTCTTTTCTTTAAGAATGTTGAATATTGGCCCCCACTCTCTTCTGGCTTGGAGAGTTTCTGCCGAGAGATCTGCTGTTAGTCTGATGGGCTTCCCTTTGTGGGTAACCCGACCTTTCTCTCTGGCTGCCCTTAAGATTTTTTCCTTCATTTCAACTTTGGTGAATCTGGCAATTATGTGTCTTGGAGTTGCTCTTCTCGAGGAGTATCTTTGTGGCGTTCTCTGTATTTCCTGGAATTGAATGTTGGCCTGCCCTACTAGGTTGGGGAAGTTCTCCTGGATGATATCCTGAAGAGTGTTTTCCAACTTGGTTCCATTTTCCCCCTCACTTTCAGGCACCCCAATCAGACATAGATTTGGTCTTTTTACATAATCCCATACTTCTTGCAGGCTTTGTTCATTTCTTTTTCTTCTTTTTTCTTTTGGTTTCTCTTCTCGCTTCATTTCATTCATTTGATCCTCAATCTCTGATACTCTTTCTTCCAGTTGATCGAGTTGGTTACTGAAGCTTGTGCATTTGTCATGTATTTCTCGTGTCATGGTTTTCATCTCTGTCCATTCGTTTATGGCCTTCTCTGTATTAATTATTCTAGTTATGAATTCTTGCACTCTTTTCTCAAGATTTTTAGTTTCTTTGAGCTGGGTACGTAATTCCTCCTTTAGCTCTGAGAAGTTTGATGGACTGAAGCCTTCTTCTCTCATCTCGTCAAAGTCATTCTCCGTCCAGCTTTGATCCGTTGCCGGCGATGAGCTGCGTTCCTTTGCAGGGGTCGATGCGCTCTTATTTTTGAATTTCCAGCTTTTCTGCCCTGCTTTTTCCCCATCTTTGTGGTTTTATCTGCCTCTGGTCTTTGTTGATGGTGACATACTGATGGGGTTTTGGTGTGGGTGTCTTTCCTGTTTGTTAGTTTTCCTTCTAACAGTCAGGACCCTCAGCTGTAGGTCTGTAGGAGATTGCTTGAGGTCCACTCCAGACCCTGTTTGCCTGGGTGTCTGCAGCAGAGGCTGCAGAAGATAGAATATTGCTGAACAGCAAGTGTACCTGTCTGATTCTTGCTTTGGAAGCTTCCTCTCAGTGCTGTACTCCACCGTGTGAGGTGTGGGGTGTCGGTCTGCCCCTAGTGGGGGATGTCTCCCAGTTAGGCTACTCAGGGGTCAGGGACCCACTTGAGCAGACAGTCTGTCCGTTCTCAGATCTCAACCTCCGTGTTGGGAGATCCACTGCTCTCTTCAAAGCTGTCAGACAGAGTCATTTGTGTCTGCAGAGGTTTCAGCTGCTTTTTGTTGTTGTTGTTGTTGTTGTTTTGCTGTGCCCTGTTCCCAGAGGTGGAGTCTATAGAGACAGGCAGGACTCCTTGAGCTGCTGTGAGCTCCACCCAGTTCAAGCTTCCCACCAGCTTTGTTTATCTACTTAAGCCTCAGCAATCGCGGGCGTCCCTCCCCCAGCCTCGCTGCTGCCTTGCTGCAAGATCGCAGACTGCTGTGCTAGCAATGAGAGAGGCTCCGTGGGCGTGGGACCCTCCCGGCCAGGTGTGGGATATAGTCTCCTGGTGTGCTCGTTTGCTGAGATCCTTGGTAGAGCGCACTATTGGGGTGGGAGTTACTCGGTTTTCCAGGTGTTGTGTGTCTCAGTTCCCCTGGCTAGGAAAAGGGATTCCCTTCCCCCTTGCGCTTCCTAGGTGAGGGGATGCCTCGCCCTGCTTCAGCTCTGGCTTGTCGGGCTGCAGCAGCTGACCAGCACTGATTGTCAGGCACTCCCTAGTGAGATAAACCCAGTACCTCAGTTGAAAATGCAGAAATCACCTATCTTCTGTGTCGCTCGCGCCTGAGCTTGTCTTTTTCTTATAATGCCTTGTCAAAAGTGGCCTATGATGGAGTTATTAAAATGATTCAGCCAAGTTACAGATTAAAAGGTTAATACATGAAAATCAGTGTGTTTCTACACACCAGAAATGACAAATTGGAGAGGAAGTTAAGAAAGCAATCTCATTTACAATAGTATCTAAAAGAATAAAAGATAGGAATAAGTTTAACTAAGATGATAAGAAACTTGTATTCTACAAACTACAAAACATGGCTGAAAGAAATTTAAAATGACCCAAGGAAATGGAAAGATATTCCCTATTTATTGATTGGAAATACTTGGTGAGGAACACCACAGGACATTTATAGGGTTATAAGCAGTTCGGTATGATAAAGTGTGCTTAAAAAGCAAAGATTAGTCTTTGTAGTGCCTCACGCCTGTAATCCCAGCACTTTGGGAGGCCAAGGCGGGTGGATCATGAGGCCAGGAGATTGAGACTATCCTCGCTAACAGGGTGAAAGCCCGATCTCTACTAAAAATACAAAAAGTTCGCCGGGCATGGTGGCGGGCGCCTGTAGTCTCAGCTACTGGGGAGGCTGAGGCAGGAGAATGGCGTGAACCTGGGAGGCGGAGCTTGCAGTGACCGAAGATCACGAGGCTCCACTCCAGCCTGGGCAACAGAGCGAGACTCCGTCTCAAAGAAAAAAAAAAAGCAAAAGGGAGATTTGATTAGTATGTATTAATAAAATCATGTAAGATATAGAAATGGTGACTCCACATTTGTTTTTCAAATTATATTGCTTAAGATACCATTTGAAATGAAATTAGTATATTAAGTTTAACAACAACAGAAATGTTTTTGAGAAAAGTGCAAATCTAATAGCTGTATGGTTCCTTAGGAATCATTTAGTTCAACCTTTTCTGTTTCTTGCTCTCTGTCTCTCTCCCTTAAAAGATTATCTTAAAAGATTAACAATTTAAGTTAATTCTAAAGCAGAGTATTTAGAAGCATGCACTCTAGAGTCAGACTGTATGAATTGATCCCTGGCTTTGTCACTTAGGGCAAGTCTCTTAATCTCTCTGTGCATCATTTTTGCCCTCCGTGGATGAGATACACAAATAATTACTACCTCATAGTACTGTTACATGTATTTTATGACATTCGATTTGCATAGTGCTTAGATTAGAACTTGGCATATTCTGTGGGTGTTTATTGGCTGCATTATCTTAGTAATTCTTAGCTAAGACCATTTGTATAGCTCGTATCAGAACCAGGGCTGGGATTCAGGGTTTTCTAATTTCTAGTCTTTAGAAGAAAAGTTTGTTACTGGTATTTCATATGTTGTCTAGTCAAAGAACCTTTACTTTTTACAAAATTTACTTTGGTGTCACTGTTGTATATGAATACTAGACCAACCTTTTCTTCCTCTGTACTATTTCAACTCACACTTTTGACACCAGATGTGTGGGAGTTTTCTGAATCAACAACCCGTTCTCCAACTTCCTGGACACCAAATTGGTATTCTACAATTCAATTCCATTCTGACACTAACTCATCGAAGTTAACATTCAACTTCACAAGTTTAAAACAACTCAGTTCCAGACTGACCTCACTTCAGATGCCAGTTGCAAGTATTGGGTCCCCAGCGTACCTACACTTTCCTCTGACTTGACTACAGAGTTATGAATTTCTACAAGTGGTCTCCTCTTCCAGTTTGATAATTTGCTAGAATGGCTCACAGAACTCAGGGAAACATTTCACTTGTGTTTCTTGGTTTATCATAAAGGATACAACTCAGGAATGGACAGATGGAAGAAATACACAGGACAAGTTATAGGGAGGGAAGGGGCCATGCTCTCTCTGATCATGACACCGCCACTCTCCCAGCACTTCTATGTATTCAGCAATGCAGAAGCTTTCTGAACTCCTTCATTTAGGAGTTTCATTACATAGGTGTAACTTACTAAGCCATTGGATGCTGGAGGGATGAGGCTGAAAGTTTCAACCCTTTATTCCTGTCTCAGTTTTTCTGATGATAGCCCCCATGCTGATCTCAAAGCTACTACAGACACTCTTATCACCCTGAAAATTCCAAGGCTTTAGGATCTCTGTGCCAGGAACCAGGGACAAAGACCAATATATTTCTTAGTGTATCACAGTCCCTCTCTCCTCCTTATTTAATGAGGGACTTTTGTATGACATGGCACTTGGCTTGGTTGTAGGAATGTAACAGTGAGAGAGGGAGTGAGATATAGTTCTTCTAGTAAGCAATAGAACAGATGATATAATTTTAAAATCATACAAGTTAGGATGGAATGAATAGTAATACAAAACTACATTCAAGGGCATATAGTTCTGTAGTATTAGGTGAAGGAAGACTTATAGGACTAATGATGACTTCTATCAAAGTTCAGGGATCTAAGTGAGGTCAGAACTGAGAGATTAGCATGAAAGAGTCAGATGGAATCACATATTAAAAATCTTTCATTTGAGAAAATATAAGTGTTAAGGGTAAGGCTGTATGAGAGCGCTAAATGAAAAATGACTGTATTTCATAGGAAGGATCGTAAAGGACCTTATCTGCCACATTGTCTGAAAGAACATTGGGTGCCATTAAAAGGCATTATCTAGAAAGTGACATTTGTTCAGATTTCCATTTTAGAAATACTACTGTGGCTAAAGCGTAAAAATTGAATTGATGGGAGGGAATATTAGTAGCATGTAGTTAAACAGCTGTTTTAATTACCCACTTGAGAATGTTGGTAGCCCAAACTAAAGTACGTGGGTAAGAATAGAGAGATTTTGATGGTTTTGAGTGATATTAAGGGAAGAGAAACCAGAGACTTTGTGGGAATACAAGAGCAGCAGTAGATGCTCATTGATAAAGGAGAGTGTGTGTGTGTGTGCATGGGTGTGTTTGTGACACATAGATATTTTATATATATAAGTATGTTTTTATGCAAGAGAATATATTTTTCTGTATGGGGTCCAAATTTTTAGTTTTGGTAATTCACTGAAATAGGCAACTTAAGACACAAAGCATGGTTTGGGTTGAAAATTTTTAGTTTTGGATATCATGAGTTTATACTGCCTGTGCAAGGTCAGAGCTGTCAGACAGTTGAATCCAGGGTGGGGAACTTATGAGAAAGCTGGTAGTAGATGCATTTGAAAGTCATGTAAGTATATAATCCTACGTATATAGATGGTCATTGAAAGTATAACTATGGATGAGATCAGAGAATATATAGAATGAGAAAATAATTCAGCTTTGAGAGACCTTAACATTTAAGGGATAGGCTAAGACAGCTCATGAAGGAAACTCTCTGGAAAGAAAGGTAGTAGGAAACCCAGAAATGCAGAGCATTTTGCAAAGAGAGGAGTTGCTAACTATTTCAAAGTTTGCAGAATAAACAAGATAAGGACACAAAAATGACCATTTCATATGGCAACAAAAAGTATCACTAACAAGAGTAGTTTCAACAGAGTAGCGGAAGAACAAAGTAGATTACAGGATAAGTAGTAAATGAAAGGTGAAAGTAAAGAAACAGATGACAAGTCTTTGAGGAGCTTAGATGATAAAAGTAAGAGGCAATACTGCAGGTAGAGGGACCTATGAAGTGGAAACATTTTTATTTGTTGGTTTCCCTTGTATTTAGGCCTAGAAGTAGAGCTCATTTAAATGTATGTGTGAGAGCCCCAGTCTAGAAAGATTTAAAAAGAAAAAAATTGATAGAGTGGAGTCCTAAGAAGAAGGAAGCAATGGGTGGAGATTAACCTGTCTTAGGTAAGCAAATATTTTGAGGGGCCTACGTGTGCATGCAGTGGGGTATACATGTGTATAGATGTAAATATAATTTTAAATATTATTTGTATCTTTGATAATAGCATTTATGAATTTTACTTGAGTTACTTTCCATCACTACTTATAAAATCCAAATTCCTATAAAGGATAAGTACAATATGCTATTTATAATTCCTTAAGTGCTAATAACAGATATATATATATATATATATATATATATATATATATATATATATATAATACTACCGATACACATAAGATGGAGATGCTATCTGTATTATTATGTTGCCCTTAACCTTTTATTAAAAATGAAAACCAAGCCTGTCTTTTGCCTATAATGCCTTGTCAAAAATAACCAACAGCAACCCACATACATTTTAAACATATTCCTGTTTATTCCCTTAGAGTTGCAAGTACTTTTTTGAATTGAGTGCTAGAATATAAATTCCGTGAGAGCTGGGTTGTGTATTTATTCTGTATTTCCCAAATGTATCAACTTTTTGGAGTGTGCTCTACATAAAATTAAATGTACTCATTCTAGAGAAACATATACACTCATATATCTATCATCAACAATCAAGTTATAGAACATTTCGGTCAACACAAGAAGTTCTCTTATCCTTTACAGTTATCTCCCTTCTATAAACTCTGAATCCAGACAACCCACTAATCTATAGTTTCTCTATTGATTTGTTTCATTTTTTCTATTATTTCATATAGAATGAATTATATGGTATCTAGTGTGTCTAGGTGCTTCTTGTGTGTCTAGATGTTTTTTTTTGAGATTCATCCATATAGTCACATGTATTAATAATTTATACTCTTCAATTACTAAGTAGTATTCTATTGTATGGAAACACAGCATTTTGTTTATTCATTCACTTATTAAATATTTAGATTGCTTAAGTTTGGGGCTGCTTTAAATGTTCACATATAAACTGTGGGGATATATATGTTTTTATTTTCGTTTGTAAATAGGTAAAGAATTGCTGTATCATATGGTAAGTATATGCCTAACTTTATAACCAACTGCCAAACTTTTTTTTCCAAAATTTTATTATATTTAACATTTTCACTATCAATATATGAGAATTCTCTCTGATCTGCTCTCCCAGCACTTGGTATTGTCCATCTTTTTCACTTTAGCCAGCTTTGGTGGATGGTGTGTGGTATTTCATCTCATTGCACTTATTTGACTGTTGAAGGTTGACATTTTTTCATATGCTTTTTATTTGTACATTTTCTTTGTAAAGTGTATATTCAAATCTTTTTGCTCATTTTATTATGTTGTCTACCTTCGTAAATATTTATTCATAAGAGTTTTTCATAAATTCCAGTACAAATCCTTTAACAGATATGTGCATTACAAATATTTTTTCATAGTGTCTGTCTTTTCACTTTTTGGATGGTATCATTAGACAAAGCTTTTTAATTTTTATTTCAAATTTATCATTGTATTAGTCTGCTCTCACACTCCTATGAAGAAATACCCAAGACTGGGTAATTTATAAAGAAAAGAGGTATAACTGACTCACAGTTCTGCATGGCTGTGGAGGTTGATTAGTCTGTTTTCACCCTACTAATAAAGACATATCTGAGTCTGGGTAATTTATAAGTAAAGAGGTTTAGCTGACTCACATTTCAGCAGACTTAACAATCATGGCAGAAGGGGAAGCAGCCATGTCCTTCTTCACATGACAGCAGCAAGGAGAAGTACCGAGCAAAAGGGGGAAAAGCCCCTTTAAAACCATCAGATTTTGTGAGAACTTACCTATCATGAGAACAGCATGAGGGTAACTGCCACCATGATTTCCTCCCACTGGGTTCCTCCTGCAACACATGGGGATTATGGGAACCACAATTCAAGATGAGATTTGGGTGGAGACATAGCCAAACCATATCATTTCACCCTGACCACTCCCGTATCTCATGACTTCACATTTCAAAACCCAATCATGCCCTTCTAACAGTCCTGCAAAGTTATAACTCATTCCAGCATTAACTCAAGAGTCCAAGTCCAAAGCCTCATTTGAGACAAGGCAGATCCCTTCCACCTATGAGCCTGTAAAATCAAAAGCAAGTTAGTTACTTCCTAGATACAATGGGGTTACAGACCTTAGATAGATGCACTTATTCCAAATGGGAGAAATTGGCAAAAATAAAGGGGCTACAGGCCCCATGCAAGCCCGAAATCCAATAGGGCAGTCATTAAACCTTAAAATTCCAAAATGATCTTTAACTCCATGTCTCACATCCAGCTCACACTGATGCAAGAGGTGGGCTCCAAAGGCCTTGGGAAGCTCTACTCCTGTGGCTCTGCAGGGTATAGGCCCCTTCCTGGCTGCTTTCATGGGCAGGCATTGAGTGTGGCTTTTCCAGGAGCACAGTGTAAGCTGTTGGTGGATCTACCATTTTGGGGTCTGGAGGATGGTAGCCATCTTCTCACAGTTCCTTAGGCAGTACCTCAGAGGGGACTCTGTGTGGGGGCTCTGACCCCAGAGTTTCCTTCCTCACTGCCCTAGTAGACGTTCCCTATGATGGGTCGAGCGCTGCAGCAAACTTCTCTGCCTGGACATCCAGGCATTTCCATATATCCTTTGAAATCTAGGTGGAAGTTCCCAAACCTCAATTCTTGATTTCTGTGCACCTGCATGCTCAACACCACGTGCCAAGGCCTGGGGATTGCAACTTCTGAAGCAATAGCATGAGCTGTACTTTGGCCCCTTTTAGTCATGGCTAGAACTGAAGCAGCTGGGATGCAGGGCACTATGTCCTGAGGTCTCTCCACACCCCCACCCCCACCCCAGGCCTGGCCCAGGAAACCATTTTTCCCCCCTAGGCCTCCAGGTCTGTGATGAGAGGAACTGCTGCGAAGACCTCTGACATGCCCTTGAGATATTTTCCCCATTGTCTTGGCAATTAACATTTGGCTGCTTGTTACTAGTGCAAATTTCTGCTGCAGGCTTGAATTTCTCCTCAGAAAAGGGGTTTTTCTTTTCTGTCACGTTGTCAGACTGCAAATTTTCACAACTTTTATGCTCTACTTCCCTTTTAAACATAAGTTTCCATTCCAAACTATATCTTTATGAATATATAAAACTGAATGCTTTTAACAGCACCCAAGTCACCACTTGAATGCCTTGCTGCTTACAGATTTCTTCCACTAGATACCCTAAATCATCTCTCTCAAATTCAAAGTTCCACAAATCTCTCGGGCAGGGGCAAAATGCCGCCAGTCTCTTTGCATAGCAAGAGTGACCATTGCTTCAGTTCCTAACAAGTTCATATCCATGTGAGACCACCTTAGCCTGGACTTATTGTCCATATCACTATCAGCATTTTGGTCAAAGCCATTAAGTAAGTCTCTCAGAAATTTCAAACTTTCCCACATTTTCCTGTCTCTTGAGTCCTCAAAGCCTTTAGGAAGTTCCAAACTTTCTCACATTTTCCTATCTTCCTCTGAGTCCTCCAAATGGTTCCAACCTCTGCCTGTTACTCAGTTCCAAAGTCACTTTCACATTTTTGGGTATCTTTACAGCAGCACCCACTCTCTGTGGTACCAATTTACAGTATTAGTTCGTTTCATGCTGCTAATACAGACATACACAAGACTAGGTAATTTATAAAGGAAAGAAGTTTAATTGACTAACAGTTCAGCATGATTGTGGAGGCCTCAGGAAACTAACAATCATGATGGAAGGGGAAACAAACATGTCCTTCCTCACATGACAGCAAGAAGGAGAAGTGCCAAGAAAAAGGGGGAAAAGCCCCTTATAAAACCATCAGTTCTAATGAGAACTCACTATCACAAGAACAGTATAAGGATAACTGCCCCCATGATTAAATTACGTCCCATCAGGTACCTCCCATGACATGTGGGGATTATAGGAACTGCAATTCAAGGAGGCCTCAGGAAACTTTAAAATCATAGCAGAGGAGCTGCTTCACAGGGTAGCAGGAAAGAGAATAAGTGCTGAAGGAAGAGCGTAACCTCTTATAAAACCATCAGATCTGGTGAGAACTCACTCACTACCAGGAGAACAGCATGGGGGAAACTGCCCCCGTGATTCAGTTATCTCCACCTGGTCCTGCCTTTGACACATAGGGATTATTACAATTCAAGATGAGATTTGGTGAGGACACAGAGCCAGACTATATCAATCATGTTTTCTATTATAGATTGTGTTTTTAATGTTGTATTTAGGAAATCTTTGCCTAACCGTATGTCGCAAAGACTTTCCTGTACTAAAAGTAAGTTTTATATGTTTTCCTAGTTTAAGTATGTGATTCTTAATCATGATTAATTTTTTGAGGTAATTTGGAGGTATGGTGTGATGAGATATTCAACATTCTTTCTGCCAGTCTATTCCAATACCATTTATAGAAAAGACTATCCTTTTCTTTGTTGGATTACCCCATACCTTTGGAGAAAGTCTTAAAACTATATGAAATGCAGATTTCTGGACTCTGAATTTTGTTCTATTGATCTAGTATTTCTCAGCATTGGCATTATTGACATTAGGGGTTGAATATTTTTTGTGTTGTGGGGGATTCCCCTGTGTGTTAAATAATACTTAACAGCATCCCTCATGTCTACCCCTAGATGCCGTGGCACACCCTCAGTTGTGATAACCAGAAATATCCCTAGATATTGCTGACACTTCGACAATATTGAGTTTTCTTATCTATGAACGTTGACTGTCTTCATTTTTAAATAGTTCTTTGATTTCTTTCATCAGAGTTTTGTAGTTTTCCTCATATAGATCTTGTACATATTTTGTTAGATTTAAAGCTGAATGTTTCAATTGGAGGGATACTAAAGTAAATGTTAATATGTTTTTAATTTCAACTTCCACTTGTTCACTGCTTATATATAAGAAAGTATTTGACTTTTTTGTATATTATCCTTGTATTCTACAACTTTGCTATAATCACTTATTAGTTCTAGGATTTTTTTTTTATCTACTCTTGAATTTTCTACACAGACAATCATGTCATCTGAAAAAAAAATACATTTTTATTTCTTCTCAATCCATATAACTTTTATTTCCTTTTTTTGTCTTACTGCATTAGCTAGGATTTCAGTGCAATGTTGAAAAGCAGTTGTGAGAAGAGGAATGCTTTTCTTATTCCTGATTTTATTGTAAAAGCTTCTAGTTTTTCACCATTAAATATGATCTTGGTTATATACTTTTTATTGTTATTCTTTATCAAGTTAAGGAAGTTCTCTTCCTAGTTTGCCGAGAGTTTTTAATTATGAATGTGTGTTGGATTTTTGTAAAGTGCTTCGACCATTTTATTGATATGATTATGCTATTTTTCTTTAGCTTTTTGTATATACGGTGGGTTACATTAATTGATTTTTAAAAGTTGAACCAGATTTGCATACCTTGGCATAAATGCCACATTGTTGTCATATATGATTTTTTTGCTATGCTGCTGGATTCAATTTGTTAATATTAAGGATTTTTGGTGTCTCACACAATGTTTATGATTATTGATCTATAGTTTTCTTTTCTTGTGATGTATTTGTCTGGTTTTGATATTAGGGTAATGCTGGCTTTATGGAATGAATCAGGAAGTATTCTCTCTGTTTCCATCTTCTGGAAGAGATTGTAGAGAATTGTTATAATTCTTTAGATATTTTGTTAGAATTCACCAGGGAAGTTATCTGGGCCAGGTGCTTTCTGTTTGGAAGGTTGTTGTCTTAGCCTCTTTGGGGTGCTATAACAAAATACTGTAAACTGGTGACTTGTAAACAATAGAAATTTACTACTTACAGTTCTGGAGACTAAGAAGTCCAAGATCAAGGTACCTGCAGATTTGGTGTCTGTTGAGGTCCTGCTTTCTAGATAGCTGTCTTTTTACTCAAATTTCACATGGCAGAAGTGATAAGGGATGTCTCTGGGGTCTTATTCCTTCTACCATGACCCCGTGTCTCTGGGATCTCTTTAATTAGGGTGCTAATCACCTAACTCTCATGACTTAACACCTCCCAAATGCACCCCGCCCAGTACCATGAACTTGGTGGCTAGGATTTCAACATATGAATTTGGAGACACAAACATTCAAACTATAGCAGTTATTAATTATTGATTTAATGTGTTTAATAGATATAGGCCTACTCAGATTGTCTGTTTCTTCTTGTTTCAGCAAATTGTCTTTTAATGACTTGGTCCGTTTAATGGAAGTTGTCAAATTTGTAGGCATACAGTTGTTCATAGTATTCTTTTATTTTTCTTTTAATGTTCATGGGATCTGTAGTGATATCCCTTATTTCATTTCTGACATTAGCAATTTGTGTTCATTTCTTCTTTTTTCTTGGCTGGTCTGCTAGAAGCTTATCAGTTTTTATTGATCTTTTCAAAGAACCAACTTTTGGTTTTATTGATTTTTCTATTTCTTGTGTTTAATTTCATTGATTTCTGCCTCTTTTATTTTTATTATTTTTATGTTATTTTAGATTTAATTTAGTCTTGTGTACTTATTTCCAAAAGTGGAAGCTTAGATTGTTAATTTTAGATCTTTCTTCTCTTCGAATACATGAATTCAATGCTTTAAATTTTCCTCTAAGCACGTCTTTTGGTGTGTCTATAAATTTTGATAAGTTGTGTTTTATTAAAAATATTTTCAATATCTTTTGAGCTTTTTTTCCTTGTTTAGTAATGTGTTATTTAACCTGTAAATATTGTTGGATTTTCTAGCTATTCTCCTGTTATTGATGTTCTAGTTTAATTCCACTGTGGTCTGAAAGCAGACCACATTTTGTGATTTCTACTCTTTTAAGTTTCTTGAGTTTTGTTTTATGGTCCTGAATGTGATCTGTGTTAGAAAACATTACATGTGAGTTTGAGAAGAATGCATATTCTGCTATTGCTGGATGCAGTATATAGACTTCCTTTATACTGAGTTGATCTTGGTGTTGTTGAATTCAACTACATCTTTTCTGATTTTTTGCCTGCTATATCTGTTTCTGAGAAGTGGGGTCATTGAAGTCTCCAACTTTAATAATGAATTCCTTTATTTTTCCTTGCAGTTTTGTAAGTGTTTCCCTCATGTATTTTGCTGCCCTGTTATTAGGGACATCCATATTAAGTATTGCCATGTTTTCTTGGAGAATCAACACTTTTATTATTATATAATGCTCCTCTTTATCCTTAATAAATTTCTTTGCTCTGAAGTCTTCTGAAATTAATATAGCTACATATTTCTTTTTATTAGTGTTATCATAATACATCTTTCTTTATCCATTTACTTTTAATATAAATGTGTCTTTATATTCAAAGTGGATTTCTCATAGATAGCATACTGTAGGGTCTTGTTTTTTGCTCTACTCTATTTCTGTCTTTTAATTGATGTTTTTAGACCACCTAACATTTACAATAGACCATTGACATTTACAGTGATTATTGATATAGTTGGATTCATTTCCACCGTATTTGTTACTCTTTTTTTTTTTTTGGTTTCTATTTTTGTCTTTCATACTTTTTCTACCTTTTCTGGTTCTAATTGAAAATTTTATGATTTAATTTTCTCTCCTGTCTTAGCCTATTAGTTATCCTATTTTTTTTTTAAGTGGTGGCCGTAAAATTCACACTATACATTTACTAGTAACCCATATTCATTTTCAAATGATGTTATGCCATTTCACAGGTACTGTGAGTACCTTTCAATACTAAAGTATTCCAAGTTTTTTTTTTTTAATCCTGGTGCTTATATCATTGTTGTCATTCATTTTATTTATACAGAAGTATACATACTCGTATATATTGTTGCTATTGTTATTTTAAAGAAACCATTATATGTTACATCAATTAAGAAAAAGAAAGTTTTAATTTACTTACTCCTTCTCAGCTACTTTTTCCATCTTTATGTAGTTTCAAGTGCCTGACCTATATAATTTTTCTTTTCTCTAAAGCTCTACTTTTTCTTTGGCCAGGTCAAAAATGTTTCTTTTTATTCTGGTGAACACAAGATGATACATAAATTAGCCTCAGCTTAAAGGTACTCACTGAAATTTGAAAATGCTGAATAATTGTCTTCAAAGCATCCATCACTTTCAGAGCTCCTATTTTTCAACATGTGACATCAGAATAAAGTTCTGTATTTTGGTTTTGTTGGCTGGAAAAATGACTTCTTTGATAGTGGTAGAAAAGCCAAGGTTTGTGACTTGAAGGTGGTAGATTGTGATGCTATAAGCAAATTTTGGATTTTTTGAATACTTTTTGTCCTACATATTTAGATAACAGACATGAGATATGTAGATAAATAAACATATGCAAGTACATATAATTATAATGTATATGTAATGTCCATTCAGTAGTATGTTTTGTAAAAAAAAAAATCTCCAAAATAAGAGTATGTCAGCGGTAACTACCCTATGCATCCCCCTTAGGAATGGTGAATCCAATCAGGTAATTAGCTCATTCCAGGTGATTCCCATCAGCCAGCTAGCTCAGCCCGGGTGACATTATTTTTTCTTCGGTTTTTAAGTTCTGGGGTACATGTGCAGGATGTGCAGGTTTGTTACATAGGTAAGCATGTGCATGGTGGTTTGCTGCACAGATCAACCCATCACCTACGTATTGAGGCCAGCATCCATTAGCTATTCTTCCTGATGGAAAGCTCTACTTTTAACATTTCTTGTGAGCCTTTTCTTCCAATAAAAAAAGAAATCCCTCAATTTTTGAGAAAGTCGTTATTAGTGTACAAGTCTTGGTATGGACTCATGCTTTTATTTTTCTTGGATAAATTATTAGCAGTAGAGAGCTAGCTAGGTCATATTTTCAAATACTTAGCTAGGTCGTATGGTAAAGTATATGTAAAATGTGTTTTCAAGTGTTTTGCTCATTTGTTGTTTTCTTGTGATTGAGTTATGAGAGTTCTTTATATATTCTAGATATAAACCCTTCATCAGTATGTGATTTGCAATTGTTTTTATCACAGTCTATGGCTTGTCTTTTTATTTTCCTGATATGTTTCTAACAGCAGAAGTTTTAAGGTTATATGAAATCCAACTCATCAATTTTTCTTCTGAAGTTATAGTTTGGGTGTCTTACCCAAGAAACCATTGCCTAACTCAATGTCAAAGAGGTTTTTCCTATGTTCTATTAAAGTTTTATAGCTTTAATTCATAGTTTATGTTTATGAATCATTCATTTTGAGTTGATTTTTATATATGATATTAGATTTGAACTATTTTTTTACACATCAATACCTAACTCTTCCAATCTTATTTGCTGAAAAGCCTATTCTTTTACCAGTGAATTTCTTTTGTACATGACATGGTTTGAATCTGTGTGCCCACACAAATCTCATGTTGAATTTAAATTCCCAGTGTTGGAGTTGGGGCCTGGTGGGAAGTGATTGGATCATGGAGGCAGTTTTCTCATGAATGATTTAGCACCATCCCCTTGGTTCTGTGCTCATGACAGTTAAGTTCTCCCAAGAAGTGATTGTTTAAACGCGTGCCACCTCCCACCCGTGTCTTGCTCTTGCTTTTACCATGTGATGTGCTTGCTCCCCCTTTGCTTTTCAACATGATTGGAAGCTTCCTGAGGCCTACTCCCCAAAAGCAGATGCTGCTGTGTTTTCTGTATAGCCTGAAGAACGGCGAACCAGTTAAATCACTTTTCTTATACATTATCTAGTCTCGGGTATTTCTTTATAGCAATGCAAGAATGGAATGGTACAGTATGTTTGTCAAAAATCAATCGACCATATATATGTGGATCTATCACTTGATTCTCTATTCTCTTTCATGTATCTGTTTGTCAAACTTTATTCCATTATGATACTACTTTATTTAGTGTAGATATTTAGTCAGTCTTGAAATCAGATACTGTAAGCCCTCCACTATTTTTATTTTGCAAAGTTATTTTGGATATTTTAGGTTCTTTGCATTTCCACGTAACTTTTATAATCCAGTATTGTTTTTATTTTACAAAGTTGTTTTGGATATTTTCGGTTCTATTTCCATGTAACTTTTATAGTCCACCCATCAATTTTTACAACAAGGCCTGTTGGTATGTTGATTTTGGTTGAGTTGAATCAATTTAGGGAGAATTGACATTTTCACAATATTGAGTCTTTGTACCTATGAATCTGGTACATTGCTTAATTTATTTAGATCTTCCTTAATTTCCCTCAGCAATGTTCTAAATTTTCAGTGTTTAGGTTTACTACATCTTTTGCCAGATATATCACTGACTAATTCATATTTTTCAATGTCAGTTTAACTTTTATAGTTTTTAGTTTTCAATTTCAGTTATCTCATGCTTGCTGCTAGCACATAAGAACACAATTGATCATAATCATATATATATGTGTGTGTATATATATATATATATATATATATATAAAAAACTCTAAGTTCTGGGATACATGTGCAGAACGTGCAGATTTGTTACATAGGTATACATGTGCCATGGTGGTTTGCTGCACCTATCAACCTGTCATCTAAGTTTTAAGCCCCACATGCCTTAGGTATTTGTCCTAATGTTCTCCTTCCCCTTGCCCCCACAACCCCCAATAGGCCCTGGTGTGTGATGTTTCCGTCACAGTGTCCATGTGTTCTCATTGTTCAACGCCCACTTAAGACTGAGAACATGTGGTGTTTGGTTTTCTGTTCCTGTGTTAGTTTGCTGAGAATGATGGTTTCCAGCTTCATCCATGTCCCTGAAAAGGACATGAACTCATTCGTTTTTATGGCTGCATAGTACTCCATAGTATATATGTGCCACATTTTCTTTATCCAGTCTGTCAATGATGGACATTTGGGTTTGTTCCAAGTCTTTGCTATTGTAAATAGTACTGCAGTAAATATACTTGTGCATGTGTCTTTATAGTAGAATGATTTATAATCCTTTGGGTATATACCCAGTATGGAATTGCTGGGTCAAATGGTATTTCTGGTTCCAGATCCTTGAGGAATTGCCACACTGTCTTCCACAATGGTTGAACTAATTTATACTACCACTAACAGTGTAAAAGCATTCCTGTTTCTCCACAGCCTTCCTTGCATCTGTTGTTTCTGACTTTTTAATAATTGCCATTCTGACTGGCATGAGATGGTATCTCATTGTGGTTTTGATTTGCATCTCTCTGATGACCAGTGATGATGAGCTTTGTTTCATATATTTGTTGCCTGCATAAATGTCTTCTTTTGAGAAGTGTCTGTTCATGTCCTTTGCTCACTTTTTGATGGGGTTGGTTTTTTTTTTTTGAGACAGAGTCTTGCTCTGTCACCTGGGGTGGCATGATCTCAGCTCACTGCAGCCTCTGCCTCCTGGGTTTATGCAATTCTCTTGCCTCAGCTTCCTGAGTATCTGAGATTACAGGCGTGCACCACCATGCCTGGCTATTTTTATTAGAGACAGGGTTTCACCATGTTGGCCAGGCTGCTCTAGAACTCCTGACCTCAAGTGATCCACCCACGTCTGCCTCCCAAAGTGCTGGGATTACAGGTGTAAGTAACCATGCCTGGCTTTAATCTTATATTCTGTAATTATCTAAAATTGTTAGTTTTAGCAGCAGTTTTTTTTAGAGCTTATAGAATTTTCTACATAGATATGTTTTCTGAATATAAAAGGATGTTGTTGCATCTTCCTTTTTAATCTCAATACCTTTTATTACTTTTTCTTATTGCACTTGCCAAACTTCGAATACAATGTTAAAATAGAAAGATGAGAAGCAAATATTTTTGCCTTTTGCTTGATCATAAGAAGAAAGCATAAATTTTTCCATTATTTTAGCTGTACCTGTTTTTGTCAAAGCCCCTTTATTAAGTTGAGTATTTTTCTTTCTATTCCTGGTTTTTTTTTCCAGGAATAGATGTTGAATTTTGTTGAACAAATGTGTGTGTGTGTGTGTGTGTGTGTGTGTGTATATGTTTATCTTTGTGTTAAGTATATGTGTATGCATGTTTTTCATATATTCCCCTATCCTTTTAAAATATCTATAAACTTTGGTGATATCTCTTGTCTTAGTCTAGATAATTGTAATCTATGTTTTCTTTCTTTTTCCTGATGAGTTTGTTAGAGATTTATCAATTCTTTTTTTCTTAACTTTCTCAAAGACCAGCATTTGGTTTCATTGATTTTTATTTTTTAAGTTTCTATGTCACTGATTTCTTCTGTAACCTTTATTATTTAAGTTATGTAGCTTAATTGGCTTTGAATTTGCATTTATTCTAGTGTCTTAAAATAGGGGCTTAGGTCTTGGATTGAGGCTTTTCTTCTAAAATGTAGACATTTAATGATGTAAATGTTCTTCTCAGTACTACTTTAGGTGCATTTTTCACATTTTCAATGATCATGATTTCATTTTCAATTAAAAATACTTTTAAATTTCTCTTTTGATTTTTTTTAACCACTAGGTTATTTAGAAGAGTTTTTATTTAGTTTCTTAATATGTTAGTGTTTTTCAGATGTATTTCTTTTTTTTATTTCTAATCTCATTCTAGTTTTGATAGATAACATACTTCATGTGGTTTGAATACATTTTGAAGTTTGTATTATGGCCTAGAATATAGTCTGTCTTAGTAAGCATCCCGTGTCTACTTGAAAAGGTTGTACATTCTGATGTTGGTGGAATTTTGTATAAATATCATTTAAGTCAATTTTTTTGGTGTCTTGTCAAGTCTTGTGTATTGTTACTAATTTCCTACTTGTTCTGCTGGTCGTTGAGAGGCAGGTGTTGAAATATCTGACCATACTTTTGGATATGACTAGTTCTCCTCACTGTTCTAATTATTTTTCGAGTAGTTTTGACACACTTATATTTAGTGCATTCACATTTAGGATTATTATGTCTTCTTTATATATTTGTCCCTTTATTACTATGAAGTACTCATCTCTCTGGTAATATTGTTTCCTATGAAATCTACTCTGTATAATATTAATATAAGTTCTCTACATTTATTTTGATTATTGTTAGTATGATGTATTATCCCCTATTCTTGTACTTTTAATATATTGGTTTCTTTATGTTTAAAATGGGTTTTCTTGTAGGAAGCATATTACTGCATTTTATTTTTTATCTAGTTCAACAATCAGTAACTTTTAATTTTGTGTTGTTTATGTTTGTTTGTTTGTTTGTTTTTTGAGACAGAGTCTGGCTCTGTCAGCCAGACTGGAGTACAGTGGCATGATCATGGCTCACTGCAACCTCCATCTCCTGGGCTCAAGCAATTCTCCTGCCTCAGCCTCCTGAGTAGCTGGGGCTACAGGTATGTGCCACCATGCCCGGCTAATTTTTGTATTTTTAATAGAGATGGGGTTTCACCGTGTTGGCCAGGCTGGTCTCGAATTCCTGACCTCAGGTAATCCATCCGCCTCGGCCTCCCAAGGTGCTGGGATTACAGGCATGAGCCACCACACCTAGCCTTAATTGTGTTTTTAAAATCCTTCACATTTAATGTGATTATTGATATTTTTTCATTTTAAATGTATCTCCTCATTCTTTGTTTTCTATCTGTTCCTTGTGTTCATTATTCCCCTCATATTTTTTTGCTTACTTTTGAATTGGGTATTTTAATGGTATCATTTTATGTCTCCTTTGTTGGCTTATCATCTATGTCTTTGTTATTTTAGTGGTTGCTTTAAAGGGAGGTTAAATAATTAAATGAAGGACAGTGCTGTGTAGTAATGCCTAACAACTAAAAGGTATAGTTTTGATGGCAAATTTCTTAAGTAGTTCCACTGTGGTTACTTTTACACTAAGGATGTCCATTCTTCTGAAATACAAGAAATAGTTTACTCATACATTGTTACAGATTTTTTAAGGTTTTCTTTTTGAAAAAAAAAAAGTATGTTTTAAAATTTTACTGCTCTTACCATTAGGATTTAGCAGTTTTGTGTTTTTAAAACATACAATTTCCTATGAAATATGGAAAATTTTTTCCCCATTTGATTTTTGAAAGTTTCTATATCACATATTTTAATTATATTTGTAATTAAATTGAATAAGCACGAAAATGATATAGACAGTATCAAGATTTAACAAATGATTTTATTGTGAGATATATGCTCCAGATATATTTAGAGGAAAATGTTAGAAATAGAGCTAACTCTTCACTTCTTTGTCATATTTCTCTTTCTCTTCCTTGCCTAAAGCACCAGCTTTATGCAGAATTTACTGTTTCTGCTCTTTCCTTCCTGTACCCACAATTGTTTAGTATACTCATGCACTGAATAATGACGTTTTAGTCAACAATGGGCTGTACATAAGATGATGGTCTCATAAGGTTATAATAGAGAAGAAAATTTCGTATCACCTAGTGACATTGTATAAATGTCATAAATGTCACATTGCAGTGCATTACTCATGAAAATCTAAAATGAAAAACGAAACAAACCACCATGGAATATTTCTGAAAAGAGTGATACCTCAAGAAAAAGCCTCAGGCAGGTCCTTCAGGAGGTATTTCAGAAGACGGCATCACACCATTCATGAGGGATCCACTTCCATAACCCAGATACCTCTCACTAGGCCCCACCCCCCAACACCACCACATTGGAGATCAGATTTCCACATGAGTTTTGGTAGGGACAAACAAACATGGCAAATATGTTTAGATGCACAATAGTTACTATTGTATTACAGTTGCCCAGTGTATTTAGTATGGTAACATGCCATACATGTTTGTTAGCCTAGAAGCAGTAGATTATACCATACAGTCTAGGTGTATAGTAGGCTATATCATCTACTTTTGTGTAAGTACACTCTGTGATGTTCACACAATGATGAAATTGCCTAATACCACATTTCTCAGAATGTGTCCCTGTCATTAAGTGATGCATGAATGTATTGAGTTCTTTGTTATTCTTAAATTCTTTCAAATATTATTATTGTTATTTATATTTAATCCTGTGGGAGACCAGAACATGCTACCCCAAAATATGAAGAATTGTTGAGTTGAAGGCAGTTAAGAAGAAGCAGATACAGGAAAGCTCTCTGCCTAAAAACAGGACAGAGATTTAGAAAGGTAAGGTATCCTGCCATCATCTCTTCACCATCTTTCACTCACCATTCTGTGTCTGGAGTTAGTTCCTGCCGGTGGGTTCATGGTCTTTCTGACTTCAAGAATGGAGCTACGGACCTTTGCAGTGAGTGTTACAGCTCTTAAAGATGGCATGGACCCGGCCAGATACGGTGGCTCACACATGTAATCCGAGCACTTTGGGAGGCTGAGGCAGGTAGATCACAAGATCAGGAGATAGAAACCATCCTGACTAACATGATGAAGCCCTGTCTCTACTAAAAATACAAAAAAAAAAAAATGAGCCAGATGTGGTGCCAGGCACCTGTAGTCCTAGCTACTCACGAGGCTGAGGCAGGAGAATGGCGTGAACCTGGGAGGCAGAGCTTGCAGTGAGCCGAAATCGCACCACTGCACTCCAGCCTGGCAACAGAGTGAGACTCCATCTCAAAAAAAAAAAGATGGCACAGACCCAAAGAGTGAGCGGTAGCAGGGTTTATTGTGAAGAGTGAAAGGACAAAGCTTCCAGAGCTTCCAAGGGGACCCAAGCAAGTTGCCGCTGCTGTGTGGCGTGACCAGCTTTTATCCCCTTATCATCCCCTCCCATGTTCCCTTTCCGTCCTATCAGAGTGCCTTTTTTCAATCCTCCCCCTGATTGGCTACTTTTAGAATCCTGCTGATTGGTGCATTTTACAGAGCGCTGGTTTGTGCATTTTACAATCCTCTTGTAAGACAGAAAAGTTCCCCAAGTCCCCACTAGACCCAGGAAGTCCAGCTGGCCTCACCTGTCAATTCCACCAGGAGGAATAAAGGTTAGCCACTGAAAATAACTTTAAATCCTTATTGGCCTGGAGATGGTACCAGTGGAATCTATATTAATAGGCTTTACTAACTAGCTTTTACTAACTAGCTTTTTATTAATAGGCTTTACTAACTAGCTTTTATCTACCATTTATTTGTCTCACAAATTGCTCCCTCTAGAGACTCAAAAAAGTCCTTTTCCAATTTCTCCAAAAATTGACTGTTCTTTATTAAAGATACTATATAAGCTAGAATTCAAAACCACCTCTTTGAGAACTACTCATTTCCTGGGCATCTCCCATATATATATGAAATATGCATGTTAATAAACTTTTGTTTTTCTCTTATTAACTATTTTTTTGGTACAGGGGTCCTTTCCAACTAAGAGCCAATTGAAGTAGAAGAAAATAATTATTCTTTCCCCACAGTTCTTAATGGATTTTTACCCCCATATTTTAAATGCTCCTAGTTGCTTCTTGCCTTTCCTTCCTCCTCATGTGTTTAATTTCTTTCCGAAATTATAGTCTTTATTAATTGTAAAGTGTAAACTTTACTAATAATTGTTTTTCCTGAATATTTTTGATTTTTTTAAGGTAATTTATCTTCTCTCTTTGGTTGTTTTTAATAGTTTTACTTATTCTTGATGTTCTGTAATTTTACTTAGATGATCTTATCATTTATTTTTAAATTTGTTTTGTATACATCCTGCGGAGGCATGGCAGTGATAACAAAATTTGTTCTGCCTCTTTCTTAGTATAGCGTTGTCACTGGCAAGTTGCTGCTCCCACAGGGAACCTTTTCCATTGCTTCTGTCGGATGATTGCAGTTCATAAAAGCATGCTTTTACCTTTATGCTCCCATGAATTATCTTTCAAATAAAACAATTGTTATTAAATAATACTTTTCAAATTCAGTAGTTTCACTTGTGATTTTCCTGGACAGTACACAAGGTCCAAGTTGCTTAGTTTTTACCAATGATTTGTGAGTGCGAGAAATATGTTTCACTTTCTGATGAAGATGGTACATGTCCTTTCTCTATGATCTCTTTCTCTTTTTGCCTGTTAGATAACACATTAAGATCTTTGTCAATGGCAGAACCACAAGTGAAAGGAAATTGGGCGTGTGATTTACCACTTGGAGGGAATCCCCTCATTCAGGAACATTTCCAAGAAAGAAACTTATGTTTGTTAATTTACTAAAATTTTGGAGTTTATTTGTTGATGGTTGCTACCTTTAATACATCAAGACTCAGTTGTCTTTGTCTTTCTGAAATTTCCATACTGTTAGATATATATTTTTTACAGCCCAAAATTTATGACAGGAGTATATAACTCTAGAAATGTGTAACAACGTTTAAAAAGTTGAGAAATATTGTAATAATAAATGAGCATAAACAGTAAGTCAGATGGTTTGGATGCCAAGGAAGTAAAAATATTCTTATTTTGTCTGTTTGTTGGGGAAGTAAGAAGGTGAAAGTTGCTTTTAGCTTGAAAACAGATATAGATTACAATCTAAATATTAATGTATGAAAATATTCAAAACTATAATTGAAATGTTCAAAAAGTGCCCCAACATTTGAGGAATTGTTATAATTTAAACATTTTATTTTTGAACCTGAATACATTGTATCTGGGTTTAATTAAGATTAAGGAATGGGTGCTTTATGCCTGGTCTCTTGTGAGTCACATGATTCTTTTCTGTATGGCACAAGCATTTGATCACACTTGGCTATTCATTTGAGTATCAGTCATTACATTTCCAGATCATGGTGATGTTTTAAGGTATTCCTTGTGTTCATTTAGAGGAAAATTGGTAACGATAGACTCTTACAAGACACCCACCCATTCTGCTTGGGAAGAACAGAAAAATATTGTGGTCTTGGCACCTTAAACATAGAGAAAAGAAACACAGAGTGATGAACTTGGGGAAATAAAGTAGAAATAAAGCAAATAGCGTATTGTCAAATAACACACAAATGAGATACGCCATAGGTGAATGCCTTAGAAACAATGAAAAAACCCATTCCTCTTGTTTAATGCATTAACACTTTCATCATATTGAAAATTAAACTCTTTCTTTCTTTGAGAAGATGCTTTTTCTTACTGGTCAGATAATCTAGAAAACACTTGTGGAGAGATATCTCTAGGGTTTTAAATATAATTAGCTAACATTTTGGTAATATTATGGGCTAAGGTTTTCAAGTTATTTTGTTTTCTAGACTACTTTAAGGTTTCTCTATTTTTAATTTTTTCTACTTTACTTTAAGGCTCTTCTCTTTAGATAAATTTTAGGAACCATGTGAAATGTTATTTGTTTGTAAAGCGGATTTTAAAATGAGTAGTTAAAAGTAAGTCTTATTGTTACTGAGGATATATCCATGAAAAAAATTATACAAACATGGAAAATTTTTTGTAATATCGATTTACATATAGCCTTTAAAGAATTTAACTCTCTCTATATATAGTGTGTGTGTGTGTGTGTACATTTAGTTTTCACTACAGAAAAATATATTTTGAGTCAAAATTTGCCTCCCTACCTGAAAATATTCTTGTTAACATATATAGTGGTTATAAATATAGAAGACATGATTTTAAAAAATAAGAATAAAATGGAAAAAAGACAATGTTGACATTATTTTCTGGAGTTTCAGCACATTTTGCAAATTAAGTCTGGTTTCATTCTTGATACCATTCAATAGCAAAGGTGTTCAGATGTAATTGTCAGGCTGTGACCTGAATAATCAGTACTGAAAAATGTTTTTGTTTTTCTTTTTTCTTGGAAATCTAGTTATTAGATAATTTATCATGAAGCAAGAATGGCTCTTAGCACTTTTTGTTATATTTAGATGAGGAGTCAGCAACTAGATAGCACTCACCACTCTGCTTCTGCTTGGAGTTTCCAAAAATCTAACACAGGAAGAAAGGGTACTAATGTCTTTATATCTAATAAGCTTCTGATTAACTTTTATGTTTTTATACATTAGTTTTGACAGTAAATGTTATATCCCCACAACTGCTATCATTGTTGTTGCTGCACTAGCGTAGCATTTATATTGAATAGGTAGAGACTGTTTCTGGAATTGTACTTTTATTAAACCAATTCTGTCTTACTCAAAAGTTTCTGGTGTGTATCAAAGGGTATAGATACTGTGTGGTGTGTACTGTTAAAGAAAAAATTATTCTGACACTTTTTTAAATTGTAAGGAAGACTTTATTCAAGACTACTGCAATAGAAGAAAGAAATTAGGCTCAACCCTGAATACAGTATAAGAACAAGAGGGGATGTATGGGCAAGAATAGTGGCAGTGGGTGGGTGGGTGGATGGAAAATTACTGAAATGATACATCAAGGATAGGGGGAATTATTGCTAAACTGACCTAACAGGAGGGCAGGCTAGGATGATCAGATGGCAAGGATCGGGATGAGGAATTTGATCAGATATCAAGAAGGAGGGATTTTGTCCAAACCTACTATGTTAGATTCCTGCTGAAAGTGGGTTAAGCATTTCTGGCAAGAACAGGAGCCAGGGTCAAGGCCTAGTCAAAAACAGAGCTTAGAAGTATCTGACTCAAGATTTTTTAGTCAAGCAGAGTATCTTGTCAGCACTCAGACACAACTATAGCAATGATTATACACACACATACTTACCATTTATGTAGTATTATGTTTATGAATATATATATGATTATAGACATATATATATGAATTGACCACCTCCTGTTGGCCTTGACCTTTCAATTTAGTTATGTTGCTTTGATGGCCTCTGGTTTCGTCTTTTTCTGTGTATGTATCCGGATCTGTTGAGCCTTTCTACCACTCCTCCTCTTTCTAGCATTTGCTGTATCTGTGATGTTCAGTCCCTTAAATAATGGCAGTAGGAACTTGTATCAACTTCTAGATGTTGAGCCTGAAATTTAGGATATTTGCTTTTACACAATTCTTTACATTCAAAATGTGTGGTTATTGGGTTTCCTTTTTTTAATTTTTAGTTTTTTTACTTATTTGTGATGTTGGCTTTTATTTTATTTTTTTTCATTTAAAGAGCTATAATTTGCATGCAGTAACATTTGTCATTTTGAAAGTACAGTCCTGTAAATTTTGACAAACACAATCATGCAGCTACTACCATAATCAGAATATAAAACAATTCTATTACCCCCAAAAGATTTCCTCATGCTCTTTGTAGCCAGTCTTATTCCCCATCCCTGATACTTGGCAATGATCTGTTTTAGGTCGCTATAGTTTTTATTTTTTAATAGTATTATATGAATGGAATCAAATAATATGTTACCTTTTTTGTTTTAGTATTTTTCTTTTGTCTTTTTATTTTTCCATAGCTTTATTGAGGTATAATTGTACATATTAAAATTGTATGTATTTAAGGCGTACAAGGTGAACCTTTGAGATATATATATGTATATATGTGTATATATCCGTGTATGTATATACATATATATACACATTGTTAAATGATTACCACAATCAAACTAATTATTAACAACATATCCATAACATCACAATGTTACCTTTTTATGTGTGTGGTGAAAACATTTAAGATCTACTCTCTTAGCGAGTTTCAAGCAGGCAATACTGGATTGTTAACTGTAGTCCCAATGCTGTACATTAACTATGTTGCCTTTTGAGTCAGGTTTCTGTTATTTAGTATAATATATTTCCAGTACACCTGTGTTTATTCATAGTTTTTTCCTTCCATTACTGAATGGTCCTCCATTGTGTGGTAAATGTGTTATATTTTATCCATTTAACAATTGAAGGAAATTCAGGTTGTTTTCAGTTCTTGGCAAATGAAGAAATCTGCAATAAAACATACATGTGCAGCTTTTGGAATACATGTAAGTTTTACCTTTTCTGAGTTAAATATTTAGGAGTAGGGTTGGCCGATTATTTGGTTAGTGCATGTTTAATTTGATAAAGTGTCAGACTATTTTCCAATGTGGCTGTACCATTTTGCATTCTCACAAGCAATGTATGTGTGTTCAGATTCCTTTGGATTCTCAGCAGCTCTTGGCATTGTCTGTTTTAAGCCATTCTAATAGCTTACCAAAATTTATGTAATTTACCAAAAATGTAATTTGTAGTAGAAACTGACAACAATTGCTAAAGCTAGATAAAAATTTAAAAATGAAATAAACATTCATCAATAAACTAAGACAAAAATATTTTAATTATTGTAAGATGGAAGGTAGTATTATATAGTTGTCTGAAGCAGAATAAGGTAAAATTCAAGCTGTGTAACTTATTAGCTATTGACTTTGCCTCAATTTCCTCATCTTTTAAAAGACTATCTTCTCAAAATTATTTTCCTTTAATGAGATATAATGTGCCTTAATTGGGATATAATCTCAAAGCATAGTGCTGTCCTTTAGAAAAAACTGAATAGTAGCTATTGAAATTATTATTGTGTTAATGGCAGATTAATACTATAAAATAGTTTTCAAAGTTTTTAAAATGTGATACTTCAAAATTAGATTAAACTGCTGGATTCTTAGAACAGAAGAAAGGATGGGGCCAGAAAGGTCTTATTTTCTTCTTCCTTAAATTAAAATAAAAAGTTTTGGTTGTTATATGCAGCCACATTTAGATAAGGATGATATTCAAAATGTTTGTTGAGAGCTTTATTCTGGCTATTATGGAATTTAAAGTTGAATATCTACCATCAAAATAATTATACAAGATAAAGGCAAGTCAAAGAAACTCTGTTAAAAGTAAAAATAAGGTCATTAATTATAATGTTTAATGAGGACTAATAATGTTCTAGGTATTTGTCAAAATGATTATGTACATTATTTTATACATCCATCCATTCATTCACTCTTTATTTATTTATCAGATATTCTACAAGAAAAACAAACTTTTTTTACATATGTTTTATACCAAACCCTGGAGTGGGTCCTAGGGATATAACAGTGAAAAAGTCTGTGTCAATAAAAGCCTGCAACACATTGTGGAAAGCCAAACTCTAGTACTAGGCAATTACAATAAAATAAGAGTAATTAGTAAGAAAAGGATAAGGCCAGAATGCTATAGAAATCTTCACAAGACCATTTAATCTCACTTTATTCTACCACATCTGTGTAGAAACAACATTGGAGTCAGGCCAACTAGTAAAACTATCATGACAGTAAATATAAGTGGTCTTATTTTCTTTGCAGCACAAAAATTTTATATCAGATTTAAAAGCAAAATTCAATCATTAACTCCTTATAGGAGTCATAAAAAAATGACACAAGAAAAATGTAAACCAATAAACCTTTTTTTTGTCAATCTAATTTCAATAGAAAGTAAGCAGATGGAGCAGTATTAGCAAAATGCCTACTTTTGTCTAAGTCGAATATTGGACAAAATTTATTGAAAGATGTTTTGTAAGTCTGCTTTTACTGATATTTGTCAATCAGTATATTTGTCAACCACCTGGAGACATTTACTTATTAATCAAAATAATTAGTATCATCAATTCAACATTTACTATGTGCCAAGTAATACATTTGATCTCTTTCATGTGCTGTTTTTTAAATTAGCATTTTTTGTTTGTTTGTTTGTTTGTTCTTTGAGATAGGATCTCATTCTGTTGCCCAGGCTGGAGTACATTTATGTGATCATGGCTCACCATAGCCTTAACCTGCTTGGCTCAAGCTATGCTAACACCTAAGCCTTCTGAGTAGCTGGAACTACAGGGGCACGCCACCACACCTGGCTAATTTTTGTGTTTTTCGTAGCTATGGAGTCCTACTGTGTTTCCCAGGCTGATCTCGAACTCCTGAGCTCAAGTGATACTCCCACCTTGGCCTTCTAAAGTGCTGTGATTAAAGGTGTGAGTCACCATGTCTGGCCTAAAAATTTCTTTGGAAAACCACTGTAAGATATATAGTAGAGGTGATAATCAATAATTCAGTAAAATTTAGGAAGCTGACCCAAATCACATAACCAATAACTAATAGGTAACAAAATTTAGATTTGATTCCAGATCTAACTTCAAAACTTAAAGCAAAAAAATCACAAATCATAACAGAATGCATTCTGTTATGTAGAAAATTTGATACATTCAAAGTTCTAGATGAAATTTTTCTGTGGCTCGAAACTCTTCTAGACAAGTTTAGATTAAATGGATATGTTTTAGCACTGTTATTAGCTGGACTTTGATAGTCACATAGCTCTAAATGAAATAGAAATGTGAAGAATCCTTTTATTTAACATAGTTTTGTGTTATTTTTCCTATTTTAAAATTCTAGTAATCATTAGAGGAATAGTTATATGCCATCTGTATGTATCAGACACTACTGAGTGCTAGCTGATTGACAGCACATAAGACACAGTCCTTACCCTCAAGAAGGTTTGTTTGTTTACCTCAGCATTTACATGACCCATGGAAAATGAAAGGTAAAGGAAGAAGAAAAGCAAACCCATAGTCTCACCACTTAAGCATTCTTATTGTATTTCCCACCTATTTGTTCCTTTTCCCATACTTGCAATTATAGATTATATGACATCTTCCTGTTTTCACTTAACAGTGTTGCAGGTGTGCATTTTATTTTATTTTTCCAGTAGCCTGAAAACTCACTGAGGGCAGTGATATTTCATTAAATATTTCTTTATTTTCAATATCTGACATTTAGAATCAGTAGAACAATTTTGAATGCACAAATGTGTTTTGAGATCTTAAGTAACTTTTTACTGGTGGCTTTCTATTGTCAGAACTTAGGTTATTCATGTATTTTTCCAGTGTACAGAATGTTGCTATGAGTAATTATATCCATGTGTTATTTTCCTTTTTTGCAATTTTTTTCAGCATAGATTTCTAGAAGTGAAACTACTATATGCAAGAACCTTTTTTCTCTTCATCTTATTGTTCATGTTAGTGTTAACATTTTAAGACATTTTAGCATATACTGTGAAAATTCTTTGTATACCAATTTATAAATCACAATACAAGAAGATGATTTTGCACTTAGCTTTTACCAACATTTAAAAAATGATTTTTTTAAACTTTTATTTTAGGTTCAGGGATACATGTGCAAGTTTGTTATATAGGTAAGTTGTGTGTCATGGGAGTTTGGTATATAGATTATTTTGTCACCTAGGTAATAAGCAGAGTACCCAGTAGGTAGTTTTTAGATCCTCTCCCTCTTCCCACCTTCCACCCTCAAGTAGGCCCTGGTGTCTATCATTTCTTTTTTTTTGTCCATGTGTTCTCAGTGTTTAGCTCCCACTTATAAGTGAGGGCATGTAGTATTCGGTTTTCAGTCCCTGGTTAGATTGCTTAGGAAAACGACCTCCGGCTCCATCCATGTTGCAGCAAAGGATGTGATCTCTTTCTTTTTTATGGCTGCATAGTATTCCATGGTGTATATGTCTGTCATTGATGGGCTTTTAGGTTGATGAATCCGGTCTGTCATTGATGGGCATCTAGGTTGATGAATCCAGTCTGTCATTAATGGACATTTAGGTTGATTCCAACAGTTTCCTGAAGAAGAAAATTCTTCCTCAACACTGTAACGTAGAAATTCTGCCTGTGTTTACAGTCTGCCTGTTTGCCTTAAGGATTTTGTACTTGCTAGCCCCCATAAGCCTGTGAGCCTGTTCCTTAAAATCAGCCAATCTCCCCCTTTTCCTTCAGCCTTCTTCCTATCGCTTCCCTGTATCCTGTCATTTCTGTTCCTCTGGGGAACCCTGACTGATACACTTCGTAAATTTGTCTTTATTTGGTGATCCTTGGGATTGATATGACTTTGTAAGGAGTCTTAAGTACTTGTGGTGCTTCTCTAATTTGCCTATACATACTTCGCGCTACTTGTCTACTGGAGTCTTGTTTCACTATAAATGTATAATAGTCTCTGAAATGGTGGAAACCTATACTTGCATCAATCACTCTGTCACTTTAGGATTTGCTAAATGCTTTAATGTAAATCATGTGATTTATTTATACATTTAGACAAGGATTGTGGAATTCTGGTTGTTGTCTTTAACATAATATGCAAAAGTACCAAAATCAATCACATCAAAATAGTTTGGCTTTCTTATAAAATTCAAATGGAATTTATCCAATTAAATTTAATTTAATACTTTTTTGGTAATTACCTTTTCATATTTATATGGGTTATAGGAGGTAAAAGGGTACTTATCAGAACATAAATTTTATAGTAATTAATGGCATTTATTACTGTATTTATCTTCTTAATTTTGTATACAGTGGTTATAAAAATAATACTAATTTTATTACTTTTGGTGTTGTTATTCTAATCCTTTTTTAGCATACCGTCAGGATCACTTGAGTTTCATTCTCATAAAATAAGCAGGAAAAAGTGTGCCTTGAGACCCTTTATTTGCCAGGAAAAACACATTTTATTAACTGCTAATTATTGTCCCAAATGTATATAGTTATATGTTAGCAGATTGTGGCTAGCCATAAAATTGTTTTTCTCTTACCACATACTTCACTTTTCTTTATTCTCCACATACAGTAAATTTAAGAGTTATTACAAAGTGAAATTTCAAACTGAAATCTGTTAAAAAAATAAGAATTTTGTTTTCTCTTTAATGTATTCTTTGAGAGAATAGGAAAATCATCATCCTCACTTTAAAAGTATATGTTCACATTACGAAAACCAGGGAAAGAATCGTCCTACTCATTGGTTGGAGAAAATTTGTAATAGTAAGAAATAAATTAGAACTTCTTAACTCCTGTTTAATACTTTTTCTGTAATTCCGAGGTTGGTGGTGGTTGTCATTGTTGTTGTTGTTGTTTTGGCTCATTAATCTCCCTCAATACAAAGATAACTTCTTTCTGACAGAGGAAATTATTAAAAGAAAACAGAAACTCTAGGGTAGTGAAAATACAGCATTTGTGCACCAAGCTGTTGCCCTGTCCAGGAGAATTGTGACCAAGGGACATGCAAATGAAAAATGAAACATTTCCTGTGATCTTTTGAGGCATTTAAAAATAATGCTCTGAGTACCCTAGACTACAAATAGAAAAAAAAAAATCTTAACTTTCAAAAAGAATGTTAATATTTTGCAAACTGTTGATTGTCAAGCTAAACTTAACTTTTGAGATTTGCTAGACTAGACAGGAAAATGGGGAAGGACTTTAATGTCTAAATATTAATAAGTTTCTCATGAAGTCCTAGTGAACAAAAGTATGAAATATACAGGGACAAAGGCATTAGAGAAATAATTGGACACACCACATATATATCAATGTATGGATTGATATCCACTTGGAGGATAGGTCTATAGTAGAATGTCAAGGGGTGCTATCTGTATCTTTGTTCTGCTCAATATTTATTGCTATGAAAATATTGAAAGCATATTTTCACATTTGTATATGACATAAGGTCATATTTAAAGTATTTTAAAAGGCTGGAATAGTGGGGCTGAATTCAAAGTGAAATTCAAAAGGAATAAATATGATATTACAGTAAAAACTTCTGCATCAGGAGAGGATTTGGAGGAGCCAAACTCAAGCCATACAACATGTATTTAATATTTTTAACAGCAAGTTTTCAAAGAAAATTTTAAAAACTAATGTAATTTAATTGTGTATAATTGAAATTTAGTTTCCAAAAAAAAAATGAGAAGAGGTAGCCCCAGTCTAATTTAAATTTATATCATGTAATTCCTTTTAGTTCTGCATATCATACTTTTAAAAGGTTGTATTCAAATTGGGACATATTGAAAAGACAGTGGATGCAGAGTTGTAGAACAGTTGAAGGTACTTGAAGTAAATTGCGTATTTGGAAGATTGTTTTATGGAGCTTCATACTCATGGTCTTGAGTGACCCTCCCACCTCAGCCTTCCAAGTAGCTGGGACTACTGGCTTGCATCGCCAAGGCTAGCTAAATTTTAATTTATTTTTGTGGAGATGGGATCTTGCTATATTGTCCACGCTGGTCTCCAGCTCCTGACCTCAAGTGATCCTCCTGCCTCACCCACCCAAAGTGCTGGGATTATAGAAGTGAGTCACTGTGCCCAGCCCTAAATCCCATATTTTTAATATCTATCTGTTACTATGTGAAATATAATTAACTTTTCCAAATTAAAGAATCCGTGTATGAATCCACCATGTTTTTACTATAAACTTTCCCAGTAATTGGTAAATAATAGGTTATGCATATATTTAAGTCCTGCCAGTTTGTTCACCAGGATAGTAGTGACAGGCTACAGTCCTACCAGTAATGCACAGAGATACCCACATCCCTATTTCCCCGCAAATAGTTAACATTTTCTAGTGTCTAATTTTTTACTCTTTAAACAAGTGATACCTCATTTCTAATTTGCATTTGTCATAAATTTGTTAACTTTTGGAATTACCTTTTCATTAAATTGCCTATTTATTAATCTTTCTTCCATTGAAGTTCATCTGTTTTTCTTGTTAATTTTGAAGGATGTCTCATATTAATAGTTTAAAATATTAATCCTGAGGCTGGGCGCGGTGGCTCACGCCTGTAATCCCAGCACTTTGGGAGGCCGAGGCGGGTGGATCACAAGGTCAGGATATCGAGACCATCCTGGCTAACATGGTGAAACCCCGTGTCTACTAAAAATACAAAAAATTAGCCAGGCATGGTAGCGGGCACCTGTAGTCCCAGCTACTCGGGAGGCTGAGGCAGTAGAATGGCGTGAACCTGGGAGGCGGAGCTTGCAGTGAGCCAAAATCTCGCCACTGCACTCCAGCCTGGGTGACAGAGCGAGACTCCGTCTCAAAAAAAAAAAAAAAAAAAAAATTAATCCTGAAAAGCTTTTGGGTAGAACACATTTCTTCCATCTGTAATGTGAATACTAATGTAGTCTTTAGCTAAACAAAATCCCTAATTTTCATGTAATCCAATTCATCAGTTTTTGCCTTATGGTTTGTACTGTTTTCTTTAAGAATTCCTTTATGTCTTCTTTAGTCAAAGATTTACTCTATGTTTTTTTCCTCCATTAACTTTATAATTTTGCCTTTCACATTTTCGTATTTTATCAGTATAGATAAAGTTATAGAGTTCAACATTATATATGATGTGAGGCAAAGATCCAACATCCATTTTCATTTTCTTTCTTAAAGTGAGCCTCTTTTTCTAGTAGCATATACTTCAGGAGTCCAGATCCTGGTTAAAAACCTATTGTGATTTTTTTTCAGCCTGACCGTAAGTATTTCAAAAGACTTTATTTAGCAAGCTTCACAGGGAAAAACTACTCTTCCCCCCACCAGACTTGGTGCACAGCCAATACATTGTAGTCTTTGAAGGAATTTGCCGTCCACGTACTCTAGACTTCCTGGCTAGCTATACTCTTCATGTATTTCCATTACTAGCCCAGGCACCTTTTCCCCTAGTTCTCTTTATCTGAGGCCTTTGGCAGTGGTCTTTATCAGGCAAATCTGTCAAGCCTCCTTTTTGGAGGTAGGAGGGGCAAACCTTAGAGACACTTTTACCCCCTTACTCACCGTTCAGTACTTTCCACTCCTAGCCCTCTCCCCTTTCTTCCTCATCTGCTCCAGGCTCTATACAACTGCCAGAGCCTTTAGTTTGGGGCTCCTACAGCAGTGAGTTGACCCCATTTTTCTGCTTATCTATCCACCTGACCCTCGACTTGTGTGCTGTTCCATAGGGAAATTAGAACAGGAAGAAATTAGTGCTTTCTCAAGTTTTAGCTTCTCTGTTGTTCTATAGCAGTTAACAATTACAGACTTTCTCATTACTTTCATTTTGGCTTATTATTATCTAATTTTTTACTCTGACACCTGATGCGTGAGTGCTTACGGAACTCTCTCCAACTCAGTTGAGCTCCTGATAATACTTAAGCAGTGGTTCTCAAAGTATGGTTTTTGGACCAGCAGGCTTCAGTATCAACATCATCTGGGAGCATGTTAGACATGCAAATTGTGTAGTACTTCCCCAGACCTACTATATCAAAAACTCTGCATGTGGACCCATCAGTCCTGTTTCAACAATCCCACCATGTGATTGTGATGTATACTTAAGTTTGAAAACTACTCAACTAACAAACACTGTTCCTTTCACACAATGTTCATCCTGTTTCAGTATCTTATATCGTGTTACTCTGTGTATGTGGGCCTGTGTTTGAGCTTTCCATTCTGCTCCTGTAGTCTGTTTATTCTTGCATAAATACCATAATATTTTATTACTTTTATTATAATGTGGTATATCTTAATATGTGATATCGCTAGTCTCTTCTCTCAACACTAAATATTTCACTTCACTCTTTTTTGCTTACATGGTTTCTGAAGAGAAATCTACTATCAAAGCATCTATGAGTTAGATGCTTTGGATCTCTGGCTGTTTTCAAAATGTCTTCCTTTTCTTTGGTTTTCTGTAGTTTGAATATAATACATACACTTTAGGTGTACATTATTTGATATTTATGCTGCAGTAGTGTTCCCTGAGCTTCCTGAATCTGTGCCTGAATGTTTGTCATTAATTTTAGAAAATTTTTGGCCATTATTACTTCAAATAGTTCTTCTGCTTCATTCTTTTCTTCCTTTTGATTTTTCAGTGTGTTACACCTTTTCCAATTGTTCTTGGCTATTTTTGTTTGATTTTTTGCCCTTTATTTTTTCCTAAACCTAAATCTTTTGCACTAAATTTAGGAAGTTTTTATTGATCTATGTTTATGCTTATAATTTTTGCCTTAGTCATGTTGAGTCTACTAATGAGCCCATCAAAGGCATTCTTCTTTTGTTTTGATTTCTAGCATTTTCCTTTCATTCTTTCTTTGAGCTTCTGCCTATACATTATCCATCCATTCTTGCATATTGTCTCCTTTTTCCATTAGATTCCTAATTATATTAATTATTGTTATTTTTAAATTCCTACTCTGATAATTTAAAAAATGTTTGTCATATCTGAAACTAGTTCTGATGCTTTCTTTGCTCCTTCAGACATTTTAGCCTTTTAGCATGTCTTATAACTTTTTATGATGTACTACATAATAGCAACTTAGGTTAACAGAATTTTGTGGGACTTTTAATGTAAATTTGGCTAAGAAGCAGGCTATGTTTAATATTTTCTCTTGCTGTAAGTTGCCAGAAGGTTCAAGTTCCTTAAGTAGTCCTGTTTTTGTCTCCCCTGTTGTCTTTGGCTTCCCTAAGAAATCCTCCTTAGATAGAGACTTACAGCTTTTTCAGCTGTTATTTATTGTAAATATACCACAGCTCTCTTGTTTTGGGGGCAAGGGGTTGGGGAAAGAAGCATTCCATAATATTATGATTAAATCTCAATGAGCCTGTGACTTTCACAAGTGTTTGCTAGCTTCCTTCCTGACCCCCACCTCCTTTATGTGAGATAAAAAGGCTAGAGGGAGCTGGAATCTTGGGAACGCCCTGACCCTAGCTGAGATAAGGTTCTGATAAAGTATCTTCAGCTGAAGAGAATAGGCCTTTCCTATTAAGAATGCTATGGGCATATTTCCTAAGGGTTACACTTCTCTTCCCTTTGCCAGAACCATGAGAAGAGCTTTTATGATGCATTACAGTGAGATATCGATGGGATTCCTGGAGGGAAGACTCATGAAAGTATGAGAGCAACTAATCCCCCACCCCCACCCCCACCCCCACCCCACCCCTCACCGCCCCCAGAAAGCCTTCTGCCCCCAGGAGTTCTCACTTTCATGTTTATCCCCACTCAGCCTCCAACAATTCCTCAAAATTGTCATTGAAATAATTGAAATATTTTTACCAGTTTATATCTCCAGCAGCTTCTGCTGTGGATAAACAGATTTTGGCTGTGATTCACTAGATTTGCATATTTCTCCAAATTTTGAAGTGGCATTTTGGCTATGACAGTTCAGATGGATATAAGGGAGCATCATTGATCTTTAGTTTGTTCCTTTTTTCTCGTGTTGTAAGGATAGGAGGAGCCTTTGCATGCCTTTTATGTGTTAGAGCTGAAATTAGAAAATATGTCTAAATATATGTTTTCATTATCTAGCAGTTTTTGAAAGTTTATTTCAAACTTTAAGCCTTTTCTTAGATTAAAAGCTTTTCTGGAAGACCATTCTTACAAATAAGACCAATAAAGGCATAAAGTAGGGATGAGGATCTTTAGTACTCTGCTGTAGGGACTTTGAAAATTGTTGGTACTAAGTATAAACTAATCAGGACCAGAGCTGAACACTTCTGAATATGGTTATTATTTATCAAGTAATCTGTCTTTTATTGATGTTAGTACTTAATATTCTATTTTTCACTGCATATAGTACTGAGTCATCATTATTCACAGTGTTTACTGTGTGCTCTCATATGCTTCATAGGAATATAGTTTATTTTGGGGACAGGGAGTGTATTGTATTTTATAACAGATATTTTATGTGACTGTAGAAGACAAAATATTCTGCATGAAATTCCCCTTTTTGGCCAGGTGTAGTGGCTCACGCCTGTAATCCCAGCACTTTGGTAGGCCGAGGCAGGCAGATCACCTGAGGTCAGGAGTTCGAGACCAGCCTGACCAACATGGAGAAACCCCGTCTCTACTAAAAATACAAAATTAGCCAGGCGTGGTGGTGCATGCTTGTAATCCAACTACTTGGGAGGCTGAGGCAGGAGAATGGCTTGAACCCAGGAGGCGGAGGTTACAGTGGACTGATACTGTGCCATTACACTCCAGCCTGGGGCAACAAGAGTGAAATTCAGTCTCTCTCTCTCTCTCTCTCTCACACACACACACACACAAAGACACACACACACACACACAAAAAGACTTTTCATCTAGGGAATGTGTGTTTCTTGCATATGGAAGAGTAAGGCATTGTCTTTTAATTTTTTACATTTTTTCTTTAGATGTATGTGTATCTTTTACAGAAATACATCAAAAGTGTTTGATGTGATTACTTCATTTCCTATCTAAAATACATTTAAAATGTGATAATATTTCTCAGTATGTTTCTTATCAAATCTGCATTTTATCATAATTATAAGGTTTTTGTGAGTGACCAGATGGACTTTTCTTAGGTCTTCTAACAACTTAAAACTCTCAGCTAAATTTTGAGGAGTGGGGCAGGGTGTCTAATGTCTATATAAATTTTTTTTATTGACCTTCCAATTTCTGTCATGTTATACATGCTTCTGACCTGTTTTGCCACTAAACCAGTAATTTAGTCCATTACTGGTCTGTGTAAATCTTAGCCACAGCTATTTCCCAAGGTGGTTTTGGGTCTAACTAGTGGTTGGTGTTGATGTCCAGCAGGAAATCGTGCAAACCAGATGATTGGTGTGGTTCAAACTGTAACCTTGTTAAAGCATTGGTCAGGTTGCACTTAGGGGAGTTATTCAATTAGTTTCCCAATAATGTTTGTGTACAGTTTTTAGGTGACCACTGTTTTTTTTCTTTCATCATGATTCAGAAAAAGACAGTTACTTGTTTTTATGACAGTCAAGTTTTAATCCAATACTCTTTTTACTTTATCTTTAGGCAGACATTTTGATAACCAGTAGTACTGCTCTTGAAAAAGAGTATCTATAATGATATTATGAACTTAATTTGAGGGTTTTCAGTATACCAGGCAACATACTAGAAAGGATTTTTTTTTAATATAAAACATTCTTTGCCTTTAATAAGCTAATAACATTATCATGGGAAACATATAAAATGAATTATAATATAATGTAATAAACAATCCATTAGTGATAGAAACATGCTCTGGGATTACAGATAACAGACCAATTAATTCTTGACTTTTCAGGGAAGAATTCACAAAAGAAGCGACATTTAAAGGGCCTTGAAAGACTGGCTTTTGACTAACAGAGAAACTAAGGGTATTATACATAGAAATAATATGAGTTAAAAATTAAAATACTTAAATGCATGTGTATTTTTTCTTCAGGTAGATTGAAATATTACTCATGTAGAGTAAGATGCACCCGTTGTAGGTGTGCGGGTCTATGAATTTTTACAGACTTACACACTTTTGTAATTACAAATCAAGATTAAAAAAAAAAAAGTTTTCATCACATCCCAACAAAACTCTCTGATGCTCTGTTGTAGTCAATCTGTAATGTATTTTTAAGAACTATCAAGTAGAAACTTTTAGTGGAAATTATTTTGACCTTTTCTGATTTTGAGTCACTTTATTCTGTGTGGTATATTTAATCAGGAATTTTTTTTTCTAGCTTTCCAAATGTGGCTTATTTAGTTGGGTGTCTTAGTAAGGTAGTTTAGGGAAGACTATTATAAATGTTAACTTTTAATAATATTACAAATATTTATTAATTTTCATTTTATGTTATAGTTGCTATTTCTAATAAGTGGGAAGTGATATGATTAAAATAATCTTAAATAGAAAACTTAGTTTATAATTTTTATAAAGGTCAAGGCATCTCCAAAAAAACAAAATGATGGTCTTTAAAAGGGAAGGGTGGAAATAGAACAAGGGAGAAAATGGTTAAAATAAGTATTTTGACTTACAGACTTCAAGGTAATAGTACCTAAGATGTAGAATTTACTCTATATTTTCAGAATAATTCTCAGCACCTCCTTGTATGATTTCCAAATGCAGATATATTCACTGCCCTAAAGGAGTTCACACTCTGGAATGGAAATCTTATTACTAACGTTATATTTATTTACACATAACATTATTGGAAAAAGTAGACATTACATTGAATTTGTTATGAAGATATTACATACTGTGTATATTATAGAATAAACTTAAGAAATTATGTATAGATGCCATTAAATTTTTGTATATGAAAATGTTAGCATTCACTATTTAAAGGCTAGTAACCTTCATTACAGAATTGATAATCCATTTGTGAATTTTTCCATAAACTATACTTATGTATTAGCATAAAAATTATTCCACACTTCTCTGTTTCCATATGTAGTTACTTTTCCTGGAGAAATATTTCTGGACATCTTTATATCACATTCACTGTTACCCAGTGAAGGAAAGTTCCTTATGTAATTTGTGAGTTTAGATAAATAAGCTTGGCTAGTTTAGTTCCTTCTCACCATGCTTTTCTTGGGGTCTGCTTACCTGCAGAGAGTACATTTTTGACTACTTGTCTTCATATTAGTTTATTTAGAAAAATGCTCTGCCCATGGCATGAATGGCCTGTACTTGCTCGGTATTGTTGTTGACTGAGGCTTATAAGTGTGTCTACTTCAGCACAAAATTTTATGCAGAATATTTAAAAACTTTGCAAGTATGACATTTTTAATCTCTCTTCATTGTTGGCTCTTAATTATTACATTGTGTTCACATAATTATAGCACACATATATGGTATTAATTCTTTGAAATGTGATAATGCCCTACTTGGGTGAGTTTTCATAAACGTTTCACATATGTTTGAAAAGAATGTATATTCTCTGACCATTGGTTTTAGTGTTTCCTATATATCTATTAATCAAGCCTGTTAAATTCACATTTTGTTACCATACTGATTTACCATTACTTGATCCATTGATTATTGAGAGAAGCATGTTAAAATACACTACTACAATAATAGGTCTGTCAGTTTTTCTGTTTCTCTTCCTGCTTGCTTTATGGTAATATGAAGTTATGTTATTAGGTACAAACAAAACTGTTCTGTCTTCCTGTTGTTATTTTGTAGTGATGTCTACTTTTGCCTAAAGTCTATTGTAGATATTAATATAACTGTTTCAGTTTTATACTGGTTACAGTTTTTTAATACCTATTTTTCGATTCATTAATTTTCAGTTTTTCTGGGTTTAGATGTATCTCTTATAAGCAGGTTCTAGCTAGATTTTTGGCCTGATAAACTTTTTTTTTTTTTAATCACACGTTCTTCACAGCATCCTTGAATGTAAAGTGCAGAAAGTTCCCATATACCTCCTGTCCCTCCAAGTGACATCTCTCCCATTGTGAATCCCCTGTACCTTTACATTCCATGAATTTTCGTTGATAAATCATTATCACCATAATTCGCATTGGGGTTCAGTCTTAGTGGTATATATTCTAAGAGTCCTGACAAATGTATAATGACATATATCCAATAATGTACTATCATACAAAATAGTTTCACTGCTCTAGAAATTCGCAGTATTCCACCTAGTCATCCTTCTGTCCCCTCAATCCCTGACAAACACTGAGCTTTTTACTGTCTCTATAGTTTTGCCTTTTCCAGAATGTCATGTATTTGGAATCATACAATATGCTGCAACCTTTTAATATTTACTTTTTTCACTTAGTAATATGCGTTTAGGTTTTCTTTATGGCTTGGTAGATTATTTCTTTTTTCTTCTTTTTAAATTAATTTAATTTAATTTTAAGTTCCAAGATACATGTGCAAGATGTGCGGGTTTGTTACATAGGTAAACATGTGCCATGGTGGTTTGCTGCAGATGATTTCTTTTTAGTGCTGAATAATAGTTCATTCTTTGGATGAACCACAGTTTATCCATTTACATAGTAAAGGACATTGATGTGGTTTGACTCTGTGTCCCCACCCAAATCTCATCTTGAATTGTAATTCCTGTATGTAGAGGGACCTGTAATCACCTTGTGTCTAGGGAGGGAAGTATTTGGTTTATGAGGGCAGTTTCCCCATGCTGTTCTCGTGATAGTGAGTGAATTCTCATCAGATCTGATGTTTATATAAATGGTAGTTTTTCCTGCATGCTCACACTCTTTCTCTAGCCTGCTGCCATATAAGACGTGCTTGCTTCCCCTTCCACCGTGACTGTAAGTTTCCTGAGGCCTTCCAAGCCATGTGGAACTGTGAATCAGTTAAACCTCCTTGCTTTGTAAATTACTCAGTCTCAGGTATTTCTTTGTAGCAGTGTGAAAACAAAGTAATACAGACATTGTGGTTGCTGCCAAGTTTTGGCAATTACAGATAAAATGTATATAAACATCCATGTGCATGTTTTTTATGGACATGAGTTTTCAACTTATATGGGTAAATACCACAGAACTGTGATTTCTGGATTGCATGTTGAAACCACATTTAGTTTTGTAAGAAACTGTTAAACTTTCTTCCAAAGTGTCTGTACCATTTTGGTTATGCACCAGCAATAAATGAGAATTGCTCTTGTTCCACATTCTCACCAGCCTTTGGTGATTTCAAATGCTGGATTTTGACCATTCTGATAGATGTATAATAGTATCTCATTTTAATTCACGTTTCCCTTATATGTGAAACATCTTTTCATATGCTTACTTGCCATCTCTGTATCTTCTTTGGTGAGCTGCTAAAGTCTTTTACCCTTTTTTTTTTTTTTAACTCAGGCCTCTTTTTGTTGTTGAGTTTTAAGAGTTTTCTGCATGCTTTGGAAAATAGTCCTTTATCTGATACATCAGTCTTACGTATTTTATCCCAGTCTGTGGCTTGTCTTTTCATTCTCCTGACACTATCTTTCACAGTGCAGATGTTTTTCATTTTAATGAAGTTCAGCTTATCCAATATTTTTGTGTGTGTGAATTGTGCTTTTGGTGTTGTATTTAAAAGTTATTGCTGGGGCCGGGCGCGGTGGCTCACGCCTGTAATCCCAGCACTTTGGGAGGCCGAGGCGGGCGGATCACAAGGTCAGGAGATCGAGACCACGGTGAAACCCCGTCTCTACTAAAAATACAAAAAATTAGCCGGGCGTGGTGGCGGGCGCCTGTAGTCCCAGCTACTCAGGAGGCTGAGGCAGGAGAATGGCGTAAACCCAGGAGGCGGAGCTTGCAGTGAGCCGAGATCGCGCCACTGCACTCCAGCCTGGGCGACAGAGCGAGACTCCGTCTCAAAAAAAAAAAAAAAAAAGTCATTGCTGTACTTAAGATCATCTAGATTGCTTTCATATGTTATCTTCTAGAAGTTTTATAATTTTGTGTTTTATGTTTAGGTCTTATTTTGAATTAATTTTCATGAAGGTTGTATGGTCTGTGTCTAGATATAGTTTTTTGCATGTGGATGTTCAGATGTTCTAGCACCATTTTTTTAAAAAGACTATCTTTTCTCCGTTTTATTCCTTTGCCACTTTTCAAATATCAGTTGACTATATGCAGTTCTATTTTCTCTCTGTTCTGTTCCATTTATCTATTTGTTGATTCATGTGACAATATCATAGTTTTGATTACTATAGCTTTATGCTAAGTACTGAAGCCAGGTAATGTCAGTCCTCCAACTTTGTTCTTCTCTTTTAATATTGTATTGGCTATTCTGAGTGTTTGTCTCTCCCTGTAATCTTTAGAATCAGTTTGTTGTTATCCACAAAATATCTTGGTAGAATGTTAATTGAAATTTCATTGAAACTCTAGACCAAGGTGAGAAGAACTGACATCTTGACAGTATTGACTCTTCTGATTCATGATCATGGAATATGTCTCAATTTAGTAATGATTTCATTCATCAGAGCTTTGTAGATTTTCTCATATAAATCTTATGCATATTTTGTTAGATTGGCAATTACTATTTCCTTTTTTGGAGGCTAGTGTAAATAGTGATGTTTTTAATTTCAAATTCCACTTGCTTTTTGCTAGTGTAAAGGAAAGAGATTGACTTTTTATATAAACCTTGCACTCTGTCAGCTGACTATAATTCCGTATTAATTCCAGGAGTTTTTTCATTGATTCTTTGGGATGTTTTATATAGGCAGTCATGTCTTTTGTGAACAAAAGATGGTTTTACTTCTTTCTTCCCAAGATGTAACATCCTTTGTTACTGATCTTAACAGGAAAGCATCAAGTCATCATTAAGTATGTTAGCTGTAGACTTTTTGTAGATGTTCTTTATCAAATTGAGGACATTTCTCTTATTTTATAGTTTGAGAGTTTTTTAAAAAAAAATAATGAATATAGATTTTGTCAGATGATCATATGATTTTTTTTCATCTTTAGCTGTCCATGTGATTGATTACATTAGTTGATTTTCGAATGTTGAGCTATCCTTGAATACCTAGGAAAAAACCCAATTGATTGTGATATATTATTTTCTTTATACATTGTTGGATTTCATTGCTAATCCAATTAATTTGCTAATTTTTGAAGAATTTTTGTGTTTATGTTCATACTGCTCTGCAGTTTTCTTATTATGCCTTGGTTTTTTTTTTTTTTTTTTTTGATGGGTGGCAGGTAATGCTGGTCTCTTAGAATAAGTTTGAAAGTATTCCCTCTGCTTCTGTCTTCTGGATAAAATTATATTGAATTAGTATAATTTTTCCTTAAATATTTGATAGAATTCACCAAACCCATCTGAAGTTGGTGCTTTATGTTTTGGAAGGTTGTTAATTTTTTAATTAATTTCTTTAATAAGTGTAGGCCTGTCCATATTGTCTATTTCTTCTTTGTGAATTTTGGCAGATTTGTGTATTTTAAAGAATTGGTACATTTTGTTTCAGTTAAGAAACTTGTAGACATAGTATTATTACTTGTAGTTCATAGTATTATTTCATTTTTCTTTTAATTTCCCAGGGATATGCAATGATATCCTGCCTTTTATTTCCAACATTAGCAATTTGTGCCCTCTCTCTTTTCCTTGGTTAGCCTGGCTAGAGACTTACTGATTTTTATTGATCAAATAATAACCAGCTTTTGGTTTTGTTGATTTTTTTTCTCTATTTTCTGTGTTCAATTTCGTTAATTTCTGCTCTTATTTGTATTTATTTTCTTTTGCTTACTTTAATTTGCTCCTCTTTTTTTTGCTAAAATGAAAGCTACGATTATTGATTTAGTATTTTTCCAATGCTAGAAATATATTCGGAGCACTGCTTTTAGTACCTCCCACAAATTTTGATAAATTGTGGTTTTTTTCTTTTAGTTCAGAGTGTTTTTAAATTTCTCTTGAGACATATATATATATATATATACACACACACACACACATATATATATCCCATAAGTTATTTAGAAGTGTGTTGTTATCCAGGTATTTTGGGATTTTTCAGCTATCCTACATCTATAACTATCCTAATTTCTACTTGAATTCTGTTATTGTGGGAGAGTGAATATTCTATGATTTCTATTCTTTTAAATTTTTGAAGATTTGTTTTATGGCCTAGAATGTGGTCTATGCTAGTGAATGTTCCATGTGAGTTTGAGAAGAATGTTTATTTTGCTGTTGTTGGATGAAGTCTACAGATACCCAGTATATGCAGTTGATGACAGTTTTGTTGAGTTCAGCTGAGGTCCTTATGATTTTTTGCCATCTGGATCTGTTCATTTCTGATAGAGGTGTATTGAAGTTTCCAACTATAATAGTGGACTCATCTTTTCTCCTTGCAATTCTGTCAACTTTTTCTCCCATATTGATACTTTGGTTGTAGGTGAGTTTGCATCCAAATTGTTATGTCTTTTTGGGGAAATTGACCCCTTTGTCATTATGTAATGTTCCTTTTTATTCCTGATAATTTATTTTGCTCTGAGGTTTGCTGTGTCTGAAATATAACTAGTATGTCTTTCTTTTAGTGTTAGCATAGTATATCTTTCTCCAACCCTTAATTTTAATCAACACATCTTTACATTAAATTTTTTATTTTGGACAACATATAGTTCAGCCTTTTTTGCTCCACTCCGGCAATCTCTGTCTTTTAATTGTTGTATTTAGACCATTGCTGTTTAAAGTGATTATTGATCTATTTAGAGTAGTGTCTACCATAGCTATTCTTGTTTTCTGTTTGTTACCCTTTTTTTCCTAATTTTGTCTTCCACACTTTTCTGCCTTTTGTGGTGGTTTTATCTGACCATTTTATATGATTCCATTTTTTCTTTTTCATCAAACTTATCAAATCTTTCTCTTTTTTAATTTCTTTTTATGGTTGCTTTAAAGTTTGTACTGTACAATTACAACTAATCCAATTTAACTTTCAGAGGATACTATGCCACTTCACAGATAGTGTTAATACCTTATAATAACATAATAATTCAAATTCTTCCATTCTGTCCCTTGTATCTTTGTTGTCATTCATTTTACTTATACTCAGCAGATATTAATATATGCATAAGTGTACATATCAAATATATTGTTGCTATTATTTTAAACAAACTACTAGATCAATTAAGAATAAGAAAAATAAAACTTTTAAAATTTTACCTGCACTTTATACTTCTCCAGTGCCGTTTCATGTGGATCTGTCTAACTTACATCATTTTCCTTGTCTCTGAAGAACTCTTTTAACATGTCTTGTTGAACAGATATTCTAGCAACAGATTATCTCATTTTATCTGATAAAGTCTGTATTTATCCTTCACTTTTAGGGATAATTTTGCAAGGTACACAATTTCAGATTTTTTTATGTATTATTATTATATCATACTATGTATCTCAGCATAGAAATCTAACATGTTCTGTAGAAAAACATGACAATGCATACTTTTAGGAATTCATGTATACTCTCCTCTAATCTTATGGTTTAAAGTGTCCATCACCTTATTAAAGATTTTATATGAAAATTGTGCAGCTGCTATTAATCTTCCTTGATCCATGAAATTCTCTTTTCCTTGTAGGTCACTCCTAATACTTGCAATGCCACTTTCTACAAAGTTGTTCTATACTTCTTGTTTTAGATTGTTGTTAAAACAATATTTAATTTAAAAAGAATAAAATTCCATCCATGATTTCTCAGTAAAGTGTCCCTTTTTTATGGGCCTTTTCAATATTTATTCACGTGTACATTATTTTACATAGTTACAGTGACGATAATGGTTTCAATAATTTTATATCTTTTCTTCAAATAACATTTTATAAACATATATCTAGCTTGAGGCATAGTTTTCATTTAATTATACCATACTCCTTGTTGTACATTTAAAATGTTTTGGGTTTTGCACTTTCTAAGGAATGTTGCCGTATACATCTTCATGCATATTGTTTTTATTCCTTTGTATTACATGAAGTGCCCTGCTTTTACAAATAATCCATTGTCAAAGATATAAGGCTGATTAATAAACTTTCATGATATGAGTTTTTATTTCCATGAGAGCTAAAAATTTTGACATTGATAATTCTACCTTACCTTTACAGCTAGATTCTTCAATTATGTTATTTCAATATTATGTTCTGGTCTTTGAATAGAACTCATGTAGACTGTCCTGTGTCCAATATATATCTAGCTAAGGCTGACAATTCATTTGTTTTAAAACGTTTAATGTTTTTCATTTTATCACAGTTGCATTCAGCTTATGAACTCTGTGCCTCTTATCACTTGTTTCAAGACTTTTCATTTTCCTTTTTTTATAACAAAATAATTTGGGTGAAACTCAGTGTTCTGTCATAGAAACACAATACAAGTGATAAGAGCTATGCACCTGAAACTGATTTCATGTCTGGTAGATTCTCACTCTGCAATAAAGTATTCCTTTGTCAACTGATTTTTTTAAAAGTCTGATTCTAACTATATTAGGCACATTACTGTGTAATTTATGAAAGTGGAGTTTATAAAATAGACATGCATGAAAAATTGAAGACTAAGTATGTAGTATTTTCTGATGATAAATTTTTAGGAATAGGAGTTGTAGAGCATAAGGATGTTTATGACACTTAAGCATCAAATTATTTCCTGAAAAGTACTGTGTTACATTATGCTACTTTGCAAGTGTGCATTAATCTGTTTCTTTCTTTTCTCTGCTGCTATGGTATGCATTTCATGTCCCTTCCAAAATTCCTACTGAAACTTCAGCTCCTGTGTAATGTCCATATCGCCAGTAGTAAGAGGTGGGCCCTTTGAGAGTTGATTAGGTCATGAGGGCTCCACTATATAAATGGGACTAGTACCTTACAAAAGGGTTTAAGGGGCAAGTTTGGCTCTTCCACCATTCCACCATGTGAGAACATGGCCTTTGTCTGCTCAGGAGGACATAGCATTCAAGGACCATCTTTGAAGCAGAGAACAGGTCCTCACCAGATGCTGAACCTTAGACTTTCTAGCTTCCAAAACTAAGAGAAATTTTTATTATGTATAAATCACCCACTCTGTGGTATTTTGTTACAGCAGCACACATGGACTAAGATACTTGCTAAAATAATTATCTTATATACATGCATTATTTATTTCAAATGCCCATTTGTAGCCAACTGTTAGGCTGAAATAAGTTTATAGATGCTCCCTTACTTAATGATGGTTTGACTTAGTATTTTTCAACTTTCTGATGTGAGAAAGCTGTATGCATTCAGTAGAAACCATAATCCCATCATGAGTTGAGAGACTTACAACTTAAAATAGTTTCAACTTAGGATGCATTTTCAATTTATGATATTTTTGACATAGAATGGATTTATAATGGCATAACCCCATCTTAAGTTGAGGAGCATCTGTACTGTGTTGTTCATAGGCACTCATAGGGAATAATAGAATTGGGAAACATTTTCAAAAGCTATTTCACTTGAAAATGGTTGAAACAGAAATAATCCTCTGCTTAAATTCAGGATTGTCACAATCTTTGGCATTTAATAAAACATACACTATCCCAATATAGAGACATCATTATGAAAATACAAAGCAGGCCTGCCTTTTTAATGCTGATACATCTCCCAATTTTTGTGTCATTCCTAATTACTTCCTTAAGTCAAAGTCCTACTTAAATAGGAAGAACAACTTATTTGCTAATTTGTTCCTCATGCCTATTAGTAATATGGCTATTTGGTTGAAGTAAATCCGCTATTATATTGTAGTTTTATGTTTTATTCATAGAAAGAAGCTTATTGCTATTATTTTGGGCTTGTAGTAACTTCTGTAAGTAGATTTAATCTCACAGTTTATCTATGCTAGGTTTTCTTTCCAAATAACATTTAATCTGTTGGCCCATAAATGGGTGAAATGTTCGTGAATCATTTTAAGAAGTTTCTTAACTTTATTTAGTGTCTTTTAAGTCATATTAAGTGGAGGTATATTTATGAATATGTGTGTTTAAGAAAATCTTACCAGATCACTTAGTCTTATTCAGTGTTTAAGTTTATGGAAGGTAAAATAAGATGTTCCTGAGTTTCTGTTACAGAAGGTATACTAACCCCCCCACACACAGACAATACACAGAATAATGTGAAATTTGTGAATGTATGATCAGTGGAATTTTATACCTGAACATGAGCCACCATGATTGCTCAGTCTAAAATTTAATGTACAAAAAACTGCCACGTGTGATTGTGATTAAATCTGTTTACAATATCTTTTGAGACTCACATTCCAGGAAAGAAGTGGTTTTCTGTTTTTGTTATTTTTTTTTTTATTTTTTATTTTTTACAAGAACCAAGTAAAAACCACAGAACCTCTATATTTGTATTTGAGTCTGAATCGAACATTTTCACTTGAAAGAATTTTTTCTGAAGTGGGGGAAAACAACTATTTTTGAATGCCTTTATTTTAGGTTAACTTTTTCAACCTTTAACACCCTTACATTAAGTATCTAATATATTAGTGGAACTCCATGGTTTGCATTTATTTCTTCAATTTGCTAAAAAAAAAAAGTCTACTAAAATTTCAATTTTTAAAAAGCGATTAATGGAATATCTTAGATAAGCAAAGTGTAATAAACTCTTAACTATTTTTAGATGAGGTCTACTGGTATAGATTTCAGTTAATTTTCCTAATGCCTTTTTAAATTCTGGAAAGCCATCTCATTGCAACCAGATGCAACCAGGGTAAGTAACCTATGTTCCTGTGAAAACAAAGCAATATTAACTTTTCCTTAACTAGTGACTTTGATTATAAGTAGGCATAGTAGTGAAGCTGTTTGGCCTGTTTTCTTCCTCCTATATTGCCTTACTAGGTATGATGACAAGTAGTTATTGCCTAATTACAGAGCCCTGCTGTGAAATGAACACAGCCTGCATGTGTCCTATGCCTTTAACCCAGTTTGTATACAAACCAATTAGTATACCAGTCTAAAGCTAGAGTTAATGATTGCACAACTCTTAATTTTAGATTGATCATTGTCCTATATGTAAAAGCTCTTAGAAGAAAATACAGTAGAAGATCTTCTTGACCTGGATATAGGCAATAATTTTGTAGAAAACACAAAGCAATAGCCAAAAAAGAAAAATAGATAAATTAGGGTTTATCTGATTGAAAACTTTAAAACTTCTGCTACTTGAAAGACATCGTTGAGAAAGTGAAAAGGCAAGCCACAAACTTGGAAAAACATTCATGAAACATGTATCTGACAAAGAGTTTATATCCAGAGTATATAAATCAGTAATAAAAAAAGAGAACTAAAAAAATATGAACAACAGGCTTAAAAGAAAAAACTTAGAGGCCGGGCACAGTAGCTCACGCCTGTAATCCTAGCACTTTGGGAGGCCTAGGTGGGCGGATTGCCTGAGCTCAGGAGTTCGAGACCAGCCTGGGCAACACGGTGAAACCCCATCTCTACTAAAATACAAAAATTAGCTGAGCATGGTGGTGTGCGCCTGTAATCCCAGCTACTCAGGAGGCTGAGACAGGAGAATCATTTGAACCCAGGAGGTTGAGGTTGCAGTGAGCCAAGATTGTGCCATTGCACTCCAGCCTGGGCAACAGAGTGAAACTCCGTCTCAAAAAAATAGAAAAGAAAAAGAAAAAACTTAGAAAATATAAGAATAGCCAATAAGCACATGATAAAATATTTAACATTTTTAATCATTATGGAAATTCAGTTTAAAACCATAATGAGAGAGAGACTTTTGTACATCCAGTAAAATGGCTAAAATTTAACAGACTGAAATCACCAAATGGTGAGTATGTAAACCAATAGGAACTCTCATACATTACTGGTAGTACAACCATTTGGAAAAAGATTTGACAGTTTTTAATAAAGTTAATCATACACATTCCTACTAAGTATTTATGCAAAAGAAATAAAAATGTTATATCAAAGAATGTCTGTGATTCCTTTATTCACAGTAGCCAATAACTGGAAGCAGTTCTAAATGTCTATCATCAGGAGAATGGGTAAACAAATTATGGTATATTTATACAGAGGAATGCTGCTTAATAATAAAAAAGAATCAACTACAGATACATACAACTAACTTGTATGGATGAGTATTACAGATTTTTTGGCAGAGCAATGAAACCTGTGTGTTTGTATGCGTATATGTATATATCTCATATATATACATATATGCGTGTATGCATATGATATATGGTCAGAGGAGAATATCAGAACTGTTGTTGCTTTGGGGTAAAGGGAAGTTTTGGGGGCAATGAAAGTGTTCTGTATCATGATAAAGATGTGTATCACACAGCTAAGTGCATAACTAAGATTGTTCAAAATTATATCGCTAAGATTTGTGTATTTTCATTTATGTAAAATTTACCTAAAGAAAAATAATTTTAAAATCATCATTATCAAGTAGGTAGTGGGTGGCATTACAGATGATAAAAGATTGGCAGAATATTGATAATTGTTGAAAGTGAGTGATAGGTGTAGAGAGTTCCATTATTCTATTTTGTTTACTATCTATATGTTTAAAGCATTCTGCAATAAATGTTTTTTATAAATGTTTTTTATAAATAAAAGTGTGAAAAGACCAACCACAAACCAAAGAGGAATTACTACTGCCTGTTTATTCAGAGAACACATTGAATCCAAGAGGATGTGTTGTCATTCTCTAGGTGATAGACTGAGGAGTATTAAGAATGAAGTATTGAGAAAAGGCTATTTCAGGCATTCATGAAAATTCATTACATATTTTACTTAGAACCACATTGTTATGTGTATGAAATGATTAGGAGTTTAGACTCTGTACGATAGACCAGAGTTTTTGAGTCCTTGTTTGCCAAGGATTCTTTGAAGATTTGAACTCAGTGTCATTATACATAGCTCTGAAAAAATAATACAAGGGCAATTTTCTGAAAAGGCCATTTGCTGCTGTGAATGGCACATACTGTGTAATAAGGCTGTTTTAGATTTTTAGAGTGATCTGAAAAAGATTTGTGAAGTTTGAAAGTTTCACATACCAAGAACAAAAATATACTTTCAACTTCCTGGCTTATCTTTCTTGTTCACTCAGAGGGCATGGATCTAGAATACCAAATCAAAAAGGGAGTGAGTATGAGCTGGGATGCTAAACTCTTGAGTAAGTATTCTGTATTCACAGTAGATAGCAATGAGAAGGTATATATGTTCATTTTAGATCAGAAACAAAAGACTGATTTTGAAATAATTGACAATATTTTACAAGGGAACAGGGTTTTAAAGTATTTTATGATCAAATGTCAAAGTGTGTTTGTTTGTTTGTTTGTTTTCATGAATGAAGGGAATAAGTGCCTAACTTGTCTCAGATTTTGGTATCAATTCTATAACTGTTTCCCATAAGAAGAAAGGCCTGTATAAAATAGTATTGAATATATGCAGGAGGCTTTTATAAGGTAACCTTGTTTATGTGTCCATATATGGATTGTATGTTACGACGGCTCACAGCTTAAAAGGTTTCTAGTATCCTGTATCTGTTGAAGTTGGAAGAGGAAGAAAATACGATGTTCTCTAATTTTTTTAAGTAGAAATCTGATGGTTTTAATTTTTTTCTTCCAAGTTCTAGTTTAATGAATTATCTGTTATGATCTAGATCTCTAATTCTTCTCCCTTAATGGTTAATTAGGATAATCCAGAAAAGGAGTCCTAGATTAAAAAATAAATTAAAAAAAGGAGTTAGGCAACATTTCTTAGTCTAGGTTATATTCCATTTTCTCGTCAGAGCTATAATTTGCTGCCCTTGACCTCTCTTCTAAGCTTTAAACTAATACTTCAACAGACTTCTGAACAGCATACTGAAAGTTAATATTCCATTGGCATCTTTAATTCAACATTTCCAAAACCAAGCAATTTGCTCTATTGTTCTCAAGCCTATTTCTCTTCCTTTTGTCTAGTTATGACATCACCATTTGTCCAGGTACCCAAGCTGCAGATCTTACTCATCTTTACTCATTCTTCTCTCTTCTCTGCCTGATTAATTGCTATATCTTAGTGACTCTATGTTGTGAAATTTCTATTCTTCCTTTCTAGTCCCACTTCCCATATTGTTTTTTTCTGGTTGATGAGTTTTCTTTGCCCCTTGAAATTTTATTCTTTTCATTTCACACACCACTCTGCATCAGGTAGTATCATTATCATACAAGGAATTAAAAGATGTTCTATTTCTTAATTTTCAAACATCCAGACAATTTGACTTCATCCTACCTTTGTTTGTTTAAGCTCCTCCCACAGCCTTCACATATTCATGCTTGTGTTCCTGGAGTACCCTCTATTTCTCCTAGAATAGGAACTAACATGTTCCTTCTGCCTAGAAAACCCTCTTTTCCTTTTTTTCTGTTAGATCCCACTTTTACCTTGGAGTCCTTCTCACATTTAACTCTACAAATTGTTTCTGATACGCCTTGTCAGAAATTAAATAATTATTTCCTATACCTTTACTTAGGTCTTTTTTCCTTTTTAATGTGATCTTATGTTTCATGTTACTTTTTGTTTCATTAGATTATGACAAGATCTTTAGGACTATGTATGCAATCTGTTATACACATACACATTTGGTAAGTTGAGTTTGATTCCCCAAATGGATTCTCAGTGAATGTGTGCAGTTATTCAAAAGGTGAACACTGGCTTATCTTGCTACTTTATTGAACCCTAAATACACAAAATTATGCCTTAGGTTTGCCTTAATATGTGGTTATTTGTAGAGTTTGGATTTACACTTGGATGGTGCATGGACACATCCCTTTGTTATCTTCTCACTTTGTGATACAAATTACGATCTGGTTGATCTAAAAAGAGGACATTGATAGTTCATGTTGTAGAAGTGGCTAATAGTCCATTGGCTCTATCCTCTTTTTATTCACTAGCTGAATGTGGAGGGCTTTATGTTAATAGGACAAGATGGGGCCACAGAATGAAAGGAGACTGGGCTTTCAAGTCACCGGTGATGAGACCATCTATGAACATTGGACTATTAGAAACATTAAAATTAAACTGATTGTATTAAACTCTGAGACTAAGGGGTTATAATAGCTAATATTGCCCTAATCATCACTGCATATATTATTTTTATTAATGGCTGCCCTCATGAAAACAGTACATGGTTAAACATCTTGAGGAAAGCATGCATGGTTTTAAGGGAATTGAAACCAGATCACATGAAGAATCACTAATGCAATTGTCAGTGTCTGATCTGGAGGAGTACTTTTGGGAGATGTGAGGAAAAGCAGGATTTTTTTTTTTTAATTTTTAAAAGGAAGTTAGACTGTCTTTTGTGACTCAAGCAGACAGAGTTGAGTTTCTATGAAAACAAGTTTTTAGCTCATTATAACATAACTTTCTAGCACAGTGGAACAAACTCATAGGAAATGGTATTTTCTGCACATATATGGGGATGTTTACTCTGGGAGACCACTTGTTTAGATTGTTTTTGTTAACAAACTCTTACATTTGTAAAGAGTTATAACACTTTTTAAAAAATACTTTCACACAGATTATTTCTGATGGTCTTCACGTTAGTCCTGTGAGGTGGCATTTTTCTCATTTTGTAGAAAAACTGAAGCGATGTTACATGACATGACCACTTCATCTGAAGGAGCTAATCGTTCCTCTTCTCTTACTTTTTTAATTTCATCAACCTTTTATTCCCGTCACAGCTCATAATAACTTCTGAAATTACATTATTCCTGTATTTATTACTTGTTTGTGGTGGTTTTCACCTTTTAGAATGTGGGTATCTGAGAATAGATACTTTCCACCTGTCTTTTTTACTTGTTACCCCAGTCTTAAGACTACCTGGTACAATGCAGGCAGTTGGTACATACTTATTAATAAGTATATGAATGATTTGTCCTTCATTCTGCTAACAAATGTCAGACCTAAAACCAGAACCATGGTCTTCAAATTCTGTGTCCCTTATACTTTCTGTTGGTAGTAGAACTAGATAATGTATATTTCCTTTCCATCATAATATTCTATCATTCTGACATTTGCTCAGATTATCTAGTTTGTCCTTCTCCACTTGTTTATTTTTGTACAGGTCTGTTGGTGCATTCCCTCCTATTATTCATTGATTGGATTATTCATTCAATAAGCATTTGCTAATTACTTACCTGGCCTCATGCTAGGAGTTAGGAACATACAAACAAGAAGAAAACAGGAGTCCGAGTCTCAAGGATACACTCCTGTTAACCTCAAACATCTGAAAAAAGCAGTGAGCAACAGTGAAAACAGCTGATTACTATGGAACTTTATCAGACAGAAAGGAAAAGAACATACTTATTGTAAAAATAATAGTTAAAACAAAAATAAAAACTGACCACATAGCAGTAATGCCAAGGGATATAGAGAACAAGAGACAAAAACAGGCTGAGAAAAAGCAAATAAAAGAGGCTGTGTAGAGCAAAGTGTAAATTGTTATTTATTCATTCATTCATTCATGCATGCATGAATGCCTGTGTTTGCTTTATTCCATAAATACACTGAGATCCTCTAGAGAGTAAACTTCTGTAAGGTCTAATGGAAGCAGCAAATGGATGGCAGGCAACAGAATGTTTGATAGTACTTAATGCCAATAGAAAGAAGAACTACTATGACGATGAAAAAAAAAGAAAAATGAGACTAGCAGTAGAGCCATTGGCATTGAGACTTAGACACGTGTGTGTGACACTATTAACATGTACTCTTGACAGTGTTTCTCAAGATAACTGAGATAAAGGAGCATTTTTTAAAACTCTGTCAGGGGTTTATACTTGTACAAAACAGAATAAAAATTACTAGAAAAACAAAATGGAAAATAAATAAAGTACAACCCTGATGTTTTATTATTAGGTCCAGTAGATATAAAAATTAATAAATGTTTATAAAACTTGCTAAACACAAACTATAAATTTCTATACCATGGTAACAATAGTTTGCAGAACCTGTTTACTGGTTTTTGACCATATGATTTCTATATCCCTAAGCCCTTCAATCTAGGGGAATGGTGATAGCATCATTGGTCATAGGCCTCTAGGAATAGCATAGCCCTATTTCTCTAGGGTTATTTAACAAACTGAATGATAGCACGGTAAATTCATTTAATGTGCCCCTGATGGAATTGTTGTGCTAAAGAATTTATTCATTGTAGAAGTCTGCCCATCAGCAACAAATTAAATTATATCTTATGAAACCTATTGAGGTGGAGAAGAATGGCATTCATTCACAAAAATTTTCTATCACAATTTTTAAATGCTGAAATTTGTCTTGGGGCATAGATAACGATAATTTAGAAATTTATTTTCCTCTGAACAATTCATATTTCAATTGTGATGGGTAAGATTATATGAATGTAATATTTGTGAAAAATAATCACAAAATAAAACTTGGGCAGCCAACTAGCCAAGAGAGATGGCATTTGGAGAATAGTACCAATATAAGTCCTGTGGAGATACTTCCTCTGCCATTTTAAGATGGAATACTATGCAGCCATTAAAAAGACAAGGTCATGTGTTTGTGGGAACATGGATGGAGCTGGAGGCTATTACCTTTAGCAAACTAATGCAGGAATAGAATACCAAATACCACATGTTCTCACAAGTGAGAGCTAAATATAAGAACTCATGAATACAAAGAAGGGAACAACAGACACTGGGGTCTACTTTGAGGGTGGAGGGTAGGAGGAGGGAGAGGAGCAATAAAGATAACTCTCGGGTACTGGGCTTCATACTTCGGTGATGAAATAATCTGTACAACAAACCCACGTGACACAAGTTCAACTATGTAACAAACCTTCACGTGTACTCCTGAACCTAAAATAGAAGTTTTTCTTAAAGATTTTTTTTTTTTCCAAAAAAGCAGTTCCTTCTGCTCAATCATGGGAGGATAGAAAGATTAGGAATTTATTAAAAACAATAGAAACATTTCAGCAGACAGTATCCTACCCCACCACCTTTTCTTTTTCTTTCTCACTTCTATATTAGCTAACCTATACCTTTTCTCCTTCTGATGTTTTGACCTAGTGTCATCGTAAAGAAATTTAAAATGTTAGTCTTAGTTATATATCAGTTTGTTTAAATCTGTTTTCAAAGGAATGCTGTCTAACACTTACATTTATTATTGGCATGTACAGTTTTAGAAACTAATATCAAATGAGTGATAATTTAGTTGCCATTTGACTATTTAATGGTGGGTATTAGAATTATTTGGGATGGTTGGATAACTTGCCAAGGGTTCAGAGCTGGATTTGGTGAATTAAAACACTAATCTGTCCTACCTCTTAGTCCCCTTTCCCCACAAAAAACCCCAGATCACTAAAATGACACATAAAGGGACTGAAACAAAACCAACAAGCAAAAACTAACTAGGACAAATAAATATGAAAGGAGATAACAGGTGTACAATTGTCAACTGATTTAGCAGAGAAAAGCAAGTTGTAATCTTAGTTTATTGAGGTGAAACCCATGAAGAAGCTGATTTGTCTGCAAAACCCTTGAAAGCCATGGGAAATACAAACACTAGGTGCCGTGTAGCTCTGAAAACAAGAGGAATGGTTGAAAGTCCATATGACTTAGCAGTTGTGTTCCCAAGTCCTCTTGTGCACTGTCTCAGTCAGCTCAGGCTGCCGTTAAAAAGCACCCACCATAGATTGGCTTAAACAACAGGAATTTATATTTACAGTTCTGGAGGCTAGAAAGTCCAAGATCAAGGTTTCTGCTGAGTAGGCCTCTTCTTTTGGCTTATAGGTAGCCACAGTCTTGCTGTGTGCGCACACAGAGAGAATGTGCGAGTGCTCTTTTCCCCGTCCTCAGGACTTTGTCTAACCCCAGTTACCTCCTAAAGACCCTGTCTCCAACTGCTATCACATTGCGGGTTAGGGCTTCGGCATATAAATTTGTGGGGGAGGGAGGGAGGTAAAAAAATATTTAATCCTTAACACACACCATACTTAAGTAGGGGACTTATTGTACACCCTAGCAGAACAAAAGAGAAATCAAAGCAGATAATCTCTGAACTCATAAAGAGCAGGAGAAGGCATGGGACTTAAAAACAAGGAGATTAAACCAAAGACCATTACTGAGCAGTGAGGTCTCCACTGTGCTTCTTAACACATTGATCCTAGAATGCTGAAAGTTTGGCTCATAGTACCACTTAAGAGACTGGAGAATTTTTTTCTAAGCAAAAAGACTGGCTCAAGAGAAAATGTTCATAGAACTGACATTTGGGAATCTCCACGGCCATGAAAAATTAGTTCAATACCTTTTGTGGCTATTGTGAAGCTTACTCACATACACAGAATTTCCTTTCAACATTTTTGTGTTTGAGTTTTTAATATGAATGAACATAAAATTGTTACCAAACAAAAACATCTCAAATGAAAAAGTTACTGACTCAAAGGAACAAATAAAAAGAAACTTCAAGGAAACAGAGACAGTTCAGAAGTAGGGAAGTAAAACTATATTTATATAGTTTTTTGTAGTTTTAATATAAATACAGTTTTATGAAGGTGAGAGGTCCTCCTACTTCAAGTGATCCTTCCACTTCAGCCTCCCAAGTAGCCGGGACTATAGGCTCATGCCACTATACCCAACTAATTGTTGTATTTTTTGTAGAGACCAGGGTTTTGTCCTGTTGCCCAGGCTGGTCTCTAACTCCTGGACTCAAGTGATCTGTCCATCTTAGCCTCTCAAAGTGTTGGATTTACATGTGTGAGCCACCTTGTATGGCCTCAAAAAAACTATAATTATGATTTGTAAGAGAGAGAAAAGAACCAAATAACTGCAACAAAAATGCCCACTTCAGAAAGGGAGAATGATGAAATAAATAGCAGTGATTGGTCAGTAGTAAATACAAAGTATTTCTGGACAAAAAGAGCAAGGATTCCTTTCTCCAAGGGTGGAACAATTTCGTTGATTAGTTGCTCTAGCAGTCCATGATTCTTTTCTGTAGGGGTGTCTCCTTTGTTAGAAAAGGTGTAATTTGGTATTTTTTCTAGAGTACAGTTTGAGAGTATGCATTAAAATATAAAACTTGCTCAATCTTCAGCCTGTTAATATGGTTTCTAGGAGTTTCTCATAAGGCTATAATTGTAAAGTTTCACAAAGATGCATGCACAAAAATAAACATTGTTTAAAGTGAAAAATTGGAAACAACATAAAAGTCTATAAAAAGGAGAATGGCAAAATATATATTAAATTTAACAAAACAAAACGAATAATGCTATACCATAGAGTTCCAAAAGGTTACAGAATAATATTTATATATAAATTCATTATATAAAATATTTAATAAACAGCTCTCCAGAAGGATGTTTGCCTAAATGCTATCAGTGATTTTCTTTGGGTAATGGGACACTGGGAAATTTTCACTTCTTTATATTTTTTATAATGAGCATATATCAGTTTTACAAAAATCAAAATACATTTTATTGAAGCATGTGGGTTTTGAGTAGCCTCTTGTGAATTATTTGTTTGCTTTACAAATGATCTGTGTTTAATTTTAAGATCTAAATTTTGGCTGGGCACGGTGGCTCATGCCTGTAATCCCAGCACTTTGGTGGGAAGCTGAGGTGGGAAGATCACGTGAATCCAGGAGTTCAATTCCAGCCTGGTCAACATAGAGGAGGGAGGGAGGGAAAGAAGAAGGGAGGGAAAGAAAAAGAAAAAAGAAAAGAAAGAAAGGAGAAATTTTCCCCTTGCCATTAAGTATCTTTCTGAATCATCTGTCTCAATACCAATTGCAATTTGTTCAGGAAATCATCTTATTTTAATAATAATAGTAGTCTGAAATGACCAAATTGGAAGCATAGATTAGTCTTATTGTATTACAGCAAAATCATAATGAGGTCTTACTTGACATACTGATTACATTATGTAGCTTTTATTTACTGTAGGTAATAATGAGGTATAATGTACTGGGCTGCTTTTAGTATTAGATAATTACTACTACTGATAATGATTATATAGGATATGATTATTGTTGAAATAATTAAAGACCTAGTAACTTACCTAGGCTCTCTAAGTCTCAGCTGACTCATCTGAAAATGAGAAGAATGTGGACAAATACAGCAGTTTGTTGTGAGAGTTTAATGTGGTACTACTACATGTAAAGCACTTTCAACAGTGCCTGAAACCTCAAAAGTGCTGTTATTATCTGTAAGTTTGAGAAAAGCCAGTAACCCAGTTGTATTTTCTCAAGGGAATCTGTGATTTTACTTAGGTTATATTTTATGTAGGATGTTTCTTTCAAACAGTAATTTCAGGTTTATTCTTAAACTTAAGTTCAAAAATTGTCTTCTATTGTAGGATACTGTCAGAATTAAGAAATGACATTCAGGAATGAATTTTATAAACATTACATTGTCATTTTAACTAATGTACCCTCTTCAAATTTAGTTTTTATTGGACCAGTTAGGGAATTTAGCCCACTTATAACAAATCACTTAGTGATTTATATTAGTTTCACTTTGCTAACATTACCAGTTCTTTTTAAGCAATATTTGTGTTCTAAGTTATTAATAACTCCAAAAATTTTATTATATATTTTAATTCTAAACATTTTTGTTTTATTTGTGTTATGTTTACCTCTTCCTAAGTCTAAATTGAATATTTTCAGTCTCATATAATTTTTTATCATTTTTAAGTCTAATTATTTGCCTGGTATATATCTTTGCATATTTTCTCATATATGTATTTCAAATAGGATTAGGTATTGTTTCTGATCCTATGAAATTCTGTGTGCATCTAGATTTACGTAGAATACAAAATTAAAGTCTGTTGTTAATACTTATACATTAATTATGTGGTAAGTCTACTCATTTGTTAATTAGCTGCCTTACATAATTTCATATAGTACTCATAATTTCTGAGTCATGTAATGATTTATATCACAGTTTGGATTTGTTTTTAAGGAAAAAACACATCTTTCATGTGATTTTACTTACTCTCTTGAAAAACAGATGAAAAGTAGCATAATTAAAAACAAGAATAACAGACTATCTTAAGTAGACATGGACTGCTTGGTCACTTACTCTCAATATAGACTCTCTCCCTAAAAATGTTTTAAATAAGAACAACTATAAAAGACATAAATCTATTTTAAAATATTGGGTGTCAAATGAGTTCATATTTAAAGGAGGCTTGGATATAAATAGCATTCCAAATCTGAGAAAATATCTTACTTGCCTTTAATAACTTAATGAAAAATATATGAGTAGCAATACATATTTTTTAGTTTTGTTTCCACATCAGTGCACTGTTCTGGAACAGTATTTGGCTCATGGCTATTGGAGATACTGAGGCTGCAAAAGTTGAATATTCTCAGAAAGCTCTATTCAAACATCAAGTGCTTGGTCCATGATAACTAGTTGATAGTTATGTGAGCTTTTTCTGTAGCACATCAAAATAAAAATAGATACATTAACTTTATACACATTTATATTACCTGTTACATAATATTTCTTGGACTCATTTCATAGATTTAGTTTTTGAATCTGTGGTAAAATCTTGAGGTGACAACAATTAATAAATCTTTCAATTTTTTTAACAATGCCTTACTAGGAACGCAAATAATCTATGATGATAGTTGTTCATCAAGCAGATATTTTACGTTTCTCAGTTATCATCTAATTGCTTCATTGCTTCTGTTGCGGCAACCTAATAATAATCATTTTAGTGAGTAATTTTTCTAAACTTAATTTTGGAAAAGACATCATTTTCTGATTAATTTTTCAATTTTGACTAGTTGTTCTTAAGTTAGATTTCTTGTCATATACTCTGTTGAACTTGGGGCTAGGAAATGTATCTTGGCTGATTATAGAAAGGTGATTTTAGTGATTTTTTTCTCCTAAGCCTTCATTTTAGAGAACTTCTCATTTTTTTCTTTTGTAACTACTTCGATATTTCTGGACAAATGAATTCTACCAGCTACTCTCCTTGTTGATAGATCATCTGCCTCAGAGCCGTAATATAATTTGCTTATCATTCCTTGTAGCATCAGAGGCTCCTTGAAATGCTAGATACAGAGAAGGAACTGTTAAAAGAAAAAATAAAGGAAGCTTTGATTCAGCATTCTCAAGAACAGAAGGTAATACTTTCACTGTGCTCAGAGTGTAGAAAGAATGTGTTCTGTTACCTCAAATAATACATTTAATGTTTTTCCAACTGTCTTATCATTTGACAGGAAATATTGGAGAAATGTTTGGAGGAAGAAAGGCAAAGAAATAAAGAGGCATTAGTATCCGCTGCAAAGGTATTTCCATCTGTAATAGTGGGTTGCTTGTAAGTGGAAATAAAAAAACTGAATATATTAATAGTATGCTGAATCTTTTATATAATGTTTCATTCCATAAAAATCAACATTTTTATTTTTTTATTTACTTTTAAACTTAAGATATGACTACTTATATTCTTATTAAATTCACATCACACAATATAATGGTAGCATTGAAATGCTTTACCATATAGGTTATTAGTTACTTGTTATAAAGAACATATATGTTGGGATACTAATATCCACCTGCGATTTGTTGGATCTAATTAGAGGTTGTGTGTGCATCTGTGTATCAAGGTAAGTAATTTTTAAAGCCAAGTTTAAAATAAGTCATCTAAATCATGTATTCATAGATATAAAATATACACACACCAACAAATACACTTTTAACACTTACTTTTGAGTTTTAGATTTAAAATTAAATTTAGCAAACAAATATTGAATGTCTCATATCTATGTATCACTATGCCAGGGTTAAATTTAAGGGTGACTATGATTTTGTCTTTTTCTTAAATAATTTATAATCAGATAAGAAAAATATTATTTATATACCAAGAGGGCAAGGAGGAATGCATTAAATTGTTATGAGTATGTACATCATATGTCTATGTCTTAGAAGTTTTTAAACAATAAATTACTTTTGAATTCAGCCTGAAAGGATGGCTAGCATTCTGAACAGAGTTTGAATTTTATTCCATAGGGTAAGGGAGACATACTGACATTTTAAAAACATGTTTGTGATGTAATGGTAATTGACATTAACTTTTAGGAAATTAGAGGCAACAAAAGCTAGAGGCAGGGAAAGAATTCATAGAATGCATCAAAAGTCTGGCTACGAGATAGTGAGTGGTAGAAACAGACCAGTAGTAGTAGTTTGGAAAGGAAAGAAATAGGCAAATTCTGGAAATATGGAGAAGATGGAGTCAACATGTATGTTTGATGTGAATAATATAGAAGGTGGCCAAGTTGTATACTGCTAGAGTATAGATTTAAGAACAAAATGGAAAGTAGCACTCTTTCTTTGGAATAGAGTTTGAGGTGATGTAAAGCAAAAAGTCGAATTTTAGAAAATTTGTATCTGTTTTCCAATATGTATGTTCCTGATGAGATTTATGGTAACATTAACAAATGTGATTTTAAAATTTTGGTACAAAGAAGTGTGTCAGCATCTGAAGAAGACATGTAACTCAATAAATCAATATTTTTCCCATAAAAATGTTAAAAATTATGTATCGATAAATGATTCATTCAGAGTATAAGAAAGGATCGTAATATAATAACATGAAAATTTCATTTGACATAATTTTATTTTCATTATGCCAACTAACCTTTAAGAACTAGTCCTTGTCAAGTTCTGATGTGAAATCATCAAGAATATCTACAATTATCTAAACTGGCTACTAAATACTCAAATTTTTCCTACTACCTATCTGTGTGAGACTGGGTTTTCTTTATATACTTCAACTAAAAAACACCATTACAGATTTCACACAGAAGGGAGAAATAGGAATTAATTTAGCTGTCTTGTATTAAGTCAGATATTAAAGAGGTTTAAAGACACATACAGTGGAATTTTCCTTTTTTAATTTTGGAAAGCAGTTATTTTTCATAAAATATATTAATATCAATGCAGTTAATGATATTAATTTTAAATGAATTAATTTTATTTTTTCTTGAATTTCTAATATGGTATGTATTAATACATATGATCAACATAAACAAAATCTCTTTGATATCCTCAATAATTTTAAGATTGTAAAGGGATCCTTAGACTATATAGTTTGAAATCTGCCACTTCACCCTAAGACCTGATTTCTTTGAAGATTAGAAATGCCATGGAAATTAAGTAGGAATATTTGTATAAAAAAGAATAATAGATTTTATTTTATAGCAGTTATTTACTATGCATAAAAACAGCAATGTGAGAACTAAACACTATAGGATCAAAGTTTTTTTATCTTTTAGGTTAACCAAGTCTGTCTTACTCAAGAAATCATTATGCAGTCAATCTTTCAAATTTGTTCTGGTCTTTATTTATTTTGAAGCTTGAAAAAGAAGCAATGAAGGATGCAGTTTTAAAAGCCATAGAAGAAGAAAGAAAAAATTTGGAAAAAGCCCATGCTGAAGAAAGGGAATTATGGAAGACAGAACATGCAAAAGATCAAGAAAAAGTATCTCAGGAAATTCAAAAAGCTATACAAGAACAAAGAAAAATAAGTCAGGTTAGTAATATTAACTGTTTGTAAATTTTTTTTTCTCATTTTTCTCAAAATGAAGTACCCTTACTCTTTTATTTTACTTAAAACAACCTTAGTAGATATTTATGACTTTTTAATTTTTAATTTTCATTTTGATGTTAATATTTTGAATTAATCATTTTTAATATTTTAATGTGCTTTCATCTTTCTGATATTGAAAACTTAGTAACGGACCATTTTACCCTTTTACTTTATTTTCTAAAAGGTCAAAACAAAATTTATGTTTAGTAATTGCAAATACATTAAACTTTGTGTTATTTTTCCTTTTCTCATACATAGAGGCAAACACACACGCACACATGCACACAAACTCAATCAATACAAAATAATATATTGGTGTAGAAAACAATTTGATTCAATTAATTTATAATTCTAATTTGTAAATCTCTATACCTATAGTTGGTAACAATCATTAATAAAACCTCACAAATATTCCCTATAGTCTCATAAAGATACATAACGATCAACAGGTGTGGTCTACATGCAAAATAACTTTTGATTGTTTATCTGAACAATTAAAAACACTACCTTTTTTTTTCTGTGATTGAATTTGCACAGTCCTATTTTATAATTAGTCTTTTTATATATATATAGGCAGAAGTACTTAAATAAATCTTCCCTTAAGTATCAAAAGCAATGGAAGTCGGTTTCTCATGTTCAAACTGTTAAATATACTACAATTTTTCATTCACATTATAAATGCAGCTAAAATGACTAACCTTTCAGATCAACCCAGATTTTTTTATGACTCATTAATCTTAATGAAGCCTTAAAAAGCTCAGAGTTTTTAATACCCCAGATAAAAGTTACATTTTTAAAAGATGTCACTTGTTTATTCTCAGTAACACACAGTTACCCATTTGTTATAAAAATTAAACAGATCTGTAGGTAGCATCTATGGTAAGATAACAGTACTACAGTAGCAGATTTTTTTTTCTTGCATTTTTTCACTAAAGCAGTATTACCTTTTAATTCTTACTGTAATCTATCAATAAATGTATATTGAGTACTTATTGCATATAAAATGTTTGTCACTTCAGTTGCTTGGAATTTCATGCCAGTAAGGTCAAGTTCATTGGCTAAGTTCTTATTTGGGAGAGTTTATTTAAATTTGTTTTATGACCCCAAACATTCCTGTAACCTCACATAGATGTGGGCCATTCATCCCTTAAATTGGGTAAGAAGCATGAAAAAATCAACACATATTCATCATCCTAATGGAAAAATATATATCTTAAAGAGCACACTTCTCTGCTGATTTGTCAGGAGTCTACAAGAAACATGCAGTATATGATACACTACTTTGAAATTTGTCCTCTGTAGGTTCAGAATATGGTGAAGACAATCTAAACATGTCTTGAATAAATTACATTAATTTCCTTACACATGTTTGCACGTTTTGCTACAAAGTCTCTGACAAGTTAAATTATATATCTCTGTATCATTTGGGTGGATTTCACATTTATTTCTTTGTTTGGAACATTGTTCCTTATTTATTTTTCTTGACTCTGTATGTTGGTTCTATCCATTAGAAATAACAGCTACTGGCCGGGCGCGGTGGCTCAAGCCTGTAATCCCAGCACTTTGGGAGGCCGAGACGGGTGGATCACGAGGTCAGGAGATCGAGACCATCCTGGCTAACACGGTGAAACCCCGTCTCTACTAAAAAATACAAAAAACTAGCCGGGCGAGGTGGCGGGCGCCTGTAGTCCCAGCTACTCAGGAGACTGAGACAGGAGAATGGCGTAAACCCGGGAGGCGGAGCTTGCAGTGAGCTGAGTTCCGGCCACTGCACTCCAGCCTGGGCTACAGAGCGAGACTCCGTCTCAAAAAAAAAAAAAAAAAAAAAAAAAAAAGGAATAACAGCTACTTCTCACCTCTCACAGTCTTCATTGACTGGCCTTGTACTGGTGAAGAACCACACCAATCATCCTGATCAGAGATTTTGTGGGCCTCTCAAACCTTTATGCTAATCCATACTGCTGTGTTTGTTGTTGGCACCCCAAAGCTGTCTAAAGTACATGGTGTTCCAGTGCTCGCAGATAGGTGAGACAGAAGCCAGTCTCCCAGGAGCCCCTGGAAAAATTAGAACTTTGGACATGTAGTCCAACTCTTTCCCTCCCCCAGGGAGAAGCTGCAATCTGAGGTTTTTTGCCCTCTTTCTTGGACTGAGCACGGGGGTGGGCTATAGCAACTGTTTGCTTGTTAATTTAATCCACCATCTTTGTTCTCACTGGCCCCTAGGCATCAGTAGTATGCCAGGTCCTGTTACTGCTCTGAGATAGGTAAGACAGAAGCGGATAACCTGGGCAGTTTCTAGGAAGGTTGATTGGACATGTAATCCAACTTTCTCCCCACCAGAGAAGCTGAGAGCTATGGATTTCCTTTGGATCATATGGCACTGTATTGGGTATAGGGATTGTGGTGAGAGTTAGGTCTTGAGTTTTCCTGCCAGTTCGATGTAGTTGGTTTCGTGCTTGCCCAGGGTGAAGGACCCTCTCAATTTGTGTCTGAATTTTCCACAAAGGGTATTTGTGCATGCATCGTTGTTAATTGAGTGTGTCCATGGAAGGACAAAGGATCCAGGGTTTTCCTGTTTCACCTCTTGTTGACATCATCTGGTATTTTAATATTTTTCTAAATTCCCAAGGTAAAGGAAAAAGTAAATTAATAATGTATCTGATTATAATCATTAAACAAAATGAAAATTATGCTAGTTGTAAAATACCAGCTACAAGAAAAATTAGCATGTAGGAAACATGCAGTAAATATCCTTGAAGGGTACACTTCCCAGAAGATGCTTTTAATGACTTAATTGTATTTGTCCAAAATTTTCAAATAAGTTTATAGATGGCATTTATTAATTAATCATATTAGTTTCCTAGGAAAAGCCAATTGGAAAAACTAATATATTACTATAGATTGGTTTGTATAAAGTCCCATGAGTTTAATTAATTGCCCTAAATTAGTTTTGTTGCAAGAATAGAAATATCATTTATAAATAGACTTTACCCCTGGGCTGCTAGTGATAGGAATCTGAAATACTGCCTCTTCATTCTATGCATATCCTGGAGGATTTTAACTATGAGTTTCACATTTATAATTAATGTCCTTGTTACTTCTTTTAGGAAAATCCCTCAAATAAAGGGCATTACAAAAGCTGACAGATCATTATCTGATAACAATAAGGGAAACAATAATAGTTCCTCATATTCAAGTTTCATTAAGTTGCCTTTATTCTAAGCAAATATATTAAGCTAGTTTAGCTAAAAAGGTATTTTTATTTATTTTTGTTTTTGTTTTTTTGTAGCTTTGCCTGCAGAAAATAGTAGCAGTAAGATAATAGCAGAACTGGTGGTGGTGGAAATGGCAATAATTAACAATATTGACTTATTAATTCAATTCTAAGTGCTGAGCACTCTTCTAATTTTTTTAGATGTTTCATCTCAATTCCTCACAACCACCTTATGAAGTAGGTACTATTATTATCCCCATTGATACAGATGGGGAGACTAAAGCTTACAGAGATTATGTAACTTGTTTTAGGCCATGTGACTTTTTAGAAGAGTCAGCAGGCAGTATTCAAGTTCAGGCAGCCTAACTCCTGAGGCCTTGTAATTTGCCACTACTCGATTCTATCTCCCTGTGTTCTCATCTTAGTATAAAGTACAGATTTATGTCATTTATCATTTAATATTTGAAATCATCCTAGGAAATTAACAGATAAGTTCTATAGGCAAAACTTTAAGAAGATGTTACTTTTATGTATTCATCCATTCTGTAACATTTATGGCACCTCTGCCATGTATTGGCACTGTTAGACGTTTCTGACACACAACATTAAGCAAGATAGACAAGGCCCCTGTGCTTTCATAGAGCTAACATTCAAGTTGGAAAAGAGCTATAATACGCAAGATAATGCCATGTGGTGCTGTGGGCTAGGAAGAAAAAATTCGGGGTTATATATTTAGCTGACACTGGTTGTAGGGGATTTCTTTAGACAATATAGTTAGGAAAGAAGCCAAACTCAGTAAATTTTCATTTCATATAATTCAATTTATATGAGATTCTAGAGAAGACAAAAGTGATATGAGAGAAGACACATAAGTAGTTACAATATCTAGGGGCAGGGCAATTTTTTGAGGGGGATGATAATGTTTTATATCTTGATTGTGATAGCGCTTCTATTTGGCAAAACTTAGCAAATTACACACTTAATATTCGTGAAAATTATATGCAAGTAATACCTTAATAGAGCTGATTTTAAAAAACAAATGACTTTCAGAGTAACTGGATGGATGGTGATTTTGGATGTAATTTCATTTACTGAGGTGAGAAAAGGTTAAGTTTCATGGGGTTAAAAAATCTAATTTGTGACCGGGTGCGGTGGCTCAAGCCTGTAATCCCAGCACTTTGGGAGGCCGAGACGGGCGGATCACGAGGTCAGGAGATCAAGACCATCCTGGCTAACACTGTGAAACCCCGTCTCTACTAAAAAATACAAAAAAAAAACTAGCCGGGCGAGGTGGCGGGCGCCTGTAGTCCCAGCTACTCGGGAGGCTGAGGCAGGAGAATGGCGTAAACCCGGGAGGCGGAGCTTGCAGTGAGCTGAGATCCCCTCATTGCACTCCAGCCTGGGCTACAGAGCGAGACTCCGTCTCAAAAAAAAAAAAAAAAATCTACTTTGTGTGTATTAAATGTGTGATGCTTATTCATGAGCCTAGAGGAAATGTTGAGTAGGCAGTTAGAAATATAGACATGGAATTCAGGGGAGTTGTCAGGGCTGGAAATAGAAATTTTGGATTAATAAGCATATAGTTGTTATTTAAAACCAAATAAATAAAAAGGAAATATTTTCTGGATAGGGTTTTATGACATTCTTTTATGGATTGTGTCCATCTTCTACCTAGAAAGAATATGGCCACTTTAGATTAATGTGTAATACTGTAAATAGTTTCACATATAACAGTTGTACTTCAGATGAAATAATGAAAGTGTTAAACTTATTGGTGCTGTCTGTGTCACCCTGTAACCCATGATTGAGTAGCCAGGCATTCATCCAGACTTTCTAGGAAGCTCAGGTCACCACTATGAACAGCAGCTTCTGCCACTTTCTACTGAGCCCCTGCCTAGATGCAGAGGCCAGTGCTCATTCTGTCTGGCAGCTGGTTGGGATACATAGAGCCTGAAGAGGCCCTCTCCAGGGACCTACCAACTGTTCTGAGTATTAACTGAAGGGACTGACCTTTTAAAAACTTGGAAGCCATTTTTAAATTCTAAGGTGTAGGTCACTTCACAGCACTTGAATGTTCTTTTAAAGAAAACTAAAACCATAATTAACAGCAATTAATATATTTCTTTGTCTACTAAGTCACAGTAGAAATTAGGAAATGATCTAGTATGGCAACGCAAAAACATTGTGTAACTTAAGCCACCTAAATTATTCCTGAGAAATGAAAAGGAAAAAATCAGCTTCTGCTTTAGAATTTACCTCTAGATTTCCTCTCTGCTAGTACTGGATTTACTGAGGAGATAAATGTTAAACTGTGACAGAAAACCGAGTACCTAAGGATTGTGGTAGGTAATTCTCAGAATTTATTTGAGAGATGTTTTCCTTTGGCGTTGATCGCAAGTTAAGACTAAGTCTTAGCATTGATTGTAGATTGTACATTTTTTCTGAGATACTAAAAGAAAATTTACGACCTTGGCTTATTGATTTTCATATTAAATTAATTCTGAGTCACTTAAAAGTCTTTGTTAAGTAACAGAAAGGACGTTTGTTATTGACACCAAAGTAGGCAAAAAGAGGATAGTCATTAATTTTGCTGTTCTAGCAAAGTCCTGTAAAAGAACTCCAGTGCATACAGACACTGAAACGATGTCTGACGTTGGAAGCTCTTCATAATAGTTTATAACCACAGCCACTGTAATTTGGGGTTATGTTTTCCCCAGAAGCCACAGACATTACAATCAGTGGTTAAATTTTCCTTAAGAAATTTAGTACTGCCACCTGACCCCTCTTTTAGAAAAGGAAATAGCATTTCTATTTTAGCTTAGCAGGCTAGTTTCACAACCCTGAAGTTTTTCTGTGCTGACTTCTTTAGTTTTGATTCATTCATTCATTTTTAAGTTTTTATTTACAATACTTTGATAGTAACCTAGTTGATAATAAAATCATAATGACATTTTAAATTATCAAATGTATCATATCTATAGAGAAATGATACCTTTTCATCTAAGTCCTTCCTTCTATTATATTTTTCTTCAGTTATAGTCATTCAGTGAGATGTCTGTAACACAACATCTGCCAAGTTCTCTAGTCCAAAGAATGAGAATTCATCCTAGATTTTCCCTTTTGTCCTCATTTGCATATCTTTTTTATTTTATTTTATTTTATTTTGAGATGGAGTCTCACTCTGTCACCCAGGCTGGAGTGCAGTGGTGCCATCTTAGCTCACTGCAACCTCCACCTCCTGGCTTCAAGTGATTCTTCTGCCTCAGCCTCCCAAATAGCTACAACTACAGGCGCACGCCACCATGCCTGGCTAATTTTTGTATTTTTAGTAGAGATGGGGTTTCACCATATTGGCTAGACTGGTCTCAACTACTGACCTTGTAATCCGCCCACCTCACATCTTTTTAATTATCAGAACCTTTCCATTTTACCTGAAAAATAATCCTTAAACATATACACTTACTTCAAACCTGTTATCTTTGTCTCAGTTAATATTTTTATTGCTTACCTTGACCTCCTGTATAGACTTTTTTACCTCCAGTTTTGTGCCTTTTCAACTTGGAGCAAAAAATGGATGTCATTCTCCCACTTGAAATTCTTTAGTGCCTCCCTGTAGCCTGTAAGATAAAAGTTCAAACGACTTAGCATAAAACATACATCTTTCATTGATCTGGTCTTTACCTGTCTAATTCATCTTCTGCTGCTGTGTTTCATATTTCATGCTTTTAGAAGCAAATGGCTGGTACTTATAGTGTGCTATTTTATGGTCTTGGGCCTTGGTTCATACTGCACCATCAGCCTAGAATCCCATTGCTTCCTGCCTGGCAAAACCCACTCTTATTTCATAATTCACCATTTTTTACCCTCCATAAAATTTTTATTTCCTCCTTGCAGATTAAATCAAGAGCTCCTCTTGAGCATTCAGTATATAACTATACTACTGCTCAGCCATACTATTATAAAAAGACCTATGTCTTCTCCAATAGATTACCTTGAAAGAAGGAGGTGAATCTTAACAAACTGCAATAGATTTAATATATAGGACCAGCACTTTCAGGTCTCTAAATGAGATTAATAATACCAGCTTTGCCTAGTTGTTGTGAGGCCCTTAGAAACAAGTCAAAAAAGAAAGATAATAGATTAGTGAAAAAGCTTAGAAACCATAAATAGCATGCAAATATTAGGTGGTATTGTGACAAAGCAGGAAACCTTGTCACATACTATTAAAGGAGGTGAAGCATTTAGCCTTGAAAAGAAAGAAAGATAAAGCCATATTATTCACATATTTGCATGCATATATACTTTGATATGTATGAATGTATATACTTTATGTATGTATACTTTATGTATAAAAGTATATATGCACATACTATATATACACATACAAAAGTATATATACTATGTATTTATTATATTTTAAGGAGACATACTAATCTTTAAAAAATCAACTGGGTCTCCAACAACACAATTTGGCTCTTAGAGTTTTGGTAGCTTTTAATTGGAACATTTTACCAAGATTAGCGTTATTTAAAATAGTGCTTTGGATGTTATTATCCCCTTTTTGAAGAAGTATTCATCACACTGTCAGTTGGATGCCAAACTGAACTGATTCTTATTATTGTTACTCAATGAAAAACTTGGAAAATACTCTGAGAGGTCAAGGATAATTACTTTCAGCTTCAGAAAAATGTTTTCTTTGAACAACTAGTGTATGTTTGCGCTACAGTGATGAATGGCTGCATGAATACAAGTAGAATTTTTAGGTCATAGTAAAGTAGTACACTCTCCTTCACTGGTCAAATAGAAGCATTACATTTAATTATACCATTCATATACATTCAAAAGATGCCATGTTTTCAAAGAGACATTTCCAAATCAGAATGAAAATGTCTTAGACATTCGTTTGTACCTCCTCAGCATCTATTCCTCTGTTCCCAATGTGATAGTTTGTTTTTTAGCGATGTGGTTTAGAGGAAATTTAACCTACTTTCTAATTTACATATAGGTACTTGTTGATCTAGGCTAATAATTGTTTTCCATCCCCAAGGATGGATACATAATTTGAGCCAAGCTCTTCAGACGCAATTTGAGGACTTGCCTCCTCAGGTATATAAACTCTGTTTTTCACAGCAAGAAAATGAGAAAACCTTTAAAGCTGTTAGTAATTGTCTTGGGACCATATATGTAGAGCTTTTGAGAAAATAGAAACAACATCATTGGCAGAACTAAGAACTGAAGAAATTGGTATCCCGATCACATTGTTTGCATGCTAGATGGAGCCCACACTAAAGTTCTTTTATGTTCTCTCATGAGACTGTAACTTTCTTCTTTTTTCCCTTCAAGTCAATTTGTGCTGAATTTTCTGTTACTTGTGATCAAAAGAATTTTAACCGATTGTCAAATAAATGTGCTAAGGGGTAAAGAGGGTTAGATTTGAGTCCTAGCTTGTGACTCATGTAATTTTGACCAAGTTTTAAAAATGTATGAGGCTCCACTTTCAGATCTCTAAATGGGATTGATAATACCTGCTTTGCCTAGTTGTTGTGAGGCCCTTAGAAACAAGTCAAAAAAGAAAGATAATAGATTAGTGAAAAAGCTTAGAAACCATAAATAGCATGCAAATATTAGGTGGTATTGTGATAAAGTAGGATACCTTGTCACATACTGTTGAAGGAGTTGAAGTGTTTAGCCTTGAAAAGAAAAAAATATAAAGCCACATTCTTCACATATTTGCACGCATATATACTTTTATATGTATGTGTGTATATACTTTATATATGTATACTATATGTTTATGTATAAAAATATATATACATATACTGTATATACACATATGTGTATGTGTATACTTTTATACATATTTCTTCCTCTTTAGTTATATATCTATAGATAGATATATCTATATATTATATATGTGTATATATTTTTATATATCTATATATTATATATTACATTACATATTATTTTATATATTATATTATATATATCTATAGATATATATGTGTGTGTGTGTATATATATATTTTTTAACTTAGCTGAGGAGGGACAAATTAGAGGAAGTAGGTGAAAATTTTTAGCTCACTGCTGTCTTTTGTCTCTTAACCATGGGGATACATCCCGAGAAATGCGTCACTGGGAGATTTTGTAATGCAGATCTCATGGAGTGTACTTCTAGAAACCTAGGTGATATAGCCTACCACACACTTAGGTTATTTAGGTATAGTCTGTTGCTCCTAGGCTACAAACCAATACAGCATGTTACTGTACTGAGTACTATAGGCAGTTGTAACACAATGGTAAGTGTGTATCTAAACAAAAAAAGACAACAGTAAAAATACCTATTATAATCTTAAGAGACCAATGTTGCATACACGGTCCCTCATTGACAAAAATATCATCATACAGTGTATGACTGTACAAGCTGAAATTATGAAATCACAATTGATCTGGCAAAATGTGCATCGTTATATCCAGGATTAAAAAGATGGATTGGGTGGAAGGTTGAAGAATGTGTGTATTAAAGAATATAATCTCTACTGTTCTTTCTACACTATGGATATCATTTCTATTCCTGTATTATAGGTGCAGGGCAAATTCCTACTTCACAGATTTGTACCCAATTACTAATATTTCACAAATTTATCATTTTATAATTCTAAAAAGTTCTTTGTTTCTGAAATAATTACTGTAAAATCCTTTTACAATACATTTAAAATACTTACATTGTTGTTTTATAAATTTATAAACCAAACTTATAAATTTGGTTAAGTAGCCTAAGTATTCTAAATTTCAGGATATACATGCCTCTCAAAATCATCCTGAGGATCAAATGATAATATACCTGACCATTTTGTTAACTTTTAACCCAGAAATATAAAGCATGACTTTTATATTTTTATTTTAATACTTTTTATATTTATTTCATTTAGCTCTTTGTCTTTCACACACCTTTGTTGGGTCACAGAATCTTCAGTACCACTAAATTGCTAATAAGGCAGCATAAATTCATTTCACTTACTTAGCCCAGTGCCTGGAACATAGTATGTGTTGTTCTTGCTAGGATGGCCACTGTTGTCGATACTACTGCTACTATTATTATTACCATGTTATTTACTGATGTAATTTTCACACCTAGCATAGTGCCATGCATAATAAGCAGCAGGTAAACAGATGGTTACTGATGATTACCAAATGCTGTAGTTTTCCAAACTGTGTATCAAGAGGGGGGTGCTGCAAAGAATTCATAAGAATGCTGAAGGTTTTTTTTTTTTTTTCCAACCAGAAGGTAATGCAGCAACACTTGAGCTCTTGAAACCAGATGAACTACCAGCTTGTCAATATTTGTTTATGTTACATTTCTTTCTCTTTTATTATGTCTTTGTGAAGCTGACATTTTGGATGCTGCTGAGATAAAAAGCAAGTACTATGCAAAAACCAATGTGGAACAGAACACCAGAGTGTTACTATCCCATCTTATTCCAAGGGTTAAGAAGTTTTGCAATGCATACTATGTACAAAATTCTCATGAGTAAGGAACTATAGTTAAGGATGAAATAAAAATAGTTTCCTTTCAATTTTTATATATTATCTTTTCAAATGGCTAAGTTATCACCTACCTAATTAATCTATGGAACAACTAGGTATTTCTTTTGGCTTAGTAGGAGCATGAAAAAAATTGCTGAAACAGCAAGAGAGCCATAAACTAAGACAGTTGTGAGAAGCTGTAATCTAGTGTGTACCCATAGAATAAGTTGCTCTGGGAGACACAAGAAATGTAATAAATAATCTCTACTCTTAAGTAGGTTTTCTTTGAATTGGGGAAACAAATTCGCATGTTCATTATGATGAACTGTGCATCTGTAGTCTGTACCAGATACTATAGTTGTATTCTAGTTATAAAGACTATGCTGTGTCATAAATATAGTCTGTGGTTTCAAAGGGATGTCAAGTTGGTAAGATGGACAAGTAAACTGATAATTATAATTTTGAGCTACAGAGTGCTTTGAGAGTGATAAAATATAAGGTATTCTATGAGCACATTTAAGGAGTACTAGATCTACCCACATTGTGACGTGGAGGGCCTGAAACATTTCAGGAAGGGCTCCTAGAGATGATGATACTTAAACTGAATCATGAAGAAGGAGAAGTAGGCTTATTAAACAGAGGAGAAGGATGAAGAGAAATCATTCCAAGCTTGGAAAGCATGGCATGTCCGGGAAACTGCAGTATTTCCTATATACATGACATTAGTATTTACCATATACATGAAAACATGGTAGCTTCTACAGAAGTTATAAGTATGAATGAAACTTTCTCATTGTTTTCAAAGACATTACAATAAACTACAGAAATATGTCAAATTCATAAATTGTTCCAATTTGAGACCGAGTGAAATATTACAGAGTACAACATGTTGAGGCAGTTGAAAACACAGAGATGGAAATGAGCACAGTGTTTGGCGGATATCAGTTTGACAAATCGAAATGTTTTTTGGGACAGTATTATAAAACAGAGATGGAATTAATATACGTGAGCCAATTATGAGAACATTGAAGTCAAAGAGACAAATTTGGATTTAATATTATCACAAACAGAATGCCACCAGAGGCTCCACTGGCACAAAAGGGACAAGAGCTAAATATTTTTTATGGAAAATTAACTGGACAGCCTTAAATGTGATGCACAGAAGCAAGATAAAGTCTAAACATAAGAATACTGTCTAGAAGTTGCTGGAATACTTGATATGCATGAAGAGGGCAGCGTAGCCGACATGATGGCAGTTGAAATAGTGAAGAAAGGACAGATAAACATTTTGAGGGGAAGACTGAACCTGGTGACTGGAAATAGGATATGAAACCAAACATGTCTCTAAGGCTTAAAATTTTGGTGACTGACAACATTTGCTTCTGATAAATACAATTCAGCATGTCTGTCTCTGGAGGTAATAACAAAAAATGACTATTTTGGGGTAATCCTGGTCAGAATAACAATAAATGAACAAAAAACTTTTTTTTTGAAGAAGTGTAGCAAGATGGTGGAATAGGAATAGAAGGCTTCACTGACCATCCTTCCTGCCCGGACACCAGTTTAACAACTATCTACACAGAAAAAGCAGCTTTATAAAAACCAAGAAACAGGTGAGCAGAGTACTTGATTTTTACTTTATATTGCTGATAGAGACACTGAAGAGGCAGGCAAAACACTGTTGAATCTCTGATACCACTCCTCCCCATCCAAAGAGTGTCTCTCTGCCCTGGGGAGAAGAGCCAGCAATTGGGAAGCATTGAACTCAGTGCTGCCCTTGTTATACCAGAAAGCAAAACCAGACCAAACTTACCTGACACCTGCCCACTGAGTGAGCATTTAAATCAGCCTTGGCCAGAGGGGAATCACTGATCCTAGCAATCAGTAAGAACTTGAGTTCCCCCAAGCCTTACCACGATGGGCTAAAGTGCTCTGGGGCCCAAAATGAATGCAGAAGTCTAGGCCACAAGGACTGCAACACCTAGGTGAGTCCTAGCACAGAACCAGGCCAAAAGCCAGTGGAATGGCGGGCAACCTACTGAGACACTAGCTAGGATGGCTGAGGTAGTGTGGCATCACCCATCCCCAGCCCCAGGTTGTACAGCTCCCAGCTCCAAAAGACACCCCTTCCTTCCACTTAAGGAGAGGAGATGTAACAGTAGGGAGGACTTTGTCTTGCATCTTGGATACTAGCTCAGCCACAGCAGGATAGAGCATTGGTGAGAGTCACGAGGCCTCCTTTCCAGGTCCTAGTTCCTGGGTGACATTTCTAGACACATCTTAGGCAGAAGGGAACTTGCTGCCTTGAAAGGAAGGACCCAGTCCTGACAGGATTCATTCCCTGTCAACTCAAGAGCCCTTGGGCCCTGAATAAGCAGCAGCAATACCCAGGTACTATATCAAGGGCCTTGGGTGAGCCTCTGAGACTTGCTGGCTTCAGATGAGGCTCAGCACAGTCCCAGTTGTGGTGACTAAAGGATGAGACTCCTGCTAGAGAATGGTAGAGGGAAAAGTAAAGGGGACTTTGTCCGGCACCTTAAATACCAGCTTGGTCTCAGTGGGGTAGAGCACCAAGTAGACCCCTAGGGTTCCCAATTCTAGGACTTCGCTCTTGGTTGACATTCCTGGAACAGTCCCGAGCCAGAGGAGGAGTTCATTTTCCTGAAGCGTGAGTCCCAGCCCAGGCAGCATACACTACAAGCTAACGGAAGAGCCTTTTGGCCTTAAGGGAACATCAGCAGTAGTCTGACAGTACTTTCTGTAGGTCTGCAGTACTTCACGTAGACCTGAGATGGAGTGGCCACTGGGTGAGGCTCCTCTGCCTTTGGAAAGGGGAGGGAAGAGTGGGAAGGATTGTACCTTGTAGTTTGAGTTCCAGCTCAGCCATAGTATAATGGAACACCAGGTAGATGTCTAAGGTTTTTAACTCTAGTCTCCAGCTCCTGGATAGCACCTCTGGACCTGCCTGGGGCCTAAGGGAACTCACTGCCCTGAAGGGAAGGACATAGGCCTGGCTCACCTTGCCACTTCCTGATTGTAGAACCCTCGGGCTTTGAGCGAACCTAGGTGGTAGGCAGGCCTTGGGCAAGACTTAATGCTGTGCTGGCTTCAGGTCTGACCCAGCACAGTCCTAGGGATGGTGGCCCCAGCTGTAGTTGGCTCAGAATAGAGAGAAAAACTTCATTTGTTTGGGAGAAGCTAAAGAATGAGAACAAGAATCTCTGCCTTGTAGTTTGGAGAATTCTAGATCTTGTCCAAAATCATCAAGACTATACCTTTATGAGTCTGAAAGAACCACAGCATTACTGATCTTGGGGTCTCTAAAGAAAATCCAGCTTAGAGTAACATCCAAGTTTCTTTCAAATATTTGGAAAGCCTTCCCAAGAAGGATGGATGCAAAAAAGCCCAGACTGCAGGGACTAAAGTAAATACCTAACTCTTCAATGCCCAGACACAGACAAACATCTGCAAGTATCAAGATAACCCAGGAAAACATGACCTCACCAAATGAACTAAATAAGACACCAGAGACCAATTCTGGAGATACAGAGATATGTGACCTTTCAGACAGGGAATTCAGAATGGCTATTTTGAGGAAACTCAATTCAGAGAAGGAATTCAGAATTCTATCAGGTAAATGTAACAAAGAGATTGAAATAGTTAAAAAGAATCAAGCAGAAACTCTGGAATTGAAAAGCGTAATTGGCATACTGAAGAATGCATCAGAGCCATTTAATGGCAGAACTGACAAAGCAGAAAAAAAGAATTACTTCACTTGAAGACAGGCTATTTAATAGGAGAATTGATCAAGCAGAAGAAAGAATTACTGAGCTTGAAAACAGGCTATACATAAAGGAGACAAGAGTAAAAAACAATGAAATATGCCTACAGGATTTAGAAAATAGCCTCAAAGAGGCAAACGTAAGAGTTATTGGCCTTAAAGAGGAGATAGAGAGATAGCGATAGAAAGTTTATTCAAAGGAATAATAACAAATTCTCAAACCTAGAGAAAGATATCAACATCCAAGTCCAAAAAGTTTATAGAACACTAAGCAAATTTAATCCAAAAAAGACTACACTTCAAGGCATTTAATAATCCAACTCCCAAAAGTCAAGGATAAAGAAAGGATCCTAAAAGCAGCAAGAGAAGATAAACAAATAACATATAATGGAGCTCCAGTATGTCTGGCAGCAGATTTTTCACTGGAAACTTTTACAGGCCAGGAGAGTGTGGCATGGCGTATTTAAAGTGCTGAAGGAAATCAACTTTTACCCTAGAATAGTACATTCAACAAAATCATCCTTCAGACATGAAGGAGTAATAAATGCTTTCTCAGACAAACAAAAACTATGGGATTTTATCAACACAGGACCTGTCCTATAAGAAATGCTAAAGAGAGTACTTTCAGTTGGAAAGAAAATGACCTTTATGAGCAATAAGAAATCATCTGAATGTACAAAACTCTCTGGTAATAGTAAGTACACAGAAAAATACAGAGTATTATAACACTGTAACTTTGGCATGTAAACTCTTATCCTAAGGAGAAAGAATAAACAATGAACCAATCAAAAATAATGACTACAAGAAGTTTTCAATACATAATACAATAAAATATAAATAATAACAAAAAGCTAAAAACTGTGGGGATGAAGTTAAGGTTTTCCTTGATTGTTTATTTGAGCAAACTATTTTAAGTTGCTTAAAATAATGGGTTCTAAGACAGTGCAAACCTCATGGTAACTCTAACCAGAAAACATACAATGAACACACAAAAAATGAAAATTAAGAAAACAAATCATATCACCAGAGAAAATCATCTTCACTAAAAGGAAAGAAAGAAAGGAGGAAGAGGAGACTACAAAACAATCACACACACAAACACACACACACACACACACACACACACAAAGCCAGAGTAAGTCCTTGCTATCAGTAATGACATTTAATGTAAATGAACTAAACTGTCCAATCAAAAGCTATAAACTGGCTGAATGTATTTTTAGAAAGGCCCCTTGATCTGTTGCCTATAAGAAACAACACTTCACGTATAAAGTCACACATAGACGGAAGAAAAAGGGATGGAAAAAGATATTCCATGCCAATGGAAACCAAAAATGAGCAGGACTAGCTATGCTTAAACAAAATGGATTTCAAGACAAAAATTCTAAGAAGAGACAAAGAAGGTCATCATATGATGAAAAAGGAGTCAATTAAGCAAAAGGATATAACAGTTTTAAATATATATGTACCCAACACTGGAGCACCCAGGTATATAAAGCAAATATTATAGCTAAAGAGAGAGAGAGAGAGAGACTCCAGTAAAATAGTAACTGAAGACGTCAACAGCCCACCTTCAGTACTGGACAGATCTTCCACATAGAAATCAACAAATCAACACTGGAGTTAATCTATACTATAAAGCAAATGAATCTAATAGATATTTACGTGACATTTTATTCAAAGGTTACAGAATTCACATTCTTCTCCTCAGCACATGGATCATTCTCAAGGATAGACCATATGTAAAATTACAAAACAAGTTTTAAAACATTTTTAACAATTTAAATAATATGAAGCATCTTCTCTGACCAAAATGGAATAAAACTAGAAATTAATAACGAGGAATTTTGGAAACTACACAAATCATGAAAAGGAAACACTATGCTCCTCAATGATCAGTGTGTCAATGAAGAAATTTCAGAAGGAAATTGAAACATATAATGGAAACACAGCATACCAAAACCTATGTGATACAGCAAAGGCAGTACTAAGAGTGTAGTTGATAGCTGTGCCTACATCAAAAAAGAAAAATTTCAGATAAACAACCACGCATCTTAAATAACTAGAAAAGGAGGAGCAAACAAAACTCAAAATTAGTAAAAGAAAAGAAATAATAAAGATCAGAGCAGAAATCACTGAAACTGAAATGAAGAAAACAATACCAAAGATCAGTGAAACAAAAAAGTTGAATTTTTGAAAAGGTAAACAAAATAGACAAATCTTTTGCCAGGCTTAGAAAAAAAGAGATGATCCAAATAAAATCAGAAATGAAAAAGGAGATACTACATTTGGTGTCTCATCTAGTACCTGTACTACATCTGGTATCTCCTAGTGGCTACTAGGAGCAACTATTTGCCTATAAATCAGAAAATGTAGAAGAAATTGACAAATTTCTAGATACATGCAACCTACCAAGATGGAATCATGAAGAGATTTAAAGCCTGAACAGATGAATAAGAAGTAAGGAGATTAAAGCTGTAGGAAAAAGTCTCTCAGTGAAGAAAAGCCTGGGAACCTGATGGCTTCACTGCTGAATTTCACAAAACATTTAAATCAGAACTAATACCAATCTTTCTCAAACTATTCCAATTGATAGAAGAGAATGGAATACTTCCTAACTCATTCTGTGAGGCCAGTATTACCAAAAGACGCCAAAAAAAAAAAAAAAAAAAAAAGTGCAAGCCAATATCTCTGTTAAATATTGATGCAGAAATCCTAAACAAAATATTAGCAAACCAAATTCAGCAATATATTAAATAATTTTTCATCATGACCAAGTGAGATTAATCCTTGGGACGCAAGGATGGTTAACACATTCAAGTGAATTAATGTGATACAAAATATTGACCAAAGGAGGACAAAAACCATTTGATCATTTCAATAGATGTTGAAAAAGCATTTAATAAAATTCACCACTTCTTCATCATAAAAACCCTTTAAAAACTGGGTATAGTAGGAACATACTTCAACATAATAAAAGTTAAAATATGACAGACCCTCAGCTAATATCATACTGAATGGGAAAAAACTGAAAGCCTATATTCTTACATCTGGAACACAACAGGGATGCCACTGTCATTACTGTTATTCATCATAGTACTGGGAGCCCTGGCTAGAGTAGTCAAACAAGAAAAAGAGTAAAAGGCATCCCAACTGGAAAGGGAGAAGTCAATTTTTTTTTTTTTCCAGATGATTTTATCTTATATTTGGAAAAATCCTAAAGATTCTACTGAAAAAACTTAGAACTGATTTCAAAATTCAGTAAAGTTTCAGGATACAAAATCAACATACAAAAGTCAGTAGCATTTTTATATGCTAAATGAACAATTTGAAAAAGAAAACAAGAAAGTAATACCATTTACAATAGGTACCAATAAAACTAAATATTTAGGAATTAACCTAACCAAACAAGTGAAAGAGCTGTACAATAAAAACTATAAAACACTAATGAAATAAATTGAAGTGGACACCAAAAAACGGAAAGATATTCTGTGTCCATGGATTGGAAGAATAAATTAAAATGTCCATATTTCCCAAAGCAATCTGTGAATTTAATGTAATCTCTATCAAATTACAAATGACATTCTTCACAGAAATAGAAAAAAAAAATCCTGTAATTTATATGGAGCCACAAAAGTCTCAGAATAGCCAAACTATCCAAAGCAAAAAGAACAAAACTGGAGAACTCACATTACCTGATTTCAAATTATATTGCGTAGCTGTAGTAACCAAAGCAGCATGGTACTGGCACAAAATGAGACACACAGACCAATGGAACAGAATAGAGAACCCAGAAACAAATCCACACACCCACAGTGAACTCATTTTTGACAAAGGTGCCAGGAACATATACTGAGGAAAAGACAGTCTTTTCAGTAAATTGTACAGGGAAAACTGGATAGCCGTACGCAAAAGAAGGAAACTAGACGCCCATCTCTTGCCACATGTGAAGTCAAAATGGATTAAAGACTTAAATCTAAGACCTCAAACTATGAAACCACTACAAGAAAACATTAAGAAAACTCTCCAAAACATTGAACTGGGCAAAGATTTCTTGAGTATTACCCTACAAGCACAAGCAACCAAAACAAAAATGGACAAATGGGGTCACATCAAGTTAAAAAGCTCCTGTATGGCAAAGGAAACAGTCAACAAAATGAAAAGACAACGCACAGAATGAGAGTAAATATTTGCAAACTACCCATCTGACAAGACATTAATAACCGAAATATATAAGGATTTCAAACAACTCTATAGGAAACAATCTAAAAATCCAGTTAAAAAATAGAGAAAATATTTGAATAGACATTTCTCAAAAGAAGACATACAAATGGCAAAAAAAAAAATATGAAAAGATGTTCAGCATCATTGATAATCAGAAAAATGCAGATCAAAACTGCAATGACCCGGCTACTCGGGAGGCTGAGGCAGGAGAATGGCGTAAAAACCCGGGAGGCGGAGCTTGCAAGTGAGCTGAGATCCGGCCACTGCACTCCACCCTGGGCGACATAGCGAGACTCCGTCTCAAAAAAAAAAAAAAAAACTACAATGAGATATAATCTCACCCCAGTTAAAATGGCTTATATCCAGAAGACATGCAAGAACAAATGCCTGGCAAGGATGTGGAGAAAGGGGAACCCACGTACACTGTTGATGGGAACGTAAATTAGTACAACCACTATCGAGAAGGGTTTGGAGCTTCCTCAAAAAACAAAAATAGAGCTACCATACAATCTAGCCATCCCACTGCTAGATATATACCTGAAAGAAAGAAAATTAGTGTATCAATGAAACATTTGCAGTCCTCTGTTTGTTGCAGCACTGTTTACAATAGCCAAGATTTGGAAGCAGCTTAAGTATTCAACAACAGATGAATAGATTTTTTAAAATGTGGTACTTACATACAACGAGTACTATTCAGCCATAGAAATGAATTACATCATTGTTAATGAGATTAAGTCATTTGCAACAACATGAGTGGAACTGAAGTTCCTAATGTGAAGTGAAACAAACCAGGCACAGAAAGACATACATTATATATTCTCACTCATTTGTGAGATCTAAAAATCAAAACAATTGAACCCATGGAAATAGATAGTAGAAGGATGGTTACCAGAGGATGGGAAAAGAGTGTAAAAACCCAAAGAAATGAAAAATAGAAACGAAAAGATCAGAAAATTAGACAATCAGTTCAAGAAGTTCTTCACATAATTTTGAAGAAACAAAAAGCAACACAATGCAGGAAGTCATAATACTATGTTGTTATCTCATGAAAGTAAATCTGAAATTAAAGAATATGAATTTCTAGATTGTAAGACATGAATTTCTAGATAGGCCTGTAACTAGGTTCATCATGAAATTTTTGAGGAACGGAACAGAGCCTAGATACATAAAAGTTCTCTCAGAGGGAAAAAACAATTTGCAAATTATGAAGATTCAGAATAGGCTTCTCAATAACCTATGAAATTCTGCAAAAAATTTCAGCCTAAATATCTACACTTGACCAAACTATCAATTATGTGTGAAGGTACAATAAAGGCATTTTACAGATAAACTAGATATCGAAACATTTACATCTCATATATTTTTGTCAGGAATTTCCTGGAGGACGTACTCTACCACAGCAAAGGGTAAACCAAGAAGAAATAATCCATTGGGATCTAGAAAGCTGGGAGATTCAATTCAAGGAATATATAGGGAACCCACAAGAATAGGACTGAGGGAGATCCCAGAATGGACATTTATTTAACAGACCTAGAGAACAACCAATCCAGTTTGGAGATAGGTCAAGGAGTTGTATCTCCAAGAAGACAAACAAATGTTTCATATCTTTAAGCATATTGAGAGGATATATACAACTAGGAGATAATTTGGGCATTAACTCATAATAATTATTTACTCAGGCCAATACAGTATAGCTAAAGTGACATTGTTTTCTTTCTTTTTTCTTTTCTTTTTTTTTTTTTTTTTTGTGAGGTGGTCTTGATCTGTCACCCAGACTGGAGTGCAGTGGCGCAATCTCAGCTCACTGCAACCTCCACCCCCTGGGTTCAAGCAATTCTCGTACCTCAGCATCCCTGAGGAGCTGGGACTACAGGCGTCTACCATCATACCTGGCTAATTTTTGAATTTTTAGTAAAGACAGGGTTTTGCCATGTTGACCAGGCTGGTCTCGAATTCCTGCCTTCAAGTAATCAGCCCGCCTCATCCTCCCAAAGTACTAGGATTACAGGCATGAGCCACCACGCCCAGCCCATTGTTTCATTTCTGAGATCATATCTTAAGTGGCCTCACACGCTTTCACACTGTTTTGAAACCCTGTTCAGCTTCCGTGTGAAAAATCTTGAACTAGTCTACTGGAGAATGGGAGACGACAGAAGGAATAGACAAGTACTCTTATCTGAAGCCATGCTAATAGTAGCCAGCTACATTAGATTGAGCGGCTGATTGCAGATAGATGAAAGAGCCCAGCCAAGAGAAAAAAGAACCACACAGCTGAACCCATCCCAGATTGCCACCTTGCAGAATCATGACCTAAATCAGAGATTGGCAGACTTGTTCTGCAGAGGTCAAGATAGAAGGCTTCATGGGCTAAGAGGCTTAATTGAGAATATTATATAGGTGCTTATATAATGAGAAAAAAAATTGTATTGAAATTTAAAATATATTAATAATGGATTACAATTTTTAATATAGATCTAATGAAAAGAGTAGAATTCTCTTTGGGTTAATAACATTTGCTTATTTAAAGCTAGTTATACCTATCATGAAAATTGGTTACAAATGTTCATTAGTTGGTTGTTAATGCTGATCTGTAATGAGATTCTACATATTTAATCTTTAAAATGTCTTTTCACACAGACAAGTATGCTAAATATTTATAGTAATAAATGGATATATAATTTTGATTGAGTATACTCATTACTTGGGAGGCATTTATAGAATTCTAGGTTCTCTTAATATTTTCCTTTTAGCATGTCATTGCAGTGCAGATCAATTACTTCCAGTTGAAAGTTAGATGAAAGTTTCTCAAATGCATAAATGGATTTGGAAATATAGAAGCTTCCTTTGCACTTGCATCTATGTCTGGAACTTCTGGAACTGTAGTTTGAGTTCATAAATGTGTGGAAATAGAAGCCTTACTTTTTTTTTTTTAAGCTGTTAATGCATAGGAAGTGTATAAAGGAGCTTGACTTTACTTGTGATTCAAACAGTGTTGAGTATAGTTCAAATGACTACCCCATAGTATAAGTCTTGCTGCAGATAAGAGCTATTGTGCATTGTAATTTTTTATTTAATTCATTAAGAAACATTAGCTTGAAATAAAAGCTAATGTCTGAAGCTATTCATTATTTGGTAATTGTGATTGAGTGGTTCTTCTTATTCAGAAAAACTTTCAGTCAAAGCCCTGAGCTCAGAAACAATCACAGCAAATCTTTACTACTGCTAAGCCATTGGGCTGCTGCATAGGATGGCAAGTCAGGATATTGAGCTTCAGTTTCAGACAGAAATTAATAGAACTGACAATGGCCTAGTCCACACAAGCAAAAGAAGTTCACTGTTAGTAGTACTCGTTCAGTAATACATGGTAAATTCAGATATTTTCTTCAAAACACTTCCTGATGGGTAACTATGAGTTTTAAATAATTTACTTTTTCACAAGTTTTAGACATTTGTTCAACTAAGCTTTCTTTCATTCCACACATATTTTTACTGTCATCAGTTGTTAACACATCTTAGCAGATTCTAAGCCAGGTTGTACTAAATTAGTGTTTCTCACCTTTTTTGAAAAGTTTCCTACCTATAGTTGTTCCATGTAGACTATTCATAAAGCTTAAGTTTGAATAACTTCAAACTTGGCATTGATTCCTGAAATAAATAATTCAGTGAATCATCTGACTCATGAAGAGCCAAGAAAACTACTCAAAAATCATTTACTTTGTTTTTTAATTGACTATTGATTTTGCTACCGATGACCTCAATCTCATCAAGCACCTGTTCTCACAAAAAGCTGTTCACTCCAAACAAGTTCCTTTCTTCCCCCTCAGGAGAGCATTTATCTGGCTGCTTTAATTAAGCACAATTTTTAAAACTTATCATTGGTAAATGGCTTTTCTGACTTGACTAACAAATGATCCACTCGGAAATTTAATTTTAGTTGAAGCATGTGTGTGTGTTTATGTATGTGTGTGTGTACGTGTGTAAGAAATCTGTTATCTTGAGGGATTTTAAATTTTGTAATTTTTCGATGATTGCTTTCCTGTTGAGAATATTGTGATGAGTGTTTACTCTGGTAATATAGACATTTATTATTTCTTTTAGCACAGTTATGGTCTAATTGCATAATAAACATTTTTTTGACATCTAATCCATTATCAAAATAATCTCACTCTGCCTTAAAAGTGCAACGAAGTCGTTTTTTCTTGTTTTGGGATGATAGACATGCAGTGAAGTTAAAAATGATAATTCTGTTACATTAGGACAACATTCGTGGCACTGAAATGCAGCCAAATTATTACTACATCACTATAGTTTGTAATACACCAAACAGCAGTATAATTGGATAAGAATCATGTCATGAAATATTCTCTTTTTTTCAACATTAAAAAGTGTAAAAAGTATTCTAATCTAGTGGATTGTACCAAAACAGGCAACGGACCGGATTTGGCTCATTGTTAGTAGATTGCTGATCCCAGGTCTACATAAATGGTTGTTATTTTAAGCCACTAAAGATTAATGTTGTTGTTACATGGCAAAAAGTAATATATTTGCTATAGTTTTACCCAAATCCATAATCTATCTGAAGTGGGAAGATAGGGGGACTAAAATAACTATGTGTTAGATTTTGGAGTGGTTCTAAGAAATAAGGCAAATTCCTCATCCTCCACACTGAAAACTCAAAGGTAATGCCTGAAACTGTAAAATTGCAATAAGAATGTTAGAGATATTGAGAGAACATGAAACGGGAAAAAAAGAGTTAAGTGGCTTCTTTAGGGAAATGGGAAACTGGTAAGGATGAAATTCATAGGGATGGTTACACAGGGACTTCACCATTATCGAAAATATTCTACTCTTAACTGATGGGTACATGGTGTGCTGTGCATGGTATTTTATTTATCTTATTTTGTATGTTAAAATTTTTCCTTACATATATTAACATAAACAAATTTTAAGGAATTAGAGAGTTAAAATTTTATTCAAGAGAATACAAGTATTGCCGGGCGTGGTGGCTCACGCTTGTAATCCCAGCACTTTGGGAGGCCGAGGCATGTGGATCACCTGAGGTCGGGAGTTCAAGACCAGCCTGACCAACATGGAGAAACCCCATCTCTACTAAAAATACAAAATTAGCCGGGGTGGTGGCACATGCCTGTAATCCCAGCTACTCGGGAGGCTGAGGCAGGAGAATCGCTTGAACCCGGGAGGCGGAGGTTGCGGTGAGCCGAGATCGCGCCATTGCACTCCAGCCTGGGCAAAAAGAGCGAAACTCTGTCTCAAAAAATAAAAAAGAGAGAGAGAGAGAATACAAGTATTGACTCATGTTTATCTGACTTGGAAGTCAACTCTAACTCACTGCCTTCCTTCATTTTTTTAAGGCTTATTATCACTTTGAGAAAATCATGCTGCTGATCATGTGAAAACATTTGCAGGGATAGAATGTAGGATACATGAACTCACACTGAGGGAGAAGGAAGTATTTTAATCCCTTCATAAGTAGCTGTTATAGTATTCATGAAAATATTTTGGTAGCCTTTCTTACTGTGATTTATATTATACTTTTAAGCTACATGGTACTGTATATCTATTAAATTTTTAGAGGATTAAGATTGTGAGATTTATTGATATAGTTTACAGATGGGCTTGCAGCTCCTTCCTAGTAAATTAACTTTGGCCTTGGTTGAGAACAATAGAGAACAACTTTAAAACTATGTGTGTTGCAGGAAAAAAGTTCATTGTATAATATCATGTAACACCACATTTTGGCCCCCATTTTCCCTCTGTCTTGAGTGCTCTTGCCCTCTTTTACCCTGTTTTATCATGTACTGTATTCTGCCATGTTATGATGCAGTAAGAAAGCTCTTACCAGACGTGGCCCTTGGTCTTGGACTTCTCAGGCTCCATAACCATGAGGCAAACCATGGATCAATTTTCTGTATAAATTACCCAGTTTGTGATATGTTACAGCAGCAGAAAATGGACTAAGATATCTATTTAGTAATACCTATGAATGGAGACATTATGGTTACTAGAAAATTACATTTCTGATTATACACGCTTATTTCATTTTGGGGGTTGCTTGTTACAGACACTAAAATGTCACTTATTTTCCTAGTATTTGGTTTAAAAAACTGCATCCAATACAAGGATTATAGTTTATTACCCCCAAATCACTCTACCCATACTACCAAATATTAGTTTTTCTTAGTAAGAATGGAATTTTGGACAATCTAGAAGACTTTCTCCTAATTTTAAATGAAACTATTCTATTTGTACATTGGGCTTACAAACACAGATACAAATTTCTGACATATATACCCTAGATCAGAGTTGTTGGCTGTGGACATAGGATGATACTGTATGAGTAATACTTTGCCCATATAGGAAGGAAATGAAAATGTGTCCATTCTTTTCTTTGTTTAGACCAATGTTTAAGAGTTAGCAACTTTTGAAGATGTTGTGCTAATGAGCTCGCCTGTTTCCTTTTGGTATGTCATTGGGGGTGAGGCAAGGATGACTATGTATGAGGTTAATAAAGACTATGTTTGTTTGCTGACTTATGTAAAGACTATACAGGTGGCAAGAAGAGCAACCAATCTATATGCTGTTATTGGTAGCTCTTTACATCTTGGGTTGCTGACATCAGCTGTAAGCCTTCAGGGTCCCCATACTTGGTCCCAGCCTTCCTTTCTTTCCACTTTTCCCAAGAGAGCCTTCATTTGTAGCCAGAAGCCTCAAACATACACTCAGGTTCTATTTTTGTACTGTTGTACCGAATGTCGTATAAGCTATTATTCCTAAATAACATTCAGTATGAGCTACTTATATGGATCCCTTGGTCTTCATCTTCTTTACACACACGAAACACCTATTAAACCTCAAGTCAGAGCTCACCTATTTTTTTAAGGTTTTCTCTGACCGTTGTAGACATTGTGATATCTCCTTCCTTATAACTCAAACAGTATTACCACCACTCATTAACCACAATGTCCTTTAAGATCTCTTTTAGTATACTGTTATTTCAGTTTCTGTGCATTTATATTTTATTTTCACAAGTAAATTAGAAACATATCAAGAGATAGACAAATGTAGCTTCAGTATTTGGGACTATTTTTTATACAAAATAGGTATTTAGGACATATTTGACAAATGAATGTATGAACAGAGTTTGCTACCAACCACAAACTAGAACCCAGTATAACATGTGATATCTCATCTTTGCATCTCTAGTTTATCACTCATTTTCTAAGGTGCGTTTCTACAACCATATGTAACTTTTGAAATAATACATAATTAGATAATATGCATATATTTTGTATAGGAACAAAAAATAAGTAAAACACACAATTTCCCCAGAAAATTACACAACCACATAGTACTATGGTTTACAACCCACAGACCAGAATTCAGTTAGTTGGTGATACTTGTTTTCTGTAATTGAGCTATGTTTACAATCCTTAACAAAATTTCCCTGATAAAGGGCAGACAACCACAGACATTTTACTAGTTCATGATCCTGTGATTTCTGAAATGTATGGTAGATTCAATGGATACTAAAGCATAACTACACTTTTAAGCAGTAAAGATAAATTATAACATCTTGTATAAAGTATCATATAAGCTTTTAGCCCTGAATGACTTTCAACATGACCTACTTAATCATAACAGTATAAAAACTAATTCCAGTCATTTATTTTTAAAAAATAGTATATGGAACTTTCTCCACATTTAAACACTCGTTAGATTATCATTTGGATAGGATGTTTCTGCATATATTTTTAGATAAAAATATTCCAATATGACAAGAAGTATGACTGATATATTTTCACAAATACAGCATGACATATATGCAATTGAGTACCTTTCATTCCGAACTATTCACCTTAGGATAGTGTTTCTCAGCTGGAAGCCATCTAGTGGGTAGATACTAGGTATGCTGCTTACACTCAGGATACTCCCTCACAGCAAAGGATTGTCAGTAGTTCCAAGGTTGAGAAACCCTTCCTTAAAGAATATACCATGTGCAGTGGTGGTGTTATCTGTCCCGTCCCGCGGGATCGTCAATGTAGGCCCTAGAAGAGGGAGTGGGAACTCGGGGGGACAAGAGACACGAGAAATGGAGACAAGACAGTATCCTGATCAAGTCTCGTTTATTGGTGGCAGTGTAATGCCTTATATAGACCGGCAGGGGCGGAGGTTGGGCCAGGGCGATGATGGTGGCCCTGCGGTGGGCGTGGCCAGGTAGGCCTCGGTTTCTTCGGTCGGACGTCATGTTGCGCCTGCGCCGTCGGTTGGTAATTTTCCCGGGCGCGGGATGGCGCCTGCGCTGTAAGTTGATCATTTTCCCGGGCGCGGGAAAATGGGTGATGAAGAACCAGGAAGAGCGCCATTTTGTACTGGCGTATGAGACAGCAGAACAGGGAAGAAAGTAAATCTAGGGAGGAGGCATAAAGTGGAAATGTATAGAGCTCAGGCATCAGTCGTCAGTTATAATCGCTATGGCCGGGCCACACAGCTCCAGACAGGTCCCCCTTTTTTATTATTTCATGATGAGAGATAGCCCCTCGGGAACTGCGCCTGTCTTAGGTTGGATCAACTCATCCCCACCTTTTAAGCCCATCATGGGATTAGGCAGCAGCAAGGGCAGCCCTCCTGTCTTAGGCTCAGTTGGGGGTGGTGTCCTCTTACCCGTCATTGACTGTCCAGTTCAGCTCACAGGGGAGGTGGTCTTATAAGGGCAGATAAGACTCACCATGTTCAGACATCTCAAGGCAATGATAATGGACCTGTATAGGCTTGGCCTGGAAGGCCTCGATTTGTCTTCTGACGAATGCCAACAGCTTATTAAGGATTATAGGCCCAAGAGTGAGAAAAAGGAGAAGGGTAAGTAAAGGACCCAAAAATGGTAGGAGATAAGGGAGAAGTCCATGGAGTCCAGTCCAAAGCGGATTGGCGGCCAGGTCTTTTCTGTGTTTTTCTAGCTCTTCTTGTAAGGTCTTTATTTTATCTCTGACGATCCCGGATTTGTTAGCATAAAAACAGCATCTTTCCTGTAAAGCCAAACAGATCCCTCCCTGTTCTGCTGTTAGTAAGTCTAGACCTCTTCTATTTTGGAGAACTACTTCAGCTAATGAGTCTACCTGATCTTGTAGATCTTGTATAGTACTGGATAAGGTTTGTACATCGGAAATTAATTGATTGGATAATTTAGTATATTGGGTTAGTGAGACTCCTAGGCCTGTAGCTCCTGTTGTAAATGCAGTGGTGATTCCCAGTCCGGCCAACAAGGGAATAAATTGTATGGCCCGCTTTGGTCTATATATAAAATGCTCAATAGCGGGGATGGGGATAGGTTCATCTCCAGGGATGATATCAATGTCGGGGAGAAGAGTGACTAGAACACAAAGCCCTGTCCAATTTGTGGGTAGATAAGTATATGCCATGTTGTTTCCACAGAGGAAAACCGAGCCATTTATAGCACACAAGGGGCTGGTGACATTGATTATGGAGGTACAGTTGTTGAATGCAACGTAGCCTAGATCGATTTCTTCAGTGCTATCGTAAGAGGGTGAAAAGAGGCAAGAAGAATTAGAAAACTTCATTGGTTGAACTAAGAGGGGAGAGATAATTGGACAGGAGTTATTGACCAAGGACTCACCCGAGTAATTGACATAGGATAATGAAAAGTTAGGTATAGCTAGAGGAGTAGGGGGACCCATTTTTAAACAAAGCCAACAATCGTGGGCAAGGCTTGTATTGGACATTTGGAGTAAGTTGTAAGTGGCATTAAGGATATCAAAAGTTTGAGCATCGATCATAAGGTTATCTCTAACCTTAGGCAGGGCCAAAGGGTGATATTGAATTTCAGGATACAGGGCTTTATGAATTTCTTCTAGTTTTTTCTGAACAGTTTTAATTCTTGTGGTGTCTAATGGACCTCCCCCATCAGAGATGTGGATAGGGGCTGTAGTGCTCCAGCAAACAGGCTGTCCTTTTTGGCCGTTACAAGGAGATTGTACAAGTTTATTGGTGGATCCTAATACTTGTACGTCACTGGTACCTCCAGTTTGTGTTTTTAGTAACGTAGCCGTATAGTATGTTTTATTGCCTGATTTGCATTGTTGATATGAGGTGTAGCAAGAACTATGTACAGAGGACTGGAAAGAACTACAGGGGCACTCTTGGAGCGGCCCACTAGGGGAGGTGTCTCTTGGGGTTGACTTACATTTCCATAGCTGGTTTGGCATTAAGTAAGCTGTCTTGCCCGAGCAAGTCACTTGGAAGATTCTGTCTGACGGAGGTTCAGATACTTGTCCCCCACTGCAGTCACAAGGCTGGCTGTGTTGCTTTCGTATTAGTTCTATTGCTTTACGAGGGTCATCAAAACCTGCATAGACTGTCACTATGTTATATAAAATGATTATTTTCCAAAAGAATCTCATGTTGGGCTTCATTTTCTGAAAAACAAAAGGGAAGAAACTTCTCAGGGAGGATTGTTTTCCCTGGATTGACAATGGTTATGATTCATTTGTCTTACCAATCTTTCGGGCAGCCATCTGGCTGCATCATTTTTTTGTGAGAAAATACATACTGAGCCTCTTCCCCAAACTAAAACTGGGTCAGGGCCATGCCATGAATTATCAAGTGGATCTTTCCATTTAACCATTGCAAACTGTTTTTGAGATTCAGGATGCCAGAAACGGTCGGCAGCAGATTTTCCATGACTGTCCAAATTTAAAAAATTAAGGATAAAGAGGGCATGATTAAGTATGTTTCTGGGGGTACCCTTCATGGGGTACCAGCTCCCCCCTTTTATTTTTTCGATAGTAGTTTTTAATGACAGATGGGCCCTTTCTACTATACCTTGTCCTTGGGGATTATAGGGAATGCCTGTGATGTGTTTAATTTGTAGGGTGTTGCAGAATTGTAAGAAAGTTTTGGCTATGTAACCAGGACCGTTATCTGTCTTAATTTGTTTGGGTATACCTAAGATGGAAAATCAATGTAATAAATGAGTTATGACATGTTTGGTAGCCTCTCCTGTCTGGAGAGTTGCAATAATGAACCCACTATAGGTGTCTATGCATGCATGAATATATTTTAGTTGGCCAAATTCTGAGTGATGTGTAACGTCCATTTGCCAAATTTCGTTGGGGATGAGTCCTCGAGGGTTAACTCCTAGATGAGGAACGGGTAAATAAGTTATGCAGTTGGCACATTGTTTAACTATTTGTCGGGCTTGTTCTCTAGTAATTTTAAACATAAGTCTTAAGGTCTGGGCGTTTAAATGATGTAGGGCATGTGCTTTTTGTGCTTGTTGTAAATTGTCTGTAGTGACTGTGGCTATGGTTTTTGTTGCCATGTCAGCTGTTGAATTACCTTGTGCTAAAGGTCCCGGTAATCCTGAATGTGCTCTAATATGTCCAAGGAAAAAGGGAGTAGTCCTTTTTTGAATAAGTTGTTGACATTGTAGAAATAGGTTAGCTGTGTCTGAAATATGTTTAATTTGAGGCACGGTCTCTAAGAGGGGTATTGAATGAGCCAGGTAGGCGCTGTCTGTGTAAATATTAAGTGGCTGACAAGGGAAAGCTGATAATGCTGCAATTACGGCTTGTAATTCGACTAGCTGAGCTGATGTATAAGTGGTTTGGAATTTGACAGTTGTATTATTGTAGGTGTAAGCAGCGAGTCCTGTGGAAGATCCATCAGTGAAAATTAGTAATGCGTCATTGAGAGGTTCCTTACTGGTAATATGAGGAAATACAAACGCATGAAGTTTGCAAAATTGAATGAGTTTGTTAGGTGGGTAATGGTTGTCAATTGTGCCAGTGTAAGAAGCGCAAGCAATTGGCCAGGCTTCTGTGTTTTGTAACAGCCAATGGATGTGTGATTGAGTGTAGGGCTGTATAATGGTAGAGGGTTCTATTCCAAAGTATTTTCTACTGTTTTCTCTTCCCAAGATAATTAGATCAGCTATGGCATCATAATAAGGCAACAAAACCTTTTTGGGGGAGGAGGGCAGGTGTATCCACATAATGGGATTGTTTTGCCAGAATAAACCAGTAGGGGTTATTGCTGTGTTAAAAATAATGAATATTAATGGCTGAGAATAATCAATACTGGTAACAAATTGTGTTGTAATGGCATCTTCTACCCGTTGGAGTGCCGTTAATGCTTCTTTGGAAATGGACCTGGGGGATTTCGGATTAGAGTCTCCTTTTAATATATCGAAAAGAGGTTTTAACTCTCCTGTGGTAAGTTTTAAGTATGGTCGAAGCCAATTTATGTCTCCCAGTAATTTTTGGAAATCATTTAAAGTTTTTAGATGGTCACAACGTATAACAGCCTTTTGATTAATGATTTTGGGTCCATTAATTTGAAAACCAAGATAGGTATATGGATTTTGTAGTTGTATTTTTTCTGGGGCTATTTGCAGTCCGGCTGTTGTCAACTCTTGTTTGAGTTGGGCAAAGCACTGTAAGACTTGTTCACCAATCTCTCCTGCTATTAAAATATCATCCATATAATGTATAATATACATTTGTGTCCATATTTTTCTGACTGGTTCTATAGCAGCGGCTACATATTTTTGACACAAGGTAGGACTATTGGCCATACCCCGAGGTAAGACTTTCCATTGGTAACGTTTCATTGGTTGTTTAAAATTTATAGATGGAAGACTAAAGGCAAACCTTTTCTGATCAGCAGGATGAAGGGGGATTGTAAAGAAGCAATCTTTAAGGTCAATAATGATTTTAAAATATTTTTGAGGAATCGCAACTGGTGAGGGCAGTCCCGGTTGTAAGGCACCCATAAGGACCATAGTGATACTTACTGCTCTTAAATCTTGTAAGAGTCTCCATTTGCCAGACTTTTTCTTAATGACAAAGATAGGTGTATTCCAAGGGGAATTACTTTCTGTAATATGTCCTGCTAGCAGTTGTTCCTGCACTAACTGTTGGGCAGCACTTAGCTTATCATTAAGTAAAGGCCACTGATCAACCCAAACGGGCTCATCTGACTTCCAAGTAATAGGGTCAGCGCACTTTTGGGGTGCAGGTATGTCAGTGTCCTGAGCTAAAAATTTCCAAACCCTTTTTTATCAAGTTGTCCTGAGACTGGTATAGGCTGTGGAATACCGTTTTCCTTTTTTCCAAGACCTTTACCAGGGGTGTATCCCTGAGTTAGCATTTGTGCAGTAACTATATCATTTGGGCTGCACATTATAATTTTCATTTGGGAGAGCAGGTCTCGTCCCCAAAGATTAACAGGTAAGTGAGGGATGATAAATGGCTTAATGAGGCCTGAATTGTTTTCTTTATCTGTCCATGTTAGGTATTTAGAACTTTGTTTAGGATTACTGCTTTGTCCAATTCCTCTCAGGTGAGTTAAAGTCTCTGTGGTAGGCCAATGAGAGGGCCAATCTTCTTGTTTAATGATGGTTACATCGGCCCCTGTGTCTATTAGCCCAGTAAATGCCTTACCATCTAACCATAAGGTTAGAGAGGGTTTTTGATTTGTAATTGGTTGCACCCAATATATATCTGATGATCCAAAACCTTTTGTATTCCTGTTGGAGTGTTGGATATTATTATCTGTTTTAACTAAGGATAGCAAAACTAACTGTGCTATTCTAACCCCTTGAGGGACAGTAATAATGTTGTTAATAGCTCTGGCCATGATTTTAATTTCTCCTTCATAATCATTATCGATAACTCCAGGGAGGACTTGTAAACCTTTCATGGTGACACTACTTCTTCCCAAGAGTAGCCCAAAAATGTCAGATGGTAAAGGCCCATATATTCCTGTATTTAAGGTTTGTGGTCCCATCTCAGGTGTTAATACTGTGTGGGAGGTGGAACTGAGGTCCAGTCCTGCACTTCCTGGGGTTGCTCTACTAAGTTTTGAAATGGATTGTTGCTGCTGGCTGGAACAAAGCTGACTGCCCCATATGCTTGTTTTGGGGCCTGGGGCTGGCCCCTCACCCCATTTCCCTGCCGAGACGATAAAGGATTTCCTTGACTATCAGCTTTAGATTTACATTCGTTGGCCCAGTGCCTTCCTCTTTTACACCTTGGGCAAAGGCCTGGAATTTTTGTTTCTGGATTTTTATTTTTATTTTCATGGCAACCTTTTGCAAAGTGTCCTTTTTTACCGCATTTAAAGCATCCCCCTTTATCTTTACCTTTGTTATTGAGGAAGTCTCTTACTGTTTGACCACTAAAGGCGGCGGCCATTGCTAGACCCTGTTGATATGAGGGCCCAATATCTGAACAAAGGCGAATATATCCTGTTAAATCTGTTTTCTTTCGATAAGGTCTGATTGCCGCTTGGCAGGCGGGGTTGGCGTTTTCATATGCCAACTGTTTAACATAATCTACACCCGTTTCTGCATTTCCAAAAATTCTACCTGCCGTGGTCATGAGTCTATGTACAAAATCTGAGACTGGCTCATCTGGTCCTTGTTTGACTGCCGTGAGTGAGGCCCCTGGGTCTCCTTTAACAGGGAGTTTCCTCCAGGCTTTTGTAGCAGCTGCCTGGATTTGTGAAAACAAGCCAGGATCATATTGCATTTGGGCCTGAGTGTCTGCATAGTTACCTGAACCAGTTAACATATCAAAATCCCAGCCGTTTCCTGCCTGTTGGTTTCTTTTAGCTGCGTCCCTACAATTTTCAAAAAACTCTGACTTCCAAATTAAATGATCTCCCCCAGAGAGAACTGCCCTAACTAAGGTATTCCAATCTGTAGGGGTGAGCCAGTTATCGGCTACAGATTCCACTATTGCGAGAGTATATGGAGCAGTAGCCCCATATTGAGAAGCAGCAGTTTTAATTCTTTTATGATAGTGAAATCAAACCCAGTATGATGTTTCCAAGCTTGTCCTTGCCCATCTGTGGTTTCAGTAACTGGGAAGATGTCTTTGGGGGAGGAGTCTTCTCTATGTCGGCTAGCAACTAACCCCCCTCTTGGAACATGCTGTCCAGGCCGCTGAGGTGGGCGCAGGGAACCCTCCATAACATCTGGGTTAGGTATCTTTTCATTTCCTGTTTTTAATTTTTGGAGCCTAATTATCAATGATTGATGCAACTCCTCAAGTTTAATTTGTTCTTCTAGTTGAGCAATTTTTTGTTTTAATTCTTCTTTGGGATCTACTACTGCCATAACAATGGGCGCAGAAGCCCCATTACGTGTCCCATTATATGGGGGTGGGCGTGGAGTAAAGGGAGGCCAGTCGGGGTTATGATATTTAGCCGCCCCTTCCTCTAAATCATCCCAATTTATGTCTGATTGATCAGGCTTATTAGTTTCTTCCTCTTTTTGAGGCGTTTGTTAAACTGGATATTTTTTCTGTTTGTTTTTGTGTAACATTTCTTTATCTGTTACAGAAGGAGACTTGATTTCCTCATCATCGCTCTCAAGGGAAATGAGATCCTCCTCCATATCTTGCGGAGGCTTTGTGAGGTTAGAGTGGGAACTAACCTTTAGAATATGTTCTGTTTGAGCGACCGCGGCCATGACTTGTGGATCGACTTCCTTTTTATCTATCAAATCTTTAATGAGATTCCAATAAGAGAAGGCGGTCACAGGAATTTTTTCTGGCCCAAAAGTATTATAATAATCTTGAAAACAATCTCCTACTCTACGCCATCTTTTAATATCAATAGTTGCTTCCTGTGGGAACCAAGGGCAAGTGTCTTTTACAAAATCAAAAAATTTAAACAAATCATTACATTTAACCTTTACTCCTCGTATCTTTAAAGCCTCTTTTAATTGTCCTACATAGATTTGATGTTGACTTAATTCTTGTCCCATTTCGGACGCGTCACTTACCTTCGATTCTGACGCGGCAGGTTCCCGCGGTGATCGGAGGAGTTTAGTTTCACCTTGAAGGTCGACCGTTCTTTCGCGTCCTCTTCCTCACGGAATCCCTCGTTTCCAGGCTCCACGTTGAGGCGCCACGTGTCCCGTCCCGCGGGATCGTCAATGTAGGCCCTAGAAGAGGGAGTGGGAACTCGGGGGGACAAGAGACACGAGAAATGGAGACAAGACAGTATCCTGATCAAGTCTCGTTTATTGGTGGCAGTGTAATGCCTTATATAGACGGGCAGGGGCGGAGGTTGGGCCAGGGCGATGATGGTGGCCCTGCGGTGGGTGTGGCCAAGTAGGCCTCGGTTTCTTCGGTCGGACGTCATGTTGCGCCTGCGCCGTCGGTTGGTAATTTTCCCAGGCGCGGGATGGCGCCTGCACTGTAAGTTGATCATTTTCCCGGGCGCGGGAAAATGGGTGATGAAGAACCAGGAAGAGGGCCATTTTGTACTGGCGTATGAGACAGCAGAACAGGGAAGAAAGTAAATCTAGGGAGGAGGCATAAAGTGGAAATGTATAGAGCTCAGGCATCAGTCGTCAGTTATAATCGCTATGGCCGGGCCACGCAGCTCCGGACAGTTATCACCAAAATATTTTGGAAAATACTTTTCAGAATTTCCTATTTGAATGTACTTATTGGTGGCAACTGTTTATTCCTTGCAAGCTATGTTTTATTTTAGATTACTTCTCATGATTCCCAGGAATGATATATTTAATTTATGGAACAAACAAAACATGCAGGCAGATATTCACATACCACTTGCATACACGCAAACAAAATGTATTAATCAGTTCTAACTAACTCAGAATTGGGCCTGATTAGAAAGTGGAAGGCTTAAACTTTACTTTTGTATAACATTCAAAGAAATAATTTATAGATGAGCAGTTTTTCAGGATGAGCTTCACAACCTTGACTGTCACTTAACTCCCAACTGGGGAGGATAGAACCAAGGGAAATTTTGTACTGTAAATTGTCCTTTGCCAGCTCAAAAACAAGGAATTGTAGAGCCTCAAAAATTTCAACTGAGAAGGTATTAATAATATAAACACTCAGCTCCCTCAAAAGTGTTAACTGAATAACTTTCACTAACTCTTCATGTTTTTCTGGTTATAGCCCATTTATTTAAATTGATGCTTTTTGCTTTTGATCATACAGGCCTGGTCAGATTTACTAATATGCTTCTTATGACAGTTTTTTATCTGCAGTTGTAAAATTTCAAAAGCCCTGAAAACTAAAGATTTTTATAACTCACCTGTTAGCAAAACCTGACTTGAACTAATGTGAAGCTATTAATACCTTTAATTTACTCATATAATGTGAATATTCATATTCTTCACTACAGAATTATTAAGGTGTTTTATTTCAGAGAGCTTAGTATGTAATATTTTTATCTTTCTAAATTTGAATAACTTCAAATTCTAAATTTGCAAGTGTGAAGTCAATAAGAATTATAATAGCAGATGCTAAATAGTTTTATTCTCATGTGTTTCTTTTATAAATTGCTATAGTTTTTCAACTTTAATCTTTTGAAATAATTATGGAAACAACTTTGTACTCTATCAATGGAACAAGCATTTAATGTACTCAGTGACTGAAAATAAAATAGTGAAATTTATCAAAGACTTTCAGAATTTTCAGTTAATTTTATAAGGAAGGGAATAAAAAAAATAAGTATACCAATATTAAAGTGGTAGACGATAAGATCAAGCAAATGACAAGAGAAAACGTGTGTATTGCCAATATTTTTATAAATTAAATGCTCAACTCACCTAATCTTTTAAAAGTACGGGATAAAATTCGATATCATTCTCCCCAAGTAGGCAAAGATTGTAAAAACCTATGAAAATAAATGTTATCAAGGATGCAAGAAAATAGCCATTCTTATGAGCTGCTTATAAGAAGAAATTTGTACAAAATGTCAAAAGATATATTGAGTTTAAATCCTTTGGCCAAAAATGATTCCACTTTTTGAATTGGTTCAAAGTAAGTAACTGCAATGTAGCACAAAGATACATATGTGGATGTTTGTCACTGCTGTATTTTATTTAAAATGACCAAAATACCCATGATTAAAAATTGGTAAAATAAATTATTATGTAGCCCTATAATATGATATAAATCATATTCATAGAAGAATATGTAATGTCTTAAGAAAATGTCCAAGATATATTCTAAATAAAAAATGCTAGAGTTTAGAAAATAGTATGTACATTTTATCCCATCTTCTTTATATCCAAGTGTATATATATGTGTGTCTTGCTTTGTGTTTATATATTTCCACATCTCCATTTTTTACAGTAAATAGATTTCAAATACAGAGTCCTTTATATTATTTTATATTTTCTGAGTTACATATAAATATCTAAAATTAATTGGGGAAAACTAAGTCATACATACACTCCACAAAGAGCAGAACCTCCAAGAATCAAAACTGAAGCAAATATTCTGAGAAACTCAAGCCATTTTCCAATTGATTGCCTTGATGTCCAGTAAAAAAGGTTGGTACCTATAGATGGGAATGAAAAAATTTTGCTTCGTGGCATTCATTCCATTTCATGATACACTATTATAGCAGAAAATATCATGACTTCCTGAGAAGTGTTGTAGTTTTATGGAATTTTAGCTTTCTTTCTGTATTTGCAATTCTGAAATCTCTTCAGTACCTGATTACTATTTCAATAAACGGAGAGTACCATTTCCCTCCCTGGATCTCTCATTTCAAATATTAGCACACTGGGTGGAATTTTTACCTCTTACTTATGTTGTCCAGCTCACAACATCTTAACCTGGCAAGAGGACCAAACTAGCTGTAAATCTTACCACTCAGACCACACTTGATTATTGTATGATGGCAATATTAAACGTGAATAAAACAGCTAGAGCATTAGAGTGTTCTTGGAAGAATAAACACAAGTTGGAAGTCTTATGTGGATAGTGCAAAATACAGGAAGGCAATGAATCATGTAAACATCAAATGAAAGGTTGGTAAGGAAGCCATTGGAGTCTGTCAGGCACTCCCTGCAATAAATGGCATATTCCATTCCTTTCCCTTTCACTCAGTTTGGGAAAGGGAGTTCTGTGAAATCTCTAAAAGATCCCAAAAGATTTTGTAAGTTCTTATTCCTGTGTAAAGGTACACTTTGAATAGAATGAGCTGAAACCCGCTGAAGAGGATTTTTAGCTTATACAAAATGGACACAAATATGTCATAGTGCTTACCTCCCTGACTGTTTTGCCTTCTCCCACAAACAGGAAACTGTTAAGGCAGCAATAATAGAAGAGCAGAAACGAAGTGAAAAGGCTGTAGAAGAGGCAGTGAAAAGAACAAGAGATGAATTGATAGAGTATATAAAAGAACAGAAAAGGGTAAGTATCTCCTGAAGAGTTTTAATTTGTACTTCAGTAAACTCAGTCAGTGACTTCCATACAATACCATGAAATTGTAAAATATTTAAAATGTCCTCTGTCATCTAACTTATGAATCTTCATCTGAGGATATTTTCTGATATAATTATATATTCTGATAGTCATGTCTATAAACATAAATCCCATCTGTCAGCAAAAAGCAACAGTGAATAATTTCTTGGTAGACTCCTAGAAATAACCTATAGCATTTCCAGTTTAGCTTTACTCACAAAGATAATAGACAGTTCTACATTTTTAGAATCTTTTGCCATACATTTGTTAATTTCTTATATTATTTATAGACATGTATATGCATCCTTTAAGCTTTCTGACTGTATTAACACCACTGTAGTTCTAATGGACATAATTACAGTTAGCAAATTCAGGCTCTTCTGCCATAGTGCCACTTCAAAACCAAAACTCAGAATATGCTTGTAAGAGTTTAGAATGCATATTTAAGCTTTGAAACAAGTAACATTTTCATACAATGTGGTTTTATTAATGTTATTCTGAGCAGTAGCTGAAGATAATGGATCTAACTTGATTTGTTGTCTTTTCAACAAATCTTCAGTCCTCTAAGCAATACACAAAATAAGAAACTCTTTAAAATTAGATGTTTATTGTAATATTCTCTGTAATAAATATATATATAAAATAAAATATATAATAAAATTTTTCACATGCAGTGTTTTAGGATGTTTTCTTTATATGCTTAGTGTATGTTATATATTATATAAATATATTTAAGTATTTGTGTGTAAATATATAATATATTGCAAACATATATTGCATTACATAATGTAACAAAACAAACATAAACTGTGTGTATGAGGTAATTTGACACATAGCTAAACTTAATTGGTGGTCAAAATGGCAAAATAAATAGAAAACGTACGATAAGATATTATCCTGCATTTGGCAGTTCAAGAAGTGAACTAAAAGCTCATGACACTACTTTAGTCCTATACTTTTTTTTTTTTTTTTTTTGAGACAGAGCCTTGCTCTGTCACCCAGGCTGGAGTGTAGTGGCGCAGTCTCCGCTCACTGCAACCTCTGCCTCCCAGATTCAAGCAATTCTTCTGCCCCAGCCTCCTGAGTAGCTGAAATCACAGGCAGCTGCCACCATGCCCAGCTAATTTTTTTTATTTTTTATTTTTAGTAGAGATGGGGTTTCACCATGTTGTCCAGGCTGGTCTTGAACTCCTGACCTCAAGTGATCCACCCACCTCAGCCTCCCAAACTGCAGGGAATACAGGCATGAGCCACCATGCCCAGCCATCCAATGCTCTTAACTTGAAGTCAAATTTGGTATGATACAAAGAAAATCCCCACCTCCTGATGGCTACAATTAGGTTTCAACAAAGGAGAATTTGTCACCAGAGTAAAAACTTGCTGTCTTTCCAGATAAATTAACCATTCACAGAAACATTTTATGTGGGATTAAATCTTTGTACAGTTTACCTCAGAGTGTTTTTAAAAGCATTTTCACTCAAATTCCTGATAGATGTCTAACCTTCTAAACAGTAAATTCTGAGCCAAAGAGTCAGTTGACTTTTCAAGGAGTATTATGTGCTCAGAAAACTCCTATTTCCATATGTACCCACAAAGAGTTTATTTTAAATAATATTATTCAAAAGTAATCGTTCAGCAAAGGAATTACAGGTACATTTATATGCATACAGGGATTGCAATTGTGAAAGAACTTAAGTATCAAATAAATTCAAGACTTCTTGTGGGTATATCCTTTTTTATCATCTCTTTTTTAAATTATTTATTTTATCTTAGTAGGAACACTTACCATGAGATCTTCCTTTTCAAATTTTAAGTCTATAATATTTTATCATTGACTATTGATGTACAGTGTTGTACAGCAGAGCTTTAGAACTTATTCATCTTGCTTGACCGAAACTTTATGCTGTTGTTTGGGTATTTCCTGTTTCTCTCTAACCCAATCCCCTGGTATCCACCGCTCCACTCTGATTCTATGAATATGACTAGTTTAGATACTGTATATAAGTGGAACCATGCGGTATGTGTCTTTCTGTGACTGGCTTATTTCACTTAGCATAATGCCCTCAAGGATCATCCATACTGTTCCATATTGAATCAAAGGGTTGCAGAATTTTTTTCATTTTTAAAGCTGTATGGTATTTTGTTGTACATATATGCCACATTTTTTATCCATTCATCTGTCAATGGATATTTAGTTGTTTCCACATTTTTAGTGTCTTGTCTTAATAGTATATCAATCCTTATTAGTACCAATCCTTATTTGAGTTCTAAATCTGAATGAGAAATTATATAACAAAGCAAACTCATTCATAAGATTATTTTAGACTAACATTTCTTCGGTTGAGATGGAAGATTTTTCTTGAAAGAAAAGAATTTTAAAGATAATGTTACTTTTTTGTCAAAGGGAGTTACGTGGTTACCATAAGAAGTGCCTATAATAAGAATAAGAAATGCCTTTTTAAGAGATATCTGGTCCCCCCATGAAGCAAATTAACTTTGAAAAGAGCTGACAATGAATTCAGGCATTTAGTCTGTGTGGTCTTGCAAATCATACTAAAGGCCTAATATTCACTTGTATTAGTCAGTAAATCAGTTACCACATGCAGAGACATTATTAAAATAACAGCAAAGAAACCATGACATTAGGTTTCATTTGCACTGAAGTTCTACTTCTCTTTGCTTGTTTCCTTATATATTAAGGAGAATAAATTTAAGACTTACCTTACAGAGTTGTTATGAGTTAATACATATAATAAAATAGCAGCTATAGTAAGGACTCAATAATATATGTGTTATGCTAATTATCATCTTTACCATGTTATTTACAGAAAATTGAAACAACTAGCAGCATTATTGTTGCTAATTTAAAAATGTGCTCTTCAGAATAGTGTTTGGTGTTCTACTTCCTCTGAAGTTTACAGTATGAATTCTAAAATTTTATTTCACTTCTGTTACAGAATATTAAAACTGATTTAATCGGTATACTTGTAGGAAATTTATTACTTACACTTTGGGATTTTAAAGTTTCATTAATAACACATACTGTGGCATATTTTTAATATTTGAATGTTTGTATCTTTCCAAACAGAAAAGCTATAAAAAAAAAAAGTCAATAAATGATCTGAAATGAAAGCACCAACTAATTACTAGACCTCTTACGTAAATTTTTAAAAATTGAGATTCTCTATATTCTTCTTTTCCAAAAATGTATTTCAGTGTTTTGAGTGAAGTTTTGTGAATATCTTGGGGTTTGGAATATTTTCATAGACAAAAAAGGTATCTCAGAGTTTATAAACTAATACTTAGGAAAAACAAAAGTATTTTAGTAAATTCATAATCTTCTTGTCTGTTTTCCAAAAGACTAAGTTAGGGCAACTCACATCTACTTCTTCCTTTGGAAGATGGATTTCTATTTACATCAGAGAAGAACACATTTCCAGAACAAAAATTTTCCTTTCCCTTCTCCAGGACTTTTTTTTTTTTTTTTTTAACTAGAGAGTCAACTTGAGATTTTCAACATTAGACAACTTAAAAGCCCGATAGACCTTGTTTCCAACTGAGCTTGAATTTCAGTCTGTGAAATTCTGTTCTTGAAGTTTTTGAAAATCTCTTTGAAGGAAGAAGTCTACTGTTGTATTAGGTCCTACCTTTTATGTCTTTTGTCCTAATAGTCTTTCATTAGGCATCATCGTACTTTTACAAAATTCACTAAAAGTTTGAAATGAAGACTTTTCCAGTACGTCTTTTTTTTAGTCTTGTACTTTTAAAAGACAGAAAAACACAGAATGAAAACTTCAAAATGCTTAATTTTTCAAAAAACATGGATTATCTAACAATATAAACACAGTGGATTTATAAATTGCTATATAAGGTTACATAGCTCTTTCTGTGTCTCTGAAATTAATAAGTATTTAATAAGTTATTCATTCCTGTTTAGTAAAATTATACTCAGAATTATACTAGAATTAAAGTTAGAATTCTACTGAGAAAATTTTAATTTTAAATGCTATTTGCCAATTTTTGTGTGTCAAATCAATAGAGATTTCACTAAACTTTATAAATAACCTAGTATTTGGTCTAAACATCTTAGGACAAAGGGGATACCTGTACATGTACTAATTAAGTAAAGTATAATTTACATTCAAATTACATCCTAAATTATTTACTAAGTCAGATAATATTACATAGTTCTTGTAATATTAGTCCGAGTCATAATCATAACCAAAAATTACTATGGAATGAAAATATCCAAATAAGGAGAGCTTTTAAAATGATCAACCAGAAAAATAATTTAAATCAATGATGAATTAGTTTTAGTGATAAAAATGCCTTTCTTATAAGAATTCTACCTCATAATCGTTTTAGAAATTTCTCTGAAAAATCTCTCATGCTAACCCCGAGGAAAAAAAAAAGATCATTACATTGAATTTTTGACTTTACTGTGGAATCAAAAAGATAATCTGTGGCCTCAACACTCATAAATTTTCCATCAAACTTGGCAGAAATTATCTAATTTTTAATGGATTTAGACATTTCCAATATAACTTATATAATAGAGAAGAAAAGGCAAACAGGAAAACCTAAAAAGGTTTAAAAATATATTTAATCTTTCTGTGGATCAGCAAGGTACCTGCTAGTACAGTGATTTGCATTGAAGGACCATATCATATTTTATTAAAATTAAAATTTTGGTTTCAGACTCTCTTCAATCACTATAAATTCTGTAATAGAAGTTGCAAACTACAACTCATGGGTCAAATCCAGCCTGCTGCCTGCTTTTGTAAATAAAGTTTAATTGAAACACACATTCATATCCATTCATTTTTGTATTGTCCACTAACTGATGTCATGCTTCAATAGCAGAGTTGAGTAGTTAAGAGAGACCATCAGGACATATAACCCCAAATATTTACTATCTGGTTCTTTAAAGAAGAATCTTTATCAACTCCCATCCTAAATCATCAAAATTATCTTGCAAGGAAAGTTTCTTCCTTTCAGCCCTTTAAAATTTTTATTCGCTTATTATGCCTCAGGGTAACTAGACAATTGAAGTCTCTTAGGTGCTATTCTGGAGAAGATTTCTCTCTATGTATTAATTGCCAGGTAAGGTATTATAATACATCGTATCTGATCATTAGTGCCATAAACTTTATTTTATAAATGGAGATGGCAGAAAAATGAGATGGTAAAGAATACATCCCTGACACTTCCCTAGGGAGGAACAATTTGTGGTTTATAACGACTGACAGCCCTTGCATTAGAACGAAGAGTTCCAACCCATCCCACAAGTTAAGACTGTTACACATGAGTTTGCTATGAGGAAGGAAGTGTGAATAACATTCAGCAAGCAACAACTACTCACAGCCAAGCAGTGATTCCTAAAAAATAAAATCTCATCCAAATGTAATAAAATATTATTTTTCCTCTTAAGAAACAAAATTATTGCCTGTGTTTTCTAAATCACCTCCAGGAAAATAACCTTCACTTTAGAATATCCTTTTAATTTAGGTTTTTAGAGAAGAGTAAGAAGCAATTTTCTTTACTTCAAAGGTTTTGTGGTCAAGGCATTGTCAGAATTTTTTAAATATAAAAGGGCTCTTTTAATCCAGTTTTGCTGCAATATTCTTGGGCGTTTGCATCTCCAACTATTAAAAGATAATATTTAGACAAAATGAACTTCCCTTATTTTCTGACCAGTTACACAGTTAATTGAATAAACGATTATTTCAATATAAGTTATTTAATATCTCATGGTCCCTTACTTTCTCTTCTTAGAAATATGGAAATCTGACTAGCTGACCTCTAATGACTTTTAAAGTCCTAAATTTCTGTTAAGACTATGAGTAACGTTTTCCTTGACAGTTGATAAACCTCTTGAGAGGTTTTTAATTCTTGATATAAATCAGTTGCATCATAGTAGTTACATTATGTGGCATTTATACATTAGTGTAGAAAAATGTCACTTTCCTGGCATTCCCTAGCCTCCTGCCCCATTCTCATCCTAATTACTCTTCTATCCAATCTGGAGGAGGCTGTGTAGTTGTATGTGCAAGAAGTAGCTCATTAACAATTCAACATCTGTGGTCTAAAACATCTGCCCTTGTAACTTTTCATTTGGGTCTCATATTTGAAAATGCTTTTATGTAACCAACACATATTAGAAATCATACTATACCCTCACATTCATTGTTGCCTGTTTTCAGGTGTACCTCATTTTTTGATGCCAACGGGAATTTAGCCTTCTCTGCATAAGCTATATTGTAATTTAAATCAGTAGAAGTTTACCTTCCAAAGTTGTATAATTGTATCCATTTCAGGTGGGACAATAAACAAATGGAAAAATATTTGGATTTAGAAAAATAGCCAGTACTAACCATCTTGCCAAATGATGTTTCAACTAGGTCACGAATTTATCCTTCTCCTTAAATTAAAAGCATAGGAAATTTGATTTGAAAGAGAGGTTAGTGAAGCCAATGAAGTAAACAGATTTTAAAGGTTTTATAGTTGTTTAAGCGTAATATAATTATGATTTTAAAACTTATTCACTATTTTTCTATCTTAAACTCTTTAACAGCTTATTTCACAAATTATACTTTAAAACCAAATTTATTGCTATCTCCCACTTTATATTTTATCAGTCTTCTTGATGATCTCTCTTGTTTTGCTGTTCTCACTTGCATAAGAACAATCTTGAAAAAGCTTACTGATGTGTGGACAATCACACACGTTGGTGAGACAACCCTATTCGTTATTTCCATTTCAACTGTGGTAATTGAGATGATGTTAAAGATAAAGCCCAATGCTTAGATTATATCCCATTATTCCTGTAGCAAGGAATATAAAATATGGTTTAACTTAAAATCAAAATGTAAATTTATGCATGTACACGTAAAAACTAGTTTGGTGTAGTAGTTAATGAGGTATTTTTCATTGGTTTTTGGATGGATTCTAATCAAGGTACAGTGAGCATAAAGACTTTGGAGGCATCTAGTATATGAAAATGTTTATCTCTGTTTTTACGTAATGACTCAAAATTGTTCATCTAAATAATCACTTCTTGAATTACTATAATGGCAGCTAACTTTATTCGTTGGTAAAATGATTTAACTTTAAAAAACATGTATTCACTGATGCAGGAGAATCACTTGAACCCAGGAGGTAGATCAAAAAAGCTGTGCGAGACCAGAAGCACCATGTCTTTTAAAGCTTAAAGCCTTATTTTGGAAGGAAAGTACAAGAACGTACTCCTTAAGGAATTACATGAGGTCAAAATAATAGCTTGAAGCAATAATAGACACCACTGGCACATGACAGTGCTTGAATAAAGACCAAATGCATTATGCTGACAATAATTGACAACAAAATTCTGGAAGATCACTTAAGACTATGATGATCAGCTTGGACTTCTGGTTTCTGTCAAATGAAAACTAAAATGTAGACTAGACTATATAATAAAAAGAGGAAAAATAGTCTGTGAGAAGCCAAAGGATTTGGTTTCTTAAAAGAATAAGCAAATGTATATATATAAATTTTTGTAAATAAGTCTATTTTCTAGATTCTTGATATACCTTTTAGATGCAATCCTAGAATATCTGGGCTCATAAAGCTCAGATTATTGGGGGCAACAGACATGGAGGGAATTTTTTTTGGTTTATTATATTGATAAAGCCCTTCAGCCACCCTTAGAAGTTAAAAATGTCTGTGTGTGCGTGTGTGTGTGTGTGAACGTGTAGGTGTATGTATGTGTGTGTGTATATATGAAAGTGTGTATGTGTGTGTGTGTTTGAAGGACCTTTATTTGTGAGCTGTTTATTAAGGGCCCACCATTGCCTTCACTGTTCTCACTCCAGTCCATACTATTAAACTGTTTAGAAGGAAATGGAGAATGAAGTGTTATTACAAATTGCCTGCATCTTAATCTGTCTATATATATCTATATATTTACACAGTGTGCATCTGTGTATACTTTTCACTATCCCATCTTAAGCTATGTATGGAGAAGCTTCAGTATAAATTTTTTTTTCATTCTATAAAGAAATATTATGAATACCTTTAATAGTTGGAGCACTGTGCTTAGGCTACAAGGTCAAATAAAATAACCAATAAAGAGAGCCTATATCCTAGTATTCTTAATAATGATATATATTTGTTTAGCAACTAAAATTTATAAAGTTTTTTATATGTTATTTGACTCTTACAATTTATAATCACTTGCATGTTTATTATTATTTTGTAAACCAGAAAATCCAGATGATAGAGATAACGTTTCTGAGATTACATCTAATAATGGCATATAGCTAAGACTTGATCCAGGTCTTTTTCTACTATATCACACCAATGGCCCTTGTCAACTTCCTGTATACTAGCCATTTCGCTTTACTATCTAGGATGAAGCCAATATCTGAAGAAAATCATTAAAGCCCACAGTAGTTAGAACCAGTGAAGAGTTACAGCTGTAACATGAACAGCTAAGAGAACTAGAAGGGCTGGAGGTACTCAGTAATATGGAAAAGGACTGGCCAAGAAAACAGTGAGCCCACATGTCACCACTATATTTTATTATATGCTTTAACTGTAAAACTATGTTGTTTTTGTTTCTTATGTAGGAAAAGATGATGACAGTTTCATGGAAATCATTGTTCAGAGTGAACTATTAAAGATATAACCTTGAAGAAGAGTTTCAAAGATGTGAACATGTTCAACTAAGAAAGAGTTGTTTGCTGTAAAAACTCAGCAATATAGACTCCCAGAAAACAGTACTACAGTATCACCTTAAAACTAAATAAATACCAATTAAGTTGAGTATGCATGCATACTCAACTTAATGGAAATTTAAGTTAAGTAAAATTAAGTAAAATGTTCTATATTAGAAAAAAATATAAAAAAACACCATTTATTGGGTCCCAAGTTTGTCCAAGATACAATAGTGGGTGCTTTATATTTACTGTCTCAATCCTCACAACAACCCTAAAATAAGACCTCATTTTACAGGTAAGGAAAATTGAGAGTCAGTGATATTAGATAACTCCCCAAGATCAGTAAGAGGGTCAAGATTTTAACTTGGTTCTGTTTGACTACAAACTATACGGTGAGATTGTAGGATCTTCCTTGGTAAATTTTTAAGACCAATTGAATAATTTACACATTCTTTGTCATATAATATTTAGGAATTTTTAGTTTTTCCACTAACAGGAATTTAGTATACCTCTCTGTTTTTACAGGCTCCATCTAACTTGTGCCTTTTCAATAAGACCCAGATAAACTGGGAAGAAAAGTAGAACTTTGGTCACATGCCTATATGTGTGCAGTGAACACAAAAGCAGCTAAGAAAATACTGTTTGTGGATTGTACTTTAGAGGGGCAGGACTTATATGCATGGAATATGCCCCAACATGTAAAGATTTTCAAAAAGTACTAAAACAAGAAAACATAATAAACATACACTACCTGGCTGTCTAACATCAATATATAGCCATTGCCAATATTTAAACCTAACTTTCAAAATACATTCTTCTTCCATACTTACTTATAGTAACAGTAATATCAACTAAAATAATAATAGAAACTATCACTTATAAATCAAGCTATCACTTATAAAAACAAAAATATGCTCACTCATTGTCTACAGAGAGGATGACCTGAAATATTTTGTGGCACCCAACCACAAGACAAGTATTGCTGAGAGCATGAGTGGTCTGATCATTCAACTTCTGCTGTCATAATCATCTTGAATCTTTGTCCATGTATATGAGAGTCATTTGATATGGCTTTCTACTTGAGCATGCCCGATTTAATAGATTGGTGGATCAGCTAAAACAAGTTCATTTTGGGCAGATCAGGTCACATTTGTTTTTTCACAGTCAAATATACAATGTTGAATAACACTTAGGAATGAGCTAAGTGCTGCTTTTCAAAGGGATAAGATTTTCCTGTCTGATGACTTTGTTCCAAAACCTTAGAGATTTCTACTGGGATTCCTCTATTAGAACTTGCCACAAGCTCCGCATAGCATCTCAATAAACTTCTAACACCCATTGAATCTATTGCTCATTAATTAGGGCCAGGTAGATGCGCTATAGTCTGGACTAGCAAGGAAGCCTCCTTTTTTCTGGGTCCCACTCACAACTGGAGGCTTTCAGGTCACTTCATAAATAGGTCAAAGCAGGACTCTCAAACCAATGTATAATACCACAAAGTTCCGCCTAACAATGTGCCTCTTTTTCTTAGTAGTAGGAGGTGCAACATGCAGGAAGTTGCCTTTAACTTTGTAAAGTCTATCCTGGTATACGCAAGATCACTGGACCTCCGGAAATTTTACAGAAGTATAGTTCTTACATTTTCATGTGCTATATCTTCCACCTTACCGAATTCATAGGTATACTTCGCCAAAGATTCTTGAGTAGTTATTACTTCCTGGTTTCTAGGTTCTGGACACATATGTCATCAATGTAGTTGTCATATATGATGGTGAGACACTAATGATCTTTGTGAAATATATTGTGGTACAGAGCCAAATAATTTATATAACCCTGAGATGAAATGGTTTACTATTGTACCTGTCATATAAATACAGCTGTTATAGTTGTTCTCTGTGTATTGAGATACAGAGAAAAAGCATTTGCCAGATTAATAGTTGTATACCTGGTCCTAAGAGCTCTAGATGTACATTTTTAAATTCACATCTATAACAGCAGCTGCATTTGAAATCACTATCTGATTAAGTCTCTTATAAATCACTCTCCTCCAATGTCTACTGCATACTCTGGAGATAACTATGTTATGTGTGTAAGGCCCAATTGGGCTAGGTATGAGACAAATTCAGATGGAAACTTCATTCACCATTTGATTCTGATAACATCCATTCTGACCAGTAGTACAAGGCGGTATTCTAGGTCTTCAGTTTTTCTTGGTTCAGAGTTATGATACACTGGTACACAAAAGACCTGATATTTCCCTTTCTCCAGTGGAGCTACCTAGATGAGGAAGGCCAAACTGAAGATTTACAGTCTCTTACCTGTGATAGTATTGCAATAGACATTTTCAAGGATGTGCAATCTCCTCTTCACTCAAAAAACTCTGGGCATGTGAATTGACTCAGGACTGGACATTGGAGAAGACATTACAAATTTTTGTTGTAGTAGCTCATGTCAGGCCTTTGTTCATTAAGTTTGGATATTTTTATAATTTTAAGTTGGACTTTTTGGGATGCCTATCAGTTTTGTTCATATGGTTCATCTGATCAAGTACCCAAAGCTAATGTCCCTGTAGGTCAGAGCATTCTGATTACCATTTCCTCCTGCTTCTTATAATTAGGTGTGTCTACTTGAGTTTTGCTACCTCAGCGTCCCATAACATTGAAAGCCATGTAACCCACCAGCATTCGTAGCCTACAGAAGACAGACACTGTTGTTCACAGACACTGACTTTTACCTTTCAAGGAGCAATGTTACGGAGTAAATGGTGGCCTTGATTATTGCTTGAATTGAGAATTTAGCATCACAAGACTTTAATTATCTTTTTTAAGCTGTTGTGTGAAATTAGTGTGTGTGAAACTAATTTTGTTTTTGAACTCTTCATGGTCTTCATATTTTTCCATGTCCATAGCCCCTGGATCTGGTAATAGAAGAATCCAAATGTTGGGCCACTGAAAGTCTTGCCTTCAGTGGTCACTTTATTTCAAGTAGCTGTAGTTAATTATTTGTTACTTTGCTATGGCACGCTATGAACTACCAGATTTTACATTTTTACATTTTACATTTTTTACATTTTACATTTTTTAAAGAATACCAGCTGGATTTTTACAGCCATCAACCCTTACAGAACCAGGTAACTAAAATCTTTCTGATTTTCCTGAGATTATATTGTCTTCAACCACTTCTAGAACCAATTTATATTATCAACCAGGGTTCTTCTTTTAAATAACAGAAGCTGCTTTCATCTGGCTAAGCAGCAGAGGAGTTTATTACAAGGATATTAGGTAAGCAACCAAGTTGTTAGAGGGCTGGAAAACCAAGGTTAAGCTTCCATGAACAATAGCAAAAACTACACTGCAAAACTGGCTAAAGATAAACCACTCTTTGCTGCACATTCCTATCAAGCACTAGGAAAAACTATTGTATAGTTCAATCATTTCCATCTCCCAAATTTGGATACTTCTATTATCATCCTCACGAGCAAAATAGATGCTATACAGAGACCTCTAATTCCTCATTTATGAATAAGTCTTGCACATTTGATTCCGGTTAGTGGAGCCTTAGGAGCAGAGCAGGCTAGATAATTGAGTTTTCTGGGTTTTATGTAGGGGAATCATACCTCATAAGGCTGGAAATTTTTTAAACATAGGGAGGATATCAAAAATCAGAAAACATTACAAATGGCCACTACATTCTTTCGTAATTTCTCCCAAGTTGCTATGGTTACTGAAGAAATATTTTTCCAGCTTTTTAGTCTTTTGGCTAATTCTAAAACTGATCCTTTGAAGTTAAACTAGGTGGGTTTCATTCTTACTAGAACAGAACATTAGCAATTGCTAGGTTCATCATCTTGTAGAAAGTTTGCAACTTGGCCACCATAATATCATTCTTTTTCAAGTAATCTGAGATTTTCTACAGTTAATGCCTAAGTTATACAACACTGTTCAGAGGATATGCGATACTTTGGATAGATTAGGTTTTGGGTTCTATGTAGTTGTACTAAAAATAGTTCTTAAGGTGTGTGTGTATATATGTATATATAGCGTATACATACACATATATAGGTATATATAGGGTATATATTCAAATATATGTATATATGTGTGTATATATGTGTGTGTGTATATGTATGTAGGGTTTTTTGTAAATTTTAGTGATTAAACTTATGATTGTGTTAATCAACAGTGTTTCCCCTGATTACTCAGGGATATTTCATATATGTTAGTAATAGTACTTTTTTCATAGAATGATGGCCACAAACTTTACTAAAAAAAGAGCTTAAATTTCTTTCTACTAAATTCATCTAGATTAGATTTCCGTTGTTTCTTGAGTCCTTGGCATCATCTGTTCTCTGTTTTTATTGTCCCTGTAATCAATTAATCTGTTTCTTCTCTCCTCCTCCCCGTTTTCTTGCTATTGAACCTGTTATCCATGGCCTCTGCTATTTTTCAACTCTGATTGTTAGTATAAAACTGAAGAAAACAATGAGAAACTAGACAGCAGAGTACTGTTTATCAAATTAAGTCACATATGTTAAGCTTGAACAAGGAGAAATTTCCATCTTAACTTTGTAATAAGTATACAGGTTTTCTGGTATCTGTTTTCACGGGTTCTTAACATATGTTTGATTTTCTGGTTGTTAGAGAAGGTTGTGGCTCAGGACATTATACTACTAAATTGCAAAGTTAGATTCTACCAACCTATTTGAGTCTTTTCCAGATGACTTTTTTCCCAATGTGGGGATGATTTTATGAACATTTGATTTGAAGTAAAATATTCCAAGATAAGCCCTATATCCAGCAGTGTACATTGAGATTGAGTCATAAAATAGTCCCACTATTCTTTTCACTATGGTTTTTTATTAATTTTTGCTGTATATCACAGTATTTTGCTGTGTATCACAGAATACTGTGATTAATACCTTGTACTAGGAGCATATTAATCATATCTTCTTTGCCATTTTACAAAAATTTAAATGTATACTTTTTATTCATCTGTGGGGATATTTGACGTTTAAAATAACTTTATGGCTTAGTTTTTCCTTTGTCGTTTAGAGTACTTATTCATTTAAGCTTTAGTGTGACTATAATATATTCAACACTTTGCTTTTGTCCTCAATATTTACTCCATTCCTGTGGTTCACATTTTCCTTTTCTTATGTATCATGTGTTGAAAATAAAAATATCTTGTCTGGGGTGGAACTTAGCCATGGAGCTAAACAAACATGCCCTCTCCTTCTGCTCTTAGTTGGTTTTACTGGTTAAGTTACTTAACAATCCTGTTAAGAACAACAAGAACAGCTTTACATATACCTTTCTGCATCATTATATAATCATAGTTAGTAAGAATCTCTTTCACTTCTTCCACCAGTGTGCAGTGTGGTTCATTCACTCCTTTTATATTCATGACTCACACATCAGTAGAGATTATTGAAAATAGCATACACATTCAAAAATGAAAGCCCTTGAATTTAGCGAAAGAAATTAAGCCACTTGAACAGAGTTTCCAAAACTCAAAAGGAAACTGTGATGATGTGAACAAGGCATGTTCTTCTCATGTCAGTAGCAGAGTGCAAGAGAGAAAGTCCAAACAGGTAAACATTGCAAGCTTCTGATTGTGCCTTATCTGCTGATATCTACAAAGCAAGTTATATGGTCAAGTTCAAGGTCAAGAAGCAGGGACGTACATTCCATATACCATGAAGCCAAAGCATGTCACACAGTCAAGCTCAACATCAATGGGTGAGAAAGCCTATTTATCCCACAGAGGTGAGGAAAAAGAATGGCTAAATAATTGCTCAGTAATTATTTAATCTACCATACCACCCAATATAAATTAGCTATCTTCTCTCCTACCAACCTTACTGTATAATGTCACTACTCAATTTTTTCTTCTTAGTGCATAAAACACTTTGAAATTATGTTAATGTTTTTATCACTCACTATTCATTCAGTGAACAAATACCATCAAATACCTAACATATGCCAGGTAGCACTCTGAGTGCTGGGGATATATCAGTAAATAAAACAGACAAAACTTCTTGTTAATTATCTTTTTCCCCTACTATAAAATATAAGCTCTAAAAGAGAAAAAACCTCATTTGTTTTGTTCACTGCTGTATTCTCAGTATGTAGAATAAGCCTGAAACATAACAGATGTTTAATGAAATGTTGTTTAATGAAGGAGTTCCATTAAACATTTATCTAATCTAACTCTGTTTGTTCAAATTCCTTGCTCACTAGGCAGCTTTCTGATTGTGATTTGTTTCTAGCATAGGGGAAGGTTTTATGGTCAGTTTTATGAACTTGAGTTATTTCAAGTCTTCTCTTAAGAAAAAGATCTATGCTTGGTATTTTGATAAATCTGTACCTGCATAGCTGAAAAGTCAATCTTGAATGTAGTAAACTCACAGACGTAAAACCACCCTGAGTCTGAGCAACTTCTATTGGTTAAGTAGTATACCTTTAATTCCCTTCTAAGCAGATGCAGTTATTAACAGTAATGCAAAGAGTTTTCACTTGAAATATATGGCACCTCATTTTTCTTTTATTATTATTATTATTATTATTATACTTTAAGTCTTGGGGTACATGTGCAGAATGTACAGGTTTGTTTCATAGGTATACACGTGCCATGGTGGTTTACTGCACCCATTAACCTGTCATCTACATTAGGTATTTCTCCTAATGCTATCCCTCTCCTAGCCCCCCCTACCCCCTTAGAGGCCCCGGTGTGTGATGTTCCCATCCCTGTGTTCATGTGTTCTCATTGTTCAACTCCCGCTTATGACTGAGAACATGTGGTGTTTGGTTTTCTGTTCTTGTGAGAATAATGGTTTCCAGCTTCATCCATGTCCCTGCAAAGGACATGAACTTATCCTTTTTTATGGCTGCATAGTATTCCATGGTGTATATGTGCCACATTTTCTTTTTCTAGTCTATCATACATGGGCATTTGGGTTGGTTCAAAGTCTTTGCTATTGTGAATAGTGACACAATAAACATATGCGTGCATGTGTCTTTATAGTAGAATGATTTATAATCCTCTGGGTATATATCAAGTAATGGGATTGCTGGGTCAAATGCTATTTCTAGTTCTAGATTCTTGAGGAATCACGACACTGTCTTCCACAATGGTTGAGCTAATTTATACTCTCACCAATAGTGTAAAAGCGTTCCTATTTCTCCACAGCCTTGGTTTTATACAATAAATACATACTCTAAGACATAGTTCTTGAAATAGCTAAACTGACCAAAGTAAGTAAGTAGAAAAATTTCATTAGACTCAAAACTTGGTATCTATTTATTTAGCCATTTGCCAGTACCTTCTGTGGTGCTACGTATGAGCCTAGTGAGAAATGACTTGTATCTTATTAAGCTATTTATTTTTGGCAGAAGCCTTGAACCAAAAAAGATGATGTATCTAAAGTAAGCAGGATCCTCCATGAAAAATGAGGTGCCCCTAGAAGAAAACCTAGGCCATTCAGGACATTAAAAAGTCAGGAAACAACAGATGCTGGCAAGGCTGTGGAGAAATAGGAACGATTGGTGATGTAGCACCAATTCTATAAGAAGCACTCTAGTAGAAAGAAAGTTTTTGTACAATCCTATACCAAGAAAACGTTTCCCAGTACTTTTATTGACAAGAGTATTGAGTTCCGTTGAGTTCTGTTGCATAGATTTTATTTATTCTATTCATTTATTAACAAATATTTATTGAATATTTATATACTGGCTATATACCAGGACCAGGGTGGTAATTAACCAAGCTCTGATGGATCAGAGAACACTTCCCAGCATAATAATTTTTAAGCTAAAATTTAAAAAATAACTTCTGTCTCCACTTCCCTCATATCCAATACATAGTGAAATCTATTTTCAATATATATTCAGAATCTGATATATATTGCTGTCAACTCTTATCAACTCTTACTATCACCACCGTCCAAGCTATTATGTTTTGCCTGACTTCTACAAGAGTCTCCTAACTGGTATCCTTACTTCTACTCTTACACTCCAAAGTTTACATGGCTCCTTATGTTTGCTTCTTTCTTTCACAAGCTATGTATATAGGCATGCTTATGTCACTTAACAGATTCTTACGCATCTGTTTCACTTATAGACGAAGAAAAAATGCCCTGTCTGGCAGCTGACTGACTTAAGTGAAGTTTAGTAGAAGTTTAGTGAAGTTTAGTAGAACAGTTTCTCTGTTGTTATAAATTAACCTATAGGAATTCTTTTGGACTTGTCATTTCAGTTTTAGAAACTTGCAACAAAAATGACAGATCAGTAATGGTACTTACAGAAAAACGTAAACTATACACTTCAGACTATAAAAGATGTTTCCAGTAGTACTGAAAATAACGACGGTTAGCCATTTGTAGTATCTGCCAAATGAACTAATTTTCACCTTATGTTTTTTAATAAATATTTTGCCAAAATATTTGGCAGAATTATTCAGCAAGAGCCAGAAAATCTTTGTCCTTCTTATTTAGTTTTTCCAAATTTCCCTACTCAAAGAATCATTACTATTTGCCTTTCTTCTAATTTGGAATGTGGGAAAACTAATGGAACACTGAATTTTGTATTATCAAGTGATGGGAAAGAAATGATTTTTGTACCCTGCACTGAAATGCCATCTTACTGGCTTCTTATTGCTATCAACCTGAGAGAGGCATAATATTCCATTTCCTTGAAAGAGTTATACTGCGAATCAAATGCTACGTAACTCAGAGAATTGAGTTTCGTCTATGGCCATACCACCCTGAACGCACACAATCTCATCTGATCTCAGAAGCTAAACAGGGTCTGTCTGGCCTGGTTAGTACTTGGATGAGAGAGAATTGAGTTTCATCTTTCCACATTAAAAAATGAAGTTAAAGCATCTGTAAAGCAAAACCCAAAGTGATTATTCATTTCTTTCCTTATTTAAGAAACATGCAGTTACTACTGCTACACTCCTCTCCTAATGATCTTCATGCCAGGAATTGCAGATTGAGATTTACCACACAGAGTCTTGACCCACAGCTATACCCCAAAGAGCAACCACATCCAAGGCACAGAAGTAAAGCCAAAAATAATGAAAACTTCTGTATCTGAAAAGATTCTTATTTAAGATCTCAGGTGAGCCTATAGAATTGTGGACTCAGGCAATCAAACATCAATCAGACATTCAGTTTCTTTTCATTTGCCTTGTATTTCTTGAAGTCCTACCAAGAAGTGCTCCAACGGAGAGCAAACAGAGATGACTGCTTAAACAGCACCTTTGCACCACAGGAAAATTTCCTTTAGGTAAACAGTGTTTCAATTCCTATGTAGATTTCACTGTATGTGGATGTGTATGAGGGCTAAAATCAAAAAGCAAATTAATGATTACACATTTCTGGAAGCAGAGACAAATTACTAAGTCTTATTTGTATTTACTTTAGTTAAACAGCTTAAATGTTTCAGGTGAATGTGATGCATAGCTATTCTGTATCTACAGGGTCCTTTAATTGCAAGCAATAGAAACTGAATCAGACTAACTTCAGGAAAAGGGAATTTGTTGAAAGGTTATCAGAGGCATGATAGGAAGCTGTATACCAGACTTGGTAATGGGCAAAGAAGCAAGATGTCTTTGGAAACTCAGAGGCAGCAGCCTTAACAGTGCTCTTGTAATGAAAAATAAACTGGCCAGGGCACCATTACTAGGGATGAACAAAACTAACCATTCCTGTGTCTTTGTTTCTCCACTGACTATGTAAATTCCAAGGAGGAATCATCTAATTAAACTAGTTTGGGTCACATCTTGCCTCTTTGCTAGGGAAAGGCAAGATTCCTAGTCACAGTCCAGTGAGTAAGAATTAATTCCCCAATGGAATTCAGGTTGTCATTAGGAAGGAGAAATAAATGCTAGAAGCCAAAAAGCAGCAAATGTTTAACACAGCTGCTATTTATTCATTGTGTATGGTTTACCAGTCACTGTGATTCATGTGTATTATCTCGTTTAATGCTTATAACAGGGCCAGTAGTTCAGATCCTGTTATAATCCTCATTTTACAGGTAAGAAAACTAAAGCTTTGGGAAAGATTAGATAGCTTGTGCAAGGTCACACCACTGGAAAGTGGCAGAATCAGAACTTCAGAGAGAACACTAGCAAAAACCATACTTCTCTTAACAGAGCTGTGTATTAACATTGATGATAATATTTACTGAATCTGTCCTTCAGGGGTAAAAAAAGACAAAACCAAAATGATAAAAAACATGGTATGTAAATAGATCAAATCCACCAGTAGTCACATAAAATATAGACATTCTTTATGAGAATCAAGCTTTGGAAATAAACGTTGTATAAATGCAGAATTCATATATGTGCACATAATTTTTCTCTGATGCAAATTCATGATTTAATTTCTTAATACAGTGAAATGATTTGAATATCTTAGTGAATGATAGTCTTGAGCCACCTGCAAATCAAGCTTTATAAATAGGCTTGTATCGTTCTTGGTTTATAGAGAAGAGATTAAGGGGGTAAAAAACTTCCAGTGTTACATAGTGACTGCCATCTGGAGATGCTAAACAATCTTGGTAATCCCAAGAATGAAATGAGATAATAAGCATAATGTGGCTGGTAAACTCCAAACCACACTTTTGTAACCTTGGCATAATTGACATTTTGGACCAGATAATTCCTTGTTGTGGGGGTTCTACAGTCATTGTCCCATCTGTAGCAGCATTTGGTGACCTCCACCCAATAGATGCCAGTAGTAGCCACCCCCTAGTTGTTACAATCAAAACAGCTGACTTCAAAAGCACTGCTAGTTTTCTCAGTGACATTCTTCTAGTCACTAAAGTAAGTATTCCAAGTTATAAAGATATTTGTCCAAGGGATTATACAAACTATTCTGAGTATTTGTCAGTTGTCTTTTCTTCCTTCCCTCCCTACCCTTGCCATTTTTCTAAATTCATCTTTGGAGAAAACACTGTTTGCCATTGAACAGGATGTTCTTCCTAATTCCTTCCAGCTCTAGGAGTTAATGTCTTTTACTGTGCTATACCCAGATTTAATAATCAGCTGATACTAGATACTACTACGGTCTTTACCAGTTTGCCTTAGGTCAGATGCCTTCAAAAAGGGCTCTATGATAGAGATTCATGTGCAGAAAATTAATTAGGGAATGTCCTGAGGTTCTGCACCTATTGGGAAGGAGGAAGTGTAGGATCGCGCAAAATATAGTTGCACAAGGGCTTCAGCTGATCCCTTAAGGAGCCCTGGAGCTGGGATGGCCCTTCAGGGTTCAATCACCTTGGGGAAAGGGGACTGATCTTTTGTACTCCACTGACCGTCGATTGGATGGGGGACGCTCTAAGGAAGAGTGCGTGACCTTGGCCACGGTAGCAGTTCTTGGAGAGGGACCCAACTGAGTACCACAAACCACTACTTTCGGCAGCTGGAGAAATTAGTACATTAGTCCTGAAGGCAGGCTCTGAGTGGTGCACCACAGTCCATGTTTTGTACACTCACATCCACTTCCTCTATATAATAAGTTCTTGTAACAGCTCCTCTAGGATCCTGTTAGTTTCTCTGGTCTTCTTTTCTGGGGAAACTTAAAAGAGAAAAGTTAGTGGGAGAAGCTGTAACTCCTGCTACAGCTGTTCTCAGGAGCCAACTGATTCTCATCTCCCTTCTCTATTCTTTTTTCTAGACTCCTCTTATGCTTGGTTGAACTCTTGTTCTAGGGGTTTACCTAATGGGATAGCACAGGCCTGTATCCATGGGACGTATAAGGCCCTGGCTGCCATGTTATTGCTATGACTACTGTGCTTGTCTGTTTACAGTCAAAATTAGGCAAGGGAGTTCCAAGAGATACCCTACTGGATCACTTGGATGCCAATCGTAATTTTACTTTATCCCATTGTGTAACAGCCCTATCTCCTTTTATTGATCAGGATCAATTACCTTTGCTTTCTTTCTTTATATAGAGTTCTTGACATGTGGAGCCTGAAATGACCAGGTGACAGTCATAGCTAAAAGTGTAATGAGACTCATTCTACTGTTTCCTCTGGTGGAAGCATCCCCCCTCCAGGAGTCAGTACCTTTAAAGCCCAGACTTTGCAAGAGTAAGAAGCACGTATTGTCTGAGTCAGTTACTAAGAATGGCGATAAGTAAGTAGGGCCACTCTTATTTCTACCCCTTGGTTCCTGAAGCCATAAATTCTACTTTGGGGAAACATAGGAAACATAGCTCTATTTAATGGTTATTGATTTACTGTGTATTCTGTGACCTAGAGAGTGGATTACAGGATATGATCTCCAAGGTGAGGTCTTAGCTGTGCCTTCAATAGGCCTTTCCATCATTCTGTTAAGCCAGTAACTTCCAGTTGTGTAGTCTGTGATAAGACTTCTGTCTGCCACAGCAGTATGGCATTTCTGTTTCCCATGATGTGGACTGCTTTCTGTATGCTTCCAAGAGCCATATAGTTATGTCTTAGCATTATCTCGGGTAGTCTTGCTGGGGTGCTAAATCCTGGGAGAGAACGTTCCCATATCAATAATTTCTCCATTACGCAAACACAGGTTCTATCTCCCCTTGATCTAGCACTCTCTCATGTAGTCTTCTGCCTCCTGTGGATACATGTTGGCTGGGTCCTACAGTTCATTTGATATATAGTGCTTTTCTAAGCTGGATTGTGACGTAACTTGATTCATGGCATTGGTCTGGGATCCAAATGTGGAGATACAAGGCAGATCTTGGTGACAGTATAGGGGTGGTAGTAGTGGAATTCTATGTGTCCTCATCAAAGACTGAGGATTATTTATTATCTTTAAACAAAAGGGAAATGCTATCTCTAGGTAGGAGTATAATACACATCAACAGTTTAATAGAGCTTATTTCTGGATGAAGACATGAGTGACTTAAAAGGTTTTTATTTATATCATTTTTTAAAGTTCTCTTTAAAAATAATTCTCTATAGATAACCATTGTATAATTAAATATACATTGTATTTAAAGAGCCATATATAGGCTGCACACTGTATTAAAAGATAGGTGTGATAGCCAGCTAGGTACTATTCAAAAGAAATTATTTGTGTTGCTCTTCAACGCTGATGATTATGGGAACAAGAGAGTGGGGAGAAGAAGGAAACATAAAATTTCTATTTCTTACAAGTGGGTATTAATATAGTAGACTCACGTGTCAAGACTATTTCTAGTCCAAAATGTTTGGTAAAGGAATATTTTCTCATAGGTATGAAATCCATATCTCTCAGTCCAAGAACTCACCTCGTATTTCTGGACTGGTAATAGTTTTGCATGCTTTAATAATGCATCAGTTCTCATCCTTGAATTCTTCTTTCTTGAGGGTATGATTATAAGGCAAGTAGGGGTACCCATGTAGAAGGGAGTAGAGACACCAAAGGCTGAATCTTGAAATTACAAAGGATGGAGAAACTGGTTTTTAGATAATAAATTGAAATAAAAGAGTTTCCCTGAAAACCTTTCATGCTTCTTACCTAACATGAAATTATTTTCAAATAATTAGACTTTGAAAAATAGTTGGTATATTAGGATTCTCCAGAGAGACAGAGTCAATAGGGCATGTGTGTGTGTGTCTCTGTGTGTGTGTCTGTGTGTGTAGAAAGAGATTTATCATAAAGGATTGGCTCTCATGATTATGGAAGCTGAGAAGTCCTAAGATCTGTAGTCAATAAGCTGGAAACCCAGGAGAGCTGATACATGGTTCCAAAGGCCTGAGAAGCAGGAGGATGGTGTAAGTTCCAGACTAAAAGCTGGAAGACTTGAAATCAAATAAGGGCTTATGTTTTCGTTTCAGTCCTAAGACCAGAAAAGATCAGTGTCAGATAGGAGTTCCTTCATACTCAGTCTTTTTGTTTTAGTCAGGTCTTCAATCAATTAGATGAGGCCACCACATTAGGGCAGGCAGTCTGCTTTACTCAGTCTACTGATGTAAATGTTAATCTCATTTATAAACACCTTTACAGACACACCCAGAATAATCTTTAGCCAAATATCTGTATCTCAGTTTAGTGGATACATAAAATTAACCACCTCAGATAATGATTTGTGGCATAAATTCATTTATCATGTATTTATTGAACCTCTGTCATGTGTTTAATCTTTTGAATAATATAAAAAACTATGAGATAATTTTTTTAGCTTGAGGAACATAACATCCAAACTCCTCTTTTAAGTATAGTTTTGGACATGAGCTGGGAAGAAAGTCTTAGTATGTTCAAAACAGAATTCTTGATTTCCACCACCCATCACCTGCCAGATTTGCTCCTTCACAAGTCTTTCTTTTCTCAATAAATGGCACCAGCTACTCAAACCAAAATCCTAGAAGTTACCCTTTCTTCAAAGCTCACATAAAGTCTTCTGAAAACGTTGACATGTGTACGTCATAATAATTCTAAGTTCATCAGCTTACCACCTTTCTTCACTGCACCCCCTGTAGCCCAAGCCACTATGAACTTTCACTAGGTCAAATCTGTCTTCAGAATATCTCTTAACTATGTCACTTATCACCATCTCCACTACTGTGTCAGAAGACTAAGCCACCATTATCTTTACGAGGACTACTCGCTTTCACTCTTTCACCCACTCCCACCCTGCTACAGTACATTTTCCCTACAGCAGCTAACTTCCCAGAGCAGAAATCAGATCACTGCATTCCCATACTTGAAATCTTCCAAAGGTTTTCCAAATGTCACCTCTTTAGAAAAGCCATTTATAGCCAATTTAGGTAAAAATAACTGCATATTCTCCTCCTTGCACCTGGTGTGCTCTACCACCAATGCATTGTTTTTTTTCCTAGCACTTATCAGTAACTGTAATTATCTCATTTACTGTGTCAAATGGTGGTCATCTGTTTTGCCCTCAAGAAGAATGAAGGGCCTTAAAAGAGCCATGTGTTCCCAATATATGCAAAGGTGCCTGATAGTTTGTAGGTACTCATTAAATATTTGCCAATTAAATGACAATGGAAGTCACAGCAAGGATTCCTCTTGCCAAAATACTTGTTCTTTTCAGCGGAGTCTGAGAAAAAGCTGTACTTGTTTTGTACTTTGTTTTATGAAGGAGCTACTGCACTGTGTCTGTGAACTCATATGTCAATTTTGTGTTGGAAAAGTAAATGTGTTGGTGTGGTCCCTTGCTGTCATTTTATGCAGCTAGCAGGCTTCTGTTTCCATCATAACCAGGAGCTTTGCTTGTCGCTGGCAGATGAACATGATTATCAGCCATGAGAAAATAATAAAAGGCTCTCAGTTCTAGGGTACTCTAGGACTTTTCATGTTTTCAATGAAGTAAATTAACTCTGTTCTTTCATTTTATGGAAATGGCTCTGAATCTCATTAAAAACACGTGTATGACTAGATGGATTTTGGGACTTACCATCTTGTGTTCATCTTATTTTTTAAAAATCTTATTTTTAAAATTCCAGCCACTGTTGCCTACTCGGAACACCCATATTTGGGTTTTTGTGGTACATTCCTCTGCGAATAGGTTCTTTTTTCCAGTGTATTTTCCTACCTTGTGTACAAATGTCTTTTTTTTTATTTGCAAGGGAAAAAGTAGCATGCCAAGCACCAAAGTTTATGCTTCTCCATCAATATTACTTTTTCATCCGTTTTTTCCCCCCTTCTCCCAAGGGAAAAACACGTTAAATCAGCATAAAGAATATTCTCTGTAGCTCATGTGGAGTCTGATTTAGGAGAGAAATAAGTGCATTCCACTTTTCCTGTTTTCTATATTTTCTTTTTCAATGCCATTGACTCTTTCAAGCAAGTCATATTTACTAAGGCCAGCTATCTATCTAGCACAGTAAGACGTATTATGGGATAAAGCAGGGGACAGCAAAACATGGCAAATGTGCCAAATCCAGTTTGCCCTGTGTTTTCTTCAAGTTCTGTTGAAACCTAGCTTCACCCATTTATTTACATGTTATTTATGGCTGCTTTTACATGCAACAACAGCAGAGTTGAGTAGTTGTGATGGTGACCATATGGCCTACTAAGCCTGAAATATTTTCTATCTGTTCCTCTACAAAAGTTTGCCAGCCCCTGGTATATAAAGCATGACCTCCATTCCCATAGGGTTTATGAACTAATTGGGTTGCTTGTTAAAACATGAAGCAATTACTGAATCAATAAATGCCAAGTCGTATGGTACGAAAGGGATTAGATGCCACAGAATGGTTATTGGTTAGGAAATAAATCTCATTTATAGAGAACTGATTAGTTAAGTATGTCAAAATGCAGAAAGGGTCCTTATATTATATGGCCTTTCCTCCCTCATGCTGTACTTTTTTAAGTCTCAGCTATGCTGTAAAATTAAAAGATACTCAAAACTGTTGGCAAAGCTTTTCCTAGATGTAAATCTTCCAGGACTCCCTCAAAGGTATGCTTGGCAGAAACAGGACAGGATTAAGATTGCTACATTGTTCAGAACCCTGCCTGGCACGTCATAGATCTTCAGCTATTGCTTGAATAAACAAAAGAACAGGCAAACTGTAAAAGAAGGGAAATCCTATGCAGCTGCATCATAGTAATTCATAATGTTGCTGGTATTTCTCAGCAGGAAATATCCTGATTCTTTAAAGATTAAGTGGTAGTGGGCATGTAAACCACGTAGTTCAGTGCCTAACACATGGCACATTATAAGTGTTTAATAAAAGTTTTTACTGTCTTTTTTTTTTTTTAAACGAAATTGTATACAAATTGAGAATCCCCAATCTGAAAATTTGAAGTCCAGAATGCTTTAAGTAAAAACTTTATGAGCACCGACATATGTTGCTCAAAGAGAATCCTCATGGGGATATTTTGGATTTAGGCTTTTTGGATTTGGGATCCTCAGCTGGTAGTTATAATGCAAATATTCCAAAACCAAAAAAATCCCAGATTCGAAACACTTCTGGTCCCAGGCATTTTGGATAAGGGATACTCAACCTGTGTTCTCTTTCAGAGAGAGTGCTAATTATACTGATATGCATGAAAGAAAGAAAAGCAGATAAACTGACCCTTTATTGTATCACTCTCTTGATTAAGCATTAAGAAAACATTTGTATTTGATTTTCTAATCCTGCGTTAGTTTGTTAAAGATAATGGCTTCCAGCTCCATTCATGTTCCTCCAAAGAGCATGATGGTGTTCTTCTTATGGCTACATAGTATTCCAGGGTATATATGTACCACGTTTTCTTTATCCAGTCTGTCATTGATGGGCATTTAGGTTGACTCCGTGTCTTTGCTATTGTGAATAGCATAGCAGTAGACATATGCATGCATGTGTCTTTATGATAGAATGATTTGTTTTCCTTTGAGTGTATACCTAGCAATGGGATTTCTGGGTTAAATGGTAGTTCTGTTTTTAGCTCTTTGAGGAATTGCCCACTTCTTTCCACGGTGGTTGAACTAACTTACACTCCTACCAACAGTGTATAAGCATTCCCTTTTCTCCTCAACCTTGCTAGCATCTGTAATTTTTTGACTTTTTAATAATAGCCATTATGACTGGTGTGAAACAGTATCTCATTGTGGTTTTGATTTGCATTTCTCAAATGATCAGTAATACTGGGCTTTTCTTCATATGTCTGCTGGCCAAATGTATGTCTTCTTTTGAAAAGTGTCTGTTCATGTTCTTTGCCCATTTTTTTAATGGAGTTGTTTTTCTCTTGTAAATTTGTTTAAGTTTCTTATAGAGTCTAGATATTAGACCTTTGTCAGATGCATAGTTTGTGAAAATTTTCTCCCATTCTGTAGGTTGTCTGTTTACTGGTAGTTTCTTTTGCTGTGCAGAACCTCTTTAGTTGAATTTAATCCCATTTGTCAATTTTTGCTTTGGTTGTAATTGGTTTTGGTGTCTTTGTCATGAAATCTTTGTCCATTCCTATGTCCAGAATGGTATTGCCTAGGTTATCTTCCAGGGTTTTTATAGTTTTGAGTTTTACATTTAAGTCTTTAATGCATCTTGAGTTGATTTTTGTATATGGCATAAGGAAGGGGTCCAGTTTCAATCTTCTCCATATGGCCAGCCAGTTATCCTATCAAATAGGGAGTTCTTTACCCATTGCTTGTTTTTGTCACCTTTGCCAAAGATCATATGGTTGTAGGTGTGAGGCCTTATTTCTGGGCTCTCTATTCTGTCTCAATGGAACAACAGATGCTGTGACCTACTAGAGAGGGTAGAGGGTGGGAAGAGGGAGAGGATCAGGAAAAATGATTAACGGATACTAGGTTTAATACCTGGGTGATGAAATACTCTGTACAACAAACCCCCATGACAAAAGTTTACCTATGTAACAAATATGCACGTGGACCCCTCAACTTTAAAAAAAAAAAAAGAAAAGAAAGAAAGGGGTGACAGTGGAGGGTCTAATTTACAGTCTGTATGCAGGTCAAATACTCTACCCAAACTCCTTTCTTCTCCACTCCCAAGAAAAAAAAGAAATAATCTGTGTTTTTTTCTCCCCAACTGTACCACCACTACTCCAGATCTCAAAACTAGTGCTTTCTAAGATTGCTATTTTCTTATTTCTTATGGAGTACTTTGGCAGGGAACAATTTTTGAAAGGCAAAAAATGACTGGAGAAGAAGACTTTTTTTCCCCATTAGCTAAAGATTTCATTTTGATGAGGTACCTCCTACTATTGGTTTTGTGAAATGTGACCTTCTCCCTGTTTCACATAGCCATGTATTCTCCCCTGGATCTTGTAAAGAGGCCTCAAGAAAATAGATTGGAATTTCTAGAATATTTTAATAATGTATCCCTGTTGGTATTTCCCTAATTGATCTTATAACCTTTTTGCTAACTCTTTAGTTAACTCTTTAATTCAATGTAGACTATTTGTAAAATAAATTTAGTGGATTTAATCTTAAAAAAAAGAAAACATTCTTGTTTAGAAAATACATAGGAGAGTGATAAGCGATAATCTAAAACAAGCTGTTGTTTCATCAATGCGGAATCATTCTTTTTATTTAGTAATGCTGATTATCAATAACCCATTAATATGTTTTAACTATCAACAAAAATTATAATATCTGAGGCTTCATCTACTCTGAAGCTTACTTTTATAAAAACTCAGTTTAGTTTAACATAGATTCTATGTTATTTTTTTTTCCTCAATGAATTTTCATGCAGGAAGCACACCTGTGTAACAAGGACTCAGGCCAAGAAGCAGAATATTACCAACATCCCAGACCCTGCCCTCCCCATCCACCTCCTTCCAGTCACTACCAAAGGGAACTACTCTCTTGCCATAAAGAACATGTATTACAAAGACTAATTGAAAGGGGTTAGTTAGCATGTTCTTTTAATAAGTTCACAGAAGTATTATGAGAGCAATCTGCCATTTTAAGAAGAGAATAGTCTGACATTGAGGCATTTCATGCTAAACATATCAAAATGTTTTCTACATCATCAGTAATGTGCTCAGACAAGTTTAATATAAAAGCCTTCAAGAGCAGACAGCTATTTTCCTCTTCTTAAAGAGTGAGACAGACTTTACCTGAAAAAATTAATGAACAGAAATTTATTTTCTAGGCCGAGCACAATGACTCATGCCTAATCCCAGCACTTTGGGAGGCTGAGGTGGGCAGATTGCTTGAGCCCAGGAGTTCAAGACTAGCTTGGTCAACATGGCAAAACCACATCTCTACAAAAAATGCAAACATTAGCTGGGGATAGTGGCATGCACTTGTAGTCCCAGCTACTCGATAGGCTGAGGTAGAAAGATTGCTTGAGCCCTGGGAGTAAGAGGTTTCAGAGAGCCAAGATTGTGCCACTGTACTCCAGCCTGGGTGACAGAATGAGACCCTGTCTTAAAAAAGAAAGAAAGAAAAAGAAATTTATTTTCTCATAGTCTCACAGTTCTATTGGTGAGGAAGTTCAAGGTCAAGGTGCTGGCATTTGGTGAAGGCCTACTTGCTGCATCATCCCATGGCAGAAGATGAGAGGCCAAGAAATGGAGAAAGGGGCTGAACTCATTCTTTTGTAAGGAACCCCCTTGAGATATCAACCCTACTACCTCAATAATGACATTAGTTATCCCTTCACAAGGACAGAGCCCTATGATAATCACCTCTTAAAGGTTTCACCTGTAAATACTGTTATAATGGCAATTAAATTTCAACTTGACTTTTGGAGGGGACATTGAAACCACAGCAGATGCCCACTAGTCATGCAAACTAGCCAGAAATAGAGATGTGAAAAGTAAATTTGAGTGAATCTTTGTTGTTCCAATACCATATACATTCAGTAATTTTATTTTTTTATATTTCATTAATGTCTATAATCAAATTCATATCTCTCCTCCTGTGCTCCAAAGGCTGTGCTAATCTATCCTGACAATTACATGTGTACCGTAAATAAGTATGAACATCCAAGAAAATGCTTTCAAAAATATCACGTTTTCTACTTCTTAGAATTATTTCTTCATCCTAGTTTTTCTTTGTTTTACTTCATGTTATATGCTTTGAAATTACTTAAACAAAAAAGGATGTCATTATAATTGTTTTTCCCAAATGTTTAGTTTGGCATCTTTTGCAAGGCCTTAGTTACAGGCTGAAGTGCCAAAAGCTTGAGCTGAAAACAAGAATGTGGTGGGCAAGCCTGAGATCTGAATTCAGAAGTGGTGTTTATATTTTCCCAAGGGCCTTATTAGTGAGAGTCCAAGCCCTAAATGTTAACTTGCAACACATTTGAACAGACTGACTTTTCTGTTCTGTTAAGTATAATAGCACATCATCTCTATGGTTACTTCTGTAAACAATCTTCTCTTCTAACTGCCCTTTAAGCTACTAAACAATGTTACCAAATTGGAGGCTGTATTTTTGTTCAGTATTCCATGGCACATTGTCACACAATAGATTTTGTTTTTTTTTATTTATTTCCATAGATTATTGGGGAGCAGGTGGTATTTTGTTACTTGAGTAAGTTCTTTAATAGTGATTTGTGAGATTTTGGTGGTATTTGGTTATATGAGTAACTTTAGTGGTGATTTGTGAGATTTTGGTACACCTATCACCCAAGAAGTATACACGGCACCCAATTTGTAGTCTTTTATTCCTCACCCCCTTCCCACCCTTTCCCGAGTCCCGAAAGTCCATTGTGTCATTTGTATGCCTTCGCATCCTCATAGCTTAGCTCCCACTTGTGAGTGACAACATATGATATTTGATTTTCCATTCCTGAGTTACTTCACTTAGAATAGCAGTCTCTGGTCCCATTCAGATTGCTGTGAATGCCATTAATTTATTCATTTTTATGGCTGAGTAGTATTCCATCGTGTATGTAGACCACAGTTTCTTTATCTACTCATTTATTGATGGGTTCCTGATGGGTTTCACCTTTTTGCAATTGTGAATTGTGCTGCTGTAAACATGTGTGCGCAAGTATCTTTTCATATAATGACTTACTTTTCTCTGGGTAGATACCCAGTAGTGGGATTGCTGGATCAAATGGTACTTCTACTTTTAGTTCTTCCGTAGTGGTTGTACTAGTTTACATTCTCACTAGCAGTGTAGAAGTGGTCTCTGTTCACCGCATCCATGCAGACATCTATTTCTTTTTTTATTATTATTTTCTTGTTATGGCCATTCTTGCAGTAGTAAAGTGGTATTGCATTGTGGTTTTGATTTGCATTTCCCTGATCATTAGTGATGTTGAGCATTTTTTTCATATGTTTGTTGGCCATTTGTTTATGTTCTTTTGAGAATTGTGTATTCATGTCCTTAGCCCACTTTTTGATGGGATTCTTTGTCATTTTTATTGCTAATTTGTTTGAGTTGGTGGTAGATTCTGGATATTAGTCCTTTGTCAGATGTACAGATTGTGAAGATTTTCTCCTATTCCGTGGGTTGTCTGTTAATTCTGCTGACTGTTCCTTTTGCTGTACAAAAGCTCCTTAGTTTAATTAAGTCCCAGTTATTTATCTTTGTTTTTACTGCATTTGTTTTTGAGTTCTTGGTCATGAAATCCTTGCTTAAGCCAATGTCTAGAAGGGTTTTTCCAATGTTATCTTCTAGAATTTTTACAGTTTCAGGTCTTAGGTTTAAGTCTTTGATCCATCTTGAGTTGATTTTTGTATAAGGTGAGAGATGAGGATCCAGTTTCATTCTCCTACGTGTGGCTTGCCAATTATCCCAGCACCATTTATTGAATAGAGTGTCTTTTCCCCACTTTATATTTTTGTTTGCTTTGTCGAAGATCAGTTGGTTGTAAGTGTTTGGATTTATTTCTCGGCTCTATTTTGTTTTTGCTTTGTCTTGCTTTGGCTATGCAGGCTCTTTTTTGGTTTCATATGAATTTTGGGATAGTTTTTTCTAAATCTGTGAAGCATGATGGTGGTATTTTTATAGGAATTGCATTGAATTTGTAGATTGCTTTTGGCAGTATGATCATTTTCACAATATTGATTTTGCCCATCCATGAGCATGGAATGTATTTCCATTTGTTTGTGTGGTCTGTGATTTCTTTCAGCAGTGTTTTCTAGTTTTCCTTGTAGAGGTCTTTCACCTCCTTAGTTAGGTGTATTGCTAAGTTATTCATTTGTTTTGTTTTGTCTGCAGCTATTATAAAAGGGGTTGAGTACTTGATTTTATTCTCAGCTTAGTCGCTTGGTGTATAGAAGAGCTACTGATTTGTGTATGTTCATTTCGTATCTGGAAACTTTGTTGAATTCTTTTATCAGTTCTAGGAGCTATATGGAGGAATCTTTAGGGTTTTCTAGGTAAACAATTATACCATTAGCAAACAGTGACAGTGTGACTTCCTCTTTGCCAATTTAGATGCCCTTTGTTTCTTTCTCTTTTCTGATTGCTCTGACTAGGATTTCCAGTACCATGTTGAAGAGGAGTAGTGAGTGGGCAACCTTGTCTTGTTCCAGTTCTCAGAGGGAATGCTTTCAACTTTTCCCCAGTCAGTATTATGTTGGCTGTGGGTTTGTCATAGATGGTTTTTATTACCTTGAGGTATGTCCCTTGTATGCCAATATTGCTGAGAGTTTTAATCATAAAGGAATGTTGGATTTTGTCGAATGCTTTTTCTGCATCTATTGAGGTGATCGTGTGATTTTTGTTTTTGATTCTGTTTATGTGGTGTATCACATTTATTAATTTGCATATGTTAAACTATCGCTGCATCCCTGGTATGAAACCCACTTGGTCATGCTGGATTATCTTTTTGATATGTTGTTGGATTCGGTTAGCTAGTATTTTGTTGAGGTTTTTTGCGTCTGTGTTCATCAGGGATATTGGTCGGTAGTTTTCTTTTTTGGTTATATCCTTTCCTGATTTTGATATTAGGGTGATACTGGCTTCATAGAATGATTTAGGGAGGGTTCTATCTTTTTCTATCTTGTAGAATAGTGTCAATAGGATTGGTACCAGTTCTTTTTTAATGTCTGGTATAATTCTGTTGAGATTCCATCTGGTCCTGGACTTGTTTTGTTGGTAATTTTTTTTATTACCCTTTCAGTCTCACTGCTTGTTATTGGTCTGTTCAAAGTATCTAATTCTTCCTGATTTAAGCTAGAAGGGTTGTATCTTTCCAGGAATTTATCCATCTCCTCTAGGTTTTCTGGTTTATGCACATAAAAGTGTTCATAGTAGCTTTGAATTATCTTTGTATTTCTGTGATGTCAGTTGTAATATCTCCCATTTCATTTCTAATTGAGCTTATTTGGATGTTCTCTCTTCTTGGTTAATCTTGCTAATGGTAATTCAATTTTATTTATCTTTTCGAAGAACCAGCTTTTTGTTTCATTTATCTTTTGTATTTGTTTGTTTGTTTGTTTCAATTTCACTTGGTTCTGCTCACATTTTGGTTATTTCCTTTCTTCTGCTGGGTTTGGGTTTGGTTTGTTTTTGTTTCTCTAGTTCCTTGATGTGTGACTTTAGATTGTCTGTTTGTGCTCTTTCAGACTTTTTGATATAGGCGTTTAGTGCTATAAACTTTCCTCCTAGCACCACCTTTGCCATATCCCAGAGGTATTGATAGGTTGTGTCACTATTGTCATTCCGTTCAAAGAATTTTTAATTTCCATCATGATTTCATTGTTAGTCCAATGATCATTCAGGAACAAGTCATTTAATTTCCATGTATTTGCATGGTTTTGAAGGTTCCTTTTGGAGTTGATTTCCAGTTTTATTCCACTGTGCTCTGAGACAGTGCTTGTTATAATTTCCATTTTCTTAAATTTATTGAGGCTTGTTTTGAGGCCTATTGTGTGGTCTATCTTGGAGAAAGTTCCATGCACTGTTGATTAGAGTGTATATTCTGTGATTGTTGGGTAGAACATTCTGTAAATATCTGTTAAGTCCATTTGTTCCAGGGTATAGTTTAAATCCATTGTTATTTTGTTGACTTTCTGTCTTGATGATCTGTCTAGTGCTATCAGTGTAGTATTGAAGTCCCCCACTATTATTATGTTGCTGTCTATCTCATTTCTTAGGTCTATTAGTAATTGTTTTATAAATTAGCAATTGTTTTATAAATATGCATATATATGTCTATGCATATATATATATATGCACCTAACATTCGAGCTCCCCAATTTATGTATTTATGATTTTGATATTTTCCTGTTGGACAAAGCCTTTTATCATTATATAATGTCCCTCTGTCTTTTTTAACTGCTATTAAAGTTTGTTTTATGTGATATAGGAATAACTACTCCTGCTCACTTTCGGTGTCTATTTGCATGGAATGTTGTTTTCCATCCCTTTACCTTAAGTTTATGTGAGTCCATATGTGTTAGGTGTGTCTCTTGAAGGTAGTAGATATTCAGTTGATGAATTCTTATCTATTCTGCAATTCTGTATCTTTTAAGTGGAGCATTTAGGCCATTTATGTTCAATATTAGTATTGAGATGTGAGGTACTATTCCATTCAGCATGCTCTTTGTTGCCTGTATACCTTGGTTGTTTTGTGTTTTTTGATTTTTTTTTAATTGTATTTTTGTTTTATAGGTCCTGTGAGATTCATGCTTTAAAGAGGTTCTGTTTTGATGTGTTTCCAGAATTTGTTTCAAGGTTTAGAGCTCCTTTTTGCAGTTCTTGTAGTGCTGGCTTGGTAGTGGCAAATTTTCTCAGCATATGTTTGTTTGTCTGAAAAAGACTGTATCTTTCCTTCATTTATGAAGCTTAGTTTTGCTGGGTTCAAAATTCTTGGCTGATAATTGCTTTGTTTGAGGAGGCTGAAGATAGGGCCCCAATCCTTCTAGCTTGTAGGGTTTCTGCTGAGAAATCTGCTGTTAATCTGATTGGTTTTTCTTTATAGGTTACCTGGTGTTTTTGCCTCACAGCTCTTAAAATTCTTTCCTCCATCTTAACTTTAGATAACCTGATGACAGTGTGCCTAGGCAGTTATCTTTTTATGATGAATTTCCCAGGTGTTCTTTGAGCTTCCTGTATTTGGATGTCTAGTTTTCTAGCAAAGCTGGGGAAGTTTTCCTCGATTATTCCCCCAAATATATTTTCTAAACTTTCAGACTTCTCTTCCTCCTCAGGAACACCGATTATTCTTAGGTTTGGTCATTTAACATAATCCCAGACTTCTTGGAGTCTTTGTTCATATTTTCTTATTCTTTTTTCTTCGTTTTTGTTGGATTGTGTTAATTTGAAAACTTTATCTTCAAGCTCTGAAGTTCATTCTTCTGCTTATTCAATTCTATTGCTGAGACTTTCCAGAGCATTTTGTATTTCTGTAAGTGTGTCCATCATTTCCTGAAGATTTAATCGTTTATTATTTATGCTATTTCCTTGAATAGTTCTCCCTTCACTTCTTGTATTATATTTTGGGTTTCCTTACATGGGGCTTTGCCTTTCTCTGGTGCCTCTCTGATTAGCTTAATAACTAACCGTCCGAATTCTTTTTCACGTAAATCAGGGATTTCTTCTTGGTCTGGATTCATATTTGATGAGCTAGTGTGATTTTTAGGGGGTGTTAAAGAACCTTATTTTGTCCCATTACCAGGGTTGGTTTTCTGGTTTCTTCTTATTTGGGTAGACTCTGTCAGAGAGGTGGTCTAGGGCTCAAGGCTATTGTTCAGATTTTTTTGTCCCACGGGATACTCCCTTAATGTAATACTCTTCCCCTTTCCTAGGGATAGAGCTCCCTGAGAGCTGAGGTGTAATGATTGTTATCTCTCTTCTGGATCTAGCCAACCAGCAAATGTATCAGGCTCCTGGCTAGTACTGGAAGTTGTCTGCACAGAGTCCTGTGATGTGAACCATCTTTGGGCCTCTCAGCCATGGATACCAGCACCTGCTCTGGTGGTGGTGGCAGGGGGGTGAAATGGACTCTTGTGAGGATTCTCAGCTTTGGTTGATTAGTGCGCTATTTTTGTGCTGGTTGACCTGCTGGGGGGTGGCACTTGCAAGAGAGCATCAGCTGTGGTAGTATGGGGAGGAACATTTGATAGGTGAGGCCCTATAACTCCCAAGAGTATATGCCCATTGTCTTCAGTTACCAGGGTTGGTAGGAAAGGACCATTAGATGGTGGCAGGGCTAGGCATGTCTGGGCTTAGACTCTACTTGGGCAGGTCTTGCTGCAACTGCTGTGGGAGATGGAGGTGAGGTTCCCACATCAATGGAATTATGTTCCTAGGAGGATTATGGCTGCCTCTGTTGTGTCATGCAGGTTGTCAGGAAACTGGGGGAAAGACAGCGGTCACAGGCCTCACTCAGCTCCCATGCAACCCAAAGGGCTGGTCTCACTCTCACTGTGTCACCCCGCCAAGAGCACCCAGTCTGTTTCCAGGCAGTGAGTGAGCAGGGCTGAGAACTTGCCCCAGGTTACCCACCTCTCAGCTGTGAAAGTAAGCAGGGCTTTCCTTCTTCCCCCACCTGTGGAGTCTGCACACTGGCTTCATGCCCTCTTCAGAGTTCTGGCCAGGAGACTTCTTAATCAGTTCAAATTGTTGCAGAGTTCGCAGAGTTCCACTGGAGGTTTCCTTTTCCCTGTGTTTTTTTCCCAGTGCCTCTGGAAGCCCTCCTGAAGGACCCCTGTGAGGCGAGGCAGCAATGCCTTGCTAGGGGACCCTAGCAAGCCCACTGGGCTTTGTGTGCTGCTTCCTCTACCTCTGTATTTCACTCGGCTCTCTAAATTGACTCAGTTCCAGTTAAGGTCAGAATCTTCTCCCATAATCTAGAGCTTCAGGTTCCCCAGTGTGGGGGTGTATTAAGGGGCAGACAGTCTCCCTTTCCAGCTTCCACAGTTTGGGCACCCACAGTATTTGGGGTATCTCCCAGGTCCTGCAGGAGCAATCCACTTCCTTCAGAGGGTCTGTGGTTTCTCTTGGCTTTCCTAATGTATTCTTGCACTTGTTCTGAAGCAAAAGTTCCTGATGTGAGCCTCCACATGCTGTTCTGTATGTCCAAGTGGGAGCTGCAATCTAGTCCTGCCTCCCATCTGCCATGATCTGTGTTTCACCCCACTGAAGGTTTTTGAGCAGGAGTAGCTAAGTCTCACATTTGTGACTTACGCAGAGGATGGTTTAGGGGTTTTTTATGTTTGTTTTTTTAGAGACAGTGTCTTGCCCTGTCACTCAGGCTGGGCGATCATAGCTCACTTGAGTTTTATTTTTTGATATTCTCAAAATTATAAACAACTTAAATGTCTATCAATCAGAAACTAGTTAAATGAACTATGTTACAATGGAATACTATGCATCCATTAAAAGAATGATATTTATCTATATTTGTTGATATAGTTGCAAAATCACCTGAATCATATGATCCTGACTATTGAAATATATTTTGCTATATCTCTTTCTTTGTGTGTATGTGTATAAAAGTATATTTAAATAAGCAAAGGAAAGATGATTGATGCTCTTCTCGGAGAGGTGGGATTGTGAGAGATTATGCTTCCTACTTTGTAATACTTTGTTTAAACATATGACATACTGATTATGTCTTACCTCTAAAAAGAGAAAAACAATTTTAACAGATGGTGGTTTTGTGTTTGTTTCTTATATGTCTAGTGTTTTGCTGTTTTTCTTTTAAATTTTAAGTTTATTCAGAATCCTCCGCAGAGCTTTGCTTAGAACAGCACACAGGTTTGACTTGAGTATAACAGACAGATGTAGCCTAAGAGTTTGAGCCATGTCATGCATAAGGGGACATGATGACTAGTGAAGTCAGTACCAAAACTGGCAGTGGTATCAGGCTCAGAGAGAGTTCTTTAGCTGAGTTTTCTACTCATTCATCTAGGGTAGTTTTGTAGCTTTAATAGGACTAGAGAAACATTTACATTGAGACATTAGGAGCAAGTTCACACTGCTCAACCCACAGGATTAAGAATGAGATTTATGTAAAGTGAATAGGGTTAGATGAGTGCTTGTACTTGGTCCTCTCTTTTTTCTACTTGCCAAAGAAGCGCTTTGAGATGGGGGATGGGAATGTATGTGTAGACAAGGGCATATTTTTCAGTGAGACACGATAGGATATATTCTTCAGTAGAATGAAGTTAAGAAGAAAGGCGAATCTAGTTACTAGTGGTTTGTTGAAATAAAACTAATTTGGAAAATAATTTGTTTCTCATAGATATCTCCATCAATTATTAATTTTCCATATATGTCTTTTTCTCAATCTGGCTTTTTCATATATACCAAATCCCATAAAAATTGAAGTTATTCTTTCTGACTAGAAATCAGAGAAAATTTATTACCTCTTACAATTTAGGTGGGTATTGATTTACTGCAACAGTCAGATGAACTGGAGATAACGTTCATACCCTTAGGAAATGAAGAATGCTAAGAAATACTACTTAATTAGAAACTGTGACAGATTGTATTTTCCAAAGATAGCCATGGCAGTGTCTTCAGTCCCACATTCTCTCTGTCAGTAAATAGCATCTATTTCCCTTCCCCTTGAATATGGGGCTGGACTTTATGCCTGTCTCAGCAAACTGAGTGTGATGGATGTGACACTGCATGACTTAGAGGCTAGGTCATAAAAGGCAATAAGGCTTCTACCTACCTCTTTTTCTCTCTGAAAACACTCACTTTTGGAACCAGCCACTATGCTGTGAGAAAAATTCAAACTAGCCTATGAAAGAGGATCCACATGGGTTAGCCCACATGGAGATGAGCTGAGGTCTCTAACCTTCATCCAGCATCAACTACCAGATGAGAGAGTGAACGAGCCTTCATATGATTCTAGCTCCTAGCCTTTTAGTCTTCCTACTGAAGTCCCAAACATGGAGCAGAGACAAGCTGTCCCAGCAGCGCAGTGTTCAAATTTCTAACCACAGAATTTGTGAGCATAATTAGTAGTTATTAGTAGTTATTTTACACCACTGAGTTTTGCAGTAATTTGTTTTACAGCCATAGTAACTGGTACAGGGCCATTTCTCCTATATTCAGAGTGGATGAGGATGTATTAGCAGAAAAGAACACGGTTCTTTTTAAGAGATAATTTTATATCTTCATGGTGTGGCTTGGATTCAACGAGTAATTTTTAAAGATATTTGTAGCTAATATTTTATTTGAAGTGCACAAAGAAGAGTAACCAGAGGACTGGTTATTTTAAAAACTGCTGAATAAAGCAGTTTTTCAGTGACCACTGAAAGGAGTCTCCTTTAGGTCCAATTAAATACCCCTTGAGTGCTGTGATTTGAATGTGTCCCCAAAAAGCATATGTTGGGAACTTAATCCCCAATGCAGCAGTGTTATGCCAGTTACAAGAGGGCTCAAGGCTCTCTCTCACCTTCTCCTTACCCTTCCACCATGGGATATCACAGCAAAAAGTCCCTTACCTCCAGAACCATAAGCCAAGAAATTTCTGTTCATTATAAATTACCCAGTCTCGGGTAGTCTGTTATAGCAACACCAAACAGACTAGGACGTTGAGATTCTAGGTTGTTATACGATTTGGAATGTTATCCAGACTGATAGACCAATCCAGAATATTGTCCTGTGTGCTTTTCGGAGATATTTCAACATGGCATTAAATAATTCTTCCAGTTTCACAAACACAGAATTGGTAAGGCCATGAAGAAATTAGGTGAAAGCGCTCAGTACTTTAAATAGATCTAACAAAGTTTGGAAAATGAATGATCCTGAGTAAATGAAGATTTTATGATAAAAATTAAGACGCTTGACAAATTATCAAAATTTTTTATAAATTTCAAAATGTATGTAATTTTCAAATAATCTCATATATTATTACTAATTTTGTTTTCCCCTATTCAGGTTGATTATATGTGTGTACCATAAAAATAAAGGCAACCTGCTATCTATCATTTACTGATGCAGACCTCTTTTTCATGTGGTATTGTATTTTATTAATAGATAATCTAAAATTTAAAGAGTACCATCATTCATGTACTGAGTATGTTGAAAAATAACTTGCAGTTTCTTTTAATTGTTTTCTGTCATTTGCACACATTGTTTTTGATGGCAGAGTATCATTTGACTTCTGAAAATTTTGAAAATACCTTTAGTTTTTTGGAACAATTGCTAAAATAGTTAGTAATTGTCTCTTCTATTTTTGTTCTTTATTCAGTAAATTCAGCAAACATTTAATCAGCTGCACCATGTGCCAGGTACTGCTCTAGCCCTTGGAAATACAGAAGTAAATACATCAGAATCCCTGCGTTTCTAGGTTTTTCTTAGGGAGCTTATATTTTGGTGGGGTATGGAACTGACAATCAAGTATGATATTTTGGGATAGTAAACAGCATAAGGAAGGAGCAGGGTAATAAATTAGTGATGCAGATGAAGAGCTGGGGTGCTATTTTAGGTAAAGTGAGTGAGATCAGGCCTCAGAGATGAACTGAATTGACACTTAAAAAGACAACTTGAATGTAGACAGTGTGATCAGTCATGCAGCCATTTTGAAGAAGGAAGTTCCTTATAGAGGGCACACCAAATACAAAGCCTGACTGATAAAGAAGAGAACCTTTGAGAAAAGGAGAATAGGATGACTGGAGTTAAATGAGCAAACGGAATACCCTTACAAGATGAAGTAAAATAAGTGATGACCCACAAGGAAAGTGAAAAATGTGATTGAGATGGAGAGGTGAATATCTCTATCAAATATTGCTAATGTGTCTAGTAAAATGTGGATTTACAATGGAGCAGTCGTTAATTCATGTAGTATCTTATTATCTTACATTGAAAGGACTCTCAAAAAATTGTAATTTAATGCCTAAAAGGGATTACTGTATTTAAAGTCATAGCAATTATTTTTAGTTTTTAAATATCTATATACATTTCAGAGAAGTAAATAGATGACAGCTAAGTTTTATGCATAAGCTATATTACAAGGTTAAAATGGGAGAGACAGAGGGATGAATACAAAAGTTTAAGGAAAGAGAAGGAATGATGTAAAATTTTCTAGGTTTCAGAGAATATGTTTATTTATTTTTAAAATAGGTGATGGTTAGGCATACATAGGTTATGCCAAAAAGAGTAACTGTTCTAGTTATTATGTCAACAAGCATAGTACACAGGAACTCCATCTTTTATAACTAGGAAGCTTACAATAAAGTTTTAGATGGCAACTTAAAAATATGTGAGGGTCATACAAGACCGAATATTTGAAGACCACTGAATTAAACCAATTTGAGAACAGTATCAAGGATTTGTAATATATTGGTTTATAGTTTTCTCTATTTCATATGATGTATTGTACCTCTAACTTTTATTAGCCATGAAGAAAATGGGTATCATTGGCCATTGGTTCAGGAAAATAATATTAAGATGGATCAGTATAAGGTCTGTTTGAACCCGTTTCAAAACACCAAAAAGTTCTATGTCTGAAATCAGTAGCATAGCCATAGTTAGAACATGTAAGTGTCTAGATCCAAAGTCTGACCTCATACTTCTACAGGTATTTTAGTGGCATCCCAGTTGCAGTGTACACTTGGCTAACTTTTTTTAAAAAGAAAATTATTCTCCCTTCACCCTTATTAATATTACTCTCTAACTTCAGTACATTAGAAATGATGCTTGGTAAAGATTGGTAACATAAAATATTTCAAGTAACTTTTACCATATTTTATTCTGAACTTTGTTCTCACCTGTAAAACATATGTGGGAAATGGGCCGGGCATGATGTCTCACGCTTGTAATCCCCGCACTTTGGGAGGCCAAGGCAGGTGGATCAGGAGGTCAGGAGACTGAGACCATCCTGGCTAACACGGTGAAACCCGTCTCTACTAAAAAATACAGAAATTTAGCCAGGCGTGGTGGCGGGCACCCATAGTCCCAGCTACTCGGGAGGCTGATGCAGGATAATGGCAGGAACCTGGGAGGCGTAGCTTGCAGTGAGCCGAGATCGAGCCATTGTATTCCAGCCTGGGCAACAGAGCAAGACTCCATCTCAAAAAAAAACGCAAAACACAACAACAACAACAAACCATATGTGGGAAATGGAAAGTTTTATCTATTGAAATAACATTTTAGAATGCAGATAATGACAAAGGGACCATTTCTATAGGAATTGTTCACAACAATTTGCTTGTTTGGGATAACTAAAACTCAAATATAGTAGGCCAATGTTAGTTGACAAGAAAAGAGATTGACTGAAATAGAAACAAAAGTTGCAGTAGCTTTTATGCCAGCCTCATAGATTCCACAGAGTTATGGCATTAACTTACAAAATTTCTATCTAAAGTGCCACCAATTGTGCTTTGTAAATGCCCCTACAGGTTGTAAATAAAAAGGACAGAAAGATCATTGGCCTTTTCTTGCTTTCATTTGTTTAACATCACTGCATTGTCTCATTTTATTGAAAAACCTAGCATTAAACTATAGCATGACCTAGAAATACGTTTCATCATAGAGAAATATAGTATACAATTAGGAGTATGGGATTTTAAATCAGATTTTCTGGATTAAAACCAAGCTTTGTTTTTTATTGGATGTGTACATTTAGACAAGTACTTTCACCTCTCTGGGCCAGTTTGTTCTTCTGTATAATGGAGATAAAATACTGCCTACTTAATTTATGATTGTTATGAGAAATAAATGAGTTAACACGTGTAAGGTGCTTAGAACACTGCTTGGGATATAAGAAATTCACTTTCAGCATTAGCTTTTAATGCTTTTATTATCATTGGGATGAATTTTCCTAAATGTATGATTTTGATCAGAATGTCTTTGGTTCTACTCATTCTTAAAGTATTTATTAATTTAAATACCTTTTTATTCCAGAAGTGATTGTGGCAACTCAAAAAATATATACTGTTAAAACTGGTGAACAGAAAATGAGCATCAAAATATTGAGACTGAAACTGATATTCAGTATAAATATATATGCCATAAGATCCTGCCTATCAAAATTGTTTTGCAGAACCAGCTTGTTCTGGGTAAAAACTACTATCATATTTTATCCGTGATATTTATAATTTTAAGTTGATTAGGAACCTTGTATTTTTGTCACGACCAGAGTTAAATTTGTTGTTTTGGCAAAATTTCATTGCTGTAGTTTAAAATCCATCCCCGTAATATATTTTTAACATTTTTAGGTGCTGGTTTTTTTCTTTTTCACTATTCTAGCTATAACTGCAAATGCTCTACGTAGCAGAGAAAAGGAAAAAAAAAAAAAAAAAGAGGAGGCACTTGCCCATGCAAGTTAAACAAATTTTCTTTCATACATATATGTTCAGGTGATAAGCATAGCTTGATCATTACAATTTTCTTTACTCTTCATAGACTCTTAAGGTATTATAGGAAATTCTTTTCCATTGGTTGTTTTCCAGTCTTCACATTAAAATTTCAAACTTTTTCATAAATTTTAGTGTCATTCACTTACTATTTTGAGCTTGTTCTCAACTTCTCAAGCTGATCATCTAAAAACTAAATTTTTGTTTTTGTTGTAACAGATATACACAGTGTAAAGTTGGTACCTTTATCATTTAGGATTTATATTTGCCTCCTTGTACCATAAACTAGAAATAACAACAGCATAAGCAAGTTCAGAAGTAAACAGTTGAGAGCTAGTACAGAAGCTAAACAAAATCATAAAAGGATTCAGAATCATTCTGCCTTTGTACTTTTTCTATTGTTAGCACTGACTTACATCATTAAGGCTACAAAAATGACTGCCGGAGCTCCAGCAAAGATATTTGTGATGATTGGGGGAAGAAAAAGAAATTCAAGGAACAGAAGTGTCTGTCCCACTTTTAGGGAGCACTGTTGATGATCTCACCCAATAACTGCCACTCATTTCTTGGCTATTTCCATCTGGGAGGAAGTCTTGGGAATAATGGCCTGCATGCATGCGCATTGTTCCTAAAATTAAATGGGAGCTCTATTGGTAAAGAAGAGTACATATTAGAGAGGCAACTGGCAGGTTTTACTATAATCCCTAACTTCTCATATCTTCTTTTTGATAGGTATTTAGTGTTGTTTTTCAACATCTATTTGAGAAGGTGCTATTGCCATTTTTAGGCAATAACATCCAAGTTTAGCTTTCTTAACTGAAAGCAAATCTCCTTTACTTGTTTACAAGAAGTAGGGATGTTGGGATTTTCTTACCTTCTTAGATCTAGGTGGGAGGCAGCAGTGATTTTAAAAGTACTGACAAGGAGGGCGTTTTCCCGCTTTGTTCCCTCAGTAGGATAAATCTATTTTAAAATGTGCCAGATAGATGGTATTATTTGTTTGTTTGTTTGTTTGTTTGTTTAAGACTTCAGTGATTCATCACTGTAAAATCCTGAATGATGAGGAAGAGCAGCTCTTTTTATGTAAAAAGAGAGAAAAATGTCTGTTCACAGTAACTTTCATTTAATTAAGTGGTGCTTTGTTACCTCGGTTGAATTTTGAATACCAAGGAATTAGAATTCCTAGTGGGAATCAGGCAGCTTTCACTTGTGTACTTAGCCAGTTTTATCAGTAGTGGAAATATGAAAGTAAGTAGGCAAAGATTGTACAAGCCTAGCAGGTAGCACAGGGTGAGATTTGTACTCCACATTGTCTTTATGCGTGTTTCTCTTTTATTTCGTCATGAACCTAGAAAATAGTAAGTAGTCTGTTGTTTTCATATATAGCCACTGAGGTTACATATTCTTTAAGGCAATGATTTTTTATATGATGTATTTGATGTGCCAGGTTTTTTTAAATGCTTCTGTTGCATTTTCAGGGAACCATTTGTATATTGCTATAAAGAAATCTTTCCGAATCTACTGTTTATTAAGAGAAGATAATTACATGGTTTAATGACTGCATCTACAGGGCTTTTGGCACCTTAACAGGTTTTTGCATTAGTGTAATGCAGTGCAAGAAACTCCTGCATATTTACAGCAAAACAGATATTGTGCCAAGGCCTCTAGCCATAACTGAAGTTCTTATCTGAGAAGACAGTGTAGTATTGTGGTTTAAAGAATAGATTTGAGTGTCATATGCACCTGAATTTCACTCCTAGCCCTGCTTGGGGACATCATAACCTCGCTAAGCCTTAGTGGCTTCATTCATATAGTTATCAAGAGAATAAAAATTTGATAATACATTGTAGATATCTCCAGTGGTACTTTGTCCTTATTAATCCCCTGCCCTTGAATCTGGGCTGGACTGAGTGAGATTGGGCTATAAAAAGATTATGGCTTCTGTCTTATGTGCTCTCTCACTGTCATGTTGCACTCTTGCTTTCTTTCATATTCTCTTGGATTGCTTACTTTGGGGGAAACCAGCTGCCATCTCATTAGGCAGGCTTCTGGAGAGGCTCACGTGGGCTACATTGGAGCTGGATGTTTTGAGGCCTGTCAACAGCTACTGAGAGGGTTTGGAAGGAGATCCTTCCCCAGTTGAACTTTGAGATGACTAGAGTTCCAGCCTACAACTTGATTACAACTTCAGTAAAGAACATGACCCAGAGGCACTCCCGTAACAGTGCCCAGTTTCTTGACCCATAGAAACTGTGAGATGATAAATATTTGTTGCTTTTCATTTTAAGCCCCTAGCTTTTGGGATGCTTTGTTACACAGCCACAGATAACTAATACAGCACATAAAGAGGTCACCTGTGCATAGCAGGGAGCAAGTACTACCAATCAAGAAGTATTAACAGTATTCTTAAAACAAGAAAAGGTCAGATTTAATCTAGCATTAAAGGATTATTTGTAATGTAATATAAAGTAAGTTTCCATATGTGTGTGCAAAGAACTCAAGAATAAGACTTGTGGACAGTCTCTTGCTTGTTTCTGTAGATTGAAACACATAAGGTGAAATATCAATCATTTGAGAATTTAAAGATAGTATAGGAAGACAAGAACTTAAAGGTCATCTAATTCTTCTGCTAAGATTAGGTTTAAATTGTTAAAGGTCAAAACAAAAGGAAGGATACATAGTAATTGACAGATGTTGTTCTTTAGATTGAAACAATAGGATTCCTAAAATCTATAAAAGTTGAATCGATAAAAATACAACAGAAGTTGTGTTTGTTACTTGAGCAGTAACCTGAATGATATATTTGGGATCTCTGTGTTCACTTAGTTTAGAAAAGACTATCCAACAGATTGTAATATTTTTATTATATCATGATCTTGAAAAAATGATATAGGTAAAGGTTTTTCATTGTTTTGGAGCATGTAATCAAATTATGTTTAAAAACTTTATGTGGCCTGTCATATTAAAATAAGTTAGCCTGCCTTGCCAGAATCAATTCATCTTATATTTGAGATAAAGTATTTATTTACCATTGAACTCTATAATGTGGACCATATTTATTAATATTTTATATATTAATAAATATAACCTTATGGATCAGAGCCCTAAGATAGGATTTCTGTGCAACTACTATACAATATTATCCACCTTTGCTTTTCTCTGAAATTCTAAATCTATGGCTTTTGTTTTTAAGTTGTTTTTTTTTTAATTTTTAGATTTTCTTTGGAAGCTGTCGGAAACAGTTGTTACCAGAATTATTTTCTTTTCAAATTCATTAAACTTTACATATGGAAAGTTATAGTAGATTCTGTCCAGATGATTTCTTGAAGAGAAAAAATGAGTATTTCCATTTCCCAGTGGATTTGGATTATATGGTAGTTTGGGATAAAAAGGCAGAACTATGCAAATATGTAGAACTTACTTTAGATGACTCAAAACAGAGAATTTACTTACCAGGCATCTTAAAGCAAAACAAAGCAATTGTTATTTAGTTGTGGCCAATAGGGTTTAAGACTCTTTATACCCGTTTTTCATGCTCTAAAAGAGCATCTGTAATTCATCTTTTGCATGCTGGGAAGTTAACACAGCTTCTTTATATGTTGACATTTTTGAACTATCTAAATAGATAGATGTGGAATATACTCTAAAGTCAAGAAATATTCTCAAAGAATAGGAGACATGAATTCTGAATTGGAAGTCTTCATGGAATGTGAATGATGGCTTTGAATGTTCTGGTGAAGAGGTTAGGCCTAAATTTTCCGAAGTTCAGGATTGAGGCACCCAGTATTGCCTTAGTTCAAACCACTGCCCGGATTATGTTGAATATTTTGGAGTCTGAATTATTCTTAACATGTGTTTTGTGTAAAACTATTATCCTGAAATTGGTTCAGAGTCTCTTTCAGTGATTCTGAGTTCATAGAAAGTGAACATTTTTAATCCTCCATTTCCCAAACTTACTTAGCTTAAAGGTATTTTTTTTTATTTTTAATAAGCAGAACACTCGCTGTACAGAAATGGCATTTTGTGAAATACATTGTAAGAAACACTACTCTGATATGGACCTTAACAATCTGGAAAATAACTGTTTCCTAGGGCTACTGTGACAATTTACAACAAACTGAGGGCCTTGAAACAAGATAAATTTATTTTCTTACAATTCTGGGGCTCAGAAGCCCAAAATCAAGATGTCAGTGGAGCCATGCTCTCGAAGGCTCTAAGGAAAAGTCTGTTTCGTGCCTCTGTCTTAGCTTCTGGTGATTCGGCTTCCATCTTCACATAGACCTCTCCTTGGTATCTGTGTCTCTTCTTTTTTTTTTTTTTTTTTTTTTTATTTGAGAGAGAGAGGGAGTCTTGCTCTGTAGCCCAGAGCTGGAGTGCGGTGGCGCGATCTCAGCTCACTGCAAGCTCCGCCTCCCGGGTTCACGCCATTCTCCTGCCTCAGCCTCCCGAGCAGCTGGGACTGCAGGCGCCCGCCACTGCGCCCCGCTAAATTTTTTATATTTTTAGTAGAGACGGGGTTTCACCTGTTAGCCAGGATCTTCTCGATCTCCTAACCTCGTGATCCGCCCGTCTCGTCCTCCCAAAGTGCTGGGATTACAGGCGTGAGCCACCACGCCCGGCCTCTGTTTCTCTTCTTATGAAGACACTAGTGATTGGATTTAAGGCCTACCCTAATCCGGTAAGAGCCCATCTCAATTTACAACTTAATTACATCAGCAAAAACCCTATTTCCAAATAAAATCACATTCACAAGTGTGGGGGTAGGACTTGAACATATCTTTTTGGGGGACACAATTGAACCCATTACAATAATTATCTGTTGAATCGAATATCCCACTGTTATAAGATCATGTGCTAGCAAGCTTGTGCAACCCGCCTTATTTTCTTGTTTTCATTCTCTTTTGTTTTGCTTTAGGCTTTTAGCAACTTGAAGCCATGGTTTTCAGTTTCTGTTTCTAGTGATAAGCAGAAAAGAGCAATGAGGAAGGGACTTTACTGGCCCAACCGGAAATAGAAACTAAGAACCCGTGACTGTATTATCTTCCTTGGACATCCCTGAGTGTCCCAGGACTTAGTCCTGTAACCTTTTCTCTTTTATCCACATTCATTCCCTACATATTTTATCTATGCTTTAAATGTCTTCTATATACAGATGACTTCCACATTTTTATTTCAAGGCCTGATATCTCCCCTGAACTGCAGACCTTATATCTGATATGCCTAACATGTCTGATAGGTTTTGACAAATTTATCATGTCTAAAACAAAACAGTTTTCCTCTGGCCAACTCACTCCAGCTCTAGTCTATCATATCTCAGGATAGGGAACTATTATTCAAAGAATCACCTTTTATTTCTCTTTTCCTTTCATCTATACTTCCAATCTATCAGCAACTCAAGTTGGTCCTGTCTTAAAATCCTAAACCTGAACTGTTCTTAAACCACTACTAACAGCAGTCTGGTCAAATTTATATCTTTTCCAGACTAAATGTCTGCTAGATGGCTTTTCCTCTTCCACTTTTGCCCCACTACAGTGTGTTTTCCACATAATAACTTGTATGATATTTTTCAAACACAGAGCATGGTCATACTCCTGCTGAAAACTCTCCAGTGCCTTCCCATCAAACTGCAAACCTTTAGGGCCCTTTATGCTCTGGCTTCCATCTACTTCTCTGATCTCCTCCCCTACTAGTCTCCTCGCTAATTTTGCTCCAATCTTAATGGATTTCTTACCAGTTCTTCATCAAACCAAGTCTGAACCCCCCTTTTCAAGTTTTTCCTTGTGATTTCAGCTACCTTGAGAATTTCTTTCCCCATGTTTTTAGATAGCTCCCTTCTTGTCTCTTTTCAAGTCTCTTAATTACCACCTTCTCTAAGTGGTCTTCTCTAGTCACTTTACCCATGAGTGGATTTGCTGAATATCTATCCTAGCTTTTTGGAAAAATGAAATGATTTTTAAGCATTAATTTAAAATATGTAGGAGTGTAAGTTGGAAAAGTAATATTGATAAAGGTAGATGTAACATGTTCATGTTTCTTGGTATATTTTGTTGGTAGAAGCTCAAAACATTGAAAGTGCATTAGTACGTGTATTTGACACACAGACACAGACACACATACACACACACACACATATATATATATTTATTATTATACTTTAAATTCTAGGGTACATGTGCACAACGCTCAGGTTTATTGCATATGTATACATGTGCCATGTTGGTGTGCTGCAGCCATTAACTCGTCATTTACATTAGGTATATCTCCTAATGCTATCCCTCCCCCCTCCCGCCTCCCTCCATCCCACAACAGGCCCCGGTTTGTGATGTTCCTCTTCCTGTGTCCAAGTGTTCTCTTTGTTCAGTTCCCACCTATGAGTGAGAACATGTGATATTTGGTTTTTTGTCCTTGCAATAGTTTGCTGAGAATGATGGTTTCCAGCTTTGACCATGTCCCTATAAAGGATATGAACTCATCCTTTTTTATGGTTGCATAGTATTCCATGGTGTATATGTGCCATATTTTCTTAATCCAGTCTATCATTGATGGACATTTGGGTTGGTTCCAAGTCTTTGATATCGTGAATAGTGCTGCAGTAAACATACGTGTGCATGTGTCTTTATAGCAGCATGATTTATGATCCTTTGGGTATATATCCTATAAAGGGATTGCTGGATCAAACGGTATTTCTAGTTCTAGATCCTTGAGGAATTGCCACACTGTCTTCCACAATGGTTGAACTAGTTTACAGTCCCACCAACAGTGTAAGAGTGTTCCTGTTTCTCCACATCCTCTCCAGCACATGTTGTTTCCTGACTTTTTAATGATCGCTATTCTAACTGGTGTGAGATGGTATCTCATTGTGGTTTTGATTTGCATTTCTCTGATGGCCAGTGATGATGAGCATTTTTTCATGTGCCTGTTGGCTGTATGAATGTCTTCTTTTGAGAAATGTCTGTTCATATCCTTTGCCCACTTTTTGATGGGGTTGTTTGTTTTTTTCTTGTAAATTTGTTTGAGTTCTTTGTAGGTTCTGGATATTAGCCTTTTGTCAGATGAGTAGATTGCAAAAATTTTCTCCCGTTCTGTAGGTTGCCTGTTCACTCTGATGGTAGTTTCTTTTGCTGTGCAGAAGCTCTTTAGTTTAATGAGATCCCATTTGTCAATTTTGGCTTTTGCTGCTGTTGCTTTTGGTGTTTTAGACATGAAGTCTTTGCCCATGCCTATGTCCTGAATGGTACTACCTAGGTTTTCCTCTAGGGTTTTTATGGTATTAGGTCTAACATTTAAGTCTCTAATCCATCTTGAATTAATTTTCGTATAAGGAGTAAGGAAAGGATCCAGTTTCAGCTTTCTGCTTATGGCTAGCCAGTTTTCCCAGCACCATGTATTAAATAGGGAATCATTTCCCCATTTCTTGTTTTTGTCAGGTTTGTCAAAGATCAGATGGTTGTAGATGTGTGGTGTTATTTCTGAAGGCTCTGTTCTGTTCCATTGGTCTATATCTCTGTTTTGGTACCAGTACCATGCTGTTTTGGTTACTGTAACCTTGTAGTATAGTTTGAAGTCAGTTAGCATGATGCCTCCAGCTTTGATCTTTTGGCTTAGGATTGACTTGGCAATGCGGGCTCTTTTTTGGTTCCATATGAACTTTAAAGTAGTTTTTTCCAATTTGGTGAAGAAAGTCATTGGTAGCTTGATGGGGATGGCATTGAATCTGTAAATTACCTTGGGCAATGTGGCCATTTTCATGATATTGATTCTTCGTATCCATGAGCATGGAATATTCTTCCATTTGTTTGTGTCCTCTTTGATTTCCTTTAGCAGTGGTTTGTAGTTCTCCTTGAAGGGGTCCTTCACATCTCTTGTAAATTGGATTCCTAGGTCTTTTATTCTCTTTGAAGCAATTGTGAGTTGGAGTTCACTCATGATTTGGCTCTCTATTTGCCTGTTATTGGTGTACAAGAATGCCTGTGATTTTTGCACGTTGATTTTGTATCCTGAGACTTCGCTGAAGTTGCTTATCAGCTTAAGGAGACTTTGGGCTGGGATGATGGGGTTTTCTAGATACACAATCATGTCATCTGCAAACAGGGACAATTTGACTTCCTCTTTTCCTAATTGAATACCCTTTATTTCTTTCTCCTGCCTGATTGCCCTGGCCAGAACTTCCAACACTGTTGAATAGGAGTGGAGACAGAGAGCATCCCTGTCTTGTGCCAGTTTTCAAAGGGAATGCTTCCAGTTTTTGCCCATTCAGTATGATATTGGCTGTGGGTTTGTCATAAGTAGCTCTCATTATTTTGAGATACGTCCTATCAATACCTAATTTATTGATAGATTTTAGCATGAAGGGCTGTTGAATTTCGTCAAAGGCCTTTTCTGCATCTATTGAGATAATCATGTGGTTTTTGTCTTTGGTTCTGTTTATATGCTGTATTAGGTTTATTGATTTGTGTATGTTGAACCAGCCTTGCATCCCAGGGGTGAAGCTCACTTGATCATGGTGGATAAGCTTTTTGATGTGCAGCTGGATTCAGTATGACAGTATTTTGTTGAGGATTTTTACATTGATGTTCATCAGGGATATCGGTCTAAAATTCTCTTTTTTTGTTGTTGTGTCTCTGCCAGGCTTTGGTATCAGGATGATGCTGGCCTCATAAAATGAGTTAGGGAGATTTCTCTCTTTTTCTATTGATTGGAATAGTTTCAGAAGGAATAGTACCAGCTCCTCCTTGTACCTCTGGTAGAATTCGGCTGTGAATCCATCTGGTCCTGGACGTTTTTTTGTTGGTAAGCTACTAATTATTGCCTCAGTTTCAGAGTCTGTTATTGGTCTATTCAGAAATTCGACTTCTTCCTGGTTTAGTCTTGGGGGGGGGTGTATGTGTCCTGGAATTTATCCATTTCTTCTAGGTTTTCTAGTTTATTTGCGTAGAGTTGTTTATCGTATTCTCCGATGGTAGTTTGTATTTCTGTGGGGTCAGTGGTGATATCCCCTTTATCATTTTTTAATGTGTCTATTTGATTCTTCTTTCTTTTCTTCTTTATTATTCTTGCTAGCGGTCTATCAATTTTGTTGATCTTTTCAAAAAACTAGCTCCTGGATTCATTGAATTTTTTGAAGGGATTTTTGTGTCTCTATCTTCTTCAGTTCTGCTCTGATCTTAGTTATTTCTTGCCTTCTGCTAGCTTTTAAATGTGTTTGCTCTTGCTTCTCTAGTTATTTTAATTGTGATATTAGTGTGTCAATTTTAGATCTTTCCTGCTTTCTCCTGTGGGCATTTAGTGCTATAAATTTCCCACTACGCACTGCTTTAAATGTGTCCCAGAGATTCTGGTATGTTATGTCTTTGTTCTCATTGGTTTCAAAGAACATCTTTATTTCTGCCTTCATTTCGTTATGTACCCAGTAGTCATTCAAGAGCAGGTTCTTCAGTTTCCATGTAGTTGAGCAGTTTTTAGTGAGTTTCTTAATCCTGAGTTCTAGTTTGATTGCACTGTGATCTGAGAGACAGTTTGTTATAATTTCTGTTCTTTTACATTTGCTGAAGAGTGCTTTACTTCAAACTATGTGGTCAATTTTTGAATAAGTGTGATGTGGTGCTGAGAAGAATGTATATTCTGTTGATTTGGGGTGGAGAGTTCTGTAGATGTCTATTAGGTCCACTTGGTGCAAAGCTAAGTTCAATTCCTGCATATCCTTGTTAACTTTCTGTCTCATTGATCTGTCTAATATTGACAGTGGGGTGTTAAAGTCTCCCATTATTATTGTATGGGAGTCTAAGTCTCTTTGTAGGTCTCTAAGGACTTGCCTTATGAATCTGGGTGCTCCTGTTTTGGGTGAATATATATTCAGGATGGTTAGCTCTTCTTGTTGAATTGATCCCTTTACCATTATGTAATGGCCTTCTTTGTCTCTTGATCTTTGTTGGTTTAAAGTCTGTTTTATCAGAGACCAGGATTGCAACTCCTGCCTTTTTGTTGTTTTCCATTTGCTTGGTAGATCTTCCTCCATCCCTTTATTTTGGGCCCACATGAGATGGGTCTCCTGAATACAGCACGCTGATGGATCTTGACTCTTTATCCTATTTGACAGTCTGTGTCTTTTAATTGGGGCATTTCGCCCATTTACATTTAAAGTTAATATTGTTATGTGTGAATTTGATCCTGTCATTATGATGTTAGCTGGTTATTTTGCTCATTAGTTGATGCAATTTCTTCCTAGCATCGATGGTCTTTACATTTTGGCATGTTTTTGTAGTGGCTGGTACCGGTTGTTCCTTTCCATGTTTAGTTCTTCCTTCATGGTCTCTTGTAAGGCAGGCCTGGTGGTGACAAAATCTCTCAGCATTTGCTTGTCTGTAAAGGATTTTATTTCTCCTTCACTTATGAAAATTAGTTTGGCTGGATATGAAATTTTGTGTTGAAAATTCTTTTAAGAATGTCGAACATTGGCCCCCACTCTCTTCTGGCTTGTAGAGTTTCTGCCGAGTGATCCGCTGTTAGTCTGATGGGCTTCCCTTTGTGGGTAACCTGCCCTTCCTCTCTGGCTGCCCTTAACATTTTTTCCTTCATTTCAACTTTGGTGAATCTGACAATTACGTGTCTTGGAGTTGCTCTTCTCGAGGAGTATCTTTGTGGCGTTCTCTGTATTTTCTGAATTTGAATATTGGCCTGCCTTGCTAGGTTGGGGAAGTTCTCCTGGATGATATCCTGCAGAGTGTTTTCCAACTTGGTTCCATTCTCCCCGTCACTTTCAGGTACACCAATCAGATGTAGATTTGGTCTTTTCACATAGTCCCATATTTCTTGGAGGCTTTGTTTATTTCTTTTTACTCTTTTTTTTCTAACCTTCTCTTTTCATTTCATTTCATTCATTTGATTTTCAATCACTGATACCCTTTCTTCCAGTTGATTGAATCAGCTATTGAAGCTTGTGCATTCGTCATGTAGTTCTCATGCCATGGTTTTCAGCTCCATCAGGTCATTTAAGGACTTGTCTACCCTGGTTATTCTAGTTAGCCATTCGTCAACTCTTTTTTCAAGGTTTTTAGTTTCTTTGCACTGGGTTCGTAGTTCCTCCTTTAGCTCTGAGAAGTTTGATCGACTGAAGCCTTCTTCTCTCAACTTGTCAAAGTCATTCTCTGTCCAGCATTGTTCCGTTGCTGGTGAGGAACTGCATTCCTTTGGAGGGGGAGAGGCGCTCTGATTTTTAGAATTTTCAGCTTTTCTGCTCTGTTTGTTCCCCATCTTTGTAGTTTTATCTACCTTTGGTCTTTGATGATGGTGACGTACAGATGGGGTTTTGGTGTGGATGTCCTTTCACTCTGTTAGTTTTCCTTCTAACAGTCAAGACCCTCAGCTGCAGGTCTTTTGGAGTTTGCTGGAGGTCCACTCCAGACCCTGTTTGCCTGGGTATCAGCAGTGGAGGCTGCAGAGCAGCAAATATTGCTGAACAGCAAATGTTGCTGCCTGATTGTTCCTCTGGAAGTTTCGTCTCAGAGGGGTACCTGGCCGTTTGTGGTGTCAGTCTGCCTCTACTGGAGGGTGCCTCAACTCCATGCTGGGAGAACCACTACTCTCTTCAATGCTGTCAGACAGGGACATTTATGTCTGCAGAGGTTTCTGCTGCCTTTTGTTTGGCTATGTCCTGCTCCCAGAGGTGGAGTCTACAGAGGCAGGCAGGCCTCCTTGAGCTGCAGTGGGCTCCACCCAGTTTGAGCTTCCTTACCTGCTCAAGCCTCAGCAATGGGGAGCGCCCCTCCGCCAGCCTCACTGCCACCTTCCAGTTCAATCTCAGACTCCTGTGCTAGCAGTGAGCAAGGTGCCGTGGGCGTGGGACCCTCCAAGCCAGGCACGGGATATAATCTCCTGGTGTGTCATTTGCTAAGACCATTGGAAAAGCGCAGTATTAGGGTGGGAGTGACCCGATTTTCCAGGTGTCGTCTGTCACAGCTTTGCTACCTGATCCCTTGCGCTTCCCGAGTGAGGCGATGCCTCGCCCTGCTTCGATTCACACTCGGTGCACTGCACCCACTGTCCTGCAGCCCTGTCCGACAAGCCCCAGTGAGATGAACCTGGTACCTCAGTTGGAAATGCAGAAATCACCCATCTTCTGTGTCACTCACGCTGGGAGCTGTAAACTGGAGCTGTTCCTATTCGGCCATCTTGGAACCACCCCCACATATATATATTTCAAAACAATGAATCAGATCTTTCTGGATGTGAATAGTCTTCTTAATAAACAGTCCAATTAAAATAAGCCAGATGTGTTTGTAATTGACTTTGAATGTTGCACTTTAGACCAATGTGAATTCACCATCGTATTGCATTTTAATGACTGGCAAATAAAAAGCTAAGGTCAAGAGATGTTTTATGTTTCTTTTACTTTTGCTATGGCATGAAACACTCATGGAATGGTAAATCTAATACATGAAATGTTAAAAAGACATCCTATTTCCCCCCGCAAGCTTAATAAAATTAAAAATTTTAATACGTAGTATGTTTCTAAAAGGCTTTCAGCAGTTATACCAGCAAACTGAAGCCTAGGTGTCTATTTCAGAAACAAGAATTTCCAGATTTTTTCAGATATCTGTAAGAGCTAAATAGAAATTAAAGCAACAGAAAATGGAAGAGAAAACAAATCGGTTAGAGCTACACTATTATGAAGAGATTTTAAACCCCATATCAAAAATTTGCCACCACTACTCTGGACATAATTTTCATTACTATGTCACAGAATACAAATCTTTGATTCACTTTGAAATGAAAGCCACAAATACAGAACTAAGTCCCATGCCTTAAGGAGCAAAAAAGTTGAATGTTTTGCCAAAATTCTTCTTGCCTCAATAAAGGATAATAAGGTCATGCCTAATAAAACAGTAACTGTTGAAATTCAGGAATTTGCCAAGAACATCAGTTTGATGTATTTGTTTCAAAGAGAAGAATTCAACATCCTTGTAAGAGAAAGGTTATATGTGTTCCATCCCACAGCCATGATCTATTTACCATACCCAAGAAGGACCCACAAAAGTGGAAGCTCAGCTTTGTGATGGCCCAATCTCTATTTCCTTCCTCATACAGTATCAGTATCGCCTTGTTGCATCTTAAAGTATTGTGCTCCTGTTTATTTAAAGAATTCTTACTTTCAGAGCGTTCTGGGGAGGGAGTGTTAAAGATGTGAAGTGAGCCTTGGCAGCTGCCTAAAACCAAAACCTTTATGCCTATCATCGTATAGTCAGTAATTCCATAGTGACATCTAATACAAGCAAGAGAAGTGTGTGGTATGTTTAAACAAATCTATCAAACTTTTTTTGTCCATATATATATATATCCTCTTAAAACATTACAGAAATACTCATTTTGAATGCACAAATTCAGATTATTGTTACTTAGCAGCCATCAGAGGTTGAATGCTTTTTACACAATGTGAAATTGTGCCATATTCCCTCAAAAGAAAAGTTTCTCATTTATCTAGCTTCTAAAAATTCTAAGGTATTAAGTCATATTTGTTTTCAATGTATCTCCTGATTGTTCTGGGAGATTTGTGAAAGATTTTGAATTGTTAAAGCTAGCACGTATGTTACATGTACACAAGTTATGAAGCATAATAGTAAAACAAACACCCATGAAGCCCCCTCTGAACGGAATTATGTATCTCATCCTGCCAGACTTCATCCTCCAAATACAACTCTCCTCAGTTCAGTTTTTATTGCATTGTTTACTTGCCTTAAAAAGGAATGGGTTTTTGCCTACTTGTATGTCTCAAGATAATATACCGCTGAGTTCTGCTTATATTTTGTGCCTATGATAAAAGAGGTATGAGACTATCTGCAGTCTGGTCACTTCCTTCTTAAACTCAGTTTTCTTACAAATGCCCACTAATTTATATACTTCTGAAATATTTTATATTGGCAATATATGATATATTAAGGTTTATTATAAAGCTGTAATAATTAAAATGCATTACATTTGTGTAGAGATCGGTGAATTGTCCAAGGGAACAGGATGGAGAGCCTAAAGACAGGTTCATGTATATATGGAAAGCTGATTTATAATTAGAGGTAGCATTGCAAACTACATATTCTTTGGCTCAATTTCCTCAGGCTGTACTAGCACACGTACAGAGGTCTGTGTTGAAGGATGTTCATTACAGCCTTAATTATAATAGCCAAATAGTGTGAACAATCTTAATGTCTATGAATAGAATGCTTTAAAATATTAAAATGTCCGTTACATATATTATAACTATAAAATAAAAACTATGCAACTGTTTAAAAGAAAAAGCAAAAACAGGAGACACTGATCCTCTCATAACACTGCAGTTGGGACTGATAATATACTCTCTGGAAAGCAATTTGACAATATGTATCACAATTTACAATATGCAGATGTGACACTGACAGATTTCAACACCTTGAACATCTTTTGAAGGGTGTGCACTCAGGTTGTAAATGTTATTAGTTGAAAAACAACAAAAAGTTAGAATAAACTTGCCTGCCTGTCAATGGGAGAGTAACCAAATAAATTATGAAATACAGTTAAGCAATTTTTTTAAATGTGATAGGGAAAACTTCCAGTAATGACAGTGTAATAAAGTGATTGTGTGGACCCTCTCAAACTTAATAATTATAAGAATTGTAAGATGTGGACTACATATTTTTTAAAACCCATCTTTAAATGCTTAAAAACATCCAAAAGTAGACAGAAATCACTGGAGAATGGACTGGAACTGAGTATTGATGTATTCTTCTGTACTGTTTAATTTAGACCAAGTGCAAAATAATTTTAGAAGCTGGAAATACTTAGATTTCAATCTGTTTTACATATATTAAAATGAAACTTTTAAAACTATGACTTTAATCTCCCATATATCTTTTAGATTAGGTTAGCATGCTTTGGTTCTTAGCATTAAAAGTACATCTGTCATTTTCCAATAGATTGCCTTGATGATTGGGGTTATGTGTCTTGATTCATTCAATATCAGCAAATATTTACTGCTTGTCTAACATGTGCCAGACCCCACTCTAGATGCTAGGGATAAAGTAGTTAGCAAGACAGATAAGATTTCTGCATACCTGGGACTTACGTTCTAAGATCTCTTTTGTTTAATAGTCTTGTAAGCATAAGGCATGTATTCACCTGAAGTTATCATCTAGTAAAGGAAGAAGGAAAAAAAACTGAGGAGAAATGATAATCAGATATCTTATTTCTGTATATATAATAGAATCTCTGAATATTGGAATTGAAGGGATCCAGTATAGTTCAATTATTTTACAGGAGCATTTTGCTAAATATAGTGATTCTGTTTGATTAATTCTTAGAATATTTCAGTATTTTAATCATCCAGTTTTTCAGCCATTTTGAGTATAGTAGATTGTGGAAGTATAATTTAATAGAGAATTATTGTTTGGGTTTGTCTTTGTGGGGGATGCAGGGACTTGTGAGAAGAATGTCAACTTTTTCATAAGTATGACAAGTATATTATGAAATGGAATTTATTTGTCTTTTAATTCCTCCATTGTTCTGTAACCTATAGGGAATGTGTTTTCCTAGTTTTGTTATTTTCACCCCATGGGCAAATTTTTTAGGGCCAAAAAGTTTGAAGTTTTTCTTCTTGTATTCAATAATCTTTACCATCCAGAGAGTTCTTTATTATATATAATCCAAATGATTTCCCTTACTAACCCTCTTGTTTCGTTTACTATATGAGTTCGCTATTGAAATAGTAAAACATCTAATAAAACACCTCTACCTTAGCCGAGGGACAAGAACAAAAATAGTTTCAACAATATCATATATATATATATATATATATATATATATATATATATTTTTTTTTTTTTTTAAGCAGAGTCTCACTCTGTCACCCAGGCTGGAGTTCAGGGGCACAATCTTGGGTCACTGCAACCTCTGTCTCCTGGGTTCAAGAAATTCTTTTGCCTCCACCTCCTAAGTAGCTGAGATTACAGGTTTGCACCACCATGCACAGCTAATTGTTTTATTTTTAGTAGAGACAGGGTTTCACCATGTTGGCCAAGCTGGTCTGAAACTCCTGACTTCAAATGAGCCTCCCACTTCAGCCTCCCAAAGTGCTAGGATTACAGGTGTGAGCCTCCGCACCTGGCCTCAAATGTTTTTTGAAGCATACTTTTCCCCAGAACTTTCTCTAATTTCAGCAAATTGTTTATCTCCTCCACAGGGTTTATTTGTTCCACTAAACCCTATGCATGATGTGATTATGCTGTGTTTCTGTACTATGTATTTATTTTATTACTTGCATCTGTAATATATTTGTGGATGTTTGGTTGCATATATACATTAAGAACTGGCATTTTAATACTTTTTTATGTTTTCTGAAAGCATTCTGATCAAATGTATGGTATTTCTCTAATAACTGAATAACAACATCAGTTATAAAACCATAATGATTTTATCATCTCATCTTAGATGATTTAGGCCAGAAAGAGTGACTATACTGTCATTCAGTTTAAAGTACTATTTGATTTCCTAAATTGTCTCATCTAGAAAGTTTTTTCTAGTGGGCTTCAGTGACATAATATTCTTTATCCTTCAACTAATATTTTTTTTCTCTTTCTCTCTCTCTTTAAAAAATTAAACAGCTCGATCAAGTTATCCGCCAAAGAAGCCTGTCCAGTTTGGAACTGTTCCTCTCCTGTGCACAGAAACAGTTAAGTGCTTTAATAGCCACGGAACCAGTAGACATTGAATAAGAAGAACACAACAAGCAAACCCACACTGGCATTGGATACATCATATTACACCTTCAAAATACATGCTCTGAATTATAAAGATGTGTTTGTTTTCTTTCCGAATCATGCAGAATTGATTTCCAGTTCAAGGATAAACCAAAACAATATTTAGAATTATCAAGTGATCTAATTTATTTTCTTTTGGTTTCTTCTTTACATTTACTTTTATTTTAGTAGTAGTAGTAGTAGCAGCAACAGAGTGTGATACGACCCAAAAGCCATTGTAAAGTGCCACATTATCAAAATTAATTAAGTAAACTTTATAGCCTGTGGTAGTCTATTATATATTATTTTGCAAAAGTAGTAAATATATTATTGTTTCATGATGACTCTTGATGAGATGCTAGAATGTAATCATACATTTATCTTATCTTGAGGATAGAAATAGCATGGATTTCAACATCACCTGTTTATCTGTATAATTGGAAATAAAACACTAATATGATAGAGAATCATTCCGGCATTACCTAACCTCTTTTCTGCAGTTGGATCTATGTATTTTCATTGGTCTACTGAAAACAAACAATACAATTAAAAGCACTAAAGATTATTATATTAATTCAGCTTTGATCTGATATATCACTTAAAGGAGTGTGTGTGATATATGCCTGTTTCCTATTTCTGCTCTTTAAAGGCACTTTGAATCAATGAAACCATTAGTCTGCAAATCAAATTGTGAACTTAATCCCTATTTTTAGGAATTCAGGTTCAAGTACAGGATATATGAAATCTTTTCCCAGTATTTCAGAATGTATTTAATTCACAGGCAGTATACGTCAATGTAAAATCATGAATATTTTTAATTCAAAACTAAATGTCATTAATATGTATGTATGCAAATGTTTTATCTTATTTTCTGAAATGCATCTACTTTCTTGGGCTTTGTACTTTTTTGAGATTTCTCAGTGTAATAAAAAGAGCTCCCAAACTTATTTGGTTGTTACTTTTTGTTTTTTTAATTTATTTAAAATATATATATATATTTTTTACAATTTTTCTTTCTCAAGTTGAAATTTTCTATCGTAAGTAGTTTTATCACACTACTCAAATATTTTAAGAACAAGATTAGCCTTCCTTATAGACATGCTTGGCCTTCTAGCCCTGCTAAATTTTAATTGTAGATCCTTAGACAAGCTGTCTAACCAATTTGAGTCTCAGTTTTCTCATTTGTGAGATAGAAAGTGATTTTTATAGGCTATTTAAAAAATTAATCTTGTAAAATACCCCATATAGTGCTTGCTGCTATAGCCTCCAATTTATAATAATTTCCCTTTCTCTAGAAATTAATCACAAAATACAGGTGTGGGTACCTACAAACAAGTGGCTAAAGCATAGCATTCTGCCCCTCTAACCTTGACTGACCGACCCGCACGTGAAGACCTGACCCCACATGGGGCTCCTATGAAAAATCTTATGGTGACATCACTTCAACTTCCTTACCATAGGGAGACAGACATGGACCCCTATTTCTGAGGTTAGAGGTTACCCCAACCCTTTTTTCCTGAGTCTCAGATTCTGTGAGATACCAGAATATTCTTCCAATATGTTAGCACCACTTACTTTTTTCCCTTAAGCTAGCCAGAGCCAGTTTCTATTATGTGCAACCAGAAAAATATTAACCCAGGCAGTCAAGCACAGATCCCAGCAAGTAATCCCTGGATACTTGGCACTTGTTAGTTCCTCATTTCCTCTACCATACCAATCCACATCCAAAATGGGAACACTCTTTGATTTATTTTAAGGAATGTTAAAAATATAACTGAACCAAAGCCTCTATTGTCTAACAAAGCCAAGTAAATCACAGATACCCAAAACTATGAACAAACAGTGCCCTATTTAAAAGCTTTCTGTCACTCAGAATCTTGAGGAGAGGTTTAAACTCCGCTTTGCTGAATGCTGACTCACGTTCCATTTCAAAGTAGGCTTACTCAGTGATTGCTTTGAAATCAAAACCAGAACAATGTCCCTATGATTGGTGTTACTCTTCAGTGAGTCAGTTATCTATTATTATAACTTCTTTTTTTATCTGACAATTAAACTGAATGGAATCAGGAAATGTTCTCTATATTTAAAAGAGCAATACATCTGAATAAGTAAAACATGTATGTATAAGCCTGGAAAATATTTATAAAACTCCAAGAGAAAAGGAGACTTGCATCAAAGCACTTTGCCTCTAGTCTTCTGGTTACATACCAGTAAACAACTCTGCTGTATCTCCAAAGACTCCACTAACAAGAGGCAGAAAGCCAATGTGTTCTGAATCCACAGGCTCCTTACTTGGAGGCATCACCATCAGCATCATAGTAAGTGGAAGTTATCACTATTTATGAGAGCCCACAGTTGTGACTTCCAGGGTTTTTTTTTAAGCCAGGCAAAACTAAAACTGTTCTCTGAATTTCACTGATAAACACATTTTTAACACACCCAGTCCCCCACAATGCACGAGCTACTTGCTCACCAATCATTGGTATATATAAGTAGAAGGGAAAGAGCAGGTAGAATTTTCTTTGATCTGGTTTTGTTTTCTTATCCCCACCTTCCCAAGCACTCATTCTCAACAAGTTGCTTCCCCTTAAATTGTCCCCGTTCCCAGAGTCACTATATATTGAACTTTTCCTGTAGGGTACTTATATAATTAAATAATGTTTTAATTGTTATTTATAATTAATAATTTATGTTTTTATTTATGTCTGCCTCCTCCTAAGCAGAGAGACCACATCGGTTTTTTTTTTGTTACATCAATGCATTTCATAGTGCCTATCCTGTAGTAATTGAGTTAATAAATAATTGAATCAATCAATAAAACTATTGCACCTGGAATGTAATTAACCAACTAATTCCCAGCTAATAGATTCTGACTACTGGCTTAAAAGATTTAGCTAAAGTTGCTGTGTTTCTGAATGAGATCCTGTAAGAAAATTAACCCTCATAAAACAGTAAAACCTACCTTCTATATAAATCAATAAAATTTCTGAAAACTCTAAAACGTACTCTGCATTTCCAGTGCTACTCAAATGACTAAATGACATTGATTGAAATGTGCTACCCAAATTTAGAAGATCCTCTAAATCTAAGTAGGGAAGAACATACGGGAAATTATATGTGAAATCATTTCATATGGTGCTGAGAAGGGCCCAGCTACAAGAGTAAACAGCCTCTGCTTGAGAGAACTCTAGAATAGTGTTAAACCTACCGGTCCATCAGTTTCGAGTTGCAGCACATAGGGAGCAACAACGTTTAGAGGACAGACTGAGTGCATGAAGTTTTGTGATCAAGAGTAGAAGATTCAGAGGGCCCAGTAGAAGTTATGTGTAAGGAGAGGAGAGGTGCTTAAGATTGGGTCAGATGAGGGAATGTCCAGAGCATTGTGTGTGAGTCCTGGTGATAACGATGCCAAGAATATCTGACAGTCTTTTTCAATTCATCTCTGACTCTGGATTGTGATACAAATTGGCCTTGTTTTGAGAAATACACAGAAATCAAGAAACAAACTTATTCAAAAGGTAGGAAAATTTGACTCAGTCCTGGCAAACATTCGGTTCTCAGAAGTCTGGTAGCTGATTTAAAAAGAAAAAAAAAAAATGAAGCCACAGAGTGTACAAATTGCTGACTTCAACACAGCTCAGATACTGAAACAGATAATGGAAGATTTCTTGTGGCATGATATGTATGTAATGAATTTTGAGTTTTGTCCCTTTTATTGAGGTACTTTTTTCTAAAATTGTTACAACCACTAAACAGCACTACATTTTTTGAAACATTTTTCCTGTAATATTTTTTGGTCTTTTGCTTGATTAACTGCCAAATGTAAATGTTTAATTCAACTCTACAAAAATGTTGAACACTTAGTGATTAAATTAGTAAGTTTATGCTTATTGTCTCAGTGAGCTATTCTTTAAAATTCATTATATGTTGTAATTTTATAGGCAAACTAATATGTTTTTATGATTCTGGGCTTTTTATAGATAAAAATAAGCAACAATACATTGTTTTTCTTACAGTTTTCTCTTTTTTTCTCATAAAGCAGGAAAAAACTTCTATACTCCATGTCGGTTGGTTGTAGTTGTAGAAAATGAGGTAAACTAGGTAGAAATATCAAATAAGATTTTTAGAAAACTCTGGTCTATATGGTTCCAAGCAATCCAGATAACCAGCTACGGTCGTTGAAGAGTAGGATATATTCACTTCTATATGAATGAATTCAAAGTGCAACAGTGATTCTACTTAATATAAATCCTTTGATATACTGGCATTTCCCCACAGGAAGAATACTTGTGTTCAGAAATATGTGTTTTATGCCTATTCCTTAGAATTTTAGATGCATATTCTCAATTATACGTATTAAGTAGTCCACAAAGAAACCTAAACTTCTATAAAATTCATAATGCAGTGTTATTTAGACACTAACCTCAAAGGTAACAAGGATGGTACCCTCATTATTTTTTTATTCCCTTTTTCTATGTGATCTCAACTGATTCCATGGCTTTAAATAATCTCCATATGCTAAAGACCACCACATTTGTAGCTCCAGCCCATTTCTTTCTTCTTAAGTCCAGAGTCCAAGATTCAGCTGCCTACTTAATATTGCCACTTAGATGTGGTACTTAAAATATCAAAAACAGTATTCTTCATCCTCACTCCACCTCTGCCACCCACATTCTTTTCTGATGTGTGTCTTTTCTAATATTCCTCATCTCAATGAATGTCAGCATCATCCCTCCCTGCTTCCCCTCCCCATTCCCTACACCAAACTCAGTCCTGTCAGCTCTACTCCAAAATATATCCTGAATCCATCTGTCTTTTTCCATTCATTCTGACCACCACCTTCCAAACCAGTCTTTATGATCTCTAGCCTAGACTTTTGAAATAGCCTCTTAAAAGAGTACTTGCTTCCATTCTTGCCCCCAAGTATTCTGTATTATAACCAATGATCTCCTAAAACCTAAATTTATTGAATCATAAATGCAATATCTTTGTGGGAAAATGTATTCATTGTCTCCATTCAATTCATTCTGATTCCAGGAACATACTATATTGTAGGAATAGATGTAAGACATTTGTTGTGATGTGTGTCACTAGGGCAGGGATGCTAACAGAATCAAGTCTGCAGATGGTAAAAGTTCAAATGAGTTGAAGAAAGGGAGAAAGTAAATGAATAAATAGTTAAGAGACATGCAAACCTCCATTGATATGTATGTAACCTCTTGAGAGTCAGCTGGCTTCTTTTTCTTCCCCTTTTCTTCTGTATGACTTAAAGTTTGACCTGCCTGCTTCTTTCTCCTCTACTGTTAGTTACTCTCAAACGGAAGTCTCTCTCCTTGAAAGTTTACTTTTCAACAGAATTCAGTGTTATAAATATCCACACTCTCTTTCAGTTTTGATTAAGAGTTCCGTTTGTGATGGTGAGAAATCTGGGAGTAAAAAAGGACCCCTTCCTGTTGTCTTTTCCTCTCTGGTCCCATTACCTTTTGGTGAATCTTTTCATACAGAATTGTATATACTGCAAAAGAATATGCAGCTTCAGGCTATTCTTGACATTCTCTGACTGAGTTGGAGTGTCAAGCAAATAGGACCTTGGTACAGGGTAGTTAAGGAAAAGCCCAGCAGGGCATGAAGGCCCAACATGTAATTAGCCTCACTGGCCATGAAAAGTTTATTCTTGTCTCTTCTCCTTGCTGTATGGTGTTCCCAGTTCTGTCTTCATGGCAAACACTGACCAAGAAATAGCAGATAGGAAGCTTTTATGGCAATGGGGTCATGAGGGAGGGAAAATTGCAAAATCCAAGAAATCTTAAATAGGAGCAGTGGGAAAGGAAAAGGCCATTTTATTGCCTAAAACCACTTAGCTTAGGTAACAGTTCCAGCATGTCCTATTTTGAAGAGCTATTCTAATTATTATATGTTCAGCTGAGTAATAGGAGTACTTGAGAGGTGGACTGTGTCAGGTAACCTCAGGCAATCCTGCTTCAACAAGCTGTCAGGGGGCCATGCCATGCTTCTTTATGACATAGGTGAATTTGATAGGCTCACCAGCAGAACATGGGATCACAAGGCTGGAACCATTCCATTTCCATGAAATAATTTAAGTAAGCCAATACAAGGGGAAGGGATGGGAATAAAGGTCTGAGATAGTCTTTAGTTTTACATTTTGTGCTAGAGGTATTTTTACATACTTTTTATAGAATAAAGAGTGCCTATATCTTAGTACACTTCATAAGAAAGAAAAATTATACTGTAATTGGATATCTTCGTTGTCAATCATTTGGCAATGTTACCTGATAAAACTTTCTGAGATGATAGGAACTCTACATATGCACAGCCCAGTTTGCTAGCTCCTAGCTACATGTAGTTACTGAACACTTGAAATGTGGCTAGTGTGACAGAGGACACCAACTAATTTTATTTTATTTAAATTTATATAGTTACATGTGACTAGTGGCTACTCTTGGAAAATGCAAATATAAAGATTCCCTTGCCAGTGATTGAATTTGTTGAGAAGTAGCTTTTCATTTAAAAAAAATTACTGAGCTTGTATTATGCCATGTATTGTGCTAGGCATATTACAACTAGTGAGTGCCTTGAACAGTTCTATGAGGTAGATGCCTCCTGTTAAAGAAGAAGAAAGCAATGCTTACAGAGGCTAATTAACTTACCAGTGATCACTGCCAGTTCCATACCAGGTCTGACTGATATCCACACTTTTCACAAGGGCAGGTATTGCCTTTTGCGAGTAACATTCACCTACTTTTTAAAATTTAGCCACCCATTCTGTTTGGATTCATTTTGTAATATATCTCCCACCAAAGGATGCTAATGATCTTTCTTAGTACAAGCTCCAGGCACAGCTTTTTGGCAACCAGATTATGCTGAATGGTCTATCACCAAAGTTGCACTAAGCCCTGTGGCTTGTGGAGTGTCAGAACTTTTGTATGCTGGTGGGACAAAACCGCAGGAAAATCCTTTCCCTTCTATGCCAAATTTCATTTAATTGCTACTGTTTACCTAGTGGGAAAAGACTTATGTTCCACAGCTCAAGAAAATCAATCCTACTTCAATACAGGGACTTAACCTGGAGTTACATTAGCGTAATGTAAAAAAAGGCCTGGCTGAAATATAAAATCAAGGAATCAACTGTAATTAGCTAATATAATGTAACAATAAAGATTCTTCCAGAAGATTAATCTTCCCCAAAGCTCTAATCGATTCTTAAAATCATCAGTCCAAATCAGTAAGTCAGTGGCATAATGAGCATTATAATCTTAACAGTTTCAAACAAGAAAATTGGAAGAGTGAATAAGTAATTTCATTCTGTCCTAAATTTTATTCAAAGAACATAACACAAAACCAAAAACTACCAGCTTCTTTCGTCGAATTTTACCTGTTCATTGAAACTGCTACAGCCCATCCATGATATCAACATGAGAAACCACATCACATATTATTTGGAAATACATAAATGAGTACTGTTCCCATTGCAAAACTAAGAGATTTGTGTTCCTCCCTTTCATAACTTACCATAGTAAGCATGGAGCCAGCCTCCCTGGTTCAAGTCTCAAGGCCATCATCTACCAGCTTAATGTATAAGCTCCCCAGTGCCTCAGTTTCCTCAGTTTTAGAAAGAAGACGATAGAAGGAACTTCATAAGATTGTTTGAGTGTTAATACATAAAAAGCAATTAAAACCGTGTCTGGCCCGTAGTTAAGAGTTTATGTTCTGTATTCATAAAGAAATAGTTGCTTTTTATGTCATCCTTACTTTTAAATTTGTCATTATTTTTGTTAATATGTTTAGGATCGATGATATATTATTTTTTGGCTTTTAAAAATATATTTAGGCTGAGCACAGTGGCTCACACCTGTAATCCCAGCACTTTGGGAGGCTGAGGCAGGTGGACCACGAGGTCAAGAGATCGAGACCATCCTGGCCAACATGGTGAAACCCCATCTCTACTAAAAATACAAAACTTAGCTGGACGTGGTGGTCCGCCTGTAATCCCAACTACTCAGGAGGCCGAGGTAGGAGAATCACTTGAACCCAGGAGGCGGAGGGTGCAGTGAGCTGAGATCGCGCCATTGCACTCCAGCCTGGCTACAGAGCCAGACTCCATCTCAATATATATATGTATCCATATTTGTTATACTGTTATATATATTATACAAATATATATATGTTATACTGATTCATTTGCTCTGATTGTTTTCTGTTAAACCATATGCTTTATTTAAAGAGTGTTTATGATCTATCACCTTCCAGCGAGATGCTCTGTTATCTTCTAAGTAAGAAGCTTAGAATTCTGCAAAACATTTTCAGAGAGGGTGCATAAAATAATGCTTTATTGCATGACCTTTTTTTTTTTTTTTGGTGGCAGCAAGTATGTTGAGAATCCTAAGATGCTCTTTCCTTCAGTGGTTATCTAAAAATTGTTAAACTGTGAGCATCTGGCTGACATGCAGCCTTCATGTTTCACTGTTGTGATTATCTCAGGCAGCAGATCACAGGCATGTTTACCTTCAACAGACTTAGTCCCTTAGTTTCTTCCCCGTCCTCCTTTTCCTTCTTCCCCAGTCTGCTGAATTCCTGTCTGCTATGAAGAGTGGTGACAAATACTAATCTGCACTAGACCACAGTCATATGAAGTCAGATTGAGTACTTGGCCTCGTATCAAACCTGAAGTGGAAGGGAAGGGTAGAAACTGCTGTCTTGTAAATAGCCACCCAAGGCGTAAGCCCTGAAAACATGTAAATATCACTATGTCCCATATGCATTATTTCTCAATTTTGTCATGCTACCTTTGCCAGCTAGTTTAACTGAGTATGATTTGCAGTTATTTTATTGAACATTTTTTGACAATTTGAGTACAGTTCTGGATGTAATATTAAATCCTCTTCTGGCTCAGCAGATTGCAAAATTGCACATTCTGTCTACACATCAAATCCTAGGTCTGGAGGGGAATTGAAGACTTTACCTAGTCCAGCACATCCAGAAAATACTGCATTTGAGCTTTTCCATAGCAGATGGTATTTCACCCTATCCTAAATGACATCCAAACAAGAAGATTGATTATATGATTAAAGACTGTGAAGAAAGGTTAAAATTAAGCTTGGCTTCTATTTCTTTTAAATTCATAAAATTTTTTCTTCTTTAAGGATCTCTAGCCAATTCCAATGGCTGAAGCAATAAGTTTAATCATACTTTTCTGACTGCAGAGGAAACTAAATATGGTAAATAAATGTTAACAATTTAGTTCTAAATTATTTGTGTCAACTTTATATACCAAGTTTGGGATTGATCAGTTTTTTAATCTATCTGGAATCTGGTGTTGAAAAGTCCCAGGAAAAAAAAAAAAAAGCTGTTCTAAAGAAGTTTCAGGGAATCAACTCAATTCTGGTAACCCTTCATACCTGAAGACTGAGTAACTTATTAAGAAAAAGGTTTAGTAGACTCACAGTTCCATATGGCTGGGGACAAAGGAAGAGCAGCGGAACCTCTCACATGGCAGCGGGCAGGAAAGTGTGTGCTGGGGAACTCCCCTGTATAAACCCATCAGATCTCAAGAGACTTATTCACTATCACAAGAATAGCACAGAAAAGACTTCCCACAGGGTCCCTCCCTCAACATGTGGGAATTATGGGAGCTACAATTCAAGATGAGATTTGGGTGGGGACACAACCAAACCATATCGCTCTTTTATAGATATTTTGCAATGACCAGAAACCAAAGCTTTTGCCTACATGAGTTTACATTATAATTACATTACATTATAATATTTTTCTAAGAATTCCAAGAAAAAAGTGTAAGTGGTCCAAGGAAGGAAAATTTGCTTTTATCAAACTCCCGTTTGTTGAATACGATATATTTAGCAATAAAATGAATATTTAGCTCAGAACAATACATTCTAATCAGCTTTCCATTGAACATGCCATGATCACAGTTTCTATAATTATTTAGAATTCTTTATTCAGCTATAATTGACAAAGGAAAGATAGATTGCATTAAAATATTAGATACATGGCATTTAAAAGTTGTTTAAAAGTAAGTTCCCATTGATTTTAAAGTAAGCTTTGGTTAAGTTAAATAAAATGTTTTCAAATTCAGAATTCCCCTCTATAATCAACATCTAAGATCTGATGTTACATTTATTATTACTAAGGAGTTTCTTCATCAATTCATTTTTTATGATTTCTCCATCTTTAAGGCTTATGATACTGTTATGAATTTCATAACAATATGAGATCTCTGCTTCTGAGACAAAAGGAAAGATTGATCCTATTTCCCTACTCCATAGCAGGTAGGTGGAGCAATGCTATGAGCACTGCTGGGCTGCAGGCAGAGTCATGTGTATCATGCCAAGCCAAGCGTTTATCTATTGCTGCCAGACCCTCCAGCCGAGAGCTGTCTTCTCCCTTTGGGTGACAGTGGAAGAGGCCTTTAGTTGAGATTGTGGAGACACAAGGTCAAAACAGCATCACTGAGTTACCACATGAAGTACAGTTACTTTAGAGGGTCTCCTATATCCACAAATGGTTATAATTGAAAAATCAACACTTTTTGGGTTAAGTCACTGAGAACTGGGAGTTTTCTATTATTATAGCATAACCTAATCTATCTTATAACTAGAAAAGATAAAGCAAACCTCAGGAGAACATCTGGCCTCTTTACATTACCATTCCTTCAGAATCTCAAGAGACCTACCTAAATGTTGTTGTTTCAAAGAGCACATCAACCTCAGCAACGATTATTTGTTCAATCTAATGTTTACATGCACTACACAAGATCACCTGAGCTGCAAAGATGATGAGAATACAACCCTTTGCCTTCAGGTTAATATAAAAGCATTTTCCAAGGTTACGTTGAGTCATTTTCTGTTGGGAAATTTTACTGAAAACTTTTTCCCTTTTTAAAAAATTTCTTAATTTGAAAATGGTGTGCACATGTATACACGCACATACATTAAGAGTGTATGTTATATGATGTTATACATTCAGTCTGTATGAATGTTACAAACATGCGTGAGTATATACATTTGAAGGGGTAGGGGAGAGAGAAAGATACAAGGTGCCACGTGCCTCAGTTTGTCTTTCAATAAATTCCAAAATGCAGACATAATAAATTTATAATCAGTGTAATTGTAACCTACCTACAACATCTTGCACAGAATAAAAAATTGTTTCCAGATAATAGGAAAATCACATAACTCATTTCCAGCCAGTTTGTAACTGGTATTTTTTTCTTTTTCTTTTTTTTTTCCCCCACAGTTATTTAAAAGAAATTGGTGCAATAAAAAATAGTTTTGCTATTACATTATATTTACACTTAGTAGCAGTGTTTTATGCTAAATCAAATGCATGTTTTACTGAATTACTGTTAAAGCCAAATAACTGCTTTTCAACCACACCTTAGCACCTTAACTTGCCTCTGGCCTGGGTATGTCACTGAGTGTTGACAAGCCTGTCCTTCACACTTCAGATAAGTGAAAATACTAATTTATGGAAAAGGCATGTGTGACATCTGGGCTTAGCTTTTCTTCATTTAGTTTGATTATCCAGTTTTTAAAATTGTCAGTAATAAAAGGGTCATTATTAATATTTCTATTCCGTTTCATGCTAAAAGTTTTGTTTGTTTTTAACCTATGTTATCTCATTCATCCCTACACACCTCCGCCAGTGGCTAATGGTGTTATTATGGTATGTATTAGGAGAGTAAGACTAATTAACTTCCCTGAGGCACACAGATATCAAGTGAACAAACTATCATCCCAGCTCAAGTCCGTGCTTCCATCACAATTTTTAATATAAAAAAAATCATTTGGCCAGGCACAGTGACTCACGCTTGTAATCCCAGCACTTTGGGAGGCCGAGGCGGGCAGATCACCTGAGGTCAGGAGTTTGAGACCAGCCTGGCTAACATGGTGAAACCCCATTTCTAATAAAAATATAAAATATTACCTGGGTGTGGTGGCACGCGCCTGTAATCCCAGCTATTCAGGAGGTTGAGGCAGGAGAATCACTTGAACCCAGGAGGGAGGTGAAGGTTGCAGTGAGCCAAGACTGCACCATTGCACTTCAGCTGGGGCAACAAGAGCAAAACTCTGTCAAAAAAATAAATAAATAAATAAATAAATAAATAAATAAATAAATAAAATAATCATTTTGCTAATATTCCCCTCTCTAAAGTACTTCTTTTTAAATCACAACATTTCAAAACTCCAGATTCCCTTTGGAATTGCTAAATAACCTCTAACAGAGTTTCTAGAAGTGTGGACTATGGGTTACCTGCATCAGAATTACTTACTTGGGTGATTATTAATCATGCAGATTCCTGGTTCTCTGCCTAAACTTTTCGAATCAGAATCTCCTAAAGAAGCTTCAGAAATTTTTATTTTCCAGATGATTCTAATACACATAAACATTATTCCCAAACAATTGAAGAAATATCTCTAAGTCATCACAGAGGTGACTGACTTCATCAAAAGTGTACTTCAACAAGTCCCTTTGAGTTCGACCACTTCATGTATGTCAAGAATCTGAACAGTGAATTGACTTTAGCTAATGGTAAGAGCCGAGAAGGTGCAATGGTAACTGAAGAGAAAAGGGTAATAAGAAAACTTTTTTCTTAATTTGAAGTGTAATTTGAAGAGACACTCAACGTAAATATACTAATGGATTAATTTTAAAATATAATGTTGAAGAAGTAGAGAGTAGAATGTTGGTTACCAGAGGCTGGGAAGAGGAGTGGATGGGGAAGATGTTGACCAAAGGGTATAAAATTTCAGTTAGAGAGGAGGCATAAGCTTTAGTGATCTATTGCACAGAATAGTGACTGTGATAAATAATAGGCACACTATATGTCAAAATTACTAAAGGAGTAGGATTTAAATGTTTTCATTGCAAAAAATAAGCATGTGAAATGACGGATTCAGTAATTAGCTTGACTTAGTCATTCCACAATGTAAGCATGTGTGAAAATATAGCATTGAATCCCTTATATAGTTATTACTTATCAATTAAAAAGAGATTAAAAACAGGGTGACTACAGTCAATAATAATAATTTATTGTATATTTTAAAATAACTAAAAGAGTAGAATTACAATGTTCCTACCACAAACGCTAAATGTTTGAGGTGATGGATACCCCAATTACCCTGATGTGATTATTACACATAGTGTGTCTATATGAAAACATCACATGTACCCCATAAATACACACATCTATTCTATACCCATAATAATTAAAAATACAAAACTTAAAAATATATGTAAAAAAGTCAAAAAATCAAAAACTAAAAAATTTAAAACTATTTAAAACTAAAGAGAAAAAATATGATTTTATAGAAAAGGTCATCTAAATCTTTTAAATGCCTATTTATAGTTTAAAAATAAATAAAATACCATATTGAATGCTGACTTTAGGAAACATAAAAAACAACATTTGTAAACCAGGAAGCTTATAAGTAATAATTCGAATATAAAAAGGAAAATGAAGCAGGTTCCTGGTGGAGAAGTGAGGTGGGGGTTGTCTGTCACTGTGCAGAGGTAGGAAAGAGGTGTGGAAGGGAATAGCCTTTGAAAACAAAATAACCTTTGCACACATTCTTTTAACCCAAGGTTAAGTAATAATATCCTGTTTTCCAATTTAAAATTTGAGTCACAGAGAAGTTCCATGAATTGCCAAAGGTCAGTCAGTTAGTCAATGGCAGAACTGACCATATTCCAGTGACTCCAAATCGGTTGCTCTTTCCACCTAATTATATTGTATTTTCTTTTGTTTTAAGCCTTCCAACTAGTTTTCAGCCCATCTGAGGATTTCATATCTGCCCAAGTCAATTTGAATTAATGTAGTAAGGCCTTGGGAAACCACATTCGTATTTTTGTGCCTTTCTTAGTGTGTTGTTTTCCTGCAGAATAATTACAAACTTCTGTGTTTTAATTACAGTGACTTTTAGGATGCTGCAGATTTCTTCCAATCAGTTGGCTTTTGTATTTTCTTCCTGTACTTTTTCAGCACAAGACTTCTAAACTCTCTTATACCCGAGTGGGAGTGTTCCTTAGGCAGAAACCCTAACTGATAGAGCCTGTCTCCATGGCGTGATGGAGGATCACTGAAATAGGCTCTACTGAATATTAGGTGTAAATGCTTTCAGGTAGCCCTTCTTGGTTGAATTAAACTACAAAGCAATATTTCTTTCAAGCCATTTGGAGGCAATTTACAGGCAAAAAAACAATGTGGTCTACATAAAAGTCATAACTCTGATTTCCATGTGTCATGTGCATGTTGCACAACTCTACAGATTATTCATAGAAACAAATTAGGAAAAGGAAGCAACTCCACAATATGTTTTGATGAAAGAATCGCTGAGCATCCCTTACTTGGCTGATGGTTAGTATCCACGTTTGTTTATAAAAAATATGCAAATGTAATGAAATGGCTCCTTCTATGGTGTGCAAGGAAATAGATGATTGTATTGTTACGACAGTTGTGCCTTTTCCATAAATAACTTAAAGGCCACATTTCTCTCCCCATTAAGAATCACTTCCCTATGCAATTTAGTTCATGTTTGTTTCTGAGGCATCACTAATTACCACTCATCTGAGATACATAGATTCCCCCTCTCTTCCTTGGTGTGGCACTGCCACATCTTCAAAGGCTTCTGTGGAGTAGGAGATGGTCAAGGAGGTGGTGAATGAGCACGGGATAAGCCTCACTATCATTGACGGTTCTGCCATTACCCTATTTACTGCCATCTCACAAAGTTATACACATGTAGCTGACTATTCTTGTTTTCTTTCTTTTTTTCCTGCTTCAGGTTTATTTGTACAAATAGCACAGGAAGACACCAGCCCCATGCAGACGGCAGCCCAGGGGGGTCGCATCAGTCCTTCTGTCCTCACGTTGGCAGACGGAGATCTCTACTCTGAAGCCTTTGTAGGGCCATGGGCACCTGAGCTGGAACTGAAGCCTGAGCTGGGAGCCTGGGAGCCTGAGCTGGAACTGAAGCTGGAGCTGCAGGCTGGGCCTTGGTTTGATCCTTGGCCTTTGGCGGGCACAGCCTGAGCCCCTTGGCAATGCGGGCACGAGCACACTTCCTAAGCTTGGGGTGGGCAGTGTAGGCAAGTCGATCGAGCTTGTGGCAGATACCCTTTGGGATCTTGGGCTTAACCTCCTTGGGCTTTACCAGGGCCTTGATGGCCTCAGCACGTACACTCACAGCCTTGGTATTGTTAGCCTGCATCTTCTTTAGGCCTTTCTTGTTGTGCTTCTTGGCAAAGTGCATGCTCCTCAGGAACTTGGGGTCCACTCCCTTTAGAGATTAGTGATTGGGGTTTCTTTGTGATTGGGGTTTCTTTGTGATTGGGGTTTCTTGATGCCATTTCTATGCCATTTTCGGGACTGGTTGTGTGTGGTGTGGTTCTTGGACTTGGCCATGTCTGCTCCATAAGCCACGGCTCCCATAGCTGACTATTCTTAAGTACAAGGCGAAACCAAAGAGAATTCTGATATATTGTGGGGAAAAAAGTTGACCATCCACTTAATATTTCCATAATCAAAAAATCCCCAAAGTTAAGGCTTCATAAGCAGAGTCCTGTCTACCCCCAGTTCTACTTTTCTTTCCAAGATATAATGCCCTTTTTTATTACTCCACTCTTTGAAATCAACACCTACTTATTGGGAAATTTCACTGTTTATCCACAAAGGTTATCACCACAGGACACATCCTGTTAGCATTATTTTCGAAACTCTAAGCTTACTCTTGGAACTATTAGGAATAAGAGGCCAGTGTGGTGGCACCTTGGGAGGCTGAAGAAGGAGGATCTCTTGAGCTCAGGAGTTTGAGACCATCCTGGGCAATATAGGAGACCTTGTCTCTACAAAAAATAAAAAATTATCTGGGTGTAGTGGTGCATGCCTGTGATTCCAGTTAACTAGGAGGCTGAGATGGGAGGATCACTTGAGCCCCGGAGTTTGAGGCTGCAGTGAGCTATGATGGCACGAATGCACTCCAGCCTGGCCAACATAGCAAAACACAGTCTCGAAGAAGAAGAAGAAAGAAGAAGAAGAAGAAGAAGAAGAAGAAGAAGAAGAAGAAGAAGAAGAAGAAGAAGAAGAAGAAGAAGAAGAGGAAGAAGAAGAAGAAGAAGAAGAAGAAGAAGAAGAAGAAGAAGAAGAAGAAGAAGAAGAAGAAGAAGAAGAAGAAGAAGAAGAAGAAGAAAAAGGAGAAGAAGAAGAAGAGGAAGAAGAAGAGGAGGAGGAAGAAGAGGAGGAAGAAGAGGAGGAAGAAGAGGAGGAAGAAGAGGAGGAAGAAGAGGAAAGTATCAAGTACTAAGTTATAAACATTAGCCTACTACCTTATAAACTTAAGTGGCTCCCTTATCCTAAAAAATCCTGGGCATGGGTTTGAATTTGTTCCCTGAATTGGCCTAATTAACCCCTTAGACAGATATCATCCTTCTTGCCAGTCTCTGTGAGATGAACAGGCCTTATTCATACTTAGGCAGTTCCTCCAGTCTCTGGAGAGGTGGGGGTGAATTATAGGTAGGTCATATTTATGCAGCCTTAAGGAAAGAAAGGATTGAGCCCAGTGAACAGATTACAAAGTATTGGTGTATTGATCCTGTATTAGTCCGTTCTCATGCTGCTAATAAAGACATACCCAGGACTGGTTAATTTATAAAGGAAAGAAATTTAATGGACTCACAGTTCCACACGGCTGGGGAGGCCTCACAATCATGGTGGAAAATGAAGGAAGAGCAAAGGGACTTCTCACATGGCAGAAGGTAAGAGGGTGTGTGCAGGGGAACTCCCTTTTGTAAAACCATTAGCTCTCCTGAGACTTATTCACTATCATGAGAACAGCATGGGAAAAATCCACTCCCATGATTCAATTACCCCCCACCAGGTCCCTCCCATGATGTGGGGATTATGGGAGCTACAATTCAAGATGAGATTTGGGTGGGGACACAGCCAAACCATATCAAATCCTTAGTAACATGAGCATTTTATGATGTTATAAAATCACTCTTCTTTTTGTTGTTTCATGAGTGATGGATGACTTCAGAAGATTGTGTTGGGATTTACCTCAGTTTGAATGAGGTGTGTTCAAAACTTGATAGATTTTTAAATATTTAAAAATAATTGTTGAGGAGGAGCAGTTCTTCCCCACTTCTCATGTGACCTTCCATGCAGACGGAACTTATCAGTATAAGGCTCCTCACCTCTCTGTCCCTTCACCCATTCTGCCTCAAAGCAGCTAGACTAATTTTCGGATTGGTCGATTTGAAATGAATATGATTAAGTTTAATACCTCTATCCCTCTTCCTTTGGGAGTGAGCTGTCTACATGAAAATCCTTACTCCACCACTCTGTGGGGTCAGCCTTCTCCCCATCTGCGGGAGGCAGCTCTCACCGAGTACCACCTACCACCACTGAGTTCAGTGGACAATGAGGACACCCAACCGCCTCGTTCGGAGTTGTGTCTTCCAACTTCATCTTTAGTAGCTCATCTCTTATCTCTTCACCTCCTTGTCTTATTTTTCTAAATGTTCATCACTTTAACTGGGAGGTGAGATACTGTGTATTAGGCGCCCAGCCCTCACAAACTCCGGCAACAATGAACACTAAGCTACACAATGTAGATACAAATAAGAACTATTGATTGTTTTGCGAGGTGAGTAGTTTGTATTAGGTAGAAGAAGAAAGGGTAGGTGAATCTTCTTTCCTTCAAGGAGCATATAAGCACACATAAACGGTTAGAAACAGTAAGAGAGGGTCTACAGGCCTTAATGAGTGGAGCAGACAGCAACTAAGGAAAATTAGAGGAGAAAGATATTGGTTGGAAAGCCTAACAGGGAGTTAAAGTTTCAGCTGAGCTTTAAGGAAAGGTTGGTACATGCATTCCAAAAAGTGCAGAGTGTTCTATTAATGGAAAAGTAAGCACATCGAGCTGGTTCTATTGCAAATATGTATTTATAATGACATCCTGTAAGTAACTGAAAACTCTATCATTACATTGAAAAATGTAAAACCTTCTGGAGCAGCCGAGTACATGGCAGCAGCTGCAACATCAGCATGTTCCGTCTCACTGTCTGCCACAGACAGCACAACTACTAGTGATGTTCACACAGACTTGGGAGAAGTTTTGACATGAAATAACTGTGATATTTAAGGAAGAAACAAAATGCTGAAAGTTGATACAAAAACTGAGGTCCCCCCCTCTGTAATTACAATGAACATGCTAAACAAAGATGGAACTAACTCTGAGAACTTAAAGCCAACAAGAGGAGTTGGCTGCACCTGCATCAGGACAAAATGTGCTGGCTGGTCCCTGACCTGGCATAAGACAGGAAAGTCACCTGTGCGGTAGAATTGTGGGCACAAGCACACACTTCATTCAGGTGAAGGCTCAGTGAGAGATCTTCTGTCCTGTCCTGCCCTGAGAGATGGAGGCTTTTAGGTAAGCAGAGGGAAGGGGGTAAGACCCCCAGCACATGGAGGGAGAACAAAAGTCTCAGGCAGGAAAGCATAAGAGATGCTTGGAGAAGACAGGGCAGGAGTGCAGAGATTTTGATGTCTCTAAACCTTGGTTGACTTTGAAGATTTATCTTTAATGCCATTATCTCATGTTAATTAATAACGGCAACTTAACTTTCCGTCTTCATGGCATTCTGACAGCACTGCCTTTCAGCAGCCATAGTGATGTTACTGATCTGCTTTTGCCTGGTTTTCTGTGAGTAAACTGTGTTCTGAGCCAGCCACACGCTGTGACTCAGGCCTTCTTATGACCAGTACCAGGCACTCACACTGCTGTTGGCCAAGAGCTGCCTATGGCCATACAGCGGAGACAAATTAATACTAACACCATCCTTACATTTGGGAGACAGGCTAACAGTTTACAGGCTCCAGAGCACTTTCCCATCCCTTCACATTTAATCCTCGGATCACATCTGGTGTTATTCAGGCACAACTGGAAGGCCATGTGCGGGTGGACCACATCTGGAATAGCCTGTGTTGAGAGACACATCTGGCACTCTCCCCCATCACCCCCCTTCTTCCCTCTTCAGGAAACTTGGGACATGGAGTCAAGACACCTGGCTTTCAAGCCCAGGTCTTCTATTAACTGACCATGGGCTTGTGGGCAAAGTCACACCACTTCTCTGGGTATAATTGCATACTGGGTGATTTCTAAAGCCCCTTCCTGCTCCAAGATACTATTATGCTGTGACAAACTGGAGAAGTAGACAGTGACTATAGTGATATCCTCCTTAAAAATGAAGACCCTGTTACACAGAGAATTTAATGACTTCTACTCCAAGATTACACAGATGGTAAGCAGTAACATCTCTGGATGTTTCATTTAGTGTTTTTTCCACTACATCGCACACATGTGCGTGAGCACAATGTGGATTAACCTTGACCCGCTTAGCTCTAGCTCAGATAACCAGATGCAGATGGAGGAATCCATGCTTTCAGCAAAACTACATTAATTACTTGGACAGTATGTGGCTAAATAAGATTCCACAAACTGACAGCCTGCAGACAGGATTTGTCCTGAAGCCTGTTTTATTTGGCCCCTAGCGTGTTTTATTTAAAAAATTGACATGTTGCTATACTTTAAATTTGAGATATTTACATAAAAATTCAAAAATTCAAGTTCTCTTAAAAAGCTGAAAGTTTGGCAACATGATAATGACTGGTTGAAATGGGCTCATCATTATATTGTCCCTTCAGTTAGTGTTTTCAAACTTCCATACTTTTGACATTTTGGACTGAATAATTCTATGTTGTGGAGAGGCTGTCCTGTGTATTTTGGGATGTCTAACAGCATCCCTAGTCTATACTCACCAGATGCCAGTAGCACCTTCCCCTCTGTTGTGACAATAGTGTGACATTGCCAAATGTCCTTTGGATGGGGGCCACAAAATTCCTTTATGCTGAGAATGATTGCTGTAGGCATTTGAATAGGGATCCTTGGAAAACAAGAGCTGGAGAAGATGTAGTCCAATGCTCTCCGTTTACAGAGAAGGAAACTGAAGCCCAACCAGAAAGGTTAAGTAACTTGCCCATAGTGACACAATTGAACAATGGTGACAGAGCTAGGACTGGAACCCAGGTCCTCTGATGCCTTGTGCAGTGCACTTGTCACCTCGATCTGCTTCCAGAGCTCTCACCTGCCAACTATGTGAGATGCTGGGTACATTAATTTGCTAATTTCCTGCCCATTTTAATTGCTGATCAGGAAGGCCTGACTGCTGCTCTCCCTTCCTTGCAAGTATGTCCAGAGTCAAACAGAGCAGCCCTCCACTCCAAGGGAGCATTTCCTGGACTAGGCGGCCCATATTGTTTCACTCAGATTGGAAAGGGTGTTACGTAAACATTTACCTTATTCTCTGATCCAGTCATTTATATAAGATTTTTCTCATTCCCAGCCACTTCAGATCATCAGTCTCTTTTGCATTCTTGAATCAACATTTTCTCTAAAGCCACTAAGAAAGGGTGCAGCCAGAAACAAATGTTTGTGTGAAGTCATTTGTCACTCTGCAAATTCCTTAGGAATGTGGTTATACAACAAACAGTTGGATGTGATCATTTATATGCTTAGAATTTGTTTCATCATTTCAAAGCTCATCCTTTTTGATAAAAAACAATTTCAGAAGTATATTAACGATTTATCACAGGAAGTATTTCCTTTTCATAATAATAAATTCCTCTGATGTGAGAAAGTACCTACCAGGCCTACTGGACCAGAAGCCCTGGGTGCTTAGGCTCTATCAGTTTTGGCTCTATCCCTATCGAACCTGATGGCCTAAACAGGGCCATATCTTTCTCAACGGTGTTTGGGCGACCACTGAGATCCCTTGACACTCTCATATTGTATGAGTCATATTCCTGTTTCATCTGTTAGTGTCCCTGGGAGCTTTCTCCTATAATTGGTTCTTGTTCTACCTGGTTTGCCTGCTGCATTTTTGACAGAGAAAGCCCAGAAAACACCTATTGTAAAATGTTATTTGTTTACCCACTTACAGTGGGACCAGCCCACAGGTTAATTTGAAAATTTTCTAGTTGTCCGTGAAATATCTTAGTCAGAAAGTAACTTTGCCCAACAGTAATGTTAAACTCTGCTTTGAGGGTACAATAGTCCCCCCCTTATCCAAGAAGGATATGGTCCAAGACCGCCAGTGGGTTCCTGAAAGCACGGATTGTAGGAACCCAATCACAGTTCTATTCACATCCAACTACAAATTTAATACCTTTTCCAACCTAACTAAGCACTCGTCATGCACTGTGCCCATAGTTTTGTAGTTTAAAGGGCAACAGCAAAACTAGCACACATTTTTTTTCCTCTTCACAATTTAACAGATAGGTTTGTTTCTGCTATATCTTTTAGCAACCTCAGCATACAATTCTTTTTTTCTTATTAAGTTGAGAGCCTCCTCCTTTTCATGTAAACACTATTTATGGCTTCTCTTTGGCATATCCAAGTTGCCAGAATCACTATTCTTGTGGTTGGGGCCATTACGAAGTAACGTAAGGGTGCCTTGAACACAAGCACTCTGATACCATGACAACAGATCTGTTAACCAAGAAATCTACTAAGTAAATCACAGACAGGGAGGGTAGACAGCATGGAGACGCTGGACAGAGGATTCACAACCTGGGTAAGATGGGGAGGGAGGGCACACAGTTTAATACTTAAGAATTGTTTATGTTGGAATTTTCCACTTAATATTTTCAGACCATGGTTGACCACAGGTAACTGAAACCACAGGAGTGAGATGACAGGTAAGGGGTTACTACTGTACATCCTTCTTGGATGTCCTACTGAGTGTCAGAATCATTTGAGAATGCAATGATGTAGGAATCAACCTCCTCCTGCCTCCTGCTCCCCTTCGTCCTCCCCCTCAATGTGGTAGGACTTTTCATATATTGTGACCTGAAGTTCACAGAGGACTGTTATGTGACCACTCACTACGGTAAAATCATACTGCCATAAATGTGTTCTGATTTTCTTGGCTTCTATCCTGGCACATCTCTCTCTGGCACAGTGTCCATCCATCTCAGCTTCTGATTGTCTCTTTTCTTTCTTTCCTTTGAACTTGATAGGAGATCAGAGCATGAAAGACAGGTGGCTATAAAGAATAACAGAATTGTCACATATGCAAGAGTTGTGTGTCACCTCCCTTGTGCAATGTTTGAGTGGACTTGATCATAAGGTCCATTTGGACAAGTGGAGGAGGGGAACAAGTGGGACAGAGGCTCGGATGCATGAGTTGGAAAAATGAATAGAGTGTTAAGGGAGCTGCAGTTTGGACTCACCCAAGATAGGTCAGATTCTGAACATAGAGCTATAAGACTCCCTGCCAGAGAAATCCTGATTAGGATTAGTTGAGGCACTGGGCAAGGCTGGGCCAATGGATAAAGTCTTCAGTACCCAGAACTGAGCAGGTCCAGGAGGACAATTCACTTTATCTCCTAACATCACTTGTTCATAATCTGACTCTTATTGTAAGTCTCTGTGTGAAGGTATATTTTTCTTTTGTCCTTTTGTCGCTTTATCAAGAAGGAAACCAAATTGACTGACTTAAATTTTTGCTTATTAAAACAACGTTAACAATTAGCATTGAACATTGACTTTATGTCAGACATTCTGCCTGTACTATTTTAGCAGAAGGTCACAGGGAAGTTTAAGGGTAATTGTTGGCCATTCTTGAATATGCCTTCTTCCTTGCTTTGTTAATTAAATAAGTGCTGAGTTTTAACTGGGTCCATGGTATCCCAGCTAAAGATTACATCTTCCAGCTTGTCTTACAGATTGATGTGGCCATGTAACTAGGTGCTAGCTCATTGGATGTGAACAGAAAAGGTGTAAACAACTTGAGGTTTATGCCCATAAGGAAGGATTGTGCCCTCTCCCTCCCCTTCTCCTTTCCCTCTGGCTGGAAGGTGAACATGAGGCAAGACTTGAGAAAAGACAGTGTAGCCATGAGATGAAAACTGAGTGTTGAAGATGCAGAATAGGCCAGGAACAGTCTGGTCCCCAGACTGTGGAGCTGTCCTCTCAGCTCTAGACTGATTATGTTCAGACTAGCACAAGAGAGAAATAGACGCCTGCTTCTTTTAAGCCACAATTATTTTGACTTTTGTTATAATAGCCACACCTGTTTCCTAATTGTTCCTGGTATTCATTTTGTACCCTTTGTGCAAATCAACATCTAAACCTCAAAAAAGACAACTGGTCTAAAATTGCTTCTGGAGTGGTCCCCTCATATAGCTCAAATATGATGCTTTCTTATAGAATTCCTCTCTGATATGGAAATGCCAGTGAAATCATACAGTCCTTTCCCCACACCAAAGGAATGCCCAGTTCTGAACAAAGGGTGCCTTCTGGAACATGTGCCTGGCTGGGTTTTCGTATGTGTGAGCAAAAGTCCGGGGTGCATTCTTTGTTAATCTCCAACCTGGGACTCTACCCACGTCACAGGCTGGGTTCCTGTGGAGATTAAAATAATCGATGTGGTGGGTCAATAAATAAATCATAAAAATTATCACATTTACCCAGTATCAACATTACTAGTATTTAGGGGCTCATGTTCGGAATGTTATATATTTAAAACAAAGGTTTTGGCACCAAAATAAAGAATATGCTCCAAGTTACTTTGTTTGTTGACTTAACGTTTTTAAATATTGCATGTTAGTGAGATTTGGGTTGTGAGAGCCATGAAGGCATTTCTGATTTAACTTTTTTTTTCAGGGATACTGAGGGGCTACTTGTGAGATGGCAAAAAAGAGATATGGCAACCAGAATTCCCCTCAGTCATCCCTGACAAGTTCCCCTACATCTTCACACAAAGTAAGAGGGCCGCCACTTCACAGTGATCTCAGCACTCCTAATGCCACTTGGAAAATTCTGGACTTGGATTAAGCACGACTCAGGCAGGACAGTTCACAGATACTGTGAGCCATGACTTAAGGCCCATTTTCTCTGAAGCTATTTCCAAGTTAGTCAGCACCATACGGACAAACAGAGGGAGAGTCAGAAAGATAAATTTCTTTCCCTGTAATGTATGTGTTATGTTAACAATAGAATACAATGAAGTTAAGGGATCATGTATGAATGTAAATGCCCCTGCATCGCCACTGTGTTCAGTATTTTATTATTATCTTTGTCTTTTCCACAGTGTGCTTCTTACACATTCCCCGACTCCTTCCACAGTTATCTATCAATTGTCAAATGCTGTTTACCTAGAACACTGGGGTTCTCATTTGCTAGACTTTTTTTTTTTTTTTTTTGCAGTTTATTATTCTTTATCTCTGTTTACTAAACTCCAGCATCTCACCTACATTATGTAACTTTTTATCAAAGTTAAGTGAAATGTAGATCTTGAATTTTCTCTTTCTTCCATAATTCTTTATTACTTGTGAAATATATTCCTACAATATTGTATATGTGACCAGGGGACCAGATGGGACCGGGGGAGGAAAATGGCTTTTAAGTGATTCAAGGCGATGCTTATTGTCTATCGAGTCAGGACTATGAAGCCACATGACGTGGAAGCAATGCAGGTATATTTCTTCACCTCTCAACATTCTTGACAAGCTACTGTATGCCACAGCCTAGGGATAAAAACTTGATGAAGGGTCTACCTCTGCCTCTGGAAGCTTATAATCTGTGGGATAGCCAAGTAACAAGGGATTTCAGAACAGTGTGCTGGGTGCTGCCATGGGGATAGCCACAGGGTGCTAGGGGAACAGACAGTAGTGAGGCCCAACTTGGTCTTGGGAGAATCAGGGAAGGTTTTCTGGATGGGAAGGTGGTGTTTAAGTGAGACCTGAGTAGAGGTTGTCCATGCAAAAAAGTGGAAAATATCATGGCAAGCTTCCAGAGATGAGAAAGTTTGGGATCACTGAGTAGTTCCATGCATCTGGAGCGTGGAGTGGAAGTAGCTGAGTATTGAAATCCAAAGACGGGGATGAAAGCAGAGACTGGATTAAAAATCCCTGAGAGCCAAGATATCAAGTAGGTAAGGGGCAGAGGTCAAAATAAATGGATCCAGTCAGTCTGAGGAAGATTTACCTATACCAATGCTGCAGTTTGAAGCTGGATAAGAAGAAAAGGAAATAAACATTTTTGAGTGTGTACCATATACCAGACACTGCATTACCTAATCCAATTATCACACAAAGCTTTTAGGGGGTATAATCATCACCATTTCATGGCTGAAAAACATGGCTTCAAAAGGTAGCACGATAGGTGTCACACAGTTTTGAGTAGTAGGTCTGAGATTCACATTCAGGTCTAATTCCAAAGCCTGTGTTCTTTCTGACCATAGCAATGACTCCAGAGCAAGAGGCCAGCCAAGAGAGGGCAGGTTTAATGAACTGGATAGAAGCTACAGAGAGTCAGACTTGGGCTTCAGATAACCACATGGAGGCAGAGTAACAGCTGGCACAAGACTTCCAGGAAATGGGCCATCTTTGGAAAGATGTGTTGACAAGCTGCCCAGGCTGTGGGGCATGAGTGCCAAAGGTCAAAGTTTAGAAGAATAAAGAGGCAAAATCAAATTTCTATGTAGAAGAAGCGAACTAGAAGTTGATATAGAAGCATGAAACTAGACAGAAGAGGAGAGGAGTTAGAAGAGACAGGGCCAAGTGCCATGCTGAGAGGCCAAAGCTACAGAAAAAGTGGCCAAGGAGAGAGGTTCCTGGTGACGGGGTGGCTGAAAGCCTTTAAAGAATAGAAGTGTCTAATGTGTAATCATAGGTTGTTTGGTTGCTGTCCTGTAAACTCCAACAGTTGCCTCAATTCTCCTGTTAAAATCCATCCCACACATCACACAGCCTTGTGTTTGAGACAGGCTCCAGTAGAACGTCCAAACAGGAAGACGGGGAATGTTCGGTGTGGAGTGTGGAGTGACAGGGTACACAGAAGCGGGACCAGGCACAGAAAAGAGAGGAAGCCCATACATGGCGTGATTAGGCCTCAGCCAGAGGTGGCCAGGAACATTATAAACAACCTGCCCACATGTCAAAGATTAGCAGAGAGTTCGAGAGAGTTGTTAAATGGCTCACCACATAAGGAATGAGAATGCAAAACAATTCCATTTGAATCCTGAAAGGGCAAGCTGACCTCCGCTGATGTGCGGCTTGTGAAAAGAAGATATTTCTAATAGAGCTGCTCAAGGATTAAGTAGGCAGCCTTGGACAGCAGTTAATTTTCCACCCCTGGGAATGTGTAGGCAACGAGGACGCAGACCCAGGCATGAGTAGGACAGATTCAGGTGTCAGATGACGACAGACTGCATAACCCATCGAACTCCCTCCCAACCCTGAGAGTCCAGCCTAGGAAAGCAAGTTTAAGGCTCCCAAATGAATGAAGTATCCAGGCAAATCGAACTTGCATTTGGGAATGCACATTTGACAAAACTCAGAATGAATGAGTCAATAGGAAATCCACCCAAACAGGTTAACCTTAAAACCGAACCATTAACATCCAAGAGAAGGATAAAGCTGCCTTGCTAGTCAACTTTCTGATTCAATCCAAGCTTTCTCATGTGCTTCCCGCTCCTCCTAATGGGTCACTTGGTTTGGACAGTCTAGGATTTGCTTTCAGAGCAGGTGGATAAACTTACCTGTTCCATTGGAGATTAAGGTTTCAGCACCTGCTGCAGATGCATCTAACCTGTTGAGGATTTTCTTGCATTTTGAGATTCATGCCCGGGCCTAGACATCCTTTCTCCCAGTTCGTTAGTAATATCCACCAGGCTGGAGGTGTCTTGAGGGTATGAAAGTCCACCAGCTTCAAGAGAAAAGGAAACAAAAGTAAAGCAAGAAAGACTGAGAACAACAACGTAGGCAGAAAGCTGGTAACAGTGAGCTCTCTTCTCTCCATGGCCCGGTCAGAAAGAAACAAGCAAATGCTGCCACAACTCCTTAGACTGTGTGCAAGGACAGGGTACACACCAACTGCTAAAGCACATGTTAAAAGGTTAAAATGTTAAACAATTTCCTAGATTTTCTCTTATACTGTGCTCAGAACAATATGTGCAATTTAGAGAAAAAAAAAACAAAAACCTAAGTAAATATGATATTCTGCCAATGCTCTAATTTTATGTGTCACCCAGGGATGACTTGGTACATGAAATGCATAGACAAACCATACATTTTCAAAAAGCAGACTTTATTGGTTTGAATTTCAGCACGTAAGGTATTTCTGCACTCACCCACGGTAGGGCAACAGTCAGGATAGTCAGAAGTCACGAAGGAGGAGGAGGCACAAAGAACCTACAGTAACCACAGACTAATCGTCAGCTCTAAGAAATTGACTGTAGACCTCAAATAGTTGCTGATATTTGAAATAAGAATAAAATTTCCCATATGCAACCAGTCTAGGGACGCATTCTTGGTGACATTTTCAAATTGTCCCATATGCCACAACCCTCTACTGAGCAGGACTGAACACATCTCCAGGGGTCAAACCCACATAGATTGGATTTGAAAGACCACGAAGGTCAGTTCTTTCTCCTGAGTGTCCTCCCTTTGTGGAAACTAGAAGTAAATTAACAACCCCACCTAGTCATTCCAAAAGATAGAATCACATTTAAGCTACCTTTTAGCTTTAGAAACATTTTTCTTCCAAGAAACTACTTTTGAAATAAGTAAAAAATGTTAAAGTTGACCACTTGTCCTTTTATTTTAACAAGTACTTTTGAATTCTTCCTCCAGGCCACCATGCCAGACATGGAAGATACAAAGATCTATTGATGCCTTTGAATAACCTAGAGTCTCTTGTTCATGCAAACAAGATTAAGAGCCAATAAATTAATCACAAAGTGCAGATGTACACCCTGTGCCCAGATCTGCCCCGGGGTATTGGGAAAGGCCTCACAGCAAAGGCCAGAGCCTGAGCTGAGCAGCTGATGGTGAGTGGGAGTTTATCAGATGACAGACAGGTGAATGGCATTTCAGAAGGAGGGAATAGTATGTTGCAAAGGTACCAAAGCGGGAGAGAGTAGGACAGTGGCTTTAGGAGTGGCACCAGGGTCAAGGTAGTATGTTGCATGCTCTAGTCATGCAAGTGTTTTCCTGGAAAAAGAACAAATGCATCGTGACAAAATTCAAGTGCATTCCTATATTTAAAATTCAACAGATCTAAAGATAGTAATTCAGAGAAAAAGGAAATTAAAATATTTGAGCAGTTTCTTTGTGACACCTGAAAACAAGTGCCAGGGGATTTATGTGTTATTGTCTCTAGAACAGGGTCACTTCATGGGCCTGTAGCCTGCCATCACTCAGGGGCCCATGCAGAGAAGCCTCTGCACTGGGGCAAATGCTCTGCTCTTGCTGTCTTAAAGTTCTTTAGTACGTTTTGAACAACGCGCCTTGGCTTTTCGTATTCCATTTGTCCCCAAAAATTACGCAGCTGATCCTGAGAACAGAACATTTTCAGATGACTTGAAATAGCTCCGTATTGTTGTATTTAAAGTGGAAAGAGGGAGAAGTGGTAGATGAGGTTGAACATGTAGGCAGTGGCATATATCGAAAGGCCTGGGAGCCTCGCTAAAAATTTAAAATGTACCTGTAGGATACAGAAGGTCATTGAAGAATTTGAGCAAGAAGTAGCATGAAGAGATGTGCTGTTCAGATCACCGTAGTGTAATGAGTCGACAGAGTGGAAATATAACAAAAAGTTTCCCATTTAAAATAAATGCATTTTCCTTGTTTGAATTTCGTTTCTTGGGAATAAAGTTTTGATCTGTGTTAAAAGTCTCTGCAAGAAATAGTTGCTGTGATTAACTTACACCTTAGGGTAAATTCAGATAGCAAGATCTGTGAGCTCTTTTGAGAACTGGATGTAGGAAAGGGAGAATAGAAAACAGGAGGCAGAAGTTTCTGCGTATAGATGGGCAGGCCATACAGAAGCCGGCCTTCTGGGGAAAAGCTTAGCCGTCTTTTCACTCTGCACAAGCCTAGCCTGACGACACACAGAGATTTTTTTTTCCCCCAAAAGTGGCCTTTTAGCATTCCCCCTGCCTGTTTCTTTATTGCAGTGTTTCTCAAAGTGTGTTCCCCAGGAAATCAGCATCTCCATCACCTGGAACTCTCCGCTCCACCCTAGTAGCACCGAATCAGAAACTCTGGGGCTGGAGCCCAGAAATCTGTTGTTATAATCCCTCGGAGTGATCCTCAGGCAGCCAAGAACTGTTGCTTCATTGTAAATTGTCTGTGCCTCTAGAACTCAGATATCGTAAGAAAAATGATGGAAATGCCCATTTCGTATCAGAACGAATAATCAAAAGTGATTTTAATATCAAAAAAATTCAGTCTTGTTCTAAACGTACTTTTACATGAATGTACATTCAGCAAGTGATCTAGGGCGTACGTGATTGCAAAATCTTCATAGGTGATAATGCCATAGTTCCAGAATGACTTTAAAAGGGCATACATTACTGCATGAGCGATGAATCACAGCTTCTGCAGTTAATGGTAGTATTTAGCAAAACAAAATAAAGACGATTCTTTTCTTCTTAAGCAAGCATGGTCATTATATTGAAAGAATGTTTTTCTTGTACCGTCTTCTTCTAAAGGATCATGTCTGCTGATAGTGCTGGAATTTTTTTATTTCTTTGTGCCTTACATTGCACCAGTAATATTGCAGCTATGATAATACATGTCCAAAGGTGACATGTGTTTACATAGCCTATAACATTTCTGAAATGCAGTCTGATTTGCTGCTAAAACCGTCATTTCTCAGATTCTTTCCGTTGTCCTCCATGAGTAATCCAATATACAAGGAAGGATAAAAGGGTAAACACTTTTGTGATAATCCAGATTTTTCCAGTGGAATTTTAAACAGTTTGACAATTCAGTCTTGTTAAAATTTGATATAAAATAAATGCTTCTTTGCAAACAATTATCCAATAAATATTTTAATTCTGTCTCATATTCTCACAGTGGATTGTTTTCTGAGTCTTTTGGTGGAATTCTTTCAAATTAGAGCTCAATGATCTTCTTTATATTTTATCCAAGGTTTGAAATACATGAACCTGTCTCTACTTACTTGAACAATGGCCTCTATCATGGTGTCTTTTTCTTTAAATCCAAATATTATACTCAGCATTTTAGGAATTCTCTATCCCAAATACAGCCAATTAAATTGTCTATAAGTGATTCAGAGCCTTAGAAAATGAAATGAAATGGGAGTTTGTACTTTGAAATGAGTTCAAAAATGTGTACCATTTGTCAATGCTAATCTCTGTCGAGTAGGCCTCATTATCTTCTGGTTCTGCTGCTAACAGATGAAATAATCTGACACAGACTTCTTTAACAGAGATATTTCTTCCTGGGAGAAGTCTTTCTCAGCAACTGGGAATCAAATTCTTGACCCTGAAGATGGGAGAAAGAACGTGATGCTTTTTGGTGCCGTGATAAACCAGCCGAAATTTGAAAACATCTCCTGGGATAAACAAGAGCAGACATGGGTATTTGTATTGTTTCTCATCAACATTCAGGACTAACTGAGAGCTGATGACCAAGGAGTTTAGCACAAGAGAACACTGAGTCTGAAACGTTGGAAAACCTGGAGATGATTGATGGCCTCAGATGCAAATCTCCCATCACTGGCCTGGTCTGATGTTGGCATCGTAAATCTGAGTTGAGACCAGAACCAAAGTGGTCACCAGCCTTTCCTTTTCAATCAGTGTTCAGCCCAACCTCCTTTCTGCTGAACCTGAAAACCTGGAGACCCCAACCCAATCTATGATTCTGTGGTTCTGTTCCCCCGTCTCCAAAACCTTGATGAAACAAAGAAGGAAACAAGTATTCATTAAACAGTTTGCAGGGAGGAATGAAAGAATGACAGTCTCTCTCCTTAATCATTTCTGGAATATTTGAATAAATAAATCTTGAATTGATAAACTTTCAAGCAGCAAGAAGATAATGTTTGTGTGCGAGCATCTCTTTTGTAAAGCAGAGAAGCTGGGGTCACACATTCTTTTATCTCCCCCAACTACACCCAGACTGGGCAATGTGATGAAACCCCATCTCTACTAAAAATACAAAAATTAGTGGGGCATGGTGGCTCATGCCTGTAGTCCCAGTTACTGGGGAGGCTGAGGCACAAGGTCCCTTGAGCCTGACTGAGCTTAAGAGGTGGAGGAGGCAGCGCACTAAGATCGCACCACTGTACTCCAGCATGGGCAACAGAGTGAGACCCTGTCTCAAACAAACAAACAAACAAACAACAAAAAAAACAAAACGATTCCCAGTGTGAGAGATGGGAGATGGGGCCTGGTGGAAGGTGTGTAGGTGTGTGGGTCAGGGGAGTGGATCCTTCATGAGGTTCTTGGTGTAGTCTTCACTGTAATGAGTCAGTTCATGCAAGAACTAGTTGTTTAAAAGACTGTGACACCCTTCCCATCTCTCTTTTGCTCCCTCTCTTGTCATGTGGCACATCTGCTCCTCCTTTGCCTTCTGCCATGATTGGAAGCTTCCTAAAGCCCTCACCAGAACCAGATGCCAGCATCATGCTTCTTGTAGAGCCTGCAGAACCATGGGCCAAATAAACCTCTTTTCTTTATAAATTGCCCAGCCTCAAGTATTCTTTTATAGCCATGCAAAACTGAGACAACACACATATAAAAAATTCATTCCCCAAACCTTTACGTGTTCCTCATCGTAAAGGACCTCTGTTAGTTATGGTGTCATCACCTTCTTGGCCAAGTGAAAAGTCTGGAGATGTTTGATCCCCTCTGGGGTAGTTCAGATGTCATGAGGGCATGGAGTTTCCTTTGGGAACGAAAAGAAGAGATGGTGTTTTGGAAGACAAAGGTTAATTCTCGTCCTGGAGCATGTGAAGAAAGGCAGGAGATAGGGACTGAGGTGCAGGGTTTGTGCAGGCAGGGCCAAGTGTAAGGATCCAAATTAGAGCAGAGGCCAGAAAATGAGTGAAGCGGGTAGGAGGAGAAAAAGGGGCTCCAGAGTCTCTCTTGTCCTTGCCAGTAACTGCTGAATGAGTGGGTCCCTCTCCTTCACTGGTGAATACCCCTTGGCAGGACATTCCTCCAACCCCCCAGACTTGAGAAATGTTCCTATTTTCTTTTCTCCTCCGCTTCCAGTGAGAATGTTTCCACGTGAAAACACCGTAATGCATGAGATTATTTCACAGACAGAACAAGGTTGTACCAGACAGGCTGGGGTCAGTAGGTGTCATGATCCCATCTCACAGAAAACACACTCCAATAGACAACCAAAAAAGCAATTTGAATTAATTCATATCTTTACTCAGTCCCTCTGGAAACAGTTCAAAGTGGGACTGTGGAAGAGAAAGTTCATTTTCATGTCATAGAAAAGCAGCAAAACGTTATACAAATTCATTCTCCCCTAACTTCACCACTTTTTATATCCACTACTACTATATCTTCTGAAGTTTTCACTCATTTTTCAACTCCCAACCTCAATTCCCATTCTCTTCTCAATATAAATAGTCTAGCTTCTCCAGTTCACCCCCAGTTATTCACTTACACCAAACTTCATAATAAGGTCTAGGTGAATGTGTGATTGCGTGGCAGGAGGACATTTTGATTTGTCTTCTGTCTTCCCCCGCCAGAGTATAAACTCCTTGGGGCATTAGGGACTTCACTCCCTTCAGCCTAGAGCAACACCTGACTTGTACTGAGTACTCAGTGACATTCATAAATCAATGAATATGCTTATATTATGTATCCATGCTCCCTAAGGGGTAATTACATTGTTTGCTGTCGCACTTACCAACCTTATGCTGGGAATTACTCTGTATATTAAAAGGCATAGTATTGAATAGTGAGAGCAATTTGTTTTCTTCTGTCTCCACTAAAGAATTTGTTCAGGGCCCTTTATATCTTTGCAAATCCAGTTTCTCTATCTGTTATTGGAAACAATAACACACCTGAGAGACCATCTAAGACCTGACATACAGAACTTTGAGCTTTTCACAGTAAAGGTCAAGTGGCATTATCATTGTTGTCTCACTGCTTTTAATGTTAATAGAGATGAGCTAAGAATGATGACTTGAATCTTCAAAATGAATATTCAAACTGAAAATTTCTTTCTCTAGTCTAGATAGTACTTCCAAGAAAAGCTTTTTTTCAGATGATTTTACTTCAGTACCAATGGCCTCTCTCCTCTGTATAGCATGAGAATAGAAGAGTAAGCTAACTGATGAAGTATTTTATCACTTGGTCTAACCAAGGGATAGGAAAATGTACTCATAGCCAAATTGAGCTCAAAGGAAGGCATACATCTGGGCACCACATCCAAAGAAAGCCTCACTTTTAAAAACATATTTTTGTGCATCTCAAAACATAAAAACTCAGTATTTTTAAAATACATTTCAATAGCAAGAAAATGTCTAAGGAGACAGTGTCTTCTCCAGAGCAAAGAACTATCTTCTTTTCACTTTCTGCCCTCAGAGAAAATAAGATGACCAAAGGGGTTTGAGTTTCCATAGCCTTAGCAGTTGTAGGTAGGAAGCTGAATAGAAACGACTTTTCACCAATGGAAATGATCTGGTGGTAAGTGCCTCATTGCCCCACTGGAAATTTGTTTTCAGAAATTAAAATCGATGGGAAATCCTTAACCTGGGAAGGCCCTGAGGTTTAGCAGCTTCGATAGCAGAGCCTGTAGCATGCTAACAAAGGTCATGGAAGTAAGCCATACATCAGGGAGCACATTTATTATAATGAGATTAGGGAGCACATTTATTATAACAGGTTTTATTATAAAGGGATATTATAATTATAATTGCAATTAGGGATTACAGTTGTTGTCCTCTAATAATTGTAAGCATAGAATGGCTCTATCTAAGTTCAAAAGAAATTGGGAAAATTCTCAGGACACCTCTGGGAGGAGCAGAAAGCATTCCCTATGCTAGACATTGCTGATCATTCCATCAGAAAGTGGAGAGGTCTAGAGTCTTTGATAAAGGAAGGTCAGAGATCACCTAGACATTTGACTTGGTTCACCTCCATCGGAAGACTCCTCGAGAACACTTTTTCTTCTCTCCCTGATCAACTCAAAGAGTGTAGCAGCAGGAAAATAGCATCTTACTATAAAACAGATAAGGATTTCTATCCTGTACTCCCAGAAGAATGGTTAATGGGTGGTTAAATTGTTACTGTCTTAATCTAGTAAGCTCCTGCAAGAAAGTATGTACTTAGCAGGCTGGTGAATTAGAAACTACTCTTCATTAAGGTGATAGCGAGTGAGGCTACTTGAAGCTTATCTCTGCTATCAAAATGATACCGACATAATCGTTATTATACATAGAGAAGGAATAGTGGTAGAGCGCATGGGTCATGGAATCGGTGCCTGCTTTTAATTCCTGATGCCACTGTTTACAAGCTCCCTGGTTACCAAGCACGTTACTTAACCTCTGTGTGTTTTAGTTTGTATAACTGTAAACTAAAGATAAACACAACAGCAACAGCAAGTAGTTTATAGTGTTTCTGAAGTCCCGTGCCAAGCCTTATCTTAGTGTTTTGTCTTCACTGACTAATTTAATGCTTTCAACAACCCTATGAGGTGGGTACTTCCGTTACATGACTCCTGAATCTTTTCTTCTCTACTGTGGTGAGTCCCTATAAACACTTAATAAACATGAAGGACGCTGATGTGCTTTATGAGCATTATTTCATTTAATCCTCACAGCACTGTGATGAGGAAGGTGCTCTTATTTTACCCATTTGACACTTGAGATGACTGAGGCACAGAAACGTTAAGTAACTTACTCAAAGACAGGAAGTGGTGGTGTTGAGAATTATAGGCTGTCAGACTCTAAATGCCATGTTCTTAAATATAATACATCCTATCAGAGTTTCCCTCATTTGTTAAAAGGGGATAAAACCAACTCAAATCACATGTTTATGAATGGGAAGCATTTAGAAAGGATGACTGAAGGGCTACCTTCAAGGCTTGCATCAAAATAAACAGAATTGATAGACACAATCGAAGCTCTGGCTTTAATTTTGTTGTTGTTGGTTTCTTTTTCCTTGGTACAGGATTTTATGATGACGTTTCCATGAGAAAAGGGATCCTGTGGTCATGTAAAGTAATCAACAAAAAGAATGTAGGAAAGGGTACTGGTAAAGTCATATGAGGAAATCGCTCACAAGATGTTTTTCTCTATACTGACATGAAATTCCCCTGAATGTGCTGTTTCACAATCTACAAGATGGAAGTAAGTTGCTTCTAGAGGACGCCAAAGTGATCATGGCACTTTTTAATTTTTTATTTTTTTTATTTTTTAATCTTCCTTGTTTCTGTAGATGTGGCATAGCCTCCCTGCATCTCTGAGGGTTTCTGGATGATCCTTAAAAATCCCCTCAGGGCCTTCGTCTCGTTTGGAGTATGAGCCAGGGTCACCCAGAAAGCTAAATGCAGCTGCTGGGTGATAAAAGTCCTGTGGTAAACTGACTTCCAGCTAACCACAGGCGGCAGAGAGCATCTAATGCAACCACAAAGTGGTTTGCTGGCACAGAACTTCCCCAACCCTTGGAATGAGATACCAGGGCATGTTGTTTAGTCTCCATCTTGGAACTCTTTCTTGTAGCAAGAAGAAAATTCTGATATCCATCAATCTGAAATCTTTTGAGCGCAGCTTTATGTGGAGGCAGGGAGATGAACATGTTGTCTGTGGGATCTCACAACCCCAAGTCCTGTGATCTTAGAGGAGATGCTTAACCAGTTTTAAAACAGGCCGGCATAAACATGCTTCTGGGGATTGAGTAACTGTAGGAGAGTATCAGAGCTTCTTGCAATATGCAGAATTATTTTCCCAAAAATACAAAATTCAATTTTAACACAGAATTTTAAGCTCTTGATGAACCTCTGGAGTCTTCAGGCATGCATGCCACCCCGAGCATGCTGTCAGCTCAACTTGTAGTCCTTCCAACAGACATCCTCTGTCAAGGTCACTCTGTGGAACTTGCATAGAACCACTGGCTTGTTGCAATCAGGTGGCCACTTTGAGGACCTTGTCCTGAAGAAATTGAAAAGGACACCATTAAGACCTTGAGTTTTTTCTTGAAAATATTGCCACTGCTTGTTCTTCAGCACTGCCTTTGAGCTAGAAATTGATGTACTTAATGGCTGGTATTGGCTGAAAAATGAAAACTATGTTAAGTTTTTAAAAACTTTAATGGAAAGGGATGAGGCTATTGCTTTAGCTCTTCAGTGACCTTGGTTGTGTCCATTTTTTATGAGAACTTGGAGCAAAAGCCTATTCAATGCTCATTCCATGATTCCTGCTAAGTCTTTCTTCTCTGGCCACTGGTAATCTAGAATGGAATGGCCCAACTGTCTACATTCTGTGGGCTCTAGCAAATGCATGAACTCTGCTTTCAGTGGGAAGAAGATTCTGGCCTGGGGCTTTCAAATTGCCTCCAGGGGTTTTCTAGGTTGCTCTGTATTAAAATGTTCACAGTTTTGGGTAATGCTGTTGGACTTTGGGAACTGAGTGGTGCCATCCAAAACCCTGGGCCCTGCACGGCCACAACACACTGTTGTATCTCCCACTCTCATATCTAATTTCAAGCCACCAAAGCATAATAAAGCTTATGAATAGAATTCTCTGCCATTTGCTCAGCTCCAGGTCCTATGGCAGGTAAATGAAGAAAGCAGAACAATCAACATTCTCTGTTCTTTGATTCCTTCAGCATAAGAGGTAAGGCTGCCTGTAATCCCAGCACTTTGGGAGGCTGAGGCCGGTGGATCACTTGGTGTCCAGGAATTTGAGACCAGCCTGGCAAACATGGTGAAACCCCATCTCTACCAAAAATACAAAAAAATTAGCTGGACATGGTGGCACATGCCTGTAATCCCAGCTACTTAGGAGGCTGAGACAGGAGAATCACTTCGAACCTGTGAGGCGGCGGAGGTTGCAGTGAGCCAAAGATCACACCACTGCACTCTAGCCTGAATGACAGAATGAGACCTAAAAACAATAAAATATAAATGAAAATTTAAAAAAGGTAAGGCTGTTCTTGGTGTGGTGTGGTGGTATGGATTATAGCTAGCTAAGGCAGGCTAGACTTCACTCCATTTCATGGACACAGTCCTCATGCAACCCTGGTATTCTGTAGCACCTGGGAGGAAACTAATCTGTAGCCACCTGAAGATGCTTTGGGGAGTGAGCCCAGCCTGGTTCCCAAGGGAGGCCATTAGGACGCTTCTGTTTCCCAATGGAGCTAAATAAATGACACATGTAAACCACCTAGCACTCACCCCAATGTAGGTAATAACTCTTCTAAAAGCAATGCTAGCAAAAGCCTGAAGCTGCTAAGATAAAATCCCATATCCACAAGAGTGCCTTTCGATTCCTTTCTCTCCAGAAAAAGCAATTCCCTGATTTCATGTGCTAACTACAGGATGATCTTAGAATCCCCAAATTAGACCTCTTTAAAAATCTCAATATTAATCTTCCATGTGCTTAGGCCTAAACAAGATGGAGAGAACAGGTAAATAATCATTAAATTCAAGCTAAAAGTTTTGAGGATTCTACAAGGAAGATAATGGTTTGCTATTATAGGCGTTGAGATTTCTGTATTCTCATTCCTGATAACTAGCAGCCATCGTCATAATGTGGTGCAAATTTTGGACATTTAGAACGTATTTCTAAGGCCTACTTTAAACACTGAAAATAAAGGAAAATAAGAATATACCATGCAACAGATGTGCCAACTACTGCCAAAGGAAATATCCATTCTTTAGACACAGAAGTAACGTAGTCGAGTTCACTTTACAGGTACCGTATAATCTGTTGTAGAGGACCACGTGCTCGCAAACAAGATGTTGCCCATAGTTATGCTCTTGCAAACAAAGCATGACGTTTCTTCTCTGCAAACAGGAAGAACAAAAGAGCCGCAAACAGCAGACTCTGGGAACTGGTTAATGTTTAAGCATCTTGAGAACTCAGAAAGTTAGGGAAAGGTCAGAAAAACAACTCATGACATAAAAACAACTCGTGTCTTGTGACGTGGTAAAATTCTACAAGTGTGTATAAAATAGAGCAGAGCGTGCTGCTCGGGGCGGCCACCATGTTTGTCTTATCCTGTGTTGTCTTGTGTGTTCATTCCTTTGTTTAGGAAACACGCGGACCCCAACATCTGTGAAGACACATTCTCTTTCTTTTTCTTCTCTGTGAAATTCCAAAGATATTCTGTCACTTGACTAGATAAAGCCCAATTCCCAACCATTATCTTTCTTAAAACCATGTTCTAAATTCTTCACAAGTTTGGGCCTACCTGTCTCTGTTTATTTCCAATTTTAAAATGTCACTGAAATGCTACACATCAGGACTGGAAAGAACCGTTAGAAATTGTAGTCTCATCCTTTCATTTCATAAATGAAACAGAGACTTAGAGAAGTGAAATTTTATTAAGTTAGGTAATGGTAAAACTGGAATGAAAACCCAGACTTCCTGACCCCCTAGTCCAACAAAATTCAGATCCAAACATTACAAACGACACGTAATCTTCCCTGAGATATGACCTGCTGCTGCAAGACTCCAGGCAGACAGCATCAAATGCAGCGGCAAGGAAAAGGAACAGGGCAGGAAAGAGGAAGATTTGGGATCTCTGAGGCCAGCCTTCTATGCTTCCTCTAAATATTGGCTTTGGGACAAAGCCACATTGTGCTACCCAAGAAATGGCTCTGAAAGTTCAAATATTGAGGTAGGAGTTTTCTTACACCCATATGTGATGCCATGGAAGTTATTACAATTAAACCTAGTGGGAGTAGATATTAATCCTTAAGTAAAATGTATTTTTTGAAGGCAAGTTTCCTGAAGCATTGTGATATAGACTTAGGCTGCGCTTATAAATTAATGCAGGTCTGATGACTGTTACTACTCATCCGTTCATTGATTTCCTCACTGATTTATCCAGCAAATATTTATTGAGTGCCTAGGACACATCAGGTCACAAAGTGGTGAGCAGGGGAGACGCAGCCCGGGCTCCCGAGAACTTATAATGTAGTGGCCATGACAGACACTGAACAAGTATTTATAATGAATTATGGAGGGGCACACCACAGAGCTTCACCAGAAGCTAAAACCCTGGATAGACATTCTGGCTCAGTGCATCTTGTGGGGGGTATTTTGAGGAGTGGTGGGGCATTTGGGGTTGTTAGAAGGCTGGAAAGATGCTACCGGCCTCTACATTTGCTACAGAGTTGCTGGATGTCTTGCACTGCACCACCCACCTCTGCAATACAGGGAGTTGTCCCACATCCCTCAAGACTTTGAAGTCCTTTCGCAAAGGTGAAAACCCTGTTCATAATTGCCCAAGCCTAGACTCTAACTCTACTTTATTATTTATTTATTTATTTATTATTTTTTTAAAGACGGAGTCTGGCTCTGTTGCCCAGGCTGGAGAGCAGTGGCACAATCTCAGCTCACTGCAACCTCCGCCTCCCAGGTTCAAGTTATTCTTCTGCCTCAGCCTCCCAAGTATTTGGGATTATAGGCACCTGTCACCATGCCTGGCTAATTTTTGTATTTTTAATAGAGATGGGGTTTTACCATTTTGGCCAGGCTGGTCTTGAATTCCTGACCTCAGATGATCCACCCACCTCAGCCTTCCAAAGCACGGGGATTACAGGAGTGAACCACTGTGCCTGGCCTCTAACTCTGTTTTAAAGATCTACATGAAGTATCTTTTGCACAGCTTTGAATATACTGAATATTCAAAGAATGCATCTAATGTGGAAGACCATATTTTGTTTTGATCAAAACTTAAGAACACAGTTCACGGTTTTACAAAAGTATGTCAACAATGGCAACACTGCCAGTAAAACATAATTACTGACATTTCTATCAGGCTGCATTTAGAGCTCCCTCAGCCAAGAGGATTAAGTGAAATTACTCTTCTTTTATTAGTCTGTGAATAAAGGTAGATTATTTTATCTATGAATTTCATTCCTGATTGGTTTGTGAAAGCAAGTGAACAGACATCAACAATAGACAAAGAATTGTACTCTTCCTCCTCTCTGCCTTTAATGATGTCCCACAACTGACAATGTTTGTGGCTTTCCCAGCTAACTTGTTACTTGGTTAGGTAAAGTAGAGGTGCTTCTTTTTTCCTAGTTCAATGACTCTGGCTTGAGAAGATGACAGATGGAAGAGAATATCAGAAGCCTGAAGGAATGTAGACTGTGTGACTGCCCACTCCTATGTCATTTTCAGGCTGCACCATCTTAAAAACATGTATCAACCTAGATTTTGGATAACTAGAAGACTACACTCAGAAAGGATTTAGTGTCAAAAAGATACGCTATGGAGCTAAAGCCACAAGAAAGAGTCCCAAGATGCCAACTTATGGCAGTGAATGCAGGGAGAGCCAGGAGGGCGGGTGGGGGAAGGCATTTCTCTGGTTCTACCCGCTCCTCCAGTCTTCTGGCAGAGGCGATGCAGCAAAGAGTCTGAGTTGACAATATACGTACGTTCTGGACTGTAGGCTTAATAATGCTCAGAGGGTCCCCGTGTTTCTCAGAAGCCTCCTGGAAGTTCAGCAGCCTCACGTGCCATAATGTTCACAGACACTTTTATGATAACCTCTTATTTCCTAACCTGAGAAACAAGGGTGTAGGCAGCTGGACAGCTGGCGGACAACAACTTTTCTAATAGATGGAGAAGGGTAGAAAACTTCGGTGACTTAATTTTATTCTTTTTGCTCTGAACACTCAGATAGGCTAGATAAGCAAGGGTAGAGGAGGGTCCTTGGAAAGTGGACATAACACAAGCAGGAGGCCCTCCCTGGCACCCTCAACTGCACTCGAAGACAAGGCAGACTTGACCTGTGAGAAATAACCTCTGCACGAATTAACTGAGCTCCCGATGGCTTACAGGTATCAAAGTCAGCATGCTGCTTTCTTAGATGTCTTAGAAGAGGTGTTTTTGTTTGTTTGTTTGTTTGCTTTTTTCTTTGCAATCTCAAGTCTTATAAACAGAAGGCTCTTCTGGTTACAGAGCTGGAGTTTGTGATTGGAGCATCCTTCAAATAACACTAGTGGTACTCCTGTCACTGCTGTAAAAGGAAAACTGTAACATGAGAATGTGTATCAGCTAGGACTTTTGACTCTTGGGAAGTAGCGCCCCGTGTGAGGTTAGCTATCCTGGTAGCTGGGATGAGATGACCAACTTGTTTTTCTAAGGCCTCCAAATTGTCTCAAATGACAACTAATTTTAGTCAAAATGAACTTATTCCAGATTTGAACCAAGGACTGAGAAGAGCAAGGCTGAATATCCCATTACAACAGCTATCCAGATTCTCCATAATACCGTATATTAAATCCTTATAATAAGCTGCTTTGTGAGTCTTGGTGCTGGTTCAGTATTTTCATTGCAGTGATTACCCTATGGTCTGTTGGCCAGCTGAAGCTGGAGTACTCTTTCTCTTGATACATTTCCATAACATCTCTCATCGGCCCAGTGAAACTTGTTGTTAAGGGCAGAGTTAATCTATTGCAGTCTGCCTTGCTGCGTGATGCCAAGAAACTTGGTATATTTCTTTCAGTTATTTCTGCAAGGACAGTTCACTTCTTTGGGAGAATTTTAGCTCCATCAAGTTAGTAAACAATGCAACTTCAAAGAACGCTCTTGAAAACAGTCTCCCTACCCCATCCTAAAAGTGGGGTCCCTATTGACTAAATTGACACCAAAATGGAGGCACTGTTCTACATACTGGATTTCAATATGTGTATGCATATGAGTATTTAAATATTTGTATTGTTCCAAAAGGAATTTGTGGGAACTTTTAAAAAAGGAACTAGGATTTGTATATCCTTCAGTGATGTTGCTTCCTAATTCCAATTCATGTCCACCGGCTGCCACTCCTACTACTTGCTTAGAGCTTGTAACTGTGCCAGGCACTGGCAATACAGAGATGATTAAGATGATTCCAGGCTAGTAGGAGAGAAAAACAAATAAATAAACTAGATTTCTGTGTGATGTATGTAGAGGAGCCAAAAACCTCAACATTACCAATCACTGCTAAGAGAGCCCAGCTGATTTTGCTTTGAATCCTAGGGCTGGGGAAGTAAACATATTTGTCAGCAGCTGGACCTGCCGGAGTGTCCCAGATGAGGGATATGCAGTGAAGCTCTCACCCAGCAGGAAAGAACTCTGGGAGGACACCTCTGCTGACACCCCTGGCCCAGTCTATCCCACATTCCATCTAGTTTGCCCTCTCATCCTTGTATATTCTCTAGCTGTTCATTTATGGTGCTTTCACCATTGTGATTTTTTTTTCCCCCTGGCTCTATTGTGATTCCCTGGCACAAGCTGCATTTGGCGTGTTCTCTCTTGGCCCCTGTCTCAAGAACAACATTCACTCCCCTGGCTTAGCATTCTCCCCTCCACCAAGTATCAAGGGCTCCACCCCAGGCTGTCCTCCCTCCACCTGATCCCTTGTCTCTGGGCTTCAGGAGTAGGTGCCAGTTCAGTTTCAGCCACACCCTCATTCAGTTCTCAGTAGGGTCAAGGGTTGTTTTGCTTTGTTTTGTTTATTCCATCTTTAGGTCCCACCCTTACCCTCTTCCTGCCATTTTGAAAGAAAGTCCAGTGCTTTAACAAACTGAAAAATATATTAAAGGCCAAAGTCTGGATCAAAAATTAAAATAAAACATAACTAAAACCTAGAAAACTTTTACTTTTTTTTACAGGACTTGTGCTTTTTCTCCCCATCCCCCATAGTGACTAGGGTTACTGGTGTAGCAAAACATGAGACTCATAAGAACAAAAAGAGGCTGCTGAGAGGAGCGTCTGAACCGTACAACGTTCCTGTTCCCAGAAGAGGCTTCCATTTGTTAGAGATCTTGCGGCTTATGCTTTTAGGATATTTTATATCAGTATTATCAACAGAAATATAATGTTAGCCACATGTATAATTTTATTTCATAATAACTACATTGGAAAAAAGTAAAAATAAAAAAATTATTTTAAATAATAAATTTTATTTAACTGAAAACATTCTCATTGCAAAATACTACATAAAATTGTTACTGAAACAATTTACATTGTTTGCTTTTCATACTAAGCCTTAGAAATGTCAACCCAGATGCTAAATTTTCAACAAAGTTTAATATAGTACTACCAAAGGGAGTGCTATTTGCAAAATGGTGGAATAGAAAGTCTGAGCCCTTGGTTTCTCCACCAAAAACACCAATTTGGCCACAATATACAAATGAAAATACATGTGTGAGAGTTCTAGAATTCACTTAAGCTGTTGCAGTGCCCCAGATGAGCATAAAACTGAGAATAAGCAACATTAAAATGATTAAGAAGAGCAAATTAACTTTACTTGTGTCAGTCCATCCCCAAAGGCCACATAGCTCAGTGCTGAGACAGAGATTTCCTTGGTCCATGACTTCTCCTTGAGGGAAGAATCAGAATGAAGCATAATCCATTGTTCCTAGCCTTTTGTGGTGCTGCTTGAGGGAACAGTTTCTCTCTTACCTCACCTGGAATGCTAATGGGACTGGCAAACTTTGAATACCTGGAAACGGCTAAGAACAAAGGAAAGGAACCAGCAGCTTACCATAGCCTGCACATTTCAGCAAGATTTGGTGAAGACACACAAATAAAAGTTTATCCTAAGGGAGGGAAGAAGAGGAATAGAGTGTGCCTCCAACGTCCTGGGTCATGGTACAACACTCAGACAACAGAGGGTACAAGACATTATTGGCTTCTAAAAAAAATGAAATAAATAGTAACTCCTTCCCCTCCCTCCCCCAGTTAGGCATCTACACACGCAAATCCAGAGAACACATATCGTAGAAAAGATCTGAAGGGCTCCCAGAATCTTTAGCCAGGATGATTGGTGAAGTTCTTTCCCTGTAGATGCCAGTCCATAAAGACTGGGAGAGGTGGCAGTTTCTTCAAATGCACAGATACTAACAGAAAGTCACAGGAACATGAAGAATTGGGAAAACATGACCCACTCAAAGAAACAAAATATCTCTAGTAAGTAACCATAAAGAAATGGAGAAATATGAATTACCTGATGAGAAATTCAAAGTAATTATCTTAAAGAAGCTCAGTGAGCTATCTTATAATACATATAGACAACTGCTTGAAATCAGAAAAATAATACATGAACAAAATCAGAATATCAACAATGAGAAACTACAACAAAGAACCAAACAAAAATTCTGAAGCAAAAGAATAGAATAACTGAACTGAAAAATTCACTAGAGGTCTTCAACAGCGTATTCGATCAAACGGAAGAGAGAAACAGTGAAATCAAAGAATCAAAGATGAGTCATTTAAAATTATCCAGAAGACCAAAAAAAGAAAAGAAAAGAATGAAAACCAAACACCTTATGGAAGTTAAAGAAAGGGAAGAGAGAAATGAGCAGAAAGCTTATTTAAATAATGGCTGAAATGGTCATCCCAGATTCATGAAGCTTAACAGACACAGATATGAGGAATCCAAACAAGTCTATGCCAAGACACATAATTAAATTATCAAAAATCATAGACCAAGACACATGATTAAATTGTCAAAAGTCAAAGACAATGAGAGAATTTTTGAAAGCAGCAAGAAACAAGCAGCTCATTAGGTATAAAGTAGCTCTGTAAGACTATCAGTGGATTTCTCAGCAGAAACTTCACAGACAGAAGGAGATGGAATTATATTTTCAAAGTGCTGGGGGAAAAAAATATTACCAACCAAGAATACTATACCCACCACAGCTATCCTTCAGAAGGAAGGAGAAATAAAGACAAATGCTGAGGGAGTTCATTACTGCTAGATTTGCCTTACAAGAAATGTTAAAGGGAGTTCTTCAAATTAAAATGAAAGGACACTAAACAGCCATATCAAAGCATATGAAAGTATAAAAGTTACTGGCCAAGATACATATATAAACAAATATAGAATAATATTGTATTGGTGATATGTAAATCAGTTTTTATTCTAGTGTAAAAGACAAAAGTATTGAAATTACTGTAATATTGATTAATAGATACACAATATAAAAGTTGTGTAAAAATTTGTGTAAATTGTGACAACAATAACAGAAATGTATGTGTAAAGTAAAAGTATAGTTCTGCCAAAAAACATTTTTGTTTAATAAAAAAATGTACATTTCTTCAACTTTTTTAAAATTAAAACAATACAAAGCATTTTTCAGTTTCACTAGCCATATTTCAAGTACTCAATAGCCCACATATGGCTAACAGCTAACATATTGGACAGCACAGCTTTATACAAAAAGTCCTTATTCATAAGCTTTACCTCACATCAGGTCAGCAAAATTTGGAAACTATTTTCCCCAGTGAGCCAACAACAGTCATTGAATGGGAAGAAGGGAAACAGGTCCCACTTATACTCTCTTGGTCTTTCAAAGGCCCCACAAATGACATCAATCTGCAAATTATTTCCTGTAATTTCAAACTTTTCTTCTTAAGCTTAAGTTTTGTCAGAGAAGAAAAAACCCTCAAATACAACACAGATGGCATTTACTAGTAAAATATAAATTTACTTTACCCATAAACTTCCCATTTTGAGACTTCGCTAAGAAAATAAAAACTATAATTAATGTTAAATGTTTGTGTAATCATTAAAAAATAAGAAATAGAATTTTAAATTGAAATCCAGCAAATAGAAAAAATAGGTCCAAGAAAACATACTATTCCATTGGAAGAGAAAAAGAGGAAGATACAAAGTAGAAGACACATGGAAAAAGCATGGTAAAAAAACAACAACAAAAAGAAAGATATAGGTTAAAATTTATTATGAATCATAATAAATGCAAAAGGGATAAACTTTTAAAGTGGAAAATCCCAGATTTTAAACAAATCTAGCTCTATACTGTTTATGAGACCCACTTAGGATGAAATGATGCTAAAAGTAAAAGGATGGATAAGGATATAGCAGATATACTAACCCTCTACCAAAAAACTAATGTTAGCAATATTATATCCATCAAATTTAATATTTGGCTGTTATACAGGATTTAAACATAATGAATTATTACTATGTGTAGCAATAAGAATAAATCTCAAAAATATAATAGTTCATGAATTAAGCAAGTTGCATAACAAATGAACAACATGATATGATTTATGTATAATTTTAAAATATACACAAAGCAATAGCATGGTTATTCTGTGGATATGTACACAAATATGTACAAGTAATTTTTTAAAATTGTGAAGGCTATACACTAATTTATAGTAGTGATTACATCACAGAAATGGGGAATATTGATAAAGAGATGCAGGCTAAAGAAAATTTCTATTTCATCTGTAACATTTTATTTTTTTATTTTAAGAAAATGATGTATTCATATACTTCTGTGATTTCCTTTAACATATATTCATGGGAAAAAAACTTGAGAGCAAATAAACAAAATATTAAGATGATTTAATTGTCAATAGTGGGAGTAAGAATGTCTGTCATTCTTGTGCTTCTCTGTAGTTTTTAAATTTTCAGAAAGAAAAGAAGGGTCAAGGGAGGGAAAGATCAAGGGATGGGGAGAAAATGACATAAGTAAATGATCTGTCCAGCTGTTATATTTTATAATTAAAAAATAGACAAAGGCACATAAACTAAACCTAGAAAGTCAAGAAGACCTTGGAAGTTTCACAATTAGTTACAGAAGTGAAATTGTCCAACCTTTTCTATCACTGCTTGTCTAAGGTAACCAATGCTTTCAGTACTTAATAAAACAATGCCAACATTTTTGGCTGTTTTAAATGTTTCTTAATGTTCTCATTCAAAGCCATGTGTTTGATTTAAAAAATCTTCAATATTTTAAGTTGCCAATCTGTTGCTGCTTTCAGATTTCAAAGAACCAGGGGAATATTATTTCATAAGCCCATAAAAAATGTTAAAAGTCTTTACCATTTAATTACATTACACAAAGTTATAGCTCCCAGCTTAATAGCTGCTGTATAAAAAAAGTACGTTTTGGTAAAGACCAGAGTGGCCCAGTAAAGCAAGCACTACTACATTTTATTGCTCATGTAACTTTACTTACAAGATATATTTGCAATAAACCTTGTGTAAGTTTTCATGACCATGTGGATAGGTAAATCTGGAAAGTGGTTAGAGCTATTCTGTTTTAAATATTAGAAGCATATTGCTATGTTCTAGCTCATCAGCTAGAATATTCTGTAAACTTTGTAATCACTGATCAATTCTACTTAAAAAAAAAAAAAAAAGCATTACATATGGGTTTTCACCAAAGGCTTTAGATAATTGGTGTCCAACAGTATAACAACTTTCCACATTACTCTTTTCATATGCTATCCCAAAAGAATTACCTTCTTTTGGACAGGATATTTGAATCAATCAGTCAAGTATTTATTAAGCAGCTACTGATTTTGTCCTTTCTTTTACCTCACAGAATCATTTTATTCCATGATTGTGTGTGTGTGTCTGTGCGTGTGTGTGTGTGTGTGTGTGTGCCATCCTAAATTATTTTAGAGGAAAGTTTTGTTTCTTAAGTTTAAAGCCTCTGTAGACAAAATGAGTCTTTGAAGGCACATTTTACTTCTTGGTTTCTGTAAGCATCATTGAAATGAGATTTTAAAAGTACAAAATAGTATAAAATAACACTAAATAAATACAAAATAGAGAAAATTCATAACAATTTGAGACTAGGTTAGAATCATCAGAAGACAGGACAAGAATTTCTGGAGTACAGAAAGCAGGTAGATGATGGGGAAGTGTTGACTGAAACAAGACTGTTTCCTTCAACTGAGGTAAAATACGGTTCCTTAATTGAACCCTAAATGAATTATAAGTTTCATATTGAAGGATCTCAGGGAATGTTACCTCAAAATATAACACTTTAGTATGCTGATTACTTTGAACTGAGTCCTATGGGGAAGAGTAGATGCACGCAGAGGCTTTCTTTGAGCTCCCTTTATCTCCCTAGAGAGAGATCCTCCAAAAGGATCTCAATGGTCATGAATCTCCTTCCAAGAAACTTACCAACTCAGATAACAGGAGAGGAGACTACAGTTGACCTTACGCCAAGACTACCAATTCTCCTTCTGAGGACTGCTTCTAGCCAATCTGTAGTATCCCAGAGACTTTTTATCAGTATATCAAGATTTTCATTCACCTTGTAATTCCTCCTCCAACTCTCCCATAACTTGTGTCTCCCCCTGCCAAGAATCCCCAAGTCTCTCTTCTTTTCTGTAGCTCAGGATGCTGTATAAGCTTCAATATGAGACCCTTCTTGGCATCTCATATTTTGTGGGACTCCCATGCATATGTATATAATTAACACAGTTTTTCTCCTGTTAATGTATCTAATGTCTATTTAATTTTTAGCCCAGCCAAGGAACCTAAAAGGGTAGAGGAAAGCCATTTTCTACTCTCCTACAGTATTAGAGAGTAAACAAAGCAGGAGTATAAAATTTGGTGTAGATTGAGTATTAATTGCAGATCTGCTATGGAACATCCAATCTGCCTAATCTTCCACTATTCTCTTCTCCCAATTCTGCATGTACAGGGCAACTGACAGTGGCAATGTATATCCACAGGTCATAACTAAAGAAATGCTCTGAAGAAGTTAATCAAGCTTCCTAGAAATACCTAGTTCTCAGCTATGAATGTGCATGTGCCATAGCAAATCTATTTTCAGTCTGGCAGATGATGGCCATTCTACCATTTCCCGGTACAGCCAGTTGTGAAGTCTGACACATACAAACAACTCAAGAACAGCCCTCCACTCAGTAGGGAGGTTCACTGAGAAAGCAGACTACAAATCAGCACAAGCTACTAATATCGGTCAATCAAATGTCTTTATGCCAAACATAAATGGGCAACCAAGAGAGGTGAGGAAAGTCAACAGTCAAGAGAGGGTACACAGCATCTAATCCTGAGGAAAGTAAAGATAACTCAGGAAACTGAAGATAAGTTTGTAATAAATTAGGAAATCCAAGAACAAAAGAGATTTATTCAAATTGAAAGCTAGAATTTTCAAAGTTTCAATAGGAGGTTGGATGAACACTTTTCAGAATGTAGACCAAAAAAAAAAAAAGAGAAGAAAATTTAATATAGACACACAGAGACATAGAAGATTAATTCAGGAGATCAAACATCTATGAGAAGTTCCAGAATCTAAAAACACAGAAAATAGAGGGGAGGAAATAATTTTAACAATTTTTGAAGAAATTTCTTCTTCTCCTGGGCTGGAGAAAGGCATGAATCATTTTATTGAATGATAGCATACAATACCAAACAGAAATGAAAGAAAAATATACTCACACTTGTACATAGTCTACAGAGGTTTTTAAACACCAATGACAAAATCTACAGAGTAGAAAAAAATAAAACAGGTAATATAAATTTATTTTCAGAAACGTTGCATGCTCAAACTAGTGATGCAATGGCTTCATAATTCTGAGAGAAAATTATATTGAAGTTAGAATTCTATACCCAATTAAATTATCAATCACTAAAAGACAAAACAAAGACCTATTCAAATAGGTCTGAGAAAATGTTGCTTTTTCCTTTATGTAAAATTTTCCTTGGAAATGTACTACTGCAAAACCAAAAAGGTATCCAGGAACAGGAAGATGTGTGTGTCAAGACCCAGTTGCTGTTATAGAGCAGTATTATAAAAAGAATTCTTAGACTGATTACTGTGCAGCAGGCCTAGAAAGCAATCACTCAGAATCAGAACAGGCAGCCAGAGGGTTCTAAGTAGGATGTTCAAGAAGAAAGTGAGATTACTATATGTTTACATACAGTCATGTATGTAAATGATTAAAAATAGAAAAAGGCACAGAGACTAAACCTAGAAAATCAAGAAGCATGTTTAGAAAGCTTGGTGTGCTTACTGATACTACATGCATAGTATTATCCTGACAACTGCAAAAAGAGAGAATGAAATGAAGAAAGAAAGAAAATTAGAAATGCTATGCAAGGATCTGTAAAAGGAAGTTATAATGTAAGTATAAAGCAAACTAAAAAGGCATAATTTTGAGCAAATAATGGAATATGGTAAGATAATTTTTTTTTTGAATTTAATGTTCGAGATAGTTTCTCTCAAAAAGTACAGGTTTTGTGTCACAGGATTACATTCCTTCCCCCATGTTTCATCTTATACACTATGTATTTCTGCAGTCTTTAATGTTTACATGATCTTAATATTATCAATGCTGTTTATGTGTCTTCAGCTTTTAAAATCATTTCATTGACATATCATGGAAGACAATTATAGATTCTGAGAAGAGCATATACTTTACCAAGTTTGGTAATTTCAGAGTGCTGATATCGCTCACGTAATTTCAGATAGTAGAGTTGGGAGGAAAAAGGGAAGGCATGTAAGGACTCTTGTTTTTAAATTTTATATCTAACTTTCTTGAGAAGTAGAAATAGAGGCTTCAGTAAATTATCTAAAGATAGAAAGACACCCCCCAAAAACTAAAAATATAACTAAAAAATATCAGTAGATATAGGGGAGAAAGGCAGGTAGAGACTAACTTGAGCAAGTTGAATTTGTACCTTTCAAACCGGGTTGAGGTTATGTGGAGGGATGGAGATGGTAAAGCAGGATTAATGCTGAAATTAATCCTTGAAACTATGAAACTTATGACACCCTAAACCATGAAACTAATGAAACTTAACCTTCAGGGGTCCTTACTTGTCCAGGCCCCTTCCAAGGCCTTGAAATACACACACACACACACACATGCACACACACACACGCACACACACACACAAACTGTCATTTGAATTATGTTCCTTTAAGACTCTCATAGAGTGAATGCGCTTCAAGCTCCACTAAACCTACATCAGGCTCTGGAGGTGATGAGCTAGAGATTGAAGAGGTTGAACAACTTATTTTTGGGGAAAAACCTGGGGAGTTCTGAGAAACTGTTGTCCTTTAATTTGACTCACTAACGCTGTTTAAACTCTTGAGTATATATACATATAACTTGCTTAGCACCATAATTTATTTTGAAGTATTAATTAGAATGCTTCCCCCTTTCTGTGCTTATCTTCCTTCATTAAACTGTAACCGCCATCTCTCCCCCATTTCCCCTTCTACAACCCCCTTCCCTGATCCTTCATCCACCATCCCAAACAACTAGACATAAAGCCATTCACTTGGAAAACAGAAAACGAAAGCTGCAAATCCTCTTTTATTAATTTCAATAGGCACTCTTCTGAGTGAAAGACAATATTCGGGTGTTATTTGCAGAATGAGATTTTCTGTTGGTTTGTTTATGTTTAAAGAACATATTTAAAAAATACCCAGGTGCTGAAGAGGAGGATCAGGGTCAGGGACCATAGTCTGTGAAAAGTGAGATGAGACATTGAGATACAGGCTGCATTGCCAGTGTGGTTGAAGGTTGAATTAGTGCCTCTTTGTCCTTCCTGGTGAGTGTGGCCAGCATATTAACAGTCAATTATTCATTCTACATCTGGAGAGTCTATCTGGAATCCCCATTGGATTCCTGGTCCAATGGCCAAAGACATTGTAGGCCCTTGAAAGAGAATGTAATAGCATGAGGGAGTAACGTAATAGCATGAGGGGGTAACAGTTGCCCCTGACCAAAGCAAGGGTAGACAGAGAGAGGAGAGTGGTGAGCTCTGCAGCTCTGGCCATGAGCAGTATGTTTCTTACTATAAGCATATGAAGAAAAGAATGCTGAATCTTAGTGCCAGGTTTCTTCACCCTCCCCAACAAACATATTGTATAAATATATAAATAAAATATATAATGTATAAATTTTATATGTATCATATATATATTTTATATATATTTATATATTTTATATATATACACACACACATATATATAAATATATATTTTCCTGCAAAAAAATTTACTGAACTCTAACTATTCGCAAGGCTAGTCTGCTAAAACTGGACTGATGAAGTCCAACAGTGTAACTATTTAAAAGTGCCCAATATATTGTGCCTAACTGCTTTCAAAAAGCCTTGGGCCAATTCATACTTCCACTGACAGTGTATGAGCTTACTTCCTCTAGGCAACGCTATTTTTATTATCAGTTATTTTCAGGATCGACAAAATGAGGGGGAAAGAATACTGGATTCTGTTTTACCTCTGCCTTTTAGTTATCAAGTGTTTTTGGAAAACCCTGTTCATCTCCTCAGGCCCCTCAGGTTTCCTCACCTGATAAGTAAGTTTACATCGTTGGCCCTCGAATCAAGCATTGCCTCAACTCGGCAGCATTTGATAGCAGCAAATCACCTAGAATTTGATAGATATGAAAATTTTAAGATTCACCCAGAGATACTAAATCAGAAATTCGGAAACTAGGGCCCATCAGTCTGTGTTTGAACAAGTCTCAAGGTGATACTGAGGTAGCTAAAATTGCATCGATACAGCTAGAAGTGCTGTGTTGGATAATATTTAAGTTCCATTTTAGTTCCAACACCTTCATTCATCATTTTCAAGCAGATAAGAGAACCAGAGAAATTTTCAGTGTGGATTTGTTGGCATGACTTTTTGGTGTACATGAGAACTGAACTTGACAGAGATATGGTTGCATCTAGTTTCTCAAACATTTTCAGCAGCATCTCATGATGTATTTGATTTTACTGTAGAAAAACAAGATTACCAACAATGAGTTGCAGCGACAAGAAGCAATATGGTATAGTGGATAAGAGACTATTGTGACATTAGGTGAACTTGAGTGTGAATAGTGGCGGATGCTTAGCTTACTAGCTGTGTACTTGGGGCTCACTGCCCTATTCTGCAAAATTGAAATAATTAGAGTATGTACTCCATTGAATTGCGGTAAACGTTAAATAAGGAACTACATGTAAACTAAATCTATTGTCTGACATACAGAAGGTGTCTAATCAATGTACACTATTACTTGTTACTAAAAAGATATTAAAATATATTATTAAAAAGATAAAAAGCTCAGATTATTTCCATAAAAGCAGTATTCATTACAGCACAAGTCCACTAAGAAATAAATAACACTAAGAGCTAAAAAAATCATTAACTAATGAATTAACCTGGGCTAAGAAAAGAATTGAGGGAAGACATAGTTACAGGAAATATGCCATGTAGTTCCTTTTCAGTAAAGATATCTTGAAGCCATGTATAACTACTCTTTGCTAGAACTATTATAGGATAGGAAAGGGTAAGATTTTTCTCCCCAAAAGCTGGTGTACTGAACTTTTCTCATTCTCTTTGGCAATTTTGTGTTCCATTTTTATTTTTTATTTCACAAACCCTAACAAACTAGGATAGTGTCTATTTATAATCAAATGACCTAATTATCAAGGTCCTTCAGGGGAACTGTGTCATGATCCTAAGCAGGGTGTTTCCTCCACAAGTGGCAGCACACTTTTAAATTACAAATGAATTCCTTTCAGGCCCAACCTAGCTTCCCTTCCTCTTACCGTAGCCCTGTCTCAGTTCCTAGAAATGCTGACCTTATTCCTCTACACCATGTGACATCCATTTTCACTCTTGTATTCAACTTTTCATTACTGGGTTCCTTCAAACAAACAATGTCTCGTGTGACTCTAATTCTCACAGTAAAAATAGGATGCTTTTCTGCATTTTCTCAGTTTATCAACTGATTTTTCTGTGGATTGGAATTTGGAAAAACAAATTTTCCAAAAAATGCTGGGAAAGACTTTCCTACAGAAACACTAATTCCTATAATTTGCAGTCCCATCCTGGAAAGAGGTCACTTGTTTTAAACAACTAACAATATAAACTTACTCTATTTTATAAAACAGTTTTATCACATTGTCAGTGGACTGGTTCAGGTTCTTGGCTTTGCCACACAAAAGAATCTGAGAGGAAGTTCAAAGTAAGAGTAGGCAAAGAAGTGTATTGCAAAGCAAAAGCACACTCAGAGAAGCAGAGTGGTCGGCTCAAAGCTAGTGACAGCAGCTAGTGCCTCAAGAGGGATTCTTTTTATGCAAGCTATTCATACCTATTCATAAAATACTGGTGACATCAAGAATGCAAAAGTAGACATGCAGTTGGAGCATGTGCTCAGTATTTACATGCTTTAACATGAATTGCATGTGTCACTAACATGTAAAATATCCACCTAGAGGTGTGTTTTTCACTATTAAAATGAGGAAAATGTCACTAACAGGTAGAACTCAAGCCTAGCTGCACATGCAGGACCCCAGAGACACCCTTAGTTTTCTCCAAGGCAGGAATTTGTAGCTTATAGCTTCTTGGGCTTTTGGTGCTGACCAGCTGGAGACCGAGGAAGGTACATTATAAATAAGGGGCTTTTGTCTCTTCCCCAAGCCATATTGGGTATTAGGAACTTGTAACCATCTGGTGGTCTGCTGGTGTCCTGTAGGACTATTTATCTTGCAAAAGAGTTAGGTGCTGATGCACAAGGAACCCACTGCAAAAGAGCCCACGGGGCTTCACACAAGGGGACAAGGCAGTATGGCCTCCTAATCTTACTTATCTTGCCTCAATATGTCCATGTTTGTTGTCACCCAAACCTGTATGACTAATTTCCTTTTCCTCGAAACCTAGCTTTTGATGTTCTGATATCTTATTGTAGTACAAATCAAATCTACTTCCCATGTCATCGTGATTTGCTCATTAACCTCCAAAGCACAGGTACATATGGATTTCAGAAAATGGTGGTTAGCAAGAGAACATTAATTTGAAGAATTGGACCCACAAACATTAATTCATCCTACAAAAATGTATGACCACATAATAAAAGCCATACATGCTAGAATTGGGGTCATAAAAAAGAATAGGACATAGTGTCTGCCTTTGATCAGTAACATAAACAAATGATATGTGTTCCTGTAGAAGACGTAATAAAGTAGTGGGGTGGGAGAGTTTTGGTAGAACTTCATAGAGGATAGACCTGAAGGTGAGTAGGAGTTCATGTGGGAAGAAAAGGGAGAAAACATTTCAGCTTCAAGGACTACCATATATAAAGACATTTTCCTTTACAAACCCTTACGAAAGTTGCTAGACTGCACAAAGACCTGATGTGATTGCAAATGTGTTGGCCACAGAGTGCAGTGTGGTCAGAGTGAAGTGTGCATTGAGCAAAGCTCCCATTGTTGAGGTGAAGCTGGAGAGAATTTATTATCCAAAGAGGATGGTAATAGAGCTGCACGGGCCCTGCATGCCATGCTAAGTTTAGACAATCTGTGAGTAGTGGAAAGTTATTGGAGGTTACTGAAATTATTAAATTAGCTACGCCTATTACATTCCCTTATCCAGCAATTTGATAAAAGAAGCTTCTGAAGCTGTTCTCTGTGATTCTTGGTTCTGTTAGTTAGAAAACTGTCCATTTGAGAAATTTATTTCTAATTCAGTTCTCCTGAAGAAACCAACTTAACTGCTCAAATTTCAGTTTTGCTGAACAGATATTTATTTAAGATCTTCCGTATGCCATACATCATTGTTGGTGTTGTGTGTACAAAGAAGGGCAAGGCAGACGCTCTGCTATCGAAAATTTTGTAGTCAATGGAGCAACAGACATCTAAGCAGATAATATGAGAAAGTATGTAGAGAACACTGTGAGCTTGTCCTAGTTGGGCTTTCATGGGGTATTTTGAACGATTTCTTAGGTTTTGTCATTTTTGACTATTTACTGTGTCATAAATAAATCAGTCAGCATTCAAAAGTTAACTAGGTTGGTTGAGAACAGAGAGGACACAGATGCTGAAGTAATTTCTCTCTCTCATCCTATCTCATGGTGAAAATGTAACAAAAAAAAATAGGTAATTCTCACGTGGAAGCTGCAAAAAAAATACACAGTTACAATATCAAAATTGAATTATGAATTTTATGAACATAACAAAAAATAGGTGATCCTCATGTGGAAGTTCTGTGAAAGAATAGGCAGTTTCAATATCAAAAGAGAATTATGAATTTTCTGGGGTTATTTTAAAATATGGCTCTTAGAGTAACTAGAATTCATTAAAAATCTACTATTTGAATTATCTTTACCTAATGGAGGAACTGTTTCCAACTATCTTAAAAATGTGTGTTTCAGGTTAGACACAGCCCTTCTTTGTTCATGTTTGAATGATTCTTTCTTCTTGTCACTATGCATTGAACACAATACTTCTTCTGTGCAGTCAGTACAGTCTCATTTTTTTAAAAAAATTAGGAAACACAGAGAGGGTAAGTAATTTACCCAAAGCCACACAGTCAGACAGTGGTTGAGAAAGAATAAAATTGAAGTTCCTGACTCTCAACCCAAGACACAGTTCAATAGGTCATGTAACTTCCTCTTGAAAATAGTTATATACACCATAAGGCTATGTTTTCTTATTTTCACAAAACATGTAGTCACTGTTTTTTATACTAAACTCTTGGAAGCTCTGGGAATAAATTAGTTTCCTTGAAAACACTTAAACAAATCTGTCCACACTGGTTTGTTATTTTATGGCTGCTCATGAATGCTGGATTCCTGGCATTGTTTTTATTTTTTTTAAGGGAGCGGTGATTTGTTTGCCTTTAAAAATGTATGTATAGAAGGAAATTGGTTTACTCTGCTATTTTGTGTAATAAAACTTTGGCTATATTGGATAAAGCACAGTATTAGGAATGGCTCTATATTTGTAGTTTTGCTATGTAGTAATCAATTATTATATTTCCAACTTTGTTCGAAATACTCTGACTCCAAGGTATTGGCATCTTGCAGGATAACATCTTCTTACCTTCTATTCTATTCCCTTCATTTAGTGAATTGGAACAGAATACATCTAAAAAGGCAATGAAAAAGGTGTTTTGAGACATCCAAGTTAAATGAGAGGACCCTGGGGTCACAGCCAAATAGAATCTAAACGTCAAGTACCTACTTTTCTTGAGCAGAGATTGCCTTTATGGTCATTTTGTTACTGATACTGGATCGATCAACAAATATTGGTCTGTAATATGTGGTGATTGCTAGGATTATTTCCCCTTTCATCTCAAATTTTCTTTCTTTTTCTCATATTGCCTCCTTATTCCTTCTCCTCCCCTTCTCTCCTCTCTAAGACTTCTCGTCCTCATTTCCTCCTCTCTGCTCCTTCTCTGAGCTTCTATGCAGCAGGCCCTCTGTTAGGCACTGGAGGTAGGGATTTAAGACATGCTCTGTTTACAAACGTCTCACCATCTACTGTTGTGGTTTTCAAAAAGATTTGTCTTACATAGAAAAGGCAAAAGGCTTGCCAATCTCATTATCTAACTTTTCCTACTTTTTAGCAAATAAAAGAAATGGTGATAATGAAGAATTAGAGAATACTATAATAAGAATTGTACTAAATTTTAATATCTCAGAGAGATAGTTTTGTTTAATCATTAAGATTCTAGACCCTTGGGCCCAGCTGTCTGAGTTTGAATCCTGACTCTGCTCTTTCGAGTTATTTATGTTAATAATTCCTATGCCATTGGGCTGCTGGGAAGATTAAAACTTACAGAAATGTGCCTGCTGCATGGTAGGCATCATACGTATAGCCATTATTATGGTTACTGTTATTAATAATATTCCTAAGTTATTTGAAAAAGTAAAGACTATGCACCTAAAAATAGAAGAATGGTGTTACATTTCAGTACATCTAGAGGCCTGTTGTGATTCTGGGGGGCTGAGGACCATACTTGAGAATCATGTGCTAATGAAAAATCAGTGGTATAGATGTTATACTAGAAACATACTCAGGACAAGTTTCAATGGATGCACAGTGGAGAGAAACAAAGATCTAGCCTCAGATACATTGGTCATTCGGAAGAAGATGAGTTACTTGTGGGCAGCATAGAGTTGGGTCTTATTGTTTGATTCACTCAGTCATTCTATATCTTTTAATTAGATAATTTAATCCATTTACATTCAAAGTTATTATTGATAGGTATGGACTTACTCCTTCCATTTTGTCAATTTTCTGGTTGTTTTGTGTGGATCTTTTTTCCCTTCTTACTTTCTACCTTTGTAGTTCGATGGCTTTCTTTGGTGGTATACTTTCATTCTTTTCTTTTAAACTTTTGTGTGTCTATTACAGTTTTTGCTTTGTGATTAACTGAGCCCTATATAAAATGTCTTATACTTACAACAGGTTAATTGAAATTGATGAGAGCTTAATTTTGAACACGCACAAACTCTCTACTATTATTATCCCTCCCTTCACAGTTTTTAAAATTAATTTCACATTTGTATCTTGTTGTAATATTTATCTTTTTAAGCAAATTATTGCAGCTTTGGTTGTTTTTAATAGTTTTGTTTTCTGGCCTTTATACTAGAGATATTATTTATTTACCCACTGCTATTATAGTATTAGAGTGTTTTGGATTTGACAACGTATTTGCTTTTACACGTGAGTGTTGTACTATTTTTTTTTTTTTAGATGGAGTCTTGCTCCGTCACCAGGCTGGAGTGCAGTGGCGCAATCTCAGCTCACTGCAACCTCCCCTTCCCGGGTTTAAGCAATTCTCCTGCCTCAGCCTCCTGAGTAGCTGGGACTACAGGCGTGTGCCACCATGCTCGGCTAATTTTTGTATTTTTAGTAGAGGCGGAGTTTCACCATGTTGGCCAGAATGGTCTCGATATCTTGACTTTGTGATCCGCCTGCCTCGGCCTCCCAAAGTGCTGGGATTACAGGCATGAGCCACTGTGCCCAGCCGAGTGTTTTACTTTCATGATTGTGTTACTAGTGTTCCCCTTTTTTCAGCTGAAAGAACTTCTTTTAGCATTTTTAGTAATGCAGGTCTTGTGGTGATAAACTCAGCTTTCTTTTTGTCTGAGAAAGTCTTTGTTGCCCCTTCATTTTTTGAAAGAGAACATCGCTATTGCTGGATGTAATATTCTTGGTTATCACTCTTTTTCTTTCTTGATTTTGAATATATTGTCCGACTTCCTTTTGGCTTGAAAGATTTCTGCTGAGAAGTCCACTGATAGTCTCATGAGGGTTCCTCAACATGTGACAATTTGCTTTTCCCCCTGCTTTTTTTCTTTAACTTCTGACAATTTGATTATATGTTGCAGTGTGGACCTCTCTGGATTCATCTTACTTGGTGTCCTGTAGGCTTCCTGGATCTGGCTTTTTAATTCCTTCCTAAGACTTGGGGAGTTTCTGTCATCATTTAAAAAATACGTTCCATGCCCCTTTCTCTCTTTCTTCTTTTTCTGGCATGCCAATTATGCATAAGTTGTTCCACTTGATGTTGTCCCGTAAGTCTCTCAAGCTATCTTCATGCCTTTGTATTCTTTTTTTCTCCTCAGATTGGAAGATTTCCAGTGATCTGTCTTCAGTTTCACTGATTCTTCTGCTTAATCTAGTCCATTTTGGACCCCCCAAATAAATTTTTCAGTTTTGTTATAGCATTCTTCAGATCTATGATTACTATTGAACACTTTTTTATACTTTCTATTTTTTGTTGTTGTTGTTGAAGTTCTCACCTTATTCCTGCATTGCTGTCTTGACCTCTGTGAGCATCTTTATGACCATTGTTTTGGAATTATTTGCGGAGTAAATCCCAAACCTTTGCTTCATTTGGGTCAGTTTCTGAATATTTATCTTGATCTTTTGCTTGGAGTATATTCCCCTGGTTATTTTCCTTGATTCTTTGTGTTGGTTTCTGAACATTAGATAAGACACCTAGCTTTTTCCTTCTTGTTATACTGCACTTGTAGAGAAGAAGATTCACCAATCGATGCTGCTAGAGATTTTAAGTTGCATCCCAAATCTTTGTGTTTTTCCAGACTGCTATCTCTGTTTTTTGTGGCCCCTGGGGCTTAGGATGTGCCACATTTTGTCAGTAACCTAAAACTGGTATCATAGGCATCATGCTCCTTAGATGTAACTGGAAAGGTTTAGTGTTGTGATTTTGGGTGTTGTATGTGAGTTCCAGTTTTGTTTTCTATCTTCACAGTGAGGGTGGGCTGGGTGTAGGTGTTTATTTCCTACTTTCTCTGGGCTAAGCCAGGGAGAGGATCTTTGGAAAATATCTGTATTCACTTTCAGGCTGCACCTTCTGATCCTGGAGGGATAGCTGCTGGAAATGGGCTCATTATACATCCACCTGTGGTTTCTGTTGTCTTGGACCACTCTGGATTGCAAAGGCCCCCTGGAATTCTAGAGCTAGGTCATCAAAGAGACAGTCCCCTAAACTGGGGCTATGGAAGTTGTGGTGCTCCGTGCATGATCAAATTTATTCCCAAAAGATTGGACAGGCCTGGATTTATCTCTGGAGTGAGCCCGAGGAAGATCTCATGAAGGGCTGAACTCTGGCTCTGGCTATTAAAAATTATTGTTTGTATGCCCTGTTAGCTCCCACTGTAAATTCATTAGAAACCATGTCATCAAGAAACCACTGGGACTGTGTGTCATAAGCACCTTCTAGAAAGAAAATGAGAACTGAATGCTCCTGCCTCTTTTCTGCACTGCTCCAAGGGAGTGTAGCCCCTGGAAGTGTTTGGGCACCCATTTCAAACCATTTATTTGTTCTGGGATTAAGGGAGACTTACATATGCATAAGTCCTTCTGTTCTCAGAGCTACTAGGTTTAGGTCTATCCTTCAGAAGGCAGCTTTATCTAGATCTATGATTACTGTTTAGTACTTTTTTATACTTTCTGTTTTGTTGTTGCTGTTGTTGTTGAAGAGCTGTTGATGTGTGTCCTAAAGCTTTTCGGGGGATAAACAGGAAGTTACGTTTCCTTGTTTTTCTTTTCTTTTTTTTTTTTTAGGCCCTTTCTGCACAACTCCAGGAGGATAAAGTCCCTGGAGGTACTCGCAAGCCACTAAGAAGAAACCTATATATGCCAGTCCCTTCTGCTCCCAGAGCTAGGGGATTTGTGGTGCAGTACCTTAGGTGGATGTGGTAAAATCTAGTGCTCTCAGTATGAGTACAATTTCCTCCCATGCTGGTGGTGGGTTGATGATTGTTTCTTCAACTCCCCAATTTAAATTAGTTAGAAGTTCAGATCTTCAGTTAGCCACTGGATGGCTGTTTTAAAAATCCCTTCTGGAAGGAGACAGCGAGCTATGTTTTTAAGGCTCCTTTTTGGCACTGCTTGCAAGGGGACAGAATCCCTTAAAAAGCTTGTGTGCCCATATAAAACTGCTGCTTTATTTCCTAGGGTCTAAAGGAACATGTCTGTGTTTAATCCCGTCTGCCCTAACAGTTGGTGAATTAATAGTTAAACTGTAAGGAAACGTGGGGTCAGGGCCCTGTATGTGAGATCCAGACCTTCCTCTACACAGGGGAAAACTGGGTGTTGGGGATTCCTTTCCCTATATTATGGTACTTGTCTGTTGTGGGGCCACGCCCTAGTGTGCCTCGGCTTCTCTTATCTATTTGATGTGTATATTTCAGCTTCTCATACCCACAATGTGTATATTTTCTCACTTGCTCCTTGAGTAGGGGTCTGTCAACTCATTTCTGACGTTCTCTCAAAGGGAATTGATACGTAGATAAATGTTAATTTAGTGTGTCTCCGGGTGGAGGCAGAGTCAGAAGCTTCCTATTCTGCCATGTTGGTGATGTCCTTGCTAAATAACTTAACGATATAAAATTAATACATACTTATAGCAAAAAGTTCAAGTGCTATAAAAAGGTATTAAATGAAAAAAATGTTCAACTCTCTTCCCGTCATCCTGCCATACCTCATTCTCTCTTCCCAAATATAACAATTAAAAACTGTTTTCTACGTAGTTTTCTAAATATGTACCACATCAATACAATAAATAATTATTTTTCTGTCTACTTTAACATTTTTTACATAAATGGGAGTCATCTATACATACTTCTCTGCAAATTGCTTTCTTCCCTTTAACAATATCTCTTGGCCAATTTTCCAAATTATCTCAAATATACCAACTTCATGATTTTTTTTAACCAGATATATATTATTCCAACATTTGGATATACACTTGGAATAAGTACTTAGCAAGCAAATATGTGAACATCTGTATGTGTGTGTGTGTGTATTACATGTATATTTTAGTGTACCTGTATGAGTGGAATTTCTGGGTCAAATAATTTATGCATTTTAAATTTTGATTAATATTGCAAGATTGTATTAAAGGGTAATTTTTTACTCTTTTCCAGTTTCAGTGAGGGGTAGGCACTTCAGCAAAACCCCTAAGAAATGAAAACACATTGCAAAAGGCTAAAATTGATGATTTGGATATAGTCAGAGGAAGGCCATTAGTATAGTAAAAAGAAGTATTCTAAAAGAAGCCATATAACATGAGAAAGGAAATGTGAATTTAGCCAAGGAAGATTTGAAATAGAGAGGGCAGATTCAGGGGAGAGAAACAGAGGACTGGCTGTTAGCCAGTTGACACACACAAAGAAGTGAGATCCATGGATAAAAGCAAAGTAGAGAAAGGGGGGTTTGGCTTTACTGCTTTAATTTTTTAAGAAAGGGAAATAATTTTATGTTAACTTATACAGATCAAATCAAGTAAAACAAAAAGAAAATGAAATTATAGAGAACAGTAGGCTTCAAGTGTGAAAAAGGCAGATTTCATCCCTCTCAGAGGAAGAGCTTTCTCACCAGGACCATCCACATATGGAGGGGCTGCCTCAAGCCCATTGGGTGGTCTGACATAGGCTGGGTGCCCAACCCTCAGCCAAGGCCCTTCCTGCACTGGGTGGGAGGAGACTGTGTTAAATGATCTCTAAGACTCTATTATACTGTCATTCCTTAAACTAACATTTGTTGTTTACTTTGTACCAGGTAGTCTACTGAAGTGCTGAATTTGAGTTATCTCATTTAACCTCACCACGACTCTGTGAGGAAAAGAAATATTATTATATACATACAGTATTTCCTCCACTTAACAGACAATGAAATCACAGTTTTAAACTGACCTTCTTTTCACCTCTGTTGCTTCCAGTCCAAGTGTTTTGGTCTTAAACATAGTGACTCAGAGACACCAGCCAGTTGCAACAGTCTTGAACTGAGAAGATATACTATATGGAGAAAGTGTTCCTGATGATGTAGTTACATGAATGCTCTGAGGCGAACAGGGAGGGATGCTTCATTTGGAACATACTAATTGATACCTAATGTTACTGGATACTCTCCAGGATGTTGGGGAAATCATGGTGATGAGTACTCAGTCCCTGCCTTCGCGGAGGTTTCAGATTCGTGAGAGGAACCAGCAAGTTAACAGAAAATTACAAAGAAGCAAGTCCTTGGTTAGGAGTTAGGCCAGGTATTGAACCTCCCTCGGTGTTTTGGAGGCTCAAGGAGAACATTTTAGAATAGAAGGGCTCTAAAGCTGAAGGAGAGTAAGAAGTACTTAGGGTGGGTGGAGAGTTGGGTGTGCCTTGAGATGGGCATTCAAAGGAAGAGGAAGGCTGAAGCTATACTTCTGGCCAACAGCCAGGGGTTTAGTTAGGCTGGAGGGTAGCATGGGAGGGTCCAGAGGAGCTACCTTTGAGTTGAGAAAGCAGGCAGGACCTTTTTATGGCTTAGCTAATGAGTTTGGACCTCTTCGTGAGGGCAATGCTTACTTAAATTTATATAATAACTTTATTACATATTTATAAACTAAAACTGCAGTTATACTCGTATATTCTTAACAATAACCCTGTTCATATTTGTGTTAATTTTAAATTGGCTGCATTTGACCTAGAAGCTGAAAGTCCAGCATTTTCTACCTTTAGTTTAGGTAAGGTGAGGAATTGGAGCTCATGTTGACTTTGACCTGTTACCTCTGCAGACTACTTCACCTAACAGGTTAAAAAATTACACTGAAAGCAGTACCCCCACCAAACTTCACAGTTGAGAGTGGAGTTGGGGGGTGCAATAGAATCGGTCTTTCAGGAAGAAATGCTTCCCTCACTTTTTCCACTGTGAAATTGATCACACAGATAGCTCCTCAGGGCAGTTAGCAGGTTTGGGAAAGGTGAGAGGCAGATCAAAGAAGCATAATGAATCATTTAGACTCAACCTTGGCACAATCTTTTGTCAACCTCATCATTCCCTATGGAAGACTAAGGCAGGTGGCACAGACTCTGTTTCTCTACTTTGGGCTTCTTTGTGAGCCACTTCCTGCACTCCAGACCTGGAGGTCCACTCATGTCAGTTAACATGTGTGAGTGAAATAATGCACACTGTACTGGGCATGGGGACATTACGTCTGAGGATCAGTTCTGGAATTCCACCCAGGATCATTGTTTCTTGTTGGTGGTTTTCTTCCTTTGTCCCATGAAGTATCCTCTACAATTCAAAGTAAAGAAAACCAAAAGTCTGGTAGTCTGAGTTCCTAGAGACAGGAAATATACCTCCATAAAACAACCTCTAAATAATTCCAAAATGTTCAAAATGTCCTTATTTATGTCAAATACTCTATGGACAGAAAGTCTGTTGCTTATCCTTGGATGGCTCCTAGTGAAGAATGTCAGATAATGCCATAATTTTTCCCTTTTGCTAATTTTATTATTTCTAAAATTTTAGTTTTTACATGAGAAATATATGGCATCTGGTGAAATTATCTCACCCTATCTGAATTTAACTCCTTCCATCAGGGGACAAATGTAGATTTCACTGGCTTCACCAAAAATGCTGCATTTGTGTCTTAGATCAAACAGTGCCCCATGGGATTATATATATCATAAAGTAATTGTTCTAGAAGAAGCTTGTACATGAAACATTCAAATGCTCCAGTGATGAAAATCCTCCTTAACACTATGTGTGCCCAAGTGGAATAGCAGCACTCCATCCTCTCTCCTCAAATCTTATGTCTGTTGAATATAATAAGATATTTGAAGGTATCAATCTTATAGCGAGCCAGGAGAGAGATACTCTTGATCATAGGATTGTGAGGCCAGTAAAAAGACTCAGAGGATGAGCATGGCATGTGTGGTGCAGGGTTAAACTAAAACAAATTATATATGTGTATATATACATAAATACAAGCATATATATGTATATATACTTGCTTGTGTTATATATATTGTGTGATATACATATCACATGTGACTATATATATTTGACATATATATATCTCACACACACACAAGTATGTATAGGCTTGAATAGAAATCATACATGGAGGCAGATGATAAGTCAGGAGGCCAGCAGGTAGGAAAGGGGAAACATGACAGTAAGCAGGGCTGAGTGCAGCAAAGGAAAGGATTTCTGTGAAATGCTCTGTGGTATAAGTCCTGCCTAATGGATTTCTGTCTATGCTGTGGTACCTAAGGAGAGAGAGACTTGTAACAGGGTTCTAAGCACAATATCTACATGATCCAGTTAATGGGGGCAGAGGTATTGACAGGGCACTTCATCCTGGAGCTGAAGATGTGGCTTGGAGGAAATATAAAGGACTGAATTCTTTTCCAGAGGTAGCTTCTGGCTTGGAAGATAAAGCAGGTTCAGATTATGAAAGCCAATATAATGTACCAAGTTAGATTTAAGGAAAACTGAGTATTCTATCTATTAGTATATATGCTGCTCTCCACTGCAGTACATTATAATACATATCCAGAATGTTTAGTCCTAGAACATGCTGATGAGCATCTCTGGGGGAGGCAAGGATGCAGAGGAGTAGGGAAGAACTGAACTTGGGTTCCAAATTTGCACCCTAGAGAGAAGAACCAAAGTTTATACTCTTAAGCAGAATGTAGTAGTTTCTTAGAGATGCCATAACAAAATGCAACAAAATGCATAGCTTTAAACAACAGAAATTAATTATCCTACTGATCTGGAGGCTCTGAGGGATAATCTGTTCCATATTGTCTCTCAGCTTCTGGTGATGGCAGCAATCCTTGGTGTTCCTTGCCTTGCAGATGCATCATGAAAGGAAGAAAGAGGAATACAATAAGAGACAAAGAGAAAAAATGGGTGGAAAGTAAAGAAAGACAAGGACTTCTAAAATACTTTCTTTAAGTCACAGATGTTGGATTAGTTCAATCAAAGCTTCACATTCTAGTTAGATTTATAGAACTTCAAAAACACAGAAATAAATATACATTTAAAACATAGAAGAAAAAACCTTTTATCAATAAAAATTTTTGTAAACATTTCAAAAGCATGCTATACCATAATACAAAATTCAAAGTAGGTTTGGAATTTCTGTTTTGTGAAAACCTAACAGTTTAAGTATCACAAGGATGATGGAGAGTGGGCTCTGGTGATGGCAGTTCCACCATTTCCAATTCACTTGCTGGGTTTTAGAAAAATATTTCAGAGTCTCCACTTCTCCTAAAAGGAGTCTTGTCTTCCATTTTTCTGTACACATTAAGCCTTAAATTGCTCCTGCAGGCCCACGTGTGCAATATGTATTATACTGTCGCCCACAAGGATTTAATATAAATGTGACATCCTGCTGTGTAAGAAGAATTGTGCTGTGATTTAATAACTAACATTTTCAGAGGGAGCCATTATTTAAAACACATAAGAATTCAAGAACCATTTGGCTGATGAGATTTGAGCCAATTGGGATCAACTACCCTGTCATCATTCATGCAACAGAACATAAATTTGAATCAGATGAAAGGAAATTTGCAGGTCAAATGCAATGGGTTCTTCCAGACTGTCACAGTGAAAGACAATGCTTTGCTTGAGTAGAGAGGAAGAAATAAGTATCCTTTTTAAAACATTAAATATCAGAGTGAAACCAAAGCGATTGAACTATAGCAATTGCCTCAGTCTAATGACCTCATTTCTGTCTTGTAACCTGGGGAAACAAAATGTCAAAAATAATCCATTAAAAAAATAGAACAAGATACATGCAAGACCTCTTTGAAGAAAACTATAAATCTTTATCAAGAACATAAAGTAAGACAAATAAATAGGGCACATACCATGTTCTTGGATGTAATTATTCAATATTGTAAAGAACTCAAATTACTCCAAAGTAATATATAAATGTTACATAATTTCAAAGCTCCAATGAAATACTTTATGCAACTTAATTAATAGTTTCTCAAATTTATCTAAACTTGCAAGAATAATAGGAAAATAGTTTAAAAGTAGAAAAATTGTAAGGGTCTCAATCAGTTAAATAAAGGTTACTGGTGTAGGAATAGAGACAGTGATCATTGAAATAGAACAAGGTTTAGTAATCAACTTTTTACACATAATAAATTTGATTATGATAAAGGTACATTTTGAATCAACAGGGGAAATAATTTCATAGGGAAAATTGGCATCTCATTTGAAAACTACTTTGATATTTTATGGAGCTCACATAATTCATTAAAAAATTTAACTCCATGCAAATGGAAACAAAAAATGAGGAAAAGCTGTAGTTATATCAAATAAAACATATTCAAGACAAAAACTGTAAGAAGAGACAAAGAAGGTCATTATATAATGCTCAAGAGGTCAATTCAGCAAAAGGATATAACAACTATAAATATATATGTACACTGCACTGGATCACTGAGATATAGATATATATTATATATAATATATTATATATATATTATTAGAGTTAAAGAGAGAGTTAGAACCCAACACAATAATAGCTGGAGACTTCAGCACCCCACTTTCAGCATTGGACAGATCATCCAGACAGAAAATCAACAAAGAAACATTGGATTTTATCCGCACTATGGACCAGATGGACCTAATAGATATTTACAGACCATTTAATTCAGCGTCTGGAGAATACATATTCTTCCCCTCAGCAAATGGATCATTCTCAAGGACCGACCAGATGTGAGGCCACAAAATAAATCTTAAAAAGTATATTGAAATAATATCAAGTATCTTCTCTGACCACAATGAAATAAAACTAGAAATAAATAACAAGAGAAACTTTGGAAACCATAAAAACACATGGAAATTAAACAATATGGTCTTGAATGACCAGTGGGTCAAGAAGAAATTAAGAAGGAAATCACAAAGTTTCTTGAAACAGATGGCAATGAAAACACAACATACCAAAACCTATGGAATGCAGCAAAAGCAGTACTAAGAGGGAAGTTTATAGCTATAAAGGCCTATATCCAAAACTAGAAAAAACTTTATATAAATAACCTAACAATGCATCTTAAAGAAGTAGGAAAGCAAGAGCAAACCAAACCTAAAATTAGCAGAAAAAAGAAAATAATAAAGATCAGAGCAGAAATAAATGAAATTGAAATAAAAAGTACAAAGGATCAAAGAAACAAAAAGTTGGTTTTTTTAAAAGATAGACAAAATCAACAAACTTTTAGCCAGACTAAGAAAAAAAGAAGACTCAAATAAATAAAATCAGAGATGATAAAGGAGACCTTACATGTGATACCACAGAAATTCAAAAAATCATTAGAGACTACTATGAGCAACTTTATGTACATAAGTTGGAAAACCTAGAAAAAGTGGTTAACTTCCTAGACACACATAACCTGCAAAGATTGAATCAGGAATAAATCCCAAATCTGAATAAACCAATACTAAGTAATGAGATTGAAGTCAGAATAAAAACTCTCCCAGCAAAGAAAAGCCTGGGACACAATGGCTCCACAGCTGAATTTTACCAAACATTTGAAGAAGTAGTATCAATCCTACTCAAATTATTCTGAAAAATAAAGGAAGAGGGAATATTTCCAAACTGATTTTATGAAGCCAGTATTACCCTGATAGCAAAAGACACAGAGAAAGACACATCAAAAAAAGAAAACTATAGACCAATATCCCTGATGAGCATTAATGCAAAAATCCTAAACAGAATACTAGCAAACGGAATTCAGCAACACATTAAAAAGATTATTCACTGTAACCACGTGGGGTTTATTCTAAGGATGCAAGGATGGTTCAATATATGCAAATTAATCAATGTGGAGGACAAAATTAATCAGAATGGAGGACAAAAGACGTGTGATTATTTCAGTTGATGCTGAAAAAGCATTTGATAAAATTCAATATTACTTCATGATAAAAACCTTCAGAAAATTGGGTATAGAAGTAACATATCTCAACCAGTAAAAGCCATGTATGGCAGACCCACAACTAGTATCATAATGAATGGGGACAAAAATGAAAGCCTTTTCTCTAAGATACGTAACAAGATAAGGATGACCACTGTCACCACTGTTACTCAACATAGTACTGGAAGTCCTAGCTAGAGCAATCGGACAAGAGAAAGAAATAAAAGGCATCCAAATTGGAAAAGAAGAAGTCAAATTATCCTTGTTTGCAGATTATATAATTCATTTGGAAAAATCTGAAGACTCCACAAGAAAATTGTTACAACTGACAAATTCAGTAAAGTTTCAGAAAACAAAAATCAACATATCAAAATCAGTAGCACTTTCATATGCCAGTAGTAAGCAATCTGAAAAAGATATCAAGAAATCAATTCCATTTACAATAGCTGCAAATAAAATGAGATATCTAGGAATGAACATAACCAAAAAGTGAAAGTTCTCCACAATGAAACCTACAAAATATTAATACACGAAATTGAAGTAGACATAAAAAATGAGAAGACATTTCATGTTCATGGATTAGTAGAATCAGTATTGTTAAAATGTCCATACAACACAAATTAGTCTACAGATTCAACACAATCTCTATTAAAATACCAATAATATTCTTGATAAGAAAAGAAAAAAAAATCCTAAAACTTACATGAAACCACAAAAGACCCAGAATACCCAAAGCCATCCTGAGAAAAAAAGAACAAAGCAGGAGGAATCACAATACCTGACTTCAAATTATACTACAGAGCTATAGTGACCAAAACACCATGATATTGGCATAAAACAGACAGACCAATAGAACAAGATAGGGAACCTAGAAATAAATTCACACATTTACACTGAATCATTTCCAACAAGCATTTCAAGAACATACAATAAGGAAAGAACAGCCTTCAATAAATGATACTGGGAAAACTGGATATCCATATGCAGAAGAAAAAACCAGACCCTTACCTCTTGCCATACACAAAAGTCAAATCAAAATGCAATAGAGACTTAAATTTAAGACCTCAAACTATCAAACTATTAAAAGAAAGAATTGAGGACACTCTCCAGGACATTGGACCGGGCAAAGATTTCTTGAGTAATACTCCACAAGCACAGACAACTAAAGCAAAAATGGACACATAGGATCATATCAAACTAAAAAGCTTCTAACAGCAAAGAAAACAATTAACAAAGGGAAGAGTCAACCCACAGAATGGGGGAAAATATTTGCAAACTATTCATCTGACAAGGGATTAGTAACCAGAATATTTAAGGAGCTCAAACAACTCAATAGGGAAAAAAATCTAATAATCTGATTTAAAAATGGACAAAATATCTGAAAAACATTTCTTAAAAGGAAGACATACAAATGGCAAACAGGTATATGAAAAGGTGCCCAACATCAGTGATCATCAGAGAAATGAAAATCAAGACTACAATGAGATATCATCTTATTCCAGTAAAATTGACTTTTACCCAAGAGACAGTCATTAACAAATGCTGGCAAGGATGTGGAGAAAAGAGAATCCTTGTACATTGTTGATGGGAATGTAAATTAGTACACCCACTATGGAGAACGGTTTGGAGGTTCCTCAAAACACTAGCTAGAACTGTCACAGGATCCAGCAATTCCATCACTGAATATTTATCCACAGGAGATGATATCCGTGCACGCCCACGTTTATTGTAGCACTATTCACAACAGCCAAGATTTGGAAGCAAGCTAGGTGTCCATCAACAGACAAATTGATAAAGGAAATGTGGCACATATATACAATGGAGTGCAATTCATCCCTAAAACGAATGAGACCCTGTCATTTGCAACAACATGGATGGAACTAGAGGTGATTATGTTAAGCGAAATAAGCCAGGCACAGAAAGATAAACTTCCCAAGTTCCCACTCATTTGTGGGATCTGAAAATTAAGACAACTGAACTCATAGAGATAGGGAGTAGAAGGATGTTTACCAGAGGCTGGGAAGGGTATTGGGGGTAGGGGGAGTGGAGATGGTTAATGAGTAAAAAATATAGTTAGTTAAAATGAATAAGATCTAGTATTTGATAGCATAACAGGGTGACTACAGTCAACAATAGTTTATTCTATGTTTAAAAATAACTGAAGAGTATAATTGGAATGTTTGTAACATATGATTGAGGTTACGGATACCTCACTTACCTTGATGTGATTATTACTCATCGTATGCCTGTATCATAATATCTCATGTACCCCATAAACATGTACTATGTAACCATACAAATTAAAAATTACAAATAAAATTTTAAAAATCGGATGAATTAAAGTATAAACTGTAAAAAATGAAATTGTGGAAGTATTAACAGAAACTGGAAGATAATTTTCTAAATCATATGGGAAAAAGGCTTTTCTCTCCAATACAAACCCAGAAGTTATATGAGAAAATGATAGATTTGATTACATAATTTTTAACGAGTTTTCTACTCAATAAACATATAGAAGCCAGAATTAGTAGGAGGAAATATATGTACCACATAAAGATTAATTTCATACTACAGTAAGAGCTCTGAAAAATCAAGAAGAAAGGACAAACAACCCAACAGGAAAAAGACAACGTCAGAGTCAGCCCATCATAGCAAAATTACTAACCTCCAAAGGGACAGTCAAATAGCCAACAATCATATGAAAATAAATGCCCTATCTCACTACCAATCAAAAAAGTTTAAACACAATGAAATATTTTGCCTATCGGATCAGCAGAAGTAAAAATAATAATACTTTCTATCGTAAGTGTGATGACCAGGATACAGGTACTCTACTTCTGAGAGAATATTCAAAATCTTTGGAAGCAATTTTGTAATATGTGGTAGAATATGAAACATGCATATCCTTTGATCTGCAATTCTATTTCTACTTTTATTCTAAAATTATTCAAATACGCACAAAGATATGAGGATGCTTATTTCAGGATTATTTATTATGTAAAAAATTCAAGTTAAATAAAATGGTAATGAATATGGGGTTGGTTAAACAAATGAAGATATGGAGGGCAGGATGGGTTAGTTTCTGCAGCTATAAGAAAACACCCTTAAATTCTCAGGTGGTTAAATAAATGAAGATTTATTTTTCATTCATGGTACATATTCATTGTGACTGAGATAGCTGCTGTGATCTGTGTCATGCTCATCTGGGACCCAGGCTGATTTAGTTACCACTATCTGGAACACTGCCAATTACTAGGACAGAGAGAAAGACAGCAAGTGCTGAATTGAAAACACAGAGTCTTTAAAGCTCCACCTTAGAAGAAACATGTGTCACTTATGGTCACATTTCATTTCATTAAGTGGGCACACCTGACTTCATGGGGCAGAGGAATTTTGTCCTGATGTAGAGTTGAAATAATTAGTATATAACACTAATGACTATTACAAACACCACAATTGTTTAACAAGAATAAATTGGAACCATATGTATATCTATGAAATGCTATACAAAATAAAGTGAAAAAATTCAAATGAAGACAAATTGTGAGCTCTGTAGTTAACGCTAACCTTCATTGAATTGCATATTTAAAATGGGTGAATTTTATGATATGTAAACCATGTATTAATAAGACTATTTTTTTAAAAATGTACAGAACATGTAGGTATTACTTAATATTGCATTTGGCTTGATGTAGCAGAAACTCAATTACAGTGGCTTAATCAAAAGAGATTTTTGCTTCTGTGGGCTCCAGAAATGCAGGGGATTAAATCTCATTGGAGTTATCTTTGACCAATTTGGGACGAGCTGATAAATGCTTTCCCATTTCTTTCTCTGGGCAATCCATACAGAAAATGTGTTTTGGAAAACTCCTTCAGAGAATCTTGCAAGACTGAACTCAATTTTCCCATAGTGGTAGCCAACCTTTTCTTCTTCCCTGACCTACTTTACTCCTGCCTTCTACTGTTGCTTCCTAGAATCACATCCCAAATTAAGCGTCTGATCACAAGCTTTTGTTTTTGGTTCTGCTTTTAAAAGAACCCAGTCTGATGCAAACCATAAAGATAGGAAAGCTATTTCAAGAAGGGCTTTACAAAGTGACAGTACCTAGGTTGGTCATTTATGATTCAGAAATATAGTTTTATTTATTCATGTATTATAAATTTGATACATAAGAATTTATCCCCCTTGAGACCACCAATGATTCTCCAGCACCTAACACAATATCTAGCACAAAGTAAGTGCAAAGGCCTGCTAGACCACCTACACTACCACCATACACATGTACGAAATCTCAAGCAATGCTTTTTTACATTAATACTCATTGCTGAGGTTTCAATTTTAAAATATTGATTCTTATATTTTGATTTAAATTCACCAAGTAAATTAAAATAAACTAAAAACACACGTTTAGACTGACTCTTTAGAACACATTTGTAATTGGCCTACAGGACCACCTAGGACATAATGAGACCACCAATGGCCCTGAGATTCTAATTTGAGAACCATTCATCTGAACCACAGCGAATGCACATTCCGGCAGAGAATGAAGTGAAATAAACATGTTTCATATTTGTTAATTTAGCTTTTGTCTTCTTTTTAAAAACAGACTTTTTTTTTTTTTCTTATCCTTCTTGGTTGAATTGCAGAAAGTCAGCCTTAACATCATCACCTTCTCTAGTTCTGGAAAAACAGAAGCTATTAAAAAAAGAGAAAGGCTAACAGTAGCCTTAAGATCCAACTCTATGGCTTATTGATTGGCCTGATATTAGTGAATTAAACATTCTGGAGAGCTGGTTGAGTCAACTTGCTATGTGCTTCTGAAGGTAATGAATTTATCTCCAGTAGGTGTGTTAACTGCAGTTCATGTATATTTGCTCATTTAGGTGTACTGAAAAACTTACAATGAGGTGTGGCTGACTTGTCTAGGTGCTGGGCTAAGATCTGTTCTATCGTTCCTTTTGATTTTTTGCCTAGCTGAAAGTCTAGAGTGCCCAGCACCCTTTTCCTCCATTCAGCTACATGTGGACATGTGATTCCTATCTGACCTGCTTTCTTTAAAAAATTTCTCAAGACTATTATCTGCTGCCAACATCTAAAATTCAGGTAATTTTATGAACTACCCAAAACCCTATCAATAAATACTTTTCCTACTTAAATCAGTCAGAGTCAGCTAAGATCCTAACCACTTGTAAGACTGATTTCCTTGAGTATTGTAATAAATATTTTACAACACAAAGTGAAAATAATATAAACTACTTAAAAGCAAAGCATCCATAGGCACTTTAAAGTAGTGTCATATTTTTTTTTCCTTCGGATAGGAATGTATCCATTTGTACCTTTCTATTGTGTGCTTCTAAAGGTTTTTGCTATTTTGATACTATGATACTATGACTTGAGAAAACTTGAAGTCTTCATGTGAGTGATGAGTCATTAAGAAAATCTGGAAGCTGATTAGTCCTGAGCCTCAAGGAATGTCTCACTAACTCCTCTATAAACAAAGAGCAGATGCTATACATTAGACAGAAAATAGAAATAAATTGTGTCACCCTGAAAGGAAACAAGTCTTTGCCAAGGGGCTTGTTCTAGTTTTTAAAGGCAAGTTCAGGTAAAGCTAAGAATTTAGAACATAAGCTAGTACTCCACAACTGGGGAACTTGGGACTGGATGCTGACTTTGAATAACTGGTGTTATAATCAGAAATTCAAAAAATAATAGATGCTGGCGTGGTTGGGGTGAAAAGGGAACACTTCTACATTGCTGGTGGGAATGTAAACTAGTAAAACCACTTTGGAAAACAGTGTGAAGATTCCTTAAACAACTAAAATTAGAACTACTGTTTGATCCAGCAATCCCACTACTGGGTATCTACCCAGAGAAACAGAGGTCTTTATACTAAAAGGATATTTGCACACACATGTTTATAGCAGCACAATTTGCAATTGCAAAAATGTGGAACCAGCCCAAATGCTGATCAATCAATGAGTGGATAAAGAAACTGCGGTATATGTATACGACGGAAACTACTCAGCCATAAAAAGAAATTAATTAATGGCATTCACAGCAATCTGGATGGGATTGGAGACTATTCTAGGTGAAGTAACTCTGGAATGGAAAACCAACCATCGAATGTTGTCACTCGTAAGTGGGAGCTAAGTTCTGAGAATGCAAAGGCGTAAGAATGACACGATGGACTTTGGGGACTCAGGGGGAAAAGGTGGGAGGGAGGTGAGGGATAAAAGACTACAAATTAGGTTCAGTATATACTACTCGGGAGATGTGTGGACCAAAATTTCACAAATCACCTCTAAAGACTTAGTCATGTAACCAAATACCAGCTGTTGTTCCCCCCAAAGCCTATGGAAATAAAAAAAAATTTTTTTAACTAAATTAAATTGAATATCTGGTGGTAAAACAAGCTTCACTAACCAGCGGATGTGAGGAAAACAGAACAGGCCAGGTATGAGAATAGAATTTCCAGGAGTCCAGGACTATAGACTTTTTGGAAAGAGATAAAAGAAACACAGGTGAAAGTACCTAAAGCTCAGGAAAAGACTTATGGGAATCAGGTGAGTAAGTTTCTTTCTCACTTGGAACATACGAAGGTCCTAAAGGATCCAGAGCAATTATCTGGGGCCAAGGAATGGATGTAGGAACTCTCAACTAGGGATGAAATCAGGAGTACTGGATTGGATGGTGTCATCCTAAAATTCATATATTTCCCAGAACCTCAGAATGTGACTGTATTCATAAACTGTCATTGTAGATGTAATTAGTGAAGATGAGGTCATAGTGGAATAGGGTGTGCCCTTAATTTACTATGGCTGGTGTCCTTATAAGAAAAGAAGAAACACAGAAAGAGGGACACATAGGGAGAATGCCATGCGATGATGGAGGTGGAGGTTGGAATGATGAACATACAAGCCAAGAAATCCAAGGATTGCCAGCAACATCAAAGCTGAGAAAAAGACCCGAAGCAGATTTTTTCCCAGCATTTTTGGAGAGGGCAGGGACCTGCCAACACCTTGATTTCAGACTTGCTCCCTCTAAAGCCATCAGAGAATAGATTTCTGTTGTTTGAGGCCACATGGGTTGCGGTAATTAGCTACTGCAGCTCTAGGAAACTAATACACCAAGAAAGAGATGACAAGGACAAGGGCAACTCTTGCTAGACTGAAAGCTCATTTCAAAGTCACCTTGTGCTTTATTGTGAATTGTGTACTTATAATCCACCTTAGAAAAAGTTGAACTTGAGAAAACGTATGGGTGCTAGAAACCCTGCAGATTCATGGTAGAAAACCCACCTTTTGCTTAGATTTAAGATAAAAATAGTTCAGATATTTGTGCTTCATAAATTATGCTATTGGGGAGAGTGTGTGCATTTCTTGCAAACTCTCCTGTTTGTTATGAATTATGGTCAGAGTGAAAGGCATTTCCCTATCCTTTGCTCAGATGGGGAGAAGTCCACATACCCCAGGAGTCTAAGGGCAATGACACCAGTGGAAAGACCCTGCTCTCTGACCTAGGAATAAACCTGTGAGACTTCTTGAAAGTAATAAATGGCTTCTTGAGAAGAATCTGTGGCTTCTTGAGAAGATGCATTTGGCCTCATTCCTTTCTGTCTTCCAACACAGTATACAGCATATAATGAGTACCCAACACTAACTTGTGGGAGGAAGGAGCCAGAAGTTTCAGGGCAGGTAAAACAGGTAAATTGACAAAGGTAACAGGTAAATTGACAATTGGAGACTTTAATTTTCTCCCTCCTGGAATCTCGCCTCGTAGAGACAAAGTCTATTTTAAAAGAGCTTGGCCTGGCGCAGTGGCTCACGCCTGTAATCCCAGCACTTTGGGAAGCTGAGGTGGGCGGATAACTTGGGGTCAGGAGCAAAATACCTCTTCTTGATTTTATTTGCTCAAGATAATCTTTTAGGCAAAGGAAGACCAGTTTTTTTCTATCTGTATTTCTTCCTCTTGCTGTTTGGGAACTCTTCTAGTCTAAGTCTTCATCAACTACTCGAGAAAACTGTTCCCTTTTTTGTGCCAACCTCAAGTTTGTTATATTAAATATGTATAAAATATACACATACTATATGTATTTTAATATTTATGGTGTCCTTATCTTCTTGTTCATATTTTTTGTGTTTAATATCTATGAAAAAGCCAGCAGGCATTTTATATCCAAGTATATAGTAACAGTAGTAGTAGTAATAGTAGTAGTAGTAGTAGTAATGATAATGGTGATGATTTTTCACGTTGTTGTTAGCTATCATTTATTCAATACTTATGTTCCAGGCACTTTACGTAGGTTATTTCTCTTAATCCTCACATTGACTTTACAGTGTGTACATTACTTTTATTCTCTTCTTTAAAAATGATGAAACTGAAACCTAAAAAGGTTAAGTAATTTTTTCCATGGTCACAAGCTAGTAAGTGTTGAACTGAAGCTTCTTACTCCATGATATGGTTTTGCTGTATCCCCACTCAAATCTCATCTTGAATTGTAGATCCCATAATCCCCATGTATCATGAGAGGAATCCGGTGAGAGGTAACTGAATCACGAGATCTAATGGTTTTATAAAGGGTAGTTCCCTTGCACATGCTCTCTTGCCTGCCACCATGTAAGATGTGCTTTTGTTCCTCCTTCGCCTCCTGCTATGATTGTGAGGCCTCCCCAGCCATGTTGAACTGTGAGTCCAATTAATCCTCTTTTTCTTTATAAATTACCCAGTCTTGGGTATTTATTCATAGCAGTATGAAAATGAACTAATACACCCCAGAACATGTGCTTTCAACTGCCACACATTCCATTAGTCAAGAAACATTCATGGAGCACCTGTATACCAGACATGACTATTCGAGTGCCTACTCTGTCTACATCTGTCTCATAGAAATTGCCTCATTTTCTGCCCCTGTCAAAGAGGCAATTCCCTGAAGCTGTGTTAATGACCACATGACCCTTCCCACTAACTGTGGATGTTTGTGCCAGGATTCAGCACTTAATCCAGGACACAATCAATCTGCAGCCTGGATAGTAATATAAGGTCTATATATAACTCCTGTTCTTGGAATTTCATGAAATATTGTTTTCCCTTTTTGCTTAATCTGAAACATACTATTTGAGTTAGCTCAAGTGAGTTTATGTCTCAAAAGCCAAGCACCATAACGAAAATACCCTACTATAGTCTAGGAAAGGTTGCAGACATTTGGAATGCACAAATGGTAGTGAGAGGTAGGTGGAGGAGACAATCTCCTTGCCCACACCTCACTGCACTTCTATGTGCTGACAGGTCGCTGGGCAAGACGGCAGAGACAGATGGCAAACCCACAGTTATAAACGAAGTTTCTGAAGAGTCAATGGAACTGTCTGTATTCGTGGGTCTTTAGCTAATTTCCTAAGTGTGAAGCTCCCCTAACCTCCTTGGGTCGTTCACCCTTTTAGGTAGTTTGGTGTTCTGGGACTGTTGTGTAGGTGAGGAAGGGGTGTAAAGGTTGCATGATCAGATGAAGTCTAAGGGGACTTTAGAGGATTGACAGGCAGTCACTCTTGCTGACCTGGCAGAAAAAGAGGAAATAAAACCAAGTCTTTTTCTCAGGAGAGAGGACCTTCTCCCACTCTTCAGTGAGGGCTGGGAGATAACTGGGCCGTAACTTAGGGCTGCAGGGGCTCCTGGGTACTCTAAGAATGTGTCCCACACTGACTCCTCACAAGTCCTTTCTTCTGCAAAGCAGATCTCTTCCTTCTTGGGCCGCCTCCTGGAATCAGCGGTTGTACTCGCAAGAACCCTCTAGTTACCCCCTCAATTCTTTTCTCTTCCTCTGATATTTTGGGAGAATCCAGCCCCCACACACTCTATTTCCTCCTTGTGTGTCCTCCATTATCTTTTGGATCCTTCATAAGAGGTTTTGAGGATCCCATAAACCCTGAGTCAAATCTTGAACAAAAGAAATCCTACTTTGCTTTACTTTAGGGCAGGGTGGGCTTATTTGTCAAATACTTTTGAGGTGTAGGAGAAACATTTGTATCCCATCATTCTAACATAGCCAAGAAATTCAAGAAAAGCAAAAGGGGTCTTTTATATTTAAAAAGTTGACTTTTTATATCCTGTCACAAGAACTGTAATAAGAATAAATGTACCAAAAGAAAGTAGAGAAATGACACCACATTGACCCCTAAAGAAGGTGACAATTAAGAAGAAGAATGAGTAGCATTTAAACAGACAAACAAATGACCAAAGAATTTATTTGTAGGTAGAGGAAACTGCATATTCCTATGCAGAGAGGCGTAACAAAGTGGACATGGTTTCCTCACAAGAGCACAGTATAAATTACTTTGGTTGAAAACAAAGAAACCAGAGGATATGATTTCTACTCTTTCCAATGTGTAATTTGACTTGAGAATGCAATTTGTTAAAATCCCACAATCAAACCAAACAAAACCTTCACTGCACATACACAATAATAGCTAACATTTACTAGATACCTATGAAGCATTTAAAAATATTGTCCTACATTTAAAACCATTCTGTGTCTGGTTTAGTCTCTACAACAACTGAGGTAGATTCCCTTTTATCAGTCTTATTTTACCAAGACTAGAGAGAAGAAATCATTTGTTCATCATTAGAGGGGTGGTAAATGTTGAGGCTGCCTCAAAGCAAAAGGCCCACCTGAGCAAGTGAGTATGTTAGCATAAAGAGAACATTTGGCTTTATTTGATTTTGAAACATGCATCAAAGAATGCAACTAGATGGAGAACTTCTGGGGCCCATGAGGCTCTGACTGGACACCTAAGCATAACTTTTGCTGAGAAAATGTGTCGATCTGTTGTGTGCCAAGTTAATTTGCACCCCTGCTAGCCAGACCATGAGGAGAAGCCACTGAGTGTGAAGGACACAAGGCCTGGCTTGGGGGCAAAGACTAAACGGTTAGAAACAGAAATGTGTTCCAGTGTTCAGGTTCCGTTCACAATGCAATGAACAAATTGCAATATTAGGTTTTTTCCTCAATCATCACCAAGGTAGTGGGAACACTTTCTTTAGCTTGGCCTTGTAGAAGGACAGTGAGACCCTCTCTTTAGAGAGAATAGGGAGTTGATGATAGCTTTTTCCAGGACACCAGCTTTTTCCAGGACCAAAGCTTTTTTCCAGGACACCAGAAAAATGATGTCCAGGAGACAAGGGTCTCAGGATAAAAGTAAATAATTATTTCCACTTGAGGGTACACTCTTTTCTTTAGCCAGAAAAGCACCCTTGAAGGCTGATAGACCAGGCAGACACAGAAATGCCTGGGAGCTGAAGAGGCTAAATAGCTACCTTTTGTTTGGTTTTTCTGTTCAACATTGTTTCTTCTATTTAGTACTTACACATTATGACCGGTCACAATAATAGCAATAACAATAGCTACCAGTTAGCATTATGTAAGTAAGGCAGTGTTCCAAGTAGTTTTCACAAATTAACTCAATTAATATTCCAAACAAACTCTGGAAGGAGACTACCATTATTGTGTCCACTTTACAGATGAGAAAACTGAGGCATAGAGAGGTTCCCATCCTTCACACAGCTAGCCAGGGGGCTGAACCAGTGACCCAACCTAGGCGTCCTGGCTCCAAAGTGCATGCGTGCAACTCTACCTCCCTTTAAATACTTTTCGTGGGACTCCAGGAGTAAACTCAGCAATAATGAAAACACTTTTCTTTCTTATAATTCATCTTTGACTCAGCCTCCCCAACATAAAATGGGTATAATATTATGGCCATTATTTATATAATTCATCATGGGTTTTGGAAACGTGGTTAATGTTTAAATAGCACCAGGAGGCCCATTAAATGTGCAAGAAAATGTAGACAAAGACACGTTTTCGGCATTGCTTATTGACGATGGCAGGGAAAGTTGAAGTTTCCTTTCAAGTTTTTACTACTCCCAGTGATTCCTTCTTTTGCCTATGGCCCATTTTTCTAGCTCTCCCATGGAGAAGAAAATAACATGGCTGAGTGAAACCTCCCACCCACATCAAGTCAGCCACTCATAATTAACTTCCTTAATCAAAGGTAACCCTTCTTTTTTGATTAATCATCTTTTTATAGTACACTTAAGGGGAAAAAGAACCAAATGAAAATATTAAGTTGGAGGCAACACAAACTAATTTGATAATATTGCCATTACAACTCAGTAGAAATACACGGAGCTCCCCTTGAAATATTTTTCCTGTCAAAATTTATGTCTTTTCTAAAGAGTGTGAGCAAGGCGGTGTTTTTCCTCATACACACGATGTGAATGTAATGAGTAAATGTTAGCTTTGTGTCTTTTTTTGGCCCATTAAGAATTATGCACCATGGCAATCTACAAACAAGAGACTGACCAGGTAGGCAGTGCCAAAAGAAGTTTGAAGAATCGCAGACAAATGGCAAATTATTTACAAAACATAAATTGGGAGCTGAAGTTGCTATATTATACTTCATGGTAGTAAAATCACTCCCTAAGAAATGGCCAATTCAACCGCACCAGCTGTTATCTCTGATGACTGGGAGCCATGGATTCACCATTTGCAACAAAGTACTCCAATATTTTCCAGGAGCAAAAGCACTTTTCACTGGTCGCTCCAGAGTAGCTCATTGAAGTAGGAGCCAAGCATGTAAACGACCTCCTGAAAGAACTGGCAGGCTTGAAGAACATTGAGCCCCAAAGCGCATGTTGTTTGCTAGGTGTTCCTCCAGCTGAAACCTGGGGAGGGGAGGGCCAGCAAGCAGGGAGGCAGGCAGGCAGGCAGGCAGGCGGAGGTGGGCGGCTGTCTGCGGCGGAGGGTGAAATGTTTATACAGAGCAAGTTAAAAGGTGGACAAGAGACAAATAGCAGTGTGGGCCTGCTCGAAAAAATGAATTTGGGAGGTACCTACTCTACTCCCAAGAGAAAAAGACGGATGCTAAAGCCAGTAGCATTTCAACCTGAAAGCACTTCTCCCATGTGGGGTTAAAGTCTTTGCTTCTTCGCAGAGGTAGGCACAGGCTCTCCTGCCCCAGATTCCCCTGGGCACAAGGAGTGCAGAAAGTTTTCCTTGGTAGCTAAGTTGTTTTTATGTGAAACCATTTTGGCCAAGGTGGGGATTTTTCACTTGGGTGTCAGTGGTGCCCTTCTGATGTTTATAAAACGTAGCAAATGTACAATTTGAACAGTTATTTTAGGTAAAAACGTCAATTTCTTCATGGAGTCGGGCACTCTAAGCTCTGTGTTTGAGACAAATTCTTAGATTTTCCAGTGTTGTGAAAACTTTCACCTTGCTTCACACGGTTCTCAAGTTGAATTATGATCCTGACATCCCCCTGCTCTCTGAGGTGCACTGATGGAGGTCAATTAAAAATAACTAAAAGAAGAAAATATGATTTTCTAGCTCGTAGGGAGGAGAAGGGGAGATAACACGGATCCTTCCAAGATGGAATTTTAGCTGGCAAGTGACCGTATTCACTTCCTTCCTTCCTACGCATCCCCGTGTCTAAATGACCCGTGAAACTTGGTCACCTTGCTAGGAATACCACATTGGGACTCACTGCCTCAACACCCTGTTTGTGCCTTAAACCCGAGTTTCAAAGCTCTCTACACCTCAGTCTCAACCTACCAATATGCTTTCACAACCGCTAAAATGTCTAGATCAATGTGATATACAGAAATCTTCATCTGAATCATTTCCATTGTCCTTTTTGTTTTGTGACCTTTCATTCCACTCTAAAAGCCTTAAGTGGTCTCCTGATCTAAATTCCTCTTGTTTTTCCCTTCATTTACTTTCAAAGCTGTTTGGAGTCATCCTTATTCAACTGCTTTACTTTCCTGAAACTTGATATATTTCAGCACATAGCTCTGCAACATCCATACTATCAAGGCTAGAAGTGTCAACTGATCTCAAAAATTACCTAGGGAAACATTTCGTGATATCACCCATTAATATGATACAGAGCTCCTCATGCTTAGAAACTAATTTCTTCTGGCCAGGCGCGGTGGCTCGCGCCTGCAATCCCAGCACTTTGGGAGGCCGAGGCAGGCGGATCACCTGAGGTCAAGAGTTCGAGACCAGCCTGACTAACAAGGCAAAACCCCGTCTCTACTAAAAATACAAAAATTAGCTGGGTGTGGTGGTGGGTGCTACTCGAGTGCTGCTCCTCAGCTACTTGGGAGGCTGAGGCAGGAGAATTGCTTGAGCCCGGGAGGCAGAAGTTGCAATGAGCCGAGATTGTGCCATTGCACTCCAGCTTGGGCGACAGAGTCTCCATCTCAAAAAAAAAAAAAAAAAAAAAAAAAAAAGAAACTAATTTATTCTCTATTCCTAAACTTAAATTTATGTCTTTGTATGGATTAAGAGAATGGCTTTTCATCCCTCTTTCCCATCTCATTTGTATATTTTGAGAATGATTAGGGTTTTTCATTAGCCTTCTTTTTTACATTAAACTATTCCTTTATCCTTGAGCTACACAATTTTTTTCTTGCTTCAAACTTTACCTCATCTTTTTAGATAATCCAGGCAGATGTTAAATGTATAATTTTACAGCCATATACGTTTTTATATTCTCTCTTAATGTCTTGCCCATCATTTTTCTTTTTCAAAGAGGCTCTTGACAGCAATTGCTACCATTGACTGATGACTTTTGCTACATTTTATAGTTGTCCTTACAACAGTCTCAGGAGATATACACTAATATCTCCATTTTGTGGATTTGGAAACAAATTCAGAACCGTGAAAATACTTATCCAAGATTCATGGCTCCTATGTAGTGACATGGGATTCACATTCTGACCTGCCCAACTTCAGTCTTTGCTTTTGTATACAGCGAGTAGTGACTGACAAATTTCTGAACGAGAACTCTTCTACTGCAGGTGCACTCTGAACTGTTACCCTCTGTACTTTCCCCATACACTCAGGTGAGCCCAACTCTGATCTGTCACTGATTATACAGGTTTCAGTTTGTGATGAGTTACTCTGCTATACTTTTCCCTTTTCCTCCTAGGATCTTCAGTCTGCGATTGGCCACTTCACCGAAAAGAAATTTCTTATCCTGTTCTCTCAACTGAGCAGAGGTAAAAGAATCAAATACAGGCTACGCTTCAAAGCCATTTTAAGTTCTTACATATTGAAATTCCAAAGTAATATATGAATGTATACTCTTTGTACAAATTTCAAATAATATCGAGGTATATAGGAGAAAAACATACAAATCTGTCTTCACCAACTTGGGTACCTATGTCATTTGGTAGGTATCATTTTCCTCTGCACTTAAATTATTTGTGGAAACAAGTAGGGAATACACACACAAACAAATACTCCATTTCAACTTTCCAACCAAAACTAACCACAAAAGAATTGAGGGGGCTCCAGAGCTATTTCATTAACCTATTACACAAAAACCAGGAAATCTTTGACCACTTGCTGAGCTTCGCTAGTTATGTTTTTGTTTGTTTGTTTGTTTTAAAAATCTGTTTTTGCTGCTTTTCCTTGGGAGGCCTCAGAGATACATCCTTCTCCAGCCTCATCCCTTGGTCATCTTTCTGATCTTTTCCCACCACAGCTTATCACTGGAGATCAGATCACCAGTGTCTCAGTTGGATGCTGGGATTGGATGCCTTCCAGACAACAGTAGGCAAGCTCATAGGAGGACATCCTCCAGATTCCGAACAGAATGAAAATAGACTGTATTAAAAATTATCATCTGCCTTCATCTTCACCTTTGCTTTGTATCTTCTTGTTTCTCTTTGTATTTCAAGCCTTCCTCGATAGACGCTGTCCATCATTCACACACTTGCTTGAATTTAATTGGAGAAATTTCATTTCTCTTGTCACGTGACTTTTGCCCCTGCTTTTCTTTACAACCACAGAGTCTAAGTTTTAATATGAGACCCACAGTCAGTGTCACCTACTGGTGATAATTTCCCCAGTTGTCTCCTCAAAACCCTAGAGTGTTTTTATCTTTGGAAAGAATGAAACCAGTTGTTCACTTTACACTATAAGCAGCATTAAGAATTTGTGGTTAAAATCTATATGTATATATACAATTGATCCTTGAATAAGGCAGGGGTTAGAGGTACCAACCCCTGTGCAATCAAAAATCATACAAGGATTTATGACTCCCTCTAAACTTAACTACAAATAACCTGCTGTTGACCTGAAGCCACACCGATAACATAAACAGTTGATTAACACGTTATATGTATTACATACTGTATTCTTACAACAAACTAAACTAGAGAAAGAAAATGTCATTAAGAAAATCATAAGAAGGAGAAAATTAAGTAGAAGACGATCACCAGAGAGGTCCTTGTCCTCATTGCCTTCAAATTGAGTAGGCTGAGGAGGAGGAGGAGGAGTTCATCTTGCTGTCTTGGGTGGAAGAAGTGGAAGAGGTGGAGGAGGTAGAAGGGAAGATAGGAGAGGTGTACACACATGGTGTAACTTTTATTGAAAAAAAATCTGCATATAAGTAGGCCCGCACAGTTCAAACCTATGTTTTTTAAGGGTCAACTGTGTATATATATGTGGCTAAATCTGGCCTTGGTTATATAATAATTGCCAGGCATGGTGGCTCTCGCCTGTAATCCCAGCACTTTGGGAGGCCGAGGCAGGCAGATCTCCTGAGGTCAGGAGTTTGAGACCAGCCTGACCAACAAGATGAAACCCCATCTCTACTAAAAATACAAAAATTAGCTGAGTGTGGTGGTGGGTGCCTGTAATCCCAGCTACTCGGGAGGCTGAGGCAAGAGAATTGCTTGAACTCAGGAGGCAGAGATTGCAATAAGCCAAGATCACGCCACTACACTCCAGTCTGGGTGACAGAATGAGACTCCATCTCAAAACAAGCAAACAAACAAAAAGAATACTTCATAGGAAACAGATTTATTCTTCACTCTCACTGTATCAGTGAGAATAGGCCAGGCTCTGCTGCCATCAGAGAAAACTCCTAAACCTCAGGGGCTTTGTTTCTTGCTCATGCTATGTGTCTGTCTACAAAGGACCATTTAGAAACTCTGCTCCACATTGTATAAGGAAATCTTCCTATTATTGACTAGATCTCACAACACTTTCTTGTTACGATAGCTTTATCTAAAAGGTGCAGATTACACTGCTACAGTGATTCTAGTAGAGAATTTTGTATTCAATCCAAAATGATCTTATTTATTCTAAAATTGTTTCCTCACCTTCTGTCTTTTTAGGTTCCTTAATTCAATGAACTAAAATAAACCTTTATGAACCATTTTTAAAGAAAATACAGTTATAAGAAAAGACCATACACTCTGATTTTGATTTGTCAGTCCTGCTTTAGAATTTTCATTTCTCAGATTAGTCTTTTCCATTTTCCATATTCTTCTTTACCTGTTTCATTAAAATTTGTAAAATATTCTGACATTGCCATAATTTTTGCTTTTCAATCTTTTTTATCTCTAAGTGCTTTCTAATGATTTATAGTCTCACAAAGAGACACATTTTGTTTTAATTTTCTCTATATTCGTAGGTTATACTAATTTGATAAGTTTTGTTTATGTCTTATATTGAAAAATATTTATTATCTTTCAAAACATATATTTTCTTGTGCCATTAAAAAATATTCAGCTTCTTTAAAATCTTTTTGATACTTAGGCTTCCTTTTGATAAATGCTTCCATTTTCTGGTTTTATTGTTCTTGGTTCTTTCTTCATAATCATTATCTTGTCTTGCTTTAAAATACTATTTCTTCCATCTTTAAAATCTATCTTATTTCTCCCTGCCTGTTGACTGTCATGTAACTGCAGTGTCATAGAATGACAAATAACCAATGACTTACACATATCTATCTATCTCTGACATGTTCCAAGATATACGCATGTATTTGTCACGCTCAAAGACTGTTTCACTGAGATAAATATTTGGAATGTTATTTAAAATATTTATAAATATGTCTTAATTGTCTATACTTAAAACACTACTTCTCTGTAAAGTACAACTTATTGTTTGATTGCACATAATTTTTACAAAAGTTGCATAAATATATGAATACAAAGTTCAACCAATGACAGAACACCCCTGCCCGAGAGCTTAGAAACGCTTTGTTCTGTTATCGTCTTAATGCTAATAAGAAGAAGGTAAATTGTTAATGTAATTAACTGATTAAAGAGTTATGTCATAGTATTAGACTAATAGAGTTTATTTGACTACTTTGGGATAAGCTATTTTAATATTTAATTTAATAGCCACTTCATAATCTGAATAAAATACTGAGACTGAACAATTGGGTTGTATTATTAGTTAATGGCCAGTCCATTTGCAGGAAGTTAGGTCCTTTGCCTAAGAATATGCATGGGTTAATTTAATCAGGTGGCATTTGTACCCTTTATGTGCTTTATTGTCTAATGCTATACCTGTATAATATTTACCCAGGCAGAGAGATACACGGTTGTGATTGCAAGAGCACTAAGCGTGTTTCAATTTCTCCATCAATACATACCCTCCTACACAATATATATATGGTATGTTGTGTGTGTGTGTGTGTGTGAATGCACGTGGGTGTGGGTGCTTTAATTTGGAAGTGCCTGAGAATGACATATGGAGACCAGCTACAGAGCAGTAGTTTTTGCGCTAATGATTGGAAATGATCCTTGGAGATGGTGCCCAGTTTGAGGTCAGTGGATGGGGGTCAGAGAGGCAGGACTCCCCAGGGTGCCTCTCATCTTTTATCATCTTCATCCATCAAGGCTGCTGTGTCACATATAACATTTTCCATTCTTTTTTGCCCGTGTGTTCTGGTACTGCTCAACAGCAGCAACCTGTTGATTCTGGACTGCTAAGTACTCCTGGCTGGCATAGGAGGCTGCAGGGTGACTTAACTGTGGTAGACAGACAGAATTGTTTCCAATGTACACCTAAGGAGGCCCTCAGCAAAGCAAACATTGATTTTGGAGGGGCATTTTTTTTCTCTATTTGCTTGCTGCCAGAAGCCTCTAAATAGGATCCCTATTTTTTTTTCCTGTTAATATTAACCCATTTAGAGGCTGAACGATAAAGTTCAAGCCAGTAAGTCCTGCAAGATGTTATAAGACGCTGTCACCTCCCTAAACAGAACACCTCCTAGTGAGGATTCAGTAGGTGATTGAACATGAACTAAAACCTTGGAGGCATCCTGAGTGCCTGGGTGGCCTCTGGTTTACTGCTGGTTCACTGGGTTCCTCTTGCCTCAATGGGCCAACTCCCAGTATTATAAATCATATAGATGTGAACTTCTTCCTGAAGTAACTTGTTTGCTTTATTTATTTGGAAAATTTCGGTAACTGCTCTCTCAACGGCCAGGCTGTTGAATTTGCCATAACTGAGGCTTACTCAAGAATGTTTAGTCTTAACACTGTGTGGTTTCCTTTAGTGACCCCTGAGCCACATTTTGAAGAGAGACGTGCTGGTACTGAAGTATGGTGAATTCACTTCCAGGTAACCAGGGGCACCTCAGAATACCTTCGGTTTCAAGACAAAGTGGGTGGCAATGGTGAAGTGGAACCTCTCTCTAAACAAACCAGACCCACATAACCATAAACATACGCACACCCACATACACCTTGATGTTTTGGGCACTGAATATGCAAAAATGAATACAGTTTTAGATGGGAATTTTAGAAAGAGTAATTTTTAATATTTTTAATGTAGAGGTAGTCATGTAAATCTCTCTTCTGAAATAAACTTATTCCACTTCCTCTTGGTGTATTACGTGTCATAAAAAGTGTATTTGAATAAAAGAAAGTAAGTACTTTAAAATGAATAAAATCATTCATTGGTAGCAGTGATGTGAGTTTACATTTGGGGCTCCCAGGCCAAACTGTCAGAAAAGACCACATTATTCTTTGTAATTTGCCAAACAGCCTTCTGATGGAGAGCAGAGGAAGATGGAGGGATGGAGGTGGGAGGGAAGAGGGGCTTTACTCTGTATTAAGAGATGCAGAAGCTGCTTCTATAGCTTCCGGACCTGTGAGTAGAAAAATGAGGAAAGTTTTGCAAACCTTCTTTAAGTCGGTGAAAAATTTTCTTTACTTTTAAAAAACTAAAGCATTGGTGAAACCAAAGAAGGAAAGTTTAATCTGTTTTTAACTTCATATGGGACATGTTTTAATACTTCTGAGTTTTTGGGCTTTTCTGTGTGTTCAATTGCACCAGAAAAAGAAGAAAGCCAGAACATATTGTTCAAGGAGTCTGGTCTTCACAATCCATGGGGAAGGCAGTTTTTTCCAAGATTGTTGCAAGAACATCCCTTCTGCTTGCTTTTATGGTTAAGGTTAAGAGTACTGAAAGGATTTCTTCCCTCTGGCGCCCTTCTCTTCGTATCCACTTCTCAGTCTCCCCAACAACTACAGGTTTTAAAATATTGGCATTTATATTATACTTTCAAAAACTGAGCATCTTTATATATGTGCTTGTATCCCTTCCCTAACTCTTTTAAAATGCACAATGCTGTCCAAAATGCTGTACTCTAAAACCAAGAGCATAATATAGAGAGAATTAGCAATGCCAGTTTTATGACTTACCAAGTATTCCTGGGTTCCTTGTGGCAGATTGTATTACACATGATATTAATTAAGTTGAGTGTGTATAGGGAGACAATGAGGATGCAGGGTATGGCAGAGGGAAGGAGGATTTTTTTAAAAGACAGACACAGAATTGCAATAGAGAGAAAAGGGCAGTCCATTCAAGAATTATGGCTTCTATCCCTCACACCAAAATGACTCAGTTTAGACTAATAGGTGACTATAGGGTAAAGGGTCACTTTCTTTTGTACAATACCTTGGATTTCCATGAGTGTGTGTTTCTCTAATGTAAAGTTTTATTTCAGAAACTGGTTGTACTTTCCAAATATTCCAATGGCTAAGAGCATTAAAGAGTTACACAGAGCAGAAATCGGTAGGTAAAGACATAGAATGGACTTGACATAGTGAGAACTGTAACCTGTTTGAAATTATGAAAAAACCTGTCTCATTGTAGGTAGAGATATCAAATCACCTTTAAACAGTGCCAGGCAAGCTTCATTGTGGAAAAGAATCAACTGGAAAGCTTGTTAAACACATATTCCTAGTTCCCACCTTTTGAGTTTCTTACTCAGAAGGTTAGGAACTGGACATGAGAATCTGCATTTCCTACAAACTCCCAGGTGAAATTGATACTGCAGGTTCCTGGACTGCACTCTGAAGAGCACTTTTTAAAAACATTGTTTTTGTTCAAGGAAATGGAAGGAGGAGGTGAGAAAATGTGGTGAGTCAATAGTGGGGCTTAGGTAAGTAGTTGCTTAGGTTAGTAAACCAGGCCCACACCATGGTATAAAGATATGACGGGGGTTCTGAATTGAGTACAATCTATTTCTGATGCTAGAGTATTCTCTAAACCAATTTTTTTCCTGCAAAATGAATATACTTGGGGAATACTAGCTGAGCACTGGATTATAAATTTAAACATATTACAACCTTCCTAGGCTCTTCTGCAGCGTGGATGTAAACCTTCTCATGGGTTCCAAGCAATCATGGGCACATTGACTGCAGGATCACATTTGTGCTGGTGTACCACATGGAAGCCAGAAGAAAAAGCAGTGGCAACCTCCAGCTCACTCCTTGCCTCGCATTGTTTTTGGAAGAACTCTTTGCATGCAGTGTGCTCAAAAGTTATTTGATAAATTGGGAGTGGGTGGGGAGACGAAAAACCTGAAAAGAGAGACTCTTTTTTTCCCTGATAATAAGGTTAAGGATGGGGAAAGAGATTAAGCTATTCGTTAAAATTCATTGTGACCTCATTTGCACCCTGAGTTTGTGGAGCATAATATACTGGCTTAAAGGGGACCAACATATCATACTGGTTTAAAAGGGACTAATATGTCCATCAAATGGGAGATTGGCCACCCTGGAAGAAGAGAAAAGAGTTGAAGTAGAAATGTGGACACAGCATCTTCAGCAGTGTCTGCAGAAGAAAGTGTACACTAATCTTCAAAACCAGTGTTTGTTTCTTTTGGAAACTCTGTTTCCCATCATGGGATGAATTCAATAGGTAATTTCAGTTCAATATTATAATACCTGCCGTTATGATCACCAAGCTAAATCTTCTGACTCAGATTCTATATTCATTAGTAGTTTTGTCAGTCTCCATGAAACACCTGCTGGGATTTTTATTGGGATTAAATGACATCTATAGATCAATTTGGGGAGAATTCACATCTTAACAACAATGGATCATAACATTCATTAATATAGCATATCCCTCTATTTATTAAGTTCTTTAAAAATTTTCCTCCTAATGCTTAGTAGTTTTCACAGAATGAAGATCTTTTAATCTTTTGTTACATTTCTCCCCAGGTGTTTGATGCATTTTGATGATCTTATAAATCATATTTCTTTTAAATTTCATTTTCCAAGTGACGTTTACTGGTATACAAGCATATGATTTATTTGGGTTATGTAGCACAGAGTCTGATTCCATGTTTTCATGTTTGACTTCTGACTTCTTCCAAACCCCACCTCCCTTTTCCCTTTTGCTCCATATCGGGACAGATTGGTAAGAAAGCCCAAGTGAATGTCCTTTTATGGCACCTGTGGGAAAGTCAAAGCTGGCAAACCACCAGCTGTCACTTCGGACTATTTCTCCAGTCCCACCCCCTTGCTACTATATAGGCCCAACCCACAGAGGCCTGCTGAGACCTGCTTGTACCCTCATTCCCATTTCAGGAATCCCTTGTGTGAATAACAAGTTTTCTTCCAAATTATTTAGTTATGTAGAGTGCCATTGGCATCAACATCCTACCTATTGACTGGGAAAGGTAACATTCTGCCTTCTTGGGATAAATATAAAGCAAGGTATGTTGGTCTTATACCCAGCAACTTTCCTAAATTTACTTACTATCTCTAATGGTTTGAGAATTAATTTGAGCTTTCTATGTAAAAAATCACATCATTTGTGAATAACGAGAATTTTACTAATTCTTTTTCAATCTTTTTACTTTTTTATTGCTTTATTGAACTAGCTCGGTCCTCCAATTTTTGAATAGGATTGTTGGCTGTAGACATCTTATGTTCTTGCCATTCTCAGGAGGAGAAAATGGTAAATATTTTACCGTGTTATATGGATCATTAACATTTTTGTAGATAACCGTTATCAGATTAAGAAAATTTCTGGCTATCTCTAGTGTGTGGAATATTTTTCTTTTAGATAATAAATGGGTATTGAATATTATCATTTTTTTGTATTTATTGAAATAATCACATGGCTTGTCTACTTTGTTTACTTACTGGTTAATCTACATTGGTTAATTTTCAAATTAACCTTAGTTTTGATGTATTACTATTTTTTTTAAACTTTTAAGTTCTGGGATACATGTGCAGGATGTGCAGATTTGTTACATAGGTAAATGTGTGCCATGGTGGTTTACGACACCTATGAACCCATCAACTAGGTATTAAGCCTGACATGCATTAGCTATTTTTCCTGATGCTCTCCCCACCCGTGCTGTCCCCTGACAGGCCCCAGTGTGTGTTATTCCACTCCGTGTGTCCATGTGTTCTCATTGTTCAGCTCCCACTTATAAGTGAGGACATGCAGTGTTTGGTTTTCTGCTCCTGCATTAGTTTGCTGAGGATAATGGTTTCCTGCTTCATCCATGTCCCTGCAAAGGACATGATCTCATTCCTTTTTATGGCTGCATAGTATTCCTTGGCATATATGTACCATATTTTCTTTACTCAGTCTGTCATTGATGGGCATTTGGGTTGATTCCATCTCTTTGCTATTGTAAATAGCATTGCATTGAACATATGCATGTGTGTACCTTTATAACAGAATAATTTATATTTCTTTGGGTATACATGCAGTAATAAGATTGCTGTGTCAAATGGTATTTCTGGCTCTAAATCTTTGAGGAATTGACACACTGCCTTCCATAATGGTTGAACTAATTAACATTCTGGCCAACAGTCTAAAAGTGTTCCCATTTCTCTGCAACCTTGCCAGCATCTGTTGTTCCTTGACTTTTTAATAATTGCCATTCTGAATGGCATGAGATGGTATTTCACTGTGGTTTTGATTTACATTACTCTGATGATCAATGATGTTGAGCAAATTTTTTTTCATGTTTGTTGGCAGAATTTATGTCTTCTTTTGAGAAGTGTTTGTTTATGTCCTTTGCCCACTTTTTTTGGCATATGAAAATTTATTACTACAGTGTTTTCACCATTAAAATGTATGATCTTGGTCTTTCCTTCTTGCCTTTGTATAGGGCCAGAAGAGACACATTGGCTACTTTGACAACCTTAAAGCGGACTCCAGGAATATCACCAACAGTATGACCTTTGCGACCAAATCCAGCATCCAAAACTTCATCATTTTCCTCAATAAAGTTCAAGCAACCGTCGTTGGGTACAAAGGCTGTGATTTTCTTGCCATTCTTGATCAGCTGGACCCTGATACACTTCCTAATGACAGAATTTGGCTGTTTGGCTTCAACTCCTACTTTTCCAGGATGATTCCTTTTGCATGAGAAGCACCTCCAAAAGGGTAGGCCTTCAGGGCTGTGCCCAAATGGGTTTTCTTGTACTGTTTATCATGCCACTTCTGGTCTCGTCGGTGACTACAGAGCTTCCTAGCAGTATGAAGTCCACGACACTTGCCCATCCTGTCGGCGCCACCGGCCTGAGAGAAAAAGCCTTTGCCCACTTTTTAATGGGGTTGTTTTATTCTTCTGAATTTGCTGAAGTTCCTTGTAGATTCTTGATATTAGAATTTTGTCAGATGAGTAGATTGCAAAATTTTCTCCCATTCTGTAGGTTGTCTGTTGACTCTGATGATATATATTTTTTTCTCTGCAGAAGCTCTTTAGTTTAATTGGATCCCATTTGTTAATTGTTGCTTTCATCGTATAGCTTTCAGATATTTCATCATAAAATCTTTGCCCATGCCTATTTCCTGAATGGTATTGCGTAGATTTTCTTTTAGGGTTTTTATAGTTTTGTGTTTTACATTTAAGTCTTTAAACCACACTGAGTTAATTTTTGTATAAGGTGTAAGTAAGGGGTCCAGTTTCTGTTTTATGGATATGGCTATCCAGTTTTTCCAGCACCATTTATTAGATAGGGAATCTTTTCCCCATTGCTTGTTTTTGTCAGGCTTGTCAAAGATCAGATGGTTGTAGATGTGTGGTGTTATTTCTGAGTTATCTATTCTGTTCCATTGGTCTATATGCCTGTTTTTGTACAAGTACCATGCTGTTTTGGTTACTGTATCCTAGTTTGAAGTTGGGTAGCATGATGCCTCTAGCTTTGTTCTTTTGCTTAGGATTGTCCTGGCTATATGAGCTATTTTTTGGTTCCACATGAATTTTAAAATAGTTGCTTTTTGTAATTCTGTGAAGGATGTCAATGGTAGTTTAATGGAATAGCATTGAGTCTATAAATGGCTTTGGGCAGTATGGCCATTTTCATGATATTGATTCTTCCTATCCATGAACATGAAATATTTTTCCATCTGCTTGTGTTTTCTCTGATTTCCTTGAGCAGTGGTTGGTAGTTCATCTTGAAGAGGTATTTCACTTCCCTTGTTAGCTGTATTCCTAGGTATTTTATTCACTTTGTGGCAATTGTGAATAGGAGTTTATTCATGTTTTGGCTCTCTGCTTGTCTGTTGTTAGTCCTTAGTAATGCTTGTGTTTTCTGCACATTAATTTTGTATCCTGAGACTCTGCTGAAGTTACTGAGGAGCTTAGGAAGGTTTTGGCCTGGGTCAATGGGGTTTTCTAGATATAGGATCATATTATTCGCAAACAAAGAATATTTGACTTCCTCTCTTTCCTATTTGAATACCTTTTATTTCTTTGCCTTGCTTGATTGCCCTGGCCCGAACTTCTAATACTATGTTGAATAAGAGCAGTGAGAGAGGGCATCCTTGTCTTGTCCCAGTTTTCAAGGGGACTGCTTCCAGCTTTTGCCCATTCAGTGTGATATTGGTTGTGGGTTTGTCATAAATGGTTCTTATTGTTTTGAAGTATATTCCTTTAATACCTAGTTTATTGAGAGTTTTTAACGTGAAGGGATGTTGAATTTTATTGAAGAGTCTTTTTTCTCTGAGTCTATTGAGATAATCGTGTGGTTTTTGTCTTTAGTTCTGTTTATGTGATGAATTACGTTTATTGGTTTGCATATTTTGAATTAGGCTTGCAACCCTGAGGGTGAAGCTGATTTGATCACGGTGAATAAGCTTTTTGGTGTGCTGCTGGATTCAGTTTGCCAGTATTTTATGGAGGATTTTTGCATCAAAGTTCATCAGGAATATTGGCCTGAAGTTTTCTTTTTTTGTTGTTGTATCTCTGCCAGGTTTTGGTATCAGAAACTAGGATGTGTGTCCTTGTATATGATGCTGGCTGGTTCATTTTGCAGACTTGTTAATGCAGTTGCTTCATAGTGTTGTTGGTTTATGTACTTCAGTGTGTTTTTGTAGTGGTTCTTAATGGTTTTTCCTTTCCATGCATAGTGCTTCCTTCACGAGCTCTTGCAAGGCAGGCCTGGTGGTGACAACATACCTCAGCACTTGCTTGTCTGAAGAGGATTTTATTTCTCCTTCACTTATGAACCTTACTGTGGCCAGATATGACATTCTGGGTTGAAAATTATTTTCTTTAAGAATGTTAAATATTGGCCCCCCATCTTTTCTGGCCTGCAGAGTTTCTGCTGAGAGTTTTGCTGTTAGTCTGAGGGACTTCCTTTTGTAGGTGACCTGGCCTTTCTCTCTGACTTCCCTTAACATTTTTCTTTCATTTCAACCTTGGAGAATCTGATGATTATGTGTGTTGGGGTTGATCTTCTCATGGAGTATCTTATTGGGGTTCTCTGGATTTCCTGCATTTGATTGGCCTGTCTTGCTAGGTTGGGGAAGTTCTCCTGGATGATATCCTGAAGTACGTTTTCCAACTTGGTTCCATTCTCCCCATCTTTCAGGTACTTCAATCAGTCATAGGTTCAGTCTTTTTACATAATCCCATAGTTCTCAGAGGTTTTGTTTGTTCCTCTTCAGTCTTTTTTTTTTTTTTTTCTAATCTTATCTGCCTGCCTTATTTCAGCAGAAGAGTCTTCAAGCTCTGATAGTCTTTATTCCACTGGTCGATTTGGCTGTTGATACTTGTGTTTGCATCATGAAGTTCTCATGCTGTGTTTTTCAGTTCCATCTGATTATTTATGTTTCTTTCTCGACTGGTTATTCTAGTTAACAGTTCCTGTAATCTTTTATCATGGTTCATAACTTCTTTACATCGGGTTAGAACATAATCCTTCAGCTCAGCAAAGTTCGTTGTTACCCACTTTCTGAAGACTACTCCTGTCAGTTATCATCTCAGCTTCAGCATAGTTTTGCGCCCTTGCTGGAGAGGTGTTGTGATCATTGGAAGATGAGAGGCATTCTGGCTTTTGGAATTTTCAGCATTTTTGAATTGGTTTTCCTCATCTTCATGGATTTATCTACCTTTGATCTTTGAGGCTGTTAACCTTTGGTTGGGGTTTGTGTGTGTGTGTGTGTGTGGGGGGGGTGTCTTTTTTGTTGATGATGTTGTTGTTATTGTTGCTTTCTGTTTGTTTGCTTTTCTTTTAACAGTCAGGCCTCTCTTCTGCAGGTCTGCTACAGTTTGCTGGGGGTCCACTCCAGACCCTGTTCACCTGGGTATCACCAGTGGAGGCTGCAGAACAGCAAAGATTGCTGCCTGCTCCTTCCTCTTGAAGTATCCTCTCAGAGAGGCACCAACCTGATGCCAGCAGGAATTCTCGTGTATGAGGTGTCTGTTGACCCCTGTTCGGAGATCTCATCCAGTCAGGAGGCACCGGATCCGGTTCCTGCTTAAGGAGGCAGTCTGGACGCCCCTAAGTGGTGTGGGTATGCTGGGTGGTGGGGAATCCCTCTCATCCGGATTGCCTGAACTCTTCAGAGCCAGTAGGCAGGAAAGATTAAGTCCCCTTCCCCCAGGTGCTCTGACTCAGGGAGAAGAGAGTTCTGTCTGTAAACCTCTGGCTGCACTTGCCGGAATTCCTGCAGGGAGGCCCTGCCTGGTGGGGAGGTATGGATCCAGTTCCTACCTAAAGAAGCAGTCTGGCCACAATCTGCCACAGCCACTGTGCTACACTGTGGGGAACTCTACCCAGTCCAAACTTCATGGTGTCCCTATCATTTGGCAGGGGAACACCAGGGACTAGAACCTCAGTAATGGTGGTCGCCCCTTCTCCCAGGAACTCAATGATCTTAGGCCTACTGCAGGCTGCTGTGCTGACCAGCAGGGGTTCCAAGCCAGTGGGTTTTAGTGTGCAGGGTTCCAGGAGACTAGGACCTGCTGAGCGAGGCTGGTTGACTCCCTGGTTTCAGCCTCCTTCCCACAAGAGTGGACGGATCTCCTGCCTCACTGGAGTTCCTGGAGCTGCTGGAGCATGCAAAACCTCTTGCAGCTCAGTCCCTGTCTGAGCAGCCGTGGACCCTAGCAGCTGCCATGGGTCTGCACAGCTTTGTGCTTTGGACCCAAGGCCCTGGTGGTTTGGGAACATGAGAGAATCTCTTGATCCACAGATTGCAAAAATATGTGGGAAAACCATAGTTCTCTGGGAGGGTAGCACAATCTCTCACCGCTTCCCTTGGCTTGAGGAAGGAGATCCCTTTGCTTACCCTGAGCAGCTCCGGGGTGAACCGTCATCACCCCACCCTGCTTTTCCTTTGTGTCCATGGACCCCACCAACAGCCTAGTTAGTTCCAGTGAGAGAATCTGGGTGCCTCAGTTGGAAATGCAGGTTCACCCACCATTTACGTTTGTCTCAGTGAGAGCTGCAGACAGGAGCTGTTTCCACTCGGCCATTTTGGCCCCTCCTGTATTAGTAATTTTATATAAAACTAGATTCCGTTATTTAAGGTTGTATTGAGTGTAATCATAACTATATTAGTAAAAAATATTGGTACATATTTTCTTTTCTTGTGAATCATTTTCAGGATTTTGTATCAAGGGTTTGATGGCTTCATAAAATGAGTTGGAAGTTGGCCTATTTTTCTATCCTTTGGAAGCACATGTAAGATTGGTATTATTTCTTCTTTAAGTAGTAGAAAGAATTCATCAGTAAAATCATCTACAACTGAAGATTTTACGAGATTATTTTTTATAATGGATTTGATTTATTTAATAGATATAGGACTCTACAGATGTTTCATTCCTTTTGAGTCACTTTTGGTAATGTGTATGTTATATCTAAGCTATTAAGTCTATTGGCATAAAGTTGTTAATAACCTCCTCTTATCTATTTGATGTACTTGAGATCTGTAGGGATGCCCCTTTATATTAATGGTTTGTGTTATCTCCCTCTTGCTATTCATTACTTTTATTAATATTTTCAAAAAATCAAAGCCAAAATCTTGTTGACTTTTCTGTTTTATTGATTTCACCATTTGTTTTTATTACTTTTATCCTTCTACTTTATTTGAATTTATTTTTCTTTCCTTTCTCCAGATTCTTGAGTTACAAGTATAGATCATTACTTTTAAATCTTTCTTCTTTTCTAACATTTACATGTAAAGCAATATATATTCCTCTAAGCATTGTATGTGGTTCATGTCACACATTCTGATATGCTGTGCTTTTATTTTTCTGGTTATCTTTCATTTTCATTCCATAATTTAATTCCATGTTAGTCATGGGAGATACTTTTTATGATTTCAATTCTTTGAAATTTGTAGACACCTACTTTATGGCTCAGAATGCATTTCAAAATAATGTATTGTTTTCTATTTATTTCTGTTATTGTTGAATATAATGTTCTGTATCTGTTAATGAAGTCCAGTTGGTTAATTGTTTTGTTCAAAGCTTTTATATTGTTACTGATTTAGTTTGTCTGTTTTATCATCTCTTGAGATAGTGTCAAGAACAGCAAAGGGGTGACATTTTATTCTACTCGTAATATAGCAAGCAAGTAACCTGCCACAGTTTCATCAATGCTGCATTAATTGTGAGGACTGCCATAATAGAATATTATAGACTGGGTGGCTTAAACAATAGACATATATTTTCTCAAAGTTCTGTAAGCTAGAAATCCAAGATCAAGGTGCTGGCAGGGTTAGTTTTTGATTAGGCCTCTCTTCCTGGCTTGTAGACGAATGCCTTATTAGGGTGTCTTCACATGGACTTTTCTCTGTGCCTGCACTCTCCTGGTGTCTCTTTCTATTCTTATAAGGAACACCTGTCCTGGTAGATTAGCGCTCCACCCTTATAATATTATTGAACCTTAATTAGCCCCTTAAAGGCTCTATATCTAAGTGTAGTCATATTTGTCTCTCAGACTGGAGCGCAGTGGCACGATCTTGGCTCACTGCAAGCTCCACCTCCCAGGTTCACGCCACTCTCCTGCCTCAGCCTCCTGAGTGGCAGAGACTACACGTGCCCGCCACCATGCCCAGCTAATTTTTTGTATTTTTAGTAGAGACGGGGTTTCACCGTGTTAGCCAGGATGGTCTCAATCTCCCGACCTCATGATCCACCCGTCTCGGCCTCCCAAAGTGTTGGGATTACAGACGTGAGCCACCGCACCCGCCTTAATTGAGGGTTAAGGCTTTAATATATAAATTTGAGGGGAGAGGGCACAATTTAGTCCATAACAGATGCTGGCAGAAGACATGAGACTTCTGTATTAGAGGCAAAGGACTTTATTAGTCATGGAACAGAAGGCAGGAAGGTTTCCCTTCAAGCCCCGTAAGTGTGACACAGGTGACCTAGATGGATCCTGCACATTTCATAGGTTTGTTTTACAACCCACAAAAGTGACTCTTGGATTAGGAAATCCCAATATTTTATAAATATCTACAAACAACCCTGTCCAACCTTTGCCACAGAGGGAGACAATAATCTTGTTATGCTGTACAGGAAACAAATCTACCTCCTGCTCTACTTTCAAAAATCCTTGGAAGATAGCCTGAGATAAAAGTCTATGAGTGACTCTTGCTCATAAAATGTGTAGACCCATGGACAAGGCTGGTTTCACAGGTATGCCATGCCTAGAAGGTGCCTATGCTTAGTGTAATGCTCTTCTGTCACTGGTTTCGAATTATTAATAATTTGTAAGTAATAGAGCCCTCATTTTCATTTTGCACTGGATTCCACAAATTATGTAGCTTGTCTTGTCTCTTATAAGACATAAGAATGTGTTATCCCAAAAGATAGTTGTGTTAATGTCTTCAATTGTGATGATAAATTGTTTTTTAGTTCTGTAAATTTTGGTTTTAAATATTTTGAAGCTACATCATTAAAAGAATAGAATTTAAGATCATTTTACATTCTGTTGCCATGAATCTTTTGTCATTATAAAATATTTCACTTTTTGCCTCGTAATACTCTTTAGCCTACTTTGTGTTATTTAATATAGCCACAAAGACTTTATTTTTCTTAGTGTTTTCATTTTGTAACTTTTCTTATCCTTTTCCATAAATCTTTGTGTGTTTTTGTATGCAAGATGTTTCTTGTGAATAGCATATAATTGGATGTTGTTTATATATCCAGCCTGACAATTGCTAACTTTTAAATGAAATATTTAGTTGATTTTAATTTAATGTAATTGCTGATATAGTTAGGTTTAAATCTACCATATTATTTTTTGTTTCCCATATGCCTTATCTACTCTTTGTACCTATTTTATGCTTTTTTTGTTTTCTTTTATATTGAGTTATTTTTAATATTTTATTTTAATAATATATCGACTTTGTTACATAATATACTATCTGGTTTTAGTGGTTATCCTGGAAATTAAGCAATCCATCCTTTATTTATTACTATCTAACTTATGTTAGTACTTTTACCAAAATCAAAACACTGAAAGATCTTTAAATGGTGAATTTATTTTGATCTCCTATCATTTTGCTCTGTTTTCACATAGTTTACACCTATACTTATTATACACTTCTTTATTATATCTTTTTCTGCAATCAGTTTTTTACAGATACCTTTTTCTTTTCCAGAGTACTTCTTCCATCTTATATATCTGGGATAATTTCCTTTAGCCTAAAGAATTTTGTACAGTAGATCTTGTGTGGGTGTCTCCTTCAGGAAAGAAATTCTTTTGGCTTGTGTTGGTCTGAGAACATCTTTGACTTGTTGTTTTTTTACAAAATCTTGGAGGGCTTTTAAAAGAGCACTTTAAATATTCCTTCTATTGTTATTTAGTTTATATAAATTCTGAGAAATTGACTCATTCTATTTTTTAATAATACACTGTAATAAACTATAGTCACATATTTTACAGTAGCTGTCTTGAAGTTATTTCTCCTATCTAACTGAAATTTTAAATCTTTTGGCCAAAATCTTCACAACCCAAATATACCCCCAACCCCTCATAATCATCATTCTATTTTCTACTCCTATGAGTTCAACTTTTGTAAATTTCATATGTAAGTGAGATCATGCAGTATTTGTGTTTCTGTGCCTGACTTATTTCACTTAATCTAATGTTCTCCAAGTTCATCCCTGTTGTCCTAAATGACAGGATTTTCTTTTTGTTTAAGGCTGAGTAGTATGTTTATTATTATTTATATATATATATATTTTATACACACACACACACACACACACACACACACACACACACACACACCACATTTACCTTATCCATTCATTCACTGATGAACACTTAGGTTGATTCTATGTCTTGTCTATTTGAATAGTGCTGCAATTAACAGGAGAATACAGATATCTCTTTGACATACAGGGTGAGGTGATATTGCATCATGGATTTAATTTGCATTTTCCCATTGGTTAGTGATGTTAGATAATGTTTTCCTATATCTCTTGGTCATTTGTATTTCTTTTGAAAAGTGTCTACTCAGGTCCTTTGTTCATTTTAAATTGCGTTATTTGTTTTCTTGCTATTGAGTTGTTTGAGTTCCTTGCATATTTTGGCTAACATCTTATCAGATGTATAGCTTGAAAACATTTTCTCCCATTCTGTAGGTTCTTTCTTCACTCTGTTGGTTGATTCCTTTGTTGAGCAGAAGCTTTTTAGTTTGGTTTAATCTCTTTTGTCTATTTTTGCTTTTATTGCCTGTACATCTGTAGTAATATCCAAAAACTCATTGCCCAGATCAGTGTCACGGAGCTTTCCCCCTATGTTTTCTTCTAGGAATTTTACAGTGTTAGACCTCACATTTGAGTCTTTAATACATTTTGAATTGATTTTTGTAGATGGTGACAGATAGGAGACAAGTTTTATTCTACTACCTATGGATATTCATTTTCACAGCATCATTTGTTGAAGAGACTGTATTTTCTCCAAAATATGTTCTTGGCAGCTTCATTGAAAATCAGTTGTCTATAAATATATGGATTTATTTCTGTTCTCCATTATGTTCTATAGGTCTATGTGTCTATTTTTAATGCTAGTACCATACTGTTTTGTTTACTATAGATTTGTAGTACATTTTGAAGTCAGGTAGCATGATACCTCCAGCTTTGTTCTTTTCACTTAACATTACTTTGTGTATTTGGGGTTTTTTCACAATTCCATACAAATTTTAATATTGTTTTTTCTATTTCTATGAAAAATGTTATTGAAATTTTGATAGAGATTGCATTGACTTTGTAGATCATTTTGGGTAATATAGACATTTAAATTGTTTCACTATTTCACTTTTTCCAATCTGTGAACATTGAATATCTTTCCATTTATTTGTATCTTCTTTAATTTTTTTCACCAATGTTTGTCTTTTCTGTGTAGGTCTTTCAGGTTCTTGGTTAAACTTATTCCTAAGTATTTTATTTTTTTGTAGCTACTGTAAATGGAATGTTTTTAAAATAATTTATTTTTTGAAGAGTTTGTTTTTAATGTATAAAAACACTGCTTATATTGTATATTAATTTTGTATTCTACAACTTTATTGATTTACTAGTCCTTTTAGTTTTTTGGTGGTTTTTTAGGGTTTTCTACATATATGACTATATTATCTGCAAACAGGGATAATATAATTTTTTTTTCCAATTTAGATTCCTTTTATTTGTCTTCCTTGCCCAGTTGTTCTGGCTAGGATTTCCAGTACTGTGTTGAATAGAAGTGGAGAGAATGAGCATTCTTGTTTGTTTCTTATCTGAGAGGAAAAGTCTTTAGCTTTTCACCACTCTGAGTATGATGTTAGATGTGGTTTTGCAATATATGGCCTTTATTTTGTTGAAGTACTTTTCTTCTATGACTAATTTGTTGAGAGCTTTTATTATGAAAAGATGTTGAATTTTGTCAAGTGCTTTTTCTGCATCTATTGAGATGATAGTACATTTTTGTCCTTCATTCTATTAGTGCGATTATCACATTTATAGACTTTTGTATGTTGAAATACCCTTGCATCCCTAGGATAACTCCCATTTTATTATGGTGAATGATACCTTTAATGTGTACTGAATTCAATTTACTAGAATTTAGTTGAAAATTTTTTCATGAATGTTCATCAGAGATATTGGCCTATGATTTTTTTATTTTTCCTGTGGTGTTCTTGCCTGGATTTAGTAACAGTGATGCTGGCCTTGGAAAATGAGTGTGGAAACACTCCTTTTCCCTCCATATTGTGGAAACACTTGAGAAGGATTGATATTATTTCTTTAAATGTGTGGTAGAACTCAGAAGTGAAACCATCAGATCCTGGACTTTCCCCTGACAGAAGACTTTTTTTTTTTTTTTTTTTTTTTTTTTCTTAAATTGCTGATTCAACCTCCTTACTCCTTACTGGTCTGTTCAGATTTTCAGTTTATTTAAGATTCAGTTTTGGTATGTTGTGTGTGTCTAAGAATTTGTTCATTTCCTCTAGACAATCAAATTTCTTTGTGTATACTTGTTTATAACAGTTTCTTATGATCTTCTGTAAGTCTGTGGTATCAGTCATAATAGCTCCTCCTGAAATTCTGATTTTCTTTATTTGATATTGGTGTCTTTCATATGAGGCCAGCTAAAATTTGGTCAATTTTGTTTATCTGCTCAAAAAAGCAACTCTTACTTTCTTTGATTTTTTTCTGTTGTTTTTCTATTTTTTATTTCGTTTATTGCTGCTCAGATAGTTATCAATCTTTCTTCCACTAACTTTAAGCTTAGTTTGTTCTCTTGATTTCTAGTTCCCACTCAAAGTGTGAAATTAGGTTGTTTATTTAAGATTTTTATATTTTTTTGATGTAGGCATTTATTGCTATAAACTTTCCACTTAGAACTGCCTTTGATTCATCTCATACGTTTTGGTACATTTTTGTTTGCCTTAAGATATTTTAAATTTTCTCTTTTAATTTCTCACTTGACTCATTGACTATTCAAGAACTTGTTGTTGTTGTTTTTTGAGATGGAGTCTAGCTCTGTTGCCCAGGCTGGAGTGTGGTGGCCCAATCTCAGCTCACTGCAAGATCCTCCTTCTGGGTTACGCCATTCTCCTGCCTCAGCCTCCCGAGTAGCTGGGACTACAGGCGCCTGCCACCACGCCCGGCTAGTTTTTTGTATTTTTAGTAGAGACGGGGTTTCACTGTGTTAGCCAGGATGGTCTAGATCTCCTGACCTCGTGATCCGCCCGCTTCAGCCTCCCAAAATGCTGGGATTACAGGTGTGAGCCACCACGCAAGAACTTGTTGTTTAATTACCACATATTTGTCTATACTCTAAAATTCTTTCTTTGTGATTTTCTCTAGTGGTATGCTTTGATTTCTTACTTTGTATCTTTAGTGTATCTACCATAGGTTTTTGCTTTGTGGTTACCATAAGGCTTATAGAAAACACCTTACAGTTATAACAGGCTGTTTTAAGCTGATAACAGCTTAACTTTGCATACAAAATTTATACCTTTAGGCCAGGTGTGGTGGCTCACGCCTGCAATCCCAGTACTTTAGGGAGGGTGAGACTGGCAGACTGCTTGAGCCTAGGAGTCCAAACCAGACTGGGAAACATGGCAAAACCCTGTCTCTACAGAAAATACAAAAACTTAGCCAGCTATGATCACACCAGTGCACAGTGCACTCAAGCCTGAGTAACACAGTTAGAAGAGATCCTGTCTCATAAGAAAAAATTATACTTTTCCTCCACCCCCACCACATTTAAATTTTTTGGTCACAATTTGCATTTTTATTGTCTTCCTTAACAAATTAATGTAACTTTTATTATTTTAATAATTTTGTCTTTTAACCTTTATATTAAACATATAAAAGATATACATATGGCCAGGCATGGTGGCTTACACCTGTAATTCCAGCACTTTGGGAGGCTGAGGTGGGCAGATCATGAGGTCAAGAGATCAAGACCACCCTTGCCAACATGGTGAAACCCCGTCTCTACAAAAAATACAAAAATTAGCTGGGTGTGGTGGCATGCACCTGTAGTCCCAGCTACTTGGGAGGCTGAGGCAGGAGAATTGATTGAACCCAGGAGGCAGAGGTTGCAGTGAGCTGAGATCATGCCGCTGCACTCCAGCCTGGTGACAAAGCGAGACTCTGTCTAAAAAAATAATAAAAAGTAAACAAAGATACATACATCACCATTACAGTATTTCTTTTTAAATTTTATTTTACTTTAAGTTCCAGGATACATGTGCAGAATGTGCAGGTTTGTTACATAGGTGTATGCATGCCATGTGGTTTGCTGCACCTATTGACCCATCCTCTCAGTTCCCTCCCCTCACTCCCCATCCCCCAACAGACCCTGGTGTGTGGGTGTTGTACTCTCCCTGTGTCCATGTGTTATCATTGTTTAACTTCCACCTATGAGTGAGAACCTGCTGTGTTTGATTTTCTGTTCCTCTGTTAGTTTGCAGAGGATGATGGCTTCCAGCTTCATTCATGTCCCTGCAAAGGACATGAACTCATTCCTTTTTATGGCTGTATAGTATTACATGGTGTATATGTACAACATTTTCTTTATCCAGTGGATCATTAGTGGGCATTTGGGTTGGTTCCATGTCTTTACTATTGTAAATAGTGCTGCAGTAAACATACATGTGCATGTGTCTTTATAGTAGAATTATTTATATTCCTTTGGGTGTATACCCAGTAATGGAATTGCTGGGTCAAACGGTATTTCTGGTTCTCAATCTTAGAGGAATTGCCATACTATCTTCCACAATGATTGAACTAATTTGCATTCCCAGCAACAGTGTAAAAGTGTTCCTATTTCTTCACAGCCTCACCAGCATCTACTGTTTCTTGACTTTTTAATAATGGCCATTCTGACTGACATGAGATGGTATCTCACTGTGGTTTTGAATTGCATTTCTCTAATGATTGGTGATATTGAGCTTTTTTTCATATGTTTCCTGGCCATGTAAATGTCTTGTTTCAAGAAGTTTCTGTTCATATCCTTTGCTCACTTTTTGATGGGGTTATTTTTTTCTTGTAAATTTGTTTAAGTTCCTTGTAAATTCTGGCTATTAGACTTTGTCAGATAGGTAGATTGAAAAAATTTTCTCCCATTCTGTAGGTTGCCTGTTCACTCTGATGATAGTTTCTTTTGCTGTGCAGAAGCTGTTTAGTTTAATTGGATCCCATTTGTTAATTTTGGCTTTTCTTGCAATTGCTTTTGGCATTTTCATCATGAAGTTTTTGTCCATGCCTGTGTCCTGAAAGGTATTGCCTAGGTTTTCTTCTAGATTTTTTATGGTTTGGGGTTTTACATTTACGCTTTTAATCCATTTTGAGTTAATTTTCGGATAAAGTGTAACGACTGGATCCAGTTTCGGTTTTCTGCATGTGGCTAGCCATTTTTTCCAGCACCATTTTTGAATTAAAGATCCTTTCCCATTACTTATTTTTGTCAGGTTTGTCGAAAATCAGATGGTTTTAGTTGTGTGTTGTTATTTCTGAGGCCTCTGTTCTGTTCCATTAGTCTCTATGTCTGTTTTGGACCAGTACCATGCTGTTTTGGTTACTGTAGCCTTATAGTATAGTTTGAAGTCAGGTAGTGTGATGTCTCCATCTTGTTCTTTTTGTTTAGGATTGTCTTGGTTATGCAGGCTCTTTTTTGGTTCTATATGAATTTTGAAGTAGTTTTTTCTTAATTCTGTGAAGAATGTCAATGGTAGTTTGATGGGAGTAGCATTGAATCTATAAATTATTTGGGGCTTTATGGCCATTTTCATGATATTGATTCTCCTTATACATGAGGAGGAATGTTTTTTCATTTGTTTGTGTCCTCTCTTATTTCCTTGAGCTGTGGTTTGTTGTTCTCCTTGCAGATGTCCTTCACATTCCTTGTTAGCTGTATTCCTAGGTATTTTATTCTCTTTGTAGCAATTGTGAATGTGAGTTCATTCATGATTTGGCTTGTTGCTCATCTATTGTTGGTATAAAGGAATGCTTGTGATTTCTGCACATTGATTTTGTATCCTGAGACTTTGCTGAAGTTGCTCATCAGCTTAAAAAGTTTTTGGGCTGAGATGATGGGGTTCTCTAAATATAGAATCATATTGTCTACAAACAGAGACAATTTGAATTCCTCTCTTCCTATTTGCATACTCTTTATTTATTTATCTTGCCTGATTGCCCTGGCCAGAATTCTAATACTATGTTGAATAGGAGTAGTTAGAGAGGGCATCCTTGTCTTGTACCAGTTTTCAAAAGGACTGCTTCCATATTTTGCCCATTCAATATGACATTGACTGTGGGTTTGTCATAAATAGCTCTTATTATTTTGAGATATGTTACATCAATACCTAGTTTATTGGGAGTTTTTAACATGAAGAGATGTTGAATTTTATCGAAGACATTTTCTGAATTTATTGAGATAATCATGTAGTTTTTGTCTTTGGCTCTGTTTATGTGATGGATATGTTTATTGATTTACGTATGTTGAACTAGCCCAGGAATGAAGCTGACATGATCATGGTGGGTAAGTTTTTTGATGTGCTGCTGGATTCGGTTTGCCAGTATTTAACTGAAAATTTTTGCATTGATGTTCAACACGGATATTGGCGTGAATTTTTCTTCTTTAGTTGTGTCTTTGCTAGGTTTTGGTATCAGGATAATACTGGCTTCATAAAATAAGTTATGGAGGAATCCCTCCTTTTCAATTGTTTGGAATAGTTTCAGAGGGAATAGTACCAGCTCCTCTTTGTACCTCTGGTAGAATTTAGCTGTGAATCTGTCTGGTAGTGGGCATTTTTTGGTTGGTAGGCTATTAATTACTGTCTTAATTTCAAAACCTGTTATTGGTCTATTCAGGGATTTGACTTCTTCCTGGTTTAGTCTTGGAAGGGTGTATGTGTCCAGGAATTTTTCTATTTCTTCTGGATTTTCTAGTTTATTTGCGTAGAGGTGTTTATAGTTTTCTCTGATGATAGTTTGTATTTCTGTGGGGTCAGTGGTGATATCCTCTTTATCATTTTTATTGTGTCTATTTGATTCTTCTCTCTTTTCTTCTTTATTAGTCTAGCTAGTGGTCTATTTTGTTAATTTTGTCAAAAAACCACCTCTTGGATTCATTGATTTTTTTGAAGGTTTTTCATGTCTCTATTTCCTTTAGTTCTTCTCTGATCTTAGTCTTGTCTTCTGCTGACTTTTGGATTAGTTTGCTCTTGCTTCTCTAGCTCTTTTAATTGTGATGTTAGGTTGTCAGTTTGAGATCTTTCTAGCTTTCTGATGTGGGCAGTTAGTACTATAAATTTCCCTCTTAACACTGCTTTAGCTGTGTCCCAGAGATTCTGGTACTTTGTCTCCTTGCTCTCATTGGTTTCAAAGAACTTTTTGATTTCTGTCTTAATTTCATTATTTGCCCAGGAGTCATTCTAGAGCAGTTGTTCAATTTCCATAAAATTGTGTGGTTTTGAGTGAGTTTCTTAATCCTGAATTCTAATTTGATTGCATTGTGGTCTGAGAGACTTTTATAATGATTTCAGTTCTTTTGCATTTCCTGAGGAGTGTTTTACTCCCAATTATGTGGTCGATTTTAGAATAAGTGCCATGTGGTACTGAGAAGAATGTATATTCTGTTGATTTGGGGTGGAGAGTTCTGTAGATATCTATGAGATCCACTTGATCTAGTGCTGAGTTCCGGTCTTGAATATCCTTGTTAATTTTCTGTCTCATTGATCTGTCTAATATTGATAATGGGATGTTAATGTCTCCCACTATTGTTGTGTGGAAGTCTAAGTCTCTTTGTAGGTCTGTAAGAACTTGCTTTATGAGTCTGGGTGCTCCTTGTGTGTGTATATATTTAGGATGGTTAGCTCTTCTTGTTGAATTGATCTCTTTACCATTATGTAATGCCCTTCTTTGACTTTTTTGGATCTCTGTTGATTGAAAGTCTGTTTTGTCAGAGACTACGATTGCAACCCTTGATTTTTTTTTTTTTTTTTTGCTTTCCATTTGCTTGGTAAATTTCCACCCGTCCCTTTATTTTGATCCTATGTGTGTCTTTGCACGTGAGATGCGTCTCCTGAATACAACACACTGATGGGTCTTGATTCTTTCTCTAATTTGCCAGTCTGTGTCTTTTAATTGGTGGGCATTTAGACAATTTACATTTAAGATTAATTTTGTTATGTGTGAATTTGATCCTGTCATCATGATGCTATCTGGTTATTTTGCACACTAGTTGATGAAGTTTCTTCATAGTGTCATTGGTCTTTATATTTTGGTGTGTTTTTGCAGTGGCTGATATCGGTTTTTTCTTTCTATATTTAGTGCTTCCTTCAGGAGCTCTTGCAAGGCAGGCCTGGTGGTGATGAAATTCCTCAGCATTTGCTTGTCTGGAAAGGATTTTATTTCCCCTTTGCTTATGAAGCTTCATTTGGCTGGACACAAAATTCTGGGTTGACAATTCTTTTCTTTAAGAAAGTTGAATATTGGCCCCCAATCTCTTATGGCTTGTAGGGTTTGTGCTGAGAGGTCCACTGTGAGACCGATGGGCTTCACTTGGTCGGTGACCTGGCCTTTCTCTCTGGCTGCTCTTAACATTTTTCCTCCTTTCAACCTTGGAGAATTTGATGATTATGTGTATTGGGGTTGATCTTCTTGTGGAGTATCTTAATGGTGTTCTCTCTATTTCCTGAACTTGCATGTTGCTAAGTTGGGGAAATTCTCCTGGATAATATCCTGACGTGTGTGTTCCAGTTTGTTTCCATTCTTCCTGTCTCCTTCAGGCACTCCAATCAATCATAGCTTTGGTCTTTTTACATAGTCCTGTATTTCTTAGAGGCTTTGTTCATTCATTTTCGTTCCTTTTTCTCTATTCTCATCTGCATGCCTTATTTCAGCAAGGTGGTCTTCAAACTCTGATATCCTTTTTTCCACTTGGTTGATTTAGCTATTGATACTTGTGTATGCTTCACGAAGTTCACATGCTGTGTTTTCCAGCTCCCTCAGGTCGTTTATATTCCTGTCTAAAATGGTTATTTTAGTCAGCAGCTCCTCTTACCTTTTATTAAGGTTCTTAACTTCTTTGCATTGGGTTGGAACATGCTTTTATTAGCACAGTGGAGTTTTTTTATTACCCATCTTATGAAACCTACTTCTGTCAATTTGTCTATCTCAACCTCCATCCAGTTTGGTACCCTTGCTGGAGAGGTGTTGTGATCCTTTGGAGGAAGAGGCAGTCTGGCTTTTTGGATTTTCAGTTTTTTTTGTTCATTCTTTCTCATCTTCATAAGTTTGCCTAGTTTCAATCTTTGAGGCCGCTGACCCTTGGATAGGGTTTTTTTGGGGATTTTTTGTTGTTGTTGTTGATGCTGTTTTTGTTGCTTTCTGTTTCTTTTCTTTCAATTTTCAGGTCTCTCTTTTCTAGGGCTGCTGCAGTTTTCTGGGGGTTCACTTCAGGCTCTATTCATCTGGTTTGCTCCTCTGCCTGGAGATGTCACTCAGGGAAGCTGGAGAACAGCAAAGATGGGTGCCTGCTCCTTCTTTTAGGATCTCTGACCTCAAGGGACGTCAACCTGATGCTAGTAGGGTTGCTCTTTTATAGGGAGTCTGACAACCCCTGTTGGAGGATGTCACCCAGTTGGGTGGCACAGGGAACAGGACTCATTTAATGAAGCACTGTGACTGTCCCTTGGTGGAATGGGGGTGCTTCACTAGGGAGAAACCCACTCATCTGGGCTGCCTGGATTCCTCAGAACTACCAGGAGGAAAGTCGAAGTTGCCTAATTCACAGAGACTGTGGCCACTCCTTCCCCTAGGGGCTCAGGCCCAGGGAGATATGGGTTGTGTCCCTGAGCCTCTGGCTGGAGTTGTTGGAGTTCCTGCAGGGAGGTCCCACCCGGTGAGCAAGGATGGATCAGGGTCAGGCCTGAAGAGGTGCTCTGGCCACAGTCTGCCACAGCTGGTATGTTGGGCTGTCTGTGGGCGACACCTCTTGAGACCAAGCCATCCAGCCTCCCTGGCTCCAGCAGGGGAAAGCATGGCCTGGTGCTATAGAGATGGCTGCTGCCCATCCCCTGCCCAGGGAGCTTAGTGTGTTAGGCAGTTATGAGTCCCATTGCTGGCCGCTGCTCCTCCCGCAAAGAGTTTAAAAGGCTTAGACAGCAGACAGCTGCAGCTGTGGTGCTGGTTGCCTCCCCTGCACCCCTAGAACTCGGCAGGTTTAAGCAGATTCTAGCTGAGAGGCTGTTGAGAATCTGCATGGTTGTAGGATTGCGAACCTAGGCCCCAGTGGCATGGGTTCACGAGTGAGTGGGATCTTCCAGTCTCCTGGTTGCACAGTTCCGTGGAAAAAAACACAGTTTCCTCGGCTAGGTAGCATGCTCACTCACTACCTCCCTTGGCTGGGGGGAGGGTGAGGGCTCCCGTGCCCCATGTGGCTCTCAAGTGGGCCACTGCACCACACTGCTCTTTCTTCCTCTCCATGGACTACGCCAGCCACCTATTCAGTTCTGATGACAGAACCTGAATACTTTGGTTGCTGATACAGGATTCACATGCCATTATGGCTCTGTTTGATGGGAGCCTCCAATCACCACTGCTTCTATTCAGCTATCTTGGCCCCACATCTTCTTAGTATTAGAGTTTTTAAAATGTTACTGTGCTCATACTTTTAACAGAGATTTTTATATTTTCATATTTTCATTTTACTAATTAGCTTTCTGTCCTTTTAGCTTGAAGAACTTTCTTTAACATTTTTTATAAGACAAGTCTGATGGTCATGTACTTCCTCAACTTTTGTTTGGGAAAGTCTTTATCTCATTTTCATTTCTTAATGACAGCTTTGCCAACTACAGTATTCTTGTTTACCACTTTTTCCTTCAGCACTTAGAATATATCATCCCACATTTTTCTGACCTGTAAGATACCTGCTGAGAAGTCTGTTGCCAGCCTTATAAGAATTTCCTTACGTGTGACTTAATTCTTTTCCTAGTCTGCTTTTAGGATTCTATGTTCATAATTTTTGATAGTTTGATTATAATATTTCTTGGTGTAGTCCTATTTGAACTGAATCTGATTGGAGACCACTGATTTTTCTGTATCTGAATATTCATATTTTCCCAAGATTTGGAAAGTATTCTCTTATTACTTATTTTTTTAAAATAAACTCAAATATTTGTTTTCATGATGCCCATACATCTCGTAAGCATTTTTTGTTACTTTTCATTCTTTTTGCTTTTTTTCTCCTCTAATTGTGAATTTTAAAATAAGATGTTTTCAAGTTCACACATTTTCTGCTTAATCAATTCTGCTATTGATGCTTTCTATTGCATTTTTATTTCATGTAATATATTTTTCAGCTCCACAATTTTCTTTCTTAAAATAATTTTAATCTGTCTATTGCTTTTCATTTTGGTTACTTATTGTTTTCCTGATATCATTTATTTTTGTCTATTTTCTTGAAGTTCTCTGAGCTTTCTAAAAATAATTACTTTGAATTCTTTTTCAGGCAGCTTGTATATCTCCATTTCTTTTGGGTCAGCTACTGGGGATTTTTGCATTCTGTTTTTGGTGTTATTTCTCCTTGGTTTTAAATGGGTTTTGTTGCCTTATGTTTATGTCTGCCTATTTGAATAATGTAATTTGACTGTTACTGCTTTTTCCCTTTACCTGAAGTATCTTTTGTCTCTGATGCTTTTAAGATTATGTCCTTATTATTGATTTTTATCAGTAAGAATAAATATGCCAAGGGGTAGATTTTCTTATTCTATTGATCTTTTTGAATGTGGGGACTCATGTCTTTCATCATATTTAAAAAATTCTCAACCTTTAAATATTGTTTCTGTTCTATTCTCTTAATTCTCCTTATATGAGAGCTTTTGACCAATACCACATATCTCTTTCTATCCTAGATTTTGTTCTAAACTTTTTAAATTCAGTAATGATATAGTCTATTGATCTCAATTTGAGTTTTCCCATTCTTTCTTTTTTTGTCTTAGACCTATTGTTAAATGCATCTATGGAATTCTTAATTATTATAGTTTTCAGTTCTAGAAAATCAACTTTATTCTTTTTTATAAAATTTAGTTCTCTTTTAAATGGACCATTTTTATGCATTTTGACCATCTTTTACATTACTTTTCTTAATCATTTTTGAACCATAGTTATTTTGAAGTCATTGTCTGCTTACTATTTACATCTACTTCTACTAACTCTTCTTCTGTTTCATTACAAGTTCGGTAAATTTTGACTTATACTGGATAGTGCAAATATGTTGCAGAGCCCTGGCTTATACTATCTTTCTCAAAAGAGAGTTAAACATTGTTTGGTAGGCAATTAAATTACCAGTGGTTCACCTTGATCTTGATGTTTTGGATTTAGTCTTCATTAGAGTGGATTTATTTCAGTGTTGTCCTTATGCTTGGAGATGTATCTGTACTCCTAAGGTGTGACATTTCTGAGGTCTCAATTAATTGCCTCTTATGTTAATAAAGGACTCCTTCATTCTGGCTGGGTCTGAACTGGGTTTTAACTCTAATATCTCCCCAGAACTCTATGAGAAGTGGCTGGGTTTTAACTCTAATATCTCCCCAGAACTGTAGGAGAAGAACTATGTACATGCTCTGAAATCTCTGCTTATCTCTTAACTTTCCAAGACCTCTTCTCTGCTGGTCTCTAGAAGTCTTGTTCTATACATATACAGAATAGGTTATGGCCAAGGATCCTAGAAATATATTTAACATAAACAATGTAGATAATAATATGCATATGGATGTTGCTTTGCATGTGGGGAAAGAGGTGATATTCCATAAATACCAGTTTCAGGCATAAACAAAATGTTGTTGTTTCCCTTTTAATATAAACAAAAAAGTTGATACACTAGTTCCTCATACCTGTATATACTTCATAAAGTAAGCCAGTTTTCTGGAGGTTGATTACATAGCATAAAAAGAATATTACTTTTTAGAGTCTTCAAAGATAAGGAGTAGACTTTGCATTATGGTAAATTCATCATCTATTCACCAAATAAAGATTTTTAGTACTGCAGACTGATATTTACAGAATAGCATCTCTTACACATGTTGTATATACAATTTTTTGAGTTTAATGTTATAGGTCAGACATTCTTTTTGGCATTGAGAATGTAGCAGACACCTCTCTCCCAAATCCCCAAGTTTCTAGTGATACAGACAGTGAACAAAATAAGTGTGTGAAGTAAATACGATGAAAGATGGTTATGAGCAAGATTATAAGGTGAGATTAAGAAGAGTAATTGAGGCCTTAGAAAATAGAGTAGATGACAAAAAATTGTTGTCTTAAAGAGTAAGAGAGTGAATGAAATAAAAAATCTTGGATGGCAGGCACACTGAAGTTCAGAGGGGATAATTTTAAATTGAAATCAGCTAGCACGAATGTGAGTTTTTCTCCAGCTGTATTTACATACCTCTGATGCAGGCATATGTATATTCAACTTTTCATATAAATAAAAAGCTACTTTTTACCAGGGTTGGTGCTTTTCTAATTATATGATGAAGTGAGATAAACATGAAGCTGTTGAGAGTCTATTAGATATGAAGATAATAATGACTGTTGAATTTGATGAGAGTAAGGGGAGATGTCAGGATACAACGAAGAGTGAAAATGTGATATGACACAATGGATCTCCATGGGTTGAAAAATTAATGGGTCACATGCAATAGCACATCTTGGTATGAAACTGATTTTCACCAAGAAACACCTCTGTCTCAAGAAGTGCCATTTCTTTTTTTAAATATATATATATGCTAATATGTTGATTAGCATGTATCTCTTTGTATACAACATATATCAACCAAAGTCCATAGTTTACATTAGGTTCACTCTTGGCATTGTATATTCAATGGAGTTGGACAATGTATGATGACATGTACTCACCATTATAGTACCACACAGAGCAGTTTCATTGCCCTAACAATTTTCTGTGCTTCATCACTTCATCCTGCTGTCCTCCTTAAACTCCCGCAACCATGGATCAATTTACTGTAAAGTGTTGCTTTTTGCAGAATGTCTTATACTTGCAATCTTACAGTCTGTAGCCTTTTCATATTGTCTTCCTTCACTTAGTTTATTTATCCTTGCACTTACTGAAAGATATGATTGTTTCTAAGTTTTGGCAAATATAAATAATTAAAGCTTCTATAAACATCCATGTGCAGGTTTTGTATGGTTTTAAGTTTTCAATTCCTTTGGGTAAATACCAAGGAGTGGGATTGCTGGGTTGTATGGTAGAAGTAGGTATAGTTTTGTAGGAAGCCACTAATCTGTCTTCTAAATTGACCATACCATTCTGCATTCTGACCAGCAATAAATAAGAGTTCATGTTGCTTCATATCTTCTCCAGCATTTGGTGGTATCAGTGTTCTGGATTTTGACCATTCTGATAGATATACATTGCTATCTCATTATTGTTTTAATTTGTATTTCCCTGATTATATATAATGTAGAGCTTCTTTACATATGCTTATGTGCCATTATTATATCTTCTTTGGTGGGAAACTTGTTAAAGTCTTTGGCCCATTTTGTAATTAGGTTGTTCATTTCCTTATTGTTGTGTTTTAAGACTTATGTATATGCCTTGAATAACTTGTCTTCATCAGATATGTCTTTTGCAAATAGTTTTTCTCAGTCTGTGGCTTGTCTTTTTATTTTGCTTTTGCAGAACAGAAATTTTTAATTTTAATTACATCTAGCTTATGAATTCTTTCGTTTATGGATTGTCCCTTTGGTCCCTTTGTTGCTGTATTTAAGAAGTCACTGCCAAACCCATGGGCATCTAGGTTCTTTTCTATGTCATCTTCCAGGAATTTTACAGTTTTGTGTTTTACATGTAGATCTTTAATATATTTTGAGCTGACTTTTTGAAGGTGTAAGGACTATGTCCAGATTTTTTTGTTTAACATCTGGTGTCTAGTTGTTACAGCACCACTTGTTGAAAAAGTATCTTTTCTCTGCTGTATTGGCTTTTCTCCTTTGTCAAAGATCAGTTGATTATTTCTGGCTCTTCTATTCTGTTCTCTTGATCTATTTGGCTGTTCTTTCACCAATACCACACTGTGTTGATTATAGTAGTTTTATAGTAAGTCTTGAAGTTGGGTAGTATCAGTATTCTAACTTTGTTCTTGTCCTTCAATAGTGTGCTGGCTATTTTGCATCTTTAGCTTCTCTATAAACTTTAGAATCCGTTTGTATGGAAACAGTTTCCATGACATAAGTTGCTAAGACTTTGATTGGAGTTGCATTGAGTCTATAGACTAAGTTGAGAAAAACTGACATCTTGACAATATTGAATTTTTCTATCTGTGAACATGAAATATCTCTCCATTTATTTAATTATTCTTTTGATAGTTTTTTTCAACAAATTGGTGCTGGAACAACTACAGAAAATCATGTAGTTTTACTCATATAGACCTTGAACACATTTTGTTAGAAGTTTACCTAAGTATTTTATTATTTTGATGCTAATGTAAATGGTAATGTGTTCTTAAATTTAAATTCCACTTGTTCATTGCTGGTTTATAGGAAAGTGATTGACATATATTAACCTTGTATCCTGCAACCTTGCTATAATTGTTTATTAGTTGCAGGAGGGCATTTTTAGTCAATTCTTTTGAATTTTCTAATTAGACAATCATGTCATCTGTCAACAATGACAGCTACATTTTCATTTTCAATTAATGTATATTTTACTTCCTTTTCTTGTTTTATTGCATTAGCTAGGACTTCCACCACAATGTTGAAAAGGAGTGGTAAGAGGGGACATTTTTTGCCTTGTTTCTGATCTTAGTTTTCATTTTTAAGTATACATTTTCCTGCCGGTTTTTTGGTAAATATTCTTTGTCAAGTTGACGAAGTTTCCCTCTATTCCTAGTTTCATTGGGTATTTTTTTCTTATCATGAAAGGGTGTTATATTTTATCAAATGATTCTTCTGCATCTACTGATATAATCATATGACTTTTCTTCTTTATCCTCTTGGTGTCATGGGTTAGATTAATTTATTTTTGAATGTTGAATCAGCCTTGCATACCTGGCATAAATCCCATTTAGTCATAGTGTATAATTCCTTTTATACGTCGCTGGATTTGACTTACTAATATTTTATTGAGAATTTTTGCATCTATGTTCATGAGACATATTGAACTGTAGTTTTCTTGTAATGTCTTTGTCTGGTGTTGGTGTTAGGATAATGCTGGAACCAAAGAATGAGTTAGAAAGTGTTTCCTCTGCTTTTATCTTCTGGAAGAGATTGTAGAAAGCTGTTACAATTTATTTTTTAAATGTTTGGAATAATTCACAGTAATCCCATCTAGTCTTTGTGTTTTCTGTTTTGGACAGTTATTAATTATTGATTCAATTTCCTTAGTAGATGGAGGTCTGATCAAATTGCTTATTTCTTTTCATGTGAGTTTTGACCCTTTGTGTCTTTCAAGGAATTGGTTCATTTCAATTAGGTTATACAATTTGTGGGCACAGAGTTGTTCATAGTATTCCTTTATTATTCTGTTAATGTCCATGATATCTGTAGTGATGTCTCATCTTTTGTTTCTGATATTAGTAATTTGTGTCCTCTCTCTTTTCTTAATTAACTTGGCTTAGGCTTATTAATTTTATTGATCTTGTAAAAAGATCAGCTTTTAGCCTTATTGCTTTTCTCTTATTGATTATTTTCAATTTTATTCACTTTTTAGTCTAATTTTTATGATTTCTTCCATTTTACTCTAATTTTTATGATTTCTTCCATTTACTTTGGATTTAATTTTCTCTTCTTTTTGTAGTTTTCTAAAGTGTAAGATTAGATGGTTGATTTTTATAGTTTTCTTCTTTCTTAATACATGCATTTAATGCTATAAATTTCCCTCTAAGTACTGTTTACACTGCATCCCAGAAATTTTAACAAGTGTATTTTTACTTAATTAAAAAATATTTTTAAATTTTCTGTTGATATTTCTTCTTTGGCCTATGTGTTATTTAGATATATGGTTTAACGTCCAGGTATTTTGGGATGTTTCACCTATCTTTTAGTTACTGATTTCTACCTTAATTTATTTGTGGTATGAGAGAAGATATTGTATGATTTCTATATTTTTAGATTAGTTAAGGTTGTTTTATGTACCAGAATGTGGTATATCTTGGTAAATGTTCAATGTGAGAATGAGAAGAATCTGTATTCTGCTGTTGTTGGATGAAGTAGTCTATAGATAACTGTTAAATCCAATGTATTAATGTTATTGTTGAGTTCAGTTATGTGCTTATTGATTTTTTGTTTGTTGAATTGGTTCATTTCTTTTTTCTTCTTCTTTATTTTATTTTATTTTTTGACAGAGTCTTACTCTGTCACCCAAGCTAGAGTGCAGTAGCATGATCTTGGCTCACTACAAACTCCACCTCCTAGATTAAAGGGATTATTCTGCCTCAGCCTCCTGAGTAGCTGGTATTACAGGCGCCGGCCACCATGCCTGGCTAATTTTTGTATTTTTTTAGCAGAGACAGAGTTTTGCAATGTTGGCCAGGGTGGTCTTGAACTTTTGACCTCAAGTAATTCGCCTACCTTGGCATTCAATGTGCTGGCGTGAGCGACTGCACCCAGACAGGAATCTTTTCATTTCTAATGAAAGTGTGTTGAAGTATTCAACTATGATGGTGGATTCATCTATTTTTCTTTGCAGTTCTTTTAGTTTTATGTCACTTATTTTAACACTTTGTTGTTAGGTGCATATATGTTAGGAATTGGTATGTCTTCTTGGAGAATTTACCGTTTATCATTATGTAATGCCTTTTTTTGTGTGTGTGTGTTAAAAATATCTATTCTACAGTTTTTTCAGTACTTTGTAACATTAGTCAAAATAGAATGAGCCAACAGAGTAAAAATGTTCAAGTTTTGGAGAAAAACATAAATGGAACTGAGTAGTAAATTACCATTGTGCGTGCATCCCTAAATGCTATTGCTATGTTTCTGGGTTAAATTCTAACAGACCAGTGATGATGCAATTTAAATGCTTATCTTAAGCAGCATCTACTTGGGGCTGAAGACATTTCCCTTATTCTTATTACTAATAGACAGGAGAGATGTGCAAGTTGTTTACAATAGTATAAATACTGCTTTGGCAATTATGAACATAGCAATGTAGGTTTCATGTGGTTTCTCTCTTGTCTTTAGCAAGTACACATCAAATCTCACAGCAACACTGACTCTGCATGGAAAGGCCATCCCAATTCCTGTAGTGGCAGGCTGGAGGCAGGGGCCCTGAATATGGATACCCAGATGGACTGGCATCTTCTGCGGCCGGTGAAGTTTTATTCCGCATGGGACTATCTACAGAAACTGCAGGGAGGCCATGGTCCTGAAAGGGTGCATGCTGAAAGGCTGAGTATTTTGGTAAATTGCCATGGCTAGCATCTCGGCATTACAATCATGGACCCGAGATGTAATGCCCATTTTTAATCACTGATAGTTTTTCTTGCTCTGAAGCCTGCTCTTCTTAAATTAATATAGATACTCCCCCTTTTTTGATTCGTCTTAGCATGGTATATTTTGCTCTATCCATTTACTTTTAATATATATGTGTGTTTATATTTAAAATGGGTTTCTTGTAGACAATATACAGTTGGGGTTTTTGTTATTACCCACACTGACAAGCTCTGTTTGTTAATTGGTACATTTAGATCATTTACATTCAGAGTGACTGTTGATGTAATTGATTTAATATCTACCATGTTTGTTGCTCCTTCCTATTTGTTGGTCTTTCTTTCAGCAATGTACTGCAGTTTCATACTCATTAGATTAATAAACATTAATCTTAGCATATCAGTTATACTTCTTATTCAACGTTTTGTAGTTGTTCCCCTAGAGTTTGCAATATATATATACAACTAATCCAAGTTCACTTTTAAATAACACTTTATGAGTCCATAGTTGTATGAATATGTTATAATAACAAATAATGGATTCAGTTTTCTCATTTTTTTATTGCTTTCATTAATTTTACTTATACATAAGCATACGTATATACATAATTGGATACATTCTTGCTATTATGCATTTGTAATAATAAATGTAATTTTTCACTCATTTTGGAAAATTATTTGTTAGATCATGAAGAATAAGAAAAATGAAAGATCATATTTTATTTTCATTTACTCCTTTTTTGATCATCTTCTCTCTTTTTTTTTTTTTTTGTAGATCTGACCTTCTGACCTATATCATTTTCCTTCTCTCTGAAAAACTTCTTTTAACATTTCTTATAAGGTTGGTCTGCTGGCAAAAAATTCCTTCAATTATTGTTTATCTGAGAAAGTATTTATCCGTCACTTTTGAGTGATATTTTCACAGAGTAAAAAAATTCTAGGTTGATGTTTTTCGTTTTTCCTCTCAAGACTTTAGATCTTCCACTCTACTCTCTTTTTGTTAGCATGCTTTCTGAGAAGAAGCTAGATGTAATTTTTATCCTTTCTTCTCTATGAGTAAGAGGTAGGATTTTCTTTCAAGATTTTTTCAAGATTTTTTATCTTTAATTTTCTAAAGTTTGATTATGATATTCCTAGGTGCAGTTTTTGACATTAATTTTGCTTGATGTTCACTGAGCATTATGGATCTGTGGTTTGGTGTCTGACATTAATTTGGGATATTCTCAGTCATTACTGTGTTAAATATTTATCCACACCTTTCTCTTTTCTCCTTCTGGTACTCTCATCACATGCATGTTGCCCCTTCTACAGTTGTCAAACGGATTTTGGATATTCTGTTATGGATTTTATTCAATCTTTGTCTTCTTTGATTTTTCAGTTTTGAAGGTTTCTATTGAGATAGCCTGAAACTCAGTGTCCTCAGCTGTGTATAGGCTACAATAAGCCCATTAAAGGTAGTCTTCATTTCCTTTACAATATTTTTTCTCAGTATTCCTTGTTTGTTTTTTTCTCAGAATATCAGTCTTTGGGCTTATACTGCCCATAGTTTATTGCATGCTATCTGCTTTATCCATTGTAACCCCTAGCATACTAATCATAGTTAAAAAAAAAATCCCAGTATAATTTCAACATCCCTGCACATATGAGTCTGGTCTATCTTGCTATACTTGCTCTATCTCTTCAAACTACATTTTACGTTCTTGATAACCATACATAATGTGCTAGGTAAAATGGACTGTTGTTAGTAGCACTTTAGTAATGTGCTGGTAAGGTGTGGGGGTAGTGAAAGTGTTCCATTGTCCTGTGATTAGGTCTCCACCTTTTGGTGAGCCTATGCCTATTGACTGTAAACTTAACAAGAGCATCTGTTTGTAACCCACCACTTTAGTTAGTACATTATGGCAAGAGTCAGCTGTACTTGGGTGTCTTTTCTCTTTGAAATCAGTTAGGCTCTGATAAAACCTCAGCAGGATAGGCTCTGATTAAATAATTTCTCCTAAGGGAAGACTTTATTAAGAACAGAATGCTTTGAAATATTTCAAGATGGTTCCTTTTTTCTCTCCATGCTGGAAGCATGAGGAGATTTATCTCCACTATTCACTGTGAGAACCTGGTAAAGCTCACAGCAACATACTGCAGTTTCATACTCATCAGATTAATAAACATTAAAAATTCTGATTAATAAACATGAGAGATGTAGAACAACAGGAATGCTCGTCCACTTCTGGCTGGATTGTAAATTCATATAAACACTTTAAAAAGCAATTTGGCAATTTCTAATTGAGTTGAAGACAACACTGATATCTCAGCCTAGACATATGCCCTGGAAAAATTCTCCCATATGTGCATAGGAATAATATATAACATTTTTAGCAATGTTGTTTAAAACAGCAAAAATATGAGCATCAATGCATGCTGTCAGTGGGTACATAAATAGGTACTAGTAATATATAAAGGTGCACAGAAGCAACAAATACCTAATGATTATCTCTGAGGAGTGAAGAAAAAGGTGAGATTTGGAAAGTTTACATAGGAATCAAATGTATCTGAAATATTTTATTTCCTTAAAAGTGTTTGAAGCAAATCTGGGAAGTAGATACATATCATTTGGTTATTCTGCATACTTTCTGTGTGTTTAAATATTTCATAGTTTTTTAAAAAAGATATATTCAACTAGGCTTCTGATCATCCATCTAAGGAAAACAGAAACTTATAGAGCAAGGTCACATCAACACTCAGAGGGGAAATCAAACAAATCTCCTTTTGAAAAAGTCAGTGATTTCTGGGTTACCACTAGTTGTCTTAATGATCAAAACAGATTGTCATATAATCTTGATAATTACTGCATAAATAAGCAGAAGCCAATTTGGAAATAATAGGTTTTGATATGTTTGCCAGTTGTTCCCTGGGTAAATCAAAGTCCAAACCAAATAGAAAAGTTTAAAGCATGTCCACATGTCTTAAGACCTAAAAGAAAACATTTGATTTCTGTTTAGTCAAATAAGACCTTTTCTCCTTTGGCTTTTCCTCTTGCAGTGTTACATTGATAGTGTTTTCACTTCTTTGTAATGATTCACCAATAATACGTTAGGTTTTGAAAAGCAATTTCGGACAGACTAACAGTTTACTCCTTGAAAGCAACTTTTTAAAGGACCAGAACCATGATAATGAGCCCTGTAGTCTGAAGAAGGCACTCATGGCTTCTGGTTTCTCTTCCAGCTTGGAAATTGCCACTTCATCCTAACAAGTAAAAAGCTGAACAAACTGAAAAATCCATAAAAGAAGTGTGGTTAAAAGGGAAATCAATGCCGCTAAAGTTGGAGATGTAGGCAAATAGAAAAATAACAACTTACATGAACAGATACCTCTTCAAGAACCAATACTGGGGTAGGAAAACCTGAAGAGTAATTGACAAATTGTAGGAGGCTCAGTGTGGACAAATCTGAGAGATTAGAAACTCCAGAAGGGTCAATTATCAAGGGCCCTCACAATTTTGTGGGTTTTATTTTCCGGTTTCATTTGCATTTCTTTGATTACTAGTGAGGGGGTGTATCTTTGGCTAGGTTTATTAGTTATTTAAATATTCTCCTCTGTAAATTCCTTTGCATATCTTTTGCTCATTCTCTTTTAGGTGATTTATTTATTAATTTTTTAATAAATAAGAGTTTATAAAGTGTTATTTTGCTTTACATTGAATAATGTTCCTTTAAAATGTAGGTGTGGTACAAAATAGCTTTTTAAAAACTGGTTTATTTTAACTTTTCCTAGGGTGTCTTATTGAAATAAGGCTTTAAACTTTAATCTAGTTATTTATTTAGAGTTTCTTTCACAGCTTGTGTTTTCTGTGTCTTACTTAGGAAATTCATCCTTAACCCTAAGTCATAAAGGTATTCTGTTTTATTTTTTTCTAAAGTTCTAAAATTTTGTTTGTGATATTGTCTAAACTCTGCCTAGAATTGATTTTTGCATGTGGTGTGAAATAATTAAATTTTTTTTGGACGGAGTTTACCATTTTTCATATTTTTGAAAAATCCATTATTTCTTCCTGATTTATGATTCCCATTCCTCTGTCAAAATTGAGTTTGCTTATGCACAGGTCTGTTTGGATATTACTTATTCTGTCATATTGGTCTATTGTCAATCTTTCCATTCTTTGTCTCTGGTCCTAGTTACTAAATATTTGTGGTAATTTTTAATATCTGGTGGAGCAAGTCTTATGATCTTTGTTCTTTAAAATTTGAATTTTAGCTATTCTTGACTCTATGGCATTCCACATGAATTGTAGGATTATCTTGGTAAGTTTTACCCAAAACCACCAGAATTTAGGAGAATTGCATCAATTTTACAGATTAGTTTGAGAGAAAATTGATATCCTTAAATGTGTTCACATAGAACCATAGCATCAATTTCCAATTTTTTTAGGTTGATAATGTTCATTAATTTCAACTTTTCTCCATATATTTTATATATTTTTATTAGATTTATTTATAAGAATTTTGTATTTTCTATTGCAAATACATTTTTTTCTATTCCATTTTCTATTGTTATTATTGTATATATAGTAATGATACTTTTTTTTATGTTAATAATTTATCCAGAAATTTTGCTAAATCCTCATATAAGTTTAATAAGTTTCATGAATATTCTATTGGATACAAAATCCAACAGAATAGAATGATATCATCAGCAAAGAAGGATAATATTGTCTTCTTTCTAATTATGTCTTTTGAAAAATAGCTTAATATTGAAGTCACAATAGGAGGCTCTTATCTTGTTCTGAATAGTGCAAATGATTCTGAAGTTTCATCACTTTAGATGAAGGAAGAAGGAAGTTGGAAGACATTCTGTTTAATGTTTATTTTGCTCTTACTATGCAAAGTGCTGTTTTTCTCTTTTTTTGACTTCCCACACAACACTGACATAGCAAAGTGCTTATATTATAAAATCTTTTGTTTTATGTGCTCTTATTATGTAAAAGTTGCTTTTATTATGAATGATTACCTAAATGAATGTTTTCCTTCATCTACTGCATCTGTTTAGAGATCGTATGTCTTATCGCCTTCATTTTACTAATACAGTGAATAATATTAGACATTCTGATGTTTGGTTATCTAAGAATTTCTGGGATAACCCCTTCTTGGTGAAAACGTATTTTTTATGCACTGGTGAATTTAGTTGCTTAGTATTAAATTTAATATCTTTGCATTTATGTTCACAAGTGTATTGGTCCATAACTCCCTTTTCTTGGACTGTATTTGCCTGGCTTTGGCATGAAGTAAATTGTAAATTCATGAAATGAATTAGGTAGCTTTTCCAATTTTTCTATTATTTGAAACAAATTTATGATATGGGGAATGACCATTTATTGAAAGTTTGGTTAAAGTCATCTCTAAAGGTAACTGGGTCTGGTCTTTAGGATAAGGTGACTTTTAATTTCTTTAATTTTTGGGGGGGAGTTTATTAGGTTTTCTCCTTTTCTTCCAAATTTCAATATGTTTGTTCACAGTATCTCTTATTATTTTTAAAATCACTATTTTCTTTTAGACTTTTTTTTCTAAATGCATTTCTATTCTACAATTTTAGAAAACAAGGACACATAGGTCCCAAATGTACACTACACAGTGCAACCACCTGTTTTCCTCACTATTTGGCAATCCAGATCAATATCTTTATTCAATCATTTTGTCTTCTGATTGGTAACTTTATAAGAAAGATGGAGTCCAATTCAATGATTCTCAAAAATTTAACATTAGTCATGATCTTACAGTAATCATGAAAAAGTTTTATGTAAATACAGGATTTTTTCACGTGAACAGTACATTCTTGTCAAATTTAGCGAATATTGCTGTGACACCGTATAATCAAATTTTTATAAAACAGTTTCCAGGCAATCTGTTCCTTATATTAATTAGGCCATAAACTACACGGAAATGAGACAAGATCTGGAAAGGGAATGATGACAGTAGTGAGGCAATGCTAAGTGCCAGCTGGGTATGTAAACTAAATAAAGTCTTCAGAAAAAAGTGACATCTTCTTGATTAATATTCCATTACCAGACATAAACATGTCAGAATTTACTATGGAATCTGTTTTGATGAAAAACCACTATAAGTGAATATGGCTAAGTTAGCAGGCCTTTAAACAATTTGCTTCTTGGCCAAAACAGATGCTGCTTCCTTGCTCTGATCCCCAGATGCCTGTTTCAAACATCTTTATAACAATGAATTGCCTATTTTTTTTCTGAGACATTTTATACCACTCTCTACATTGTCTAGGAAGAAAATTCAAGGCTGCTGTTTTCCACCAACATCAAGAGAGGGTAATCCCTTTATCTTAAAATTATGACATTGATCTCATCAAGATTCCTACTCTGAAAAGTATCATCAATTATTTTTACTGTTACATTAGGATTATAATGATTAGGAGTACATGGTATTGATTTACTTATAATCTCTGAGAATTCCTTCGAGCATTTACATACATGTTATTTGTTAACACAAGAAAGTAGGTTAGTGAAAATGAGTTAGAGAGTCCCTTATATAACACTTTAGGATATAAACCACCAAGACAAAGGCAGAGTTTACGTTAGATAAACTCTGAGGTCCCTTTCTGCTCTAATAATCGTTGATTTTATGATTCTAACAGGTGATTTGCTTTCAAGTAAAGACTGTGGGGCATCTTACTATGATTTTTCTATGTAGTGGCTGAACTTGCAATTTATACTGTCACATTATTATTCTAAAGGAAAGTGCATTTAAGAATGTTTTAATTCATCTACTCTACCTTTATTATCTTATGGATACCTTTCTATGATTTTGCCTCCCTTTCTTTGTATTTGTTGCCCTTTTTATTATTATTTTTGCTCCAATTTTGGTGCCTTCACATTATTGTTCTCTTTTCTATTGTTTTTATCTTTCGTTTTGGTGGCATTCCTTGGAAAAAAGTGGAAAAGCATTATTTGATTTTACTAGTACTTTTAAGATACGTCTTCCTAGACAGGTTCTTAGAATGGTGTACTGTAGGTAAAAAGTGGAAAAAAAAGTCAAATTTGTGTGTTCTTTCCGAAGAATGGTTCAGTCCTATTTCTGCTGCATGATGTAGGTGAGATTATTTCACTTGATTTCGTAGGGTAATATTAATTGTTACTTTCTAAGCTCATTGAGGAGAATAAATAAGTTAACATGCATACTTATTTGCCATTAAGGCTAGGTTTTAATTAGTTGTCTGTACAAAATTAATTAGTTGTCTGTACAAAATTTCCAGTTTCTTGAGTTAGCACAGTGAATTGAGAGTCTTTCATGTGAACACCTATGTTGATTCATTCAGTCGGAAGCAAAATTGCATATTTCCACTCCTGTTCTAAAACCCTTGGAATTTATTTTTGCATGTATTTTCTAGTGTTTTTAAATTGTTTCTAATATAAATAAATCCTTGCCATATCTTTAGGGACTGTGGTCCTCTGAGGCATGCTGGGGTCTGGCTCAGTTTTGGTATGGAGGATATGACAGGTCGAGAAATAGGGCTCCAAGAGAAATGGTGTTTCTCTGTAAGTCATGACCTCCAGGGAGATCAGTACCTGTCTTCTAGCTGAGAGGACCAATTTCATAAGACAAAGCTAGGGAGGATCCATGGGTTTCAGGGCTCAGAGGTAAACTCAGTCTTCTATATTCAACAATATTTTGTAATTCTATTTCTGAGGGTTCCAATTTTTCCCAGTCAATGCCCTAACTTTCACAACCTTCCAACAAGAGATGCACTGAGGTTGAGAATTAAACCTTCATTGTAGTTTAGGTGTGCTAAGTTTTCTCTGCCAGTGCTTTTTAACTACATCAACGCTGTGGATGTAAGACACAGATTTCTGAGGACATTCACATAAATGTCCCAATTCTCTGATCATTCTTGGGACTGAGAATTAAAAACCCGGATTCTGTAATTTTCATTGTAATGTTCAATGGGCATTTTTATAAAAAGACCACCCCATCCCACAGTCCTGTGTTTTACCTGCTATACATATTATATAAAGGCAGTCACCACTTAATCCACCAACGCCACAACTTCAATTGGCATTTTATTCCAGGTGAACACAGGTAAATTTAAGTTTCCTTAGATTTTCAGTATTTGCATCCTTTAATACTACCCAGATTGACATCACTCAAAACCAACCAGGTCAAATATTAACAATCACAAACTCTTGACCTTGAAAACGCGTTTCCCACAGCCCGTTTCTAGTACCAAATGCTATATGTCAAGGTTCAGTTGCAGATAATGTAAACCTCTCTGGCTAGTTTGAGAAAAAGAACAAATATAGGAAATTAGATGTTTCCAAAATAGTTGGTTCAACTAGGAAAGTAAGCTGTGAGTTAGGCTTCTGGGAGAATCTCCAGAACACTGCAGTGTTGGCCTGCTACCTTTTTATGGTCAATAAGCTGAGGTATCAGGAAACTGCTGCCACTATTATTGCTTCAGGACCTCACTGCTGCAAACATGATTCAAGCCAGCAAGTCAATGCCCCATGACCAGCTTGCAATATGCATAAACACAGGCAACTGGGCACCGGGCAGAAAGAGCAAACATTTCCATAATTGTGCTGGTAGGCAGGAGGAGCAGAAGTGTGGCCTCCACTTCACTTCCACTTTCTGACTTTCAATAATGTACCTTCAGATTATATCCTTCTGAATATATTTATGCCTGTCACATTTTTTATAACCAATATTGAACAGTAGATCAAAGTTTATTTAACCACTCCCATAAGGAGGGACACTTAGGTTGTTTGTATTTTTTGTTAATATAAATAATGCTGAAATGAACACATTTGTATGAGCCTTCTTGGCCACACGTTGAATGTTTGTAGGCCGCATGGAAATGAAGTAGTAGAATTTCTAAATCACAGGGCATGTTCATTTTCAACTGGAATAGATAAACCAAATCATTAAATTGCCTTCCTAGGCTACTGTTCCAATTTACTTTTTATCCATAAAGTTTAGCAATGTCTACTTCTACAAATCCTTAACAATATTTGATATTATCAAAAGTTTTAAAATTTGCTAATTTTGAGAGTTAAAAGATGGCCTTATTTAAATTTTCATACACCCAACTATAAGTGAGATTGAGCATCTTTTTAATTTAACGTTTTTATTTCGCCTGTGAATTACCCAGTTTATGACCTATGCTCCTTATCCTTTATTCATTTTACTTTTCTTTTTCCTTTTGATTTGCCATTAAATAATCTGGACAGTAATTATTTATGCCTTTTAATTTTTATGACTTGTTTAGGCAGGCCTATCTTCCTTGACGTCATAAACATAGTCTTCTGTATTTCCTTGTTTTATTTTTGTGGCTTTGATTTTTATGTCATTATTGTTTTTTGAATGCTATGATGGGATCTAATCTTATCCACTTATAACAGTAATTAGCCTCTTATCTTGATATCATTTATTGAATAGACTATGCTGACTTCACATGCTAATTTTCTCATGAATTAAACTTTTATATATATATAATATATATAATATACTTTTATATATACATAAAATATGTAATATTAAATATTATATATTTCTCATGAATTAAACTTTTATATATCTTTTTCTTGCTTCCTAATCGATTCCACTGAATAATTCTGTAAAATCACAACTGTATAGTAATTTTTATAGCTTTAAAATATATTTTTATGTCTTATAGGCTAGTGTTCCCCTTATTAGTCTTTTCAAAATTATGTTAGCTATCTTATTCTTTCATAAGAACTTCTTGTTTAACCTTAGCATTTCCATAATATATTATTTTTGGATTTTGATTGGGGTTGCATGGACTTACAGATTAATCTATATATTTATAACATTACATCTGTAACTTAGTATAGCTCTCCTATGTCTTTTAGTACGGTTTTAATTTTAGCTCAGAAAAGATTTAAATTTCATGTTAGTTTTTGTGTTGGTCAAAGTAAGTTATTCTAGCTACTGTGACAAACAGTTACATTTTCTCGCTCACATCACAGTGCAGTGTGGTCCAGGCTGAATGGTGTTAGGATTCACCCAGTCATTCTGGGAGCTTGGACTGACAGATGCTCTGCCATGATCAACAAGAGACTCCCAGGTTGTCCTGTGTCTTATTATCTAGCAGGAAAACAGAACAGAGAGAGCATATGTAAAGAATAATTCAGGACAGTTTGCGAACGGCCTTGGAAATAGTATACATAACAGTTGTCTACATTCAGAACTTGCCTCACGTTGCTGATAGAGAGGCAGGGAAGGTAGTCTTCATGTGAGTCGTCCAGGAGGAAAATAAAATGATTTTGGTGAACTCATAAAATTGTCTTCTCAACTTAATGATAAAGTCCTAGATAATCGTCTGAGAAATGATTAAAACTAGCGAGAGCTCAGTAAGGTAATTGAAACCAAGATTAGCTTACAAAACGAAATCATCCTTTTACATATTAGTAATGACCAATAAGAAAATATGATAGCTGATATGACAAAGAATTTTCTTCCTGTGTTATTATATTATTTCCAAATAGTAAACGTTTTGACTTTTCCTTTCTAATTTTTTCAACATGTATGTTTATTTTCAATTTTACATTTAAATACTGGACTATCTCACGATCTTAAATGGAATAGGACTCACTCTCCTATTTGTGATAATAAAATTGCAATTGGTTAAAAAAAATTCCTGGAATGCCGCTGGCTGAATTTCTGAAATGTTTGTCTTGATGGAACTTCTCGCTTCATAATGAAAGACGTGATTTTGAGATCATGCTGCTGATAATGCCACTCTACTTGTGTGGCTGTGTGCTTTCTCTTTCCAAAGAGACAATTTTCTTATTACTGATGTGGATTCAACACTTGTTTATGCCTAAAGGTTTCTAGAAATTAAGTTTTTATTTTGTTATGGTTTTAAAATACAACAGTTAAATACGAGTCGTAGTGATAATTTAAATGCAGACAGATTAATTTAGTATTCCCATCAGAATTGTTTCTGTATTTTAGTTGCCCACATGGCCTATAGGCTACCAAAGTCTATTGTAGAAATTATTAGTGTTGTTATTACTTTTTATTGTTGGTGTAAACAGTAAAATTTGCATGCAAGGAATGCAGAGTTCGAGCTCTTCTTTCACCATTTGTAATTTACTGAGCCAGCTACTTAACTTTTCTTGCCTTGATTCAATTTCTGAAGAGACTAAAAACATTTTTCCTAACCAAATGATGTGAGCTGAACAGATGTTTTTCTGTCCCAGTTTTTATGGCAAACTCATTTTTCCCCAATTTTTTTACTGCCAATTTTAGTACTGATAACTTCCCAAATTATGCCTCCAGGACTGGTCTCCTTACAGAGATCCCACTGCTCCATTTGAATGAAAGCCAAACACTTCAAATACACTTCATCTCTTATCTCAGCTTTAATCCTGTTGCTGTGTTCTCAATCTGTATATACAGCATTACAATTTGCGGTGTTGTTCAAGAGGGGAAACCTGGAGGTACCCATGGCTTGGCCTCCACTCTTCCTCCACTTCTAATTATTCATCCCAGCTTAGAAAAATGTCTAGTCTGATGTTCCACTGCATCCGAACAACCACCAGATGAAAGAAGACACCTCATCTGTCACTGGATCTACTGCAATAGCTTCCTAACTTACTTCCCTGCTACCTTTATTGCTGCTAGCATTGCTTTGCTGTCTTACTGAGTCTACAGAAGTAAACATCCTACCTGCTTCAAACCCTTCTATTGGTCTCCATTGCCCCCATATGAAAGTCATGTGCTTATACTTTCATTCAACAATATTGAGACCCTGATGGGCGGCTGGTACCATGTTGGGGCTCCTACTTTCCTCTCTTTGGCATGTAAGAACTCTGATAATCTGACCCCTTTTGAACACCATCTCCAAATACTCCTCTCCTCTCACTCCAGATTTCTTTCACACAAAACTGCATTTTAAAAAATTGATAAACTCGGGCACGGTGGCTCACGCCTGTAATGCCAGCACATTGGGAGGCCGAGGCAGGTGGATCACCTGAGGTCAGGAGTTCGAGACCAGCCTGACCAACATGGAGAAATCTCCATCTCTATTAAAAATACGAAATTAGCCGAACGTGGTGGCACATGCCTATAATCCCAGCTACTCGGGAGGCTCAGGCAGAATTGCTTGAACCTGGGAGGTGGAGGTTGCAGTGAGCTGAGATCGCGCCATTGCCCTCCAGCCTGGGCAACAAGAGCAAAACTCCGTCTCAAAAAAAATTTTTTTTGATAAACTAATTTTTGAGCAATTTTAAGTTTACAGAAAAATTTAAATGCAGAGCATGCCCATATATTCTCTCAGACAGTTTCCCATTATAAACATTTTGCATTAATATGGCATATCCATTACAATTGATGAGCTGATATTGATACATCATTATTAACTAAAATGTTCACATTAGGGCTCACTCTTTATATTGTACATTCTATGGGGTTTGACAAATGTATGATGACTAGTATATTAGTCTGTTTTCATGCTGCTGATAAAGATATACCTGAGACTGGGTAATTTATAAAGAAAAAGGTTGAATGGACTCACAGTTCCACGTGGCTGAGGAGGCCGCACAATCATGGCAGAAGGTGAAAACACGTCTTACATGGCAGCAGACAAGAGAGAATGAGAACCAAGCAAAAGGGGTTTCCCCTTATAAAACCATCAGCTCTCGTGAGACTTATTCACTACCATGAGAACAGTATGGGGGAAAACACTCCCATAATTCAGTTATCTCCCATCAGGTCCCTCCTGTAACACATGGGAATTATGGGACCTAAAATTCAAGATGAGATTTGGGTGGGGACACAGCCAAACCATATCGACTAGTATCCACCATTATAAGTATCACACGGAGTTATCTTATCACCTTAAAAACTCCCTGTGCTTTACCTATTTCCTTCCTTTCTCTAAATACCTGCCAACCACTGATCTTTTTATTGTCTCTATAATTTTGTCTTTTTTTGGAATATCATACAGTTGGAATCATACAATATGTAGTCTTTTTATGTTGGCTTCTTTCACTTAGCAGTATACATTTAAGTTTTCTCCATGTATTTTTATAGCTTGTTAGTTTATTTCTTTTTATTGCTGAATAATCTTCCATTGTATGCATGCGTGTACCACAGATTGTTAATTTATTCATCTGTTGAAGGACATTTTGGTTGCTTTCAGGTTTGGAATAAAGTTGCTCTAAACAGTTATGTGCAGATATTTGTGTGGAACTGTCTGTTTGCACATTGCTATAAAGAAATACCTGAGAATAGGTAATTTATAAAGAAAAGAGGTTTATTGGCTCACAGTTCTGCAGGCTGTATGGGAAACATGATGCTGGCATCTGCTTGGCTTTTGGGGAGGCCTCAGAAAACAGATAATTATGGCAGAAGGAGAATGGGGAGCAGGCATTTCATATCGCAGGAGCAGGAGCAAGATAGAATGAGGGATGGAGGAGAGGCTACACACTTTTAAGCAACCAGATCTCTTGAGAACTTGCTCACTATCCAGCATCCTGAAGACAGTACCCAGGGGGATGGTGCTAAACCATTCTTGAGAAATCTGCCCCCACGATCCAGTCGCCTCCCACCAGGCCCCACCTCCAACACTAGGGATTACAATTTGACATGAGATTAGATGGGAACATAGATCCGAACCATATCAGCAACTATTACATTTTCCACGCCTTCATACTTTCAAACTTCTTTCTTCCTGAAATGTCATTCCCCCTCTTAACCCCCTGCCAAGTTTAATTTTATAACTTAAATTTAGTTTGGCAAATACTTACTGAATGAATTCTACAAGCCAGGTGCTTCTATTAAATAGTTAGGAAACAATTGGGAACCAGATAGGCATAGTCTAGTTCTATTTGCAGAGATAGGCAATTAATATGTGGTTACAGTGGAATATGTTAGTGCTATGATGCTGTTGGAACTTAAAAGAAGTTGCTAACCCATCTTTGCAGACTGAGAGAGACTTTCAAAGGAAATCTGACTGATCTTTCAGGACCCAAGTCCTAATATCTGCTACTGAATAAAACACTCAGACTTGTCCTGTGCTGTTTGCAATCACTCTCCCATCATCCTTTATGTTTTTTTTTTCACTTCCTTTCAGTATCAGTTTCTTTGACCAACCTTTTTGTCTCCTGACCCCAAGACTTGATGTCTTTCTCTTCTCACGTGATCTAAGCATCCTTACTCAGTCTGTATTTTAGTAAGTATCACATTGTGATATTGTGGTGTAACAAACTGTTATGATTATAAACTTGTGTGTCTCTTTTACCAAATTGTAAGTGCCCTGAGAGCAAGGAGGGGATTTTGGTTTGCTCATTTTTTATCCCCAGAGTCTAGGACTTTGTTTAGCACACAGCGTCTGCTAAATATTTGATAAATAAAAAACATTAATAACCAAAAACATTTGTAAAATACAAAACATTATATGTGAATTTTTCAAGTAGTGGTAATATAGAGTACTTTTAAAAAACTAGTATCTAGTATCTATTATATGTTGCCACTCCTGCCTGAGTTTAAACTAAAACCAGGAACACACGTGTTCTTTTGCAGTTTTCTACTAACACAAAATTTCATGAACATTTCTCTTAGAGGAAACTTGTAGGATTGGAATTCCAACCAAATATGAACAGTGAAAAAGAGATTCAAAATAAGACTTACACATGCAAAGACATTTTATCATAACTTCTATGCCAGAACACACAGATTTTATTTATAAAATAGCTTAGTTTTCAAAAATATGGATTCAGAGATTATTTTGACAGCATCGTATTTTGTAATGGAATTATTAAAACAGAGGTGAGATACTATTTCTCTCTTCAAAAACTACTGTCTTGTTTATATGCTCGGTCAAGGTTCAGTGTTTTCATTCTCATCTTTTCCTTTTCTTACATTTTTATTTTCTGTGTTGCTTATATTCCAATTACTTTTTCCCAAAACATGTTCAATTTTCTCTTTTATATTGAGAGGAAAACACAAATGAAATATGGCTTTTTATTGATTAGTACATGCAATTTTTGAAAGGCATTTGGAGACTGTATGAAAGAATACATTTTACATATCTACCTAAGACCATTTTTCAGATTTACCATCAATAAGCAAATTAATGAATATTTCCTTACATAAAGATCACTCAGTGCATAAACCTGATTTTTCTTTTCTTATTATTATACTTTATGATCTAGGGTACATGTGCACAACACCAGGTTTGTTACATATGTATATATGTGCCATGTTGGTGTGTTGCACCCATTAACTCGTCATTTACATTAGGTATATCTCCTAAAGCTATCCCTCCCCCCTCCTCCCACCCCACAATAGGCCCCGGTGTGTGATGTTCCCCTTTCTGTGTCCAAGTGTTCTCATTGTTCAACTCCCCCCTGTGAGTGAGAACATGCTGTGTTTGGTTTTCTGTTCTTGTGATAGTTTGCTGAAAATGATGGTTTCCAGCTGCATCTGTGTCCCTACAAAGGACATGAACTCATCCTTTTTTATGGCTGCATAGTATTCCATGGTGTATATGTGCCACATTTTCTTAATCCAGTCTGTCATTGATGGACATTTGGATTGGTTCCAAGTCTTTGCTATTGTGAATAGTGCCACAGTAAACATACATGTGCATGTGTCTTTATAGCAGCATGATTTATAATCCTTTGGGTATATACCCAGTATTGGGATGGCTGGGTCAAATGGTATTTATAGTTCTAGATCCTTGAGGAATCACCACATTGTCTTCCACAATGGTTGAACTAGTTTACAGTCCCACCAACAGTGTAAGAGTGTTCCTATTTCTCCACATCCTCTCCAGCACCTGTTGTTTCCTGACTTTCTAATGATCACCATTCTAACTGGTGTGAGATGATATCTCATTGTGGTTTTGATTTGCATTTCTCTGATGACTAGTGATGATGAGCATTTTTCCATGTGTCTGTTGGCTGCATAAATGTCTTATTTTGAGAAGTGTCTGTTCATAGCCTTTGCCCACTTTTTGATGGGGTTGTTTGTTTTTTTTTGTAAATTATAAATCAGATTTTTCAAATCTATGTATGAGCTTCTGAAAATTAAGAAAAATAAAGCAAACAAAAATAGACAAAATCAAAACAGCAAAATGCTGTTCCTGCCTAGTCATCATATATGGAATTCTACCTCTACACATGCCCTGCTCATATGCCCAGAGCATCCATGCACCCTCTCGGTGTCCTACTTATATGACAGAAATGAAAAGAAAATAACAGAAGAAAAGGTACAATTCATGAAGCATAATGATTTGTAAAATTTAATTTCTTCCTAAAAGAATGAGTAATTATTAAATCCAAAAAATAGGAGTGGAACACCATAAAAGAGAAATACCTGAAGAAGTAGAAGTCTTTATAATTAAGTGCACAAAAACATTAAAACATTTTTTGGAAGATAAGTTTGAAGCTATTTCAGAGAATATAGAACAAAAAGGCAAGGGGATGAAAAACATAAAGTCCAATTTTTAAAAATGGGGAGTTGGTACCTCCAAATAGTACCAATTTGAAGAATGGTATAAAAATACCTCTATCCCCAAACATCTTTCTCAAGAAGCTACTACACACATTGTTTCACTAAAACAAGAGACCAAATCAGGACAGAGGAATATATGGAATCTGGGAAACAGAAAAACTCATGAATCAGTGAGACATGAAGGGATTTTTCAGGATATAGCTTAGCTAAAGGGTAATCCCACATAACATAAATGCCTCAGATCTTCAGAGTAAGTAGTCCATGTAGAATCAGGACAGAGAGACCCAAAAGGGATTTTATAAGACAAAAAGAAGCTGAGATAATCAATTACTTAATGCATATGGCTATTTTGAGAAGAGGTATACAATGCATTCCTTTCATGATTTTGGAAGAATTAGTACTAGAATCTCAGCATTCAGTCAGGGAAACACAGCCACTATAAGTGTTCAAGGATAATTATAGGCTTAAGTCATACACAGTGTAGAAGCTGGGAATGTGAAGTGTGGAAGGGCAATAGGAGAATTAGAGAATTAAGCCACTAACCAGCCCCCCAAAAGCCCTGGAACAGGTGGATAAGTTGGAGCTTGTAGGAAAATCTGAGAAGCTCAGTATGTCCAGCTGCTGAAGGGGATTTCCCAGAGGGGAGCTTGTGGAGAGGTCTATGGGAAGCTCTTACCTCTGTATATCTGACAGCGGGCTTGAAGTCACCGTTGGTCAGCAGAACCAGGGTCCAGAAGAACTGGACAGGGAGTGGAGGAGAGCAAACTCGAGGCACCTCTGTATTTGTGATATGGTTTTACTCTATGTCCCCCACCCAAATCTCCTAGTTGAATTGTAATACACAATGGTGTGGGAGGGATCTGGTGGGAGGTGATTGAATTATGAGGGCAGATTTCCCCCTTGCTGTTCTCGTGACAGTGAGTGAGTTCTCATGAGATCTGATGGTTTGAAAGTGTGCAGCACTTTTCCCTTCGCTCTTTCTCTTTCCTCCTCCTCCACCATGTGAAGAAGGTGCTTACTTCCCTTTTGCCATTCCACCATGATTGCAAGTGTCCTGAGGCTTCCCCAATCATGCCTCTTGTACAGCCTGCAGGACTGTGAGCCAATTAAACCTCTTTTCTTCATAAATTAACCAGTCTCAGGTATGTCTTTATAGCAATGTGAGAATGGACTAATACAATTTGTCATAATTCTGTCCACAAAAAGATACTTGGAAAGCGTATTCAGTGCTTCATCTCCACCTCAAAAATCTTGCACAAATTACTCTTTTAGCCCATTCTAACCTGGAACTATACAGAAAAATGAATTCTGGGAAATATTTCCCAAATTAAGCAAGTTAGCAACAGAGCAATTCAACATAAGTAGATAACAGAGGCTAAAATAGTAAATTAAACAAACAAACAAACAAACAACAAAAAAACAATTCAAGGCAACTGTTGACTCCAGGGTAAGAAACTTCCATATGAGAAACAAATATAGCATTTCTCATGGTTCATCTCTGAATAATATTAACATCATCATCATAACACAATCTGGCATATTGATGTAACTGCAAATCATAGCTACATTGAATGAATGGATGGGAAGAAGGAGGATATTTGTGTGGGGAGTCACTCTGTCTCCCAGGCTTGAGTGCAGTGGCATGACCTCAACTCGCTGCAACCTCTGCCTGCCAGGTTCAAGCGATTCTCCTGCCTCAGCCGCCCGAGTAGCTGGTATTACAGGCACTTGCCACCAGGCCTGGCTAATTTTTTTTATTTTTAGTAGAGATGGGTTTCACCGTGTTGGTTAGGCTGATCTCAAACTCCTGACCTCAGGAGATCCACTTGCATTAATCTCCCAAAGTGCTGGGATTACAGGCTTAATCCAGCACCCAAATCAGTGAAGGAAATATCATGAGAAAAATAGGGACTGAGAAAACATCATAGGTAGTAAAACATTTCGGATTCCTTAGAGTAAAATTACAATAAATGAGTACCATTAAACTCTTAGGGGAAACAACAATTTCATCCAATCTATGAGTAAAATCCATTTGCAAATCGCTAGTTAGAATTTACTTACTTTGTAAAACAATAGCAGAGTACATGCACAATTATAATAATTTTAAAATGCCTTTTTGTGATCCTATTAATAGCTCATCACAAAAAATTAAACATGAATTACTCAATTGCCTTAGAGCAGTAGCTAGCTCACAATTAGCTAACACATTGGTTTGTGCTATTTGTAATTTTGAGGGTGACTTGTTAACTAATACTGAATATACTATGTTTTAATTAAATTTAACTAACCACTTAAGAAAAACCTTCTCTTAGTGATAATTTCAGGTATGCAAACAAGTGCTTGAGAAATCTGTTATTGAAATAACTACTGGTTTAGTCCAATCGGTAGTGATATTTGAGCTTAATATTTTTGGGATAAATGCATTAACTAATCAAATAATTGGTCTAGCATGAGTTGAATCTAATGTTTAAAGTTTTCAAGGAAAGTGTAAAAAAGGATACAGGATTAGAATATACTCTAAGACAGGAGTATTTCCATATAAGGGCACTTAATTCAGTGAGCAGGAACAAGGTACTGTAATACTATTCTGTAACTACTCATAATCAACATGTTGCTTGATGAACAATTTCAGATTGTGATCTATGAATTTTGAGTCATTGTAAGCATTTTAGGGATTCTAGTCATTAGGTTAAACATTCTTAGAAAGACAGGATATATTTGGACACTGACAAGTTTCAATTCTTGATTGAGAATCTTCAAGATTTTATGTTATAAGAGTGTGAACCTTTAAATTCCACTGAGATGCACCCTTGTACTTTTTAAGTCAGGGTAAAACAGTGAGCTAATCTGTAGATGGTAGAGGAGAGACAGAGAGAGAGAGAATCAAATAAACATTCAGAGAGAACTAGAGTATACAAAGAAAAAGAAAAAATGGCTGCTTGACTCTGAAGGATTTCCAGTTTTTTGTCTTACTTTAAGAAGCCATACTGTGTGTCCTGCTCTTGAATTCCATAGCTAGGCAAATATCTTTCCAATATATCCCACCTCAGCAACACCTCAGTGATCCACTGTCCTGATTTGCCCAGAACCTTCCCAATTCTAGCAATGAAAGTCCCACATTCTTGGAAATCCTTCAGTCCCAGATAAATATGGACTGACGGTCATCGTAATCTGCATATTTTCCTAGTAAGCTAATGTAATGTGGGTTTTAACTACCAACCAGGAAAGCCTTAAGACAGATGCTTTTAAGTTACATGCAACTGATGAAGGCCTATTGCGTCCAAAACCTCTGTTACGCATCTTACCTGCTGCTTGGTTCTATTATTCACAACTCAGTAAATGATGAAGCATGAGCAAGAGAGTTGACATAAGCAGAGAGGAGTTAATTTTAAGTAAATCTGGCAGTTACTTCAGATTGGGATGATCTGTGTTGAAAGGAATTATTCCCCAAAAACATATTCATTAAAATATGTTGCAATTTTTAATATCCTCTGAGTTACAACATTTGGTCACAAAGTTGTTTTAAGACTGCAAATTTTACCAAACAATTCACTGTACTGGAATAATGCTCTTTCCTTTCACAGCCTACAATAAAGTAAATGTTTTGCTCATATGTGTGTGTGTGTATATATATATATAAATATATATATATATGCTTAATCAGGGAAGTTATGCTTCATAAGTTGATTTGCTACCTTCGAAATTGGGTGTCAATATTTGCAGCTGATACAGTTTAATGACTGCATGATCTGCAAAAGAGGTCACTGAATGCAAGGGAGGTCAATGCCATAGAAAAGCTGAGGAGATGATTACTTAAGAAATGACAACAGCAACAGCCTGAGCAGCAGCAGAGAGACCACCCCGAGAGGCTGCCTGTCAGCTGTGGCTGCCCCCACCCACACCCAGTTTGAGAAAAGAAATGATGACAGTCTAGTGAAGAGGCACAACCCTCACCAATAAAAAAGACTGTCAGCAACTTTGCAGATGGGCTCAGAAAAGCCTCTTAGCCTATAAAACACTTATCTCTCCTCCAATATCCCTAGCTTTCTACATCTTTATTAGGGTCATCAGTAAATGAAGAGCAGGGGGAGTATGAAAAAAATATGACTCATGGGGATGTCTTGTATCCATACAGCTCTTCGATGAACGTTTTCTTTGATCCTCTCGACAAAATGTTGGAGAGGCAAGGCAGTGGAATTATAATTATTCTATTTTGTAGATCAGAAATAAGGAGAGTTCTGTAGTCTTGCTCAACTGGTTAATACTACTATTTTATTACTATTAGCTAATGTTTATTGAGCAATATGTATTAGACACTGTGTGAGCTAAGTACTTTAAATGGATCATTTCATTTGCCTTCAAAGAACCATTTGGGGTAGATAATATTATTTTCCTGTTTTTTTTTTGAGATGGAGCCTTGCTCTGTCGCCCAGGCTGGAGTGTAGTGGCTCTATCTTGGCTTACTGCAAGCTCCACCTCCCGGGTTCATGCCATTCTCCTGCCTCGGCCTCCCGAGTAGCTGGGACTACAGGTGCCTGCCACCATGCCCAGCTAATTTTTTGTGTTTTTCGTAGAGATGGAATTTCACTGTGTTAGCCAGGATGGTCTCAGTCTCGTGACCTCATGATCCATCCCCCTCAGCCTCCTAGAGTGCTGGGATTACAGGTGTGAGCCACCACGCCTGGCCAATATTATTTTTCTTAATGTACGGATGAGAAGACTTGGGCTCAGGGGGTTATAACAAGTTGTTGAAGAAGTAGAGCCAAAATCCAGGCCTGGAGTCTAGAATCCATACTCTCCACCTTGTTTTGACTCTATAATAGAAATCAATACTTTTGAATGCCTATTGCTTGAGTTATTTTGCATTTTAGGAATTTTGCCATCAATGTTTTAGACTCTTGTCAATGAGATTAGGCTAATTACTTCAACATTTTCTAACAGATTTATTTAGTGCTTAATATGTGCCAGGCATGGGTACAGATTTTGAGAAAATATTCACTAAACACAGGCCACCTTTTCTATGTAAAGATGGTTACATTCTTTGCTTTTCTTTAATCTTTCTTAATTAGTTATACAAGGATGCTATTTTTCTTCCTACATGGAAACTCCCATATACGCATTGTGGAGCAATAGTAGGAATCATCGGGCTTAAGAAACATTGGCAAGAGGTTTGGAGTTCAGAGACTTTTAATAAATATGCATAAAGCAAAGAGAAAGGACTTGTCAGACAGTAAAATGAACAGTGTTAGGGAGAACACTTATCCTCCACTGCCCATATTGCTCTGTGGAAGAAATCTCCATGAGCGTAACTCTTTTGACCTTTTGTTGCCCCATTTTTCATTCTTCTCCAGATCTGAGTTTGGTAAAAGGAAACGGAAGTATAGGGCTTAATCTCTTCTGTATTTGGCTCAGAGTCTTGTGGCCTGCAGAGAAGGTGCATATGAGTCACACCCTCTCTGCAAGTGGGGCACGTTCTGGGGAGGACTGCTGATGTCCTGTGCTATCTGTGAATAGTAAGTAAGCTTGCATATTCAGCGATGAAGTGTCATAAACCCATTAGGCTTAAAGCTGATGCTCATTCTCTAATGAGTGGTATCTCTAGTGAGGGAGCAAACTGACAGATAATTCTGATGTATCATTTATAATTCCAGAGATGATATAAATCCATTGATTCTTCTCTGCCAATTGTTTGGATTTAATAAAAAGTATCTCTTTATCTTCCAAATTTAGACAAAATTCAGAAAAACAAGCAGGAGTGAGAGATTAAAACAACTTTTTATCATAAGCACTAGAGATATCACTCTACTAATTTCCAGCACACAATAAGTATATTCCAAGTCTTTAAAAGGTGCCCAGTAAATGTTTGTTCACGCAGAAAAGAATGGGATTCAGGTCTCACTTGTAATATGAAGGGTTTGCATTCAATAATTTCTCAAACTCCAATTCAGATCATCTTAAAATTCTAATGAGAGATGGATGGGGTTAAAAAATGCAAGTAGGACTTCTACTTCCAGTAAAGATAGAGTAACAGGGACTGAATTAAATGATCTACCTTAAACAAGTAGAAAACTGGTCAATATACATGAAAGAAAAAGTTTTCAGACATTGGACAATAGGTAATTACACGACATGATCCCTATAATTGCACCAGCTTATAGACTACAAGTTTGAAATAGTCTATTAGTTAGGGTTCTTTAGAGAAACAGAACCAAGAGAATGTGTATACATATATAGAAAGGAATTTATTATAAGGAACTGGCTCATGCAATTCTGGAGGCTGGGAAGTTCAAAATCTGTAGCCTGTAGACTGGAGACCTGGGACAGCTGATTGTGAAGATGAAGTCCAAAAGCCATTTGCTGGAGAATTTCCTCTTGCTCAGGCAGGCCAGTCTTTTTGTTCTATTTAGGCCTTCAACTGATTTGCCTTCTTCTATTTGGGCCTTCAACACATTGTGGAGGACAATCTGCTTTACTCAAAGTTCAGCAATTTAGATGATAATCTCATCCCAAAGCCTTCAAGAAAAAGACCCAAATGCAACTTTCAGCAAACAAATGCTGAGAGAATTCACTGCTATGGAGAATGTAAAAGGATGTTCTTTAGGAAGTAAGATTATTATATAGATATTTGGATCTAAACATGGAAAAGAATAGTGCTAGAAACAGTAAATACATGGGTAAAAACATTTTTTCTCATTTTCAATTTCTTTAAATAATATTGACTATTTAAAGCAAAAGTAATAACAATCTATCATAGAATTAATAGCACATATAGAGGTAAAATGCATGACAACAATAGCATAAAGACCAGGAAGTGGAAGGGAATGTATAGTATTGTAAGATTCTTATTCTATGTGTAAATTAGTGTAAATTAGCATAATATTATTTGAAAGTAGATTTCGATAAGTTGAAGATGTATGTTTTAAACCTGATTGCAACTACTAAAACCAGCCAAGCAAACAAACTTCTACAGCTAATAGAACAATAGAAAAGGAAACAAAATAGAATGTTTTTGTCCTTCCAACTTTTAAGTTCAGGGGTATATGTGCAAGTGTGTTACATGGGTAAATTGCCCATCACTGAGGTGTGGTATACAAATGATTTCATCAACCAAGTAGTGAGTATAGTATCTCAAGGGGTAGGTTTTTTTAGTTTTATTTTTTATTTTTATTTTTAGAGAGAGTGAGACTGTATCACCCAGGCTAGAATGCAGTGACTTGATCTCAGCTCATTGCAACTTCCACCTCCTGGGTTCAAGGGATTCTCCTGCTTCACCCTCCCAAATACCTGGGATTACAGGTATATACCACCATGCTCAACTATTTTTTTTTGTGTGTGTGTTTTTAGTAGAAATAAAGTTTCAACCTGTTGGCCAGGTTGGTCTCAAACTACTGACCTCAAGCAATCCACCTGCCTCTTCCTCCTAGAGTGCTGGGATTAGAGATGCGGACCACCGCACCGGGCCCTGATAGGTAGTTTTCTGATGCTTACCCTCTTCCCACATTTCACCCTGAAGTAGGCCCTGGTGACTCTTGTTTCCCTCTTTGTGTCTGTGTCACTCAATGTTTTAGCTCCCACTTATAAATGAGAACATACAGTATTTGGTTTTCTGTTCCTGTGTTAATTTGCTTAGCATAATGGCCTTCAGCTGCATCCATGCTACTGAAAAGGAAATGTAAGAAACTTACTCTAAATAGAAAAATGCAGCTAGGTTAAACACGAATTATAGACAAAGATATCCCCTGCAAAAACTAATCCAAAGAGAGCTTGAATGACTATATTAATTAATGTCAATGTAGATTTCAGAACAAGAAATATTATCACAGATTAATGGGAATACTTCACAATAATAAAGGGATAAATTTATCATAAACATCTTAAATGTATATGTTACTACTAATTTCAAAATACGTGAAGGAAAAACAGAACTAACGGAAGAAACAGACAAATCCACAACTATAGTTGAAGATTGTAACATTATTATCTCAGTAATTTTTAAAAAAGCAAATAGAAAATCGTAAGTTTATAGAAGACTTGAGGAACAATATCATCAATACAGGACACAAAAGCTGCTGAGTAACACATTTGTTCACAAATATACACATACCACATTTTAGGCCATAAAATGTATCTTACTAAATTTAAGATGATTGAAATCATACGGACCACAAAGGAAGTAAACTAGAAATCAATAATGAGAAAGATAAATGGAGAATTCCCAGTCAATGTATGGGATGCAGCAAAAGCAGTACTCAGAGGAAAATGTTTCTGTCAGTTCTGGCTGCTATAACAAGAATACCATAGACTAGGAGACTAGTGACTAAATTTGTCACTTGAGTAAATGACAAAATGTCATTTGACTAAATGACAAACATTTATTTCTCATAGGTCTGGGGGCTGGGAAGACCAAGTTCAAGATGCTAGCTGATTCAATGTCTGATGAGGGGATTCTTTCTGGTTTGCAAACAGCTACCTTCTCATTGTATCCTCACATGTTCTGAAGGGAGGGGGAGAAAGAGAGAGCACATACTTTAAGTCTCTTCTTACAAATGCACTAATCCTATTCATGAGGAATCCATCTTTCATCAAATTACCTCTTACTACCACCCTACCACCCTTTAATACCATTACGTTAGGGGTTGGGATTTCAACATACAAATTTTGCAAGGACACAAACATTTAGTTTATAACAGGAAATAATGCTAATATTAGAAAAGAAGAAAGGTCTCAAATCATAAGCTGGTCTATATCACCACCTTATGAAACTAGGAAAAGAAAATTAAACCCAAAGTAAAGATAAAGGCAAAAATAACAAAGAACAGAAATCAATAAAATCAGAAACAGAAAAAAAATGAGGTCAACAAACTGAAAGCTGGCTATTTGAAAAACTTAAATAAAATGGATAAACCTATAGCCAAACTGATCAAGAAAAAGTAAGAGAAGACACAAATTACAAATATGATAAATGAAAGACTCTAAAGACCTACAGACATTAAAAGAACAACAAGGGAACAATATGAGTAAGTGTCCGTCTATAGATTTCACAACTTTGAGCAGGATTTCTCAGATATTTTCAGGTTGCATCTGCTAAGAATGCTTTCAGTAGCAAATGACAGAAAACATGACCTACAGAAACTTAAACAGCTAATTTTTCTCATATGACAAGACACTCAGAGGTAGATTCCTTCAATGACAATAATGTCAGGGTCTAAGATGGTATCTCTGCCATTCACTAATCTTTTTCTCATGGTCACAGGCATCAGTCATATCAGTGTTCAAGGCTGAAAGAAAGAGCTAAGAGCAAGACTGACCATGTGTAACCCTTTTTTCAGAAAAGCAAAAGCTTTTCCATAAGCTCCTCCACACCCACACCAAGCTGACTTCCTTTGACACCTCATTGGGCATAACTGGGTCCTATGACTTTTATTAAATTCAACCTTACGAAGTTGGAGAGTCTCGTGTCTGTTAAAGTGATTTAAGGTGGAGAACAGCCCTGGAAAATTCCTGAGCAGACAAAACAGTTAGGAATTGAAAGTAACCTTAACCTCACTTGATTACAAACATAAGTTAAACTTGGCATTTACAGGCATTTACAAGAAATGCTTGTATTAGAGAAAAACGAATCTTAAGCTCAACCAATGAGAAGCTGACAAGTAACTCAGAGTTCTATAACAAGGGACTTTCCAGAGGGACAGACCAAATAAGAGAACTGTGTAATTGTAACCAGTCTGGTGGTGTATTTGCTTTACTTCCACATTCACCCTATAAAAGCCTGTCCCTTACACTTCTTCAAAAGAGCCTGAAACCTCTTTTGGTTTGGTGCTTCCTAATTTATGAATCACTGTTTGTTCAAACAAACTCTTCAGACTTTTTATTGTGTCTCAGTTTACCTCTCAACATATCTAAAAAAGGGCAGCAGGATTTTAATGTTTGGTCTGTGTTATGAGCTGAATTCTGTTTCCCCAAAATTCACATATGGAAGTTCTAATTGCCAGTAATTCAGAATGTGACTATATTTAGAGATAGGGTCTTCAAAGAGGTAATAAAACCTTCAGTGTGGGCCCTAATCCAATCTGACTGGTATCCTTATAAGAAGAGAAAACTTGGACACACAGAAATAGCAGAAGTGCATGCACCCGGGGGAATGGTCATGTGAGAACAAAGCAAGGAGGCATCCATCTGCAAGCCAAAGAGAGAGGCTGCAGAAGAAACCAGACCTACCTACACCTTAATCTTGGACTTCTAGCCTGCATAACTGCGAGAAAATAAACTTTTGTTATTTAAGCCACCTTTTCTGTTATATGTTGCTATGGCATCCCAACAGACTAAAACAGCTTGGGCCAAGGGTTTCTCAACAGAGAGCATTACTCTGTAGGTGAGCACTTGGAAATGGTAGAGAATATTTTTTAGTTATCACAGTGACCAGGACATACTCCTGACCTTTAATGTGCCATGGCAATGCATGCAAAAATTCTCACCATGGGCAGTATAGTCCTGTGTAACTAAGAATTAGCTCCCTTTCTTCTACTGACAGCAGCTTTTCTTCTGAGAAATGATGCTTAAAAATTCATGACCTTTTGGTTAGGAAGGTATACATTGTTGCCCCCCACCAAAAAAACAAAACAAAACAAAACAACAACAACAACAACAACAAAAACCCAAGAAAACAAGGGTCCCATTAGCAAGAAATAAACAAATGACTGCTGAATAGAAATCAACAGCATCACCCCAGAAGTTAAAGTATTAAAAAAAATAGAAAAAAGAAATAAGAAATCAACAGCATCTGCCAGACTTTGATGGTGTGTGGTCACTCCTGCTACTGGGCAAGAAGGGGTAGTCTCTTGGGTTGTAGACTTGACAGAAATAAAGATAAATTATCAGTGTTTCTTTCCGTTTTGCAAGAAAAGATTCTTACAGATCTTTTAAAAAATTCCTTTTGAAGTCAATCTATTTTTCAAAGGATCAATTTCTTTGCAAAATGTAGTGATACATGACATTTGGCTTCCTTTTCAGTCGCAGAATTTTCCAAGGTCAAACTTAACATTGTAACTTCCAATCTCATGATTTTCTAACAAAATTAGTTTGGAAAAAGAAAATAGGTTATAAAGGATATAATTTAATATCAGCCCTCTGCATAAAAAGCAAGAAAAATCAGGTGAAAATTTATTGGTTTTGAAAAGGAATAGTAATTAAGTGTTCCTGAACTGAGATGTTCACAATACTTTAGGGAGCCTATCCTGTCTCTCCTTATCCTTTCCCAGTAAGTAAGGTGAAGATTAAGTATTATTTTGCATATTTCAAAAATTTAAGAAAGTAAATCTGAGCAATTGCTGTAATTATATGGTGAGTCAGTGGTTGAGCTGGGGATGGAACAAGGGACTGTCTGGGTCTTGAAAACTGGTCTCCTGTCTGCTGTCCCCCATTCCCAAACCACATCTGGACAAAACATGATGGGACAGCTGCTTCCACCAAAGCTCTGCCCTCACAAAGCTTTCACCTAATTAGGCTTATTTAAAAGCAGAATCTTGTATGAAGGCTTATTCGAAAATTTCCCTTTCTGTTTAATTCTCTCCTGACTTAGACGTGCGTTTTAAAAAGTTCTTGCTACTTTACTAACTTAATTTGAATCTACAAGTTCTATAACTGACCCTGTAACTTGGAAAGTTTTTGTTTTTGTTTTCTTGTGTTTGTAAATTGGTATGTTCAGACCATCTATCTTAATGTCTTTGCTAATTTGTTGGATTTAAAGTCACCCTCTTGCTTATTATTCTCAATTTGTTTCATCTGTTCTTTGCTCCATTTTTTTTCCTGCCTGCTCTTGGATGAGTTGATTCTTTTATATTATTTCATATTATCTTCATGGTGGGCTTAATCATATCGCTTAAAAAATTTTGGTAAGTGTCCAAAAATTTACAATATATGTTCTTTTTAAAATATTTTAAGTTTTTGTGGGTACATAGCAGGTGTATATAGGCAGATAGTGCATAATAATCACATGAGAGTAAGTGAGAATATTCATCACCTCAAGCACTTATCCTTTCTTTGTGTTATAATCAAATTCTACTATTTTAGTTATTTTAAAATGTACAGTTATTATTGACCATAGTCACCCTGTGGTGCTAACAAATCTAGATCTTATTCGTTCTTTCTAACATAATTTTGTACCCATTAACCACTCCCCATTCTCCCCACTCCCACTACCTTTCCCAGCCTCTGGTAACCGTCTTTCTACCATCTCCATGAGTTCTACAATCATCACAATCCAGTTCAAATATTATACTGCTTCATATGTAGTTTAAGAATGTTGTAACAGTGTGTTTCCAATTCTTCCTTCCCATTTTTGTGCTATAGTCCTTACACTACTGCTTTTACATATACTACAGACACATAATATGCTGCTACTATTTTTTGCAATAGAGAGTACAATTAAAATTTTTAGCATTCAGTTCTGCAAATTTTGACAAATGCAGTCATGTAACCACCACAATCAAGATATAAAGGCTGGGCGAGGTGGCTCCTGCCTGTAATCCCAGCACTTCGGGAGGCCGAGGTGGGCGGATCACGAGGTCAGGAGATGGAGACTATCTTGGCTAACACGGTGAAACCCCATCTGTACTAAAAATATGAAAAAATTAGCCAGGTGTGGTGGTGGGCGCCTGTAGTCCCAGCTACTTGGGAGGTTGAGGCAGGAGAATGGCGTGAACCCAGAGGCGGAGCTTGCAGTGAGCCGAGATAGAGCCACTGCACTCCAGCCTGGGCGACAGAGCAAGACTCCGTCTCAAAAAAATAAACTAAAATAAAATAAAAATATAAAACAACTTCACCACTGCCACCCCTCCAGATTTCCGCGTTGTCTTTTTGTAGTCAATTTCTCTTTCTACCCATATCCCTTCACAATGCCAATCTGACTTCTGTGCCTTAGGCTTTGCCTTTTTTACAATGTCATATAAGTGGACTCACAGACTCTGTAGTCTTTTGTGACTGCCTTCTTTCACTTAGTGTAATATATTTAAGATTTTTCCACGTTGTTATGTATATCAGTAATTTATTCCCTCTTTATTGGTGAGTAATATTTTATGGTATAACTATACCACAGTTTATTCACATTAATGTTGAAAAAGATTGGAGTTGTTTCCAGTTTTGGATGATTACAACTAAAGCTATCATTAACATTTGCATGCACATATTTTTATAGCTTTAAGTTTTAATTTCATTTTGGTAAATGACTAGGAGTGGGATTCCTGGGTTATATGGTAAATGTATGCTTAATTTTATAGGAAGTTTCCAAATGCTTCCCAAAATCATTGTACCATTTCACATTCTCACTGGCAATATCTAAGAATTTCAGTCTCTCCACTCTCTCACCAGCACTTGGTTTCATCAGTATTTTTTTTTCCTTTTAGCCATTTTAATAGGTGAGTAGTGATATCTCATTGTGGTTCAAATGTGCATTTCCTTCAAGGCTAAAGGTGTTGAGTATTTTCTCATGTGTTTTTTTTTTTGCCATCCAATGTTTTGTTTTCTTTTTTCTTGTCTTGTCTTTTTTTTTGAAATGGAGTCTCGCTCTGTTGCCCAGGCTGGAGTGCAGTGGCGCGATCTCGTCTCACTGCAAGCTCCGCCTCCCGGATTCACACCATTCTCCTGCCTCAGCCTCCCGAGTAGCTGGGACTACAGGCACCCGCCACCACACCTGGCTAATTTTTTTGTATTTTTAGTACAGATGGGGTTTCACCATGTTAGCCAGGATGGTCTCGATCTCCTGACCTCGTGATCTGCCTGCCTTGGCCTCCCAAAGTGCTGGGATTACAGGCATGAGCCACTGCGCCTGGTCTGATGTTTTCTGTGGTGAAATGTTCAGATTTTTTTGGCTTTAGTTATTCATTTTCTTTTTATTATTATAGTTTTAAAGTTCTTTATATATTCCGAATACAAATTCTTTATCAGACATGTATTTTGCACACATTTTCTTCTAGTTTGTAGCTCATCTTAATCTCTTGACAGTATGTTTCAAAGAGCAAAAATTTTTAATTTTGATGAAGTCCATTTCATCATTATGCTTCTTTTAAAGATGGTGCTTTTGTGTCGTTGTTGTATCTAATAACTCATTGCCTAACCAAAGGACAAAGACACTTTCCTGTGTTTTCTTCTAGAAATTCTATAGTTTGTCACATAGGCTTAGAACTTAACATTTTTAATTAATTTTTAAATAAGGTACATGGTATGGGTTGAGATTCATTGTTTTGCATATGATTGTTCAGTTTAGTGCTATTTTCTGAAAAGGTTTTTTTCATTTAATTGAATTTGTATCTCTGTTAAAATTAACTTATCATAAGTAGCTAGATCTTTGTCTGGACTTTCCTGTTCCACTGACCTAACATTCTACTCATTATCCGAAGCCACTCTAAATCAATTATTTTTTGGAAAGTCTAAAGATAAGAAAAATGTATTTTAAAATATTTACATTCATTTAAATCATATTTTAAAATCTTCATGTCTTTATGAAGGTCCAAGTCTGGTATCATATTACTTTTGCCTAAAGAATTTTCCTGTACTTCTCTTATAGCATAGATCTCCTTATAATAAATTCTCTCAGCTTCTGTTGTCTAAAAAAGTATTTGTTTATATTTCTGAAAGTTACACACTGGATATAGAATTCTAGGTTGGCAATTTTTTGTTTTGTTTCTGTTAACTATTTTAAAGATGTTGCTCACTGTCTTCTTGCCTGCATTGTTTCTGATGGAACATCTGCCATTCTTTTCTTCAATGCTTAATGTATCTTTTCACTCTGGCTATTTTTGAAATTTTCTCTTTATCATTGATTTTCAGCAGTTTGATTGTAATGTACTTTGGTGCAGCTTTCTTTACATGTTTTGTGCTTTGTATTTGTTGAGCTTCCTGTATCTATGAAATTATATTTCTCATCAAATTTAAAAAAATTTTAGCTATTACTTTTTTTCTATTATTATTTTTTCTGCTTTCCTTTCATGAACACTCCAGTTACATGCCTGGTAGGATATTTGAAGTTATCTCACAGCTCACTTTTACTTTGTTAATTTTCTAAAATTATCTGTATTTTGTGGAAGACAGTTTCTATTGCTATACCTTCTACTTAAGTAGTCTTTTCTTTGGCAATACCTAATTTGTCATTAATTATATCCAACGTGTTTCTCATCTCAGAGATTGTTGTTTTCAACTGTGGAAATTTGAGGACTGCCTTGTTATCTTCCATGCCTCTACATACTTTTTGAACATGTGGAATTCAATTATAACCATTTTAGTGTTCTTACCTGTTAATAATAACATCTGTATTAGTTATGGATCAGCTTTAATTGATTTAATTTTTTTCTCCATGTTGAGGGTCATATTTCCCTGCTTCTTCAGATGCCTGGAAAGTTTTTACAATTGTATTTTATTTCGCAAAGTCTTCCCATTTTAGTACAGTCTTAGATTTACAGAAAATCTTTGAAGATAGGACAGAAAGTTGCCACATACACCACACTAAATTTACCCTACTGTTAGCATCTTACATTAGTGTTGTATATTTGTGATAATTAATGAACTAATACTGATATATTATTACTAACTAAATTCCATAATGTATTCAGATTTCCTTAGTTTTTATACCGTGTCTTTTTCTGATCCTAATAGTGATATCTAAGATACCATGTCACATTCTCAGTCACATGACCTTAGGCTGTTTTTGGCTGTGACAATTTCTCAGACTTTTCCTGTTTTTGAGGAGGTTTGATAGGTTTGAGGAGTATAAGTCAGGTATTTTGTAGAAAGTCCCTCAACTGACATTTTTCTAATGTTTTTCTCATGATTAGACTGGGATTACGTGTTTTTGAGAGGAAAACTGCTAGTCTCATCACATCATATCAAGGGTATATATTACTGACATGATTTATTACTATTGATGTTAACCTTGTTCACCTGCCTGAGGTAATGCTTTTCACATTTCTCCCCTGTAAAGCAGTCTTTCCCCTCATTTTCATACTGTGCTCTTTTGAAGGAAGTCACTATGCATAGTGCATGTGTAAGGAGTGGGGAGCACCCTCCTTGAGGGTGGAGTGTATACATAAATAGTTTTGAATTCTTCTGGGAAGGACTAATGTTTTATTGAATTCCAGACTGTTGAATTTTGCCTTTGTTCTTGAGCTTTGTTTTTGGATGCAGTTATGTTACTTGGAAACTGTTTAATCCTTTGGGTTTTGCTTTTAAAGCTTGTTAGGTGGGACCAGAGTGCTGTATTGTCTATGCCAAATTATTCTCCACTTCTGAGGCAAGACCCTTCTGAGTGTTCTTACCAATACCCTGTGAATTTTGAGGTTTTCCAGTCTGGCTGGTGGGAACAAGCAATGTTCCTGGCCTTACATGAGTGCTGGGTACTACTCTCTTTAATCCTTTTTGGATGATTCTTTCCTTGGCTTTAGATTATTTTCTTACATGAATGTGGTGATCTATAAACTCTGCTGATGATTCCAGCAAGACCCTCTGCAAATATTTGTAGTGCTTGCTCAATGCAGCACTTACTTCTCCAGTACTCTGTCCGGCTAACTCTAGCCATTGTGGTTTTCTCAGACCCTCAGCCCTGTGTCCTCAACTTAGGGAGTTGTTGGACTCTGCTAGAGTTCTCTTGCCGGGTTCTGAGGCATGTAAACTCACTAATGACCTAAGCCTGGACAAAATAATACTGGCTTCATATGCTTCCTATTTCTTAGGGATCATTGTCCTTCACTGCTTGTATCCAGTGTTTTGAAAACATTGTTTCATACATTTAGTCTAGTTATTTTATTCAGGCAGGACGGTACATCTGGTCTCTGTTAGTCTACCTTGGCCAAAAGTGGAAGTACTGTCTGCCACTCTTTTACTCTAACTTTGAGTTAAACTGACCACCTGCCAGTTTCACAATATGCTGTGTTCTCACCTACTTCTGGCCTTTGTATATTCTGGCTGTTTCACTTCTTTTATATTTCTTCTTTTTTTTCTGATCTGGCACATTCTTTAGCATCTTTTACACCTTTTCATGAAAATTCTTTCACTCATTCATTTATTCAGTTTGTAGCTATGAAAGCTCACTAGGTGTCTTTGTGCCATCATCTTCTTTGATTCTCACAACGTTTACAATTAGACTTTCCCAAATTTGTATGATTGATGGATGGAAGAAGGGCTTAAATTTTTGTCTATATGACTGCCCATTTTCTTTCCATTATGCACTATGATTTTTCTACATTATTTTTGAAAAATTACAATGCTTCCAGCCTTGAATTTGAGTGACTTGGAAGTGGTCTTCGTTCTAGAAAATATGACTTATACACTCAAACATCTTCCAATGTTACTAAAAGAACAATAACGTACTTCAAACAAACAGAACAGTATAAGATAGTATAGGACAAAGGTTAAATGAAGTTTTACAGGGGATTTTTGAAGTGCTTTTTAAGACATTGTAAAATGGGAAGATCAGTAATAGCCTAGTATAGTTGACAGTGATTCATGGAGTACATGCAGGAGGAGCAAGACTTAATGCATAGTGAGGATTTGCCTTTATCAAATCTTCCTGATTAGTTTACTGAGGTCCAGGAGAGTTCCATAAAACAATTTGAAATACATAAGAAATCAGCTCCTTCATGCTCAGAGTATCTAAGTGGGACCAGTAGTCATCCATTTATCCCTTAGTTCCAAATACATAGTATCATCTTTTATGAAGTGAAAAGATTGTGAAGTATGGGGACAGAGAAAGGAAAAATTAGCTATTGGTAAAGCATAGTAAGGATAATAACCAGAATAGAGGGGAGAGCAGGGATAGCATGAAATGGGCAATTATAAGAAATCTCAGATAAACAAGGAGTTGTGAGACTCTGAAAAAGCATCTAGACAAGTCACTCCACAAATTTAATGCCCATTTGTAATACCACTTGTTAAAAAGGAAAAGAAGGGCCAGGTACAGTAGCTCATGCCTGTAATCCCAGCACTTTGAGAGGCCGAGATGGGAGGATTGCTTAAGCCCAGAAGTTTGAGACTAGCCTGGGCAACATAGTGAGACTCTGTTTCTACAAATAATAAATAAATAAATAAATACATACATAAATAAAATAACCAGGTGTGGTGGTGCATGCTTTCTAGTCCTAGCTACTTTGGAAGCTGAGATGGGAGGGTGGCTTGAGTCCTGGAGTTTGAGATCAGCCTGGACAACACGGTGAGACCCTGTCTATACAAAAATATAAAACTAAATGAGCAAGGTGTGGTGGTGTACACTAGCCCTAGCTATTTGGCAGGCTGAGGTGGGAGAATCACTTGAGTCCATGAGTTGGAGGCTGCTGTGGGTATGATTGTGCCAGTATACTCCAACCTGAGTGATGGAACAAGGCCCTATTTCAAAAAAAAAAAAAAAAAAAAAAAAAAGGAAGGAAAGAGAAAAAAAGAAGATAAAAGAAAGAAAAAAAACTAGAATACTGTGAAGAACATTTGTCAAATGGAAATAATAGTCTCTAAGTTCTTAAATTTCTTATTCCCCTTTCACTGTTTTGTCTCCTTTTCTGTAGAATTTTGTGAAATTAGTTCTTGACAGATTAAAGGTTATTAAATAAAAATCTGTTTACTCCTTGAAGAAAGGGAGAACAGTAAAAGTATTTAATTTTTATTTAATAACCTTTAATCTATTTTGCTGTAGCAGAAAAATATTGGAAGGATTAATTTAAATATCTGAGAATATGTGTTTGGGAAGAACTAGTTCTCTTCATCACTTTTATCAGCTCCTCAGATTAGAACAAGATCCTTTAAGTTTGAGTTGAGGAAAGAAGAGCTGGACGGGAAGCAAGAGAGTAAGTTACTTATGCTGCTCTCTGAGCCAGACTTTCATCCTGCTACACCTTCACTTTCCAAAGTAATCTCCAGGGGTCAAAGTTGGACAAGCTCCCAACTTGTCTACTCCGTCATGCACAGGAGAGAGGACGTGAAATTGCTGCATGGTGTATCTAAGTGAGATAGACCTTAGGTATCCTCCCAGAGTCCCTGAGACTCCCTCAAAGATATGGATACGGCCAAAAATTTTTTCATGGTAAATGATCAGATGTGATATTGAGAACTGGAAGACCCAAAGGTCTCATGGTCTGAATAAAGGGATACCCTCAGCAGATGGGCATTCAGACACCTCGTTGGATGCAAACACAGAATAAGAGCTATAGTGAAGAACCAGATTCAATAATGTGCTTAGCGGCAGATGATGGATGCCTCTCTTTGCCCCATCCACGTTCCATTGACACAATCTGGCGTAACTCACGGAACTTGGATGCACCCTGGGGAGAAAGAGCCATGGGGGAAATTTTGAATTTACTAATGGCAAATCTTACAGCACTGGATATACCTGCAATTGATCACAATTACATTTCCTAACACCAGGCACATAGGGGATTCAAAGTGCATATATTACCTTGTGGAAACATATTAAAAGGTTTGCACATCTGAATCTATGTCTTGTAATCCTGTGAATGCCATACCTCTACTGTTGAGGTAAATTTACCTACCAGCTTGGAGAGATTAAGAGGAGTGATCTCTGGGTCATAATTCTAATTCTCAGTTTCTTATGATGTTTTGCCTCAATTTCTCTATTTGTAAAAGCAAATTTGTCTTTTCTTCTTATATGCAAATGGGACCTGGGGGTAAGGACACCATGTGGTTTCAATTTTTCAGAATGCTGGTTCAGCCCTGTATATATCACTGTCAGCCTTAAATATAGGAGGGAATTTTATGTGTAACTTTTCCTGGACTTGGCATTCATTTCCAAGTTTTTGCTTACTTGGTGACTTATAATATGGAAATGTATTCCTGTGACCTTGGGAGAGATGTATATTCAAGGTAGAGGTTTATGTGAAAAAAGTAGTCTTTGATTTTGTTTTTAAAAAGTAATATGATGCACTGCTGCACCTTTGTAATATGATGTCCTCGATGTGCTGAGTCCTCAGGATTGACAGACATTAAAGTTGAGCCACTTGGGCACCTGTAATTAAAAGCTATTAATGTTCTAACGTATCTCAGATGGTTCAATTGACTTGGTTAGGATTGGCCTCTAGCTTGGTGGGAAAAGGTTTCCTTGTACAGAATGTTCCCTGCCTCCATTCAAGGAGGGAGGCCAGCCAGAGGAACTGGCTGTTTATTTTTGAGCCCATGTAAAAGGAGCTCATGAGTAGACACCTCCTGCTGTAGGCCAAGCCTGGCAAAGAGGTCATCTTTGTTGCAAGTGGCTGAGGAATTGCCTCCCCTGCTGATGATTGGAGATATTTTTAGCAACAAGCTGAAACTTTTCATTCTTGAAATTGTTTTCATTTCCACTCAGAGGCAAACTCCATGAGTTGGGGAAGAAAAACAAAATAGGAGGCATATGTGCTAATAGGAGCCGTGTGTCCGTGTAAGAAGAAACGCGATGAAATTGCTTCCCCTGGTGCTGACAACTTAGTCCTGGCACCAGGATGGTTCTAATAGCTGTAGGCTAAAAGAATCATTTCCATAGTGCAGCTCATAATGATAATGTAAATTTCACTTAAGTACACATGATTACAGAAAATTGCACAGAATTGCAACAGACTTTGTGCCATACTGTTTATGGAGCAATATAGATTTACCATTTTTTTCCCCTCTAAATTCAATGAAAGACAAGCTATTTTGACTCTGGGAGAGGATACAGATCTACAGCATTGTGTTAATCTGTATTAAAATTTGAACTCAGGTTTTCCACACATTTTCTGAGTGCTAACGATGGGGTGAAAGGTAGGGGAAATTCTACCACATTGACCAGCCTGAAAAACTTCTAATGAAGTGTCATGGAGTCACCAAGAGTCCTAGCTCTATATGTGTGTTTATGGCGGGTAAAAACACTTCAAAGGCATTCATGGTTGAGGAGTTATGTGAAGACACCTGTCAGGGCATGTGAACAAAAGTTCTCTGAAAAGGAGAAAAGAGACTTTATTTGGAGGAAAGAGACTGTATTCCAACGAACAATTTGCAAACAGTGAGATGCAGCTTTCAGTGTAAAATGAGGGTACCTTCTAGAGAACAAAGAAAGGGTTCATGTTTTATGGCAAAAGTTCCTGTCCATGTTCCAATCAGGTTTGCTTATGCAAATGAAGGATTGAAACTTGCTTAGTTCTGATTTGTTGATGCAGCTGAGCTCTGATGGTTGAGGCAGATGAGCCCTGAAAATCCCTTTCCAAGTTTGCAGGTTTTCAAAGAACCGAGTGCATGCATGACCTGTAGTTAGCAAATGGTCTCTTGACTCTATTTTAAATTTAGGCCCAGTTAGCCACTTGTGATCCATTTTGAAGGATTAGTTCCTTCAGGCTCACATTTGTTCACAGGCATCTGTTTTGCCAGAACTCTTCTAGCATCATGTGTACATCTTTGAGTCACTTCCATGTTCCATCACTCATTATTGTGGTTTGTGTACATGTTGATTATTTCTCCCCTCTTGTATGTTTACAAAGAGTAAGCACTGCGTTTTTTGTTTGTGTGTTTCCATTTGGCTTAAACTCAGTACCTATTAGTTGAATTAAATTAAACTGGAGTGGAATGATTCCTTCTATTAAAATGCAGCAAAACCTATGGCAAGAAATAATATTAAAATCATGATTACCATCTTATTAGATTCTTACCATGGCAGAGGAATCCATTACATGTGGCAGAAAGATTTCAAGTAATACCATGTGCTTTCAGAGTGTTTCGAGAGAGCTAGCAGAGAACTATCATTTGAAAAGAAAGGAAAGGAACTTCATCAAAAGGAATTATTACTCATTCACTCATTTAATCCTCAAAGCATCTCTCTGAGAGATATTTTTATTCTCAATTTACAGATAAGGAAATTGAAATTTAGAAAGGCTACATACATTTCTTCAGCTCATGTAGCTAGGATTTAACCCCATATTTGTCTACATTCTAATTCTAAGCTTCTTCTACCACTGTGCCATGTTCTCTAAAAAAGAAACATCTTATCTGTGCTCTTGTGGCAGAACCAAGTGTCCGTTTCAATTTAATTTTCCTAAAATATCACTAACCAGGCCATCTTCAGAAAGAGGAACTATAAGATACTGACTTATTAGTATTTCAGTCAAGAATACAGGAAGAATTCAATGGCTCCTCTCTATCTATTGATGATTGATGATTGACTCATTTTATAGGTGATTACTGGGAGTCAGAGTGGCACATAGCTCACAGTCAGCTGCCTCTTGCCTTTTTCCATGGGTGCTCTGAGATTCAATTGCTGCTTCTCAGTTATAGTGAGTAAGAGCATTCCTTAGTAATGATGGTGGAGGCAGAGGTGCTGAAACTGGCCTCCTCTCCTTCTCTGTGGTTTTGATGGAATGAAACAGGGAGAAGTGGAAGACAAAGAAGGGGAGTCAAGCAGATTATACACAGGATCCTGCTGTAATAGAGAAAGATGATTATCCTTGGCCATGAGTTGTCTTTGGGGGAAAGAAAAAGAAGAAAAAGAAATGCAAAGGGGATACTTCTCTACCCTACAAACATCCTATCTCTCACTAAAATATACAGTAGTTAGCATATTCATTTTCCAGACACAAAAGCAAAAGGCCCTGTATAACTATTTCATAATTAGCTGGTAATTACTATGTCATAAGTGAATATCCATAAATGTTTTTAGACCGTCGAGCCTGCTTGGTAATTAGACCTGGAGTTCTTAAGAGAACCTGGGATCTTTGAAAATGCTTTCCAACAGTATTTGTTATTGGTGCCATATGAAACAGAGTGTGACTGAAATGCACTATGACTTTTGCAGCATTTTGGTTTTTAGGCAGCATTCCCAGGTATGCATGAGGGTTGCCAACAACTATGTCTGTGAGTTGTTTTAACTAAAATCACTAATACTACATACTGATTTAAAGTAAGTACACATTTTGGATATGAAAACTAGATCCATATATTTCCCCTTCACAATCACAGAAAATAACTCACATCCTCCTGTATGAGTGAAGAACCAGGGGAGGTGACCAAGTATAGGTACAAGAGAAGAGGGTGATGTCAGTTTGTCAATGACAAGGAACTCTATATTTTTAATGAATTCACTTCCTCTGAGGTTTCCCATCACTTTAGATTGAAGGCTTCAAGTGTGGAGCAATCGTTTTAGAAAACTTGAATACAATAGTAAAATGAATTTATGTTCAAATACTGCCCAGTAGTATTTCGAGTGTAAAGGGCATCTCTTATTAATCTCTGCGTGTGTTCTCTGCTACCCATTATCCAGTGCTTATGACCCTGTGGTTACTGACTGTACTAACTTATTGCGCATTGTTCAGTTGGGGACAATAAATAGTTTTAGAATAAATGAAGGAAAGGAAGAAATGAGAAAATCAAAGAAACACCAATATTTACAATAGGGAGACTGATATTTTGAAAGCCATGGCTTAAACTTTTCTAATTTACAAGAGTTGAAAACTAAGTTTACTTGCAAAATTTGCAACATGACAAAAAATGAAGAGATAATCTCTAAATCCACTTTTTAAGAGTAGAGAATTAAGGAGAAGGCTGAAGAACTCTTTTCTAGAATGCATCATTACTTTTATTGAAAGGTAGGTTTCTTTCCTCATGTATCTTAGGTGTTTCAAATAATTTGTTTTACCAGATTTTGAGTTCAAAGTTACATCAACATCTGAGACATTATAATTACATTCTTATGGTAACTTTACCATTTTCAAGGTATTTATTATTTTCTACCAATAAGTTATAGGCTAAATTCCCAATTTGTTGATTCCCTGGGAAGTCAAACCTGTCTCCTCATTTCTCTACAGCAGAAATTCTCAAGCTTTTTGGTTTCAGGACCTGCTTAAAACATGTCTGAGGACCTCAAAGAGCTTTTGTTTAAGTGGGTTATATAATATTTAACATATTGGAAGCTAAAACTGAGAAAGTTTAAAATATTTATTAATGCTTTAAAATATAAATAAGAAATCCATTACAGATTATCATGTATTTTAGAATTTTAAAAAAAGATTATGTTTCAAAATGAAAGCTGTAGTCAGAAGATTAGCATTGTTTCATAGCATGGCACACCTTTTAAAGTTCTGGCTTGATAGAAGACAGATGGATTCTCATATTTGCTTCTGCATTCTATCTGTTATGATATGTTGTTTTAGTTGAATTATGAAATTGAAAGAAGAGGAGTATTTTTTAAGCTTTTCAGGTAAGTATGGATATGATTTGATACTATCCCCAAACTCATCAAGTGGTAGTTTCTTAAAGGTTAGTTGCAATGTGGAATCTGGAACCGTGTCAATGAATTTTTCATGCTCGGTTATATCAAAATCTATTGATTAAGATAGATTCTATTTTTATACATTAATGATTCATAATTTGAGTTTCTTTTGTTGTTGTTGTTGTTTTGTGTTGTTTTTGAGAGATTGTCTACCAAATGCCGAAGTCTGAATAGTTTGTCTACAAGGTGGTCTTTCAAGTAATTTTTTATTGTCTTCTGGAAAAAAATGTTGCAAGTTCAGTTCACAAAACAAACAAAAAAGATCATGGAACTTCTATTTGATACAACCTTCCTACTTCAATATGTAACCTTCAGAAATACATCCCATTTCATCAAGCATCAGAAAGTCTAAGGAGTTCAGATTCGAGATTGCATAAAATAATTAAAAATGTTTACTGCTTTACCAATGTCATTCTTCAGTGAAACTGGCATTTTTGTTTTTCAGTTGCAAATGTGTGAGGACAAGCAACACAATTTCCAGTACAGATTGGTGGCACTGCTTTAATTTGTGCTAAGGCACAAGCAATTTTACCCATCATTGCCTTTGCAATATCAGTGCAAATGTCAACTCAATGAAAAGGCAAATCACGTCTTAGCATTAGCTGGAAAATAGTTTTTAACTCTGTAGGCCCCTGAAAAGGTCTTGGAAATCTCAGAGAATCTAGACTATATCTTAAGAGTACCTGTTTGATAATAATTAAATGTTAAAATAAGATTAAATTCTATTCAACAAATATGTTTTAAGCATGGATTCTGTAGAGAGAGTGGTCCGCCAAAGACAGATACATGACATAGTCTTTGTCTTCAAGCAACTTACCACTTGAGAAGTGGCCCTGTTGAGCTGTGCTTTGACTTAAATCCACATTACCTTAAAAGCCTCATAACTATCTTAAAAGATGTTTCCTGTTTTAATGAATTTATGCACAGTGAAAAACAATGAGGTGAGCACAAATATTTAGTTGATGCAAGTTTTGAGATGCTTACAGTTGTGTTGACGACAGAGCTCACCATAGGTAATAAAGTGTGATATCTTGAAATAGAGGCCTGCACTATATGTCAAGGCCATCGGAGAAAGAATTTGGATTGATGGAATCTGGATTGACTGAGTTGTCTGGAAATGGTTCTTCCCAAGGGAGAGAAGGGCTGCCTCTGCAAATCAATCATTTGCTATCCCAGAATGGGTTAAGTTATCTCTCCTGACTCCCCCAGTTGCACTCATTCCCTCCCCTTGTCTCCACCCCACATTTTAGCTGTAATTCATTCTTTGTCTGAGCAATGAAAAGAACAGTGTATTTCTTTCTTTCTCAGTAACCTGATCTTATGCATATATATGCCTCAGACAAAATAAGTGAAACTGAGCTTCCAAAACTATGTTAAACTTCATTACAACCTTTCAACACAGTCCCCTTAGAAAACATTTCCTCCTCTGTGTTCTTCTAATACTACTAAATAGCTGTGGGGCAGTGGGACACTGTTATTAACACCAATAACAAAAACAAGGTCATCCTTTGATTCTCTCCATTCCATTTTTTTCAAAAGTAAGACATATTGATTTCACATGGCAGAAGATAAACTAAATATTAGAAGTCTCTTTATTTTAAGTTGCTGTGATTTATTTGGTTTCATATAATCCTCAGGTTTCTGTCTTTATATTAACTTACTGCATATTTATATCTTCCTGGTAGAGTTAAGTGATTCTTTTTTTTTTTTTTTTTTTTTGGAGACGGACTCTCGCTCTGTCGCCCAGGCTGGGGTGCAGTGGCCGGATCTCAGCTCATTGCAAGCTCCGCCTCCCGGGTTCACACCATTCTCCTGCCTCAGCCTCCCAAGTAGCTGGGACTACAGGCGCCCGCCACCTCGCTCGGCTAGTTTTTTGTATGTTTTAGTAGAGACAGGGTTTCACCGTGTTAGCCAGGATGGTCTCGATCTCCTGACCTCGTGATCCGCCCGTCTCGGCCTCCCAAAGTGCTGGGATTACAGGCTTGAGCCACCGCGCCCGGCAGAGTTAAGTGATTCTTTAGAAACACTATGGATCAATTCTGACAACCTCTTAGCATACACACCACATAATTACATATACATATACATATAGTGTATGTGTGTATATATATATGCACACATGCACTTAACATACATACATGTTTGAATGACAAAATGATTTGGGGCAGTCACAATATGAAGTATTAGGTGCTGATAATTTTTGATGGTTTTTGAGGGTAGGTATTTGGCCTATTCTAACCAAGAATACTTAATCATTTCTACTGATGAGTCAGTATCTTGAATTAACTCATCAGTGTAACTGGGCACTGTTGTAGCCAGGTCCCTCAAACAAGTTGATTGTTTAAGAGATCCAAATATCCTTCACTTCTAAGGGATTAGATAATCCCTGGTTAGTTTTGATATAAAGATGGGTGGGAAATTCCCTTGGTTGTTTTTTTCTCTACTTTATTCATTCTGAACAAAGAGACATCTAAGATCCTGTTACTCTACCAGTATTTTGTAACTTATATAAATAAAAATACATATACTTTGCAATAGAGGTAGAGAGATGAAATATTTACTATAGTAAGATGAACCGATCTTTTTGTTCTTTATTTATACGCTTATATTCTCCACCCAACTCTCTTTCTCAAGGGACTGCTCAAGATCATTCACAGAAAAACAAGGCTTTGATTGTTGAGTTTGGCTTATTCTGCCATTTAGAAGGTGTGACAATTTTATTCCTGAAATGAAAGAGACAGATTTTGTAAGCCAGAACACACAAGGGAAATCCACTTTCCTTGAAAAGTCTGGCAACTTGTTAACCTGGCACTTAAGGCAGTTCTACAAAAGGTCTACTTTCCATTTCTACCCAGAGTCAAAGAATTTTTAAAGCGAATTCAGAGGCATGGCTGCACAGATTGAACCTGGAATCTTCAAGAAATGAAGAGTGTGCATCCAAATTCTCCTCTGCTCAGATGTTCTTAGGAACATCCTCTGCTTACCTGGTACTCCCTCTGTGTTTGAGGAAAACCCCCAAATATATTAGAAACCTTTATCTTTGTGTGATAGATAACTAGAGACAACTGGCTGATTCCTCTTGTCTACCAATACCAACATTTCATCCCTAGAAAATTATACCACTTTTTCTTTTTCAACCTGGCACTGCTGTGGGTTTTCTCAAACTTAATTTGGTATATTTTCAGCGTATCTTCAAATAGAAGAGATAGATGCTAATAATTCACCTTACATTTTATAGTACTTCAAAGACTGTTGAAAGAGTCTCACATATTAAGTTAAAAGAAATATCTCAGAACATCACTAAGCATTTTGTCAGCAACTATCACTTAAATATTTTGGGAGAATGACTATGGTCGAAATATCAGGAATGTAATAACAAAGTAAACTCAGGAGGCATTTGTACTGAGGCTAATATTTGATGGATAAATGAGGCAATTTTATTAGTATCCTTTTGCAAGGGCATTAAAACTCAACTAAGATTCAAATTTTAGATCTCTTTTTCTTATTAAAACATCATTCTGTGTAGGTATTTGATTGTGGTAGAGACTAAGTGAAACCAATTCAACTAAGTCAGGAAACAACAGATGCTGGAGAGGATGTGGAGAAATAGGAACACTTTTACATTATTGGTGGGAGTGTAAATTAGTTCAACCATTGTGGAAGACAGTGTGGCAATAGATTCTTCAAGGATCTAGGACCAGAAATACCATTTGACCCAGCAATCCCATTACTGGGTATATACCCAAAGGATTGTAAATTATTCTACTATAAAGACACATGCATGCGTATGTTTATTGCAGCACTGTTCACAATAACAAAGACTTGGAACCAACTCAAATACCCATCAATGATAGATTGGATAAAGAAAATGTGGCACATATATACCATGGAATACTATGCAGCCATTAAAAGGATGAGTTCATGTCCTTTGCAGGGACGTGGATGATGCTGGAAGCCATCATTCTCAGCAAACTAACACAAGAACAGAAAACCAAATACCATGTGCTCTCACTCATAAGTGGGAGTTGATCAATGAGAACACATGGACACAGGGAGGGGAACATCACACACCGGGACCTGTTGGGGGTTGGGGGGCTAGGGGAGAGATAACATTAGGAGAAATACCTAATGTGGATGATGGGTTGATGGGTACAACAAACCACCATGGCACATGTATACCTATGTCACAAACCTGGACGTTCCTCACATGTATCCTGGAACTTAAAATATACTTGAAAAAAAAAAGAAAGAAAGGTGAAATCACTAAAATCAGTGTCAAGCAAATGTTTTGATGGACATTACTCAAGTGAATTGACTAAGTTGGCTTGTTTGGCCAACTCCTATTTCATGTAGACACATTCTAAGAGAAAAATAGCCCTACTTATTTCCTTTGGCATTTATCAGGGAAATAGGTTCCTGTAGTTGAGTTGTTCTCCAGTAATAGAGCAGCTAATAAATCTAACCTGAAGACTCGTCTTAGGCTACCAATTATTCCTGAGTGTTTGAATCTTGTTTTTATCCACTTGCAGTTTATAGCAAACTTGTTGTTTTTTTTGTTTTTACCATTCATAAATCCCTACTGCTCTTCTGTTCTTGGCTGTATGTGGATAAAATGTGGTGCTCACTGAAACTTTAGAATCTCAAAACATTAACTACAATTTCAAGGATTTGAACATTCCACCATCCTAATGGTTTGAACAGTTGCCTTTTAAATTTCAGTCACCCTTCTTCACTGTTTAGGCAGAATTCTCACAGTCTTCCTAAAACTCATTCACCAATCAAATCAATACAAAAGCAAACTTTTGGTTCTAGAAAGTTGTAACAGAGCAACTTTTCTTTATTTTCATGTTCCCAAAGAAAGAAGTGGGAAATTTATTGCATTTCGGCTGGACAAAGCTGAAATTGACCTTACCGTTGACCAGAAGCCTAACATGAACAGTCAATTAATACATATTTTGTGTGTTGTATATATTATATATTATATATTGTATTCTTTTAATAAGTAAGCTAGAGAAAAGAAAATGTATTAAGAAAATCATACAGAAGGCCAGGCGTGGTGGCTCATGCCTGCAATCCCAGCACTTTGGGAGGCCAAGACAGGCAGATCACCTGAAGCCAGGAGTTCGAGACCAGCCAGGTCAACATGGCAAAACCCCATCTCTACAAAAATTAGCTGGGTGTGGTGGCACATGCCTGTAATTCCAGCTACTCAGGAGGCTGAAGCAGGAGAATTGTTTGAACCTGGGAGGCGGAGGTTGCAGTGAGATCGTGCCTTTGCACTCTAGCCTGAACAGCAGAGTGAAAGTCTGTCTCAAAAAAAAAAAAAAAAAAAAAAAAAAAAAAGAAAAGAAAGAAAATCATACAGAAGAGAAAGCATATTTACTATTTTATTGAGTGGAAGTGAATCATCATATATTTACTATTTTGTTGAGTGGAAGTGAAGCATCATGAAGGTCATCTTCACATTGAGCAGGCTGAGGACAAAGAGGAAAGGGAAACGTTGATCTTGCTGCCTCAGAGGTGGCAGAGGCAGAAGAAAATTTATGTATAGGTGGACCCACACACTAGTCAACAGTAGGGTATTAGTAGTTACATATTTAGGGAGCAAAAATTTACATGTGAATTTTTGACTGCCTGGAGGATCAGCACCCTTAACCCTCACATTATTCAAGGATTTTATATATATAGATAGATAGATAGATGAGTACTGAGACATAAAAGTTGCACTGGTAAGACTCTCTGCTTTCACTGCAGTCACTATCCTGTGAATAACTCTCTCATCACTATAATAATACCATACAACATCCTATTGATATAATGATTCTATATACTAGCAATTCCCTTTCTTTTTGCCTTAGAAAAGAATTCCAAATCTGAGCCCACCAGTCATTTCAATGGAAGTTCCAAGTGGTTTGGATAAAACAAGATCTTAGCTGAACCTTTGCCTTAAACTGAAATCGAACCTGAATCATGTTTGAGGTTCAAAAAGTTGAGTTAACTTTTTCCCCTTTATTTTAATTTTTGTGCATCTCTGCACTTCCTGGTTTTGGTTGGGAGTAGAAACCAAAATACCACAAGAAAAGCTATTCTTGTTGCATTTCCAGGCTTTCAAAGCCAAAAAGAACTAGAAATCTTATGAAGAAAACAGTTCCCACCTAATTTCTAGCCCCAAAAGGTTCAGATAAGTTTGAGTAAACTTTGGATAATGTTGTATCTATTACTTGGAGAATATCTAAGACAGGCAGTGGTAAAATAAAAATGCTTTAAGATTATAGAAAGAGGGAAGGAAATAAGATGATAACAAATTGGACATTTCTTCAAATTAAACTAAGGGCATTATCATCAGCTAACCAGTGTTTGTTTCATTGCAAGGAAAAGCCAGTATATCATGCATTTTGGAAGAAAGATTTAAACTTAGCTTTTAACTCCTTAAAGGCTGCCATTTACAAAATACTCCACATTTTGATCGCTATCTTAATATTATTTAAAATGAATCACCAAAAGCCATCTTAAGATAACTTCACTTTTTACATCAGGAATCTGTGAAAATAAACTATTAAAGGTACAATGACATTTATTGAGCTTCATTCCATGCTGTGCAGTAACTTTTCATTTATTCAACAAGTATTTATTGAGTACTTACTATGTGTGTAGAGTACAAACTAAAGTTCTGGGGAACTAACAATGAGTGTGTTAAATACTTGCCCTCAATAACTGATACTCTGATGGTGGATAGTCTCGAGTGAATGAGCAGAATCTAACAGAGTTTGCCAAAGGCTGTGATAAGGGTAGGCAGGACAGAATTGGAGAACTTATAAGGCAGTCCCTACGCTAGCCTGGGTGCTCATGTAACATCTCCTGAAAGAGCTGAGGTTAAAGATTAGGAGTGAGGAGGGTGAAAAACCCTTTCTCTGAACCCCAAACCTTTCCCTTGTTGTCTTACTTTTCCAGGGATAACTTGACAGAATCAAAACCTGGCAACATGAGAAGTCAAAAAGGAATGATGGGATGGTGAAGGCAAAATGGTGACTCAAAATTCCAGACAAGAGATTGGGGAGGGCAAAGGTCAAGTTGGAAAGATGGAGAAGCACAACGTTGGGAGTATCTGACAAGTTAGCAATCAGATACTCAGCAAGGCAGGTACTTGGGAGCTGGAAAGAGCCTGAGCTGGGGAAGATGGTTTTGGGAAAAGAGGTCCAGCCTCTCCTTGGACTCTGTGGGAACAGATTTATTGTTATTATTATTATTAATGTTATTATTTAATGCAATTTGATGTTATGGAAAACCATAGGCTTTGGAGTCAGATAGACACAATTTTAATTTCTGGCCCCACATCTCACGTGTCTGTGGCTTTGAATAATGTACTTTACTTAGGCTTTATCTGATCAGGAAAATGATATGGCCATCTTAGGGTTCATATGAGAAACAAATGAGATTCATTATGTGACTGTGCCTACCGTGACCTCGGGTACATAGTGATGCTCAGGAAATAGTAGTGTCTTTCCCTCTTACTTCAAGGACTGACCATTTGGCCTGTGAACAAAATGTCCCTCTGAGCCTCACGGCACTCAGGTTACCAACTCTTTAGCTGTCTATCCTTAGGATGAGCATTTTCTCTCCTTCCTCACGGAAGCCTTTGCTGTTGGAGTTTCACAGTTGTTGTTACACCCCCAAACACCAATGGTGGTCAGCTTGTTTTAGAAACGAAGAAACATGATCAGACTGGTTAAGCAATTTTCCCAAAGGGTTAAGTGATAAATTATGGCATTAGATGAAAACCTGACGCTATGTGAATCCAAATTTTGTGTTCTTTCCAGCCATCCCCTGTTTCTGTGCAACATATAAGAGGTACTTCTACTGGGAAACTGATTTTGTAGTTTGAAGTCTGGACAGCAAAACAGATTCCAGGAATCTTTCATTGGGAGATCCCATTTTGAGAGAGGTTAAGTACATTTCCTTATTCTATCAATGTCGTAAAAACAAAATCAAGAAAATTTTTATAATCTTTACTAACGACTTGGAGGGGTTGAGAGCTAAGCTGCTCCCTACACTTTCATCCAGTCAAGTGAGTACTTTGTTCTTAGAAGATAAATGCATATCTGTTTAAAGATATTCTATATAAACTGGTTCAAGTATTAAAAATATGCAAGGCAAATAATCCAACACTCAGTATTCTTGCCAAAAAAAAGAAGGGAAAAAAAGCTTTACCCTGAATATGGACAGCTCATATGTTGACCACCAGGGCAGATATGAAATTTAAGTCTGTCTGAATTCATTGCATGAATTTGCAGCTTTTGCCCTGAATTTCTCAGCTCGTTTGTAGAGAAAGAGAAAGTTTATCAGCAATAACACCAATGTTTTACCATTTTCTTCTCACAGAGATGGGTACTTTGTACAAGGAAAAACATTCTAACTCTCTATGATTTCATGGCTAAGAGATTACCACAATAGAGAGAGATATTCATAAACAGATGATATAATATATATCTTTTGTTTTATTTGCATGTTAGGATTGCCTATATTCTTAAAATGAACTCTCTCCTATGAAAAGACTCACTCAGTTTTCCTAAGGAAAACCTTTAAGTAAAGATACACTCATAGCTGTCTGTTTGCCAGAAATTGCAGTTTCAGGTTTCTCCAGGGGAGTATGACCACAAATGCCACTCATTACCCTAAATTAAAGCACCCATCTATAGCTGGTATTTGAGGTTGAGCCATATACAAATAGAATTAGGGCCAGCCTTTAACAAGATGACTCAAAGAAGTGCCCTGAGTTCTGCATTGGCCAAGGACTGTCATCTACAGTGAACTTCCTTGGTTTTGTGGTATCCCAATCAGAGTGTTTTGTGGAAAGAGGGGAGATGATGAAAGAGTCAGGGGAGGAAATTGCTCATATTATGCGGAAGTCTCAGATCCTCTGTATCCTTTTCTCATACCAGTTACCTATTTTGACCTGACTTAAAAAAATAACAATTTACCTATTTTATAGTAACATTTAGGTAGAATATTAATGAAAGGTACAAACTATGGACTGAATTGTGTCCCCCTCCCCAAATTCATATGTCGACATCTTAACCCCGCACCTAAGGATGTGACCTGATTTGAAGATAGGGTCTTAATAGAGGTAACTGAGTAATGTGAGGTCCTTAGGATGGGCCCTACTCCAATATGACTGTTACCCTTATACAAAGGGAGAATTTGGACACAGAAATATGCTCAGAGGGAAGATGATGTGAAGACAGCAAATAGATGGCCCTCTGAAGCCAAGGAGAGAGGCATGGAGCATTTTTTCTCACATCCCTCAGAAGAAACCAACCCTACTGACACCTCAATCTTGGAATTCCAGCCTCCAGAACCATGAGATAATAGCTTCCTGTTGTTTAAGCCACCCTGAGTGTGATGCTTTGTTATGATAAGCAGCCCTTAAAAATTAATATACAGTACTATTTGCTGTCTACTTACTGTGAGTCAAGTACTGTCCCTCTCACTTCATATTTATTATCTCATCTAATTCCTACAAAAAACCTATTCAGGCAGTTTGTTTCTAACCTCATTTATAGATGGGGAAACTGAGGCTCAGAAAATCTAAGTAATTTACCCAAGGTCACATATTGCCAGTGGCAGAACAAGGGTACCATCCCAAAATGTTTCTGAAATCTATGTGCTTCCTAATTCCAAAGGGCTGATATTAACTATGTCAAAATAACTTTTATATATCACATTGTTAGGGAATTTGTTCAGCTATGAGGACAGTTTAGCGTAAACATAATTTTTTTGAAAAGAAAACCTATGGTAGTTCCCCCAGTTTGTTTCGTGGTTGAGATTCAACAACACAAATGTGAAGATTTTAGAAGAACAACAGTTAAGAAAAGTAAATCCTCTAATTTAAAATTTTTCTTTTCTTTGCCAGAGCTCTCTCTTTAAATGCAATATAATTGTTATGTCTTCCAAATAAAAATTTAATCTATAATACTTTTAAAGTAAATTCTAATTGCAGATATTTGTTGATTGATCCCTCTGAATTTGTGATTTGCAATTCCATTAAGAACATTGAATACAATAATTTAGCTGGTTTGAATTTGTTTTCATATGATTTCAAGTATAAATTATCTCACCGAAATACAGTTGAATGTGTCACTGTAGATCTAATAATACTTGCATTTACTTAATCTGATATATATCATATATATGATATATATTGAGTTAAATTTATAAATTATACATAAAAATTTGCACATATAATTAATGACCTGTTTGACATTTTTCCTGACATCTTCTTTTATATCTCCTGCTTTCTGATCATATTTTTTCCCACTTTTTGTTGGAACATTTGATTTTTCTTTACTCTTTCTTTCTTCTAATGGTTTGAAAATTATATATCACATTTCTATTATATCTATCGATACACTCAGCATTTAGTAAAAATGTTTATTGAGAACACTGAGTGAGCTAACTCCTTATCCCTTTTCCTCTTTAGATTTTAGGCTCACCAAGAAACAGACATAGAATCCTGTTAGAAATTAAAAGTGGATTGGAGAGGAAACTGAGGCTGAGGCTGAAACAAAGCTTCTCACTTCTCTCCTACAAATTGAATATAACTACCTGTAATAAGAGGAGCAGGGAGAAAGGGGGTTGCCCAGGTGAGCTAACCTCATGGTTAAATGGGAATGTTTAGCAACAGCAGGAAGCAAAGAGAGCATGAGCAACTTCCAGTCATGAATAGAACCGTTAATAGCTTCTACCCAGCCTCATGATCAGATAAAACACGCTGAGGTTATTTCAAGACCTTTGCAGCCAGGCGCGGTGGCTCAAACTGTAATCCCAGCACTTTGGGAGGTCGAGGCAGGCATATCACTTGAGGTCAGGAGTTCAAAATCAGCCTGGCCAACACGGTGAAACCCCGTCTCTACTAAAAATACAGAAATTAGTCAGGCATGTTGGTATGTGCCTGTAACCCCAGTCAGGAGGCTGAGGCAGGAGAATCACTTGAACCAGTGGGTGGAGGTTGCAGTGAGCTGAATTGTGCCATTACACTCCAACCTGGGCAACTGAGCAAGACTCTGTCTCAAACAAACAAACAAACAAACAATAAATAAAAATAAGACCTTTGCAAACCCTGGCAATCCTTATTTAGGAGACCCTATATGCAAATTAAATGGATTTAAACATACTCCCTTATATGTATCTATAATGTAGATTTAATTTTTTAAAATAATCCTCAAAACACTTTTGAGATTTTGGTTCTGAAAGTATTTGGCCCTAAATAAGTTCTAAAATGTATGCTTAGCTATGATTTCTTGGCAATTGTTATGCAGAATCAGATATTCTGATGAAATCCATAAATTGTTTCCAAAAGTAATTAATTTTCAATATCACATTTAGTAATTAATAAAGTTAGTATATGGAATGCTTTTAAGCATATGGTTACATATTTGTTAAAATGTCAACTTTGCAGCTTTCTTCTTTTGGAGAAGGCACTTTTTTCCCCTCAGTTTCAACATATTCATGTGTCCCAGACACTGGACCGATAGCTCTTAATCGATAACGCAGTTCTGTGGGGAGAAGTCAGAGTGGGTTGAATGACAGAACATTTTCTAAAGCTTCCTAGAACATTTCTAGAACAATTTCTCAGAACTTCTCCAAGAAGATAAAAATTTCTGCTTTAGGGACTAGGGATGGGATACTTGAAGACTTAGAGAAAAACTTCTAATGATGTAGTTATATTTCTCTATTATGTCTTCATTTAATTGGTATCTATTTTCTTCCACAAACATGAAAAAAATATGTATTGTGACTTTACTTCCTGCTGAGAACTTCCATGTTGAAATCACTTATAATTTTCTATTGAAATGCTACTATTTTTACATTATGATCACCAATTATTTAGACTGAAGATTTACTGAATTTCTAGCTTTTCAAACCAGATTTGCTGTTAGATTCACCTTTTGTCCTATAGGTCTTCATATTAGGTAGATGATGAAATTCTGAGCATACAAAAAGTGGATCTAAGGCTATGGATTCAAAATTATATTTCCTCAGAATGAGGGAGTTAATTGTTCTATTTTGTTTATTTTTACATTCAAAGCTGTCAGTAAAAAGTTTGGTTGACAGTCTTATTTTTCAATCCTTCATAGATAACATATTTTTTCTTTCTCAAAACTTTTAGCATTACTTTATATGCTCGATACCTGAAGATGTAGATCTTGGTTAATTCATCCTGCTCAGCACTTGGTTGATTCTTTCAATCTGAAGACTTGGGCTTTCTTCAGCTGTGGACACCTTTTTCTATTGTTTCTGTATCCTTGCCTCAGTTTCTTCCGTGCTCTACTTCTGGAACTATTACTAGATAGCTGTGAAAAATTCTGGATCATCCTTGATGTCTTCTAGCTCTGCCCCACATATTCTTTGTTGCCCTTCTACATTGCATTCCTGTAGATTTATTGAGCTTAATCTATCAACTCTATTTTACTCTTCAACTGAAGGTTGGGGTGGTTGTAGCAATTTTAAAAAATAAGACAACAATGAAGTTCACTGCTGTAATTGATTTTTCAACTCACAAAAAAATTTTTGATAGCATGTGATGCTGTTTGATAGCATTTTACCCACATTAGAACTTCCTTCAAATTTGGAGTCAATCTTGTCAAACCCTGCTACTGATTTATCTGCTAAGTTTCTCTATGATTCCAAATCCTTTGTTGTTATTTCAATAATGTTCATACTATTTTCACCAGGAATAGATTCCATCTCAAGAAAACACTGTCTTCACTCATTAATAAAAAGCAACTCTTCATCTGTTACACTTTTATGATGAGATTATAGCAATTTAGTCACATTTTCAGGCTCCACTTCTAATTCTAGTTTTCTTGCTGTTTCTATCACATCTGCAGCTACTTTCTCCACTGAAGTTTTGAACCCCTCGAAGTCATCCACGAGGGTTGGAATTGCCTTCTTCCAAACTCCTGTTAATGTTGATATTTTGTTTCTTTCCATACATTACAAACGTTCATCTAGAATGGTGAATTTTTTTTCAGAATATTTTCAGTTTACTTCACCCAGTTCCACCAGAGGAATCACTGTCTATGGCAGCTATAGCTGTAACAAATACATTTCTTAAATAATAAAATGTGCAAATAAAAATTACACAACAATCCATGGGCCGAAGAAAGGATGTTGTGTTAGCAGGCAGGAAAACAACATAACTCTCCTTGCATAGGTCCGTCACAGCTCTTGGGTGACTATGTGCATTGTTAATGAGCAGTCATATTTTGAAAGAAATCTTTTTCTGACCAGTAGGTCTCAACAGTGGCTTAAAATATTCAGTAAACTATGGGGCAAAGAGATTGTGCTGACATGCAGACTTCATTGTTTTATTTCTAGTATACAGACAGAATAGATTTATCATCATTCTTAAGGGCCCTAGAATTTTCAGAATGGTAAATAAGTGTTGGTTTCAAATTGAAGTCGCAACTGCATTAGGATCAGACCCAAATGGTTCTTTTTTTTTTTTTTTTTTTTTTTTTTTTGAGACGGAGTCTCGCTCTGTCACCCAGGCTGGAGTGCAGTGGCCGGATCTCAGCTCACTGCAAGCTCCGCCTCCCGGGTTCACGCCATTCTCCGGCCTCAGCCTCCCAAGTAGCTGGGACTACAGGCGCCCGCCACCTCGCCCGGCTAGTTTTTTGTATTTAATAGAGATGGGGTTTCACCGTGTTTGCCAGGATGGTCTCGATCTCCTGACCTCGTGATCCGCCCGTCTCGGCCTCCCAAAGTGCTGGGATTACAGGCTTGAGCCACCGCGCCCGGCCCCCAAATGGTTCTTACAGAGACTTCTTCTGATCCTTATATTTCTTAATTCTAAATATGTAGAAGTCCCAGAATTCCTCTAGTCTCTTTTCTTTTAATTTTTCCACATATTTAAGCTCTGGGCTGGGGTTTATTTTCATTGTTGATCCTAACAAGATAGTCATCAGCCTGTCCTTTGAAGCTTTAGAGCCAGGCCTTGACTTCTCTCTAGCTAGGAAAGTGGAAGATGGCATCTTCTTCTAATAGAAGGCTGTTTAGTCTGCATTGAAAAATCTGTTGTTCAGTGTAGCCACCTTCCTCACTGATCTTAGCTAGATCTGGATAACATACAACTTCTCCATCAGCACTTGCTGCTTCACCTTGCACTTCTGTGTTATGGAAATGGCTTCTTTCCTTCAACCTTGGGAACAAACCTCTGCTAATTTCAACCTTTTCTTCACAGCTGCCTCACCTCTCTCAGCCTTCATAGGATTGAAACGAGTTGTTCTGGATTAGGCTTTGGTTTAAGGGAATGTGTTGGTTGGTTTGATCTTCTCTCTAGACCACTAAAACTTTCTTCGTATCAGCAATAAGGCTGTTTTGCTTTCTTATCATTCATATATTCACCATGGTAGCGCTTTTAATTTCCTTCAAGAATTTTTCCTTTGCATTCACAACTTGGCTAACTGGCACAAGAGGTCTAGCTTTTGGCCTCTCTCAGCCTTTGATATGCCTTCCTTGCTAAGCTTAGTCATTTCTAGCTTTTGATTTAAAATGAGAGACACGTGACTCTTGTTTCACTTGAACAAGATAAGGTTATCAAGTGAACCTTTAGAGGATATTGTAAGGTTATCAATTGGCCTAATTTCAATATTATTGTGTCTCAGGGAATAGGGAGGCCTGAGGAGAGGCAGAGCGATAGGGGAACAGCTGGTTGGTGGGGCAGTCAGAACACACACAAATATTTACCAATTAAGTTTGCCATTTTACATGGGAGCTTTCATGGCACTCCAAAACAATTATAATAGTAACATGAAGTATCATTGATCATAGATCCCCATGATGGGTACAATAATGAGGAAAAAATTTGAAATATCTTGCTGGTTACCAAAATGTGCCACAGAAGGAAGCACATGCTATTTTAAAAAATGGCGCCAATAGACTAGCTTGAAACAGGGTTGCCACAAACATTCAATTTGTGGACAATGCAGTATGTGAGAAGCACAATAATGTGAAGTGCAATAAAATGTGGGATGTCTGTGTATTTTCTAGGATATTTGTTCTTCTAATAATAATCAGTCTCAGTTATACAATGTAATCTACTGATAACTATTTAAAAATACTGATGCTTTGGATCCATCCCAGATATTTAATTAATTTATGGCTTAATTTGGACATCAAAGTTTAAGAAAATGTCTTTGGGCTCTTTTAAGGTTGAAAAGTGCTCGTCTATATGTTGAGTAGTATGCCTCTTATTCAGGCTTGCATCTTCTTACTGTGCTGTGTTTTTCTTTGTACTTGCTGCCTCTGTTCACCTGATAAAGAATGTTGTTTCTGGTTCACACAGCTTGCTTCTGTGATTGTGGCGGAAGAGAGGACCATTGTCAGAATGAAGTGTCCATTTTCAGGAGTGGAGAATTCCTATTCGACATGCCTGTGACCAACTGTCTGTGATTTCTCTGCTCCAAGTACCCACGCTGTCCTATTCAGCAAACAAATATTTTTGTTTTTTACTGCTTAGCACACGTTAGGGGAGAAGCTTTATCTGCCTATGCACTCTGAATGCTGTTTGGTAGCCAGTACCCCAAATGGTTCTTACAGAGAATCCTTCTGCTCCTTAAATTCTTAATTCTAAATATGTAGAATTCCCTGAACTCCTCCTACCCTTTTTCATTTACTTTTTTTTTTCATATGTAAGCTCTGGAGTGTGGCTTATTAATCTGATTCTACCAGCTTTTAATCTTTTAGGGGCCTCCACCAAATTTCTGGGCCATTATTAGACCTTTTTCTTGTTTCCTGGAGGAGTTGTGGATTTGAGAGGCATCTTCTCTGTTCTTTCTATAGATTTTAGGTAGGAGAAGTAAATAGGAACATGCTTGATCTAATTTCACTCCTTACATTACATAGCATGTTCATATATGCTGTATAAAAGTCCTTTATACATACAATCTCATGTAATTGTAATAATAATCTTGTCAAAAATGTATTGTTCCCATTTTATAAGTAACAAAATTAAGGGTTTTAGACATTCACTGGGTTACCACTGGTTCCACAGCCTGTTGTTGGCATAATGGAGACTGTAGTTGAGATCACCTGAATCGAGTTCAGCGTTCTCACATTACCGCACTGCCTTAAAAATATTCTCAAATCATTTACATTTTCCACAAAAGCTCATATAAACTTGTAGATTCCTTTTATTCCCCTTCAAATCTCTGAACAGTTACTCTAATGTGTTTCATACAAATAGGCTGGTTTGACACCTATATCTTGAGTGAACAGTTAAATTCAATAAACATGGAGAGTCAGTACACATTTGGATAGAAAAGTCCTTTATTTTCTTTGGATTGTTAGAATAGGCAGCAACAGAATTCAACCTTCAGGAGAAAGCATTTCTTAGAAGTATGATGGTAAACCCATCTATATGAATGTACAGTGACCATGGCCTTCATCTATTTGGCTGGTTAGAAGATGTAAAACAAGCAGGTAAATACAAATGTGGGAAGGTGGGTGTTTGTTAGGCAACAATATGCTTCAAGTGATGAGGGATGAGTATTATCTTAAACAATGAAGAGATACAGTTTCTTCATTCTCAGAAGGGCTAGGAGAGAGAAATGAAAGGCTAGCCAAACTGGAAGAGGAGGACCAAAAGTCTTGCACACTACAGTCAGAGCCATTCTTACTTTTGAAATTCAAACTTTCCTTTGAGTTTAGTGTTTAAAGGGCAATTGACTGAAATAAAAATAACTTTGATTAAAAACAAGTGGTGATTCAGTTTAAATGCTGAACAACATTCAGCTTCAATTGTTTTGAGAACAAGCTTAGGCTGTGGGACAATTTGGATTAATAGTATTAGAAAGAAACTTGATCAAAGTCTTCAGTCTTTATCAAAAGAGACGAGTTTAGTGAGATTAACTCCTTTCATCTCACCCCATCTAGGAAAAAACAAAGGGGACGGAGTGAGAAATGGAAGCTGAGCTAGATCTTTATGGCAAACAAAAAGTTTAAATAGGTTTTGAAGCTTTTTATAAAAGTTAAGATCTCAATCTATTTGTCAAGGTCATGAAGAGTATTTATCTTTTCATTGAGACCTCATGATTAAAAGTACACTGGTATTCAGCGTTTGCCAGTGGACAGTTGGGGTGCATAGAAGCTTCTTTAAATATTCCGTATCACACAGTCATATAGTTAGCTATTCAGGTATTATGCCTTCCAAGCTGTGACCAGTAACCCCAAAACACCTCTGTCCAAAGACTTGATTCATCCAGATACAGAGATAAATAGAGTTAAGTAGTTGAAAAACTTATGAAAGAAATGGGCTTGGTCTTTGGTGTGCTCAGCCAATTTTCTGTATTAAATTAATCATGTGCTTGTTATTCTCTATTTGTCCTGCTAGATCTGCACTCCACCCTTTTCCACTTTTCTCTGTGCCCAGGAGATTGATTTATATGGAATTCATCTACTGGAATCTTTCCTTGTTCTCTAACTTTCATTTGTATTTGGTCAATGAGAGCCACTGGCAGGAGGCTTGAGGGTGGTGGGGGGAGGGACTGGAGTATTTTCCTTGCAGGCCAGGACTTCCTTCCTCGCCAGGACTTGGCACTGGTCGCCTTCCTCTAATGAAGGCACTGTTTCCATCAGTGGTCCTCCCCTACAGCCTCTGCTAGAACCACAACCTTATCTGAGATTCCTTTTTCTCTTCAGGAATACAGACCCTTGCTGTTGCTAGCCTCTTGGTGTTTCTACTTCTGTTATTATTATTATTTTTTCAGTCCTGGCCTCATCACCATAAATAGTCTCTTCATTAACTCTGCTTAACAATGTTGTTTGGGTGTGCAATCTACATCCTGTCAGTCTTGGATTGATACACCACCTAAATCACATCTTCTTCTGCAGATGTAAAAAGGGAGCTGACACTAGTTAAATTGTTAATGAAGTTATCCACCATCTATGTTTAATTGTCCAATTTCAGTATATACATATAGTGGTTTCAGAATAGTCGATCCATGCTTCCATGGGAAACAACTTTACCAACTAAAGTACAGTGCTTACATGCAGTTTCTTTGCCTTTAGACTTACAATCCAACTATTTCCAAAGCTAATAGCTTTTGCTGAGTGGCTAAACTTGTTAATAGTAACTAATATTTTAAAATTTTATTTTATTCAAGAAATCTTGTTCAGTGTCAAGTATGAGTCATACATGGAGTTTATGAGTCTAGTGGGAGGGATAAACTAGTACAACTAGTCTTTACTTTGTAAATTAATTTATTTCCCAAAACACTGCTGTTAAGTTCAAAACTATTAAATAAGGAATTATTTCCATTTATTTTAATGGAAAAAATTTGATTTGTTTTGTCTTAATCCCAAATGTACAATTTTCGAAGATAGAAAAAATATTAATGGAACAATTTAAACAATTTCATGAATTAATTTATTTCCAAAAAACTGCTATTAAGTTCAAAGTTGTTAAAATAGGAAATTATTTTCATTTGTTTCAATGGAAAAATTTTGATTTGTTTTATCTTAACCTCAAATGCACAATTTTCATAGACAGAAAGAAAAAGTACTGATGGACCAATTTAAACAAGTTTATATAAGGTATAAAACTTTGAAAGTGAAAAAGTAAAGCTTGTATATGAATTACAATGCTATAAAGATTTGTTACCTTTTCCAAAGTAAGAAAGGAAGACTAAATGCTAGATGACAAATGGTAACTGGGAAGCTCATGGACAGCACAAGTTTGAGAATGCAGACTATTGAGAAAGGGACTGAGAGGAAAAAGTGAAAAATAAAGTCACTGGTATCTCTGTTCCTCTGCCTCCTACATCTCATCTTTTAAAAGAGTGTGCAATGTTCTTTATCTCCTTCCACCATCATATCAAAGAGTGATTTGATGATAGTTGCATTATAGGATAAAAGTATTATCAGGACCAAAGCCAAAACACATCATTAATAAGAGCTACCAGGCTCTCACATGTTGTATAAACTGAAGTCACTGCCTTTTCCAATCTTAGGTCCGAGTCCTGAATTTATAAATCCTCCAAATAGAGGTATTCCCACCATTTCTCTCCTTTAGCCTCACGGGCCTCCCAGTTACAGGGCTCCATTCTTATACTCTCCTCACCAATGGCTTCCACTATTCTATTTTATTCTCTGCTTCCATTACAGTTTGGTGAACCAGTGCTTGTACTCAGACCTCACCATTCCATGCTGTAGAGTTGTGTTGTCATAAACTGTTCAGCAGCAGGGACTGGCTGTTCCTGTGGGGAAAAGAAGGGTACTGCTGCATATGGGCTGCCAAATGGGAGACAGATGAGGGGATGATATTGGAGTTGAGGGATGGGGAAATGTGTAAGAAGGCCAGGAACCTCAGTGTGAATCTACTGGAGAGGGAGGAAAATGGAGAGAGAAACTGGGCTGTTGGGAAACCTATTCTGAAAGCTTCAATTTTGGATAAACATTGGTATGTGAAGATGAAGATTAAGCTGTGAATAGAATGAAAGAAAGAATTTACATTTATGTTGCTTATAGCAAAGAGGAAAACTCAAAATTCTATTTCACTATTAAAAGTAGTTTCCAAAACAATTGTTCTATTTATTATTTATGATGACTCTCAAATGCATATAAAGAGTTGAGGCTGGGAGCAGTGGTTCATGCCTTTAATCCTAGCACTTTGGGAGGCCAAGGCAGGCAGACTGCCTGAGCTCAGGAGTTCAAGACTATCTTAAACCATATGGCAAAATCCCATCTCTATTAAAATTATAAAACGAAAAAAAAAATAGCCAGGTGTGGTGGCTCACGCCTGTAGTCCCAGCTACTTGGGAGGCTGAGACAGGAGAATCACTTGAACCTGGGAGGCGGAGGTTGCAGTGTTCCGAGATTGTGCCACTGCGCTCCAGCCTGGGCAACAGAGCAAGACTCTGTCTCAAAAACAAAACAAAACAAAACACAACAAAACAAAAAAAGAAAAAAAAAAGAGTTGGTTCATTAATCCGCTTGTTTATTCAACAAGCATTGATCACCTACAATGTGCAAGGGTCTGAGCCTGAGCCAGATGCTGAGGATATAAAAGTATATCGCATAGTTCCTATGCTTGAGAAGTTCATAAACTTGCTACGAACACAATGAAATAGCTGTCTCTAATGGAGAAAAATAGTTGTTACAACTATCATGATAATGTTATGATATCATGACATATGTTGTAGCTGTCATATAGTGTTATGACAGTGACTATGATAATACACAGCTGAACAAGTAGTTTACCTTATGTCAAAAGGTGGATTCCCCAGAAGCAGATCTTAAGGCAAGGGTTTGTATACAAATGATCAATCAAGGAAGTATTCCCAGGAAAAGCTAATAAAGTCATGGAGAAAGTAGGACAAGGAAGGAAAAGAAACTGAGAAAGGGTGCAAATGTTAGGCAAAGTTGCAGTCTTGGTCTGATACTGTAGGGAAGTTGCAGAGTTTAAATAACAGCTCAGAGTGTGTTCAACTGGAGACAAAGGGAACGAGGCTTTCATACTCTGCATCAAGTTCATATTGTTCATATTGACTATGAACTACCCTACAGGGAGCAAACATAAACTCCCAAGCACTCTCTATCTCTCTTGGTGCAGACAGAGTAACTCCAGCAGCCCAAGGGCAGACTCCCAAAAGTGTCTCGGGTGCAGGGACAGGACTGTTATAAGCAAAACTGTGCAGGAGCTGGGAGACTGATGTGTAGAAACGGAAAGAGAGATTCAAGGGGATCTCAGCTGAGCACCAAAGGTATCTGCTGTATCCTGACAGGATTGGGGAAGACTCTGCAGAGGAAGTATCATTTGAGGGGATCTTCGAGGATAAGTAGGAATTTTCCAGGTGAATGGGGAGAGAGCTGCATAAGTGAAGAGTTGCACTATATAGACAAAAGCATGGTGAGGATTAATGAATGCCTGTATCTGCTCGGCCTTCTGTTAATTATGTGGAAAGGCTGCTGCTCACAACATCTTGTATTTTTTTGAAGCTAACCTAAGATATTATATAATTTCATCCACAAATTTGTCAGTATGTAGCTCTAAAAATAAGGGTTCCTTAAAATTATCACTAAACACAGGCATGCCTTGTTTCATTGCACTTTGCTTTATTGTGCTTCACACATATTGCATTTTTTAAAAGTTAAAAAATGCAATACTACTTGGAAAAAAAATACTACTTGGAAAAAAAATTCTTTTAAAATATTACTGCTCATTGACAATGCAACTGGTCACCCAAGAGCTCTGATGGAAATGTACAAGTAGATTATTGGTGTTTCATGTCAGCCAATACAACATCCATTGTGAATCCCATGGATTAAGGAGTTGTTTTATTGTGATATTCACTTTATTGCAGTGGACTGGAACCAAACCCTCAGTATCTCCAAGGTATGCTTGTAATAAGTATCACCATTAACAATGAACAATTGTTCATTAATATCATCAAATTAACATTAAATTCTTAATATCATCAAATATCCAGAGTTCAGATTTCTCCAATTGCATTTTTTTTTGTTATACTTTAAGTTCTGGGGTACATGTGCAGAATGTGCAAGTTTGTTACATAGGTATACACGTGCCATGGTGGTTTGCTGCACCCATGAACCCATCACCTACATTAGGTATTTCTCCTAATGCTATCCCTCTCCTAGCCCCACACCTCCCAACAGGCCCCAGTGTGTGATGTTCCCCTCCCTGTGTCCATGTGTTCTCATTGATCAACTCCCACTTATGAGTGAGAACATGCGGTGTTTGGTTTTCTGTTCTTGTGTTAGTTTGCTGAGAATGATGGTTTCCAGCATCATCCATGTCCCTGCAAAGGACATGAACTCATCCATTTTTATGGCTGCATAGTATTCCATGGTGTATATGTGCCACATTTTCTTCATCCAGTCTATCATCGATGGGCATTTGGGTTAGTTCCAAGTCTTTGCTATTGTGAACAGTGACACAATAAACTTACATGTCCATATGTCTTTATAGTAGAATGATTTATAATCCTTTGGGTATAAATCCAGTAACAGGATTGCTGGGTCAAATGGTATTTCTGGTTCTAGATCCTTGAGGAATCTCCACACTGTCTTCCACAATGGTTGAACTAATTTACACTTCCACCAACAGTGTAAAAGCACCCCTATTTCTCCACATCCTCTCCAGCATCTGTTGTTTCTAACTGTATTTTATATGTGCATTTATGTATGATATAAAATATGTTTGTACTATACATTAGATATATTTATACATAAACACACAAGTGTGTGTGTTTCCAGTCAGTTTGTTTGATACAGGATCCAAACAAGATTTACACATTAAATTTAGTTTGTATGTCTAAGTCGTTTGTATTCTGTAGGTTCCCTCCCAGCACTCACTTTGTTTTTCTAGCAATTTATTTGTTGGGGAAACCAGATTATTTGTTCAAGTGTCTGCATTTTGGATTTTCATAACTGCATTACTATGATGTCATTAAAATGCTCCTCCGTTCTGTGTATATTATGTAAACTAGTAGTTATATCTGAAGCAATTAGATTTCCTCATTTGTTTGTTCATTTGTTTTACAAGAATACTTTCTAGTTGGAGAGTTGAATATTACCATATCTCAAAACTATGTATTTACTTCTTGACTTACTAACTCTGCTTTAGAAATTTACCCTCAGGAAACACCCCCCAAAATACAAAATAACATACATAGCAGAGACATTTCCAATAACAAAATATTTGGAAAACCTAAATGCCCATGTTTAGGAAATTGATGAACTAGACCGTGGTACCTCCACACAATGTACCATAAGCCATATAAAAAAACAAAAACAAAGAGATAAATGAAAATCTCTATGACCTAATATGGAACAATTTTCAATATTTATTAAGTGAAAAAATTCAAGGGGCAAAATGGTAGATAGAGTACACTACAGTTTGTGTAACAAAGTGTCATATATATGTTTATACATTTATATTACTATTTTTACAAGAAAGAAATAAAGGATTGGTAAACTGTATGTTAAAATAGTAACTACCTTTAGAGTGACAACTGGGTGGGAGAGTAGACAAAGGGATGACTTCTCAGATTATATCTTTTGTAAATATAAAGTCTTGACTTCTGAGTCATGTAGATGTTTTAAATTTAAACATGGTACATGTAGACAAAAATAAAATTTAATTAAAATGGTTGATGATAAATAATTTCTCGTTATTACATAAAGCTTTTCCCCATATCCATCCTTTCTCAAAATACAATTTTACAACTAATGTACCTTTCGCTGTGGATCCCCAAAAAGGAACATATCACTTTAACTCCCTGCTTAGAGTTATCTAATAAAATGGTACACTTAGGCAACACTGCTTTTGTGATCATAACCGTAATTTAATTGATTTGTTTAGTGCTCAGAATATTGGAAAGTGATGTTTTGATACAAGATGTTGGCTTATATTTTATGAGTTGTTCAAAATTGAATTGACATGGTATGGTAGCATTCCTATAGGTCTTCTTTGAAAGAGAATATTAAAATCATGTAGTTGAGAATATGGACACACAAAATAACTTGATCAAACATGTTGAAATGTTATATTTAAAATAGTGTTTTAAGGGATCTCAAAACAAAGATATTTATAAATAGCGGCATTCATTATAACCTAAATTAGTAAGATGCTCCTTTATAAGCCTAAAATAGAAAATATTCTGGGCAAAATTGGTATTGCTTCTCTCCTCTAGATGGTCGGTCTATTTTGTGGCTGTGTTATGAAGTAATCTTTCTACAATTTTGAGAGCTGTTAAAAGTATTCTCAGATAAATTTGGACAGGCAAGCAAAGAGAGTAATTTTTTCTTGGTAGGTGAATGTGGAAAAATAAATGGAAAGCTTAACAGTGATACCACAGAGCGTATCTGCAAGGCCACATCAGAGAGGAGAAATAAGTCTTCCGATGTGGAGAGGGGTATTCAGTGTGCATATTGCTGACTGAGATGTTTTGAAATGTGCTTGAATGGCTTAGATTGTGGAACAAGTATGCTGCTCCAGAGGCGTCAAATTATTTCTCCTCAACTGGAAGAATCAGCACTTTAGGGCCATAATTCCCTAGACTTTGGCAAATGTCTTATCCATCATTGGTGTATATGACCTGCAAAATGAGAGTTTTTTTCAGTGATGTTATGTAAAAGTAGGACGTCTGTTTCCTGATTTTACAAGAGGAGCATGACTGTTTTCCTTTATCTAACATTTAAGTCATCACTGGAGGGGCCCTGAGGTCTTGGAGGATTGGCGAGAAGACAGCAAGTCTTTCACATCTAGGAGTTTTATGGCACCTGAGGTAACAGATAGGTGGCATCACCCATAGTTACTGTTCTCATGATTTTTTTATAGACTCTAATACTACTTATGGCTTCCCTTCAAAGATTTTTTTGGCTTTCATGATATGGCACTGTCTTAATTGTTTCCTCATTTCATTTTTCTTCTGTCTTGCTTGATTTTGTTGTATAAAACTTCTTTCTCTTACCCTAGATTTTCTATTTTGTTTTATAAAGTATTTAGCTTTTTTTTTTTTTTTTGAGACCGAGTCTTGCTCTTTCACCCAGGCTGGGCTGCAGTGGCACCATCTTGGCTCACTGCAAGCTCCGCCTCCCGGATTCATGCCATTCTCCTGCCTCAGCCTCCCAAGTATCTGGGACTATAGGCGCCCACCACAAAGCCCGGCTAATTTTTTGTATTTTTGGTAGAGACGGGGTTTCTCCGTGTTAGGCAGGATGGTCTCGAAAAAGTATTTAGTTAATAAAAACACTTTTTCAATTAATATTCTTGGGATTTCAGAGTATACTGTTACATCAAATGCAAATGGTGATAATTTTTATCCCCTTTTCAAAAAGTGCATTTCTCTTTTCTGCCCTATTTTTTTGCCAAGGCCTTATATAACATTATTAATGGAGTTGAAAATTTGAAATTCCGTATTTCTGATGCAGTGAGACCTTACATTTCCCAGTGTGCTCCAGAAACTGCCTAGAGGTACAGTGAACTGTAGAATATGACAGAAGTCACTGGAGCCAGTATCACCATGGTCAACTCCTACAAGCAGCCTAGAGGAAGGAGGAAAGTTTGGAGAAATCATCAAAGACACTTATCATCTACAGTTTGGAACCCTTCAGGGAGTTATTCACGACTTTCACAGGTGAACCAGAGAAATCCCTTTTCTGCTAGGAGAGAGCCTATTGAGGACATCGGTTGGCTGGGCTTCCTCCATACTGATATGTTCAGCAATAGGCAAGTGATAAAGGGCTCCCTCCCCCTGTGTGGGTAATTGGATAAACCTCCTATTTTATCTCTCATGCCCGGTTCCTCCATATTGTCTGAACTCTTCACTCCACATTTCGTTCTTGTGTCTGTGTAAATACTTTGAAATTGATACTTTGCTTCCTGAAGTGCTTATCTGAGATGCTCTTTATAGTTCCTCCTTTGTCCTGTGTCTTGAGAGTTAGCACTTTCTCTTCCCTAGGAAGGAAATGAAAATTGATCTTGTTTAGGAGCATAATCCCAGAGGATTTTTGATTTGTTAATATTCTAGTTAGATTTGAATCTACATTAATTAGACATGGTGATCTATATAGTTACTTTTACTAGAGTTTAGAGTAACTTAAACAGTATTTGAATTATGCAGTAGTATGATGGTGTTTCAAATAACCAGCTCTCAGGCTGGGGGATGTTGGTGAATTGCCCTAGTTGGTAGTAGATGCCAATTACTGTGGTGTAAATACTTTCATCATGGCCACCTATGTAATGTCACTGTACCTGGAGTTGGGAAAAGACACAATTAGCTCCTATCCAGTGTTCTAAGAAGCTCCAGCACATTGCTGGGATTATCAATTATTTAATGATAAGAAGGTGTGAACCCAGTCACTTTCTTTACCAGAATATATTAGGAGACCTGCTAGTTGTTCCCTACAGCCTTTTCTCTCCCTGGCACACAGATGATTTTGCAGCTTCCTTTGCCTGCTCCCTTAAATGTGGCCCAAGACTAGGTTCTGGCCCAGGAAATGTAGGCAGAATTTATGTAAGTCAATTTTAAGGCTGGCCCATAAATAAGCTTCCTATCTGATTCTTCATGTCCTTTTCTTCCATTGCCTTGCTGCCAAATACAGAGGGTAGCAAAGGTCTACCAGGACCTAGAGAATGGCAGATTTAGTTAACGAGGTGAAAGAGCAAGTGGCCCTGAAACACTGCTTGGGGAAGTTAATCACACCTGTTTAGAATTAGCGTAGCTAAGATATATACTTCCATTTACTAACGCACTGAGATTTCTGGGTTTATCTCTTATAAAAAGTAAGTTACTCCGAGTGGTACCATGGCAAAGATTATTAATTTATTTCAGATGTCTTCCTTGGAAATTGGTATGTTCATGTTTCTACTTCATGACTTGATTTTGGTAATTTTGGTTTGCTAGAAAATCATTCATTTCCTTCTGGTTTACAAACTTGTGCCTGTAGAATAGAACATAATATTTGCTTTGAATCCTTCTATTCTCATTTGATTTGTGTTTATGTATCCTTTTGTATACTACTTCAATTACATTATTGTATTTTTTTGTTTTTTTGTTTTAATTGGTTTTCTATAGATTATTTTTTTTTTTTTTTTTTTCAGACGGAGTCTCGCTCTGTCGCCCAGGCTGGAGTGCAGTGGCGCGATCTATGCTCACTGCAAGCTCCACCTCTTGGGTTCACGCCATTCTCCTGCCTCAGCTTCCCCAGTAGCTGGGACTACAGGCACCCGCCACCACGCCTGGCTAATTTTTTTGTATTTTTAGTAGAGATGGGGTTTCACCATGTTAGCCATATGGTCTCCATCTCCTGACCTTGTGATCCATCTGCCTCAGTGCTGGGATTACAGGTGTGAGCCACCGCGCCTGGCTAGTTTTCTATAGATTTTACACATTTTCATTTTATTAGTTGTCCTCTACTCTTTTCAAAGAAGCTGTTTTAGAAACTTTGTGTGTGCTTCCTACTATTTTTGAGTTTTTAAAAATTAATTTCACCTTTTAACTATATTAAATTTCTCTTACTGCTATCTTACTCTCACTGTAACTTCATATACTATCTCTTACTGAAATTTTATATAATTCTCATCAGAGAATGTGACCTGTAAAATCTCTACTAAAAACATTTCAGCCAAGTATCAGATTTTTATAATTTTTGTGAATGTTCATTGGATGTGGAAAAAGTTTATTCCCAATTTTTAGGATACACACACACACATGCACACACACAGACACACACACACTTCTGTTGATCACATTACATGTTGCCTGCTAGATCTATGAAAAAGTGCTATTAAAATAGCCTGCAAGAATGAATTTTTTTAATCAAGTTATTTTTGAATTTCTAATAATTTTGGTTTTGTTGCACTTGGATTTATTTCTGACAACTCTCCTTCATAAATTTCATCTTTTATCATTACACACCTCTCCTTTTGCTGTCTTTGAAGTGTTTAACCTTAAAGAAACAAGCAGATGGATCTGCTTTCTGTTTGCTTTTGCACGAGGTTGCTTTGCTTATCTTAGTGTTTTCCCAGTTCTTTTATATCACTTAGATTTAAGAATGTTTCTCTTAAACAGTAGAAAGCTATCTTTTGTTTCTTTATTATATTTTGACTATCTCTGTCTTTCAGTAGGGTAATTCATACCACTGAGGTACGTGGTTTATTCCAAATATATTAATTTATTACTATATTTTTAGTTCTTATCTCACTTAGATTTTCTTCCTTTTATTCTTATTTGATTGTTGTTATTAATTTAATTTAATTTTTTCTTCTTTTGTTACCTGTCAGCAGGAAGTAGGTTGCTGTTAAAAGTTACTATTTATTTCTGTTTTCTCATTACTAGTTCAGAAGTTCTGTTATTCTTTTCAATTCCACTAATAGTTACCTTCTTATTCCTAAAATTCAAAAATATTCACCTATTTCTCTTGTATTAAATAAGTATCAAATAACAATATCATGACCATAAAAATATGGTATGTAAACTGAAAAAGCACAAAATCAGGATAATTTTTCTCTACCATCTCTTTTATTATTGCCTTTCCATATTTTCTGTTTCTTTCATTCTTTCTGGAGATTTTACTATTTACATGATTGGCTACTTCTATTCTATTCTTATATATATTTGCTTAGTGACCATCCCATTTTTAGTTTATTGATACTTTTAACATAAAAATAAGGAATTATATTTTGTTATAGGAACTCATTAAGTGTGCATACTATTGTTATTGTTTTTGCTAATATTATCATCTGTCTCAATCAGCAATTCTGTTTCTTTAGAGGTTTCTCTAGTCTAGGTACTCTACTTGCTATTCTTATTTTTGAGTTTTGGGTCCTCTTATGCATGTCAACATTTACTTTTATCTACTCATAATTTGATTAACCTTGGGGTTCACATAAAGCCACTTGGGTCTACTACACAGTGACAAACAGATCTGATGGAAGATTCAGCAGTCTGTGCTCTGGTGAAATGTCACACTGAGTAGTCAGTGAAAATGCTGAGCTGAGTCGCCAGGGAAAAGCTGTCTGCCTCCATGCTTCTGTGACTCCAGAGTTATGACTCCCAGTTTCAGGGACAGACATAGCTCTCTGGAGGTCTCTGAACACCTTTTGGTACTACTGTTCCACTGGACAGATGGATCAGAGTTAGAAGAAGACTTCTCAACAGAATTATTTTATTTTTATTGGTAGGGGAGGCTAGCTTATTTGTCCTGTTTCCTTTATTTTCTTTTTTTTATATAATCAATGACTTGTTTGCTTTCATCTTTTGGCATGACATGCAAAGTAAAAGTATTAAATTATGTTGGTGGTTGTATTCAGCTTAATGAATCTATATTTCATTCTTCATTTTTCAAATTATCAAGATATCAAGTTTTGCTTCGAGGGAGCATGTTTAATGATCAGGGTGGTCTTTGGAATTAGATTCCTTGCGTTTGAATTTGATGTCCACTACTCATTAGCTGTGTGACTTTGTTAACTTCCACATCTATAAAATGAAAACATAAACTTCATGGGGTTGCTATTTGAATTAAATGAAATAATACAGGTAAGGAACCTAGGACAGTACTAGAACACTGTCTAACACATAGTAAGAATTCAGTATGTATTACCACTATCATCCTTAATCATAGTTTCACCATTATTTATCCTTAACTCATTGTTTTATTTGATGTTCATAATTACCTCCACTCCTTTTTTATAGAAATGTTTTCTACAGGGAATGTTCTTTTAAAAAAAATATTAAGTGAGGAACATATTTTAGATTCATAAAACACCTTGGTCATAAATCTAGTTCAGTAGAGATCTAGCACCAAGTACTCATGGAAACAACAAGACAAGCACACTTGCATTACAATATATCTACTTATTTCTAGTGGTGTAATTTATCACAACAGTGGATGATAATGGTAATAAGAATACGTATGAGACATTGATATGGTTTGGCTCTGTCCCCACCCAAATCCCATCTTGAATTGTAGTTTCCATAATCCCCACATGTCGTGGGAAGGACCCAGTGAGGGGTAATTGAATCATCAGGGCGGTTACCCCATGCTGCTGTACTCATGATAGTCAGTGAGTTCTAACAAGATCTGATGGTTTTATACGGGGTTTTCCTCTTGCTTAGCTCTTCTTGGCTGCTGCCACATGAAGAAGGACATGTTTGCTTCTCCTTCCACCATGATTGTAAGTCTCCTGAGGCTTCCCCAGCCATGCTGAACTGTGAGTCAATTAAACCTCTTTCCTTTATAAATTACCCAGTCTTGGGTATGTCTTTATTAGCACTGTGAGAATGGACTAATACAGGCATTGTGATATGTAACTATTATTGGTGATAGGATTGGATTGGTGATTGGTTAGCAAAGCTAATTGTAATCTGTTGCTGGAATCCCTCAGTAATGTTTAGGTTTCATGGTTATAAACTGTAATGGCTCTCTGCTGTCTTCATTAGTGAGAATTCTGTAGAAAAAAAATGATTTAAATCTAAATTTTCTATTTAAATTATTCTATTTAAATTATTGTTTTTATAATGTGTTTTTAAGTAACCTAGGTTTCTTATAAATATAGTTATGGTAATATATTAGGATCAATTGCATTATGACATTTCTTTTTTTTTTTTTTTAAGATAAAGTCTCACTCTGTTGCCCAGGTTGGAGTGCAGTGGTGCAATCTCAGCTCACTGCAACCTTCGTCTCCTGGGTGCAAGCAATTCTCCTACCTCAGCCTCCCTAAGAGCTGGGGGTGCAGGTGTGCGCCACCATGGCCAGCTAAATTTTTTGTATTTTTAGTAGAGACAGGGTTTCATCATGTTGGCCAGGCTGGTCTTGAACTCCTGACCAGAAATTATCTGCCCACTTGGGCCTCCCAAAATGCTGGGATTATAAGCGCGAGCCACCATGCCTGACTCCATTATGACCTTTCTTGATTTCATTTTCTGCTCAACTGAGATGACTATTCAAATAATTTTCTTGCCGGGCATGGTGGCTCACGCCTGTAATCCCAGAACTTTGGGAGGCTGAGGTGAGTGGATCACGAGGTCAGGAAATCGAGACCATCCTGGCTAACATGAAGAAACCCGTCTCTACTAAAAATACCAAAAATTAGCTGGGCGTGGTGGTACGTGCCTGTAGTCCCAGCTACTAGGGAGGCTGAGGCAGGAGAATCTCTTGAACTTGTGAGGTAGAGGTTGCAGTGAGCCAAGATCGTGCCACTGCACTCTAGCCTGGGAGACAGAGCGAGACTCCGTCATCAAAAAAAAAAAAGAAAAGCAAATAATTTTCTTGGGAGAAGGTGTAGGTTACTATGTCTCTGAATCTGAAAACATCTTTCTGTAACTTTCCACATTAATAATTTAATCACATAAAAATTGTGTTTTAAAATTTTTTTTATCTGGAAACTTGTAAGGTATTTCTTCCCTTAAATTAAAAAAATCTAAAATGTATTTGTGTGTGGGATACCTCTTCTTTCTGCAACCTACTCAATTCTGCATGTAATTTTACATGAAACTCACAAATCTTTATAATCTGCAGACTCAGATATTTGCGTAACCAAGGGCATTTTTCTTACTTGCTATATTTTACTAGTTTCTTTTTCTACTGTTCTGTTCCTGTCTCTTCTGGAATACCTATAATTCTTCAACGGGCTCACCTTTATCTGTCCTTCCTATATAACCACTACGTTATCATTTTTATCTGAGAACTGCAACATCCCTTATAAATTCAACATTTTTCTCTAATGTTTTTATCTCTTTGTTACCTTGACTAAAACCAGGCTATTCCCTGAGGTCAAGTTCTCCCCTCCGTCTTCTGACGTAAACAGTGTTTTTCTCTTACGTTCCACACACACCAAGGCCAGAAGGTGAAAGTAGGTGCTCTTCCTGCTTGCCATTACTTTCCAACAATTAATCTCCTTTTCTACTGAAACAAAAACTAAACCCAAAACAAGGGTAAGCAAGACTTCTTTGAAATGCATGCCATCCAGCTGCATTACTTTCCACTCCTGCTGGATGCTATATCTATTGACCCTTACTGGTCTCTCTCCTTTATTGATTGGAAATATTAACTCCAGATTCAGACATTCTAACCACTTCTAAGTGATGAGTCTTTTTTTGCTCTTGCTACTTTCATGATTTTTTCTTCATCTTTCGCTTTTAGCGGTTTGACTCCGATGTGTCTAGGAGTGGATCTCTATATCCTACTTTGAGTTCATTGTACTTTTTATTGCTTTCATTAATGTTCTTCATTGAATTTGGAAAGTTTTTGGTCACTATTTCTTGAAATATTTATATGTATTTATTTTTAAAATTTAATTTAATTTTTAATTTTTTAAATAAAAAAATAGAAATGAAGTCTCACCATGTTACCCAGGCTGGTGTCGAACTCTTGGGCTCAAGAGATCCTCCAACCTTGGCCTCCCAAAGTGCTGGGATTACAAGTGTGAGCCACCACACCCAGACTAATTTTACATATTTCTAATGTATATGATGTTCTCTAGTCCATCAAAAGTTCTCCATTACACTTATAATAATAATCTCTTTTATATTTTACTATGGCTTATGAAAGCATGGTAAAATTTAACTCCTATCAACTTCATCTTATATTACTGTCTCTTTCACACACGTGCTCCAGTTACATGGCCTTGCAATTACTCAGAGATGTGTGCCTAACAGCCATTGCAGCTGCTACTATCTGTGCCTTGATTGCTTTTTTTCTCACTACTTACATGGATCTTTTGTCTTATCCTGATCAGAAACGTCATTCTCAAAGGGGCCTTTCCTGATTGTCCTATATATAGTAGCTTCTTCTCTTTCCAAATATTTTCTAGTGTACATCCAATATATTTCCCTAATGTCACTTTAAAAAAATCCACAATTATTTGTCTATTTATTTACTTGTAATAACAATTATAAGTAAATGAGAGAATCTAATGAGAGAAAACTCTCATTAGGTTGTAAACACCATGTGGTGGGAACCAAATCTGTCTTATTTATTCTTGTATCTCCAGTGTCTATTACAGTGTCAGGCATGAAGTAGTTTCTCAATAAAGAAATATATTATATGAATAAATTAATTCCTTCAATCAGCAACTGTGTTTTGGCAGGTTCTCAAATTTGTATTCCAGTTCACTGATTCAATGCAGATTTTCATTCTTCTGTTGAAATTGAAGATTTTAAAATCTTCTGTTGATTAAAAAAATTCTCTCAGGTGGGTGCTTCTGTGTGTACTGTTATTTCAATGTTCACTAAAATCCTGATCTAGCTTCTTAATGTATATTTTTAGGTCACAAAGAAGATGCACTGCCTGGGCGACAAAGCGAGACTCCGTCTCAAAAAAAAAAAAAAAAAAAAGAAGAAGAAGAAGAAGATGCTCTGTAGTTTTGTTTGTTTGCTTTTCCTACAAAATTATTTTCACATATGTGCTCTTCTAGTTCCTCGTTCCCAAACAAGGGTAGTCTCCCCTGAACCCCTAAAATATTTGGCGATGTATGGAGGTAGTTTTGATTGTCACAACTGGGATGGATGCTGCTGGCATCTAGAGAGTATGGGCCAGGGATACTGTTCAGCATCCTATAACGCACAGGAAAGCTCCCCCAGAACAAATAATTATCTAGTCTAACATGACAAGAGTTTCAAGGTTATGAATTCTTTTCTAGGTAACACAGGACAGAAAGGAATATATGTTAAATGGCAATACAAATTATTATGTGTCAACTAAAATTTTAAAAAGTTTAATAGTGCTATGGATTTTTAGTCAGCAAAATCCAGAAAATGGGAAACACAACAGGATAAATAAATAGATTGCAAGGAAATAAAAAGATAGGAAGAAAAGGAGAGGGGATGGTAAGTAGGGGGAGGAAAAAAAGGGGGATGGGGGAGAGAAAGAGAGAGAAAAAATATACCTACAGGCTAAAAGAAACTTAATCCATTTATGCTGGAGGTTGCAAACTATTTTTGTGAAAAATCAGACCTTGGAAATGACCTTGAGCAATAGGATATATACAACTCCCACAAGCTCAGCAGCTCAGCGTTCCAACAATGGAACCAGGCATAAATGGGATAAGAGACATATCAATATTCAATGCAACTTTGGATTTTGGCTTGAAGAAATAAATCGTAACAAAACATTTAGAAGGCAATTAAGAAAATTGGAAAATTAAATATTTGATTACATTAAAAATTGTTATTACTTAGGTGTAATAATGACATTTAATTATGCTTTACAAAAGACCTCATATTTCAGAGAAACATGTTGAAATATTTACAGATTACATGATGCGATATCTAAGATTTGCTTCAAAATAATTCTATGGTGTGGAGAAGGATAATCCAGGGTTTGGAGAAAGTGGGTATGAGGTATAGATAAAACAAGAATTTTTTGTATATAGCTGTTAAATATGATTTACTGATCTTATTTGTATTAAATTTTACTTGTTGTATAGCAATGTTACTACAAACTTAGTGGCATAAAACAATACACACTTATTATCTCACATGTTTTTGTGTATCAGGAAAACAGATACAACTTAGATGGGTCCCCTGTTCCATGTCTCTCACAAGGCTGGAATCAAAATGTCGGTCAATGGATGTGGTGGTTCATTCCTGTAATGAATGGTTCATTTCCCAACACTTTGGGAACCTGAAAGAGGAGGATCACTTGATGCTAGGAATTTAAGATTAGCCTGGGCACCATAGTGAGATTACATCCCTATAAAAAATTTAAAAATTAGTGAGGTGTGGTGGAACATGGCTGTAGTCCTAGCTACTCAGCAGGCTGAGGCAGGAGGATTGCTTTAGCCTAGGAGGTGGAGGCTGCCATGAGCTATGATTGCACCACTATACTCTAGCCTGGGTGATAGAGCAAGACCCTGTCTCTAAAAGTTTAAAAAAAAAACAACGGTCAGCCAAGGCTATGCTCTCATCTGAGACTCTGCTAAGGAAGGGTCTGCTTCCAAACTTACTCTGATTGTTGCCAGAATTCTGTTCCTCGTGGTTGTAAGATTGAGGACAGAGTACTTCAGTTTTGTGCTGGCTGTTAGCGAGTCACCATCCTCAGTTCCTAGTTGCCACCAATAGTTCCTGACATGTCAGGTTCCCAAAGATGGGATATTCTCTTCACAAAGCCACTAAGGTGTGTGTCTGGGGCAGGGCAGGGGTGGTGAAAGAGAGAACACAAGATGAAAGCCCAAATGACTTACCAAATTCTACTGGTAGGAAGGAGGTTGATAAAATTACTCAGGTGCAAACTTGCGCTACCTTTCATGGAAAAAGGATAACCCAGAGGGCAGAAACAAGGGCCCAGAGTAAGGAGCCAAGAGCCACAGAGGAATTATTTCCAGGCCTTGAAACTAAACTAAGAAAGTCTCAGTATTTGCCTGGCTGGTTTCAGAATTGCTATGGAGCAATGACTCCTTTATATCTTCTATTTCACTCCATAGAATGAGAGTATCCATAGCTGCTATCCTATTTCTGTCCAACCATTAATTGTTGAGGGTCTGGGAAATAACTGGTCTGTTTAGTTTTATAGCTCCACAGGTCAAGATGAGCTCTACCCATTGAGTCTCATCCATATTTGGACTTCATTTAAAATATGAGTTTTTGGATTTTAAGTAGATATGGTAATGAGATGAAATTTTTGAAGACCTTGGGAATGAACCTATTTTGCAGATTCAATATGACAAATGCACAAGTCATTGAGGGCCAGAAGGCATGTGTAGCAGATTGACCCTTAATGTGGTTCCCCATTATTTCTGTCTCCTGATGTTCATGTCTTTGTGATCTCTCTCTTGAGTGTAGATAGAAAATGTAATTTGCATCTAACCAACAGGACGTGGTAAAGGCGAGGAATGTATGTGACAACATGTAAGTGATTATGTGCTTACATTATACAGACTACAAGACAACAAGAAACTCAGTCCTACAATCACTAGGAAATTAATTTTCTCCAAATCCAGGTGAGTATAAAAATGAATCCTTCCCCAGCTGACCCCCACATGACAGCATAGCCCTAGCTTGTCCATTTTTCTTTTCTTTTCTTTTTCTTTCTTTCTTTCTTTTTTTTTTATTTTTATTTTTTGAGATAGGGTTTCACTCTATTGCCCAGACTGGAGTGCAGTGGCACTATCTCAGCTCACTGCAGCCTCCACCTCCTGGGCCCAAGCAATCCTCCCACCTCAGCCTCCCAAGTAGCTGGGATTACAGGCACACATCACCACACCTGGCTAATTTTTCATATATATATTATATATATGTATATATGATATATATGTATATATCATATATGTAGGTATGTATATATACATATATATGATATATATGTATATATAATATATATGAATATATAATATATATGTATATATACATATGTGTATATATATACACACATACATTTATTTTGTACAGACAGGGTTTCACCATGTTTTCCAGGCTGGTCTCAAACTCCTGGACTCAAGTGATCTTCCTGCCTCAGCCTCCCACAGTGCTAGGATTACTGGCATGAGCCACCATGCCCAGCCCCTAGTAGGTACTTTTGATTGTACCTAGTAGGTACAATCTTGTGAAACACAGCAGAGAGTCTATCTAAGCCATGCCTGGACTCCTGACCCATAGACACTGTGAGATAATAAGTATGTGTTGGTTTAAGCAGTTTAAGATACTATATTTAGATACTATATTTGTAGCAATAGTGTTATATATCAATACATACCTAAGTCACTATTCTTTTCATTTTTATGCATTTTGAAATATTTATAATAAATTGCTATTAAAATATTTTTTCTTTTTTAATTTTAAGGGCTCTATTTTACCTCATATTTTCATTAATAAGCTTCATTTATTTTCTTAATTTTGTTTGCCCATTCTTTGCTAGTAAGAGATCCCTCTAGGCTCATGCTTGCTCTCAGTGGACAGATGCTCTAAACCAGTTGTCTGTTTGTCAGTATCCATTTTCACCCCAGCTCATCTTCTGACATTGATTGGTTTTCAGCCAGATGTGGTGGCTCACACCTGTAATCCCAGAACTTCGAGCTCAGGAGTTCGAGACAAGCCTAGGCAACACAGTGAAATACTGTCTCTACAAAAAATACAAAAAATTGTCCAGACATGGTGGCAGCTACTTGGAGCCAGAGGTGGGAGGATCACTTGAGCCCAGGAAGTTGAGGGTGAAGTGAGCTCTGTTTGTGCCACTACACTCCAGCCTGGGTGACAAAGCAGGATCCTGTCTCAAAAAAAATTTTTTTAAAGATTGGTTTTCACTGTTTTCTCAGTGTGATTCCCAGTAGGCACTGAATCTGCAGATCTTAGGCACAGATTTTCTCTTTTCAGATTGACTGGTTCTATGACTAAACTAAAGCCTCAGATGCAGTTACAATGCTCCTTTGAACTACACAGAACATGAAAAACTTCACCTCCAGCACCTACTGTGCTTTCTCTTCACGCCCACTCTTGCAATATCTAATCTTAGGTGGCAAATTATGCCAGGATATGAACTTTCTCTACTTGTGCACTTTCTTCAATTTCTTTCAGTGGTGTCCAGGAATGTACGGGAGAGCAGAGAAATGGCAGTGACTTTGCCTGATACAAAATTCCTAAGCATTTGTCGAATGGGCTCCTATCTTTCTGAGTAGCACACACCCTGCCCCTCTGAATTTCTGAACTGAGGCAAAATTTGTCTTACCTTCTTTAGGGCCTTCTTCCCAGCTCTGAATCAGTGGGTGGAACCTATGTTCTATAATCCAAGAACATGCATGCCATTCCACTCTCATTCAGTGGAAATGCTCCCTGCATTTTGGCCTATGGTTTTTTCATGGTTTTTATTTACAGCACTGTCATCACTTTGACTTTTTATTTAAATTCATGGGTAATTTAATTTAGTGGGAAATTTGGAAAAGCTATATTAGACATAGTGTCTGCCTAAATTATGACTTGCAAACATTGGTCTCTTATTTTGTTTTTAATAAAAGGCTGTGAGATTCAGAAGAGGACACCATCCTTTTGATTCAGAAGAGGACACCATCCTTTTGGACACATTCTGTACAGAATATAGGTTTATGTTTACCATTTTTTCCCATCTCCTTTTATTATGAGAAAGATATGAAGGAAATGGCATTTGCTGCATATTGAGTAGCTCGTATATGACAACTATGGCATGAAGCATTTTTTACATACAGTTTTGTACTTGATCCTGACAAAAACCCTGTGTGTAGGTATTTTCCCATTTAAATGAGGAAACTAAATCTTAGAAAATGTAAGAAACTTTTCATAGACGTGTGTGGTGAAAATGGAATTCAATCTAAATTCTTTTGTCTGGAAGCATCGTAGTCAGGAAAGTCATTTTCCCAGTTCCGTGAACAACCTTGTGTTATTTCTTCTGCTCCCACATGGATCAGTCTTGTCCTCTGTGTAGCAGGGCTTCTGGGCACGGTGGGCATTTGAATTGTGATTTTACAAATGGAGTGGGCTCCATGAAGGTGCTGTACTACATCTCTGGCTGAGAATAGCATCACACAGATGAACTCCATCCTGGAGAGTCTCCAGTAGTACCGCCTCCATTTGGGCACAGTAAGGCTGTTGGCCAAGTTATCATTCTTGATGTAGATATATTCTGGCAAATTCACATCTCAGAGCATAGCTTGGCTTGGTCAGGTGGAGGCTTCTTCTTAGCCTCCCGTGTCTAGAAGGGCTCTATTACCTGCCTTTGTAGCATGTGGGTTCCTGCCTGCATCTGGCCTCCCACTCTCGCAAACATGATTGTTTCACCTTCTCAGGCTCCAATTGGGAGTCCTTCTGGATGTTCTTGTTCTCTTCTTCAGGAAGTTCTCTCTTAAGGTTCAATTCTAGTTTTCATCTGTTAGGTTTCTTTGGGTCTCAGTCACTTTGCTGACCTGGTAACCACTAAAACCTCTCCCTCCTTTCCCAGCCATGTTTTTCAAAATATTTGCATTGAACCACATTTTAGATATATGTTTTCCATCATTTTTAGAGAAAAAAAATTCTTTCATTTTTCTTTTATTTATTTTGAGACAGGGTCTCTCTGTTGCCCAGGCTGAAGTGCAGTGGCATGATCTCAGCTCACTGCAACCTCAACCTCCTGGGCTCAAGTGATCCTCCCACCTCAGCACAGCTTCCCAGCTAGCTAGGACTACAGGTACATGCCTCCAAGCCTAGCTAATTTTTGTATTTTGTGCAGAGAAAGAGTTTCGTCATGTTGTCAAGGCTGGTCTTGAACTCCTGAGCTCAGGCGATCCTCCTCCTTCAGCCTCCCAAAGTGCTGGGATTAGAGGCATAAGCCACCATTTCCTGTCCAAACTATTTCTTAAAATGGAAAAGTCTGTTCATCTAAAGCTTTTTGCAATATTTCTGATTCCCAAGTTATTTGCACTACTTCTGTGTCAGCATAAACTTCAAGTGAAGGTTTTACATACATGTATTGACTCTCTTTAATAGATTTTGGGCCTTTGTTTTAATGAGGATTTCAGTCAGCTTTCCCTCCACCTTTTAAGTGCAGGTTAGATCTCCAGTATATATAGTAGTGGTCATCATTTCTTGTTATTTGTTTCATATAAAGTCTTCTAGTTTTCTGTGGGTAAAGCTGCAATACGAATCTCTAAGATTCACAGTGTAATTAGCACATGTGGATCAAAGTTGCAAAAGTCACCCAATTTCTGGATCATTCCTGCCTCAGCTTAGGATGTAAGTCAATATTACAGATTCTGAGGCGAAAATCCCCTAATGGCTTATAGATCTGGCTGAAATACAGCAAAGGGCATTAGGGCATTCAACTCATTAATGCGTGGATTGGTAAAATTTTCTGTAAAGTGCCAGATGTTAAGTTTTAGGCTTGTGGACCATATGGTCTCTATTGCAACCACTCGACTCTGCCACTGTAGCGTGAAAATAGTCTTAGACTACATACATAATGAATCTTAGCTGTGTTAAAGTGAATTAAAATGGAGTCTAGGCCTGAAAAATCCCTGCAGGGACAAACCCAGTGAGGCCTCATAAGTGACCTTACCTTTGCTTGATTTGCAAACAGAAGTGAAATGTAATTTAAGCTATTTTTCTTGTAGTGCCTATATTAAGGAAAAACAGAACTTAAGCTCAATCAATCAGAAGCAGCAAACAAACTTATAATTCTACAGCTAGGGACTTCCTAGTGGGACAGACCAGGTAAGGCAACTTTATAACTGTAATCCAACATTTTCTTTGTATGATTTCAACATTCATTCTATGAAAACCTGACTCTCAGACTTCTTCAATGGAGCCCCTAGACCATTTCTGATTTGAAACTGCCCAATTCATAAATCATCATTTCCTCAAATAAACTCTTTAAATTTTTATTGTGCCTCAGTTTATGTTTTAACAGCTGTGTTTCAATAAAATTTTAATTTCTCACAAAAACACGCAGCAGGCCATAATAGACCATGGGTCATGGTTTGCTGATCCCCGCACTCATGCCTGGACAGCTGGAGCACAGATGCTGTCCTAAAGTGCACCTTCAAAAGAATTAAAGGAAGCAGGCAAGGTCAAAGATGTACATGACCTCTATTAAAGCCCAAGGCTCAAAGTATGCTTCATGGAACCAAATATTTTATTTGTATGATTTCAACATTCATTACAATCTACCATGATTGGAAGCTTCCTGAGGCTTCATCAAATGCCTCTAAGCATAGTTTTGTTTTGTTTTCATCTGCAAATTTCATTCCCTGTCTCTTTCTCTCAAAATTAATGGCACTAGATATTGGGATCATGAGGCAAGTGGGACCAATAATAACAGCACCTTTTCCTATCCAAGGTCTGAACCATTTGAGACATAAAAAAAACGTTGGCCTGTAGAAGCCAATATTTTGCTTTTCTTACTATGGAAAGCCAGATTGAAGGCCGTGGCTTATAACTGCTGACAAGTAAGTTTCTTCCTATTAAGCACCAAATTTAGGCTTTCTTGTCAACCAAAAACTCATGCTCCCTACAGGCAGTTTGCATTCAAGTAAGAGAAAAAAGACTAGCGTTCTGCTTATTTTCCTATTCCTATTTACCATCCAGGTAAGTGATTCCACCTAGCCTGGGCAGGAGTGATGGATGGAGCCCAGAGAATCCAACTGGGGGTTCTCTGGGCTCCATCCAGAGAAGAAGAAGGAAGTATTCTCTTCAAATAACATCAGCTGAAACCATGAGGTCAAAACGATCATTTTATGTCTAGAAAAATGAAGCAACTGAAGATACCATAACAGATGGAGGAAGCAAGTGGGAATTTTAGGCTGAATGACATCCACAGACCTATTTAAAATCTCCGTATTATAAAGAGTGATTCTGCTCCATTGCTCCCCAGAGGCTGTGGGAAAGTCAAGAACATTATGTATTTGATGAGATTCCAGGTTTCTTATCTTTAAAGTTATTTATTTTGCAGTAGCCCAACCCTTGAGAGAGACTCATGGGTCTGCAATATTATGACTGATAACTCTTTTTTTTTTTCTCCCTCTACCAGCACCTACTACACTGATGGTCAAATAAAAATCATCAAAAAATGTTGTTTAAACAAGTGAATAAATGCAACCCTTCTAAGGTCTTGATTTCCTATCTTGTTTTAATAGTTAACAATACGATCCTCCTAAATGATATCTGTAAGACTACTCTTAAAGGATCCCACTCTTCAGTTCATAGACATTTAGATTCATCTTACTATCTTACTTTTCTTGATTAATTGCTCTTGAGGAAAAAAAAAGACAAAGTAGCATAAGTACCCAATGCATAGCATACAGCCAGAGGTGATGGTATAACTGAAAACTGACAATAATTCTTGTAATAAAGAGGCATCTGCTAATCTGTTGCTAATTTTTATTTGAAAATTGTTGTTGTTGCTTAGGCCTTAACAAGGTCAGGAAAATACAGAAGCTCCTTTAAAAAGGGAAAATGAAACAAAAAAGTAAGTTTCATATTTTCCTTGGTCTCTTGCTTAAGAAGGTTGCTGTAGGAAATGTAAATAGACCACAGGAAGCTTTAGAAACTCAGCTCTTTGATTGAAAAAATGGAAATTCTGTTTTTTATGGAAATAAAGTAATTCAATGAAAATACAAAATACAGTTGGTTATCATTTAAAAAGGGTTCGTTCTTTGGATTATGGTTTCTTTGATATAGTACAACTCTGGCACAGACCATCATTCCAAGTGTATTTCTGAAAGCAAAATAAATGAAAACTGTTTTCTGTCTTCATTAATGTTTTGCTCTGTTCTATTTGTGGAATTTCAAGAGGAGCATGCAGTTTTCCTGGATCATTTTCAGGGAGGGAAGGATGAATGGGATGAGGGAGTTGACCCCAAAAGAAAAGAATGAGTCAACATGAAGAAATAATGCTTCTCCCAGGCTTGCATTTGGATCCTCTAATTGTAAAATTGTAAAATTCCAGACTTCTCCTCCTTACATGAAAAGAATCCAAAAGAATGTGGGTAGTGGAGGAGAGAATTTGTTTGTTTACCAACCATAAAGTCCTCATGAACCTAACAGGGTCATAAAATTTTCTTTTTGGATTATTCTTTTTGTCGTTCCCTGACCATCACCACCGCCTCCACTATCACCACCACCACAACACACACACACACACACACACACACACACACACACACACACACACACTTCCCTTTTCTTCTCCATTCACCTTGAACTTTGTATTATCTCTTGGTGATGTTCAACTTAACTCCTTTTCTTTCTTGATATAAGCTTGAAATAAAAATTATGACATCTTGAAGTTCTTTTTAAAAGGTCCTCATATTTTATAATCAATATTTTTTGATCAGTAACTATATGCCAGAGCATGGGGACATCATAGAGAATAAGCCAGGCATCCTCTCTGTTCTCAGGAGGCTTACTGACTGTCTGAAGCATCTGAAGCAGGTGGTAGGGATAGGGTTTGGACATTTTGTCCCCTCTGAATCCTATCTTGAAATGTGACCTCCAATGTTGGAGGTGGGGCCTCGTGGAAAGTATTTGGGTCATGGGGGTGGATCCCTCATGAATGGCTTCACGCCCTTTTAGCAGTAATGAGTGAGTTTTCACTGCTCTGAGTTCTTGAGAAATCTGGTTGTTTAAAAGTCTGGGACACCTCTCTCCATCAGCTCTTGCTTTGGCTCTTGCCATGTGATGAACCTGCTCCCCCTTCACCTTTTGCCATGAGTGGAAGCTTCCTGAGGCCCTCACCAGGAGCAGATGCTGGCACCATGCTTCCTGTATAGCCTGCAGAACTGTGAGCCCAAATAAACCCCTTTTCTTTGTATATTACCTGGTCTCAGATATTCCTTTATAGCAATGCAAACAGATAGTATAGCAGGGATCAGCAAACTGTAATTCATGGGACAAATTTGGCCCATTGCCCAACTTTGGATATATAGTGTTATTCTACACAGGCACACTCATTCATTTACATGTTGTTTATGCTGCTTTTGTGACATCACAGCAGCGATGAGTAGTTGTGACAGAGACTGTTGGGTCTGCAAAGCCTGAAATAATTACCACCTGGTCTTTTACAAAAAGTTTTCCAATTGCTGCTTGGGAAATGACATCAGTTCGTATAATACACTGAGCTAAAGACAGAGAGAACCAGTAAAGAAATTCTGTAGAAGGGCATGTCAGAGCTTACTAGTTGGCCCCAATATCCATTTTGCCCTTCTTAGAAAAGTAGACCTGATTTTCAGCTGGGCTTTTTCACTTGGAATGTAGATTGTATTTCACAGTCTCTTTTGCAGATAGAGGTAGCTTTTAATTAAATTCTGGCTAATGGGATTTTATTAGTCTATTTTCATACTGCTATGAAGAAATACCTGAGACTAGGTGATATATAAATAAAAAGAGGTTTAATGGACTGACTCACAGTTCCACATGGCTGGGGAGGCCTCACAATGATGGCAGAAAGTGAAGGAGAAAGGTCTTACATGGTGTCAGGCAAGAGAGCATGTGCAGGAGAACTGCTCTTTAAAAATCCATCAGATCTCATGAGACATATTCACTATCATGAGAACAGCAGGAGAAAAATCTGCCCCCATGGTTCAATTACCTCCCAACAAGTCCCGGATCCCTCCCATGACATGTGGGGATTAAGGGAGCTACAATTCAAGATGAGATTTGGATGGGCACACAGCCAAACCATATCATTCCACCCCTGGCCTCTCCCAAATCTCATGTTCTCAGATTTCAAAACCAATCATGCCTTTCCAGCAGTCCCCCAAATTCTTAACTCATTCCAGCATCAACCCAAAAGTCCAACTCCAAAGTCTCACCTGAGATAAGGCAAGTCCCTTCCGCCTCTGAGCCTGTAACATCAAAAGCAAATTAGTTACTTCCTAACTATAATGGGAGTGCAGGAATTCAGTAAATACAGCCTTTCCAAATGGGAGAAATTGGCCAAAACAAAGGAGCAATATGCTCCATACAAGTTCAAAATCCAACAGGGCAGTCGTTAAATCTTAAAGTTCCAAAATGATCTCTTTTGACTCCATGTCTCACATCCAGGTCATGCTGATGCAAGAGGTGTGCTCCCATGGCCTTGGGCAGCTCCACCCCTGTGGTTTTGCAGGGTATAGCCCCCCTCCCGGATGCCTTCACAGGCAGGTGCTGAGTGTCTGTAGCTTTTCCAGGTTCATGGTTCAAGCTGTTGGTGGATCTACCATTCTGGGGTCTGGAGGACAGTGGCCTTCGTCTCACAGCTGCACTAGGCAGTGATGCAGTGGAGACTCTGTATTGAGGCTGCCACCCCACATTTCCCTGCTTCACTGCCCTAGCAAATGTTCTCTGTGAGGGCCCTGCCCCTGCAGCAAACTTCTGCCTGAACATTCAGGCATTTCCGCACATCCTCTGAAATCTAGGAAGAGGTTCTCAAACCTCAATTTTTGACCTCTGTGCACCCACAGGCTCAACACCACATGGAAGCTGCCAAGGCTTGTGGCTTGTATCCTCTGAAGCCACAGCCTGAGCTGTACTTTGACCCATTTTAGCCATGACTGGAGCAAGTGGGACGCAAGGCACCAAGTTCTTGGGCTGCGCACAGCAGGAAGGCCCTGGACCTGGCCCAGAAAACCTTTTTCCCTCCTAGTCCTTCAGGCCTGTGATGAGAAGGGCTGCCCCGAAGGTCTCCGATATTCCCTGGAAACATTTTCTTCATTGTCTTGGTGATTAACATTCAGCTCCTTGTTAATTATGCAAAATTCTGCAGCAGGTTTGAATTTATCTCCAGAAAATGGATTTTTCTTTTCTGTTTTATTCTTTTATTTATACTTTTATTCTCTGCTTTTCTTGAGTGCCTTGCCACTTAGAAATTTCTTCCTCCAGAAACCCTAAATGATCTCTCTCTAGTTCAAATTCCTGAGCTCTCTAGGGCAGGAGCAAAATGCCATCAGTCTCTTTGCTAAAGCATAACGAGAGTAACCTTTGCTCCAGTTTCCAACAAGTTCCTCATTTCCATCTGAGACCACCTCAGTCTGAACTATCACTCTCAGCATTTTGGTCAAAGCCATTCAACAAGTCTCTAGGAAGTTCCAAACATTCCCACATCTTCATGTCTTCTGAGCCCTCCAAGTATCTAGGAAGTTTCCAACTTTCCCACATTTTCCTGTCTTCTTCTGAGCCCTCTAAACTGTTTCAACCTCTGCTCGTTGCCCAGTTACAAAGTCACTTCCATATTTTCAGGTATCTTAACAGCATCACCCCACTCTACCAGTACCAATTTACTGTATTATTCCATTTTCATACTGCTATGAAGAAATACCTGAAACTGGGTAATATATAAAGAAAAAGAGGTTTAATGGACCCACAGTTCCACATGACTGGGGAGGCCTCACAATCATGGCAGAAGGAGAAGGAGGAGCAAAGTGACATCTTATGTGGTGGCAAGCAAGAGAGTGTGTGCAGAGGAACTGCCCTTTATGAAACCATCAAAACTCATGATAATTATTCACTATCATGAGAACAGCACAGAAAAACCCACCCCCATGATTCAGTTACCTCCCACTGGGTCCCTTCCATGACACGTGGGGATTATGGGAGCTCAATTCAAGATGAGATTTGAGTGGTGACACATCCAAACCATATCAGGGATGTGAGCAGAAGTATTATATGCATATTCCTTGAAGTTTCCATAAAATAGAATATGGATCTTTCTTTAGGACCCTTTTCTTCTTCCTGGTAGTTGCAGTGCAGTTATGATGGCTGCAGCTTGAACAGTCATCTGGGACCATGGCACACAGAAATAATGAAGCAGTAGGAGATAAGGGGAATAGGACTGAGGTGAGATCTCAGGTTTGTTTTAAATTGCATTTCTCTGTTGATTAGTCATGTTCAACATTGCAAATCATCAACTATTAACCCCTTATCAGATGTTTACTTTGCAAATATTTTTTCCCATTCTATAGGTTGTCTCTTCGCAACCTACAAAGGAACCTGATTGATTCCTTTGCTGTGCAGAAGCTTTTTAGTTTGATGCAATCTCATTTGTCTATTTTAACTTTTTTTGCCTTTGCCTCTCAAGTTGTATCCAAAAAATCATAGCCTAGACCAGTTTCACTGAGCTTTTTCCCTATATTTTCTTCTGGTAGTTTTACATTTGCAGGCCTTATATTTAGTCTAATCAAATTAACTTAATTTTTGTATTTGGTGTGAGATAAAGGTCTAATTTTATTCTTCCACATATGGATATCTAATTTTCCCAGCACTATTTATTAAAGAGACTGCTCTTTCCCCTATTGTGTGTTTTTGGCAACATTATCAAAAATTGGTTCACATGGATTTATTTCTAGGCTCTCTATTCTGATCCATTTGTCTATGTTCCTGTTTTCATGCCAGTATCATGCTGTTTGGGTTGCTATAGTTCTGTAGTATATTTCAAAGTCACGTAGTATGATGCCTCTAGCATTTTTTTTTTTTTTTCTGTAGGATAACCTTTGCTATTTGAGGTCTTTGGCTGCAAATTTTAGTATTATTTTTTCTTTTTCTGTGAAGAATGTCATTGGTGTTTTGGTAGGTATTGCACTGAGTTTGTAGATTGCTTTGGCTGGTATAAACATTTTAGTAATATTAGTTCTATCAATGCATAAAAATATCTTTTCATTATTTTTATCTTTTTAATTTATTTCATGGATGTTTGATGGTTTTATGGTTTTTATGGTTGGTTACATTTATTCCTAAGTATGTTTTGTAGCTATTATAAATAGGATTTCTTTTTGATTTTGCTTAAGATAAGTTGCTATTAGTGTATTGAAATGCTACTTATTTTTGTATTTTGATTTTGTATTCTACCTTTACTGAATTCATTTATTAGTTCTAACAGTTTTTTGGTGGAGTCTTTAGTTTTTCATGTATAAATCATGTTATCTACAAACAGAAGCAATTTAAATTCTTCCTTTTTAATTCAAATACTTCTCATTTCTTTCTCTTGCTTAATTGCCCTGGCTAAGACTTTTAGTACAATGTTGCACCGAAGTGGCAAGAGTGGGTATCTTCTCCTTCTTCCAGATCTTAAAGGAAAAACTTTAAACTTTTCCTCATTGAGTATGGTGTTAGCTGTGAGTTTCTCATATATGGCCTTTATTGTGTTGAAGTACATTCCTTCTGTACCTAATTTGTTGAGAGTTTTTGTCATGAAAGGATGTTGAATTTCGTCAGATGCTTTTTCTGCATCTATTGAAATTAACGTATGGTATTTGTCTTTCATTCTGTTAGCAGGATGTATCATACTGGTATGCTTTGGCTCTGTGTCTCCACTCAAATCTTGCCTTAAATTGTAATCCTCATAACTCCTATGTGTCAAGAGAGGGTCTTGGTGGGAGGTGATTGTATCATGGGGGCAGTTTCCTGCATGCTGTTATCATGATGGTGAGTGAGTTCTCACAAGATCTGATGGTTTTGTAAGTGTTTAATAGTTCCTCCTTCACATGCTGTCACTCTCTCCTGCCACGTTGTGAAGAAGGTGCCTGCATCCCCTTTCACCTTCCACCATTATTTTAAGTTTCCTGAGGCCTCCCAAGCAATGCAGAACTGTAAGTCAATCGAATTTCTTTCCTTTATAAATTACCCAGTCTCAGATATTTCTTTATAGCAGTGTGAAAACAGACAAATACACATACCTATTGATTTACATATATTGAACCATCTTTGCATCTCTGGGATGAATCCCACTTGATCATGGTGAATGATCTTTTTAATGTGTTGTTGAATTTTGTTTTTTAGTATTTTGTTGAGGATTTTTGCTTTTATGATCATCAGACATATTGGCCTGTAGTTTTCTCTCTTTTTTTTTTTTTGTAGTATTCTTGTCTGACTTTGGTATTAGGGTAATGCTGGCCTCATGAAATGAATTTAGAAGTATTCTCTCTTCTTTAATTTTTTGAAAGAGTTTGAAAACTCTAGGTGCATTTCCATTAATACCAATTTTTATTCCTCCTCCAGTGTAAACTTTTGATAATTTTTAAATATTTTAATTGAAATGTAATATACATGTAGAAAAGTGCAAACGTTGTGAGCATACAGTTCAATAAATTTTTACAAATGGAACACAACAGCATAAACAGATAGCATAGACAGCATAGACAGATAGAAACAGAATATTACTAGTACTCAAGAATGCCTCCATTTTTTCCAATAACTATCTTCCACCCAAGAATAATCACAATTCTGACTTGTAATAACATTATGATTATCTTTTTTGTTTTTTATGCAAATGGAATCAGATAGACAACATGTACTCTTTTATGTCCAGTTTCTTTTGTTCAGCATTATGCATGTTGATTTTATCCACATTGGTGTGAATAGGTGTGGTAGTTCATTCCCACTGCTATGTAGAATTCTACTGAGTGAATATATCACAATTTATTAATAAATTCTATTTTTATGAAAATTTGAGTAGTTTCTAATTCTTTGACTACCACAGTTCTGTGATAAACATTTTAGTACATGCCTTGTGGTGAACACATATACACATTTATGTTTGGTATATGCTTAGGAGTAGAATTGCTGGTCATTGGGTGTGCACAGGTTCAACTATAAAAGATACTGCAAACAGTTTCCACAGTGTTTGAACTGGCAACATATGAAAGTTCTGATTGCTCTAAATTATTGCCAACACTTGGGATTTTTTCTTCTTTATTTTAGCAATTTTAATGTGTAGGTAGTAGTAGTGCATTGACTTTTTATTTGCAGCGTTTTGATCTCAAGTATGTATCGATCTCATGATTTGATCATGATATGATCTCATGTATTGATCTCAAGTATGGAGTCAGGTGGGGATGATTGGGCAACTCTGCCGCTCTTAGCTGGGTTTGCGTACATGACTGAGGGTGTCCACTGATGGCTGGCAGATCTAGGCTAGCTGCAGCTGAAGTAATTGGCATGACTCATCTCTGCTCTACAAATCTCTCATTCTCCAGCAGAGTTGCCCCAGCATTCTCATGGAAATGACACAGGTGCTAAAGCAAAGAAACCCAGTTGTGCAAGTGCTTTACAAACCTTTTTCTGCATGACATTTGCTAATATCCCATTGGTTAAAGTGAGTCATTTAGCCTTGCTCAGATTGAGAGTTAGTCAGTTCTACTAAGTTGCATGGCAAAGGGTGTAGAGACAGGGTTGGGAGAAGAAGTGATTCATTTTTGCAATCTAACATACAATTGAAATTAAGTACCTTTCAGATGATTATTAGCCATTTAGATATCCTTTTTGTGAAGCTGCTGCTCAACTCTTTCCTTATTTCTTCATGGGATGTCAATCTTTTTCTTGTGGATTGATTGACCTTTATATTTTTAGACACAAGTCTTTTATTGGATATGTGTATTGTCAATAACTTCTTCCCTTCTGTGGGCTGCCTGTTTACCCATCAATGATGTCTTTTGACAAACAGAACTTTTAAATTTTAATACAATTTATCAATTTTTTATGCTTAATGCTTTTTGTGTTTATTAAAAAGTCTTGCCTACTCTAAAATCATAAAGATCTTTACTTATGCTTTTAAAATTCTTTGTTATTTTATTTTTCATGTGTAGATCATATTTCATATATATAACAGCTTGACAGATATTATAGCTTAGTTTGGGCTGTCTTTTGGGGGTTAATATCAATTCCTGTGTCTATGCCTGGAGAGATATGCTAAAGATTAAGTTGAATGGACCTGCAGATTCTCACATGAAGTGGATTTTTGTGAGGAATTTGAATTTGAAATAGTGCAAAAGTTCATTTCACATTACGTGATGAATGGCTATGGATCAGAGGAAACCTAGTTTTTCTTGGTTAGTGTATTGAGCCAGCTATTTTTGAGGTATTTTGTAGCTCAGAAAATTTTTTTTAGTTGAATCCACAAAGCTTTAATTACTCCATCTATTCCTAGGGTGGTGGTATCCTATGTCTATTATTGATTTTGATAACTTTCATACCAGGATTTAATTAGGCACCAGTGTGTAGACAATTTGCTTCTTTTCCTTCGCCCAAGGAAAATTATATAACAGAAAAATTATTTTGTATAAGAACAGATACTTTCTCATTTGTAGCATGGTAAGAAGTGTGGTTTCTAAATATCCAGATGGAGAATCAGGAATGGAGAATGGCACTTAGAATTTCCCAGATAATCTGGAACTGAAGCCTAATAGACCAGAAAGAGAAATTTTCATCATGATATGCCTAAGTTAATCTGATTCCTATTCAGACCAGACCTAAAAGGGTTTTTATTGTATGCCGTCTGCCAGGAATAGTTATTAAACAGAGGTGGTGTAGTATAATACCAATTATTTAAAAATATTTAAAATTTGTTCATCCTTATAGTTAAAAAATAACAGAGGAAATCTATCTATCTATAAATCTATTATAAATATCAATTTTCACATTCCTTATCTAATTAGATATTTAAGGCTATTTTATTAATGAAAGAAATGCCTGAAAATGCAGGTGCTTGATTTGTAATTGCAAACGAATAAATAAACGTCTCAGTAAGAAGAGCTGAGACAGTCTTGAAGCAGTCTAATTAATCAGTGAAATATTTTTCTTGTTATAATTCCTTAGATAGATTTCCTCTGTTATTTTTTAACTATAAGGATGAAAAAATTTTAAATATTTTTAAAAACCCAAACAGATAGATTTAATTTAAATTACTTGTATTGCAGGTAATGAACTGTGCAAACTGTGAGAAGGAAGTACAAAAGGAGCCTTTGTTCAAGGCTGAAAACAACTTAGAAAATGATTAAGGGCACTTTCATCATATAATTTCCTCTTTGTGTCTCAATTCTTCAAGGAAAGAAAGGCTATTGATCTGCTGACTCAGTGTCCTTTTTATCCATAAAATAAGAAACATTTCTTTGTAGCCGTATTTATTTGACAACTACACTCAAATAGTGTTGCTTAATTGTCGTTGGCAATGATGAATGAACGAATCTTGCCTTAGACCATTTGTCATAATTTCTATATGTATATGTTGCATCTCTCTAAATTGACTTTCAAAGATGGAAACTACATTTTAGCATAATGTTCTCCAGAAATTGTAGTATATGAGGTGATAGGTATGTTAATTAGCTTGATTTAATCATTTCACAATGTATGCATTGTCATAACATCATATTGTACTCCATAAATATATGCAATTATTATTTGTCAATTACAATAAAGTTTTAAAAATAAGCTACATCTTCATCACTTTTGGCTTCTCTTGTATATTTAGCATACTATTGAGCCAATAGCAAGTACTCAGAAATGATCTAGAAAGAAAGAATTCCAACAATCAGAGTTAAGAAATTCTAGTGGTCTCTCTCATTCTCTAAGATATACTTAGATCACAATACCTTCGGAAGAGATCTGTAGAATATGGTGAAAAGTTATGAGAATTTTAGGTTGAGACTGTGGGAAGCATCACCAAGAGCAGGATAGGAGACATTGAGCAGTTATTAGAGGAGATGGAAAATAATGAGTAAGACAGTCAAAGTATAGTTTAGGAAAAGGTCAGTTTAAGATCCAAGGAAGAGGAGTTTCAGAAAGAAGAGAATTGTCAGTTATGTCAATGTCCCAGAGAGGTCAAGTTAAGGAAGGGAGTCTCAAAATAGATCCTGAAATTTGCTAAAAAGGTCACTTTTGACCTCAGAGAAAACTTTTTCAATGGAATAGCTAACAGTAATGAGGTTAACAGCAGTGAACTGAAAATTGAGGGAGAATGGGCATGATGAAACATGAGAAAAGACATTCTTTCTGGAAGTTTTCAGTATTACAAGGAACAATTGGTGTTGCTGGAGTTCACAAGAGGAGAAAAGCAAGGAAACGTCATGGAGAAGCTGTGAAGAGGGGAAGGGAAGTTCGTGACTCATTGGGAAAAGAGCATAAATAATAGTTTAAAATGGCACGTATGGGTAGAATAGGAAAGAGAAACAGGAGAAAGACACTGGAAGATCATGGTGACAGAAGCAATACAACAGGATAATTTGTTGAGTGTAGGGAGGTTGGGAGGTAGATTATTCAGAAATTTCAAGTTTGAGTGATTAGGAATACTACAGTGCCATGAAAAGAAATGGGTCACTTTAAAGAAAAGTAGATTTTGCAAGAGGCAAGTAATGAGATTAATATAAAATCTATTGAATATGAGTTGCAAATGGAGCCACTTGTTGTGGAAGTAAAGATGGCAATGGGAACTTTAGACTAAGGCAGTGATTTCATACCATCCATTCATTGTATCCTAGTGCTTAATTTCCTGGAATTTAAAGCACACAATGTCTGTAATTCACATTGTTGCAACATTCTTATTGATACTCTTCATCGAATGATTTCAAAGCACATTTTCCAATCTACATCACTAATAGCCTTTATTGATAGTTCATCTAATAATTTTCTACCACACAAAAGTACATTTTCTGTTGTCTTATGATATATGAAAAGCACGTGACAGTGCCTAGACCACAAGTACCTGATTAAACATTATATCCCCTGACTATAAGACCCTCACTAGCTGCTTTCACTGGTGAAATCCTACTTGCCCTTTGTATTAGTTTCCTTTTGCTGCTGTAACTAATTACTATAGCTAGTGGCTTAACACAACACAATTTTATTTTATAGTTCTGGAGGTCAGAAGTCCAAAATGGTCTCACTGGGCTAAAATCAAGGTACCAGGCAATACCAGGATTGTGTTCCTTTCTGGAGGGGAGAATTCGTTTATTTGCCATTTGCAAGTTCAGGAGGGTTCCTGCATTTCTTGACTCTTGGCTTCCTTTCATGTTTAAATTTAGCAATATGAGTTTCTCATATCACATCAGTCTGATACTGACCCTTCTGCCTCCTTCCCCGACTTTTAAGGACTTTTGTGACTACATAAAACACAGTCAGATAATCCAAGATAATCTCCCCATCTGCTCATTAGCTCATTAGCAGCCTTAATTTCATCTTCAACCTTAAATCTCTTTTTCCATAACAATACATATTTCTAGGTTCTGGGAATTAGGGTGTGGGCATTTTTGGGAGGCCATTATTCTTAAGGATCACATTTAGGTGTCACCCCAAGAACATGATAACTCCCCAAGATAAAGTGAATCATGTTCTTCACAGCTTTTATTCCACACATAATGGCTATCTCTTTTTTTTTTTTTTTTTTTTTTGACAGAGTCTCGCTCTGTCTCCCAGGCTGGAGTGCAGTGGCATGATCTCGGTTCACCGCAGCCTCCTCCTCCTGGGTTCAAGCAATTCTCCTGCCTCAGCTTTCCAAGTAGCTGGGACTACAGGCACACACCACCATGCTGGAGTAATTTTTGTATTTTTAGTAAAGACGGGGTTTCACCATTTTGGTCAGGCTGGTGTGGAACTCCTGACCTCGGGTGATCCACCCTTCTTGGCCTCCCAAAGTGTTGGGATTACAGGCGTGAGCCACCGTGCCCGGCCAATGGCTACCTCTTATTCCATCTCTTAGCAAATTGTGCTGTGATTGTTTGTGTCGCCAACTGACACCTTCATTCAGGGGAGCAAGACCTTTGTTTTTCTTATTTATCTCTGTGTCTTCATTCCTCATCTCCTTGCCTGAATTTCCATCAAAGTGTCTGGAAAACAGGAAGCTCTTAATAAAAAAACTGTTGAGTTAACTGAGTGGAGGAAACAGAATATTGGTAGGGTTCTATGAGTTGGGTAAATTATTTACCATGAGGAAGTGAATTTCAGGGCCATTTGGTGATATAATAGGAATATATGAATGGAAGTCAGATAAATCTTTATATTTGGAGACAAGGTTGGGAAATCATACTCAGTGAAATGGGCACAAGAAATTAACACCAGGCAATGACTGGAATTTGTGTAATTTTTTCTCATACTGTATTGTAATTTAGGAATTGCTTATTTATGAAATTTTAATTCATTGGGAAGGAAGCCTAAAGTGAAAGTAAGGCTAAATGTACTAACATATCACAAAAAGGTACCATAATGACACAAAGTTGGGAAACCAATAAGTACATTTAGTTAGTTTGTTTTTAAGTATAGGTAACTAACACAAACAAATAGTAAATAAAAGAACCATCCCTGTTTATTCACCACTCGCAAGGGAGATTGGTGTTTTGATTTAGATGATAAGGATAGCTCTGTTTCCTTCGTAGTCTGAGCTGTCCCTTGGGTGGAGAAGGTCAATAGGTTGGGTTGTATAAGTATGACGCATATTTCCTTCAGGCAACAATCAATTTCCTTTTTTCGATTTTGTGCTTCCTACACGCCCTCTGATAAATAGTCTGGTCTCCCGGGGGAACCACTCATCAGGAAGGGAGTGCCCTGTTCAGATCTGACCAGTCCTGTTCCCAGCCCTGGTGGTGGCTGGACCACTGAAAATTAAGAAATCCGTGTCCTAGTTAATAGCTGTCTTCATGTGTGTTATTAGAATGAATCAATTTTCCAGAGCCTACTGGGCAGTCTAAGAAATAGAATGTACCTAAAAACATATTGTCTAAGACCAGCCCCTTGCTCATAACCAGCCCAGGGGGATGTAACCCTCTATGAGTCCTGTCTGTGCTCAGGTATCTGTCTGTGAGTGCTACTGTGACAGTTAATTTTTTGACTAATATAGTTATGCCAGCTAGCTGATGGTGTGATTTCATGTGGCAAGCAATAGGTAGCCATTGTACCTTCTTAAATCATTAGGGAAGTAACATGGTGAAAGTGGAGCTTCAGAGGGATTTAATCTGACTTTGCTATGTAGAAAGGATTAAAGGGCTATGGAAGACAGTAGGTAGTCAGTAAGGAGGCTGTGAAAATGTTTCCTGAAGAAGAGGGCCTGGAAGAGATGGATGATGTTTAGACATTATGAAGGAAGAAACTGACCACTACCATGGATATGGGGTATGAAGAAGCAGTAGCAGCCTAAGACAATTCTTTGATTTTGATGGTGGACACCAGCATGTGGCTAATCTGACAGAATTATTATTTAATCAGAAACTTAAAGCTTTTGGTGGCCCCTAAATTAAAGGTATAAAGTAGTTTCAAATATAATTTTATTTTGAAAAAGAGAATGTCAGGTAAATTTTTTTCCCAAAGATGTATTAGCAACAACTCATGTCAAGGATTAATATCCAAACTTTTGAACTGTGGTCATTCAGTTTCATTTGCTAAGCTCTCATTTGCTTTTTTAAAAATTAATTTATATTAGCTGAAAAATTATTTCAGGGAGCAACTGCAAAGTTCAATATAGTCTCTGACATACAATGCTTAGTAGGAAACATGTTGCTCATATCATTTTCTAGTAAAAAAATGGTAATGGCATTTTAAAAAATTCAATTGCCTATTGTGAAAGACAGCATTAAATGATGGGTATATACCAAGTCTCTTTCTAAGTTATTCTCATTGCCTAGAATTATGCAAGAAATCTTTTGCAAAACCATGTGGAATTCTAACCAACACCTAAGAAGCTCGCGCTGTAGATGAAATCTCATCAAGTTTTTAGAGCCCTTGATGTTACCAACCCAGGTAGCATCTTTAGGAGACTTGTATTTCATTTACAATCAAAATCACATTAAATTTTGTGTAAACACTCTTTGGCTGGACTCCACATCCAATATTCTTTTCGAAGTCATATGAACACAAAAGTAAAGCTAAAATAAATAAATATAATTCTAAAGAACAAGAGCCTCATTGTCTGGCTTGGCAAATTTACCTGAAGCTGTTCTCTTTCTCTTTCACATACACACTCTTTTTTTTTTAATCCTTAATTGAAAAATTGAGCCTCCGGCAGCCAAAACATACACTGCAAAGCTAAAGACGTTTGGGCATTGGCATTTCCAAGAACCTGGCACTTGTGACTGCTGTAGCTAGTTTTCACACTGTGAGGCTGCTTTTGATTTACTGCTGTCATAAAATGAGACTAGGTGTAGTGTTATGATGATTTGCGATTTGTTCCTAACTCAAAGGGCTCTGGTGGCCTCTTAAACTTATTAGAACAACTTCTATTAGGAAAATGGAACTAACATGACAGGATTCATTCCTTCAGGTCACACAGAAATTGTGGGGGGTTTGCCTCCTATGTGTGGGGTTTGAGCAAAGGGGGAGAATGGAGGGACAGAAGGAAGCAATGGGAAGCAAGAAGAACGTGACCCCCTTGATGCCCTTACTTTAAAGCATGCATCTTAGGGTTGTAGAGGTTGAGTAGTAGCTATTTAGGCCTTTCTGTGTGCAATTAAAGATATTTCTAAAAGATCATTTAAATCCTCATTTTATTTGCTCCTCCTTATATTTTTCATTCCCCTAGGAGGGTTTCAATGGAATGGGTTTCCTGCCAACACTTGACAACAATATCCATGCTGGTTCATGGCAGTTTGATGGGACATCAGGGAGAAAAAGGCTCAAACGGGCCGCCCAAGACCTCAGCATGAGTGAGTAATTGTAAAAGGCTCCCCACCACGTGTGTTAATACTTAGAAATACAGAACTAAATGTCAACACTTTTCCTCTCCCGAGAGCACTAACATCTGAGCACGAAGGCTGAGGGTAACACCACGCCAGCCCAGAGTTCAGAAAAGAAAGTCTATGTTATCTGTTTTAAATCACTTGTCAAAAATGAGTTTTTCTTGAGCTCTCTTCTTTGGGAAGGAAAAATATAGAACAGACTTTGGCATCAGCCACTTGCCTTGGCATTGAGTAGCAGCCATAAACCCTGAGAATGGGCGCCCCATACCAGAATGGCTAACAGATCCATCCATCATCACTCAAAAACAAAGCATTTATAGGCAGAAGATTGGGTGAGTATCATTATTCTGCTGTTTTAATCTGAAGCAAGCCTCAAGAATTCTCTAAACTTCAATTTTCTCACAGATAAAAGGCAATGTAATCTTTTGTCCATCTAACAGGTTTGCCATAAGGAACACTGATGCTGGTCCATGTGTGTGTGTGTGTGTGTGTTGGTGGTGGAGAGGAACTTCTGAGTGTCAAGGTGGCAGGGCTGTAGCAAAGTTGGAAAAGAATCCCGTACCCACTGAAGAGCTAAATCAATACAATTGGTAAAATCTAGCCACTGCTAGAATCTTAACTATCACTGGAGAGGCAAAAGAATTAAGTCCCTTGGCAACATGGTGAACAAGGAATTGCTTAAGGTCTTACACAACACAGCTTCTGCAAAAGAGAAGTTAAATTGCAGGAAACAGAGATATGCCATGCTTCTACTTTAATTCCCAAAGTTTTTCCACCAGTTAGTGTGCCAAAAGAAAGGGTAGCACTGTTGGCAAACCCTAATGATGATCTTAGCTTGACTGACCTCGGTCTGTGCAGCTTGGTGGTGATTCTGCATGACAGGTTGTGCAAAGCTCTCTGGCAAGCTTTGGTCAATTTTGATCAACTAAATTTTGATCAAATAAATTATCTTACCTCCATTTTGTTTAATGGAAATAGCTCTTTATCAGGCACCAGAATAACCCAGTTCTAGTCTAGCCACAAACTCTTAGCAAATTATTTACCCTCTTAACCTTAGTTTTCTAGTCTACAAGATGTGTGTGTGTGTGTGTGTGTGTGTGTGTGTGTGTGTGTGTGTGTTTGGGAGGGGGTGATAGGTGAGTGGGTAAACTAAGTGTTTAAGTTCCTTCTCAACTCAGACATTTCTGATGATGATGTCCTAGTGCAGGGATGATATAACAAAATAGATACAACGTGCATAGTCTGGCAGATGGGGAATATTTAAAATAGTTACCAATCATTTAGCTTTTTATATGTGCAATAAACTTTTCTTAGTAATTTAGATGCATTATCTCATTTCCTCTTCTCAACAACCTTATGAAATAGGTGGTATCATTACACATACTTCACAGATGAGAAAACTGAGGTATAGAGAAAGATTGATTTTTCCAAATAACATGTCTAGGAAGTAGCAGATGCAACATTTCAGCCTAGTTCCTTTGGCTCCAACGTTCATATTCGTAAGCTCCAAACTACAGTGGCTTTCTGTAACATATTTGTAGAAGAATTCTAAATCTTCAATGGAAATAATTTCATGATTGATATTTGCCTAAGTCTTGGAAGTGCAGTGTGCTGAGTGTCTGCCCATGATGAGTGTCTGCTGATCCTGGGGATAGTATTAATCGTCCAGCAGCATTCCTGAATTATCCAACCCAGAGGGATATTTACATTTTTGGATACAATGGCTGAGTACCTTTACTTAGGCCTCCCACCAGGCTAGGACAGACTGGGGGCAGATGCAGCCATACTTCTCATTGAAAAGACTATGGCATGTAGCATTAGCCTCTCCTCATCTGAGATCAAGAACTTCAACATCTATTCTTCCACTCTTCACCTCCTTGCTTGCTATCTCCAGAATTTCATCAGTATTTGGAGGGTAACGCAAAGTAATTCTTTTGCAGAAAAATAATGGCATTTTTGCTTTAATGCAAACAAACAGTGGGATTAAGATTAGATATTCTAAATGGTAGGAAGGAATTTGCAGTTTTAGAACTGTCTTCTCAGCAGTCTGGCTTTGGGCCCTTACATCCACATAACATAGATTTACATATAGAGAAATAATATATATCGTGTCCGTTCCCAGATAGTTTGTATATTTTCTTGGCTAGGTAGAAGGACACACTATGATGCCCAGAAATAAAATAGAATTCAAATCATGGTAGAGATTTAGCCTAAGTTTAGCATTGGATCAGTTGTCATTTTAAAGCACATGTAAATAAATGAGGATAAAATAAGTATATTTTTAAACACATGATTTATAAACAAGCACAATTATTAACTAGAAAGAGCTGAGATTTTATTAGGTATATGAAAGGTCAGTTTTCTCAGGAACTATCTTTCAGGCATAAAAAAAGGACTAGTATAAATTAAATATGGCCTAACTCTAATGCGATGAACATCTATCTGGGTCATCAATTTGTTTCTCTTTTTTTTTTTCCTAAAGTACTTGGTTCAGATCTCTTGTAATACTAACTATATTGTGCTGTTTATGTACATGTCTCTCCAATTAGACCCAATTTCTCAAAGGCAGAGACTGTCTCTAATTCTTGATATCCCCAGGGTCCAGCACAATGCCTAGCACATTGTCAACAATTACTGAAAAAATGCCCAGGAACAAACTACACTCAAACCAGCATCATACAAAATGTAGCACTGATACTCCAGAGTGTCGTTCTGTGGTTGGCTGTGGGTCAGCAGATCTAGGCTGAACTCAGCAAAGAGGCTCTCCTTCAAGTGTTGGATCTAGTTATCTTGGCTCTTTGCTGCAGGCTGAGCCATGTCTGTTCCTGGGACCCAGATTGAAGGTGCAGCAGCTGATTAGAAGAAAAATTTCCCGTGGTGAAGGCAAGAGCACAAAAGGCCAAGCCCAATCACACACACACACATCAAACATTTGCTTATGTCATGCTGACTAGTACTTTACTGGTGAAAGGAAGCCACATGATCAAGCTTGATATTAACAAGATAGGGAAATATACTCCATGTTTAGTGGAAGAAATTGCAAAGCCACATAGCAAAAGGTGTGAATGTAGAGTAGAGTAAAAAGTTGGAAATAGTATTGCAGCCTACCACAATAGGTAATAAAGGCTTATAGAATTAGTGAGTTCATTTTTGTACCCTGTCTATTCATACCTTATTTGAGTTTCTAACTAATGACAACATCAAATGCTGTGGGGATTTTTTGCTCAGAATATTATTAGTGGTTGGTACATATTAAATAATTTGAAGTCTAGAAATTATCCCCATAGAATCTGCATCAGAGGGATTTACTAAGGTGAGGTTGGAAGTTCTGCAAATATCCTTTCTGGCACTGCATAGCATTTCTTTTCATGATCCAGACCTAAGCCAAGAAGGAAAAAAAAAAAAAAAGAATCAAAAATGGAAAAGATTTATAGAAGTACCCACCAGGATTTCAGCTCATAAACATGTGGAGTCTGTTGTTTTCAGTTCTTTTATTTAAGGGCAATGGTTTGAACCAGTGGGTGTAACTTACCTATTTCCATCCTAGGCATACCTAATAGATCTTTCTTTTCAGGACAGTGAACATGATATGCAAAGCTAGAACTCTAAAGGCAAAGGTCTTCCAGGAAGTTGCTGCCCTGTGGGACCTTAGCCTTCTTTCCAGAACCACTGAATGACTTCTGCCATATTGCTATGAAGCTGACACACCTGTTTTGAATAACAATTTGCCCAGGGCTCTGGATTTCCAGGTGGTGATTTTTATTGCTTTCCAAAGCATGAAATTTGAACTTGAGTTTTCCCTGATGTCAGATTAGCAAAAGCACCTTAACAGTGAGCTTTTTAAATAAAGCAGCTATTTCTGGTGGTTACCTCATATTTTAAGAGCCCATTAGAACTATATAGAGAGTTTTCTAAAAAGCAAGGAGAAGAGTGTTAGGCATTTAAAGTTTCAACTGGTCATCTCTCTATTAAAATATTAGGTCTAGACTGGCTTACATACATTTTATGTTACAAACCACACATCTGATGATAGAATAATAAGCCTCATGGGTTGGAGATGGAGCTTTCTTGTCTACTTTTCAAAGAAACTCCGTATCTTTTATGTTGGAGGAGGGGTAGGAAGCAAAAACAATTCTCGACGGCCCAGGTACCCTGCTGGTTGCTACAGTGTGAGGTCATTTTGCACTGTAAGTCACAGAGCACAACCTGATCCTTATAAATTCATAACCTGTTTTAGTGAACACTGGTAATTACAAATGAAACACCACACAGACTGATTTTTACATGGTACCCTATTTTATCAAAGATGAAATGTAAAGCAAATAAAACTGCAACTTGCCATGTCAGTTGGTTGCCTGGGGTATAATTATCTGATTAGTCCTTGCAAACCCTTGCTTGTATGTGCAAATTTGATTTAGAGGCCTCTCATAAGATGATAGCTAACTACTTTGTGTAAACACTGCCTTTACCAGGCAGAGCCCACCGCTGAGACCATTTTGCACGTCTAGTTATGGTTGTTCTATGTATGAAGCAATGGAACTTGTGGGAATAGCAATGCAGCCATAAGCACACAAATAACTTTTATTGCCAACTACTAGGTTAGAAAAGTATGCACATGAGCCATTACTATAGTTCTAACCTGTCACAAAACCTTTCCTACAGAAAATCAAAAGCATTTCTGGCACTTCCTTAAAGCTTATCTTAAATCAGTAGATTTCTAAGATTTTATTTCTATCTCCACCAAGCAATAACAGTAACTTAAAAAATGTTTTAGTAATATGTGGTCAATTGGATGAGAGTGTAAAACATTATGGCCAATGAAGCTCTAGCATTTGTTGAGTTCAACCGTTTTATTTTTCAGCTGTCAAAACTAAAATTCAGAGAGCCAAGGGCCTGTGAAGGGAACAGAGTACCCAGACTGAACGCCATAGATCAGCTGCCCCCTCTCCAATCCCCTGTTCACCATTCAGGGCTGCCTCTCACAGTAAAACCATAGTGCAATTTGTATTGAATTTTATGGGTCTGCAAACTGAAACTGAGAAGCATGTGACGGATGCAACTGGAAACTGGGACCAGGAATGTGGCCTCCTCTATTCTTCACTCAACCCATTCCCTTCAAAGAATTTATTTTTGTCCTTTCCTTAAGCATTCAAAAAATAAAGAAAACAAAGTATATATGAACATCTTTGCTACACTCTAAAACTGTACTATCTATGCAATAGCCTCCAGCCACCTGTGGCTATTTGGATTTAAATAAAATACAATTTTAAAAGTTGTTTTAAAACATCTTTCAGTTTCTAAATCTAGCTAGCCTCATTTCATATGCCCAATAGCCACATGTGGCTAATGGTGACTGCATTGGCAGCACAGGAAATGGAACGTTTCTATCATCACTGAAGGTTCCATTAGACGGTGCTGCTCTACCATCAGAAAATGAAATTTTGTGCTTTTTCTTCTCTTAGACTGCTGTTGGGAACATTTTTTCACAGTTACTAGTTGTCTGAAAAATCCGTCCCTGAGAAAGTCCTGGCTTGCGTCTCTGTGTCACAATTGTAACACCACTTTCGTGTGACATGTATTCACACGTGCAGGCGTTTGGCATTTCAGGCTTTTCATGTTCGTATCAATACTTCTCTCTTATAAAAACAAACACATTTCCATTGTGTCAGATTTCTAATGAGAATTTAGGTACTATGTTTGGTGGAAACATAACTTCAGGCTACTAAATGAAAATTCATCACTTTCATTTTTCTTTTCTAGCAAAAAATATCAATATATTTAAATATGAGGCATTTTTGAGTTTAATGTTTGTATTAAGGGTAAGATCATGAGAAACTAAATGTTTATGCCTGGTGAAATAAATGATATGAAACCATAAGGACCAGTGAGAGCACGTTGTCCTTAATATTGTATATTGCACATATCACAGATCACTAGATGGGTCTTATATTGACCCTTCTAGGTACACAAGTGGTTAAAAGTATTTGTGCTTCTGGAACTACTTATTTGTGCTTCTAGAACTGCCTGGTTGTTGCAAAGATTTACTCCATCTGACAACCTGAAATGTGTTTGATCTGTCAAGTTTCAGAAGAGAAAATAATTCCCTTGTGCTATGATCTACCAGAATAAAAGTCTTTGTAAGGTAAGGAAAATTAAAACAGTGACAAAAATAACATGAGAACTGCCAGGACTCTGGAGCATAAGAAAAACATAAAAATAATTAAATATAGTTATTTGGTGGAGGAAATGATGAAAAATTTCCCACTTGAAGGCAGTATGCATAGTGATTAAAAGGACAGGTTCCAAACTCTATCCTACTTACTGCCTAGATTCCAAAAGTCTGTTCTACCATTTTCTAACTGTGTGACTTTGAGGAATTTGATTAACCTCCCTGAGGCAAGTCTGGAAGAGCCCTTCTAAGAAAGATGCTGATGCAAATGGGCCATTTTTGTGAAATAATCCTGTTATGGGTCAAATTGTGTCTCTCCCCAAATTCATGTGTTGAGGCCCTAAATTACAATGGGACTGTGTTTGGAGACAGGGCCTTTAGAAAGGTAACTAAAGTTAAATGAGGACATAAAAGTGGAACCCTAATCCAATAGGACTGCTATCCTTCTAGGAAGAGAAAGAGGCCGGTGCAGTGGCTCATGCCTGTAATCCCAGCACTTTGGGAGGGTGAGGTGAGTGGATCACAAGGTCAGGAGTTTGAGACCAGCCTGACCAACATGGTGAAACCCCATCTCTATTAAAAATACAAAAAATAGCCAGGAGTGGTGGAACATGCCTGTAGTCCCAGTTACTTGGGACGCTGAGGCACGAGAAGCACTTGAAGCCGGGAGAAGGAGGTTGCAGTGAGTCAAGATCGCACCACCGTACTCCACCCTGGGTGACAGAGCGAGGCTCTGTCTCAAAAAAAAAAAAAAAAAAAGAAGAGAAAGAGACACTAGAGAGCTGTCTCCCTCTCTCTCTCTGCTCATCACAGACAAAAGAATCTGTGAAGATACAGGAGGAAGGCAGCTGCTTGCAAGCTGGGAAGAGAGGCCTCAATGGACACCTACAACCCTGTTGGCATTTTGATCTTGGACTTCTAGCCTCCAGAACTGTGAGAGAATAAATTTTTGCTTGTTTAAGCAGCGCTGCCAGTGGTACATTAGTTTCCCCTTGTCTGTGGGTTTGCTTTCCATGGTTTCAGGTCCCCATAGTCAACTGTGAAAATAATGAATGGAAAATTCCAAAAATAAATAACTCATAAGTTTTAAGTTGTACACTATTGTATCCTGATGAAATCTCTTGCTGTCCCACTTAGTGCCCTGGGAGAGTCAAGCAGCCTTTTGTTCACCATATCCACACTTCATATGCCACATGCCCATGAGTCATTGGCATCATCTGCTCCTGACATCAACCCATCAACACTGTCCTGGCTCAATGAGTCAGGATCACCCAGAGCAGATGACTCTCCTTCTGACATAACGTCTGAAGGTCAATGGTAGCCCCAAACTATGCCACAATACCACGTCATTCTCCTCTCTTCATCTCATCACACAGGCACTTTATAATCTCACATTATTACAACAAGGGTGAATACAGTAAAATAAGATATGTTGAGAGAGAGAGAAAGAGTGAGAGAGACCATATTCACTCACAGAACATTTATTTCAGTATGTTGCAATAATTGGTCTATTTTACTGTTATTGTTCATCTCTTACTGTGCATAATTTATAAATTAAACCTTACTATGGGTATGTATGTATAAGAAAAAACATAATATATGTAAAGTTAAGTACTATCTGCGGTTTTGGGCATTCACTGGCGGTCTTGGAATGCATTCCCCTCAGATCAGGGGATGACTGTACCACAGTTCGTTTATTCATTCATCTATTGAAGGACATTCTGGTTGCTTTTAAGTTCTGGTCATTATGAGTGAAGCTGCTTTAAACGCTCGTGTACAGATTTTGCATGAAACTATCGCATTTTCGATACCTTTGTTCTTTGGACCATCCTTCTGCCAGAAATGTCTTTCCCCCTGTCATCCACTTGCTAAGTCCATTTTCATAAATTGAATTCAATTTACTGTGTTTTGTTGTGGTGGCCTGAACAGACTAATACACATCACCAATCCAGTTTTTCTCTGATCCAAGCCTCCTCGTGTTTCTGATCCCTGGTTTTCAACCCTTGCTTTATTTTCCTTTTTCTCTGTAGTCTGTCCATCCAGTTCACCATCTACAAAGCAGCTTCTCCTTCTTGTGGGTCTGGATCATGTGCTACATGTACAGTGCAGAACTGCACTACCGAATTTGAGACACCCAGTATTGCTTTCCCGCACAGTAACTAAGTGTTTGTCCACTGGAAGCAGCTGATCCTTTAAGATTTATGTCTGATAGAATATCTTGAATAAATAGCTTTAGAAACTGGATTTATTTCCTACATCTCAGACACCCCCAACCCCATGTCTTCAAGCACTGCTGCAGGGTAGTTCTGAGACAGCAGGTATTAGCCTCTATAACCTATCTTTCCCTCTTTCATCCAAGACCCTGAGGACTAGCAGGAACTTCCCCTGATTAACCCATATTCCCTTTGCCTGGCCCAAACAGGGGTGCAATAAATGTTAAGTGAGACAAAGATGCTCAAAATGCAGAAGTCAAATTATTCCTTGAAGAACCATTTGTGTGCTGGCCATTCTGGAAGTGGAAGTCATTTAAGACTCGATCTTTTCAATAAGTAACTTAAAATTTATTTGGGGAAGTACACAATTGAAAAGCACGCTGCAATAGTAAATATAAATTTCTGAATTCCATAGCTATTCACAGGTCGGATTCCAAAAACTGGCCTTGATGAAATTTCCACCAGCTTGTTAGGAAGGACTGTCCCCACCCAACTGCACTTAAACTTCTCTACGTGTTTATGGTTATGGGAGAATCGCGTCCAGCCCAAGAGAAGGTCTGGTTCCCAGGAGATAAGCTGAGTTTATGCTTTTAAGGAAGGGAGTGAATGTAGCTTGTTTTCCTGCACCAGAGAGATGAAGGGTGAGGAACAAAGATATTCTCTTATTAATGTCAGCAGGGCTATACAAATCACCAGGGGCAAATGCTCTTAAACTGATGATGTCAGTTGTCATTTATGAAAGTTTTCGTTCATGAAAATTTATAATGCATTAAACTAAATGGCTTTTCTTTGTTGGTAATTTGTGGATGGCCAGTAGATTTACGTTCTTTGGAGGAGAAGGTCACTGAATTTGTTTCAAATTCCTGACTCCTGAGACTGATTTCCAGGAACTGATTCTACTGGTTGGGTGAGGTGGCTCAGCAGCTACTCAAAGTGACTAAAATGGAAGGGACTCCTGATGTAAAGAGATAGCTTATTGGTGGTATAGGCAGAGGATGTGAAAAGAAGAAATACCGTGCATAGTAGGAGTTAGGCAAAGCTTATCCATGGTCTGGGCTCTGGCAGATGGCATTGTGCTTGATAAGTAAAGAGAATGTCGTATAAAATTAAGAGAAAACAGGAGAAAACTGAATAAAGAAGTACATGTTGCATAAAACCCCATATTACAAGGTCTAGGTTTTCCTATTATCTCACCATAGCCAACTTTCTTATCAAGTTCACATGTCCTGTTCTGTTCCAGACTCAGCCTGGGAACCCTCCTTTCCGCTCCTTCCCTCACCCCCTCCCTTCCATAGGAGGTGTCTTGGTCACACAGGAAGAATGGGAGAGAGGTGAAGGGAAAGAATGATGTCACCCTATGTGTGAAAATTTGCATGATTGCTGTAGTGTTTTCTGGACAGTAATTTCCACAGCAGTTTCCTTAGTGGCAGAATAGAGAGGATCAATACCAGTCTTGCACGGGCTGTTCTTGGGTTAGATGGCCATAGTAAGTTCAATCAACTGGGACTGAGCAGTTGATGTCGAATAAGACCAGAATTAGTTTAAAGAGTAAAACACTGTCTTTTTGTGCAAAATTTAATGGCATGCCAAAAAAAGTCAGTAATCAAGATAATATTTAATACAATAGTTAAAACACAAAGTGAATGAAAAAGAAGTCCGGGAGGAAGAAATACTAAAAGTTTACATAGTGACAGGATGGCATTGTTTGTGTGTTTTATGACCCTGTGTTTTTTGCACAATGGGGTTTATGAACCATGTGTTTTGTGCATGGTTCCTGAACCCTGTGGCTTTTGCCTCCCTCACCAGGTCCTCATGGGGTAGGTTTATGAGGTTTGACAATGAGGTGTGAACAGATTATGCAATGCAGAGCCCTCCATGTAGTCACTTTTTGTAGTTGTAGAACTTTAATTATCTTTTCCTGCTTGGTTCGAAACATGGAAGGGTGTTTTGATAAGTATATACGTACAAGCACACACCTTTCCTTTTGCCTCGAGCTTCAATCTGGCTCAGGGTGGCACTGATATTGAGCAATCCATTCATCTGTTAAAGAGGGGAGTAAGGAAACTTCCTGCAGAAGGGGCAAAAGGTGGGGCAGGTTGTGGCAGGCATCTCCAGTACGTTCCTCATATATTTAAAAGAAAGGAAGCAGTCACCAATGAGGATTACATGACAATGGCAGAGGTGGTCCTGGGATTCAGATGCTGAATTGAAGGTGAAATTTGGAGTAACAGAATGAGGGCTCTGTGGTACACCCCCCTCCCCTACTACACTTAAAAAATTCCTCTTCTGGGCCGGGCGCAGTGGCTCATGCCTGGAATCCCAGCACTTTAGGAGGCTGAGGCGGGCAAATCATGAGGTCAGGAGTTCGAGACCAGCTTGCCCAACATGGTGAAACCCCATCTTACTAAAAAATGCAAAAAACTAGCTGGGCGTAGTGGCAGCCACCTGTAATCCCAGCTACTTGGGAGACTGAGGCAGCAGAATCGCTTGAACCCGGGAGGCGGGGATTGCAGTGAGCTGAGATCTCGCCACTGTACTCCAGCCCAGGCGACAGAGTGAGACTTCATCTAAAAAAAAAAAAAAAAATTCCTCTTCTGTTTTTCTTCTCTTGCTAAAATAGCAAAGGAGTAGATTGTGCTTTTTTTGTTGAGGATGTTACAAGACTAAAGAAGATTGTGAGTTGATGCTAGCAAGAAGAAAAATATCAAGAAATTTTAGAGTGAGCAAATGAATAACGGGGGAAAAGCCTGAAGAGGAAACTAGCACCAGACTGAGCAATTTCAAACGTTGGTGAAAGGAGTTTGAATTTTAACAGTAACTTAGGACTTCTGATCTAACAGAGACATCTGAGTGGTCAGTCCATTGTAGCAGAAAGATCATAGGATTTGGAATCTGATGCACCAGATTTGAATGTAAGAACAAAAAACAAAATGCTGAGCACACCCCCAGCAGCTGACTGAACAGACCCCCTCTTGGCCAAGGGGACCCCAGAGATTCCTTAAAAACTGAGTTCCAGACCGTGACAGGACAGGAGGTTGGGCACGCCTCATTATATCCCCTCCTTTTTGTGGTTCAGACAAAACTGACCAGCATTAAAGTTAAAATAGAGATTATAAGACTGACAGAATGGACTCTTTGTGACAATAAAATACCAAATTATAAACAGTACCTAAGGCCACACCAGGCCTTAAGCTGAGCTACGCATCCCTCCATGTAAAGAATAAACTATGTTCTAAATACCACAAGGTTTTTCTTTTTCCTTAACACCTAAGCAAGCACTGACCTCCAGAAAAGCAATATTAAAAGAATTGTGGCTCATCCACTGCTGGCTACTGACTCACTGACTGCCCTGTTCCACAAGCCATGACTGCAGCTTTGATTAGACAAAAGACTAATTTCAATAACTTTCTCCAGATAAGAAGACCTCTAACCTTGGATGGGTTCTGGCTGGTTTACAGAGGCTGCATACTTGAAGGCCTTTGTGTCCTTGCCTCACCTTTTGACATATAGGACCTAATTGTAATGCATTTAAATGTTAAGTGTCCACCTCAAAGTGAACATGGGATGCGTGTAACACATGTGCTCGTTCAGTACACATGTCTCGGGGCACCCTTCATGAATATTCATAGCTCTTCTTATAAACTTGGAATATGTATACTTAGTCAATCCCTTCACCATAAATTTTGGTCTCACCTTTCCTCCTTCAAAGCGCCTGCCAATGGTCCCTGCCAGAGGCTACACTTCCCAGCCTGTCAGGATGGCCACCCTGTGGGCTATAACCCTTTATAAGAAATAAAGTCGCCTTTCTAAATGTACAAATTTGTGATTTTTTTTTTCAGTTGAAAAATCCCAGCTCTGACACTTATTGACTGAAACCTTTGGCAAAATATGTTTCACTTCCACATTTCAATCTTATCATCTATAAAGGGAATGACTAAGTCACTGATTATTATATAAAGTAAGTTCAATGCATGGCTTATAAATTTACTCCATAAATATAAACTATTCTTATTAATAAGCTCAATTACTTCAGATTTAGTGATTGAATGTAAGTGACAAGAAGTAGCTAGGAATCAAAGATGCCATTGGTGTTTGTTTAATCTCAGTAAGATGTAGGCAATAGTGTTTTCATGGATATCAACTCATACCAAGTTATTAGTTTTCTCTTCTACATAACAAATTCAGCCACTTAAACCAATATATAAACATTTGTTACCTCATAGTTTCTATGGGTCAAGAGTTTGGGCATGGTTTATCAAGGTCCTCTGCTGAGGGTAACACAAGGCTATAATGAAGGTATCAACCAGGCTGTGTTTTCTCAGAAGGCTCAACAGGGAAAGAATCTACTATGCTCAGCCAGGCTAATGACAGAATTCATTTTCTTGAGGCTATATAACTGAGGACTCACATTTTCTTGCAGTCCTGTCTGGAGTTATTTGCTGTGGGTTTCCCCAGTGTAACTAAGCAATTCATCAAGGCAGCAAGGAGTCTCTCTTGCTCCAGTTGGCTAAACTGGAGTGTTACATAACATAATGTAATCATGGGAGTAGCATCCCATTACCTTTGTCACTTTGTCATTTTCTTTTCTCTTTCTTTCTTTCTTTTTTTCTTTCATTCTTTCTTCCTTTTCTTTCTTTTTTCTTTCCTTCTCTTTCCTTTCCCTCCTTCCCTCTCTCCTTCCTTTCTCTCTTTCTTTCTTTCTTTTTTATTTATTTATTTATTTCTCTTTCCCTTTCTTTCTTTTTTCTTTCTTTCTCTTTCTTTCTTTCTCCTTTCTTTCTTTTCTTTTTTTTTCCTTCTTCCTTTCTTTCTCTTTCTTCTTTCTTTCCTCTTTCTTTCTTTCTTTCTTTCATTCTTTCTTCCTTTTCTTTCTTCTTCCTTCTTTTTTCTTTCCTTCTCTTTCCTTTCCCTCCTTCCCTCTCTCCTTCCTTTCTCTCTTTCTCCCTTTCTTTCTTTTTTCTTTCTTTCTTTCTCATTTCTTTCTTTTCTTTTTTTCTTTCCTTCTTCCTTTCTTTCTCTTTCTTTCCTCCCTTCCTTCCTTTCTTTCTTTCTTTCTTTCTTTCTTTCTTTCTTTCTTTCTTTCTTTCTTTCTTTCTTTCTTCCTTCCTTCCTTCCTTCCTTCCTTCCTTCCTTCCTTCCTTCCTTTCTTTCTTTCTTTTTGTTGATCATTGACATGACTCACCAAGGAAATGTTTATTGGAAGATTTTAGATTTCAGATCTTTGGATAAGGAATGCTGAATCAGTAAGTATAATGCAAATATTCCAAAATCCAAAGTTATTTGAAATCTGAAACATTTCTGGTCTCATGAATTTTAAATAAGGGATACTGAACCCATGTAAACAATCACTGAAACTTCAGGGGCAGATACGATTTCTGGGAAAGAGAGGATACAGGGAGAAAGATATAAGAATAATGGTTGAACCTCAGCCAAGATCTCTGAAATGTGGGAATAAGAGATGTGAGGCAAACAGCAGAGTGAAACATCACTTAGAAAATCATCATAATAAAATATTAATAAAAATAGCAATTAATGAGTTATGTGCATTTAATGAGCTACACTTTATTAAATATTTTATTAATGTTAAAAAAGCCTTCGTTGGAGACCTCAGCTTGCTTCTCAACTTCGTGTGCCAGGACGACTTAAAGCACTTTACAGGTATTGGCCCACATTATACTCACAAAACCCTCTTAAGTAGATACTAATATTATTTCCATTTTATAGAAGTAGAAGCTGAAGGAGAAGGTTTTCAAGTAGTTTATGCAAGGTTATGTAGCCAGACTGATGATAGAATATGACATTTGGCTGCTAGAGAAGAGAGCTACAGGGGCAACTTCAGAAAGCCTGGCCTCATCCATGGCAATGACTGACCTTGTCAGGATGGCAAAGTCACTGGATCCATTGATTAAGCGAGCACTCTTAAGAGCTGTGTCAACACAGTCATGGATGTAGCATCCAAAGGCAGGACAAGGATAGGATGGAGGACAAGAGAGTAGAGATTTCAACTTCTGTGGCTTAACCACTACACTCAGAAAAAGGGAAACAGAGATAAGCCTTCCTTGGAGACCCAGCTTACTTTTCAACCTCATTTTATTCTTGATGCTTATATGATGTTTTAGTCCTTTTGTGTTGCCATAAAGGAATACATGAGGCTGGGTAATTTATAAAGAAAAAAGGTTTATCTGGCTCTCGGTTCTGCAGGCTGTACAAGAAGCATGATGTCAGCATCTGTTTCTGGTGAAGGCCTCAGGAATCTTCCACTCATGGTAGAAAGCAGGGAAAAGCAGCATCGCATGGCAAGAAAGAGGAAAAGAGAGGGGGGGAGGTGCCAGGCTCTTTAACAATCAGTCATTGTGGAAACTAATAGAGCAAGAACTTGTTCATACTGTGAGGATGGCAACAAGCCATTCATGAGGGATCTGCCCCCGTGACTCAGATACTTCCCACTAGCCCCACTTCCAACATCGAGGATCGAATTTCAACATGAGATTTGTAGGGGCCAAATATAAAACTATATTGTACTACACAATTAATGGTGATGATTTCTTTATTTCCATGCCTGTATTGATTATAATATTTAATATTTTATTACCTATTATGATATATCTCCAATTATTGTGCCATTTATACATTAGACACAGTAACTCGGTAAGAAAGTGGTTAAGAAGTTAGACCGACTTTTCACATTGTGGCTTTGAGCTTCGACGGTTAGCTGCATGTTGATCAGCTAATTAAGCACTTCACTGTTGTTCAGTTTCCTCATCTAACTGTATAGATATAATATTTAACCACATGGTGTAGTTGTGAACATTTGGTCCCAATAATTTTGATAAGGGACACTCAACTGTATTGGATTAATGAGATGATCTGTGAGTCTGAAAGTGAGTTACAATCAAGCCTTAGTTACTTTCCTAACTAAGTAACTGGATTATCTAAGCCTAGATCAGAAGCTTTCTCACCCACAAACCTGCTTGAGGGCTCCTTGTCGTATGTTCTGGAGTGGCTACACGGGTAGGACCTCCCTTCTATTTTCTAGCTCCTAGCTTGCGCTTAGTGGAAGTAAACAAGACCATTTCAAGATGACATATTATGGTAGAACCTGGCCTGAGGAACTCTAACTGGAATGGGTGGGTATCCAAGCACTACCTGGCCAGGTCAGGAGTCAGGTCTGGCTTGGGATGAGCCTTCTAAGGCTTGAGTTTAGAGTAGGTTCTTAGTTCAGCATCACTGAACTAAGATGAAACTGGGATCTTAAAATGCAAGCTCATCTCCAACTCCTTCACAGGATTAGGACTGGACCAGGAGCTTATTCTTAAGAATATTCTTAAGTATTAGAGAGTCGGTTTCCTCTTCTCTAAATTTCATAGCTCCTGTTTGGAAACTGCTCAACTCCTGCACTAATAAGAAAGTTCCCCCCCCCCGCCCCCCATCACCCCGCCTTTTGTTATATTTAATGGCGTAATTACATAATTACTCAGGAATAGATTATGGTTGGGACTGTTAAAGGATGCTTGAGGCAGATGTCCCAAGGAACAGATCTTGTCCCACTGTGGGTGGTATCTTGGCTGAATAGTCTGAGCTGAGGATTAACATGAGGAAGTCTGGAGTGCCTACTCCCTGAACTTGGGGCTAGTCACCTTCAGTAAGGGCACTGTCTCGGGTTCCCAACATTGACTATGGGGTGAATACCACTGGGAAGGAAAATTGTCTCGAAATGCCAATTGCTGCTTTTTTGTTATTCTTTTTACTCTAGTATTCTTTTTCACTGTATGTTGCTTAGCTTTTTTAAAAAGAGAAATTACTTTTATATTTAAAAATTGTCCTTTGGATAAAAGCTAATTGAGAAGGTTAATATTTGTCTCCTTTCTCCTTTTCTACTCCTTCTTCCTAGTTGTTCTGCCTTTCCTAACCACCAAATTTCTACCAACACATACCTTTATCCTTTATGAAGAGAACATTTTCAGGAAGAATATTTTTACCTCCAGAGGGATGAAAATTTTTCTGTAACTCTGAGCTGAGGCAAGTGCTAGGACATAGTATCAGGCTATAATAGCACGTAGTTCTTTGGTGAGGCATACATATAAACTTATATTCAACGTAAATATATGTAATATATTCAAATATAAGTATAATATCAGGTTTTGATAGTATATAAATCTTTGGGGAAGTGTGCACATAATTTTAGATGTAATAATATATTCATTCAAATTAAAGAAAAACTTTACAACTGAATTCTTCCATATAGACACTTTGGAATTTCAAAAAGTATGTAAATCACTTGCCTATTATTTTTGCTTACATTTGCAGGCATACTGAATGGCCAATGAGATTTTACTAATTAAGCTGCTCCTCACAGGCTTAGAGAAGTAACCAAATTTCAATTGACGCATGCCACTTCTTGGGTTAATACATCAACAAAGATATTATTTCATTTTCTTGAATACTGAGAGTGAATTCTGCTTGACTAAGAAGTCATAAATCAATAACAGTATAATCCATGCTGAAAGATATGTTCCCTGCTATCACTAATTTACAGACTAAGTGATAGCACATGTGGTGGTTCATTTTATATGTCAACTTGACTGGGCCACAGAGTACCCAGATATTTGATCAAGTATCATTCTGGGTGTTTCCGTGTGGGTGTTTTGAATGAGATTCACATTTAAATCAGTTGACTGAGTAAGGTAGTAAACCATAATATGGGTGGGTCTCATCCAATCAGGCCTGAATACAACAAAAGGCACACACATACACACACACACACACACACACATACACACATGTAGAAGAGAATTATCCTACTTGCCAGTCTTCAGAATTGAATTGGGACATTGTCTCTTCTTGGTTCTGCGGCGGCCTACCAGTCTTTGAACTCAAACTGGAACGTGAGCTCTTAATTGGTTCTATCTATAACAGCTTTCAGCCTTCAGACTTGAACTGGTACGTCAGCTGTTCAGATTTTGCACTGCCAGCCTCCATATTGTCTCATTTGCCATGAGCTGATTCCTTTTAATAAATCTCTTTGTGTATATATATGTATATGTATATCTTTATCAATCTACATATATATACACATTGGTTAGTTCTGTTTCTCTGGAGAACCCTAACTAATACAGACTACCATGGTTGACCTTTTTGCTATTTCTTGGAGTACTATGTCTAGTGTGTGTATATATGGTGGTGGTTGGGAATTTAGACAGAGCTCATGTTACATATACATATTTGTCTTCATGGTTTTTTTCTATTTGCTTAACATTACATCATGTTTTTCTGTATTACATAGCTATTAGAAAACAATTTTGGAATTCTATATAATATTTCATAATATGGATATACCATTTCCCTATTATTAAACTTGAGTTTATCTTACTTTCATGCTAACACACATAAAGTTGCAATGAACATATTTGAATGCAAAATTTGCCTTCATTTCTGATTATTTCCTTGTGGTAGATTCCTATAAAGGGAATTGCTAGGTCTTGTTCATGCTCTGGCCAGCAAAGCCTGGAAGTATCTGGGTCACCTGAGCTCTGGTACCTGAACAACACTTTTGATAGTGAGGATGATTAATTAAGGTACAGGACAGTGGCTTAAACAAGTATACTTACCTGCCCCTCACCACCATCAGAATATCCTAGGACTGAGGCCCAAGTAATTATATTTATAAAACCTTCAAAGGGGTTTTAATGGTCAGCCATGGCTGAGAACTCCTTGAAAGCCTCCTACATACTTTTGACGTCTAGGCAATATGCATATTTGCCTTAAACTTTTCTCCCAAGTGCAGCCAGCTAGAAAATCCACGCATTCCTCAGTAACCCAGCTCCAGAATGAGTTTTGTCTGTTTTCTTGTGCTTACTTTTGTGTCACTCTTGAATGCCAATATGTTCACTATTCTCAACTCTCACTTTTGTATAATCATGCTGTTGACGCTATTTTGATCTTCTTCCATCTGGCCCTATTGATATTCAATGAGAGAAAAGTGAGCAACATCATACTATCTAGGCTTCTATGGGGCCTACCCTTCATCCCCCCCTCCCTCTTCTTGCTCAGAGGTTGACTCTGTTTACCTTGAAGAAAAGCTCTGAGTCAATACTCTCTTCTTTCACAACTGTTTTTCCTTTCTTTTTATTTCCTGTGCCATAACTTTCTCTTCTGTAATCATCTAACCATATAAGACTACTCCTGTTTCTTTTCTTGAGCCATGTCCTACTTAAGAACCTCTGGACATTCTTTGTTATGCTTCTTAAAACCACTGATGGACAGTATCATTCTACAGTGCCTGGATGGGGATTATGTCTTTTGTTAATTAACAGTAAAGTCATTGATGATAACAATAGTTATTCTTTTCTCTCTTTTATGGGTGTTTTGTATTTCAGTGAAATATTACTGAAATACAGATCTTAAACCTGAAGAAACAAATCTTCACAGATAGTATTTTGCAAATAGTGTGGTTGTCTGGTAGGGAATTAGGGGAGTTTTTTGCTAATGGTGACTCATGAAATGTCATTAAATAAATGAAAACATGTTTTATTAACAAATGAGAGGGTCCTGAATTACAGACATGATAGTTTAAGTTTGTAACTATATTCTAGCATGTAAAATGCCATGCTTTCTGTGTGGAATGTAATTTACAATTCAACCACCCACAATATCAATGCAAGATAGTAATAACAAGGAAAACTGAGGAAGTATATAGGAACTTCTCTACTTTCTCTGTTCTCTCTACTTTCTGCTCCATTTTTCTGTAAACCTAAAACTGTCCTAAATGTAGTCTATTAATTACAAAAGTTCAACAACTCTACGAGGTAGGAAATTTCATAGAGTTCATCTGTAGGTGAAGAACCAGAGACATGTGCAAAGCTGGGCGGAAATTGCTAAAGACCAAACTCACGATTGCCACCGATGCTCCTTGTCTTCTTCCCTTATGGAAGTTGAATCCCAAATAGGCCTATTTATGCTTTTCCCTCACATTTATCTTCAAGGACCCTGGAAAAATTTGTCCCTGAGTTGAGAGTGGGGGGAAAATGTTCATTGAAGAATCAGCACATGAGCCTACACAGGATTTGTGCAAATTGAGAACAGCTAGATTGCCCTATGTTTATTCTTACCTCTGATGGTGAGAACATGACAATACTGTAGTTTCTCACCACTCCAAGCTAGTTGCAAAACAACCGAAATCAAGAGACTTCACCTTTCGTAAGTAGAGATCTCCCTGTGCAAAGAATAAAGAAAACCATTCTTCTCAGGAGCCAAGGGTGTAATCCATGGGGATATGCCAGTATCTCTGCTGAAAGATCCACCATTCCTGTTTACGATGGCAGAGGAGGCGCAGAAAGATTCTGAGAGCCTGCAATACTTTTAGCAGGCATCTGGCGTTTAAGGCAAGGTCATTTATCCAGAAAACTGCCTTCTCTTTCAGCTTGGTAACCATGGACACTAGCCAGAGTGATTTTGGCCCATACCCGTCCTTTCTAAATTCCTCTAAAGGGTGAGGGAAGGAAAGGAGAGCTTTTTTTTTTTTTTTCCTTTTTGGTAAATTAAATTAAAATCAATGAAAATATCTATTTCTGTAGGTTGAAAATCCTTGGATAGTTACAAAGCTCTGATTGTATGAATAGAAAGCCAACTGTTTGACAAATGTAAAAACAACCAACAAAGCAACAACATACATAAAATCTTTTTTTTTTTTTTTTTTTTTTTTTTTTCTTTTGAAAATGGGCTGAGTTGAGACCTCATAGTTCTGAAGCCAGGGCACACAGATTTTAGCTTACCTTCTCTGGTCTGGCACCTTCCTTCTGTTGGCAATAAGTTTGGCTTGTACAGTGAGATTCTGAAGAGAGGTCTGAGTTTGATTAACTGTGCCTTTATGAATAACATCCTCAGAGAATTCCAAGCTGTGTTTAGATTCTTGACGGCAGCCGCCATGGAGCACTGCTGTGTGGCTAAGCTGTTCCTTGCAACAGAGGATTCTGACAGATTATAAGTCTCCCAACCTATAGCAATCATCACCTTTTTTTCAGGGTGATAGTCCTAAAATTTTCATTTGACTCACTCTTCAGCTGATTTGTCAGTTTACTAAGAAGCATCAAATCCATTTTAAGATGCAGTTCTCTCCCTGCTGAGAAGTGGCTTATCAGACATGGACTCGAGATATTCTCAGAGGATAAAGAGGTGACTAATTAGAAGCTTAAAACAGGTAGAAGAGAAGGGAAAAATTCCTAATAATTATTTTAAGCAGAGGCACATCTTACTAGTTCAGTTGTGGAGCCTTCCCTCAGAGAGTTGCTGTCTGTGGACTATTCTGATCAGGAGAACCAGCCTTGGTCACACGCCTGGGGCACACCCACGGTGAATCCAGCTACTGAACGGAGGGACTTTCTCAGTTGGTCTGTCTGCCAGTTGGTAGATGCAATTGAGTGGAAAATCAAATGGCAGTTCATGTTTTTTCCTTTTCAACAGAGACCACCAAAGGGGGGGAAAAAGACATAAATCTTTCCGTGTTAATTGAGAACACTGGATGCCATTATTAAAGCATTTCCCTCAGGGTCACACTACTCATTTGAATCCCAGTCCAAGTTTGTTGAAATTGTAATGGTAGTAGGCATTATTATGTCACAGGGTACCACATTACAGCATGATTGCTTTTCATTCCACATGGTTCATAAAGCAAAATAAAATTTGAATACTCAGTAGTATGAGTTATAATTAGTATGTAAGTCTATATTTTCAGGATAAGAAAATATTCCAGTTGTAATGTACTGCATTGATCATTCAGTTTTCTCTTCACTGTGCTATTCAAGTTGCAAGAAATTCATACTATATGCTGATATGCTACCTCCATTCTGCAGAAGAGGCAAAAATCTCAGCACTATCATATGTCATATGTTTGTGTGCCTTGGAGAATAAAAAGGCTATTTATTGTGTTGACTTAAAAAAAATAAGCCATTTCTCTAAGAGAATAATTTCCAGATGAACAGTCGTCTTTATTGTAGTGGGGAAGTCCAGAGTGACTAAGCAAAATTGCCAACTCGGTGAGTTTATCTGCAGCTCCTACCCAATCTTTTTTCTTTATAGGAACTTCTCCGCCTCCTACCCTAGCTGCCAAAGATAATCTGCTAATGTCTGTGCCAGGACAACATCTCCAATCAGATTTTCCAGATGACACCTCCTGCTCTGAATCTTTCTTATTATGCTCTCCTCTCAGCTTCTTCACCAAACTCTATCATAGATTCCTTCAGGAACTAAAGAGAAATCAACAGAATTTCATTTAGTGCCATATGTCTCATCAGTGAAAGTGCAGAAAAACCTTCAGACTTCTATATGAAACTTATTTTCAGCTCATAATTTTATGTTTAGCCAAACTAGCCTTCAAGTGGAAGACCATAATGAAAATCTTCTTCACAAAGGCAAGGCAAAGACTCCAAAGATTTGTCCTCCATAGACCTTTTCTTAGAAAGTTACTAAGACATGTTTTCCAATAAAACAAGGAACCAAATCAAGAAAAGCAGGACACGGTTTTCAGGAGCTACTGGATTAAAAGCAGGAAAACAGTGACATCTTTGTCCCAAATGCATTGATTTGAAGAAGCTCTAGAAAATTCATATTGGAATAGATGGAGCCCTCTAGATAAGCCTCGGAAAATTTTGAAGTTCTGCTAGAGGAAAAAGACAGACTGTAAAAACAGATGGCTTCCAACTTAACTGCAGGATCATTTTTTCTTTGAGTGGCAAAAGAATTATGACATTGGATTATGATGTATATTGGACATGTAACAAAAAATGTAAATATAACACACGATGCTCTCAGAGTTTAATAATTTGTATGTGGGCACATTGTAAAGATCATTAATTGGTTTTTAATTTCTAGAATCAAATTATAAACGAAGCACAGAAGATGATTATAATTCTAGAATCGAATATTAGTGTTTTCATCTTAGAAGAAGGGAGGAAATGTAGATGCAAGTGTTGGAGTACTAGCGTCTTCATTTTGCAAAATGGGAAGTTGAGGTACTCTTTGTATTTGATAGAAGCACTCTAGTATGTTGCTTTAAGTTGCAAAATGACTAGTGGAGGATCTGAGGGCAGTAGTGTTACTAAACCAGGATTATGTAGTATGTCAGTCAGAATTCTTAATTGTAAGCAACAGAGACCAACTCTGGCTCACTTAAGAAGAAAAAGTGGAGGACTTAGAGGAGTGCAGAATCTTGGACTTTGCAGCCCAGGAGCCATTTGAATAATCACACAGCAGAATTGGCCTAATAGCAGAATTCTACTCGTAGCTGAGCACAAACCAGGAGAGATTGAATTATAAACACAAGTGGCATGGAAGACTGGGTGCTTCAATTAGCACTGCTGCTGCTGCTACCCAGAAATTCAGTCTTACCACAAATGTGTTAATATGTGTTGATTCCAAGTCTGAGGTGGTATGTCTGATTTGTAGAGCCTAGCTCATATGCATGGACCCAGGTGAAAGGAAGTTTAAGAAACTGAGTATCTGGCATTTTCAGTTTCTCTAGCCAGAAGCTACCTCTACCTCTCACCTTATAAGATGGGAAAATTTCCCAAAATAGCAACAGGTTCAAATGCTGGGTGGCCAAAAAGAAACAAGACAAAACAAAACAAAACAGATGTTCACTGAAGGTTGGGAGGACAGAAAGTGAGAATTGGTTTAAGAGAGCTAAATTATCATCTACCATACTAGAAAATCAATTGAAACTCTCCAGTTGGTAAATTTTAAAAAGTGGTATATGTATTATTTAGGTATATAGGGGTAACCATTCAAAGAACTTAAAACAAATATTAAAAATTAGAAGTGGTTATTTTAGGGGAAGTGAGACTTGTGGAAGGGTGGGGGAAATTAGGGAAAGTATTCACTAGAAGTCTTTCCCTATACATGGAGATTTTGTTATAATGCACATTTGGAAAGCAAGATGTTTTAATTCAAAAGAAAATTACAAGTCAACTGTGGCTGCTGTGTGAAAAGTGAATGAGAAGAGAAGAATTTTGGAAGTAAAATATATCCCCCCAAAAGATTCATTCTAACTGTTGCTTATTTTATCACAAATTTTTATCCCTGAGATCCTGAATTGCAAAAGATATAGCTATGTAGGCATTTGTTGAGTGGATAAATGAGTGAAAGGAAATATTATTTTATGTCTAATAATAATATCAAGACTATGACATTAATCATATATTTTGGGTCCTATTGGCTGGATTGTCTAGAGAGCTAGACTTAAGAAATATCAAGTCATTCTCTTCTGTAACTCCTGTTCATACAGACAAAATGCACTGCTTGTGGAATTCAAGCACTGACCGAACTTTGACCAATGTCTTCATCTGAAGAAGAATAACAGAATACAAATATCATCCAAATAAACACTTGGTAACGGTTGTTCACTGTTTACAGAGATAAACCCAAGTTCAGTTTTTACTTCCTTAAACTATCTTAGAATGTATTTTGTCTGTACTTTCCAAAAAAAAAATCCTGCCCATAATTTTCCCAAAAATAAATAAATGTTTTAAGGTTAAAGAATTGAAGCACATGTGATCATTTATTAAGAAATAAATAAATATTTATTGAATCAATCAAATTCATAGAGAATTAAATGAATACAGGTATTGCATTTAAAAGGCAAGGAGTTAATGAAAAAAGAAATTAAGGGGGAGAATTAATAACAGGAAAAAATCTTGAAAATTCTAGAAGAAATTTATGGCATTCCTATAGTGTATAAGAAATGCTAAATCTGGTGATAGGCTAGTGAGTTAATGCCAAGTTCAGGGGTCCAAATTGGAGAGGTGGAAGGCATCCCCCAGCACCCCCAAGATCTATCACCCAATCAAAGCAGAGATGACTTCACCTTGAAGTCCCCTAAAACAAACAAACAAACAAATGCCATTATGTTTTGAATGGATAAAAATCTGATCAAAATACACCCTAAAATTTGTGAAGAGAAGATTCAAAGAGCATACTTTGATTAGGAAAACGAGGCCTGGGCAGGTAAAGGTAAGAGTGGATTAAGAGTGAGGGGGTAAGGCTGGGCACGGTGGCTCACGCCTGTTATCCCAGCACATTTGGAGGCTGAGGCAAGAGGATTGCTTGAGCCCAGGAGTTTGATATTAGCTTGGCAACATAGTGAGACCCCCTTTTCTACAAAAAATTTAAAAATTAGCCAGGTGTGGTGGTGTATGCCTGTAGTCCTAGCTATTTGGGAGGCTGAGGTGGGAGGATCACTTGAGCCCAGGAATTGGAGGCTGCTGTTAGCTATGATTGCACCACTTCACTCAATCCTGGGTGACAGCATGAGATCCTGTCTCTAAAAATAATAAAAAAAAAAAGACTAATGGGTGAAGGTGTTGGAAAATTCACATGCCCCAAGGGTTACACACACAAAAAAGAAGTTTCCAGGTAGTCTAACACATCCTGCTATCCATTAATTCTGCAGCAATTTGTGAAGAGGGGAGGAGGAGATAGGAGAGGTAGGTGGCATAAATGGTTAGACATATAGGAGCTTTCCTTTGTATGAGAAAAATCTACTTCTCTCTTAAACTGCATTTTCCAAGAGAGAAATACTAAAGATATTGAGTTTATAGAGATTAACCAAAGAAAGCAAAAGCATAAAATCTGTTGTTGTTGTTTTCTGAAAATAACAAAAGGCCTGGACTTTCCGAACACTAATGTTTTCTTTCACCATTCACAGTGGAGGGCCATATGGTCCAATACTGGTCCAAGCCCCTGGCTGGAATGGGTGGGGAAAGTGAAGTCATCCTGCCTTGATTGGGTGATGTGTCTTGGTAGTGGAGCAGGCTGCATTCTGCTTGTCTAGTTGGGACCCCAGAGCTTGGCACTGGCCTACTAGCCTATCACCAGGGAACACCTCTCCCTTCTATTACCCATGGTAGGGTGTCTGCAGCCTGGAGAGGAAGGTGCAAACTCTTTCATCAGGAACAAAATTGTGTAACCTATGGCTCTTTTATCACCACAAGGGTGTGTCTCCTGAAGCTGGAAAGGAAGGAAATAAATAGCTTTCAAGTGTTTCATTTTAAGATTTCCAGTAAATACTTTTGTTTTCACTTCTTTTGCTTTGAGAGGCTTTTGAACTTTATTCTTTTTTTTTTTTTTTTTAACTTGGGAGCATAACATTTTAGCCCATCAACATCAAGAGTCAAGAGAGCATGTTATCTTGAGCAAGTCATTTAATCTCTCTGGAACTCAAGTTTTCTTTACTTATAAAATTAACTCTCTTCTAATGTTCTTTTCTTTAACCTTTTGTGACTGTATGATTGAATTCAGTAAGTCCCTTTTATTTCCTGTGTATTATTTGTATTTTATTCTCTATTTAATGAGAGACATCATCAACCAATTTCAAGTTTTAAGCAGAGGTGAAAATTTAACTTTAAGATCTAACATTCACCTCTGCCCCATGAAGAATCCCTTGATTGTATACACATGTAGGTCTGAGAGAAGGACATAAGGAAACTTTTTGTGTTTTTAGTGGCTTAAAAATAAATCTTCACATTATCCATAATACCTAAAAGTGGAACAATCTAAATGTCAGTCAACATGAATGAATAAATTGAATGTCATTTTTCTGTATGTAAAATGTGATGTTATTTGGCAATTAAAAAGAAATGAAATACTGACATATGTTGCAAAGAATGAATCTGCAAAACAGTCTAAATGAAAGAAGCCGGTCACAGCTGACCATATAATAATATCCAGAATAGACAAATCCATAGAGACAGAAAGTAGATTAGTGGTTGCCTATAGTTACCCTAAAAATTAGTCTCATACTTCCTCTAACTTCTCCTACCCTTTCACAAGTCTCACTTCCCCTAAAATAACCACTTAATTTTTAGTATTAGTTTTAAGTTCTTTGAATGGTTACCCCTATATGCCTAAATGATATATGTACTGCTCTTTAGAATTTACCAATTAGAGAAATTTTGCAAAGATTGGAAAAAAATAAAATTCTGAGAAAAAGGATTTTTAAAAATTTTTTGCCCATTTTAGTTTTATTGAGTAGGCCCTGCACAAAAGACAGATTAACAAGAGAAAAATGTGCAAATCTATTTAATGTGAGTTTCACATGACACAGGAATCATCATAAGGAAATGAAAACCTAAAGAAATAGTTAAACCTGAGTGTTTTTGTATTAGATTTGATAATGAGTGGAAAGTCATGAAAAAATGTGATGGACAAAGGGCTAAGGGGTAATAAACAGGAAACTTAACAAGGCCTGTTTGTTCAGTTTCTTCTTGGTGCCCTTCCCTCTTTGGAGATAAGGATCCTAAGGAGAAGTACATTGGGTATAGGAAGGGCACCTGTCCCCTGAGGGTCTTGTGATCTGCTTCAGGGGATAGTCAGAGAGTCCTTCCTCCACCTGCCATTCCTTAAATACCTTAAGCCTAAAATATTTATGATGCCAAGATGCCATATTTTAGTATAGCCTGTCCTGAACCCTGCCCCTTAGGACTGGAGGTTTGTGAACTTTGGGGGTTGGGTCACAATAAGGAGTGACTGCCACGGTAGACAGGTGGTTTTTTGGGGGGTTACAAAGATGTTCTAAAATTGATTATGGTGATTATGGTTGTATAACTCTGTGAATATACTAAAAGTCATTGAATTGTACAATTTAAATGGGTAAATTACAAGGTATATAAATTATATCTCAATAAAGTTATCATTTAAAAAAATCTTCAGTCCCTCAATAATCAGTTGGTTGCAGAGGAAGAAAGTGTTGGTATTTGGGGACCTTATGATGTGAGGCCTCAGGATTAGCTTCCTGAGGTCTGTTTGCATCTCATGAAGTGGTAGCAAGTGTAAATTCAAGGAACTTTGAGAGCAGTAACCCTTAGGGCTCAAGTTCATCAGAGAGTGCAACTCTCTTAACTGAGAATGACACATGGGGACATCTGCTAAGAGAGGCCCAGTTCTGGCTCCACAGAAGACACAACTGGGATCCATGGGTCAGTAGCTTCTGAGGCCAGCTTTAATGGCACACGCTGTGTTTGTCCTCTGCCACAGAGGTATCTCTGCCACTGCATTCCTGAGCATCTTGTGTCTCTCAGAGACACACGACTGTATCACCGAATCCTAAGTTCAGTGGCACTGGGTCTCCTGTTGTTGAAGAAAGCTTGCAATGAGGACAAGGTTCCTCCAACACCATGGCCCTTATCTGGCCCCCATTCCATTATCTGACATGGTTTCATGAAAGTCCATTTCTGCCAGGCAGTCAGTGGCTCTGGGAACTAGGATGGACGTTGGAGGTCTTCCACTCTAAACATTCATACACTATTCATAAGGTCCCTAGGAAGATAAAGAGGGACACATGTAAGATGTTAGAATGGGCTGTGGACATTGCTGCTATCACTGGGATGAGGAGTATCAAGCTCTGCACTCTGAGGTCATTTGGGGCATCCCATTTGCACTACAAAGTAGAGGGAGTCCTTGGTTACACATTCTTTCATTCAGTCATTTGTCCAGTTAACATTAGTTGAACACTTACATACTCTGCAGCATTCTAAGCAGGCCAGAAGAATAAAATGCTTCTCACATCTGTGCTGCCCTGGATTGCTGAGGGTCTGCTGGGGAAGTAAAGCATGTGCACAAACTGTTATAATACAAGGTAGAGTTGGTGCATTTTGGTTTGAGCAATGAGATACCTACTTAGACATGGTAATCATTAAACCTATTATTTTCATGATGAAATTAATCTGTACAGAGACAGAGAGCTTTTATAAAATATCAGTTACAGAATGTGAGACCAAAGACAATAGTATGTTATAGAGACTTCACAGATAAGTCTAACATGCAGCTAGAGTTGAGAACCCATTGCTCTCAACAATTTATTAAAAAGTTGAGAAATCATATAGATAGTTGTTACATGTTTTAAAAGCAAATTTGGGCTACATAGCTTACCAGAGAATTCCTTTCTGCCTTGTGAATTAATTCATATGGAAAAAAGTTTTTGTCAGGCAATTGATTTAAACCAATAGGTCTCAGTTTTTAGTCTCAGGATCCATTACATTCTAAAATATTATTAGTATCTAAAGAACTTCTGTGTATGTGTGTATATCTGTGGCTATTTATTGCATTGCTGTATTTACCATATTAGAAATAAAAACAGAGACTTTAAAATCTATTTTCTACTAGTTCATTTAAAACTCCATGTTAACACCAATTGCATGGTTTTATAAACAATAACTGTGTTTTCAAAAACAAAACGAGGTAGTGAGAGGAGAGGCACTCTTTCACATGTTTGCAAATCTCTGTAATGTCTGGCTTAATAGGAGACAGCTGGATTCTCATGTCTGTTCTGCATTCAATCTGTTGTGGTATCTTACATTATGTAGCCTCTGAAAAACTCCATTGCATTCTCAGGAGAGAATGAGAGTGAACAAAGCAAGTTACTTCTTGGTCTATTATCAAAATAGTTTCAATGTCGGGGGCTCAAATGAAAGAATTTCAGAGATTCCCACTATGGAAATCTTTACATTCATTCTCATGGCAACCCTATCTTTAAAAACAGATGAGGAAGCTGAGGGGAGCTCAGGAATGGAGCACAGTCATCAAGGGTCATGCTGTGGTCACGAGCAGGGCTGGGATTTGTTCTCTGCTGGCTGGTGGCCTGGTGGGAGCCAGGCCACCGCATGTCCCTTCATCAGTTCACACAGTTCTTAATAGTTGTTTTATTTCTTCACTCATGTACTGTTGATGTTGATAGGATATTGTTCCCCTTAGACTTGTTGGAAGAACTTAACCAACTCAGGAGTAGTTACTCTTAATTTTCTTCAAATGTGTCAAGGCAACTTTCTGACTAATTCTTTTGGATTAACAAGAGGCATTTTAGAGTTTCAACAGTTATTAGATGACTTTTCTCATCTCACAAGTTGTAAATCATTGAAAGTATTCATAATACTGGCAATAAACACTTGATTTACTTTTTTTCTTTAGTTTTGAAAACAGTTTGTTCTATTCTAACTCAATATTTGACCTAATAAATGTGATGCTTTAATTAGAAAAAGCTCGTTGTTTCAATGAAGTGCAAAGGGCTTAGAAGCTCAGATTCACAATAAAACTTTTTTTCATGCAAAATTTTCATAATAAAGTCTTTTAAACCACAAGCATGTAGCTATAAAATTTACTCTTATGGAGAAAAATCAGTCTCTGATTATTTTCCCCCTTCTTACAAGAGCAATGTCTTTCCCTTTTAGCCACCAGCACTAATCAGTGTCACATGTTCTTACCACTTTACCAGTAAAACCCCAAGTCACATGCAATGCAGTCAAATTGCATGAAGATTTTCGTTGTTATTTGTTGTTTTTGTTTTCAGTTTGTCTTTTTCTCTAGGTGTCAGTTGTAAGTCTCCGATTTCTATTGTGTTACAGCAAATAGAATGTCCTGTGATTATAATTTGTGTTCACGCTTTATTAGGTCAAGTTATAATTAATTCTGTTGTAAGAACTCAAATTGTTGAAAAAATATCTGTCTGTCCTCATGTTCTTGTGCACACACAGAAAAACATTAAAATACTTACATGTTGGATCCATAAGCTTCTCATTTTTAAGTAATTGTAAAGATAAAGCTATGAACACACATTCATTTCTAAGACAAATGCAGAAAAATAATGGAAAGCTCACTTTAAAAATTGCTACTTGTTTCCCAACAATTTTCCATTTAATCTTTCTTATGAGTCCTAGAATAAGTGATAAAGACAATCAAGGTTTGCCATCTGAAGATTTTAACTGTATAAACTAGATAGTTTAAAGAGCAATAGTCTTTACACATTATAAGAGTCACATAGGATTTTACACATCATTAGCCATATTTATCTTTAATTCTTTTAGTGTAAGTTACAGCATTTAATTTTTTTCTTTCTTGTAAATTAAGAAATGAGAATTACTATTTCACATAGACTTCCTATTCTAATAGTCTGTTATATTATACTTTGAAGATAGCTCCTGGGAAGGGATTGGTAACACTGTAGCAACTGATAGGGAAATTCTGACATAGTATTTTCCAAAACTTTCTTAAAAATGAGAGCATTTTCAACTTAAAAAAAAAAAAAGCCTGTAAGGATTGGGTTATTATTAGTTTCCTCTTAAAAGTCATCAAATTTCTCAGAAAGCATATGTCTAAGTTGTCAGATTTCTCAGGACAAAAGTTGCCTGCATTTTGCTTAAACGAAAAATTTAAAATGATTTTTACATCTCATTTGGTATATATATAAAATATATTAGAATATTTTTATCTAATAAAATACCAAATATAATATTTTAGATATGGACTATTTCTCACTAATATAGAATTATTTAACTCACTAGTTGTCCAAAAAGGAGCCCAGAGCCTTTGTTTTTGCTTTTTTGACTCAGCATTTTTAGTGAACTGCTAATGATCTGATCAACAGCTCTGCTGCTTTTCAAAACATGGGGAAGCAAGTACTTCACCTTGCAGGGCATCACGCTAATTCCAAGAGTTTTATGGAGATATCTTACCAAGGTTAGAAAAACAGCTCTTTTGTATTTGTTATATAAGTCTGATAAAATAGTAAAACATGAAGTTTTTTCCAACCCTTATTGCCAAATTGTTGGAGTTTCTGTGACATTTTACACAGCTTTTTAACTTGTTTGAGCACAATAAAATTCCCAGTGAAAGTGGAAATGTGCAATGTATCGTTTTGATGTGGTAACTGGGCTTAATGGCAAGATACGCAATTTTTGTTTCCTTTGCCACAACATCTCTTCGAATAAAACAATTTTTTAAAAGAAATTTCTTTATTGAATCTTTGGGATCAAAAGAGCTGAAAGGGGAACTGTATTCATTGGTTATTACATGCAAAGCTTCCTAGATAGATTTCAGGAACAGGGAGCAAAATTTATCACCTTACTAATTTGGATGCAAGTATTATCTGAGGTCAGTCACATTTCTTCTTAAAATAATATTTCTCATTCACAGCCTCATTTAAAGTAGATTTAAATTGCCCTTAGCACTTATTTTGTCACTAAGATAAAACTTTATCATTAATTTCAAATATACCTCAAACAATTGTGAATCACAGGCAAAAATTTGCATTCATTAATGCCTAGAAACAAATGTTCCTTCATCTTTGTTGCCATCTCACTAAGTTTGCATTTTTATAATTGCACAGGCATTTACTTGGATATGGTATTTGGGACTCATCGCTTCTTTATGTGCGGTGGGGGGAACACCACTAAAATGCATATCCAAAAGTTGTATTTTGCTTATATGTCTGTGTTTGGTGAATAGTAATGCTATTTCTGGATTTCAGCTTTAGAGGCATACATAATGTCAGGATAGAGGTGGTATAATAAATGGTACTTCTGTGTTTTCCACTGGAGTTCTAAACTGGTTGTGAAATGAAAAATCAGATAGGAATCATGTATCACATTTATCATACATAAAGCTGATGTTGGAAAGTTGGGCTTTTATTCATAAGCAAGTGGACTCATTACTGAACTCCAAAATTAGGCAAACTTAGTCACCTAGACACTGGAAGTACTGGAAAATCACAGCTCCCTCCTCCCAGTTTGGAGAAAATGAACACAAGTTTCCTGCAGGGAGCTAGTTCCCAAAGGAATAAGGTACATCCAAGTCTAGGCAGTGATTTTCAAAATGTGGTTCTAGCATCCTCCTCCTCCTCCTCCTCCTCCTCCTCCTCTTCATCATCATCATCATCATCATCATCATCTGAGAACTTAGGAGAAATTCAAGTTATCATGACCCATCCAAGACCTACTGAATCAGAAACTGGGGGTAGGGCCCAACAAATCTTTTTTCACAAACCCTCCAGGTGTGTCTGAGGCAAACTAAAGATTGAAGACGACCAGTTTGCACCAGTTTCTTCTTTCAAACTGACCAGTTATATTGAGTTATGGGGAATATTTTTACATGATTTCAATGACAGGGACATATCAGTGGGAGTGAGGAAGAAGTGTTTTGTCACTAAAACTAATTTAGAATTATAGTGGTTTTTTTTTTAACTTTATTTGCTGTTTTATTTAAGTATGGTAATATTATTGGAAATTCCAGATCATTTCAATAGTTTATGGGCACAATAGAAAATAATAGATGACACTGGATTGTTGTAGAAAATGGTGTAAATAGTTGGCCTAAATATGGAAGATGGATTAAACCTTCATAATTATGTTTTAATTAGGAATCCATGTTTACATCGTTTTGCCTTATTTTCTATAATTAATATTCAGGGCTTCTCAAGTTAATATTCAGGGTCTAGAGCACATTTCCCAAAGTGACAGGAATCATACCTCACAAGACTTATGCTGATATGTGAAACAAGGTGATACAGAAAAGCTGGGTTTAATTAAACATATTCTCCTTCAATTAGTGACTGTACGTATTATCTTACGTAAATTACTAAACCTCTCAGGCTTACTATAAAAAAGAAACAAAAACTTGGTGTTCTTTTATCTTATAGAACATGTGAATTACGTAATGCACCCTTTTTAAAAAATGCACCAGGAAGCTTAGAGAAAAATTGGGAGCCTGTGTATGGTAAATTCACCTGTTAGCAATAGCTTAAGCATACCCTGAGAATGACCCCCTATGGCAGATGCACCTGAATGTACGTTCAGAGATAGGGAATCTGGGAATGGCCAACCTGAATATTCATTCCTTGTCTGTGAGGAGCATCTGAGCCATCGTTCCGGCCCATGGAACGTGGGCTGTAAAGATCAAAGCCCTGAGTTTGGGTTGAATGAAGGTTGCCAGGTAGAGATTGTTAGGGAAAGGTGTTGAGTGAAAACGCTCTATAAACTGCATGCTTTTGCAAGCAGTTGCTTTTCTGCCCAGCCTGCCACCACGAGGCCATATAGTTCTCCTGCCCAGCCCACTGCCCCTGGACTCTCTCCCTGTATATAAACCCCCAATAAAACTTGTGTCTTTTTTTTTTTCCTGGCCCTGGATCTCCTCTTAGGCATCTTAAACCTGGTGCCATTCCCACTGGAGTTGATAGGGTTTGTCGTGACAGCCAGTTTGCAACTTTATATGTTATAAAGTATTTAATTCCTTGTATTAACATTCCGCTTTTGTTATAGTTTTACACTGATCTCTTTTTCTATTTATTTTACAATATGATAGCCCACATTTATTGTGTGCTCACTGTGTAATATGTTCTGTGTTAAGTGCTTGATACTCATGCATTTGCAAAAACTCTCTGAGGTGGGTAATTATTTTACTGAAGACCATTTTACAAGCATCCTCAAATGCTTTTTATTGTGGCAGGAAGTAAATAGACAAATACACATGTTAATCTCTCACACTCATCTATCTAATTCTTATATAGAGAGTAATCAAACTATACATAGTATACACAATGATATGAGATATTACTTAATTCTCTATCAGTCTGGTTTGCATATGGGACTGGTACCTGACATATTCATGAGTGGGTCCATCGTGTAGCTGAACATAGCACATTCTGCCTGACCTGCTGAATAACATGAGAACAAATCTGTCACATGCCCCTTCAGTTTTTAGGAGAGTAATGGAGGAGAGGAATTTCTTGACACAAAATGGAAAGGGAAATATCAAAATTAATTCAGATGAAGTAGAGATATCATAAACATTAGATAACTCTAGGAAATAAAAGCGCCCAGATTTTTCAAAAGGCATTCACAAAAGGAATACTAAATAGCATGAAATGACAACATTATTAGGAAGATGGCTGTAGGTCTCAGTCCAAGAAGAGAGGCACCTATAAAGCCTGGCTGGCTTCAGTGTAAGCTAGATTTTAGAAAGGCTGCAGGCATTATCAGATGGTGCTGCACAGTTCCAGGCTCTTGGTGCCTTAAACAAAGAATTGGATGAGATGCACACAGATAGCAAAGCAAAGCAACAAAAGTTTATTAAGCCCAGTATTACACTCTCAGAGAGGGAGAGCAGACTGACCTCTGTGAGATGAGATCACCTGATTTATTACACTTCACCGCCTTTCATGTTTTTCCTCACTTGCTTACCCTCGCTTTATCTCTTGTAAGCCAATTGCTCATCCTTACTTTTCCCTCATTGTGCTTTAACCTCACTTTATTGTTTGTAAGCAAATTGCTCATCTTTTCTTTTTGTGACCAAATTCTTACTGCAAGTCCTTCTGACGTATTTTTCTTATCTTGTGTGTTTCGACTCACTGCTTATTCCCTTATCTACTTACTGCTTTCTCTTTTATTTCGTATGTTTTGTTTCTGCTATCTTACGTGTTTTGTTTTTGCTATTGCTTATGCTAGCCTACATCCAAGGATCCCCTTTGCCCCTGACTTTCTCTGCTATTCTCCTGCCTCATTTGCCCCTGAGAGACATGATCCCCATAAATCTTTATGGGTTGTTGAAAGGCAAGGGTCTGTCTTCTGTACTTGCTTCCTGATGGCTTTGGATGGTGACCCTACCTAACAGGGGACCATGGAACTCCAAGCCTGCTCCATCTAAGGAAGATGTTGGGGGCCTGGGCTGCTCATGGCTAGATGTTCTTCCAAGGCCATCAGAGACACTATCATCTGGAACTTGAGGGCTTCCAGGCAGTCAGATACATACTGGACAAGGCAATTCAAAAGACAAGGTCCTAGGAGTAGTAAAATGAAGATTATTATTAAGGTTCCCTAATATAGGCAAGAAAATTGGTAATAGCCAATTTTTAAAAGGGTTTAACAAGCTTTTGAACCAGCTTGGTTTGGCTTCCACTTGTTCCCTTAGCCTGTTAATGCAGTTAGAATTGAAGGAAAAAGTTACCAGGAGTTTAAAGTTATAGGAGAGAGTCACTATTTTAGGTTTTCTCAAGGGGAGAAAAATATTGAAAGCAGTAAAAGTACGTATGATTCTGAGAAGTTTTTAGAAAAAAACAGGTTATAAAATTAAAGGTGAATATTTTGGTCTAAAATTCTCTTTTATTGTTGTGTCTCTGCCAGGCTTTGGTATCAGGATGATGCTGGCCTCATAAAAAGAGTTAGGGAGGATTCCCTCTTTTCTATTGATTGGAATAGTTTCAGAAGGAATGACCACTATCCCTGATGAACATTCACGCAAAAATCCTCAATAAAGTACTAGCAACCCGAATCCAGCAGCACATCCAAAAGCTTATCCACCATGATCAAGTGGGCTTCATCCCTGGGAAGCAAGGCTGGTTCAACATATGCAAATCAATAAATATAATCCATCATATAAACAGAACCAAAGACAAAAACCACATGATTATCTCAATAGATGCAGAAAAGTCCTTTGACAAAATTCAACAGCCCTTCATGCTAAAAACTCTCAATAAATTAGGTATTGATGGAACGTATCTCAAAATAGTAAGAGCTATATATGACAAACCCATAGCCAATATCATACTGAATGGGCAAAAACTGGAAGCATTCCCTTGGAAAACTGGCACATGACAGGGATGCCCTCTCACTCCACTCCTATTCAACATAGTGTTAGAAGCTCTGGCCAGGGCAATCAGGCAGGAGAAAGAAATAAAGGATATTCAATTAGGAAAAGAGGAAGCCAAATTGTCCCTATTTGCAGATGACATGATTGTATATTTAGAAAACCCAGTTGTCTCAGCCCAAAATCTCCTTAAGATGATAAGCAACCTAAGCAGTCTCAGGATACAAAATCAATGTGCAAAAATCACAAGCATCCTTATACACCAATTACAGACAAACAGAGAGCCAAATCATGAGTGAACTCCCATTCACAATTGCTTCAAAGAGAATAAAATACCCAGGAATCCAACTTACAAGAGATATGAAGGACCCCTTCAAGCAGAACTACAAACCACTGCTCAATGAAATAAAAGAGGACACAAACAAATGGAAGAACATTCCATGCTTATGGATAAGAAGAATCAATATCATGAAAATGGCCATACTGCCCAAGGTAATTTATAGATTCAATGCCATCCCGCTCAAGCTACCAATGACTTTCTTCACAGAATTGGAACAAACTACTTTAAAGTTCATGTGGAACCAAAAAAGAGCCCACATTGCCAAGACAATCCTAAGCCAAAAGAACAAAGCTGGAGGCATCACATTACCTGACTTCAAACTATACTACAAGGCTACAGTAACCAAAACAGTATGGTACTGGTACCAAAATTGAGAGATAGACCAATGGAACAGAACAGAGCCCTCATAAATAATACCACACCTCTACAACCATCTGATCTTTGACAAACCTGACAAAAACAAGAAATGGGGAAAGGATTCCCTATTTAATAAATGGTGCTGGGAAAACTGGCTAGCCATATGTAGAAAGTTGAAACTGGATCCCTTCCTTACACCTTATACAAAAATTAATTTAAGATGGATTAAAGACTTAAATTTCAGACCTAAAACCATAAAAACCCTAGAAGAAGGCCTAGATAATACCATTCAGGACATAGGCATGGGCAAGGACTTCATGTCTCAAACACCAAAAGCAATGGCAACAAAAGCCAAAATAGACAAGTGGGATCTAATTAAACTAAAGAGCTTCTGCACAGCAAAATAAACTATCATCAGAGTGAACAGGCAACCTACAGAATGGGAGAAAATTTTTGCAATCTTCTCATCTGACAAAGGGCTGATATTCAGAACCTACAAAGAACTCAAACAAATTTGAAAGAAAAAAAAAAAAACAACCTCATCAAAAAGTGGGCAAAGGATATGAACAGAGACTTCTTAAAAGAAGACATTTATGCAGCCAACAGACACATGAAAAAATGCTCATCATCACTGGCCATCAGAGAAATGCAAATCAAAACCACAATGAGCTACCATCTCACACCAGTTAGAATGGTGATCATTAAAAAGTCAGGAAACAACAGGTGTTGGAGATGTGGAGAAATAGGAACACTTTTACACTGTTGGTGGAACTGTAAACTAGTTCAACCATTGTGGAAGATGGTGTGGAGATTCCTCAAGGATCTAGAACTAGAAATACCATTTGACCCAGTCATCTCATTACTGAGTATATACCTAAAGGATTATAAATCATGCTGCTATAAAGACACATGCCCACGTATGTTTATTGCGGCACTATTCACAATAGCAAAGATTTGGAACCAACGCAAATGTCCATCAATGATAGACTGAATTAGAAAATGTGGCACATATACACCATGGAATACTATACAGTCATAAAAAATGATGAGTTCATGTCCTTTGTAGGGACATGGATGAAGTTGGAAACCATCATTCTGAGCAAACTATCACAAGGACAAAAACTGAACACCGCATGTTCTCACTCATAGGTGGGAACTGAACAATCAGAACACTTGGACACAGGAAGGGGAACATCACACACTGAGGCCTGTCGTAGGGTGGGGGGAAGGGAGAGGAATAGCATCAGGAGATATACCTAATGTAAATGATGAGTTAGTGGGTGCTGCACACCAACAAGGCACATGTATATATATGTAACAAACCTGCATGTTGTGCACATGTACCCTAGAACTTAAAGTATAATTTAAAAAAAGAGAGAAGAAAAGTTAAGTACAATAGAAAAAAAAGAAAAAAGTGAATATTTTACAATCTGATTGAGAGCAAATTAATACTTTAAGGAAATCATATTTTAATATGGGGGATCAATTTTAGAAAGATTATTATAAATGATTTCCTTCTGATGATAATCAACTTAATCACATACAAAATTTCTTTCATAAATTTCCCTTCATGAACCTTCTGATGACTTAGAACATCTACAACACGCTTGGACTTTCTGACTTGTCCTAAACTTCTCTCTTTCCTAAATAATCAACCATTTTACTTTAAGACAAAAGTTTACCATAGACAATCCTTTCTTATACATTATTATCTTTTTTTAATAACCTTCCTTACCAAAAAATACATCTTCAGAGTCATATCTTTCCTCATACCTCTTCCTCTTCTACTTAGTAGTTCCTTTCTAGCTTACTTCATAGGTAACCATTCTTAATTCTATAATTTGAAATGACCTTTAGTCACTATAGGCAAAATGATTGGTAATGGCCAGTTATGAAGTAAGTAACAATTCTTAAGTTCATAATTTGAATTGACTAACTTCTTTAATTTGATTTGACCTTTAGATATTATAACTTCTGAATTAGACAAAATTAGGTTTTTCAATAAGACTAGATCCTGAGAGGCTTCTGGCCTCTAATGCTGTCCAGAGAGATGCTGAATTAAACAAATCATTAATAGCAGAAGGAAAATGATAGGCATAAACTTTAGGGTATGGAAACCTGGGGCAGTGCTTGAATCATAGTAGCATCCCTATTTTGATAATAATGTCCCTTTCTATTAAGGGAACTGGGTAGCCTGACATTACTAGAAACTCCTTCTGTAAAACTTGCATTTCAAACGGGCACTCCATTGTGGACAATGGAAAGTTGTGGACAACTTTCCTCTTAGACAGGGAGGAAAGTTTTTCTGCATAAGCACTAAGGAAAAAGTAATTTGGCCCTGTGTCAAAAAGAAATGAAATTTAGGTGCCCATGATGTAGGGGATCATCTAGTATGTCTAATTCTGCTTTGAGATTCCCCTTTTGAGGACCTTTCTTTGGGAACTTGCATATAGATAGATTCTGATATAAGGCCATAAAGAACATACGGAATTTCTGACCATTTTCCCTGCCTTTTGCAGAACAGATCTAGCTGCAGGATGGTGTCAAAAGTAAGGCTACCATTGACCACCTATTGTTCCTGACTTGCTAATTGGTAATGTGGCCAAACTGTGTTACAGTACAATATTAGGTGTTTTCTCCACAGGTTTTCAAGTTTAGATTGTTCCCAGTGGTTGAGAGTGCAGCCGAGAAGAGAATCAGATGGGACTGAGACAGTTTCCCATGTTTAGCTGTGGAGGAAACTAAGGGAAAACGTAAGCATCTCTGGTCTAATACCTCTCATTGGACATCCCCTGTGGAGTGCCTGTGCCAGAGATGAGGTCCTCTAGGGCATCCCCTGTATGGTCCTCTTCTTAGTGTGCCAAATGTCTCTGGCCTTAGAGTGTCAGATGTTTCTGACTTTAGATAGGCGCTGGTGCCACTTGAGCCACTTGAAGGAGGATCCTGCCATAGCTGGTGACCTATAAGTTTCCCTTGGCTTTGGGCATCCTTGTAGCCGGTCAAATTAGTGCTTTTCCCCCCAGATGGTTTCCTTAACTACTGTGGTAACTATAGTTTGAAGGGCAAGGAACTGCAGACTGCCAGGCTTAAACTTGTTAGAGACTGGCCTCTTAATAAGGGAATAAAATGCCCTCATTTGGACAATGGAGAAAATAATGTAACATGTGCCACCATGTCCCTTGTGTTAACGTGCAGCGTATTACACAAGGTGATCCCCCTAGGTCAGGGCCATCCCACACACACAAAATCCCTACTTTGTTTAGGCAGGGAAAAGGTCCCAAGTATAAAATTAATGAGAGCCTTTCAGTTCCCTAGATAGCATCTGCAGCCATTATCATTCTCTCTTTAGGAGAACTGTGCTGCATTGGCCTAAATTTATTATTTGGATTTAATATCTTTGCCCACTTATCCCTTAATATGCCATAAAATAAACATGTCTGTTCACAAATAGGAAAGATCTGAAGCTGTGATGTTATTGCTGCACATACACCTCACTGATGCAGGGATATGTCTTGCACCTGGCAGCTTAATTGCTTTGTTCCCCAACCAGGTTATCGTGTCATGGGAGTCTTCCAGCAGCAGGCACCCTAATGGCTTTTAACTGCCTGACCCCTGCCCACGAGGGAGCAGCTTGGACACAAGAGGACAGAAAGGGATAAAGAAAAATGAAATTGTACATCCTTGCTGGCTCGCCTAATTGATGGTACTGGATGGTGCCACACAGTTGCAGGCTCTTGGTATCTCAAAGAATTAGAAGAGACACATACAAATAGCAAAGCAAAGCAGCAAAAGTTTATGAAGCCCAGTATTACACTCTCAGAGAGGGAGAGCACACTGACCTCTGCAAGATGAGATCAGCCCTTGTTTGTTACATTTCATGGCCTTTTATATGTTTCTCCTCACTTGCTTACCCTCACTTTCTCTTGTAAGCTAATTCCTCATCCTTACTTTTCCCTCCTTGTGCCTTAACCTTGCTTTATTTTTTGTAATCCAATTGCTCATCCCTATTTTTCTTTTTTTTTTTTGACCAAATTCTTACTGCAAGTCCTTCTGACTCATTTTCCTTATCTTGCATGTTCCAACTCACTGCTTATTTTCTTATCTACCTACTGTTTTTGCCCTTATTTCATATGTTCTGTTTCTGCTATCTTACATGTTTTGGTTTTGCTGTTGCTTAAGGTAGCCTATGTCCAAGGGCCCCCTTCACCCCTGGCTTCCTCTGCTATTATCCTGCCTCACAAGATGTCTGCCAATTCCAAAGAGGATTTTCAAATAAAGAGAGATAATGGGTGGCATATAGTCACATTCAAACAGTCCCTGTACTATCAGTTTGATACAACAGTCTATCTTCAGCCTTCCCTTGGGTTTCCAAGTTCAGTCTATCTCATTCCCCAGAGGCTCACTGCTACAGAATTAGGAAGAAGAGCTTTCTGCTGTCAGATCCTTATTGTAGGTTTAAGACCTGTGGTACATTTAGTACATTTCTGTTCATAGCCCCGTTCTCCTTAAAGTCTCCCCTACCCCAAGCTGGTGCCAGTTTCTACAAGTCTGTTCAAATTCTATTCAGAAACTGGATACATAAATAGGAAATTCTAAAATCATGAAAGAAAGGGAAAAAAGAAACATGAATACTCTACATATTTATGTGTATATTCAATTTAATTAATAATAGAGAAATATCAAATACTCTTATTAAGGAGATAACAATTTTACCTATCAGAGTGTCCAGGATCGAAGAGAACAACACCGAAAGTTGGCGTGAGTGTAGGAAAAGAGGCACACACTTGCACAGCTGGTCAGAGGATAAATTGATACAACCATCTAGAAGGCAGGTTGTAAATATATGACAAAAGTCCTGTGAAACTGCAAACATTTCATCCTAAAAATTCAACTTCTAAGAATTCATATTCAGAATGGATTGAAGTAGACAAAGTTGTAAGTGCTAGAATATTCATTGTGACATTTTATAAGGATTGAAATCTCCATTGCTTACTGGACCAGACATGGGAGTTAGTGAAGGTGCAAAACATTTAACCTAGTGGACACAGCAAGCAGTGGGAACTATGGCAAATGTCTATATCTAAAGGTTTTTAGATTTCAAAAATACTGTAAGGCCCAAACCAAACACCAGTTTGCTGCAACTGGTTTACACATTTCAAAACTTAGAAATACCATCAATGTCTGAAGATAGGTGAATACGTTAATCAAATTACAGAACCACCCAGTAGAGCACTCTTTATATACAAAGTGGGAATACTGTACCCTGTAGATGTAAGCTGATATGAGAACATTGTCCTTAAACTACCTGGCAGATGCTATGTGTCAATAAGTGATAGCTTTTCTTCCTTAAGTGAAAACTCTCCTAGAGAGAGATATAGTAGGCAGAATTCTTCCACAGCAAGCAACAGAAACACCACTTACATTGACTTAAGTAAAAAAGAACACTTATAGGCTCACATAACTGAGAAGTTTAAGGGGTGAACTTCAAACATGGGTAGATGCTGACTTCAAGCAATACAGGTCTCATTTTTCCAGTTCTATTTCTCTTTCTTTGGTTTTGTTGTCAGGCAGGTGCATCTCATGCTGAGGCAAGATGGCCATCCATAGCCCCAGGTGTAAATCCTATCAATGTTGCAACCTCCTGTGAAATCAAGCACCTCTTCCTCATGGCTCTACAAAAATCCTAGTTATGGCTCTTTATTGCCCCAGACTTTGGTCATGTCTCCACACTTAGCTGTAAGGAACATGGCTATGCTTTGGTCAAGGATAGGCCAAGGTAGCATGTTTACATCCTGTGTGACTCAGCGAGTTTACAGCGCAGGCGTATAACTCCACTTGTTATCACAGCCATGTAGCCATAACATGAGAAGGCCATCACTTTGCTCTAAGCCACTATTGTCTGTAAAAGGTATAATTGCTCTGCTGACATTGTTCAGGTACTTGCACCCAGAGCGAAAGAGAGAGAGAGCCAGAGCTGTTCATCTTTGCAGACAGACAAGGGGAGCTTGAGGACATAGCTCAGCTTGTTCATGCCCAGAGACAGAAAGAGTTAAACTACTGACCCTGAAGGCAAGGGAGAGCCAGCTGCACAGCTGTGTGTGGGAGCCACCAGACTAAGCAACCAAGACAGGGTGGACAGCGTGAGAAAGTTGTCAATGAGAACTGCTGCTGGATAAAATCATCTTTCACCTGCCCATGGCACCCCGAGTGTTCTTTCTGCTCATCCACCCACTACTTTCAGACCTCAGCATGAGCTGGAACCTGACCCTAGGCATGACAATAGGCACAGTCGTGAATCTGACATTTGGCAATGTTGGCAGGATGAGGTGAGTGGGTCTTCAGCCCTTGAGGGCTCCCAGGTCGGCTATGTGGCCACAGCATGAGCTGTGGTACCTGGTGGCAGTGGTGCTGCTTGAATGTGCCCCAGTGGAAACATGGGAGGCAGTGGATGGGTCTCCCATGAGTGTTGAGAAAGCACTGAAGCAGCTGGAAGCACATAGCACCAAGAAGGAATGCACCTTTGCTGGCAGAGTTGGATGGGTGTTTCTGACTGCACTATGGGAAGTACATGCTCAGTCCCACAGTGGCTGCAGCTGTGCCAACAGGTTAGCACAAGGGCAAGATACTCTGGGAGATGGGTATGTGGCAGGCTATGTTTGATCTGAATACCCGGGGGCCAGATGATGAATGCCTTATCTCCCACATAAGGAATCTTGTGCTGGACTCAGTGTCCCCCGAGTGCTTTTGGCTCTCTGGCCACTGTCCTAACCCTGTATGTGGGGTGCTGCACACATGAAGTGACTACTGTTATGGCAGCCCTCGGGGAGGCAGAAGGCTGTCAGTGGGACTGGGGAGTCCACACCATAAAGAAGGGGAAGGTGCCTCATCCTCAGCCACCCCATGAGAAAAAATGGGTACCTTCATGGAGATGTGGATTGATTTAATTGGAGCTGGGGTTGTTCGGGAGAAAATTAACAGGCAACCCAATGGAATGCTGTTTGCTCTGTGGAGGCAATTGTCCTCAGAACAGCAATTCTGGAAAATGCCCAAGAGGGGGCAAAACAATGTTGCTCAACCCAGCCCTGCCCGGACACTTCAACTCAAGGACTCTTTGCAGACAGGTGAAGATACGGGGCCTTTCTTGTTTGATTAGAGAACTGGCTGAGGTGCTCGGCTTGGGGGAGAACTGGATGACCAGAGGCCATATGCAGAGCTGGTAATTCACTGGTCCCCCACTAATGTACAGCAGATCCTTGCTCTGGTAAATACTAGTGCAGACTGCAGTTTTTTTTATGAGAACCTAGATACGTTTCCAGGCAAAGCTGCATTTATTGATGGTTATGGGGGCCGGTTGGTGAAAGTAAAACCTGTGTCTCTGCATCTTGGCATTGGCCGCTGGGCTCCCCACCTGTACACTGTGTATGTCTCTCCCATACCTGAATATATTCTGGGGGTGGACATTTTGCATGGTCTGGACTTACACACCAGGGCCAGAGAATTCAGACTCTGGGCTCATATAGTAAAGCTGGTCCTGTGTGGACATACACATCACCAGTCCCAAGTTCTGCCACAACCCTGGTGGGTTACCTGCACTCATCAATACCACTTGCCAGGGGGGCATACAGAGATAACTGAGACTATTAAGAAGTCAGAGGAGATGCAAATAGTGTGTGGCACCCATAGTCCCTACAATTCTCTGGCATGGCCAGTCAGAAAGCCTGATGGGACTTGGCAGATGATAGTGGATTATCGGGAACTGAATAAAGTGACACCTCCTCTGCATGCAGCTGGACCTTCCATCACAGACTTGATGCGCTGCTTGACAATGGAACTGGGACAGTATCACTTTGTGATAGGACTTGACTAAGTCCCATTCTTTTCCACGGACATTGCTCCAGAGAGCCATAAACACTGTGCCTTCATGGGAGGGCAACGATGAACTTTCACAGTGTTGCTGCAGGGCTATATGCAAAACTCCACCGTGTGTCATGATCTTATTGATAATGTCATGCTAACCTCTGATTCTCTTGCAGGTTTAGAAGTGGCAATGCCCCTCTTGCCTGGGACTGGGATGATATAGCTGAGACAGCATATCTGGTAGCCAAGTGGGCTATTTCAGGCACAAGCCCTGTGAGCAGTTGACCAGGGGTGCCTGTCCAAGCTAAATGTGCAATGACTACAGATAGCTTGAGTTAGGGCCTATAGCAGCACACAGAGTGTCTGACTATGCCAAAAGGCCTTCAGTACCAACTATAGAAGGAAGCTGAACTCTGGTATTCCTTGATAAAGAAGCAGTTAGTAATAGCGGGATGGGTGTGTTCAGGGATAACTACCCCTGCCCCCTGGACTGAGAAAGCAGTTAGTAACTGTATATACTGCCCTTCAGGCTCATACAAGCATTGCAGGACAGGCTATAGTCATCATGCAGATGACTTACCTGATAACAGCATGAATGTGCTCATGGATAGCGACCTTCTGCCCCCAAACTGGAACAGCACAGGCATCCACTTTAGCAAAGTGGGGCACCTACTTAGAACAGTGGAGTACGCTGAGTACAAGTCCCTTAATAGCAGAGTTACAAAAGGTCTTAGGGTCTGTGGTCCTAATGCAAAATAAGGCCATGGGGCCTAAGACATCCCTAGACCCAGAGCCTTTACCGTAAGGAAGGGCATCCCCCCATTCCTAATAAGGCGTGGTATACAGATAGGTCTAGCCAGAGTACTGCTGCTGCCTGGATTGTTGCTGCAGTCCAGCCTAGTACTGACACTATATGGTTTAATACCAAGTGTGGGCAAAGTAGCTAATAAGTTGAACTCAGAACAATATGGATGGTGATCACCAGGGACTTGACACCTATGGTAATCTGAAGCAATAGCTGTGCAATTTATTGAGGCTTGACCTTGTGATTGATTACCTGAAATTTACAGAATTAGCTAGTTAGTTACTAGCCCACGTAGGGCCAGGCCATGTGGCCAGATCTATGAGAGGAAGGACGTCCTTTTCCAACCAGGTATGGGGACAAACGGTAATCTGTTAGTGCCTGCCCCAACACCTCCAAAGCAGATGAAGAAAAACACCTGGTGATGGCCATGGACGCTTCAAGCCCCTCATTGCAGATGGTTGGCTATAATAGCCCCCTGTGGGGAGGGTCTGCAGTATGATTTACATGTTACTCCTTGGGTATTTAATGGGTGGCCTCCATGATTAACTGTCTGTACGGGAATACTCAGGGAAGGGACCCTCCTGTGTAGCTTATTATAAGTTCCCCTGTGACTTTGGCATGGGTACAGGACCCAAAAGAACCATGAGAAGCGGATAAGGTGTGGTATCATCACCCAGGGCAGAAGCCCTTGGTGGCTGCACTGTCATCCAGAGATGAAAAGTTGGCCTGTATTTTGCCTGAGGGATGTGATTTACCCCTGTCTTGCCCTGGCACATGCATCCAGCTTCTGTAAATAAGTGGACATGGCTAGAGACTTGGGCTCCCATGGACAATGGTCAGGATGCAACACAATGAGCCTTGGATAGGGGCGTCACAAAACCCATTGCAAGCCTGCCCCCTGGCTGACTCATAGTTCCCATGAGGATGGGGCTGGCTAATGGGAGAACACATGGTCCCTCCTTTGCAGGTACCACAGTGTATAAAGCAGCACTGGGGTAAAGTCACTGTGGGATGACTACCTGATGAGGTTTGTGCAAGCATAACACATGTCGCCGCACCAACGCGGTGGTGGAACAAGCAGCCTTACCAAGGCCAGGCCCCCATGGACTTTGTGCCCCTTTGGAGTTTATGGGTCTGTGGAGATACTGGATGGCCATATCTGCCAGCCAATTGGACTGGACATTGTACCTTGGGGTGGCCTTATGTGCCTGCCACTTGCTTCCCACATTGCCTAGTCGCCTGCATGACTGGAAGGTGCTGCATTCCCACTTTTTGCGAGTGCAGTGGGCCCCTTGGTGGCTGTACCCCTTAGCAAGAACTATCCCTAAAGCCAGTGTCATTACTGTAGAAATGCAAGTTACAGCCCTTGCAGAGCACACAGTTCAGGGCCCAAGTTACGCCCAAGTTGCTCTCCTTTTACTAACTGATAATGTTAATCAGATGAGGAAGGTGATGCTGCCAAACCAGATGGCCTTAGACATAGTCACAGCTGCCCGTGGTGGCACCTGTGCCCTTGTAGGAACACAATGTTGTACATTTATCCCTGACTACCACCAGAACATAACAGCAGCCTTACAAGGGGTATCACAGGAGATTAAGGTGATTGAGCACTTTACATCCTACAGAGACATTGAGCATCTCTGGGCTCTGGCCTGTGATGGGCTCTCATAATCACAGATAGCATAGCAGGAATATTGGTGATAGGTTGTTGCTTCCTATACTGTTGCTGTGACTTGTGAGTTCAGGGTGCTGCCCTATGTACACAGATCCCCACTAAGAACTCCCTCAGCCTAGTGGGTGGAACGTAAGACCTGTGTGCCAAGCCTGTATATCAAACCTATGTGCCCAAAACTTACGTGTAAAGCCTGCGTGTGTATATCAAGTCTATGTACCCAAAGCTTATATGTATAACCTGTGTATCCAAGGTCTATGTCTCCCTTGGCCTAGGGGGTAGAATGTAAGGAACATGACTGTGTTTTGGTCAAGGATAGGCAAAGGTAGGATGTTTACATCCTGTGTAACTCAGTGAGTTTAGAGCACAGGCATGTAACTCTACTTATTATCACAGCCATGTAGCCATAACATGGGAAGGCCATCACTTGGCTCTAAGGCACTATTGTCTGTAAAATATATAATTGCCCTGCTGACACTGTATAGGTGCTTGCACTCAGAGAGAGAGAGAGAGAGAGAGAGAGAGAGAGAGAGAGAGAGAGATGGACAAAGTGGAGCCAGGACACAGCTCAGCTTGCTCATGCCCAGAGAGAGAAAGAGTTAAGCTGTTGACCCTGAAGGCAAGGGAGAGCCAGCTGCATCGCTGTGTGTGGGAGCCACCAGACTGGGCAGCCAAGACAGGGAAGACAGTGTGAGAAAGCTGTTGATGAGAGCTGCTGCTGCTGAATAAAATCATCTTTCGCCTGTCTATGGCGCCCCAAGTGTTCTTTCTGCTCATCCAACCATTCCCTTCAGACTTCAGCATGAGCTGGAACCTGGCCCTGGGCATGACAATTGGCATAGTCGTGAACCTGACATTAGCCAATCAGTGAGATTCAAGTTGGTCAGCCTTGGATTAAGAAGCCAAACCTGAAGCCAGGGGCTCTAGTACCTAAATTGGTGTCCTGGCTGTTACCAATGTAGAGTCTTTACTGTGAGTCATCCAAGTTCTTGGTGTTTTGAACAAATAATTGGACAAAATGCAAAAACAAAGCAACAAAAAATGAAGCAATGAAAGCACAGATGTATTGAAATGAAAGTACACTCCACAGATTGGGAGCAGGCCCAAGCAAGCACCTCAAGGGCACTGGTTACAGAATTTTCTGGGGTTTAAATACCCTCTGGAAGTTTCCAATTGGTTACTTGGTTAGACCCTATGTAAATAAAGTAGAGGCCTGTGACCAGTCTGACTGGTTGCCTTCAGTGACCAGTCAGAGGATGAAGTGAAATTACAGAGTTACAACTTACGCAAGCATCTGATTGGTTGCAGGAGGAGACCAATCAGAGGCTGAAGTGAAGTTACAAGGTTATATCCTTATGCAAATGAAGACTAGACCAGTGACCAGTCTGATTGGTTGCAGTGGGGGACCAATCTGAAAAACTTTCCATTTTTCATCTGGGATACATGGAAAAGGGTGGGGGGAGGGGGTGGGTATTGCAGAGGGAGTAGCCTCTGATCCTTTTGTTACTTAGATGTGGGAAGTTGAGGTTTTCCTTTTGATTCAGTTCTAGGAAGTCAGCACAAATAGGCCTTAGGTTCCCTGCCTCCACATCTGATTCTCTTGCCTCACTGACAGTGATGGAGGAATGGGTCTCCATGTAGGAAATCGAGATGTCATATCCAGGAGAAGGAGAACTGGATCTGGGCAAAAACGATGTTCTATGTAGCAGATGTCCCATCGTATCTTTATTTTTCTGAGGGCCTAATGCATTGTCTTGCATACATGCACATAGTAGGGTCTCAGTAAGAAGCACTGAAGTTTAAAAATTGCCAGGAACCTGCAAGAGTGCCCCCTATTTTTTTTTCTCTGTACATGGGTGTCTTTAACCCAAGTGTGTAAACCCAAGTGTTGATAGCAACTGCCATCTTGGCTTCCTTTTTTATCCTTACAGTGCTATTGCAAATTCTTGCCTGCTGTGAGACTATAGGTATTCTTTCAAGTATGTTATTATCACCAACACCTGCTTGTTGTGCAATATATAATAATAAACACCATCACAATGGAAATCATGGAGTGTACTAGATGCTCACAGCAGCCCATCCAAATAGATAGAAACAGTTAAAGATGAAAACATATTTTTACACAACTATAAATCACAGTCATCTTTTAACAAGCACAGGGCAAATATTTGCATGGATCTAATTAACTGCTAGGCTGACTTAAGTACATATATGTAAAATATCATAAAGAAAAATAATATGCCTGCTGTAGGCAATGTTTGTTTTTTTCTTTTTGGAACATAACTTCATCTTGTGGTATATTTTCTAGTACTAATGAGCCAGATTTGAAGGAGATGAAAGCAGCAAGAACGACAAGATTGGCTTCAAGGACTTTATTGTTACAGATTTTCATCATTTCTGCGATGGCATTTCTTTTGTTAACCTCAAAAGATCATGCATGATCCAGGTTGGGGGTGGATATTTTTGCTCCATTGCATTTCCTACATAATTAGCCATTTGTATAATGAATTTCTCTTCCCATCCTCCTACCCAGTATGATTTCATGTCTTCTTTAAGCACCAATTTTAGCAACCCTTAATGTGTGCAGGAGGAAGGAATGCCCTTTTCTGGTACTTACTTAATTAGAGCCTGTGAGTGGATTCTGCCTTTTGGGAATAAAAAGCAGGCTGGGGTTGGCGGCTCATGCCTGTCATCCCAGTACCTTTGAGGCTAAGCAAGAGGATCATTTGAGCCCAGGAGTTCAAGACTAGCCTGGGCAACATAACAAAACCCAGTCTCTAGAAAAAGTAAAATTATCTGGGCATGGTGGCACATCCCTGTGGTCTCAGATACTCAGGAGTCTGAGGTGGGAGGATCGTTTGAGCCCGGGAGGCTGCAGTGAGCCATGATTGTGCCACCGCACTCCAGTCTGGGCAACAGAGTGAGACCTGATCTCAAAAAAGCAAAACAAACAAACAAACAAACAAAAAACAAATAAGGATATCCACAAATAAAGCCGAAATGAAAACCCTGGTAATGTTCTAAGGGCTAAAAGAAGTTCCTCTGAATTTCCTACCCTCTCTCCCTAGACACCTGTCCTTCAAAAACTATACCACTTTTTGTCTCTGTAAGTACTTTTCCTGAGCAAACATCCTTCACATCAGTCAGTCTGATTCCCTGAAAAAAAAAAAAAGGGTGGGGAGCATTTTCCAGTTGCCTTTAGGGTCTGATTATGGGAAAATCCCTGCTCCAGCCTCTCCTCCCTGAGTGCTTGCAAAGCACAGCACAAATGAAGCAAGGTCGCTGAGACTTGCAACTTGGAAGGAGTCAGGGGCAGAGAAAGAAGGAATGGTTTTTCACATGCTCTGTTCAGAATATGGCAGTTCTATGATTCATCTTATCACGAAGAGGTAACAACGCTCACTGGAGAGAAGTGAGTCCATTTAGACCATGTCTGAGAAATTAATCTCAACACACTTATTCATTCACTAATTTATTCATTCATTCTTTTATAAAGCAGCACCAGCTAAACTACGACCATGGGCAATAGATGTAACATCCCCATACCTCAGTAAAAGGGGGATGATGATGTTATCTATTCCGTAAGGTTGCCGTGAAGTATGAGCATCAGTGTAATCAGTGTAAAGTAGTCAGCACAAAGATTGGCATCCAGGACAGCTTAGTGCCTGTTGGCGGGCATGTTTTTGTCACTGGAGAAAAGGACTCTTCTTTTTGACTTCCAAGTCATTCAGAACCAAGTCACTCCTGGGAATCCTGTTTATTTTGGAATAGAAAGAAAAGGATATTTCAAAAAACAAACGAGGTGGAGATTTTTGCTGTATATTCTCTTTGCCCTCCCAATGAGATAGCCACTAGCTACATGTGGCTATTTACATTTAAATTTAAATAGGTTAAAACTAACCAAAATAAAAAATTTAATTCCCATTGGGCACAGTGGCTCACTCCAGTAATCCTAATGCTCTGGAAGGCCAAGGCAGGAGGATCACTTGAGGCCTGGTGTTTGAGACTAGCCTGGACAATATAGTGAGACTCACTCTCACAACAAAAATTCTTAAATACATAAAATTTAATTTCTCACTCACACTAGCCACATGTCAAGTGCTCAATAGCCACTTGCACCTTAGTGACTACAGAGGTAGTAAAGACATAACTCATTTCCATCATCATAGAAAGCTATTGAACAATGTTATTTAGGCTGCATTCTCCTATTAGACTATGCATACCTCTCTTGCTTAAATTTATCCCATTAAATACTCATTAATTTCCTACATATATACGCAGAAAGCACAGTGTTAAATTCAGTGGGATGACAAATATAAATGTCCCTGCCTTTAAGAGACCTCAGGCTTACCACCATCTATGAGGAGAGGTAAGACATGCTCATAACTGACAATACACATAGTGGGTGATGGCTCAATATTCATTAGTACGTGCAGTACATAGGGCTAATAGTGATGGATCTCTGCAAGACTGTTGGGTCTCTCCAAGAAAGAAACTTCCATCAAAACAAAAATCGTAGCAGTTTCTCAATTCTAGGATGGAAGCAGAAATTAGCCCATGTGGCAATGGAGTGGGTGAGGGCTTCCTGAATTCTGAAAAAGATCAGTTCAGGAAGCTTTACAATCATACGGCTCTAGGACAAGTATCTACCCATTCTTCATAGGGAAGTTCTGAACGGGGAAACTAGAACAAATACGAATGCTTAAGTGCATCGCTACCAACATTACTAAAATGTCAACTGACTTTTAATCTCCCTTCAGGGGAAGCTGGATACTTATCAAAAGATTAGAGATCTAGACTTACAGAGAAAGACATCAAAAGAGCATTCTTGATATATGAGATGCATAGACCGTACTCCTAGTGATGTCTGGAAGGAGCTGAAGGGGGGAGCAGCCATATGAGTTCCCAGGAGGTGTATGGCTGGTGCTGCCTACTTATCAACATTTGGTATCCTCCTCTCTATTGTGATTTCATGTTATCTTTTAGCATTAGTAAAGGTTGCCACCATGGTCACCTACTGTGTGCTGCGCTTTGGAGAAGAATGTGAGGTATACATGCCATATCTTCGCTTTGGGGTTACAGAGAGTTGAGACACCCACAACAGTCTGAGATCCAGTGACAAGTCAGCGTGCAGTGACTGGGAGAACATAATTAAGCAGCACCAGAGTTCAGCTAACACATTTATATTTTTAATTTTATATCCCTGGGATGGTGGAACAACAAGCTAGGAGAACCTGAGTCCTGATAACATTGCGGAGCAGAGCTTCCTTCTCAGTTTAGATTTATATGTGAAAAGAGACATAAATTCCCTTCTGCTGCAAGCTATGTTACGTGGGGTCTCTGCTCCACTCGGCCTAAATAATCACATTATAAACTCTGTCACTGGAAAATAAACTAGAACATATTAAAGACTGAGTATTATTATTGCTTAAAAACACTAAATGGAATTCATTTTAATCAGCATATATACTTGTCAAATTGTACAGAAAAACAATAGTGAAATTATTTTTTTACTTGAAAATATGTACAGCTATTTAAAATTCCTTCAAGTCTTAATCTAGTAAAACTCTTGAAGTCCACAGGAATAGCTAAATGGTGCACTTGCTTTAAAGTCTGCCAGATTGACTACGTCTAAACTTATTTCATGGGGCAATCACTGCCTTGCCATTTTAAGATATAAATCAGGCAGTACTAAAGAAGGGTCCTTTCTTATCCATGTTACCCAGATGTCAGCTTGGGTCACCTTGCCCTTAAGAAGTCTAATGCCTTCCCAAGATTTCTTCAAACTCTGAGGTGTTTGTTTTTCTTAGCTGCATCTGGCTCTGGTTTCTGGCATCTGCTGATATTGTCCAATGTGCATCTTGCAGCTGCGTAGTTATCTCATTCTCGCATAACCCCTTCTTCTTGATTTTCTCACTCCGAAATACTACTCTTATGGGATATCTGTGTGTGCTGACTAGAGATTCGGTGGAAATGGCAAAAAGGAATGGACCAGTTTAGCAGTTAATTTCAGCATGTATATTAGACTTCCCTGTTCTTCAAAAGCCCGTGGGCCATGTCCTCCAACTGGGATTCTAGCCACCTACCACTTTATCAGGCTTTTACTTTCTTCTCTCCTTTGTTTTCCACAATATGACTTACAGTTGACTTCTTGGACAGAGTAGTTTAGCTCTCTCCTTGGTGGGAGTATCTAATCCATGTCCTCAGGGTCACACTTTCCTTCTCTAAACATTTTATCACAATATTTTCCTAAAAATGACCATTCTTTGTCTAAAATGAACTCTGGTGCCTACTGGCTACATTTGGACCCATTAGCTATTCTCATGGGGGAAATGAAATCCAATCTATCCTACTTTGTGGTTAAGCAGTTACTTTTCTGGTTTATGACTTCATAGCTTAAAGTTAAAAAAAAGAAAAAAGTAATGATATCCTAGTCTTTAAAAATGTTAGAATAGAACGCAATTTAGTATATTCAAATCTGAAACTGCTATTGCACTCAGTATTTTTGCTTTTCCTCCAAGTATGATCAAGCCTGCCCTGTATTCTTTTGCTCCAGTGCTCTCAGAAGGATCAGTTCCATGAGGGTGATAGAAGGTCTTCAAGATCTTGACCTTGTAACTCCAGTCTTAGACTTCTTGCATGTCTCATGTCTCTGGAGATAGCTTTTTGTACCTCCTCTGGTTACCAATTTCTAGCTCTCTTTTTCCATTTCCTTGTGTCCACTCCACTTACATTCTTATTAAGTGTGGACTTCAAACACTTACTTGGATGCACTTTTTACCACCATAGCATTCCCTGCTTCTTTAAGCACTGGGAGAATATATTCTGTCTATTGCCTCTATGTCTCTTACAGCCTCCAGTACAGAATGTTCCTCAATAAATATTTGTTGTATTAAAAAATGTAAGATGTGCTTCTTCCAGTTGTTAAAAGATATTTAAATTATCTGTTTCTTAACTTATGAAAGAGTCCAATTTGTTTTACTCTAGCAGATTCAAGGCCAGATGCAGAGAGATTTTGGCTAATACATTAGTCACAGTTCTCCAGAGAGGCAGGACCAATAAGACGGATGAATGGATAGATAGATAGATAGATAGATAGATAGATAGATAGATAGATAGATGACAGAAGATTTCTTAGGTAAATTGGCTCTCATGATTATGGAGGCTGAGAAGTCCCATAAAACTTTCTGCAAGCTGGAGAACCAGAGAAGCCAGTAGTGTGGCTCAGTCCAAGTCGTAAAGCTGGAGACCAGGGAAGCCAATGGTATAACTCTCAGTTTGAGATCAAATGCCCGAGAGCCATGTGAGGCTGCTGGTACAAACCTCAAAGTCCAAAAGGCTGAAGAGCCTGGAGTTCCGATACCCAAGGGCAGGAGAAAAAGCATGTCCTACTCCAAAAAGAGACTAAGAAAGAGAGAAAGGGAGAATTTGCCCTTCTTCCATTTAGGACCCCAGTTGATTGGACAGTGCTGTCCACATTGAGGGCGGGTCTTCCACACTCAGTCCATGGACTCACATGCCTATCTCCTCCAAAATCACCCTCACAGACACATCCAGAAACAATGATTCACTAGCCATCTATGCATCCTTCAATTTAATCAAGTTGATACCTAAAATCAACTGTTACAGTTACAGAATCCTATTCAATTTACTATCCAATTTTTTTAGTAAGATTTAGCTGTTTATACAAATAGCTCATGTTTTCATCAGCACTTGCAAGACTGATTATATTTTTCTTCACTTTTTCACTTTACCCTCTGGGGAAAAAAGTCAGATTTAGAATGCTATGCTAAGATCAATCTTTGAACATGTTAAAAGGACAGTTCCCATTAATTAGTTTTTTTCTTTACCCCTTTCACACTTCAGTGACCAATGTAAGACTCAGTTGGCTTCTATGTTCTTTAGTTTCTAATATTTTAGATATAGGATTTTAAAAAACAAATAATTTTAGAGAGCATATTTTATTTCCAATGTTCTGGTATATCCAGGGACTTTTAAGTCTCCTTAGCAAGATTTTATAAATGGGTTATTAAAATTAAGTACTTAATCAGCAATAAGTGTTTTTCACTTATTTTCTTTTCAGGATAAGTATTAAAAGAAAAGATATTTTATTGTGTCAACTCCTTTACCGAGAAACAACCCATACTCCTTGTGGTGCCTTTGGTGACTAAGGTGTATTCCGTTGTGCCTACAATCACTGAAAAGTCTTCTGTAAGCCTGCAATCTAATCATGAATAGCACAGTGGGTAAGCAAGAGCTATATATATAAAGGCGGAGTAGGTATCATTCAATGTGTGTCATGAATATACTCTTGTTTTGTAATCTCACTTTTCATAACCTCACTTTTGAGACAGGAAATAACATAGCTCCACTGTATACTGTAGGATTTATAGAGGCCTTCCCAGGAAAGTTTTTGAGTATCAGACTCTTGGCAATAGCTTTGGTTACTTCATTCTTCTTCCTAAAATCAGTCTTTTCTGAGGCATTTAGCTGGCACCAGATTCAATTTCTTCAGAATTTCTATAGTTATTTTAGCCTACCACATAATCTAAACCTCAATTATATGCTTTTTATGTTAATATTGTTATAATTGTGTAGTACTGGGAGTTTTCATGACATTGGAAGGAGAACAGAAAAGCTTTAGTTTGAATGCTGACTTACTATTTACTATCCATTTGGCTTTACCCAAATCACATCCTGTCTGAATCTCTTTCTCATGTGAAAAAATGGGAATAATAACTTACTTTGCTGAGTTTTTGGAATAATTTTATGTAAAGTACCTTTTGAGAAGTATTTCCTGAATAAATATTAGCTATTATTATAAGTAGCTATATTTTACTTTTATCTCATCCAATACAAATGTAAATTGTACATTCAGCAAGTATATATCAAAGATGGTGAAGGTTCAAGATTTCACCCTACTTACAAGCTAACAAATGTATTCTATCACAGTTTCATGGATGCTAGTAGAAAACATGACACTTGACTGGGCGTGGTGGCTCACGCCTGTCATCCCAGCACTTTGAGAGGCCAAGGTGGGCAGATCACAAGGTCAGGAGATCGAGACCATCCTGGCTAACATAGTGAAATCCTGTCTCTACTAAAAATACAAAAAATTAGCCAGACATGGTGGCCGGCGCTTGTAGTCCCAGCTACTCGGGAGGCTGAGGCAGGAGAATGGTGTGAACCTGGAAGGCGGAGCTTGCAGTAAGCCGAGATTGCACCACTGCACTCCAGTCTGGGTGACAGAGCGAGACTCCGTCTCAAAAAAAAAAAAAAAAAGAAAGAAAATATGGCACTTCTGGGATCAGAAACAAAAGGCAGTTTATTGCTGACAGCAGTAACCACAGACAGAATATTAGCATTTTGCAGCAGTTCTTCAAGCCCCCATTTTCTTAGTGAAGAGGGTCGGAAGATGACTGTAAATACAGTGAGTTTTTTGTAGGACAAGAGCCCTGGGAACTTAGGGAGCTTAGGGAACACAAATTGTTTTTAAAAGAAGTGAGTATGCCTGCCATTGCTCCAGAGAAAGATACTATCTCCATCTTCCAAGGCTGTAAGAAAATCTGCCCTTTTATTCTGAGGGACAGTATTTCTTTCAAGATTGTTTGCTTAAAAACGTCCTTGAAAAGATAGTTAGAAACAAAAGGCAATTAGTGTCTTGTTCACAAGATAGACAGAAGTGTGAGAGACCGGTGGGAAATGGGCTTCCAACAATATACTTTATAGGATAAAATCGAAAAACAAGTTAAGATTTACTGAGTTTCAGCTATGATAAAAATATTAGGTTGGTACAAAAGTAACTGCGGTTTTTGCCATTAAAGGTAATGGCAAACTTACTTTTGCACCAACCTAATAACTGGGATTAAACTTATTACTCTATAGTAAATAATATGAAACTGAAAAGATACATAGGGCAGTGGTTTTTAGGCAGTGGTCAATAGACATCCGAGGACTGATTCCTGAGAGAAGGCAAATGAAGGATGTCTGTTCTACAACAGTCTTTGTTCTCTGCTTAGAGACTTTTATAAAGCTCAGTGTAGAGGGAATATACCAAATAAAGCATGGCAGACTGGCTGAATCAAGAAAACAGAGAAAAGAGTTCAGGGAGGCTGAGGTGCCAGCCATGTTTAGGGAAGAATACTCAGAAAGAGGGAAATGCATAAAGAGCTCTAAAAATATGCAGTAGGAGTTCCATTTAAATGACAGTTGACTACTATGCTGCCTCATGAGGCTAGAACCCTATGAAGTCAGACCAAAATAAGTGTTGTGAATTTGTAAGATAAATAGTTCCTAGATTTTGCACAGGTCTGGGAAACATGTAAGTTCTAACCACCTAGAATAGAGAGTCCTTGTTCAACACCTGAGCCATTACTTAAGACTCCAGAAAAGTCATGCCTTGATAGTGGTGCTAAACAGTCTTTAGAGTAAAATTACTCCAAATCTTCTCTTAAAAAGCTTGAAAACAAGGCGTAAAAGGATAAAATTGATCACAAGTAATTTAACTACTTGCCAGAATGAAAGCCAATACCCTTTAAACAAATGCAATAAAATGCAGCACTTGAAAGCATGAAAATGACAATCCAGTAAAAATTTATTATACACACAAAGAGGCAGGAAAATGTGACACATTAACAGAAGAAAAATAGAAACAATATAACATATAACTGGTCAGCAGAAACATACCTAGAAATGACAGATATGATCTTAGCAGAAAACAGCTTTCAATAATCTAGGTAGTTTTTAATGTTCAAGAATTTTAAAGGAAGCATGAAATAATGAATAGAAATGTGGAAAATATTTTTAAGATATTCAAATGGAACTTCTGGAGATGAAAAAAATATGATATCTCAATTTAAAAATACTTTAAGAAATAGAAGCAGATTAGAAATTATGAAAGAGGCAATCCATGAACTTAAAATATAGTGATAGAAAACATCAGACAAAACAAAAAGAAAAAAAAGCCGTAACACTTTTAATAGAACCTCTGTAATTACGTGGGAGACAATGCATGAAACTGGAAACCAAAATGGAGGAGAGAGAAAAAGTATTTCAAGAAAGAATAGCTGAAAATTTCCCAAATTTGATAAAAAGTATAAACTCACAGATCTAAGATTTTCAACGAAAAATGTTTGAAAACTGCCAATAAAGAAAAAAAAATTTTAAGTAAAAGAGTAAAAGACACATTATATACAGAAGGACAAAAATAAAAATTACAGCACATTTCTTGTCTGAAACTATGCAAGACAGAAGACAATAAAATTACGTATTTAAAATTATATTAAAAAATTAAGCTAACCTAGAATTCCACATCCAATAACAATATAGTTTAAAAATTAGAGGTAAGTTTTCAGACTAAAAAATAAGTTCAGATTTTTAAGTCCCCAGTAGACCTACACTATAAGAAATATTAAATAAAATACAGTAGACTCTCTATAGCTATGGGTTCTGCATTCATGGATTCAACAAATTATGGATAAATTTTTTTTAAAGACTGTTGCATCTGTATTGATCATAACATAGGAGTTATTAAGAAATTATTTCAGGCAGATAGTAAGGGTAAGGAGTCCTCGGTAGGTGTAACTAATGGGTATCAAGCTCTATTGTCAGTTATGGTCTACAGGACTCCCACAAATGGTGGTAATCTTAATACTCATATTCTAACACTATATTTTAAACTTTCTTGTAAAATTTATCTCTTTTCATCTAGAAGCAGTCAAACTCCAAACCGTGCTGTGAGCAGAGCCACACATGGACATGCCATTCTTCCAAGAACCCTTAGATCAACCTCAGATGAAGGCTCAACTGCTGTTCCCATGCAGGACGCCCCTTTTCAGCAGGAAGCAGCCAGAAAGAATCGTCATCCAACACCCCAACAGCAGTTAGCTTTACTTCTCTTTGGGGAGGAATAATGTAGGAGTTATTAAGAAATTATTTTAGGCAGGTAGTAAAGGTAAAGAGTCCTCAGTAAGGCTTTTTCTTTTAATAAAAACAGCTCCCAAAACATTTCTTTTCTCACAGAAAGGTGGCCAGGCCAGCGGCCATTGATATGCAAATGCACACGATTAGAAAGTAGGTTCACCCAACGTGGCAGTTCCCACCCACTTCTTGTCACATGTACCAGGTGTCATGGCCGCCTTCAGATAACATCACGTTTGCAGGACATCATGGCGACCTGTATTCGCATATTAAAAGGCTAGAGTGGGAAAGCCAGGTTTTTTCAAGCGCTGCATGAATGACAGACTTGGTCAAACCAATCCCATGGGCCCTATGCAAATCAGACACCGCCTCCTCCAGCCTCCGAGTACAGCAAACTGCTTTCCGCAGCATGCAGGGTTTCTCCATTCAGAGACTCCCTCCCTCTGTACAGGGGAGACGTTTTCTTCTTTCTTTCTTCTTTCTTGCCTATTAAACTTTTCGCCCCTTAAAACCGCTCCATGTGTGTCGTGACGTTAATCGCATCGGTGCAAGACCAAGGACGTTGGTGTTTCTCCAGCCATCAGAACCACATCATTTATACGCAGACTTTTCTTGTCATTATTCTCTAAGCAATACAGCATAACAACTATTTATATAGCATTTACATTGTATTAGGTATTATAAGTAATCTAGAAGTGTTTCATAATGTACAGGAAGATATGTGTAGTTTATATGCAAATGCTAAACTGTTTTTATAAAGGAACTTGTGCATCCATGAATTTTGGTGTTCTCAGAGGGCCCTGGAGCCAGTCCCCCACAGATACCAAAGGATGACTGTACTTTAAACAGAGGAATAATGATACTAACTGGATTTTATATTTACACACACACACACACACACACACAAAGCAGTGAAAACATTAAGTAATCAGTAAATGTAAAAATATAGCTTTGTCTCTTTTTAAAATTTTTCTTTAAAATAAAGTTTACAGCTTAAAGCAAAAATATGAATAATGAATTGGGGTGTTTATAGTTAACAGTAACTTATATGGCCCCAAAAAGTAGAACAAAGGGGCAGGCACCGGTGGCTCACGCCTGTAATCCCAGCACTTTGGGAGGCTGAGGCAGGTGAATCACGGGGTCAGGAGATCGAGACCATCCTAGCCAACATAGTGGAAACCCTTCTCTACTAAAAATACAACAATTAGCCAGGTGTGGTGGTGTGTGCCTGTAGTCCCAGCTACTTGGGAGGCTGAGGCAGGAGAATCGTTTGAACCTGGGAGGCAGAGATTGCAGTGAACTGAGATCATGCCACTACACTCCAGCCTAGTGACAGAGGAGACCCGTCTAAAAAAAAAAAAAAAAAAAAAAAAAAAAAAAAAAAAAAAAAAAAAAAAGTAGCACATAGGGTGAAAACGACGTAATGTAAATATTGTATTGTAAGGTTGTTATAATGCAGATAAAGTGACATAACATTAGTTTACGGCATATTGAGATGTTTTAAAATGATTTTTATAAACCTTGGAGCAATCAACAAAAATTTTTAAAAAGATAAATAGGTAATAAGCCAAGAATGGACATAAAATGAAATAGTAATAATTCATCAATAAATCCAAAAGACAAAAGGAAAAGAGGGGAAAAGAAACAAAGAACAGACAAAGACAAGTAGATACCAAGGTCAGGCATTGTGAGACTGAATAAAAAAGCAAGACTCAGCTATATGTTGGAAATAAGAAATTTGCTTTCGATAAAAAGATGAAAGAAACTTAAAAGAGAAGTGGAAAAATGCATAATATGATACACTAGAAGAAAGCTGGAATGACCACATTAACATCAGAAAAGTTACTGTTCGGAACAAGGAATATTAGCAGGAATATTATCAGAATATTTACATTTTGCCGTCATAAAGATATCTATTCAGAAGACACAATAGGGTTAACTATGCATACCCTCAATTATAAAGTTTTCATATAGAAGCAAAAATTGACAGAACTGAAAAGAGAAACAGACACATTTACAATTATCCATAGTTAAGTTGGAGACTTAAACACTCTCCTCTTAGGAACTGGTAGAACAAGCAGGCAGAAAATCAGAAAAATGTCGAAGCATTGAATAACATTATTAACCATATTTACTCAATTGATATTTCTGAAACACTGCGTGAAACAATTGCCAAATATACATCCTTTTAAAGTGCACATGAGGCCGAGCATGGTGGCTCATGCCTGTAATCCCAGTGGCCGATGTGGGCAGATCACTTGAGGTCAAGAATTTGAGATCAGCCTGGCCAACATGGTGAAATCCCTGCTGTACTAAAAATACAACAAAAAAATTAGCCAGACCTGGTGGTATATGCCTGTAATCCTAGCTTAATCCTAGCTACTTGAGAGGTTGAGGCAGGAGGATCACTTAAACCTGGGAGGTAAGCTGAGATTGCGACACTGCATTCTAGCCTGGGTGACAGAGCAAGACTCCATCTCAAAGAAAAAAAAAAAAGCACATGGAGTTAAAAGGACTGAAATCAGAAATTGTTTTAACACCGATGTGGAATTAGATTAGACATAAACAACAGAACAACACCTAGAATAACCTCAGCATTTTGAATTTTAAACCCTTCTCTAGGAAGTACCCATGGTCAAAAAAGGAAAAAGAAAAAAAAAAACAGCACAAGGAAAATTAGAAAATGTTTTGAACTGAATGAAAATGAGCCCTTGCTACACCTCTGCCACCTTTGGTGCAAACCTGTGCATGGACTCCAGCAAATCTACCCCTGCCAGTGCCTCGCCCCTGCTGCACAGTCACCACCACTGGCAGGAGCTTACAGAGAAATGTCACCACCCCACTCCCACCAGTGGCCCTCTCAAGCCAATGTGCATGCACTTCATCACACCGCTGTGACTGCTGGCATGTGTAAGCAAGCATGTATCGCACTGCCACTGCCACTTCCACTGCCCTGATGAAGCACTTTGGCTGGCACCCCCAATCAGAGTGTTGTGGCCTACAAACTGAGAACACCTTGGCCCCTCCAACACTGCAGATTCCTAATCTCAAGGGGCCAGAGAACAAAGCAAGGGGCTTGGTCCCAGCCCTTCATAGTCAGAGCACACATTCCAGGAGTGCTGAACTGAGCTGTGGTCCCCTAAAATCTTCTCGAAACAAAGTCAGCTGACTGAGCCCACCTTATACCACAATCAAATACCCAAGGGCATCAAAGAAGATAAAAGCAAAAAAACCCCATCCAAAGGACAGCAATTACTAAGATTGAACAAAAATCAGCCTGTACAAATAAGAAAGAACCAGCACAAGAATTGTGGCAACTTAAAAAGCTGGATTGTCTTCTTACCTCCAAATGGCCACACTAGTTCCCCAGCAATGGTTCTTAATCAGGCTGAAGTTGCTGAAGTGACTGAAATGACAGGCACAGAATTGGGAATATAGACAGGAATGAAGATCATTGAGATTCAGGAGAAAGTTGAAACTCAATCTAAGGAAAACAATAAAATGATACAGGAGCTGAAAGATGAAATGGCCATTAAAAGAAAGAACCAAACTAATCTAACAGAGCTGAAAAACTCACTTCAAGAATTTATGATATAATCACAAGTATTAACAGCAGAATAAACCAAGCTGAGGAAAGAATCTCAATTCTCACAGACAGGTTCTCCAAAATAACTCAGTCAGACAGACATAAAAAGAATAAAAATGAATGAACAAAACCTTTGGGAGATATAGGATTACGAAAAGAAACAAATTCTATAACTTATTGGCATCCCTGAAAGAGAGAAAGAAAGCAAGCAACTTGGAAAAAATATTTGAGGACATTGTCCATGAAAATTTCTTGATCCTTGCTTGAAAGGTTAATATTCAAATTCAGGAAATGCAGAGAACCTTGTGACATACTATACAAGACAATCATCACCACGACACACAGTCCTCAGGTTCTCCAATGTCAAAAGGAAATAAAACATGTAAAAACAGCTAGAGAGAAGGAGCAGGTCACCTTCAAAGGGAATGCCATCAGGTAACAGCAAACCTTTCAGCAGAAACCGTGCAAGCCAGAAGAGATTAGGGGCCTATATGAAGCATTCTTAATGAAAAAAAATTCCAACCAAGAATTTCATATCCAAGCAAGCTAAGCTTCATAAGTGAAGGAGAAATAAGACTTTTTTTTTCAGACAAGCATATGTAAGGGAATTCATTACCAGCAGACATGCCTTACAAGAAGTCCTTAAGAGAGTGCTAAATATGAAAGGAATGACTGTTATTGGCCTCACAAAAACACACTTTAGTACATAGACCATTGACACTATAAAGTAACTACACAATCAAGTCTGCATAATAATCAGCTAACAACATAATGACAAGATCAAAACCTACATATCAATATGAACTTTGAATGTAAATGAGATAAAATTCAAAGGCGCAGAGTGGCAAGTTGGGTAACGAAGCAAGACCCAAATGTATACTGTCTTCAAGACACCCATCTCACATGCAATGACCTGCATAGACTCAAAGTAAAAGAATGGAGAAAAATTGAGCAAACAGAAAACAAAAAAGTAGGGGCTGCTATTCTAAGTTTAGACCAAACAGACTTTAAATCAACAATGATCAAAAAAGGTGAAGAAGGTCATTACAAACATAATGGTAAAGGGTTCAATTCAACAAGAAAACCTAACTATCCTAAATACATACATACTCAAGACAAGCATCCCCAGATTTAATAAGATAAGTTCTTAGAGACCTACAAAGAGACTTAGATAATCACACAATCATAATGCGAGACTTCAACATCCTGATTATAGTATTAGACAGACCATTGAGGCAGAAAACTAACAAAGATATTCAGGACCTGAACTTGACACTTGACCAAGTTAGACCTAACAGATATCTACAGAACTCTTTATGCCAAAACAACAAAATATATATTCTTCTCACCTGCACATGGCACATACTCTAAAATTGACCACACATTTGACCATAACACAATTCTCTGCAAATGCAAAAAACCTCAAATCATACCAACCACACTGATGGACCACAGCACAATAAAAATAAAAATCAATACTAAGGAGATCACTCAAAATCACATAATAAACATGGACATTAAACAACCTGCTCCTGAATGACTTTTGGGTAAGCAAAAAAATTAAGGCAGAAATCAAGAAATTTTAAATTAGTGAGAACAAATTACAATATACCAGAATTTGGGGGACAAAACGAAAGCAGCGTAAAGAGGAAAGTTTGCAATGCTAAACTTTAACATAAAAAGTTAGAAAGATCTCAAGTTAACAACCTAAGATCACACCACCTAGAAAAACTAGAAAAGTAAGATCGAACCAAACCCAAAGCTAGCAGAAGACAAGAAATAGCCAAAATCAGAGCTGAACTGAACGAAATTAAGATGCAAAAAACCATACACAAGATCAACAAATCCAGAAGGTGTTGGTTTTTTGAAAGAGTAAATAAGATTGACAGAATACTAGCTAGACTAATAAAGGAAAAGAGAGAAGATCCAAATAAACACAATCAGAAGTGACAAATAGGACATTACCACCAATCCCACAGAAATACAAAAAATCCTTAGAGACTTACAAACACCTCCATGCACACAAACTAGAAAACCTAATGAAACTGATAAATTCACGAACATATGCAACCCCCCAAGATAGAACCAGGAAGAAATTGAAAGCTCAAACAGACAAATAATGAGTTCCAAAATTAAATGAGTAGCAAAAAGTTTGCCAACTGCAAAAAGCCTCAGACCAGATGAATTCACAGATGAATTCTACCAGATTTATAAACAAGAGCTGGTACCATTCCTACTAAAACTATTCCAAAAAGTTGAAAAGGAGGGACTCCTCCCTAATTCATTCTACGAGGCCAGCATCGTTCTGACACCAAAACCTGGCAGAGGCACAACAAAAAAAGAAATCTTTAAGCTAATATCTTTGATGAACATAGATGTAAAAATCCTCAACAAAATACTAATAAACCAAATGCAGCAGCATATGAAAAACTAATCCACCGTGATTAAGTAGGTTTTATCCCTGGGATATAAGGTTGGTTCAACATATACAGATCAGTAAATGTGATTCATAGCATAAACAGAACTGAAACCAAACAACACATGATCATCAGGTGCAGAAAAAGCTTTCGATAAAATTCAACATCTCTTCATGTTAAAAACTCACAGTAAACTATGCATTGAAGGAAGATACCTCTAAATAGTAAGAGCCATCTATGACAAACCCACAGCCAAATGGGCAAAGACTGGAAGTATTTCTTTTGAAAACCAGAACAAGACAAGGATATCCTCTCTCACACTCCTACTCAATATAGTACTGCAAGTTCTAATCAGAGCAGTCAGTCAAGAGAAAAAAATAAAAGACATCCAGATAAGAAGAGAAGAAGTCAAACTACCTATTTGCAGATGATGTGATTCTGTACCTAGAAAAACCCATATTCTCTGTGAAAAGCTCCTAGATCTGATAAACAACTTCAACAAAATTTCAGCATGCAAATCAATGTATGAAAATTGGTAGCATTTGTATACAACAACATCCAAGCTGACAGTCAAATCAAGAACATGATCACATCCACAAAAAACACAAAAAGAATAAAATACCTAAGAATATAGGCAACCAGAGAGGTGAAAGATGTCTACAATGAGAATTACAGAACACTCCTGAAAGAAATCAGAGATGACACAAACAAATGAAAAAACATTACACGATTACAGATAGTAACAATCAATATTGTTAACATGGCCGTGCTTGCCAAAGCAGTTTACAGAATCAATGTTATTCCTATCAAACTACCAATGATATTCTACATGGAATTAGAAAAAAAATATGTAAAATTTATATGGAACCAAGAAAGAGTACAAACAGCCAAAGTAATCCAAGCCAAAACAAAAACAAAAACAAAGCTGGAAGCACCACATTACATGACTTCAAATAACTACAAGGTTTCAGTAACCAAAACAGCATGGTGGTGGTACAAAAACAGACGCCTAGACCAATGGAACAGAATAGAGAGCCCAGAAATAAAGCCACACACCTGCAGCCATCTTATCTTCAACAAAGTCAACTGATACTGTTTGGCTGTGTCCTCTGCAAATCTCACCTTTAATTGTAAAAAAACCCGTTTGTCAAGGGTGGGGCCAGATGGAGATAATTGAATCATGGGGTTGGTTTCCCCTTCCCCTATACCATTCTCATGGTTGTAAGTAAGTCTTATGAGATCTGATGCATTTATAAATGGGAGTTCCCCTGCACGGGCTCTCTTGCCTACTGCCAAATAAGATGTGTCTTTCTTCCCCTTCACTTTCCACCATGATTGTGAGGCCTCCTCTGCCATGTGGAACTGTGAGTCAATTAAATTGCTTTCCTTTATAAATTACCCAGTCTCAGGTATGTCCTTATTAGCAGTGTAAGAACAAACTAATGCATAGACAAAAACAAGCAATGGGGAAAGGACTCCCTATTCAATAACTGTTGTTGAGCTGACCGGCTACCCATATGCGGAAGATTGAAACTGGACCCCTTCCTTACACTATATACAAAAAACAACTCAAGATTGATTAAAGACCTAAATAAAAAACCTAAAACTATAAAAACCTTGGAAGATAACCTAGGAAATACTATTCTGAAAATAGGAACTGGCAAAGATTTCATGATGAAGATGCCAAAAGCAATTGCAACAACAAGAACAACAAATTGACAAATGGGACCTAATAAAACTAAAGAGCTTCTGCACAGCAAAAGAAACTATCAACAAAGCAAACAGACAAACTACAGAATGGGAGAAAAATTTTGCGAACTATGCATCTGACAAAGGACTAAAGGACTAATATCCAGCATCTGTAAGGAACTTAAACAAATTAACAAACAAAAAACAAATGACTCCATAAAAAAGTGGGTGAAGGACATAAACAGACACTTTTCCAAAAAAAAAAAATACATGTGGTCAACAAGCATATGAAAAAATACTCAATATCACTAGTCATTAAAGAAATGTGAATCAAAACCACAATGAGATACCATCTTACACCAGTCAGAATGACAATTATTAAAAAGTCATAAAATAACAGATGCTGGTGAGGTTGCAGGTAAAAGGGAATGCTTATACCTGGCTGGTGGAAATGTATATTAGTTTAGCTATTGTGGAAAGCAATTAGGGATTTCTCAAAGAACTTAAAACAGAACTGTCATTCAACCCAACAATCCCATTACTGGTTATATACCCAAAGGAGCATAAATATTTCTACCATAAAGACACCTGTATGTGTATGTTCATCACAGCACTATTCACAATAGCAAATATATGGAATCAACCTAAATGCCCATGAACGGTAGACTGGATAAATAAAATGTAGTGCACATACACTATGGAATACTATGCAGCCATAAAAAAGAATAAAATCGTGTTCATTGCGGCAACATGGACAGAACTAAAGATCATTAACTTAAGGAAACTAATGCAGGAACAGAAAGCCAAATACCACATACTCTCACTTATAAGTGTAAGGTAAACATTGAGTACACATGGACACAGAGGAGGGAACAACAGACACCAGGGTCTACTTGACGGTGGAGACTGGGAGGAGGATGAGAACTGAAAAACTACCTATCAGGGCCAGGGGCTGTGGCTCATGCCTGTAATCCCAACAGTTTGGGAGCCAGAGGTGGGCGAATCACCTGAGATCTGGAATTCAAGACCAACCTAATCAACCTGGTGAAAACCCATCTCTACTAAAAATGCAAAATTAGCTGGGTGCGATGATGCATGCCTGTAATCCTAGCTACTCGGGAGGCTGAGGCAGGAGAATTGCTTGAACCTGGGAGGCGGAGGTTGCAGTGAGCCGAGATCGCGCCATTGCATTCCAGCCTGGGCAACAAGAGTGAAACTCTGTCTCAACAGCAACAACAAACAAACAAACAAACAAACAAAAAGAATAACTACCCATCAGGTGCTACCTGTGTATCAGGTACTATGCTTATTACCTGGGTGATGAAATAGTCTGTACGCCAAACCCCCATGAACACAATTTACCTATATAAGAAACCTGCACATGTACCCATGAACCTAAAATAACAGTTACAAAAAAATGAACCACAACACATCAAAATCTGTGAGATGCTGCTTCAGCAGTATTAAGAGGGAAATTTGTACTTTAAATATGCATGTTAGAAAAGAAGTGAGCCACAAAACTAGAAAATCAACAAATTAAATGCAAAGTAAGTAGAAGGAAGCACATAAAAAATAAAATTTCAAAAATCAATCTAAAAGATGCACAATAGAAAAAAAGAATGAAAATAAAAATGTTCTTTTATAATATCAACAAGGCTCATAAATACCTAAGCAGGTTAATCGAGAAAATAGAGAAACAGAGTACCAATCAGAAATGAAATAGGGATCATCGCTGCGTATCCTATAGACAGGGTATGTTAAGGAATATCAGGAAGAGATTTATGCCTGTCAATTTGAAAACTTAGTTGAAATGGGCAAACTCTTTGGAAGGCACAAATTACCACAATTAAATTAAGAAGAATTGGAAGGTTATGTTTCTACATAAGAATATAGAAAGCCTCAAGTGAACATTATTCCTACCCTACCACTGAGAAAAACCTGGATAATCTGCAAATAACAATAATAAAAATAAAAACAAAAATAAAATCAAATACTTAATCTGTTTTCTTGAGCCCATCAGAGACCTGAGCTTTCATGGCAGCCAAATGATGAGAATTCCCCAGAGTGACAAGACCTTTCGAGGACAAACAGGACTCATAAATTCTTTTCTTTTTGGCAGAGGATGAAAGACAGAAATGGCCATCATCCAAATCAGTGGGAAGAACTCTGTTAACATTATAAGAAATTTTAAAGGGCAGAGTGTGGGCAGGCATATTTGTTCGTAATAGCTGGGAACCCAAGCATGAAGGACCTTAGCACTCACTCCCAAACTTCTTCTTTTTTAATTAATTTTTTTCTTTTTTCTGAGAGTTTCGTTTTTGTTGTCCAGGCTGGAGTGCAATGGTGCAGTCTCGGCTCATTGCGACCTCCGCCTCCCGAGTTCAAGCAATTCTCCTGCCTCAGCCTCCCAAGTAGCTGGGATTACGGGTGCCCACCACCATGTCTGGCTAATTTTGTTTTTGTATTTTTAGTAGAGATGGAGTTTCACCATGTTGACCAGGCTGGTCTTGAACTCCTGACCTCAGGTGATCCGCCCACCTCTGCCTCCCAAAGTGCTGGGATTACAGGCATAAGCCACCATGCCTGGCCACTCAAAAACTTCTTTCCAGGGCTCTCTAATCAATACTCCCAAGAACAAAGGGTCAGTGCAGGGGGCAGAATCTCCCTCAGTGTAATAGACAAGTTGATAATGATTAATTAATACCAGGAGAAAGGGACTGAGAGCAAATAATTCCAAAACATACATCTTTTAAGAACTTATATTCAAAATACATAAAGAGCAGTCATGAGTCAGTAAGAAATCCAATAACTCAATAAAACTCATCAAAATATTTGACCAAACACTTCATCAAAGAAGATATTCTGATAGCAAACAAGCACAGACAAAGATGTTCAAAATCATTAGTTATTAGGAAAATTCAATCTTATGAGATATTCACATAAACAAAATTCATCATTTTTAATTGTATAATTCAGTGGCTCTTAGTATATTCATAAGGTTGGGCAACCACCGCTACTATCTTACTCCAGAACATTCTCATCACTCAAAAAAACAAAAAAACAAAAAAAACAAAAAAAAACCCTGTATCTATTGGTGGTACTCCCTATTCCCTCTTCTCTCATCCTCTGACAATCACTAATCTACTTTCTGTCTCTATGGATTTGCCTCTGATGGATATGTCATATCAATGGAATTATATGACCTTTTGCAACTGGCTTTTTCGCTTAGCAAATATTTTCAAGTTTCATCCGTGTGGTATGATATAGTGGTTTATTCCTGCTTATGGCTGAATAATATTCCATTCTATGGACATACCACACCTTTTCTTTTAATCTGTCAGTTGAAGGACATTTGGACTGTTTTCACATTTTGGCTTTTGTGAATAATGTAACTAAAATATGCAGGTACAAGTTTTTGTATAAATGTATGTTTTTAATTATCTTATGTATATGCTTAAGAATATAATTTTTGGATCATCTTGCTAATCTATGTTTATCTCCTTGAAGAACTGCCAAACTGTTGAGGAACTGCCAAGACATTGTCCACAGCAATTGTACCATTTTATAATTCCATCAACAATGTATGAGGGTGCCAATTTCTCTGCATCCTCGGAAACAATTGTTTTGTTATTTTTGTTTTGCTTTGTTTTTTGTTTTTGTTTGTTTTTTGAAATGGAATCTCACTCTGTTACCCAGGGTTGAGTGCAGTCTCGCAATCTCGGCTCACTACGACCTCCACCTCCCAGGTTCAAGTGCTCCTCCTGCCTCAGCCACCCAAGTAGCTGGAATTACAGGTGCCCACCACCACGCCTGGCTAATTTTTGTATTTTTAGTAGAGATGTGGTTTCACTGTGTTGGCCAGGCTGGTCTTGAACTCCTGACCTCAGGTGATCCCCCTGCCTTGGCCTCCCAAAGTGTTAGGATTACAGGTGTGAGCCACCACACCCAGCCTGTTATTCGTTTTTTAATTATCACCATCCTAGTGAGTGTGAAGCAGTATTGCATTGTGGTTTTTATCTGTTTCTTACTAAAAACTAATGCTGCTGAGCATTTTTTTCAAGCATCTGTTGGCTATTTGAATATTTTCTTTGTAGACATGTATATTCAAATACTTTGCCCATTTTTAATTGGATTGTCTTGCTATTGTTCAGTTGTAACAGTACTTTATATGCCCTGGTTATGAACATGTATATACGATTTGCAAATGTTTTCTCCCATTATGTGAGTTTCTCTTCACTTTCTTACGTGGTTTCTCTTTACTTTCTAAAACCCATTATGTGGGTTTCTCTTCACTTTCTTGAGAGCATTTGGGGGGCACAAAAGTTTTGATTCTGATGAAGTCAAATTTATGTATTTTTTCCTTTGTTTACACCTATTGCTTTTAGTGTCATATATAAGAAACCATTGCCTAAGCCAAAATCATGAAGATTTATACCTCTATTTTATTATAAAGATTGTATAGCTTTAGCTTTTATATTTAGGTCTTTGATGCACTTTGAGTCAATTTTTTAATATTATGTAAAAGAGAAGTCAAATTTCCTCAACAGTTTGAAGAGTTCTTCAAGGAGATAAACATAGATTAACAAGATGATCCAAAAATTATATTCTTAAGTATATACATAAGTCCAATTTTATTTATTTCATCTGGACAATCAGTTCTCCCAACAATATTTGTTTGAAAGACTTTTGTTTTCTGGTTGAATGCTTTTGGCACACTTATTGATATATAATTTATTTTTGAACTTTCAATTATATTTTATTATTTATCTATCCTTATGCTAGCAAAACATGTGTGATTATTGTAGCTTTTGAGCAGCATTTGAAATTCAGAAGTGTGAGTATTCTAAGTTAGTTTTCTTTTTCAGGGTTGCCTGGCTATTCTGGGCCCCTTACAATTCCGTATAAATCTTAGGATAAATTTCTCCATTTCTATAAAAAATTCAGTTAAAATTTTGATAAGATTTTGTTGAGTCTGCAGATTAATTTGAGAAGTATTGCCATCTTAACAATATCAAGTCTTCTAATCCATGAACATAGATATCTTTTCATTATTTAGGTCTTCTTTAATTTCTTTTAGCAACATTTTATAGTTTTCAGTGTACAAATCTTTCCTTTCATAATTAAATGTATTCATCAGTATTAGATTGTTTTTGATGTTAGTGTAAATTGAATTGTTTTTTCAAATTTTATTTCAGATTGTTTCTTGTTAGTGTACAAAATTAAAATTTGTTTCATGTGTTCTGATCTTGTGTCCTACAAACCTGCTGGATTAGCTTTAATAGTTTTTTTGTGGGTTCTTTAGGAGTATTGCATATATATATATTGCGCATATATATATTGCACATTATGTATATGTGTATATATATATTGCATTGTTAATCTATGTTTATCTTCTTGAAGAACTGCTAAACTGTTGAAGAACTGCCAAAACATTGTCCACAGCAGTTGTATCATTTTATAATTCCATCAACAATGTATGAGGGTGCCAATTTCTCTGCATCCTCGGAAACAATTGTTTTGTTGTTTGTTTTTCTTTTGTTTTGCTTTTTGTTTTTGTTTGTTTTTTGAAATGGAATCTTACTCTGTCACCCAGGGTGGAGTGCAGTGGTGCACTGCACTGTATCTATTGGTGGTACACCCTATTCCCTCCTCCTCTCATCCTCTGACAATCACTAATGTACTTTCTATCTCTATGGATTTGCATTCTCATCTTGGAATAACAGATGTTTGAAATACATGTGTTGAATGAATAGATGAATAAGTGAATGTGATATTGCTAGTTCTCAGTCCTGTTTGACTAGGAAGTAGTGTAGCAGGATGTCAAGGGGGTTGGAAGTAAGGCATTCAAATCTGAGAAAACAAAAGGCACAAAGGCTCAGATAAATGAATTCCATTGAGTATTGTAGAAACTTCAAGTTTAGAAAATTGATGTTGGGAACAAAATAAAGAACTACTGCGTGGTCAAGTTGCCATATTGAGGGGTTTGAACTTTATTCTAGAGGTGGTAAAGACTTGTCTCAAGGAATTGTATATGAGACTTCCCTAGCTCCACCAGAATATGTCCTAGCGAGTTCCATCCATCTTATACCCTAATCACTAAGCCTTTCCTTTCTTTAAAAGCTATTATTTGCATATTACACCATTCAAAATTTTCTAACGATGAAGTTCCTAAAGCAGAGAGTATTCTAAAAATATATTATTACATTGTGGTAGAAGTAGACATCACTTGTAATTGTTAGCTGAATCCTGTGAATTAGAAGTAGATGTGGAGCAGACCATGACTGTCTCTTTTCTCTTTCTGGACACTGACTCCTCTACATACGCATATGATTTTAAAACCTCATTTCCAGTGGTTCCTTGTAAATTTATGTCTTTTCCATAAGAATAGCCCAAAACCCTCAAACTCATCATCAAAAAGCTGATGTTTGACTATTAAACATGAACCTGTACATAATTTAGAAAATATATAGTCACCAAACTATAGTTGCCAGGACATACTATATACACGAGATACTTTCCTTCTCTCTTTTTAAAAAATGTATTGGAAACCCTTGAACTACTCTATTGTTTGGCTATCTATCTACCATTCTATCTATCTATCTATCTATCTATCTATCTATCTATCTATCTATCTATCTATCATCTATGTATCTATCACCTGTCTACCTATTTATTTATTCATACATTCTTCTATTTTGAAAGCGAAGAATTCAACTAGAATGTTCTGGGTCCTGGGAAGCATGTCTTTAAATCTTAGAATTCTTATAAATGTAACCTATCTACTTTCAAGCCACAAGTGAACGATAGCAATGGGAGAAATCCAGTACACTAGCATCATTCATGTTCAGAAAAATTGAGTTCTAAAGACATAAAATGGTTTGTCTAGGGGAAAGCAGTATGTTTTGAGAAGGACTGAGACTGGAAGGCCAGTTTCCTTCTCCATTACTATTTTCACTTCACTGAAACATAGTAGGATGATTTTACTTGTATTATGTCCTATTTCAAATTGCATACTCTCTAACAGTCCTAGAAGAAGCAGAGGGAATTGAGAAGAAACAAATAAAATGAGATTTTTAAAGGCTTAATTTAGAAGATCAAATTACTGCCTTTGTGATTTGGATTATAAAGTTTGGATCAATTACCTAACTTTCTTCCAGTGTATGAAAGACAATTTAAGACGGAGTAGTAAGCAGTGCCTTGGCATCTCAGCTGAGGTTAAAACAAGAAGAAATAGATTTCATAATAGTGGATTTGGACTACAATTGAAGAACTTTCAAATTCCAAAAGTTGGAAAAAATACTAGATTCTATGAGTAAGGCCATAGAAGTATCTTCTTTGGGGATTTTTTTTAAATAAACGAACAGGCCATCATATCGTGGTCATGCATCCCTATGCAGAAGGAGAAAGCTGACTTTGGATGATATCCTGAAGTCCCTGACTTTACAATTCTGTATCATTGCAAATTTAAAAGAACAAATTCCCAAGTGGCAACTTTCAGACAACAGCTGAGCTATGACAAAAGCTGTGAAATATTGCCGATAGATTGCAATGCATTTATTAAAAGTTTAAAATATTATTATTTTAAATCAAATAGTTTTTTCATAGAGGATAACATATTAGCATCAAATGGGTAAAAATATATACATTTGCATTTCCTTTTTTGGCCTTTAGTCTTTGTCCATTTTAAAGACTGAAATAATAAAGTGGTTACATGTAGAGTTACAAAAATATATGAAAAACATAAAATAATTCTAATAATTTAAAGTGGTATGTTACTATTTACAACATGCCTTCATACATATTACAATATGTTTTTAATCTCACCTTCCCCAGGTACCCTAGGTGGCAGGTGAGACATATGTTATTATCATTTTTAAGGTAGGAAACTAACTCTCAATGTGACAATAGTGATTTTCCCAATTCCACAGGTAGTAAGTCATAAAGTTGACACATCTGGCTCCACATTCCAAAAATCCTTACATTCTAAATAATTTACTGGTTCTCCAAGGCAGAGACTCCTGATCAATTATATGATCCTTGAAATTTAAAATTAATTCTATATTTTTAGATATTATGTACATTCAATAAATTCAACAAGATTTTTTGAGACATCTACTACATGAGGGCTGATTGTGTAGGAGGAAGAGATGCACCTATACTGTTACTGTGTTTGATGGCAAGAATAAAATACTGTGGGGAAAAGTGGGGGAAATACATTATTTTGGCTGAGAAATGAGGTTTCTGGAAAAGGCTTCACAGAGTAGATTACATGTGATGTAAATGTTCAAGACCAGAAGAATGACACAGGCTTTAAAATATATGCTTTTCCTTTATTAAGACCTAAAAAACTAATGTTGTTATAGAGAAATTGTCTGTTTTATCAGTGACAAGGGAAAAAAATAGCTGGAGCAAAAAGCTTCCTTCATCTCAGGATAAATTTGCATAACATCCACCACAGGGTTGCCTTTGGAAAATGGCCCTAGAAAGCACATTGTGCTCCATTTGTGAATTCAAGAAGCTGGGAACTGTACTGAATGTTTGAGTCACTTTAAAGAAGAATTCCCTTTACTAATAGAGACAGTGTTGAATGCAGGAAGAAGAAAGCTTTTGGGGGGTTGGAATCTTGTTGCATGTTGAAGTACACTGAAACCATTTATAAGAAGGTGAAAGAGAGAAAGAAAAAAGAGAGAGAAAGAAGAAAGAAAGAGAGAGAGAAATAATAGAGAGAAAGAAAGAAGAAAATGAAAAAAAGAAAGAGAAAGAAAGAGAGAAAGAAAGAGAGAAAGAGAGAAAGAAAGAAAGAGAAAGAAAGAAAGAAAGAGAGAAAGAAAGAAAGAGAGAAAGAAAGAAAGAAAGAGAAAGAAAGAAAGAAAGAAAGAAAGAAAGAAAGAAAGAAAGAAAGAAAGAAAAAGAAATGAAGGAAGGAAGGAAAAGAAAGGAAGGAAGGAAGGAAAAGAAAGGAAGGAAGGGAAAGAAAGGAAGGAAGGGAAAGAAAGAAAAAGAAAGAAAGCTCTTGAAGAGGCACTGGGTCCTCATACTTCAGAAAAAGCTAGGACACATTACTCAGGCTTTAAATTAGAAGAAATAAGAAGTTGTTGAATTTAAATGTCATGGGCTTAAGGAAAAATTTTAAACTGCTGCAACCTGCCTTAACAGCCAGGAGTACACACAATGCCATTGGGCAGTGATGTCCCAAGAAGTCCAGTCTTCTCTCCACCCTCTTTCCCCTGATACCCAAGGATCTCCTTGGGTGCTTACTCATGTTCAGAGAGCCAGCCCTGATTGCTGGCCCTTAATCAGCTGAGATGCAAGGAAGGTGAGGCTGAAGGACTCCATATTCACTGCCCAGACTAGTTGCTTGAGACACCTCACCCTCCTACAATTGTCACTAAAGCCAGAGACTGAAGATACCACTAAAACTAATGGTCCAAAGAGACACCTTTTTTCTCCCATTTTGTCGCTAGTACCATTGATAAAGCCAAAGCTTGCTATTGCCTCCTCTGAAATCCTAGCTGTCCTATTTCTGCAACCACAAGCTCAGAAAGTCCCTGGCATCCACTTGCTATAGCTGTGAATACGAAAGTCACAATTTTGTGTGGTAGCTATCCTAACCTTGGCTCCCCTTGGAAATGTGGTTTGGTAGCAGTCTCTGGTCAGTGCTGCTGTTACTGAAATGGGTCACTGCTCAGAATGTAGCAATTCTCTGTGGTATACCAGGGTAAGGTATTCTGAATCAAAATTGTCCTGGGCTCTATGGATTCAACAGCACAGCCACTTCCCCAGCACAAGTCAATCCTAGCATGCCCGGGTCAGGCAAGCTGTTTTCTTCCCAGTGCCAAGGATGCTAGGCCTATCTATCATACAGCATTATGGAAGATTCTCAGGTGAATTCTGTCTCAGTGACTTCATCCCTTTTCCTGATTGACCTTGTTCTGGGCTACCTCAGATCAAGTGATATTGTTTAACTACTTTGAGCTTGAAAGACAAGTGTTCCCAATCTCTTCCTCCTTAAAATGCCCTTATAACATTATGTAAATTAATTTAACTACCTTTTATAACTTCCAAACTACATACAAGTGAGTGTGTCAGGATTAGGGTAAAGAGACAATTCACTTAAACTACTTTTTATATACTAAAGAGCTTATTTCTGTACATCTCTACAGAACTCTAAATTCTTATAAAAATAACTGTGTAGAAGTTTTGTGTGTGTATATGTGTGTGTGTGCGTGCACGCGTGCACATGCACATTGACTGAAAAGGAGCAAGGAGGTCAGCTCAGGGTTCTTTGTTTTGGCTGCATCAGTAACTTCTGTTGACTTTGGATAACTCAAGTAAAAATCTCTGTGCCTCACTTCCCTCATGCGAAAAAATAGGGGAGTGGAGTTTCATAGTTGCTCAGTTACTTCCAGGTCTCAGTAATTCTATAATTCTTTTCTATGACCTAAATTTAATTTATAGGATAATCACACCCTGTGGGTTGTTCCAGAAGCTTCATTCCTGACAACTAGGTTCATTTTTGGTCATCAGCTTGATTTAGCCAACTCCTGATTACCCATTCTCAGAGGCTCATGAATTGCCCACGGGTGATCCAGATCTTTATAAGAAACAGGTGGGATTGGGGACTGCCCAGGGGCCCACCATAGGCCAGATCCATTCAGATACAGGGCCAGAATTCAACCTGCCCCCACAGACTGGTGGAGCCCAAGCAAGTTACCCCGAGCTCTGCTTCAGAATGTCCATGTCAAAACTGCCTAAACGTTTGTTCACAACTACAAATTTCTATGGCAACCTAATAAAAAGGAATTGAAAGAAGAGGGACGGCTTCACGAAATTCCTCTAGGTTCTGCGCAGGAGCTGCCTTGCAAGACTGTCATAAGACTGAATGCAAGGGTGTAGCCCTTTCATGAAATTACCCTGCACTGTTTGTGTTTTCCTAATGTATGGTGCTCATGTCAAATCAGAAATGAATCCAAGCCTTCACCCTCAGATGCAACGTGAATGTTTTGGAGGTTCCAAACAACTTTGGTTTGTTTTTAAATTTTAATAAGTTCAGTACTTCCTGGGTTTGGCCAGGCCAGGCACACCACAGGACGTTTCCAGCCTGAAACCAGAAAGCGTGCAGGCACTCACAGAAGAGACTGATGCAGTGAGCTTTCCATCCCACTTGCCAGACCTAAAAGCATCTTGTGTGGTTAGCTGACTCGTGGTTATACCTACCCAGAGTGCATAATATACGAAGGAAGATTTTGTGTATTGGCTGTCTCCAGTGTCCTACGCGTGCGCTAGCCCTCATATATGAGCTACTCCTGATAATATTTCTAGGAAGAAAGGTAGACTGGCTTTTTCATTAAGTAGATGAATGTGAATGTTTCTTGACAGCAAGGACAATGTTTCCATGTTCAATTTACTATTAAAAGAACGCCAGTCGTAATTGCTGTTGATGAGGAGGAAATTGAAGCACTGACATCTTGAATAATGCAGTTTAGTGTTGTGAGTCACCCATCCACAGTATTCAGTTCAACAACTATTTAATTGAATGCTACTGCCTAAGTACCAGGATAATTATAGACACTGTGGAGGATTAGAAACTAGTAAAATTTTAGGGCTTCAAGAACCAAGTGACCACTCAGTTCATCCAGGAAACCACGACATAGTATCTGGCCTCAGAAAAGTTACACTCCAGTTTAGGAGACAATATGAACTCCCATGAATCCCATGGTAAAATAAAAGGTGCAGGACAGGTGCCTCCTTCAGCCACTGTTCTACCCATCTACTTCCTTTTGGAGCTACACTTGTTCCCGGAGAACTTTGCACTGACAATCTCTACTTTCTTCCTTCCCAACTTCCAGGAAGGACACCAAAATCTTCTAACTGTTCAATCCAAATGGGCACTTTGCAGTCTACATCTGACTGGTCTTTCCTGATGCATTCCACACTCTTGACAACTCCTTCCTTCTGGAAACTCTCCATATGTCCAGGATAGAGTATATTGTCTCTCCTTTCTCCTCCACCAACTCTAAAATCTCCTAAACAGATCTTCCTCCTGTATTTCCTATTTTAGTAAAGAACATTACCATCTATCCAATTAGTTAAGCCAGAAATGGCGGATAATAGAAGATTTGAGGGTGGGGGAGCAATCACTAGTTCTTCCTTTTATTCACCTTTATGCCCAGTCACAAAATCTTACAGAATTTCTTCTTTTAACATCACACGCATTCCTTCTTCTGATTCTCAATACCATTATCCTGGCTCAAGGCCTTATCATATGACACCTATACTATTGGAGAATCTGCTGTTGATCAGGCTCCTGGCTCTGAATTCACTTTCTGTCAATCCATCCTGCAGGAAAATTGTAACCAAGCTTCTTCCCCATTTAAAACACTTCATTGACTCTACTCTCCTGTAGGAAAAACACAAAGTTCTTAGCATGACACGCAAGGCCTTTCACACCCTGGATGTTTATGTCTTCACTTTCACCTGCAAACTAGTCATTCTCAATGGCCTGTGGTTCTGGAAAAGCATGAGAGTTGTTCCATAGCTTCATGTTTTTGTTAATCCTGGCCAAAACTCACTTATCTTTCTATAACCATGAATCCACTCTTTATATACTAATCCACTTTGTCCACACATTTATTACCAAGCTGTTCGAGTTTTACAAAGGCAAGGATTAAGAAACTAATAAACAAAAAACTAGCAAGGCATATTTGAATATGAAATATTTGAGAAAGAATAATAGTTTCACTTGGTTGAACTGAGGGCCTTGGTAGTCCTCAGGTGTGGAAGATGAAATGAGTAGTCATTTACAGATTTCAACTGGGGAGGTTACTTGATCAGATTTACATTTTTGAACCTTATTCCATTTGTATGTAAAAAATACTTTAAAAGTCCATCATTATTAAGGCCTGTATGAGGGCAGGCAATGTGCTAACAAAAGGAAAAGGAATTCTTCCAGAGATATTTATACAGCAGGATTAACAAGCCTGAGAGACTGATTAAATGAAGTGGAAAATTTATCCACTGATTCAATTATTGAGTATTAGGCATTGTTGTACTTTCTAGATATGCCAGAAAAGTATAAGAGAATTGTTCTGCTTTTATAGAAACTCATTATAATGCAATACAATTTTCAGAAGTGGAATCAAATATAGAAAGAAATTTAGTACATGATAAAGAATGGATTCTTTAATATGTAGTTTTAGAACAACTGGCTAATCATTTGGGAAAAATATATAAAATTTTATTTTCCCATATACCTCTCATCAAATTGAGATCTAAAGAAATTAAATGGAAGATGTGAAATAACAAAAACAGTAGAAGAGTCCTAAGTTAACAGGTATATACTCTTAAAGCATTTACAATCTTTCTAAACAGAATGCTAGAACAGAAACCACATAAAAAGCAATGAAGTTGAACAAAATACTGTTTGTCACAAAAATACAGCAATAGAGAAATAGTTACAACATAAAAGACAGATAAAGAATTAATATGATACAGAAACTTTTGCTACAATATTACATACATGCTTTTGATTTGGCTTGTTCCAAAGGCTGTCAGGAGAAAAACCTGCATCTAATGGCTGAGGATCTGTTTGATTAAAAATGTGGGTAAAGGAGAACCATGAGTGTTTACTTGCTTTTTGAGGGTGTTAATTGAGTAGCTAAACAATGGTGACAGCTTTGAACAAAAAGAACTCCAGGAGTTCAAGTACCAGCGGCAGAGACTGGAGTTCCCTATTATATACTTTCTTTTTCAGGGCAAAAAAAGTTACTTGCACCTAATCATACACTTCTACTGTGAAGTTTCCCATTGCTATACGTTTGTTTTCAGGAACCAAATACTTTTTTTTATCTATCAACTAAACAATAAATAGGAATCTATTATGTTCTAACTATCCTTTACATATTCAATACAATTATATTCCTTAAAGATGAGTAAGACAATGTCCTTGACCTCAAAAACCTCATGGACAGAGACTTAAAGAAGAAATAATACTTACAATGCAAGCTGTATTTTACTGGCATGAAAGTCTGAATTATTCTGTGGTCCCAACCTGGCTGTGTTAATTACTTTGTGGAGGACACTGGAGAGAGAAAATGTACTGGCTATAGCACAAGCTCTCCTTTTTGGTGAAATGAGCCTCAGTTTGTGAAACTGTCGGCATGACACCTTCTAAAATGTCACATTCCCTTTCCATGATGTTTAAGAGGCAAAGGGAGGTGGATTTAAGAGAGGAAGAAAGTGAAGCTTATTAGTTTGAATGAGGTCATTGGAGTCACTCTGAGGGATCCTAAAGAAGTAGAACAGAGCTCACTGCAGACACATGTTAGTTAAAATGACTTCAAAGGAGTCAGGCAACATTCTGATGAATAAATATACGGAATATTATTGTGTTTTCCTCAAATGTGCTTTTACGTGAAAAATCTAGAGACTTCTGAATTTTGACTTGAGTACATTAAACATATCCTATGGCCCAAGGGCTATAGGCATCTCCACATGGGTGTCCCATTGCCATCCAAAACTTCATCTACTTAAGCTGGAGCCCATGAAGCTCATGCAAGCCCTGCCACCTTCTCTTCCTGGTTTGCATTTGCTATGTTCACCACCTCCCAAACCCTCCCCACTCCTTTATCTCTCATTTTCATAAGATTTCTGAGCCTCCTTTCTTGGATAGTTCTTCCTCACTCCTCTTCAAAGGTTTACCTGGGAGAGGAAATACAGTTTGCATTCCTACATTGCTGTTTAGCGATTTCTGCCCAGCATTTAAGCCACAAAGCCCATTAAGGAAGGAGTAGGAGTCTGGACCTCTTTCCTAGATTGATAGATTTTTAGTAGGCCTGGGATGGCTGTTTTTTTGTTTAGCTGTGTTTTGCTTTACCCAAACTCTGAGAGCTAGTCTTGGGAAGAGGGAAGTCTCGAGGAAGGATTTGAATAAAGAAAAAGAGGAAACTTTCAAAATAGCATTTGTACAACATAATCCTGCAGATTATATAGTGAACTGGGAACAGGGAGGGTGAGAGCTAGGAGGGCTATGAGGTAAAAACAACACAAGGAAGCTGCTGCTTAAAGCTGGTAACACAAAGTCTGTCTAGTCCCGTTACCTCTCCACCAGTTTCATGATCTGAGGCAAACTAAGGACACAGATTCTGGGATGCTTGTGATTTTTTCTGACCCTCAGTCATTACTAAATAGCATTTTCGGGCTAGAGTTTTTCCACCTGCATTGTGGTTTATGTGATTAACTGATGTTCTTGCAACTCCAACTGCCTAACATATTTTTACTATTTTTATATATTCATTATTTTTCTGCAAAAAAGAGGAAAGATGTATTCCAAAAGCAGAGATTTGTTCTTCCTTTCCTTCTGTCTTCCTTTAAGATTTGGCAAATTCTTAGAAGAAATGCTTGGCAAGATATTTTCTGAGATGTCAGTACTTCTGTAGGTAAACAAAGGGAAATTATCTTTCTATAGCAAAGTCAACCTACACCCACTCTACCGGGGATCATGCTGTTTCCAAAGTTCACATGTGTTTCTAACCTGCAAGAAAGGGGGAAAGGAGGTGGAGAGGAGGAATTGGGGAAGGGGCGCGGGGAGAAGAACAAAGAAAAAGAGAATGGAAAGCAGAAAAAGAGGGAGAGGAGGAGGAGAAGATAAGGGAGCAGTTGTGTATCAAATGGGGCTAGTTTGTTTAACCTAGGATCTTTCTTCACATTTTGAGCCCTGGGTTGCAAAGGTAGTTAATTTCCTATCTTGCTCTAGGCTACAATGTCACTTCACATTATACCTAATACTTTGTATTTTGAATTTTTAAAAAGTAATGCTAAATATTTGACATCAAACTTTGCAAAATAATAACATACACAGCTAGAACATTCTTTTTTCACAACAGTTCATTTGTATGATTCCCAGCACAATTTAAAGTGGCTTAGTTTCAAAAGGGTGAATGTTCAAATGAGCATGTCCAATTCAAAATATTCTTAAATATATACAGATCTGATTGTAAGTAAAAGACCTCCTCAAGGTGGTATATTTTACTTGAACACAGAAACAAAATTGAGCACAGCCTCACTATGTTGGCTTTGTTTTTCTGAGGTTATTGAAGAAAAGAGAGCTTTGCCAAAACAAAACAAAACACAGAACCATTTCTTTGAACCTGAGAACTCTCCAATGCCCAAATATGATTAAAAACCATCTTGGTTAAGCCCTTTTGATCAGCGTGCGTGTCGTAAAACCTGTTCTGAGTCCCTGGCAATTTTACGGCCTTATCTGTGTGGTCCTTTATTTTTTTTTTATTTTTTTTTATTTTTTTTTTTTTTAGAAAATATTCAGCATAATGTTGTCCCACTAGAGCTCAACTAAGTGCTTATGGAGGGTGTGATATAGAGTTTAATGCCCCTCAAGAATAACGCCACCAAGCACCCCCACCCCCCAGCAAACCCAAGCAATGATACCTTCTCATCTTTCTACAAAGAGACTTTTTGAAAAGAAAAACAAAAAGGGCAAGAACTGGAAAGAAACTAAATGCGTAATTCAGGGCAGCATAAAGAAATATGCAGACAAATGCTTGACATTTGTGGAGGTTTTCTTTATTAAAGACTCTAATTGAATTTCATTGACTGAAGTCTAGAACACACAGCAGATCTGTTACTTTCTCATTCTATTTATATGTCTATGAAGTAGATCATTGTAATGAATACAGATGGGCAATAAGTACAAAGTTATTGCATAATTTTTCAAAATTTTATGATTGCTTTTCCTACTTCCTCAAAGAATAATGGCCTCTCTGTGTAGCTTGTAGACCATTCACTCTATCTTCAGTATATTTTACCACTTCAGCAAATTTTAATTTATTAGAGACATGCTAGAAGTGGTGTGTAAACAATCCACAGAATAAAACTGATTTGTAAGACATGGATGACCTGAACCAGTATTAAGTTACTTCTGAGATGACTTGGGGAATGCAAGTGCATATGTTTTCCCCTCTTTTTCCCCTTCCTGCCTGCTTCTTGATTTGGCAAAGATTGAGACTTGAGAACTGGAGGGAAAACCAAATTAAAGCCGCCCACCAGCCCATAGCAAACAGAACAGAAAATGTCAGTCTTATGATGGGAAGTGTAACAAGATGGAAAGTTTCTCTATGCGTTTGCCTTTTTAAACCAGGCCTCGGCCTCGGCAAGCGTTGAAAGGTGCCAGGTCTGAGTAAATAAACAGAGCTTTACAAGATGAAGTATGCTAATGGCCGCTCTAGCATCTGTGGGATTGCCCTGGATGGAAAACGACTGACCCTTTACTTTGTTCAACTCCTATTCCTTGTATTTCATTACTCTTCTCTCTTAGCTCCAACCTCTCTCTAGATTTCATTGCAAAGGAAAAAGTCTGGTGTGACCATTCCAAGACCTGCTCAACTGAGGCTATGTTACAGCCAGTCTTTGTTGTGTTGTGTCAAGGAATGTTGCCTTTGCCTCTTAGGCTCTTTCCTCCAATTTAGGTTTCCAACTGACTTTCAACTCACAGCTAAAGTGATTTCAATCCACTGACCTGACCGTAATCGGGGAGGGGTTCATGTGCTGTGGAAGCCCCTTGGAGGAAGTGACCAACTCTGACCAACTCTGCCTGAGAGCAAGGGAAAAGGCTTCATGAGGAACAACGTGAAGAACTGGTTGAGGCTGCCGAAACCAGAAGCTGAGATACTGTAGTTGAACCAGGATTTGCTCATTATGAATCCTCACACAGACGGAGCTTAAAAGGGTGTGTTTTGATGGGCATACCTATTTTCTATGAAAGTGCAGTCTTGCAATTTCAAATATGAATATGCACTTAAAAGGGGAATAAAATATGGGAAGCTGGAATTAATTGCAGAAGTGTGATGTGCAAATTTTTATTGGCTTCAAGAGAATAATTTAAATCCACATTGGAAAGAACTTACAATTATAATGTAACAAGCCTTTATAATACAGATTTTAAACTCCTAAGGATGCATTTTAAGACTAGGTTTACTCATAGTAGGTTGGGCATGTGCACTAAAGCAGTGGTCCTCAAAGCATTTTCCCCTTGTACTCACTAAAAAATTCCAGGAAATCTGAAAAACCGTGCGCCCTCTGGCACATTTTCAAGTTGACATCTAAAAAATTTCAGCATAAGTTTAAACAGTTGCAAAGAATGTTATTTATGATAGTTTATAACATTGATGTTTTAGACCTCTTTTAAGTAAAGCAAATAGAATTGAAATACCACAGTAGGTTGATAAACACTATCATCCGTTAATTATTTTCTTTTTTGATGAATAAACTGCTTCTCAATAGTGGAGATGTTTTTTCTTGAAATTATATTTCTATTCCACTTTCTCACAATATTTGTTTTCCAATGTAATATATTTCTAGGATTGAAATTATTTTATTCCGCACCCTAAAAATATTCCTCGCAACCAAAAAAATATAAATCTATTTTAAAGATTTTTATTTGATTAAAATTCAAAATATTTTCAAAATATTTCAAAATAAATTCAAAATGTTCTCTTTTGGATTGAGTTATAACAATCATTATTCCTATACAGTTCATCAAACTAAAAGTATATTATAAATTTTGGAAAAATATTATTAAATACTAAAGTCAAATTTGTTGGGAAATGCTTTTCTATTTTAGATAGTAAGGACTTTCTGTTTTTCCAGTGAGTCCTGTGTGTAGTCATTATATATGCTGACATGAGCACTGTTCAATATCACTTCTATTCTTATTTATGTTTACTGTTGTAGCCATAAATGATGATAAATATTGTTCTGATAAAAAAGTAAATGAATGATTTTTATTATAGTGACGTCACTCATTTCGTACCTCTGAGTTGATGCTAAAGTCCTGAGAAGTACTTATTTTGAGAAGGTAGATAATCAAAAGTAGCCAGTGAAATAAGTCAAGAAAGTTTACGGGAGGAAGACGCCATCTCCAACTTCTGTGCCTCCACAAGGTCTTATGTGGGCTCTGTGGCTGCATCTAGAAACCACATTGACACAAGGCAGATTAACAAAAGAAAAGCATACACATTTTATCATTTTTATATGCACATGGGCATCTTCACAAAACAGTGAAATCTGAAGTGACCAAGCAAGACGTTTTCATAACTGTTTGACAAAGAATGATGAATTTCAGAAGGAATGGCAGAACAAGGGGGATCTGCCTAGGGGCAGTAAATTTCTATGGGAGTCACTAGGAGATACACGGGGGAGTGTAAAACTAGTGGAAGATACAGGTTCCTTCAGACAGTTTATCTACTCAGATCCATTGCTGCCTCCAATTCCCAGTCTCTGGTGAGAAGGGCTTTCTCACTTTGGTTCAGAGATGTTAGTGCTTCCAGAAAATCTTTATGGCTTGCTGCATGCAGGAAGAGACAGATCAACTAGCTGTTTTTGAAATTAATTTCTCCAACAGTTTCAACTAAAAATAATGAATATACCAATTCAGCATATTTGGGAATGGCACATCCTTAACTCCTTCAAACTCCTGGAACTAGAAACCAGGAATGTACAGTGCCGTGGAAGTCAAAGGAAAACAGAAGGTTTCAAACAGAGAGGTACTTACCAGTGTCAAAATAATTCAGAGAAGTTAAGCTTGAGGAGAACAGGAAAGAGGTTCTTATTTCTCTGAGGTCCTCCATAGAAATCAAGAAGTTAAATTTGTTCTGTTTGTAAAACTATGAATTTTGATATTTTATTCATGTTATAGAGAATCTGAGATTGGAGAACCTGGAGTGCTATTTTTTTTTCCTTATCCAAAATCATTTTTTATGTGTGTCTTTTTTCTAGGAATTTTATTCTGATCCAACTGTCTGTCTGTACTTGGGCTAACAGCATGTTTTTCATACTGTTGTTTATACAAAGTATTGATTTTAGGGCAAATCCTGTCCTTTGGTTCTTAATTGAAATTGTCAAAATTACATCTTTGCAATCCTGAATTTTCTCATTCATGGAAATATTACCTGTATCTATTTCTTCATTTCTTCCCTTTTTTTGAGGCAGGGTCTTGCTCTGTCGCTCAAGCTGGAGTAAAGTGGTGTGATTTCAGCTCACTGCAACCTTCACCTCCCGGGCTCAAGGGATTCTCCCACCTTCGCTTCCCAAGTTGCTGAAACTATAGGTGTGCACCACCACACCCAGATAATTTTTGTATTTTTATAGAGATGATTTTTTCCCATGTTGCTCAGGCTGGTCTCGAACTCCTCAAGTGATACGCCTACCTCAGCCTCACCCAAACTGCTGGGATTACAGGCAAGAACCACCACACTTGGCCTCTTTCTACTTTCTTTAGTAATGTTGCTGCATTTTTTTTTTTTCCTACAAAGTGACCTACTGTATGTTTCTCGTTATTTATGTTTAGGTACCTTAAGTTTCTGTTGCAATTGTGAATGAAATGTATTTTCCCATTGAGTTTTTGCATTTTGGTTGTTTACCTTTTAATGAGTAGTAGTGTGGAATTCTTTTATTAATTTTTAAAAATTCATTTGTGGATTGTCTTGTATATTCTACACAGAAAATCATTGTAGCTACAAATAAAGATATCTTGGCTTTTCATTTCTAATTTTTATTCATTTTATGGCTTTTTAAAAATCTTCCTGCATGGTTAATATCTGCAGTAGAATGTTGAATATAAGTGATGACATAGAACATCCTATTTTGTTTCTCATTTTATGGGAATGCTCCAAAATTTCAACATTTAATATAGTCTTAATGGCAGATCTTTAATAGACAGATGAGAGTTTTATCAGATGAGAATTTCTTTCTATACTAAGTGGGCTAAGTGCTTCTATTACATATGTTTATTGAAATATCATATGGTTGATTTATTGAAGGTATAATTTTTTTCCCTTTCCCAATTTGAAATTGTGGTTTATTTCATTAATAGATTTGTTGATGCTTGACCATCCTGGATTTCTGGGAATAACACTATTAGGATATGATGTGATGTTTTTATATTCGCTGATGAGTTCTACTTACTAATATTTTATTTGAAATTTTTACAGATATATTGTAAATGAAATAGATCTATAATTTTATTTTCTTCTACTTTCCTAATTTTCATATCAAAATCATAGTAATGATATAAAATGCTGTATGTACCTGTGCTGTTATAAAATATATACTGTCTTTGGTCTTCATCCCTGTTTCCTGGAGCACAGCTCCTAAAACACTTGGAATCTCTTAAGTGATAAGTAGGTGTCTTTTTGTATGCTAACAAGATGACTGATGGTTGGGGACTCCTGGACAGTATCAGGGTAGAGTCTGGTTGCCAGGGGAACCAGATACCATTGACCATTGTTGATCAACTCAATCTTCAGTCTGAATTCACTGCCCAATTAACTCTAGGGAGGGAAGAGAGGCTGAAGGTTGAGTTGATCACCAATGGCCAATGGTTTAATCAATCATGCCTATGTAATAAAGCTTCCATAAAAATCCAGAATGATTGAGTTTGTAGAATTTCTGGATGGCTAAACACATGAAGGTGTGGTGTGCCTGAAGGAGGGTGGTGTGCCTGAAGAGGGCATGGAAGCTCCACATTCCTTCTCCCATACATTGCCAAATGCATCCCTTCATCTGGCTGTTCATCTGTATCCTTTGAAATATTCTTTATAATAAATGGGTAAATATAAGTAAAATGTTTCCCCAAGTTTTATGAGCCACTCTAGCAAATTAATCAAACTAAGGAAGGAATCATGAAAGCCTCAATTTACAGCTGGTCAGTCAGAAGTACAGGTCACAACCTAAGACTTTCAATTGACATCTGAAGTGGGGGACAGTCTTGTGGGACCAAGCCCTGAACTTCTGAGATCTGACACTATCTCCAGATAGAGTGAGGATTGAATTGACACCAGAGACTCTAGTGTCAGAAATGTGTTGAGTGGTGTATAAGACTAGGGAAGTAATTTTGGTTTTCTTCTATCCCTTAACTATCTCTTTCCTTTTTTTCTGTATTTGAAAGTATACAGAATAGAAATTATTAATTTTATGATAGCTTGGTAATATTCACCTGTAAATTGATCTGAATTATCTTTGAAGGGGGGAGATTTTGATTATTGTTTTAATTTACTTAATGACTAATTTAATAATATTCACATAAACTGCAACTGCAAATTTATTGACACAGTTGTTAATAATAATTTGTTATTTTAAAAATCTCAAATTACTTTTAGAAATCATTCTTTTGTGGTCCTAGTATTATTTATTTATGATTTTCTTTTCTTTTTTATCTGTAGTACTATTTTGTTTATCAATGTTTTCTCATAACCATTTGTTGATTTTTATTGATCTTACCTACTGTATCTTGTTTTCTAATTCATCTGATATCTGCCATTATTTCTTTCCATCAAGTCTTCATAGTTATGTTGTGCTTCTTTTCTTCCAGTTTCTTAATTTAAGCCCTTATTTCCAGCTTCACTTCTTTCTTTCTTTCTTTCTTTCTTTCTTTCTTTCTTTCTTTCTTTCTTTCTTTCTTTTTCTCTTTCTTCTTTCTTTCTTTCTTCCTTTCTTTCTTTCTCTCTCTTTCATTCTTTCTCTCCTTTCTTTCTTTCTTCTCTTTCTTCTCTTTCTTTCTTTCTTTCTTTCTTTCTTTCTTTCTTTCTTTCTTTCTTTCCTTCCTTCCTTCCTTCCTTCCTTCCTTCCTTCCTTCCTTCCTTCCTTCCTTCTTTCTTTCTTTCTTTCTTTCTTTCTTTCTTTCTTTCTTTCTTTCTCTCTCTCTCTCTCTCTCCTTCCTTCCTTCCTTCCTTCCTTCCTTCCTTCCTTCCTTCCTTCCTTCCTTCCTGCCAACACTCTCAGTCATTCTTCTTTTGTCAGTCTCCTCTCTCTGGTAGCATTTACAATGTTATCTTTGTAGTTCATATTCTGTAATTTCACAAAAATGTGTGTTGGCATGAGTTTATTTTAAATGTTTCCTCTCAGTTCTGTCTTTTCTTTCTTTCTTTTTTTCTTGTTAAAATTCTCCTTCTCTCCTCTCACTTTAGCAGCTTTCCCATATTCTATGTGTGTGTGGCAAACCCTTTGGGCTTCCTATCTAGAACCAGATTTTTAAACAGTGTTTAGGGGTTCCTGTTCAGCGGTTCCTATTCCAGATACATTCATGGAGCTCGTTGGCTTAGTTCCTGGTCATGAGCCTGTGTCTTAGTATTTCTGTATTCTAGACCTAAAACAGCTTTTAAAGCCACAGACTCAAGCAATAGGTTGACAACTATTTTCAAATTCTACCTTTACATATAGGGGGCCTTTCTCTGGCTACTGACTCCAAGAAGTAAGGCTAGATATAGTGCCCTACAGTGCATGGAAAACTTTTAGTATTGGTTTCCTTTGAGGAAACAAGACTTAGTTACTGTGCCTATTATTGGGCATGAAGATCTCCAGAGCTGTTGCTTCCACAATACTTACTGCTTATATTTCAGTTCTATTTCTTATCTACTAAACTGTTTACTTTGCTTTTGAGCAGCCTATTTCGTTATGTCTTTTAAAACATTTTATTTATTGGATCAGAAGAGCAAAGAACTATACTGATTAGAAGACTTAAGGTCAATTTATCATTTTAAAAATAAAATGAGATTTTAAACATTTATGTAAAATGAACACATGGATTTTTAAGTATTTCTTCATATTAGGATTATTAAGGGTGTTTGAAGTTTTCTTTTGGATATCAAAGCTTTTGTAAAGGGCATATTGACTTGGTCTATAAAACAAAGCCATTAAACATCAAGATTCTTTTTAATGAGCAAATAACATGCCAGACCACTGCCATCTCCTCAGCTCTGGGGCTGCCCAATAGCCTTGTTCTGCTCCAGCCTGATTTTCACCCATTATGGAAGGTGTGGTGCAGCTCAGGGAAGGGTTATGTGTGACCTATAGATCAATTACCCAAAGCAAGTATCTTTACTGACCCTTTACAAAATAAAATTGAAAAATATACAAATATAGTCAAAATCCACTTGGTGAACCGAGAATGTCTAATACTCAATTCTAAGAAGTCAAAACAGTGTAAATACATTAATGTAGTCCATGTTTTAGAGCGATGTGAAAACCCGATAAAGTATTTCTGGGAAATCATTCATTCAACATGCATTAATCAAACCACAACTATGTTACAAGAAATGATGCCTATCTTCAAGGATCCCATAGGCATTGAGAAGAACTTAAGTGTTGAATCACTGGCTGAGAAATTCAAACAAAGAGCTATGAGAAGAGATACTTTAATTTTGTTTGTTCTTCAGAAGCAAAAGATCTTTAAAATTGCTTAAAATAGAAACTTTTCCCTTGTTGCCTTGTTTCCAGGGAATTAGGAGGTAAATTTTATGTTCAATTGTATTATTACCTAAGGTTTACAAATAATTATCTCAACCTTTCATCTATTGAATTTTGAATCCCTTTTCAAATGTTATCACTATCATAAAGTTCCCTCAAATCATTTTTTAAAATTAAGATATTAGCAAGTAGATGATTGAATGAATTAATTAATAGTATTTGAGCGGTGAGGGGGGAAATTATAGAATCAGTTCAGAACTGAGTTGAACAGAAGTTCCAACACTGCCCTGACTCACAAGCAGAAAATTGCCAAATGTATTCTGTTTTCATTTGTATGCTGTGTAATGTACATGAATAACTGCCTCACCACCTTCCTGGGAACTCTTCAAATGGAATTTTATGTCTGGTTAGGAGTAACACAATTTAAGAAAGATGTGGATATACTGGAGAGGTTACAATGGAAACTATTTAAAACAATTAGAAGTCCAGAAACCATGGTTTGTAAGGGAAATGGATGGAAACATTAGACTAATTAAGCAAAAGGGGAAATCGAGCCAGGTTAAGAAGATGAAATGAGCGAAATACTTTTTAACTATACTAAAAGAAGATTGGACTTTTTGAAAGAACCATTATTTAAATGTTGAGAGGATTTTGACAAGGAGGTTAAGAACATTTTTCTAAATGTAGAACTCTCATAAGCCACTTTTTCCCTCAGTCCTGCTTTGCTCATCAGTCTTCCTGACAAAGAAAGTTTGGTCATTTTTCTTTAGTAACAGCAGTAATAGGGTCAATGTGAAAGAACATTCCACATCCTCTTGGAGGAACTATGTCTTTGAACTTGGAAGTGCTCCAACCATCTTTGTGGATCATTTAAAGGCTAAAAATATTATATTCTTCCAAGAAGTTCCCAGAAGATGCCCACTGAAATTCAGTGAGGTATACATGGGAGAGTGCTCCTCATTGGACAGAAAAACCAGATCCCAGACCCAGCTCTTTCAGTAGCTTGTGGTTAGTCAAATAATCTGTAAGCTTTGTTTCTTTGTCTCTGAAATTAGTTGGGGGTGGAGGGAAATCTCTGAGGGCTTTCAGAGTTTTGATTAGTTATGGTTCTATGGAATTTTGAGATTTAAGATTACTGAGGTCAAGCAAGAGCAAAGAATAAGGAATAGGATTTTTTTTTTCCCCAGGCAATTTCATCAGCAACTTGTTGCATTAGCATGCCAGCAGAAACAAACAGCTTTGTATGGCTCATAGTGTCCTCACTGCCCTCATCGCTGAGCTTTGTCTTGGCCAGACAGGATGTTGGCATCATTGGTAAACTTTGACCTATGCTTTTTCCAAGGAGAAAGGGAGAGAGATGACCAATCTTCTTGTTTGTCTCTGACCCCACACCCACCCTGCTTCTGGGCACCATCACCTCAGCCTGTCCTAACACTGATATTTTTATTTATATTCCAGTCAATAATGCCTTTTAAACATTTAGATAGCTACTTTGATTGCATTCAAACTTTCAAAGTTAACTAAATACAATCCCTCAAAGCCCAAATACTTTGAATTCTTTTTTTCCTTTTTAGCATTGGCACACTCTGGTGCTTCCCAGTGCGGAAACTACTTCCACATCCTTATCCTTGTTCACACTTTCCCCATCAATCTGATGACATGAAACCGCTTGACTCATAAACAGGAGTTAGAGAAACAGAGGTTAAACCACGGGCACCAAAAGTGGTTGTGAGTCTGTGAGTGTGGAAAAAGTGGGAAAATCCGCAAGCATGTGGCTTTTAACCATCTGCCTCAAGTGCTGATCTGTGGAACCACGTTCAGCGACAGCCTGCTATTTAAAATAATACAAATACTTTCCCCCCTTTTCCTGGGAAAAGAAGAGCATATTTTGCTAGAAAATGCCTTCTTTTCTGAAATCTTCATTATGAGAATAGATGTGTCAACAGCTATCACTTTTCTTCTCCCTTTAATTGACATTGGGGATCCCTCTAACTCTGTTTTAACACTGTTCTTCATTGCTGATCTTCTTTCACCTTTTGTGTATATCTAGTGATCTAGGAGAGTAGCAACTATAGCAAATTCTTATGCAGTGCTTACTATTTACCTAAAACTATTCTAAGCACTTCATGTATACTATCACATTTAATGTTTACAAAACTGCATGGCATAGGTATTGTTATTGTGCCTCTTTAACACCCAAAGAAATAGAATATAAAGAGTTTAAAGAACGTTTCTCAGGTCATAGAGCTAGTGGGCAACAGAGCTGGGATTTGAACTTGGGCAGTCTGGCTCCAAAGTTTGTATTCCTATACATCATGTTCTTCTGAGACAGAAAAAAGAAGGAAACCAAGTTAAAAAGATGGTGCCACAGTGATGGCACCAAGACATGGAAAGCTTTTGAATAGAACTCTAGGTCAACTCTTTTTTAAAAAACAATTTTTTGTAAAGACGGAGTCTCGCTCTGTTGCTCAGGCTGTTCTGAAACTCAGGGCCTCAAATAATCCTCCGGCCTTGGCCTCCTAAAGTGCTGAGATTACAGATGTGTGAGTCTCTGCATCCAGCCCCAGGTCAACTCTTCCTAGGAAAGTACACCAGAGACAACTTGGTTCAGAATAAAACATTACCCATTTCCTTATTTTAATTTTCTTTGTGTCCTTGCAGCACCTACAGAGCAGCTATTCACCTAGCAAGTTCTCAATAACAAAGTGTTGAATAAAAGAGCCTATAGCAAGCCTACAGATTATTAACTTAAGACCCTTAAATTGGCTTTAAACGCTTTGGTGAGTGGAGTGATGGAAAAGACTGATACTGCAGGTATCAAAACCAGTTTTGTGGCAATTATCGTATACACAAGTGGAATGAAATGTTATGGTTCAAATGTGGTCACTTGAAAGTTTTATTAACAAAACTGAGCTCTGCCAGATACCACCATGTAACTGGAAGTTTTCAAGTGCTCTCCTGGGGGTATCTCAGCATGGTCAGTGTAAACATTCACTTACATTGAGCTGTAAACCACCCTGTGCCATGAAATTCATCATAATGCAGACTAATTACCATGAAGACAGGCACAGTAAGTTTAGTACATCTCATCTCTCCCATTCTCCTCCTTAGTCTATGCTCCCTTTTTGATGTATGTAAGAAGGTCTCTGTTTCACTTTTTCATCAGTTCTTAGTTCATTACAATGAAACAAACATTATGATGAGCATTTACTATATACTATATACTGGGGATTTCTTGTAATCAAGAAGCTTACTCGGTCCAACAGGTTGGCATATTTTTCATTCTTTTAATGGTCACACTTAGTCATCTCCAAATTTGACACTGACTTATAACGATAAATAAATTGGCTACCATAGATACTCAAAAGAATCACCTGAAATTCAGATTATCCCAGTTTCTCCCAATTTCATCCTTTATTTTGACTGGTGGTGTCTAAGTGCATGCAAGACAAGCCCTTTCTCTGTGAATTTCAAAGAGAGTGCACTAGGAAAAAATATTTCTATTTTTTTCTTCTGTAAATCATCCATTTGGAGGGTGTTTTTTTGGTACAAATGGAATCAGAGTGTTTTATTCTCTTGTACCTCTCATATTATGTGGGTTTGTTAACTGCATGAGTCATATGGCTACAACTTTTGAAAATTTCAGACTTAACAATAAACAGTAAGAGAACAGATCTTCTTTATCTCTGGAGCTGGGTATTCCATCATTTATAGACAGTTGCCCAGAGCTATGAAATGCTGAGTGTGCGAGTGACCAACTAGGGGAGGTGTTTGGAGCAGACATTCACTCAGTCTGTGTCTGTATAATACTTGCCTGAGACCTGTTTATCTTCTATCTCTAATCTCAGCAAATCTGTGTCCCTGACCAGGGAAATGTGGGATAATTCAAGGGGGCATAAAAATAAAAAGGTGATTTCATTTTATAAGAACATGAAACAAATGGACATGCTATATTGAAGTGCTTAGTAGTTCAGAATGTGACCTTATGTGGAAACAGGGTCTTTGAATGTGACCTTATGTGGAAAAAGGGAAATTGAATGTGGTAATCATTTCTACATTCATTTCCTGGGGCTGCCATTAACAAATACGACATACCAGGTGGCTGAAACAACAGAAATTTATTGCCTCACAGTTCTGGAGGCTAAAAATCCAAACTCAAGATGTCACCAGGACTGGTTGTTTCTGAGGGCACTGAGGGAGAATCTGTTCCACACCTGTCTCCTGGCTTTTGGTAGTATCAGACATTCCTTGGCTTGTAGATGGCATTCTCTCTGTGTCTTCACATTACCTTCCCTCTATATGTATCTGTCTCCATGTCCAGATTTCTCCTTCTTATAAAGACACCAGTCATAACGGATTAGGCCCACCCTAATGCTCTCATTTTAACTTGATTACCGGTATAAAGATGCTGTTTCCACATAAGGTCACATTCTGAACTACTGGGCACTTCAACATATATTTGGGAAAGATCATTCAACCCACAGCAATCACCAAGAAAGTGAAGTGACATACAGACTTAGAAGCAAACTGAATAAATCTGCATTCTTTAAATAAAAGCCTTCTGGCTCCTCCTCCTCATGTAGCTTCAGTCCTTAGATTGACTTGTGCTCAAGTTAAATAAGGAGGACTGTGTGTGAACATCATTTTCTACCTCCTGAGGCTCTGAATGCATTTCAAGATAGAAGCATGAATTTGTGTATTCATTCCAGGCTGGCTCTGGGGCAATAGTTCTAAATCACAGTGCCAAATCTGTTATGAATTAACTTGTTTTCCAAGCTACTTTTTTTTATGAGTCTTCATTTTCTGATCTGTCAAATGGGCATGAGTACGTATGTCTTAACTATCCCACTAGAATATATAAACTCTGCAAGTATAGGGATGCTAGTGTATTTTACTCACTAAAATATTCCAAGCAGCAGCCAGAGCAGCCTTGTTACATAGTAGACAATGAATATTTATTGAATTCATAAATGAATAAATAGGCTTGCTACATGCATTAAGCTTATATTATGTATGAAAAGATTTAGAAATTAAAATGTTCTGGCTGGGTGCAGTGGCTCATGCCTGTAATCCCAGCACTTTGGGAAGCTGAGGCCGGTGGATCACCTGAGGTCAGGAGTTTGAGACCAGCCTGGCCAACATGGTGAAACCCCATCTCGACTAAAAATACGAAAATTAGCAAGGTGTGGTGGCGCGTGCCTGTAATCCTAGCTACTTGGGAGGCTGAGGCAGGAGAATAGCTTGAACCTGGATGGCAGAAGTTGCAGTGAACTGAGATTGCGCCATTGCACTCCAGCCTGGGTGACAGAGAGCAAGATTCTGTCAAAAAAAAAAAAAAAAAAAAAAAGAAAGGAAGAAAAAATTAAATGTTCTGTAATGGAGTTTGCAGTAGAGAGGAAGAAGTGTGCTGAGGAAGTTAGAAGATGAAGTGTCTAACCTCAGCACTGCTGACTCACTGTATGGTCTATCCTTAACTGCAAAGTACGGGGAAGATAACTTCTAAAGTCTCTTTCACTCTACAATTCTGAACTCATATTTTTATGAGAGGAAATACAGTGATAATGTGTGTTTCTAAGTCCCGTGTAATAGAGGCAAACCCTCTGGTACATACTATACCTACTTTTTGTCCTCCAACTTTCTTAGGGGCTATGATTAATTTGAACTCCTCCCTTTGTACATGGACTGAACTTGAGCCACACCCTTGAAACCAGTTGAAATGGAACCCACTCTGAAGTGTTTGGGCTGGAACCATGGAAAGAGAGCAGATGCAATGTTTGGTCAGACTTTCTCTCATGTGTATTCTTCTCCACACTTGGTACAAAATTGAAAAGGAAGTTTCAAGTGCAGAAAACTACCAGGAATGAAAAGTAGTGGGTTTGGATGACTTTCCCAGAGTGGTGGGAATTTGGAATTCTTATAATGCAAATCAATACTAAGTCCATTTAGAATCAGACAAACAAAGTGATGATTATTTTATGTTTTTGGGCCCAGAGCAAATCTGCTTCCAGCTAGTCTAGTACCTATTAACATTTATAAAGTTCTTTCTAGTAAAAGACAAGTCGTTGGGGAATAGCTCATGCCTAGCTATTTCATGCCTTTTCACACTTGGCACAAAACAGATCTACCAATCCAGGTTTTGATGTGGAAATTCTTCCTTGTTATAAGAATTCTGATTCTTGAAATCCTCCCTTTCCCATCCCCCTCTCATCTCCTAAAACTACCTGGTGGTGAAAGAAGTCAGTGGGGAATCATGCCTTAAGCCTTATGATTGGCCTGCAAGAAAAATCTACTCTGTTGGTTTTATGACCCAGATGGAGGCTTGGGTCCTCTCTACCAGGGATGGGAATTCTCACTGGCTCCAGACATGCATGTGCTGTCTATCCAGGGCATGTTGTGGGTACCTTCAGTACCTCTCTTCTCCGAGTTTCTAATAACTTAAACTCTTCCCTTTCCGATCCCTTTCCTATCCTATAAAAAATGTAACCCCTTAAAGTGAGGCAGCTGCCTCAGCCAGGAATCACTCAGCTCACACACACCAATATGCTTGCCTATGGAGTTCAGTGAGAAATAGGTTTCTTACTCCTTAGATGAACAGCTAGACCTAAAAACCCCATTGGCCCTGAGCTGTCATGGTATCTTTTGGAATATAAACTCTTTAAGCAATCCTGATAAGATTTGTTGATGGTGTCTACTTCCTTGCCCAGAGGACTTTGTATGTAGCAGCAATTGTACTAGGTTCTGGGATATAAAGGTAAATGCCACATGAATTTGCCCCCAGAAACTTCACATTCCAGATGGAGAAACAGATAGGTAAACAACCAACTGCAACACAGTGTGAACTATAAAGAGAGATGATAGATAGATAATAGAGATAGATAGAGAGATAGAGATAGAGAGATATAGATAGATGACAGAAAGAAAGAATGGACAGGAATATTGTTTAGGGGAAGATTTGTTTCATGTAATGGTTCCTGGGTGGTTGGTTCACAAAGGGTCATATCTGATCTGGGCTTTGAAGAATAGGAAGGAAATAATATTCCTGGCAGAAAGAGAACAATGTGAGCAAAAGCAACTTGGGTGTGGTAAAGTAATGGTGAGTAATGGGGTAAAGTATGGTATCTTCTGCATGGCTGGAAGATACCATATTTTAGGTGGAGTGGTCAGAAATAAACTGGAAAACTTGGACCAGTTCTCCAAGCTTCCACCTGGGCTGACTCTCTATTAGAAGGTCAACTTTTGGCAGCTCAGCAGCTACCCCTACTGGCAAAGCAGAGTTGGTATCATGAATTTTGAATAGGGTCTTTCCTGTCTTCTTGGGAACAGCATTTCTTCAAAACATGTCCTATGCATTAGCAGTTCCTGCTCTAACCTTCATCCTCACCCCACCTCTAAGCTATTCTATGAAAACGGGATACAAGGGCTAATGATGCATTTGTGATCTAGTGCTGCTAATCAGCATAGGGATGCATGGCTAATGCTATATTCAGCAATACAGGAAATGTCTTTGGGACCCCTGTAGAAGTAGTCGAGGCTACTCAATAGTTTTGTTTGAGGCTACTCAACTGTCATACTTTCAATAGGTTTCCGTTCCAGGAAGATCATAGCAGTGTGGCCTACATCAGGTTGTCTCCATCTTATTGATAAATTCATGAAGGTTTTAATACCAGTTATGTGCCAGACATGACCAGAAACTTTTCCCCATCAAGAGGGAGGATTTCTATCTTCGGAGCTGAAGAAGAGATGAGTCTAACACTTCTAATTTTTGTTCCAACATTCTATCAATTAGCTTTCCCAATATTTTCCAAAAGAAAACTTTACTTTTCTCTTCCACAGAAATTTTGGATTACTAAGGTGAAGGAACTCCTCCTGATTCCTCAAGTTTAATGGTGGCCACAAGAAATAAATATATGTAGTGTTTTCCCTGAAGCTGAAGTGGAAAATCTAAGGGGTGGAATGAAAGGGCCTGAGTAGGGAAAGATGGGATTCTTTCAGAGCTTTCATACTACTGAAAAGTCTTCATTTGACCTAAACTCTAATTTTCTAGGAAAGTATGGGAGTCCCAGGTTACTTCATTTCCAAGATACAGGAGATTTCTTTCTAGCTTTGATGATCTTCTTGCCCTTCAAAATAAAAGGAGATATCTACAGGAGTGATTACTCTCTGTGACATCCTCAGGAATGATGTACACCCTTGGCCCAAGCTTGAGAAGAATTAGAGGATGGGACAAAATAACATTCACTTGAGAATAGCTTTTTGGTTATTCCCCATATCAGGACTAACACCAAACAATCTTTCTCACCATCTATGAATGATGCAGCAGGTCTGCCAGAGTCAAATTCTGGGATCCCTCAAGTCGCTAAGTCATAACTCAAATCCCTGTGTTATAGAATTTGTAAAGACTACTCTTGGTGGCTGTTCTGGTCTAGTAAGATGGTTCTAGTATTGCTCTTGTGAGTAATAAAGGCCAGGTGTCAACAGCTCCAACAGCAATAGTGGAAACTAAGAGGGGTACAGCAGGGAAATAGGTGTCATCCTTTCCAAATTATAGTCCTATATACAGAGAAAGTGCACAATCCAAAGAGGACAAGGAGAGAAGAATTTGGCTTATTATCGAAACCAGACGTTTCAGTCGTAACTACTCCCTGTTCTCTGACCTTTCTCCCTGTGACTGGAGTTTGGATTCTGGCCCTAGCTTAAGTCCTTTTCCGTGTAAATCAAGAAAATAGAACTCATTCTAGGTGTTTCAAATAAAAAAGGGTACAATAAACGGAAATGTGTTTAGCAAACTGTTAGAAGGGCTGAAAAAGCAAAGATTGATAGAGGGTCCACTAACGTTCCTGCCTCTTTGGCAAAACAACCAGAAAATGCTGCCATACCACAGGGCAAAAGACCAGGAAACTGGCTAAAAGATGCCCCCTCATATCTCTCTCTCTTTTTTTTTTTTTTGAAATGGAGAGTCACTCTTGTTGCCCAGGCTAGAGAGCAGTGGCACGATCTCAGCTCACTGCAACCTCTGCCTCCCAGGTTCAAGTAATTCTCCTGTCTCAGCCTCCCAAGTAGCTGGGATTACAGGCATGCGCCACCACATCTGGCTAAAGTTATATTTTTAGTAGAGATGGAGTTTTACCATGTTGACCAGTCTGCTCTCAAACTCCCAACCTCAGGTGATCCACCTGCCTTGGCTTCCCAAAGTGCTGGGATTACAGGTGTGAGGCAACGTGCCCGGTCAGCCCTCACATCTTGTTCAAAGATTCGTTAATGTTAAATGGTAACAAAAGTCCGTAGGTGAGAGAGTGTAGTAGAATGTATTTCTAACTGTATTTCTTCCATTCCCTATGATATAAGAGAGATTATAGAATGGGGTGGAGTGGGAGCTGAATGACAACAGTCGACATACAGGAAACACTCCTCTGGGGTTTTTACCTGGGTTGAACTGCATGTTCACAGTTGGCTAGTATCTTGGCCTGTGCTGGGCTTCTACACACACTGAGGGAGCAGGTGAGATTGCTTGGTTTCCTGTGATCAAGAGCAGGCTTAGCATGTCAAAAATGTTATCTTTGTATTGCTATCAAGCAGCATCTTCATGGGGTCTTGCCTTGGCTTCACAATTCAAAAATGTAACATTTTTCCTACATAGTTTTTCTCTTTCCCTTCCCCCATCACAGTTACTTCAACAAAATCAAATGGACATCTTCTCATCCAAAAATATTACTGAGCACTTTCCTCCTCCTTACTATAGGCCTCAAATTCATGTAAAAAGCCAGACAGCATGAAAGAATAAAAGGATTGAAAGGACACAAGGCAAATAGGAAGGAGCTGGTAAAAGTATATTGCGGTATAAATTAAATAATTAAATTATCCAAAACTCCCTGTAAGTGAAACAAGAGAGCAGAGAAGGAAAAGCTCATTAAGGCTTGTGCACTTACTGTTGGCTTCATGAGAAAAGGAGAGATACTAACTAGGTTCAGAGGGAAGATGTGGGTAGAAGGAAAGAAGAGAAGGCATTTGAAATGTGCCTATGTATATTGCTTATGTCAGAGTCAGTGAAGGTGTCTGTTACGTGGGAGTTGAAGGTGGTCTGAGAGATGAATGAAAAATCACACTGATGAAGATCTAGGTAGCCACTTTGAGGCATTTGTACTCCATAGGGTGAGGAGTAAAATCCATTGATGGTTCTTTCTTTCTACTACTCTCTCTGTCTGTATAGATACAGTACTTTGGTTCCTTGTGGATATGTGCTAAAGAAATACCTTAAAGTGAAAGCAGAAAAGGGCACTAGGAATTGTCAGACAGATATGGAATCAGCTCTCAGCTCCACCCTTCACTAGTTGTGATATGTAGTATTCACTAATCCTTAAGTTCCAGCTTCTAGGTGTACATAATGGAGAGAGAATGAACATATCTCTCAAGACTGTTGTGAGAAGTAAAGAAGTAAGGCGAATGATGCACTTCTCCTGGCACCTAGCACAGAGTAAGCATTCAACAATTGTTAACTGGTTTTATTTTCCTTTAATAAGTAGAAAAACTAACCACTAAGTAACCACATCTAGGTGTATAGGAAATTCTAGAAACCAGACTAATCTCAAGAATTATCCCTTTAGTTCTATTTTTTTGTTTTTTGTTTTTTTTTTAAAAAAAACCCAAACTTCCAGAATCAAATATACTGGGTAAAGTTTCCATAGTTGGGAATTTTACAAAGCCTGTCTATATGCCAGGGCTTTACATAGAGAGGGTCTGTATTCTGCACTTAGGGAATCCATGTCTCCATGATGCACATGAAAATATGAAGAGTTTGCTTCTCAGCAAGCCATAGAAGAATGACTGATTGTAGAATGCCAGACGAGATAATTAGATGGTACAGACAATGGCTATTATCACAAGCACTAACACGTGGTAACCTGCAGCCCACTGTGCCAGAACTGTCAGGAATCCTCCAAGTCTGTATACTACTGGAATACATTGAAGAAATCACTTCATAGCCTGAGCATCTGCAGGAGCAAATGAGTGGGCTATTACTTCACCTCCAAAACACAGAGAGTGATTTGATTGCTTTAACTTATACTTGCTTAACCTTCTTGGCTGAAGGATAACATAGCACAATGCAGAAGTGCCCTCTAACGTTGATTTAGGGGCAAAAGAATAAAATGTTGGCCGAGGGTGGGAAGAACCTGGCCCCTGATACTTGCAGGTGTATTTTTCTTGGGAAGCAAGATTGCTAGAGAAACAAAAGATTTGATTCGTTTGGCTTGGCAAGTCAAAAATGCAATCCTAGGGAAATACTTTATTTAGAAACTTTATTTTTCCCCTGTTAACTTGAATAGTTTATGGAGAAAAAAAGAACTATAAATGGTTCATAAGTTCGCAATTATTTTTGTTTTTGTTTTAAAAACAAAATACACTATCCCCACCTAGGTAGATCTTGCTATAGATTAATTCCACTTTTAATTGGCTGCTATTCCCTTCCCCACAAAACTATGCTTGAGACTGGGACATGTAATCTTAAAGCATGTGGGAACAGAACGGACTCTTCCTCTGTTATCTCTGCCGTCTGCTGAATCTTCGATGGTCCTCTCCCCCCTGGACCCTCTCCCTCGTCTATATACATGCCTATCTCTCCTTTTAATATACTCTTTGCAATAATCTGCGAATCACTGATTCTTACTTTTCTGCACCCTCCCTTCAGCCTTCAACATACTACCATCTGGCTTCTGCCTCCTCACTGCAATGAAACTGAATTTACTGAGCTCGCCAGTCATTACTAAGCTCAAAAGACTTTCTGTCTTTATTTTGTATGGTTTCTCTGAGTAATTTAATACTGTTGATCACAACTTCTCCTTCAAACTATTTTCCCTTCTGCTCTTTTCTTGTTCTTCTACCACGGTGACTCCTTCATTCTCCTCCATCTCCTTTGATGATTTCCCCCTCACAACCACAGATGTCATTCTTCCTACTCTCTGTGCCCTTGCTGGGTGATCTTATCCACATTCATGACTTCCATTTTCCCTTATAGTCCAGTGACCACCAAAACAATATTTCTAGTCCCCTTAGCTTTCCTAAACCCCAGTCCCATCTTCCCACTTGCCTAGGAGACAAGGTCATCCTGGCTGCCCCATAGAGACCTAAATTTGACATGCTCAAAACAAATTCACTGCGTTCTCTCACAAACTTGCTCCCTTTCTATATACTGAAGCAATGAATGACATCACCCAGTTGCTTAAGCTTGAGATCTTTGGGTTATTTATCATTTTTTCCTCCAACATTCCAATTCGACCAGTCACCAATTCCTATTAACTGTACTTCATCAATATGCCTTGAATCCTTCCTCTTTTCCTCATCTGTTCTGCCACAAGCTTAGTTCAAGTTTAATTACTTCTCATCTATTACCAGATTACTACATTGAGCTGGTCTTTTTCTATTACTTTCTAACCTTTCTATAATCCTTTCTATAAACCATAGAATAATTCACTCTTTGAGACACATTTTTTTTCATGTTTCTCTCTACAAAGAAGTATGCAAATAAAAACCAGAGAGTAGATCCTTAATGCCTAAGACAGAGTCCAATATTCTAAATCTAGAGAAGACAGCAGAAGAATCTCTTCTTCAGCTGACCCTACCCTGTGCATCTACTCCATGTTGTTACCCTCCATTTACATCTCCATGCACTCCATACCTCAGCCACACCTTTGCATATCACATTAGTCATGCATATAGTTGCCTCTTTTAAGCCTTTCCCTTCACCAGAAAAGGCACCCTCCCTCTGTCACCTGGTGAACTCCTGCTCATCTTTCAAATTGTAAGTTACCTGTTGGCCCCTCTATGAAATGATATTGACAACCTCCAAGCTGAATCGATAGCGACTTCCTTTGAATTTCCATTGCAATTTTCTGTGCTACTATTAGCAATCCTTGACATAAGGTTGCTGTGTAAGTTGTTTACATATAAATCTCCATCCCACCTAAAACCATTAAATTCTTGAAATGAAATACCTTTAGCACTTAACACATGCTTGTCATCAGGGAATTGGTAAGCCTGTGGGATGAATGAATATATTCTATAAAATTGCAACACTTATAATAGTTAGGCTTATCTAAAAAAAAAGAAAAAAGAAAAAAGAAAATAAAAACCAAGACATTTCTAGCGTTCCAATTCCTAGGTCTTCATTCAGTCCCTGTTGGAATGGACTGCCCCAGTGGCTTTTTCTTTCTCTAATCATGCAAATGACAACTTTGTAGCATCTTATTTAATCTACTTATATATCTTTATATAGATAGTGAACCAGATTTCTGTGTTCTACAATTCCAGGAGAGTATAATGGGAAATAATATCACACAAATGAAAAGAGACAATTACTTGAGAATGTTCCAAGAGAAGATGGAATAAAACTCCTTCAGCCCTTTGTTTGGGATAGATTTCCCACAGTGGCTGATCTGCCAGCTCAAACCTTTTCTATCAGTCAAGCAGGTAGCATCTGTCACGTATTATCAGGGGTAGAAGTCTGAGTACTTCTGCTCACTGCATCTTGGTTTTGGAGTCACCAAAGAAAATGTAATGTGGTCAAGCACTGGATGGAACAACACTTTACTCACCTAGAAAAGAGACAGAGCAACCGGGCGTGGTGGCTCATGCTTGTAATACCAGCACTCGGGAGACCAAAGTGGGTGGATCACTTGAGGTCAGGAGTTCAAGACCAGCCTGGCCAACATGGTAAAATCCCGTCTCTACTAAAAAATACAACAATTAGCCAGGTGTGGTGGCATGTTCCTGTAGTCCCACCTACTCAGAAGGCTGAGGCAGGAGAATCACTTTGAACCTGGGAGGCGAAGGTTACAATGAGCTGAGATTGTGCCACTGCACTCTAGCCTGAGTGACAGAGTGAGACTCTGTCTCCAAAAAAGAAAAAAAGAAAGGGGGAGGGGAGAGAGAGAGAGAGAGAGAGAGAGAAAGGAAGGAAGGAAGGAAGGAAGGAAGAAAGGAAAAAAGAAAAGAGAAGAGAAGAGAAAAGAAAAGAAAAGAAAAGAAAAGAAAAGAAAAGAAAAGAAAAGAAAAGAAAAGAAAAGAAACATAATCAGTGGTGGGTCTTCCAAGGCCAGCAGGCTCACTCCCACTAGCCAACATGAGGCAACTGGCCTGCACATACCCTCTTGTACTGTGTCAGAAGGACTCGATCCCCTTCCTGCAAGAAACAGATACGCTAGTAAGGTTGGTCAGGTGACATAGGACACATACTCACTTACTTACTCAGAAAGAAGGAGTATGCATTAAGTCTGAAACAGGAAACGATACTTCCACTCAAGGTGATGAATCTTGCACAGGCAGCGAGGACTCTATCTCTTGGTAAAGAAGTGTTTCAGGCCCAAGGCCTATTCAGAGGTCATGAGAAGGAATCAGAAGACTGCATGGATGCACTGCCTTTCTCCACACTATTATCTTCCATTATTTTCATAAGCCCACTTCCTTTAGATCACATTTTTTTTTCTCACCTACTTGAATTCATTCCCATGTTTATTTGCTTGATTCATGAGGTCACTTATTAATCAATCATTTTGTTGTTATTTTCAAAGTCCATTTTTACATATGATGTGTTTTTTCACCTAATGGGTAGCATGGGGTTACCATTCAATATATAAAATAAGTAGGGAAAAAAAAGTCCTTTATTTTATTAAGTTTTTGCTTTCCCCCCAAATCTTATGAGCTAAATCGTGTGCCATTGATAAAGCAGCTACACAGCTTGTGGGTTCTAATTCTGTTTGGTTCTAAATTGCAGAGCTGAGAAAGCAACTTAAAAGACCCAGAGCTGAATTATTGATCAGCATTTATTACCATCTTTAAATGGCCTTGACCAAAAAAAAAAAAAAAAAAAAAAAAAAAAACCCTAACATAACTAATAAAACAGTAAGGTGAGAGTTATGGCAAGGAAACCTCTGGAGACCGATGTGTAAATTTAGAGAATGAGCCAGAAAAGACGAGAGGTCACATTAAAATATATTATCAAAAAATAATTCATGCTTTTAATGAAGAATTGGGGCATATTTTTATTTCTTAACAGGAACTAATATCCTGCCAGGGAATGTAACCCATGGCATCTCTAAAAGAAGTATCTGGATGTCCTAGGCAAAAGAACAAAATCACGGTAACCAGGAGACATATTTTTCTGTGCCAACCCAGAAAAACAACAGAATTCAATAAAAGAATGTTCTGGGCTGCAGTCTTTACCAGCTGCCTTCACTGAGAGAAGGGGACACACGCAGGTCAGTCTATAATTCTCTCCTCCTTCAGGGTCTGAGTCAAACCCCTCTGCTCATTTATCCAATTCTGAGCCCCTACTTTGTTTTCCTTTCTTCACCCTCCAGCTGTTTTAATCTACAGAATTTTCTCCATCTTAAGCACTACCTCAAAACAGGTTCACTTAAGTTCTTTTTTACCTGCAGAAATAAAAACATTCTTATCTTTGTTATTATCTTGCCAATAGAACATTGAATCTTACAGAGAGCAAAAAGGCAATATGAAAAAGGATGCAGAAACAAACCCACAGAAAATGACCAATACAAAAGAAAAACATATGTTGACAACAGTCCATTTTCCTGTTAGAACAGAATCAAAAATAAAATTGTATTCCTTACAGTCATATCAACAGTGTTTACTTTGCTTTTCAAGCACCCAACAGAGCCAAGGCAAGAAGAGAGTTACTGAATCTTATTGGTCAGGGAAGTGGAATCCTGGACATTAGAGGGCATGACCTGAGCTGGTTTCACCCCCAAATCCTGAGCGTTTGGACTGGAACCTAAGGCTTTTCCTGCCCTCTTCTTAAGCTCTGGAGATCCTCACCTGCAAGAAGGCTGCTGGGTACCTTTCCATGAAGCTGATTTTACCCTAGGGTGATTCGCATGTATCTTGCCCTTATGAAATAGTAAGGGATGGTCACTCAGTCATCATGAAGATAGAACTTACTTATGCTGGAGGATGGAGTGGAAGTGGTGATTGGACTCCTTAGTGTAGAAGTGTGGAAGGTGCTCCTGATATGGAAGGAGATTTTCAGGGACATTCACACCAGAGTATTTTTCCCAGGACCATCCTGCTGATTCCCCCGACCCCATGCTGCACCCCCTTCCACTTTCTGTATTCCTCCCCGTGCCCCCACTCGGCTGACTTCTCGATTCCTATACCCAGCCCTCTGTGCCTTGTGGCTGTCCATAGTCCCCTCCAGAGTCCAGCCTAGGCCTTTCTGTCCAAGCCTCTTCAGTGTCACAAACCTCAAAAACAAAACACAATAAAATGAACAAACACAAACAACCACCTCATCATAAAAAATCTGATCGTTGACGATTGTGAAGATGACATACCTTATTAAAGTTATTTCCATGAAAGAATCAACAATCATGGTTATTAAGATGTATTGAATTCTCAATATGTGCCATAGATTTTTTCAGTATTTTATATATCATCTCATTAAATCCTTACCCAAACCCTCTCAAGTGACCATTTTTATTTTACTCATTTTACAGATGAGAAAATTGAGGTCTATAGAGTGTATGACTTCCCACTGTCAGTGGACTCCTGCAATCTGAAGAGCCAGGATTCTAACCCAGATGTGTCTGTTACCCAAGGCCATGCATTTTCCATTGTGCTACACTTTGTCTCTAATTGACTTTTCTGTTTTACTAACTACACACTTCCAGTGTTTGGAACAATACCATTCCCTCTGTTTGGGTTAGAGGGAATTGTCTGGATAGATAAAAAACAAACTCAAGTTGTTTTGGAGGTAGAGGGGATACACAGATGTCATACAGTACACATTTGGGGTTAAAAATGTCATGGGAACCAACTGGAGTGAGAACCAGAGACTGGAAAGCCAAGGCTCTCTCTACTTCTCAACTCTTCCTCTCTTGTGTATAACCTTCTCCTTTCTCATGCTCTGCAGACAAACTTTCTCTGCATGCTAGTCCATTTGGTGGTAAATAGACCTGTTTACTATGCCTGGGTAACAGCAATGAAGAGATAAACCATAACCAAATCCAGAATTTTATTCCAATTTGAAACTTCTGGAGAAGAGATTCTCATTGGCTTAGCTGAAGTCATGGACCCATATCCCAGACAAATCAACTGTGTCTAAGGGCCCAGAGTCATGCTGTACAAATGGATGCTCCCAGGGTTTGCTATAATTACGTATGTTTTTCTTAGAGATGATTAGGATATCTACTCCACACCTATGCTGGAAATGTATTATACCTTCATTAAAGGTGGAGTACACATTGATGGATAGTAATGAGTCACTCAGTTTCTAAGAAACTCAAAATGTGGAATCCAAATATTCCCAGATGAGGAATGCAGTATCTGTTTATTGTCTTATCTTAAGCTTCAAGCCAAGTTTTGCCAAAACTGATAGAGAAACCACTTCCCCTCCTATACACACCCCTGAATTCTTGAGTCAACCCTTGAAAAAGTAATAACAGTTTAAAAATATCAGTGTATTCCAATTGGACGTTATGAACAAAGGCATTCAAAATTCTCATCATTCAAATATATTCTTTAGTAGGCATGACTCCGGCTAATAAATACTTTTTTTGAAAAAAGGAAAAGTAAACTAAATGAATCCATTAGCACGCTTAGAAATACAAATAGTGCTATAAACAGATTTCCCGAAATTTGTATTTTGTGAAACACCTGAGTTAAATGAAAAAATACATGTAATAAATTCCCCTTTTGGGTGTCGACAAAATGCATTGGTGTATTAAAGATTCTGAGAAGACCTTCAGTAATAAGACTTATTTAACTTTGTTTAATTCAGTATTTTCCTATCTGATTTAATGAAGAAACAGTTCATGGATATTAGTATTATGATGAATAGTTTGGAAAAACGCTATTGCAAAGTCTATGAAAGAACCCCATGCATGCATACATAGAAAGGTAGATTTCCTGTTGTTAAATGCAATTTTTAAAAGAATCCTATTTTACTGAATAGAATTTGACCAGAATTCCAAAAAGATTTGTGAAGGTAACTATATAGTTTGGATATTTGTCCCCTCAAAATCTCATGTTGAAACTGGTCCTCAGTATTAGAGATGGGCCCCAGTGGGAGATGTTCGGGTGTCATAGGGGTGGATCCCCCATGAAAGGTTTGGTGCTGTTCTCTCTCAATAATGAGTGAATTCTCACTCTGTTAGTTCCCAGGAGAGTTCATTGTTAAAAGGAGCCTGGCACTGCTTCCCCCTTTCTCTTGCTTCCTTCCTCTTGCCATGTGATGCTTGACTTCCAACATGTGTGGAAGCTTCTTGAAGCCCTCAGAAGCAGATATTGGTGTCATGCTTCTTGTATAGCCTGCAGAACTGTGAACAAAATAGACCTCTTTTCTTTACAAATTACCCAGCCTCAGGTATTCCTTTATAGCAATGAAAACAGACTAAGACAGGCAGAGATAACAATTTCTACGTTTAAATATAAAACCATCAGACAGAGAAAGTAAATAAATTGCCCAAGATTACATTGTACAGGAAGTCTAAAACTCAGGTCTTTAACACTTAATCTGATGCCCTTTCTACTGGCCGACACATGGAACAAGAACTTCTTTGAGATATAGCAAAAGACAAATAGTCAATCCAAATGTTCTTCTTTAACTTTTTGCACAGAACTCACCGGTGGGCCTTATGAAATAAAGGCCCAACTCTTCAGAGGTCTGTTTCTGCAGAAACTGGTTATCCAAAAAACATAAATTCACCAGCAGACCAACCCCCCAACAATGTTCTAGATAACTCAGACCATTTGAGAGGCACAAACAAATAAATTTCTTTCAAATATCAGTTTTAAATTTGTTTTTGCTTTTTACTTATAGAAGAAATGTAACAAGAGAGTTTAACTCCTCACTCCCATTTAATTCTGTAGGATGTTCATTCCTCTTTATTTTTAAACTAGGAATTCTGAAAGACCCCCAGATAATTGCCACAAATACCCTTGGTACTTCATCATTTGTACCCATTTCTATCCCACCGTGATGCCTAGGGAAAAGTGACAAGCTACCAAATGCCAAGAAGAGGCAAATTTGCTGAAGTTGATGCTGCTAATTAATGATGTCATCACCTAAAGCCATGTGAGGTGATGTTTGCACCCAGGTGACACTACAGCCAGCATAACCTATAGTGCCAAGGCCCTGGAGGCTGCCAATGCCAGTGTTGTTGGCATCCCTGCCACTTACACCTTGCATTCTCAATGTCCCTCAGAGATGGTAGAGAAACAGAACATTTTAAGCTTTATTCGTTTTTTTCTACATCCTCTTTGCCCAGTGACTCAAATGGAGGACAACAGTGACAAGGCCACGGACTACATTCTCTCTCCCAGACCTGATTTATGCAACTTGATCCGAGTGAGTGCATCTTGGCTTCTTTTTTTCCTTAGAATGAGGTCTTTCCTGAGTGGCTTCTCAGTTCTCTGTGGTTTCTTCCCATTAGTTATTTAATTTTCTCAGACATGGGACAAAATTATAGGATGGACACAGTAGAGGATCTGTTTAGAACCCTGCATCTAATAGCCTACACCCACCTGTTCTCATCCAGTGTTAGAAGGCATCTCTCCTTCACTACGTGGTGTAAAGTAGTACAAGGCTGTTATGGGTTGGGCAAACCCAGCTGCAAAAAGAGTATCATTTTCCTAAATAAACAGAAGTGTTAAAAATAAGAGGCTCCATGAAGTGGTGAAAAAACCCTGGCCTGGGAAGCAGGACATCTGGACTATGTGTCTTATTAGTCGTTTGGCCGCACTTGAGTCTAATCTCTCTGGACTTCAACTTCTTAACTTGTAAAACCCACTGCTCACTAAGTCGCTAAGATTATATGTAGCCCTAACATTCTATACTTAAATAGGTGACAGTAGGTCATTTTTTTTCACAAAGAAACTTAATGCATCTATTTGCTTCTTTAAATAAAACATTCCTTATTACTGTTCCATCTGATGATTAATATTATTCACATGATTTTATAGATAAACAAATTGAAGTCCAAAAGTATTAATTAACATACATACAATGTTAACATGTCCCTACTATTTATAAAACTCCACAGGTTTTTTCTGATGGACACACAATAATATCTCAACTCTTTAACCTGGCATTCAAAACCCTCACAATTTGGTTGCAACATACTTGTCAATTTTTATTTTTCTAAACCTTGTAGACAAATGGATTTACTTTCAATTCCTTCAAACACTTTTAAAGAGTAATTTTTTGACTAAACCTATTATTTGTCTCATACTGCATGTATCCTCTGTCTGAGACAACTTTCCCTTCTACTCTGTAAATCCAAATCTTACCTATCTTCAAAAGCTGAGCTCTGATGAGCTCTATTCTATAAAACATTTTTAAAATTATCTGTTGGAGGTAGTCTTTCTTCTCTGAGTCATCTACCACTTTCCAAGTATCTTTGCTTTTAAGCCCTTATAAATGTTGCAATTTTGCATTTATTTGATCAATGTCTGTCTTCTTCCTCTAGACTATCAGCTCCAAACTGGCAGGAAAATTAAACACATCTACTTCTGCTTATCATTATGTCCCCAGGCAACACAGTACCTGTCACATTGCAGATGTATAGTAGGTAATTATCAAACAATCAGTTGAATTGACATCTCTTAAGACTCATCATTTTGTAACTCATGGGGGTAGATAATTTGTACCCATGTCTTGTTTTCTAGAATAAACTATCAGCTCCTTGAAAACATTATCTACATTTGCTTCCATTTGGTAGCCCTCAAAAAAAAAAAGTCTTGTGTGTTGTAAATATTCATTGAAAGCTGATTAACAAACAAGGAAATTTGGGGGGAAAAAAAGGACAAACTGTGGAATCACATAGCCCTATGTTCAAATCCTGGCTTTGTAAATTTGGATTAAAAATGTTCAAGGATATTTTCTAGTTAACATAAGTATTAATATTTTATGTTTTGCTACCTATGAAGAGCTTTCATATATATGTATATGTAACATATTATAACATATATATGATATATGCATATGTCTCAGTTGACTGTTGAACTACATCAGATAATATTTTATCCCCAATTTATAGATGAGGAAACAGAGGTAAAAATAAAGCAATTGAGGCTTAAAGAGGCTAATGGCCACTCAGCTACTAACTGAGGAACAGTGATTCCAACTAAAGTTTTTGTAGCCCTAATTCTGTGTCTTTTCCATTCTCATATTAATATATTGACAACATAGAGATTCATATCAATGGATCTGTGCTTTTGGATAACAAAATTCTTTATAGAATTCAGGCCTCTTTTAGTTCGTATCTATTGATCTGACCTCTGAGGACACAAGAAGGAACTTATTTAGAATTTCTGGTCTCATAGTAGAAACGCAGGAGGGTTACGTGGTAAATCTTAGAGGAAGAGCAGGATAGGCCCATTTTCATATTTGGTATGAAAAAAAAAACTCCTCCAAAAATCCCTAATAATTTCTTTTCCTCTCTCAGCTGCTTTCTTCTCTGAATAGGTACCAAATTGAAGCTCATCATTTTTATTTAAACCAGAACCCCTTCTTCTATTTGTTTGTTGGTTGGTTTTTTAAAATCACTTGACCTCTACATTGAAACTCAAATCCAAATCAAGAAAAAAACAGCACTTATTTATTAAGCAGTTTGCTATGATGATGCTCTTTCCCAGAAATGAATCCCTGTCCCTTTCAAACTTCCTTTCACAGGATGCTCTGATCTGGCTCGCCCTTGTAGCACTAGGCAAATTGTTTTGCCTGGCTTATTCCATCAAACGCAAGGTTCAGCTGCCTTTTCTCACACTTGGAATCCAGCAGACCATTTTCCTTGGTTGTCAACAGAGGAGTGGAGAGTCTCTTCTCTTAATGGGCTGAGCTCCTGCCAAGTTCTAAGTGCTCTTGCCCTTCCTTAAGGATGCTGAATATTTGCTCCTTACCCAAGACATCTGGATACCTTGTGTGAGTAACCCCCTCCTGAGGGTGGTGGGTTATTTCAAAGCAAATCATTCCAGTAAAAAAAAAAATGTTTAGGAACTTTCAAACAATTTTGATAGAACTTGGTAACTTAAACAAAACAAAAACTTTTCCAGTTGCAGCTTCTACTCAACAGCAGGTGAAACAATAAAAAATATTGAACAAGCAAAATTAATCTGTATCCAGAGAATTTTAATGAATTTTAAAACAAATAGATCCACATAGATCCTCTGGGGTTTTGCCAGCAAGTGTTTAACAATCTGTTTTTAATATCCAGGCAATGTGCTGCAACTGCAGGCACTGAAGAGTAATGAAGTACTTTGTAAAAAAATAAATAAAAGCAATAATAATGCTGAACACAATTTCAAAAGAGAAACACAATGGTGACAGAAAAGATTTTGGCTGAAACACAAGGAATACCAGAACTTATCCTGGTTAAAATCTATCATCTGGATAGGTGGCTACTGTAGGCCTTCCATTCTTGATTTAGCAGTGAAACAGGTTTGTAGCCTAACTGTATAACATTTACATCTAATGAGTGAGACAGCTAGCTGCTAATCCAGGTCTCATTAAAAACTGTACCAGAAGCATGACATTTGGTACATTTTTCCTTTTCTTTTTTCATAACCCAGAAAATTTCCTCAAAACTTTAGAAGTAAAAAATAATTTTGCAGAAAGACACTTTTTTGGTAATCATTATTCCCCTAGTTAGAGTAACACCTCATTTGTCCATCATCATTGAGGGAATGCATGTTCCTCACAAATTAATTTTCCTACAAAAGAAAGCAAGTTTCGTGTTCAAAGGAGTCAATTTCATCTAGATGTTTTTACTGGAACTCTTTCTAAAAGATATTACATATTGAACAGGATTTGACCTTTTCTGATGATTCAGAGTTATCATCATGGCCATCAATCTCCATGAATAGCCACCAACTCTTTCCCCTCCAAATGCAAACATACTGGAATCTCTCACAAGCTAAAAGAAACGTTCCTTTCAACCCTATCTATCTTGAATCTCTCTTTTAAATTTATTTCTTAAAAACAGCTTTAATGAAGTACAATTCACCCATTTAAATAATACAATTCAATGATTTTTTAGAATATTCACATTTTTGTGCAATCATCATCATAGTCAATTTTAGAACACTTTCAGAAAGAAACCTATACCCATTCACCATTTCCCCTGCTTATTCTTTGGCACTGCACTCCTGCACTTCTCTATCCCTGCTTAAAGCAACACTAATCTACTTTCTGACTCTATAAATCTCCCCATTCTGTACTTCCATATGAACAGAATCAAACAATACATAGTCTTTTGTGGCCGGCTTTTCTGACTCAGCATAATGTTTTCAAGGTTCATCATTTGTTGCATGTATCTGGCTATTGTTCCTCTTTAAGACCACGTAATATTGGCATTGTGTGAATACACCACAAATTTAAAATCCATTTCTCCATTAATTTGGGTTGTTTCTGCCTTTGGCTCTTTTAAATAATGCTGCTATAAACATTTGTGTATAAGTTTTGTATCCATAAGTGTGGACATAAATTTTCATTCCCCTTTGATATATACCTAGGAAGGAAATTGCTACGTCATATAATGATTCTGTGTTTAATCATTTAAAGAACTGCCAGACTGCTTTTCAAAGTGGCTGCACCATTTTACACCCCCACCAGTAGTATATGAGGGTTCTAATTTCTCCACATCCTTGCCAACTCTTGTTACCTGACTGTTTAATTCTAGTCATCCATTGTGGTTTTGATTTGCATTTCTCTGATGAGTAGTGATGTCGAGCATTTTGTGTGTGTGCTCATTGGCCATATGTATATCTTTGGAAAGATATACAAATTTGGAATCCAAAAAGATCTGAACAGACAATGTGGTTGTCTTTTTATTACTGAGTGGTGAGGGTTTTTTATATATTCTAAACAGAAGCCATTACTAGATATATGATTTGTGAATAATTTCTCCCATTCTATGGGTTATCTTTGTACTTATAAAAATGCTGTCCTTTCCCTTAGTTTCCACTGAGAGGAATCCCTTGTTGCCCAGTTATTTAAAAGGAATTCATTGTAGTCCTTTTATTCCACTATGTATCTCTCCCCATTCCTTCTTAAAATCCACTGCACTATAACTTTAACATCCACCATTGCTTTGCAACTCTCTTACTAAGGTAATGCTGTTCTTAACAGGGCCAAGGATTTTCTTATTGTTAAACCCAAATGCTTTCCTTTAATGCTTACTCTACTTACCAATTAACATGTGGCAATCTTCAATCTTCATTTCTTTGAAAATTTTTCCTCTCTTAGCTTTAAAGATATGATTTTCTCTAGATTTTATTCTTATTATTAAAACAATTTATTTTCCTCCCCTGCTCCTCTTATTTGCACACTTAAATGTTGATGTCCCTCCAAGTTCAATCTGTCATCATATTTTCCGAGTACATCTTCTTCATGAATTATCTCATTTATTCCTGTGCTTCAAACTCTACTGATAACTATCCAAACAAAGCTCCAGCCTTCACCTTGTTCCAGAGTCCAGAACTACATTTTTAACTGCCTAGTAGTTCCTTCTTAACCACCTAGAAGTACTGCAATCAACTAAAACATGCCATTTTCAAAATACAAAGTGAGTCCTCTCTCTAATTGTTTATCTTTTCTTATTCTCATATCATTGAGGCAAGGACGTTTGAATCATTCTTCACTAATCTTCCTCTTTCATGTTGGTCTCCTGTCAGTCATCAGGTTGATCTTACCTTCTAAATATTTTTCTAATCTTCTTTTCTTCCTCACTGCTGTCATTGCCTTTCAATAAACTTTCATAATCATTTATTAGGATTATTTTAGCACAGTCCGCCTCAGTTCCCTCCTTCCATCATCTCTCTTATCCAATCCATCTTTGTCACTTTGGCCAGCATTAACCTTCTAAAGCACAAACTTGTTATTGGCACCCTTTACCTTTACATTGACTACCTTAAACAGTTCCCTGTGGCCCACAGAACAAATCTTTCCATGATGCCTCAGACCCTTAATTATTTGTCCTCATCTGTATTTCTCCTGTTGTGTTATCTACCTACCCCCAATCCAGAAATTTTAACTGACTTTCTGTTCCCCAAGAATGCTGTATTCATTTTTCTATTGGTGCATAACAAATTTTCAGAAATTTAGCAGCTTCGTATGACACAAATATATTATCCCACAGTTTCTGTAGATCAGGGGTCTGATGCATTTTAGCTGGATTCTCCACTCAGGGTCTCACTAAGTGAAATGAAAACCTAGGGCAGCTGTCTTTTCATATGGAAACTGAACTAGGGAATGATTCGGTTCCAAATTCCTTCAGGTTGTTTGTCGAATCTATGTTCTTGCTGTTGTATGACTGAGGTACCTGTTTATTGCTAACTGTTGACTGGGGGCCACTCTCATCTCCCAGGGGCAGCTGTCAGGTCTCTGACACACAATGTGTCAGAGGCCCCACACATAACGTGACATTTTGCTCTCTAAAGGCCAACAAGGCCAGGCGCGGTGGCTGTCACCTGTAATTCCAGCACTTTGGGAGGCTGAGTCAGGCGGATAACAAGGTCAGGAGATGGAGACCATCCTGGCTAACATGGTGAAATCCCATCTCTACTAAAAATACAAAAACTTTGCCAGGCATGGTGGCATGTACCTGTAGTCCCAGCTACTTGGGAGGCTGAGGCAGGAGAATCGCTTGAACCCAGGAGGCGGAAGTTGCAGTGAGCTGAGATCACACCATTGCACTCCAGCCTGGGTGACAGAGTGAGACTCTGTCTCAAAAAAAAAAAAAAAGGAAGCAACAACAACAACAACAAAAATGACAACAGGAGAATCTCTCTCTTTTTGAACCTCAAGACTTCTGTTAAGGGCTTACCTGATTAGGTTAGACTCTCCCATGACAAACTTCATTTTTATTAGTTCCAAGGCAACTGATTGGGAACCTTAATTGCAACTGTAATATTCCTTTTGATCAATAATACAACATAGTCATGTGACTGGTATCCCATCATATTCATAGGCACATCCTGCTCACATTCAAGAGGAAGGGCACATCCAGCAGGGGTGAGAATCTTGAGGGCCGTCTCAGAATTCTGCCAACCACAGATAACATGCTCTGTCATGACTCTATGCCTTCTCATAGACTGTATCTTCTTCCTATTATATCCATTCCTCTATTATCAATTTGGAAAGTCCCCAATTGGCTTTTAAGACCAAGTTCAAATACTAGTTATCCATTAAGTCTTCCAGACAAATCAGTTTCTTCCCTCTTTGTACACCCGTTCTACTTTCTATCTTTTCCTATTATATTTGCTTAGGTTTTTGTCATCCCAGCAGGACTGTAAAATTTTCTTTGTTTTAAGTGCTTTTATTTTAATTTTTGTGGGTACATAGTAGGTGTACACGTTGATGGGGTATATGAAATATTTTGATGTAAGCATGCAACGCATAATAATCACATCATGTAAAATGGGGTGTTCATCCCCTCAAGAACTTATCCTCTGTGTTATAAACAACTCGGTTATACTTTCAGTTAATTTAAAATGTACAATTAAATTATTTTTGACCATTGTCACCCTGTTGTGCTAGTAAATACTATATCTTATTCATTCTTTCTATTTTTGGGGCCTATTAACATCCCCAACTCCTCCCCTACCCCCCTGCCACAAACACACACACACACACACACACACACACACACCACACACACACACCACACACCACACACACTACACTTTCCAGCCTCTGGTAACCATCCTTCCAGTCTCTGTTTTCATGAGTTCAATTGTTTTGATTTTTAGATCTCACAAATAAATGAAAACATCTATGTTTGTCTTTCTGTGTCTGGTTTATTTCACTTAGCATAATGACTTCCAGTTCTATCTATGCCATTGCAAATGACAAGATTTCATTCTTTTTATGGCTGAATAGTATTCCGTTGTGTGTGAGTACCATATTTTCTTTATCCTTTCATCTATTGATGGACACTTGAGTTGCTTCCAAATTTTGGCTGTTGAGAATAGTGGCTGCAACAAACATGAGAGTGTAGCTATCTCTTCAAGATACTGATTTCCTTTCTTTTGGGTGTATACCCAGCAGTGGGATTGCTGGATCATATCACAACTGTATTTTTAGGTTTTTGAGGAACTGTCAAAATGTTCTCCATTGTGGTTGTGCTAATTTACATTCTTACCAACAGTGCACGAGGGTTCCCTTTTCACCACATTATCACCAGCATTTGTTATTGCCTGTCTTTTAGAAAAAAAAGCCATTTTAACTGGGGTGAGATGATATCTCATTGTAGTTTTGATGTGCATTTCCCTGATGGTCAATAATGTTGAGTACCTTTGCATATGTCTGTTTGTCGTTTGTATGTCTTCTTTTGAGAAATGTCTATTGAGATATTTTGCCTATTATTTAAATTAGATTACTATTAAGTAGGTGCAAAAGCAATTGCAGTTTTGCCACTAAAAGTAATGGCAAAAACCACAATTACTTTTGCAACAACCTAATCGATTTTTTTTTTCCTGTAGAGTTATTTGAGCTCCTTATATATTCTGGTTTTTAATCCCTTGTCAGATGGGTAGTTCACAAATATTTTCTCTGATTCTGTGGATTGGCTCTTCACTTTGTTGATTGTTTCCTTTGCTGGGCAGAAGCTTTTTAATTCTATGTGATTCAATTTGTCCATTTTTGCTTTGGTTGCATTTTTTCTTTTGGTTGTCTTTGCTTGTGGTGTACTACTCAAGAAATTTTTGCCCGGCCAAATGTCCTGCAGAGTTTCCCTGTTTTCTTGTAGTAGCTTCATAGTTTGAGGTCTTAGAGTTAAATCTTTGGTCCATTTTGATTTAATTGTTGTAAATGGCAAGAGATAGGGATCTAGTTTCATTCTTCTGCATATGAATATCCAGTTTTCCCTGTATCATTTATTAGAGAGACTGTCTTTTCCCCCTTGGCACCTTTGCTGAAATTGAGTTCACTATAGGTGTGTGGATTTGTTTCTGGGTTCTCTATCGGTCTGTAACATTTTCAAGAGCATTAAGGACTTTTCACTTCTCTTTGCTTTCCCAATCCCAGACCTGTATTAGGTTATTTAAAAAGGTGTGTTGAATGAATTGATCCATTTCTTTATTATGCAATAAGGTCAAGATAATCTCATGGGCGTTGAAGTGAATACAGCCTTTGGCCACATAGCAACAAATCTCCTCAGACTGATGCTCTTAAGCCAGATTTTGTTTGTTTGTTTTTTGTTTGTTCTTCCTTTCCCATTGTATTATCAGATTGTCAAATCTCACTGCTTCCCTGGGACCCAGCTACAAAACTGCTTCTCCTGAATTGTTACATACAAGCTGGTGTAGATTGGGAAACAAACTAATTGAATATATTAAAATCAAAGGCAAAGTATAAGTACGATGGACTTTCATTGACTGTCGGACAATCTCTTTTATGGGTATCATGCGTGACCTTTGGCACAGAGACCACAAAATCAGTTTTGTCTGTTAGTAGGCATTCTTCTAGGTACTTGGAAACCATTAGCAGAGTTTTCTGAGTAAGTAATCTTTGCATAAATGAGGCCCAATTTTATGTCTATAAGGTCAACCATTTTGAAAGGTAAATTTTAATAGGAGGTGGCTTAAAAGTGAGAGGACTGATTTGTTCCTTTACCTTTCTCTTTATGTAATTATTTGCAAATGAAGGCTTTCAATGAACTTAACAGTAAGTCTTGAAAATGAAAATGTGAGCTCAAAATATTTCCTCCAAACTCAAAAAAATGTAATTCATTTTTGTTTTAGTCATTTCATTTATCAGGTCTCCCTAGTGGAGAGATAAAACCATAAATGTGTATTTTAGATGGAGTATCAAGTCCCTAACAGACCACACAAAAAAGAAGAAGTTAATGAAACAGATCTCAGTGGGAAAAGCTATAAATTTTGAGTTACTCAAGTTCTATACTTCACTACAATGTGAATGCCTTGAGATTAAGGACTATGTGTAACGTGTTCACCTTATTATCCCCACTACCTAGTCCAGTGTGAGCACATATAGGCACTCATTACATCTTTGAATGAAAGAATGATGATGAAGGACCTGATACGCAACTGTGACTCAGTATGAATCTTTGGCTAAAATATGTCACAACAAAAGAGAATCAGTAGAGAATAAAGAATCAATATGAGAGATGATAGAGAAGATGCAGAGACAAACTGGGAGAGACATTTTCCCATTCCTAGTTAAGTTTCTAATCTTCCCCTAGTAAGGGGGTTTGATAGTTCTTGATAAACTCAGTTGCCAGTGATGTTTGTATACATTCGCAGTAGTACATCATATGTACTACGCATGTATGTTTAAGCTAAAAGTAGAATATTCCACGGTATTGCTTTGGTCCTTTTAAAATTTACATAAAGTCTTGACAGCCTAAGTACACTTTTTTTTAGTCACTAGTGTCTGAACCTGAGTGAACCAAATAACATTTTTCTTAGGATTCTGTTGGCCAGAATATAAAGACAGAGAAAGAACTCTTCTCATAGTAATTTGTAAAAAGGGCCTGTGCATGAGTATTATTTTGAGCAGGCTGATCCCTCCAAGCTTAATTAGGATAATATAAGCAGAACACAGATTTATGCCAGTAGACCCATTACTGTAGTGTTAATAAAATAATTGAATAATTTTATTTCCTTGAGCATTCTGAGAATTTGGGAGTGGAGTGAAGAATTATAGCTAAAGTAGGTTTAGAGCAAACATATTATAGGAAGTCAAATGATCTATCGAAAATCCACTAGCCTGAAAAACAAGAGAGCTCTGAAACTAACTGTAATTTTTTGCTGAAGACTCATTTAATCTCAGGAAAGTTCAGTTTTCTTGCTGTGTAATGATAGTTGAACTACCTAATATCAAATTTCCTTTCTAATTCTCACATTCTAAAAATCTAAGCCTGATTTTTTTTGTCATTGTTGAGTTTTACTGATATTCTACCCAGTAAGTTCATGATATATATTTTATAATTTTCTTGTATTCTATGCTTAGAAAAAATGGTTGATTACAGATTGGGAGCCAGTGACCATATATTGTTGAGCATAAAATATTGAGCAGATCTGTCTGTAAATAGTAAAGATTCTGGGGGAGAAAAGCCTCTGAAATATGCCTCATGTACAAGAGAAGCAAAAAATAAATTAAAATACTGAGTATCTTTCTTCTCAAATGCAAAGAGTATGAATGAAGAGTATTAATATACTGTAAAACTGATTTAAATATTTCACATGCTTTTCCAGATACACTAAATGCAATAAATCGCTTTAGAAGAATGAAGACTGTATCAAGGAAACATTTATTCCCAGGAGGCCTGGATTCTAAGTTACAAAATTATTCTTTAGCCTCTCACCCTTTTAAAGTGATTTCAACACTCTACATGGCCATTTAATCAAAAACCTTGGAATACAATTTTAAAAGCCTCTAAAGATGCTTTGTGGAATGCATTGGGCAAGGAGATGCTTACTCTGGGAATATTTCCCTGGGAAATTGTTACTACTTGGGAACACATCAACTTTTGAATTCCTAATGTCTTTGATAGCATACATACCATCTCCTGGAAAGCTGAAAGAAGATATACTCGTAATGAGGTTTTAAGAGAGAAGGTCATCATGTAACAAGAGTCTTCTCTTTTATTTTGCAACAATTCTTTGAAATCATTGGGGTTCCAATCTGCTGGTAGGACTTCTTTAAAAATGTCGACCTTCCTGTCACAAATTTTAACCAATTGCCACGTGTTCCATATTTTTTGTTTGAACACATCACCCAACACAAAACTTTCATCTAAAAATATAGTGTAAGAACACTCATAAGATGTCAAAGCAAGTTACATGGAACTACAACCCTCCCTTACTGGCAGAGTGCACATGGTCCTTCAGTAAACTGATCTGCCTTTTAAAATGATTTCTCCTAAACCTCCTGCTTTAATTATTTCTTGTCCTTCCCTCAGGGGCCATTGCTAGCAAAAGACCATAGCAACCTTTTAGATATTTATAAACTCTCTTTGTAGATACAATAAAACTTATGGTGCAGCCAGCTAAATAAAGACACAACCAGCTGCTATGTCTTCTACCTTCTGCATTTGAATGAGACATTAGTCTATAAAGATTCTGAAAAGAATACGAAAAAATCTGATATGCCAATAGCCAAAGTAAATCTCAATTATATCAACGGTGTAACAACTTTGATTCAAGAGATGGTGTAAAGTCATTTCTTATACCAAAATGAAATATCTTCTGTTATGAGCACTAATATGTTTTGAAGAACAATGATCTTGAAGCATCCTCCATAAAAAAGATGAATTTTAGAAATGCTACATACTAAATCCTCTTCTTGAAGTGTCATAATGCATATTAGTATATTAAAAACTCTGAGAAGTTCTGTCCCAGTGAGATCCATTTAATTTTGTTTAAACCTTTACAATAACTTCTCATATGTTTTTTCATTATAATACCTATTATTATCCCAAGGAATTATTCCTCCAGGATTCGTGTCCCAGGAAATGCTGTCTTTCTCTTTGTGGAAATGAAACTTTAGTGGCCACAGTTTTCTTTATAGGGCCAAAATACTATTAAACTGACAAAAAAATAGTAACACATTGCTGTCATTCTTTTCATGGTTTCATTTGTTTCTTTCTCTTAAGGAAAATAGTGACTGATAACACAGATTTCATTGCAAGTTCTTCCTTTCACCCACCAGTCCCCTGACTAGAGATTACTAGTGCTTACTGCACAGTCATAGAAATTTTGAGCCACTGTGTCTTTCCACATATGTCTGCAAATCCTTACCAGGTGTGATTTTAAAGGGTGTCAGATTAACGGTGTGTTTCATTACCAATAACAATAGTAACAGCAACAGTATAAGAAATAATAATACAACTTTAAAATCAACTGTCTTTTAGGGGAAACAGGAGGATATGTGAAAAAGTGTCCATATAGTATTATTTTTTCCTTACCCTGGGAACAATATAGACAAAACAGAATATGAACATAATTTCTGAAAGAAGTAACTAGAACAATAACATTTGGCTGTTGGGAAAGGTCTAGTCACCACTCACGTTGTAGTGTTGCTACAAGTGCATTTAAAAAGATTTCTCATTTTCTTCACCTCTAATTATTTCCAATACCTGTTGTGTTCCTATGATTGTTGAGGGTCTGGGTGAGCTGTGAAGACTTGTAGGAAGTTGCTCAGCTGGAATAATACATTTGACTTCATGGCAAACTGAAGGTGAAAGGCAGAGAGTGTCATTACTAACATTTTGAAAGCACTTCAAAATATGTTCCTTTTGCAGCTTTTGACATCCAGAAGCCAAATGACCTCTTGAATTGCCACTTATCAATATGAGCATTCTTGTCTGTGAATAAAAGCACAGAACAGTAATTATTTCAAAATGAAACTTAAGACATTAAACTCTAGGGCTCTTTTAGAAGGTAAAATGTTGTGTTTGAGAATACAGACTTTGAAAGTCCTACTTTTTGTTAGAACCTCCATTAAAAAATGGTACTTCAATCCTTACGTGTTTTTTGGTTGCCTGATTTTGGAATTAAGCCCTATGGGGTAATGGCACAAAACAAGGCAAACTGTATTAAAAATCCTACTTCCAGATGTATGTCCATGGGCCTATATTAACTTAAAATACTTATGAATACATGTATTTTCTATATGGATTATTTCTACATTCAATGGTACCAAAAGTTTGTATGTTCAGCATTTATAAACCAAATACCTTCCTTCAAACCAATTTAATAGAATTAGAGTATCAGAGATGTGTGTTTTCTGAGTTGATTGTGGATTTGGCTTAGATAGTCTTGGTAGAAAGTTGCCACCCTCCATTTTTTTTTTCCACCTAGCTGAAAACAAGCCAGAGCACACCATTTCCCTGGCTACAAACCATCAGACTCCCCCCATTTCAGTTTCAAGGAAGATTATATAGTGATGGGCTAATAGCTCAAATCTCCTCTCTGACATTTGGCAGCTGTGTGACCCTTATGTTCTCATCTGAGTACTTGGCATAATAATACTCCCCCCACAGTATTATTGTAAGTATTGAGAATATAAAGACCAATATGATTTGATCCATGTTCTTGATATATTGTCAAGTCTGACATATTCCATGATGACTTTTTGATCTTCCTCACCAGACTGTGAACAGAATAAGGCATGGCCCAAGCCTTATTCATATTCACACAACTGGCACCATATATGCCATTCAGAAGCATTAATAAATGTGGCTTGAATTGTGTTAAACTACAGCAGACATAGGTTGTCATTTATTTTCCTTTAATATGGCTCTGTGCATGGTGTAGGCATCCATATAAAAATAGGCGAAGATGTTTCTGTGGCCTGGCTGGGCCCTGTACAGTGTGTGCAAATCCTGGTTGTTTTTGGTATTGCTCTGATGCAGATGACCACTGGCTGAACCCCTCTTTCAGTCATACTGTTCTCTAAAGAGGACGGAATATCCTTACTTGGCATAAAGTATAGTGATATCACACTTTTAAACTTCTGTTCTCATCCTTTCCAAATTGTGTCTAGCTCTCTATGACCTAAATCAATACTCATCATAAACTCCAAAATGTAACACAAACTTCCCCTCCCACACCCCTCTACCAAGCCTCTTCTAGAATGTACCCTCTGTTCAGTTTAAGCTGATGATAACTAAATACACTCTTACCTGCTTTAAATAGGAAAGGGATAGTATTGAAACTATCCTTTTTAATTCTAAGTATAAATGTTTCATCAAAACCATACAACCTCTACAGCAGTTCATTTTTACACACTCTGAGAATCCAGTAGAATGAGTAGAGACATAAATAAATGTTGAATTACACTTTAAAGAATGGATTAAATCAACCTTTCCAACTTAGTCATCAAGAGGAAAACCATTAATGGACTTTGGTTTTGAAATATAAATGCAGTGCAACGTGGGCCCCTAAACAGAATATTCCTTGGAAGATTGATTAGAAAGGAAAATCCCAAGAAATCCTGGGACTCTGGGAAGAAAAAGAAAAGCAAAAGTAAAGAATAGGAAGAATATTTCAATATCAAGGGAAAGAAACTAAAGCCTCTGTATTAGTTTGTTAGAGTTGCAATAACAAAGTATCACAAACTGAATGGCTTGGACAACAGAAATTTATTTGCTCTTGGATATGGAGACTATAAGCCTATGATCATGGTGTCTGCAGGTGGGTTCCTTCGGAGGACTGTGAGGGGAACTTTTTTTTCATGTCTCTCCCCTAGCTCCTGGTGTTTTTCTGGAATTCTATTATGCTCCTTGGTGATATGGTTTGGCTGTGTCGCCACCCAAATCTCATCTTGAATTCCCATGTGTTGTGGGAGAGCGACCCTGTGGGAGGTAATTGAGTCATGGGAGCAGGTCTTTCCCATGTTGTTCTTGTGATAATGAATAAGTCTCATGAGATCTGATGGTTTTTGAAAGGGTGTTTCCCTGCACAAGTTCTCTTCTCTTGTCTGCTGCCATGTGAGATGTGCCTTTCACCTTCCGCCATGATTGTGAGACTTCCTCAGCCATGTGGAACTGTAAGTCTAATAAACCTCTTTCTTTTGTAAATTGCCCAGTCTTGGGTATCTCTTTATCAGCAGCATGAAAATGGACTAATACAGTAAATTGGTACCAGGACTGGGGCATAGCTAAAAAGAAAATGTAGAAGCAACTTTGGAACTGAGTAACAAGCAGAGGTTGGAACAGTTTGGAGGGCTCTGAAGAAGCCAGGAAAATGTGGGAAAGTTGGAAACTTCCTGGAGATTTGTTGAATGGCTTTGACAAACGTGCTGATAGTGATATAAACAATAAGGTCCAGGCTGAGGTGATCTCATTTGGATATGAGGAACTTGCTGGGAACTGGAGAAAAGGTGACTCTTGTTTAGTTTAATGAAGAAGGTGGCAGCATTTTGCCCCTGCCTTAGAGATTTGTGGAACTTTGAATCTGAGAGAGATGATTTAGGGTATCTGGCAGAAGAAATTTCTAAACAGGAAAACATTCAAGAGGTGACTTTAGTGCTGTTAAAGGCATTCAGTTTTAAAAGAGAAACAGGGCATAAAAATTTGGAAAATTTGCAGCCCAAGAATGTGATAGAAAAGAAAATCCCATTTTCTGAGGAGAAATTCAAACCAGCTGCAGAAATTTGCATAAGTAATGAGGAACCAAACGTCAATCACCAAGACAGCAGAAAAAATATTTCCAGGATGTGTTAGAGATCTTTGTGGTAACCCCTCCCATCAAACACCCCAAAGTTTAGGAGGGAAAAATGGTTTCAAGGGCCAGGCCCAAGGTCCCTCTGCTGTGTACAGTCTAGGGACTTGGTACCCTGCATCCCAGCTGCTCCAGCCATGGTACAGCTCTGGCTGTTGCTTAAGAGGGTGCAAGCCCCATACCATGGCAGCTTTCACATGGTGTTGACCCTGCAAGTGTACAGAAGTTAAGAACTGAGAGTTGGGAACTCCTGTCTAGATTTCAGAAGATATATGAAAATGCCTGGATGCCCAGGCAGCAGTTTGCTGCAGGTCCCTCATGGAGAACCTCTGCTAGGGTAGTGAAGAAGGGAAATGTGGGGTCAAAGCCCCCACACAGAGTCCCTACTGGTGCACCACCTAGTGGAGCTCTGATAAGGGGGCCACTGTCCTCCAGACCCCAGAATAGTAGATCCACTGACAGCTTGCACCATGCACCTGGAAAAGTTGCAGACACTCAATGGCAGCCCATGAAAACACCTGGGAGAGAGGTTGTACCCTGCAAAGCCAGAGGGATGGAGCTGTCCAAAACTATAGAAGCCCACCTCTTGCATCAGTGTGACCTGGATGTGAGACATGGAGTCAAAAGAGATCATTTTAGAGCTTTAAGATTTGGCTGCTCTGCTGGATTTCAAATTTGCATGTAGCCTGTCACCCCTTTGTTTTGGCCATTTTTTCCCATTTGGAACAGCTGCATTTACCCAACACCTATACCCCCATTGTATCTAGGAAGTAACTAACTTGCTTTTGTTTTACAGGCTCATAGGCAGAAGGGACTTGCCTTGTCTCAGATGAGACTTCGGACTGTGGACTTTTGAGTTAATTCTGGGAAGGCCTGATTGGTTTTGAAGTGTAAGCACATGAGATTTGGGAGGAGCCAGTGATAAAATGATATGGTTTGGCTGTGGCCCCACCCAAATCTCATCGTGAATTCCCACATGTTTTGGGAGGGACCCAGTGGGAATTAATTGAATAATGGGGGCAGGTCTTTCCCATGCTGTTTTCATGATAGTGAATACGTCTCATGAGAGCTGATGGTTTCAAAAAGGGGAGTTTTCTTGCACAAGCTCTCTTCTCTTGTCTGCCACCATGTGAGACATGCTTTCTCCTTCCACCATGATTGTGAGGCCTCCCCAGCCACATGGAACTGTAAGTCCAATAAACCTCTTTCTTTTATATATTGCCCAGTCTCAGATACATCTATCAGCAGTGTGAAAATGGGCTAATACACTTGGCATAAATGAACATTGTCCTAATCTCTGCCTTTATTCTCACATGGCATTCTGTGTGTGTGTGTGTGTGTGTGTGTGTGTGTGTGTGTGTGTATGTGTGTGTGTCTATGTCTAAACTTCTCCCCATTATAAGGACACCAGTAATAATGGATTAGAGGTCCATTTCACTCCAGCATGACTCATCTACACTTAACTTATTAAATTTTCAATGATCCTATTTTAAATAAGGTCACATTCTGAGGTGCTGTGGATTAGGACTTTAACATATGAATTTGGGGAGGACAAAATTTAACCCATAAGATGGTTAATCCTCCCACAGCTACCTTTTCTCTTGCAAACAGAGACAGCTTATGTTGCTTCCGTGAAATTGAAGCACATATGGCAATGAAGCTTCACTTCAAGACTAAGAAATCCCCAGAAGTTATGAAGTTAAGAGAATATGACATAAAAACAAAGAGAGTAGGAGTATATTTTAACAAACTCACCAATAAGACGACCACAATGACTAAGAGAATCCATGTAGAAAAATTTTTGCCACTTGCAGCTGCCCCCAAGGGGTCCACTCACTGAGCTTTGAGTGCCTGACACACTACTGTGGAATGAATTTAGTAAACTAATAAATGACTAGTGCAATCTTGCTTGACTTCTCAGGCTTATTTGCTTTAATTGTTCATTTGCTCCATTATGACACAACACTGATATTTTTTGGCTTACATGGTAATATGGTTTGACTCTGTCCCCTCCCAAATTGCATGATGAATTGCAATCTCCAATGTTCAGGGAGGGACCAGGTGGGAGATGACTGAATCTTGGGGTGAAATTTCCTGCTTCTTTTTCTTGTGATAGTGAGTGAGTTCTCCAGAGATTTGTTTGTTTGAAAGTGTGTAGCACTTCTCCATCTTTGCTCTCTCTCTCCTGCTAGCCATGTGAAGATGTACTTTCTTCCTCTTTACCTTTAACCATGATTATAAGTTTCCTAAGGCCTCCCCAAGAGCACAAGCCTGTACAGCCCATAGAAGCACAAGCCAATTAAACCCCTATTCTTTATAAATTACCCATTTTCAGATATGTTTTTATAGAAATATGAGAATAAACTCATACAGAAAATTGATACCAGAGAAGTGGGGCATTGCTATAAAGATACCTGAATATGTAGAAGCAACTGTGGAACTGAGTAATAGGCAGAGGTTGAACAGTTTGAAGGGCTCAGAAGAAGACAGGAAGATGAGGGCAAGTTTGGAACTTCCTAGAGAATTGTAGAATAGTCATGACCGAATGCTGATAGTGATATGGACAGTGAAGTCCAGACTGAGGAGGTCTCAGATGGAGACGAGAAACTTATTGAAAACTGGAGTAAAGGTCATTGTTGCTATGCTTTAACGAAAAGACATGCAGCATTGTCCCCCTACTCTAGGGATCTGTGGAAGTTTAAACTTTAGAGAGATGAATGAGGTTATCAGGAAGAAGAAACTTCTAAGCAGCAAAGCATTCAAAACTTGGCCTGGCTGCTTCTAACAGCCTACATTCATATGTGTGCACAAATAGATTATCTGAAACTAGAACATACATATATGTGTGTGTATATATATATTTATTATACTTTAAGTTCTAGGGTACATGTGCACAACGTGCAGGTTTGTTACATATGTATATATCTGCCATGTTGGTGTGCTGCACCCATTAACTCGTCATTTACATTAGGTATATCTCCTAATGCTATCCCTTCCCCCTCCCCACTCCCCCCTCCCCACAATAGGCCCCGGTGTGTGATGTTTCCCTTCCTGTGTTCAAGTGATCTCATTGTTCAATTCCCACCTATGAATGAGAACATGCGGTGTTTGTTTTTCTGTTCTTGTGATAGTTTGCTGAGAATTATGGTTTCCCGCTACATCCATGTCCCTACAAAGGACACAAACTCATCCTTTTTTATGGCTACATAGTATTCCATGGTGTATATGTGCCACATTTTCTTAATCCAGTCTGTCACTGATGGACATTTGGGTTGATTCCAAGTCTTTGCTGTTGTGAATAGTGCCTCAGTAAACATATGTGTGCATGTGTCTTTATAGCAGCATGATTTATAATCCTGTGGGTATATACCCAGTAATGGGATGGCTGAGTCAAATGGTATTTCTAGTCCTAGATCCTTGAGGAATTGCCACACTGTTTTCCACAATGGTTGAACTAGTTTACAATCCCACCAACAGAGTAAAAGTGTTCCTATTTCTCCACATCCTCTCCAGCACCTGTTGTTTCCTGACTTTTTAATGATTGCCATTCTAACTGGTGTGAGATGGTATCTCATTGTGGTTTTGATTGCATTCCTCTGATGGCAAAAATTAATTCAAGATGGATTAGAGACTTAAATGTTAGACCTAAAACCATAAAAACCCTAAAAGAAAACCTAGGTAATACCATTTAGGACATAGGCATGGGCAAGGACTCCATGTCTAAAACACCAAAAGCAATGACAACAAAAGCCAAAATTGACAAATGGGATCTCATTAAACTAAAGAGTTTCTGCACAGCAAAAGAAACTACTATCAGAATGAACAGACAGCCTACAGAATGGGAGAAAATTTTTGCAATCTACTCATCTGACAAGGGGCTACTATCCAGAACCTAAAAGAACTCAAACAAATTTACAAGAATAAAACAAACAACCCCATCAAAAAGTGGGCAAAGGATACGAACAGACATTTCTCAAAAGAAGACATTCATACAGCCAACAGACACATGAAAAAAATGCTCATCATCACTCACCATCAGAGAAATGTGAATTAGAACTTATATTTAAAAGGACAGCAAAGCGTAAAAGTTTGGAAAATTTGCAGACTGACCATGTGGTAGAAAAGAAAAACCTATTTTCTTGGGAGGAAATTGGGGGAAAATGGTTTTGTGGGCCAGGCCCAGGGCCTTGCTATTCTGTACAGTCTCAAAACATGGAGCCCTGCATCCCAGTCCTTCCAGTTCCAACTGTAGCTAAAAAGACCCCAGATATGTCTCAAGCCACTGCTCCAAATGGTGCAAGCCAAAAACCTTGGCAGCTTCCATGTGGTGTTAAGCCTGTGAGTTCACAGAGGGCAAGAGTTGAGGCTTGGGATCCTTTGCCTAGATTTCAGAGGATGTGTGAAAACACATGGATGTCTAGGCAGAAGTCTTCTGCAGGAGTGGAGCCCTCATGGAGAACCTCTACTAGGGCAGTGAGGAGGGGAAATGAGGAGTTGGAGTCTCAACATAGAATCTCCACTGGGACACTCCCTAGTGAGGCTATGAAAAGAGAGCCACTTTCCTCTAGACCCCAGAAAGGTAGATCCACCAACAGCTTGTATCATGTGCCTGGAAAAGCCACAGGCACTCAACACCAGCCTGTGAAAGCAACCAAGAGGGCTGCACCCTGCAGAGCCACAGGGATAGAGCTGCCCCTGGCTTTGGGAGCCCATCCCTTGCATCCGTGTTGCATGGATGTGAGACATGGAGCCAAACGAGATTATTTTGGAGCTTTAAGATTTAATAATTGTCTTCTTGGGTTTCAGAGTTGCATGGGGCCTGTAGCCCCTTTGTTTTGGCAAATTTCTCTGTTTGAGAAATGGAATATTTACCTAATGCCTGTACCCCCATTGTATCTTGGAAGTAACTTGGTTTTGAATTTACAGGCTTATAGGCAGAAGGGACTTGCCTAGTCTCAGATAAGATTTTGGATTCAGACTTTTGAGTTAATTCCAGAATGAGTTAAGATTTGGGGGGACTGTTGGAAAGGCATGATTGTGTTTTGAAATGTGATAAGGACATGAGATTTGGGAGGGGCTGGGGCAGAATGATATGGTTTAGCTCTGTGTCCCCACCCAAATCTCATGTTGAATTGTAATCTCCAATGTTGGGGAAGGGACCTGGTGGGAAGTGATTAGATCATGGAGGTGGATTTCCCATTTGTTGTTCTCAGGATAGTGAGTTATCATGAGATCTGGTTGTTTGAAAGTGTGTCGTACTTTCCCCCTGCCCTTTGCTCTCTCTCTCTTGCTGGCGATTTGAAGATGTGATTGTTTCCCCTTCACCTTCTATAATGATTATAAGTTTCCCGAGGCCTCCCCAGAAGCAGAAGCCTCTATAACCCATAGAACTGTGAGACAATAAAACCTCTTTTCTTTATAAATTACCCATTCTCAGGTGTATTTTTATAGCAGAGTGAGAATAAACCAACACATATAGCAACTCAACATGTGTAGAATGTCACAAGTAAGTTAATAGCTCCCAAATATTTAGTTCAGTGTCTTAGGCATTTACAGTCATGATCTTGTTCAACTACTATCTAAGAGTTAATAACTCCTATATTAGTTTTGGCTATATTCCTCTCTCAACAACATAAGATCTCGTCAATAATGGATTAAGTACTTATATATTTATTTATCTCATCAATAATCTCATCAATAAAGGATTAATTTCTTATGGATTTGTTTATCCTGTAAAGAAGAAACACTGAGTTAATCAGTCTAGAGTATTTTAGTGATATCAACAGAGCTTATGTCTCTTTCCATTTTTCTTTTCTCCTAAGCCCAACTTGCAGGCTATTGTCCATCTTCTGTTGCCAATGGATACAAAATAGCTGCTGTACCTGCAGGTCTTGTGATCTCATTCCAGGTATTAGAAGGAAAGAGGAAGTAGCAAAGGGCAGAATGGCAAAGGAAATGGCAACTATCTTTCTCAATCAATTACACTTTCCTGAATCCCTTACCCAGTGAATTTCCAATTATATCTCATTAGAACTATGTCTTATGACATCCATACCTTTGGTAGATAAAAACAAATGCAATTACATTTTCAACTTTTATCACTGTCTTGAATTTTCCCTTGAACTTCTAATCTGTATACCTAGCTCCACCTGAGCATCCCAGGGGCAACTCCAGCACCACAAATCTAATACAAACTGAATTCTCCTTCTATCCACATTTCTTCTCCATAGATGTTCTTCAATCTAGTAAACATCTTAAGACAGAATTCTTGGTATGAGCTCAAATCTTCTATATATAATTGATAATCAAGCCACGTCTTCTGCCTCTCAAATACTGCCTGAATTTTCTCTTTCTTTCTAATTCAAAAATTTTAACTTAGTTTTGGCTCTTGTAGCTCTTGCTTAGAAAATTGCAATAGCCTTCTGACTAGTCATTCTATTTTGAGATACAACTTCTTTCAATTTTACCTCATACTTCTTAAAGAATGATGTTCTAAAAGGCAAATCTGATCATGTGCTCCACTTCCACCTATATACTCCTTAGCTAGTATGTATACATTTATACATATAGCTTTTTATGGCTACTTTCAGTCTTACAAATTATTTGCAATTTTTTTGCATAACAAATGCTCCTGTGTCACTGTAAGTAATTAATTAAAGGCATTGACTCAGTAAATTATAAGCAGAAGTACATTTATTCTTTGCCACTATTTCCTTTTTATATCCATTCTATTGAGTTGTTCTTAAATGCAATCCAATCCGTATAACAGTTTTAATCTTGAATTCAAATTTTAAAGCTCATTCTTTTTCCAGTAAGGAGTTTTGTGATTATTGTTAGACAAACTCCACCTACATTATGCAGGATAAATATTTAGTTTTTTGATTCAGGATGTGTCTCCCATTGATAGCCCTTGCAATGTGGTTCTTGATTACTAAATCCCACTCTTCTACCTCAGAAATTATTTCTGTTAGGATTATCTCTCACCCCCGACTGGACAACTGGAGTAGGACCACTTTCAAGACTCAATTTTGGCTCCCTTCTGTAGGTTTTGTATCTCTATTCCATAGGATATACTTGACTTTTCCCCAGGTGTGGTGAAGGAGATGTTTATTTCCTCTGTAATTATTTCCTCCCACTCTACAACTGGGCGCCTCTTCAGCCAGCTTCTTGCCTTTAAATATTTTTATTTTCAGTATGAGTTAGGTTCTAGTCCTTATATTCCTCAAATGCTAGGGAATTTTGAATGGTTTTCTGAAGTAAAACGGTAGGAAAACCACTCACCTAACTGGTGTCTGGGGATAGATAGCCTATTCTATATTCCAGCCCTACTGTTAAAAGGAAGAAACTGAAGAGCATAGATGTAACATTTTCCAAAAATATTTATTCCCTTCTATCAACCTCTCAATACATTTTTAGATTCCCATTGTACAGTTTGGAGGAGAATGACAAGCTGTGTCAGTCTATGTCTGACATACTAAAAAATCCATCCTGAAGACTCAGAAAAGCTTAATAGAACAAATGGATCTCTCATTTATGATTTATGTCTAACACCAATCAGCTGGAGACTCTGATCTACACATCTACTCCAAGACTTAAGCAGATAGAGATTTAACAACTTGGTGACTCTTTCATTTCAAAATGTGTCTGCAGATTCTCTACATCAGGAAAAGACATAAAGCACCCCCATTGCCTTAATCAGGAAGTGACAAATGTCTTTTTCTTCTGATCACAGTACATTGACAAGAACTACTCATACTCTGAGTATGACATATCTGAATATGACGTATGAGTATGATACATCTGAGATATGTGTCTTTTCAATGTGTAGGGAGGAAAATACTACCACAATCTCACCACAAAGACTAATAGCGGCCAAGCTGGTAGCCCATTGTGAGTCCAAACACCTATTTTAGAGTGTGCAGCGTTTTGACACCTATTATTCTCAGAGCAGAAGCATCATCCAAAATCCAGAAAAGAAAAGGCATATCCAAATGGCCATCATCACTTCTCTTACACTTTGGGGCCTTTATTAAGTAAAGCAAGGGTTACCTTAATACAAGCACTGCAATATTGCAATCCTCAATCTAATAACCAAGACAGCTACTAAGTGACTAATAGATGGGTGGTCTATATGGCATGGATATGGTGAACACAGAAATGATTCACATCCCAGGCAGGAAAGAGTGGGACAGCACAATATTTTATCACACTATTCAGAATGGCATGCAATTTTAAACTTGTAAATTATTTATTTCTGGAATTCTTTATTCAGTATTTTGGACTTTCATGATTTCATGAAAAGTGAAACCACAAAGGGGAGCTATTGTGTTTTTTTGAATGGCTGAAACCTTCCCAAATTTATTGAAAAATATTAATCTACAGATCTCAGACTCAATGAATTCCAAGTAGGATAAACTTTAGAGATTCACAATTAGACACTTCATAACCAAACTGTCAAAGATGAATACAAAAACAATTTTTAATGGAGCAAAGTAAGTGATTCATCATGTGCAAAAGATCTTTAGTAAGATTGACAACTGATTCCTCATCAACCAAGAGTTCTATTTCCAGCAAAATTATCCTTCAAAAATGATGGAGAAATTAAGACGTTCCAATATAAAACAAAACCGAGAAAATGGGTTACTACCAAACCTACCTTACAAGAAATACTAAAGGAGTTCTTCAGGTTGAAATAAAAGAACACAAGACAGCAACTTTACACATAGAGAAACATGAGGACCAATAAACTTAACTCCATAGAGAAACATGAAAACAACTTGAATACATACATTTTGTAACCCTTTTTTTCTTATCTGATTTAAAATGTAATTTAAGTACTTATATTCTTCATGTCTCACTTCTCTTTTGTTCCTCTGTCCCTTTCTTACTGCCTTTTCTTAGGTTAAACAGATATTTTTTAGTGTAAAATTTTAATTCACATATCTTTTGTTAACCACATTTTTGAGGGGTTTCTTTGCTCTAAGAAATACAAAATATTTAACTTACTGCAATTTTATCATAATCAAATTCAGGTTAATATTGACTTGATTTTAATGAATACAGCAGTGTTCTAAAGTTGCAAATTTCCATCCCCTGCCTAAAATCAAGTCTGCCTCCTCTGGTGGCAGAACTGCAGGTTTTGAGGTCAATTACAAGCTATTAAAATTATAGTTATCACCAACTAAATTGTAGGGGAGAAGTATGAACCACTCCCCAGCCTCCCAGCAAATAGGCCACATACTACCATATTTTTACCTGATACTCTAAGAAAATTTCAACAATAAATTATTCTCAGTTTATTGTCTGTCTATAGTCAACAAGAAATATTGGTTTTTCCAATTTTGTCCAGTTTGGTTTTTTTGGGTTTTGGTTTTGATTTTTATTGGTGAGGAAAAGATGACCAGTCTTATCACAGTACCAGAAACAAGCCCCAGCGACACTCTTCATTTTCTAACTTATTTCTGCTCATCTTTAATCATGGCTGTCAAGTATTCACGCTTATTATGTAGTGGTGGGAAAAAATCCACTCCAGAAGTGGAGCTGCCACATACCGCTTACCCTAAGACGTGAAGACTGCCCTGCCAAGGTCCCACCACTGCGAGTGGGTCTTCCCACTCTAGTCAAAGAAGAATTGTACATTCCAGCCAAGGGCCTGAAGACTGGCCTACTCAGAGTCCAACAACACTGGAAACCCTGCCCCCTGACAATCAGAGCTGCCACACACTCACACATACCCTTTCAGGCCCTGAGAACTGATCTGTCTCGTGGCTCCTACTGCCAGAAAAGCCATGCCTCAACCTTAAAACACCCAACTTAGGCTACTGAGGCACTTGCAGACACCACTGACATTGCTTACAGTCAAAGAAATAAAATAAGACTACATTACTGAATCTACTATAAACCAAAGTCAAAATAATCTACTCAACTAACACCCATCTATAGGAAAAAGTATTTTCCTACAAAAGCTACTTTACAAACTTTGAAAAAGTGAGTGTTCCAACATATGTGCAGATATCAACAAAGGGACACTAGAAATATGAAAAAGCTAAGAATGAGAAACGTAACACCTCCAATGTATCCCAATAATTCTTCAGTAACAGATCCCAAAGAAAAGGATATCTATAAAATGTCTCAGAGAAAATACAAAATAATAATATTAAGGAAACTCAGTGAGATACAGAATACATGTAGACAATTCAATGGGGTGAGGAAAACAATTCATAATCTAAATAAGAAATTCAACAAAGAGATATTTTAAAAACAAAAAGAGACATTGGAAGTAAAAAATTCAATCAATGAAATAAAAAATACAATGGAGTGTTTCAACCATAGACTAGATTAAGCAGAAGAAAGAATTTGTGAATTTAAGACAAATCTTTTGAAATAACTCAGTCAGATGAAAGAAAGAAACAGAATTTTAAAAAGAAGAAAGCCTACATCATTTATGGAACACGATTAAGTGAAAATATGTTTGCCTGATGGGATTTGTAAAAGGAGAAGATATGAGGAAAGGCATAGAAAACCTATTTAATAAAATAGTAGCTTAAAACTTCCAATGTCTTGGGAGATAGAAGTGCATTCAAATCCAGGAAGCTAAAAGATTTCCAAGTAGATTCAACCCCAAAAGGTCCTCTCTGAGCCACATTATGGTCAAACTGTCAAAAGTCAAAGACAACCAGATAATTCTAAAAGCAGCAAGGCAAGTGTCAAGTCACATATAAGAGAATCCTCATCAATAATAGCAGATTTCTCAGCAGAAACCTTACAGGCCAGGAGTGAATGGAATGATATATTTAAAGTGCTGACAGATAAAAAACCTATCAGTCAAGAATACTATAACCAGCAAAGCTAATTTTCAAAAACACAAATGACATGGGGGTTGATCAACTAGACACAGGCAGGCAAAACTTCTTCCACCAACAGAAACTAAAATATCAAGTAAATCACCACACTTTGAACAGATCTCCTGAGAAAAACACTGAAAGGCAGTAGAGAGACAACACTGAAACCAAAGTTAAAGAGGGAGGAAGCTGGGAAGCCTGTACAGATTGACTGAGTGCGAGGACTGGCTCTCAGTCTTAAACAGGTCCTAAGGGGTGAGTGAAGAAACTCCAGGGCACAACAATCCTGCCATGGACCTCTGGAATCCTGAATATCACAAGTCCTACACCCCCTCATACACATTTGAATTGGCAGGGGGAACTGCCCAGAGAGTAGGCACGAGCAGAGCTTGAACTCCCACAGAGCCCAGAAGATTTAACATGTGAGGCAGGTGCAGTAAAACACAATCATAGGAATCCATCCCCCGAGGCTCTCCATCTTGCTCTGAGTGACTCTAGTCTCTGCTAACTTCCTGGAAGGGATGCCTTACCCACAGGACTGCAGAAAATCTGATCTGCATTCCCCTCATGTGTCAGCTCCTCCCAAGGCCCTTGCCTGGCTGCTCCTGCAAGAGGATGCACACAGCACAGCCTCCACTGACCTGTCTAATTAATTTGCCAACAGCCTGGGAGCAGTTTAACTCCTCCAGCATAGGCAGAGCTTAATCCCAAGGAGCCAAAAACAAATATGCAGACCTGATCCCAACCTCACAGGAGCTGAGCACACTGCCCAAGGGAATTGAGCTGAGATCTGTTGTTTGAGCTAGATCAGGAGAGCAACCCCCATCTCAGAACATGAGGAAGAGTGAGGCATGGGTTCATATACCAGTGCAGAAGCTAGGCATTCATACCTCTGCAAGTCTGGTCCAGAAAGAGTACAGCCTGTTGCCAACTGCAGCTTCTGCCTCAGGGAGCCTCATGGCCCACACCACTAGAAACAGCCCAGTGATCTGGGAAAACTAGCTGGTTAGACCTGCTCCCAGGGCAGACACTGGAGGCAGACTCAGTGTGGGAGCACAAGCGGAGCAGTTCCCAGAGCCATCTACTGAGAGAAAGAAAGCTGGGCCACAATTGCCACACTAGCTACACACCTGCAGCACCACCACTCTGCGCAAGGAATCCTCTACTCTTGACCCACTGCATCACCAGACTATTGGCAGACATACCCCACAACATGCTCTGACTCTGCCAAGCACAAAGGACTAGCAGGTCCTCGGGTATTGCGGGTCTCCTGGTGACCTGAACATTGGCTTGGGCCAGCCCTAAGAGAAAGGAGAGTGTAGTCCTCAAGGGCACCTCTTGGGGCTAAGAAAATGTGGGTTCAACACCAGTGATTACAAGGATGTCCCACAAAGCCCATCCAGGAACAGATTGGTGAGGGAGTTATCTCTTGCCTCCCCATCACCCCTTCCCAGGGAATTGTTGCAAACACAATAAAATACAAAAGAGGTGTGCAACTGAGTAAGATCTTCTGTTGGCTCTTACTCTTAATCACTGTCCACTGTATTGCAGTCTGAATGACACCACCAAACAGAAATAAATTCCGTCAGCACTTACGACATGTGAAACCCAATACAGGGAACTAACAACAATTAAGGAAACTATACAGAAACTTGGTTCTTTCAAAGCACCCAGAAACAAAGCCAAGTGACTATATATAGTATACACCACAGTCAAACGCTCAAGGGATAAAATAAAATGAAAACAAAAAGCCTCATCCATCCAAATGGCAGCAACTTCAAAAAGATAAGGAAACACCAGTCCTCTGAGATGAAAAGGAATTAACAGAAGAACTCCAGCAATTCAAAGAGACAGTGTTTCCTTACCTCCCAAGGATCACACTAGTTCCCAAAAAATGGATCTTAAGCAGATTGAAATATCTGAAATGACAGACATAGAATTCAGAATCTAGGTGACAAGAAAGTTCAATGAGATTCAATAAAAAGTTGAAATAGAATTCAATGAAGCCAGTAAAGCAATCCAAAAGCTGAAAGATGGCATAGTCATTTTAGGAAAAAACCAAACTGAACTTCTGGAATTAGAAAATTTACTACAGGAATTTCAAAATACAGTTAGAAGTCATAGCAGCAGACTAGACCAAGCTGCAGAAGAATTTCAGAGCTCGAAGATTGGTCCTTGCATTCAACCCAGTCAGACAAAAATATTGAAAAAAAGGTTTTTAATGAGCAAAACTTTAGAGAAATATGGGATTATATAAAGAGACCGAACCTATGCCCATTGGCATTCCTGAGAAAGAAGAAGAGAGAGTAAGCAAATTGGAAAAATACTTGAGAATATAGTCCACAAAAGTTGCCCCAATATCACTAGAGAGGTTGAGAAGAAAATTCAAGGGATTCTCTGAATCCCTGTACTATACAAGATGGCCATCCCCAAGAAACAAAGTCATCAGACTTTCCAAGGTCAATGTGAAAGAAAAAAACCTTAAAGGCAACTAAAGAAAACAATCATATTACTTATAAAGGGCAAAGGGAACCCCATCGGGCTAATAGCAGTCTTAGCGAAATATTACAAGACAGAAGAGATGGGGGGGCCTATTTTCAGCATCTTTAAATAAAAGAAATTCCAATCAAGAATTTTCATATTATCCCAAACTAAGCTTCATAAGTTAAAGAGTAATAAATCTTTTCCATACAAGCAAACAATAAGATAATTTATTACCACAAGATCAGCCTTAGGAGAGATTCATAAGAGAGTTCTAATCATGGAAACAAAAGAACAATACCTACTACCACAAAAACATACTTGAATACACAGCTCATAGACCATATAAAAGCAACTACACATTCAAGATTACAAAGCAACCAGCTAACAACATCATGACAGGATCAAAACCTTACATATCAATATTAACCTTGAGGGTAAATGGTCTAAACACCCCAATTAAAAAGCACAGAGTGGCAAATTGAATTAATAAATGAGACCCAATCCTCTGCTGTCTTCAAGAGATGTATCTCACATGTTACAGCACCCATATCCTCAAAGTAAGGGGAGACTTTATTTTGAGAGTATGGGTGTTGCAACATGTGAAAACAAAAAAACAAAAAAGAGCAGAGGTTGCTATTCTTATATCGGAAAAAAAAAAACCAAAAACATACTTTAAACCAACAAGAGTAAAAATGGATAAAGAAGGGAAATTGCATAAGGATAAAGTGTTCAATTCTACAAGAAGACTTAAGTATCCCACATGTATATGCACCCAACAATGGAGCACTCAGATTAATAAAACAAGTACCTAGACGTATGAAAAGGTTTAGACAGCCACACAATATTGGTGGGGGACTTCAATACCCATCTGACAGCATAAGATAGATTGTTGTAGCAATAAAGTTAAACTAAATATCTACACAACAATCCACCCAACCACCATAGAATATACATTCTTTTCATCTACTCATGGAACAATCTCTAAGATTGACCACATGCTCAGCCATAAAGCAAGTCTCAATAAATTCAAAAAAATCAAAATTATACCAAGCATACACTCAGACCACAGTAGAATAACAAAAATCAATACTAAGATGATCTGTAAAATCCACACAATTACATGGAAATTAAACAACTTGCTCCTGGATGACTTTTGGGTAAACAATGAAATTAAGGCAGAAATTTGAAAAATGTTTGAAATAAATGAAAACAGAGATACAATATTCTAACATCTCTGGGATGCAGTAAAAAAAAAAAAAAAAAAAAAAAAAACAGTGTTAAGAGGAAAGTTTACCGTACTAATCACCTAAATCAAAAGTTAGAAATATCAAATTAACAATCTAACATCACACCTAGGGGACTAGAACAAGAAAAATTAACCCCAAACATAATAGAAGAAAAGAAATACCTAAAATCAGAGCAGAAATGAAAAAAATTGAGACCCAAAAATTCATACAAATGGCTAACGAAACCTAAAGTTGGTTCTTTTAAAGGATAAAATAGGTTAATATATCACTAACTAGATGAAAAAATAAAGAGATAAGATCCAAATAAGCACTATCAGAAATGACAAGGGTGATATTGCAACTGACCTCACAGAAATACAAAATATCCTCAGAGACTATTACGAATACCTCTGTGCATACAAACTAGAAAATCTAGAGGAAATGAATAATTTCCTGGAAACACACAACCTTCCAAGATTGAAAAAGGAAGAAATTGAAATCATGAATAAATTGTTAATTCGCTCCAAAATTGAATCAGTCATAAAAAACATACCAACCGGCCAGGAATGGTGGCTCATGCCTGTAATCCCAGCACTTCAGGAGTCTGAGACGGGTGGATCACGAGGTCAGGAGTTCGAGACCAGCCTGGCCAGTATGTTGAAACTCTATCTCTACTAAAAATACCAAAAATTAGCCAGCCATGGTGGTGCATGCCTGTAATCCCAACTATTCAGGAGGCTGAGGCAGGAGAATCACTTGAACCCAGGAGGTGGAGATTGCAATGAGCCAAGATCACACCACTGCACTCCATTCTGGGTGACAAAGTGAGACTCCATCTGAATCAATCAATCAATCAATCAATCAATCAAACACCAACCAAAAAATACCTGGATCAGATGGATTCACAGCCCAATTCTACCATATCTGCAAAGAGAAGCTGGTACCAATCCTACTGAAACCTAAAATACCTAATTCATTCTATGAAGCCAACATCACTCTGATACCAAAATCTGGCAAAGATACAAAAAAGCAAATTACAAGCCAATATCTCTGATGAACACAGACATAAAAAATCCTTCAACAAAATACTAGCAAACTAAATCCAGCAGCACATCAAAAAGTTAAGTCATCACAATCAAGTAGGTTTTATTCCTGGGATGCAAAGTTGGCTCAACATATGCAAATCAATATGTGACTCACTAAATAAACAGAATTAAAAACAAAAACTATATCATCATCTCAATAGATACAGAAAAGCTTTAGATAAAAGCCAACATACCTTAATAATAAAAATTCTCACCAAATTTAGCATACAAAGAAAATACCCAAAATAATTAGAGCCATCTATGACAAACCACAACCAACATTATACTGAATGGGAAAAGCTGAAAGCATTCCCCTTGAGAACTGGACCAAGACAAGGATGCCCACTCTCAAAATTCCTATTCAAGGTAATACTGGAAGTTCTAGCAAGAGAAATTAGGCAAGAGAAAGAAATAAAAGTCATTCAAATAGAAAACGAGAAGTCAGACTATCTCTCTTCATTAATGTGTTTCTGTACATAGACAACCCTAAAGGCTCTGCTAAACGTCTCCCAGAACTGATAAATGACTACAGTAAAGTTTCAGGATACAAAATCAATGTACAAAAATCAGTAGCATTTCTATATACCAATTGCGTTCAAGTTGAGATCCAAATAAAAAGTGCAATCCCATTTACAATAGCCTGAAAATACCTATAAATATGTCTAACTAAGGAGTTAAAAGATCTCTACAAGAAGAACTATAAAATACTGCTAAAAGAAATCAGAAACGACACAACCAAATGGAAAAACATTCCATGCTCATGGATTGGAAGAATCAATGTCTGTTTTTATACTGCTATAAAGAACTGCCTGAGACTGGGTAATTTATAAAGGAAAGAGGTTTGATCGATTCACAGTTCAGCATGGCTGGGGAGGCCTCAGGAAACTTACAATCATAGTGGAAGGCAAAAGGGAAGCAAGGCACCTTCTTCACAAGGCAGCAGGAAGGAGAAGTGCTGAGTGAAGGGGGAAGAGTATCTTATAAAACCATCAGATCTCTTGAGCATTTACTCACTATCATGAGAATAGCATGTGTGAGCCACCTCCATGATTCAATTACCTCCACCCAGTCTCTCCCTTAATACATGGCGATTATGGAGATTATGAGGATTATAAGTCAAGATGAGATCTGGGTGGGCACACAAAGCCTAACCATATCAATCAATATCATTAAAATGGTCATACTGCTCAAAGCAATCTACAGATTCAGCCCTATTCCTATCACTACCAATGTCATTTTTCACAGACTCAGAAAAAAAATTTTTCTAAAATTCATATGAACCAAAAAAGAGTTTATAGCCCAAAGAATCCTAAACAAAAAGAACAAAGTCAGAGCAACCCCATTACCCAACTTCAAGCTATACCACAAGGCTACAGTCACCAAAATAGCATGATATTGGTACAAAACCAGACACACAGACGAATAAAACAGAATAGAGAACTCAGAAATAAAGCCATATACCTACAACAATCTGATCTTTGACAAAATTGACAAAAATAAGCAATGGGAAAAGGATTCCCTATTCAATAAATAGTGCTGTGATAACTGGTTATGCATGTGTTGATGAAGGAAACTGAACCACTATGTATCACCATACACAAAAATCAACTCAAGATGAATTAAAAATTTAAATGTAAGACCTCAAACAATAGAAATTCTAGAGGAAAACCTAGGAAATACCCTTCTCAACATTGGTCTTGGCAAATAATTTATGGCTAAGTCCTCAAAAGCAATTGCAACAAAAACAACAATTCACAAGTGGGACCTAATTAAACTAAAGAGTTTCTGCACAGTAAAAGAAACTATCAATAAATAGACAACCTACAGAATGGAATAAAATATTCACAAACTGTGCATCCAACAAATGTCTAATACACAGAACCTGTAAAAAACTTAAACAAATAAACTAGCAGAAAAAAATAACATCATTGAAATATGAGCAAAGGACACAAACGTATACTTCTCAAAAGAAGACATACAAGCAACCAACAAATATATGAAAAAATGTTCCACATCACTAATTATCAGAGAAATGCAAATCAAGACCACAGTGAGATCTCATCTCACACCAGTCAGAATGACTATTACTAAACAGTCAAAAAATAACTGATGTTGGCCTGATTGCATTGAAAAAGGGAATACTTATATACTGCTGGTGGGAATGTAAATTAGTTCAGCCAGTGTGGAAAGCAGTTTGAGGATTTCTCAAAGAACTGAAAATAGAACTACCTTTTGACTCAGCAATCCTATTACTCAGTATATACCCAAAGGAAAATAAATCATTCCACCAAAAAGGCACATGCACCCATATGTTTACCACAGTGCTATTCATAATATCAAAGACATGGAATCAACTTAAGTTCTCATCAACAGTGGATTGGATAAAGAAAATGTGGGGCATATACACCACGGAATACTATATAGCCATAAAAAAGAATGAAATCATTTACTTTGCGGTAACATGGATATAGCTGGAGGCCATTTTCTTAAGTGACTGTGCACAGAAACATTAAACTAAATACCACATGTTCTCACTTATAAGTGGGGGCTAAACATTGGGTACACATGGATATAAAGATGAGAACAACAGACACTGGGGACTACAAGATGTAAAGTGAAGTCCAACTTGAAGAAATCAAAATGTGATACATGATATGAAAGGAAAATTCTTTAGTGAAAGAGATAGCATAAATAAAAAACAATCACAGCTTCTGGAAATCAAGGACACACTTAGAGAAATGCAAAATTCACTGGAATGTCTCAGCAACAAAATCAAACAAACAGTTGAAAGAACTTCAGAGCTCAAAGACAAGGCTTTTGAATTAACACAATCCATCAAAGACAAGCAAAAATAATTTTAAAAAATGAACAAAGCCTTCAAAAAGTTTGGGACTATGTTAAGCATCCAAACCTAAGAATAATTGGTGTTCTTGAGGAGGAAGAGAAATTTAAAAGTTTGGAAACAATATTTGAGGGAATAATTGAAAATATTCCCAGTCTTGCTAGAGATCTAGACTTCCAAATATAAGAAGCTCAAAGAACACTTGGGAAATTCATCACAAAAGATTATAGCCTAGGCACATAGTCATCAGGTTATCTAAAGTCAAGATGAAGAAAAGAATCTTAAGAGCTGTGAGGTAAAAGTGTCAAGTAACCTATAAAGCAAAGCTTAATCAGATTAATGAAGACTTCTCAGCAGAAACCCTACAAGCTAGAAGGAATTGGGGTCGTATTTTTAGCTTCCTTAAACAAAACAATTATAAGCTAAGAATTTTGAATCCAACAAAACTAAGCTTAATACAAGAAGAAAATATATAGTCTTTTCTAGAAAAACAAATACTGAGAGAATTTGCCACTACCAAGTCAGCACTACAAGAACTGCTAAAAAGAGCCCAAAAACTTGAAATAAATCCTTAATATACACCAAAATGGAACATCCTTAAAGCATAAATCTCACAGGATCTACACAGCAGTAACACAATGAAAAAACCAAGTTATTCAGGCAACAAATGACATGATAAATAGAACAGTACCTCACATTTCAATACTAACATTGAATGTAAATGGCCTAAATGTTCCACTTAAAAGATATGGAATAGGCTGGGCGTGGTGGCTCACACCTGTAATCCCAGCAATTTGGCAGGCCGAGGCGGGAGGATCACGAGGTCAAGAGATGGAGACCATCCTGGCCAACATGGTGAAAAACAGTCTCTAATAAAATACAAAAATTAGCTGGGTGGGGTGGTGTGTGCCTGTAGTCCCAGCTACTTGGGAGGCTGAGGCAGGAGAATCGTTTGAACCCAGAAGGCGGAGGTTGCAGTGAGCCAAAATCATGCCACTGCACTCCAGTCTGACCAGATACCAAGACTCTCTCTCTCTCTCTCTATTCTCTCTCTCTCTCTATCTCTCTCTCTCTCTATCTCTCTCTCTCTCTCTCACACACACACACACACACACACACACACACACACACAAGCTATGAAATGGAAAAATGGATAAGAATTCACCAACCAAATTTCTACTGTCTTCAGGGGACTCACCTAACACATAAGGATTCCCATAAACTTAAGGTAAAGTGATGGAAAAAGATATTCCACAAAAATGGACACCAAAAGCGAGCAGGAGTAGCTATTCTTATATCAGACAAAACAAATTTTAAAGCAACAGTGATTTAAAAAGACATACAGGGACATTTTATAATGATAAAAAGACTAGTCCAACAGGAAAATATCACAATCCTATACACACACACACACACACACACACACACACACACACATATATATATGCACCTAACACTGGAGTTCCCAAATTTATAAGGCAATTACTACTAGACCTAAGAAATGGGATAGAAACACAATAGTAGTGGGGGACTTCAATACACCACTGACAGCACTAGACAGGTCATAAAGGCAGAAAGTCAACAAAGAAACAATGGACTTAAACTGTATGCTACAACAAATGGACTTAACAGATATTTATAGAACATTTTACCCAACAACTGCAGAATATACATTCTATTCATCAGCACATGGAACGTTCTCCAAGATAGACTATATGACACACCATAAAACAAGTCTTAGTAAATTTAAGAAAATCAAAATTATATCAAGTACTCTCTCAGACCACAGTGGAATAAAATTGGAAATCAACACCAAAATGAACCCTCAAAACCATGCAAATACATGGAAATTAAATAACCTGCTCCTGAATGATCATTGGGTCAATAATAAAATCAAGATGGTAATTAAAAAATTATTTGAAAGGAACAATAATAGTTACACAACCTATCACAACCTCTGGGATATAGCAAAACGGTGCTAAGTGGAAAGTTCATAGCATTAAATGCCTACATCAAAAAGTCTGAAAGAGCATGAATAGACAATCTAAGGTCATACCTCATGGAACTGAAGAAACAAGAACAATCCAAACCCAAACCCAGCAGAAGAAAAGAAATAACGAAGATCGGAGCAGAACTAAATGAAATCAAAACAACAACAAAACAACAACAACAACACAAAAAATAAATGAAACAAAAAGCTCGTTCATTGAAAAGATAAATAAAATTGATAGACTATTCGGGAGATTAGCCAAGAAAAGAAGACAGAAGATCCAAGTAAGCTCAATTAGAAATGAAATGGGACATATTACTACTGATTCCAGAGAAATACAAAAGATTATTCAAGGCTGCTATGAACACCTTTACGTGCATAAACTGGAAAACCTAGAAGAGATGGATACATTCCTGGAAAGATACAACCCTCTTAGATTAAACCATGAAGATATAGAAACTGAACAATAATAAGCAGCGAGATTGAAATGGTAGTAAACAAATTGCCAACAACAACAAAAAAATTCAGCAAATTCAACAAAAAAATTCACCAACAAAAAAATTCGATGGACTCACAGCTGAATTATATCAGACATTCAAAGAAGAATTGGTACCAATTCTGTTGACACTATTCCACGGGATAGAGAAAGAGGACATCTTCCCTAAATCATACTCTAAAACCAGTGTCATCCTAAAACCAAAACCAAGAAAGGACATAACAAAAAACAAAACTATAGACCAATATCACTGATGAATAGATTCATAAATCCTCAACAAAAAACTAGCTAACCAAATTCAATAGCATATCAAAAAGATAATCCACCATGATCAAGTGTGTTTAATACCAGGGATGCAGGAATGGTTTAACATATGCAAATCAATAAATGTGATACACCACATAAACAGCATTAAAAATTAAAATCACATGATCATATCAATAGTCACAGAAAAAGCATTTCACAAGATCCAGCATCCTTTTATGATTAAAACCCTCAGCAAAATCGGCATACGGGGGACACACCTTAAGGTAATAAAAGCCATCTATGACAAACCCACCCACCATTACACTGAATGGGGAAAGGCTGAAAGCATTCCCTCTGAGAACTGGAACAAAACAAGGATGCCCACTCCCACCACTTCTATTCAACATAGTACTTGAAGCCCTAGCCAGAGCAATCAGAAAAGAGAAAGAAATCAAGGGCATCCAAATCGGCAAAGAGGAAATCAAACTGTTGCTGTTTGCTATCATATAATCGTATACCTAGAAAAAGACTCATCCAGAAAGCTCCTTGAACTGGTAAATAAATTCAGCAAAGTTTCAGGATACAAAATTAATGCACACAAATCAGTAGCTCTGCTATACACCAACAGCGACCAAGCTGAGAATCAAATCAATAACTCGCCCCTTTTTACAATAGCTGAAAAAAATATAAAATAAAATAAAATACTTAGGAACATACCTAACCAAGGAGGTGAGTGAAAAACTTCTACAAGGAAAATTACAAAACACTGCTGAGAGAAATAATAGACAACACAAACAAATGGAAGAACATGCTATGCTCATGGATGGGTAAAATAGGTATAAAATTACGGTTATATAAATTATAGTTAGATAGAGGAATAAGTTCTACTATTCTGTAGCACCATAGGATGATTATAGTTAACAATAATTGTTGTATATTTTCAAAGAGCTTAGAAGGGAGGATTATAAATGTTTCCAATACAAGTAAATAATAAATGTTTTATGTAATAGATATGCTAAGTACCCTGATTTGATCATTAAATATTGTATACATGCATCAAAATATCACTCCGTACTCCATAAATATGCACAATTATTAACTATCAATTTAAAATAAGTGTTTAAAAATTCATCAAATTAGATAAGCTTGTTTCTGAGTATACAAATTATATGCCTGATTTAGAATAGAATTCATTTTTAAACCTATTGTATAATGCATATTTGCTATAACTATATGACTAAATGATTAAGCTAATTAAATAAGGAAGATTACTTCTTGGTTCTTATGATATTTTTGACCTTGGTATACACCCATTTTATGGTGTATATTCATTTGCTGATTAAGTTTAGAGTATATTTTCCATTTCTAAATTTAAAATGAGGAGAAGAAGAATTAATACATATTGGTCTAGATTATCTTCAATAAAACATGTCAGCATTAAACATGAATGTCTATAGTCTTTTTACCCTTACCCAAGAAGGTGAGGCTGAACAAGATAGGAAATGATGCTTACAACATTTTATCAACAGTAATGAGAAAAGACTTTTAGGTTAAAAAAATCACTGAAACTATTTTACCAAAAAAAATTAATTAAAGGTCTCACAGCATCTTCATCTGAGAATGTAGTGAAGTGTACCCCGTATTGAGAATTTATTATGTATTTCAAGCAAATTCTCTGTGTAAGAAAAGGAAAAAGGAATTAGGAAAAGAAAACTTCAGCAACTTTAATACTATTCATATCAGTAAAGAAATACAATTTGTTAGAAAATAATAATGTATACATATAAGGTAAGGCCTTTGCAAAGACTCCAAATTCACAAATTTCCTAGGAATCAGCTGTGTGGGGTCACTGGATCACAAAAGAAGTACGTGAGAATGCAAATGATGACTTGAAAGGAATTCCAAAATCCTTTGCATCAAAGACATATATAATGCGAAAGGAAGGATGGCCAGAAGTTGTGTTGGGTTGAGTAAAGCACTGTATTTATTAACACACATTGATATCATTATGTCATTTAGTCTCCACCCCAAGCCTGTGGGACAAACAGCACTTCGTGGCACATTTCCAGTGAGGGAAGAATTAGCAGTGACCTCCCACCCTCAGAAACTCTGCCTAGTGCCATGGAGTGTTCCTGGCTTGCTTGGGGAAGGTAAAGACAAGGTAATCCAAGACTGCTCTTAGTCCACAAGCATTGCAGTTAGCAGTAATTACCTGGAAAATCAGCAGAGTGATAGAGTTTAAAGAAGCTCCACAAATGACAAAGTTTTTCCTAGAGAATTTCTCAAGCACTGGAAAAAGGTAGCTTATTATATGTAAACATTGCTAAGGGCGTTTTTGTGTGAGTGAAGAGTGACATATTTTGGCGGTAGGGCCAGGAAGGGAACATTTAGGGGACTGCAAGACAAGACCCAAACAGAAATGAAATGATGAAAGAATGACCTGTGCTGGTGGCAGACACAGTTGAATGAGAGAAGTCTGGGAACGTTTAAGCAAAGTCATGTAAATAGAACTCCCAAAAAAGTGTTTGGAAATAAAGAGCAAGGCGAGAGCCTCAGAGAAACATCCAGAAATTTCAGGAGGGAATTAGGTTAAACCTCAAAAATAGATGTGAGCAAAGTGGAAGTGCCAGAAGAATAAGATCAGCTCTAAAGAAGAAAAAAAAAATCATTGCTCAGTGATGGTGATGACCCTCAAAGTTTAAGAGAGTCTTCTGTCAACAGCTGCTGACCAGATGTCCCAAAGCAAATGGAAAATGATAACATGTAACCCTCCCTCTCCAAGCACTTCCTAGCCAAGGAACCCAGTCATGACTGTAATTCTCTGCAGAAGGCTCCCCAAACATCAAGTTTCATTGCCTCTAATCCTGCCAGGTTTTCATGGGGGAATTTGTTATTCATCCTCAGTGAAGAGTTTCCTCAAAGATCAACAAACTCTATCCCCACAAATGTGACTCAGCCTGGGAGTAGTGAAGGGAGCCAGGTCTCCCCAGATTACACGTTATCTGGGTTCCCAAGGGTGGCCTTGGACTTTCTCCCAGGGTTGTGCCAGTGGGTGGCCTCCATGTAACCCATAGAGAAGAATTGGCTCTCGGTAGAAGCAACTATTGTTGGCAATAGATTGCAGTGCATGTCTCATCACTGGGTCACAATAATGGTGGCCCTTGTTGGCATGGCCTCCCACTGGCAGTGGCAGCACATTTTCCTGACAGCACCATTCCCAGGTGATATGGTTTGGCTGTGTCCCTACCCAAATCTCAACTTGAATTGTATCTCCCAGAACTCCCCTGTGTTGTGGGACAGACCCAGGGGGAGATAACTGAATCATGGGGGCTGGTCTTTCCATGCTATTCTCGTGATAGTGAATAAGTCACATGAGATCTGATGGGTTTATCAAGGGTTTCTGCTTTTGCTTCTCCCTCATTTTCTCTTGCCACCATCACATAAGAAGTGCCTTTTGCCTCCCACCATGATTCTGGGGACTCCCCAGCCACATGGAACTGTAAGTTCAATTAAACCTCTTTTTCTTCCCAATCTCAGGGATCTCTTAATCAGCAGTGTGTAGACGGACACCAGGGCCCACATTATTTTTCTGAGTCTCTTGCTGACAGTTATGTAGAGACAGTTGAGCACCATCTTGGACTAGTGTCCACAGTCGATCCTGTTGAGCATTTTTGTAGGAATTACTCTAAACCAATCTTTAACTGAACTTGCTTAACAGCATCCGTCAATGCAATGAGGGACAAACCTAAGTAACACCATGTCCATCGTTTCCCTCACTTAAGGCCGTTTAACCCTAGAGCCACTGATTCTGTCTCAGCTTTGGATGAGTGTGTGCTCTCACAGGGATGCTCCACTGGGAGTAGAGATCCTCACTCCCTTAACTCAGCATCCACACTTTTCCAAAGACTCTGAGCACATATGCAGGAGGCAGCCAGATAGGAATTTTAATCCAGCCTATAACCCTTATTAACTGTGTTATTTCTTTTTTTTTTTTTTTTTGAGATAGAGTCCTGCTCTGTCGCCCAGGTTGGAGTGCAGTGGCGTGATCTCAGCTCACTGCAAGCTCCGCCTCCCGGGTTTACGCCATTCTCCTGCCTCAGCCTCCGGAGTAGCTGGGACTACAGGCGCCCGCCACCTCGCCTGGCTAGTTTTTTGTATTTTTTAGTAGAGATGGGGTTTCACCGTGTTAGCCAGGATGGTCTCGATCTTCTGACCTCGTGATCCGCCCGTCTCGGCCTCCCAAAGTGCTGGGATTACAGGCTTGAGCCACCGTGCCCTGCCAACTGTGTTACTTCTTAGCAAGCTAATTTATTAAAAAATTTGGCTCATTCTCAGTCTCCGCCCCTAACAAATGTTTGTACTCACAAAGTGTCTCTCAGGATTAAACAAAATGTTACCACTAATTTTACAACACTTAGTTTTAGTCTCTGGTTATATATTTCTTGTCCTAATAGAAAGACATGAACCCAAACAGACAAGAATTCACTGGTGTCTTAATCCACATGTTCCACAAGACTAGATATTTGTGGACAAAGGTGACACTGTGTGAGGGTCACCGGGAGAAGGCCTGTCTTCTTGGTGTTGGGTCACGGGCAGCTGCAACAAGCAGATGGCTGGGATGTGACAGAAACAGGCCTCAGCTAAGGAGCTGGCAGTCTTGATCACTCCCACTTGGCCATATCATCTGGGAGCCGAGGAAGCCAGGTCTGAACCTCGACTTCATGTAGTTTTTAAATCCCAAGTGAAGCCATTCAGGAGAAGAGGCAGCCTTCAGAAATGAGACCAAGGAGTTCAGGTTACAAGGCCTGCAGGTGAGAGAAGAAGAGAACACCCCATTTTCACACGAGCATTCCAAGAGAATAATGACTGCAGTAGTGTCTCCTTTCTAATTTTTAACAGCACCAATCTCTTCAGAATCCATCCTTCTTATTAACGGAAGGGATCCTCAGTGAGCGCTGTCTTCGCTAAGGTAGCTAAGACATGCCTGAGAGTGTCTGGTGACTTGGAGGCCAGGCCTGCCAGAATTTGTATGAGGAACTATGGAGAGAAATCGTTCATCCATTCAAAACAATCGGTGTTTATTGGGCATCTCTGTACTAGGTACTGTACAAAGCTGCCACATAGAGAGATGTGGACAGATAGTGTAGCACAGGAGAGGACCGGGCAGAGGAGCCTGGCCCAGTAGTGAAGACTTAGTTGAGAGATAAGAGGGCTGAGTTGGTCCTGTGAATTGGGCTTTGCTATGAGTTCCCTAGTGATGTCCCTGAAGGGACAATGCCTTTCTTCCTGCACGCTGCACAAGTTATAGCAGCATTGATCTCCAAAGCACTTCCAGGATTACTGTGTTGGTGGCCGCCTGGTGGCAGAGAATTTCTCAGGAAAAGTCACAGTTGTGAGCCCCTGAAGGGCAGCGTCTGTGGATACAGTGAAGGGATTTGGAAATAGGAAACTTGTGCAGGCAGAGGCAGGAGAGAAAAACAGAGGGTACCAAGTGGTAGCTGACAGGACTTAACTGAACACACACGAGATACCCATAGGGATTCCCAGACATGAATGAGGGGGCTTTACCTCTGCAAAGGGTTAGAGAACTACAGTAAGAACTATCTTCAATTATTAAGATTCCCACAAGTGGTGCTGTTCTATGAGGGACTTCATTATAGGAACGTGAGCTAACACCCACGCTCAGAGGACAGCTGGAGATGTTGATGACAACGACAGCAAGGAGAGAGTGGAGCATTTCCTCCTCTGACCCCATCGAAGATAATGCTTTTATGCCTGTGTATGGAGTGGGGAGGGGATGGAAACTTTGAGGCATGGACACCTTGGGTAGTTGGAGAAGCTAATGGAATTTGTTCCTCAGAGTCAGGGCAGAAGACCCTCATTGCTGTGAATGCAGAGGGATGCATCTGTCACTCATGCCTGTGGAGTATACAACCCTCGTTATCCTCCTTCATTCTGGGTTGGCCTATGAGTGCCCTGCATGATACTCAGTTTCACAGTCTTACCTTTGTAAAAAGTAGCAGCTAATTGCTTGACCTTGGGCAACTCACTTTTATACCAGTGCTACTCTCACATAAGAATCACTTGGAGATCTCCTTAATCTGTTAATGCCAATCAAGAGTTCTGGGGAAAAGCCTATCCTTGCACATTTCTTTTGGGTACCCAGGCAACACCTTTGCTGTTGCTGCTGCTGGTGGTGGGCCACACTTTGAATAGCAAGGACCTAATCTCTTTGAGCTCAGTTTCCTCAATGGTAAAACAAGGATAATAATGTTTAAGTTATTGTGAGTCAAAATTAAATTGAATAAGATGATGCACTTATCAGAGTGCCTAGAAATGGTTCGGTGTTCTATAATAGTATAAAATATGTTAATACCATGTTAGTTACATTTCATGGGAAAAACCACCAGGTTATATACCGTTATCTTTTGATGTGACTTTATATGTATATTCTAGAACAAATATCCCATTGCAAATTTTCTATCTTACATTTCCAAACATTGCAGTAATTCCTTTAGGTGGTTATTTTTGTTGTTCATCCAGTCTCTTCCAGTGTAATGAAAAATTATTATTATCAGTAATAATAAGAATAATAATGTTATTTACTTTTGACATAATAGGGTATGTTAATTCTCCTTGTATTCAGACCTCTGGGCAAGCTGCAAAAGAAGTCAGTTCTTCCCTGGTGGCCTTATCCCTATTCTGGTTTTGTTAGTATGCTAAAATGTTTATTTTGACTTACTTTCTAGAGTTACCTTTTAAGTGTGGAATAACTTAATTATGTATCCCTCAATACTAGCAACAAACTGCCATGAGATTTATGGGTTGTTTTAGACGGAAAGCAAAAACCGTAATTGTACATGTTCTTCCAAATAAGATTATGAAAAACTTTCGACTTTTGTTTATCTTAAAATAGCTTAAAACTTTCTTTGGTACCCATATTAAAGCTTTCCAAACTTGTTTTTCTTTTGAAATTTTATAAAGAAATAAATTTTTAAAGAATTTCAGCATGAGATATCTGTAAATTTACATTTAATAATTATTTTGACTTATTTTAAGGGATGTTTTTCTTTAATTTCACATCAAATTTTGTATATGAGGATAGGTGGAGTATCCCTGAGTAATAACTACTTTAAAAATATGTTTCTTTTAAATCTTACTAGTATTAAGACAACTGGTGTCTATTTTTAGCCCAGGATCTATAAAGCCATGTTCAAGAGTCTTTGTAGGTACAGAAGAAACAAGGAAAGCCCCATATGACTCTTTCTCTAGCACTGCCAATCATGCAGATAGGTGAAAGTAAGGTGATTATTTTTGTAGCCCACAGATTCTCATCTTCCCTGTGGTGGCTTAAGAATTGTTACCATTGTATGTTTCTTAAGAAGTTTTTCATCCTCACCCTAGAATGATGATTGCTGTCATTCACTGAATTCTCATCAGAGAGTTTTCAATGCTGGCTGTACATTAGGATTACCTAGGACCTTGAAAAATTACTACTGTGTGGGCCTTATCCCAGATTGATCAAGTCAGAATCACTGAGACTTGGGCATTGTATTTTTTTGTAAGCATCTCAGGTGATTCTGGTGAACAACAAGGTTTGAAAAACACCCTAATTAGTAGAATCATGTTATTCAAAATTACACATGTTAATTACATGTTAGTAAGATGAGATTCATTTTATTATGTAATCTTGGTAACGGTTTTTCAAAATCGGCATATTTGGTCATACCTTAGCTTTAAGCTTAGAAAGATTAATTAGCCCAACCAAGGTCACAAAGCCAGGACAAGTGGTAGATTCATGAATTGAATCCATGTCTGTCTGATTCTCAAGTCCATGCTAGTTCCACTAGGCCATATTGCAAGAAGACAAAAAAGAAAAAAAGAATGAAAATGAAATGAAAAAATAAATGATAAAGCAGGTATTACTGAATGGCGTTATAACAATAGTACATATTTCTTGCCTTCCAGAGAATTTTATTGCAACTTAGGCCCAGGGAGACCTAAAGTAATCAATGTTTAGGAAGAAAGGAACATATGAGATATCTAGAGAAGATGACTTTAGGCATGGTAGTAATCATGAATGACACGTAAAAAAATCAAAAAAGAATGATAGGTAGGACCGGACGTGGCAGCTCATGTCTGTAATCCCAGTAATTGGGGAGGCCAAGGTGGGTGGATCACCTGACGTCAGGAGTTTGAGACCAGCCTGGTCAACATGGCAAAACCCCATCTCTACTAACAATACAAAAATCATGCAGGCACAGTGGTGTGCACCTGTAATCCCAGCTTCTTGGGAGGCTGAGGCAGGAGAATCGCTTGAACCCGGGAGGCACAGGGTGCAGTGAGCCAAGACCGGGCCACTGCACTCTAGCCTGGGTGACAGAGCAAGACTTTGTCTCAAAAAAAAAAAAAAAGAAAAGAAAAGAATGCTTGTGATTTTTGCACATTAATTTTGTATCCTGAGACTTTGCTGAAGTTGCTTATCAGCTTAAGGAGATTTTGGGCTGAGACAATGGGGTTTTCTAAATATACAATCATGTCATCTGCAAACAGGGACAGTTTGACTTCTTCTTTTCCTAACTGAATACCCTTGATTTCTTTCTCTTGCCTAATTGCCCTAGCCAGAACTTCCAACACTATGTTGACTAGGAGTGGTGAGAGAGGGCATCCCTGTCTTGTGCCAGTTTTCAAAGGGAATTTTTCCAGTTTTTGCCCATTCAGTATGATATTGGCTGTGGGTTTGTCATAAATCGCTCTTATGATTTTGAGGTACGTTCCATCAATACCGAATTTATTGAGCGTTTTTAGCATGAAGGGCTGTTGAATTTTGTCAAAAGCCTTTTCTGCATCTATTGAGATAATCATGTGGTTCTTGTCTTTCGTTCTGTTTATATGCTGGATTATGTTGATTGATTTGTGAATGTTGAACCAGCCTTGCATCCCAGGGATGAAGCCCACTTGATCATGGTGGATAAGCTTTTTGATGTGTTGCTGAATCCGGTTTGCCAGTATTTTATTGAGGATTTTTGCATCGATGTTCATCAGGGATATTGGTCTAAAATTCTCTTTTTTTGTTGTGTCTCTGCCAGGCTTTGGTATCGGGATGATGTTGGCCTCATAAAATGAGTTAGGGAGGATTCCCTCTTTTTCTGTTGATTGGAATAGTTTCAGAAGGAATGGTACCAACTCCTCCTTGTACCTCTGGTAGAACTCAGCTGTGAATCCATCTGGTCCTGGACTTTTTTTGGTTGGTAGGCTATTAATTATTGCCTCAATTTCAGAGGCTGCTATTGGTCTATTCAGGGATTCAACTTCTTCCTGGTTTAGTCTTGGAAGAGTGTAAGTGTCCAGGAAATTATCCATTTCTTCTAGATTTTCCAGTTTATTTGCATAGAGGTGTTTATAGTATTCTCTGATGGTAGTTTGTATTTCTGTGGGGTCGGTCTTATACACCAGTAACAGACAAACAGAGAGCCAAATCAGGAATGAACTTCCATTCACAATTGCTTCAAAGAGAATAAAATACCTAGGAATCCAACTTACAAGGGATGTAAAGGACCTCTTCAAGGAGAACTACAAACCACTGCTCAGTGAAATCAAAGAGGACACAAACAAATGGAAGAACATACCATGCTCATGGATAGGAAGAATCAATATCGTGAAAATGGCCATACTGCCCAAGGTAATTTATAGATTCAATGCCATCCCCATCAAGCTACCAATGACTTTCTTCACAGAATTGGAAAAAACTGCTTTAAAGTTCATATGGAACCAAAAAAGAGCCCGCATCTCCAAGACAATCCTAAGTCAAAAGAACAAAGCTGGAGGCATCACGCTACCTGACTTCAAACTATACTACAAGGCTACAGTAACCAAAACAGCATGGTACTGGTACCAAAACAGAGATATAGACCAATGGAACAGAACAGAGTCCTCAGAAATAATACCACACATCTACAGCCATCTGATCTTTGACAAACCTGAGAGAAACAAGAAATGGGGAAAGGATTCCCTATTTAATAAATGGTGCTGGGAAAATTGGCTAGCCATAAGTAGAAAGCTGAAACTGGATCCTTTCCTTACTCCTTATACGAAAATTAATTCAAGATGGATTAGAGACTTAAATGTTAGACCTAATACCATAAAAATCCTAGAGGAAAACCTAGGTAGTACCATTCAGGACATAGGCATGGGGAAAGACTTCATGTCTAAAACACCAAAAGCAACGGCAGCAAAAGCCAAAATTGACAAATGGGATCTCATTAAATTAAAGAGCTTCTGCACAGCAAAAGAAACTACCATCAGAGTGAACAGGCAACCTACAGAATGGGAGAAAATTTTTGCAATCTACTCATCTGACAAAGGGCTAATATCCAGAACCTACAAAGAACTCCAACAAATTTACAAGAAAAAAACAAACAACCCCATCCAAAAGTGGGCAAAGGATATGAACAGACATTTCTCAAAAGAAGACATTCATACAGCCAACAGACACATGAAAAAATGCTCATCATCACTGGCCATCAGAGAAATGCAAATCAAAACCACAATGAGATACCATCTCACACCAGTTAGAATGGCGATCATTGAAAAGTCAGGAAACAACAGGTGCTGGAGAGGATGTGGAGAAATAGGAACACTTTTACACTGTTGGTGGGATTGTAAACTAGTTCAACCATTATGGAAAACAGTATGGCGATTCCTCAAGGATCTTGAACTAGATGTACCATATGACCCAGCCATCCCATTACTGGGTATATGCCCAAAGGATTATAAATTATGCTGCTATAAAGACACATGCACACGTATGTTTATTGCAGCACTATTCACAATAGCAAAGACTTGGAATCAACCCAAATGTCCATCAGTGACAGATTGGATTAAGAAAATGTGGCACATATACACCATGGAATACTATGCAGCCATCAAAAAGGATGAGTTTGTGTCCTTTGTAGGGACATGGATGCAGCTGGAAACCATCATTCTTAGCAAACTATCACAAGAACAGAAAACCAAACACCGCATGTTCTCACTCATAGGTGGGAACTGAACAATGAGATCACTTGGACTCGGGAAGGGGAACATTACACACAGGGGCCTATCATGGAGAGGGGGGAGGTGGGAGGGATTGCATTGGGAGTTATACCTGATGTAAATGATGAGTTGATGGGTGCAGCACACCAACATGGCACAAGTATACATATGTAACAAACCTGCACGTTATATACATGTACCCTACAACTTAAAGTATAATAATAAATAAATAAATAAATAAATAAAAAGAAAAAAGAAAAGAAAAAAAGAGTGATAGGTAATAGCACCTGATGCTATAGCAAATATAGTCAAACCCATCTAAAGTGGCTTAATATCCCAAAGTTTCCCAAGAAGACATCAAGATAATGAATGGTTGAAGGCAAACCCTAGCCTAGTCTATGTGTAACACATGAAGACGGTATAGTCTACACTAGAGGTCAAAATATCAAGAAAGTGAAAATGAACCATATTTATCATTATGTCGGGAAATCACACCACCTACATACATGAATTTAAAATTTGACATTTCAAATATCTGACTCTGAAGTTGTCCAATATTCAAAGAGCAAAGCTAGCTATTGCCTTTAGAAACAACACTTTTAAAGCTGATGCTTAGCTGACTTCACTGTGGTCTCATTTTTGACCATAATTAACCTCATTTGATAAGCCAAGGATTGATTGACTCTTCTAATGGTTACAAATGAAATACATGGGAGCTTGAAATAATGCCACTAGGATCATCTAAGCATGCTCTTGACACTAAATGGGTCTTCACCCAGTTACCAAGAAACTGATTTAAGACTAAGATTACACCTAAATGAGCTCTAACAGTTGAATTGCTATGAAAAGGACCCCACCAAGATCATGAAGTCAAACATTCTTTTTCTCTCCAACATCAGTTTCCTGGTCAAAAAAAGAAAAAAATTCCACATTGACTAAAGCTGAATTAAGGTTAACATTTGTTGGACAACTATCAAGGACATAAATTTCTAAGATGAATCATAAGTATAATAATAGAAAAAAAAGTGACTGGCCAGGTGTGGTGGCTCACGCCTACAATCCCAGCACTTTGGGTGGCCGAGGCGGTCAGATCACGAGGTCAGGAGTTCAAGATCAGCCTGACCAACATAGTGAAACCCCATCTCTACTAAAAATACAAAAATTAGCCAAATGTGGTGGCATGCACCTGTAGTCTCAGCTACTCAGGAGGCTGAGGCAGGAGAATCGCTTGAACCAGGGAGGTAGAGGTTGCAGTGAGCCGAGACCACACCATTGCCATTGCACTCCAGCCTGGGTGACAGAGTGAGACTCTGTCTCAAAAAAAAAAAAAAAAAAAAATTGAAAATATGTGAACTCCTTATAGACAGGAACCACATGGGTCACATGAGATAAGCTATGAGAACTCCTGTATCATCAGATCAAGAGACTCAATATCTAATGACCAGGAATCCCAAAAAAGGACCAGAAAAATAGAAGACGGTATTATGTTTTAAAAATAGGAGAAATCTTCCCAGAACAAAATAACATGAGATTCCAGCTAAATTAGTGGAAAATATCAACAGCCAAGCACATAACAACATGAATTATAGAATACCTGGGACAAAAAGAAGATCCTAAAGACCGTCAGAGAAAGAAATGAGCTACAAAGAAAGGAGAAAGTAGAAAATAAGCATGGCGTATGGTCCAGCACAATTGATAGATGAAAGATGGCAAGGCAAGGCAGTAAACATTGTCGGGAGAGTTTTAAACTTTAGTTAAATTATTTTGCCTTAAAATATTTGATACTTCAACTATCAATCAAATATGTGGATACAAGTGAAATCATTTTCAGACATGGAAGTCTGCAAATTACCTCCCATGCATTTTTTTCTCAAGAGATTTTTAGTGGACATGCTTTACTAAAATGAAAGAATAATCCATGAAAAAGGAAAATATTGGCACCAGCAAAAGGGGAAATTCAACAATAGAGGGAAAGAAAGGCTGGATAAGCTCACTAACTCCCTTTGCTTTAAGGGTAGGGTTATAGCTACTGGGGAGATTGGGTCATGTTTCTATATACACCATAACTTGCTCTGTGGCCTCCATTATTTATCTTGGTAGAACATTCCCTATCCTGAGAAACACTCAGTAGTTTGATAAACTATAAAAAACATTGATTTTTTATAAATGGTCCATAAATAATGCAAGTCGCCTCAACTTAAGGACAGATTTACTTTAGAAACTGCTTGGTAGTGCAGTCAATCTGACTTTAACTTGGGAAACACCACCATTTCATATCCCTCAACCACTTACTGAAAGATAAAATGTTGTGGTGGTTGTTCCAAGGCAGTCTTGTCCAAATAGGGTTCAGAACTGATGACCTTAGCATCACCTGGCATACTTATTAATAAAATAGATGATCCAATACTTGTGTACTACCTTATTTGTGATACAAGATGCTCTGAAATCATCTTGGATTTTTCCTGCCCCACTCTTAGAATCAGTCCCTTCTCCAAGTCATGTATATTTAAAAGAGGACATTTCAGGACCTCTACCATTATAACAAATCAGCAGTGCATAGCTGGAGGTTTCAAAAGAGAGATCTATTATAAACTCAGGCACCTGTGTTTCTCCTAAATTAGAAATTACAGTCCTGGATGAATCACTAACATTTACTTCAAATCCACTTCCAGAGCCCATCCCAATTACATGCCTCTACATGGAATGGTTACGTTATGGTGATGGGGGGCTTTTCCTGGGTCTATGTTCCATCAGTTTTGAGGAGAGCATCCAAAATATTTCTGTCCTTCCACGCCTCACCTGCATGGGCAGAGTGAGAATCTCATGTTGTGGGCATGTGTGCACTCCTGCCATGCACACCTGCTCCTGCAGAGACCCCACCTCATTTGTATGGGTGAATGAAACCCAGGGCAGTTTGTGTCTATTATTTCACTATCATGGGGATTGGCACTGTAACTTAAAAACTTTGGCACTCTCAAGTGTGAATAGATTCATGTAACATTAGTCGGTCTCCTTTTTGTTTATAAACCGTGATAGTATCTATTTCAATCTCTTCCACTTGCATACTGCCAAGGCATATTCAACTGATATGTATTAGTCAGGCCGGTACTAAATGAATTAACATTGTAGTAACTTTAAGACATTCACAGGGATGTGATTTATTTTACATAAACAAACTTGCCTATAAACATCACAAAGTCAAAAATATGTTTTTAAAACTAAAATTTGCTAATTAGATGCTCTCTTGTCTGTATGTAATTTCTTCTGAGTAAATATGCATTCATTGTATTTGAAAATATATGGGGTTGAAAATATTCTCAGGTCGCATTTTTGTTGGTTTTATTAGTATTTTATTTCATAGAGAAAAGAGAATTATACATAGTTGCTTGTGTCTCAAATTTGGAGTGTCAAGTAACTTATTTATATTTTTAGACTCATTTTTGCTGTGCCCTCAGTCTTCAGTGTTGATGGCTGTATTTGATAAATAACATCAAGGAGACCCATCCCTACTCTGCTGTCTTAGGGTGTGTATGCAAAGGTAATTCCACAAGCTAGTAAGACTGGTAGATGTTCTTATATGGCTCGGTAGAGGTTCTCATTTCTTAAAAAAATAATTTTTAGAATACTGTGGTTACCATGTTTTGATATTTAGCATATGATGTAAAGAGCTTTAATAGACTAACTTCCAGAATTTGGCTTGACATAAAATCACAGTAGTTCAAAGAACCTTCAAATCATGCTGTTGAACTATGCTGTAATAAAAAAGGTGTCACAGTTGGGACCTGAGATTTTTCTGTGAGGGACCATGTTTTCCTGACCACACTGGTTTCAGCACAGAGTGGGGCTATTATTAACCAATCAACATAATTCTGATTCACTCCCACCATCAGAAGAGGGGAAGCCTAGGCGAGGAGCAGGAACAGTGGCCCATACCTATAATCCTAGCACCTTGGGAGGCTGAGGCAGGAGGTTCACTTGAGCCCCAAGAGTTTAAGGCAGGCCTGGGCAACATGGTAAGACCATGTTTCTACCAAAATAAAAAAAATATATTAGAAGTTATCCAGGTGTGGTGGCACATGCCTGAAGTCCTAGCTGCTCAGGTGACTGAGGTGGAAGGATCATTTGAGGCCAGGAGTTCTAGGCTGCAGTGAGCTGTGATGGTACCCCTCACTCCAGCCTGGATTACAGAACAAGACCCCATTTCTTACTTTTTCTTTCTTTTTTTATTGGAGATGGAGTCTCACTCTGTCACCCAGGTTGGAGTGCAGTGGTGCGATCTCGGCTCACCGGTGGCAAGCTACGCCTCCCAGGTTCACGCCATTCTCCTGCCTCAGCCTCCCGAGTAGCTGGGACTACAGGTGCCTGCCACCACGCCCGGCTAATTTTTTTTTTTTTTTTTTTTTTTTTGTATTTTGCTAGAGACAGGGTTTCACCCTGTTAGCCAGGATGGAGACTCCATTTATTTAAAAAAAAATAGGGAAACCTAGCCCAACTCTAATTCTTCCTCACAGGTCCCAGAATGCCCTAAGCTGGGTTGCTTGTCATCCTAATATTATTCTCCCAATCAGCAGTCGATAGTCTTCTCTTTTCCATTCTCTAAGACATTCTTGAAATGAATGTCTTAGATTTCTGCTTTCACAACCTGCATTGCTTCTCCCCTGGGAAAGCCTTCTTCTGTTCTGGCCTGGGTTGTTGGGATACCCAGACCTTGCTCCCTAGATGCCCCTGCCCCTCTATTCTCACTGTTGTTTTGTCAAGAGTCTTTTTGACTGCTAATATTGGCTCTATGATGTAGAGCCCAATCTGGACTTTGTCTTTATAGGTCTTATTTTGGGATATATTCCTCAATTTGTTCAACAAATATTTATTGAGAAACCACTATGAGCAAGCCATTGTTCTAGGGGTCTAGATATTCAGTATAGAAAAGAAAAGCATGAAACCTCTTTCATTGATATTACATTCTTGTAGGAAGCAAGCAGTAAGTAAATAAATACACAGTTATGATTTAGGTAATAATAAATATTTTGAATAAAATTAGAGCAATACAGACTATCTGTTGTGGGATAGTAAAAGTGAGAAATTATTTTGGATAAGGTGAATCAGGAAAGGCCTCTTTAAGGAGGTAACATTTAAGCAGAAACTTGAATGAAATGAGGGAGGAAGCCAGGTGCATATCTAGGGCAGAGTCTGCTAGACAGAAGGGAAAGCCAGTGCAGAGGCCCAGAGGCTGTGGTAGGTTTGGTTTGCTTGAGAAACAGCAAGAAGGTCATAGTGGCTGGAGCAGCAAGGGAGAAAGAGAGCAGGAGGAGATGGAGTGGGTGAAGGGACTTTGTGTAGGCTTTTGTTCCCTTGGCAGAGTTTCAGCCTTATTTGGAGAACAGTGGAAATCTGCCAGAGGATTCTGAAGAGTGGAATAATGTGGTCTTGGTAGAGGCAGTTGTGGTTTGAAGCCTTCTGTCACTTCTCGTGTATAACTATCCATTCCACCACTATTTCTTCCAGTATGATCCAATAATCCTTTTAGTGAAGGGAGGATAAAAAATCCTTTATACTTATTTTGTTACAATAGCACATAAACAGCATCCCCTTACACTCCAATGTTTTACAGCAATTTTTACATACAGTCCTACCTGTTATAGGCCCTCTCCCTAAGTCCTTGGGTCAGAGGTTGTGAGGCTTTGGAAAAAAAGAGTACCAGATATTCTTCTGTTCTCAAAATTCTTCTTTTAATCTCACCAGTTGTTTATTGTCCCTGGAATAATGTTTCCCAATGAGGCCCCTTCTGTCCCCAAGGTCAGGGTTCTCTTCACCCATGCTGTTCCCTGGCATCCTTTCCAAAAAATTCTGGGGCAGGCCTATCCTTCTTGTCTTCCAGATAGAGGAGATTATGCCAAGACTCTGGCATCCTTTCATAATACATGTTCAGTGTGAACCCTATCTGCTGTAGCCTTGGAAAAGTCTTGGTCTCTGGATTGATGAGTCTTAATATCAGTTTATTATGGCACCTAGGTAGTCTCCTGTATCCTCTACATGACTCCCTCCAACTTTTCAAAAGACAATATCCTGAAATGTCTTGGACAATAAACCAAATTGTTACATTGTCTTTCTCTGGAGATTTTACCTTCAGTTTCTTACCTTCAAGTCTTCAAAGAAGATGAAGATTTGGGGGAAATATGATACTTTACATTTTATTAAGCTTTTATTTAATATCTGTTTTTCACCCTATCATTATTCATTAAGAAAGTATTTATTAAAGTGACTCTGTACTGAGGAATCTGCTGAGGAATGAGGTGCGAATGTAAGCTGAGAAGTCAGGGATGAGAAACTACCTGATAAACACATGGATCCATCCAGGTTAATTGCACCACTGAGGATCTGTGCCCATCTGTAGCTTTTGCTGTTATTGTATTGCTTTTGCAAAGAAAAATCTGTGGTTAATGACTTAGGTAATAAAACCTTCCACCACTCTGTAGAAATACAAAGAATAAAGTGGTTCTCATATTTGATCAGCAGCATCTTTAGGTATGATTGATCCATTAGCCTGAATTAGTTAAGATAGAAAGCAGTGCTTTTGCTTTTTACAAGGAGACCAAGATACCACTCCATTAAGGTGCTCAAATGTTTTCTGTTTTTCTAAAGAAAGATTTTCGGCTAAACAGATCCCTGACTTAGCTCTACTCTCCCCAAGAGTTTTAAATTTTGTAACTTTCTACTTGTTCTTCCTTGAGGGTATTTATTGTTTTATACAAATGTTTGATATGTATGTTCCATTATCAATAGCCTTTTTCTTGTTCAAGGAGTTAGTTCCTTCTCCAGTTTTTATATCATTTCAAAGTTTCCCTCTTTTCCTTTGTTTATAAAGTAAAGAATATCCAAGTAAATCTTATTTTCTTCTCCATAATGCTATCCTCTGCTATCGTGCATACTGAATCCTGCTTCCACACAAACAAAATATAATAATATGTCCCTGCCTTCCCTCCTCATTAAATAAGTGGATATTGTGACCACGGATACTAGTTATAATTTAATTTGAAAAATATTAATTGTTCAAACTTACTTGAAATGACACAACCAATAATCCTGCATTTTCTTTAGTGATCAGGCCTTGGCATTAGAGAGAATGAGACACTCCAGAGGGGAGACTTGGGGCCCTGCATGGAGCCACTCTGGCAGTGTAGGGAAGATGCCCCCTACAGGCAGTTCATTGCTGCTGCCTTCATCAGACAACACGTGGACGGCAAGATCTTCAAAACACGTTTTTACATTTTTGAACCAATTTCATTCTGGAAAACTCTTATTGCTGCTTTAAAAAAAAAAAACTTTTTTTTTTAAATTGTCCTTATGACTGCTTTGAAGTTGCTCCTTTCTGGTCCTCTCTCCTCTGCTTTCATCATTTGCTCATGGTTTTAGGGTCATTTACATTTTGGATAATTATTTAATTCTGTTTTCACCTCAGCTTTCTGAGTGCTGCATCTTTACTCCATTGTTATGTTTCATTTTGTTTTAACCTGTTGCCAGAGGTGCCACATGGGACTGGAACACACCTTCTGCCAGACACAATCCTGAATTCATTAACTTGCCATTTCCTTTGCTCTTGATGGGACCTGACAGACAAGCACCTCCGTTAAAGGAATATGTAATTACCCAACACCGACATCTGCCAAGAAAAACAGAAGGAAACACAGAAAGGCAAAGAAGTGGGTGGGGGGACGCATGTGTTTAGAGATTGGAAGAGCTTTTAATGAAAGTTATTGTTTAGGAGTCTGGAATCATGATTCCTGCTGTTGCCAGAAGTGTCTCGTCAGCGACCTAAGACCGAATATCTGAGCTAAGGGGAAAACCTTGAACTCCTCACTTCCGAGACAACGTGGATTAAAATCAGGACAGACTTCTGACAGGGAAATTAACATTGTGATCTCAGCGGGAGTCTCTGTAGGGTGGTAGCCCACTGGACTACAACATAATCTCTGGTAATTAAACACATTTGGCCTCTTTCGTGTGTGGGAGAAGTCACGGATGAGCAAATCGGAGGATTTGATTTTATGCTGGAAGGAGGGTGGTCTTGCTAAGTCAGGGTCAGATATCGGGCAAGAAGGCAGGGGCAGAGCCTGTAGTTTGGCTGACTGACATAACCCCTGGGTAATCAGAAAACTGAAATCATGCCTTGACATTCTCATCATCTCACAATCCCAGAATACGCAGGGAGAGGGGAATGAAGGTGCAGTTATCAGCCTGGGCTTATGTAGAGCAGAGGTCAGACTTGTTTCTTTCTACCCACTGTGTTTCTTCTCCCGCAAAGCCAACAAACAAAATACAGATGATTTTTCTCTTTCTCCTTGTCTCTAACACTCTGGGAAAAAAAAAAAAAAAGATTTTCAGTGAGTGAGGGAAAGTACAGAAAGTAAGAGTGATATATTTCTTTCATTCCCTTCTATAGAATAGATGATGTGACCTTGGCTACACCTTTCCAGATGACTCACAGCCAGCTATGGGGATAAGAAGCAAGTTACATGAGTCACATCTTTTAGAAACATTGTGTGCCACAGCTAATTGTTGTCCTCTGTCATGAAGAGCTATCCAGAGGCCTCAACTCAGGAAGATTTCCGTTTGGGCCAGGGCTAACTACAATTCCTCTACTGTCTTTCCAGAGCCCCTTGTCCTCCACACTCTTCTGCAGGGACCGGGAGAGCCAGTGAGGAGGGTCACTGGACTGCTGGAGACTCAAAGCTCAGAGGAAGAGAACCAATAGAAGGGCTCATCACAGAAACCTGAGCCTCTCTTTCTTCTCCCCTATGATTTAGGCTCCTATAGACAGTGGTGTTCTAAGCCCGATAATGTTGAGGGCCTCTCCCTTGGGTCTTAGACCTTGTTTCACAAGACCCTAACTCTCCATGCTGTACAACTGCAATTCCCGGGAATGTCAAGTGGTATCTCATGAACAAGCATTTCATAGTCAAGCAAGTCCTTCTTCACTGAAGGACTTTTGTAAATCTTTGTGATGCTAACTTGCAGTGCAAAACTTTAAAAGTTCCTCAGGAGGTAGCATTTCCAGAATATATTTGACCATGAAATAGTATTGTCATTTTAACCCCAAATCTCCCAGGACTAGAGCTATGAGAAACATGTATAAGAGAGCAATTATAAGAACTCCTGTCTGCTCTTCAAAAATACAATATTATGATTCAGAGGAAGTATAGTCGTAAAGTTATAGCCCCGTTGGATTTGGACAATTACAGTGAATGTGAAATATTACAGCCAGATCTTCACATTTTAGTTCAAAGGATATGCTCTGAATTCCCTGACTATATGTGGTCCCATAATTATATACTCTTTTGGCATGGCTAAATAGTATAGTTTGCTATCTATAGATACAGAGTATATACCTGAAGCATGCTAATTGTTTAGTGTCGTGACTTGCATCAGAGCTCTGTCCTCAATTTTTTCTTTTCAGTGTTTTTATCAGTGGCTTTAATGAAGTAGTAGAATGCATGATTACTGGATATACTGAGGACCCAAAACCAGGGCAGATAAAATTTTGTTGGATGACTGATATGGTTTGGCTGTGTCCCCACCCAAATCTCACCTTGAACTATAATAAACCCCACTTGTCAAGGGCAGGGCCAGGTGGAGATAATTGAATCATGGGGTCAATTTCCTCCATGCTGTTCTCATGGTAGTGAATAATTCTCACAAGATCTGATGGTTTTATAAATGGGAGTTCCCCTGCACAAGCTATCGCCTGCCTGCCGCCATGTAACACATCTCTTTGCTCTTCCTTCATCTTCTGCCATGATCGTGAGGCCTCCCCAGTCATATGGAACTGAGTCCATTAAACCTCTTTCCTCTATAAATTACCCATTCTCAGGTAGGATTTTATTAGCAGGATGAGAATGAACTAACACAATGACAAAGTGTGGTCTCAACAGACAGAGGAGATGGATAGATCAAACCCAGTAAGCTAAAATATAATAAGGGGAAACTTAAAGTCCTTTCCTAAAGCCCTCAAGCTATAAGTTGAAGATGAAGAAGATATGATCAACTAGTTCGTATGAAAAATATTGAGTGTCTTTAATTGACTACAAGTTCAATATGGGATAATGACGAAGGGCTTGAAGCCACATGAAGGTTAGAGAAAGTGTGTGAAATACACAGTTTGAGGTAAGTTGAAGGCCATTTGCGTAATGTTTACAAATCTTAAGAAGGAGCACAGACTTGAGTGAGGTTATGTCCACAAACACCCCATCCCCTGTGAGTGAGCAGGCGAGGATGTGCAAGAATGTGAATGGACGTCACACCCTACACTCCCTGGTGCAGTAAGTGCAGCATGACTCACTGGAATTGTAATTCAGAAATTGTTACATGTTTAAAAAGTATTCATAACATTATCTTCCAAATTCTTATAATTCAAAGTAATTCTGGTTCATGGACAAGTCCCGACACTGTCCTTGGCTAACTATGCCTCTCTAACTGGTCCTTACCATTCTATTTCTACGGGCAGGATGTTTACTAAATTCTCACAGCTGCACTTGTATGACTGTCACTTCTTCCTGACTTGCATTTGTGTGTGCGTGTGTGTGTTTGTGTGTACATTAAAGTTGGTGTTTCATTGGAATTATAGTTAGATTATACTCACAAGCGAAAGCAATCATTTTGTCTGCTCCTTCATCAGCATTACTCGTTGGAGAACTAAAATGCTAATAATGATAAAAATGGACATCATGGAGTGCTTAGGATGTGCTAAGCATTGTTGTAATTGTTTAACATAGATTATGTCATTTAATTTTCACAAGAACAGTATGAAGTAGTTATTAGTACTCTCTTTTTTTGCTGCTAAGTGAGATATGGAGGTTAAGAATCTTACCCTCAGTCACACATCTAGTAAATAGTAGAGTCAGGATTTGAGTTCAGGTATTTGTCTTGAGAGCCTGTGTTCTTATAACCACTATGCTATACTTTTTCCCCATGTCCAGCTTCTTTCTAAGAAAATTCCCATGTACTTCTTCCTGATTGCACCTATTTATTTCTCATCTGATTCCTAAAAACACCAGATTTGTCTACTGGCTGAAATACGAAACCTTAATTTTGATTCTTTGAACTTAACTAAGGAACTCTATTATCTTAAACCACACTGGTTAACTATAGAACTATAGGCACTCCTAGTCAATATTGCTTGCATACACAATCTAGCCAGGAAGATGATTTTTCATATCTGATCCCTTACTGAAGTGTTAATATCTGCTTAAAACAGGCTGATTATTCCAACTAAAATCGCTTAAGAAATCATCAAAATGTATCTCCCTAAGGACATTCTCTTTGACTGATTTAGATCCATTTACACTATACCATCTTTGACATCCAAACACCTCTCTGATTCTTATTAATGATAAAATATACATAGATAATTCATTTTTATTATACCTGTTTTGTTTATATTATTTTTAATAGATTGTGAATTCCTGAAGACAGAGTTTCTGGAATTTATGAATTTAAAGCAACACAGATTGAAGATAATGTTAATAGGACAGACATTGAGATAACTTACAGGAAATAACTGGCATATAGAAAGTATTAAAAAAAAAAAAAGCTTTATTGTCAGAATTTTGCCTACTTGCAAGGGTATCTTACTTTCCCACTTGCTTACCTATTTTCAATAGAATTATATATAGTATGTTAAAATTCCGGACAAAAGTTGGCTAAGTTGTGTGTGTGTGTGCCCATACGCTTGAGTTTGTGTGTGTGCATGGGGGGGTGAGGGAAGAAATAATTTTTATAGGAGAAATGGTATTTATTTTCAAGACTTCTTTAGGTCTTTTTTTCTTTTTCAAGGGATCATAAATATAATCTTTCACTAAGCTTTTTCATGAACCACAAATGTTCAACATTGTACTTAAATAACCTAGTAAATTATCTTGAGTCTCTCAAGACTCCCTGAAGTCACTATTTTTGGAGTAGTCTGCTTTCGTAGGCTTGTTAGGAGGACTATGTCGTAATATATAAAAGGGTTTATAACTGTGCCTGACATATAGTAAGATCTATATAAATGTAACACACACATGAGATGAGTGTGTTACATAGAACAATTATTATTTCTCCACAACTAATTATCCCTGGCATAGCATAACCATTTCCTATATATACAGGAATCTGTATGTAACTCCTTAATCCTGCCTTTTATTTCTGTGCAAATATCACAATATTTTAATTTATCTATCTATCTATCTATCTATCTATCTATCTATCATCTATCTATCTATCTAATTCTTTATAAATGTCATGTTATCTGATAAGGCAAATTCTTACTCATTTGCTTCAAAATTACTTTGATTTTTCTTCATTCTTGACTTCCTTATGAATTTTAGGACAGTGCATCTTTAAATGTATAAGATGATGTCAAATCATTTTCAACCATGGTTGTAAAAATGCATGCTTCCAAGAGCAGTTTTAGAGAGTTCCCACTGATCCACATCCTCCCCTAATTGATTTTATGGAGAACTTTTAAAATTAAGTCTTATTGAGGCATAATTTATAAGCAATAAAATGTACCCACTTTAGAGTTGAGTAAGTTTGATAAAATCATACATCTTTGTTTTTTTAATTTATTTTTTAACTTTTATTTTAAGGTTGGGGTACATGTACAGGTTTGTTATATAGGTAAACTGTGTCATGGGGGTTTATTGTACAGATGACTTCTACACCCAAATATTAAACCTAGTACTCATTAGTTATCTTTTCTGATCCTCTCCCACCTCCTGCCCTCTACCCTCTCATAGGCCCCAGTGTGTGTTGTTCCCCTCGATGTGTCCATGTGTTCTCATCATTTAGCTCCCGCTCATAAGTGAGAACATTGCAATGTCTGGTTTTCTGTTCCTGCATTAGTTTGCTGAGGATAATGGCCTCCTGCTCCATCCATGTTCCTGCAAAGGACATGATCTCATTCTTTTTATGACTGCATTGCATTCCATGGTGTATATGTACCACATTTTCTTTATCCAGTCTATCACCAATGGGCATTTAGGTTGATTCCATGCCTTTGCTATTGTGAACAGTGCTGCCATGAACATTCACATTCATGTATCTTTATGGTAGAATGATTTATATTTCTTTGAGTAATGGGATTGCTGGGTCAAATGGTATTTCTGTTTTTAGGTCTTTGAGGAAGCACTACACTGTCTTCTACAATGGTTGAACTAATTTACACTCTCACCAACAGTGTGTAAGTGTTCCTTTTCTTCCACAACCTCACCAGTGTCTGTTATTTTTTGAGTTTTAAATAATAGCCATTCTGACTGGTGTGAGATGGTATCTCTCTCTGGTTTTGATTTCCATTTCTCTAATGATCAGTGATGTTGAGCTTTTTCTCATATGCTTATTGGCCACGTCTATGTTTTCTTTTGAAAAGTATCTGTTCATGTCGTTTATCTACTTTTTAACGGGGTTGGTTTTTGCTTGATAATTTGTTTATTTATAGATGCTGGATATTAGGCCTTTGTCAGATGTATAGTTTGCAAAAAGTTTTTCCCATTCTGTAGGTTGTCTGTTTACTCTGTTGATAGTTTCCTTTGTTGTGCAGAAGCTCTTTAGTTTAATTAGATCCCATCTGTCAAGTTTTGTTCTTCTTGCGATTACTTTTGACATCTTCATCATGAAATCTTTGTCCATTCCTATGTCCAGAATGGTGTTTCCTAGGATGTCATCTGGGGATTTTATAGTTTTAGGTTTTATACTTAAGTCCTTAATACATCTTCTGTTAATTTTTGTATATAGTATAAGGAAGGGCTCAAATTTCAATCTTCTGCATATAGCTGGCCTCAGCACCATTTATTGAATAGGAAATCCTTTCCCCATTGCTTGTTTTTGTAAGGTTTGTTGAAGATCAGGTAGTGGTAGTTATGCGGTTTTAGTTCTGGGTTCTCTATTCTGTTCCATTCATCTATGTGTCTGTTTTTGTACCAGTACCATGCTATATTAGTTACTGTAACCTTGTGGTATAGTTTGAAGTCAGATAGAATGATGCCTCCAACTTTGTTCATTTTGCTTAGGATTGCCTTGGCTGTTCAGGCTCTTTTTTGGTTCCATATAATATAAATTTTAAAATAGTTTTTCCTAGTCCTGTGAAGAAGGGTAATGGTAGTTTAATAGGAATAGCACTGAATCTATAAATTGCTTTGGTCTCTATGGCCATTTTAACAACATTGATTCTTCCTATCCAATATCATGAAATGTTTTTCCTTTGTTTGTGTCATTTCTGATTTCTTTGAGCAGTGTTTTGTAGTTCTTCTTGTAGAGATCTTTCACCTCCATGGTTAGCTGCATTCCTAGGTATTTTTATTCTTTTTGTGGCTATTGTGAATGAGATTGTGTGGCTCTTCGCTTGGCTGTTGTTGATATATAGGAATGTTAGTAATTTTTGCACATTGATTGACAAAATCATACATCTTTGTAAAGAGTAATAAAATTAACTTACAAAAAACTTCCATCACTTTCAAAGGTTTTTTGTGCCCTTTTCCAGTAAATTGCCACCCCAACACTGGCTGCAGGCCACCACTGATCTCTCTATCACTATGCATTATGTTTATTTTTCCTAGAGTTTCATATAAATGGAAATCTAGAGTAAGTACTCTGTAGCCTTCTTTTACTCAGCATAATATTTTTTGGACCTTACATGCTTTGTGTGTTAATAGTTTGTTCATTCATATTGCTGAGTAGTATTCCATCGTATGAATATACCACAATTTGCGTATCCATTTACTTGCTGATAAATATGTTTTTAGTTTTCCAGTTAGAGGCCATTATGAACAAAGCTACTATGAATATTCATGCACAAATCTTTCTGCAGACATGTTTTCAGCCTACCCATGACATAGTATGCAGCTTAAAGCTTGGAAAGGGGTATTATTACATACCTGCAGAGAGAGAGAGAGAAAGGAAACAGAACATGATGGAATTCCTTTTCTAAATGGTGAACCTCAAAACCCAACCAGATAACCTTGCAAATGTATCTTTAAACTATTAGCTTATTCCTCTAAGATGAAAATAGCTGATTTCAATTTCTTAAAAAAAAAAAGCCCTAAGTTTTAGTTTCATAAATACATGTTCCCATTCTGCTGAGCCAACTCTTAATTGTTCTACAGGAACTCTTACTCTATACTGAAGAGGTCCACCATTGTACTCCAGCTGATTCTGAGATGCTCCACCCCACTTCAGGGAATCTGTACCTTATCTCAGGACATTGCAACTTCATGGTTCAATCCTGCTAGGTTCTGTCCTTTGGTATCTGCCTGCCCAAAGAAAGGACACATTCTTCTCTGCTCTTCAGACCAAGATAAGTAAGCCCTGGTCTTGATCCAAGCTGCCTTCAAAGATATCTGAGAACCTGTGCCTCGTGTCCCCTGTTAGTCCCTAGGGATTGTAAGGAACAGCTAACTCTGCAGGCTGAAATTGTCACTCGAATGGGTCAGTCCAAAGTCTTGACTTGGAATTGAGAAAGAAGAAATGAGGAAGACCAGCCATTGGACACAAGCACCTGACTGAACTTCCTCAGTCAAAAAGCTAACATTTTGTTCTTTAGTTGTCTGATTTATAAGTCTTATTCCTCCGTTAAGGCAGAATATTTAAGATTATCAGCCTTAAATAATAAGTTCTGCTTCCACTCTTGTATCACTCACTTCTTTCTCCTACTGTCACCCAGCAGTCTGTTGGAAATGCAACTTTTATGATGTTACTCTACCTGCTTAAAGCATTTCATTTGCTTTTTGAATCAATGTCTAATACCTTAGTATACCATACCTGCTTTCCTCTGCAACCTCATTTCTCATCACTTTCCCAATTATACTCTTTATTCCTCAGTCATAAAAGTTCTGATAGAGCCTAATCTCTTCTTAGTTCTCTATTTTTACACAATTACAGTAAGTTACGACTCTTGAGCCACAGAAAACCTTGCAAATCCTTTTTAAATTACTCAAGAAATAACCAGAATTATTGGCAGAGAAGAATGCACTTTTTAAGCCAAATATTTGACAATTTATCATTTGAATATGATATATATGAATAGCTATTTAAAACATTTTATTACAAGCAAAAAATGTTTGTTGTAAAATTTTGAATGGTTCAGAATCATAAAAAATAAAACCCTTCAACTACCTTCCAAATTCTACTGCCTAAAAGAAAAATGTATATCTTCAGATGTTTTCTATGCCTATATAAACATTTAGAATACATATACTATATTCAAACATTTTACCGAATGAAGCCATATTTTTATGCTGTTTTGCAACTTACAGCAGGGATAGATAGATAGATGTACATACATACACCCATTTTGTATGTATTAGTCATGGGTATATGTGCATAGACTGTATATTAATTCGTAACATCTGCATGTTTCATAGTGAGGACATGACATTATTTGTCATTAACCATACGGATGCTTAAATATTTGCTTGTTTATTTGGGCTTTGGTTTTGGATCCAAGCTAAGATTCTACTGCTGTCAATCAGTGACTTCATTTAGTTTTTATTACAATGTTGGAAGTCGATTTGTAACATACACCTTAAATAGCAAAGCAGATGTATAACTTAATCAGGTAAGAAAACCCTCACTAGTATAAATTCCTTTACAGGAAAAGAGGCATTCAGTCAAAGTCTGGAAAAATCATGAAGGCAAGGGGAGAAAGATTCAAGGAAGGAATCTGGAGTCCCAAAGCTGAAGCTAAGTGCTCCCAAGTAACAGCTCTATCAATCTGCTGGCAGGCTGCCTAGCTAGTTCTCAGGAGAAGAGCTGAAACCAGCCCACAACCTGTGGATGTTCTTTATAAAGTGCAGTTTTAGGAATGTCAAAGGATGGTTTGAGGGCCTGTAGTTTCTTGTTTTTGCCATCTCCCTTCCTGGCTTTTGTAAACACAAGTCTTCTTAGCATGGAGAACATACTGGGTTTTCTAGTTCACTGATGGAGCCTGATCAAGAGTTCTTCCCTTGTTAGAACTCTCCATTAAATCACTGCCAATCTAAATCAGCAATGGTGTCCACAACACAGAGACAATCATTGTAATAATAATAATTAGCAGCTCCCTGCACTATTGGAAATATTTCACATGTATCAATTTATGTAATCACCACAAGAATCCTATGAAGTAGGCATTATTATTATCCCAGGTTTATAGATAAGAAGCAGAAAAGAAAGATTAAGTGATTTGCCCAAGGCCACGTGGTTAGTAATGCAGAGCTGGAAGTCAAAACCAAAGAGTCTGCCCTCAGAGTCTGAGCACCCCACCACTCTGCTTTCTTGTGTCTCAGTACACTGAAGTGCTTACTAAGTGCTGCAGATTCCTGGAGAGCTAGGAATTTCTGCCCTACCAATAACTTTCCATAATATTCGGTTTGTGTTGCAGGTAAAAATATACTTTCCCCTCTGCCATGGCTATCACTTTTCAATGGACACCACCTATTTCCTTTTCCCTTCAATGAGCATCTGTTTCACAGCATCTAGGTGACCTGGTTAGAATATTCCAACTGGAGAGAGGTGGGTGGTGTTGCAATGAATTCAAGCCAAGGCAAACCTTAAAACCCAGCAGCCCTAATGCTCTCCAACACAGTGCACAATTTTGTTTGGTGGACCAGTTTTGATTTAGCCATCCAAGTAACTTGTCACTGCCTGGTTTACATAAGAGAGTGTACTGTGTGTGAGCGTGCATGTGCATAAAACTAAGTTTATTTCCACCTTCATATCCCAGGCCAAATGGCTCCAGGGATATAACTTAAAAGTATTGTATGTGGAAACAATTCTATGTACTTTCCTATCACACATTTTCTATGTAGAAAGGGATTCTTTTCTATTAGTAATTGCTAGAAGAAGCATTACTTTAATTTTATATAATGAAGACAATTATTACTTTTCAACTTTGAAGCAGTTAACTGATATAAATTGATTTTCAAAATCATAAGGTGATTTTGAATTTTTAAGTAGGGTTGAAATTCAAGGTAACTACAAAAACTCTGCCCTCTCTGTTAGTCACAGTCTATACCTTCATTCCTTCATTCCTGCTTCTGAGCAATAAGTTTCTGTGTTGTATCTGTGAAATTCATAATGGATGTTTATGTCTTAATTTGCATTCATTCATTTTCATTCATTATTTATCCATGTAGTCAAACAAGGCTCTGAGAACCTACTGTAACACACTGTTTGAGGTGCTAGAATTATGACACCACTCTGGAGAATCTTCTAGTCTAAAAGCTGAAACATGTACACCAATAGTGACCATGTGGTATGAGTACCATAGCACAACTAGACACAGTGTCTTTGAATCACTGAGAAGTCATTTCAGAGGGGTAGGCAATGAATGGGAAGAGGAGGGAAAGTAAGTGTAGAATGCCTCACAGTGAAGGTGATAATTGAATTCTTTGAAAGATGAACAGAAAGGTGTCATATGAAGAAGGGTGGGAAAGTATTATGAGCAGAGGACAGAGCATGTGTAAAGAAAGGAAAAAAATGATGCACCATGGCCCATTCTGAAAGGTGGGTGGTAGGGTATGCCTGGAGCAAATCTAAGGCTGTTGGCCAGTGTTAGGAGATAAGGCATGAAAAATGGTCTGAGGCCAGATTGTAATAAACTTTATATTCAATGACGAGGAGTTTGGATTTCATTCTGTAAGTTCTAAGGAGCTTTATATGTGAAAAGGAGAGAGTGGGAGAAAGAGAGAAACCAAAATTAAGTAAGCAGTTGGCTGGGAAAAGGTAGATGGCACTTTGTTTCCTATAGAAAACTAGAAGACAAACTGGAAAATATAATAATCAGCAGAAATTATTTTTTTCTTTTCAATTTGAATTGTTTTAAATTAAGAAGCTTCTCCATGAGATATCTTTTAATTTCTAAAGACATATTTTCTCTGGAGTCTGAAACAGGGAGCTGAGTGGCCTTCTCTGACTCTAATAATATTATTATCATTTCTTTGTTTCAGCACATTCTGTCCCATTGTCCAAAAACCTCAAGAGTAATTCATAACAAAATCTCTCTGCTCTGAGGAATTGCAGCTAAACAACAACAAAATGCCTTTCCAGATCCCTTAGGTAATGTGTTTAACATTTTGTATGTGAGAATATACTGAAACATTGTCCAACGTCAAATACAGGGTACCTGAGACAGAAAAGTTAGGGACAAGCAGAATAAAAAATCAGGAACAAAATGATAACACCCAGGAATTTCTGGGGAAAATAATAATTATTTTTTAATTTTAAAATGGTTTTTACTACACACAGTAAAATGCACACAATATAAAATTTATCATTTTAACCATTTTTAAGAGTACAGTCCTGAAAGCGTTAAGTACAATCAGATTGTATGTCACCATTATCACCACGTATCTCCAGAACTTGTTCGTCTTCCCCACGTGAAACTGTACTCGTGAAAAACTAACTCCCCATTCCTCCCTGCCTCCAGCCACTGGCAACCACCATTCTACTCTCTGCATATGAATTTGACTTCTCCAGGAATCTCATGTAAGTGGAATCAGACAATGTTTGCCTTTTGTGTCTGGCTTATTTTACTTAGAGTAATGTCTTCAAGATTCATCCTGTTGTGGTATGTGTCAAATTATCGTCCTATTTAAGGCTGAATAATATTCCATTGTATGTATACGCCACATCGTGTTTATCCATTTATCTGCTGACGGACACTTGATTTGCCTTCACATTTTGTCTATCATGAGTGATACTGTTATGAAAATAAGTGTGTCAATATCTGTTCTAGTCTAAGAAATTCTTCATCAGCATTGTAAGGAGGAAGTTGAAATAATATTCTGGTTAAAGAAGATGTGGGCGACATTAGATAAAATGTAATAGTTTGATATTATAATCCTTGCAACAACTCAGTTATAAAAAGAGAAAATGAGACCATTTTCATAAGGGAAGCCAATATCATTTTGTTGAATATAAAGATAAACATGAATATAAACAAAGCATAGTGAACTAAAGTAGAGGGATACATTATGAGTAGAGAAATCAGAAAATGCTTCGTCAAGGTGGTGGCTTTTCAGACACATTTGACCTTTCTCTGCTGATCGCCTCTTGGATGGGAGTAGCCTTGGTGCTGTGGCTTTTGGAGGGTCAGAAAGAAGTTTCCTGGTTTGTTCTCTAAACTCTGCTTTGTTTCACCAAATTCAGCCTCCAGAGAGCACCAATTTTTCATTGTGTGTCTACACATGAAGGGGTGCCATAGAAAATGAATCTCCACTTTGTCCAGCCTGTTCTCTCTGCTCTCCCAATTTCATTTAGAATACATGATTCCATGAAACAATTCCTGCTAGGTAATACCAACTCATATAAGTGAGTGCAAATGAAGTGAGCTCATATGAGTGAGCTTCTTACCCCACAGTTTTATGCCTACTTTCCAGCAAAGTAACTTTTAGATGCAACTTTACCTCCGTCTAAAGTTGGTAAGTGAGAACTGACAAATTCCTATAAAGGGTGCATGGGGACTTTTTGGAAATTAAAAAGTTCTAAATGGCTCCAACTTAAATAGGCTCCAAGCAGAAATGGAACCTTCCAGAGGTGTTTGAAATGGCAACTTTCTAATGCAATAGCAGCAGGCAGTAATGGAAAATCCTGCTTTGGCAGAAAAGAAGAAGTAGGTTTCATCGTTAAAGGTGTGGCAAAAAGGTTTTGTAAATTAAAGCATAAATCAGTCAACTTTTATTTTAATTAACTTAGCCAAAAACACTTCTATGAAAAAACTTTGTTAGAGTTTAGAATTAACTATAAATCACTCACTGATTTAATGATGTATGACACACATGCAGAAAAGTGCAGAAATAATAAGCATTCAGCTCAATGCTCATCCATAGGTGAACATGCCCTTATAACCTCTACCCAAATCCTGAAAGAAAACATGACCAGCCCTCCAGAGGACTTTGCTCCTTTCTGCCTCATCCCCCAAAGTAACCACTTCTCTCTCTCTCTGTCTCTCTGTGTGTGTGTGTGTGTGTGTGTGTGTCCATTTCCCAATATCCAATATTGAAAAAAAAAACCATTCTATTCCCCATCACACTTCATTGTCACCTCTGCTATTAATCTAATGAGTGAATCATTTTCTAGACTCTATTCCATTGGTCAATATACTTATCCTTACACTAATACCACACTGTCTTAGTTACTATAGTTCTCTAATTGGTCTAGCTACCTAGTAGTATAATTTCTTCACATTTGTTCTTTTCCTTCTTCAAGATTATTGCAGCTATTATTCTGGGTTCTCTGCATTTTCATACTAATTTAAAAACCATCTTATCGATTTTCATAACAAAATATGCTAATGTTTTTATTCAAATTTTGTTAAATCTATGTAATACTATTGAAAGTATGAACATCTCTCAAACATTGAATCTTAAAATTCATGAACATTGTATATCCCTTTATTTATTTTGTTCTTTTTTAATGTCAATAGTGTTTTTACAGTTTCAATGTAAAGATATTACATTCATTTTCTACTTATTTGTTACTATTATATAAAAGTCCAATTGATTTTTGCAAACTATATCCAGCAGTTTTGTCAAACTTGCTCTTCGGTAGTTTCTCAATGGATACTTTTGAATTTTTATACGCACAATTGTGTCATCTCTGAGTAATTCTATTGCTTTTTTTCTTATACATTTTAATATTTTGCTTTTGCTTACTGAACTATCTAGAGATTTATTTAGTGCAGTGCTAAATATAAGTGATGCTAGTAGGCATCCATGTTTCACTCCCAATTTCAAGGCTAAACTTTCAATATTTTCACTATTATATATGGAAGTGTTTGCTATATAATTTTTATAGTTTCCTTTTATCATGTATCAAAGTTCCCACCTACTCCTGGTTTCCTGAGAAATTTTGGACCTGCCATTGAATTATAGTAAAAGTTTTTTCTGCACTTTTGAGGTGATTACATGCTATCCCTTTTGTTCTCTTAATGCAATAAAATATATTGATTAATTAGCAATATTAAACAACCCTGCATTCCCAGAATAAGTCAAATCAGGTTATAAAGTATTTTCATTTTTATATTTCACTGCTTATAATTCATTTAAATTGTTTGCATCTCTGTTCCCGAGACACTGACCTATAAGCTTTCTTTCTTTTAATGTCATTGTTATGTATTGGGATCAAGCTTATGTTGATATCAGAAAATAAAATAAAAAGTGTTCTCACTGCTTGAAATCTCTGGAAGTATTTGTGTAAGACTGGTGTTAATTCCTTCTTAAATACTGAATGGAATTCACTGGTGGAGCCATCTAAGTGAGCATGGAATTGGTTTTTGAAAAGGGTTCGAATTATGCAATCAACTTAATAGTTTAAGATAGCTATTTATATTTTGTATTTATTCCTTTTATTAAAAAATCAAGTTTTGTTAAGAATTTGTTCATTTACTCTACCTTTTCAAATACATTGGCATAAAGTTGATATCTTATTATTTTCTTTGTAATGTTTATAGTACTTGCTTTGATGACAACATTTTCCTTCCTGATATTAGTAATTTGTTTTCTTTCTCTATTTCTCTCTCTCTGCCTGTCGTGCTCTCTCTTACTCATTGTCTTTCCCTCCCCCATCCTCTCTTTAAGAGTGTTGATGCAGATTTATGAATTTTGTTACTCTTTTTAAAGTCTGTCTTTGGTTTTTTTGAATGTTCTCTATTTTATGTTTGTTTATTTATTTATGTAACCTTCATTATTTTCTTCCTTCTACATCATTGTATTTATTTTTTTTCTGAGATAGTCACATTGACCTTCAGCCTTCTTTCTTTCCTAGTACACAGCATGCATTTAGAACTACAAATTCACTTGTAATCACTGCCTGTCTCACAAGATTTGATTTGCTACATTTTTATTATCATTTAGCATAAAATATTTCTAATTTCCGGTGTGAGTTCTTCTTTGACCACAGATTATTTAAAAATATATGATCTACTACCTCTCTTTAAGTAATATCCAGAATATTTTGCAAAAGCTTAGGGATTTTCTTATCATATCCCATGTGTCTCCTAAGCTTGGCCTGTGCTAAGAAAGACTACATGGTCACTTAAGCCTGCCATTCATTCTCCTTATGGAGGTGAGGGCTTAAAAACCAAGATGCAGCCCAATATTTGAATTTTTTACACCCTCCCACAGTGGTTTTCTCTTTATTAGAAATAACATTACTCTTTCCTCTACTGCAGGAACTCAGTGAAGCAAGTTTCTGGGTCATTTTAGATCTGTGTGATCATGGTTAATTGAGGTAGGAATCTTAGAGCATTGTCTTTGGGCATCTTTTTCTGCTTGTAATCAGGTATCTAGTGCCTTGACCCCCACTTCACTCCTCCCTGCCCTCCACCCACACATATCTCTACCAACAAACAGAATCTGATATCAGTCACCTTCTCCCTACCTGGAATACAAGTCATGTTTTTTCCTTATCCCAAAGAATTTTCATTGCAACTCCTGTACTTGTGAGCTAAAAAGATCCAATCAATCTCTTCCCACTTCATCAAATGATTTTTGGTTTTCAGCAATGAGTGGATGAAATATTTATGCCAGACCTTCCTCAGATGCCTCAAGAACCATATCATTTAGTCTAGGGTTAGCCAAGAGACATTACTTGTGCTTCTTCGTCACCCTCTGCCACCTTGGCAGATGTTGTGAACCTTCCATAGCGTGAGATCTTGCAGTCTTTTATAATATTGTACTCCAGGCTCTCTAAGACATGTCTTTTTCAGGAGTGATACAGACACCTATTCTCCTCGATGAATAGGTGGGCCTATTAACTCTACTTACTTCACTGTGATCTCTGAAGTTGAAAGGCCCTTTGGTGAGAGATATCTATGTTGCTTCTTATAGGGAAGTACGGTCTCTCTTTTTAGCCACCCTTGAAAGAATGAAAGAGAATACTGTTCCAAATGTAGCATGGAAATACTTCATTTTTAAGAAGTGAACTTCACCTTTTATATGTTGAAACAATTGGTGTCTTAGGAAATGAAAGTAGTTTCCAAAACAGAGAGTCATTTTTTTTCTGATGCGGCAGAGTTTGAAATGTACTTGTATCCTGATATTTTCAAATAAATGATTTAAAAAAAGCAAATCCAGATGAGTCAATATACTGTGATTGGTTTTCATTTCATTTATTCTTCAGTTTCCAATACTCATCTGTCCTTGCAAATCACATAACTGGAAAGTTTTTACATTTCTTTTTTCTTTTCCATCTTCTTTCTTTATGGCTTAAGCTCCCAGAGCTCCTCTCATTAGATGAGTAAGTGATAAACATTTTGATGACTAGTGCAGCTAAGCAGAGATTCCTTTTTTCCATAGAACAGAAGGCTTCCAGAACAGAGCAAAGGCCTGGTAAGTTCTAGTTATTTCAGAAGAGATAAGGGGAACTATCCTTACAGCTTCATGTTGGCTCCCTCTTATGCCAAGTGCTACTTCTGACTTTATCTTAAAGAAGTGCCCCCTAAGTTACATTGCTCAGTTCTTGGAAGAATTATTGATAACTTCTTTGAATTATAAGATACCTCAAATATAGGAAGAGCAGGTAAAGTGACCTGTAATGTATGCAATCATGCATTCTACATGGAAGTGGACGAGAAATGCATCTACAAATGTGAAAGTAAATCTGCATCTTATTCTTCTTGATTCCTATGAATACATAAGTAAAAAGCAATTCTCATGCAAATTAGGGTTTGCATTATTGCTTCAAGGATATTTTTCATCTAAACAGTACAGAAATTTGTTGTGTTGTATTGTGGAAAAGCAGCTGTTTTGCATGGAACAAAGTGCCAGATTTCTATCTTGCTGGCCTTCCATGACCTTTAAAATTGACCTTTGAGTTGTGGAGCAGGGGAGAGGTCATAGTCACCAAGATGATGGCAGTTGTTTTGCTCATGTCTGGATCTACAAGGGCTCTCTGGGCCTCTCTGTGTCTTCTTTCTTTTCTCTTGCCATTTTTCCTTACTGGCATTTAAAAGTAAGTATATAAGAAACACCCATGAAAGCCCCCCTGTATGGAAGAAAACATTAAGGATTTTGGATGCAGTGAGAAGGCCAATGTATAAGAGCCAGCTTCTGTTCTATTTACTTCATGTGTATTTCTCGAGAGAAAGATGTTCCCTTTCAAGAGCCTGAGACCACCCAGGACAGTGTAACAGCCTTGAGACTGATGGTCTCCTCAGGTGGGCCTCTTTGGGCACAAATTGCCTTCTCTAGAGACTGGCTGGGAAATTTGGTTGCATTGCACAAGAGGTTCTGGAGACTGAAACTTTAACACACACAAATTTCAGAAGGCAGGGAGGGTAGATTTCTAGCAATCTCTCTTGTATCTTCCTTTCATGCTCTTTCTGTGTTACCTGAACCCCTTCTTTTAAGTTATCCCTTGATTCCCCCCAGCAAGTCCCTGAAATAGTTCCCTGACCTACTTGAAAGTGAGTTTGCAGATGTGAGAATCCCAGCTCTTTCCAAGTCTCTGTGGTTGCCACATTCATTACTCATGAAAGAGACAGGGAGCCCCAACTCTCCATGGAGCCTCTGGTCTTTACTTTACTTTATTTATTTGTTTATTGATTTTGCCACAGCTCATGCTGTAGCCTGGGGAGGCTCAGTCTTTTTGACCAAGTCTGAAAACCCTTACGCTTTGCTAGAAAGAGCCATTGGGTCTAGCGTCTCAATCGGGCTGGAGCTGGGATATTTATTTTAAATTATTTTTTTTTAGATGAGCTCAGCCAGAAAGGTGTGTTTATATGTTTTCATGGATATTCATACACGTGTGATTTTTTAAAACCTGACTATGAGTAGAGGCGAAGGAACAAAGTTGTCCTGCATGTGCAATATTTAAACATAACAATACCAAATGTCAATAAAAAGGGAAGGTACTTCCTGTAAGTTTGTGAAGGGTTCTGAAAATAGCTTCAAACCTAAGCCAGAGTTAACATAGTTACACAGCCAGAATTTCCATGAAAGCATCAGTACCTAGGGTGTTTGTGCTAGTAAAATTGTGCAAATATCTGCAGCTTGGATGCTTTGCTCACCACAGCTTGACTGTCTTGCACATAGTGACTCAAGATTCCTTGGTTCTCATGCCCACTTTTTAACCCCCAGTTTAAAAGGTGGCAGTCATGTACCTTCCAATGTCCAAAGATTTTTAGACCTGTGCTGTATTTTTTAAAACAGCATGAAACCCTACTATGTCATTAAACGAACACACTGAAGGGCTTTTCATCATTCTGCGAGTGTGTGTGGTGTGTGTGTGCAAACATGCAGATGCAGACTTGGGAGACTTTCCTCTCATCCACCTCGCAGCCACTTAGAATAGTTCTCTACATCATAAAAACATAAAAACTATTTCTTAATATCAAGAAAAACACTTCGATTGGAACGATGACTTGTTAAATATTTTCACTTAAATTGTCTCATTGAATTTTTGCAAAAATCAAGAGCAATAGAGAAGCCAGAGTGTATAGTATTTTCAACTTAGAGATGAGGAAATCTAGAGACCCAGAAATGTAAAATTGAGTAATTCCTGGATTTTCAATTTCATGGACTACTAAAAAATTTAAGACTAACGAAGGGGGCCATTTTAGAATAATGAAATTAATATTTTCCAAATGAGGACATTAAGGGTAACAGTTCTCATCACTAATGATGATGATGATCAATGCCACACACTGTACTATGCACTTTACTATCGGCTTTCTAGTCAAAGTTCCTTAGTGAGAATGTTAGTTCTGCCACTTAGCATCCATGTGCCCTGGACAAGCCAGTTAGGATCCTGGTACCTCACTTTCCTCTCCTATAAGATAAAAATAGGAGTGCCTGTCTCATAAATTCACTTTGAGCATTAAAGACATTAATATTTCTCAAGTGCTCAGAGCAATGTCTGGCTCAATATAAGCACTAGGTCCATTTGTGAAATAAACAAATAATCTCATTTAATCCTCACAACAACCCTAATAGGTGGGCAGCAAGGTTAACTGGGTTGCCAAAAGCTACATAGCTAACAGTTGGCGAAGATGATGCTCTAACCAAAAAGTATGAGTCTAGAGGCTATGCACTTAGGGGGCATGCAACACTTACCTTTCAATTTTAGTGTTTTGAAAAGCATTTTTTACTTCAAAAGTTAGATAGAATACTGTTAGAATAAAAAATAGCCCTCCCACCAAAAAAGACTTCAAAATTGTACAAAGGCATATATATATATATGTATGTGTATATATATATATAATTTTTATTTATTTAATATATGTGCACTTATAAATATATGTTTATATATACACTTACACATACATCATATTGTACTGCTTTTGAAATTCTTATTTTGTAACAGCAGAACCCAGGCAGAGGGTAGGCGTGTCTCATGGAACATGTTGGAACTACTGATTTGGCACACTGTTCTCAGAGATTCTTGGACAAATTCTCTTGTATAGGTCTGAAATTCAGCCCATTCCCACCCAGAAAACAAGGTACAGTAGCATCTATGTGGTTTTTCCAGAAGGAAAAATTCTATCTATTATAAAAAATAAAAACTGTAATACTTCTTCCACTCTTTCAATGTTGCTAATGGAGATGGGAGCATAACCAACTCATGGAATCTGCCTCAAATAAGTAATAGAACCATGAGTGGATGTAGAACCATGAGTGGATGCTCCCACTCATGGCCCTCCATTTCTTTCAAAGGAGATATAATCAAAGAGTTCAGAACCTGATCAAACTCCTATCCCACTTTGAAGACGTTACCTGGTTATCCTAGTTATCCAACCACCAGAAGAAAAGAATAGTGAAAAGACTAGAGCTTCACAGACTTGTATGGAAGAAATGTTAACAGCAGAGGAGTGAAATCTGTATGGTTAACATCAGAGTCGGGCTGGTCTCTTGGTGCATGGTCTCCTGGTGCCCTGAAAATTCTGTCTCACTGCTATTAAAGTGACTCCTGATTTGCGTAAGGCCCTAAACTATTCCCTAAGCTTTCACTGCTAATGAAGTCAGAAAAACTTCCCAACCCTGGAATCCTTGTCCAGCAGGATTTTCATCTTACAATACTGGGTCTTGGTAGTGGTAACTGAGGACTTCGGCATGTAGGCTGGTGTTCTGGTAAAGTTATCTTGAAGGCCTTTATTCTCCTTTATCTAACCCAGTTGATGTAGCAATTACCTTGTTCTCTATGGATGCCAGAAAGGCCTAGGCTCTTGAAGATCTGCATCCAGTCACCAGAATCCTTTGAAGGCTCAAGGAAAATACCTTATTTTGCTTAATATATCTGGTGGTAATAAAAAGGAAAATGGCAATCTGACATTGAAAGCATTACCTGATCTCCATACTTTTTGACCATAAAGATGGTAAGAAATACAAAAAGTATATTATTCATATAATTCTCATGATTTTAAGTCTTTTCTTCATAAACTAACCCTTCTCTCACTACTCTTTTAAATGACCTAATTGAGTTTGATGACTAAAATCATCATCTCTACACAGATGATTCTAAGATCTGTTTTTTTACTTTGCTTTCTCATCTGGATTCTTTCCTTATGTAATTACTGCTTGCAACATAGATCCATTTAGACAGTCTATCATCACTTCAAATCAGCAATTCCTAAAGGGACTCATGATCCCAGCTTCAGCCTATCTCCTTTTTTTCCTCCTGGTAACACAATCCTTCCAAGACACAAGACTAAAGTATTGGGATTGTTTTTTAAAGGTTTTCTATCATTACTGCCTTCTAAGCATATCCTTAATTTATTTTTTTCCTCTATTCTGATTGTACCATTGAACAGGCCTTAGGCCAGTGTTACCATAGCAAGCACTGTTCTCTATGGTGAGTCATTCTTTTTCCCCTTTGTTCCCTTTAACATATTGTAATTCTGAACTTCCTGAAACACTAATTTTACTTTGTCATTTCCAAGTTGAAGAGAATGCAGAGCTCCCTACAATCATGTGAACTCCTTTTAAATTTTTATGATTTTCTTTCACCTGCCTACTCCTCTATGCAAGACATATCCAGTCAGATAGTTTGTTCTGATTTGTTCACAATTCTTCCCCCTCCCAATCCTTGCCATGACTTCCCTCTGGATAGAGTGTATTTCCCTACCTCACTGAAATTGGGCCTGGATATATTACCTGGTTTTGGCAAATGTAGTGAATGAAGGTGTCAAGGTGTTAGTTCGGAGTAAAGGCCTTAAAAGACATGGCAAGATTCTGCCAGCCCTCCTGAGTTTCTGACATCTTCCACTAGTAAGTATGCCCCAGGTAGGCATAGATCCTATAGACTGAGCCCTAGAATGAGAAAACATGGACTGTAGTCTAGAGCCAAATCCAGCTAAACCCAGGAAAGTTTAGCCAAAATTCATGAGAAACATTCCTAAACTACAGACTCATGAGCAAGAAATACACATTTATTGGTATAAGCCACTAAGATCTAGGGCTTGTTTGGTACACAGCAACATTGTAGCAAAACTGACTGATACACCAACTTCAAACTCTGTTCTTCACCTTAGATTCTATCTTCCGTTCTATCATCTCCACATATACCAACATTTCCCTGCCTCACTTATTCTTCCTATTTCCTTTCCCTCCTCTAACTTTATAAATTCTAGATCAAGCTCCCATCTACACATAAAGCTTTCTTTGACTTTTTACACTCTCTGAATATTCCCTTGGGCTTAATATAGATGGAAAGAAATACCTTGTATTTTCTTTCCAAATTATTTCAGTTTTAATGATATAATTGACTCATATTTCCTTAAAGGTCTATATTATGACACCCTACTGAAGAAGCTGTTTATTGAGGTAATAGAAAGAACCTGGGCTTTGAGTCAAAAACAATGATTCAAATCTTGCTTCTGCCACTTGCTTGCTTTATGAACTTGAACAAGTTATATAACCTGTCTGAATGTCAGTTTTTTCATCTTTAAAATGGTGGCTATAATACCAGATCCAGAGGAAAGATTAAATAAGATGAGGTATAGTATATGCTCTCTATCCCTTCCTCTCTAGGTTCATTCACCCCCACCCCACTCCAACCATTTAACATTATTCCTTCTGTTCTGATGCGATAAGACCATTTCATGCAGATGTCTCACATAGTTTGAAGATTTTACATACATCTTTCTCAGATAGGTGAAGTCAAATGAATTACCTTCCAACATTTATGCAACATCAAATTTAGTACAAAACTACAAAGAGCCATGTTAATTACAGTAGAAATTTGAGGCATATTTTCTTATTTTGTCAATTTACTAGTATAGCCTAGAAGTCAAACTAGCTAACACACTTTAAAAGAATTAGAAAATAGCTACAGAACAAATTGTGCAGTCCAGACACTTCGAAATTCAATAAAAATTAGATAATCCAAGTGATATAAAAACTGAAGAAGGTTTCAAGAAGAAACTTGGGTTGAATGTTTAAATATCTGGAAACCTAAGATAGACAGAAGGTTGAAGGAGGGGTGTTCCAAGTTGGTTGTAACATTAGTGAAGCCCTTTGGAGGAGGAAAGGTATGACTTATGCAAAGATAAATCTATAAGAATGAACAGGAGCAAGATGGCCGAATAGGAACAGCTCCAGTCTCCAACTCCCAGCGCGAGCAACACAGAAGACCGGTGATTTCTGCATTTTCAACTGAGGTACTGGGTTCATCTCACTGGGGAGTGCCGGACGATCGGTGCTGGTCAGCTGCTGTAGCCCGACCAGCGAGAGCTGAAGCAGGGCGAGGCATTGCCTCACCTGGGAAGCGCAAGGGGGAAGGGAATCCCTTTTCCTAGCCAGGGGAACTGAGACACACAACACCTGGAAAATCGGGTAACTCCCACCCCAATACTGCGCTTTAAGCAAACAGGCACACCAGGAGATCATATCCCACACCTGGCCGGGAGGGTCCCACACCCACGGAGCCTCCCTCATTGCTAGCACAGCAGTCTGTGATCTACCGGCAAGGCAGCAGCAAGGCTGGGGGAGGGGCGCCCACCATTGCTGAGGCTTAAGTAGGTAAACAAAGCTGCTGGGAAGCTCGAACTGGGTGGAGCTCACAGCAGCTCAAGGAAACCTGCCTGTCTCTGTAGACTCCACCTCTGGGGACAGGGCACAGTAAACAATAACAAAACACAGCCTAAACCTCTGCAGATGCAAATGACTCTGTCTGACAGCTTTGAAGAGAGCAGTGGATCTCCCAACACGGAGGTTGAGATCTGAGAAGGGACAGACTCCCTGCTCAAGTGGGTCCCTGACCCCTGAGTAGCCTAACTGGGAGACATCCCCCACTAGGGGCAGTCTGACACCCCACACCTCACAGGGTGGAGTACACCCCTGAGAGGAAGCTTCCAAAGCAAGAATCAGACAGGGACACTCGCTGTTCAGAAATATTCTATCTTCTGCAGCCTCTGCTGCTGATACCCAGGCAAACAGGGTCTGGAGTGGACCTCAAGCAATCTCCAACAGACCTATAGCTGAGGGTCCTGACTGTTAGAAGGAAAACTATCAAACAGGAAGGACACCTACACCAAAACCCCATCAGTACATCACCATCATCAAAGACCAGAGGCAGATAAAACCACAAAGATGGGGAAAAAGCAAGGCAGAAAAGCTGGAAATTCAAAAAATAAGAGCACATCTCTCCCGGCAAAGGAGCGCAGCTCATCGCCAGCAACGGATCAAAGCTGGACGGAGAATGACTTTGACGAGATGAGAGAAGAAGGCTTCAGTCCATCAAATTTCTCAGAGCTAAAGGAGGAATTACGTACCCAGTGCAAAGAAACTAAAAATCTTGAAAAAAAAGTGGAAGAATTGATGGCTAGAGTAATTAATGCAGAGAAGGTCCTAAACGAAATGAAAGAGATGAAAACCATGACACGAGAAATACGTGACAAATGCACAAGCTTCAGTAACCGACTCGATCAACTGGAAGAAAGAGTATCTGCGATTGAGGATCAAATGAATGAAATGAAGCGAGAAGAGAAACCAAAAGAAAAAAGAAGAAAAATGAACAAAGCCTGCAAAAGTATGGGATTATGTAAAAAGACCAAATCTACGTCTGATTGGGGTGCCTAAAAGTGAGGGGGAAAATGGAACCAAGTTGGAAAACACTCTTCAGGATATCATCCAGGAGAACTTCCCCAACCTAGTAGGGCAGGCCAACATTCAAATCCAGGAAATACAGAGAACGCCACAAAGATACTCCTCGAGAAGAGCAACTCCAAGACACATAATTGCCAGATTCACCAAAGTTGAAATGAAGGAAAAAATCTTAAGGGCAGCCAGAGAGAAAGGTCGGGTTACCCACAAAGGGAAGCCCATCAGACTAACAGCAGATCTCTCGGCAGAAACTCTCCAAGCCAGAAGAGAGTGGGGGCCAATATTCAACATTCTTAAAGAAAAGAATTTTAAACCCAGAATTTCATATCCAGCCAAACTAAGTTTCATAAGTGAAGGAGAAATAAAATCCTTTACAGATAAGCAAATGCTTAGAGATTTTGTCACCACTAGGCCTGCCTTACAAGAGACCCTGAAGGAAGCACTAAACATGGAAAGGAACAACCGGTACCAGCCATTGCAAAAACATGCCAAAATGTAAAGACCATCGATGCTAGGAAGAAACTGCATCAACTAACAAGCAAAATAACCAGTTAATATCATAATGGCAGGATCAAGTTCACACATAACAATCTTAACCTTAAATGTAAATGGACTAAATGCTCCAATTAAAAGACACAGACTGGCAAACTGGATCAAGAGTCAAGACCCATCAGTCTGCTGTATTCAGGAGACCCATCTCACACGCAGAGACATACATAGGCTCAAAATAAAGGGATGGAGGAAGATTTACCAAGCAAATGGAGAACAAAAAAAAAGCGGGGGTTGCAATACTAGTCTCTGATAAAACAGACTTTAAACCATCAAAGATCAAAAGAGACAAAGAAGGCCATTACATAATGGTAAAGGGATCAATTCAACAGGAAGAGCTAACTATCCTAAATATATATGCACCCAATACAGGAGCACCCAGATTCATCAAGCAAGTCCTTAGAGACTTACAAAGAGACTTAGACTCCCATACAATAATAATGGGAGACTTCAACACTCCACTGTCAACATTAGACAGATCAATGAGACAGAAAGTTAACAAGGATATGCAGGAATTGAACTCATCTCTGCAGCAAGCAGACCTAATAGACATCTATAGAACTCTCCACCCCAAATCAACAGAATATACATTCTTCTCAGCACCACATCGTACTTACTCCAAAATCGACCACGTAATTGGAAGTAAAGCACTCCTCAGCAAATGTACAAGAACAGAAATTATAACAAACTGTCTCTCAGACCACAGTGCAATCAAACTAGAACTCAGGACTAAGACACTCAATCAAAACCGCTCAACTACATGGAAACTGAACAACCTGCTCCTGAATGACTACTGGGTACATAATGAAATGAAGGCAGAAATAAAGATGTTCTTTGAAACCAATGAGAACAAAGATACAACATACCAGAATCTCTGGGACACATTTAAAGCAGTGTGTAGAGGGAAATTTCTAAATGCCCACAAGAGAAAGCAGGAAAGATTTAAAATTGACACTCTAACATCACAATTAAAAGAACTAGAGAAGCAAGAGCAAACACATTCGAAAACTAGCAGAAGGCAAGAAATAACTAAGATCAGAGCAGAACTGAAGGAGATAGAGACACAAAAAACTCTCCAAAAAATCAATGAATCCAGGAGTTGGTTTTTTGAAAAGATCAACAAAATTGACAGACCACTAGGAAGACTAATAAAGAAGAAAAGAGAGAAGAATCAAATCGACGCAATTAAAAATGATAAAGGGGATATCACCAACGACCCCACAGAAATACAAACTGCCATCAGAGAATACTATAAACACCTCTACGCAAATAAACTGGAAAATCTAGAAGAAATGGATAATTTCCTGGACACTTACACTCTTCCAAGACTAAACCAGGAAGAAGTTGAATCCCTGAATAGACCAATAGCAGGCTCTGAAATTGAGGCAATAATTAATAGCCTACCAACCATAAAAAGTCCAGGACCAGATGGATTCACAGCTGAATTCTACCAGAGGTACAAGGAGGAGTTGGTACCATTCCTTCTGAAACTATTCCAATCAATAGAAAAAGAGGGAACCCTCCCTAACTCATTTTATGAGGCCAACATCATCCTGATACCAAAGCCTGGCAGAGACACAACAAAAAAAGAGAATTTTAGACCAATATCCCTGATGAACATCGATGCAAAAATCCTCAATAAAATACTGGCAAACCGGATTCAGCAACACATCAAAAAGCTTATCCACCATGATCAAGTGGGCTTCATCCCTGGGATGCAAGGCTGGTTCAACATTCGCAAATCAATAAACATAATCCAGCATATAAACAGAACCAAAGACAAGAACCACATGATTATCTCAATAGATGCAGAAAAGGCTTTTGACAAAATTCAACAGCCCTTCATGCTAAAAATGCTCAATAAATTCGGTATTGATGGAACATACCTCAAAACAATAAGAGCTATTTATGACAAACCCACAGCCAACATCAAACTGAATGGGCAAAAACTGGAAAAATTCCCTTTGAAAACTGGCACAAGACAGGGATGCCCTCTCTCACCACTCCTATTCAACATAGTGTTGGAATTTCTGGCTAGGGCAATTAGGCAAGAGAAAGAAATCAAGGGTATTCAGTTAGGAAAAGAAGAAGTCAAACTGTCCCTGTTTGCAGATGACATGATTGTATATTTAGAAAACCCCATTGTCTCAGCCCAAAATCTCCTTAAGCTGATAAGCAACTTCAGCAAAGTCTCAGGATACAAAATTAATGTGCAAAAATCACAAGCATTCTTATACACCAGTAACAGACAAACAGAGAGCCAAATCAGGAATGAACTTCCATTCACAATTGCTTCAAAGAGAATCAAATACCTAGGAATCCAACTTACAAGGGATGTAAAGGACCTCTTCAAGGACAACTACAAACCACTGCTCAGTGAAATAAAAGAGGACACAAACAAATGGAAGAACATACCATGCTCATGGATAGGAAGAATCAATATCGTGAAAATGGCCATACTGTCAAGGTAATTTATAGATTCAATGCCATCCCCATCAAGCTACCAATGACTTTCTTCACAGAATTGGAAAAAACTGCTTTAAAGTTCATATGGAACCAAAAAAGAGCCTGCATCTCCAAGACAATCCTAAGTCAAAAGAACAAAAGCTGGAGGCATCACACTACCTGACTTCAAACTATATACAAGGTACAGTAACCAAAACAGCATGGTACTGGTACCAAAACAGAGATATAGACCAATGGAACAGAACAGAGTCCCCAGAAATAATACCACACATCTACAGCCATCTGATCTTTGACAAACCTGAAAGAAACAAGAAATGGGGAAAGGATTCCCTATTTAATAAATGGTGCTGGGAAAATTGGCTAGCCATAAGTAGAAAGCTGAAACTGGATCCTTTCTTTACTCCTTATACGAAAATTAATTCAAGATGGATTAGAGACTTAAATGTTAGACCTAATACCATAAAAATCCTAGAGGAAAACCTAGGTAGTACCATTCAGGACATAGGCATGGGCAAAGACTTCATGTCTAAAACACCAAAAGCAATGGCAGCAAAAGCCAAAATTGACAAATGGGATCTAATTAAACTAAAGAGCTTCTGCACAGCAAAAGAAACTACCATCAGAGTGAACAGGCAACCTACAGAATGGGAGAAAATTTTTGCAATCTACTCATCTGACAAAGGGCTAATATCCAGAACCTACAAAGAACTCAAACAAATTTACAAGAAAAAAACAAACAACCCCATCAAAAAGTGGGCAAAGGATATGAACAGACATTTCTCAAAAGAAGACATTCATACAGCCAACAGACACATGAAAAAATGCTCATCATCACTGGCCATCAGAGAAATGCAAATCAAAACCACAATGAGATACCATCTCACACCAGTTAGAATGGCGATCATTAAAAAGTCAGGAAACAACAGGTGCTGGAGAGGATGTGGAGAAATAGGAACACTTTTACACTGTTGGTGGGATTGTCAACTAGTTCAACCATTATGGAAAACAGTATGGCGATTTCTCAAGGATCTAGAACTAGATGTACCATATGACCCAGCCATCCCATTACTGGGTATATACCCAAAGGATTATAAATTATGCTGCTATAAAGACACATGCACACGTATGTTTATTGCAGCACTATTCACAATAGCAAAGACTTGGAATCAACCCAAATGTCCATCAGTGACAGATTGGATTAAGAAAATGTGGCACATATACACCATGGAATACTATGCAGCCATCAAAAAGGATGAGTTTGTGTCCTTTGTAGGGACATGGATGCAGCTGGAAACCATCATTCTTAGCAAACTATTGCAAGAACAGAAAACCAAACACCGCATGTTCTCACTCATAGGTGGGAACTGAACAATGAGATCACTTGGACTCAGGAAGGGGAACATCACACACCGGGGCCTATCATGGGGAGGGGGTAGGGATTGCACTGGGAGTTATACCTGATGTAAATGACGAGTTGATGGGTGCAGCACACCAACATGGCACAAGTATACATATGTAACAAACCTGCACGTTATGCACATGTACCCTACAACTTAAAGTACAATAATAATAAATAAATTAAAAAAAAAATGAATATATGGGCCAACCAGAAGACAAAATGAAATTAGTCTGGTATAGTGGAGCCAGAGTAGGATGAACCAGGAAAACTTAGTAGGATGTTATGTTGTTGCAGAGAGTAAACTATATACTTGGGCAGAACAATGCCCTAAAGGATAGATAGAGGATAGAGGTAGCTTATTAGTCTCCCAGCATTTGATTATTGTACAAAAGTAGTTTGCATTTGTTATCACCTCTTCTACTGTTCTAAACCCACCCCCCCAGATGCTGGAATACATTTCTCCCAGTCATTAATCAAACAGATATATGTAGCCTTTTAATAAACATAAGAACCTCAATAAATAAGAATCTTTTGAAATAACTTGAAGAATGTAATTGGATTGTTTGCAACTCAATGGATAAATGCTTGAGGTAATGGACACCCCATTCTCCATGATGTGCTTATTTCACATTGCATTCCTGTATCAAAACATCTCATGCACCTTATAAATATATACACTTACTATGTACCCACAAAAATTAAAAACATAAATAAATAAGTATTTAGTATTTAGAGTTTATTAGTCCTTATTTCTTCTCTCCATCCCCTATACACAGAGGAAGAGTGTCAAGGAAGATGTGGGTAATTAAATAAATCTATATCATGATGAAATATTACAATATGAAATAACTTGAAAAATCTTTTATCATGATGATGTTTCTCATTTGGGATAAATTATATTTACAAGTTTATCATGCAGATACATTCTATGTTTGCAAGTTAGAGTTCATCTTTTTATTTGCAAATGTATCTTAAAGATGATTTTTTTTCAAATAATTATACATTCTAGATGATAGTAAAAGTTTATTTTAAAAGCATTTCTCATAATACTGATAGAAGGATTGAGGTTTGTACTTCCTTTAGAAATGTACTTTGTCTGTCTAATATTGTTTGGTGAGGAGATCAGAAAGCCTTGGGCTGTGATTTACTCTTCTCTTTGTCAGTCATAAGAAGGGAGACCAGTATTTCTTTTGAAATTTCTTGGCTTTTCTAACATATCTGAAAACAAAAGAAGGGGAAAATTTGCTTAGTTACTTTGCCAAAATGAGAGCCAGATATTACCATGCATTGACTTCATGGTAAGAATAGGAAAAAAGCTGATTTGTCATCCAAAAGAGAGATGACACACGCTGTTTTGTTTCATTGTCTTTTTCCTTTACTAAAACCTCTTTTCTCTCTTCCTAAACCTGGGTCATGGTGACATTAAGACCTCCAGTTTGACTTCCAAACCTTTAAATGATCCCATTCATGCCATCCCAATGCTGTGTGGTAGGGGCAAGTTCAGTCCAGTGTTTCCAGGCTCTGAAGTTGGATTATATTGCTTTCCTTTTCCTGCTGTACAGCATGTGGGCAAGAACCCAAAAACTTAATGGAAATTTTTCTGTCTTAAATCTTCTGAAACTAGTTACCTTTGAGGTCAATGAACTCAATACCCAGAGGGAGAAAAAAAGGCTGATTACAGAATAACGGAAATGTTGTTACAATGGATATTTGCATACTGAGTAAACTTGCTCAGGGGATCCTATCTGACCAAAAACAGCCAAAATAACCAATACTGGGAGGGCTTAAGAAAAGAATAACATGCTCTATGCCTGATCTACAAAATCTGAACATATATTATATTAGAAATAAATGTAAAATGAATCTCTTTGAATTTAGATAGTTTCTGCTCCTAAAACTTTGAGTAATATAGATTTTGAGTTTACCTTAAACCACTCTCAAGAGGAACATGAGACCATCACTATCCCTTGTGCTACGAAAGAAAACTCAGGAGAAGTCTTAGGGAAGAGAAGGGAAAAAATCTGATTGTGACAATGAATGTTATGACTATAGGTAAAGTTGTTGAGTCTAATCTTCGAAGATTCACCTTTTCTCAGTTCAGTTCTGTCTCCCCAACTAATTCCAGCCTAACTTCTTCATTTAACCCCAAAGTCTCCCTCTCCAGGCCTCACCTCTCTTGACCAACTCTACCTTTCTCTTTATTATGAGAATTACATGCCCAAGTCAAGAGATTTTCATATTCTTTGGCAATTTTTAGATGATAACTCCCAGTACCAATTATTCTGTTGTAATCTCTTCTTTTCATTTTGAAGGCATTTTCTACGATGTCTAATACAATGCTATGCACTTAGTAGATATTCATTATTTTCTCAAAGACCACGAAGCTGATCTGCAAAATGCCAGAATAAATTGAGCTCTTAAAAGAACATCAAAGTTCTAAAGCAATTATTACATGTAAACACATTGATAATACATTTAGACAGTAGGCGTTCAAGACCAGTCCATACACTGCTTATTTCCAGTAGCAGGAAACTAGACGTCATCAGTGTAATAGTTTACAGAGGCTAGCGGAGTCAAGGGTAAGAAAGGAAGTTATGTCTGGAACCCTAGGATGACCCCAAAAAAACTTTAGCTGAATCCTTGATTTCTCAGTGGCAGGTATAGCTCAGCAAATAAAGATTACCCTTTGAAATATTTAACAAAAGCAGCCAGTTCTGTTCTTCTTAGTGATGTTAGGGTGACCACAGTATTGAGTACTGGACTCGTTGTCCAGAATCCTGGGTATTCTTTACAGCTACATCGGTGACAGCCAGGATCAACATTCTGCCTGGCTTTTTCATAGGAAATCTGAGTGACAGTGGTGGCACTTTTCTTTCCTGCCACACATTTGAAGATCAAATAATGGAACCCAGCATTTAATGAATAGGCACCAAAAAAAATTTGCTGAGTGAAAAATGAATGTTGACCATTAAATCTGACCGCCCATGGGTATTATTAAACACAGTCTTCACCAAATCAGAAACGCAGAGCTAGGTATTCTCTGAGACTTTTTCACTTCTTACCTTTTTGTCCATTGTTTCTTGTGATTACAAAAACATTGTGATTGCACACATGTGATTTAAAAAGAAACATATGTGGATACTGCCCCCTCAAGGAGATGCAGCATAACCTCCACCTCTTAAGTCTGGGCTTTGCAGAGTGACTTCTTTCCGAAAGGTACATTCTGAAAAGGGTGAAAAAGATTAACTTTTCAGTGGAAAAAGTCTGACAAACACTACCTCACCAGGTGATCAAAGTTAACATCAACAGTGGCGAGACATGTGGATAGCGTGTACCATTGATATCACCTGATGAGAATGACACTAGCTTTGTGATCTTTCTACCCAAAACCTGTAACTCCAGTCTAATCATGAAAAAAATCAAACATCCCAAACTGAAGGATATTCTACAAAACACCTGAGTAGTTTACCTCAAAACTGTCAAGGTCATCAAAAACAAGGAAAGTCTGAGAAACTGTCACATTGTTGAGGATTTTAAGAGAATACTGTGTCCGGAATTGGTGGGTTCTTGGTCTCACTGACTTCAAGAATGAAGCCGCGGACCCTCGCGGTGATCGTACAGTTCTTAAAGATGGTGTGTCTGGAGTTTGTGCCTTCTGATGTTTGGATGTGTTTGGAGTTTCTTCCTTCTGGTGGGTTCGTGGTCTCGCTGGCTTCAGGAGTGAAGCTGCAGACCTTCTCGGTGAGTGTTACAGTTCTTGAGGCGTTGAGTCTGGAGTTTGTTCCTCCCATCCAGAGTTGTTCATTCCTCCTGGTGGGTTCGTGGTCTCGCTGACCTCAGTAGTCAAGCTGCAGACCTTCGCAGTGTTACAGCTGAGTGTTACAGCTCATAAAGGCAGTGCAGACCCAAAGAGTGAGCGGTAGCAAGATTTACTGCAAAGAGCCAAACAACTAAGCTTCCACACTGTGGAAGGGTGCCAGATCCAGTTGCCACTGCAGGCTGGGGCAGCCTGCTTTTATTCCCTTATCTGACCCCACCCACATCCTGCTGATTGGTCCATTTTACAGAAAGCTGATTGGCCTATTTTACAGAGAGCTGATTGCTTCATTTTACAGAAAGCTGATTTGTCCGTTTTGACAGAGTGCTGATAGGTGCGTTTACAATCCCTGAGCTAGACACAGAGTGCTGATTGGTGCATTTACAATATTTAGCTAGACACAGAGTGCAAAACAGAAAAGTTCTCCAAGTCCCCACTAGGTTAGCTAGATAGAGTACTGATTGGTGTATTTGCAAACCTTGAGCTAGACACAGGGTGCTGATAGGTGCGTTTACAAACCTTGAGCTAGACACAGAGTGCTGATTGGTGTATTTAAAATTCCTTAGCTAGACATAAAGCTGCTTCAAGTCCCCACCAGATTAACTAGATAGAGAGTGCTGATTGGTGCATTTACAAACTTTGAGCTAGACAGAGAGTGCTGATTGGTGTATTTACAATCCCTTAGCTAGACATAAAGATTCTCCAAGTGCCCACTAGACTCAGGAGCCCAGCTGGCTTCACCTAGTGGATCCTGCACCCATCCCTTAGCTAGACATTAAGGTTCTCCAAGTCCCCACTAGACTCAGAAGCCCAGTTGGCTTCACCTAGTGGATCCTGCACCCATTCCTTAGCTAGACATAAAGGTTCTCTAAGTCCCCTCTAGACCCATTGTGTCCGGAATTGGTGGGTTCTTGGTTTCGCTGACTTCAAGAATGAAGCCGTGGACACTCACAGTGACTGTTACAGTTCTTAAAGATGGTGTGTCCAAAGTTTGCTCTTTCAGACATTCGGATGTGTCTGGAGCTTCTTCCTTCTGGTGGGTTCATGGTCTCGCTGGCTTCAGGAGTGAAGCTGCAGACCTTTGAGGTGACTGTTACAGCTCATAAAGGCAGCAGGGAATCAAAGGGTGAGCAACAGCAAGATTTACTGCAAAGAGCAAAAGAATAAACCTACCACAGCATGGAAGAGTACCCCAGCAACTTGCTGCTGGATGGCTCCAGCAGCCTCCTTTTATTCTCTTATCTGGCCCCACCCACATCCTGCTGATTGGTCTGTTTTACAGAGAGCTGATTGGTGTATTTTACAGAGAGTTGATTGGTCCATTTTGACAGAGTGGTGATTGGTGCATTTACAATCCTTGAGCTAGACACAGAGTCACAGAGCACTAGTTAGCTAGATACAGAGTTAGCTAGATACAGAGTACCAATTGGTGTATTTACAAACCTTGAGCTAGACACAGAGTTCTAATTGGGGTATTTACAAACCCTTAGCTAGACAGAGTGCTGATTGGTGCCATTAAAATCCTCGAGCTAGACACTGAGTCACAGAGTGCTAGTCCTCCAAGTCTCCAGTAGATTAGCTAGATACAGAGTACCAATTGGTGTATTCACAAACCCTGAGCTAGACACAGAGTGCTGATTGGTGCATTTACAATTCTTGAGCTAGACACAGAGTGCTAGAGGGAAAAGTTCTCCAAGTCCCCACTAGGTTAGCTAGATACAGAGTACCAATTGGTGTATTTACAAACCCTGAGCTAGACACAGAGTGCTGACTGGTGTATTTACAATCCCTTAGCTAGCCATAAAGGCTCTCCAAGTCCCCACTAGACTCAGGAGCCCAGCTGGCTTCACCTAGTGGATCCTGCACCAGGGCTGCAGGCCGAGCTGCCCGCCAGTCCCCAGCAACACCTGCACTCCTCAGCCCTTGGGCTGTCGATGGGACCGGGCCACATGGAGCAGGGGGCGGCGCCCGTCAGGGAGGTTCAGGCCGCGTGGGAGCCCATCGCAGGGGGAGGAGCTCAGACATGGCGGGCTACAGGTCCCAAGTCCTGCCCCACGGGGAGGCACCTAAGGCCCAGCCAGAATTTAAGTGCGGCGCCGGCGGGCCAGCACTGCTGGTGGACCCTGCGCAACCTTCGCAGCTGCTGGCCCGGGTGCTAAGCCCCTCACTATCCTGGGCCGGCGGCGCCAGTTGGCCGCTCCATGTGCTGGGCCACCAAGCCCATCCCCGCGCCCTCTGGAACTCACACTTGCCCGCCAGCGCAGCCCGGGTTCCCGCCCGCGCCTCTCCCTCCACACCTCCCCAAAAGCAGAGGGAGGAGGCTTCGGCCTCAGCCAGCCCAGAGAGGGGCTTCCACAGTGCCCTGGCAGGCTGAAGGGCTCCTCAAGCACTGCCAGAGTGGACGCCGAGGCCGAGGAGGCGCTGAGAGTGAGGGCTGCTAGCACATTGCCAGCTCTCACCAGGAGCCCAGATGGCCTCACCTAGTGGATCCCGCACCAGGCCCCCAGGCAGAGCTGCCTGCCAGTCCCGCGCATGAGCCCGCAGTCCTCAGCCCTTGGGCAGTTGATGCTCCCGGGCACCGCAGAGCAGAGGGCGGCGCTGTCGGGGAGGCTCCAGCTGCGCAGGAGCCCACAGTGGGGTGAAGCTAGGCATAACCGGCTGCAGGTCCGGAGCCCCGCCCAGCGAGGAAGCAGCTAAGGTCTGGAGAGCATTCGAGCACAGCGCTGGCAGGCTGGCACTGCTGGGGGACCCAGTGCACCCTCCGCAGCTGCTGGCCTGGGTGCTAAGCCCCTCACCCTGAGGCCCGCCGAGCCCACGCCCATCCGGAACTCACGCTGACCCGCGAGCGTGGCGCGCAGCCCCGGTACCCGCCGGCGCCTCTCCCTCCACACCTGCCGGCAAGCAGAGGGAGCCGGCTCCAGCCTCGGCCAGCCCAGAGAGGGGCTCCCATAGTGCAGTGGGGCTCTTCAAGCCTGGCCGGAGTGGACACGAAGGCCGAGGAGGCCCCCAGAGCGAGCGAGGGCCGCCAGCACACTGTCACCTCTCAATATGACTGGTCATGTGGTACCCAGGTTGGGAATCTGGGATTTAAAAAGCACAAGAGGTAAAAAGAAATTTGAATAACCACGTATGAAATTATCCATGTATAATAATAACCATGTATAAATATTGTTTCATTACTTGTGAAAAGTTTATCATATTAATGTAACATCTTAACAACTGAGCAGACTGGATGCTGGGCAAAGGGGAGCTCTCTGTACTATATTTGCTAAGTTTCTGTAAATCAAAACCTATTTTTAAAATAAAAGGTTCATTTTTAAAAAGCAACGGCATTATCCTTCTCAAGCGAATTTTATGTAAAGTCCCCCTTTTCTCTGCCTACCATTTGTAGGATCTGAACTCCTGGACCGTTTCTTTTTGAGTAACTGAGCCTGAGATGATTCTTGGATATGTGTGTGTTTGTGTGTGTGTGTGTGTGTGTGTGTGTGTGTGTGTGTGTGTGTGTATACTTTGTTTTATAGAGAGAGTAATTACTGAGCTTCATATATCTGAACTAAAGCAAGGCTGTTTGTCAGATGACAGTTTAGACATATAGTTACCCTGTACTAGTCAGGTTTCTCTGGAGGGACAGGACTAATGGAATAGATACATATATAAAGGGGAGTTTGTTAACTCACATGATTACAAGGTCCCACAATAGGCTGTCTGCAGGCAGAGCAGCAAGGAGAGCCAGTCCAAGTTCCAAAACCCAAGAACCTAGAGCCTGTGTTCAAGGGCAGAAAGCATCCAGCAGAGGAGAAAGATGTAGGCTGGGAGGCTAGGCCAGTCTCTCTTTACACCTTTTTATTTTAGCCATGCTGCTTTCATTCTAGCCATGCTGGCAGCTGATTAGATTGTGCCCACCCAGATTAAGGGTAAGTCTGCCTTTCCCAGCCCACTGACTCAAATGTTAATCTCCTTTGGTAATAGCCTCACAGACATACCCAGGATTAATACTTTGTATCCTTCAATCCAATCAAGTTAATGCTCAATGTTAACCATCACATACCCCCTTCCCATTTAGTGAATATTATGAATATACTGAGTGCAATATGAAGTGCAATTCTCCTAAGCAAAAATTCTAATATATAACTCTAGCACCCAGAATGCTGTTAGAAGCATTTTGGATATAGGATAATGGTAAATGAAGTTAAACACAGATTAGCAATCTGAGGAATTAGACCATATTCATATATCTGCTGCTAAATTGCTGATGACATGGACAAATCTGACCACATGCCTGAAATTTAGACTTTTTTGTTTTTTAATGGGACATTGGAATTCTAATTATTCATCTGGGAAGATATGCTTATTAGTGTTTATCCCAATAATGCTTACTGTCACTTGAGAAGGCTTCCCTCCTTCCTACAAAAATGGAAAGCAGAGTGTTTAGATGGAAGGTAAAAATTATATTCCCAAAGCTGGAGCTATAAGCATAGTAAACTAAGGCCTCATTAACACCAGAAAAGGGGGAAAACAAAACAAAACAAAACACCACCACCCACGCTGCCTGAGAAAAGTGACCTGACCCACAGATGCTCTTTTCCATTCCTTGTGATTTGTTGAAAAGTTTGAGGTGCTAGATGCTACAATCTAAGTTTTGGCTTAAAGGAAACAAGCGCAAAGAAATTCTCTTCTGTTTACTTAGAATAATCTACGAATGGAGGCATATATGCAGAAACATATATCCTAGTCCTTAGATTTTCTCTTTAGTGGTTAAAAAAAAAAGTTGCAGCGGGAAAAGACTGCCTTATGAATGAGGCATCAGGGACAGATAGAGGTGCTGTTTGACTGACCTTCAATTATCCTAATTGAAAATCAAGAGCTTGGTGCCTTCTTTGATTTGTCACCATGGGAGGCATGTCTTCCTCCTTAATGTCACAATGCCACTAAAGAAACTGTACTCTGGGAATAGTCATTTAACATGAGTGGAAACAGAATTTCATTTAAGAAAAATCAAAGAAGTAATTCACAAATGATTCCCACAACTCTTTGGAGAAGCCTGGGCAGCCACAATAAGTTTATCATGTTGTTGATATAGACAACAGTCTAAACCACCCAGGGGTCTGTGGGAAATGAAGCCCCAGGGGCAGGGGGAAAATGAAGCTTTCTGGGAGAAATTCCCAGGCAACTTGTGAGTGTGGTTCTAAATAAGACTGGTGGGAATTTCCAAAGCAGACAGCACCTCAGGGGGCTGGGGCAGGGTGGAGGAATAAGAAATCTTTTTCTTTCTGGGTGGAGCCAGGAATGTTTCTTATGAGCAAAATCTAAGGACCCACAAGTTGGACTGGCTTCTTAGAGCCAAGTTATAAATGATTAATTCTATCAAGGAAAAGAAACAGGGCCTCGTTGCTAAGCTTTGTAATGGAGTTCATATAAATTTGCGTAAAATATTATGTAGGATTAGTGTAGCCAGCCAGGAATTAAGCTACAGGAGCCAAGAGGAGAATGGGACCTCAGCCAACAGGAAAAGTGGGAGATGAAGTGGATCACGCTTGCCAAGCCAAGGAGGCTGGCCAAACCAGAGCTACAGTAGCATGGAAATGAGAAGTGAGACTCCCATTCTTGAGGGATGTTATCGTTATTATTATGTTGTTTTGTTTTTTTGTTTGTTTGTTTTGAGACGGAGTCTCGCTCTGTCGCCCAGGCTGGAGTGCTGTGGCCGGATCTCAGCTCACTGCAAACTCCGCCTCCTGGGTTTACGCCATTCTCCTGCCTCAGCCTCCCGAGTAGCTGGGACTACAGATGCCCACCACCTCGCCCGGCTAGTTTTTTGTATTTTTTAGTAGAGACAGGGTTTCACCGTGTTAGCCAGGATGGTCTCGATCTCCTGACCTCGTGATCCGCCCATCTCAGCCTCCCAAAGTGCTGGGATTACAGGCTTGACCCACCGCGCCTGGCCCAATGTTGTTGTTTTTAAAATAAGTTTCCATCGTCTCTTCCCCTCAAATGATATTCTCACTACTTTCAAGTTTTGTAAAATATATCTTCACTAATGATGACAACAAGGAAGTTGGTTTGCTTTTTAGGTTCAGTTTGGCCCTGCAAGACTGAGCAGAGATCCAGTGGGCTGGGAGGTGGAGGAGTAGGATATACAGGTGAGCCCCTCAACCCTACAGCTGCTGCAAAACAAAACAGGGAGAGTTGAATGTAGAGCACCAAATACACATCGTTTGCCCCAGAATCCTGTATTAGAACCATGTCCAGGGAGTCAAAATAGTCTTGCCTAGGTAGTGGACAAGTCTTCGCTTTGACTTACTCTTTCCATGACTTCTTCCTTTGTCCACTTTATCAAGAGTTAGGAATGGAAGCTATGAACAGGTGTATCAAGATAAGCCCTATTATCCTCCTCCACAGCTCCATTTTCTATAGTTGGGTTGTTCAGCCATATTGCCGTTGAGTTGTTCAATCATATTGCTATTGGGATAAAAGCATCAGGAATTGGCCAGATTCCTGGGTTATGGTATGGCCCATAGAGTCCTCGCTTGGCATATATGTGTGGCCGCAAGAAAGGCTGCCATTGTGGCCTGACTCAGTCAGCCCCTGAGATTACACCAATGTCACCCCCTCCCCATCTTAGCATGATGATCCTGGGTGGTGACAAAGACTCCAAGCAGCAGCAGCAGGTGTACCCCACCCACGGAGGCAGTGTGCCCCTCCCTCGTTTTTCTCCACACTCACGACAGAGAGGTCTGAGCTGAAAGGCCCCCAACAATCTGTCAACAGCAGCTCCTCCTGGACAGATGAAGGGAGAGTTTCCCCCTGACCAAGCCAGTAGGAACTGCCCCGCTCCGTTTCAAGAGGGAATTATTTCTGGCTGTTCTTCCAACCCCTTGTGCACAACATACACAGTGTACTAGTGCGAGAGGTGAACCTCAGCCCTGAGCTCCAACACCACTATTCCAATAGGTCTCCTGCCTTGTATCCCACCCCCATGCAAATACACACACACACACACACACACACACACACACACACACACACACACACAACTCCTCCACACCCTCAGCAAATTTTGCAGGCTCCACTCCACATTCTTTTCACCTCCAGCTGGAGTGAAACTGACAATCTTCTGGTAAACACAAACTGAGAGGTTCTTGTTTTCTGGTAAGGGACAGGGTGAAGTCTGGACTTTTTCCCTAAGCCATCATGGAGGGAGTTCCCCTCTTGGAAAAGAGAACTTTGCCAGCTATGGCTGACATCATAAATGCTTAGAAATTGATATTCCCAACCAAGATCCCTCTGTCCGAGGCTTTTTTTCATCTAAGCCTGCTTCGGGAAAGCTTACCTTTGATTTGCTGGAGTCAATGAGAATAACTTTTCCTGGTCATGCATACTTTCTGGTGATCTGGGGCAGAGGAGACCTGTGAGTTTTCTGTGAAACATGCCTCTGGCCCTGCCACACGCTCATCTGAATTGCGTTGTACTGGTGGAGGGAGGTGTTTGCCTGTGTGTCTGCATGCTCTGTGTGCGTGTGTGTGTGTGTGTGTGTGTGTGTGTGTGTGTGTGTGAAGTGGGGCAGGGGTGGGACATATACAACCATTTATTGAGAACAAGGATTTTTTTTTTTTCTGTTAGTTGTCATGACACCTTCGTGAGGTACAAAGAGTATTTTTGTTTTACAGAGGCAATGACAGATTCTAGGTATATAACATCTCTAAGGACAGCAGCCTTGTAAGTTCTAACGCAAGGATTCAAACCCAAAGTCCAGGTTATTGCCTCTAAGCCGCCTGCCTCTCAAAGCCCTGAAATTCTGTGTCCTGGAAGATGAGATTTTTAACCTGACTGCTCTGTATGTGTCTCCCTCAAATCAGAGACTGATAATGCTCCAGGAAACCTTGGTAGTCATTTGCACCTACACCAGCAGGGCTACCCTGCTTGCCTCATGTGACAAATGGGGAAACTGAGGTCCTGCAGATGTGACTTTCCTGAGGACACACAGCTGGTGAACTATGGAGCCTGAACTTACACATAAGATTTTTATTTATTTTCTCTTCTTCTACTATCATTTGAGAGTAAAACAAAATTAGTAGGAAAGGAATCAGTGAGGTTCCCCTCTTTAATTGTGAAATAAAGAAAAGCCTGAGGGTGCAGGTGCACGGACTTGTTTTCAGTCCCAGGACATGACTGGTATTTATATTTATACTTCTGCTTGTGATCCCCCATCTTGTCCCATCATAGATAATGAAAGCTACCAGAAATGGAAGACTACACTGATGATTTAGAAGGATAAAAATTTATCTTAGCTAAAACTTCAAACGGGAAGAAAACCTTCTAATGGTGCCTTTTTATTAAATTTTATGCAGTTAAATAATCACATCAAGAGAAATCTTCCATACTTGCTTTTTGATGAAAATTCATAGCGGCCAAATAAGCACATAAGCTCAAATTGTTTTTTTGGTAGGTGGTCCTCTGCCAAAACCCTTATGTGTCAATCATTCTCTGCTCAGTAAACAAAACCATTTTCCAGAGGTTAGAGATTCAAAAGAGCAAGATGATCTGACACTACTTGCTGAAATTAAGTGATATTTGATTTCTGTATACCATCATCCGTCTCCTATATCATAAACTCCTTACAGACAGAATTTTTTCTTATTAATCTACATATTCTCAGAGCTTATTTGAGTTCTGTGCAGAGTGATTGATCAGCAGACATTTGTAGGATGAAAGATAAATGAATAGGGCTGACTGACATTCAAGCTTACCTGTTCCCTTCCTTGGCCTTGAGGCCCAACTGGACTTAAAACATGTCATATTTGCTTCTATTGATGCTGGGAGAGAAGCTCTCATCATTGCACATCTGTTCTCCAGGACATCAGGATGCTTACCCGAAAAACTGATTGGGAAATAAACCAGAATCCTTCTTTAAATGTGAAGGATCTATTTATCGACTTATTTTTCAGTGATGTATTCATTCGATTCATTTGTTCAAGCATTCATTCACTTTCATGCCATGTGCCAGGCACTGGGCAAAGTGCTCTTAGCAGCCCATGTTCCATCAGGGGAAATGGATTAGCAAGCCCGGACAAATATAATGATAGAGTAGAGACAAGAAACACATCATCCAGCTCCCAGGCCCCAGAATTGTTTTAATCTGAGATGCTTGACATTGACAAGACACAGATAACTTTGGATATTCTTTGGGTGACCACACAAATATTGGTGAAACTATTACCCCCAAGTCCAAGGTAACTTTGTTATAGCTCCACCCTTGATAACAGCATGTCAATGCTTCTCTTCTGATGTCTTATCACCCAACTAAACATTTTTTTGTGTGGACCAATAGCCCTTTTCAGTCTCCCTTAGGGTTTCTTTTCCCATTTAATTCTCCACATGACCCCTATTCTGTCTATGATATACACTTGCCTTGAAAAATTTTTATCTAGTAACCTACTATTGGCAAGATTTTGTACTAAGTATGGGATACAAAGACATGGGTACTACTCATAAAACAAACAAATAAGCAAATAACTGGCGGGTTGTCATGGTAATACCACCCCCAAATATGGGGGCTGGAAATACTACCCCAAAATATGGCACTTTAGCATACGGAGTATATTTTAAGCTGAAGAAAATTGGGAAAACTGCAAAAGCAGAAAAGTTTCTCTGATTTTCTTAGCACTTCCCTCATGTGACAAGTGTCTTTCCCTATTCCTGGAAAGAATGATAGTTATAGACAGAATTAAAAAAGAAACCCGAACAAGCCATGCTAAGTTCCTCCCAGTTTATTACCATTAGGTTATATCCCCTCTTTGTCGAATTTTGCTTCTACACAGCTATCTATTCTTCATCAAACCTGAGCACAAAAAATACTGTTTTCTCTGAGCCTTTGGTCTTCATTTCTGAAGGTTGCCATGTCACAGAAAACCGTGGTCAAATAAACTTGTTATGTTTTTCTCTTGTTATTCTGTTATTTGTTATAGAGGTGTCAACCATAAGTCCTGTGACGGATAAGGAAAATATATTACCTTTTCTCCCCTACACTTGCTAAACTTTTATGTTTGTCTTTCCTGAAAAGCCGTATTTTGTTAAATGAATCTACCCTATCTTTAAGAGGTAGTACTCTTTAGGACACATTGTCTTCCCTTTAGACCCTTTCTAGGAATATGCCCTTCTTTTCCTCAAGGAGAACTCAAGAAGAACATGCACTTTATTTATTCCTTTGTACTTATATATGAGAACTCACTCTGCGCCAGCAAGATTGGCTGAAGACTGGAATTGTATCCTGGTGGCATTGGCAGCCGGTGGTACTCACAGTCCACTGGGAAAGACTGATGGGTGATGAGGGTGCTGTTATGAGATGCTGTGGAGACACAGAAGAGAAGCAATTAAGGCAGAGAGAATCAGAAAAGGCATCCTGAAGAAAACGTACATCTAAACCAAGATTTGAAGAAGAAATTTGAATTAACCTGATAAAGAGGTAAGGATTAAAGACTGCCAGAAGCACTAAACACGAGACATGCTGAGAAGGTCTAAAAGTAGGTATGTGACTCAATTATCTAGTAAGACTTGGAGAGCCATTGCTGTCTGAATTTGTGAAGCTAAAACCAATATCCGAAAAATTTAAGGGTTTTTCTAGAGTTCATCCAACACTTCTCTTTTGTTCCTAATATCCTAAAATTCCAGGAAAGTTTATAAAGTATTTTGATATTATTTTCAGCCTAAAAGATCCCAAAGTAAGAAATTTATGGAAGTTTACAGAAGTTACAGGATGAATTAATCAGTGCACATCTGGCCTGTGGTACAGTGCAGTGCATCAGAGATGTCAATCAAGGCAAGGTGGTGAAGGAGAGCCTGCAAGGCAGGGGAAGATTAGAACTGCCATTTTTCTATTATCAAGATATGGGTGACTGTAATTATTTTTCCTTAGCATTGGTACACACATGGATATGTATATTATTATGTCTCTAGTTTGAGGATTACTTGTTCTAAAAAAAATACAAAATTATAGTAATGTAGAAAATTGGAATTAGAAATACCATTTTTACACTTACTTTTGGAAAAATACATACATTTTAATCTGAAGAGTTTATATAAGTTAATTTTATTGTATCCCTGGCACACAGGGAGTTGGTTATTTTTTGTTGTAAAAACTTCTTGGGCATTTTTTCAGTCTTGACTTTAAACTCAAGTGAGCTCAAGGACTGTATTTCCTACTTTACATGGTTATCTTATGTCTTAGCATGATATTGAGTTCATGATAAATCCTTAAGAACTATTTTTAAATGAATAGATAAGAGAGCTACTAACTTTAATCAGAAACAACCATGAAGGAGGTAGGGTTTCAGCCTGGCAGATATACCAGGGAAAGTGGTTGTAAGTTTAGGAAAATATGCAGGGCAAGATGTTAAATCTAGGACTTGGGGCTCTCAACCTGGTGATAAGTAGATATTCATAGCTAAGTTGTTAGTTGTGCACACAGAATTATAGAAAACTGGATGGAGGGTTTGCTTGCTCTTATTAAAGTGATCAAGGAGACCATAGTTTGTGGTGAAATTTTACGACCAATGGTGATGTTGTGGAGTCTATAGATGAAGAAGCTGGTTCTAAAATGAGGTTTGTGAAATTATGTTGGCAAGGCCAGCAAAAAGTATGAATCGTGTGTAAGAACCTCCTCAGCACAGCATTCATTTTCTTTTTTTTTCTTTTTTTTAAAATTTATTTATTATTATTATACTTTAAGCATTCATTTTCAAAGAACATGGTTTCCTGGCCAGACTGCCTGGGCTCACATCTCAGCTGTGTCATTTACCAGCTGTGTACCCTGGGGTAATGCGTTGTGTGCAGCCTCTCTATTCTTCATATTTCTTATGTGTAAAACAATGATAATCAGATTTACCTGTTATAACAAAGATGAAATTAGTTAAAATGACATGATGATTTTCATACACATAAAGTGCTTAATAAATGTTAACTTATTATTTTATTACCTGGTTTATGGAACTTTAAATGGCCCTACCAATCCAGAAATCTCTGCCATGAATTACTGTTAGCTCATATATATCCCAAAATTCTCATCTTAGAAAATTTAAGTCAAAAAGAGGTAACACCCTAAAGAAAGATTTCCAGACAGCCACTCTTATAACGCACATAAATTATGGGAAAAGGGAAAAATTATTAAATGGTGGGCTTAGAAAGGTTTGTGAGCATCTTATCCAACCCCATCAGTTTACTAGTGAAGAAAGCAGGGTCTAGAGAAGAGAAAATAACCTCTCAAAGTTCAGTGTGGACCCAAAAGTTTCTACCTCCCAAACTTTTTTGATCGTTTTACTTTTACATCAAACTTTTTTCCATTAATATAATTGGTAAGGTAGCAGCACATCAATTGGCTGGGTGCTCAAAGGCCTTAAGAGAAGACCCTAGATAGCTGGAGAAACGTAGAGAACACCCTTTCTGGCATCCAAGGAACCATAAAACATTTTTTAACCAAGGAGCACCCCAGATAATAAAAGAGGAGATGGGAAGGAGGAGAAAAAGGCAAAATTTGAGTAACTCAGAAGTTTTCGTCCACCATGTGAAAAGGTATGAGGTGCCAGATAGAGAGGATCATTTCATTCCTCTGGTGTTTGGTTGAAAGGATAAAAAAAGGAAAGAAGAAGGAATTTTAAAAGGTTAAGTTGACCAAGTCTGTCTTTCTTTGGGGATTTCCAGACCATCTATTCTAGAACTTTACAGATGGAGAGAAGTAAACACCCAAAACCAATGAATGTTCTGAAGGACAGCATACCTAGATAAAGAATTTAAATGTTGGCTACCCTCTTGATGGAAATTGGATCTTAGTGAAACTTTTTTCCTTTCTCTCAGCAAGACTGGATGTCATACAAAAAATCTCAAATCATATGTAGCTTTGTTCTGAGAAACGTGTGGATCTTCAAGATTTCATTGCAACAGTTAATAATGGTTTCCATGTGATTCCAGAATAGCATAACTGTGAGTAACGATCTAGGACATCTGAATGTTTTAACTTGGTGCTTTTAGCTTTTCTGAAATAGGCAAGCAATGTGTTTTACTGGTAAATTGGATTTTAATTTATGTTTATGCTTTGTCAATGACGTATTTTAAAACTAGTAGTTTTCATGATTAGAGAGATTCAAGACACCAGATTTTTGCTATATAATTTTTACATATACTCAAATGCCTTTAGACAAAACAAGAACCTAATTTAGCCACCCACCAGCCACAAAAGTATCTGGGGCACATAATATTTTTCCATGGCGGCCAGGGTGACTGCTTTTTGAACTTGTTTATTTGATCTGGGAAAGTGTAACTCACAAACAGCATCTGGATTTCAGAGGTTCCTATATTTGCCCCCAATTCTCCCTTTCAGTCAATGGTATCCAAATGACTCATCTGCAAGTTCAGAGAGTTGAGTTGCTCTGCAAGACTAAAACGCAAGACTCTCTGGCTCATTCCCTGTAACCACCAAACCCCACAATCTCTGGATATGTAGCATGGGAACCTGCATGAAGTTTTGCCAAGACCACCAGGTTGCTTGGAAAAAACACAGTCTTGACAAGCTTAAGAGTGACCCTAGAAAGGTTTAGAGCTTGTTTGTTTTATTTAAGGAGTTCCCTGTAAGAGCAGAGACTGGGGTGGGGTGGGATGGGGAGGAGAAACCTTTTTTTTTTTTTTTTTTCCATCAAAAGGTGTGACTGAGAACTTGCAATTTTTGATGACATGTTTCTCCCTGAGAGACCTTCACTGTTGGCAGACACAGTTGAGACACTGATGAAAAGCCATGGGGCATAGTTTTTTGAGGCCTCCAAGAGAAACCCCACAGTTTTAACTTAATCCAGTTTCAGTGGGGTGAGTAGCTTGGAGTGAATTAAGAAATAAACAAGTAACACTTCTTGAACACTAGAACCAGAATGAAACAAGGTTAGGCCATGACAGTTGACAGTGTCAACTTGACCTGTAGCCTCTAATCAGCCTGAAAATTATGCCTTCCCTGGTTTTTACCTAGTCTCTTCATTTCTTTTATTGTATAAACATCTGGAAACAGTCCACTTGCCTAGCTTGAAGTACCTGCCACTCTGATTTTCAGAAACAGCAAATTCAATTCCATAGTTGATTTATCAGATCAATATTGCACCATCAAGATATGCCTAAGCATAAAATGAAGGGTCAAGGAACATAGAGACTTCTAACTGTCATTTTAATAAATGCATAATAAGGCTAGAAAAAGTGAAGAAATATCTACTCATTTCTTAACCAAGTTTATTAGCTGGTGACTTCAGTTAATATTTAATTCTAGGTTTCTCTTACATTTTTAATCTTTTCTTTCTTTCATTTTACATTTTTGATGTAAGAAAGAAGACTCCAGTTTTTTCGCACTGTGTGAAATCCAGCTCTAATTATGTCCATATGACATCATAAATCTGTTAAGAATTGGACAACTTTATTATTTGAGCCTTAAAAGAACACCCAAAATAAAGGTCAAAGCTTATATAATGGTAATTGTATAAGAATATATCCTCAAAATAAACAAACAGAAACCCCCATATAGTACTTAGAATTTTCCCTTCTTTTTATAAATGGGAAAAATTAACTCACATGTCACCAGTTTCCTAAGAAGGGAGCAAATATTTAAATCCCTGCTTCTTCCATAGGCAAAAGCTGCGTTATATTTCCTAACTCTATTCGCTTTTGCCTCTTTCTCTCTCTGTCTTTTTCTCTGTATATTCCTCTCTCTTTTCTTCTCTACTCCCATAAATCCATACCTTTTGGCTCTAGGGCATCACTTTATTGGCTTCTATTTTTCTGCCCTCAATAACAGTGCTTCTCTTGTCTCCGTGTAACATTATATTCTTGAGATAAAGAGCTTTCTTTGTAAACTTAAAATGTCTTTACTGTTACAGACAAGAAACATGCTTGATTTATGTATCCTACAGTTATGAAGAAATGTGCATAGCATTCAGAAATGTAGGTAGAATTTCTCAAATTTCCCCTGTGCTTTTATGATGAAATTTTGTCTATCCTGAAGCCATCTTTTGTAACAGTCATGGTCCAGCCCTGAAGGATAATATAGGCAAGGAAAAGTTAGAGGTGAATATACCTAGTTTAATCTGTAAAGAAATCCCCCACCACAGTGTTTCCTTCCCAACACATGATTATTCATGATCAGAGGAGGCAGTGTTGAGGGTTGGATCAATCATAACTTTTGGTATAGACAAACCAGACGTCAGACATTGGCACTGCTACTTACCAACCCTGAAATCATGGTTGAGATCATTTCTCTTTGTCTCAGTTTTCTTCTAATGCCTATCCTCTAATACTGTGATGAAGATTAATGAGAAATTGCATATGCGGTGTCAATACAATGCCTGTTACAGACTATATGCTTTATGAAGCTGTAATATGATGGAAATTTTCTTTCCATTGATGGTCAAGAGCAATATGAAAACGGGTCATGTTGACTTAAATAGCGCAATTTCTACGGGTTAACTTCAAGAGATAGGGTCTTGATTTCAGTCTTAGCTAAATTATTTTCATTATTTTGATTATAGGCTCTGGCTTTGGAAGGCCTTAGTCCATACAAGAAGTATTTTTTTTGAATGAAGACCAGTACCTACAGTGGTGACTATTTGGTTAATGGTAAAATACCACAGTCATCATAATGTATGAAGCATACTGGCATCCCAGTAGTGAACATCAGGGGGTTCTATTTAATTGTTTCTATAACTTCACATGAAAAGCTACCTGAGCCCATTGGAAAGCCTTGCTTACTAACGCAGAATGTCATCAATTTACCCCAGAAATCAGCATTATTCCTGTTTTCCGGGTGGTATGGATGCATTTAAGAACCATAGTTGAAGTTATAATGTGGCATCCATCATTTTTCTCATCAGCTCCAGATCTTTCATGGGTTTGTATTTTTAAAGCTTGGGCAGTCCACAAAATCACAAGTACTGATTACAGCTAATCCTTGCTAATCACCAGTGCCTTCATGGAAGTAGTGCTGCTACCCACCTTTGGATGTATTCACTACCATAGTTACTTTTTCATGTCATGGAGCATTATATGCTCCAAAATAATGCCATATTTCCTGTCAAAACAAAGTGAACCTCTCTTTGCCCCTTTTGGGTGTAACTGTGAAATGGGTTCCAAAACTCCAGCTTTATCACCTAATATTGAACAGATATTTTGGTGAAAACAGTGCCTATTGATTTTACTCATATGACCATTGAATTGGACTCAAGCAAAAGTTTGGTAGAGGTTCAGATTGATTAAGGAAGGAAATGCTAATCCAAGTGAACAGAAAAGAAATTACCATTGCCACTACCATGCTCACCATGAAGACCCTGTTATTCCATCAGCCTTAGCTGACCCTCTTTCCATTAAAGCTCTTTTCCGAGAGAGTCCTCATTCATACCTGCAATATAGTCTTTGCAACTGATGTCTGTAATATAGTCATGCATCTGCTACACATGATCAGATGCATCTGAATCCCATCAAGAAACCTGGTTAAGACTGAAGGTTAGACACTTATATCCTGAGTTCCTTTGAAGTGGATGACTGAAGGAAGATATTTCAGACAAAGTTGATCTTTTTTTGATACTCATTGGTTCATTCATATTTGGCAAAAGTATAATAATAAACTCTTCGATCAATAAAGTAGTAGAGAATTCAGCTCAATCTTTCCACTGGCGACAACTGGAAAAGCTGTACAACAAATGTTTTATAAAAGTTTGCCTGAAGGTATCAAAGTGCTAATAAGGTGCTTGTTCAAGGTGCAATAATTACACTTCTCAATTGAAAAAACAGAAATCAGAGGAGCATGAAATAATAAAGAAATAGTTGCCAACCTAAAATTCTATACCCAGAGAAAATAGCCTTTAAGACTAAAATAAAATAAAGCCATTTTCAGACACAAAGAGTTGTCTCTTGCTGACATACACTAAAGGGTTTCTTAGAGGGAAATCAATTCCCAAAGGAAGTTCAAAGAAGAAAGAAGGAAAGGTAGCAAAGCTAGTAGTAAATACAGTAATCAACATAACTTATTTGACTATCTAATTACAATAATGTTTCATGTGGATGAAGATATGTAAACTATAAATACATATAATATGCATACTAATAATGGCATGTAAGTCAATAATGAGGAAAATTAAAGAAAATCACTATGTTTTAAGGGAAAAGAGGGACATGTAAATTAATATTCAATGCCTTTAAATCATTAAATGCATATTATAAACTCCAGAATGGTTGCAACTATAAGAATGGGGAGATTATATCATGTAAATACTAGCCAAGGGAAAGGTGATATATCAAATTTATTCAATATCAAAAGAAGTAGACTATATAAGATAAAAGTACTATATAAGATAATGTTCTTATGATAAAATGTTTAATTCACAAGGAACGTGTATATCAATTATAAGTTTTATGCACCAAAGAACATAGCCTCAAAATATATTTTAAACACTTAACAGAAAGCAAAATAGATGAGTTCATTATTATAGTGGGGAGATTTTAACACACTATACACAGTAACTAATCCATTAGAATCCATTAGTGGATTAGTGAATAACACAATAAATATCAAAAAAATAAACACTGTAAATAAATATAGTAAGCAAAAAAAGTCAGTAAAGAAACATTAGTGTCTGGCTAGGAGCATCTGTGGTGGGTCACCTTTCTACCTACACGTGTGAGTGGATGACCTGAGAGGAGTACGGTGAGTATATGAGGATGTGACCTACTGGCTCACTCCTGAGAATGGGATCCTGTTAGATGGGCATGGGTAAATTAATTTCAGCAAAATGCTCTGGGCAAGGGGGTAGAATGGGGTGGGCTGGGGTTAGTTTGCTTTGGAATTCTGGGGGTATAAGGGTATTTTTTAGTTTCTAAGGTTTTATCTTGTTTCAAGAGTGGGACCAACCTAATGGGGAGGACAAGATGTCATCCTTGGAAACCCTACAGGGGACACATTTTCCAAGGTGACCTGTCATTGGGGTATGAGTGGCTGGCTGCCATCTTCATGCCTGATACCACTGGTTTTTCATTGGCATCTGCCTTGGTTTGTCTCATTCTTCTTGGTTGAGTAGGTTTTAACTGGGGCAACCCTTCTGCTAGGAGTCCCAATTATTTTTGACTAAGGGGTGGGGGACAGTTGACATTTCTGGTCCTATAGGCCCTTTCTGGTCAGGAAGGCATTGGTGCAGGTGAGCCTGGGATGACCTTGCCACCCGTGGCCAGGGTCCTTGTTTTATATCTGCAAATAAACAGCTTGTTTGGAAGCAAACAAATGAAAAGATGTAGAATGTATGAATAACATGATTAACCAATTTAACTAATTCACTAGAAAATTGTGTCCAACCACTGCTGAATACACATTTTTTTGTGCACATACGGAAAATTAAGAAAAACTGATTGAAATGAGGAGTAACATAAAATATATCTCAACTGATGACACACAGAATATGATTTCCCACCACAATTCAATTAAGCTAGGAACTTAATAGTAAAAGTAATATAAATAATTATTATTGAATAATAAAAAAAATACACCAACATGGCAGGGCTCACATACTGCCTTTGCTACTCTCCATCCATCAGATTTTAGAAATGATTCAGGCTTCAAAGAATTCCTTTGTAAGTCATCCTCAATGTCTTACAATGCTATTGAAGTTCTTTGTAAACAAGACCACTAAAATTTGGTTTTATTTTTAAAAACATTATAATTTATAATGTTTTTATAAATTATAAAAACATTTATAATTTAACTTTTAAAAACATTATAATTGAGATTTGTGATACCTAACTTGTCATAAGAATCTGTTGATGATACAACTATATTCAATTACATAAATTTATATTCTAAACTGAAGTGAAATGAAATTGGAAAGGTCTGCACGTCTGTAGCATATAAATTTAGTGAATGCTCAAAAGAATCATAGCCATAAACAATTTGTTTGATGAATTTTGCCTTGCAAAATTATTTTTTCAAGGAAATTTACTTTTAATTGAAGCAAAAAGAAGGAATTTGGGAAAATACCTAGACTCTAATACTTATACATTTCATTATAAAAAAATAAAATGTACTCCAGGAACTTACTATGAGTTATCTGTTTTGTTGTTTTGTTTTGTTTTTTGCTTTTTGAGACGGAGTCTCGCTCTGTCGCCCAGGCTGGAGTGCAGTGGTGCGATCTCGGCTCACTGCAAGCTCCGCTTCCCGGGTTCACGCCATTCTCCTGCCTCAGCCTCCCAAGTAACTGGGACTACAGGCACCCGCCACCAAGCCCGGCTAATTTTTAGTATTTTTTTTTTTTTAGTAGAGACGGGGTTTCACCTGTTAGCCAGGATGGTCTCGATCTCCTGAGCTCGTTATCTGCCCACCTTGGCCTCCCAAAGTGCTAGGATTACAGGCGTGAGCCACCGTGCCCGGCCTACTATGAGTTTTGAGGTACCTTAATGACCTATGGAAAGAGTATGTACTTAATTAAAAATGTTTTAATCTACAGAGAAAAGTCCACTGAAAATGTCAACAATTTCAAATTTAGAAAAATAAAAATTTGAAGAACATTGCAGGCAATTATATAAAAAATTAAAAATAAGACAATATTGGAAAAATACATTCTCCAGAAAACTATTAATGATACAGCAATATCAGTGAACAGTCAGGAACTAATTAATTGATATAAGTATTTATTAATAATAAAATGTCTTAGACTTATGTCCAGGTACTCTACTCAATATAAAGAGTTTTTGTGTTTATGAAAATACATATGCTATTTATATTTTATAGAGTGGCTTTTATTTTTGAAAACGGACTTTCAATAAAACATTTTTATTGTAAGTACCCAAACATAATAGAAAAAATTTTAGGTCAATACATAAACTCTTCAAAATTATACAATTCTAAATATTTGTAGTGTCCCTCTCACTCTCAAAAGTGTCCCAGTGGGATTATAAATTACATGGTCACTACAATTATGAACAACTTAAAGAAAACGAACTTAGAAACGTACATGAACAAATTAGCAAAGTCCAACTTATCTAATAATATAACAATTGCCAAAGATGAAAGAAGGAATAGGAAATGTGAATAATACAATAAATATTAAATTAAAAACACTGTAAATAAATATCTTTACCCAGAGAAAACTTCAGGCCGAGAGAGGTTACGAGTGAATTGCAGCAAGCATCCAGGAGGAGTAATGTTCTTTTTATACAAACACTTTCACAGAACAGAAACTACGGAAAACTTCCCATCTGTATTTTATGAGGCCAGCATAACCTTGATAATAAAACCTGACAAAGACATTATGAGAAAAAGAAATACAGGCAAATCTGACCTGTGAAAAAAGCAGCACAATTCTTAAAGCACTGTATTAGCAAGCCACACAAAGGTTAATACAACATGACTGATTTGAGTTCAGACCAGGAAGGCTACGTGGGGTTAACATTAATAAATCTATCAGTATATTTCATCACATTAAAAAGATTACAAAGGAAAATTATGATTATATCAATATGTGCAGAAAATATTTTTAAATGTTAAATATGTATTTATGAGATTAAAGAAATTTCTAGCAAATAAGGAATATAAGGAAATTTTCTTAATCTGATGAAGGGTATCTACAAAAAACCTTCAGGAAACACCATAACTTTTAAAAATTTTTTATTTTAAGTTCAGGGGGTACATGTGCAGGTTTGTTATATAGGTAAACTTGTGTCACAGGGGTTTGTTGTACAGATTACTTTATCACCCATATGTTAGGCTTAGTATCCCCGTTAGTTATTTTTCCTAAGCCTCTTCCTCCTTCCACCCTCCAGCCTCAGGTAGGCCCCAGTGTGTGTTGTTCCCCTTTATGTGTCCATGTGTTCTCATGATTTAGCTCCCACTTATAAGTGAGAGCATGTATTTAGTTTTCTCTTCCTGTGTTAGTTTGCTAAGGATAGTGGCCTCCAGCTCCATCCATGTTCCTGCAAAGGACATGATCTTTTTATGGCTACGTAGTATTACGTGGTGTGTATGTACCACATTTTCTTTATCCAGTCTACCATTGATGAGCATTTGGGTTGATTTCATGTCTTTGCTCTTGTGAGGAGTGGTACAATAAACACACGCATGCGTGTGTCTTTGTGATCGAATGATTTATATTCCTTTGAGTATATACTCAGTAATGGGATTGCTGGGTTGAAGAATAGTTCTGTTTTTAGCTCTTTGAGGAGCTACATTGCTTTCCACACTCCTTTACTCAATGGCTGAACAACATACACTCCTGGCAACATTGCATAAATGTTCCTTTTCCTCCGCAATCCTGCCAGCAACTGTTATTTTTTAACTTTTTAATAATAGCTATACTGAGTGGTGTGAGACGGTATCTCATGGGGGTTTTCAATTGCATCTCTCTAATGATCAATGATTTTGAGCTTAATTTTCATATTCTTGTTGGCCATATGTATGTCTTCTTTTGAAAAGTGTTTATGTCCTTTGCCCATATTTTGATGCAGTTTTTTTTTCTTGTCAGTTTACTTAAGTTCCTCATAGATGCTGGATATTAGTCCCTTGTCAGATGCATAATTTGCAAAACTTTCCTCCTATTCTGTAGGTTTTCTGTTTACTCTGTTGCTAGTTTCTTTTGCTGTGCAGAACCTCTCTAGTTTAATTATATCCCATTTGTCAATATTTGCTTTTGTTGCAATTGCTTTTGGCGGCTGCATCATGAAATCTTTGCTTGTTCCTATATCCAGAATTGTATTGCTTATATTGTCTTCCAGACTTTTTATAGTTTTGGGTTTTACATTTAAGTCTTTAATCCACCTTGAGTTAATTCTTGTATATGGTGTAAGGAAGGGGCCCAGTTTAAATGTTCTGCATATGCTAGTTATCTCAGCATCATTTATTGAATAGGGAGTCTTTTCCCCATTACTTGATTTTGAAAGCTTTGTTGAAGATCAGATGGTTTTAGGTGTGTGGCCTTGTTTCTGGGCTCTCTATTCTGTTCCATTAGTCTATGGGAAACACCATACGTAATGGTAATAAATTGTAAAAGTTTTCCCTTTGTGATCAGGATGCCCACTATCACCACTTTTACTGAAAGTCCTAGAAAGTGCTACAGGATAAATACAAGTAAGAAGTATAAGGATTCAAAAAAAAAAAAAAGAAACTAAACTCTTACTATTCACAATTGATGTAATTACACAGAAAATTCAAAACCAGTAACTTCATTAAGATTCTCAGATAAAGATAAAAAATACAAAATTCAATTGCATTGCATTCAATTGTGACAAATAAAAATGGAAATTAAATTTTAAAGATGGCATTTGTCATTTCCAAATACCAAATTCCTAGGAATATATCTAAATAAAGCCTCATAAGACCTCTACACAGAAATTTATCAAGGGATAGCACAAAAATTAAAGTAAGCATAAGTAAATAGAAATAAAAGAATGAATAATGTTGCATGTCAGTTCTCTCCAAATTGATCTTAATGATTTAGTGCAATTCCCCCAACATCCTAAAAGAGATTTTTGAATAATGTTGGTGGATCTTGACAAGTTGCTAAATTTATATCAAAAGTTTAAGATAGCCAGGGCTATACAAGGCCTGGGCAAGAGGATTGCATGAGCTCAGAAGTTCAAGACCAACCTGGACAACATAGTGAGACCTCACCTAAAAAAGTCAACCAGGTTTAGTGGCATGTGTTTGTAATCTCAGCTGCTCAGGAAGCTGAGCTGAGAAGATCTCTTAAGCCCAGAAGATCGCGTAAGCCTGGAAGATCACTTAAGTCCGGAAGATCGAGGCTGCAGTGAGCTGTGATCATGTCACTGCACTGCAGGCTGGGTAACAGAGACCCTCTCTCAAAAAGAAAAAAGAAAAAAAGAAAAATTTAAGGACATTAAATAGTAATAGTAATTAAGACAGCATGATATTTCTCTAAGAGTCAAAGATAATCAAGAGAAAAAAGTAGAGTCTAGATATGTGGACTCTAGAGTTAAGACAAAGGTGGCACTATACAACCATGGAAAAATGATCATCTTTTTAATAAGTACTGCTGGGACAATTGGGTACACATGTGGACAAAAGGAAACATCCTCTACATCAGAGTACATGCAAATACCTATTTCAGGTGGACTGTAGATCTTTGTGAAGGGCAAAACAATAACGTTTCTACTGGAGAGTATATTCATTACCTAAGGGAGGGAAAGATTTCATAATCAGGACATAAAAAGCATATCTTTGAAAGAAATTATTAATACATTATACTACATTAGAACTAAAAAAATCTGTTTCTCAAATGACACCATTAAGAAAGTGAGAAGGGCAAGCAATTAAGAGAGAGAAGACATTTACAATCCTTAAAACTGACAAAGGGCTCATATCCGGAATGTACAGAGTAGTTGTATCCATCAGTAAGATAGCCTGTTTGATGAAAAACAGCCAGAGTTGTACTTCACAAAAGAGGATATACAAAGGGCCAATAAACATAAAAAGAATGCTCAACTTCACTGTCATCAGGGAAATGCAAATTAAAACCACAATGTGATACCAAGATAACACTTGCCAGAATGGCTAAAATGAAAAAGACTCACAGTAACAATTGCTGATGAGGATGTGGAACAACTGGACCTCACTGCTGGTGGAAGTGTGAAGCCTATAACCACTTTAGAAAACTGGCAGTATCTGCTAAAGCTGAATATACACATACCTCATAATCCAGTAATTCCACTCCAACAGAAATGCAAGGACATATGAAATAAAATACAGGTACAAGAATATTGACCACAGTATTATTCATCACAGCCCCCAGATAAAAACTGTCCAAATGTCTAGTTATCGTATATTCAACCCAGAGAAATCTAGTCATCTTTGAAAACAAATGAACTACAGCTTCACACACAGAGTAAATGATCTTAACAAATATATTGTTGAGTAGAAAAAGTCAGATATAAAAGAGTGTATACTATATCACATAGTGTACATATATGCATGTATATATATAAAATTATATAATATCTATATATTAATTTATAGACATATATATTAAATCCTGGCAAAACTAAATGAGTAACATAGTTTTAGGAGTCAGGATACTCACAGAAGAAATAACCAGATGTTTTCTAATTATCAGATACCTAAGGGTTTCTTGAAGTAATTCAGAAAAATAAATCAATCTTGATCATTGAATGAATAAAAAAATACTCTTTCACTTTGAAAAAATCTAAAGTAGGTCGATAGACCTTTTCCCCAGAGAGAACTGTGCAAGCTTGGTCAGCAAGCTCAGGAAAAGAAGAGTGTAATAATACTTTTGTATCATAGTATATGTCTCCAATTCTTGATTCTACTTTGATTCCACCTTGCTGTGAAATTATAAGCAAGTTACTTGGCCTTCTCTGTATCTCAGTTAATCTGTAAAAAAGGGATGATAACATTAACCTGACAGAATAAGACAAAAATGAATTTATACAGTAAATTAAATGATACAATGTGGGCAAAATCTGTGAAGCATCTAGGATTTAATGGGCACTTAAAAAGTAAATGATAGGGCCAGGTGTGGTGGCTCATGCCTGTAATCCCAGTACTTTGGGAGGCCAAGGTGGGCAGATCACGAGGTCAGGAGTTTGAGACCAGCCTGGCCAACACAGTGAAACCCTGTCTCTACCAAAAATACAAAAAAATTAGCCAGGTGTGGTGGCAGGCACCTGTAGTCTCAGCTACTTGGGGGGCTGAGGCGGGAGAATCGCTTGAATCTGGGAGGCGGAGGTTACAGTGAGCCAAGATTGAACCACTGCACTCCAGCCTAGGCGATGGAGTGAGACTCCATCCCACAAAAAAAAAAAAAAAAAAAAAAAAAAAAAAAAATCAGTGATAGAACGGTTATATACACTTTTGTGTTTTAACAGTTGAGTTCATAGAAAGGAAGAGAACTAATATTCTCTGAGTCCATTATGCTTCAGATACTATATCAACCAGTTTTTACATCTCCATTTAATCCACAAAATAACACTACTGAGTACAGATAATTCCTAATTGATCATATTAGAGAAGCATGTGTTGGCCAGGTTAAGTAATGTGCCCAAGATCAGACAGCTAGTTTTGCAATAAAGGTCTCCCTGCCATAAATAATTTGAATGTCACATATATGGCAGTAAAATTTAACATCTTTGCACATGTAGCTGCCCTTCTGTTTTATAAAATAAATTCCTCTCTCTGCACTCCCTACTTTTTTCAGGATTAGGAAAATTCTCAGACTCCATTTCTTCACTTGGTCTTACAATTCGTGCCTAATTAGTATCTGAGTAGCCAATCTCTGCCTAACCCTCAATCAGTTCCTTATGGATCTCTACCTACAATTAGATCAATAGGTGAAATTGATAGAAGGAGACGTTCTACTAGTGGCTTTTTACACGTTCCTCTCTAGGGAATGAGGGTATATGGCTTTATACCTTAGAGAAGTTACATTTATCTGTCCCTGAGTCACCACTACCCCTCCTGACACACACCTCTTTGTTGTTAAGGGGTTGATTTAAATTTGCCTCTGAGTTCAATTGAAAGCTTGAAGAATAGTGAAGTGCAATTATTCCCAGGATCCCACCAAGAAACAGAAACCAAGACCAAAAGCCATGGCGTAGAGAGTCCTTTTCATTTCTATGAGATAAAAAGAAATGCAGTATTTTGCTTCTATGAGAAGTAAGGAATGTGAGCTTGAGGGAGCAAACTCTATAAAGTGTTCAGAACTGTCCCAGCGGTGAGGTAAAAGGGAAAACAATTACAGTATCTGCTCCTTGGCTGAGGTTGCTCCCCAGAAGGGCTGCCCAGTCCTCCTGTGGAGAGAGAAAGGAGGAGCGAGCGTTCGTATCTTACAAGCATAACCCTAGTGGAGACTGACGCAGAGCTGTAAAAATGAATGCCCTAATTTTGGCTTCTTGAAGTTTCTAAAATTTCTGAGTGTGGAAAGCGTGAGAGGTCCACCTCTCCAGCTTTCAGTCTCTGCAAAATTGATACATTATGCCATTTATCACCCAAATTCCATAATTAATTTTTAGCTTAAAATAATTGACAAAGTTTTCTTGATATAGTTAAAGATGCTGGGGACCAAATTAGTATTAGCTCTACCTTGCTTTGCCACATCATCATAATCAAAACCTATAGATATTCTGGTAGCTTAAACAAAGCAGACCCCAAAACGTGACATTTTCAAAATAAATAGGTCAGTGGATAATTATTTACTTCACAAAAGTTTTTGTTTTTCTAAAGCATCCACCACAGGATTTCTTTGTGAAACAGCATAGCTCTCTGGTGCATGTAAAAATATGACTCAAACAATTTTTTTTTTTTTTTTTTTTCGCTAGGAAGTCAAACCAAGCGAAATATCAAGTCAGGTCAGGTTGGGTTTGGAGAGCATTTTGATGTTCTGGTTTTGTTCCATTTCAATTGCTTTAGAAAAATTTATAATGTCAGTCATAGCTTAAAATGACTCACAGAGGCTTTTTGGAGGTAGGGCGGTTGAGACTTGGGGAGACCTGTGGTTTGTTCACAGTGCCATAGAAAAGAATAATTTAGGGGTTTAATTTCTTTTAGGCTTGAATCTATTAATGGAATTCCTCCTGCTCTTTAGTTCATAGTTTTATTTTGGTTAAAACTCTTGATTTACATGTAATTTTTTTATAAATGAAAATGTCTGTGCCTAAAATGAGGTAAATCTGAAACACAAATGGATTCTTTTGCCTCTGTAAAAGTAGAAGCCAACAGAAAAAACGCAATTTTTGTAATGATATTAGGTAGACAGTGTAGTGCGGCTTTTGATCTTTTTCTCTAAACTGAGCAACTCAAATGCCATAAGCATTTACCCATAATTCTTATCTTTGATTGCTTCTGTCTTTTGGTAGTTTTCCTCTAAATCATCTTTAACTTCTCCATCTTTAAGTGGAAATCAAATCTGCACTTACTGCATTAGTAAAGCATTGGCTATTTCTGAGTATATTTGTAAAGAGTCCATTCTTGGGGGGGGGTGGCGGAGCAAGATGGCCGAATAGGAACAGCTCCAGTCTCCAACTCCCAGCGCGAGCGACACAGAAGACTGGTGATTTCTGCATTTTCAACTGAGGTACTGGGTTCATCTCACTGGGGAGTGCCAGACGATCGGTGCTGGTCGGCTGCTGCAGCCCAACCAGCGAGAGCTGAAGCAGGGCGAGGCATTGCCTCACCTGGGAAGCGCAAGGGGGAAGGGAATCCCTTTTCCTAGCCAGGGGAACTGAGACACACAACACCTGGAAAATGGGGTAACTCCCACCCCAATACTGCGCTTTAAGCAAACAGGCACACCAGGAGATCATATCCCACACCTGGCTGGGAGGGTCCCACACCCACGGAGCCTCCCTCATTGCTAGCACAGCAGTCTGTGATCTACCAGCAAAGCAGCAGCGAGGCTGGAGGAGGGGCGCCCACCATTGCTGAGGCTTAAGTAGGTAAACAAAGCTGCTGGGAAGCTCGAACTGGGTGGAGCTCACAGCAGCCCAAGGAAACCTGCCTGTCTCTGTAGACTCCACCTCTGGGGACAGGGCAATAACAAACGCAGCCGAAACCTCTGCAGACGCAAACGACTCTGTCTGACAGCTTTGAAGAGAGCAGTGGATCTCCCAACACGGAGGTTGAGATCTGAGAAGGGACAGACTCCCTGCTCAAGTGGGTCCCTGACCCCTGAGTAGCCTAACTGGGAGACATCCCCCACTAGGGGCAGTCTGACACCCCACACCTCACAGGGTGGAGTACACCCCTGAGAGGAAGCTTCCAAAGCAAGAATCAGACAGGTACACTTGCTGTTCAGAAATATTCTATCTTCTGCAGCCTCTGCTGCTGATACCCAGGCAAACAGGGTCTGGAGTGGACCTCAAGCAATCTCCAACAGACCTACAGCTGAGGGTCCTGACTGTTAGAAGGAAAACTATCAAACAGGAAGGACACCTACACCAAAACCCCATCAGTACATCACCATCATCAAAGACCAGAGGCAGATAGAACCACAAAGATGGGGAAAAAGCAGGGCAGAAAAGCTGGAAATCCAAAAAATAAGAGCACATCTCCCCCGGCAAAGGAGCGCAGCTCATCGCCAGCAATGGATCAAAGCTGGACGGAGAATGACTTTGACGAGATGAGAGAAGAAGGCTTCAGTCCATCAAATTTCTCAGAGCTAAAGGAGGAATTACGTACCCAGCGCAAAGAAACTAAAAATATTGAAAAAAAAGTGGAAGAATTGATGGCTAGAGTAATTAATGCAGAGAAGGTCCTAAACGAAATGAAAGAGATGAAAACCATGACACGAGAAATACGTGACAAATGCACAAGCTTCAGTAACCGACTCGATCAACTGGAAGAAAGAGTATCTGCGATTGAGGATCAAATGAATGAAATGAAGCGAGAAGAGAAACCAAAAGAAAAAAGAAGAAAAAGAAATGAACAAAGCCTGCAAAAGTATGGGATTATGTAAAAAGACCAAATCTACGTCTGATTGGGGTGCCTGAAAGTGAGGGGGAAAATGGAACCAAGTTGGAAAACACTCTTCAGGATATCATCCAGGAGAACTTCCCCAACCTAGTAGGGCAGGCCAACATTCAAATCCAGGAAATACAGAGAACGCCACAAAGATACTCCTCGAGAAGAGCAACTCCAAGACACATAATTGCCAGATTCACCAAAGTTGAAATGAAGGAAAAAATCTTAAGGGCAGCCAGAGAGAAAGGTCGGGTTACCCACAAAGGGAAGCCCATCAGACTAACAGCAGATCTCTCGGCAGAAACTCTCCAAGCCAGAAGAGAGTGGGGGCCAATATTCAACATTCTTAAAGAAAAGAATTTTAAACCCAGAATTTCATATCCAGCCAAACTAAGTTTCATAAGTGAAGGAGAAATAAAATCCTTTACAGATAAGCAAATGCTTAGAGATTTTGTCACCACTAGGCCTGCCTTACAAGAGACCCTGAAGGAAGCACTAAACATGGAAAGGAACAACCGGTACCAGCCATTGCAAAAACATGCCAAAATGTAAAGACCATCGATGCTAGGAAGAAACTGCATCAACTAACGAGCAAAATAACCAGTTAATATCATAATGGCAGGATCAAGTTCACACATAACAATATTAACCTTAAATGTAAATGGACTAAATGCTCCAATTAAAAGACACAGACTGGCAAACTGGATCAAGAGTCAAGACCCATCAGTCTGCTGTATTCAGGAGACCCATCTCACACGCAGAGACATACATAGGCTCAAAATAAAGGGATGGGGGAAGATTTACCAAGCAAATGGAGAACAAAAGAAAGCGGGGGTTGCAATACTAGTCTCTGATAAAACAGACTTTAAACCATCAAAGATCAAAAGAGACAAAGAAGGCCATTACATAATGGTAAAGGGATCAATTCAACAGGAAGAGCTAACTATCCTAAATATATATGCACCCAATACAGGAGCACCCAGATTCATCAAGCAAGTCCTTAGAGACTTACAAAGAGACTTAGACTCCCATACAATAATAATGGGAGACTTCAACACTCCACTGTCAACATTAGACAGATCAACGAGACAGAAAGTTAACAAGGATATCCAGGAATTGAACTCATCTCTGCAGCAAGCAGACCTAATAGACATCTATAGAACTCTCCACCCCAAATCAACAGAATATACATTCTTCTCAGCACCACATCATACTTACTCCAAAATCGAACACGTAATTGGAAGTAAAACACTCCTCAGCAAATGTACAAGAACAGAAATTATAACAAACTGTCTCTCAGACCACAGTGCAATCAAACTAGAACTCAGGGCTAAGAAACTCAATCAAAACCGCTCAACTACATGGAAACTGAACAACCTGCTCCTGAATGACTACTGGGTACATAATGAAATGAAGGCAGAGATAAAGATGTTCTTTGACACCAATGAGAACAAAGATACAACATACCAGAATCTCTGGGACACATTTAAAGCAGTGTGTAGAGGGAAATTTATAGCACTAAATGCCCACAAGAGAAAGCAGGAAAGATCTAAAATTGACACTCTAACATCACAATTAAAAGAACTAGAGAAGCAAGAGCAAACACATTCGAAAGCTAGCAGAAGGCAAGAAATAACTAAGATCAGAGCAGAACTGAAGGAGATAGAGACACAAAAAACTCTCCAAAAAATCAATGAATCCAGGAGTTGGTTTTTTGAAAAGATCAACAAAATTGACAGACCACTAGCAAGACTAATAAAGAAGAAAAGAGAGAAGAATCAAATCGACGCAATTAAAAATGATAAAGGGGATATCACCACCGACCCCACAGAAATACAAACTACCATCAGAGAATACTATAAACACCTCTACGCAAATAAACTGGAAAATCTAGAAGAAATGGATAATTTCCTGGACACTTACACTCTTCCAAGACTAAACCAGGAAGAAGTTGAATCCCTGAATAGACCAATAGCAGGCTCTGAAATTGAGGCAATAATTAATAGCCTACCAACCAAAAAAAGTCCAGGACCAGATGGATTCACAGCTGAATTCTACCAGAGGTACAAGGAGGAGTTGGTACCATTCCTTCTGAAACTATTCCAATCAATAGAAAAAGAGGGAACCCTCCCTAACTCATTTTATGAGGCCAACATCATCCTGATACCAAAGCCTGGCAGAGACACAACAAAAAAGAGAATTTTAGACCAATATCCCTGATGAACATCGATGCAAAAATCCTCAATAAAATACTGGCAAACCGGATTCAGCAACACATCAAAAAGCTTATCCACCATGATCAAGTGGGCTTCATCCCTGGGATGCAAGGCTGGTTCAACATTCGCAAATCAATAAACATAATCCAGCATATAAACAGAACCAAAGACAAGAACCACATGATTATCTCAATAGATGCAGAAAAGGCTTTTGACAAAATTCAACAGCCCTTCATGCTAAAAACGCTCAATAAATTCGGTATTGATGGAACATACCTCAAAACAATAAGAGCTATTTATGACAAACCCACAGCCAATATCATACTGAATGGGCAAAAACTGGAAAAATTCCCTTTGAAAACTGGCACAAGACAGGGATGCCCTCTCTCACCACTCCTATTCAACATAGTGTTGGAAGTTCTGGCTAGGGCAATTAGGCAAGAGAAAGAAATCAAGGGTATTCAGTTAGGAAAAGAAGAAGTCAAATTGTCCCTGTTTGCAGATGACATGATTGTATATTTAGAAAACCCCATTGTCTCAGCCCAAAATCTCCTTAAGCTGATAAGCAACTTCAGCAAAGTCTCAGGATACAAAATTAATGTGCAAAAATCACAAGCATTCTTATACACCAGTAACAAACAAACAGAGAGCCAAATCATGAATGAACTTCCATTCACAATTGCTTCAAAGAGAATAAAATACCTAGGAATCCAACTTACAAGGGATGTAAAGGACCTCTTCATGGAGAACTACAAACCACTGCTCAGTGAAATCAAAGAGGACACAAACAAATGGAAGAACATACCATGCTCATGGATAGGAAGAATCAATATCGTGAAAATGGCCATACTGCCAAGGTAATTTATAGATTCAATGCCATCCCCATCAAGCTACCAATGACTTTCTTCACAGAATTGGAAAAAACTGCTTTAAAGTTCATATGGAACCAAAAAAGAGCCCGCATCTCCAAGACAATCCTAAGTCAAAAGAACAAAGCTGGAGGCATCACGCTACCTGACTTCAAACTATACTACAAGGCTACAGTAACCAAAACAGCATGGTACTGGTACCAAAACAGAGATATAGACCAATGGAACAGAACAGAGTCCTCAGAAATAATACCACACATCTACAGCCATCTGATCTTTGACAAACCTGAGAGAAACAAGAAATGGGGAAAGGATTCCCTATTTAATAAATGGTGCTGGGAAAATTGGCTAGCCATAAGTAGAAAGCTGAAACTGGATCCTTTCCTTACTCCTTATACGAAAATTAATTCAAGATGCATTAGAGACTTAAATGTTAGACCTAATACCATAAAAATCCTAGAGGAAAACCTAGGTACTACCATTCAGGACATAGGCATGGGGAAAGACTTCATGTCTAAAACACCAAAAGCAACGGCAGCAAAAGCCAAAATTGACAAATGGGATCTCATTAAACTAAAGAGCTTCTGCACAGCAAAAGAAACTACCATCAGAGTGAACAGGCAACCTACAGAATGGGAGAAAATTTTTGCAATCTACTCATCTGACAAAGGGCTAATATCCAGAACCTACAAAGAACTCCAACAAATTTACAAGAAAAAAACAAACAACCCCATCAAAAAGTGGGCAAAGGATATGAACAGACATTTCTCAAAAGAAGACATTCATACAGCCAACAGACTCATGAAAAAATGCTCATCATCACTGGCCATCAGAGAAATGCAAATCAAAACCACAATGAGATACCATCTCACACCAGTTAGAATGGCGATCATTAAAAAGTCAGGAAACAACAGGTGCTGGAGAGGATGTGGAGAAATAGGAACACTTTTACACTGTTGGTGGGATTGTCAACTAGTTCAACCATTATGGAAAACAGTATGGCGATTTCTCAAGGATCTAGAACTAGATGTACCATATGACCCAGCCATCCCATTACTGGGTATATACCCAAAGGATTATAAATTATGCTGCTATAAAGACACATGCACACGTATGTTTATTGCAGCACTATTCACAATAGCAAAGACTTGGAATCAACCCAAATGTCCATCAGTGACAGATTGGATTAAGAAAATGTGGCACATATACACCATGGAATACTATGCAGCCATCAAAAAGGATGAGTTTGTGTCCTTTGTAGGGACATGGATGCAGCTGGAAACCATCATTCTTAGCAAACTATCACAAGAACAGAAAACCAAACACCGCATGTTCTCACTCATAGGTGGGAACTGAACAATGAGATCACTTGGACTCAGGAAGGGGAACATCACACACCGGGGCCTATCATGGGGAGGGGGGAGGGGGGAGAGATTGCATTGGGAGTTATACCTGATGTAAATGACGAGTTGATGGGTGCAGCACACCAACATGGCACAAGTATACCTATGTAACAAACCTGCACGTTATGCACATGTACCCTACAACTTAAAGTATAATAATAATAAATAAATTTTTAAAAAGTAAAATAAAATAAAATAAAATAAAAAAAAGAGTCCATTCTTTTCATCTCTCTCACTTGAATCCTATGCGATCAGCTATCTCGCTCTTTCCTTTTTCTTTTCCCGTCTTTTTTTAAAAGGTAATGCAACATATGCTTCACTTATCAGGACATTTTTCAGTTAGCTTGTGTCAATTAGTCTTTACTTATTTTACAGTTTACTGCTTGCATTAAGTCCTTTTATTTTTCCTATTAACCATTATTCCACTATTAACCATGTATTCCTCTCTTTTTTTTTTTTTTTTTTGAGACGGAGTCTTGCTGTGTCGCCCAGGCTGGAGTGCAGTGGCCGGATCTCAGCTCACTGCAAGCTCCACCTCCCAGGAGGTTACGCCATTCTCCTGCCTCAGCCTCCCAAGTAGCTGGGACTACAGGCGCCCACCACCTCGCCCGGCTAGTTTTTTTGTATTTTTTAGTAGAGACGGGGTTTCACCGTGTTAGCCAGGATGGTGTATTTCTCTTTTTTAAAAAACAAACTTCCAAGATACTGTGATCATTGTCTTAACGCAGCATGATCCAGATGTCTTTTGAGCTAACCTCTATGTTCATTATTCATGTCATTGGAAAGAGATGGAATAACAGCAGCCCTAAGGTCCACAGTGACAAGCACCTGTTCCATCTTCCCCAGGCGTAGATCAGCCTTGTTGAATGAAGGAAACCGAGAGTGTTATGCTGAAGAGCATGGATTTTGAAGCCAGTCAACCTGGTTTGAATCTCAGCCCTACTGCATATTTGTCCTGTGACCTTGGGAAATGTTCTTAACCTGCGTAAAGCCTGTTTCTGTGTCTTTAATGTAGGGATTGCTGAGTTACCTTGATGAACAAATGTAATCTCTATGGAAACTATTTAGTGAAGACCCTAATACATAGTAGTCCTCAACCCTATTTTTGTTATTTATTGTCTTCTTTTCATTGTGCAAAGTGTTATGTTGTGAGAACATGTAGGTCTGTCACAGAGGAGGGCTTGAGAAGAGTGAGGCTGAAAGAGAATGAAACTAGCATGCAGCAATCCCCAGTGTGTCTCCAGGGGCAGTCTTCCTACATACTGATCTTTAGTGTATAGAAAATCCTTTTATTCGACCAGATACATGGCTTAATGGCAATGAGAAATTCTCTGGGACACAGGAGCAGAGAAGTCTGTCTCTGTTTCAAGTCCTCTGCTGCTCCAAAACATGCATTTTTTTTTTCTTTTTTTACACTGCCTAACCAAAGTCAGTCATGCGGATCATGAGACGGCATTGTTATGATTACCATCATTTCAAAGCACTAACTCATGGTCTATTTTCAAACAGTGGCATGCTAGACTCTACTCTCTCAGAGCCTTAATTTAATAGAGAGCACAACTGATCTACACTAAAAAGAAAAAGAGAAAAACCCAGACAAGCACAACTTTGCTGGAGTAGCTGGTGGAGACTGTGAAACAGTATGCACGCTCCTCTTGAGTGGTTTGTGGAGTTAGTGGAGGAAGCATAAACAAAGATACCCATAAGAATCTATAGTCCAATAAAGCAAACCCTCTGTTTATATAAAATATTTTTAAAAGGTGACAATCAAGTTGTCCTCCATCACATCAGCTAAGTTTTGTATTTTTGGAGAGATGGGGTTTCACCATATTGCCCATGATCCTGCTCACACATGGCCTTCACTTATTGTAAGTATGTGGTTTCCTGGCACCATCAACGTTAGGTAAAGGCTGTGTGTGTGCGGGAGCATGAGTCTCAACACAAACCGTTATCCCTTAGAGTGAAGCTCGAGTGGTTTTTGTGAATTTAATCAGAATCTCCAACCAAAGCTACTCACTATTTTGGAAAACATAGTGGTATTTCAAATCCAATTTAACAAATATACTAATTACTATAAAAAAAATTCCCTGGTCATGGCAGAGACTCTTCAATGTAAATTCTCAGATAACTGAACTTAGATAATATTTACCTGGTCAGGCATGGTGGCTCATGCCTGTAATCCCAGCACTGTGGGAGGCCAAGGCAGGCAGATGGTTTGAGCTCAGGAGTTTGAGACCAGCCTGGGCAACATGGCAAAATCCCATCTCTCCAAAAATACAAAAATTAGCCAGGCATGGTGGCACATGCCTCTAGTCCCGGGTACTTGGGAGGCTGAGGCAGGAGGATCACTTGAGCCCAGGAGGTCAAGGCTGCAATGAGCTGTGATCACCACTGTACTCCAACCTGGGCAACAGAGTGAGACCCTGTTTCAAAAAAATTTTTTTTTTACTATCATCAGGTGACTTTTGCTTATGGTAGTTATACTTTTGGAGCCCTAGGAGGTTACTTGTTCAGGCATTTGGTTAATGTGCTCCCTTACTCTCAAAATCCCGCCCCCTCCCCCCCATCTCCACTCCAGGACTTCACTCAGAAGGATTGAAATTCAAATTCTATTTTAATGTAAAAGGGATTTTAATTTAAATCCCGTTTATTTTTTAATGAGAATAGAAATACTATCAACTCCACCTCTCATTTTACTGTAGGAAAGTAGAATTGTAGAAAAGTGAAAATGCATACCCCATCTTTTATAGACATCATATGGCCTTGTACTAAATTCTTTGTTATTGTCAACACTTGGATGTTACTTTTGAGAGGGGGCCTTATTTTCTTGTCCTAGACTGTGTTATGACATCTTACATCTCTGTGCTTCTGTCCATATACTTCCACAGTCCTGGGATGCTTTTCTCCCTTTTCTGTCTGTTGACATACTACTTGTGATTTATATTGAAAAATAAATGTGTTCTTTTAGAGAGAGCACTCTGTGACCCTTCCAATTTTTCCTTGCTGAGCAGAACTAATAGGTTTCTACTAGGCAATCCTATTACACTTTGTTTATATACCTGTCTTACTTGTATATTTAATGTTACTTGTGTGACTAGTACAGTAGGGACATTCATGAGCACCAGTGGCACCTCAAGCCAGAGACCTGTGGACGAGGTTCCTCTGAGGCGCAGCGGTGACAAGAGTGTCCGCGAATGTTGACAAAGCTGGGAGGCACTAACACAGCAGACTGAAATAGGAGAGAAGAAAATGGTAAATGGTGTTGGCAACATGGCAGCCAATGATAATCACTCAGAAGACATCTTCTGGGTCCCAATGAGCAATTTAAAAGCAAAGAAAGCCAAAGAAAAACTCCTTTGTGAAAATCATTTTGATCCTATTTCAACTCCCAGAAAATACTGTGTATATTTGTAAATTCATTTTTCCCCATAAAATTGCAATTCTTGAAGACAAGAAGCAAATCTTATTAGTGTTTTTTCCCCCTTCTAAGTCTTGATTTTGCACGTAGAAGCTGCTTAGAAAAATATCTACTGAATTACATTATTTTGATCATCTTCTTGGATATTAGCCTGTTTAGAATATTACCAAAATTGTCTTATGATGAATGAAATTCATCATAAGAAAAAAATCAATGGTTATTTTCAATATTTCCCAGAGTTTGGAATGTGCTTTGGCTTATATGCTGAGCAAACCAGAAGACGAGAACATCTGAGGTTTCACTACTCTTTCTTCCTGTGTACTGATTAACTAATTTCCTATTGTCAATTTCTTGTCCTTTCTCCCAAAATTGCTTTCAGAAAATGTAGATGTTTTTGGCATGGTTCTTGGTACACTGAACTTTTCTGTTCAGCTCTAAGTATAACAATTACTTCATTAAATAATAATCATATCCCCAATTTATATATCACTTTACACTTATAATGAGCCAACACATACCCTCTCATGAGATTCTCAAACCAACCCTCTTGAAATAAGCAGAGTAAGTATTACTAAAACATTATCTATGTGGGATCTGAGATCACCAGAAGCCAGTAAGTCAGAGTTTAAGCTAGGTCTTCTGTTTCCATATTTGTATTCTTTTCACTGCATCAGAATAAGTAATGTCCTGGTACTTTTCCTCAAATTTTGCTCTGGAAACATCTAGGAAGCACTTGTAAGCTCAGGCTCCCTATTCACCACCATTCTCTCTCTTTCCTCACCACATTGCTTCAAATTCTGCCCTTTCCAGATTTTGACCTCTGAGTGTCTCTGAACTTACATAATGTATTTGTTCTTCCCAGGGTAACCAAGTGAAATATAACAAATAGAAGGAACAGCAGAATGGGCAAACACAAATATGTTTAGCCTATTAAATCATCTATTCCCAAGAACAATGGTTCATAGAAATTGGAGATGAAAAAGACCTATGAGGTCATCTTCTCCAGCCCTATGCCAAAGCAGGTTTAAGCTCAGAATACTGACAGCCAAGTTATCATTGAGTTTCTAGCTCTGACTTTTGAGGCTTTAGATTGTATCTGCTGCTGAAATCTGCTTGAGGGGAAACAGCAAAGTGACCACAAATTTGGAGCATTAACTGGGGTCCCAAGAGCCTCATTGTGCCGTGCAGAAGACAGTATTTCTGTAATTTATCAGTTCTCCCCTTATGGATGTTGTCCTAATCAGGAGTAACTCCCACAGAGGCTTTCATAGGCAAACTGGCTGAGAGTGAAAATCCAAGCTGATTTTCAAAAAGCACACAAACTCATATCTTTTGTGAAGTCAGATATGACCAAAGGGAAAGTTATGATACATGCAGAGGGTTTGAGTGATGAGGAAAAATGCCAAAACTAATGCTGTGGTTCTTTCTCCATCACTTCCTAATTAATCTCCGAGGCTGACCAGTCACCCAGCTGGAGTGCTGAAAGATATTAGAGGTCCTCGAGTATACCCTAAAATCATCACTATTGGAAGAGCAACAACAACATATGGAAGCATCCTTTACATCCATCTTCTGTCTTTAATCCTGTTCTTGTTTGAAAGAAGCCTTCATTCTATGCTCAATGAAAAACATTACTGAAAGAAAACTGATGCATGATTTTAAAGCAAATGAAAATGAATACTATGCTAGGAGTTTTAAAAAATGGATAATAACCAAGTTCCTATCAAATCACTCACTAGCTATGTAACCAGGGGCCACGTTGCCTCCCTCACTCTCCTATAAAATAAGAGCGTATTGCCTCTAAGGTGTTTTCTATTTCTCCAACTTATAAAAGAACTTAAAATAACTATTTATTTTAAGCAACGTGGAAAAATGACTCCCCTCTTTTTCTGATTTGCCAAGATGCCCTCAACCTGACCCTGGGAGGAGGACTTGGAATTTTAAAAGAATGGACTTTCCTTTTATGCTTTGGCTTTTGGAGCTCGGTTATGTTGGTGTCATTTATGGAGTGAGATGCTAGAAAGCAAACAGTAACTTTAAAAAAGTAGGATGCCCTTTATGAGTCTGAATCCTTGCAGAAGCTTTGGGCAGAAACTGGCTTCCAAAAAGCAGCACACTCACCACCACTTTCTCTCACTCTCCCTTCCTTTCCAGGCCCCCAGCAAGTCAGCTGTGTACTGCCTTTAAGAAACACTTTTCTCTTCTATACCCCACGTGCGCTTAAGAAACTCTTGGTCAAAACTCTTTTTGTACCAGAAAATTCATTGTTTCACTGTGGCCTCAGTAGCAATAAAGACTTATTCTTAGTCCAAAATTGTATGTCTAGATTCAGCTTTATTTGGGGGACAAGTTGTAATACCTGCTTCTTCTTACTTGTCCCTGTTTCCTTTTCTATTCTCTGAGCCATGTTTCCCTGTTGATGAGTTGCCCCAGTGCTCCCTGAGGACTAGCCTGCAATCATTCCCCAATGTCCAGCATTTCATCCATCTCTGTATTCTCTCCCTCTGCTCCATTCCTAGGGCCTTACTGTCCCTTGACCATTTTTCAGAAGGAGATATTTAGTAAAGTACCAGTATACAGCAAGCCTTAGGAATTTCAGGGGAGATTTACCTGCTCCGGGCCTCAATTGCTCTAGTCCTGAGTCATCAGGTACAGCATAGTACAGCATATGGTCTGCCTGTCTCCTCCCTCATCAACAGTTGATAAAATAATAAATTTGCTGCACAGATTTTTTATTGCTCTCACTTGTTTTTATTAACTATAAAAAAGGACTATTAACTATAAAAAAGAAAATTGAGCATAAGAGAAAAAAGGTGACAATAGAAAAATTGAGTAGACATCTTCTCAGGTCATCTTTGAACAAATTAAGAGAAGTTGAATCGCGGCCAGGCACAGTGGCTCACACCTGTAATCTCAACACTTTGGGAGGCCAAGGTGAGCAGATTGCCTGAGATCAGGAGTTCCAGACCAGCCTGGGAAATATGGCAAAACCCTGTTGCTACTAAATATACAAAAAAATTTGCTGGGCATGGTGGTACACTCTTTTAATCCCGGTTATTGGGGAGGTTGAGACACAAGAATCGCTTGAACCTGGTAAGCAGGGGTTGCAGTGAGCCGAGATGGCGTCACTGCACTCCAGTCTGGGTGTCAGAGTGAGACTCTGTTTCCCCCCACCACCACCCCCAGAAAAGTATAACTCACCCTTTACCTGAATCCCTGAATTTGCTTGGGATAAAAAGTCCTCACATAATTGGATGAGAGTGAACCCATAGCTTATTGGGTAGCACTAAGGCAATATATAACTCTTATGTGAGAACAGAGTCAGGACATGATAGCCTCTGATTACAAAGATGGTCATCTATCCCAATGCCTAATTTATTGAGAGAGATGCTTGGAAGATCTGAGAAGGTGGAAGCTAACATAATTAATGATGGAATCCAAAGAAAAATATCAGCAAAGCGTCCAGGTTCTGTGCTGCAAACGCCATCAGTAACTCTGCTAGATCTGTTACTTTCTTAGCACGATTGATTAAATAGGTGTGAAAGCACAATTACCCATTGAACAGTGGTGATGAGAATTGAACTCTAATTCCCTTCAGATCCTCTTCTTTATTGCTGCTTGGTTGACTGCCTTAATCAAGTAGATGTTTGTGAATTAAAAGTGAGAAATGAGTGTTTTCTTTTGTTTTGTTATTTAATTTTAGCTTTTACATTTGAATGTTTGGAAAAAAGGAAAAATTAGGCAAGTAGTACATCACTAACCACACACACACACACACACACACACACACACACACACACACACACACACAGGTTGATCAGACTCTACTTGCTATTTATTCATAGTGTGATGATTTCTGGACCAGAAGCATGGACCTCAACTGGAAACTTGTTAGAAATGTAGAATCTTGAGCTCCACCTTAGACCTATAGGCTCACAATCTGCATTTTAGCATGAGGCCTGGGTGAGTTGTTGAAGAAGCCCTGTCCTCTACCCATTCCTAAAAGGAGTAGAGGTAGCAAAATCTAATGGGAGAGAAGGAAGGCATATAATTGGGAAGAGAAAGGTGAATGCTGAGGTACATTTTCGATCCCTATTTTCAGCCTGTGTCAAGTAGACCACTCCTCCTTTAAAAAGTTGTAAAGTAGGACAATAATAAACACACAGGACTTTTTTGTTTTTAGGTATCTTAGAAATTCTATCTGAAACTCAAATGGGTGCCTCCAGCAGAATTAAGGTATTTTACACACAACTGCAAAAATCACCTAGGAAGGTTTTCCTCAGGCAATATAACTGGGCCTCACTTTATGGTATCCAGTCCAATCAGTGCTGTTTTTCTAAAAATAAAAATAAACTTTTTATTAAAAATAAGCATAACCATAAATACACAATGTTCTCTAGTTGCTAATTGAAACAATAATGCACAGTTTAGTGTAAAATGAAAAAGAAATACCATTTGGTATCTTTTTCACTAAATAGTTTTCAATTGCTGTTTAATCTAATTGCTTTATATCCATAGAAACAAAACTTACCACAAGCCTTTCCTTAAAGTCGAAATAGCCTTGCAGGGATATAGGACTTCAGCAGTACTTTGAAGCTTAAGCACAATTTGGCAGACCACTTTCTTCTACTTGAAAGCAATACCTACATGCAAACCGTTCATTGTACACTCACAGCACTCCAAATATCCTAAATGCTCCCTACTGTTTCTGCTGGGCCTTTGATAGTGACGCAATTAGCTTTTTGATACAGCCCCTCTCATAAAAGAAAGCCCCTTCTTTACATTCACCCATCCAGCGGGCACCAAGATTCTCTGATGAAACTAGACGTTCTGTCTCTCCTTTTTCCCTCCAAGACTCTGAGCTTACCTTGAGATTTTCCTGAGAATTGATTTTTAGACCAACTAAAATAAGTGTCTATACATTTTCCTTGCTTTTCTAGATACTTAAGAGATCTACTTTTAATGGAAGGAGACAGACGATTTTCCTCTGTTGAACATTTGTTAAAAAAAAAAAAAATAGGGTTTTACATCAAACTACACAGTAGTTTCTCCACACGAAGACAAGGCTTGTTTGTTTGAAGAAGTCTCTATTGGTGCCTATTGAGATGGCAAATTATAAGGAAACAATTTGAGTATGTTTTACTTTATTTCAATATAATGATTTGCTTGTAAAATACATGAGAGGAAGAAAAACTCATGAGGATATTTTCAAGATCAGAGAACTAACTCAGAAGTAGGACAGGGATCATCTCGCCTGAAGATAAAAGTTCTTAACCATATGAAGGTTGTTAGAAATACGGCTTCCAGAGTTTACTACCTTGGTTCAATGCCTGCCTTCGCCAAAACTATGTTGGCAAATTGGGCAAATTATTTATCTGTGCCTTGGTTCCCCCATCAGAATAATTTTTAACAAACGACTTATGAGTGTTATCATGGAGATTGAGTTAATATGCACAAAGCACCGTAAAATACTTGGCATATAGCAAGTACCACATAAATAATCACTATTATTAGATGTAGTCTACCAGGTGGTAAAAATGAAACAATTTTCTTAAAACACTCAATACTATATTTGCTTTCACCGTAATTCTAGGCTTTGTGTAATCCACTTTACTTTTTTTTTTAATTTGACATTCTTGCCCTCAAGGAGTTTGAAGAATTTTAATTATCCACCCAGCAGTTATTCAGGTAATATATGCATTCACCCTTTCTGGAATATGGAGAAACTGAGGAACTAATAGTATATCTGACTTAATGATGGGGCAAAAAATGCCAAGCCTTCTGCCCAACCCTTTTGATGCTAAGCCAAATGTTCCTTCAATTAAAATGCACTTCTTTTAAGCTAGTTCTAATCTGCTTTGACCTTCAGTTTTCAGCTTTTCTACCTTTTGGACATGCCTACCAATAAACATCCATTCCCACTACTGGAATTCGCCAAAAAGGCTTAAAAAGAGATGAAGGAAGCTTGTGTGTGGCTAACAGGGCCTGAACTAAATCAACCCACTTGACATAAATCCGAAGCATTCTGTCTTTTATTTCCTTATTTATTCATAAGAAGGTGGCCCGAGCTTAATATAAGAAATATAAGAAGGTGGTCGGAGCTTAGTATACAGCTGGAAAAATGAATCTTTGAGATGTGAAGGGACAAGACCTACATTGTTGTCTAAGAAAACTAACAGGATGGAAACAGAGAAGTATCTTTATTCTCTCTGGGGATTCTTTGATTACTGGAAAAATTGAATTGCTAGGTGGCCACACTACTTTGGGCCTCTTGTTCTCTCTCCAAGGCAATTGTTCGCTGTAGCATAATCCACAGGCCCCCAAAGTCAACCTCAGCAAGTAGATGATACCCAAGAAAGGATATTGTTCCCCCCAAATCCCCCAAAATCTTGGTGCTCCTGTGAAATGTATTCAAACTTCTGCCTTTCATGAATGGAGCTGGAAATCTCATCAGAACATGTTTCCCAGAGGGTATTTTTGAGACTTCTTGCTTCTGGTCTCAGCCAAGACCAGAAGTGATAAAGGCAGGAACTGGGGAAGAGGAAAGGAGAGCAACATGCAGTTGGGGGAACGTTTCCATTCTTAGTCATTGATCCAATTAATATCTGGAGTAGAGGTTTCAGTTGGTTCAGGTTGAATCCGAAACCATTCTATTGCAATATCATATATCAGGAACTGTACTTTGTAATCATGCCCCGAAAAGTGTAGCCAAGTATTCCCTGGTACACTGCTGAGAGCTGAAATACTTGAGCAGGGAGGTGAGGCCTGTGCTCTGTCCAGGGTCTGGATGACTCCTGCTTTGTTTCCAGGCTGTGACACTGCACCCTGATCTTTGTGCTTTCCTTGTCTATACAAACACCACAACCATTTGAAAAATGGGTATCTGCCTGGTTGTGAATTTGCAGGTGACAAGTTCACAGAGTTGGGAGGAAGGCACCACTGGCAGTTTGGACTTACCCAAACACCTCAAAGTAAGTTTCAAATGGCGTTGGGTTCGGCAAAACACTAAAGTATGTTTGGTCTGCGTTTCTCTCTCCTTTTTCAAGGAAAATTTAATCCATATGTTTCTGATACATTTACATTTAACTCACCAAAACATTGTTTTTTGAAACCACTGGATGTCCAGGGCTCTTTAAGAGTTCTTTTCATGGAACTTTTTCAAGCTTTTTTTTTTTCTCTCTTAGAAACAGGAAGTCACATTTGTGCCAAAAGTTAAAAGAACCCAAACCTTAAAAAAAAAAAAAAAAAAAAAAATGTCATTCTATCAGGAGTTCCAAATCCACAGGTTTCCAGGGGGGTTCTAAACTTGGCAAACCATTCCATGTTTTGCAAGCAGAAGGCCTATAAACAGAATCAAGCATTAGGCTCCACATTCAAGCTGTGAGCACGCCCTCTTCTATCCTACACTACTTGAGATATAAAATGCACTGAGCGAGGGAATTATAATGATTATGCTGCACATAAAAGAAAACCTTAAGTGCTTTGGTAGGACCATCAAAACCTGTGAAGGAAGATCTGAGCTTCATCCATGCCTTGGGGTAGATTTGACTGTTTCAAGTACTGAGTAAATTATAGGCTCCCCAGTACTCCTAAGTCCTGACTTTCTGAAAATAGAAAGTGAGAGATTTGGGCCAAAGGTGCTTTGTTGCTGCAGAGCTCAAAATGAAAACCAGGGCCAGGAGCTTCAGTTGCAAAACCTGGGGTTTATGGCTGCAAGGGGAAGAACAGTCTTTTTTCTCCCAGGACTATAATTACTATTACTTTACATTAGGGTCTTGCCAAGGGTACTGCTCCCAGGCCTTGCCTTTTACCTTCTTACTGAAGGCTTTATTTTTCTGCCCAGGGTCTCTAACTTAAGTGCATTACAGCCAAGTTTAGTCATCTGATTTCTCCCAAGAGTCATCAGTCCTCTGCCAGCATTGTACTTTAAGAATCTCATAAAAGCTACCTTCCTTTTACTGTATAAATATGACTTCTACAGTCACTCAAAATTAAACATTTTTCATAATGATATAGCACAACCATGTTTTTTTTTTTTTCAAGTCTTGGGAAATCTACTCTCCTCTTAGGCCCAAAGTGAAGGAGAATTATATCCCATGTGCCCTAGCTTCTCAACCCAATGACTTGAGCGGGAATCCCCACTCCAACTTCATCTTCACGTCTATGATGAACCCATGAAAGCTGGACAGAGACCTGGACTGAGCTACCTAAGGTGACCAGCGAGAACTCTGAAGTTTCTTAGAGCTCACTCCACTGACCACTCCTGCAGCTTTAGAGGTAGCTCTTCCCCAGGCAGCAAGGAACAATCCTCTGTTTTTAGGATACAGTGCTACCAGTCCCTCCTATGATAGGAAGCAAGTTTCCCTTTGCTGTGTCTCATCCTCACATGGGTGCTCAGAAATATAGGTATTGTCCACAGAATGCTTCTCCATCCATCAGAAACCATAAATTTCCATGTGCATCCTTTTATTCAGCACATGAGTGATGGGCACCTTCATTCACGGCCAGGGAAAGCATCAACCTCTTTGCCAACATCATTCCTCATGTCCTCCAAAACTTGAATGTGCTAAAACAACCCCAGGACCACGTGCATGCTGAGTCTTATTTAGGTATGTGTGTATATATATAACTCGACACACATGCCACACATATATACACATAAGCATATATCTTGTATCACCAGATCCAGTGGCAGAAGCCACTGGCTGGGGAGGCAGAACTAGTAATGGGGAATGCTAAAGACGGTGCTTGGTTTTCTCTCTTGGCTTCACTCCCCACACACAGGGCCCCAGTGACTGCAGATGGAGAGGAAAGGCCCCCTTCTAAGACTCAAGGCACCTTCCTGTTTGCTTGGCTGCATTTGCACAATCTTTCTGAAAAATCAACGGTCTCCCCTTTCAGCCTCCCTGGGGGAAGACTCCAGCAGTCCATGGGAGTACTGTGTACAAGGTCTGTGAAATGAAAAAATTCACAAGAAAACAGTTTTGGCCCAAGCTGCTTTCTGTTAACCTTGGGTATGCACTTCTGATTTGAAAGTCGGAAAAAAGAAATGCCATATTGTTTCCTCTCAACTTCTCTTACCTTGCTTGGCATACGTTGCTAGTTTAGACCACCTATCATGCAGTCCTGCCCTGAAGAAAAGGCTCTCTGACGACAAGAAAATCCAGAAATTTGTGAAGCAAGAATGCTCTCTAATGGAAATTTGAAGGATGCTGTAATTTACAAACTTCTTTATTCTACCTGGTCCCCTATTTCAATCTAATTGGCAATAGCTCTGCTCCAAATTTTAGATCTTGAGCTCAGAGTTAACAGTTATTTTCTATACGATTCTAAATATAGACTCTTTAAATGATTATTGCTTTTCTATCTCAGGTCCTGGATGTTATAAGCTGTGTGCCCAGAGACTCTTCAAGGTTATTCTGGTGTTCTAAGCCATTCAAGCTTCCACAGCCAGAAAACTATCTAACCATGTTATGATCAAACAGTGCCAAGAATGAACAAAAATTGTTCTCTGGCTTGTCTAAATGTATATAAGCCATGCAGAGAGATAGTTCCTCTTGTTGCCTTCCCTTATATCTCTGTTTAAACGATTTTCCTTATTCTGTGCCTCTGATGATTGAGAGTAAGTTTAGTAAGTTTTCTGTGCTTAATTTATTTCAGATTTCAAGATGGAGTACCCAATTCTTTCAGGCTCATTTTCATCTGAGAAATTTCTATTTTGTTTCATAAAGGCATGTGTTTACCATTTAGCCAATTTCACATGGCCCAGAGCACCACTGAAGCCCTCTTGGTGATGCAATGTCACAGAGCATGAGTCCAAACCTAGTTGTGTCAGACAACATAGGAGGGTTCTGTTCAGACATGCTGACTGCTCTTACTGAGAAAAACCCACATAGGCATTTTCCAGAAATACTGATGATTAGCTTAAATTGTACCGAGGATAAGGCTAAGCTCTCTGAGTATTACATATCCATTTCCTTGGTTAGTCAATTAAATAATTAATAGAGTGGTGCAGAGGCGGTAGCCTCGACTCTTAGTAGCCCCATCTTAAAGGCCTTCCCACCTACAGTTATTTAGCCATGATGATGGCTCATGCAGTAGTTGAAATCAAGCCAAAAGGACTTATTCTACATACCACCCAAGCAGAATCCCAGAATCCAGGCCATGGGTGGAACTCCAGAACATGAACTTCCGAGGGTGGGGTTTTCTGAGATAAAAGCAGCAGAGATTGGTGTTGGCAATTTAATGTCATTAGAACCAAACCACAGAGACAGACATTGCTGCCTACTTCTCTCCCACTGGGGTGGAAAATTGCTGTCAGGCCTATAGGTTGGTGGGTATTTAATTGACTTCTGACTGAACTAGTCAAACCTGAGCCAGTAGGAGTGTCTGCTCTACTCCCAGGATTTGGCTTGTGGTCTTGTTCCTGACTTTTGAGATTCATAACATTAAACCACTTGGGGCTGGGGGGACATGATTCTTTGAAAAGCCTACCATCTAATCTAGCAAGACCCATACAGATTTCCTGCCAAAAGACCTCAAGCATCTCAAGCCAATGCTGGAGTGAGTGAAAATAAAAATTACAGTATCGGTAGAACCTAGTTACTTAATGGTAAGTACACATAAGGAAAAAATGTGAATGGATCTATTTGCATTACCATCAACCACTCACTTGGCAAACCTGAGTCCATTGCTTGCCTGATCTATGCTATTGTACCTCTGTCTCTACATTGAAAATAATGATTTCTACTCAAAGGAGTGCCGAATGGTTAAGCAGACCAAGAACCTCTAAGTGAAAAGATTGAATTTGGTTGGTCAACTTGAGGATGTGCTTTCTGTTAGAGTTCTGGTCTTGAAAGCGTAGTACTGAACCTGATATTCAGCACCCCATTATTGTCAATTTTTGTCCATTGTTCCTGATCGTACACAACAGGGAAGCAGGTGACTAGTTCTTGCATTTACCTGATTTTGTCCTGAAGGACATTACCCTCTCTCGATTTCTTCTGATGAAGATAAGTATCCTGTTGAAGATCATTCCAGAGTTGGAGTGACTTGCTTTTTAACAAAATAATTCTTGTTTAATCTTTGGCAGGATTTTTCATTTAGGAGACCCTGTTTAAAACTCCACTTTAGTTTTCAAACAACTTTCTAGCAAGATAAACCTTCTGAACTCATTATTCAAAAGCTCAAGTATCTATGACTAATCCAACACCACATTTTGTCATGCTTTTTGGTACATTTTGGAGGGCTCAGACTTCATCCAAAAATCTCATCTTGCTGAGATAGGAAATTTTGCGGAGATAGGAAATTTTGCCTTTCACAGTTTATTCCACTGTATTCAACATTTCCCCATCTCTCTGTATTTTCAGCTGTAAATGTATCAGGCAGGGAAACATAGTAACCAGCAGGGAAAAGTTGTAGCAAGCTGAGAACCCATTTTGGCTGACAGCAAACTGAAACCTCCTTGATCACTCTGCTGGGCCTTCCTCTGCACTGGAGTGAAAAGCCAAGACGCCCACTTTGAGGGATATCCCGAGGCTCCATCAGTGAACAAGTCAGTCCCTTGCTCTGGTTAAGGCCTCGGCTTCTAGATCAAAGTCGAAGGTAAAGGGCAGTGAGCAAAGGGGGCATAATGCAAATGCAGTGCTCTAGGTCAGAAATGCAGGTAGATTGACTGAATTATGTGTGGACTCAGGACATGAGAAGCTACACGTGCGCGGCCTGGCCTCAGGGGTACATAAAGAACTGTGTGGCGAGATCCTTATATGACCCCTGCCCAAAGTTGACTCAAACTGTTCCAACCAAATGTTATTCATCCTTCATTTGTAAGAGTGACATAGTTACTCACAAACTCCCAGAGGCCTGGAGTTAATCAAACTTCAGAAAGAGACCGAAGAAAAAAAAGTATTCAAGAAATACCTGGTGACTGTCAATAAAACTTACAGTGGGGAGCCCTCCAGTGGCAATTGGGAAAATTGAACTCTGATCAGTTTGGGCACCAGTTAGTCTCTTAGAAAAGGTATAACCAAGTCTTTGCTATTGTGAATAGTGCCGCAATAAACATACGTGTGCATGTGTCTTTATAGCAGCATAATTTATAATCCTTTGGGTATATCCCCAGTAATGGGATGGCTGGGTCATATGGTACATCTAGTTCTAGATCCTTGAGGAATCGCCATACTGTTTTCCATAATGGTTGAACTAGTTGACAATCCCACCAACAGTGTAAAAGTGTTCCTGTTTCTCCACATCCTCTCCAGCACCTGTTGTTTCCTGACTTTTTAATGATCGCCATTCTAACTGGTGTGAGATGGTATCTCATTGTGGTTTTGATTTGCATTTTTCTGACGGCCAGACTTGGAATCAACCCAAATGTCCATCAGTGACAGATTGGATTAAGAAAATGTGGCACATATACACCATGGAATACTATGCAGCCATAAAAAAGGATGAGTTTGTGTCCTTTGTAGGGACATGGATGCAGCTGGAAACCATCATTCTTAGCAAACTATCACAAGAACAGAAAACCAAACACCGCATGTTCTCACTCATAGGTGGGAACTGAACAATGAGATCACTTGGACTCAGGAAGGGGAACATCACACACCGGGGCCTATCATGGGGAGGGGGGAGGGGGGAGGGAGGAGGGATTGCATTGGGAGTTATACCTGATGTAAATGACGAGTTGATGGGTGCAGCACACCAACAAGGCACAAGTATACATATGTAACAAACCTGCACGTTATGCACATGTACCCTACAACTTAAAGTATAATAATAATAAATAAATTTAAAAAAAAAGAAAAGGTATAACCAACATTACAGAATTACCTATTAATACTACCCAATCATGTGATAGCATCTAAGCTTAAGCTGGAAAGTATCCTGAAAAGGGGGAAAGGGAATCTTGCTATCCTGAGACTTTGAGTCACAGCCAAAGATAGAAAGTTGGCATTGCTGTTGGACTTCTGCGTTGGTTCTGGCTCTGACTCTTGCAATGCAAGGTGCGAAATCTTGGACCCTTCCTGCCCCATCTGTCCTCTCAGTTCCCTTCTCTGTTCCTCTGCTGCAGCACTGCCATAAAGATGTAATGAGAGACGGGAGCTGGCCAACTCACACACAGAATGTGTCCTAAGAATGGTAGTTCCATACACCTTTCCTAAGATCATAATTTTTAGTTGTACCATGCTTTAGACCTTGCAAAAAGCAGAATTGGATTGTTGTTTACTTCTGTAATTAAATGTTTTATTCCAATTTGCTTCATGACTGAGTTTTGCACTTCTTTGAATTCACTAACTGATGTCTACTTATTTACATGGTTAACACTGGTAAATATTGATTATATTCAGCTATTTTTTAAACAAATATTTCCTTAGGGTCTAATGTTCCTCAGATACTTTGACTGTAATTCACTTGCATCCTGAGCAAAAAGATTAAGTTTCTCTCTCTCTTTCTTTCCCCACTGAACTCCCCATTTAGCAAAAATAAATAAATAAATAAAAATTAAAAATTAAAAAATACCTTACCTATCTCACCTAGGGAGGATGGCCTAAGATAATCATTCCACACTCTTTATAAGAACCAGTGGACATTAAAGAAATAAAATTAACCTTCTGCTATGAATGCTGAAATGTTTCCACTCACGAAAAGTCCCTTGCTTCATATTTATCACTAGATACTATGAGGAACTATTATGAGTTTTTTAAGCTCAAAATTATGTTTCGAATATTTCCATTTCTTAAGTCTTTTCTATTATTTCCTAGCAGTGGTGAGATAAGATGAGGACACTCTGAGAGTACCAATGAGCAGAAATATGACACACACAGCTATCTTGATAAAACGTTAACGGAATAGGTAAAAGCAGTGAAAAGATATAAAGAGGAAAGAAAGATAAAGTAGCAAGACGGAAAACACAAAGCAATTCTGAAGGTTATTGCCCAGTCCCTGTGTATTAAGCATTTGATGCTAGAGACCTGGAGTAGAACTCATTGGGTAAGTATCAGGCCTGGCATAGCATGAAACAGGTCCAAGTTCAGAGGCTGTAGGATGAAAAAGAGAAAAAATATGAGCCAATGTGACCAGAATGCCCTGGGGTCCAGAATGTCTTCATATGTATTATTGAAATGTGGCAGATTGTATTTTCCAACGATGGTCATGGTACTATCCCCCATCTCACCTAATCTTCTACAATATGACCTTGTCATCTCCCATTAAGAGATGGAGTCAAGGTCGGGTGCAGTGGCTCACGCCTGTAATCCCAGCACTTTGGGAGGCCCAGGGGGGCAGATCACAAGGTCAGGACATTGAGACCATCTTGGCCAACATGGTGAAACACTGTCTTTACTAAAATACAAAAAGCCTGGCATGGTGGTGCAAGCCTGTACTCCCAGCGACTTGGGAGGCTGAGGCAGGGGAACTGCTTGAACCCCAGAGGTGCAGGTTGCAGTGAGCCGAGATCATGCCACTGCACTCCAGCCTGGCGACAGAGTGAGACTCCGTCAAAAAAAAAAAAAAAAAGAATCTGGACGGGCTTATGACCACTTCTAGTAATACGGTACATTAAAAGTGACACTGTGAACTTCCAAGTCCAGGTCATAAAAGAGAATGCAGCTTCCACCTTGTTTGCTAGAACCCTTGCACTTGGAGCCCTTAAACTTCCACGTGGGAAATTTGATCACCCTGACACTGCCATACTGGAGGGGCTGCATGTCAGTGCTCTGGCGAACTGCAGCCATGTGAGTGACCCATTTTGGACAGCAAGACAATTGAGCTTTCAGATGATTGCAGCTCCAACCAACATCTGACAGCATCCACATGAGTGACCCTCAGTGAGAACTACCTAGGAAAACCCTGCCTGCTTATGAGTGAGAGCATGTGGTGTTTGGTTTTTTTTGTTCCTGTGTTAGTTTGCTGAGAATGATGGCTTCCAGTTTTATCCATGTCCCTGCAAACGACATGATTTCATTCCTTTTACGGCTGCATAGTATTCCATGATGTATATGTGCCACATTTTCTTTATCCCGTCTATCATTGATGGACATTTTCAAGTCTTTGCAGTTGAACAATGAGAACACATAGACAAACGGAAGGAAACAACACACACCAGGATACAGGGAGGGGAACAACACGGGATGGAGGGCAAGGGGAGAGAGAGCATTAGGACAAATACCTAATGCATGTGGGGCTTAAAACTTAGATGACAGGTTGATAGGTGCAGCAAACCACCATGGCACATGTATACCTATGTAATAAACCTGCACATGTATCCTGGAATTTAAAATAAAATAAAAAATATATAAACAACAACAACAACAAAAAGAAAAATCCTGCCTGAATTCCTGGCCCACGAATCAGGAGCACAAGAAAACACGGTTGTTTTAAACTGCTAAGTTTTGAGAAATTTGTTATGCTGCAACAGTATTCATTACAATATGTGAAGGTAGTGAGTAATTCCCATTTTGAAGTTGAGAGTGGACTTGAATAGTGCTAAGTTCTCAAGATTTATACAAAGGTACTTTGATATGTAAGTCCTGCTTAAATGACCTCCTGGACTACAAAGATCACTTGTGGTGAGGACAGTGTGTGAGGAAGATAGTAGTATAGAGGTGAGGAGAAAAAGAGGGCTTTAATTCACATGACTAGAGAAGGTTCCAGATTAGGTGGTGACATTTGAGCTTGATTTTGAATAGGGTGTATTTTGTTTTGAAGAATAAATGTCATAAGGAAACAGAGATGGAACTCGGAAGTGTTTTTTTGTGACAGTGAAGTCTTTAGGCAACTGATTATTAGCATATCTGGTCATTCATTGTTTCCTATCATCTAAAGTTAAGCGACCATCAGCAGACCAGCTGAACAATTCCACAAGGAAGAGCAACAAGCCCTTGAAAATGCCCACAACTACCAAGGGAGGCTCCCCTTGCAAGTCTCCAAGACTGAGATTTCTAGGGTTTTAGAAAAGATCTGTAGTATGAATTATATGACAAGTATTTGCAACTGTCCTTGGAACACTCAAAAAAGAGCTAAAGAATTATCATTTCTATTTTGTGTTTGGTATTTTATATGCTAAATGCTTGTTTACAATGTAGCATAAATCAACCTGGAATCAATGACAAATATTATTTTATATCCCAGGACCTGATATCTGAGATATCCCAATTATTGTTTTGGTTTTAGTTTTTAAGATAGTGGTTTTAAAATTCAAGGCAATCTCTGTTGTGTATGTGGCATTTTAACTTTAAAAAGTAATTACTTTTCTTTCCTTTTTCCTTCTCTCCCTTGAAAATACCCACTTTACTAGTTATCAGTTTACAGCCATATTCAGGATAATCAAGGAGGCATTTTATTTTAAAGTATCAAAAGAAACATTACAAAACAGAATTGTAAAATGCATGAAAAATAAGTGAAGATCACTAATGAAAAAAGTTGTTTAGATATCATGGCTTATAATGCCTACATTATAACTGAAACTGTTCTTTTATCTAATGACAGTAACTTGGAAGAAAATACATTTAATTGGGGAGGAAAAAAAATCTAAATACAGATGATATGTCTTGGAAAACACTACCCTAAGAGGCAAAGCTATCTGAAAATTCACCAACTAAAGCTGTTCTGTTCAATTTGGTCGCTACTAGCCACATATGATTATTTAAATTAATTTAAATTAAAAAAAAAACTAAAAATTTAGTTTCTCCATTTCACTAGCCCACTTCAAGTACTCAGTAGCCACAGGTAGCTACTGGTTACCATGTTAGATAAGGTACGTATCAAATATTTCCATCTTCACAGAAAATTATATTGGACAGCACTTTTCTAGAAATATAGCTATTTCCCTTGGTCAATCTTCAGGCAACATGTGGGAAATGGTTTGAAATAGAAAGAATCTAGTAATTCTTGAATTACAATGTACTATTTATTTGCTGTGTGGGGTGGGGCATGTAAATGCCACAAAAAAAGTCCTTATCTTATATTAACTTTGGAAGAGGGGTTGGTAAGTTTGAATTGTGACTATAAACTTTTATTCATTTTGAAAATTTTCATCAATTTTTGGTTTGTGAATGAATATCTGAATAAACTGCTAACTCAATAAGCCAGTTTTGAATTTGGAGGGTATTTAGAAATTATAATTTTATATCACATATATGAGATGAGTATTTGTTCATAGTTTCCCCTAAATCCGCCCAGAAAACAAGTAAAAAATTGAAAGGCAGTAATTGTTTTTTTCTAAAATTAACACTAATATTCAATATATAGACCAAGTTGTTTGCCTTCTTTTGTAGTTCATCTCTCTTCACTAATAAATTTTATTTATTCATTTATTAGGTTGGTGCAAACAAAATTGCCCTTTTTGCTATTATGGCAGAGATAATGGAGACTGACAATAGATATTTGCCAAAGTATCTTTGTGTCAATCTCCATTACGGCAAAACCTGCAATTAGTTTGCACCAACCTAATACTCACTCAGTGAATGTTTGAAGAATTCTTTGTAAGACTTTTTAAAACAATAATTTCCTTTTTCAAATTTTGCCAATTCAAAAGAGAACGACCAGGATGAGGAAACCATGGTAAGTGGAAGCAACTGAAAGACATGGGAATATTTTCTCCTGCGAGAAGAGTCCTCAGCGAGCATAGCGCTTTCTCCAAACATGAGAAGGAATTTCCTGTGGAACAGGATGAGACTCGTTTTTGATGGCTCCACTGGAAAAGTGAGATCAATGTAAGAAAGCTACAGAGAAATGACTTGAGATCAGTGTGAGTTCAAAACTGGCTAAAGATAGAATAAATTGCTTCAAAAGAAGTGAGTTGCAAGTCACTGAGACATTAAAGCCCAAGTTGAGTTTGTCAGAGATGTAGTGCAAGGAATCCAAAGATCAGATATGTAATTTCACAATACCCTTTGGGGTTCTTTTGATTCTGACCTTCTATGATGCCAAGGCTTTAATCTGCCTCACAGAAGTCTTTTGAGAAATAATAAATTGTTTTACGATGTTCATTAGTAGTGATTTTTTGCCTAGGGCCAGTATATATAATTGTTAATATTTGCAGATTCAGCTTTTCTCTTGATAAATTCATTTATATCTAGTCACTCTGCTCATACATCAAATTTAACAAAAATGTATTTGAAAGTATAAATGATGAGCTTTTGACAAGTTATATTAATTACAATTTTAAATCAAAAAATGGAATGAGCCACAGATTCAACTCAGATTAAATTTGATACCTCTAGAAAGATTACCACGCTTGGTCTATTCTCTTAAAAAGTTATCAAGGGTCCAGCAAACTGATTGGTAGTATACAGATGAGCTGCATGAGCAAGATGAAAGACCACATTCATTTAGAAAGAAGAAAAATTGTAGTGTTATTTAAAATATTGCTGATGCCACAAATTATAGACTTGAAATTATTACAGTATTTTTATCTCTGTTTTCTACATAACTACATAACTTTATCACAATATCTCATGGTGATGGTTTTCTCCATTCTGTAAATAATACAGAAACAATTTTTGTTTCACGATTGAATCAGAATTCAGACTTGAGATCACGAGTAAATCTTGGAATGTTCCAAGTTTTGTCAGAATCTATCAAGTCTGTTAAAAGTTATTTTGAAACAAACATGCTGACAGAGGAGAGGAAAATGTCAAGCAACCAAGTTGAAGCAGAGACATTTCATTTAATTAATGAGTGTCATCAGAGCCTCTGTCTGAGTTTCTTAATATTCCTGTCTGTGCAGTGTATTCACTCACTGACATGAGCCATGAAACAAACTGTGATCTATGTATTTTCATTATTTCATAACTAAATGGGCTCATGTTAATAATTTTTATAGTTGATTGTTAACGAAATCTTTTATCTTAGCTGTCTTTCATCAGAAAGGAGGTTTTAAAGCTTTTTCTTCTTTTAAGCACTGGTAATAGAGAAGTAGAATTAAACATATAAAAGCCCATCAAAAGAAGAGTGTAATTAAAGGCAGCTATATTGTCCTGGCAATTTTTTAAATGAAGCTAAACAAAATAGCATTCCATTTTGATTGAGTAACACATGTAATCAAAGTGCCACTAACAACATTCTTAATTTAAATGAGCAGTTTCATTTAAACTTTCATTTGTTCCTAGGGGTTTCTTTTCATCTATGGCTAAAGAGTATACACTTGGGTAATATTAGCCTTAATTTGAAAAGCTGACAGAATAGTCTTATAAAACTTCTCTTGGATGTTATGAAAGCCTAAAATAGTTTCTCATTATTTATATAAAATCTTCCACAAAGGGATTCTGATTTTTCAGTCCAACTTCCTTTTAAGTTACTTGTCTTGGTGGTTATAATTTGGATGTTTGTCCCTCCAAACCTCATATTGAATTTTATCCTCAGTGATGGAGGGGGGTGCCTAATGGAAAGTGTTTGGGTCATGGGGGCAGATGCCTCATGAATGGCTTGGTGCCATCCTCATGGTAGTGAGTGAGTTCTCACTCTATTCTTTCCTGTAAGAGTTCCCCTGAGATGTGATTGTTAAAAAGACCCTGGCAACTTCCTCCTGCTCTTGCTTCCTATCTCACCATGTGATTTACACATGCTGGCTCCCCTTGGCCGCTCCCCTGAGTGGAAGCTTCCTGAGGCCCTCATCAGAAGTAGATGTTGGCACCATGCTTCTTGTACATCCTGCAGAACCACGAGACAAATAAGCTTCATTTCTTTATTAATTACCCAGTCTTGGGCATTCCTTTATAGTAACACAAACAGACTAAGATGTAGGTGTTTCTTAAATTTTAATCCTTTGACAATTTGCACCAGAATCTTCAGGAAGTCATGTAAAAATGCCAATACCCAAATTTTGCCAGAGATCCTGCTTAAGTAGAACTGTATGAGGTAGAGAACAGGAGTTAAAAGCCCTCCCTCTGAACAATTTTTAAGTTATCTAAAATTGAAGAATCTTTTCTCTATTAAAAATTAACAAGATTTTAATTTTCACAGAGATGTGGAAACTAGGACTATATTTACCCTCCCACTTAAAAAACTACCTTTTAAAAAAGATAAAATATAACAAACAATAGTTTTCAGACATTAACACATCAGACAGTGCAGTGATCTCCAAAAGATTGGATACAAAATTAGATGATCCCTGTGATGACCCCAGCAAGGGTTTCTAGGTCTCTGCACAGGGAAGGAAAATGCAGGAATTGCCCAGTTATCTCCCAGAGTAGAACAGATAAGAGCTAGGAGTTTGGAAATGTCCAGGAGGCAAGAGTATTCAGGCAAAGAGTCAGAAAGGAGAGGCCTGCACAGACAAGAAGTCCCCCAAAGAAACAGAATTCCACCCTCATTTCTTCAGCTGAGGACTGAGCATGACATGCATGTGAAGAAATTGCCCAAGACTGGGGAAAGAATTACCTGAAAAAACAGAGGGGAAAATCTTACACAGTTTTATGATTCCAATTACATGACATTCTGGAAAAGGCAAAACGATGGAAGGAGTAAAAAGATCCATGATTGCCAGGACTCCAAGGGAGGAGGGAGAGGTAAATATGTAAAGTACAGGACATTTTTAAGCCAATGAAACCATTCTATATGATACTGTAATGGTGGCTGCATGACATGATGCATTTGTCAAACTATAAAACACTAAGCGTGAACAATAATGTAAAGTATGAACTTCAGTTAACAATCATGTATTGATATTGGTTCATCAATTGTAACAAATGTGCCACACTAAAGCAAGAAGTTAGTGATCGAAATAACTGTGCTGAGGGAGAGGGATCATATGGGAGCTCTCCGTATTATCTGGAAAAATTTTCCGTAACTTGAAGCTGCCCTACAAAATAAATCTATTTTATAAATAGCAGACATGCAAAGCAGAAAATGCAACCCATGAGAACTAAAATCAATCACGCAGAGTCTCAGAAATCAGGCAGATGATAGAAACAGTGGACAAAGCTAACAAGGATACTCATCACTCTACTCTGAAAGTTCAAGCAGGTAGAGGAAGTACTGAGTATGTTAACTAGAGACCTGGAGAATATAAATAATACCAAAAATCTATCTCTAATAATGAAAAATACGGCATCTGAGGTGAAATTGGATAACAAACCCATAGATACAGGAATCTCAAAAATGAACCCCAATTATCACAAACACAGAGAAAATGGTACCAAGGCACATTATAATCAAATTACTTGAAAGCAATGAAAAAGACAAAAATCTTAAGAGGCATGATGGCGGGGACATACATACAAAGAATCAACTATACTAACAATAGCAGACTTTTCATTAGAACAATGCAAACCAGAAGACAATGGATCAACATCTTTAATGTAGGAAAGAAAAACTACTAATCTGAAATTCTATACCAGAAAAAAAATGTCTTCCGAAAACAAAGGTTATATATAATTTTCATAGATGTTTTAAAAAGTACCTGAAATAACCCATCATCTGCCAACTCACAATAAAAGAAATATTAAAGGAAGTCTTCAAACAGAAGGAAAATGATACAAAATGTAGATCTGGATCTACACCAATGAATTGTACCATAAGTGGTACATATGTAGTTCAAAATACATTTTTCCTATTACTTAAATATCTTTAAAATGTAATTGTTTGTATTGTGGGTTTGTAACATGTTGGTAAAGGTGAAATGTATGGCAGCTATAGTGCAGAGGGTGGGAGGGAAGAAATGGAAGTAAGTTGTTGCAAGGTTCTTACATTACATGAGAAGTAATGTAATAGTAATTTGTTAGATTGTAAAAATTGAAGACTCATAATATAAAACTTAAAGAAACCACTGAAAAAAGAAAACAATGAGTTATACTGAATAAACTAACAAAGGAGATACAGTGGAATATTAAAAAATACTCGTCACCTAAAAGAAGACTTAAAAGAGCAAAAGGGGAAAGGAAGAGCAAATGAGACAAACAAAACAAACAGCAAGATGGTACATTTAGACCCAAACATATGAATGATTATATTACAAATAAATGGTCTAAAAACTCCAATTAAAGTTGGAAACTGTCAGAATGGATTTAAAAAACAAATCAAGACCCAACAATATATTACTTACAAGGAACCAACTTTAATTACAAAGATATTAAAGTTAAAACAATGTAAGAAGGTATGCCTTGCTAATATTCATCGAAGTATAGCTGGAACAGCTATAGTAAAGCAGATTTAAGGGCAAAGAATATTATCAGGGTCAGTTAGTGAAAAGTTCATGATAATCCTAAAAACATATAATGAATAACAGAGCTTCCCAATACAAACAATCAAAATGAAGTAGAAGTAGAAAGCCACATGTACAGTCAGCAATTTCAATACTGTACTCTCAATAATTAATCAAATAAACAGACATGAAATCAATAAGAATATAGTAAACTTGAACAACCGTATCAACTGATTTGATTTATGGCCGTTGACAGAATACTCCACCAAACAATAAGAGAATACATATTCTTATCAAGTGAAGATGGAACATTTACAAATACAGTTCATATTCTGGGCCATAAAATGACTTTATAAATTAAAAGGATTGAAGACACACATAATATGTTTCCAACCACATTGGAATTAAATTTAAAAATCAAAGCCAGAAAGATCTCTGGAAACTCCTCAAATACTAGAAAACTAAATAATACTTTTTTAAATGTACAATGGGTCAAAGGGAAAAAAATAAAAAGAAAATTAGAAAGTTGTTTTACTCTCAATGAAAATAAAGCCATGACATAATAAAATACATGGGGGTACAAATAAAGCACAGCTTAGAGAAAAATTGATAGCATCAAATTCTTATGCTAGAAAAGAGGAGAAATTTTAACTCAATAATTTCACCTCTACCTTAAGAAACTTTGGGGGAAAAAAAAATTAAACATGAAATGATTAAAAGAAAAAATAACAGTAAAAGCAGACAGAGGTCAGTGGGATAGAAAACAGAAAAAAAAAAACAATAGAAAAATGTAATGAAAACAAAATCTGTTGTTTGGGGATCAATAAAAGTGATAAATGTTGTAATAATTAATTTTATGCATCAAACTGACTGGGTCATGGGGTGCCCAGATAAAACATTATTCTGGGTATGTCTATAAGAATGTTTCAGGATGAGATTTACATTGAAATCAGTAAACTCAGTAAAGTAGCTTGTCCTCCCCAATGTGAGTGAGCATCATCCAATCTGTTAAGGGTCTGTATATAACAAAAAGTGGAGGAAAAAGAAACTGACTTCTTTTTTTCCTGCCTAACTGCTTGAGCTGGGACATCTCATCTCATCTTTGGTGCTTAGGCCGGGATTTATACCAGTGGCCTCCCTGGTTCTCAGGTCTTCAAACTTGGACTGAATTACACCACTGTCTTTCCTGGGTCCCTAGCTTGCTGATGGCAGATTGTGTGACTTCTTGGCCCTATCTCTGAATACAGTTACATTGGGAGTTAGGGCTTCAACACACAAATTGGGGATGGGGAGGTACAATTTTGGCCATAACAAGAGAAAAAAACATATTACTAATATTTGTAATAAGAGAGTTGACAACACTACAAACTCTTTAGGCAATAAAAGTATATTAAGGAAACATCATGATTAACTTTGTGATTTACACATATGTATATATCCTTTTGGTTCTCTTTTTCTGAAAAACTGTCAAATACAAGCTTCTAGCTAGTATGATCAAGAAATAAACAAAAAAGGATATATTTTTGTGCTTGGGCTTTCATAACAGAATATTATAGATTGGGTGACTTACACAAACGAAATTTGTCATCTTAGCTCTGGAAACTAAGATCAAAGTGATCAAGATCAAAGTGCCAGCAGGATTATTTCCTATTAAGACCTCTCTCTTTGGTTTTCAGATGGCCACCCTCTCACTGTATCCTTATATGGCCATTTATCTATTTACATACAGAGAGAGAGAGAGAGAGGGAGAGAGAGAGAGAGAGAGAGAGATTTGGAGTCTCTTCCTTTTCTTACAAGGACACCAGTTTTATCAGATTGGAGTCCCACTCTTACATCTTCATTTAATTTTAATTACCTCCTTAAAGGCTTTATCTTCAATTACATTCACATTGGGGGTTGGGACTTCAACATGTAATGGGGAGGAAGGACACAATTTAATCTACAACAACAGGTGATCTTGCCCCTGAAGCCTCACGTAGGAGCAACCCGACCCACTGAAACCAAGGAGGAGGCCACACCCTCTGAAATCAATAAGACGGACTGTGTGCTCTGGGCCTGTGGTAACAGTGGCAGTGCTGCCAATCCCTGAATTGCCCTTGAGGTCATTCTTCCCTTTTCTGGAAGGGTAGGGCATGTTCACAGCCAGATAGCTCTGTTGTTCCACTCTGGCTTCTGCTGAGATGGCTGATTAAATCCATGGGTCGTCTCTTTATGCAGCGATTGTACAATTATACCCTTAGTGTTCTCCTCAGAACATACTTTCTCATTTTTTTGCAGCATAGAGTAAGAATTTTTAAATATTTAGAATCCAATTCACTTTTGCTTAACAATTTCTTCTTCAAGTCTCTCTTCCTTCACATTTTACCATAGGCAGTAAAAAGAAGTCAGACTGCTTCTTCAACACTTTGCTGAAAAATCTCCTTAAGTAAATATCCAAGTCTGTCAAATTCCATTTTCCCAAACACGCTAATTCATAATTTCAAGTTATTTGCTACTTTATAACAAAGACAGCCTTTTCTTCCAATTCTCATCTCCTCATTCCTGTCTGAATCCTTACCAGAAAGACCTTTAATAATTCACATTCCCACCAGTGCCTTGTTAATGATTATATATGTATTCTCTAAGTTGACAGAAGCTTTCTCCACAGCCTTCTTGCTTGCACTCTGAGTCCTCACCAGAATCACCTGTAATGTTTGCATTTCTAGCAACAGTCCCTTCAAGATGACTTGGGTTTTTTCTAGCATGCACCTCAAGACTCTTTTAGCTTTTACCCCAATGCTCAGTTCCAAGGCCACTTCCACAGCAACACTCCACACCAGGGGCCAAATCTCTATTAATCTGCACTGGCTGCCATCCAGAATTCCATAGACTGGGTGGCTTAAACAAACAACAGAAATTTATCTTCTCAGTTGTGGAGGCTAGAAGTCAAAGATCAAGGTGGCAGCAGGGTTGGTTTCTGGTGATGTCTCTCCCCTTGGTTTTCAGATGGCTGCCTTTTCTCTGTGTTCTCACATATCCTTTTATTTATGGAGAGAGAGTGATTTGGTATCTCTTTCTTTTCTTTAAAGGTCGTATTGGCAGGCCAGACACGGTGGCTCACTCCTCTAATCCCAGTATTTTGGAAGGTAGAGGCAGGCAGATCACCTGAGGCCAAGAGTTTGAGACCAGCCTGGCCAACATGGCAAAACCCTATATCTAATAAAAATATAAAAATTACCCGGGCATGGTGGTGCACGCCTATAGTCTCAGCTACTTGAGAAGCTGAGGCATGAGAATTGCTTGAACCCAGGAGGCAGAGACTGAGCCGAGATCATGGCACTGCACTGCAGCCTGGGCAACAGAGCAAGACTCTGTCTCAAAAAAACAAAAAAACAAAAACAAAAAAAAAAAAAACAAGGTCCTATTGCATTAGAGTCTCACCCTTATGTCCGCATTTAAGAATCTCCTTAATGGTCCTATCTCTGAAAATAGTAACATTGGGGTTTAAGGCATCAAAATATGAATTCAGGGGGTATAATTTAGTTCATAACAAGAGAAGACACATATTACTAATATTTGGAATGAGAGAGTTGACAATGCTACAGATTCTTCAGATATTAAAAGGATATTAAGGAAATATTATGATTAATTTATGCCAATAAATTTGATAAATTTTAGGAAATGAACAATATTCTTAAAAATCTGTTTCTTGTGAAGGATTATTGAAGCAGAAAATTCTACAAAATCAATCAAAATATTTCTAAATCTAATAATTGAGTTTAGCAAGTTTGCAAGATACAGAATCAATATTTTCAAATTATTATACTTCTACATAGCTGCAAAAAAATTTGGAAATTTGTTTCTTAAGAAGCACATCATTTGAAATGGCATCAAAATATAACATATTGTGGAATAGATTTGACATAAGTTGTATAAGACTTCTACATTGAAAGCTATAATATATATTTGTATGAAAAAATGTAAAAGGCCTAAGTAAATGGATAAATGTACTCTGTTCATAAAATCCAAGCAGACATTTTTTGTAGAAATTTACAAGTTGATTCTTAAATTTATATGTGAATGCTAAAGAGTTAGAATGTCCCAAATAACTTTAAAAAGAAAAACAATTTCGGAAGACTTACACCTCTTGATTCCAAGACTTATTTCAAAGCTATAGTAATCAAGATAATGTGGCATCAGCATGAAAACAGAGAAATAGATGCATAGAGTGAAAAATCATTCAGAAAGGGACTCATACATATATGGTCAATTGATTTGGGACAAAAGATACTAGGCAATTCACTGGGCCCAGACAATCTTTCAGCAAATAGTGCTGTAACAATGAGCTAACCACATTCAAACAATGAACCTCTATTCTTACGTTCATCAATGTGCAAAAATTAACTCAAAATGGATGCACCTGTTAAAGCAAAATAAAACAGAAACTGAGCCTAAAAAATTTCTGAGCAAATAATACTGTGTTTTAAAGATCTTAACTTTGCTTTTATCAAAGCCTTAACTCTGATTAAATTGTAAGTATAAACAAAAGTTAACTTGAGTCATTTCTGATAAAAGCTTGCGTTAGATAGAACTAAAACTTAACCCCAGTCAATCATAAACAACCAACTAATATATGATTATGTGATAAGGAACTTTCCAATAAAGTACCTTTAAAATAAGGAGCTTTCCAATAAGGTACCTTTAAAAGGCAATTTTGTAAAACAATTTATTTTGCTTTCGTGTTTTGCCATAAATACTTGCCTCTGATATTTTGTCATTGGAACTCTGAGCATTTTGTGGTCTGATGTTCCACAATTCATGAGTTGCTTCTTACTTAAATAAACTCTTTAAAATTTATTGTGTCTCAGATTTTTCTTTAACAAACCTAAATATAGAAGCTCAAACTATAAACCCTCTAGAAGCAAACACAGGAGAAAATTCTAGTGACCTAGAGTTTGGTAAATATTTCTTTAATATGATAGAAAGCACAGACTTTAAAATAACAAATCAATACACTTAAAGCTTTTGCTTTTCAAAAGAAGCTTTAAGAAAATGAAAAAGAGCCAGGCATGGTGGCTCGTGCATGTAGTCCCAATTACTTGGGAGACAGGTGGAAGGATCAATTGGGCCCAGAAGTTCGGAGCAGCAGTTACTCTCCAACCAGGGTGACAGAGCAAGACCCCATCTCAAAAAACAAAACATTAAAAAAATATGAAAAAGAAAGCCGGAGAAAAATATTTTCAAAACATATTTTAAACAAAGAATTTGTATCTAGAATATATAAAGATCTCTTACAACTTAATGAGAAGACAACCTGATTTTTTAAAAAGGACAAAAGATTTGAGCAAATATTTCACCAAATAAGATTTATGGATGACAAATAAGTACATGAAGGAATGTTCGACATCCCTATTCATTAAGGAAAAGCTAATTAAGAGCGCAATAAGATACTACTATACACCTACCAAAAATGTTAAAATAATAGACCTTACCAAATACGAACGAGGATGTAGAACACTTGGTTCTTTAGTTCACTGCTTGTGTGAATGTAAAATAGTACAACAATTTTGAAAAACCATTTGACAGTTTCTTTTCTGTTTGTTTTGTTTTGTTTTTTGTTTTTAGCTTTTTTTTTTTTTTTTTTTTGAGAAAGAGTCTCGCTCTGCCGCCCAGGCTGGAGTGCAGTGGCCGGATCTCCGCTCACTGCAAGCTCCGCCTCGGGTTCACACCATTCTCCTGCCTCAGCCTCCCGAGTAGCTGGGACTACAGGCGCCCGCCACCTCGCCCGGCTAGTTTTTTGTATTTTTTTAGTAGAGACGGGGTTTCACCGTGTTAGCCAGGATGGTCTCGATCTTCTGACCTCGTGATCCGCCCGTCTCGGCCTCCCAAAGTGCTGGGATTACAGGCTTGAGCCACCGTGCCCGGCCGTTTTGTTTTGTTTTGAGACAGGGTCTCTGTCGCCCAGACTGGAGAGGCTGGCGGGCAGTGGTACAATCACAGAGCACTGCAGCCTTGGCCTCCCAGGCTCAAGCAATCCTCCCACCTCAGCCTCCAAAGTAGCTGCAGGCACACACCAGCATTATCTGGCTAATTTTTGTATTTTTTTTTGTAGAGATGGGGTCTCTGTATGTTGCCCAGGTTGCTCTCGAACTCCTGGGCTCAAATGATTCGCCCACCTTAGCCTCCCAAAGTGATAGGATTACAGGTGTGAGCCACTGGCCCATTGGCATGGTAGCTTCTTAAAATAATAATAATAATAATATCCAGCTATTCCACTTTGTGATATTTACCTGACATAAATGAAAATATATTTTTCTACAAAGATTTGTACGTGAATGCTTATAACAAATCTATTTGTATTACCCCAAAACAAGAAATAACTGAAAAGCTCATCAACAGGTGAATGGATAAACAAATTTTGGTATATCCAAACATTACAATTGTAGTTGGCAATAAAAAGAACAACCAATTGATACTTGCAGCAACACATATGCACCTCTCATAATAATCCTTAGTGAAGCAAGCAAGATGAGGGGAGAGTGAAAGTGAGGGGATGCTATGGGATGTGAGAAAACTTCTGATGGTGCTAGACATTATCTTGATTGTGGGAGTGGTTTTACAGATATATTTATATATTAAATTGTGTTACTTTAAATATGTAAAATGTATTTTATATCAATTATACTGTAGCAAAACTGGAAAAAAAATGCACAAATACTGCCCCCCTCAACACAGCTAAGTTGATGTAATCACTTTCTCTAAAATTTCTCAAAGCTTTTCTTCACCATTCTCCCACCTGGACTATCCTTCTTTTGCTTTTCTGGATTTAATTCTTCTTCCAAGATTGAGCCTAAATTCCATTTTCTCCATAAATTTGGCCAACAGCAGCTACATTGATTTATTCCTTTTTTGAACTCTTCTTTTTTTTTTTTTTTTTTTTTTTTTTTAAAGATGGCGTCTCACTCCGTCTCCCAGGCTGGAGTGCAGTGGCGCGATCTCCGCTCACTGCAACCTCCACCTCTGGGGTTCAAGGGATTCTCCTGCCTCAGCCTCCTGAGTAACTGGGATTCCAGGTGTCCACCACCACTCCTGGTTAATTTTTTTGTATTTTTAGTAGAGACAGGTTTCACCATGTTGGCCAGGCTGACCTCAAGTGATCCACCCGCCTCAGCCTCCCAAAGTGCTAGGATAACAGGCCTGAGTCACCGCGCCCGGCCTGAACTCTGGTAATGCTGATGAACTGTACAGTGTGTGAATTAATCATACTTTCACCTGTGACATTCTTCTATTGATCTTTTGAATTACTAAATGTCTGATGTTTTTCTTGCCTGTGGATTATCTCCCCAGTTAGATCATAAATTTCTTGAGAGTTAAGGGTCGCATTTTTTATCCTGCATTTTTTGTGTGAAATTGTTTGAGTATGTGTGTGTGTGTTAAATGCATTTTTTCTTTGTTACAGCTTGTTTGTATAATTATCCAAGTAAGTTATGTAATGTAGTTATTTATATCTTAAACCTAGAAAAATGCTTTGCATAAGGAGGAGCTCCCTGTCATTAAATTTTACATCTCTTGTAAGGACCAAGTTTTATAAGTTACTGCATATGTGTTGAGTGATTTTTTAAATGCTAAATACATCATTTCCCTAATGGGTAACACCTTATGTTCATACAACTTTTCAAAATATATTGCTTTAACTGACCTGCTGTTACATGCCGGTAATATAACTGAACGTCACAGTCATAATGTTGAGCAAAAGAAACCATACACATATTATATTATTTCATTTACAAGATGATCAAGAAGAGGCAAAGCACTATGGTGATAGAGGTTAGAATCGTGGTTATGTTGTGAGGCCATTGACTAGGGAAGTTAATATTCTATGCCTAGGTTGCTGAAATTGTGTGTGCGTGTATGTGTGTGTGTGGTAAATACATTTTTTCTTTGTCACAGCTTGTTTGTATAACTATCCAAATTAGAATTATGTAATATAATTAGTTGTTTATGTCTTAAATCTATTTTAATCTGCAGGTTTCCACTCCATAACTGACCTTAAAATGCATATTGCAGAAACTAGATTGTTTGTCCTGTGACTTTCCCAAGGTCTAGATTTTGTTAATTGCCTCTCCATGATGTCAATTAATGGGTTCCTCTCTTCTCTGCATTCCTTGTAAATTAACTATTATTTCTAGATATTTGATAAGATATGGGTTTAATTTTTTTGGCAAGGTAGGAGGTGATGTGTTTTTCCTTCAGGAGTTACATAACTTCTGTTTACCTTTCTTTTTGTGATGTTAGCAGCTGTTGATGATCAATGACTAGTTTCCATTAATTATCAGAGCTGCAAAATGGTGACATTTGAATTCAATTATCCTTTCTTTGTTGAGAAAATTACTGAAGTTCAAGGAGAAAAAAAATCACCTTTCTTTTTTCATGTACTCAGTGGTGAATATTCTTGTGTATTTTCTACCCCTATTGCAATAATCTAGGGATAGTTTGGACCAGAGTGGAAGGGTAGAGCGAGATAGTCAGATTCTGGATAATTCCCAAATAGCTAACATTTATTGAGCACTTGCTATTGCATTTGTTTAGTTAAAAATAAATAAATATAGCATTAACTTTGTGCTAGGCACTATTATAATCACTGTGTTAATTTTAATTTATTTTATTTTATTCTCATAGTGACCCTATGGAGAAGGCATTTTTGCCAGATACAGAGCTCAGTATAAGGAATCTGATTTCTGGCCAAACTCCTATGTATGATTTATCAAGCCAAATCCCAGGCAATTACAAAGGCCTTACCTGGCAGACCTCCTGGGGGAAAAGCTGCCTTCTCCATTAAATTTGGCCACGCCAGTGAATTACAGTCTTTCAAGGGAGTTGCAGTCAAGGACTCAGGTCCTTCTGCTCTCACTCATATTTGCATTTCTAAGCCAAGCACCTCTCTTCATCCATTTTGTGTTGCTATAACAAAATGCCACATACTGGGTAATTTATAAGAAAATAAACTTGTTTCTCACAGTTCTGGAGGCTGGAGAGTCTAATATCAAGGAGCTGGCATTTGTCAAGGGCCTTCTTGCTGTGTCATCCCATGGCAGAAGAGAGAAAAGCAAGAGAGCCAGAGAGTAAGAGGGGGCTGAACTTGCTTTTATAACAAGCCTACTCTTGAGATAACTAACCCACTCCTACAATAATGACATTAAGTCATTGATTAGGGCGGAGCCCTCATCAATAAGCCCTTATCTCCCCTTATTAGGCCTCATTTTCCAATACTGTTGCACTGGGGATTAAGTTTCCAACACATTATCATCAGGGGATACATTCAAACCATTCATTTGGAGACTTCTTTATATTTGGGGCCTTCAGCCTGGGCCTTCTTCAGGCATCTTGGCTGAGGTGTTTTTTATCAAGGGAAGGGAAGGAAAACCTTGAAGACACGTTTCACTACTTCAGATCAGTACAGAGTACTTTTGTATGTCCAGACCTTTCCCTTTCCTTTTCCCTTTCCCTTTCCCTCCCCACAACACCTGAGTCCATATAACTGCAGAAGCTTTTTGTTCACGGGTCCTTCAGCAGTGAGATGGCCCTACATTTGTGCTGAGCCACCTTGCCCTCAACAAGTACATGATTTCATGGTGAAAAAGAAATGCTAAGAGCTAGTGCTTTCTCCCATTTTAGACATTAGTTGTACCATTTCAGTGAGTAGTTAAAGGCTTGACCATTACTTTCATGTTGGTTTACTGTTTTTAATCAGTTTCTCTGACATCTGGCAGAGCCTCTGATCAGCTTTGGTCTTGCCTCACCAGGCCTGGCCCAGAGGGCTTTCCATGTAGGGGAAGGGGGATGCAAGCACCTGTGGATCAAAGATCTAAAGAGATAGCCATGAAGAGCCTGGACAGATAGAAACAAGGAGACAGAGAGAAAGAGGGAAAGAGAGAGAATGTGCCTTCCTGTCCTCATATAATTCTTATTCCTTAAACATTCAAAACTGCTGTATATGGCTGGCCTCTAACTAACAGGTCCCACAATTTATCAGTCAGTTACTGTTCCTATCGTTCCTGTGGCTATTCTTAAAGTTCCAATGCCCACTCCTTTATTGACCATCCTGAGACCTGGGATAGATAATATTAATTTTCTATGAAATGAATTTTAAAACTCATATATCAAGGTACCCACAAAGTCACTCGGCATGAGAGGTCAAATATTCTCTCAAATATCCCCATTGCAAATTCTGTCTAGGCACATTCTCCATTGTTATAGCTCAGTAGAAATCATGTGATGAGCTCAAATGACTGCATAAATTACTCCATAATAACATAATGCCAGCAATATTAAAATGCCTCCAAATTTGAATATGAACATCCTACCAGGAATAAATTTCTCAAGAGAAATAAAAGCCAAATATTAAATCTCCTTCCTCTTCATATATAATAAAGCACAAAAACTTTTTTAAAAATTCCTTTCCCCATTACCTCTGCTCAAGCTCAGCAGAGTAATTTCCTCTAAATATCTGGGTAGAATTCGGGTTCTTTCCATAGCTATAGCCTGAAGTATTTCACCAAAACAGGTAATTATCTTGGTATCTCTAAAGGGAAATTAATCAAACCCTTCAACCCTTTCTAATCTAAAAATTAAATCAAATACATAAGATTATTTAAGCTACACGAAGAGAATCTAAAAAGTATAACAAGTACTCATTCTAGCAAAATGTTCCCCAAACCACATATAGTGCAATCTTTAGCCAGATGAGGGATGCCAAACATTGTACATAGCAGAGACTTGTTAAACTCTAAAGGAGACAGGTCTGATCAAGCAGTTTCAACTCATCATTCTGCAGACACGAAACTAATTTGTATATTTGCAGTAATCACCATCATCTTTGATTTGTAGAGATCTGACCCTAATAGGTAATAAGGCTGCTTAAGCTTTTCAACTATCTGTTTCTTACGCTTAACATCAGTCCAATATGATAACTTTTTAAAAAGTTACCTCCGTCTTATTTTGGTTCAAAATCCCCTTCCTCTATCCCATCCCTATAGACTCTTTCTTCCTCCTCCATTCTAGGCTGTATTGAACCACAGAACTTTTGTTTTGGATTATAACTTTCTCTCTCATCTTCTTTGCCTCTCCTTTGCTTCTTCTGTGGGCTTACTCTTGGGACGGGTGGGCCATCTCAGGGGGGGGCCATTGTTTTTTATAATTCCCTGTTGAAGTAAGTTTGCTCTCCTGTGTTATTTTAAAATACATTTTGTCTTGTTTTTGTGTATCTATTTGTTCATTTATTACCTGTCTGTCTTGATAAATGAAAAGTAGAACCTGTGTCTAGTTTTCTGCTCCGTCCCTTTGCAAATAATGGTTCTTGTCAAATACTAGATACTCAGGAAATATTTTGTTGAGAGAATGAATCACTGCTCATCTGGCTCATTCTGTGAACTCTATCTGTATAGGTTAGGGAGTGGGGTTTAATATATCTGGCTAGTTGAGGGACCCATTTTCTCAAAAGTTTCTTGTTATGGGTGATCCTCCTGCAAGATTTGGTTAGAGGTTCCATATGGTCACTAGACGGAGGCATTAACCATATCCCCTTGTTTAATATGCTTTTCCCCCCATGCTTTGGCAATTTCTGGCAAGCCTGAAGAGTGCTAATTTCACCTGTCAGCTGTATCCCTAAATAAGGACCTGTGGACACAGGGTGGAACATTATCTTGTGGAGATTTGGGCAGGATAAAGGTGGCCACTCCATTCTCTCTTCGAGGGTCTTCCCCTTTGCTGTGGCACTTACATGGGTATCCATGTCCTTTCGCTCAGCACGAGCCAGGTTCTTCAGTCTCCCCTGGCACTCTTCCCCATAAGATAGCACTTCACAAGCTCTGCTCTTCAGAAGGTAATATCACCTTCACATATATGTATGTTAGAGGGAATAGGGCTTGCTATGCTGACTCCTCTAGAATTCCCTTTTGGGCTATTTTTGCTGTAATATTCACCTTTGGTACCTCTAGGAGAGCAGAAAAGGGTCGTAATAAGTAATTCATAACTTTATAATCCATTGGAATAGTGAGATAGATAATAATATGATAGCAAAGGAGTGTCATTTGTGTGCAGTCTTTTCAACCAGGCTGGACCAGTTTTGTGGAACTTGTGTCTGCTCCTCCTATTGTTGTTCCTGGAGTTTCCCTTAAAATTCCATGAGAAGCAGAGGCCTAGGACCCATAACTTCCCTCAAACCTTGTTTTCTCAGTTTTTAATCTCCAGCTGTTGAATAACTTCCCAGTGGCAGTCTGAAACTCCCTTTCCACCACCTATTGCCCTTTGCAACAGAACCAGAGTTTCTTAAAGGCTTGCCTCTTAGCACAAGTTGAGAAACAAGATACGTAGGGTAGGGAGATTAAAAGCAAAAAATCAATTGCAATCTCATGTCTTCATATCAACACTCCAAATATAATGAACGGTAGCAATCAGAGAGTGCCCCCATAACTCAGTGCCCTCTCCTGGCAGAGGTGCTTAAAAAAGACACTGCATCTTTTGAGATAAGAGTGTTGTAGCTCTGTAAGGGCATTTCTCCTTGACAGATTTTGAAATTGTCAGAAGATAAGCCTGATTTTCTAGAGCCACGAGAGTCTTTTTGCTGATGGGAAGGAGTCTCACTCTCCCTGAATCCAGAATATACTTGCCCAAGTGAAGGCCCTAATTATCCTAATCCTTAAACTCAATCCCTTTATTTACTAAACCCAAATACAATTCCACACTTGAAGACACTAGATAAAAAATTGGGTTAACCTCCAAATCTGGCCCTGTTTTTCAAACCTAATGAAACCCCTGCAGACACCAGTCACAATAAAAACTGCAGCTGCCCTCAAGTTGAAATACTGGCTAGACCTTTTTTCTTTTAAACCTGTTCACTGCCAGTCGTGGTGTCCCGGGTCTGTAAATCCAGCTACCTGAGAGGCTGCGGCTGGAGGATCACTTGAGCCCAGGAATTTGAGGCTGCAGTAAGCTATGATTGCACCACTGCACTCCAGGCTGGGAGCAAGATCCTGTTTCTAAAATATAATAATAATGATAAAAATAAAACTGTTCACCCAAGCTACTCCAAGACACCTTTTCTTGCCTTTCTACCCTGCATATGGATTTCTTGAAGTTTCCAGGCTTATGCATCAGGCTTTGGGTTTGAGGGTGAGAAACAGCATCCTTGTCCTTTCAGATTAGAATCCAGTCAAAGCAAAAGACACAGAACAACCATCAATATAGCAATAATTGGTTTCTTCAAGAATCATCAGTGGAAGCTACAACCAATGTGTCACAGTTTGTTGTTAAACAGGATAAAACTATCTCCATATAGATTACGTATTAATTACAAAGGGAAAATGGTTGCTTTACTATAGAGAAATCACATTAACCAAGTGAAGTTAACATTATCTCTGATGGGACAAACTAGCATCATGCACTTCCTGACGTGATGAACTGAGAGAAGTGCGCATCATCCGTGTAGTATTCCTGACCAAGACACAAAACCTAAATCCAATAATGAGAAGACAATCAGATGACTCACACGAAGAGGGCATTTACAGAACAACTGACTGGTGGTCTTCAAAAATGTTCATGTCATGAAAGCCAAAGAAAGTCTGAGGAGTTGTTCCAGACTAAAGAAGACTAAAGAGATGTCACAATCCAATGCAAGATATAATCCTGGATTGGAACCTGGATCAGGAAAAACAATGGTTATAAATGGCATTTCTGCAACAATTGGCAAAGTTAGAATATGGACTGTATATTAGGTAATAGTACTGTGTCAGTACTAAATTTCTTGAAGTTGATAGCAGTATTGTGATCACATAAGAGAAGGTCTTTGTTGTTTGTATACATATACAGAAGAATTTAGGAGGGAAGATTCATGATATCTTCAGCATACTTTCAAATGATTCTGAGAATATGCAAATATTTATGAAGATAAATAGAGTGTATGTGAAAAATATTAACAATTGATGATTCTAGATAAAGAGTATATGGGTATTCATTGCCTTATTCTTGCAATTGTATGTAGTTTAAAATTTTTCAAAATATTGAAAAATAAGTTGAAAGAATAACAAAACTAAAAAGTAAACCTAAAAATATATATACAAGACTCAGATGAAAATATTAGCATTATTACTGGTAAAACTAGATTGGAAACCATGAAGGTTAAAAAGATAGATACATAGATAGATAGATAGATAGATAGATAGATAGATAGATAGATAGATAGATAGATAGATAGATAGATACATAGATAGATACACAGATAGATACATAAATAGATATGCATTTTGCTTCCTACTTCATCTGGAGGTGATTTACTAAAGACAGCGTCACAGGCAAACCAAAGCATTCCCCAACCTGCTCACCACCTTCTCTCCATGAGAAAAGTATACTTCTCTAATGGGCTTAACCACATGGAGTATATTCTGTTGTTCTTTCTGTAACTTATTATAATTTCACCTGAAACATATCCACAATAGCTTTTAGAGTTTCTATCTGTTTTTGAAAAGTCTCTGATGCATTTAAAATAGTCAAACTTATAGAATCAGAGAGTAGAATGGTGGTTTCCAGGAGTTGGAGGAAGGGGAAAATGGGGAGATATTGGTCAAAGAGTACAGAATTTCAGTTTTGCAAGATCGATGAGTTCTGGAAATCTAATGTACAACAATGTGCTATAGTTAACAATATTGTATTGTATACTTGAAATTTGCTAAGAGAGTAGATCTTTAGGGCCGGGCATGGTGGCTCACATCTGTAATCCCAGCACTTCGGGAGGCCAAGGTGGGCAAATCATGAGGTCAGGAGTTCGAGACCAGCCTGACCAATATGGTGAAACCGCATTTCTACTAAAAATACAAAAAATTAGCTGGGCATAGTGGTGGGTGCCTGTAATCTCAGCTACTCGGGAGGCTGAGGCAGGAGAATCGCTTGAACCCGGGAGGCGGAGGTTGCAGTGAGCCGAGATCGCGCCACTGCACTCCAGCCCAGGCAACAGACTGAGACTCCATCTTAAAAACAAACAAACCAAAAAGAAGCAGACCTTTAGTATTCTCACCATAATAAAAGAAGAAAGAAAATGGTAACTACAAGAAGTGATGGCTATGTTAACTAGCTTAGTTCTGGTGGTTATTTCACAATGTGTGTGTGTGTATATATGTGTGTGTGTGTGTGTGTGTCTATATATATGTATACACATAAAGTTGTACACCTTAAACATACACAGTATTTGTTAACTATATCTCAATAAAGCTGGAAAAAATAAAATAAAAACGTGTTTATACTTTATATTTTTGGTATATTCACCATTTGTAATTGCATACTTTATTTTTAAAAGTATTTTTATACATAGTCTTATATCTGCCAAATTTTAAATTGTCAGTCTTTTGGTGTTTAAATGTTTTATACATTGTTTCTTTTGACAATCATGTACTACAATCGCTTGACTTCTCACTTTTTGGCCATCTGGTTTCTGATGTCATGCTTATTTTCAGCTTTGGGAGTCCTATTCAGAGTCAATTCTGAGCAACTCTCCACATTGCTGTCAGCTATATGTTCCCCTCTCCAGGGACAATCTCAGATGCTTCGCTTATTTTGGCTTAGAGCAGGTGTCTCAGACTCAGCCTCTCCTCTCTTTGCCATTTTGAAAATCAATATCCCTTCAACCTTAATGTTATAGGAACCTGGCTGGCTTTAGGGAAATTCCCACAGCCTGTTGGCCTCAGCAGAGTTCCTGCCACTCTGGTTTAGCAATCCTCACTTTTAGCTGCTCCAGCCATTGTTCCAAGCCTCTGGGGCTTTGACTTCCTTCCACACTGGCACTGCTTCCAAATATTCCCACCTCAGCTCCTGGCCATAAGAATCCAGGCCCTGTCTCCTAGAAAATCCAGGCTGTTTTTGTTACTATCATTTTTAAGTAGTTGCTGAGTTTAATGATGTTTCCTCTGTGGTTTATTTCCTTGTGGGTTATTTAAATTTGAATTGTCAATTTATCTTCAATGTTTCTTCTCCTCTTATGAAAGTTTTACAGGCCAGAGGCTCTGAAAGTGTCCCCTTCTGAATGATTAGATCTCCAAGGGTTTAACTTCTTTGACCAGTTTTAATGACAATTTGTCAGCCTGGATTGTTGAGGACTGGAGTGACCTTTTTTCCTATGCACATTCCCAGGTGAATGACAAGCATTTTTATTATTGTATTCTATTCTCAGGCCTGTAGGTGGAGGTTTTTCACCTTTTTTCATAATTAAGTGGAACTTAAAGGCTTCCAGATTTATACGGGAGCTTAATTTCAGCATTCCTTCTTTCACCGAGTACAGATTGTATCTTCCGCCCCATATTTTGTGTTTGGGACTTGTTTTCTTTTACGCTGTTGTGCTCTCAGCTCCTGATTACTCCTGTGCCTTGAGTTTCCCCTAAGTTCTGGCACCCTGGGATGTCACATTTTTTCTTAGAGTTATATGAATTCTTGTCCAGATATTCAGTATGTTTGTAGCATGAGGCAGAAAGAAGAGATTATAGGTTTCATTGTCTGTTTTATTTCAATTCCCCCATTTTTCTGGCTGTTCTCATGACACTTCCTTTATAACATTTCTTAGCCTCCCTGACTGCAGTCATAGGATTGACTCAAGTCCGTGGGTAGACTTAAGCCCATTAGTGAGGCCCATCAACCCTGGGCAAGGTGACTGGCTTAGAGATTATCACAGTCACTCAGTAGAAGTCAATGAGATGAAGGAAGATATTTTCTTACATACTTGATGAACAATTTTAAAATATATAGGATGGTCATATGGTGATGTTATTGACCATAATATATACTGTAATTTTTATTTTACAATTTTCCATTGGATGTTGCTTGCTTATGACCAAAAATCACTCAAAGTAATATAATTTCTTTATTTAAAAAGTCAAATCTTTATATTCTTTTGATGAAAGGGGCAGGTGTATGCAGAGCTGGAAATTCTCCCTAGAAAGGCCCCACCTGTTAGCACAAGGTAAAGCCCCTCATTTATTCCCCATTAGGTAATGTCTTTTAATTTTCTACACACCATGTATCACTAGCTGAAGTTATCATATCCATTGGATTACTTATTTTGTTGTCTTCCCCCAAAAATCATATCTCCATAAGAACAAAGACTTTATCTCTACTGTTAACCAGCATATCTGCAAGGTCTAAAATAGTACCTGACATCTCTCACATATTAGAGATTCAGTATTAGTTAAATAAACCCTAGGTACAACTCAGACTTTTCCTGCTTGACATCTTCACAATCACTTGTTTATGCCCCAAATGAAAAAAATGATCTTCTCTATTAGGACGTTTTCAGAAGTATGAGGATGCATGTTTGCTAGAAAGCAGAAGAAAATGACTCCTTGATCTCATTGGCTTGTATCAGACGTGTGACCATCCCGAGTCAATTACATTGGCCAAAATTATGGTCTTCACTAATTGACTTTAGCCAATCAAGACTCATCCATGGAGCTGGGGTTGAGAAGAATCCACTTGATTTAATTTGCTAAGATGTGAAAGAGATAGTTCCCCCAAAGAATATTCTGATGCACTTACCATGAAAGAAGAGATATGTATATTAGTATCTCCAATAGCTATCCACTTTGCCACTCAACCTGTAAGACAGAATCTTACAAAAGACAATTTGAGTCCAGGGAGGTCAAGGGACTCACAGGGCGTAAGCAAAAGATTAAAATGTTCAGTTCTTAAAAGACTAAAATTGGAATAAAATGGCCTGCTCCTCTGCCTTTTATTTAATTTCTTGGTACACATTTATTCCTTTATCAGCAAATATTTATTGATCATCTACTATGTTCCAGACACATACTTTGGCAGGTATTGGTGCAAAAGCAGTAAGCTATATGAACACGGCCCCTATTCTAACAGAATTTATATTCCATTGTGAAAAACAAATGACAAACTGAAGAATATGTGTTTATATAATACCAGGTAGCAATAGATGCCATTAAAAATAAAGCACAGTAAGTGAATAGCAAATGTCAAAGAGTGCTATCTTATGAAAGGTGATCAAAGAAAGCCCCACTAAGAAGATACAGTTGAATGGAACCAATGTGGTATAAGAAACTGAGATATGAGACTATCTGTTGGAAGGGAATTGGATGCAGAAATAAAAGCAAATAGCAAAGGCCTTGAGGTGGAAGCATGCTTGGCAAGTTTGTAGAAGAGCAAGGAGATAGTGTGACATTTAGAAAAACTAAATCAACCTTTCCCAACTATAGTGTCCTCTTTTGTAAACAGAAGTTAACCTAGTAGGGTTGTACTATGAATAAAAGGGGACTATACATGGTAAGTCTCTTGCATACAGTAGGTGTTCAGCCAAAGATGGCATCTTTCTTTTAGTGCCCTTCACCTTTCCCTTGGGTTCAATCTCCACTCAAGTCATCTTAGGACACTAACTAGCCACACGCTCAATTTGCCTGTGTAAACCTTCTGGGTTTGAAAGCAGCTGTACTTTGAATTATTCCATGCCCAAACCATGTGGTTTCACGATCCTTTTGTTCACGATCCTGTTACACTAACCACAATCCACAAAGGAGACTGCAACACGCTACCTTCTTCACTCTTGTGTATCCAAGTGGATTTTTTTAGACTAAAGGGGTAGTGTGGGTGTCTGATCATATGAGTCAAAGGTTCCAACCAGAATATAAATACAATCCAGCTCTTGGTCAAAAGAAGCCAGTGTCAATTTGTGTAAACCAGACCATGCTATGTACCATAAACCCTCGTAAACCATTGAAATTTATTCTCCATTAACATTTCCAAATGTATCAGAAATAATATTTTCTATTTGGTTTCTACGGTGCTATTTCTAAATAGCCAAGTCTTGCTTCATGCATAACTTATATGTATATATCTTGTGTGTACACATGTGAGTGGAGGAGGTGTCTGTGAGTGTGCAAATAAACTAATCTAAGATATTTATTTGCCTGGGATTTTTGTAGATCCAATTATGACACTTGTTTTCAAACTCAGCTCCACAGAGTATTTTAGAGCTATGAGAGATGGAGACTTGGGGACCAGAAATGTATGTGGGCTGAGCTGTGGACCATGTGCCATGTCTACGTCAACTGAAACTTCAGCTTTTATCTATTTTCCATACCTGGTAAGATTTCATTTGAATAAAGAGTTCTGCTCATTAAAAAAATTGGAACTGTCCTAGGATACTAGAACAAAGCCAAAGAGAGATTTTCCTGGAGATAAAATTAAGCAAGTTATGTCCTATTATCAGATGGTAAAGAGAAGAGGATGTTAGATCGGGCATTTACCTTCCTTCCAATAAACAAGAAAATGTTCCCTTCTTTCTAATTTATCATGTTAGGTACACGTTGAGTGTATATGGATGGAGATTTAAGTGAAAGAAGGAAAATCTAGAGTATTGCATGATTACTGTGAGAAAAATAGTAAATTGTAGCACCAATAGAACAAATCACTTTAAGCTTCCTAATTAACATTATTTCTGATTTGCTAATTGCATTAACAGGGAAGTGAGTTTTCATTTAAAGATATGTGTCATTCCACAAAGTTATAGAACTATTTCAAAGGTTCAGAGTCAAGATTACACAATGAATTTATATAAGCTATTAAATGAACAAGGTCTTATTAGCAGTAAAATTGTTAAAATTCTGATTAGAGTTATATTGTCATAACATGTAACTTGCATAGTTATATTCCCAAAACAAAATTTATCTAAGATTTTCATTAAAATTATTAGAATTTCATTTTTTAATGAAATTGAAAAGGTTATTTGTGAAAAATAAGGAATGATTTTTCTAATTGGCAGTGTTTCAGACTGACTATCTTCCATTATGTTGACCTCTTCAGGGTAGTCTCATTCAAAATGAAGCCCCGGTCCGTTTGATCCAGGGTCTCTTCCAGCTCAAAAAGTCCATGATTCTATGAAATGTTGCCTTGTGAAGTTTTCCACACCTCCCATGATGTTTATACTGGAACATGCCAGGAGAGTGGAGAATTTCCAGTTCTTTTTACTGATTTGTTTTTGCATTTTCTTCCACCTAGATTCTGAAAGGGGGAAAATGCCTTGAACCATTCTTTTTTCTTAAAAAATAAAAATGTCTAACTTTAAAAATAGCCTTCCAGAAAGAGTAAATTCACATTAGGAGTTTCCTGTTTTCTTACATTCACTGTTTCTACTTTCAGTGCCAATTTTTCAAAACCAGGAAAGAAATGAACTGCATGAGATGCTTGGGGCTCCCAGGTGGATATAACCTGCTTGTGCTGATAATGAGTCTGTTTTCACTTCATCCCTGGGAATGTAACCCACCGTGAATCCTGTTGCATGGCTTGATTATCTGCCCTGCCCATATTTTTTCTAAAAGAATACTTCAAATTTGGAGCATATCTAGGCTTCTCCAGAGACCCCCTGAAAGTCTAGAAAGTCTAAAACCCAGAGAGTTTTCTGTTATTCCTTGTCTCGATATACCCTCCCTGGTGTCATCTACTAACATTCCAGGTGCTATATCATATTGATTGAAGGGCTGCATTGCCATTTTTAGAGTTCCTTTCCTTCCAGAGTTCTGCCACCATCTTGAATAATGTGAAACGCACTTATAGGTTATATACAACACCCTGACCCCTTGGTTTCTGGATTTACTTATCTCTGTTGACTTTTGCCTTTACTCCATTTCTATTGCCCATTCTCGTGACTACAATTTGGTCCTTGTTATCACTCTGGAAGGATTCATCCTCCAAATGATAAATTCCAGTAATGTAACCATAACTTCAGTTCTTCTATTCGGTCTGCTTATGGTCATTGTGCCTGCTCTTTGACAACATCTCTTTGTTTTTCTCTTTGTTTTTCACTCATCTATCTATTTTCTCACTGTTTATCCAGACTTTCTCTTTTCCCTTCCTTCTCTATCTATTTAAATTCCAGAAACCATCACTTCAATGAAAGCATTGGCAACATCCTCAGAGGTTTCGATGCTTATTCATGCAATTACTGGCTGGCAAACCCAAACCCTGGATTAATTCATCTAGCTGTTTTCTCTACTTGAATGTCACAAGCAACTGAAACTAAGTATATCCAAATCTGAACTCATAATTTTCTCACCAACTCTAGCGTACTAAATTTCCTACGCCCATACCCAGTACTACTATCTATTCAACTGTCTCTCAGAAAGTGAACACTAGACTTGTCCATCTCTCTCACTGCCAATATTTCCATCTATCATCAGGCTTTGATGATTCGTCTCATCCTCATTTCTTCATCCTCACTTCTACTTACTTAGCTCTGTCTCTCTCAATCTCCTCAACTTCTGCAATGCTTCTAAACTGGTCTCCCTGCACTCAGTTTAGGCCTCATCCAATTTATTTATTTATTCATTTATTTATTTATTTATTTATTTAGATGGAGTTTTGCTCTTGTTGCCTAGGCTGGAGTGCAATGGCGCAATCTCGGCTCACTGCAACTTCCGTCTCCCAGGTCCATGCACTTCTCCTGCCTCAGCCTCCCAAGTAGCTGGGATTACAGGCATGTGCCACCATGCCCGGCTAATTTTGTATTTTTAGTAGAGACAAGGTTTCTCCAGGTTGGTCAGGTTGGTCTCAAACTCCTGACCTCAGGTGATCCGCCTGCCTCAGGCTCCCAAAGTGTTGGGATTACAGGCATGAGCCACCGCATCCGGCCATCCAGTTTATTCTTATACTTCAGCCAGAATGGTATTGTTAAAACACAATTCTGATCAAGGTACTCTTCTAGTTGAGACCTTCAATAATGAACCCTTTCTCTTGTAATAAAGTCCAAACTAACTAAAATACTCCTAAGATATTTTCTGATCTCAGTCTGTCCCTTTTTGCTGCCTTGCATCTAGTTACACCACTCTTTTGAAGTTCCCCCAATAGGCCCTGCTCTTCCTGACTTCCAAAACTTTTTGTGTGCACTCTGCTGAACCATTATCTTGTATTCTCTTTTCCAGCAATCCAGTGACCTAGGTAGCTGCTGGACTTGGTTTAGATAATGTTTAGATTTCCCAAATCTGAGAAAGGGTCTCTCGTCTGTTCCCATAGCATTTGGTACTTCCCTTGTTATATTCCTTATGATTATCTTATGAGAGAGTTGCCTGTTTATGTGTTTGCGCCACAAGTGTAGTCTCACTGTTTCCAGTGAGACAATGATCTCTGAAAGGGCAGAATCCTTATCCGAGTCACCAATAACACCTCAGAAACTAGCGCAGCAATAGAACATTGTACATACACAATAAGCATCTATTGTATCAACTAATGAATCAACAGGTGTAGTCTATTCATTAATTGAATGAGTCATTTAAAACACATGTATTGTCTTCATAGTTAGAAGTGCTGTAAATACAAAATTCAAGAACCTGGGACATATTGGAATGTGTTTCCATAATAAAGGTAACTAATGATAAACATTTATCAGATACATACTATGTTCCAATCACTGTTCTGAGTACTTTATTTCTTATATAATCTTTGAAACAGTACTATGAAATAGGTAGGATTATTATTTGGATAATATAAATGCACAAACTGAGGCAAAGGGAGGCTGAATAACTTCTCTAAGTTTAGGAAGCAAGTTGCAGGACCACGATTTGAACCTAAGCAGTCCGACTCAAGAATCTGTGAAATATCACTTCTTTATAGCAATTGTTTTATTGTGCTATATATTGCTTCTGTATCTATATTTATTTCTAGACTACAATAAGCAACTGAAATTAACTATATCCAAAATCGAACTCATAATTCTCTTACCAACTCTAGCCTTCCAGAAGTAAAAAGGCCTTATGGAGCTCAGTCAGACAAAGAAAAATGCTGATGCCCTTGAGGGTTTTACAATCTCTGTGTAGATGTAGGAGAGGAAGGGGATAAACTCATTCACACACACACACGCACACACAAATCATAATTAATTTCACTGAACTGTGAACAGAGCATTCTAAAAGTCCAGAGGAGTTCATGATACATTCTGCCTTCAGAAGATGAGGAGTCACATGCAAGCCTTTATGAAAATGTTTTCATTTAGCTGCATTTTGAAGGACAGAATGAACAAAAGCATAGAGGCAAGGGTGTGAATGACTTGGGGAAATAGTATACAATCGAGGCTAGTTGGAGCATGGGTTGCTTGGGATATCTTTATATGCCACGGGGCAGTTAAATAGGTTAAAGTATTGGATACAATGTTAAAAACTTTCAGCACTCTTTTGCAATAGTTGTTAGGAATGCCAACCTAACTCTGACTTCACGTCTTCCTTGCTTTGTGACTTTAGGTAAGTCACTTAACTTTTCTGCCTCAGGGTCCCATAATAAAATAGGGCTAATTATGGTATCCACTGTACATAGTTGGTGTGATGTTTAAATTAGTTTATATATATCCATATGTATGTTCATTTATGTATATATGTGTACGTTAGAACAGTCTGGCACTATGGACATGCTAGCTATTATTATGATGTGACTTTCAAATACTTTTTAAAATGCAATATTACATGGAATCCATATGTAGGAAACAGATTTACAAAGCAAATAAATAAACAGAAGCTACTTTGTTAAGGAGTTCCAATCCCTTGACCTTCCCTCAGTTTGCTGAGTTGCCCCTGTGGTGTTTTCTGGGAACGCCAAGACTCCAGTAGAAGAGTTGGAAATCTTCCATTGTGAACACTGGAAAGAAGCTCCTAACTCAAGGGGAAAAAGGCTTTCTCCAGCATAGTTCTGTCTCCTGCAATCCAGACTCCAATGTTAGTAATTACTTAATGTATGTATAGCACTGCCTGTTTAATAGGCATATCTAAAATAAAACTGGCCAGGCACGGTGGCTCATGCCTGTAATCCCAACACTTTCAGAGGCTGAAGCGGGTGAATTTCTTGAGGCCAGGAGTTCAAGACCAACCTGGCCAACATGGTGAAACCCCGTCTCCACAGAAAATACAAAAATTAGTTGGGCGTGGTGGTGTGCACTTATAGTCCCAGCTACTAGGGAGACTGAGGCAGGCAAATTGCTTGAACCTGGGAGACAAAAGTTGCAGCGAGCCAACATCCCGTCACTTCACTCCAGCCTGGGTGACAGTGCAAGACTGGGTCTCAAAAAATTAATTAATTAATTAATTAAATTTAATTAAACTTATTTTTTCTTCCATTTGCCCCCACAACCAACGAAATCCATTTCTCTCTTCCTTCCCATGTAGCAAATTTCCCCACCATTCCTTTAGCTATGAAGCCAAACTCCTGATTCATTTGTCTCTTACCTAATGTTCATTCTGATAGGCTTAAAAATCCTTCAGCCTGATCCCTTTGCATCTAGCATAAAATTCAAAGTGATTATTATGAGCATTCAAGGCTTTATGTGATTTCCCTTCCTCTTCAGACTTGGTTCATACCCCTTACTGGTAGCCTCTCTTCATGGAACATACCAATCTTCCCCTTTCAGGGATTTTGTGCTTGATGTACCCTCCTGTCTATTTCCATCACTGCAGTAGGGGTTTCTGTGATTTGCAGGGATGTATTCCTAACAATTGGAGCTCCATTGCTGACCTGATGTTATAAGAATGATGCTGTCCTATATTTTCATGACTATTCTTTCAGTTGACTCTTACAACTTATAAATCATCTGGCCACTTCACTTTGCAACTCTGAGACTTATTTGTCTAAAAAGCTTTTCTAAGAGAAAGCCATAGGTCAGATCATTGAGGGTTTTTGTGCTTCACAAGGGAACCTGGATTTGTTCCAGGAGACCATCCGGTTTCAAGAAAGAGTGTCTTAGTTAGATTTGCATTTTGGATAGATCTGCCACTCATATGGAAGACAGTTTATTTCTCATTTTACAGATGAGAAATTTTATGCTTAAGAAAGTTAATAAATAGATTATAAGAAGAAGAAGAAGAAGCCAGAATCCTGATTTTCTAACTTCAATATTGCAATTATTCCTTTTATTAAGTGAAAGGAATATATTTTCTTTGGCTAAATTTTTGCTTATTCTTTCCTTCAAAATCATTTGCTAAAATGCTTGCAATGTCCTTTGCTAGGTCCTGGGAATCAAGAAATAAAGAAGACTCAGTCTGTCTTCTTTAGAGTTCACAGTCTACTGGTATGTTGGCTTTAATTTGATTACGAATAAGTCCCTGTTTTTCTCCCCACTGAGATGATTTCTTCCTTTCCCCATGCTTCGCTGGTGTGAAGGGAGCACAGAGGCACAGGATCCTTCTTGCTTGGTATGGAAATTGCCCATGTTTCAGTTAAGCAAAAGTCTAACCATTCTTGTGGCAGCTAAGTTGGGTTGGAAGACCTACAGAAATTTAACCAACAGCTATACTTAACATGAACACCATGAACAAGTGTTCTAAGGAAAAACCATCAGAAAGTTTCCGAGGGAAGACAAACTGAACTTATGAGGCTATAAACTTTGCCCAAAAGGAGCATTTGCCCAGAACTCTCAGTGGCTTCTTTAGTATTAAAAGAGAGGAAAAGTAAACATTTATGCATTCCCAGAGGTTTAAGCATTCTTTCACTGTGTCATCTCTGAAAATATTGCATTAACCCCAAGGGTAATAACACTTTTGCTTTAAGGATTATTTTGATTATAAGAAAGATGATCTTATATTGTAAATAGTACTGGGTCATGTAGCAGATGAATAATGCATTGATGATTAATAGTGCTAAACAATTAAATAGCACTTAACTTTCTCAAACCATATTCATTTTAACCTAGCAAGGTCTCTGAATTCCCAGACGGTATTCATCCCATTAAATTACACTCATGTGGTAGAGTCAACTAAAGCACAGGCTCAGAAGTCAGACAAATGTAGTCACAAATCTTGCATACTATTCATTTGTACCTTCAATATTAGACATCCTAGTAAAAAATAAAGCATACACTAGGACTTTTCTGTGTATCATTTCTAGGTTCATTCCTATTGCCTTTTAATTTGTGTGAAGTGTTATTTTGCTTGATCAGGAATCCTGGGTCAAAGATTTTAAAGTGATATTAATTCAGCATTTTAGAGATAACCATGAACCTATGAGCAGAGCAAATAGACCCACTCATGTGGGTGTCTGAGGTATACTATGGTAGAGGAGGGAGTCTGAGTTTATGTTCTGACTCATTTTTTCTATGTGAACTTGGGCAAATTACTTAATTTCTCCATACCTCAGTTTCCACATGTATAAAAATCCTAAGTTTCTACTGTTTGATATTATAAGAATTAACTGAGAGAATGCATGCAAAGCACTTAGAGAAGTGCCCATCACATACTTGATTCTCAGTAAATGGCATGTATTACTATAATTGTTGCAATTAAATTAGTTACAGGAGCTCTTTCCCTCATGTGTGACAAACTCACCAAACTCTAGTAGTGGGCAGTTTTCCTTTCATTTTAATTATTTTTATTATGTTTTATTATTTCCCAAGTGAGGGCACATCGTGGCAGCCGGTCTTCAGAAAGTACATCTTCTATTGCCTGATCTATCTAACTGTCTCTTGCTTTTTAGGAAAATAAACTTAAGACAGTCCATACTGGCAAAGACAGTCAACTTTGTTTTCACAATACTACAAACAATTATTTTTTAAATAAATTCAGTTTCCCTGGAGATATATGCTTTACTTCATCATAAGAACAGATCATGCCAATGTCATACCTAGAAAATATTTATACATATTAAATTTTTTAATTCAATAAATATTCTTTGGGCACTTAGCACCTTCTTCTTTCAAGGAACTTACAGTCCAATGGAGAGAAAGGTAGGTTAACAAATAATTCCAGCAGGGTCGAAATCATGTATTTTTCCCTTAAGGCTGAGAGTGAGATAAAACCTTATCCCAAAGGCACGCGGTTTTTTGAAAATGTGAATAAAGAAACAATGTGAAAATATGAATAAGGTGTGAAGGACCAAAAAAGAGAAACAAAATGAAGAATATGTTTTAAAGTTGGCCACTGCTTCAGGCAACTGGAGCTTGATTTTATAGGATTACTAAAGGAACCTTATGAAACATGTCTCAGAGCTATCTGCTCAAGAGACAAAAAAAGAGTGCATTTATCCATCAGCTCCCAACTTCCATCGGGCAAGTGTGGTCCTACCAACCTTAACTCTCCTACACTTTTCTGATTTCTGTGGGTATTGAACTAATATTCACAGATATTCCATATTCTGGCATCAGAGAAACCATGGATCTGAAAGCAAAAGGTACACGTCGTGAGTCCAAAGATGTAGTACTGTCAGGTTACAACTTGATGTAAGTTGTCAAAATCTGAGCAGATCTAGTCACTGCTACAATAGTGGGTGTAAGGTGTGGGGCTCAGGACATATGATATTGTGCAGAAGTGTTGTCTAATACAATCCAATTTCTAATTCCTCCAATCCACTCAAACTATCCATTAAATCTAAGCTGTCACACTGTCTGCTTCAAGGTAGTGGCCAGCCACAATTATTTAAAGACTTAATACAAAGGGATTAGGTAAACAAACTGAAGTCCTTGCTGTTTCAATTGGCCCCAAGGCAGTAACTGATTTTTATTATCTCTCTCTTGCTCTATCCACATTAGACTTTTCTCACTTTTGTTAGCATTCCAGCCTATTTATACTTTCTGGAGAGGTGGTGTAGTTCTTTGTCCCTGAGACATCTAAGTCCTTAATTATCTTTAACTTTTAAGGAAGTGGTTGATATAATTGCCTATTCATTATTAACTCTGGGCATAGAAACAGCAAGAGATAAACCTAGCGAATTTCCTGAGTTCCAGACGTACTTCTCCCTACCTGCACTGTATGGTAGCAACCATAGCTCTCTATAGAAATCAAGTTACTCACTCCCACCTTTTTACTGATGTTGTTCTTTGAATTTTGACCTGATAGCATGTACAACCAATGAAATTCTTACTGTATTCTGAGGAAAAACCTTTCTTCCTGGAGAACTAGGGCCTCTGATCCAACATAGGTTATGGTTTTCAAGATAACAAAAGTTCTACAATGGGGTATCTGAGAGCAACAGTGAGGGGGGCCAATCCTACTCCCATTCCTTAGTTGATTGACCCATCTAGTCTACCTGTTGGGGATATAGCCCCATATAGTTACTGTTGGTTCCACACATTTGCTGTATTCTGGAGGACAACACCCCAGCTCAACACAGTGTTAACCTCAAGCTGGAGCTTTAGTTGAGCTTTTATCTAGCCATTGCACCATTCTAATATGCTATCTGCTTCAATATAGTAACGTATGTAATAAGACCAAAAAAAGTTCACTACCATGCATCCAATATTGTACTTCTTTTACCATAAAACAGGTCTCACTTGGTCTGAAACAAGATGTATGGGTTATCATACTGATAGACGAGTTTTTCTATAAGCTCTCAGATGATGGCACTAACCAAGGCATCATGAGGAACCAAAGTAAACCCAAGTCCAGAATAGATGAGTTTTGTTAATGATAAATCAGTTCACTTTGTAGGGTAAAGGGGTCTGATACAATCAACTTGCTTTCAAGTAGAAGGTTAATCGTGCCACATTAAGAACCCAGCGTTGGGCTCTTTGCTGAAAAACTGGACATTCACCAATGACAATAGTTAAGTAAGGTTTGTTCAGAGGGAGTCTGTATTTAACTGCTATTGCTGCCACCATAGCTACTTTCATGGGCCCTCTGTGCACATAATGGAATGGCTGGGGATATAACCTGGTTGACGTCTGCTGGATTTGTCTGCCTGATTGTTGATTGCCTTCTTTCTAGTGGGTGTTCTTGATGGGGATTGATGTTAATACAAAGCCTTCATACTTTGTGCCCATTCCCAAAATACTTACTTTCATTCCACTTTCCCAGACCTTCTTGTCCTGGATTTTGTTCTTCCAAGATACCACTGGCTAGCATTCTTACCACTGGACACTGGTTGCAGATGGGACATCTGAAGACTGCCTAATATGATGTGGTTTCACTTGGCAAATAAAAAAACATAGTTTAAAAAAGTGAAATGAAAGGAAAGCTGCCTACTGCAACATGTACCTCCTTACCATGGGACACTTTTCTCCCATACAAAAAAAGATACCAGGTGTACCATCCAAAACTTTTCCAATTTGGTGGATTTTCCTCAGCACTGTCTTTCAGGACATCCTCGACTGGGGCTATAGTTCCACAGCATTCTAGAACTATTCTAGAATAGTTTTATAAGCCCATCTGTGAACCCGTCCCAAGTTTCTCTCTGTTTATAAATTGGTCTTAGGAAACCAATCAATAGAACCTCACATGTTTATTTACCAGGGATAGTGTGTATGTTTGCTCATATTGCTACATAAAAATACCCCAAAATGTAGTGGCTGCAATTATTTTACCTTCCTTCAGACCATAATTTATTTTAAATCAAACATCTTCACCTCTAAATAAGTGCATAAAGCTGAGCCATATTGCTGGAAGCAATACTGGTCTTGTTAGTGTCTCCCCTTTCCCCATTCTCATTTATAAGGGATAGGATGTGAAAGATAAAGACATGGGGCTCTCTTGTCCATCAGGTAGTAAGCTATTTGCCGTTATGTAGCTAAGTTTAGCCAGATGGGGCAGGGCAGCTCCACTTCTCGGAGGTAAGGTGTGCTCCTTTAATCCAAGCCAGCAGGTCAAATGTTTGTTCTTCCTGTGAGGGTTTCATTTCTGCAAAAATGGCTGCTAATTGTAGGTCTTGCATTAACCCAAACACACTCTTATATTCAGCTGTATCTAGAGCTTAAAAAGAAGACATTCATACAGCCAACAAACACATGAAAATATGTTCATCATCACTGGCCATCAGAGAAATGCAAATCAAAACCACAATGAGATACCATCTCACACCAGTTAGAATGGCAATCATTAAAAAGTCAGGAAACAACAGGTGCTGGAGAGGATGTGGAGAAATAGGAACACTTTTACACTGTTGGTGGGATTGTAAACTAGTTCAACCATTATGGAAAACAGTATGGCGATTCCTCAAAGATCTAGAACTAGATGTACCATATGACCCAGCCATCCCATTACTGGGGATATACCCAAAGGATTATAAATCATGCTGCTATAAAGACACATGCACACGTATGTTTATTGCGGCACTATTCACAATAGCAAAGACTTGGAATCAACCCAAATGTCCATCAGTGACAGACTGGATTAAGAAAATGTGGCACATATACACCATGGAATACTATGCAGCCATCAAAAAGGATGAGTTTGTGTCCTTTGTAGGGACATGGATGCAGCTGGAAACCATCATTCTTAGCAAACTATCACAAGAACAGAAAACCAAACACCGCATGTTCTCACTCATAGGTGGGAACTGAACAATGAGATCACTTGGACTCAGGAAGGGGAACATCACACACCGGGGCCTATCATTGGGAGGGGGAAGGGGGGAAGGATTGCATTGGGAGTTATACCTGATGTAAATGACGAGTTGATGGGTGCTGATGAGTTGATGGGTGTAGCACAGCAACATGGCACAAGTATACATATGTAACAAACCTGCACGTTATGCACATGTACCCTAGAACTTAAAGTATAATAATAATAATAAATTAAAAAAAAAAAAAGAAACCATCAGGGATAACTAATTCTAAATGACTGTCTTAAAAGTGACTTCCTAAGGAACTGTTTATACCCATCTGTAAAGTGGCTCAATTTCTTCTTCTTCTTCTTTTCTTCCTTTTTTTTTTTGAGACGGAGTCTTGCTCTGTCACCAGGCTGGAGTTCAATGGCGCAATCTTGGCTCACTGCAACCTCCGCCTCCCGGGTTCAAGTGATTCTCCTACCTCAGTCTTCCAAGTAGCTGGGACCACAGGCGGGTGCCACCAAGCCCAGCTAATCTTTGTATTTTTAGTAGAGGTGGGGTTTCACCATCTTGGCCAGGATGGCCTCCATCTCTTGACCTCATGAGCCACCTGCATCGGCCTCCCAAAGTGCTGGGATTACCGGCATGAGCCACTGTGCCCAGCGTCAATTTCTTAACTGTATTTCCTGTAGTTCCATGTTCTCTTGTCCTACAGCATTTCTCATGTATTTTTATAATTGTGCTTATTGTAATTAAAGGTAAAACAAGACTAGCTTTCCTCTCAAATATTACAACTGCTCAAATCCCTTTGGTTGGAGCTTCGCTTGCTGGCTAAAGTGCAAAATACTTAATCTCATTTGTCTCTTGATCGGTTTTTCCTTTTAATTTCACTATAGTGAAAAAGCAACCAAATGAATGAGATAACTCTCTGGCACTTTGTTACCTGCCTGCACATTTCTTTTAACCCATTTTCTATTTCCCTAGGCTCCATATCTACCATCTTTAAATGCCGTTAGTAAGTTTTCTATCACAGAACACCAAGTTTTTGCCACTTCAAACCAAGGGTGATTTGATAACCATTCCAGCCATGAAAAGTTCATTTTAATGTTTTTTCTTTTCTTCCCTCTTTCCTCAAAACCATCTTAGCCACTTCTCTATAGAGTGAGCCAGGGTGTCTTCAGCAGTCCCACTTATGATACCAACCGTACTAATTTGTCTTTGTGGCAGGAGTCTTTTATAATGAGTTGTTTATGTAAGCATATTCCAGCCATGTGACCAGCCTCAAGCATGAAAACCCCATGGGTTCTACTGAAACCAGCTGCAAGTCAAATCCAAAACATATGTAACACATGTTACATTACTAAGCAATACTAACTGGTAATTACCTTTGTTCCCAAACAATTCACAGACCCATGGTTGCAAAACACCATTTATCTCAGTTGGTGCACTGGGCAAGGATGAGTACTATGCTTCTGGCAACTTCAGAGATAAGCATGCAACCAGCAAATCCAGTCTGGCTGAGATTAACCTATGCTGTACACTAAGAGTCAGAAATCTTTTTCTGTAAGGGGCTAGATAGTAAATATTTTATTTTATGTTTGTGGGCCATAGGGTCTGTGTTGCAAATACTAAACTCTTCTTTAGCAGCATGAAATCAGCCATAGACAATGCATAACCGAAGCGGCGTGGCTGTGTTTCAACAAGACTTTATCTATAAAATTAGGCAGTGCATCAAATTTGGCCCACAGCTTCTAGTAGTCCAATCCCTGCTACACACCATTGCTCCTCCTTATATATGTACCTTCTCCAAATCCGGCACTGGTGAGCATCCTGGTAACTGTAATGCTGCAACACAGTTATGACCACTCTAGAGTTTATCACCTCTCTACTCACACCAGCAATGCCGTCCTTACTTCTCCTGACTGGTGAGTAAACCAGTTCTACAATCCAATTCTGAGAATTGGCTTCTAAGGACCACTTATATGCCAACTGTCTTAGTTTGCGTTCTCTGAAAGCAGTGGATAGGACAAGGGCATAGGTGAGGATATTTTATTATATTTAGAATATAATCCCAGGACACAGGAGTGAACTAATGAAGAGAATGATCAAGGAAGGAAGAGAATAAAATATAAGGAAACGTTATCAAAATATCTGCTTTGGGCAATGACAACCTTAAGAAAAGCATGCGAAATAGTTCCTAGAATTATCACTAAATGGTCCAAAAAATGGAAGCCTGCAGTCCTTATACACTGGCTGTCATCCTATTCATGGACAGTTATTTAATACCCTGAAATTCTGGACTGAATTTGTGCATGGGCTAAGCAGGATCTTCCAGGTTTCTGCAGAGTATGAGATGGCCCTAGAAGAGAAAGTGAAAAGATGCATGGTGCACCTGTCAGTACAAGGTGATTCTAAGGCTGTGCTAAACTATCATCACAGTTATGGCTGAAATGACAGGTGGGCCAGGGGAAATTACTCAGGATATTAGAGGTAACAGTTAAACAGTGAGGGAGCACATAGAGGAAATTTCACTTTAGTACTAAGAAAGAATCATCTAAATAAACAGAAGCTTCAGAGTACTGAGAAGAGGAATGGGGTGGCCTCACGCACAGAGTAGAAAAGCCACTGTACACTGGCTGTACAAACTAAAACCAAGTGTCCAAGTGTCTGGCTCTTACTGCCCATCTTACATCCAGTTGTGTGGTCTGAAGTTTTCCGTCACTTTAAGACAAAGTAGATTCAGAGCAGCTCTTCCCTCTGAGTTTAAAATGAGGAATGCCCTATTATCCTCTCCCCTGTCTCCATGGAGACATAGATGCTCAGGTAACTGATGCTACTACCTGAAAGGACTCACCTTTACCAGCACCAAGGGAGCCAGCCCTCAGAGTTCATGCCAAATAGTCTTTCTCCTGCTTTGTTCTCTGGGACTGATAAACTGCTGCTTAGAAAAACCAGAAGGCCCTGCCTCTATTTTTGTTTTCAATTCTACTCCCTAAGAGCCTCAGCATAAACATGAGAGGAGATACAGGGAAAGTTAAGAAACTTCTGTTAACACTCTGATGTTCAAACCCAAGATAAAATTCAAAAAATTAACCAGGCATGGCAGCATGTACCTGTGGTCTCGGATATATTGGAGGCTGAGGCAGGAGGATCACTTGAGCCCAAGAGTTGAGTCTGCAGTGAGTCATGTTTCTCCTGCAAACAGCCTTGGTGACAGAGTAAGACCCTGTCTCAAAACAACAACAACAACAACAACAACAAAAGAACAAAAGTCAAACTAAATAAACAAACAAACAAAAATCATTAAGAATAAGATTCTTAGTACAATTCAATGTTTTAAAATGAAAAATTTAGGGGCCGGGCGCGGTGGCTCACATCTGTAATCCCAGCACTTTGGGAGGCCGAGGTGGGCGTATCACGAGGTCAGGAGGTCGAGACCACTTTGGCTAACACGCTGAAACCCCGTCTCTACTAAAAATACACAAAATTAGCCAAACGTGGTGGCAGGTGCCTGTAGTCCCAGCTACTCACGAGGCTGAGGCAGGAGAATGGCATGAACCTGGAAGACAGAGCTTGCAGTGAGCCGAGATCGCACCACTGCACTCCAGCCTGGGAGACAGAGCGAGACTCAGTCTCAAAAAAAAAAAAAAAGAAAAAGAAAAAGAAAAAATGTATATATGTAACAAACCTGATAAAAAATTAAGTAAATTATTACACGGTTAACATAAATTATTATACACTCATATGTTAACTCATTACATGCTACTCAACTCATTTTAAAATTATTTAAGGACATTAATAATAATCATACTATAAAGTTAAGTGTAAAAACTGCACAAATATTTCTATCAGTGAGTCTTCATTTTAGATGAGTAAAGTGGTGTATTTTCTTTTCACTGCAGTCTTGATCTTCCTGTTGAGGGCCATCCAAGAGCACCATGATGAAGTGGAAAGAGATTGTTCAGGATGAACACTTACAGGAGACTCAGTCCAAGGCCCGTGCTAATGGATTCTCAGACTTACACACATCTGAGATTGAAGAACTTAAAACATCTTGCCCTTGCCATGACCACAACTCAGAGGTAAAGTTTAGACAAAGCCTCAGATATCTCGGAACCAGGCACTTCTGAAGTGTCTGCTGAGCTTAGCAGTCTCTGGTGCAGAATGGGTGACAGTATAGGGGCATAAAAGTGTGTTCTACAAACAATGGGGAAAGAGAGGAATTGTTCTATGTATAGAAACAGGAGTAATAAAAGTCTTTCATAGTGTAGGAATGCAACTAGCAGTGACTAACATCTTGTGGTCCTTTCTAGAATAATAAAATTTAATGTCCATGGACTTTGACCTTCAAAAGACCATAGACAAGCTGTTTCAAGAACACAGTCTTGAACAATTTGTTGACATCTTCACAAAAGAAAAATCATCCTCTAAATCAGTAACTGAGTCTCCAGAAGTTAAGGAATCCTGATTTCATGAAATAAGGACAGCACCACAGATCTAAGAGGAAACAAAGCCTGAACAAGAGGAAGAAAGGAAAGACTATTTGTAAGCTTTGAAAGGAGATTGGATGGAAATTCTGTAATTAGAAGGTGACCATATGTGGAGACCTGTGGGACAGGCAGCATTCAGTGTCATTTTGCATTCTTACAGAGATCTGAAATGTGTCTCCTTACTTTGGCTTTTCCAGGTTTCTTCTTGGAAGCCCCCACATAGCCTCATGAGCATCTACAATGACGGAAAGGGGTAAGTCAACAGCCCCACATCTTTGAAATTATTGGATTGAAATTCTCCTTTCCTTTAGTTATACTTAGCATCTCTTTAATTCAGAAACAATTCTGGACTTTACTAGAATTTTTTGCAATCATTTTACTCCTAGCTTAGGACTGTTTCTGCTCCTGAAAATCATAGAATTCCTAGATTCTGTGGGTGAGAAATCACTGCATCAGAGACATAATAAAAAACAATCCATTTTTTGAAATGCAAAGTCTGGGTCAGGCACGGTGACTCCTGCCTATAATTCCAGCACTCTGGGAGGCCTAGATTAAAGGATTGCTTGAGCTCAGGAGTTCGAGACCAGCCTGGGCAACATGGCGAAACCCTGTCTCTACCAAAAATGCAGAAAAATTAGCTGGTCATGGTAGCATGTGCCTGTAGTCCTAACTACTCAGGAGGCTGAGATGGGAGGATCACTTAAGGCAGAGGTTGCAGTGAGCCAAGATCTGGCCACTACTGCACTCCAGCCTGGGTGACAGAATGAGACCAGGTCTCAAAAAAAAAAAAAAAAAAAGAAGAGGAAGAAGAAAGAAAGAAAAGTCTGTCATCTGAAATTTTTGAAGTATCATAATAGACACGCTCCTAAGGGAAAGAAAATGGGAAATTGCTATTTATTTATACTGTTTTAAAATACGTATTCTCCCAGTGATTGTTTGTTTATAATGATTTCATCAGTTTGGTCTCTATTTAGTGTACTGGCAACATCTTTAGACATCAGAAAGATCCAAGAGTAACATGTTTTTGTGCTACCCATAAAATGAACAATTGTTTTCTCCAGTCAATAGTCATCTCTCGTCTTTCAACAGAGGTGCTCTACTGTTTACTGTAGGTCTGTTTTAATTTTCAGTGAAAGGCAGACAATTTTAACTATGAGTCTTCTTTCCTGGATCAAATGACCTACTCTCCCCCAAAACATGGCATGCAGTTTTATTAAGTCATCTACTCTTTTGACAAATAAAGAAGAATTCAGTTCAATTACTGGCTATCACCAGATGGAATGGTTGCTACAATAAGACAAACAATCTAGTAAGAGATTTTCAATCTGTTCAGGCCAATGATCATTGAAGCCACAGTATGACTCTATTTATTCATTTATTACAGAAAATTATTCTACACATAGAGTAAAATTTAAGTGTCCATAGTGTGATAGTTGCCTTGCCTGGCACTGCAGAGATGGCTAATTATCACTCTCAAAAATAAAGGACATTATTGGATGTAACACAATAATTGCCACATAGCGTATGATCAGTGTCTTAAAGAGAAATTCTGATTAAATACTCTGAAAGGAATGAACAAAGAAGGGAGTATTTGAAAATGGCACTGGACCATGAGCAAGATTTCAGTGGACAGGGAGGGCATTGTGGGACATTCACTGAGCAATCAAGAAGCAGGAAAGTGCACAGCACATTTTGAGACCAGCAAGGCAGATGCTTTGGTTTCTATAGGAGAGTAACAGGAAAAAGCTAGGGACAAATATTAGCTGGTGTCTACTGTCTAGATAAAGGAAGCAAATAATCCAATTAAACCACTGACTATCACAGGAATAGATAGTGTATAAACCAGCATGATGGATTACATAAAAGGATTCATTCTGGACAAACTTGTGAAGGGGATGAAATTTGTCTTCGATTCTCATATTTGACTCCCTTCAGTGTTGTAATGCATTCTTTAAAAATTTACTTGCAGCTCTTTACTTTATAGGAAATTGTAAAATTCTGGTTAACATCTTCAACTAATTGAACAACTTCAATCCAGAGATGTTCTATATATTTTAATTACAATAAAAGGTTTACTATGGGAAAAACAGACACCCATAAGACACACATACCTGCACATGTATCCACTGACCCTACAATGAAAGTTGAAAAATAAAACATAAAATTAAATAAAATATTTTAAGAGAATAAAAAGCTTATTAAGGGTAAAACTAAAATTTAAAGCATAACTTTGGAAGGCCGAGACAGGCGGATCACGAGGTCAGGAGATTGAGACCATCCTGGCTAACACAGTGAAACCTCGTCTCTACTAAAAAATACAAAAAACTAGCCGGGCGAGGTGGCAGGCGCCTGTAGTCCCAGCTACTTGGGAGGCTGAGGCAGGAGAATGGCGTGAACCCAGGAGGCGGAGCTTGCAGGGAGCTGAGATTCGGCCACTGCACTCCAGCCTGGGCGACAGAGCGAGACTCCGTCTCCAAAAAAATAAAAATAAAAATTTAAAGCATAAATCAGTGCATAAAGAAAAATTTGGCACAGTATTATCTTCCACAAGTTTCTGAAATTAGTTACTACATGTAGAATTGAAGCTAGTTGTAACCATTATCTGAGCCCTTGAACTTTCAGGTAGAATTTATTTTTCTTCCACAGCTATGCAGATCCTGGGAGTAAAACTTCTAATTCTGCATAACATGAAAAATTCCACGAAGGAAGTGGTTCTAAGCATGTGGTGGGGGGTACTAGAGCATTCGCTGCTGGTTGTTTAGGCAACATCCATTATGAACTCATCTCCCTGTTTGTTTCTTCCATAGAAGCTGGAGTGCCTAAACGTTTTATCTAGCCTCCCTTGCAAATACAGATGACTATGTCACAGATTTCTGGCCACAGAAACTGAAGCAGAGGTCTGCTGAGGGACCTCCTGGAAAACATTTGCTTCACTGATAAAAGGGACAGATAGAGTTTATTGAAATCTCACAGCTAACATTATAATTAATGAGGGAAAACACTAACTTCTTTCCATTAAAATCCAGTACAAGACAAGGATGTCCATTCTTGCCACTTCTATTCAACATACTGTTGTACTAGCAAGAGCAATCAGACAAAAAAGGAAATAAAAGGCATTCAAACTAGAAGGAAAAAAGTAAAACTGTCTCTATTTGCAGATGACATAAGTCTATATGTAGAAAACCCTAATCATTCCATAATACACAAAAATGTTAGAACTCATAAATGAATTCAGGAAATTTTTAAGAAACAAAGTCAATACACAAAAATCAGTGGTATTTTTATACACAAATAATGACCTTGCTGAAAAATAAATCAATAAAGCAATTCCATTTAAAATAACATCAAAAAGAATACAGTCATGTATCACTTAACAATGAGGATACATTCAGAGAAATGTGTCGTTAGACAATTTCATCATTTTGCAATCATCATAGAGTGTACTCACACAAACCTGGATGGTATCGCCTGCTGCACACCTAGGCTATATAGAATAGCCTATTGCTCCTAGGCTACAAATCTTTATAGCATGTTACTGTACTGAATACTATATGCAATTATAATACAATGGGAAGTATTTGTGTATCCAAATATAGAATAGGTACAGTAAAAATATGGTATTATAATCTCATGGGATCCGTGCTGTATTTACTCTACCTCCTTTTCTATGTTATCAAGGATTAAAAGAAGTATACCTGTATAGGATACTTCCCCATGAATGGAGTTTGCAGGATTGGAACTTGCTCTGGGCAAGCCATGAGTAAGAGAAGTGAAGTGAGTGAATATAAAGGCCAAGCACATTACTGTATTCTTTTAAACAACTGGCAGTGCAGTAGGTTTGTTTACACCAGCATCACCTCAAACATGTGAGTAGTGCCTTGTATGATGGCATTATGATGGCTACAACATCACTAGGCAATGGAAATTTCTCACCTCCGTTATAATTTTATGAGACCGCCATTGTATATGCAGTTTATTGTTGACCAAAACATCATTATGTGGTACATGACTGTAGTTAGGAATAAATTTAACCAAGGAGGTGAAAGACTTGTACACTATGAAAATAAAAAGTACAAAACATTGACGCAAAAAAATTAAATAAAACAAATAATTGGGAAAAATCCCATGCTTATGAATCGAAATAATCAATACTGTTAAAATGGCCATACTACCCAAAGCAATCTACAGACTCAGTACAATACCTGTCCGAATTCCAATGGCATTCTTTATAGAAATTGAAAAAAAATCTTAAAATCATATGAAACCACAGAAGACTCTGAAAAGGCAAAGCAACTCTGAGAAAGAAAAACAAAGTTGGAGGCAAGTTGACTGTCTACACAAAAAGAGTAGCAGTGGATTATAGGATTATCTCAATAGGTACACAATAAACATTTGACAAAATTTCACATCTATTCATTACAAAAATTCAGCACACTAGAAATAAAAGGAGACTTCCCCAATATATTAATAATAAAAGCATCTACCAAAAACCTACAGTTGGCATGATATCTGATGTTGAAAAACAAGGCTTTCTCTGTGATAAATGATGAGGCTAGGATGTCTTCCCTCATGATTCCTATTCAACATCTTAGATAATAGAATCTGGAAAGAAAAAGAAATAAAAGACATATATTTTGAAAACAAAAAATAAAACTGTCTCTACTTGCAGTTAACATAAATGTTCACATAAATAATTCCAAAGAATCTATTTTAAAAAGCTACTAGAACTATTATGTGAGTTTAGAAAGTTTGGAGGACATGAGGCCAATATACAAACATAAATTATATTTCTATATTATAGCAAAAATAATTGGAAAATAAAATTTTTTAAGTACCATTTTACAATAGCACTGAAAAACATTAAATACTTGAGTATAAATTTAATAAAACATATGCAAATCTGCCTGCTGGAAACTAAAAAACAAACTAAGATACAAGCAAATGTTTACTGACTGGAGAACTCCAAGTTATTATGATTTTAATTTTCCCTAAACTGATGTAAAGATTCAATAATATTTAACCATAAAATCCCGGCAAATTTTTGTATAGTAATGAACATTCTGATTCTAAAATTTGTGTGAAAGACAAAGGCAGTTGAATTTCCAAATTTTTTTTAATTGGATGACTCACAATATCTAATTTTAGATTTGCTATCAAGCTAAAGTAATCAAGAAAGTATAATCTCAGCATAAAGGTAGATGTGTAGATCAATGGAACAGATTTTAACATCCAGAAACAGACCCACATCTGTTTGGTTGACTGATTTTTGACAAGGATCCAAACACAATTAAGTAAGTTGGGCTATTTGAAGAGAATATAAAGGAAAATCTATGTTAGAATTAGAAAAATTTTTCTTAGATATGATACCAAAAGCATGATCCACAAAAATTGAGTAACTGAACTCCATCAAATTAAGAGCTTTTACTCTTCTGTTAAGAGTAAGTTATAGACTGGAAAAAATATTTGTAAATAACACATCTGCTAAAGATTTTGTATCCACCTGACGAAAATAAATGCAAAACCATCCACAAAATAATAGCAAACCAACTTCAACAACACATTTAAAAGTTCATTCACCATGATCAAGTGGGATTCATTCCAGGGATGCAGGGATGATTCAACAACACAAATCAATCAATGTGATACATTACTTCAACAGAATTGAAGACAAAAAGCATATAATAATCTCAATGGATTCTGAAAACGCATTCAGTAAAGTTCAACCTCTCTTCACGATGAAAGCTCAAAAACCTGGGTAGCAAAGGAGAACACTTCAACACAATAAAGGCCATTATAACAAACCCACAGCTAATATAATGAACAAGGATAAATTAAAAACCTTTCCACCAAGATCTGGAATAAGGCAAGGATGTTCACCACTTTTATTCAACATAGTACTGAAAGTTTCAGACACAATAATTAGGCAAGAGAGAAAAACAAAATGCATCCAAACTGGAAAGGAAGAAGTCAAATTGGCCTTGTTTGCAGATGATATGATCTTATATTTACAATAACCTAAGGACTCCACCAAAAAAATCTTAGAACTAATAAATGAATTTAGCAAAGTCATAAGACACAAAATCAACATACAAAAATCAGTAACTTTATATATGCTAACAGCAATCAATCTGAAAATAGCAAGAAAGCAATCTCATTTATAATGGCTACAAAAACAAAATACTTATGAATACATTTAACCAGGGAGGTAACAGATCTCTACAGGGAAAACTATAAATCACTGTTGAAAAAAATTAAAGAGGACACAATAAAATGGGAAAATATTCCATGGTCATGGATTGGAAGAATTAATATTGTTAAAAAGGATATAGTACCCAAAGCAGCCTACAGATTCGGAGCAATCCCTATCAAAATACTGATAATATGCTTCACAGTAATAGAAGAAACAATTATAAAATTCATATGGAAAGACAAAATATCCCAAATAGCTAAAGCAATCCTAAGCAAGAAGAACAAGACTTGAGGCATCACACTACCTGATTTCAAATTAGGTTGGAAAGCTATAGTAACCAGAAGTGCATGATACTGGCAAAAAGCAGACACATAGACCAATGGAAAAGAACAGAGAAACCAGAAATAAATCCACATGCCTACAGCCAACTTATTTTCAACAAAGGTGCTATACTAGTCCATTCTCACACTGCTATGAAGACATATCTGAGGCTGGGTAATTTAGAAAGAAAAGAGGTTTAATTGACTCACAGTTCCACATGGCTGGGGAGGCCTCAGGAAACTTACAATCACGGCAGAAGGAAAAACAGGCATACCTTACATGGTGGCACGTGAGAGAAGTGCTGAGAAAAGCGGGAAAAGTCCCTTATAAAACTATCAGATCTCATGAGAACTCACTCACTATCATGAGAATAGTATGAGGGGAACCACCCCCATGACTCAATCACCTCCCACTGGGTCCCTCCCACGACATGTGGGGCTTATGGGAACTACAATTCAAGATGATATTTGGGTGGAGACACAGCCAAATCATATCAGGTACCGAGAACATACATTGGGTAAAAGATAGTATCTTAAATAAATGGTACTGGGGAAACTTGATTATCTATGTGCAGAAGAATGAAAGTAGATCCCTCTGTTTCACCTAATTAAAAAAAAATCAACTCAAAATGGCTTAAAGACTTAAATGTAAGGTCTGAAACTATAAAACTACTAGAAGAAAACATAAGAAAATACTACAGAACATTGATCTGGGCAAAGATTTTTTTGAGTAAGACCTTAAAAGCACAGGCAACAAAAGCAACAATAGACAAATGGTATTACATCCAGCTAAAAAGTTTCTGAAAGCAAAGGAAATAACCAACAAAATGAAGAGACAACCTACGGAATGAGAGGAAATATTTACAAATAAACCATCTGACAAAAAAAAATTAATAATCAGAATATATAAAGAACCCAGTAGCAAAAAAATAATAATCATCTGATTTTTAAATGGGCAAAAAGATCCGGATACACATTTTTCAAAAGAAGACATACAAATGGTCAACAAGGATATGAAAAAGTGCTAGACATCTCTAATTATCAGAGAAATGTAAATCAAAACCATAGTGAGATTCCCTCTCACCACAACTAGCTAAAATGGCTGTTATCAAAAAGACAAAAAAAAAAAAAAAAGACAAATGCTGGTGAGGATGTACCACTTGTACACTATTGGTGGGAATGTAAATTATAGCCGTTATGCAATGCAGTTTGGAGATTCCTCAAAAAACAAAACTACCATGAGATCCAGCAATTCCACTGTTGGGTATATATTCAGAGCAAAGGAAATCAGTAAGTATATCAAAGATATCTCTGCACTTTCATGTTTATTACAGCACTATTCATAATAGCCATATATGAAATCAACCTAAGTGTCCATCAACAGATGAATGGATAAGAAAATTTGGTATATATAAACAGTGCAATCGTATTCAGTCATTTAAAAAATAAAATCCTGTTATTTGCAACAACATGGATGGAACTGGGGGGTCATTATGTGATTATGTCAAGAGAAATAGGTCAAGCTCAAAAACACAAATATTACATCTTCTCATTCATACATGGGAGCTGATATAATGGATCTGAAGGAGGTAGAGAGTAGAATGGTGGTTACTAGAGCCTGGGAAGGGAGTGGGGAGCAGGGTGAAGAGAAGTTGGTTGAAGGGTACAAAAATACAGAGAGATAGAAGGAATGAGTTCTAGTATTTGGTGCAGTAGGGAAATTATGGTTAATAACTTATATTTCAAAATAAGTAGGAGAGAACCGTAATGTTCCTAACACAAAAGATAAATGTTTGAGGTGCTAGATATCCCAATTACCCTGATTTGATGATTACACATTTTATAGAGGCATCAGGATAACACATGTACCCCAAAAATATGTACAACTGTTACCTGTTAATTTTTTTTAAAGACTTTGTATCCAGAATATAAAAAGAACTGTAAAAACTCAGTCATAAAAATGAAATCAGTAAAGATGTGAGCAAAAGATCCAAATAAAAACTATCAAATTGGGTATACAGATGATAAATAAATCCATTTAAAAGGTAATCTATATAATCAACCTTTTTAAAATGTTTTTAAAAACAATTGAAAATACCAAGTCATGGTGAAGAGATAGAGGAACTGAAACTCTCGCACTTTGCACGTGTGAATGTATCTTATACAGTTTCATTTGAACACCAATTGACAGACTCCTTTTAAATTTTATTTTTTACTTACAAAAAAAGTATATATTTGTGGAGTGCAATGTGATACTATGAATAATGTGAATTATTAAGTTAGGCTAATTAACATATCTGTCACCTCACATACTTATATCTTTGTGTTGAGAACACTTAAAATCTACTCTTTTAGCAATTTTGTAATGTACAATATATTATGGTTAACTATAGTCACCATGTAGTGCAATCGATCAGTAGAACTTATTCTAACTGAACTTTGTATCCCTTGACTAACTTTTCCCCTTTCCTTTTCTACCTTCCCACTCCCTGCCGCCAGCCTCTGGTAGTGACTATTCTACTCTCTACTTCTATGAGTCAGACACTTTTAGATTTAACATATACGTAACATTATATAATATTTGTCTTTCTATGCGTCGCTTATTTCACTTAGTGCAATGTCTTCTAGATTGATCCATTTGTCACAAATGACAGAATTTTCTTTTTTTTAAAGGATGAATAGTGTTCTACTGTGTATATGTACCATATTTTCTTTACCCATTCATCTGTTGATGGACATTTAGACTGTTTCCATGTCTTGGCTATTGAAGCATTATTCAACGCTTCAATGAATATGGGAATGCAGATATCTTGTCAACATAGTGATTTCAATTTGTTTGGATATATGCCCAGAAGTGAGATTGCTGAATCATATAAGAATTCTATCTCTTTTTAATTTTAGAAACTTTTATACTGTTTTCTAAAATGGCTGTGCTAATTTACATTCTCTCCAATAGTGTACAAGGGTCTCTTTTCACCACATCTCACCAATACTAATCATTCATTTTTTTGTTAATAGCCATTCTAACATGTGTGAGGTGATAACTCTGTGTTTTTAATTCACATTTCCTTGATAATTAATGATACTGAGCATTTTTATGTATCTGTTGGTCATTTTTATGTCTTCTTTTGAGAAGTGTCTACTCATATCCTTTGCCTTTTCTTTTTTTTTTTTTTTTCTGAGACAGTCTTGCTTGTCTCCAGGCTGGAGAGCAGTGCCACAATCTCAGCTCACTGCAACCTCTGCCTCCCAGGTTCAGGCAATTCCCCTGCCTCAGCCTTCTGAGTAGCTGGGACTAAGGTGCACCCCAGCACGCAAGGCTAATTTTTTGTATTTTAGTAGAGACAGGGTTTCACCATGTTGACCAGGATGGTCTTGATCTTCTGACCTCGCGATCCTCCCACCTCGGCCTCCCAAAGTGCTGGGATTACAGGCGTGAGCCACTGCGCCCGGCCTGCCTATTTTTAGTAAGGTTATTTGTTTTCTTGTTACTGAGTTGTTTGAGTATTTGTATAATTTGGACATTAGCCCCTTTTCAGATCTATTATTTACAAATACTTTCTTCCAATCTGTGGGTTTCTCTTCACTCTGTTCATTGTTTCCTTTGCTGTGCAGAAGCTTTTTAGTTTGATGTAATCCCATTTGTCTATTTTTCTTTGATACATGTGGTTTTGGGTCATATCTAAGAAATGATTGGCCAAACCAACATAATAATTCTTTTCCCCATCTTTTCTTCTAATAGTTTTACAATTTCAAGCCTTATGTTTAAGTATGTAATTCATTTTGAGTTACTTCTTGTGTATAGGCTTAGAAAAGTTTCCAAATATATTCTTTTCCATGTGGATATTCAGTTTTCCCAACGGCATCTATTGAAGAGACCATCCTTTCTTCATTGTGGGTACTTGGAACCTTCCTCAAAAATCAATTGACTGTAAATCTCAGGGAGAAGTTGGATGTTGGAAATGCCTTCCTGATCATATGGCACAGTGTCCAGGGAGGGATTTGTGCCCACGTGTGCCTCAGCTGTTTCTATCTGTTCAGTGTGGGTATTTTCTCAGTTGCCCAGTGCATCGAGTCTCTTAACTCATTTCTGACTTTCTCTCAGAGGGAAATTATCAACGTGTTAATGTTTATTCAGTGCATCTGTGGGTGGAGGAAGAGTCAGGACTCTCCTGTTCTGCCATGTTGCTGATGTCTTCCAGTTTGACTGTTTCCTATAAAGGTAAATTTACCATATATAACCCAGCAATCTGACTGCTAAGAGAAATGAAGACTTATGTTCACACAAAAACCTGCATGCATATATTTATAGCAACTGCATTCATAATCATCAAAAGCCAAAAACAATCCAAGTGTCCTTCAACTTAAGACCGAGAAGCTCTTTATCCATACAATGGAATATTACACAAGAATAAAAGACAACTGATTATTGATAAAGATAGGAGATGGGCGATTTCCAAATACATTGTGCTCTGTGAAATAAGCTAGACTCCAACGACTGGATCCTGTGTGATTCCATCTGTATGAAATTCTGGAGAAATGCAAAAATTTAGGGTCACAAATATTTGAAAACAGATCAGCAGTTATCAGGGACCATGAATGGAGGCAGGAGCTAATCTCAAAGGGTCATTGGGAACTTTTTTGGATAATGAAACTGTTTTATATTGTGATTTCAGTGGTAGTTACATAATTAATTACAGCTTACAGAGCTGTGTACTAAAAATAAAAAGTGAATTTTACTCTAGGTAAATTATATGTTATAAATCTAAAACTAAGCTAAAGCTATGAAGATTCCAGAAGAAACATAGGAGAATACCTTTGAAACTTTGGGGTGGGCAAAGATTTCTTTAGGCCTAAGCAATAACCTTTAAAGTATAATATACTGGACTTCACTAAAATTTTTATTTCTTACTATTAAAAGATATCATTAAGACCATGATTATGTGAGCGACAAGCGGAAAGAAAACATCCATAATACGTTTGCCAAGCAAAAGATTTATAATTAAAATATAAAGCGTTTCTGTAACATAATAGTAAAAAGATAAACCATTCACTTTTTAAGTGAGCAAGTACCTTGAGTAGACACTTCATTTTAAAGAGATGTACAAATGGCCGATAAGCACATGGAAAATATTCTATGTCATCAGTTACCAGGGAAATAATTTCAAAATGGCTAAAATCCAGGGACTTGTACCTGAGTGTTTATAGCAGCTTCAATCACAATAGCCCTAACCTGGAAACAGTCCAACAGTCCAGCATCAGGACAAATATTTATGAAATGGAATACTATTCAGCAATGAAAAATGAAGTAGTGAGCAACATAATGAATCTCAGAAAAACTCCATTTATATAAAATTCTAGAAGAGGCAAAACTATTCTATGGTGATAAAAATAAGAACATAACCGTTTCAGGGAGAGGGTGAAAAATTAACTGTTTTGAGAGAACACAGAAACTTTTTTGGGCAATGAAAATGGTCTATCTCTTGATAGCAGTGTATGCTACATGTGTATGCTTTTTTTTCAGTTCTGGTCAAGCCTTATGACCTTTACATTTCATTGTGTTTAAATTATACTTCAACTTTCCTTACTGACGTTTTTTAAAAATATAAATTACAGGAGATTCCTCTTCTTCTTTTGGACAAGGTTGAATTTTCTTCATTAAAATAGAAGATAAATACATGATATTTTATTCACTTTATCCATCATCGTATCCTGAATATCCAGAACAATGTCCTACACAAATCAGATTTTCAGTAAATATCTGTAGAGTGATTGTTTGTGTCACTTGGAACTGCACTACCATCTTGGAACCCTGAGTTCAAAGGCAAGAAGATAAGTAGAAAAAAAAAAGGTAAAAATATGTAACCTGATTTGGCTAAGCCATGGTATTATCCAAGTTAAAATTTGTCCTATCTCCATCTTCCTATTTATATGAGAGAATAAATTATATTTCTTAATCATTTGATTAATTTTAGTTATTCTAAATTTAGTTGTTCTCATACATTTGTTGAGAAGATTAATATTATAAATATGAAATGCCTTATATAGGTTTAAAAAGGGTCATTCATGCATAGTTAAGGAAACTTACGATGATTATCTGTGATCATAATATACTCCTTCTACCTGAAAAAATCTCATAAATTGTACAATTCAAGCATGGAAAAAGGGATAAGAAGTTGTATGATTTTATTCCTTTGAATTTACAGACTTGTTGCAGCATCTCATGTGTCTAACCTGAAGATAAACCAGCATCAGAAAGCATTAATTAGCTCATCATTCAAACTCCCTTCAGTGAAAAATTATTTGAGGCTGTGCAAGCCAGGAAATGCCTGTCATTACTCAACCTGTCAGAATCTCCATTTGAGCACAGGGTCATTTGCAGTGGCATCTGATGGGAAAGTCAGCATCCCCAATAGTGCACTCGCAAGAGCATTTCCCCAGGACCGTTCTAATAAACAGGCTCTGGCTCATTGTTTAAATGTTGGCTAAAGACAGAGCCATCTGGAAAGCAGGGTATTTGAATGATCTCTATTTTTCCAAGAATCAAAGCAAGGTGGAACATTTCAGAATGAAACCATGGATATTATTCATAAAATCTGGGCCACATAAGGTTAGAGGCATATCGATTTTCAGTCTCAGGATGAAATGGCCATCTTTGGCCTTTCAGGAAAATGACCACAGATTAAGATGATGAAGAACAGATGCCACCATTTGAAGCTTCAATTAGAAAGCCCTAAATGGGCTTAATCGACAAGACAGCCATAACAACCGTGTCCTGCCACAGATTGACGGAAGGAAGACAGATGTTTTAATGTGGTGAAGACAAATCTAGCTGCTTCCGAACAAATGATCTGGTCAGTTTGAAAAGGTCTGAAGGAATCAAACTTGCCAATATGTACCAAGTTCCAGGAAAGCCTTAGATTTGAGCAATTCATGTTGGAATTAAGTTTGAGGACAAAAACCTTTTTTAAAAAATGTTTTCTTAGATGAGCTCACCCATGAGACTATCTATGCCTGGCAGGGTTTAGAGAAAGCATAGACATAGATCTACCTCTGCCTTGCCTAGAAAGCTCTGTGTCTCTTTTTCTATACATCTTCCTCCCTTTTAGTAGCCCTTCCCTTCCTACTACCCCAAAGCACCATCCTCCCATAATGGCTCAGACATAGATTATATAAATAAATTCATTCCTGCCAATTAGTGATCACTGACTAATGTTGAATTATTTTTCTTTATGGAAAAAATCTAGTGTTTAAGTCCATGAAATGTATCCCTAATAGTTGAATTTCAGGCATCAGTCACTAGTTGGAAAGATATCAGAGGGAAAACATATATTCACTACATAGTCATTTATTCATATGACAGCCATTAATATCCCCTTTTTGAACATCTTCCTTTTGTAAGTTACAATGAAAATACAATAAAATATAAGTTAAATTTCTTTTGCTCCAGATTTTATTTATAAATGGGAGAGTTCAGATACATAGATAAATAACTATATTATTAAGTCAGTGCCTGATATAGATATATCATTTTTAAAAATCCTATATTCCCTAGAAATTTAGAGAATGAAGAGTAAACTTCTAAGATGTTCATAGAAGGCTTCAGGGAGGAGGTTTGATAATGGGCTGTTCATGAAAGATTAAACTCATGAAACTGAGGATGAGGAAGACAGTCTGGGAGGGGAAAATGGCATAAGCAAATGTGTGGAGGAAAGGCAAGTGTGAAGAATGGCCATCACCAATTCTTATGTGAGTGATCACCTCAGAGTGTGTCAACTTACCTTGGGCTTCTGCAAAACAGTCAAGAAAACTGCTTTTTGTTATTTTCTGTTTTCTGAATCAGCAACTCTGTCACAAGCTAGAAGTCCCTGTATTGTTCTTCATTCTATTATTTTTCATGTAAGACTTGAAAACTCTTGGGAGCCATGGTTACTAATTTATATGTCATGTTTGATTTACATTTTAAAAATAGCAAATACACTTGAGGCAAACGAGCCCTAGTTTTGTTTTGTTTTTCTTCTCCTCACTGAAATTAAATTAAAATCTATACCTTTCCTCTGATGTTAGCAGCCTCTTTGTTTTGTTTCTTTGATAAAGAGAAAAACATTACTCACAACTGCAGTCTCAAAGCAATCTCCAGGGATTATCTAAGCAACACGCTTGTTTCCAGGCATTAGTGCACTTATTGTATTAATATTTCATAAGCAATATAATACTAGTGATAATTAGTAGTCTTATAAATGAATAATAACTTTGAATAATCTGGTCTTAACATAATAACTTGAAGTTAACCGAGCTCATTAAGTTATAATAATTTAGGCAGGGATCTCCTATTTACATGACAAGGATTAGGAAGCTTTTACCATTAAGTTAATACATGAATATGAGAAATCAGTTTTGAGAGGATGATTATCATTACTGGTATTATTACTAACATTGAAGATTTACACAAATCATAGCATGTAGAACCTTTATACGGAAAAGTTTCATTCAAAATTTAAGGGGCAATGCCCAGTTAGTTTCAGCATATTGACATCTTCCAGGCCTGCACATACGGGCACTTAATGCTAGGAAGGGAACAAGCTGTGTGTAAAGAAAAAAGCTTGGCCTTGTAGCAGTCACTCACTAGCTGTTTGACCCCTGGCAATTAACCTAAATTTCCTGCCCCTCAGTTTTCCTGAATGCAAACTAGAGATCAAAGTGCCTATCACATAGTTGTGATAAGAGGATTGGGTGACATAAAGTCTATAAAGTAGCTGCAGAGAACCCACACAAGCAAGCATTCTGGGAGACATTTTTTTTTTCTGAAATTGATGGTAATCAATGTTTACCTCTCTAAAATAGTAACTCACTCTAACAACCTATTTCCAGGATTGCATATATGTTGTAGGTTGATTTATGTACAGTTTCCCCCGGTGCAAACATGGCTGAGGCCTTTGTACCTCCTTTCACTACTTGAAGTGCTAACTCCCACTGGACTGGGAATCACATTTGCATTGCCTGATGGCTGGTAATGCACTTAGGCACAAACTTAGAGACATTTTTCACCTCTGGAACAACAACAAAAAGTATTGAAAACGGTGCTGCTGAAAGGAATCTTCCTCATAATCAAATTTGAAGGGATCTTTTCCAGAGAATTCACGAATGACCCAGTGTTGTTTGCTCTGCATGGTGATACGCATTGTTCCACCAAATATGGTTTGTTTTATTTCTTCCTTATTCTCACTGATATATTTTTAAAACTCTAATAAACGTTTAAAATCAAAAACACAGGATTCTGAGTGTCCAAAGGTTTCCATCTTCTTCACATGAAGTAATTTTTCTAACATAATGTGGTAAAAACTTAACCTCAGACTTGCCCTTAACCAATTCATCAGACTACTCAGGCTCTTCATTCCCACTACAACACATGTTGAGTGGCAATCAGGTCTCACCAAATGCTTCGGAAGCCTGTCCACCCCTACGTTCACATGCTGCACATGTAACAAGACTCAGCTGCGTTTGCTCCCAAACCTATTTATGCTGCTTAAATTTATTATGATGATTTCACAATTTAATGAAATATTACAAAAACCTATCAACCATGAGTGAGAACACTTTTCTATGAAAATTGAGTGGAATACTTTGGAAAGTCTCAATGAATGTAAATGACAATAAAAACCACAACCAATTAGGTAGAGGCAGGCAAACATAAACAAATTAAGGGAAACAGTAAAAAAAAATCTAGGATTCTGCCCTTTGACTGTTTTTCCTCTTTAAATTTCTTCTTTCACAGTGAAGAAATTGAACTTGGACATTGAAAGTGATGCATCAATGGCTAATGGAAGAAAAATAACATTGAATTTCCAACAGTGGACCTATACTTAATCTACCAAAGAAAAAAATGTGTATGAAGATCCATTTATATGTTTTAAGTTAACATAAAATGTCTAAGTTGGTTGTGAATTTTCCCAATTTCACCTCCTGTATGAACTAAATAATCCATTGCAATTCTAACATATCTCATTTCTTAAACTTCTGTTACATTAGAATACATCTGTATTCTTCAAAACATTTTTGTACAATGATAAATCAATCTTATTTGTTGTATTCTTTTAGCAGGGAACAAAAACATGAAACCTTAAATTCAAAAATGAATTAAACAGAAATTAAGATGTTAACAGGCCAGGTGTCGTGGCTCAAGCCTGTAATCCCAGCACTTTGGGAAGCTGAAGCATGGGTATCACTTGAGGGCAGGAGTTTGAGACCAGTCTGGCCAACATGACAAAACCCCATCCCTACTAAAAATACCAAAAAAAAATTAGTCAGACGTTGTGGCAGGTGCCTATAATCGCAGCTAATAGAAAGGCTGAGGCAGGAGAATCGCTTGAACCTCGGGAGGCAGAGGCTGCAGTGCAGTGAGCCGAGATCGTGCCACTGCACGCCAGCATGAGTGACAGAACAAGACTGTCTCAAAAAAAAAAAAAGAAGGAAGAAGAAGAAGAAGAAGAAGAAGAAGAAGAAGAAGAAGAAGAAGAAGAAGAAGAAGAAGAAGAAGAAGTTAACACTTAATTAGCAATGATGTTTTAATGACTATCTTTAGTGATTTCCCATGAGTAGGAAGTCTCCAGGTGCCTCTTCTCCTCCTCATTGCCTTCATTGCCTTTAGCTATACAAGATTATTTTATGTCTTGGATGACCACATACATGCCATGGCTACAGAGGACAGTCTGGTTTAAGTCCACTGGATGAACATAACTATTGAAAGTCCTCCATTTCACTTCCATTGTTGTCCTACTTTGAAAGATAAAGTATATGCACTCCATATTTGTATGAGACCTCGTACTACCCTGCTCTCTGAATTTTTTACTTGCTCATCTTCTCTCTCTTTTCTTCTCTTTGTACACTTGACCTTGAGAAAAAACATCACTCTTCAGACATGTATTCCTGACTTAGAGATAACCTCCTGCAAGATCTTATTAAAGATTTACAAAAACAGCGACTTATTTAGAAGAAAATATAAATATATCAGAGAACTCAGATGTCAGAGTCCTCATTTCCAACCAGGGCCATTAACCAAAAGATTCTAAAAAGCCAAGGCAATATGTATCTCTCTGTCTCTGTTTCTGACTGTGTGGTCCCTCATCTTATCCTCTTTTTGGATGTCTGTTTCATCCTCCTTTTCCCTACTGACCAGCTTTTTCTCCTTTACTCTCACTTAAATCAAACTTGGGTTTACATCAACTACCTGACTTTATATCACCTACCAGTTCAAGTGCTTAACAGAAACAACTTCATTTGTCATGGCTGTACTTGACATTCTCGAGAGAAGAAACTGATCCAATAAGCCCAACACTTAGGTTAGCTTTTTTGGTATTACACCAATGACTGATTCAATAAGCTATGTAAGAGTTGTGGGTTATGAGAGAAAGGCCACCTGGTCCAGGGCAGGTGGAACTATGTGATATAGATTCTCTAACAAGGGGACATGAGCAAATAAAAGTCATTGGCATTTGTAATATTTCTCTTCAGACTCTGAAAGTAACTCAGTGACTAAAATCGCTAATCAATCTAAATATATGCAAATATACTAATAGCAAATCACAGTCTAAGATAACATAAACATGCTTTTAAAATAGAGTAAAATCATAATGTATAATGAAAATCCCCAGTATGTTGAAAGCCAGTGATAGAGATATCTCTGGCAAGAGAATCACTTTAGACTGTTAATTAAAAGGAACAGTGTGAAGTGATTTTGATGCATGTAGATAAATGACAGCAACTGCTACAATCCTCTCTTTACCTTCACTTTACCCCTAAACACCACAAATATTTTCCCATGAATGAAATAACTCACCATTAATGTAGTGAGAAAATAAGTTCACAAGTATTATGTATTTCTATTCCTGAAGCCCCAAATTAACTTCAAACGAAGAAATGGGAATTCAGTGTAGTTTGTGTCTTGGCTTTGATTTTCAATAGTTTTGAGACATCGAGTCGTTTATAGATTCATTTTTCTAAACTATAGATGGTAAAGTTGAACTGTTTAATGACAATTTGTTTGGAGCTACCAATACTTTGTTGTCTTAAGTATGATTTGTGTTCTATTCAATGTTCACTCTAAATGCTTAAGATATGAGTAGATAACCACTTAAGCAACATCAAAAAGAAATGAAACGTGTAAGACATGGGATTTCTTCTAAAGGAATTTACAATTGAAATAATGAGATAAAGTTAAAAGTTTTTAGCTAAATACACACAAACTTAAGTATATTATTCCTCCTTTCCTTAAATGTACCATACTCTTTCTTATTAAAATTCTTCTAGAGAGTATGGTGATAATAAGAAAGTATGTGAAACCCAGAAATATGGAAAAGATGAGAGATAAGTATCTAGTGATTACTGTTTAGAGAGGTATTAATTCAATCTCAGTATCATCACAACAAAAATTTTTGTTAAGTAATAAGCTTCATTTTTTAAAACTGACTAGAAAGTACAGAGAATTTTCATATATTACCTGTTCCCTCATAAGTACAACCTTTCATACTGTCATCATCCCACATCACAGTGATACATTGTTATAATCGATGAACTTACATTGACACCTCATTATCACCCAAAGCCCTTAGTTCACCTTAGGATTCACTCTTGGTGTTGTACATTCTGCAGTTTTTGCCAAATGCAAAATGACATGTATCCACCATGATGGTATCCTTCAGAATAGTTCAATCCCCTAAAAATTCTGTGTTCCATGTATTAATCCCTTTCTCCCCCTTACCCTGGTAACCACTGATCTTTGTACTGTCTCCATAGTTTTGCCTTCTCCAGGCTGCTATATAGTTGAAATTATACAGTAGGCAGCCTTTCCAATTTGGCTTTTTTCACTTAGCAATATGTATTTAAGGTTAATTCCCATCTTTTCACGACTTGATGGTTCGTTTATTTTTGTAGTGATGAAGAATATCCCATTGTCTGGATAAACCACAGTTTTATCCACTTACCTACTGAAGGAGGTCTTCATTGTTTCCAAGTTTGGACAATTATGAATAAAGCTGCTACAAATGTTTGTGTGCAGGTTTTGTGTGTTTTCAACTCATTTGGATAAATATCAAGGAGTACAATTGCTGGATCATATGGAAAGAATATGTTTACCTTTTGTAAGAATTGCCAAACTGCCTTTCAATGTGGCTGTACCAGTGTGCATTCCCACAAGCAATGAATGAGTTCCTGTTGCTCCTCATCCTCACTAGCATTTGGTGGTGTCAGTGTTCTGAATGTTGGCCATTCTAATAGGTGTGTTTTGCTTTGCAATTCCCTAATCATACTGAACATCTTTACATATGCTTATTTGCTATTCGTGTATCTTCTTTAGTGAGGTAGCTGTGCAGATCTTTTTTTTTTTTTTTTTGAGACGGAGTCTCTCTCTGTCACCAGGCTGGAGTGCAGTGGCACAATCTCGGCTCACTGCAACCTCCACCTCTCGGGTTCAAGTGATTCTCCTGCCTCAGCCTCCCGAGTAGCTAGGACTACAGGTGTGCGCCACCAGGCCCATCTAATTTTTGTATTTTTAGGAGAGATTGGGTTTCACCATGTTGGCCTGGATGGTCTATATCTCCTGACCTCGTGACCTGCCCTCCTTGGCCTCCCAAAGTGCTGGGATTACAGGTGTGAGCCACCATGCCCGGCCTGTTCATTTTTAAAATCAGGTTGTTTCTTTCTTTATTGTTCAGTTTTATGAGTTATTTGTATATTTTGGATGACAATTCTTGATCAGATGTGTCTTTCACAAATATTTTCTCCCTGTCTGTGGCTTGTCTTCTCATTCTCTTGACATTGTTCTTCACAGATCCAAAGTTTGTCATTTTAATAAAGTCTAGTTTATTAATTATTTATTTCATGGATCATACCTTTGGTGCTGTATCTAAAAAGTCATCACCATATCTAGGGTCACCTAGGTTTTCTCCTATGTTACCTATTATAAATTTTATAGTTATGTACTTTGCATTTAGGTCTATGATCCCTTTTGAGATAATTTTTGTGAAAGGTGTAAGTCTGTGTCTACATTCATTTTTTTACATGTGCATGTTCAGTTATTCCAGCATGATTTCTTGAAAAGACTATCTTTTCTCTATTGTATTGTCTTTGCTTCTTTGCTAAAGGTCAATTGACTATATCTATATGGGTCTATTTCTGGGCTCTTTATCCTGTTCTGTTGATCTATTTGTCAATTAGCTACACTGCCTTCATTACTGTAGTGTCTTAGGCAACTGGGGCTGGTATAACAAATTACCATAGACTGGGTGGCTTAAACAAAAAACATTTCTCACACTTTTGGAGGCTTAGAGGTCCAAGATCAGACATCTGCAGATTTAACATCTGAGGCCCTCTTTCTGGTTTGCAAGCAGCCACCTTTTTGCTATATCCTCGCATGGTAGAGAGAGAGATCATCTTTCTTGTGTATCTTCTAATAAGGGCACTAATCCCATTGGGAGGGCTCTATACACAATCAAATTACCTTCCAAAGGTCCCACCTTTAAATACCATACATTGGGGATTAAGATTTCTACATATACATTTGAAGGGAACACAGTCAGTTCATAGCATGTAGCTTTATAGTAAATCTTGAAGCCAAGTAGCGTTAGTCCTCCTACTTTGTTCTTCTCCTTCAGCATTGGTTTGGCTATTCTGAATCTTTTGCCTCTCCTTATAAACTCTAGAATCAGTTTATCAATAATCTTCAAAATGACTTGCTGGAATTTTTATCAGGATTGCATTGAATCTATACATCAAAATGAGAACACCTGACATCATGGCAGTATTGAGTCTTCCTATTCAAGGTCATGGAATATCTTTCCATGTCTTTTGTTCTTTGATATGTTTCATTAGAGTTCTGTAATTTTCCTCATTAATAGATCTTGTACATATTTTGTTAGTACACAAATATTTCATTTCTAGGAGTGCTAATTTAAGTGATAATGCTTTGTATTTCAAATTCTACTTATTCATTGTTGGTACAATAACATTTCTAAAGATTTTGTTAATGCCGCTTAACAAAACCACTGAGATTTGGCCTGGAGCATCCAGAAAAGCATGAGAGCTGGCCTTTGCTTTAAGTGTACCTAGGGAGCTTAGTTTTACTCCATATATTTCTTTCCAGAGACTGTGAGTTTGAAAAGCTCTGAAGATGAATTTATGAGATATGCTGACATGAATTATGACAGTCTGTCAATGTTTAGATCACCATGAATAAAAGAGCTGTGTCTTACTAGCTGACAGATTTGGAAATTATTCAGAAGTGTTTCTAATTACAATATAATTGTTTTCCACTATAAATGTAATGGACCTGAGAAAGACTGAAGTGGATCGAAGTTTTATAGAATTCAGAGCAAGTAGTACCTTGCACCTATCACATTTGGTGTATTATATAAATGTTCATTTATGTATATAAATGCTTTTGTTTACACTCCTTAGCGTTATCCAAAACAATTTCTATTAATTACTAGTTGAAAAAGCTGACAAACATACATGTTTTTATTATTCAGTGTGAAGAATATTTAGTTTTTATAAGTTTTTATAAGTAGCTTATTTAACTTACTGTCCTCCCCATGACAAGAGAACTAGTCAGCAGAGAGTACCATAATCTTAAAAAAAGCATCAAACCTTCCCAGTTCAAACGATTCTTGCTAATTCACACTTTACCCAATCAAGCAAACAATATTCTAAGATGAAGATATTTTAAAACAAAATATTTTTATACAGGTTATATTTATGATGCTGCTTGACCAAGACTGCTTACACACTACAAGTGGTGAGTTTTCTACTGTCAGTTATAATGAGTGTATAAGCACAAAGAATAATGTAGCCTGCACGTTTTTCCACATTTATTCTTCCAGAACCTATGTTTAGGCAATTCTACATGTAATTATCATTGTATAAACAAACTGCTTACACATCCATATAGACTGATTTACAGCAGCTACTCATTTTACCTGTTTATGTATCATGCTGTCAATATGTTCAAGATAATGTGCAGAAAGCATAAAACTGAGGACCCAGAAAAGGCCTGAGAGGTTACATGGTCTAATGTGCTTTTTGTGTAGATCAGGAAGTAGATGATAAAGTCACATCATCTGAAGATATGTTCACTTTTCAAATATCTTAACATACAATTAAAAGATCATGGAATAAAAAAGAACAGCTACATCTGGGATGCTAAGAAAACCAGCACTTCAATTTAAGTTTTCACATACTATTGGGCCTTTGCACATACTGGCCCCTCTAAAATGCCCACCTCCTCCAAGACTGATAATCATCTTTCAAAATTATATTCAAGTTAAATGTCTCTTTCATGGTTTTCTGGACTCCACTCTCAAACTTGTTAGTCATTATTATTTCCATACTTGGTATTTGCATTATATTATGTAATGCGTCAGATATATCTTGTATCCTACCGCTTTTTCACACAGCTCCACCCTTACTCCAGCCACTGCTACTGTGGCTATTTCCACAAGTCACAGACTATCTTTAAGCAACTGCAAACTTGCCAGCACCTCAGCTCATGCCATTGCTCTGAACCTTTTGCTTCCTGTCCTGTGTGTCTTTGACACACAGCATGGGTCACCTATGGGAATCTACTCAGTATTTTTTCACATCTAACATATGGAAATTAACACATATGAGAAAATGCTTTGACAAACTGGCCCGAGTCAAATAATATATTCTTAGCTTTTCATACCCTGAAAAGCCAGTTCTAAGATGCAATTCTAAAGGTTCCTCAGATGGACCTACAGAACTGCGTACTAGTCACCCATAGCATAGCCAGCTTGACAATGCACCCCCTACCCTGTAATGGCTTCATCTCTTCCCTGTTTTTCTTCCCTTGTTTCTCAATACTGCTTCCTTTGATCACTTCCCAATTAAACCACTTGCATGTAAGCCATTTTCTCAATAGGAAATTGTAGCAACTCGATAAAGACAGGACTATGATAACAGATTTTTCAGAAATGAAGTCTGTTGCCTACCTGATAAAGACCTCTGCCTAACTGGAATGTATAAGCAAAATATAAGGCAAATGTTGAATGGAAACTGGAAGAAAAAAAATACGATGACAAGCCTTGGTCTAATAACAGGATACAGAACTGGAAACTGTAGTCATTATGCATATTTTGTGTTGATTGATTGTTTTTCTCCCCTCTCCCTGATACTTTGTGTGAAAGTATGGGGGAGAATGCTACCATTTAAGTTCCAATTGAAGTTATGCCTGAATGGCATCATTCCATCACTATCTCGTAGGGATTTTGTGTCTCCTTGGTGTTAGGAATGACAACATCTTCATCTTCTAAATAATGGGCAAGAGTAGATGCTTTGTGGACAAAGCAATTCAATGTGCCAGTCTCTATTTCCTCACTTAGATCCATTCTCCACTCTTTCCTGCCCTTCTCTGTATTAAGTAGGCTGGTCTCAATGTATTGCACTTTCAGAACTCCCTAATGACTGACTTCCAGTTGGATTTAACAAGCAGATGGATCAGCAGGGGATTGGAAGGCAGAAGAAGAAAAATGTTGGGACATTTCTTTCCTGACTTCTCTCTGCTTGGCACTATTATCTCTGGTGGCAGCCGTGTCCCTTCCAATCACAACTCCCAGTGGGATCTGGTCACTCTATGTCCTCCTCTGTTCCCAAAGAAACAATTGCTTCTCATTGTTACTAGTCTAATTGCCAAATCATGTCTTGTTTGTCTTCTTAAGACTGTCTCCCCTTATGCTATTAAAGTCTCTTCATTTGAGTTATATGAATGAACTCTGGTTTTTGCCAAGGCCCTGACTGATTTGCACATACACTTGTTTTCACACATGTGCATGTGCACACACACACCACACACAGAGACACACACAGATGCCAAGACACAGAACGTTCTCATTTCCATGAAGATGACTCACCTATGAAGAAGAATAGTAGTTAAACATGTCATAAGAATGAAAGAGGAAAAGACAATGAGGCACTAGGACAATTTATTTTAATAAAAGCTGCTAGCCATTTCAAATCATGTTTGAATCAAATCTCCTTTTCCATTAAAAAGTTTTATAGTGATAGCAAACATTTTATTATTTTGATTGTCACATTTTTCTCTTTTTTAGGCTTCCTTTGCAGAGAGAATAAAAATTATATTGTGGCCATAAAATAATAGAAGGTAGAAAATGTAAGAAGTAAGGCCAATAAGCTACGGGATAATTCTAATCAGACTTTAAAACTCTCGTTCTCCAATACTATTCTTCTCCTTCACCTTCTTTCTCTGTGTAAATCCTTGCATGACAATTGTTTCTTTCACCATCTTTCCTCCCTGTCCATGTTCCTAGTGTGCCCTTTCCTCTATCTCTTTATATTGGGGTCCCATACTCCTAAGTTACATACTTTATATACATTGCAGGACACATGGGCACAGTAGCTGGTATGACAAAATTGAAATGCCAGTTTATACTTAATTTTAAAATGCTTATTTCATGATATATTATGAAGGGAGCTAAGCATGCCTTAATATGACATTGTTTATCCCCAAGACTAAATCACATATGATTATGGTGTTTAACATAGTTTGGTGATGGCACAGGTTCACAAGCCCACTCTTCACTTCATTTTTATTCCCCACATCAATATATCCCTCTGGAAATCACAAGACAAAACAGTCTGCTGAGGAAAGTCTGTTCATCATTATTCACGTTACCTTCATCTGCAAAGAGGGTAATAAAAGACATCTCCTTTTCTTGTTCTAGTTCTGATACACTATTCCTCTCACTATAATTTCTGCCTCTACTTCAGTGGTCCCACTTTGTATTCCATATCAGAACCCCATCTAGGGAGTAGAGTGAGATTGAGATAGATTGATGCTCCCCTAAGCTCCTCTGAGAGTTTACAGTGTGCTTGACTCATAGGAACACATCAAAAGGGGAACTTATAAAACAGTGGCCATCCAGCCTGGGAGCTGGCAGTAAGGAGGTGCATAGCCTATAGATAATTTTAAAACCATAATAAAACTGATTAAAAGTTGGCCTGATTTTTATCATCACCATATGCTGCCAATTCTAAACAAGGTCAATAATACTTTTAACCACCAAAACAGACCACACCACCCACCTCTTTGGCCACGACTATGACAGAGGTTTTTAGAGCATCTGTAAGTATGCTCTAATTGCAGCATTCTTGTGCTAACCCCAACATATGCAGATGGGAGATTCTCTCAATCACAGCATCACCTCCTGCCAATGAACTGAATTTCACGGTCGGGGGCAGGGTTGGTGAAGGGGAGACTAAATCACTCTGCTGGAGGCAAACCAAAACTCCAGAAAAAAACAATAATAATTCACAATGTGAAGTTTACTTTGATTCATTTACCAAAACACTTACATGGGTGCATTCAATATGAATGTTTTATTTAACATATATATAAATTGTGGTTTATATCAGGTAAGATTCTTCATCTACAAAATCAAGTGTTCATTTATATAACAAAAAATGTTTTGCACCTACTGGACATTATTCTGTTCTGGAGACTTGAATTATAACAGTAAACAATATACAGAAATGTGAAATGCAGGCGTTCCTACTTCCTTAACTATTGAACCTTTTAAATCAAACATGCACACTCCTATCTTGTGGTGATATCAATTTTCAGGGACAGAACAATGTAAACCTATACTGAGGAAGGACATATTTTTCTTTATTGCCTAATAATTACTTAGTTTTCTTTCCTGGAAACATCAAGATCCATTGCCCTGCAGAGCAGGGGTTAGTTCTGTTCTCCACCTGGGACCGACCAGAAAAACAGAGGAACCACATTACCTTTCAACAGCTGCTTCCTGGGTAAGCCCAAGAGAGACTCCAGTTGCGCTGTTCTTATAAGGACTTATTATTTTATCTTCAATCTTCAAATGATGGTTGCTGGGTAGGTAGATAAAACAGTTGCCAGTGAAGAAAGGCAGCTATTAATTTCTCCAGTTCACATATAAATACACACAATTTGCACCTTGAAAAAACCGGAAGAACGAAGAATGTTTCTGGTGTAATGGGCCTGTGTCCTAGTCAAGGTAATTAAGACTTAGTAGTAAAAAGCCATTTGTCATTTAAAAGGCTCATTCTTGATCATTTTATTTGCTAAAGTATTCTCATTATGAGATATAGAGAACGGAATGCTGCCCTAACTCAGCATTTATCTTTGGTTATTGACGTTTTTCTGTAGAAATCAGAAAGAATTTCTTTGAGCTTGATTCAATTAGGACACCAAATAATATGGTTTTGAATTGCTTCAAAGGAAAAAAGCAGATGTAAAATGAGAGAATCATGCTAGCCACTGATATTAATTAGCTAAACCATGCCGAAGTGATCCATGTTAGCAGTTAAGTTCTTGCTTTCCCCAGGACTACAATGCTCTGCAGAAAGGTGCCCTCATGATTAAAAGTGACGCTGGTTGACATACTCAGAAAGCCTTCTGTTCAAATTCTACCCCTTGAAGAGCCTTTCAAATTGTGAGATAATTTGGACAATTTTGGACCATGCAGGATTCAAACATGAATGTCATATTAAGCTCAAGAATATATTTATGATTCCACATTTTCATCTACCTTGGAGTGATTTCTGTTGCAGTCACCGAAATACCAGAGCAAGCTCAATATCAGATATTGATATAATATCAATATCAAGCTAAATAGCAAAGTTAACTAGCCACCATTAATCACCCAAAGCATAGATCAAATTCAAACTCATTATAGAAAAAAGAGAATGAGGAACAGTGTGCGTCCTTTTGGTCAGGAGTGTGCTAATGTAAAAGTCACAGTCACAGTAAAAGACAGGATCCTAAAATGCAAAAATCAATGGCAAGTGGTCATTTTAACTTAGTAGGCAACCAGAGGTGACATGATTTGATGCCTTTCCGTTAGATGAAAAGAGCAAGAGTTTCTCTATGTTTTTTCATTTAAAAAATATTATGTCATAGATTTGAGGCTTACCTGTATTCAGCAAGAAGTAGAGGAGAAATTCCGTGTGTATGTTAAAAATATAGCTTCAAAATTCTGCAATAAATATCTCTTCTATCATTCTTTTCAGATCAAATATTATGATCCTTTGTGAGAGCAAGATTTCAGGAAATAGAATAAAATGTCAGAGAATGTAAATCTTTTATGATGCCTGTGATGGTTAATTTTATGTGTCAACTTCAGTGGGCCATAGGATGCCTGGATATTTAATTAAACATTATTCTGGGTGTATCTGTGAAGGTGATTGCATGAGATTAATCGGTAGACTGAGTAAAGCAGAGTATACTCCCTAATGAGGGAGGGCCTTATCCCATCAATTGAAGGCCTGCATAGAACAAAAGGCTGACCCACCCACAATAAGAGAGCATTCTTTCTGCCTGACTGCCTTAAACTGGGACATAAGCTTTTCCCTGCCTTCAGAGTTGAAGTTGAGCTCTTCCTGGGTGTCTAGCCTGCCAGCCTTAACACTGAAACTATATCATCAACTCTCCTAGGTGTCCAGCTTCCTGAGTCACCCTGCAGACCTTGGGACTTGTCAGCCTCCACAATTTCATGGCTGCTCCTCATAATAAATTCCTTTACATATATGCACACACATCCTATTGGTTCTGTTCTCTGAAGAACCCTGACTAATACAATGCTTGAGGGGATTTTTCTCAAGAATGAATAACTTTTGTTTCTCCTTCCTTCTTCCTTTCTCCAAGCAGAATACAGATATTTACAGTTATCCCAAATACATTCATTGAATAGGTGACTGGATTTCTGATGACTACTTTATATTTTATTAAATTTCTGTATGCACTTGGGCATATCTGGATTTTCTATTCTATCTTATTAACCTGCCTACTGTCATGCCCATACCAATCTCTCTCCTTTTTAGTAATTTTTTAAAATTATAGTACCACTCTCTTTTAATTATTGGGATTTCATGAGTTTTAATATATGGTGTTATATTCAATATATACTCTTTATATATATAAATACATGCTCTCTATATACATGAGTATATTAAACATATACTCTTAACCTTTACTGCTATTTTTTGTCAGCTTTTTACTGGGTATTCTTTTTGGGAAAAAAAATCATTTTTAAATTGAGGTAAAATTTATATATAGTGAATTACACAGCTCTTAAATGTAGTTCAATAAATCTTGCCAATTTTCCACACCCATTTCTACATACAATGTTGTATTTTGTTTTATTCTGTTTTTAGAAGTGATGTCTTTATAATGTTGAATCTTCCTATACAAGTATAAGGTACATTGTTTTCCACATGATCAAGTGTTTCTTCTGTGTTATTGTGTGGAAGGTGACTAGCTGAGCATCTGTACTGTTTGAGGACACAAAATAAACTCTATTATGTTAAGCCACCTCAAGTTTGGAGGTTGTTTGTTACAGCAGTTAGCCTATACCGACCAATACAACTAGATTTAACAATGGGCTTGGTTTGTACCGTGTTGTTTTATCATACTTGTGTTATATTTGTTGACAAGTTCCTGGTATAGTGAGTGCTCTTAATATTCAAGTGTACAATTCGTTAGTGTAAGTGAATTTCTACAAAGCGCCACTAGGTGTCCTCTACCAATAATTTTCACTGGCCTGCTGAAAGACCGAAGCTTTATTTTTTCCCTTGGCTGGGCTGCTGAACTGGTCCCCACGACTCCACCCTCCTGCCATCACTGCTAACATACCAGAAAAATGAGAACCGTTTGTTCTTTGTTTTTAAGAATGTAGTTAAGTATATCATTCTTCTTAAGAACAAAAGTGTAGACTTTATCACGTTATAAAGAACCCACTATCAGAGACACATTTGTGATTTTTCTGAAAGTTGCTCAAGAACAGATTTGGAAGAGACAATTTATACTGTATACCTCTCCCATCTCTCCCTTATCTACTCTTTAGCATTCTAACACAGCAGAAAAATGGTTCAAACAACATCAAGGCCAGCCAGTCCTGGAGGAGAACAGTAATTGCAATAATTATTGGGTTGGTGCAAAAGTAATCGCGGTTTCTGCCATTAAAAGCAATGGCACCAACCTAATACAAGGAGGTGGCATCCTCGAAATGGCAGGGGGCAGGCTGAGCATGGTGGCTCATGCCTGTAATCCCAGCACTTTGGGAGGCTAAGGCAGGCAGATCACCTGAGGTCGGGAGTTCAAGACCAGTCTGACCAACATGGTAAAACCCCATCTCTACTAAAAATACACAATTAGCTGGCCGTGGTGGCGCATGCCTGTAATCCTGGCTACTCGGGAGGCTGAGGCAGGAGAATTGCTTGAACCTGGGAAGCAGAGGTTGTGGTGAGCCGAGATCACGCCATTGCAATCCAGCCTGGGGAACAAGAGCAAAACTCTGCCTCAGCAACAACAGCAACAACAACAACAACAACAACAAAACAGAAATGGCAGTGAGCACTGAGAGAGCGGGATGAACTTGAAAGGTGTAGAAGAGATAAAATATATAAGATGTGACAACCATTAGGTGTTGTAAGTACGAAAGAGAAAGACCTCTGGAAAATCTCCAGCATTCCAGGATCAAGGCAACCGGGCATGGTGGTTCTTCTGACTGAGACAAGAAAAACTGAAGAAGAAAAGGCTTGTGGGACAAGGCAGGAAGGAATATGTTTACATTTTTTAACATGTTAGTTTTGATGTGTCTGGGGGACATCCAAGTGAACATCTCAAATTGACTGAAAGAATTCTGAAGATTTTTGGTTAAAGAAAGGGAAGTAGAAGATGTTTTACTCTTCTCTACTCCCTCAAACTCCACCAAAAGCAAACAAAAAAAGTAGAGGGAAAATAATCTATCTTCAATGAGACCTGGAACAGGACACAACCACAAGCCACAAACTAGGAGGCATATCTGCCAAGCACTGGGAAGTCTAGACGAAGATGAGAGAAGAGAGACTCCTAGGAGCTAGACCAAGACAACTAGTTTCCCAAGAAGTTTATGTCACCAGTAGCCTAAAAATTCCTTTGATTAGAGTGTTGAGCTCTTTGGGTATAAAGAGCCTTTGAGAATGGCGAGAGTGGGGGTGTCCTTAGGGAGACCCAGGATAATGGCTCGGAATGCAGGAAAAATGCAGTAGAAAGACAAATCATGCTGTGAGAAGTAGGGGAAGGGTAGGTGAGGAGTGTGTATGTGTGTGTGTGTGTGAGAGAGAGAGAGAGACAGAGAGACAGAGAGAGAGAGATAGAGAGAGAGAAAGAAGGAAGAGATTCACATTGTGGTGTTCTAGCTAAGGGAGACCTCTGGAGGTGAAGCGGGGTGAAAGAGGGAGGGGAAACAATTATAGTCAAACTGCAGCACAGATCTGGTGACTTAAAATACTTTGCTGTTATCCTCAACCACTCCTAACTACAGTATGTATGTATGTACATGTGTATGTAAGTATTAGCATGTTTCTGGCATCTATTTGAGTATGAGTAATAATTATTAAAAAACAAAAAAACAAAAAACCAGCCGGGCGCTGTGGCTCACGCCTGTAATCCCAGCACTTGCATAGGCCAAGACAGGCGGATCACTTGAGATCAGGAGTTCAAGACTAGACTGGCCAACATGGTGAAACCCTGTCTCTACCAAAACTACAAAAAAACAAATGGCTGGGTGTGGTGGCACGTGCCTGTAATCCCAGCTACATGGGTAGCTGAGGCAGGAGAATCACTTGAACCTGGGAGGCAGAGATTGAAGCAAGCCGAGACTGCACCACTGCGCTGCAGCCTCGGCGACAGAACAAGACTGTCTCAAAAAAAAGAAAAAAAAAAAAAGAAAGAAAAGAAAAGAAAAAGAAACCAGCATGGGACTAATACATAAAAACTGTGGCAAAAAGAAAGGAAAACAAAGCACATATGCAAAAGGCAGATAAAAAACATACTTCACCCAAAGGAAAGAGATGAATCACCCAGAATATAGATAAAGAGTAGTTCTCTGCATGATAAGGAAACCTTGTGATCTCAATTTAGAAGAGACACCATGAATGGGATAAGATTTGTCATAGATAATTGCTGCGCTGGGCTGCTGCTTCTCCTAGTAATAGTAACAGAAATTATGGTCTGCCCTCACACAACCAAATTCTTTCAAAGAAAATTACTCTGCCTTAGTTTCTACAGGTCATGTTTCGTCATAGTGATTAGTTCAGGGATGGACTTGTGACCTGAATTGATCAATGCATAAGGAAGTTGTTATTTCTGTGCAACATTTAATTTAGAAAAAAAAAATACCCTTTTATTTCCATGTGAATGAGAAATTTGGGAAGCTGCTGGTAACTATTTAACTACCACCAGTGGAACTTCTGCCCAAAAAAGAACCAACACCAGAGAAGCTCATTCAAAAAGGAGAGAGAGAGAGAGAGAGAGAGAGAGAGAGAGAACTAAGTCCTGAACACATAGTTTTCATCCTGGCTAAACTCATTCCCTGTTCTCTTCAAGATCCAGTCAATTTTCCGTTGTAATTTAAGCCACTTGAGTAAGGTTATTTGTTGCCATTTTCAGAAATGTTCCTAACTAGAATACAAGAGACCAAGAAAAGATACTTCATAGTATAGTATTGATTGAATGCTTGTTTTGTGTTAAGCACAATACTAAGCACTTCATGTGAAGTATTTTATTTAAACATGCACACATATGTTTATTGCAGCACTATTCACAATAGCAAAGACTTGGAACCAACCCCAATGACCATCAATGATAGACTGGAAAAAGAAAATGTAGCACATATACACAATGGAATACTATGCAGCCATAAAAAAGAATGACTTCATGTCCTTTGCAAGGACATGGATGAAGCTCGAAACCATCATTCTCATCAAATTAACACAGGAACAGAAAACCAAACACCGCATGTTCTCACTCAGAGGTGGAAGTTGAACAATGAGAACACATGGACACAAGGAGGGGAACATCACACACCGGGGCCTGTTGGGGGTCAGGGGCTAGGGGAGGGATAGCATTAGGAGAAATACCTAATGTAGATGACGGGTTGATAGGTGCAGCAAACCACCATGGCACATGTATTCCTATGTAACAAACCTGCAAGTTCTGCACATGTATCCCAGAACTTAAAGTATAATAATAACAATAATAAAAATTAGAGCAAGTCTATAGATAGGTACTTTTCTTTTCTTCTCTTGACGAATAAGACAACTAAGTGACCCAGATGAGACAATGTTCCCAAAGACACAGAGCTGGTAACAAAAATGAGCAACAATTTGAACCAAGTGATCCTAACTCCAAAGCTATAGTTTCTTCAGTAAAGCTAGAGTTTCTTCAGTAAAAGATCATTTAAACAACATAAGAAAATGAATTAAGTAGAAGTACATAAAGTGGCACATAGTAAACTATATAAGTCTTTTTCTATTCCATTGGCTTGGTTCTCTTTGAATACTGTTTATATGGAAGTTGGATCTTCTTATCACTTTCTATATTTATCATTTTTTCTATAATCATATTTATATTCATATTCTTTTCCAATAAATTTCATGAGATTTATTCAATATTTTCAATGTATTTCAGTGATGTTTATTAGGTTCATTCCTATTTTGATTACTCTGTAATATTTTCTGTTTATTGTTACATTTTCTGGCTTTTCATCTCCCTTGTCTTTATTTGCAGATGTTATGATCACCTTAGTACAAAATGCTAAGGAATCTATGAAAAAGCTACTAGAATTAATAAGTGAGTTTAGTAACTTATTTAGATCTTAACTTTGAGTTATCTTAGATACATGGTTGATCAACATAAATCAATCGTATTTTTATATACTAACAATGAACATTTGGAAGTTGCAATTTGAAAGGCAATGCCATCTACAACAGCATCAAAAATTTGAAAGAAGTACACATAAACTAAATAAAATATGTGTAAGACCTGTTCACTGAACACTACAAAGCATTGCTGAGAGAAATTAAAGAACTCCTAAGTAAATATAGAGATACCCTGTATTCATGGTTTATAATATCAGTAGTGTTAAGGTATTGATTCTTCCTAAATGGAAACACAGATTTGCACAATTCCAATCAAAATTCCAGAAGACTTTTTTGTAGAAACTGACTAGCATGTTGTAAGTTTATATGGAAATGCAAAGGACCTAAATTATCCAAACAGCTTCAAAACAAAAAGTAAAATTGGAAGACTTATACTAACTAGCTTCAAGATTCACTATAAAGCTATAATAAACATAAGTGAAATCCTGACATATAGGTAAATATAAACCAATGTAACGAAAACATAGGTCCAGGAAGAAAACTACATATATAAAATAAGTTTATTTTCAGCAAAAGTGCCAAGGAATTCAACTGGGGAAAGAATGATCTTTTCAGCAAGTTGTTAAGAATAATTTCATATATATATATATATATATATATAGTCAAATGAATCTCAACTCTAACCTTGCACTACATACAAAAATTCATATGAATTAGATCATACCACTAAATGTAAGAGCTAAAACTAGAAAACTTCTAGAAGAAAATGCAGGAGAATATCCTTGTGATCTTGAGATAGGCAAGTATTTCTTACATTAAAGCACACAAAAATAATAAACTATAAGAAAAAATGATAAATTAGACTTCATTAAAGCTAAAATTTTTGCCTTCTAAAAAAAATAATATTGAGGAAATAAAGACGTGACCCAAGTTGGGGGAAAATATTGCAGTGCATATATTTGAAAATCTACAGTTATACAGAAAATATAAAAAATCCATACCATCTAATAATGAAAAGACAAACAGCCTAGTGTTTTTAATAGGCAAAATATTTGAACAGACACATGGCCAAATACATATATAAGTAACATATAAGCACATGAGACAATGATTAATGTTATCTTTAGGGAAATAAAAATGTAAAACCAAAATGACGTATTACTATGTAACCATTAAAATGCTAAAAATTAAACAAATTGACAACAGTAAGTGTTGGCAAACATCTGAAGAAACTATAAACCCATACATAGATTGTTGATGGAAATGAAAAATGATAAAAACACTTTAGAAAATAGTTTGCAAGTTTCTTAAAATATACATGCACTTCCAATAAAACACAGAAATCCATACCTAAATATTTATACAGAGGAAAAAATGCGTATGTCCACAAAATGTATATGGAAATTGGAAAGAAGAAAACTAGAAATGATCAAAATGTCAATCAACTAGCAAATAGATAAGTAAAGTGTGGCATATTTATAAAATGAAATGCTACTCCACAATAAAAAAGAATGTACTTCTGTACACACAAAAACATAGATGAATCTAAAAAGCATCATACTAAGTGAAAGAAACAGACATAGAAGACTGCATACTTTGTGAATCTATTTATATGGAATTTTGAAAACGTAAATCTAGAGTGAAAGAAAACAGATTGCCAGGAGCCTGAGATGAGGGAAAAGGATTAATTACAAAGAGGCATGAGAAAACTTTTTGGGGTGATGGCAAATGTTTGGTGAAACATTTGGAGAAATTGAAAAAGTTCCAATCTCAAATACTACAATAAGTCAACATACTGATCACGTGTTACACAACATTCAAAAGATTTTGTGTAATAAACCAAAAAGTTGTGGCTTTGCCAGCTAATTTGGTAAATCAACAGATTTAACTAGTAAATGCCATGGTGAACAGCATTTGTAAAACATTGTGTATGCTCATGAAACCGAAGAAATTATTTCTGCTGCAAGGGCCGTCTGAAACAAGCAATGCCCAAGAGATATTTAATGCTTTGTCTTCATATGTAGAAATAAATCGTCTGTATTGACATCTGTACTGATGGTGTTTCTTCAATTAATTATATATCCATATCCATGGGCTGTTTTGCCTCTCTTGGAAAAAACATGAAAATTATTCGTCACAACATATTTCTTTCTTCACAGAGGTATTCTGGTGGCAAGTACTCTTGGAAATGGTCCTGGGACAACTGGCTAGCCATTTGCAGAAGAATGAAACTGGACATCTGCCTATCATCATATACACAAGTTAATTCAAGATAGATTGAATATTTAAATATAACACCTAAAACTATAACAATTCTAGAAGAAAACCTAGGAAATCACTCCCTGAACATTAGCCTTGGCAAAGAATTTGTGACTAATTCCTCAAAAGCAGTTGCAACAAAAACAAAAATTGACAAGTGGGATCTACTTAAACTAAAGAGCTTCTGCAAAGCAAAAGAAACTATCAACAGAGTAAACAGACAGACTACAGGATGGGAGAAATATTTGTAAGGTATGCATCCAAAAGAAGTCAAATATCCAGACTCTATAAGGACCTTACAGAGTTCAGGAACCTAAAAATAAACAGTGCCATTAAAAAAATGGGCAAAGGCATCAATGGTAGACTGGATAAAGAAAATGTGGTACATATATACCATGAAATACTATGAAGCCATAAAAAGGAATTAGATCATGTCCTTTGCAAGGACATGGGTGGAACTGGAAGTTTTTATCTTCAACAAAGTAACGCAGGAGCAGAAAACCAAACACTTCAGGTTCTCACCTATAAGTGGGAACTGAATGATGAGAATACATGGACACATGGTGGGGAACAACATACACTGGGGCCTGTTCAGGGGGCAAGGGGAGAGGGAGAGCATTCGGAATAATAGCTAATGAATGCTGGGCTTAATACTTAGGTAATAATACTTAGGTGGTGGGTCAATCTGTGCAGCAAATCACCATGGCCCATGTTTAACTAAGTAACAAACCTGCACATCTGCACATGTACCCCAGAACTTAAAATAAAAGTTGATGAAAAAACAGTAGGCAAAGGACATAAGCAGATACTTCTCAAAAAAAAAAAAAAAAGAAAAAAAAAAAGACATACAAGCAGCCAACAGACATGAAAAAAAAGTTCCACATGACAAATCATCAAAGAAATGCAAAATAAAATCACAATGAGATACTATCTCATATGAGACAGAATGGCTGTTATTAAAAAGTCAAAAAATAACAGATGTTGGTGAAGCTATGGAGAAAAAGAAAGGCTTATACATTGTTGGTGGGAATGTAAGTTAGTTCAGCCACCATGGAAAGCAGTTTGGCGATTTGTCAAAGAACTAAAACTACCATTTGACCCAGCAATTTCATTACTGGGTATACACCCAAAGGAATATAAATCATTCCACTGAAAACACACTTGCATTCATATATTCATCACAGCACTATTCACAATAGCAAAGACATGGATTCAACCTAGGTACCTGTCAACAGTGGACTGGATAAAGAAAATGTGATTGATAGGGGTATGTGTGTGTGTAGGGTATGTGTGTGTGTGTGCGTGTGTGTGTGTATGTACTATAGAATACTATGCAGTCATAAGGAAAAACAAAATCACGTCCTTCTTAGCAACGTGGATGCAGCTGAAGGCCATTATCCTCGGCAAATTAATGCAGGAACAGCAAACCAAATACTGCATGTTTTCATTTATAAGTGGGAGCTAAACAGTGGGTACACGTGGACATAAAGTTGGGAACAATAGACACCAGGGACTGTCAGAATTGGGGAAACGGCGGGGCAAGGTTGAAAACTACCAATTAGGTACTATGCTCACTGCCTGGGTGATGGGACCATTTGTACCCCAGACCTCAGTATCACATAATATGCTCATGTAGCAATGTACCCTCTGCACATGTACCCTCTGAATCTAAATAAAAGTAGAAAAAAAAATTCTCAGAAATAAAATGAAAAATGATCTGGATGATTGTAACTTTATTAAACAAAGACCAGTTTGGTTAAAAAAAAAAAAAGAAAAACAGTGTGAACACTTAAACTAAAAAGACATAAATCTGCTACATATAGAAATCTGTTGGCTTAGCTGAAAGAGTGTTTTTAAACAAGTCGTTTGAGTTGAAAGATAAATTGCAAAGGCAGTTTCAAGAAGATAGTAGCCCAGATTTTTTTTTTCATGCCTTGAAGATGAAAAATGGCTGCAGAAAGTAGCTTCCCTGGCAGACATTTTTATCACATAAACCAATTAAACAAGTCTCTGCAAAGTCTAAAGAAAATGTTTTGACCTTACATGACATGATTCTTGGACTTCAATGGAAACTCAATCTTTAGGAAAATCATGTTACAAAATTTAATTCTTAAATGTTTTCACTGCTGTTTGGGCTTGAGAGTAAGAAAGGATAACAACAAGTTTCAAATCTTGAAAACCAGTCAGAAGAACTGCAGATCAGAACGGAACAATGTTTTCAATCCCTTCTCTCTGAACCTTCTGCTCAGGCTGAGAACCTGACTAACAGAGGAGAGATGAGAGAAGAACTTTGTGAGCTAATTTCAAAATGAGATTTACTGATCTAGCTTTCTGAATGAGAAAACCATGGAAGTCATAGGAAAGCAATGAACACCTCGCTGCGGTTTTAAATTTCTTAATATGTGTCATCAAAACGTTTCTTGTTTAAACAAGTATTAAGAACAGGGACAGAAAATCTGAGTTACTCAAAAATGTTTTTAAACAAGGAATGGATATTGAATTTTATCATATGCTTTTTCTAGCAGATGCTGAAAAGATCATTTGTTTATTGTTTTTGTGGGTTGCCCTATTACAGCAACAAAAAATATTAATAATTTTTTCTTTTTTTATTTTCAGTCATCAAAAGGAATTTTTTTTTTCCCTGAGACAAGGTCTTGCTCCATTCCCAGGCTGGAGTGCAATGGAATGATCACAGCTCACTGAAGCCTCAAACTCCTGGGCTCAGAAGATCTTCCTCCCTCAGCCTCTCAGGTGGCTGGAACTATGAGTGAGGCACCACACTTGGCTAATTTTGTTGTTGTTGTTGTAGAGACAGTCTCACTATGTTGCCCAGGTTGGTCTCAAACTCCTGGCCTCAAGCGATTCTCCCACCTTGGCCTCCCAAAGTGTTGGGATTATAGGTGTGAGCCACCATGCTCAGCCAATAACTTTTCATAAGTTAAACCATCTCTGGAATAAAGTCCACCTCATTGTATTGGAATATTCTTTCACATTACTTTAATTTGCTGAGTAAACTACAGACTTTATGCTCACAAGCATGATATCCCATTACAGAACACTTTTGTTAGGTTTCAATGTCAGATTAATGATCAGTTTAATTTAATTAGTTCATTTTTCTTATCTTTTTCTATAATATGAAACATTTTTTATATTATAGAGAATATATACTCTTTAAGAGTTTAAAAGAATTTAGCAATAAAGCCAAAAGATCTCTAAGTATTTGTTGAAGGTAAACATTTAACCATAGTTAAACTAAGATAATAGTCAAGAATCTGACAAGAATGATATTTTCAATATGAACTTTAGTTATTTTGCTTAACTAAATATGCTTAAGCATGTTTTATTTTTAGAAGATATTAAGTGGGAACGTCATAACTCTTTTCTAGACCCCATATGCAAAATACCTGCTTTACATTCAGATCATAAACACACTTAATCCAGTATCCATGCATACCAGATGAAATGTTACCCTGGTTGAAGGCTGCATATCTATAATAATTGTCTTTTTTCATATACCGAGATTGCAAATCTCCATGAGTTCCTCTGCATGTTTCCTGACATTTTGAGAATAAAATAGAAGATTATACTTTTTGCATAGAAAATACAATGATACTGTCCCGCTGCTGTTTCAGGTATTTGTAGGTTATAAAGAAGCAAGGGGCGAGATTCCATTTGGATTCTTTGTGGTGCTTTCTCAGGTCTTTTTATTCTAATCTATTTTATCAGCTCTCTGTTTGAAACCAGGATTTATCCTTTCAAATGGGAATCATGGTCCATCTCTTTTATTTTTAAAGGTATCCTATAAATTGTCATTTGCTTCAATTCACTTAACTTTCCCCGTAAGCAAAGCCATTTGCAGTCAAGAATCATAATTACTTGCCTGACTCTGGCAGACTGCTGATTAATTCTTCACTTACTAACAAGAAATGGTAAAGCTACATGAAGAACAAAGATTGTTACAATAGTGCCTTTTTGTGAATGCTGCCTGACTACTTTGCTCACAGAAATGAAAACTGAGAATAATTGCTTAGTTACACTATTGAAGAATTTGTAAAAGCAAAAAGATGCCCAGCAATTCCACTTCTGGTTATATACCCAAAAGAACTGAAAGCAGGGACTTTAACAGACATTTTTACAACAAGATTTATAACAGTATTATTCACAGAAAAAGGTGAAAATAATCTAAATGTCTATCAATGGATAAACAAAATGTGGTATACACTTGCATTAGAAAATTATTCACCCCTAAAAAGCAATAAAATTCTGATGCATCAAGAGAATAAAAAGATAAATCACAGGCTAGAAAAAAATTGCAAAACACACATCTGAAATAACTGATATACAAAATATACAAAGAATTCTTTATACTCAACATTAAAAAAGGAAACTATTAAATTAGAAAACAAGCAAAATATCTGAACATACACCTCACCAAAGATGATATCTAGATGGCAAATAAGCATATGAGAAGATGTACAACACCCTATGTCATTAGGGACTTGCAAATTAAAACTACAATGAGATACCACAGTATACCTACTAGAATAGCAGATATTCAAAACACTGACAACACCAAATACTGCCAAAGACATGGAGCAATAGGCACTGTCATTTACTGCTGGCATAAATGCAAAATGGTGCAGGCACTTTGGAAAAAAGTTTGACAGTTTCTTACAAAACTGAACACACTCTTACCATATGATCTAACAATCACACTCACTGGTATTTACCCCCAAAGTTAAAAACTGACATCCATACAAAAAATCTGCCTAAATGATTATAGCAGCTTTATTCATAATTGTTAAGAGTTGAAAGCAATTAAGATGTCCTTCAAGAGGTGAATGAATAAATACATTGTGGTACATTCAGACAATGGAATATTCCTCAGTGATAAAAATATATGAGCTATGAAGCCACAAAGACGTGAAAGAAACTTAAAAGCATATTACTATGTGAAATAAGCCAATCTGAAAAGGCTACATACTATAGGATTCCAACTATATGACATGTTTGAATAGTCAGTACTACAGAGACAGTAAAATATTAGTGTAGAAAGAGGAATGAACGAGTGGAGCGCAGAGAATTTTAGGACAGTGAAACTGTTCTGTACAATACTACAATGGTGGCTACATGTCACTTTACATTTATCAAAAGCCATAGAATACACAGCATCAAGAGTGAACCCTAAGGTAAACAATGGACTTTGGGTGAAAATGTTGCGTCATTGTAGATGTATCAGTTGTAACAAATGGACCACTCTGGTGTGGAATGTTCATAGTGGGGGAGGCCCTGCAAGGGGCAAGCAGAGGGAATATGGGAAGTATCTGTACTTTCCATTCAATTTCCTGACATTGAATTTTCTGAAATTGAATGGAAAGTACAGAGATTACTTTGCCTGGCCTGAAGGGAAAGTGAAGTGAATAGAAGCAAATGACAATTTATAAAATACCTTTAAACACAACAGAGATGTCCCATAATTCTCAATTGAAATGATAAATCCTGGTTTCAGATAGAGGTCTGAAACATCTCTTTAAAAACTATTAAAAAGAAAAAAATGATACATGCTATAACATAGATAAAGTTTAAAACATTATGCTAACTGAAATAAACCAGACACAAAATGACAAATATTATATGATTCTACTCATACGAAGTAGCTAGAATAAACATATTTATTGGGACAGAAAGTAGAATAGTGGTTACTAGTGGTTGGGAGGAGAAGGTAGTAGGAAATTGTTTAATGGATACGAAGTTTTGGTTTGGGATGATGAAAAAGTTTCAGAAGTCAGCATGATACCAGAAGGGGAGATTCCAGTATTTGTCTCGACTTCTCCTCTCCCCCATAAAGAACAACAATTGGACAGCTATCCATGAATAAAATTCACTATAGAAGGGCCAGGAGTCTACTTAAAAAGGTATAACAGTAAAGCGAAAAAAGAAAACAACACACAAAACCTTGAGAATAATTGCACAAAAAAATAATGGTTTTATTTTTCCTGAAGCATCCCATTCACTAGGTCAGAATTGCTCAACATGGAAACTCCCCAGCTCTGGAGTTCCCCTCCCAGGAAAAAGCACAGTGAGGTGAACAACCAGCTGCCTCAGCCTTTCAGGACCCTGCCTAAATGAGCCACCTCAGTTTCACCTCACCCAGATTGCTGGGGGGAATAACATTGCTGAGACATCCAGTGATGACTAGGGACACAAAAAGGTGGGAGTTACCATTATCAGTTAAGCTGCAGGAACTGCCAGGGTCCCAGGGACCTGTTCTGCACAGGACTCCAGCAGCCTTTTCCACTGAGGACCTCCAGAGCCCTTGTGGCCATGATGCATCCCCTACAGATTTCACTCCTGAGAACGCTGCACTGTTCACCATCACAAACCCTGGTGGCCTGCTCTGCACAGGACCCCAGCAGCTTTTGTTGCCTAGGAAAGCAACAGTCAGAAAAGCCACAGGGGACCCCTTTAGCTTTCAACACCAAGGGCCTTGCAGTTTATCACCTCTGCATTATCTAGCTGCCTGAGTTGGTATTCCTCTCCTCCCTTCTCTCTGGAGCCACCCCAGTCACTACTACTGGGGAATCCCTGGCCTGGGTACATAACACAGCTTCAGTGTACGTGCCCACAAATAGCCTGGGCCCCTACGACAGGCCCCAGTTCCCATTGCCACATGTGCAGCCGTGTGCATGTGTGCAGCCAGCCTCAACCCCCCTTGCCAGGCCTCACACATCCATACATGTGTCCATCCATAGCCGGCTCATGTAGCCACATACATGCTTACTGCCAGTCTCACTGGTTGCCACTGCATGTGCACTTACAACTGATCCCGCCCCCAACTGCCTGCACTCACCACTGTGCTTGCACCCACGGTTGATCCCTGCATCCTGACACCCGTCACCAGCCTTCACTGCTGTGAGCAAATCTGCAATTTGCCCTGCAACCATGCATATAGACGCCACCAACTCTAACTCCTATAACTATACACTGTCAACCCCCAGTAATGAATGTGTCCACAGTTGGCCCTGGCCCCTCCCCTAGCCCTGATTTTTACCTCCACATGTGTATCCACAGCTAGCTTCTGTCACTACGCACAAGTCTGCACCCAACTCCTGCAGTCAAGCACATGCATACTGCCGGCCCAAGCCCCTATTCCTGCTGCCTGCTTCCATCCCTTATTGCTGAACCTGGAGAAGCTACTGAGGTCCTCAACAATCCTAGCTGCCACCATGAACCTCCTACAGCTATTGCTGCCTAGGACCACACAGTTGCTAATGTCATGAACCCTAGTTGCCTGAGCTGATGAGATACCACACATCCCTTCCAAACCTGAAGCCACCACAAGCCCCACACTTGGCACAGCACACTGCTAGATCCAGTGCCAGAACAGACTCCAACATGCCCCACCCCACTCCTTCAAGTGAAAGTGTTTTCTTAGGGAAGCCAGTCCACAAAATCTGAAAAAGGTGACTGCTTCTTCAAATGTGCAGACACTTACTCAAAGCTATAAGGATCACAAAGAATCAGGTAAACATGGCACAACAAAAGTACACAATAAACTTCAACTAACTGAGCCCAAAGAAATAGAGATCCACAAATTGCCTATCAAAGAATTTAAAATAACTATTCTAAAGAACCTGAGTGAGCTACATGATAAAGCAGATAAGCAATTTAATGAAATCAGGAAAAATGCAAAAACAAAATTAAATGTCAACAAAGAGATAGAAAATATTTTTAAAAAAACAAATTTTTGAGCTGAAGAATACAATGACAACTAAAACATGAAATAAAGAAGTTTAACAGCAGACTTAACTAAACAGAAGAAAGAATAAACAAATTCGCAGATGCATTATTTAAAATTATCCAGTCAGAGGGGAAAGAGGAATAAAAAAATTAGAAAAAAAGTCCTATATGATTTATGGGACACCGTCAAGAGACCTAATATTTCCATTATTAGAGTTTCAGAAGAATAGAGAAAAGCAGAATGCTTGTTTAAATAAATAGAGGCAGAATAGTTTTCAAATCTGAGGAGATCTATGAATGTCCAGATATATGAAACTCAAAGATTTCAAATGGATTCAACACAAATATTTCCTTAAGAATCATTATAATCAAGCAAAATCAAGACAAATAGAGTTTTGAAAACAGCCTTGAAAAGAAACAAAGCATATCACACACAAGGAAACTTCAATAAGGCTATCAGAAACCCTGAAGACCAAGAGGGAGCAAGATGACATATTCAAAGTGTTGAAAGAAAAAAGCTACCAACCAAGAATACTTTCCTTGGCAAAGCTGTCCTTCAGAAATGGGAAAGATATAAAGACTTTTTCAGACCAACAAAAGGGGAGGGAGTTCATCACCACTAGACTTTCCTTATAAAAAACCCTAGAGGGAGTTCTTAAACAGAAAGAAAAAAATACTAATTAGCAACACAAAAATATATGAAAGTATAAAACTCATTGGTAAAAATAAGTAAAATTTTTAACTTTACACTTCAAGGAACTAGATGAAAAACAAATTGAGCCCAAATTTAACAAAAGTGCAAAAATAAAAAAACTAGAGCAGAAATAAATGTAATAGAAATTAGAAAACCACTGGGAAAAATTGGTAAAACTAAGACTTTTTTTAAAAAAAGATAAAATTGGGAAACCTTTAGTAGACAAAAAAAAGAAGACTCAAATAAAACAGAAATGAAGAGGGAGACATTGCAACTGATACTACAGAAATACAAAAGATCATAAGAGTCTACAATGAACAATTATATACCAACAAATTGAATCATCTAGAAGAAAGGAAATAAATTCCCAAAAACATACAACCTACCAGAAATTATCATGAAAAAATAGAAAACCTGAACATACCAATAATGAGTAAAGAGATTGAATTATTAATCAAAAATTCCTTAAGAAAGAAAAGTCCAGGAACAGATGGCTTCACTGGTGAATTCTACTGAGTACATAAAAAAGAATTAGTACAAACCTTTGTTAAACTCTTTCAAAAACTAAAGATGAGAGAACACTCCATAACTCATTTTACAAATCCAGCATTTCCCTGATACCAAGCCAGACAAGAACACTGCAAGAAAAGAAATTTGCTTTTCAAGATAGTATCCCTGATTAACATAAATGCAAAAATCCTCAGCAAAACACTAGCAAAGCAGATTCAACAGCATATTAAAAAGATCATACACCATGATCCAGTGGGATTTGTCCCTGGATTAGAAGAAATATCTCAACAAATTATGTAAAGAGCAAATGTGCCTCAATATAATAATGGCCATATATGACAAGCCCACAGCTAACATTATGTTTGATGATGTAAAGCCAAAAGTTTTTCCTTTAAGTTTAAGAACAAAAGAAGATTGTCCATAGTCACCATTCCTACTTTACATAGTGTGGAAGTCCTAGCAAGAGCAATTAGGCATGAGAAAGTAATGAAAATATCCACATCAGAAAGGAAGCAGTTAAATGGTCTCTATTTGCAAATAACTTGATCTTACATAAAAAAATCTTAAAGACCCCATCAGAAAACTGTTAGAACAAGAAAGCAAGCAAGCAAGCAAGCAAGCAAGCAAGCAAGAAAGAAAGGAAGGAAGGAAGGAAGAAAGAAAAAGAAAGAAAGAAAGAAAGAAAGAAAGAAAGAAAGAAAGAAAGAAAGAAAGAAAGAAAGAAAGAAAGAAAGAAAGAAAGAAAGAGAGAGAGAGAAAGAAAGAAAGAAAGAAAGAGAAAGAGAGAGAGAAAGAAAGAGAGAAAGAAAGAAAGAAAGAAAGAAAGAAAGAAAGAAAGAAAGAAAGAAAGAAAGAAAGAAAAGGAAGGAAAGAAAAGAAAGAAAGAAAGAAAGAAAGAAAGAAAGAAAGAAAGAAAGAAAGAAAGAAAGAAAGAAAGAAAGAGGAAGGAAGGAAGGAAGGAAGGAAGGAAGGAAGGAAGGAAGGAAGGAAGGAAAGAAGGAAGGAAGGAGGGAAGGAAGGAAGGAAAAAAGAAAGAAAGGAAGGAAGGAAGGAAAGAAAGAAAGAAAATTTGGACCCTTCTCTTACAGCACACACAAAAAGGGATTCAAAAATGGATTAATAACTTTAATGTAAGAACTTAAACTATAAAACTCCTTGATGAAACATAGAGGGAAACTCTTTGTATTTGGCCTTGGAAATGGTCTTTTCAATTTGACACCAAAAGCACACGCAAAAAAGATAAATAAATAAAGCAAAAATAAACAAGTAGGACCATATGAAAATAAAAGACTTCTGTCTAGCAAAGGAAACAACAAAATGAAAAGACATCCTATGAATAAGAGAAATATTTGTAAACCATATATGTGGTAAAAGGGTGATACCCAAATATATAAGAAACTCATAGAACTTGATAGCAGAAAACAAAAATATTTGCAGTCCCATATTCATTGCAGCATTATTCATAAGAGCCAAGATATGGAAATTACCCTACGTGTCCATTAACAGATAATGATTAGTGAAAATGTGATGTGTATGTGTGTGCCCATGTGCAATGGAATATTATTCAGCCTTTAAAAAGAAGAAAATCCTGCCACTTGTGACAATATGGATTAACCTGGAGAACATTAAGCTAAGTGAAATAAACCAGACATAAGAAAACAAATACTGTATGATCTAACCAATATGTGCAATCTAAAAAAAAAAGAAAAAGAAAAGTCTAACTCATAATAACAGAGAGTAAAATGATGGTTACCAAGGCCTGGAGGTGGGATAAAAAGCAAAGATATTAGTCAAAATGTACAAATCTTCATTTATAAAATAAACAAGAACTAGAGACCTAATGTACAGCATGGTGACTATAGTTAATAATAATGTGTTGGATTCTTGAAGTTGTCCAAGAGAGATCTCAAGTGTTCTCACCACACACAGACACACACACACACACACACACACACACACACACGAATGGTGACTATGTGAGATAATGGATATCTTACTTAGCTTAATCATAGTAATCATTTCACAATGCATACATAAATGGAAAAATCATGTTTTAAGCCCTAAATATATACAATTTTTTTGTCAATCATATATCAGCTAAATGGGAGGGAATTTCTGGTGTTGAATAGTGGTGATGGTTGTAAAATAATGTGAAAGCACTTACTACAACTGAGTTGTAATTTAAATAGATTAAAATGGTAAAGTTTATGTTGTATATATTTACCACAATTTTTTAAACAAGCAAGTATAAGAAAATCTTTGTTTTCATATTTTTAGATTTATCTATGTTTCCAGTAAAATTACTTCATAACTAAGTTGAACAATTATGCAAATGGTCCTGATACACCAGTATTATCATTGTATCTGAATTAAGATTTGGAAAATAACTGGACTTTGTCTTTTTCTTAGACTCTCCTTTTTCAAAGATGTAAAATTCTATATAAAATGTCTTCCAGGTTTTCCATTCCAAAATGGCCGAATAGGAACAACTCAGGTCTGCAGCTCCCAGCGTGATCAATGCAGAAGACGGTGATTTCTGCATTTCCAACTGAAGTACCTGGTTCATCTCATTGGGACTGGTTGGACCAGCCCATGGAGAGAGAGCCAAAGCAGGGTAGGGCATCACCTCACCGGGAAGCACAAGAGGTCAGGGTATTTTCCTTCCCTAGCCGACAGACGTCGTGACAGACTGCACCTGGAAAATTGGGACACTCCCTCCTAAATACTGTGCTTTTCCGAGTCTTAGCCAACAGCACACCAGGAGATTATATCCCACATATGGATCAGCAGGTGCACCTAAGGCACCCATGGAGCCTTGCTCACTGCTAGTGCACAAGTCTGAGATCAACCAGCAAGGCAGCAGTCTGGCAGGGGGAGGGGTGTCTGCCATTGCTGAGGCTTGAGTAGGTAAACAAAGTGCCTGGGGAAGCTCGAACTGGGCAGAGCCCACAGCAGCTCTGTAAGACCTGCTGCCTCTGTAGACTCTAACTTTCTGGGGCCAGAGCATAGCTGAACAAAAGGCAGCAGAAACTTCTGCAGACTTAAACGTCACTGTCTGACAGCTCTGAAGAGAGCAGTGGTCCTCACAGCACAGTGTTTGAGCTCTGAGAACAGACGGACTGCCTCCTCAAGTGGGTCCCTGACCCCTGTGTAGCCTAACTCGGAGACACCTCCCAGTAGGGGCCTACTGACACCTCATACAGGCAGGTGCCCCTCTGAGATGAAGCTTCCAGAGGAAGGATCAGAGAGCAATATTTGCTGTTCTGCAGCCTCCACGGGTGATACACAGGCAAACAGGGTCTGGAGTGGACCTACAGCCAACTCCAACAGATCTGCAGCTGGTGGTCCCAACTCTTAGAAGGAAAAATAACAAACAGAAAGGAATAGCATCAACATCAACAGAAAGGACATCCACACCAAAACCCCACCTGTAGGTCACCAGCATCAAAGACCAAAGATAGATAAAACCACAAGATGGGGAGAAACTTGAGTAGAAAAGCTGAAAATTCTAAAAACTGGAGCACTTCTTCTCCTCCAAAGGATCACAGATCCTCACCAGCAATGGAACAAAACTGAACAGAGAATGACTTTCACAACCTGACAGAAGTAGGCTTCAGAAGGTCGTTAATAACAAACTTCTCTGAGCTAAAGGAGGATGTTCAAACTCATTGCAAGGAAGCTAAAAACCTTGAAAAAAGATTAGACAAATGGCTAACTAGAATAATCAGTGTAGAGAAGACCTTAAATGACCTGATGGAGCTGAAAACCATGGTGTGAGAACTGTGTGATGCATGCACTAGCTTCAATAGCTGATTGGATCAAGTGGAAGAAAGGGTATCAGTGACTGAAGATCAAATTAATGAAATAAAGCGAGAGGAGAACTTTAGAGAAAAAAAGAGTAAAAAGAAACGAACAAAACCTCCAAGAAATATGGGGCTATGTGAAAAGATCAAATCTACATTTGATTGGTGTACCTGAAAGTGACAGGGAGAATGGAACCAAGTTGGAAAACACTGTGCAGGATATTATTCAGGAGAACTTCCTGAACCTAGCAAGGTAGGCAAACATTCAAATTCAGGAAATACAGAGAACACCACAAAGATACTCCTTGAGAAGAGCAACCCCAAGAAACATAATTGTCAGATTCACCAAAGTTGAAATGAAGGAAAAAACGTTAAGGACAGCCAAAGTGAAAGGTCAGGTTATCCACAAAGGGAAGCCCATCAGACTAACAGCAGATTTCTCGGCAGAAACTCTACAAGCCAGAAGAGAGTGGGGGCTAATATTCAACATTCTTAAAGAAAATAATTTTAAACCAGACTTTCCTATCCAGCCAAACTAAGCTTCAAAAGTCAAGGAGAAATAAAATCCTTTACTGACAAGGAAATGCTGACAGATTTTGTCTCCGCCAGGCGTGCGTTACAAGAGCTCCTGAAGGAAGCACTAAAAATGGAAAGGAACAACCAGTACCAACCACTACAAAAACATGCCAAATAGTAAAGACTATTGATGGTAGGAAGAAACTGCATCAACTAATGGGCAAAATAACCAGTTAACATCATAATGACAGAATCAAATTCACACATAACAATATTAACCTTAAATGTAGATGGACTAAGTGCTCCAATTAAAAGACACAGACTGGCAAATTGGATAAAGGGTCAAGACCCATCAGTGTGCTGTATTCAGGAGACCCATCTCACATGCAGAGACACACATAGATTCAAAATAAAGGGATGGAGGAAGATTTACCAAGCAAATGGAAAGCAAAAAAAAGCAGGGGTTGCAATCCTAGTCTCTGATAAAACAGACATTAAACCAACAAACATCAAAAGAGACAAAGAAGGCCATTAAATAATGGTAAAGGGATTAATTCAACAAGAAGAGCTAACTATCCAAAATATATACGCACTCAATATAGGAGGACCCAGATTCATAAAGCAAGTCCTCAGATACCTACAAAGAGACTTAGATTCCCACACAATGATAATGGGAGACTTTAACATCCTACTGTCAATATTAGATAGATTGATGAGACAGAAGTTTAGAAAGGATATCCAGGACTTGAACTCACCTCTGCACCAAGCAGACCTAATAGACATATACAGAACTATCCACCCCAAATCAACAGACTATACGTTCTTCTCAGCACCACATCACACTTATTCAAAAACTGACCACATAGTTGGAAGTAAAGTACTCCTCAGCAAATGTAAAAGAACAGAAATCACAACAAACTGTCTCTCAGACCACAGAGCAACCAACTTAGTACTCAGGATTAAGAAACTCACTCAAAGCTGCACGACTACATGGAAACTGAACAACCTGCTCCTGAATGACTACTGGGTTAATAAGGAAATGAAGGCAGAAATAAAGATGTCATTTGAAACGAATGAAAACAAAGACACAATGTACCAGAATTTCTGGGACACATTTAAAGCAGTATGTAGAGGGAAATTTATAGCAGTAAATGCCCACAAGAGAAATCAGGAAAGATCTAAAATCGACAACCTAACATCACAAGTAAAAGAACTAGAGAAGCAAGAACAAACAAATTCAAAAGCTAGCAGAAGGCAAGAAATAACCAAGATCAGAGCAGAACTGAAGGAGATATAGATACAAAAAACCCTTCAAAATCAACGAATCCAAGAGCTGGTTTTTTGAAAAGATCAACAAAATTGATAGACCACTAGCAAGACTATTAAAGAAAAGAGAGAAGAATCAAATAGATGCAATAAAAAATGATAAAGGGGATATCACCACCAATCCAACAGAAATACAAACTACCATCAGAGAATACTATAAACACCTCTATGGAAATAAACTAGAAAATCTAGAAGAAATGGAGAAATTCCAGGACACATACACCTCCCAAGACTAAACCAGGAAGAAGTTGAATCTCTGAATAGACCAATAACAAACTCTGAAATTGAGGCAATAATTAATAGCCTACCAATCAAAAAATGTCCAGGACTAGACAGATTCACAGCTGAATTCTACCAGAGGTACAAAGAAGAGCTGGTGCCATTCCTTCTGAAACTCTTCCAATCAATAGAAAAAGAGAAAATCCTCCCCAACTCATTTTATCAGGCCAGCATCATCCTGATGGCAGAGACACAACAAAAGGAGAATTTTAGACCAATATTCCTGATGAATATCGATGCAAAAATCCTTAATAAAATACTGGCAAAGCAAATCCAGCAGCACATCGAAAAGCTTATCCACCATGACCAAGTTGGCTTCATCCCTGGGATGCAAGGCTCCTGCAACTTATGCAAATCAATAAATGTAATTCATCACATAAACACAACCAATGACAAAAACCACATGATTATCTCAACAGATGCCGAAAAGGCTTTTTACAAAATTCAACAACCCTTCATGCTAAAATCTCTCAATAAAGTAGATATTGATGGAACTTATTCCAAAATAATAAGAGATATTTATGAGAAACCCACAGCCAGTATCATACTGAATGTGCAAAGACTGCTAGCATTCCGTTTGAAAACTGGCACAAGGATGCCCTCTCTCACCACTCATATTCAACATAGTATTGGAAGTTCTAGCCAGGGCAATCAGGCAGGAGAAAGAAATAAAGGGTATTCAATGAGGAAAAGACTAAATCAAATTGCCCCTGTTTACAGATGACATGATTGTATATTTAGCAAATCCCATCGTCTCAGCCCCCAATCTCCTTAAGCTGATAAGCAACTTCAGCAAAGTCTCAGGATACAAAATCAGTGTGCAAAAATCACAAGCATACTTATACACCAATAACAGACAAATGGAGAGCCAAATCATGAGTAAACTCCCATTCATAATTGCTACAAAGAGAATAAAATACCTAGGAACCCAACTTTCAAGGGATATGAATTAACTCTTCAAGGAGAACTACAAACCATTGCTCAACGAAATAAAAGAGGATGGAAAGAAATGGAAGAACATTCCATGCTCACAGTTAGGAAGAATCAATATCATGAAAATGGCCATAGTGCCCAAGGTAATTTATAGTTTCAATGCCAACCCCATTAAGCTACCAATGACTTTCTTCACAGAATTGGAAAAAACTACTTTAAAGTTCATATGGAACCAAAAAAGAGCCCACATTGCCAAGAAAATCCTAAGCAAAAAGAACAAAGCTGGAGGGATCACGCTACCTGACTTCAAGCTATACTACAAGGCTACAGTAAACAAAACAGCATGGTACTGGTACCAAAACAGAGAGATAAACCAATGCAACAGAACACAGGTCTCAGAAATAACACCACACATCTACAACCATCTGATCTTTGACAAACCTGACAAAAACAAGAAATGGGGAAATGATTTCCTATTTAATAAATGGTGCTGGGAAAACAGGCTAGCCATATGTAGAAGGCTGAAACTGGATCCCTTCCTTACACCTTATACAAAAATTAATTCAAGATGAATTGAAGACTTAAATGTTAGACCAAAACCCATAAAAACCCTAGGAGAAAGCCTAGGCAATACCATTCAGGACATAGGTATGGGCAAGGAGTTCATGACTAAAACATCAAAAGCAATGGCAACAAAAGCCAAAATAGACAAATGGGTTCTAATTAAACTAAAGAGCTTCTCCAAAGCACAAGAAATGACCTTCATGGTGAACATGCAACCTACAGAATGGGAGAAAATTTTTGCAACCTACCTATCTGACGAAGGGCTAATATCCAGAATCTACAAAGAACTTAAACAAATTTACAAGAAAAAAAGAAAACAATCCCATCAATAAATGGGTCAAGGATATGAACAGACACTTCTCAAAATAAGATGTTTATGCAGCCAACAGACACATGAAAAAATTCTCATCATCACTGGTTATCAGAGAAATGCAAATCAAAACCACAATGTGATACCATCTCACTCCAGTTAGAATGGCGATCATTAAAAAGTCAGGAATCAACAGATGCTGGAGAGGATGTGGAAAAATAGGAACACTTTTACACTGTTGGTGGGAATGTAAACTAGCTCAACCACTGTGGAAGACAGTGTGGAGATTCCTCAAGGATCTAGAACTAGAAATACCATTTAACCCAGCAATCCCATTACTGGGTATATACCCAAAGGATTATAAATCATGCTGCTATAAAGACACATGCACACGTATGTGTATTGTGGCACTATTTACAATAGCAAAGACTTGGAACCAACATGTATGTCCATCAATGATAGACCGGATTAAGAAAATGTGGCACATATACACCATGGGATACTATTCAGTCATAAAAAAGAATGAGTTCATGTCCTTTATAGGGACATGGATGAAGGTGGAAACCACCATTCTGAGCAAACTATCACAAGGACAGAAAACCAACCACCACATGTTCTCACTCATAGGTGAGAATTGAACAGTGAGAACAATTGGACACAGGGCGGGAAACATCACACATGGGGGCCTGTCATGGGGTCGAGGACAGGAGGAGGGAAACCAACATGGCACAAACTTGAAGTATAATTAAAAAAAAAATTTAATAAAATAGTACCTTAACAACAACAACAAAAATCCTGTATTATTGGGAGTATGAGAAAAAGGACCCTCTCCATATACCATTGGTGGGATTGTTAAAATGTTTCACTTTTGGGAATTAAATTAAATTGTAATTGTAATTTATTAAATTATATATTTAAAATATGTAAACCCTTTAATCCAGAAATTATACTTGTAAGTATCTTACAGAATTATATACCCATGCAAAAATTTATATAAGGATTTTTATTAGTATATAATTTGTGATTATGAAAATTTGGAAAATAAGCACCCTGAGGTCATGTATCAGACAACTCAGGGCAGTCTACAGTCAGGAGTCAGCTGATACTATTCCAACTAGCTAGTGCTCCACCTGCTTAGCCACCTTACCCTGCCTCACCCATTCCTTCCCTCAAACACCACAGTTCCCCTGTCCTCTGCCTGTGACTAATCTCAGTGTTCTCTCTCGAGGCTGTGCAGTGTGACCCCTCCTCTTGGGAGTAATAAACTATCTTTTAAATGGCAATTGTCCCCAATCTGTTGGCCTCATCATATCGGAATAAAAATAGAATCTACATTTTTAAAAAATTCAGGAAACATTATTAAAAATCTATCAGCACTAAAACAAGACAATACAATAAGATGGCAGATACAAGATAACTATGTAAATATCAACAGCTTTCCATTTACAAAGAAAAACTAAAAACTGAAATTTAAAAATCTCAAACAAAATGTCTTTCATCACTGGACGACTCTTTTTTCATGCTTCATAGTTTAAAGGTAGAAAATTCAAAACAGATCATACTGTGCAACAGAATTCAAGTTGATCCTGAAAGCATTGAGTCCACAGTAATATTTATAAGACTTAGGATAAGGTTATAGAGTAGTCCCCACTTATCCGCAGTTTCTCCTTCTGAAGTTTCATTTACCCTTGGTCAACCACTGCTACGGTTTGAATATGGCTTGTCCTCATCAAAACTCACATTGAGGCTTGGGCTTCAATGTAATAATGTTGAAAGGTGGTGGGACCGATAAGAGTCATTTAAATCGAGGAAGCTTCCCCCCATAAAAGGCTTGATATCAGCAGGAGTGGATTATTGTTCCTGTGGAACTGGATTAGGTACCTCAAGAGTGGGTTCCTATATAACATGATGGTCGCTCTCACTTTGTCGCTTTTGCACACACCGTCTAGCTGCTCTTGCATGCTCTCCCACCATGCGATGCCACCCACCATGCTATGTTGCAACACAAAGTCCTCACCAGCTGTGGTCACCTGATCATCAACCTCCCAGTCTCCAGAATCATGAGCTAAACAAACCACTTTTCTTTATAAATTACCCAATCTCAATTGTTCTGTCTTAGATACAGAAAATGGGAGGACAACCATGGTCCGAAAATATTAAATGGAAATCTGCAAAATCAACTGTTCCTAAGTTTTAAATTGTGTACTGTTCTGAGTACCATGATGAAGTCTCACACAGCCCTATCTGTTTTGCCCGGGATGTGAATCATCCCTTCGTCCAGCAAATTCATGCCGTATATACTACCTACTCATTAGCCACTTAGTAGTTATCTCAGTTATCAGATTGACTGGTATGATATCAGGGTGCTTGCATTCAAGGAATTCATATTTTAATTAATAAGAACCCCAAGTGCAGGAGAAATTATGCCTGCATATTGTTGTAATGTTTCTATTATCAGATGTTGTTAGTCTCTTACTGTGCCTAATTTATAAATTAAACATTATCATATGTATACATGTATAGGAAAAATCATAGATCATATAAGGTTCAGTACTATTCCAGGTTTCAGACATCCACTGGAACATACTTTCCACAGATAAAAGGGGGACATCTGTACTAAATTATGGACAATATCCTGTTATCTGCTTTTCCTCAAACTGGACCTTTTCCCTTTGTTCTGACATATTTTTAAAAACTATGAACTTATATTCAAACATTACAGTAAAGTTGAAGCATCTTAACATATTGATCAGACTCCTTTACCTTGAGATTCTAAAACATTGAACCATTCCCAGGTAAAGTAGTATGGAAAATTTGCTTTGTCTTTGAATTTTTAAGAAATTAGGTTTCCATGATTTCCACACGGGTTAACGCCAGTTTATACAGGAGCATCTGAAGTTACATTTATATTTAATATGATGCATCTTTCCCTCTATGTTTGAACAGCTTCTAAGTGTAAAATGTGACTTTCAAAAATCATTTTAGATTCACTGAACGTATAACAGTTCACCCTTAAGCAACGTGGGAGCTAGGGGTACCATTCCCAGGTGTAGTTGAAAATTTATTTATAACTTTTGATTCTTTCAAAACTTAACTACTAATAGCCTACTGTTGACCAGAAACCTTAGCGATAACATAAACAGTTAACCCATATTTTGTGTATGTTTTATACACTGTATTCTTCTAATAAAGTAAGTTAAAGAAAAGAACACGTGGAAGTGGTTCATCATAAAGGTCTTCATCCTTGTCATCTTCACATTGAGTGGCTGAGGAAGAAGAGGAAGAGGAGGGGTTCATCTTGCTGTTTCAGGGGTGGCACAGGTGGAAGAGTTGGAGAAGGTGGAAGGGGAGGCAGGAGATACAGGCACACTCAGGGTAACGTTCACTGAAAAAATCCATGTATAAATGGACCTGCTCAGTTTAAACCTCAGTTCAGGGTCAAATGTAATGATGCACTGAGAATAGAGATCACGCATTATTTACCACTATTTATTATGTTTTATTGTATGACAGGCACTGTGCTAAACATTTCATAAGCATCACATTTACTCTTTACAATAATTAGATTAGGTAAATATTAATATGCGCTTTCTCCAGAAAAACAAACTGAAGCTAAAGAATATTAAACAATTTGCCTGACGTCAGTAGCTAGTGGCAGAGTGAAGATTAGAACCAGGGTCTAATGTCAAAGTTCATGTTCAGAATTACTGAATTTTTAAATATCTTCATTGTGGTTCATATCACACCATATTATAACTTCTTATATGTGTATTTTAGTTTTAAACTTAATATACATGGTAATGACAAAAAAATGATTTTCTCAAATTTTAAGCCTTACATGATCCTTTTCTTGCTGAAATTATTTCTGTCCAATGCATAAATTTTCTTCTATCCTGCCTGGATCACCCTAATTTGCCCTCCTTTTTGAGGAGGAAGAGGGATATATGTATATTTATGAACCCAGAGACAGAAATAAATGAACAGAAAAACCTGGTGCTTCTGATTCTTTACCATAAAACTCCAGGAGTTCAGTGAACTAAACCATGAAATTCTCTGTCTCTCTAACCAAGTGTCACACTTTGCCTGAAAATCACTAAAGATGTGGTTACAACTAGCTGTGCTCCTGTTATAAATAATGAGCCAATATTGATGTATCATCAACTAATGTACATATTTAACATTAGAGTTTATTCTGCATTGTATATTCTATAGATTTTGACAAATGTATAATGATATATATTCACCATTACAGAATACTACAGACTAATAGTTTCACTGACCTAAATATCCCCTGCACTACACCTATTCATCCCTCCTTCCTTTCCCTTGAGTCCCTGGCAGCCACTTATCTTTTTAGTGTCTCCATAGTTTTGCCTTTTTCAGAACATCATATAGTTGAAATCATACAACATGTAGCTTTTTCAGATTGGCTTCTTTCACTTAGTAAAATGCATTTAAGTCTTCTCCATGTATTTTGTGATTTGAAAGCTTATTCCTTTTTATTATCATTGAATAATATCTGAGAGTCTGCATGTACCACCATTTATTTATTCATTCACCTTAACAGGACATCTTGGTTGCTTACAAGTTTTAGTAACTATGAATAAAGCTGCTATAAACATTCACATGCAGGTTTTTGTGTGGACATAAGTTTTGAACTCCTTTGGGTAAATACCAAAGAGCATATTGCTGAATCATATGGTAAGAGTGTGTTTAGTTCTGTAAGAACCTGCTAAATAGTCTTCCAGAGTGGCTGTACCATTTTGCACTTCCACCAGCAAGGAATGAAAGTTCCTATTATTCCACATCCTTAGCAGAATTTAGTGCTGTCAGTATTTTGGATACCTGACATTCTAATAGTTATATGGTGACATCTCGTTGTTGTTTTAATTTAAATCCCTAATGACATATGATACAGAGCATCTTCTCATTTGCCATTTGGATGTCTTCTTTGATTAAGCGTCTGTTGAGATATTTTGCCTATTTTTAATTGGCTTGTCTGCTTTCTTACTGTTGAGTGTCAAGAATTCTTTGCATGTTTTGGATACCAGTTCTTCTAGATATGTATTTTGCAAAGGTTTTCCCCCAGTCTACGGCTTGTTTTATTCTCTTAACACCGTATATGTAGAGCAGTTTTTAATTTAAAAAAAAAAAATCCAGTGTATTAATTTCTTCTTTAATGGATTGTGTTTTTCATGTAGTATCTAAGAATTCATGGCCAAACCATAGTTAATCTATATGTTTTTCTGTTATCTTCTGGGAGTTTTATAGTTTTGTGTTTAGCACTTCATAAAAAAAAATAGTGTTTTCTATTATATTTGTCATGATATCCAAAAATTCCCAGCAAAAAATTCCCCATAAAAAATAAAAAAATCTTTTCTGACTAGTTATTTTCTACTTCTTCTATAGATTTAAATTATTTTAGTCTACTAGCTTATAAAAATGAGTATTTTCCCTTGAAACAATTTTTATGTGCTTTTGGCTAAATGCATAGTTAAAAATAGACTGCAGATGAACTAAAGTTAAAGAGAACTGTTCTCTTCATAATAATAATAGAAGTGCTTCCTGGTAAAATTTGCCCTGTAATCTTAGTCATCTTTAGAATCACTAAAGGATTGATTCTATCAGAGAGACTATAATTGCTTAGGTCTCATTTTCAAGGTTAGGACAGACCACCAGGTTGGGTAGAAGAATATACAGTAGCCAATGTGGAGGGGGGTTTTTTAATGTTGTTTTAAACTCCCATATTTTGAAACATTTGTAAATAAATCAATTTTTGCATACAGAAAAAACAAATAAAATCATAAATTTTAAATACATCGAAATGATACAAAAATAAAACTACTAAATACATAAAAAATAGATTATGAGATCTTATGAAGCCAGCCGAAAAGAACTGAGGTTTTATTCATCATCTCTGGGCAGTGAAGCCTTTCAAGTACTGATAGGATCTGTAGCTAATGACTACATCAAATATTTTTTATCATCAGTTAACACACTGCAGAAATAATGATACCTATTTTGCATTTTTCCTATGTGTAACTAAACACAAGGTCATGAAAACTATCCAACTTTGCATATTGGAAACTAGGGTACAAGCCAATAAGGGCAGGATTTCTTTTGCAGAAAACAACTAAATTCCCTTTGCTGTTTTCACTTTAATAGGGTTTTTTCCTGAGTCCTTGCTGGAAGAAAAACAATCTTTTTTTTTTACAGTATTAGATTGGAATAAGGGGTTAGATTTTTCAGAAATTTCATTGATATTTCTCTCTACATTTCTTTGTTATTTTGCTCTTTATTATGTGATGATGATGGTTAATATTTATCAAGTGCTATATAGTACCAAGCACTGTGCTCTGCAATCTGCATTGATCATCTTGTTAATTTTCATACTAACTGATAACACAGCTTTATTTTTGTTCCCATTCTACACATGAAGGAAATGAGTGTTGGACTTTAATGATTTGCCTGGAGTAAAACAGGCAAATTCAAACCCAGGCCCTCTGGCTTCAGAATCCATGCCTTATGCTGTCTCATTGCAATATTTTCTTATGAGTGTTATGAAACTGAAACTCAGTGATTATCACCAATATCTCCAAATTTCTAACTGGTTTCTTGCTTTCGGGGTTGTTCCTCTCAAGTTTATCCCATGCACAGCTACCACTGTGGTTTATCGAAAATGAAACCTACTCATGTCATTTCCTGCCTCACACATTTCGAGGCTTCTCCATGTTCTACAGAATAAGATCTAAGATCCTTAGCACAGCATCCAACAGCCTCTCTGTGCAGGTTCCGGCTTCATATCCCTCAGTTCCCCCTTCCCACATTTACATTGCCACCATAGGGAACATCTTGTGCCTCCTCACACACACTCTACAGTCTTTTATCTTGTTTCTGAAGCACAGAAGCTATTTTTTTTCTGCATACATGGTTCTTCCCCACACTACACCAAAGTCTCTTTCCATCAGGGAAACACTTCCTATTTGTCTCCAAGAATCCTCCTCTTACCAAACATTCCCTTGCACCCTACACTTCGTTGGTTGATGCTCTCCCCTCTACACTAGTAGAATATCCCCTAGAATTTTATTTATGACACTATGTTATAGTAATAATACTAGTGTCGGCATCTCCCACTAGACTATGGGTTCTTCAAAGGCAGTATAGACCTCACTCACTTTTAATCATGTATAGATCTTGGATGATGAAGAAAAAATACCAGTGCTGAGAGCTAGGAGAATGATCCAGTTTTTAGCCCTGCCCTTGGATGGTTCACCATTACCGTGTATCACTTTAGGTGCTTTTGGTTTGCTACCAAGAAAGCAAAGGAGTAGAGAGAAGCCCAGTGGCTCTACTTCTCACCTGAGCCCAGTTTGAGACCTGAAAGTCCTAAGAGATTATCAAATTCTTTTGTGTTTTCAGCTCTCCAACAGTTTGCTGTAGGTGGGACAGATCCTAAAAGAGTAGTGTTAAGTGTATTAATGTTCCATCTAGCCTCAAAATAGAACCAGGAGTTAGGAAACATGTTGATCCAGGCACTGAATCAGTGTTACTAAAAACCTTCAATTGCATCATGACTTTTTTAGAAAAATTTGAATTGAAAATGCCCATGTTTTATTTCACACCCATGGCTTTGCTCATAGTTGCCAAGACATAAATCTCAATACAACAGCCTTCCTGTTTCAATTCAAAGCAGTCTGGCAAAGAACAAAACAGTCATGTCTTGTAAGATACAGAATTATTTCTCCCTCCAATTATTTTTACAATGAAGTGTGATCTAATGCCACTGTCTACCCTTTTGCAAACCTCACACTGTTCGTTTATTTTTTGGTCCCGCTAAGTCACTTGCTTCAGTGTGTCAGTTTTCTCAGGTAGAAGACTGCCCATAACAGAACTGCTGTGGTTACTTAAAAGACAGGAAAGCAAATTTTAAAATAAAATCCTGCTGTTTTAAGTTCTTTGTAGATGTTGAGGCCAAATTATGCCTATTGACATTAGCCTACCTGACTTCAATTTCAATTCATTCGTTGAACAAGCAAGTATGGAATTTATGATATTACTTTAAAATGTATTGAAAGGCTTGTTGCCAAGGAACCTGCTAAATAACCTTCTAAGCTTGTTGACATGAGTAACTCCTGATTCATGTTAAATAAAAGTAATTCTTAGAACTGAAGTGCTTACTTATCTTTTTTTAATCTGTCAAGAAATAAAAAAACTCAACCCTCAAGAGTAGGAAAAAAATCACAAAGTGTAAAATAGTAGAAAGGGCAATAGGACCACACAATCTCAGTTATCCTTGAGATCTGAAGTCTGAAGCCTAACACCCAGGTCTTCCCTGATCTCATGCCAAAGATCTTATGTATAAGCAAAAGAAGGCTAGATTGTTTAGTAAGCATTTCTATTTTGTTACAGGAAGTCCCAAATGTGAAATGTTGTTATATCAAACATCCATGGAAAAAGGAATTTAAGAGCCTGGTTTTTAAGTATATTGATTTTAAAATTAATTACTCTTTTAAATTATACACCTCTATATATCTCATTCGTGGAATAAGAAAAATTGTTACATTTTCCAAGAGATCAAGTATTTCAAAATCATGGATGTGTAAATGCAGTTCTGCTCACATTTATGCACAAATTCACATGCACACACATACACAAACATAATTTCAAGTTAGGATACTACAACCATTCTCCACTGCCATCAATTTTGAATTATTTTTTCCTAAATATAATGTTCTCCAGCTAATTTTAAAAATTATTTCAGCTGCAAAGTGAGGATAGTAGTATTGCCTCCTTCATAAGACTGCTATGGGAATTAAATGAGCAAATACATGAAAAGCATTTGTAATAATGCAGTACGTAGCAAGTATCATTTAAGAGTTAGCTAGTATGTCTTGGTGGGGTGGCTCACGCCTGTAATCCCAGCATTTTGGGAGGCTGAGGTAGGCAGATCACCGGAGGTTAGGAGTTCAAGACCAACCTGATCAACATGGTGAAACCCTGTCTCTACTAAAAACACAAAATTAGCTGGGCACAGTGGTGCACACCTGGAATCCCAACTACTTTGGGTGCTGAGGCAGGACAATTGCTTGAACCCTGATGGTGGAGGTTGCAGTGAGCTGAAATCATGCCGCTGCACTCCAGCCTGGGCAACAGAGCGAGACTTCATCTTAAAAAAAAAAAGAGAGAGAGAGAGAGTTAGCAATTATTATGTATTCAAAAGCTATGATATTTTTAGAAATGAAACAGTTCCTCCAATTTACATCCACAATTCAGATGACATGGAAGCGTTGGCTGTAGGAAACCAAATCAACCTTACAAGCAACGATAACAAACAGAAGTATAAGTAATATAAAAAAGAAGTTCATCTCCATACAATGATGATTATGTAAGAAGTTTAGAGTTGTCTGTGTTGAATTTTTCATGTGTGTGAGGAGTAATCTTGATTAGTTTGGGTAGTAGCAAAAATCTATTTTGTGTTGCTTTGAAAATGAATATGTGTATTAGGAAGATGGTATTCTGAAGCCATAGCGACATGGATTCAATTAGGCCAGTTATAGGCCTGTGAAGAGACTGGAGGATGAGGAATGGACACAGAGCTGATAAAGCATAAAGCAAGCCAAAGGGAGAAGAATGGAAAATAGTTAGCTGAACAGAGATGTGTGGTGGTGGTGCCATGGAAGGGGAATAGCAAATTATCAAAAAGGAGAAAAAGGAAATAGACCAAAAGCTAAAGGACAGAGGAAGAACAGAACCTGTGGATGGCAAGTAGAAAGAAGGATGGAGACACAGAAAGTGTAAGAGAGGGACTAAACTCACACAGACTAAGAACAGGCTTTACCTTGGAGGCAGAATAAAGAGGAGAACAGAAGGGATTATTTAAATCATATCTGAGCAGTCCTGGCACCCCCAATGGAGTCACTGCAAGATTTTCAGCAAGATGAAATTGCCTGAACTATATGAAACTTGAACATATAAAACTTTTCTAACAGTATCTATTTTCTGCCGTAACACTCACACATAACACAAAACATAATTGTACATCAAAATCATCTTTGCTCCTTATTTAATGGAAGCTGGCCAAAACAGAGCCCAGCAGTGCACCTAGGACAGAAGGGGGCTGTAATGCAAGGTGATGTCTCAAGCCAGAGAAGGGCAGAGAAGGATCAGGAGCAAACCATTATGGTGAAAGAGCGAGGGCACAGCCTGTACCCTGAAAGCAATGCTAAACTAAGAAACAAACAGAGGTTGAGATGGATATATAGCAAGTGTTCATAGAATTTATCTCAGGGTGGTGGGATCAATCTTTATTTTTAATTTGTTAAAATGCATTGTATTTTCTAAGGTTTTTGTTGAGCATATTTGATTTTTATAATTAAAAAAAAAAAAGTTTTCCGAAAACAATGAAACCAAATAAACTAAAATAACAAAACTCAGAGGCCACTTGAAAGCAGCTGAGAATGCTGCCCCCTGGGATACACTTGTACTGCTCTGCTCACACACTGTAGCTCCTGCCCCCATACACTGTAAAAGTGCTGCCCATCATTTGACCACTGTTTTTTTTTTAACATATACTTTAAGTTCTAGAGTACATGTGCACAACGTTCAGGTTTGTTACCTAGGTATATAGGTGCCATGTTTGTTTGCTGCACCCATTAAGTCGTCATTTACATTAGGTATTTCTCTTAATGCTATTCGTCCCCCTGGCCCCCACCCTATGACAAGCCCCCATGTGTGATGTTCCCCACCCCGTGTCCAAGTGTTCTCATTGTTCAATTCCCACCTATGAGTGAGAACATGTGGTGTTTGGTTTTCTGTCCTTGAGATAGTTTGCTTGAATGATGGTTTCCAGCTTCATCCACTTCCCTGCAAAGGACATGAACTCATCCTTTTTTATGGCTGCATAGTATTCCATGGTGTATATGTGGCACATTTTCTTAATTCAGTCTCTCATTGATGGACATTTGGGTTGGTTCCAAGTCTTTGCTATTGTGAATAGTGCCACAATACACATATGTGTGCATTTGTCTTTATAGCAGCATGATTTATAATCCTTTGGGTATATACCCAGTAATGGGATTGCTGGGTTAAATGGCATTTCTAGTTCTAGATCCTTGAGGAATCTCCACACTGTCTTCCACAATGGTTGAACTAGTTTACACTCCCACCAACAGTGTTAAAGTGTTCCTGTTTCTCCACATCCTCTCCAGCATCTGTTGATTCCTGACTTTTTAATGATTGCCATTCTAACTAGAGTGAGATGGTATCACATTGTGGTTTTGATTTGTATTTCTCTGATAACCAGTGATGATGAGAATTTTTTCATGTGTCTGTTGGCTGTATGAATGTCTTCTTTTGAGAAATGTCTGTTCATATCCTTTGCCCATTTATTGATGGGGTTGTTTTCATTTTTTCTTGTAAATTTGTTTAAGTTCTTTGTAGATTCTGGATATTAGCCCTTTGTCAGATGGGTAGATTGCAAATATTTTCTCCCATTCTGTAGATTGCCTGTTCACTCTGATGATAGTTTCTTTTGCTGTGCAGAAGCTCTTTAGTTTAATTAGATCCCATTTGTCTATTTTGGCTTTTGTTGCCATTGCTTTTGGTGTTTGAGACATGAAGTCCTTGCCCATGCCTATGTCCTGAATGGTATTGCCTAGGCTTTCTTCTAGGGTTTTTATGGTTTTTCGTCTAACATTTAAGTCTTTAATCCATCTTGAATTAATTTTTGTATAAGGTGTAAGGAAGGGATCCATTTTCAGCTTTCTACATATAGCTAGCCAGTTTTCCCAGCACCATTTATTAAATAGGAAATCCTTTCCCCGTTTCTTGTTTTTGTCAGGTTTGTCAAAGAACAGATGTGTGGTGTTACTTCTGAGACCTGTATTCTGTTCCATAGGTCTCTCTCTCAATTTTGGTACCAGTACCATGCTGTTTTGTTTACTGTAGCCTTGTAGTATAGTTTGAAGTCAGGTAGTGTGATGCCTCCAGCTTTGTTCTTTTTGCTTAGGATTGTCTTGGCAATGTGGGCTCTTTTTTGGTTCCATATGAACTTTAAAGTAGTTTTTTTCTAATTCTGTGAAGAAAGTTATTGGTAGCTTGATGGGTATGGCATTGAATCTATAAATTACCTTGGGCAGTATGGCCATTTTCACAATATCGATTCTTCCTAATTGTGAGCATGGAATGTTCTTCCATTTGTTTGTGTCTTCTTTCATTTCGTTGAGCAGTGTTTTGTAGTTCTCCTCGAAGAGTTAATTCATATCCCTTGAAAGTCGGGTTCCTAGGTATTTTATTCTCTTTGCAGCAATTATGAATGGGAGTTTACTCATGATTTGGCTCTCCATTTGTCTGTCTTTGGTGTATACGTACGCTTGTGATTTTTGCACACTGATTTTGTATCCTGAGACTTTGCTGAAGTTACTTATCAGCTTAAGGAGATTTGGGGCTGAGATGATGGAGTTTTCTAAATAGACAATCATGTCATCTGCAAACAGGGACAGTTTGACTTCCTCTTTTCCTAATTGAATACCCTTTGGTTCTTTCTCTTGCCTGATTGCCCTGGTCAGAACTTCCAACACTATGTTTAACAGGCGTGGTGAGAGAGGGCATCCCTGTCTTGTGCTAGTTTTCAGAGGGAATGCTTCCAGTTTTTGCCCATTCACTATGATATTGGGTGTGGTTTGTCATAAAAATATCTCTTATTATTTTGAGATATGTTCTATCAATACCTAGTTTATTGAGAGTTTTTAGCATGAAGGACATTGAATGTTGTCAAAGGCCTTTTCTGCATCTATTGAGATAATCATATAGTTTTTGTGGTTGGTTCTGTTTATGTGATGGATTATGTTTATTGTTTTGCATAAGTTGAAGGAGCCTTGCATCCCAGGGATGAAGCCAACTTGGTCGTGGTGGATAAGCTTTTTGATGTGCTGCTGGATTTGCTTTGCCGTATTTTATTGAGGATTTTTGCATTGATGTTCATCAGGGATATTGGTCTAAAATTCTCTTTTTTTGTTGTGTCTTTGCCAGCCTTTGGTATCAGGATGATGCTGGCCTGATAAAATTAGTTAGGGAGGATTCCCTCTTTTTCTATTGATTGGAAGAGTTTCAGAAGGAATGGTAGCAGCTCCTCTTCATACCTCTGGTAGAATTTGACTGTGAGTCCATCTAGTCCTGGACATTTTTTGGTTGGTAGGCTATTAAATATTGCCTCAATTTCAGAGCCTGTTATTGGTCTATTCAGAGATTCAACTTCTTCCTGGTTTAGACTTGGGAGGGTGTATGTGTCCAGTAATTTCTCAATTTTTTCTAGATTTTCTAGTTTATTTCCATAGAAGTGTTTATAGTATTCTCTGATGGTAGTTTGTATTTCTGTGGGATCAGTGGTGATATCCCCTTTATCATTTTTTATTGCATCTATTTGAATCTTCTCTCTTTTCTTCCTTATTACTCTTGCTAGCAGTCTATTAGTTTTGTTGATCTTTTCAAAAAAAAAAAAAACAGCTCCTGGATTCACAGATTTTTTGAAGGGTTTTTTTGTGTCTCTATCTCCTTCAGTTCTGCTCTGATCTTGGTCATTTCTTTCCTTCTGCTAGCTTTTGAATTTGTTTGATCTTGCTTCTCTAGTTCTTTTACTTCTGATGTTAGGTTGTCAATTTTAGATCTTTCCTACTTTCTGTTGTGGGAATTTAGTGCTATAAATTTTCTTCACATACTGCTTTAAATGTGTCCCAGAAATTCTGATACAGTGTGTCTTTGTTTTCATTCATTTCAAAGAATATCTTTATTCCTGCCTAGATTTCCTTATTAACCCAGTAGTCATTCAGGAGCAAGTTGTTCAGTTTCCATGTAGTTGTGCGGCTTTGAGTGAGTTTCTTAATCCTGAGTACTAACTTGATTGCACTGTGGTCTGAGAGACAGTTCGTTGTGATTGCTATTCTTTTACATTTGCTGAGGAGTGCTTTACTTCCAACTATGTGGTCAGTTTTTGAATAAGTGCGATGTGGTGCTGAGAAGAATGTATATTCTGTTGATTTGGGGTGGATAGTTCTGTATATGTCTATTAGGTCTGCTTGGTGCAGAGGTGAGTTCAAGTCCTGGATATCCTTGTAAACCTTCTGTCTCATTGATCTGTCTAATATTGACAGTGGGGTTTTAAAGTCTCCCATTATTATTGTGTGGGAGTCTAAGTCTCTTTGTAAGTCTCAAGGGGCTTGTTTTACGAATCTGGGTCTTCCTATATTGGGTGCATATATATTTTGGATAGTTAGCTCTTCTTGTTGAATTAATCCCTTTACCATTATTTAATGGCCTTCTTTGTCTTTTTTGATCTTTGTTGGTGTAAAGTCTGTTTTATCAGAGACTAGGATTGCAACCCCTGCTTTTTTTTGCTTTCCGTTTGCTTGGTAGATCTTCCTTCATCACTTTATTTAGAGCCTATGTGTGTCTCTGCATGTGAGATGGGTCTCCTGAATACAGCACACTGATGGGTCTTGACCCTTTATCCAATTTGCCAGTCTGTGTCTTTTAATTGGAGCACTTAGCCCATTTACATTGAAAGTTAATATTGTTATGTGTGAATTTGATCCTGTCATTATGACTTTAGCTGGTTATTTTGCCTGATAGTTGATGCAGTTTCTTCCTGACATCGATGTTGACCACTATCTTTAAGGGCTTGCTAGGTCAGGGGTAGGAGTGCTGCCCCTACCACACAGTGACACCGTCTTACTGTTAGACAAGTAACTCCATCATAGTACAAAAGTTTCTGGAATAAAATTTTAAGTACACTGATAAATGAGTGGAATATTTTTTATTGATACATGGCTTATGTACATATGTATAGGGTATGTGTGATATTTTGTTACATGCATAGAATGTGTAATGACCAAGTCAGGGTGTATTGGAGGTGTGCTTTCGTGCCACCATAATCTCTAGAATCCTTGAACTGTCTGCAGCTCTGTTGCCCCTCTGAATAGACACACAGAAAAATTGCTTAATGGGAAAAATATGAGATTTAGAGGCAGGTAGACTTCAGTTTGAAATTCGGCTCCATCAATTAGTTTCTGACTAAGTATTAAGTCAATATGTGTTTCTATTTCCAAACTTATAGAATGAGGTTAAGAATCTTATCCTGCAAATTGTGAGGATTAGAAATAAAGTTTTACTGTTTATATAAAGTTATTAAACAGGTAAATCTAAACTGTGGAGCTTAAAACCAAGATAATGGTTATCCTCTGTCAATGCTTGCCATGCATATCTTTATCTTCTAGTACACATTGAACTCCTCTAGACACACAGCTTTTGTTTTATTTTATTATTTTATTTTTGAGACAGAGTTTCACTCTTGTCACCCAAGCTGGAGTGCAATGGCATGATCTCGTCTCACTGCAACCTCCGCCTCCTGGGTTCAAGTGATTCTCCTGCCTCAGCCTCCTGAGTAGCTGGGACTACAAGCATGTGCCACCAGGTCCAGTTAATTTTTGTATTTTTAATAGAGATGGTTTTTACCATGTTGGCCAGGCTGGTCTCAAACTCCTGACCTCAGGTGATCCACCCACCTCGGCCTCCCAAAATGTTAGGATTACAGGCATGAGCCACCATGCCCAGCGTAGACACATAACTTTTAAAGGGGATGTTTACTTGAAAACTATATTCTCTTACATAGGCCTGAATGCCAAGCAACTTTATTATATCACATTGCTTTACTGTATAATTCTCGGTCATTCTTTATTTTAAAAATTTGTTATAGTGTGATAGAAAAATGTCATTACATAATCATATGTTTCTATTTATTTCAGTACAATTACAAAATTTAATAGACCATAAGTTCTTTGATGTATTTTCACTATTTTAATCCCCCTGGTGTTATAATTCGTGTTTTATCCTTTTGAAATAAAATATATTTTATTTGAAAAAAATAAAGTTTTAAAGTGCTTAGTACAGTGTATGATACATATTCGATTCTCAAAATTTAGCTTTTATTACTGTCAAGTTGGGGAGATAATACAACACTGCAGTCTAAGTTCCTAAGGAACATATAATTTAGTTGGGAGGCAGGCATAAGTTTAGCCAACGATTGCATAGAGTGTGAAAATTGCCATAAGACAGGTATGCTAGAGACACACGGAGGGTGGGCACACACAGCAGATGAGGAGGGGAGAGATTTCTTAAGTGAAGTGATACATGAGCTGAATCTTTTTTATTGACATATAATATCTGTAAATGTTTGTGGGGTACACATGATATTTTGCTACATACATAGACTGTGTACATGATCAAGTTGAGATATTCGGGGTATGCATTCCTTGAGTACTTATCATTTTTATGTGTTGACAACATTTCAAATCCTCTCTTCTAGTTATTTTGCAATATACATTGTTGTTAGCTATAGTCACTCTACTCTGCTATTGAACATTAGAACACGTTCTTTCTATCTAATTGTATGTTTGTACGTATTAACCAACCTCTCTTCATCATCACCCACCCGTCAACCTACACATTCTTCCCAGCCTTTAGTATCTTTCAATCTATTCTCTACCCCCATTGGATCAACTATTTCAGCTCCTACATATCCATGAGAACATGCAAAATTTGTCTTTCCTTGGCTAGCTTATTTCACTTAACATAATGACCTCTAGTTCCATACATGTTGCTCCAGTAGTTGCTCAGGATTGCTTTGGCTATTTGGGCTTTTTTTGCTTGGTTTCATATAAATTTTAGGATTGTGTTTTCTATTTCTGTATAAAGTGATGTTGATATTTTCACAGATATTGCATTAAACATGTAGATTGCTTTAGATAGTACGGGCAGGTTAATTTTTTTCAATCCATGAGCATGGGATGTCTCTCCATTTGTTTATGTGCTCTTCAAATTCCTTCATCAGAGTTTTGCAGTTTTCTTTGTAGAGGTCTTTTACCACCTAGATTAGCTTTATTCCTCGGTATTTTACATGTTTTGTAGCTATTGTAAGTGGGATTGCCTTCCTGATTTCTCTTTCAGCCAGCTCATTGTTGGTATGTAGAAACACTAATGATGTTTTGTATGTTAAGTCTGTATCCTGAAACGTATTTATGAGATCTAACGGTGTTTTGGTAGATTCTTTAGGTGTTTCTAAATATAAGGTCATCTCATATGCCAGCAAGGTTAACTTGATTTTTCCTTTCCAATTTTCATGCCCTTTCTTTCTTGATCTTGCCTGAATGTTCTGACTAAGGCTTTGGTACTTTGTTGAATAGGAATGGGGAAAGTGGGCATCCTTGTCTTGTTCCTGTTCTTAGAGGAAAGGCTTTTGCTTTTCCATTCAATATGCTCTTATCTACGTATTTATTGCATATAAACTTTATTATGTTACGATCTGTTCCTTCTATGCCTAGTTTGTTGAGAATTTTTATCATGTATGGATGTTGAATTTTGTCAAATGCTTTTTCTGTGTCTTTTGAAATGATCATATGGCTTTTGTCCTTCATTCTGTTGATATGATGTGTCAGGTGTATTGATTTGTGTATACTGAACCATCCTTGCACCTCTGGGATAAATTCCACTTAATCATGATGCATTATCTTTTTGATGTGCTGTTGGATTGAGTTTACTAGTATTTCATTAGAGATTTTGACATCTATGTTCATCAGGGATATTGGCTTGTAATTTTCTTTTTTTCTTGCTTATTGGGTTTTGGTATCAGGGTAATTCTGGCCTCATAGAATGAGCTAAGGAAAATTCCCTCTTCTTTAATTTTTTGTATAGTTCGAGGATAATTAGTGTTAGTTCTTTCTTGTAAATTTGGTAGAATTATGCAGTGAAGCCATCCAGTCCTGGACTTCTCTTGTTTGGATAATTTTTATTACTGATTCAATTTAATTATTAGTTATCGGTCTGTTCAGGTTTCTACTTCTTTCTGATGAACGTTTTTGTGTCTGTAATATTAGTTGTAATGTCTCCTTTTTATTTATCATGTTATTTATTTGAGTCTTGTCTCTTTTTATCTTTGTTAGTGTAGCTAACAGTTTATTATCTTTTCAAAAATCAACATTTCATTTCATTGATTTTTTGAATTTTTTTTATTTTCTATTATTTTTTAGTTCTGCTTTGGTCTTTACTAGTTCTTTGCTTCTACTGATTTGCGATTTAGTTTGTTCTTGCTTTTCTAGTTCCTTGAGGTGACTTGTTAGTTTTTTAAAATAGTTCTACTTTTTGGATGTCTGTGTTTATTGCTGTAAACTTTCCTCTTGTCACTTCTTTTGCTGTATCCCATAGATTTTGGTATGTTAAGTTTCAGTTGTTATTCGTTTCAATACATAGTTTTATTGCTTTATTAATATCTTTCTTTACCGGATGGTCACTGTGGAGCATCTTGTTAATTTCCATGTATTTAAAAAGCTGCAAAGTTTCTCTTTTATTGATTTCTAGTTGTATTCCATTAAAGTCTGAGAAGATACTTGATATAGTTTGAATTAAAAAAAAAATAAACATGTTGAGACTTGTTTTGTGTCCTAATATATAGTGTATTCTGGAGAATGTCCCATGTGCTGAGGAGAACTATGTGTGTTCTCTAGCTGTAGTATGAAATGTTCTGTAAAGATTTGTTAGATCCATTTGGTCTAACACTCAGTTTAAATCCAATGTATTTTTGTTAATTCTCTTTCTAGATGATTTGCCTAATGTTAAGAGTGGAATATTGAAGTCTCCAAGTACGATTGTTTTGGAGTTTATCCTTCTCTTTCGATTTAATAATATTTGCTTCACTTATATCAGTGCTCCAATGCTGGGTACACGTGTTTAAAATTGTTGTATTCTCTTGCCGAACTGATTTGTTTACCATTATACAAAGGCCTTCTTTATCTCTTACTATTTTTACTTCAAGTCTGTTTTATTTTACATAGACATAGATACTCCTGGCTATTTTTGGTTTCTGTATGCATGGGTATCTTTTTTTCATCGCTTTACTTCCAGTCTCTATGTTTCTTTACAGGTGAGATTAGTTTTTTTATGCAGCATATAGTTGGGGTCATGGTTCTTCATCCATTCAGTCAGTGTATATCTTTTGAGTGGAAAGTTTACTTCATTAACATTCAAGGTTATTATTTATATCTGAGGTCTTATTTCTTCATTTTATGAAGAATGAATATGGATTTCTAGTTGTATTGTTTATTCTTTGTTCCTTTTGTTCTGTTTGTTTATCACTGTGGTTTAGTGGTTTGCTGTAGTGGTAACATTAAGTCTTTTCTCTTCCTCATCTTTGTGTTTGCTTTACCAGAGTGTTTTACATTTTTATGGGTTTTCATGATAGTAGATAGTGTCCTTTCCCTTCCGTCTTTACGACTCCTTTAAGTATTTCTTGCAAGGTCACTCAAGTGGTGATGAATTCCCTTAGTTTTTGCTTATCTGAAAAAGACTTTATTTCTCCCTATACTCACAAGGATAGCTTTGATGGGTGTAGTATTCTTGACTGACAGTTTTGTTTTTTTTTTCTTTCAACACTTTGAATATATCATTCCTTGATCTCCTGTACTGTAAAGTTTCTGCTGAAAAACGTGCTGTTAGTCTTATATGGGTTTTCTTACAAATGACTAGATACTTTTCTCTTGCCATTTTTAGAATTCTCTCTTTGCCTTTACAGTTTGGGTATATTGTCCAATATAGTGATAAGACCTTTTTGTATTTTTTCTGTCTTGAGATCTATGAACTTCCTGTATCTGGATGTCTAAATCTCTTGCTAGACTTAAGAGCAATAATTCAGCAATTATTTTGTTAAATAGGTCTTCTCTCCCTTTTTGTTTATTCCTTTGGCTTCTGGGACACCAACAATGTGAATATTTGGTTACTTTATAGTGTTCCATTTGTCAAAGAAGGCTTTGTTCATTTTTTTAATTCTTTGTTTAAATTTTTGCTTGACTGCGTTACTTTAAAAGGCTTGTCTTCAAGCTCTAAAATTCTTTCTTCTGCTACTCTAGATTGTTTAGATTTCAAAATATATTTTGCATTTCAGTTAATGAATTTTTCAGTTCTAGAATTTCTGTTTGGTTCTTTTTTATGACACCTATCTTTTTGGGAAATTTCTCCTTCATATCTTGTTTTATGTATTTAAACTGTTTTTCTGAGTTACCTTTCTTGTATCTTCTGTTCTTCCGAGCTTCTCTAATAACATTATTTTGAATTCTTTATCTAAATTCTCATAAAATTTCTGTTCATTGGCATCTGTTGCTTGATAAGGAATGTATTCCTTTAGAGGTGTCATTTTTCCTGGCTTTTTCAAATTTTTTATATCCTTATATTGACACCTGCACATCTGGTGTAACAGTCACCTCTTCCAATTTTTAACATTTGCTTTCATAGAGAAGGAATTTTTCTTGAAGGTGTTTCTACGGTGTTGATTGGACAAGGAACTTTGACTTTGATTCTGGGTGTGTGCAGTATTAGAGTCTCCATATGATTTCTTTGGCTATACGCAGTGTCAGTAGCATTTATTATTTCTTTGGTTGTTTAGGATGCAGTTGTTAACAGAGGCTGTGAGGAAGTTGTGCTGGGGATGAGGACATTAGGTAGACCAATCCTTGAGCCCACTGGTGGCAGCAGCAGACTGAGCCTACCCATCCTTGGGCCCCAGGGCAGTATTTGTGGGCATCAGTGTTAGGAACATTTAATGTTTCTTTGTTAGTTTTCTAGTATCATGCTTGGGTACTTGGGGAGGGAGTGGAGCTAGACTAAGAAGGCCAGTCCTCAAGTCCCCCAGTAGTGCATGCAGGTTCTGGCTGTGGTAGGCAGGGGCAGTGTGATCCCCAAGCCCTGATGGAATGCTTGGGCAGGAGCAGCAGCAGCTGTGCTGCAGTCTTGCTCCTAGGGATTATGGGGTTGCTTTTGGTGGCAGCAGCTATACACAGGAGGCTGGAGAGCACACGCTTCAGCCCCAGCTGGTGGCTACAGGCAGAGTAGCTGTTCCTTGGGGCATCTTTAAATATAGGGCAGTCCTGTGACTGGGAGCAGTGGGTTTGCTGCCAAAGGCTCACATTTTGTCCCTGGTGGCAGCAGCCAGCAGCAGTGCCCAGCTGCATGCAGGAGATGAACATGGGGCTCCTGGGATGTACAGATAAAGGAGTCATTGATTCCCCAAGACAGAATGCAGTCTTGTAGTTGATGAGCTCTTAAAATAGTGACTTTGTGGAGTTGCTTAGGACTTGGAAGGTATATAGGATCCGACACGAGCTGCCTCTGGAGCAATGCCATCACAGTGTCCAGGCAGCTCTCTACGCTAGTCTTAGGGTCCATTTGGGTTGAGGGGCTCTCCCATGGCCAGGATTGCAGAAGTCTATGGTGAGAATGTCAACTGCTAGAGATCACTCACTTACTCTTTCCCCACACTGGAGAGTCTCTCCAGGCTCCCAGCCAATCCTGGCCATGCAGGCTGCTTCACTTCCCTCTCCTCCCTTGCCTTACGTGTTTCCTGTCACTTCTCTGTTGAATTCCAGCATTCTGCCTTAGGTGATCTATTCAATATGTGATTATTTACTTGCTATTTTGGTTCTTCTTTGTGGAGAAGGCAGACACCAGATGCATTTAGTCACCCAATTTGAAGCCTCTCCTGAGCTGAATCTGAAGGGAAAGTAGGAGTGATTGAGGCACTTGCCTCAGGCACAAAACTTAAGGGGTGCCAAAATACTCAGCAATCAATATAAATGATATTTCAATGCCATATTTTTAAAAATTGCTTGGCAAACTATAGTCTTCAAGTTGACCACTTGTTTTAGTAAAGCTTTATTGGAAAAAGGAACACAATTAGGGTGAGGCAGGATCATGGAAATGTGGGATCAGATTCCATCTTTACTACAGCATTTGTTCATCATGAATTTTTAAGTTAACTTCTTAAAATATTGCATTAAATGTGCCAGTTATCTTGATTTCTGAATTTTAGTACCCTCTTAAATTCTGCACCTGAGATGAGTGTCTTACCTTGGTTAACAAGGTGGAGAAGAGGACCCAGAAGTTAGGGCAGACATTCTAGAAAGAGAAAGCAGCATATCTGAAGATCACTGCATGTCATGGAATGCTTTGTTCACAGGAAATGCAAAGATGACTCCAAGGCATCAAAGGGAACAGGAGGGAAAATGGCAGGAGACACAGACAGTGAAGCAGCTTGGAGTCAGATCTTGAACTACATGAGCAAGCCTAAAATCACTAAAATTCTGGAAATGCATTAAAATTTTTCATTAGAAGGTTAATGGGATAATATTTTTGCTAAGAAAAATATATAATTCTGGAAAGAGTTGAGATTGAGGTATTTAAGAAACTATTGCAATCACAGCCTAGAAATTATTTATGTTGTGATGTGAACTAAAGAGAAGAAGATTGTGGGAATAGAAAGAAAAGGACTTATTTGGGCCAGGCATGGTGGTTCACACCTGTAATCCCAGCACTTTGGGAGGCTGAGGCAGGCGGATCATGAGGTCAGGAGATCGAGACCATGGTGAAACCCCATCTCTACTAAAAATACAAAAATTATCCAGGCTTGGTGGTAGGCGCCTATAGTCCCAGCTACTCGGGAGGCTAAGGCAGGAGAATGGTGTGAACCTGGGAGGCTGAGCTTGCAGTGAACCAAGATTGTGCCACTGCACTCCAGCCTGGGCGACAGAGTGAGACTCTGTCTCAAAAAAAAAAGAAAAGAAAAAGAAAGAAAAGGGCTTATTTGATAGGCATTTAGAAGATGGAGGAAAGCTGAATGAATATTGATAATAACTATAGTTTTCTTTCCATTCTCTATAGGAAAGATAGTAACTGTATTCACCAACACATTACACAGGAAGAAGAACAGGTCTAGGAGAAGATGATTATGAGCTTAGGGTAGACATAGGAAATGTAAAGTTCAGACAACAGGTGTAAATACGGATATCATCAAAGGATTACTATAATCACGGTGAGAAAGTTCAAAAATCTGCCGGAATGATAGAGATGATACCGTGTCCGGAATTTGTTCCTTCTGGTGGGTTCTTGGTCTCACTGACTTCAAGAATGAAGCCAGGGACCTTCGCTGTGAGTGTTACAGCTCTTAAAGATGGTGTGTCCGGAGTTTCTTCCTTCCCATATTCAGGTGTGTCCATAGTTTCTTCCTTCCGGTGGGTGGGCGGTCTCACTGACTTCAGGAGTGAAGCCTGGACCTTCTCAGCAAGTGTTACAGCTCTTAAAGGTGGTGTGGACCCAAAGACTGAGCAGCAGAAACATTTTTTGCAAACAGCAAAAGAGTAACACAGCCTGGCAGGAGACACCAGCAGCCTGCTGCTGTTGGCTCAGGTGGTCAGCTCTTATTCCCTTGTTTGGCTCACCCTGCCCACATCCTGCTGATTGGTCCATTTTACAGAGCACTTATTGGTCCATTTTACAGAGTGCTGATTGGTCCATTTTTACTGAGTGCTGATTGGTGTGTTTACAAACCTTTAGCTAGATACAGAGCACTGATTGGTGCGTTTTTACAGAGTGCTGATTGGTGCGTTTACAAACCTTTAGCTAGACAGGCTCTCCAAGTCCCCACCCGACCCAGAAGCCTAGCAGGCTTCACCTCTCAATATGGCCAGGCACCAAGCCTAGTCTTTCATCTTGAAGGAGTCAGGCTGGGCAACGAGATCAATGTGAAGCTTTGGGAACCTGCATGGTACAAGAGACTGTAAACCTCCAAGTGTCCACCAGCCCCAGGGCTCCCTTTGGATAACAGTTGCTCTAGGTGAGTCTTTGTAAAGTTGCAAAGCCTTAGATAATGTGATACTGCCACTTCTATGAAGGAGGGAACCAAGGTTTTGGTGCCCAAAGCTAAAACAGCTGTGGATACTAGTGAGAGAGGTCAATTATCAGAGAGGTACTTTGGTACTAAACTCCTCCCTGAAAGTTCTTTTTAATATGAGAAAGTGACAAAATGCCCCTAGTCAGTTGTCCTGGAATTAAACTGCACACAAAAAAGGCAGCAGGGATTAATGATATTAACCATTCTTATGAAACAATGAAATGACGGGCTCTTAGGGAGCTATTGTATTTTGATTAGCAATGAGCTATGGATTCAGTTCTCCCTGATGCCTGCTTTACGTGCCCACTGGCCTCAGCAGCCTCAGGACCCAGGGTAACTCCATAGTGCTAAAATAGATTTTGGTGGTTTCTCACTTCTTGGTAATTCTCATAAATCCCCACCATTTCATACATCTTGGGCAGGTCTCTTCCTTTCCAACCTGAAAGACTATAGGTTATGTAAGCACCATTTTACAAGAGAAGTCAGAAGGCCAAAGTCTGAGGGGCAGGTTAGCGTCAGAAACCAGAACAGACAAAATTCATCCAACAATGACTTAAGTCACTTCTCTGTGCCTCATTTTTGAAATCTACATAATCGGGATAATCATAGTTTTCCCACACCAAACTCAGGATCGGGCTGCTATTTCTTGTGGCCCAATAATGAAATGCAGATGAACTGGGGAGGAAGATAGTTTTTATTTCTGAAACCAGTTACAGGGAGAAGACCTGGAAATTATTATCAGAGCAACTCAAAATTACAAGGTTTTCCAGAGCTTATGTACCTTCTAAGTCTATGTGTAAGTGTTCATTCATCAAAAGACACAAGTGATTAACTTCTTTTAATCTATAACTAAGGTCTCAGTCCTGAAGCGCTTCCTCTGGAGCCTCAGTAAATTTACTTAATTAAAATGAGTTCAGATGCTGGGGTGATTACCCTCATCTTGTCTCCTGCTAAATCACGGAGTTTTGGGGAGTTCCTTCAGGCCCCCAACAAACTTGTCTGTAGAGGCCTGGGGACTTTCTGCAGATGCACAATAAAACTTGTTTAATCCTACATGGGTCCTATTAAGAATTCCTTCCCAGGAAAGGCTTAGGCAAAATTCTTGGTGGGCTTTTGTTACATCTCAGCCTCAGCCTTTGTATAAGGGCACTGGCTTTTAAATATTTAACTTCATCACTCAGTCAGTACTGAAACAGTTGTTATGGAGGCCTGTGTTAGTGAGGCCTGGCTTGCCACAATAGTATCTTCTGTATAGCATTGTTATGAGGATTAAATAAATTAAAATATATAATGTCTTTAGAGGCAGGGACAAAGTAAACATTATGTAAGGATCTATTAAAAATAAAATAGCAGTTTGCTTTTTTATTGACTTCTATTGGCCCATTTCCCCCTTTAGAGGAGTCTGAGGTACTGTGTTGTTTCAGACACACATCACAGCTAACATTAGGTGATTGCCAATTATACATCTAGACTAGAAAATTGTTCAATTGACCCTATAGTTAAGCTTTCTCAATTTGGTTTATTTAACAGTGATACTCAGGACTGCCAACACATACATTCTGGATTTGGTGAACCTGGACAAAAAACAAGTTGTGCCTTCATTGAATCTTTGCTTCTTAAGATTACCTGTAGGGAAATAAATATCATTCTGGACTGGTATAGTTTCTAATAAGGACAGCAATCGTCAGTTACAGGATGTATTTCAAAGTGAAGAAACAACTACAGTTATGTACCACATGACATTTCAATCAACAACATACTGCATATATGATGATGGTCCCATAAGATTAAAATATCACATTTTTACTGCACTTTTTCTGTGTTTAGACATTCAAATACTTACCATTGTGATATAATTGCCTACAGTATTCAGTACAGTAACCTGCTTTATAGGTTTATAACATAAGAGCAATAGGCTATACCATATAGCCTAGGTGTATAGTAGACTGTTCCATCTAGGTTTGTGTAAGTACACTCCATGATGTTCACATACACACACACAAAAATGCATAAAAACACATTTCTCAGAATGTATTCCCATCATTGAGTGACACATGACTGTATTAGCAAAATTAATTGCCGTGTGTTTATTGTCTTTTATTACTATAGACTAGTTTTGTGTTTGACAATACATCTTCTTTGATTCTTTTTATAAGCCATGTGGTTTCTGACTCTAAATTATTTCTTCTAATCAATGTATACACAGTTTATTTGATACAATTTTTATTTGATCAGAAAGAAGAGAAACAGAAATGTCCATTGAGAAATGACTATACATTATCCACTATGCTATTCACTGTTATATACATTTTTGTCATTTCATATTCATTGCAAGTTTAGAAAGTTAGCATTTTCATTCCCATTTTTAGAGATGAGAAAAAAGAGATAATGAGAGCAAGGGTTAAAAGCAAGCAAGCAAGAGGGAAAGAGAAAAAGATAAATTAGAATTTTTTCCTTCTCTTATAATATTGCATCAAGGTCATATTAAATTTGAAAACTTTTTTTTACACATTTTCATAAATTACGAAGTTCAAATTAAAGGTGAAATAACTGAGATAAAGCAGTGTTTTGTTTTGCACTTCACATTTATTTTTTGATTCTAGACACTTGTCTTCTATAATCTCCCAGGGAGAATTCACTCAGCCTAACAGTGGTAAAAGCTTGATTTTTGACATCTTTTCCTCCCACTATGCTCAAATTCCTCCAAGAATGAGGACACAGAATTGCTTTAGAACAAAGATTTAGTGCTGTATTTGAAGACTGCTTAATTCTAACCAATTTGGAGCCTATCGATTTAGGGTTAACAGAAGGTCCTTGTAGGACATGTGCCTTCTTGTTTAAAAACACTTGGGGCTTTTGATAATGCCACTGTTCTGATACAACCAAAAATTTTACTGAAACAAGCAAAAAGGGGGAAAATAAAAGTTATCTATTTTTGACCTTTTTTAAACTTTCCAGATTTAGTTGAGTTGTAACCTTGTTTTTAAGGATCTAAGTGTATGAATTGAGAGGAGCTGCTCTTTTACCCAGTGCACTCAGTGAAAAAAAAAAAAAAACCTCCAAAACTTCTTAGTTCAACAAAGCAAAACTGGTGATCAGAAATGTCAAAATTATTATATCTTAGCTCCTCTTTCTTCTATGTTTGTTCTTTGCTTTAGCCATTTAAAAGTACTAACAAAATATAAAAGCTACTACAGACAATTTTCAACTGATAATTATATTAGTTAAGTTTTTGTTGAAATTTAAAAAATGAAATCTACCCAACTTATGCAAACTAAAAACAATAATAATAAATAATTTTATGGGAATACTAATTTATTTATTAGAATTCAGGAAAGAATTAAAAACCTAAGGAAAGAATAAGAACCTAGGAAGCTCTGGGCACCTAGTAACAGAAATTCATGGTTTTTCTAGAATATTTTCTAGAGTTGCTGAGTGATATGGTTTGGCATTGTGCCCCCACCTAAATCTCATCTTGAATTGTATCCCATAATCCTCACATGTCATGAGAGGGACCCGGTGGGAGGTAATTCAATCATGGGGGCAGTTCCCTTCCATGCTGTTCTCATGATAGTGAGTGAGTTCTCACGGGATCTGATGGCTTTCCCCTTTGCTCTAAACTCGTTTTCTCTCCTGCCACCCTGTGAAGAGGTGCCTTCTGCTACAATTGTAAGTTTCATGAGGTTTCCCAGCCATGCAGAACTGTGAGCCAATTAAACCTCTTTTCTTTATAAATTACCCAGTCTCGGGTATTTCTTCACTGCAGTGTGAGAACAGACTAATACACTGAGCTTCCAGAAACTTTCAGAGCCTGTGTCTTTTGGTTAAGAAATCCAAATTTCTGGAAAGGAAAATCTAATTGGTCTAGCTAAAATCAGGTGATCACTCTTGGATTAGCCAGCTCTGATCACAAGGGTAGGGTCTTCACATTTGCTTAACATCCTTCCATGTACTGCCCTACTTCTTATCAAGTCCACAATCCTATCCAAACCTATGAGGACTTAGATCATCTGGTGCCAGTCTGCTCTCCAAACTCATCTCAAACCACAGACCCAGGTACCCCTTTACACTTGTTCTCCTTGCCTGGAACTTACCCGATCTCTCTTTCTCATCCTTTAAATACCAACCAAAATGTCATTCCACAGAGGTGTTATTTGAAGCCCCAGATCTAAACTGAGTTTCCTTTTTATTCTCTGTCTTAGAATCCTGTTGTTTTCCTTTATAAGACTTATCACAATTGGTTATCAGATGTTTATTTGCCAGTGGGGACGAGGGGAGGATACTTGTTTAATGTCTGTCATTTCTACAATCTGTAAGAGGGTAGGGATTTCAATTATTTTGTCTTGGTTTCAAAACTGGTACACTGCCTGGCATGTGACAAATGGTCCATGAATATTTGCTATGAATGAATGAATAAATAAATAAATAAGTAATGACAGAGGATCATCTGTATGTATCAGGGCAGTTCTCAAAGAAGGAAATTGGGCATCACATTTCATAATATCTAGCACATGAACAGGAAGACATCTAACTTACTAATTGAAAGTTTGAAGAGGGAATTGGCAGAATTTTTACCCAAAGATAATTAATATTCAATACTTTAAAAATGCAGCTAAATACAACTATTTTTTTCTTTGAAAAAAATAAAGTCAAACTTGATAGTATTTATTTGGAGAAATGTAGGGAGGGAGGGGCTTTCTTTTGACTTACACATTCTAAACATTAGAGTTAGATAGCTTTTTAAATAATGACATATGGAGATAAAGAAGATTACTGAGGTATAACATGCCTTTGAGACATGAAATTCAGAAGAGTATGAAACAGTAATTATTAAGCACAAAGCTGAAAACTTCAGTTTTTCTGCTTGGAAAAAGTATGAAGGGAAGACTGTAGAAAATTGTGTGATTATGTATTTAATAGCAGATTTGGTACTGACCTAAGTAATGGAGAACAAAAAAATGACAATTTGTTTTGGCATCCAGTTGTCTAATGGAATTCTAGACTTGGAAAATGCAGGCCCAAGCCCGAATATATTCATTGTAACGTGTAGATACCTTGAAAAGTACGTGTTGTTGGGAAACCAGCCCTTTCACCCTTTCTCCTTAACACCTATTTTCAAATTCCAAATAATTATGAAAGGTGATTAGGAGAGAGATTTCTGAATCCCAGCTGTATCCCATTCCCAGGGAATGAGATTGTGTAGTGGGTCATTTGTTAAGTAGAATTTGTGCTGTGGAATGACTACAGTCATCCAAGCCATCATTCATTAACAAGAATGACCCAATGGTCTTTCACCAAAACCTATCAGGTCATGGTGCAAAAGTAATTGTGGCTTTTGCCATTCAATGTAAATTAAATGTAAATGGCAAAAACCGCAATTACTTTTGCACCAGTCTGACACATTGCACCATCATGGGTCATGGGGGGAAGCCACATTACTTGTGACCACAGCAAAAAGAAGAGTAAAACCTGCATTAATATTATACCCATTCTTGGCCGGGTGCAGTGGCTGCAGTGGCTCACACCTGTAATCCCTGTGCATTGGGAGACAAAGACAGGAGGATCCCTTGAGGCCAGGAGCTCGAGACCAGCCTGGACAACATAGTGAGACCCCATCTGTACAAAATTAATAAAACTTAGATGGGTGTGGTGGTACATGCCACTAGTCCCAGCTACTTGGCAGGCTGATGTGGAAGGATGACAAGCACATGAGTTCAGTGATGCAGTAAGCTATGACCATGCCACTGCATTGCAGCCTGGGCAACAGAACAAGACCCTGCCTCTAAAAGAAAAAAAATTCTTATGTCCATTCTGTTGTGCCTCTCCGTCATTGTGCAATGATCTGGGCCCAATACTTATGGCTAAATTCTACTGGACTCATGCTCCTCCTTGAGCCAGGTCAGACACCTGCTGAGCATCCCACTTCCTTACCTGGTCCTCAGCCTCTTCTACCAATACTCAGGTTCCCAAGGTAGTGGTTGAAAATCTTGTATTGATGCCTAGCACTTCTCTCCATTGGTCTTTTGCTTATACAATCTAAGAATGATCTTGAACCCAAGTAAGGGTTTTCTTCCTTAAGATTTGCCTTCGAAAGGGTTCTACATATCACAAATGCACACATACAAAACAATTATTAAAGAATGCAAGGTCACTGAGAATCCAGCATTCATTGCTGGCACATTACTGATGCATAATCCCAAACATCCACTCTCATGGTAAATACCACTCAGGTCCCAGAAAATACTGTCCACATATCTCCTACCATTCATCTTCAAAACACAATACGACTACATCTGAATGACATGAAGATTGTGGGTTGTGCCATTTCTAGCATCAGAGAGGGACACTGCTTTGAAATGTGAGGAGGATTTAAGTCACAGAAGCACTTAGATAACAAAAAAGATAAAATAATTATCAAATCTTGTCTCTCACAGGCCATGAATGCAGTAAACTATGCCTGAAGTGTCTTTTCATTGAAGTGCTGAAAGGTAAATGTCTTCTTTCCCTTTGTGCTCTAATTTCTGGTTCCATATTAGTATAGTATTGGCAACAGTTGCTTTTCATGGCTCAGAAAAATTGCTCACATTATGAAATTCACATTACTCTTAAATTTGTATATATGTACATCTCAATGTAACACCGAAGCATGTTACTGGTTTGATTTTTTTTTTCTTGCCTTGGCAACTGGAGAAAGTTCAACACTAGAATTGAGAATACTTTTATTTGTATAAAACTTCTTAATGAGATTTATTAGATATTTCAAAACAATAAAATATAATTAGCTTTATTTAAATAATTTTAGCCTAGCACAGAGACTCATGTCTGTAATCCCAACACTTTGGGAGGTCAAGGCAGGAGGATCTCTTGAGGCCAGTAGTTCGAGACCAGCCTGGGAAACATAGCAAGACCTTGTCTCTACAAAAAATTTTTTATAAAATAATTCACCCCAGAATGGTGGTGAGCACCTGCAGTCTCAGCTACTGGGGAGGCTGATGTTGGAGGGCCCCCTGAGCCCAGGATTTCAAGGCTCCAGTGAGCTGGGATCACACCACTGTACTCCAGCCTGGGCAACAGAATAAAACACTGTCTTTAAAAATAAATACATACATAAATAAGTTTTATTTAAAACTTTAATATTCAATAATTTAATTTGCAGTTTGGCCTTTGATTTAAATATGTAGCTTAAATTTATTATTTAAAACATTAAAAATCTGTATTTTTCCAAATTTTGTATTGAATTTAGTCCACATTTTTGGGAAAATAATTTCAAACTTTATCCCTTCTTAAATATCACTTTATTCTTTAATCCTTTATGCCATTTACTTTAAATAGAATACAAATAATGATGTTATCTTGGCTTCAATAATAAAATTAGTGATTTGTTGAAATGTAGGCAAGAAAAATCCATTTCTTAGAATAAATAAGAAATAATTTGTGAATTATGTATCTCTTTATTTTGTTATTCACCCAAACACTGCCAGCCCATCAAATTAACATTCACATACACACAGTAATAATTAAATTCAGTCATCCTGAAACCTTGGCAACTTTAGCCATATAAACATCATGGCTTTACACATATATTTTAATTTTGTCATTTAAATATATATTTGTCAAGGTAGAAGGGTGGAACATATTTTATATAGTAGTTTGTTAGCTTGTGTTGTGGCTGTTAAAACATCTAGACTAGGCATAAGCCTTGCTAGCAGATATAGACAAACCATCGGAATAAAGTCAAAATGTACTGGGTTGTGATTCCAACACGTGGAGAAGCTTTTTCTACTGGTAGATGATATTCTTGTTTACAATGTGGACACAGGGAACATTGCTGATTTAAGGCTTCACAGAGATGCAAAATATGTACATATTTATTTGTTCTTTGGAGTATAGGCACTCTCATACTCTTTTATCCAGTGACATAGAAGGGAGATTTCTCCTGTGGCTCCATAACCTAATTCTAGTTACTATAACAAGATCCTTCTCCTAGAAACAAAAAGAATTTTTTTTATCTGGGTAGAATGAAATAAGAGCCACCAATCTTCTTTCTAGAGAATTCTATAGTCTGTTTTCTTGATGTTCATTTCTAGAACTCATGCATTTTTTAACCATCATTGATTTCATTTACATCTTCTTCATATCTGTTACCTCTCCAGCAGCATTCTATTTTTTTAATTAATAAGCTTCATTTTTAGAGTAATTTTAGGTTCACAGCAAATTGAGCAGAAAGTACAGAGTTCATGTGTACTCACTGTCCCCAATGCACTTAGTTTATTTATCACCATAACGCACCAGATAAATTGAGCAGAAAGTACAGAGAGTTCTCGTATACTCACTGTTCCCACCCACAAACTTTCCAGCTGTCAACATCCTGTACCGAAGTGGTACATGTCTTATAATCAATGAACCTACATTGATTCATTGTTATTACTCGAAGTCCATAGTTTGCATCAGAGCTCGCTCTTGGTGTTGTAACTTCTGTGGGTTTTGATGAATGTATAATGGCATGTAGCCACCATGGTAGTATTTTACAGCCCTAAAAATCCTCTTTGCTCTGTCTATTCATTGCCCCCCAAAACCGCCTGCCGCCCAGATCCTGGCAACCACTAATCTTTTTACTATCTCCAACTTTTTTACCTTTCCCAGAATGTCATATAGCTGGAATCATACAGTTCATAATCTTTTCTGATTGGCTTATTTTACTTAGTAATATGCATTTAAGTTTCCTTCATATCTTCTCATAGCTCATTCCTTCTTATCAGCTGTTCTCCTGTTCTACTGTATAACAGTGTTCTACTGTCTGATGTAGTTTGAGTACCACAGCTTATGTATATACTCACCTACTGAAGGACATGTTGATTTCTTCCAAGTTTGGGCAATTATGAATAGGCTGCAGGTTTTTGAGTAAACATAAGTTTTAAATTTGTTTAGGGAAATAGCACAGAGTGTGATTGCTAGGTCATACAGTAAGAGTGTGTTTAGTCTTATAAGAAAATGCCAAACAGTCTTCCACAGTGGCTGTATCATTTTGCATTCCCATCTACAGTGAATAAGATTACCTGTTGCTACACATCCTCACCAGAATTTAGTGTTGTCAGGATTTCTGATTTTGGATTTAGACCATTCGAATAGGTGCATAGTAATTTTTTGATTGTCATTTTAATTTGAAATTCTTTAATAGTATATCCTGTCAAACATGTTTTCATATGCTTACTTGATATTTGTATATATTCTTTGATGAAGTGTCTGTTCAGGTCTTTGGACCATGTTTTAATTGGGTTGTTCATTTTCTTAGAATTAAGTTCTAAGAATTCTTTTTATATTTTGGATAACAGTCCTTTATCAGATGTGTCTTTTCTAAATATTTTCTCTTGGCCTAAAACTTGTTTTCTCACTCTCTTGACGTTAACTTTGGCAAAGCAGAAATTTTTAATTTTAATAAAGTCCAGCTTATCATTATTTCTTTCAGCAATCACATTTTCAGTGTGGTACCTAAAAAGTTATCACCATACTCAAGATCATCTAGGTTTTCTCCTACATTATCTTTTGGGAGATTTATAGTCTTGCACTTTACAAGTAGTTCTGTAATTCATTTTGAGTTAATTTTTGTGAAAGTGTAGAGAGTGTGTCTAGATTTGTTTTTTGTTTTCTTTTGTTTTTGCATGTGTATGTCCAGCTGTTCCAGCACCATTTGTTGAAAAAATTGCCTCTGCTTTATCATATTGCCTTTGCTGCTTTGTCAAAGATTAGTTTGATATATTTATAATGGTCTATTTCTGGGCTTTCTATTCTGTTCCATTGATCTAGTTGTCTTTTCTTTCATCAGTACCACACCTTCTTGATTACTGTAGCTTTATAGTAAGTCTTGAAGTTGAGTAGTCTCACTCTTCCAATTTTGTTTTTCTTTAGAATTGAGTTGGCTATTCTGAGTCATTTGCCTTTTCATATAAACTTCAGTGTGTCAATATCCACAAGGTAACTTTCTGGAACTTTTATTTGGATTGCATTGAATCTATACATCGAATTGGAAAAAAATGACTTCTTGACAAATTAAGTTTCCTATCCATGAACATAGAATATCTCTGTTGATTTAGTTCTTCTTTGATTTCTTTTATAGAGTTTTATAATTTTCCTCATATAGATCTTGTATATAATTTGTTAGACATTTACCTAAGTATTTATTTTTTGGTGAGGGGGAGAATTGCTATTGTAAATGTCACTGTGTTTTTAAATTCCACTTGTTCATTGGTGGTATATAGAAAAGTGACAGACTTTTGGCTATTAACTATGTATGCTGCAACCTTGTTATAATTGCTTATTAGTTCCAGAAGATCTTTTAATAGATTCTTTTGAATTTTTTACACAATCATGCCATCTGATTGAACAGTTTTATTTCTTCCTTCCCTATCTGTGCACCTTTTATTTTCTTATTTTATTGTATTGGATAGGATTTCCAGTATGATGTTCAAAAGAAATGGTGAGACGAGACATCTTTGCCTTGTTCTGATCTTAGAGGGAATGTGCCAAGTATCTCATCATTAAGTATGATGTTAGCTGTAGGATTTTTGATAGCTATTCTTTATCAATTTGAGGAAGATCTCTTTTATACTTAGTTTTATGTGAATTTTTATCATAAACAGGTATTGGGTTTCATCAGATGCTTTTTCTGCATCTATTGATATAATCATATGATTGTTCTTCTTTAGCCTTTTGATATGATGAATTGCATTAATTGATTTTCAAATGTTGAATCAGTCTTGTGTACCTGGAGTAAATCCTACTTGGTCACGATGTACAATTATTTTTATATATTGTGGAATTTGACTTGCTAATATTTTGTTGAAAACTTGTGCATCCATGTTCATGAGAAGTATTGGTCTGTAGTTCTCTTTTCTTGTAATGCCTTTGTCTGGTTTTGGCATTAGGATAATGCTGGCCTCATAGAATAAGTTAGGAAGTATTCATGTTGCTTCTGTCATCTGAAAGAGACTTTTGAGAATGGATACAATTTCTTCATTAACTGTTTGGTAGAATTCCCTGGTGAACCAATTTGGACCTGGTTCTTCTTGTTTGGGAAGGTTATTAATTATCAATTCATTTTCATTAATAGATGGGACTTATCAGATTGTATTTTTTATTTGAATTTTGGGAAATTTTGTCTTTCAAGGAATTGATCCAAGATTATGAAATTTATGGGCATAGAGTTGTTTATAATATTCCTTTATTATCCTTTTAATGTCCACAAGATCTGTAATTATAACACCTTTTTCTTTGTCAATATAAATAATTTGTAACTGCGCTCTTCTTTTCTTAGCCTGGTTAGCGGTATATCAGTTTTCAAAAGACAACTTTTAGTTTTGTTGATTTTGTCTATTAATTTCCTGTTTTAATTTTATTAATTTCTGCTCTAATTTTTATTCTTTTATTCTTCTGCTTATTTTGAATTTAATTTTCTCTTCTTTTTCTGGTTTCCTAATCTAGAAGCTTATATTCGGGATTTTAGATCTTTCTTCTTTTCTAAAATATGCATTCAATGCCATAAATTTGCCTATAAGCACTGATTTTGCTGCATGCCACAAATTTTGCCCAGTTGTATTTTTATTCATTTAGTTCAAAATAATTTTAAATTTCTCTTCAGGTTTCGTCTTTGAGCCATGTGTTATTTAGAAGTGTGTTGTTTAACATCCGAGTATCTTGGCAGGCATTTTCCAGCTATCTTTCTATCATTCATTTCTAGTTTAATTCTACTATGGTCAGAGAGTCCTCCATTTCTCCTTGCAGTTCTATCAGTTTTTGCCTAATGTGTTTTTACGCTATGTTGTTAGGCACAAGCATGTTAAGAATTGTCATGTCTTTTTGTAGTAGTGACATTATTATTATTATCTAATATCCCTCTCTATTCCTGATTAACTTTCCTTGATCTGAAGTCTGCTTTATCTGAAAGTAATAAAACTAACACCTTTTCTTTTGATTAGTGTTTGCATGGTATATATTTCTCCATCCCTTTGACTTATATATGTTTTTATATTTAAAATGGATTTCTTATAGACAACATATATTTGGGTTTTTGTTTGATATGCCCTGGCAATCTCTTTTAATTGATACATTTAGACCACTGATGTTTAAGATTATTATTAATATAGCTGCATATTGATATATCATATTCGTTACTGTTTTGTACTTGTTACCCTTGTTCTTTATTCCTATTTTTGTCTTCTACACTTTTTCCGCCTTTTTTGGTTTTAATCGAGCATTTTATATGATTCTATTTTCTCTCCCTTATTAGTATGTCAATTATGCCTCCTGAGAAATAATAAATGTATATATTGGTCTGTTTACAGTCCCTGGCACAGAGCTCCAAAAACCCTTATAATTTCCTGAGCAATAGAGATGCTAGGATAATTTCTTTTTTTCTAATGTTTGGTCTCTGCCAAGTTCCTGAGATGGAGTTTCTAATATGTACGTAGGGGTGCTAGGAGAATTTTTTGTTCTAATATTTGGTATTTGACCTTGGTTCCTGACATAAAGCTCCTAAACCCTCTATAATATCCTGAGTAATTGAAGCATAGGACACGGAGCTCCTAAATCCTTTTGAAGCTCTTGGGTGACAGGAGCACCTTTTGTTTTAATGAGGTAATTCTTGGTGGGCTCCTGGATGGGTGCTGGTCACTAGGAAGACCAAACCATGATTAGCTTGGAGCTTTCAGCTTCATTCTCCATACCCCAGTGAGGAGAGAGAGGCCAGACATGGAATTAAAAATCAATCGTGCCTATGTGATGAAACTCCTATAAAAATCCCTGAACTATGAGGTTCAGAGAGCCTCTGGGTTGCCAGACACATCTATGAGCTGGAGGGTGATGCATCCCAACTGCATGGAGATAGGAGCTCCCTCCTGCAGTGGGACCCTTCCAGATCTCTCACTATGCATCCCTTCATCTGGCTGTTCATCTATATCTTTGATTAAATCCTCTATTAGTAAAACCAGCAAACATAAACAAAGTGAAAGTGTTTCCCCTAGTTCTATGAGCTTCCCTAACAAATTAATTGAACCAGAGGAGAGTTCCTGGGAACTCCCAATTTATAGCCAGTCGGTGAGCAGTATAGGTGACAACCTACTATTAGCATCTGCTGTCTAATGTGGGAGTGGGGGGCAGTATGTGGCACAGAAACTTTATGGGCTATGACTCTAACTCCAGGGAGATCGTGTCAGAATTGAATTGAATTATAGGACACCCAGTTGGTGTCTGCTGGAGAGTTGCTTGGTGTATGGGGAATATCCCGCTCACATCTGGTATTAGAAGGATTGTGCTCATTGTGTGAACACAGAAAAAGCACTAGGTTTTTTCCTATCTTTATATTCCCTTTTTACTTTTTTTGGTGATTGCCCTAGAGTTTACAGCATATGCTTACAACTAATCCAAATCCACTTTCAAATATCACTATACTATTTCACAGGTATTGTAAGTACCTTATAGTAACAAAATATTCTCTATTCCTCTCTTCCATCCTTATATCATTGCTGTCATTTGTTTCGTGTACACAGAAGCACACACAAGCATATATAGGCATATAAATTGAATACATGATTGCTATTATTTTAAACACATTGTTATCTGTTAGATCAATTAAGAATAGGAAAATGAAAGGTTTTGTTTTATTTTCACTTAATTCATTCACCTATGCTCTTCCTTTCTTCATGTAGATGTGAGTTTCTGATCCATATCATTTTCCTTCTCTCTGAAGAACTTCGTTTAACATTCCCTTCAAGGCAGTTCTACTGGAAACAAATCCCTCATTTTTTTGTTTGTCTGAGAAAGTCTATTTTTCCTTCCTTTTTAGAAGGATTATATCACAGGGCACAGGATTTGAAGTTGGTGTGTTTTTTCTTTCAGCGCTTTAAGTAAGAGAGGATTTTTTCCTTAATATTTACTAGGAGGATATGAAAGCAGTCCTTAAGGTAAAACTCACAAAATTGTGTTTGTGGGGGTGTCTTCTCCCTGGAACTTTTAGCTCTTACACTTGCCAATATCAAGCCTCCAGCAATTCAACAGTTACGGTTTGGGTTTTCCTACCCTGACAGTGGTTCCCACACAGGTTTCTGCTCTGGTAAGTTGTGATTCTGTGTATCTGCCCATTTGTCTCTCCAATTTTAGGGGCAGCAATTTGCCCTCTGACCTCACTTCTCTGACATATCTAAGAAAAGTGATTGATGTTTCAGTTTGTTCAGCTATATACTGGTTAGGATGAAGTGGTGCCTCCCAACATACTTTTTAATTAAAATTTTTAATATAATTTTGCATATGTGCATAAACACAACTATATGATACCTCGATTTATGTTTCAGTCTTTTTCTGTCTTTGTTCTTCCTTGCCTGCTAGTCCTCTCTCACTCCTCCACCCCCATGCATTAGTGCCTCTTTTCCACCAACCAAAATAATGTTAATAATCGAGTATGTATCCTTCCGTTTTTCTCTATGTTTTTATAGACCTATATTTCTTTTGTTTTGTTTCTTTGTTTGTTTTTGAGATGGAGTGTCGCTCTGTTGCCCAGGCTGGAGTGCAGTGGCGCGATCTCGACTCACTGCAAGCTCCGCCTCCTGGGTTCACACCATTCTCCTGCCTCAGCCTCCTGAGTAGCTGGGATTACAGGCGCCCGCCACCACGCCCAGCTTATATTTTTGTATTTTCAGTAGAGACAGGGTTTCACCGTGTTAGCCAGGATGGTCTCGATCTCCTGACCTCGTGATCCTCCCGTCTTGGCCTCCCAAAATGCTGGGATAGACCTATATTTCTATGTATACATAAACATATTGAAAGTTTTTTGACAATGCTTTAAAGGCAACAAGGTCATATTATAAATGTCTTTCACATTATTACTTTCTTCACAAGCTAAACCTCATGGAAATTAGTGCAATCCAACTGACAAAGTTATAATTCATTCATTTTAAGGTCTGCATAATAGGCAATAGAGAGAATATGCCTTTAGTTAATTCAGTGGTAACCATGTTGTATTCTCAGTATGGATTCTCCTAATGTTCTCAAGAGCATTCACAAAAGACCTTTGATGTTTATGACCCAAGGTTTAAAAAACCTCCAACTTAAGGGTGCACCACACACGGGATCAGGAAACCTGGGTTTAGTCTTTACCTGTTATGCTTTTATAATTGTCAGAAAACAAAGTGTGTAACTTTCAAAGATCTGTATTATCTCTATAGGGGAAAAGAAAGACAAGAAAAAAATCTGTAAAAATCCATAACTACCTGCTTCACAAAATGGCCAATGAAAAATAATTTTCCTTATGCAAAAAACTCCTCAATAAAGCACAAAGTAAGACTCTGCTGTACTCCTAATGCTACTATCCCCCCATCTAACTAAGTGACTACAGCAGGCAGAATTCTAAGATTTCCGCACTCTAATTTGTATGTCCTGTCTAATCCCTTCTTGATGGGGGGTGACACTGTGAATATGATAGATTGCACTACTGTGATCATATGTTATATGATGACAGTAAAGGCTCCAAATCAGCTAATTTTGAGTTAATTAAAAGGAAGATCATCCTAGGTAGGCCTCATTTAATTGGGTGTCAGCTCTTAAACAGGGAAGGTCAGAGATTTAAAGAGAAAAAGTGAGAATTTCTTCTGCTGGCTTTAAAGAAGCAAGCAACCACATCGTGAGATAGCACATGGTTAGCATCTGAGGATGGTCTCTGAGAGCTGGAAGAAACTTCTGGCCAACAGCCAGCAAGGAAATGAGGACATCAGCCTTAAAGTTGCAAGGAACTAAATGCTGCCAACAACCAATGAAGAGCCTGGAAAAAGAGCCTGAGTCACAAAAGAGATCACACAACCTTGGACTGACATTGTGATTTCCACTTTGTAAGCAAAGAAACCAGTTGTGCCATGTCCAGACAGCTGACCAACAGAACTTTGAGATAATTAAAGGAAATTGTTATAAAACACTAGGTTTGTGGTAGGTGATTAGAGAACAACAGAAGACTAATGTTATGATCTTACACGAGATATATAACATATAATCTCCAGCACTATAAAGAAAAATAGTAGGTCCAAAGCATGAGCTTTCTAGTTTAGGATAGCATATTTTTAGAATTCTACTCTAGATCAAATTCAAAGTTCTGTTTCAATTAACAGAACCAGTACTTATTTAAAAAAAAAAAAATAGCACTGGGGGTGCGGTGCAGTGGCGCACACCTCTAATCCCAGCACTTTGGGAGGCCGAGGTGGGAGGATCACAAGGTCAGGAGTTCGAGACCAACCTGGCCAACACGGTGAAACCCCATCTCTGCTAAAAATGCAAAAATTAGCCTGACTTGATGGTGGGCTCCTGTAATCCCAGCTACTTGGGAGACTGAGGCAAGAGAATCACTTGAACCTGGGAGGTGGAGGTTACAGTGTGCTGAGATCGCACCACTGCATTCCAGCCTGAGCAACAGAGCAAGACTCCATCTTAAAAAAAAAATAAAATAAAATAAAAAAATAACACTGGGGAAGGATAGCATTCCTTTGTATCACTAGATTCACAGTTTCTTTTAGGGTGTCATTAGAATGATCTGACATATTATTTGAGGTATGGCATGTTTTGTAGGCATTTTGCATCTTAAATGAGAACCTCCAGGCAGATTTACAAAGAAATATTTGTTTAATGGGGTTGAATGAGCCATAGTGAGGGAGAGAGAACACTGAAAGTAAAAGACAGTAATTATCATAGTCTACTTCTCAACATTGACCACAAGCAACATTGTATTGTGCTTTTTTGTTTTTTGTTTTTTGTTTTTAGATGGAGTCTCACTTTGTCGTCCAGGCTAGGGTGCAGTGGTGGGATCTCAGCTCATTGCAGCCTCCTCTTCCCGGGTTCAAGTGATTCTCCTGCCTGAGCCTCCCGAGTAGCTGGTACTACAGGCATGTGCCACCATGCCCGGCTGATTTTGTGTATTTTTAGTAGAAATGGGGTTTCACCATGTTAGCCAGGAAGGTCTCGATCTCCTGACCTCCTGATCCACCTGACTCGGCCTCCCAAAGTGCTGGGATTATAGGCATGAGCCACTGCACCCTGCCTGTTTGTTTTGAGACAGAGTCTAATTCTGTCGCCCAGGATGGAGTGCAGTGGTGTTATCTTGGCTCACTGCAACCTCTGTCTCTTGGGTTCAAGCTATTCTCCTGCCTCAGCCTCCTGAGTAGCTGGGATTACATGCGCAGGCTGCCACGCCCAGCTAATGTTTGGTATTTTAGTAGAGACAGGGTTTCACTGTGTTGCCCAGGCTGAGTTCAAACTCCTGAACTCAGACAATCAGCCCACCTCAGCCTCCCAAAGTGCTGGGATTACAGGCGTGAGCCACCACACTCAGCCAGCAACATTGTTTTTGAGATAACCAACCTTTGGACTTTAATCAAACCAATGTGAAACTGAAATCATATTCATGGGAGTTGCATGCACACCTTGTGTGAGGGTCCAGAACAATAGATCTCATTGAAAAAGATCAGCACTTGTTGCAGTTTTAGCTGCATTTGGGCCTGTTGGAGAGTTTGGTTTTGAAGATGATAAAATCTTTAGCATGTCCTTTGCTCATCCCTTCAAAAGTGGCTAAGAATGTTAAGAGAATGCTATCAAAATACCTACTTGAAATGGTATGAAACCATATATCACTCTTCTAGAAAAAAAAAAAAAGTAAATACATGAAATTCCATCCACGACAAATTTGCTGTAGGACTGCTATAACAAACTGGTGCAAGATTTTTTCTCCTTAGCTCAGGTAGGTCTGGGCTCTTTTCTCATGACCAGGAAAAATTAGGCATGTGGACACTTGAAGGGTGAGTGGAGTACAATTTATTAAGTGAAAGGAAAGCTCTCAGCAAAAAAAGGGATCTTGAAAACAGGTTCCCAGTTGCCTCCTTCACAGTTGAATGTAAGGGCTTTTATATGCAAGTTGATGGAATTGGATTACTTATTTGTATAAGACGCAAATTCCTGTTGGCTCCACCCTATTCCCCCAGTGTGCATGTGGGCATGTTTAGGCAAGCCCCCTATGCAAGTTCCCTTATCTGCACAAAACGTGGGTTGGAGGTTCTCCGGGGACCCTTCCCTTACTGTCTGCCTAAAGCAAGCTAGCTAACTCCTTTCATTCCCCCGGTCAGGAGTGGAAACGCAGGTTGCTGTTGGGGTAAGTGGATGATGACTGCTCTTAACTGCTTCCTGCAGACAGGGGGCGTTGCTTTTGAAAAGCGGCAGTTAGGACTCCTCCTGAGGTCTGTTTAAGGGCCTCCGGAAGAATGGTACATCTGTGCGTGGTTCCATTTGCATCACCATTTGAAGTTTAATGGCCTCTAAGAAAGAAGAATCAATTTAGGTTATTAGAAGACATGTATGAAAATGAAACAAAGGTGGGTAAGAGCAGCTCAAAAATCTCTAGGCTGTCAACACAACCCTATAAGTAGTGACTACAGTTATGCCTGCTAAGATTTCGGTATGTGGAGCGTGGCTCTGGTTAGCTCCCTTGATCTTATTTTCCCAACAAAGAAACCTTCTGGTTATGGGCACCGTATTTACTCATACCACCTGGCAGGATTTGCAGGGTAATTGCCGGGAACTAGAATACTGATCCAGATTTTTACATTACCCATCTCTTTTGTTTTTTCTGAGTTGCAGCCAGAGATTACTGGTTGATTCACAGGAATAAGCAGAGTTAGTCTAAAATGTAGGCAGAAACTTAAAAAAAAAAAGAGATTAGAATTTAATGACAAGTGTATGATAAGTTTTGAAACGTCAGTTTTCTCTCTCCAGTCCTCATTTTTGTCTAAAACAAATCATGATAGGACTGAGTTTTTTGCAAAATAAACTTTAGTCTTATGCTTGACCTGGTTATTTGCATAAAGTGTAGCAAGAATAATTATTTTTCACATAGGCTTTTAAATTGGCTTTGATGAAACTCTGTTTCACAGGAAATTTCAGATAAGATCTTTTAAAGCTGAGCTTAGCAAAGGGTTTGTACGCTCAAATACCTATAAGTTAGGTAAATTCCTCTCTTCTTAAGGTGGCAAAAACATGGGGCTCCTGGGCTTGGTAGAAAGTAACATTCTTGGCTGGGCACAATGGCTCACACCTGTAATTTCAGCACTTTGGAAGGCCACGGCAGGCAGATCATGAGGTCAGGACACCAAGACCATCCTGGCTAACATGGTGAAACTTTGTTTCTACTCAAAATACAAAAAATTAGCCGGGCACAGTGGTGGGCGCCTGTAGTCCCAGCTACTCAGGAGGCTGAGGCAGAAGAATGGCATGAACCCGGCAGGTGGAGTTTGCAGTGAGCCAAGATCACCCCACCGCACTCCAGCCTGGGCAACAGAGCAAGACTCCATCTCAAAAAAAAAAAAAAAAAAAAAGAAAGAGAAAGTGACATTCTTTACTCACCACAGGTTAGGAACCCTGTACATGGGTTGTGTAAACAAAGTATAAGGCCAATTTTCCCAAGGGGCTTTTATTGACGCTACAAGTCAAACTTGATTCCTTAAAGGGAAGCATATCCTTCCAGCCAAAGCCTTGGTAAAACAACCAGTTTCTCCAATTGTGTCCTGTTGCAAAAGAAAATTGATTCCTATTGCACTAGTGCACATAAGTATATTGTCATAAGCTAAGAATACTCACAAATAGTTTTCAAATTCTGGAGAAGCCAGGCAGAGAGAAACAAATATGCTCCAAATTTTATTCACAGGTGCATATTTTACTCAATTATTAAAGACTGTAAATAGCTCAAAATAAGTTTCCTTGATTCTGAGTAACAAAACAAGGATCAGCAAGGATTTAAGCACAAAGGTTAAAAAGATTACTTCAGTTTTCTGTTAGTTCAGTCCATTCTGTTAACTCTTGTTCTCTTTGATACTCATCAACATTTCAGCTCTTCAGAAGTCCTGTACATTTTTCCTTTGTTCTAATATTATAATATCCAGAGATATCAGAAACCTACATTTAACAGCACCAGTCAAAATCCTATAGCTGATTATAAACCATCTTTTAAAAAGGATTAAGGCAAGACAACAATTATCTGTGAATGACAAAATATCCAGGGTAGAGTCAAAAACACAATTGACAAAGAAATGTGGTTATTTCTGTGGTTTACAATAACTTGATATAATAATCTTAATTATGATTGATAGCATATACTCAGACATTATAATTTTTAAAATCCCATACAACTTTGGAACATATATTAATATTATTCACTGAAATATAACCTGAAGAAGATTAAACATTATTTTGGCAATCCCATGTAACTAAACATATGAAAATAATCCTGTTTACCTTTCTTTTGAATACTCCAAGGGCCATCTGTAGCATCCAAAAGCTAGAGGTTAGGAAAGACAATTTTTGAAGCTGAAGTTTGATTTTAGGAAGTCTGTTAAATGTGTTAAAGGTTCAAAACACTTGATATTATGAAATAGAATTCCAGATTACTATAGATTATTTATTTAGCCAAAATGATGACTCAAAAATTTTTAAACAGGCAAAACCTTTTCATTATCCTTTACTATTATGTGAAAATCTTGTTCAAGGGAGAAAGCTGAATTTTACTCTTGCATTAGTGTACTATTAATATCAACTCCATTTAAAAATGAAACCTTATAGATAATTCTATTCAGTCTTAACCAATTTGACCATGAGATGAAATTCTTGTAAACCTTTTATAACCCTCTACAAATTTTTGTTAAAGAGTAGGTCAGTGCCTCAAGAAAACCTCGTCATGCTTTTATTTCAATGCTTAATTTACAGAAAAACTAAATAATCCCCTTTTGAAGTTAGTCAGTATGTTACACATAGAGCTTCTTTTATAAGATTATTTTTACAAACCTTTCCCCACTTATTTAAACCTTCAGTTTTATCTTATTTAATTCAAAACAATCCTTTAACCCTAGGCAAAAACTTACATTCCCATGTCTTCTTATCTTTTACTAAAAACATATTTTACTTTCTTTATACACATTGCATGTAAATCTATTTTCAGTCATCTCAATTACATGTTATAACAGCAATTCTTCGTAATTTTTAATTTTAGTGTAAAACCTGGTTATTTAAATTATGTACTAGGCACAGATAAGGTCTGACTCTTTCCAGTATAGTTAAGGGCGTGGTTAATTCCACATGTCCTCAGCCTTACCAAATTGTAAAGCAGGCAGGTCAAAAAGTTCTCAAATAACAAAGAAGTAGTTTATAACCTTAAAACATTTAGCAAACCTAGTATCTAACCCACATAATTTAGACCACTTGTTTACATTCTGAAGACATTTGTATTTTACCAATTATCTTTAAAATTGTTTTTATTTATCAAACATTAAAGTCACATGAACTAAGAGGCATTACAGCTTTTATTTTTCCTTCAAAAATATTTGATCTCAGCACTTGTTTTTCTTTAGGCCAATTAGAGCTCTTTTTAAATAAATATCACACACATAACACATATATAATTACACAGACAGACAGGAGAAGATACAGTAATTGTAAGATTTTTCATTTGCCAATCTCCCAGTTGGATTATTGGCCTCAGGGTGGAACCCTTCAAAAGCACCGCTAGGAGAGCATACAGTTTCTAGGGCCTAATAAACAGGCATAGCCAGAAGACAAAAACAGATTTTTGAGAGGGATCCATCAACTTTCAATTCCTGGGGTTCTGTAAAGAAAACAGAGGTTTCTTGCAAAAATGGGGTCTGCGGCACCTTCTCTGTTTTTACCACCAAGTCCCATGCCCTCAGATGTTATCTTAGGGCCTCTCCTGCATGCATAAAGAGTGGCAAGACAAAATGGAGAAAAATAATTCAGTTGACAGAAAAAAAAACACCAAAAAACCACTTTTTCAGAAAAACAAGATCCAGAAAGAGAAAAACATAAAGGCCTTTAAAATATACCTATAGCCTGGATATCCACTTTCAATTAAGCTGAGCACTCTTTAAGAAAATCCTGTTAAATTCCTTAGTACCCAACTTTAGCCATGCCAGGTAGCCAGTATTTCTAACTTTTGAACTTTACCAAAAGTGAAACAGGTGAAAATAGCAAGCCTCAATTAAGGTTATGGCTTAACCATGAGTGTGCAAGGTATTTTCAAAGAGGTGGTAAGCAATTTCTACAAAATCTAAAATCTTTAAAGGTAGCTAGAGAAAGAATGATTCAACAAAGGAAGCCAGAAGTTGTTCATGGACAGGAAAAGAATCAGCAAATGGCAAAAGTCACACAGATATTAACCAGAAAGTATCCATCCCCTAAGCCAGGATTGAACCTGGGCTGCCATTGTAAAATGGCAAAGGCCAAAAGAAAGTACTCCCATGTGGTTACAAGGTCAAGCTCTCAAGGATGTGAAACAAGATGGAGACCTGCAGCAAAGCTCGTTACCGACCAGTTTGCTGGGCTGGCTTGAACAGCAGGCTTTTTGGGGTCCTAGGCCTGCTTTCTATCCTAAGGCATTCCTTCTTATAACAAAACCATACAGAAAGACACATGCAAAGCTCACCAGATTGGGTGCAGCCCAAGACTGGCCTCATAAATCCTTTCTTCAAATAATCAAAATGTTACAGAGGATGTAAATAGTGACATTTACCATTTATCTTACCAGTTTGTACAGGGAGAGGTCGGCCAAAAGTCTGACTGGTAAGAACTTTTACTTTTTTGCCAGCATATCAGCCTTCTGGGTTCCCCTCCTCCAAGATCCATTTTAAGCCAAGCAGTTTAAGGTTTGAGGAAATTTATTTTTCCCAGTTTGGGGGATGCATCTGAGGGGAGCGTCCTGTGTTACAGGGACACAATTACCCATCTGCGAAGAGAGGACAGAGGAGGAAAAAGGAAAAAGAAAGAGTTATATATATTTTTTTTTTCAAAGGAGTCCCAGTGATTCAGGAGGTATTCAAGACTCCTGATAGATTGAACACTATTGGTTACCCATCTAGAAAGAGGCAGAACAAGGCATCTCTTGTTCTTTTTTCTTTCTAGGAAATATCCAGGGTATGTGAGGGAGAGAGAGAAGAGGCCCCCCTTCCTTCTTCCATCCTCATATCTCCAAGTCCCAGCAACCTCAACAAGGTGCCGCCCATGGGTGCCAGTGTGGCTTTTCCCTCATGTTAACAGGGAGGCCTAGGTGGTGATAATTATCTGCATTTACCCACATGCTGCCTCCTCCCTGTTTTTGGTAAGCTTTGAGTTCCCTGGAACACATTTATGCCATGGATACTAGCATGACCTCCATCCATGAAATGAAAGGGGGCCTAATTGGCAGGAATTCATCATGCTAAGGAAAAGCTGTGGAGCTGGGTCCCCCTCAAACAAGGTAGATAAAAGGCTGTCTTGTGTGTAGAGGTCTGGGCCTAATAAGATGTTGTCCAAAAGGAAAAGAAACCTAACTCCTGACATGGTGGATAAAAAGGGGAAAATAAAATAGCTTAAGTGTAGGGTGGGGAAGATGCTTTGAGGTGGGGGGGAAGGAAAAAAAAAGAAACATCTTGCTTTATGCAAATAGGTTCCTCTAACAGGGTGAAAAACTCTTAATCATTGAACCCTCTTCTTGGCTCAACCAGGGGAGGAAAGATTTCATGGACGTGTGGCGGGAGGGGACAGTGAATGGGAAATGCTGGCCAACTCTCCGGCCAGCTGCGTGGGGACCCTGACCCCTGAGACTGCCTTGGGATCCAAGTAGCAGCCAGGGCTCATTCTTGCCTTGCCTGGCCATTGGACATAGCATGCACATGTGGCGGACTTGGCCATGTGCCCCAGCAGGGGGAGTGGGGGGGTCAGGGAGTCATTGCTTGCCCATGAGTCCCCCACACACACCTGTAATCATTGAGGTGGGGTGTGGAATGCCTCTAAGAACAAACAGAAATCGCATTGTTTTGAATTGCGTATCTGATGACTGGGCCAAAGGCTCACTCTACCTAGTGATATCTGTGCAGTGTGTAATAATACCCTTAACATTACAAAAGAAGAGATAGGCGCCATGACAACCCCCCACCAAAAAGAAGGAAAATGCCATAGAAAAGATTGGATTGGAATGAGGCCGACGTTCCCAGCCCCAAGAATGATGGAGGGGTGGTGTTGGGTTCCTCTCCAGCATCCTGTCCACTGTAGCTGCGCCATTCATTCTTAATCGGCTCACCAGAGGTTCGGTGCTGCATCTGCCTTCAGAAAAATTCTGAGGACAAGAAGGCACAGAAGAGAAAGAGAAGGGTTTGGGAGGGTCTTCATTTACTCTTCCTCCAGGTATCCCAGGCGAGCCCCCAAACTGATGCAGGATTTTTTTGTCCTTAGCTCAGCTAGATCTGGGTTCTGGTCTCACAACCAGGAAAAATTAGGCATGCAGCCACTCGAAGAGTGAGTGGTGTAGAATTTATTAAGTAAAAGGAAAGCTCTAAGCTAAGAGGGTGTCCTGAAAGTGGGTTCCTGGTTGCCCCCTTCACAGTTGAATACAAGGGTTTTACATACAAGCTGATAAGGCTAGGTTCCCTAATGATAAAAGGCACAAACTCCTGGCGGCTCCACCCCATTCTTCCAGTGCGCATGTGGGCCCTTAGTCCTCTGAAGGCATGTTTAGGTAAGTCATCTGTGCAAGTTCCCTTATCTGCACAAAACATGGGTTGGAGGTTCTCTGGGGACCCTTCCCTTACTGTCTGCCTAAAGCAAGCTGGCTAACTCCTTTCAAAGTTGATATCAATTGGGTGGCTTGAACACCAGAAATGTATTCTCTCATAATTTTGGAGGTTAGCAAACTGAAATTAAGATGAGGCCATGCTCCCTGTAAGGGTTCCAGGGGAGAATCCTTCTTTGCCCCTTCCAGCTGCTGGTGGTTGTTGGCATTTCTTGGCTTCTCTGGCTTCCACGTGGGTCCAGTTTCTCTCCGCCTTATATTCACATCACCTTCTCCAGTGTGTATCTCAAATCTCCCTCTGTTTTTATTATATGAGTATATTTGCCGTTGAGTTTAGGGCTCACCTGGATAACCCAGGATGATCTCATCTCAACATATTTAACTTAGTTACATATAGAGTCTTTTTTTTTCAAATAAAGTCACATTCACAGGTTCTGGGGATTTGCCTTAGGACATATCTTTTGGGGCCCCTATTCAACCCACTACATTGCCTCTTTTTGTTATTATCTGTTATGGGTGGAACTGTGTTCTCCATCCCCGCCAGTTTTGCATATTGAAGTCCTAAGCCCCAGTACTCTAGAATGTGAGCTTATTGGGAAATAGAGTGGTTGCAAATTTAATTAGTAAAGTTAAAATGAGGCCATTAAGGTGAGGTCTAAATCATATATGACTGGTATCTTTATAAAAAGGAGAAATTTTGACACAGACATGAACACAGGGAGAATGCCATATGAAGATTATAGTAGAGACGGGTCATGTTTCTACAAACCAACAAGAAACCACTGGAAGTAGGTAAGAATCGTGGAAGATTCTCTCTCAAAGCCCTCATAAGGCACCAACCCTGCAGACATCTTGATCTTCGACTTCTAGCCTCCAGAATTGTGAAATAATATATTTCTATAGTTTAATCCACCCAGTTTATGTGCATCCTTATGATAGACTTAGCAAACTAATACATTCTACATATATGAATAGCATTTTAAATGGTGATGATCAATTGTGGTGCTGTAATCTATAATTAAAGTTATATTTTATCTATGAACATTCCACTGAAAGTGTTTTTAATTTCCTACTTTATAAACAACTCAGTAATAAATATGCAACTATGTACATGCGACATTTCTCTTTTATGGATTATCTCCTTTGAATACATTCTAAGACATGGGAATCTGGGTCCAGAACAAGAAACAATTTCGGTACTGAACACCTTGGGAATGTGTTGCTGAACTGCTTTCCAACAAAAGCGTGGTTACAATTTACCTTCCATCTGCTATCTGATAAGTGATTTCTATATGTTTTCACCAGCTTTTGACATTATCATTTCAAGTGCTGTCACACACATTTTGAAGATACATTCAAATTTATTCTTGAGGAGGGAGGGGTAACGCAAAATACTATAAATTTGGTTGTAACTTTTTTTCTGTCTTTTGCATTCAGGCAGTCACCAGAGGAAATTAGTCAGTGTCTTTAGGTTACACTTTGGTTAACACATTTAATTAAACAGCCCAGTAGTAGAGAATTCAAGATGGGTGTTATTAATTTCATGAAATCGCTCCTTAATTCTAACTTTCATAAGTCAAATTTTATTTCTTTAATTGCATGTCGATTGTTATAACGAGGAGAATCAGAACAGCTTATAGGACAATATTTCTTTTTTATTTTCCTTAACACACCATATTTATTTGGAAATTTACCTCCTCCATTGTCCAGGGAATTAGGATGGGCGTTGGCCGTTTTTCAGCACTTCCTGGTTGAGGCCAAGGGCTCCACTCACGTGCCTGTCCATCCCTCTACAAGGCTTGCCTGGCAGCTGCAGTTTTTCCGTTTAAAATTTAACAATGATCAAATCCCCCAAAAAGCTACCAGGCTAAAAAATGAAACATCTTTATTTATCTTTTAAATCCGGAAAAGTGCTGCTGAGCACAGCTGGCTCGCTGCTGTTCCTGCAGCCCCCATCTCTGATCCTTTCTAGTCTCCTACCCACCCCCACCCCACCATAGGCGGGCAGAGCCGGATTTCTGCCCTTCAAACCCCGAGTGTGAGGAAACCTCGCCTGAAGTCCTCGCATCACCCTGCACCCTCACGCCCTTGAGTTTTAAAAAGCCACTGCGTTCGTGGGTCACTGCAGGGCGCCTCCGCAGTGTCTTTAGCAGATACAAGCGCATCCCTCCCACGGGATGTGCAGTGTAGTCAAGCTGAGTAAACTGGGATTTTTGGCTGCCTTTTCCGCTAGGGTGGGTGGGGAAAGGTGTGTCCCCCAAGCGTTCAGTTCAGACTAGAACCTTTGAATCTCTCTCTCTCCTCAGTATCTCCCTCCAGCCCCTACCCCGCCACCTTTCACAGTGTGGGAGTTCTCCCTCCCCACACCAGAGAGGGGCGCCTTTCTAGCTTCCTTGTCCCCTTGCCCACTGATTAAAAAATTGAGAAAAAAACCCACCCCCAAACCCAAAACAAAACAAAAGCCCCAAACAAACAAACAAACAACCCACTCAAACCAGAACCACCCCCCGCCCTCCCCGCAGCCACACAAATGCGGGAATCATAGCCAGTGGATCCGCTGGTGCTGAATGAATGGAAGCGCGGGGCGGGCCTGCGCGCGCGGCCGCCCTGCCCACGATGCTATCTCCCCGCGGCCTGTAGGGCCCTCGCTGGCCCCTCGCCCACCTCCCGCCCCGGGCTGAGGCTGCCGCGGGTTCCGCGCCCAACGCCGAGGCAGCGGCGGCGACGGGTAAGGTCGGAGGGAGGGTGGTTTCCTCCCGCCCCACACCCAGTCTCCGAGCCGGATATATAGAGTGTCACGTTTGGGAGCAGAAAGACCGGAGCTGTTTCCTTGTGGCGGGAGCGCTTCCCGTAGCCTCGGGGAAGGAGCAGGATTTAGAGGACCACTAGTTGAACCCCATCCTCGTGCTGGAGGAACAGGTATTCCAGGGTCCCCAGCCCTGGCGCTCGCAGAGCCCACGCGCTCCGAAGGCAGACCGGACTGGGGGTGGCCCAGGAGGGAGGGCTTGGCTGGGTTCGCAGGGCGGAGCGGTTCCCGGCAGGACCTCGAGGAGGGTGGGTGTGAGGCGGGTGGGAGGGGAGAAGCATTTGCGGAGGCTCTGCTCCCGAAGCTGCCCCCGGCAGCACCCCCGTCGTCACCGGCCGTTTAGGCGCGTTTGGCGTCGGCGGAGCCCGCCAAGGTGGGGCGCGCGGGGGTTGCAAAGGGCAGCGAGCCGGGAAGGATCCGGGAAGGTTAATGTGGGGGGCCGCGCCGTGGGGACTGGGGACCGAGGGAGAGAGGAGCGAGGCCGGGTCCCGCCCAGGCCTCCTGGGCCCTTGGGGCTATTCCTGGAGAGAGAGCGCAAATGCCGGGGCCACGTGTGAAACGGCAGCGCTCCTAGGTCCCCTCCCGGCGCCCGGGACCGCCAGGGCTCCCAGCCCAGGTCCCCGGAGCAGGTCCTCGCCAGCCCCCAGCCCCACCTCAAGCTGCGCGCGTCCCTACCCTTCCACTTGACCCTTGCCGGGGTCGCGGCTGACGTGTGCTGGGGCGGCTGGTGAGGTCAGGGCGGGATTTGCCCCCGTAGGAAGTTTTAGACACCTTCCTGTGGTCTGGGCATCCTGCGGGTGTACAGGGGAGCAGGTGCCAGAAGACTCCAACTGGAGTAGATGGCTTGCGGGAAGGCTGCTTAACACTCCCAGCAAGTAGAATTACCCGCGGGGCAGTCTCAGTCTATTAAAACAATTCATGCCCAACCTTATCCTAGAAACCAGAGGAAGGCGTCACACCTGCCAGCGGTGGGCACCTTTTCTTCCACGGATGAGTTATGTGGTGTGAGCAACCAAGGTTATCGCTGGATCTGCAAGAGTTTGGCCACTCGTTGAATCATGTAGAGTGCCCCCATTATGTGACGAGCAAGGACAGAGTACGGTCAGAAAAATGACCAGGAAACTCAGGTGGATGGTGCTTTTCTGTTTGCTAGGTCGAGAGAAGTTTGACACTGTGCAAATGGAAATTTGAGAATTACCCCCTTGGTTTCAATTACTCATCTCTCTATATTCCCATTTATATGAACTGGAGATTTGACTGACAGGTGTATTTAGTCCAAAATTTATAAAGCGGTGCAAGGGACTAAATAAAAACTTAAGGCAGCCACGTAAACTGCAAGAGCAGGCGTTTCCGCAGAAGGGATATTTGTGTGTGAGACTTCTAGGAGATGGGCATGAGGTCTTTACCAGGCTGATTCGTGTGTCAATATTCCATCAGTAGTATTTCTCAGGATCCACGTCTTTACAGTACTCTTTTCCTAATTCTGAGGGCAGCTTTTGCACCTGCTGTATTAACAAATTCCTCACTTACTCCTGTTTCTAACATTGGGTTATAATTATCTATAAAATAGATGTAAATCACCATGAGTTGGTAAATCGTACTGCTATTAGAGAAATTAAAGTAAATGAAAATATCCTTTCCTTAAAGGAGGCTAAAATGTGACATCCAATTACAGAGGAAGATGGAGAGGTTGAAAATAAATAAAATGGCTTATATTAGGGTATCACTTTGGGGTTTATAAAGCATATGATCATCTTGACCATCTCACCATCTGCTTTCCTATCTCCTGAAGAAGCATTCTTGAGTGCATTTGTTTCTGGCAACATCTCATCAGCGTTAAGAATTCCTTGATTTTGCATTAATTTCCATGCACTCATGAAAACTTACTTATTCACAAATACAGCTTTGTGAAGGATCATGCATAGTGACCACCAGCATGCTTGTCCGTACCAATATATTCTGACATTGTGGGTTCTGTTGGAACATGTATTACCTTTGAAGAGGGTAACAGACCAATTTGAGAATCTGATGAAAGCTATGGAATATTAAAGACAAATACATACATATTAACACAAAATTTTCCATCTCCTGACAATTTCAGGAGTTCATGGCCTCCTTGATGCCCAACCTCCTATATTCTAGATGTCTAGAGACTCCAGGCAGGGCCAGCTTCATGGAAATGCAAAACTGCAGCTGCACAGGGCCTTGCGCTTGGAAGGGCCCTGCATTTGGTAAGGTTCTGCTATCACTGTCTGCTGGCTTAATAATTTTCAAACAAGAGGCTGTGAATGTTCATTTTGAAGTGTGTCCTACCAATTATATCCTGACCCCAGGCTGACAAACTTGGTCTAAAACTAACCAAATAACAGTGTTGTCTTAACAGCAATCCCACTTTTACGGTAAGTTCTCCAGTATAAACCTGAAATTTATCTGCTGCTCACTTAGGTGCCCTTGGACATGTCATTCAGCCTTCCTATATTTCAGTTTCCTCATTGACAAAATAAAAACAACAGATGACACTTTCTACTTTCTTTATTTTCAAGGTTGTATTATCTCTAAGTAAAAATAGATAATAATTGTAAAAAAAAAGTCTACTGATTTTGAATAGTTCTTTTCTAAAAATTATGCTGTTGTTGAAGGGTTAAACTTTGCCCTCCATTTTTCAGAAGTAGCTTGAGGAAGGTTGGTTAAGTACATTAAAAAGATTGTAGAACTTTTCTGACCCTTATAGTTCGGTGGAAAATAAAACAAAAAGTAGCCAAGTATTCAGTATGTTAAATACTCCTGAAATATTATTTGGACAAAATTGGAATTTTCAACTAAAGGTGCAGAATAACTTCTTGGATACCAAAGGTAGTTACTGAATTAAATTAATGTTTGAGTCTAATTCATCCAAAAATCGAACCGTGAGAAACTGAGCCAATGACTGAAAATTTTTGAGGGGCTAATCCTTTTCGTTTCATTTAATTTAAAAAATCTGTAAGTTCAAAAGTTTGGTCAAGTCATCCTTTAAAATATCCTAGGAAATGCCAAATCAATTTAAAATACACCTGGTCTCTTGCCAAGCACACCTAGTGACCTTTTGTAACTCTGGTGCCTCTTAAAGAGGAACTGAGAAAACAGGTAAGTCCTCTGTCCCCAGACTCCTCCCTTAACTACTCTGTGACCTCAAAACTTATCTTTACTCCAGCTGTCTGTGTTAGCATGACGCCAATACACTCAGAACCACAGAGGAATAAAATAGTGTGAAAGGGAATTGATCAAACTCCTATATTAAGGTCTTCTAATGGGGGCACTAGAACGGATGAATGGAGATTCGTTCTTCGTGCAATTACTCTGTGCAGGTGCATGCAGTGTGCTTTAGGATACAGAGTAACAGGTCCTGTATTCAGTAAACTTATGACATCATTAGCAGGACAAATATGTCAATGTAAGGTATTAATTTAAAATAACAAATAAGTAGTTACAAGGCAACAGAAGATTTGGCACCAAATGAGTGGTACAGAAAATAAGTGCAATGAATTTCCAAGAAGAGAATAAAATAAGCTGAAATGCTGAGGGAAGCATAAAAGGAAAGGCCCTTAGAGATAGCCCTTAAAGTTCTGGTCCTAATAGAGATGAACAAATAAGACTTTTGGGTGCCCAGGGACCTCAGTGGCACTTTGGGGTGGGAGGTGTGCAGAACAGGAATATCTGGATGCAGCTGAAGTTTTATGTAAGGAAAAGGCAGGAGATAACTCTGTAAGAGAAATTCCCTCTGGCTAGCTTCATTCATATAATAAATAATTATTAAGCCCGTTCTGTGACCAGACACTGTGCCGGCTTTTCCACATTTGGTGTTGAACAAAGCAGATGTGTTCCCTATTTTTTTGGAACCTGCAGTCGTTTACAGAATAAGCATGTAGGAATACATTATGGGAAGTAGCATGGAGAAGAACAGAATGCTTTAAGAAAAACATCAAGGGCGCTGACTCCATTTTGGTGTTCTGAGAAGGCTTGCTCTTTGACAAAGAAAGATTTCAGTTGCTATTGGAAAAAAAATCGGGGTTAACGTTACTAAAAAAACCCAAAAAATCAACAAAGAGAAAAAGCAGTCTGGGCACAGGAAATTGCAAATGGGAAGGTCCTAAGAGAAAAAGCTTGCAGCATTCAAGGGACAGAGAGGAGGCAGGCCCTGTGACTGCTGTTAGGTGAGGGCACTGCTGAGAGGCAGGACACCAGTTGGAGAGGGGAGCAGGTGCCTGATCATGCCCAGCTTCACGGTGTTGATAAAGATCTTGAATTTAATTTGAGTGGGTTGCCATTGAAGGCTTTTAAGCCAGAGACTGTTCTAATTTCTATTTTGAGGAACTCTTTATGTAGACAGTAAAGAGAGTGAACTAGAGGGATAAAGGATTGGAGGTAGTAAGACCAGGGAGGACAAGCAGAGGTGAGAGTACTGTCAGGGAGGAGGGAGAGAAGTGCTTAGACTTGAGGTGTGTTTTGAGAGTTGGATTGACACATCTTGGTGATAGATTGGATATGGGAGGTGGGCGAGGCAGAAAGAAGAGTGGGAATGAATTCATTTCATAGATACTGCTAAATGCTTATAATCCAAAACAGTAGGCTCAGATGCATATGATTTAGAGATGCCATAAGAAGAACCGAAAAATAGAACAAAAACTGATTGCCCTGGTTATTACCTCTGGAAAAGTATACTGGCTGCTGGGATAGGGGTGAGAGAAAGGAGGGAGGAGATTTTTGCTTTTCATACTATCCTCTCTACTGTTTGAATGATTTTTACAACCACGCTTGCATTTTATAATTTTTAAAAAAGTTATCACCATGACAGATATAGCTTCTGTTTTTCTGACTTGAGCACATAGATGGAATATGGTGTAATTTCCTAAAATGAGAAAAATTAGGGAAGAAAGATCTGATCCTCTCCAAAATAATTATTCCAAAACACAAATTATTCCCCTGCTTAAAACCCTGTCATTCCTCTGCCTTGCCTACAGCAGTTTTTCCCAAACTGTAGTGTATGAATTATTATTTTATTGGGATATTAACAGTTAAGTAAAGGAAGAAAAGCTTCCCTGATGATATAACTTTGAGAAACACTTGATTTAACCTACTTAACCAGTTTTATTGCAAGAATCCTCAGAGCTTTTAATGTCCTAATGCGTGTTAATAATCATCAAGAAAGCAGAGGTCTTAGGCCGGGCGTGGTGGCTCAAGCCTGTAATCCCAGCACTTTGGGAGGCCGAGACGGGTGGATCACGAGGTCAGGAGATAGAGACCATCCTGGCTAACACGTTGAAACCCCGTCTCTACTAAAAAATACAAAAAACTAGCCGGGCGTGGTGGCGGGCGCCTGTAGTCCCAGCTACTTGTGAGGCTGAGGCAGGAGAATGGCGTGAACCCGGGAGGCGGAGCTTGCAGTGAGCTGAGATCCGGCCACTGCACTCCAGCCTGGGCGACAGAGCAAGACTCCGTCTCAAAAAAAAAAAAAAAAAAAGAAAGCAGAGGTCTTTTATGCTATATTTCCTAAACTTATTTAACCTTGAAATGCTTTTCCAGCAGAGCATCGAAGAGAGTCAGCATTCAGCATAACACGCTTTGGGAAATGCTGTCCTATATTAATAGATTAAACCTTTTAACATCTACAGTTCTCTATTAACCATAAGCTTCTCTCATCTCTTTAATCCTACTTAGTTGGTGGAAAGCGGGAGACTGGAATTGACTCTGTTAATAGGCATTAAGTTGATGAAAACAATTCTGCCCTGTGGATGATATTCAGAAACAAGATCTGCAGTCTGATTAAAAGCAAAATTGTTTGTTTTTCATTTCTACTTCTTTGGCTAGGCTCTGCAGGACCTCATCAAGGTACATTTTGTCAAGTCCATGTTTAATACATGTGACCTGAGGCATAAACAATGGGGAAGACTCCCCAGGGCCTCTTAGGTCCCAAGGTAGGCTTGGGCCTTATCTGATCCTTGTAAGCCATCCCCTGCAGTGCAATACAGTGTGACTACATAGGGCATCTGTAGGAACATTGATTTTTGAGTCATATATACACTTCCTGGATCCCCATGCATTTGTATGGTGGTAGGCTGGAGGCAGAAATGCAACTTATGGCCAAAGAACAGTGCAGCAGAGCATAAGGGAAGAAACAGGTTCACACAGCTATAGACTTCTTCCATGGCTTCATCAGCTCTCTGTTCCAGCCCAGGGGTCAGCAACTATGGCCCGAGGCTGAAATCTGGCCCCTGCCTTTTTGTTTATTCTTTGAACTAAGAATGGTTCTTATATTTTTAAATGGTTGAAAAAAATCAAAAGAATAATATTATGTGACATAGGAAAAATAATAGGAAATTTAACCTATATGAAATTTAACCTTCAGTGTCTATAAAGTTTTATCAGAAATCAGCTTGTGTCATTCATCTAATCATCCCTATTTGCTGTGACTGCTTTAGTGCCCTAACCAGTCAATTATTATGACCTTCAAAGCCTAATATATTTACCTTGTGGTCCTTTACAGAAATGTTTGTTGACCCCTGCTCTAGGCTATGAAACTCATCTGCCATAGGTAATCTTAATTGTTTTGTTTTCATTTGTTTAATTTATAAGAGGGTAGAAATAAAAGAGTTAAATCGACTTCCTAGTAGGTCCTCAAACATTATTCGCATTCAGGCACAGAAAGAGAAATACTGCATGATCTCATTTTTAGATGGAATCAAAAAATGTTGAACTCATAAATAAAAGTAGAGAGAAGAATGGTGGTTACCAGAAGTTGAAGGCAAAAAGTGGTAGGGGTGCAAGGTGGGGGTGAGATGGGAATGGGGGAGTCGAGGTGGAGGAAAGTTGCTGGTCAAAGGGTTCAAAGTTTCAGTTAGACAGGAGGCATAAGTTTTGAGATCTACTGCAGAGCAGGATGACTATAGTCAATGATAATGTGTATTTCAAAATAACTAAGTAAATTTCAAATGTCTCACCACAAAAATGATAAGTGGTGGCTACTGTATCCTCTAAATGTATGAAATTATAATTTGTAAATTTAAAATAGTATTAATTTTAAAAATGAAACAAACCATTGTTGGCATTGTTGGCCAACAATGCCAGTTTTTGTTGATGGCTAGTGTTGCTAATGCTGCATGCCCATGTAAAGAGCAGAAGACAGTCGCAAAAGTGATCACTTTTAAATTTTATTCAAACATTTGAACTCCTATATACAGGATAGGCACTCAGATAAATAAAACTATGGCTTCCAGAGGTAAGGGGGAAATTAAATCTACTATAACTTAACGATTTTATTTTGTTACCTCTGAGCAGATTGGATTTCCTATGAGTAGTCACCTCTGATTTTTATTTCAATAATGAAGCCAATCTTTTTAATCTTTTTTTATTATTATTAATGCACACTTTTGTATGAAGAGTGGTAGTTTAGGGGTGACAGCCTCAATTCTAGATGACAGAAATACACATTTCTCTGTCCCCACCCTAAACCTACTGAATCAGAATCTTTGGTGTGAGGATCCCCAGGTGTTTCATAAGTAGTTGCCACAGCACAGGGGGAGTTTGGAATAGCTAGTCCAGGTATTTCCATGGAACATAGAGTCAGAAAATAAGACCCTCGAGGCCTGGTGCTTGGCTCTGTTACTGCTGTCATAAAATATTTTTAGATGAGGATGTGCTGTGGGATCACAGAGTTTGGATTTGGGGTCTCATTGCCAGCCATATTGACTGGGAGATTTCTGTAAGATATCTAACTTTTTAAAGAGGACTGGTTACAGGTGACATCTTCATTCAATAGACATTTTCCCACTTTAATCAACATGTATTAAAGCAAAGGACATTATACATATATATATATATATATATATATATATATATATGTATGTATGTATATAAAACAATGTGACCACACAATGCAATTAAACAATGAAAACTGATTAAACAATGTGGTTAAACAATGAAAAAAAAGTCTTACTATAATTGCCAGACACTAAGAATAACATTTGCTTGTTGATTTAGCTGTATTATTTCAAAGTCCTAGATCATTTTGCATCCTTAACCGCTGCAGTTTTGCAAAAGCATTTTTCAAGCTGCAGTTGATGATATGTATCCCCTATGGCTTTTGGACATCTTGCTTTTAAGGCATTTTAACTTCCCAGGATTCTCCAGAGACAGCCCCAAAACATTGAAGCCCACACCTGAAGGGAGGAAGAGAAAGCAAACACTCCTCCCTGTGAATTTGTGTAGAAAAGACAAAAATATGGCTTCTCCAACCCACTTACTCATCCTTCCACCTTAGCTGGGAAGTTGTTGGATCAGTAGAATTTGCTGATGAATAACAGGATGACCACAGGAGGTAAGAATATTATTTCCTGTGTCAAGAAATGAGAAAAAGTCATTGTGAAAACACCCCACATTTTAGATCATTTTTAAAAAAATGGTTCACTATTTATTACAGGTCATTGAAAGGGCACATTCCACAGAAGTGAGCAAATGTCCCAGGTATCCTTGAAAGCAAGATCCTTGGAAATTAGGATGACAATTAAGTTATGTGTCTGGTCCCAACATATTTGAAATCACTTAAGCACTTCCAGCAGAATTAGATTCACCAGTGCACAGTATTGTCAAGAAACCAAAAGAATCTGCCAAGCTAAACTGAGTAAAAGAAACTGTAACAATTCAATGTTTGTGCATGTATTAAAGATTTTTGCTTATTATTTTCAATAAAGTATATGTAATACTGCAAGTTGTATGGATAGAAGTAACATAGGTTTAGCATCTTAAAGATGGATGGTATTCAGTTAATGAAATCATAGAGAAATTTGCCTAAAACTTAAGAGAAACTGTTTACTTAAAATAATATTGTTCCTGATAGATATTAATTAATAAGTAAATATTAATAAAAGCAACTTTATGTCAGTAAATAGTAATAAGTAAAAATATTAATAAAGCCAACTTTGTATTTCTCTTTATATTTCACTGTAACTATTGTCTCATTTTGAATTGAATCTTATTTCACCTGTGTTTTGTTTACACAATACCTTCAAGACATATCTCCCCTGAAGCTAAGCACATGATCTAAAAGGTGGACACTTGTTCTTTAACCAAAGAGCTTTCTGGGGATTGAGATCCACTTACCAAACTATTCTCAAAGCTGCAGGAATCTCTGATGGCTTGAAAGAATTGATTTCCCTCATCCAAATGAACAGTTTGCTTCTTTCTCAGCAACTTGTACTTGCCATAACTCTCTTCTTAGCAGAAGTGTGACATTGCCTCTTCCTTGTTTTCCTTCTACTATTTTGGTGCAGTTTTGCCGGAGGCAATGGTTATGCAAGTGCTGCTGAGTACGTTCCTGATCACAGGATGACACTTAGGTAAATTTAGGTCTCAGTTTCTTTTAGGACAGAACAAACTTTTCCCAAATTAGACTTCCTTGAACTCCTATACATACTATATGTTGGCACATATCACACCATCTTGTCTACAGTACATAGCAGTGAGTGTAAATAGCTTTGTCTTAACTAAGTATATTCACACTGGAAATTGTAGAATGTTCAAGTACCATATCTATATTTGGTTCAACTCTCTTACAGAAAAGAAAAGCCAGTTCCGAAGACATTAAGTGGCTTGTCACACATCTATTTAGCGGGTGCATCAAGGCTAGTATCCACATCTTATGAGTGCAATTCCCATTCCCATTCCATTCCATTCATTCATTTATTCATTCGTATGATTTACTGAGTACCTACTATGAGCCAGGCAGGATGTTTAGCTTTGCAAATAGAATGCAAAACAAGTTATAGTACCAGTCCTCAAATTTTAGTACCCCCTACTCTTTGAGCAATATTTGGCCAGTTGCAACTTGGAGTTTGTGCAATTTTTCAGTAATGATATCCAGTGTGTAAATATGCAATGCTCATACATCTTTATTTTCCCTTCTTCTGTCTCCTAACCAGTCCCAGTCAGCGACTTGACTTCCCATAGCACCAAGCACTTAACACCAATAAGAGTAAGATGGGAGGCTGGGTGCGGTGGCTCATGCCTGTAATCCCAGCACTTCAGGAGAATGAGGAGATCGAGACCATCCAGGCTAACATGGTGAAACCCCATCTCTACTAAAAATACAAAAAATTAACTGGGCGTGTTGGCAGGCGCCTGTAGTCCCAGCCACTCAGGAGGCTGAGGCAGGAAAATGGTGTGAACCCGGGAGGCAGAGCTTACAGTGAGCCAAGATTGTGCCACTGCACTCCAGCCTGGGCGACAGTGTGAGACTCTATCTACCCCCCCCCAAAAAAAAGCGTATGATGGGAAATTAAGTTGAAATGAAATATTAAAAATTCCATAGGGAAGATCATGAAAATTCTTCCCAAGAAAACAATGTTCTTGATTCACTACTGCAAGGCTTGGGAGTTAGTTAGCTTGTGTGTTTCTCCTCTTGTTTACTCACTGTGTCACCAGGTCCTCTCTTTCCTCAAACTGGCTGAGCTCTAGCTTGCATCCTCTAGCTTTCCTTTCCTTTCTGTATCTAAAGATAGACACAAACTCTTGGTGTTTTAAGTACTTAAGTGCTAATCCTTGTGGGGAAAGTGAGAGGGGAAGAGCAAAAATAACCGATGTGAAGAAGTTATGAAGTTTCCAGAATGATACCGTTGAGTCTTGGCATAGGATCAGTAGTTAGTTGCCTACTTCCTCTAAGATAAGTGGAAAAACCCCATTATCTTCAGCTATCTGTCTTTATTTCTGGAGGCAAGATCAAAAATCAACCATCTGCCCTATAAGTCCTTACTTATTCTCCTGAACTAGATGAGTATGGGCATTGTCTGATGAGAGGATTTCTAGCTTTCGTCAGATTCTCACAGAATTCATGACCAGAACAACGTGGGGGAACCACTGCTTTAGGAGCCATTAAGTGGACCATTTTAGTTCCTTGAAGTTCTCTAGACTCTGGCCGCTGTCAGGTCAGGAAAGATGCCTTCTGAAGATTCCTTACAGGGACTGTACAGCTGTTTGAGATACATAGGATTTTATATTCCATCTTCAGTGAGTATTACATTGTTCCAAAACAGAGAAAGGATTACGTTATTCCCCTGCATAACACCTTCCGTGGCTGCCCATTCCCTACAGTAGCCTTGCCAAGTGTGTGAGATGCTAATTGAGGTAGACTGTGGGAGGTGGGTGTTTCCAGTGCAGAAGAACCCTTGATATCACCTTCACTTACTGCTATATGGCTGTGTATCCAAAGGCAAGTTACTTAACTTCCTGCTATATGGCTGTATTCAAAGGCAAGTTACTTAACCTTTCAGTCTTCCCAATGTATTCATTTGCTAGGGCTGCTGTAACAAAGTACTGCAAACTGGGCAGCTTAACCAAAAGAAGTGTATTGTGTCACAGTTTTGGAGGCTAGATGTCTGAGATCAAGGTGTCAGCAGGGATGGCTTCTGAGGGCTGTGAGGGAAGGATCTGTTCCAGACCTCTCTTTCTTTGCTAATAGTTGGCTGCCTTCTCCTTGTGTCTCACATCTTCTTTCTATGCATATATCTGTCTTTTTATAAAGACATCCATTATATTGGATTAGGGACTCCCCCCACTCCAGTATGACCTCATCTTAATTAATTGTATTTGCAGTGATCATGTTTCCAAATAAGGTCACATTCTAAGGCACTGAGGTTTAGGACTTCGACATATAAAACAATTCAATCCATAACACCCAGGAAATTATTACTTGACTCCTTATTATCACAATGGAAAATGAGATGAAACTATCTATAAACCACTTTCTGTGTACTAAGAAAAAGTACATATATTTTTAGTATGGATTAATAGTGAACATAAGTAATGACTACTGACTTCACCAAGAGTTTCTTCTCCACATTATCTTTATTATTTTTTATTAGGTATAACATCCATGTAGAAAAGTGAATATATCATAAATGCATATAACACACACACACACACACCTCCCAGATTCTGTATTCCAAGTTAAAAAAGAAAAAGAGAAAAACATTTATCAGCATCCTATAAGCTCCCGTCATACTCCTGGGCAGTCCCTAGTGCCTCCCAGATTAACCACTGTCTTGACATCTAAGTCACAGATTAGCTAAGTTCAAACATAGATTAGCTTTACCAGTTTTTGGAGTTTGTATAAATGAAATTATACAGTAATACTTTTTTATGTCTGGCTTCTTTACTCAATATTATGGTTATGAGATCCTTCCAAATTATTGTGTGTATTTGTAGATTATTCATTCACATTGCTGTATAGTACTCCATACTGTGAATATGCCATACTTTATCCATTCTGTTGATGAAAACTTTAGTAGTTTCCATTGTGAGTTTCTTATGACTAGAGCTGCTATGAGCACTCTTGAGAATGTCTTTTGTTAAACACACATACACATTTCTTTGGGATATACTTAGGTGTGAAATTGCTTTATTCAAAGAGCTTTAATAAATCTGCCAAAGCGTTTTCCAAAGTGATTGATCAAGTAATACTCCCAGCAGTGGCAGTCAAGAATTTCCCTTGTTCCACATTCTTGTCAACACTTTTTATTTTCCGTCATTTTCATTTTAACCATTTGAGTGGAAAAGTAGTTGTGAGGCATGGTGGTTTTATTTGTATTTCTCTGGTAAGTAAAAAGATTGAGCACCTTTCCATATATTTATTGGCCACTTGGATATCTTCTCTTGTGATGTCCCCAAGTCTTTGCTCATTTGTCTATTGGGTTATCTTTTTTCATAGTAATTTGTGGGTATACATTATATATTCTGGGTACAATTCCTTTGTTGGATATGCACTTTGTCAATGTCTTCTCCCAGTCTATACCTGGCCTTTTTACTCTTTTAATGAACACAAATTCTTAATCTTAATAGAGTTCAATTTATTAGTATTGTTTTTCATAGTATTTTTTGCCTACTCATGAATCAAGATGTTCTTTTCTAAAAAATGTGTTGTTTTGCCTTTTACACTAAAAGATATACTATCCATCTGAAATTAACTTTTTGTATGATGTGAGAAATAAAATACATATTTTTCCATGTGGATATTCCATTGCCTCAAAATTAGTCTTTAGAATTCTGCGTATCATTTTAAATCACAGGGACATAGTAGCAGTCTGGATACCTCAGAACGAACACATTTAAGGATAAAGTCATTTAAAACATATCTCACTATAATGACTTCTGCAGCCCATTTTGACTATGAATAGCCTAGGATGTTCAGTGTTAAGGTCAAATGCTCATTTAATCTGCTTGCAGGAACCTAATTTCTGGTCTAATAGATTAAGTAAAATAAAACAAATAAATGCATCCTCTTGGAAATAGATCACTCTAAAAAATCAAAGTATTAAATTTAAAATTAATTTGGATCCTCGATGTAAGGGTTATTGGTGAAAAATGTAGTAGTGTGAAAAGGTCTTGACCAAACATTTGAGGAGAAATAATCAAAAGGCTTATCTTTTATTATTAAGGAAGGCAAATGAAGGGCCCACTTGTCTTCATTACACTTACACATTTAATGTCTCACTAGTTCCCCCAACTCTCATCAAAATGGAAGACGTGGAATAAGGAGAGGTTGAAGGCAGAAAGATTAGCTAGGTGGCCATTCATTCTTTCATGCATTCATTCAACAAGAATTTATTCAATGATTATTCTACCAAGTATTGTATGAAATTCTGTGAATATTAAGAAGACTAAAACACAGTCATTGCCCCCAAGGCATTTGCAATCCAGTGGAGAAAACAGACAACCAAGTAGTCACTTACATAAATGTGACAATGGATAAAGGCTCTGAGAGTTTGGCAGATAAGACATTCAGCTGAGGCCTGGGAACCCCTTCTCAAAGTCTGAGGTTTGCCCACTGAAGGGTAGGACAGGATGAGGGATAAATGGAGGACATAGCCTCTAGAGCTAGTCTACAAGATGTGTGACCTTGGGCAAATCACTTTATTTCTCTGTGCCTTAGTTTTCTATTTGTTAAATGGGGTTTATAATAGTTATCACCATAGAATTGTTCTGCTAATTCATTCTTCCGTTAGAAGAGTGACTGGCACTGAGTATGTGTTTAGTGAGTCAAGGTATTGTCATATGTGAGAGTTACAGCATTACAATTGGTCCCAAAGTTCTGGAGAAGCAAAGAGGTATTATCTACAGCATTTGTCCAATGTGACAACTGTAGTCGACAGAGAAGAGCATGGACCAGAACCCAGGAGTTCAGACTGTTGTCCTGATTGTGCTCTATATCTACATCAGATAAATGGCTAGATTATCTCTAAAGTTCCTTTCCACTCTCATGTCCTATGATTCTGCAGCTCCTGCTGAGATAGACTTAATAAATATGATTTGAATTCTGGTGGTAGAGAAATAAAGAAAGAAATCAAAATCCATTCTGAGATTTCCAGCTGAGTAACTGAATGAGCAGTGACATCATTTCAAAAGAAACAGGCAAGTCAAGAAGAGATAGGTATATGGAGACTGGGAATCATATAGCACAGATTTGTGGATAGAATTTTTAGGTTGGAAGAAACTATTTCCATCATTTTAATTCAGTGTGGTAGAGAGGCAGATATTTCCATAGTTAGTCACGACCACAGAAACAGGAGCCCTATTGCCTAGATTAGGGTTTGTCACTTACTAGCAAGTTACTTAAATGTTCTGCATCTGGCTTTCTTCATCTGTAAAATGCAGGTGAAATGCAGATTGAACCATGCACAATTGCCCTTTGTAAGTCAAAATGGTTGAGTGTTGGGAATTTCATATGGTTCGACCTAATAATAGATATGCTCTAAGGGGCTGTACTGAGAAGTAAGTGAGTTCATGTGTGTTACCTGCTTAGGCCAGAGCTCAACACATAATACAGTACTATGGAAGTGTTTCCCTTATTATTAAGGCCATTTAGTTTTTTCAAAATCGAATGCACCAAGCTTCATTTAAGAAGAACAATCAGGAATTGCATAGTATGCCTATTTAGGTCTCTTTTCCATTTTTCACGTAGGCAGGCACGAGGCCTTGATGAGGCAGTTAGTCCCTAGGAATACAGCTGGGTTTACTTTTGCCAACGTGGCTGCTGCCATTTTGCTCATTTCTCATGCCTCCATCTAGACAGGCATTGGCTTCTGCTCCAAAAGGAAATTTAGCATCAAAGTTCTTGGATGAGCTAGCTTCCTCTCCCTGTTCTTTTGTCCTCCACTCTCACTCCCTCCTCAGCCCAACTCTTGGTACCAGCAGGCCTAGTTTCCATCTCCCTCAGTGTGATATTGGTGACATACTGGTCATCCAACATCTGAAGGCCCTTGGTATTCTGGACACCCTGTCTGGCCCTGCAAAGGGGGGAAAAGGAGAAGGGCATATCTAAGGCTAAGAAGAGAGAAGAACGGAGGGGAGAGTGAAGGGGGCTCCAGCTCTGAGCCATGAACTGAGGAGTAGGACAGACACAGAGGCTACTGAGGAACCCTGTTCTAGTTTCATGACTTTGATAAGTCTTAGTCTGTCTATGTGATGAGTCTCCAATTGTGCATGAACCAAGATGCAGAGATACATTAAAGAAGCAGGAAAAACAAAACAAAACTAAAAATGTGTCTTTCCTGTGTCTTTTAAATCATAGGGACACAGTAGCAATCTGGACACCCTAGCAGTAAAAGCAGTATGAGTAGAGTTCCTTACAGAACTGTTTACTTGCTGTTGCCTGATGTCATATACAGATTAACGATGACTCATACTGTTGGTTTATAATGTATGTTCCAGTTTGTGAATTGTCTGTTCACTTCCTTTTTTTTGTTTGTTTTTTGTTTTTGTTTTTGTTTTTTTGAAGCACAAAAGTTCTTACTATTAATGTAGGTAAAATTACTGAATATTTTCTCTTTGTTTTCAGATATTTGTATCTTGCTTAAGGAGATTATTCCCTAGCTGCGTCACGTTTTAAGTAATTAGTTTGTAAACCTCTCCTACGTTAGGCTCTGGTTTCAAGTTTGCACCCATTCAAGTTTGCAATGGTTTATTTCCTCTTGTTGGTGTCACCCTAGTGATACATTTTACACAAAGGAAGGAAATACTCTAAGGATGAAATTCAGAATAACAAATTATGGCTGATTAAAATCACCCTTACTAATTACTGAATGTTTCACAAGTGCAAGACACTTGACAAAAACTCTGTTGCATCAATCCCAGGGATCACAGATGAGGAAAATTAGGCCCACAAAGTTTAAAATATAATCATTAAGCAAGCAATCAACATAAAAATATAGTTATTATTGAAAGCATAATTTCAGTTAGGGGAGAGTTCCAACTCGAAAATCTCCTTTGAGAGCTAACCTAAAGAATGCTTGGGGTATTGAAATATTCCCATTTTGTTTGAATGTAGTAGACAGGTTTATACTAAAAGTAGCAACATATTTGCCTGAAAATCAATGAAAAATGATTCTACCTTCTTTTTCGATGATCAAATTTTTTAAGAACAGAGTGTCTTTATTATCAAGGACAGTTTGGAAAAAGTTGTACCAAATAGGTAAACATTTGAAGCCTTGAAGAGGAAATTAGCTGTTGAGGTTAGAGTTTCCTTGCAAATTCAATACATTTAAGTTCACAGAGTTATAATATTCTAATACATGATAATTAAGAAAAAAATTGTAGAACAGAGTTATCAGGTGTACAAATGTCCTAGATGTTGTTGTATAGGAAAAACAGGAAGCAAATGAACACCTGGTAAAAAGCTTTCTCCTGTCCTATAGCATGTAGAAGACGTAAATTTCTTTCATCAAAATTTCAGTCTTTGCTCTGTCACTAACAATGGCCTTAGCCAAATCACTACTTGTCTCTGATCCTCAGTTTCCTCATCTGTGAATAACAACATCTACACTATTTACCTCCCAAGGTTTTTGTGAGAAGGTACTGAAATGTGTGCATGAAATGCTTTGAGAATTGTTAATATAAAGTCTAAGATGTAAATTATAAGAGTTGCTGATGTATTAATAGTAAATGGTATTGACAGTATCTAAGACTGATAAGATCTTTTGTGTGTGTGTGTACAGACTTTAATATCTATATACATAATTTTACACATGATAATAGTAATTTTCATTTAAATTACATTTAACACTCCTTGGAGGACTTATTATATCCATTATTTTATGTAAGTTCCTGATTAACCTTGTGAGGTGGACGAAGTGTTGTCTTATCTTTCCATGTTGATAATGCTGATCTCTGCTTTCTAACTAAAAGGAAAGCCTCTCTTCTTTGGCAATTTCCGTAGCTTCTGTCAGTCCTTATTGCTGTTACTTGTCACCTCCAGATTATTCCCTGATATTTATCAAATATGTGGCTCACATATGTCCTCTCCTCTCCTACTTCTGAGAGTATTCTTAACTTCAAAGTCCATGTGGGTGAACATTCAGCACTCTGATGCCTTGACCTCACACTTTCATCAGTTTTCATTTTAAGCACTAAAACACCCAATTTTTAGAAACCTACTTCCAAGGCAAGTCCTTGGGCTTTGACATTGCTCCAGACAGCTATATCTGAAATCTCTAAATCTGACAGTTCACTCTTGGACAGTGACCTTCTTTACCTCCAGCTCTCTTAGTTTCTTTCTCCCCCTATAGCTATGGTTCCAGTTCAGCAAGACTTTTATTCTTTAGACTCCCCACCATCCCTGCCCCAATACACATACACATGCGCACTTTCTCATAGTCCATGAGCTTCCTCCGGATCTTACTTCCTTCTCTGTGTAGCCTAGGTCAATTACTTTAAGAGTACACTTGCCAACTGCTTCTATTTCTACCCTTTTCATTTGTCACTCCCAATTTGGATCTTGCCAATAATCGTTTTTCCCTGCTCCAACCACCAGCAGTCAGGTGTTGCTGGAGAAAAACCAGGTAAGTATTTGTATGAAATGGAGATGGTACAAATCCATGGCTGTCCCCATTGGATACTCTGTTGCTTTCAGCTTCTTTGCTGGTTTCTGGTGTGTTTGCTATTTTATCTGAAGGAGTTGTTATAAATATTTACCCCTTTCCAGGAGCTTTTTCCTTTACTTGCAACTTTTTAAATAACAATATATGATCTTGCCTCACAGTCCACAGAGAAAAGAAAAATAGCCAAACATCTGTCTCCGGTTCTGCTCCAACCTATCTCTTTTCCTTCTTTTTAGAGGATGACATGACATTTCCCTGTTCAAGTCTGACCTATTTTTTTCTTCAAATTTTATTCCCTCTGAACTTCTCCAGAGGCTTACTTCCACTTATTTTCGTTTTCTCCTTTTCTGTCTCTCAGAGCACGTAAATGCTCAAACATTTCATTTCACTAACAAATAAATGAGCATCCCACACACACCCTTATTTTTACATTCTTCTATTCTTCAACTGTTACATCTTTATCCTATATCACTTTTCCTTTTGTGATTGAATGTCACCCAGAAGTACTTTACATTAGCTCTTCTGATTAAGTAATGCATCCATGGAGTTGTCATGTAACTACTACAATTGAACAACAGTTCACGAATTATCCTGACAATATGGTGCTTTATTTAGTCACTTCTATGTTGACATTTTGCCTTATTCAATAAGGAAGTTTACTTTAGATGAATATATGTCTGTAACTTGCAGCTTTGACCAACGACTAGAGAGAGTATCAAAGCACTAACTGTTACACCTCGTGTAAGAAACAAGAACTTTAAGGATAGTGATGGGAATTGTGGGAAAAAATTCCTCATTACCAGTTACTAATGTGACGTTCTTGGAGAGATGGTGCATGCCAAATAAACAGTGTAGTGAAAATAAATATGCATACCCTCATAGATGAAATGCAAATAGTTTCTTTACACAGAATTCCAGAAAGTAGCAGAGGGTGGGATCTTGATAATGTGTCAGTCAAGAGTAAACACAGATGCCAGGAAAGTCTTTCCTGCACAGTTAGTTTATCCTGCTTGAAACCAGAGGACAGCTGGGAGTTGCTGAACTTTGGTTCTTGCTCCATAAAAGGGAAGCCTGCAATTAGATGAACCCTTGCCTCTGCTGACAGAAATTGCTAAGATTTATGATACTGTGAGGGTATGTGGGGGACCTTATATTGTTAGCAAGTGTCAAATTACCCTGATGACATTTCTGGTCAGCTCATTTCCGGGGACAGAGAGCAGTGTGCTTACTGACAGACTAGGCCCTGCGAGGCATCCTGATTTGGTGCATGTTCAGATGTTTCAAAAGCTCATTTCTGAAGAACAGGCTCAGAAAGAAATGAACAAAAAGTAATTCAAACTACCAATAATCATAATCTAGAATTCATCTTGTGTCCAGAATTGGTTCCTTCCAGTGGGTTCCTTGGTCTTGCTGACTTCAAGAATGAAGTTGCGGACCTTTGTGGTGAGTGTTACAGCTCTTAAAGATGGTGTGTCCGGAGTTTATTCCTTCAGATGTGTCCAGAGTTTCTCCCTTTTGGTGGGTTCGTGGTCTCGCTGACTTCAAGAAGGAAGCTGTGGACCTTCGCCATGAGTGTTACAGCTCTTAAAGGTGGTGTGGACCCAAAGACTGAGCAGCAGCAAGATTTATTGTGAAGAGCAAAAGAACAAGGCTTTCACAGCGCGGAAGGGTACCTGAGCAGGTTGCAGCTGCTGGCTGGGGTGGCCAGCTTTTATTCCCTTATTTTTCCCCTCCCATGTCCTGCTGATTGGTCCCTTTTACAGAGTGTTAATTGGTCCATTTTACAGAGTGCTGATTGGTCCATTTTACAGAGTGCTGATTGATGTGTTTACAATATTTCATCTAGACACCGAGTGCTGATTGGTGCATTTTTACACAGTGCTGATTAGTGCATTTACAATCCTTTAGCTAGACACAGAGTGCTGATTGGTGCATTTTTAGAGTGTGCTGATTGGTGCATTTACAATTCTTTAGACAGTGCTGATTGGTGTGGTTTTACAGAGTGCTGATTGGTACATTTACAATCCTCTAGCTAGACAGAAAAGTTCTCCAAGTCCCCACTCCACCCAGGAAGTCCAGCTGGCTTCACCTCTCAATCCCCTCTCTAAACAGGACACCCCAACTGCTGTTGGGAATTGGGTGATGACTATTCTAGCTACTTCCTGCTGGGCAGGGGCAAAGAAGGGGCCCTGCAGTTGTAGTGTCCTCCAGAGATGAACTCTTTAGGCCAGTGAAAGGGCCAGTGGGTCGGTTCAGGGGTCCTTGGTAGAAGTTTTTAGTTGAGCTCATTTGGGATTTCATTTGTAAGACCATCTGTAGCTTGATGGCCTTGATCCTAGAGGAAACAAATTTGACAAGGAGGTTAAAAATACAGGGCCCGAAGGCGAGTAATAGCAAGATGGCTGTCATGGGACCTAGAAAGGGGAGAAGGCATGTTGACCAACTCCAGAGGTTGGTGTAAGAGTTTGAAAGGCACTGTCTGATTTCAGAAGCCTTTTCCTGTAAATGCTGGGCAGCATCTCGTACTATCCCTGACTGGTTAGTGTAAAAACAACACTCTTCCCCTAAGAAGGTGCAGAGTCCTCCTTTCTCAACAGTGAGGAGGTCTAGGCCTTGGTGGTTTTGGAGAGTCACTGCTACCAAAGAGTCTATTTGGAATTGTAGAGTAAGGATAGATTTCGTTATTCCTTGCAAACTGCCTGAGAAATCCTTTGAGAGTGTGTGGTAGTAGGACAATGAAGTAGATATACCTGCTATTCTGGTTTCTGTAGCAGTGGCCATTCCTAACCCTGTAAGTAGGTGTATTAGTTGTATGGCTCTGCGCTGACGGACTTGAGCTTTGAGGGACACAGATAGGGCATGATTTCCATAAGATTAGAAGTTAGGATAATACTAGTCATACTGTTAACTTTTTTTAGCAAGCTTTACTTTTGTTAAAAACCTTGTAAGTTTGGGATTTCAATTATTCTTTGCTATTAATAAGACCTCATTCAGCCCATATTAACTTAGAATTGGTATAGATGGCTCCTTCCTGATTCTGTAAGTGCTTTAAGGTTTGACTGAGTGCAAACAGCTCACACATTGAGCAGACCAATTATTAGGCAATTTTCCTAACTCTACTTCTACAAGAATTTCCTTATCATTTGCTGACTACCCTTTGTATCTTTTTCCTTAATCCCCTGGGAGGAAACATCTCCTGTCCTGAAGGGAGTTCCTCCTTGGTCTGGTCAGACCTTTGTATGGTAATTAATTAAGAGTTAGATGCCCTGTTAGGAAACCTGTTGGGTTAAGGATTTTTGATAGGAAGGCTACCGGTTGTCAGTGGCCTCAGTGCTTTTGGGCTCTGCCCTTGTTTACACTGACAACAAGGTGGTATTGGAGTGTTATAGGGTCATGGAGAAGACCTTCAATTATCAATTATAGATTTTAAATTTACCCTGGCTTTTAAAGGAATAGGATACACTGTTTTATCTTTACTACTTCCATCTCTCTTTCTCTTTAACTTCTTCTTTGTCTCTCTCTGACTCCCTCTTTGTTGTCTCTTCCTTTCTCTCTTTGACTTTCTGTCTCTCTCTTTCTCTGACTTCCACTTTGTCTCTGTCTCTTCCTCTCTCTCTCTCTGTCTCTGACTTTCTCTCTCTTTGACTCCTTGTCTCTTCCTCTCTCTTTCCTTCTCACTTGGACTTCCTGTCTCTTTCTTTCTCTCTTACTTCCTCTTTGTCTCTGTCTCTTCTTCTCTCTCTCTCTGACTTTCTGTCTCTTTCTCTCTTTCCTTTCTGCTGGTCTTTCCCTGCCTCTGCTAGCCGCTTATGCTGCTGTTCTCCCCTCTCCTTCCTCTTTTTGATGGTTTCGACAGTGTAAGACTGCCACCTCCTTGGGTTTTTGCACTGCGTGCAATAACTCCATGATTTCCTTGTGATATTTAATGGGGGCTCCCCCAGAGGTTAGGTACTCCCTTTCTTTCCATATTGCAGTATGGGCATGTAGGATTAGATAAGCATGCTTACTATCTGTAGCAAAGTCTCCCAATTACAACTGAGGAAGGGGGAGAAATATCTGGTTACAGGCTGTCCCAGGGTTCCTCTAATGGTAACGGACCTTGAGGACAGCTGTCTGGGACAGGAGATTAACAGTGAGAAAGCTGTGCCAGTGTCCAGGAGGAAGTCAATTTCCTGAACCTCAATGGTTATACGTACCTGGGGCTCAGTGAGGGTGATGACATGAGCTGGTGCTTGCCCCAGGCACCCTCAGTCCTGTTGTTGGATCACCTGGCTGGGGCTTCTGGGCCAGAGAACCTTTGTCCTCTGGGGCGGTGTGCCTTCCAGTGATTGCCTTGGCATAGTGGACATGGGCGAGGGGGCAGCTTGTTTCTCATAGGACAATCTTTTTTAAAGTGTCCTTGCATGAGGAACGCCTCTGCCCGGCTGCTGTCCCATCTAGGATGTGAGGAGCGCCTCTGCCTGGCTGCCCCACTGTCTGGGAAGTGAGGGGCGCCTCTGCCTGGCTGCCCCACTGTCTGGGAAGTGAGGGGCGCCTCTGCCTGGCTGCCCCACTGTCTGGGAAGTGAGGGGCGCCTCTGCCCAGTTGCCCACTCTCTGGGAAGTGAGGAGCGCCTCTGCCTGGTTTCTGCCCTATCTGGGAAGTGAGGAGAGTCTCTGTCCAGCTGCCCACCATCTGGCAAGTGAGGAGTGCCTCTGTCTGGCTGCCACTCCGTTGGGATGTGAGGAGTGCCTCTGTCTGGCTACCACTCCGTTGGGATGTGAGGAGTGCCTCTGTCTGGCCACCACTCCGTTGGGATGTGAGGAGTGCCTCTGTCTGGCTACCACTCCGTTGGGATGTGAGGAGTGCCTCTGTCTGGCCACCACTCCGTTGGGATGTGAGGAGTGCCTCTGTCTGGCTACCACTCCGTCTGGGATGTGAGGAGTGCCTCTGTCTGGCCACCACCCTGACTGGGAAGTGAGGAGCACCTCTACCCAGCTGCCTTCCCGTCTGCAAGTGAAGAGCACCACTGCCTGGCCACCCGACCGTCTGGGAAGTGAGGAGCACCTCTGCCCGGCTCCCTACCATCTGGGAAGTGAGGAGCACCTCTGCCCGGCTCCCTACCATCTGGGAAGTGAGGAGCACCTCTGCCTGGCTGCTAACCATCTGGGAAGTGATGAGGGCCTCTGCCCAACTGCCACCCTGTCTGGAATGTGAGGAGCTCCTCAGCCCAGCTGTCCGCCGTCCAGGAAGTGAGGAGTGCTTCTGCACAGCTTCCCACTGTCTGGGAAGTGAGGAGCACCTCTGCCCGGCCACCACCCCATCTGGGAAGTGAGGAGCCCCTCCGCCTGGCGGCCACGCCCTGGGAAGTGAGGAGCGCCTCCGCCTGGTGGCCACCCCATCTGGGAAGTGAGGAGCGCCTCCGCCTGGCGGCCACGCCCTGGGAAGTGAGGAGCCCCTCCGCCCGGCCGCCACCCCATCTGGGAAGTGAGGAGCCCCTCCGCCTGGCGGCCACCCCATCTGGGAAGTGAGGAGCCCCTCCGCCTGGCGGCCACCCCATCTGGGAAGTGAGGAGCCCCTCCGCCTGGCGGCCACGCCCTGGGAAGTGAGGAGCCCCTCCGCCTGGCGGCCACCCCATCTGGGAAGTGAGGAGCCCCTCCGCCTGGCGGCCACGCCCTGGGAAGTGAGGAGCGCCTCCGCCTGGTGGCCACCCCATCTGGGAAGTGAGGAGCGCCTCCGCCTGGCGGCCACGCCCTGGGAAGTGAGGAGCCCCTCCGCCCGGCCGCCACCCCATCTGGGAAGTGAGGAGCCCCTCCGCCCGGCCGCCACCCCATCTGGGAAGTGAGGAGCGCCTCCGCCCGGCCGCCACCCCATCTGGGAAGTGAGGAGCGCCTCCGCCCGGCCGCCACCCCATCTGGGAAGAGAGGAGCCCCTCCGCCCGGCCGCCACCCCATCTGGGAAGTGAGGAGCCCCTCCGCCCGGCGGCCACCCCATCTGGGAAGTGAGGAGCCCCTCCGCCCGGCGGCCACGCCCTGGGAAGTGAGGAGCCCCTCCGCCCGGCCGCCACCCCATCTGGGAAGTGAGGAGCCCCTCCGCCCGGCCGCCACCCCATCTGGGAAGTGAGGAGCCCCTCCGCCCGGCGGCCACCCCATCTGGGAAGTGAGGAGCCCCTCCGCCCGGCCGCCACCCCATCTGGGAAGTGAGGAGCCCCTCCGCCTGGCGGCCACCCCATCTGGGAAGTGAGGAGCGCCTCTGCCCGGCTGCTGTACAACCTTCCAAGTGTGAAGTGACAGCCTTATGTGTGATCTTTTCTGTCTCCCCCAAGTTTGCATTTTCGACATTAAAGTTTACTTTTTAATTAAAAGTTTAAAAAATAATAAAGTGTCCTTGCAAACCACACTGATAACAAGCCCTACCAGGTGATTGGCCTGCTCCATTTTCTGTCCTCTCTGAACCACCGAGGTTTGTTTGTCTGAGGGCCATGATGAAGGCTATGGCCTTTCTACGATCTCGCTTTCCCTTTTTAACCTGTTCCCCTCGTCGCTGTTATAGAATAACGAGGTTGCCAGGTTTAATAATGCCTCCAGATTTTGTTCAGGACCCAGTGCTCACTTTTGGAGCTTTTTCCTGATATCCATGGCTGATTGGGTAATAAACTTATCTTTTAGGATCAGTTGACCCTTGAGTGAGTAAGGTGACAGTGGAGTATATTTTCTTAAGGCCTCCCATAGCCGCTAAAGGAAGGCAGAAGGATTTTCTTCCTTTCCCTGAGTTATGTGGGGCATCATTGAATAATTCATGGGCTTTTTCCTAATTCTTAGTCCTTTTAGAACACAGGTCAACAGATGTTTGTGACTCCAGTCCCCATGATCTGAGTCGAGGTCCCAGTGGGGATCCATACTGGGGACGGCTTGCTGACTGGTAGGGAATTTGTCCCTTTCTTTGGCTGTCATTCTATCGTTTACTTGACTGAGATACGAGGTATCTCAAAACTCTCAGGCTGCAGCTAAAACTGCATTCTTTTCATTAAAGGCCAGGGTTTGATCTAACAATAGCATGACATCTCTCCAAGTGAGGTCAAAGGTGTGCCCTAGACCCTGTAGGACATCTATGTAACTATCAGAATCACCTGAAAACTTCCATAGGTCTGCTTTGATCTTCTTTAAATCAGAGAGGGAGAAGGGGACATGTACCGGGGTTGGGCCAAATTCCCCTCCCCCTACAGCTTGAAGGGGACATAACCCATAGCCAGGGGGTTTTTGTGATCCTTTGGAGATTTGTTTGCTTGTTTCCTTCCAGGTGGGAGAGATTAGAGGAGGCTTATTATTAATAGGAAGGGGAGCTATAAGGAGGCTAGGATATGGGGGTAAGCAGAGAGGTCCTCTTGTGGGATGTAAATTGCAAGATTTATATAGTTGTGTATTCTCCTTCAATGAAAAGAAAGCTTGGACATAAGATATTTCACTCCATTTGCCTTCTCTCTTACAGAAAAGGTTAAGCTGCAGGATAGTGTTGTAATTTATACTTCCCTCACATGGCCATTTTTCCCCATCAGAGAGAGAATATTGGGGCCAGGCCATAGTACAGAAAAAAATGAGCTGCCTCTTTTTCAGGGTTTGCAGGTCAAATTCGTCCCAATGACTTAGGATGCATTTCAAGGGTAAACCTGTTGATGCCTGAGTGTTTCCCATCCAAAAGACAAAACTGCCTGCAGTTTTGGTTTGTTTCCCCACACCTAAGAACCCACAACGGTCCCTGGATGCTGCTGATCAGAATAGTTGTGCTCACGAACACAGCAGCAGAAACACTAGTTTTCCTCCTAGACAACAAGGAGGACCGAGGAAGGCTGGATTTAGTGGCCCTTACTGACACATTCTCAAAAACCCGAACCCTTGCCTGTCCTCCTAGACCACAAACAAGAGTGAGGAAGGTCAGATTTAGTGACCCTTATTGACACATTCTCAAAAACCTGTTAGAGTCCTAAGCCTTCTCTTGTTAGTATTGGGACTTTACCCCTGTCTCTAAAGATGTTATGCCCCAAAAATGAAGTGGAAGGCCATAACCTGAGGAAGGGAAGGGATCCCCAGAGTTGGAAGAGTGACGCTTTTTGTCCTCACCTGAATAGGAAGGATATCATTTCTGAAGCTCCCTATATCCTAGCTTCAGGAATAGCTTTCATTAGGCCTGCTAGTCTGAGGGGGGATCCTAAAATTCCAGATAAGATTGTCCACCCCCCGCCCCCACCACCGCAATGGGGCTTTAGGCAAAAAATATGTCTTTCTCATTTTCTCATTGATGAGCCCGGGTGCCTAAAGAAGAGAATAGAGTCCTGGAGTTTATCCTATATTCTTATAGGAGACACTAGAAAAGCACCAGAGACAGGGAGTGGTTTTTACTCTTTTAGATGAAGTATTGCTATGTCACCCAGGCTGGAGTGCAGTGGCACAATCTTGGTTCACTGCAAGCTCCGCCTCCTGAGTTCACGCCATTCTCCCGCCTCAGCCTCCCAAGTAGCTTGGACTACAGGCGCCCACCACCATGCCCATCTAATTTTTTGTATTTTTAGTAGAGACAGGGTTTCACCATGTTCGCCAGGATGGGCTTGATCTCCTGACCTCATGATCTGCCCACCTTGGCCTCCCAAAGTGCTGGGATTACAGGCATGAGCCACCGCACCCAGCCGGGAGTGGTTTTTAGAAGCGGGACTAGCCTCAGAGAAGAGAGGCGAGGAGAAGTTTGTCTGACAGACGTTAGGACCCAGGAGGCAAGGGTCAGGATAGATAGGATAGATGGGTGAGTCTCGCTAGGTGACATGACTTTGAGAGTTCTGCTTATGGCCTCGGGGTCAACCAACTTGTTGTTGGGACCTTGGAGCTGAATGGCTTTCCTCTCTGTCGACCCTCAGCTCAGCCCAGAAGTACAGAGGAAGTGGAAGCTTGTTCCAGGCAAACCAATGCTCCCAACTCCAAAGAGTTGGGGGTTCTTAGAGAGCCCTTTCCCAGAAAGCCTGACACCCGTGTCTTTAGTCCAGCAGCCATGCTAGTCACTTTTAACTGGCCAACAGGTGCCCAGTATTTAGCCCCCCAAATTCTAAGGAAAAATCGGACAGGATAGCAAGCAAAAGGGGTCCGATGATACTCACCACTTGGTGATAGGTGATTGTCCCATCTGGGTTGCCAAAATGTGTCCAGAATTGGTTCGTTCCGGTGAGTTCTTGGTCTCACTGACTTCAAGAATGAAGCCGCAGACCTTCACAGTGAGTGTTACAGCTCTTAAAGATGGTGTGTCTGGAGTTTTTTCCTTCAAATGTGTCCAGAGTTTCTTCATTCTGGTGGGTTCATAGTCTTGATGACTTCAAGAATGAAGCCACAGACCTTCACAGCCAGTGTTACAGCTCTTAAAGGTGGTGCAGACCCAAAGAGTGAGCAGCAGCAAGATTTATTATGAAGAGCAAAACAATAAAGTTTCTGCAACGTGGAAAGGGACTCGAGCAGGTTGCCGCTGCTGGCTGGGGTGACCAGCTTTTATTCCCTTATTTGTCCCCTCCCATGTCTTGCTGATTGGTCCATTTTACAGAGCACTGATTGGTCCATTTTATAGAGTGCTGATTGGTCCATTTTACAGAAGCCTGATTGATGTGTTTACAATCCTTTAGCTAGACCCAGAGTGCTGATTTGGTGCGTTTTTACAGAGTGCTGATTGGTGCATTTACAATCCTTTAGCTAGACCCAGAGCGTTGATTTGTGTGATTTTACAGAGTGCTGATTGGTGCGTTTACAATCCTATAGCTAGACACAGAGCACTGATTGGTGCATTTTTACAGAGTGCTGATTGGTGCATTTACAATACTTTAGCTAGACAGAGAGCACTGATTGGTGCTTTTACAATCCTTTAGCTAGACAGAAAAGTTCTCCAAGTCCCCACTCGACCCAGAAGTCCAGCTGGCTTCACCTCTCAATCTGATAAAATTCTAGAGTAAAAATTGAAAAATAAAGCAAAATACCAAAATTTAATATCAAAAGTAAAAGCTAGGTGATCTCAGTTTATGAAACCTTGAAGGTTGGAAATTTAAAATTTGCATGTCTGTAGTATTATAAGACATATACATAGTAATTAAATTTTCAAAAGCATTAAACATAGCAGGAAGTGTTTTAAGACCATCATGATCATAGTTTAATTTTACCCTCCCCAGATTCCTCATACGAAAGTTTTGGGGAAATGCTTAGCAACTTTATTTAAACAAAAGATTTAATTTCTAATGGATTTAAGATATTTGTTTTTCAGTAATTGCAAAAATTGTGCATTTGCTTTTCTGAGTCAATTTACTGCCTGTGGTGTGCTTTGCCGTCATCAGGGCCACTGTCCTGCCATGAGGCCCTGTGATGTCTGCTCATCAGAATTCCGGCTGAGTTTGAATGAGAACAGTGAAAGCAGACAGGTCATCTGTCAGTCTCAAAGACAACGTTTTGAACATCTTTATTTAGTTTGCATTTTTTTTTCAACTGGGAGAAGAGACAGCTCTTTCAGAAAAAGAAAACTCATTTTTATTTGAGAAATATAAGTTTGTATTAACTAGTTGAAAGACCATATAGAAGAAAGGAAATAAGAATGATAGCTAAAACTGTCATGCTTATATTAACACCTGTCATGATATTTGAACAAAAAGTCAAAATTACACTGGCTTATAACACAGGCGGAGGAAATTATGCTATGAATATAATATAAAGAAAATGTGAATGTGTTACACTTGCCTAAGATCTTGAATTCAGTGTGTAAGCATTTAGACTGTGCCCCTGACCATTTTGATTCTGTCTTAGCTACTCTGTGTTCATATGGGCAATGTGGACACACGTCAATGTAATGGAGAAAATGGTAAAAAAGGAAACTTGAGATAGATTAACTGAATACTTTTTCAAAGAAGAAGTGATGGCTTGGTTGTGGAGAAAGCAGAAATTATAGGTTAAATCAGTATTCTTTAACAAACTACCAATGAATTTCATTTAGCCATGCTGACCTCCTGTCCTTCATCAACTGGGTTAAACAAGACTGACCAACAACTCTGAGTGCTTATATCACAAAATGAAGCAAGAGTCAATATTTTCTTGAGCCAAGGAACTTTCTGAAGTGCATTCAATTTAAATAAATAACCTTGGTTAAGAGCCTGAGGAAGTTTATGAATGATGCAACAGGAAATGGAGCCAAATCTTATAGAGATGATATTTGAGTGCCTTCAAACAAACCCCCAGACTTTCAGACACTTTACCCGAACCTCCTCAGTCTTCTTCCAGTCTATTCCAGCTGCAATGGATCCAGGATAGCGATGGCAGGGGGGATCTGTAGTTTTCAAATAATGTACAGGGCAAAAAATATAGAGCTGGCTTCAGGTTTGATTGGAGAGTTTTAAGAGGTGCTCTTTTCTGCTTCTACTTGTGTTTTTACTAGAACATATTATTATACAAATACTTCTGTGAAACAAAAATGTGGATAGAAGAATAATGTCACTGAGAACTCTGCCAGTGGCAGAGATTTCAACTAAAAATTGGGGTATAACCAGTTTTCCTGTGGCTGACTAACAAGGGCTATCCTAGGGTTTTCTCCAGCAGATGAAGAAGTAATAAGGTATTTGCAAATGATAAAAATGGGTAGTGGGTTGAAAAAAAGCATTGAAATTACATTACTCTGACATAATACCTGAACTATAGTCGAATTCACACATTCATAGATCTCAGAACAGGACAAAATCCTAGAGTTTGTTCTGGGCTCTAGATGGTATTATTATCCCCATTTCATAGATGTGTTCCAAGATTTTCCTGAGATTGCATGTAATTATTAACTTTATAATTAAATAGCAATTGTAGTATAAGCAAACAACAACAACAACAACAAATAAAAACCCTCAGCCACTGTATATTCTGTCCAGAAAAATGGCCATTATGGGCAAGAATCACACAGAAAGAAGTAACGAAAATTTCCATTATCTGTCCTGCTAATGTGAAGAAGCTCAATGACATGATGGTGGATAGTCTATGCTGTGCCTCTAAAATTTCAAACGCAATTCTTGGCATCTTCTATGAGACACACACTCATGGTCTGCTACATGAAGAATAAACTAAAGATTTTCATCTGGTGGTCACTGTAAAATTAATGGTCCTCAGAAATAGTTGTCTAAATGGATGCAGCTTAGTTGTAACCATTATAACAGTAAAAAAAATTATAGCAAAGAAATTGGAGTAAAATTGATTCCCAGTACTACCACTATTTTATGTTCTTAAAACTTACATTAAAGTGATAATTTTTTTAAAAGCATATGCCCATAAATAATTTTTTTAAGAAAAGGGAGGGCGTGGTGGCTCATGCCTGTAATTCCAGCACTTTGGGAGGCTGAGGTGGGCAGATCGCTTGAGCCCAGGAGTTGGACACTAGCCTGGGTAACATGGCTAAGCCCCATGTCTACAAGAAAATACAAAAATTAGTTCAGGCATGATCGTGCCTATCTGTAGTCCCAGCTACCTGGGAGGCTGAAGTGGAAGTATTGCTTGAGCCCGGGAGGTCGAGGCTGCAGTGAGCCACAATAGTGCCACTGCACTCCACCTGGGTGAAAGAGCAAGATCTTTTCTCAATTTTTTTTTGAAAAAGGGGCCCAGGAGAGGAGGTCAGCCTTGTTTTTCTAATATGGTAAGACCCATGTTCTTTGATATTGCTTCTTGTAGTATAGGATATGAAAATTAGAGAAGCTATGGTAGAGAACTTATAGAAAAAATATCTTCCTTTGCTGACAATATGTGGCTTAATTTATTTGTTTATTGAATGTTTTGTCTCAATTTCACCAGATGAATTTGCTAGGACTACTATAGCAAGATATCACTGACTGGATGACTGAAACAGCAGACATGCATTTTTTCACAGTTCTGGAGCCTAGATATCTGAGATCAAGATGCTGGCAGGGTTGGTTCCCTCCCAGGGCCATTGAGAAGGAGCTGGTCCAGGCCTCTCTCTCTCTTTGGCTGGTAGATGGACACCTTTTTCCTGTATCTTCAGAACATTTTCTCTCTGTATGTGTTTGTGTGCAAGTTTCCTCTACTTATAAGGACACTAATCAGGTCAGTTTAGGGCCCACTCTAAAGACCTCATTTTTAACTGAATTACCTCTATAAGGTGTTTATCTCCAAATATGGTCACATTCTGAGCTTATCAAGGTTAGAACTTCAACATATTAATTTGGGGGGGACAAAATTCAGCCCATAACAATCTCTTAATTTCTTTGTGTCTGAATCCTGATGTCAATATTCAGAAAGTTGCTGAGATACATCATGGGAGGAGGAAAGAGCAAGGACACTTACATGTAGCAGGCTTCTTCTGTGCCTGGAACATTGGGCTAGGTAGTTCAGATATTTTATTTCCATTCATAGCTACCTGTTGTGTACTTATTCTATGCCAGGTTCTTTACATACATCCCCATAAAGCCTCACAACAAAGCAACAAGCCAGGCATGAGTCCCATTCAACAGAATACAGAACTGAAATGCAGGGGTGAAAATTCTTTTCAAAGCTGGGATTCACACCCAGACCTATCATACTAAAACTCCTTTGTTCACTTTCCACAACATCAGAGCGACACCTACCTACTCAGACCTTGTCAGGCAGTCCATGGCCATTCCATTTTGTATGATCTAATTTCAGGAATATTTTTCCTATGATGAGTGGAAAAACTGAGGCATGGAGAGAATCAAACTCTGCCTGGCCCCACCTGTCTCCTCTACTTTAGTATCCAGTGTCTGAATCAGGTAATCAGTTGTAAGCTGTGATTCTACTAGTCAGGTATTATAGAAGGGACCACGGTTGATGGGAATAATATGGGCCATTTTCTCTATAAAATTCAAAACTCTGCTATGACTAATTCCAAGAGGAGAAAAGTGGCTGATGGAAAACAAACAACAACAACAACAACCAAAAAAAAAAAAAACCCTTGCCTTTCAAAGTAGCTGGGCTGTGGAGTATGGATATTAGAGACTTGGGTGTTTATCTCATATTTGCAATGGTACATTTTCTTTAAGAGCAACCTTGAGACAATTCAAGAGTTCACAAAATCAGTCAAGAAAAGCTAAAATCGACCATCCCCAGAAGAGCCAAATTCAACAAAAACTTCCTTCAAGGGCTCACTCACTCTTACCAGCAGAAGGTGTGATGGGTGGAGCTAATCTAAAAGCAAATTCACGTTGGGTAAAATAATAAAAGAATGCTTATATGAAGCAAAAGATGTTGCTTTGCTTGATCAAAAAACAAAACAAGCAAGATATCACTTCTCATTATGCCCTGTTTCTGCAGAGCAGTAATGACTCAATGATTATCTTGAGAAGCCCAGTATCATAAAGATACTCAAGGGTGCACAAAATGCCTCTGAGCTCTTTGCTTCTTCCAACCTGAGTTTCCAGTTCCCTTATGATGCTCAGGGTCCCAAACTGCCCTCTCCCAATAAAACCCTCCATCCACATCCTTCATGTTTAGGGAGTTCACTTAATTTATCTATTCACTCGTGGCTCAACTAAACCAACCTGTTAAACTAGTTAGAAAGATATGATCCCTTCCTGACACATATTTACATTTTAACCAGAAATTTCATTGTCTTCTGATAGTATTTTTAGGCCCCAAGGATGACTTTTATGGGAGAGATACTTGATCTGGGGAATCTTTTCTCTTTTCAAATGGTATGTATTTTCCTAAGATCACACGTATAATTCAGTAAGTTATCTATCTGTCTGTCTGTCTATCTATCTATCTATCTATCTATCTATCTATCTATCTATCTATCTATCTATCTATATCTATCTATCCTCTATCTGTAAAATCACCTTTGACTTCCATTCACACTCACAAAATATAAAAGTCTGAAAACCTCCAGATTTCCTGAGAAATCATTTGGTTTTCTCATTTTCTTCTCATAATCCTTCTGTGTACAGAAAGAATATCAGTTTGTGATATATCTTCTTACATTTTTGGTGTAGGAGGAGGAAGACAGCTTCTTTTTTTAATCTTTTCCAAGCACATATATTTTTGCATAATCAAAATCTGTTGTATCTAGTTTTATTACCCTTAAATATTCATTAATTCCCATGTACTTATCTACAAAATACAGAATTGCATGTTTTTCTACTTGACTCAGTAACCAGTGTTTATCTTGTTATCATGCTTAGAATTTTTCAAATACATCTTGTAACAATTGAGAAAGAGAGATAAATTTTTAGATTAGTTTTCCTGAAGTTCACCCATAAAATCACACACTAAAGGTTGAATTTTTTAAATAAAAGCACTTATTAAACACCTCCTTTCAGTCATTAAAGCTAAAACAGTATCATTAATATTATATTACTACTTCATTAAGAATTAAGATTTCTGTGAGTTTCATGAAAAACTAACCAATTTTTTTTAGGAGAACATGTTCTATGGAAATAGAATCCTAGCTCAAATTTTTAACTTATAAAATTATCAAAACAACAGCAATGACAACAATAGCTTCTCTGGTCAGCTTGTATTTTCACTGCTTCTGGAAACTTTCAGTGTCTCTCTACCCTACTATCACCACATGACTCACTTCACAGAGAAAATGTAAGAGAGTAGAAAGAACCTGCCTGTCACCAGAATGACATACCTAAGTTCAGTGACACCCATCAGCTCCTCTTTCCCTACTGCTGTACAGAGGAGCTGTTCCTCTTCCAATCTAGGGTAAATCCGCCCATCTGGGCTCTAAGTTGGATACCCTTCTGCCTTTCAGGCAATTCACACCCTAACTATTTTTTCTGTGCTTTAATTTCAACATTTCCCCCAATACTTGATTCTACCTATTGGCATTTAATAATATTCAGGAATATCCCATCTTAAAACACAAAATAAAATAAAAGGCAATCTGGAGATTTTCAAGCGTTTGTATTTTTTTAGTATAAATGGAAGTTAAAGATGATTTTACAGATAGAGGATAGATAGATAGATAGATAGATAGATAGATAGATAGATAGATAGACAGATTATAGATAGATAGCTCATTGAACAATACATGTAATCTTAGGAAAATGTATGTGATTTGAAGAAAGGAAAGATTCCCAGACCAAGTATCTCTCCCATAGAAGTCATCCTTGGGTACTAACACTACTATTGTGTCCAGAGTTGGTTCCTTCCGGTGGGTTCTTGGTCTCGCTGACTTCAAGAATGAAGCAGCAGACCTTCGCAGGTAGTGTTACAACTCTTAAAGGTGGTGCAGTCCCAAAGAGCAAGCAGCGGCAAGATTTCTTGTGAGAGTGAAAGAACAAAGCTTCCACAGCATGGAAGGGGACCCGAGCGAGTTGCTGCTGCTGGCTGGGGCGGTCAGCTTTTACTCCCTTATTTGTCCCCTCCCACATCCTGCTGTTTGGTCCATTTTACAGAGCACTGATTGGTCCTTTTTATAGAGTGCTGATTGGTGTGTTTACAATTATTTAGCTAGACATAGAGCGCTGATTGGAGCATTTTTACGGAGTGCTAATGGGTGCATTTACAATCCTTTAGCTAGACACAGAACACTGATTGGTGCGTTTTTACAGAGTGCTGATTGGTGCATTTACAATTCTTTAGCTAGACACAGAGTGCTGATTGGTGCATTTACAATCCTTTAGCTAAACAGAGAGCACTGATTGGTATATTTTTACAAAGTACTGATTGGTGCTTCTTTTTCAGAGTTTGTGGGTCAAAATGGTCCCAAGGCTTAGGATGCATTTCAGGGGTGAGCCTGTTGATGCCTACGTGTTTTCAATCTGAAAGAAACAACTGCCCGTGGTTTTGGTTTGTTTTTCCCCTCTTGCCCAAGAATCCACAATGATCCCTGGACCCTACTGCTTGGAATAGTTGCACTCACTGACACAGCAGCAGAAACCCCTCTTGTCCAAGAACCCTCAACAGTCCCTGGACCCTGCTGATCAGAATAGTTGTGCTCACTGATGCAGCAGCAGAAACACTAGTTTCCCTCCTAGACCACAAGGAGAATTGAGGAAGACCAGATTTAGTGGTCCTTACTGACTCATTCTCGAAAACCTGTTAGAGTCCTAAGCATTCTCCTGTTAGTATTGGGACGTTTCCACTGTCCTATAAAGATGTTATGCCCCAAAAATGAAGTGGAGGGCTATACTTCAGGGAGGGAAAGGAAGGAGGGAGGGAGAAACGGATCTCCAGGATTGGAAGAGTGACGCCTTTTGTCCTCACTTGAATAGGAAGAATATCATTTCTGAAGCTCCCCATATCCTAGCTTCAGGAATAGCTTTTGTTAGGCCTGCTAGTCTGAGTAGGGAGCCTAAAATTCCAGATAAGATTGTCCTCCCACCACCCGATGGGGCTTTGGGCAAAAAATATGTCTTTTTGATTAGTGATCCCGGATGCCTAAAGAAGGGAATAGAGTCCTGGAGCTTATATTAGAAATCATTCTTATAGGAGAAACTAGGAAAGCACAAGAGACAGGGAGTGGTTTTTAGAAGTCAGACTAGCCTCGGAGAAGAGAGGCAAGAGGAAGATTGTCTGACAGGCTTTAGGACCCAGGAGGCAAGGGTCAGGATAGATAGGATAGATGGGTGAGTCTCACTTGGGTGACATGACTTTGAGAGTTCTGCTCATGGCCTCAGAGTCAACCAACTTGTTGTCGGGCCCCTGGAGCTGAACGACTTTCCTCTCTGTTGACCCTCTGCTCAGCTTAGTACAGGAAAAGCAGAAGCTTGTTCCAGGCAAACCAATGCTCCCAACTCCAAAGAGTCAGGGGTTGTTAGAGAGCCCTTTCCCAGAAAACCTGACACCTATGTCTTTAGTCCAGTGGCTGCACTAGTCACTTTTTTTTTTTTTTTTTTTTTTTTTTTTGAGACGGAGTCTCGCTCTGTCACCCAAGCTGGAGTGCAGTAGCCGGATCTCAGCTCACTGCAAGCTCCGCCTCCCGAGTTCACGCCATTCTCCTGCCTCAGCCTCCCGAGTAGCTGGGACTACAGGCGCCCGCCACCTCGCCCGGCTAGTTTTTTGTATTTTTTAGTAGAGACGGGGTTTCACCATGTTAGCCAGGATGGTCTCGATCTCCTGACCTTGTGATCCACCTGTCTCAGCCTCCCAAAGTGCTGGGATTAACTAGTCACTTTTAACTGGCCAACAGGTGCCCAGTATTTAACCTCCAAATTCTAAGGAAAGATAGGACAGAATAGCAAGTGAAAGGGGTCCGATGGTACTCACTGCTTGGCGATAGTTCGTTCATGGTTACCAAGATATGTCCAGACTTGGTTCCTTCTGGTGGGTTCTTGGTCTCGCTGACTTCAAGAATGAAGTCACGGACCTTCGTGATGAGTGTTACAGCTCTTAAAGATGGTGTGTCCCGAGTTTGTTCCTTCAGATGTGTCCAGAGTTTCTTCCTTCCAGTGGGTTCATGGTCTCACTGACTTCAAGAATGAAGCCACAGACCTTCACAGCAAGTGTTATAGCTCTTAAAAGTGGTGCAGAATTCAAAGAGTGAGCAGCAGCAAGATTTATTGTGAAGAGCAAAAGAACAAAGCTTCCACAACGTGGAAGGGGACCCGAACAGATTGTTGCTGCTGGCTGGGGTGGCCAGATTTTATTCCCTTATTTTTCCCACCCATGTCCTGCTGATTGGTCCATTTTACAACATGCTGATTGGTCCATTTTATAGTGTGCTCATTGGTGCATTTACAGTCCTTTAGCTAGACACAGAGCACTGATTGGTGCATTTTTACAGCATGCTGATTGGTATGTTTATAATCCTTTAGCTAGACACAGAGTGCTGATTAGTGCATTTTTACAGAGTATTGACTGGTGCATTTACAATCCTTTAGCTAGACACAGAGTGCTGATTGGTGCATTTACAATCTTTTTGTAAGACAGAAAAGTTCTCCAAGTCCCCACCCAACCCAGAAGTCCAGTTGGCTTCACCTCTCACTATAAGAAGACAATGAGTTTCTGGTTAAAATGTAAGTATGTGTCTGGAAGGGGTCATATCTTTCTAACTAGCTTAAGAGATTGGTTTAGTTGGACCACGAGTGAATGGATAAATGAAGTGAATTCCCTCAACATCAAGGATGTAGATGGAGAGCTTTACTGGGAGAGGGCAGTTTGGGGGATGAGACCCTGAGCAGCATAAGGGTTATCTACGTTTCTCTTCATTTTCCGATTCTCACCTATTCCTTCCAGATCTTTTGCTCATCTCTGCCCCTTCAGTAGGAATTCTCAGAGGGAATTATCTTTACTCATTGTCTTTATTTTTTTACTTTCCATTGACTCCATAGCCCATTCCAATCTGACCTATAATCCTGTTCCTCCATCACTCCACTAAATGACTCTTGCAGCAGCAAACTCTCAGTAACCATCACACCACTAAGGTCAATTGCATTCCAGTCCTCATTAAAGTGGAAGTCTCAGTAGTATTCAACTCTTGTCAGTACATACCTTTAGAAATTCCCCTTCTTTTTGGCCTTTATAACAATACACTCTCCCGGTTTTCCTCCTACCTCTGCAGTTGCTGATTCTCAAGGTCTTTAGTTGTCCCATCCTGACAATTCAGTCTTTTAAGATTCCTCAACATTCTTTCCTTGGCTTCCTTTTCCAATTATCTTAGCAGTTTCATTCATTCCTCCCCTTTCAGTTATTATCATCTACATATCAATAACTCACAAACATGATCTCCAATCCAAACAACTCCTTTCTATTCCTAACTCATATGATTATCTCGAAGAGACTAGAAATTGATCCTAGCCCAAATCAAACTCAAGATCTTCCTTCCAAACTAGCTTTCTTCTAAGTGTTCCTGGCCTATGTGAACGAAGTATGAATCTTAAGGGACATTTTTGACAACATTCTCTCCTTCACTGCCATATTCATCTCACCGTCTATCCTGTTAATTATACTTTCTAAATGCATCTGGAATGCATCTTTTTCCAATAAATATGTAATTTTCTTCAGTTAACAGTAATCAAATATCATTTGAAATATGGCTATAGTGTTTTGTAGTACAGCTTTTATGTTTGTACTGAAGATAAAATGGAGAAGTAGGACTTTTCCTTAAGACAGTCTCTAGCTAGCATTTTACCTTGGTTGTTAACAGCACTTTAACTTATTTTATTATAATTCATTTATCAAGCACAATCATGTGTCATTCATGTATTAAATGGCTAGTTTAATTCCAAATGAATGTTTACTAGATGACTTCAGATTTTCAGAATCTATACCACCTCGTTATTTTATTAGGAAACATTTAAACATGCTAAAATTTTCTTAACTTCTAATATCAACACAGATTTGGAACTTGATAAGAGTTATGGCTGTGTACCATTATGAATTACTAAGTGGCAACACATAACAAAAAATTATGTTAAAGAGTGGTACCCGTTAAAATGATTTATTTTGTGTTACATGAATTTTACCTCAATAAAAACTATTATCAGCAAAAAGGCAGAAAATTTCTGAGAGGCTGATTTTTCTCCTCTATAAAGGACCTTACATAACTCCACAGTGATAATTGTCTATCCAAGCTGCAGAAATCAATTTGAATCTGCAGTTCTGGGAAAGATTAGGTCAAGTTTTAAATAAAGAGGCAAGGTAAATTGTCACTGAATTCTTAAATACCACTCAGAGTTCAAGACTGTACTTCTTGTGAATTACTTCCACTTTCACTGTAAAAAATTATATGAGCTGGTTCCTAAGAACCATTGTAAAGGCCAATCTAGCATCTCTTTTTTTTTGAAATGGAGTCTCGCTCTGTCACCCAGGCTGGAGTGCAATGGCACGATCTCAGCTCACTGCAACCTCCGCCTCCCGGGTTCAAATGATTCTCCTGCCTCAACCTCCCGAGTAGCTGGGATTACAGGTGCCCACCACCACGCCCAGCTAATGTTTTTGTATTTTAGTAAAGACAGGGTTTCACCGTGTTGAGCAGACTCGTCTCAAACTCCTGACCTCAAGTGATTTACTCACCTTAGACTCCCAAAATGCTGGGATTACAGGCGTGAGCCACCGCGCCCGGCCCCTTCATTCTTAAAGGTCCCTAAAGAGGGAGTTTTTTAAAATCTTTGGTAGCATATTCTGGTGTTTCACTCTGACCCTCAAAATTTGCGAGGCTTAGTTAAATCTCTTCTCCATTTAAAAAAATCTATTTCTTCTGTGTTGAATTCTCAGTAGCAATAGGTAAAAATACCATCAGCCTAGGCATCAGATGACCTAAGTTCAAGTTCTAGGTTCAAATTCTGACATTTCTATCATCAGGTTGCTTACCTTAAACCTCAGTTTCCTCTTAATAAAATGGAAGTGATAATGTCTGTTTCATAGGGTTCTTTCAATTCCTAAATTAGAAAGTGTATATGATATCATGTAGTTATTTTTAAATGTAATTTATTACCTCAGTAAGACATAATTCTCTGCCCTATTCTAATTTTATTTCATGTGGATAATTCATAGGTAATTTTAAATCTATGACAGTTTTTTTTTTTTACTACATAAGGCAGCGTATGGTTAAATTTCAAATTAATGATATATTCCACTACCCTAGTCCCTGCTGAAAATATTAAATAACACCAGATTCTAAGTCAATCTGGAAAACTATCCTGCCCTCTGGATCCCTTTACTTCACTGGTATCTATTATTCATTTGTTATGAGAGAGAAAGTTTATTGTTTCTTCCATCAGATCTTATGATCCTGCTTAGAGCCCAAAACATATATACAAATGAATAAAATAAAAAGCAGGAGGAGACAAGCACCAGAAAAATAAACTTCATACAAACTTAGAACATTATACAGGGTAAACACCAAGAATGATTTTGCAGTTCAGCCCTCAATAAGCCTATCATTAGACATTGGGTGAATATATTAATACAAAAGCAATTTTTATAAAATCAAGACAAAAAAGGGAGTTTTATAAAAATCACACTGTAGAATCATAAAAATTCAGCAGTGGAAAGGATCTTCGCTATCTCCTAGCTCATCTGCTTTTGACGTGGGATAATATTGCCCCACTGTATCCCAGGAGCATTTGGTAACACGAAAAGAATGTTTTTTGGTTGTCATGACTAGAGGTGGCAGAGCATGAGTGAGTTGTACCTAGAAATACTGAACATGCTGCAATGCAGGGGACACGCCCACCCAACAAATAATTATCCTGCCCCCATCCTACGTATCAACCTCTCAACCTCCCCTTGCCCCATAGACAGAAGGAGAAACTGATGCTCACATATGATATGAGATTTTTCCATGATTTTCTGGACTTAGCATTAGTCTATATTTCAGACAGTGCTATCAAACAGAAACATCATGTGAGGCATAAATGCAAGCCACCTGTAATATTAAATGTGATGTCACATTAAAATATTTAAAAACGAGTGAAATTAATTTTGATAGTATATGTTCTTTAATCCTGTCTACATAAACCTTTATCATTTCAATATGTAATCAATATAAAATTATTAGTGAGATATTCATAGTTTTTGTGCTCAGTTTTCAAAATCTGCTTTACATTTATACTTAACAGTACATCTCAGTTCAGACTAGCTACAGTGCAGGTGCCCAATAGCCACATGTGCCTAGGTGTGGCCCCCATATTGCAGCTCTAGGAGATCCTGTGTGTCTTTCTCACAAATGAGTGTCATAAGCACCCGAGTGCAAGACTTCAGCTGACCCCATCTACTGTTCCTGTCACTGTGTCATAGAGACAGGAGGTTGGTCTGATAGACTGTTTTACGGAAAACCAAATACATGTTCATAATTATTTTGTCTCCTCTGATCTTTTAAGGAGTTGCAAATTGCAAATAATCACTTGAGATTATTTTGTCTCCTCTGATCTTTAAGGAGTTGCAAATTGATTTCTGGATGAGTCACTTGAGCATTTTTTGTTTTTTTTTTTTTTTTTTTAGGTCTGGAGCTAAATGGCCCATTTTATAATTCCAGGCTGGACATATTCTTTTTCTGAAAAATATGCAATATCTTTACCATTTGCCCTAATTGCTTTCATTATTTATGCAGGATAGTACCTGAGCACAAGTTTCTAGCCCTTCTTGTTAGAATTATCCAGCTTAGTTCTTATGACTGTGTTCTTGGTAGTAGTATTTACCTAATTTTTCTTGCTGAAATTTCCATAAACATTCCTGTATTTTCTCCAACTAATAAAGTATTTATGTCTTAACTCTTGTTTTTTTTTTTTTTTTTTACAATATCAATTTTATGTGTTACTAAGCTCCTTCTGGCATTCTTTCTTGCTGTATTGAATGTAATTTTTCTTCATTTCTCTAGAGTTCAATTATAAAATAACATTTTGCTTGGGGTATTATATAATTATTTTTCATAATTTTTTTATTTCTGCTTGACTTTCAGTTGAAATAACCCTGAAGTAAAAAGCGCATGTATATAATTTTTTATTTGGATTTCAGATACAAGCCTTTTAATTTTTAAGTCTTTAAACCCAACAAACCATAGATTTTAAAGTATATTGAGGCTGTACATTCATGGTTTAGATTATGAGAAAGAGGCAGTCATATCATCTTGTCTGAAAATATTTAAGGTAATGATTTATTCATAATTTAGCTGGGATTTGGTAACTTTATGCCCTAAAAAGAGAATAAAATCAATGGTCTTTTCTAGTCTACGTATATTTTTGTGTGTATATTTCTCCTCAACCAAAATAGAGAGTTGTGTAATCTGGACAGTGGATCTATATGTCTGCTTTTGTCTATACTTTCCAGCTGAATTTTCTGTAAAGTCCAGATTATAAATATTTTATGCTTTACCAACTTAATGGTCTCTGTCACAACTACTTAACTCTGCTTCCCATTGTAGCATGAAAGCAGCTGTAGCCAATACATAAACTACTGGGACTGACTGTATTCAAATCAGCCGATTTCATTTTGTAAAACTGCATTTACAAAAACAGGCTGTGGGCTGGACTTGGCACATGGACCATAGTTTGCTGGCCCTTATTCTAGCTATTTCAAAATCACTACCTTCATTATGACTGTATAGACTGCTCATCCCTTCTCCCATCCTCATGCTGGCTTCATGATGTTGAGTTGCAATGACTTTGAATTCAAAAAAGACAGATTTAGGGATTACTAATTATTGTCTCACTATGAAACTCTATTTTTCTTCTAGTTCACCCACTAAGTATATTCTAAAAACTATTTATAATTCTGCTTTTAAAACACAATTTACCCAATTTTTCCACTGTTGTTTTCTTTCAGTATTTTAGTGAGGTCCATAAAACCTCAACTTTAGCTTTAGGTCTATCACCACCCAGCTTTTCTGCCCTTAATTTTCATTTACATCTCATTTTATGTTCATTTGCTGAATGGTGAACACTCTGCTAAATTTTCCAACTTACCCTTTTTTGTTTTTTTAGTTTTTAAGACGAACTTTGGGATAATTTAATAATTTGGGGACAATTTTAGATTTACAGAAAAGTTTAAAGATCGTACAGAGGGTTTCTGCACACTTTCACCCAGTTCCCACCATTGTTAACATCTTAATATACCATGGTACATGAATACTAACTAAACTCAAGGCTTTATTTGAATTTCACCAGTTTTTCCATTAATCTTCCTTTTCTGTTCCAAGATCAAATCCCAGCGACCACGTTGCATTTAGTCATCAAATGACCCTAGTTTTCTCTGGTCTCTGATAGTTCCTCAGTCTTTTTTTTTTTTTTTTTTTTTTTTTCATGACCCTGATAGTTTTGAAGAGTCTGGTCAGGTGCCCTATAAAAAAAAATTTCCCAATCTGGGGTTTGTCTGATGTTTTCCCTTCATGATTAGACTCAAATTAGCGGTGTTTTGAAAGACTGCCCTAGAGGTGATGTGTCCTGCTTATCATGTCATATCAGTGGTTTTTGATAGGTAGCCACATGCTGTTACTGGAGATGTTAACCTTCATCACTTAGTTCAGGTAGCGCTTGCGTGGTTTCTCCACTGTAAAGTTACTATTTCTCCTTCTTCATATTTTATGCTTTAGAAGCAGAGCACTAAGTCTACCCTACCTTCAGGGAACTAAGCTGCATCTCCTGGAAAGGGGAATAGCCATATCTATTATTTGGAATTCTCCTGTAAGGAAGATTTGCCCATTATTCTTCATTTATCTCTTTATTCAAACATTTATTTATTTATATCAGTACAAACTCATGGATATTGATATCACATTTTGTGTAATATTCCAAATACTATATTATTTATTTTATAGTTCAATTTATTCCAGCTTTGGCTGGTGTGACCTTTTAGGTTGGCTCCTATATTCCTTTGATATACCCCTCTCCTTTTTGTGAGCACTCTTGCTCTCTACTACTACAAGGTGCTGTATGCTCACCTTGTGTTTTTCCTTCCCCAGTGCTAGAATCAGCCATTTCTCTAAGGACTCTGGCTCCTTTTGTTGGAGAATGGTATTAGAAACCAAGATTTGTGCCCTGAGTGTTCTATTTGCTAGCAAGGTGTCATTGCCTCTAGGTCCTCTCAGCTAACATAGCTAGGAAATGCATGATTTGTGTGAACTAACCCATATATATACACATATCTATAAATATATATATATATATATATATCCATCTGTATCTACATTAAACTAAACATGAGTTTGTACTAATACACTGCCACAGGGCTCACTGAGTCACATTTTTAAAAGATCACTCCAAAAATATTTTATAAAACAACAGCAACAAAAAGGGATAACTAACTGTTCCAAGAGTGGAGGCAGTGAGACAAGTTTAGGCTGTTGTCATCTAGGCAAGAGATGATATAGGTTTGAATTAGGATGGTGACAAGCAACAAGGAGGAGACGGAGCTGATTCCAGACACACCTTGAAGAGAGAGCTGGTAGGATTTGATGGTAGTTTGGATATGAAGAAGGGGTAGGAGAATGAGGGGAAATAGAAGGATCAAGGACAACTCATGGATTGAAGGTCTGAAGGAAATATGTGCACTGTGATGCCATTTGCTGAGGTGGGAAAGACCAGAGAAGGTGAAGCTTTGGAAGGGAGGATGCAGATGTCAAAAGTTCTATTTTTATCTTGCTAAGTTTGAGAAGTTCTTTAGACAAGATGACATGTCAAATGAGCAGGTATACCTAGGAGCGTGGAGCTCCTCTGAGGAGTCTGAACTAGAGATATAAATTATAGTGTTATCAGCATACAGATGGTAATTGAAGCCAGGGGGCTAGATGGGATAACCCAGGGAGAAGGCAACAGTGATGACAGAAAAAAAAAAAAAAAAAAAGGGATCAGCACTAAGTCCCAAGACAAGACAGTTCAGCAGTTAGAGATTGAGCAGAGGAGGAGCCAGCAGAAGTGATTTCACTTCTCTGCTAGAGTTCAAGATTCAGAGTGGTTTTATTTTTATTTTTATTTATTTTTATTTTTTGAGATGGAGTTTCGCTCTTGTTGCCCAGGCTGGAGTGCAGTGGCGCAATCTCGGTTCACTGAAACCTCCAACTCCTGGATTCGAGGGATTCTCCTGTCTCAGCCTCCTGAGTAGCTGGGACTACATGTGCACACCACCACTCCCGGCTAATTTTTTGTATTTTTAGTAGAGACGGGTTTTCACCATGTTAACCAGAATGGTCTCCATCTCCTGACCTTGTGATCCATCCGCCTCAGCCTCCCAAAGTGCTGGGATTACAGGCGTGAGCCACTGCGCCCGGCCAAGATTCACAGTGGTTTTTATCTGAGATGTCTGCATCACACATTTCCTCACTGCTCTTGAGGTTCCACTGATAATCAAAAGAATTTCCATTTTTACATTAATTTTGTTTTGTAACTGCTTTGGGGAAGCAACTAGAGATGATTCAACATTTATTAAATCAACTCTTTGGGATTAATGAGTGTTCTCGTCTTCTGAAATATAATGTTCTGTATCGTTTTCATGAGGCTCCAATTGAAAACTCTTTCCTGCCCCTGTCCTCATTTCCCTCCCTGGGTCTGCGAACAGCTTTCTGAAGAGATACTTTCGGAAGAGACAGAGAGAAGTGAGCTAGTTTTGGGAGCAGCCAGTGGAAGAGCACTAAAGTGCTTTCCATACCTAGCTGAAAAGGACCTGTAGAAAATCTGCAGACACATTTATGATCAGGGACTTCTTTCCCTTCCTAATCAAAGTAGGAAACCAAGTCTCAGATAAACAGGCCAGATCCCCAAGTCTTGCGCATTTCTCCAGTCCTGTCTGCATTTCCCCCATCTCTACCCTGAGCCAGGCTCCTACCAGCCCTGCAACGTAAAAGGGAGTAAAACAGCCTTTCAATGTGCTTAGGAGGATTTTTCACAGGTGATTCTCCATAAAAACGTAAGGAGAAAACTTGTAATGCCATATATGAACTGAAATGGACAATCGCAAGATTACATGAGGCTGAAGACATCACCAATGAGACAGTAAAGCCAGTTAGACAAGCTTTCAGTGACAGAAGTTAAATATGATGCTTTTGAAACACTGATGTGTGTAAAGACACTAAAAGCAAATGCAACATAATAACCAAAACTTGTACTTGACAGAAACACCTAGAGCTACTGCAGGAATGCTTTCTCTGTTTGTGTATACTCTGTGGATGGTTACCACTGAAGCCTTAAGTGGCTAAGTTACAATTGCTATGGGAACTGTAAGTGAAACTTGACCTTTGATACACTTACATGTTCAGCCATAACATTGCATTAACAGGCTCTTGCATTTACCTGCTGTAAGCGACTTTGCTTCAGGCTTTCAGGGAGAGTAACTTGAACTAAAGATTGTTTAAGAAGAAGAATAAAGGAAGCTTGATTCCTTTGAAAAATCTCATTCACTCCTAGCATCAGAGCTCACTTCTTCAAAATTGTCTTGTAACAATGCTTTTCAAGGCTAGGTAACGAATTCTTGTATAGAGACTGCTACTCCTTTAAAATAAATAGTGGACTCTTACTTATCAGAAAGTCAGTTGCCTGACTATTTATATTGGTTGCTTAGGACTTTTGGCTAGGGCCTCTAAACAGGTAGCTTTCCAGTGACTTTCAGAAAGTAGTAGGAGGAAAATAGCTATGGTCCAGTGAGTAGCCAATCACATAAAATTAAAAAATAAGTGAATGGCACACTACAGTGAATAATTCTCTCCATTGTTTTGTTATTGCATTTCCACAAGTTAAATAAATTAAATGAATGTAAATTTGATTTATACACATTTTACGATTTTGCAAATGTGAATATTCTGAGTAAATATGAACAGTTGGCCTCATGAAGCCCTTACAAGGTTTCAGAGTACTAAAACCCAAAGAAGCCGAGAAGACTACCTTGGAAAGGAAAGAGGTTATATTATTAAGCACCTCCTGTGTCCTGGACACTATGACGTGTGCTTTATGTATACAATCTTCTTTTAATCTTTAGGATTCTCCATATGGCAGACTTTGTGAACCAACTTTCTCCATATGGCAGATGTTGTGAACCAACTTTCCCAATTTACATGGTTAACAACTGGTGAAATCAGAATTTGAACCTAGTTTTGGGTAACTCGAAACCCCTGAGTTCTTTAAACAGTATCTGTATATTTGCTGATTTCTATATAGCAAATAATATTTATTATGCTATCTATAAAATAGCTCAACATTCCATAAAACACTGCATTTGTGCATGAAATACCAACATCAACTAATTTGTCTGTGTAAGGGGTGAGGTCCTTTAATTGAGCATCAGCTTTTATAATAGTTCATGAAGCACAGGAGTCTGGTTGGCATAAATAAAAATGAAAGGGGAAATGGAAAGCAAGAGACTCAAAACAAATGCTTCAGTTTCTTTAGTGACAATTGTTGTATTTATATACAAATGTGTAATTATCATCTACACTGTACATATTAAGATATTTCTTTTTCATTTATTAGCAATGTGATTAAGATTCTTATATTTTTAGCTAGCAACTTTTCTACCCTAGCATTTATAGCAGAGGGTCAAAAGCTGACCTCAATACCATTTTTTAAAGCTTTTATATATTATTTAGCAGTTTTTGGTTCACAGAAAAATTAAATGGAAGGTTCAGCGAGTTCCCATAACCCCTGTGCCCCTACACATGCACAGCTTCCCCCTTATCAATATCCTACACAAGAGTGGTATATTTGTTATACTGGTGAACCTGTATGGACACATCATTATCACCCAAAGTTCATAGTTTACATTAGAGTTCACTTTTGGTGTTGTTCCTTCTATAGGTTTGGACAAATGTTTCATGACATGTTTCCACCACTATAGTATCTTATAGAGCTGTTTCACTGCACCTATCCATTCCTCCCTCCCCCTAACCCCTAGCAACCACTGATCATTTTTACTGCCTTGATAGTTCTGCCTTTTACAGAGTATCATGTAAGTGGAATAAGACAGTATGTAGTCTTTTCAGAATGGCTTCTTTCACTCAGTAATATGCTATTAAGTTTCCTCCATGTATTTCATGGCTGGATAGCTCATTTCCATTTAGCCCTGAATTATATTCCATTGTCTAAAGGTACTGCAGTTTGTTTATCCACTCACCTACTGAAGGACATATTGGTTGCTTTCAAATTTTGGCAATTATGAATAAAGCTGCTATCATCATTTGTGTGCAGGTTTTTGTGTGGACATAAGTTTTCAGCTCTTTTGGGTAAATACCAAGGAGCATAATTGCTGAATCATATGGTACAAGCGTATTTACTTTTGTAAGAAACTGACAAACTGTATTCCAAAGTAGCTGTACCATATTGTATTCCCACCATTAATGAATGAGAGTTCCTATCGCTCCACATTCTCATCATCATTTGGTGTTGCATGTGTTTGGGATTTGGGGTTTTAATTGGTATGGAGTTTTTACATTGCCTTTTAAAGCACAATATAGTATTTCAATAGACAATGTGCTGGAGACATGTTATTCTAGGTTATAATACAAAATCTTGGCATGTCAGTTTTCTCTTGCTCTCTCCGTGGGTTAACCACTGCCCCCTGCAGACATTTAAGCTTGCTCATCCTGATGTAGAACTGCTCCTTCAAATGGAGTATGTTATTTCCTAGAGGAATAAAACTGTGTTTCCTTTATGGTTAATAGAAACAAAAAGCCAAGATGTCTTCTAGTAGTCCATTGGACAGGTTACCAAATTTCAAAACTAATCTTCAACTTCTCAGGTTCTGAAATTCAATCTTAGCATCATGTTAGCATTGATTAGATTCAATGGAATGGATTCCCAGTATGTGAACTCATGAAAAATTGATGTTTAAGCTAAATGCAGATTTCTTCCTGGGTACTGATATGATTGTGCCTGCATTCCACGAGACCCACTTTCTAAGATCATGTTGACTGGGTATTGTGGCTAGTCTATAAAGTTGGAACAGACTTCCATCCAAAATTTGATTTAGGTTTCCAGGCTGGTGATGCCACACACACATATATACACACATACACACACACACCCCAGGAGGGTATGAAGAGGTTTATTACTTCTATAATGATGCTTTCTGGAGAAAGCAGGATAGGCATCTCAAGCTGAAAATGTCTTGGGAGAGCTGGGATAAAAAGAAAGGAGACTGACTTTGGGTTTTAACAGTGGTTAAAGAACAGGCCCGGGGTGAGGGTAGCAGTGTATGATTCGAACTTACTGCTGGTTACAAAAGAAGAGTGCCTGAGGTTTCTTTGTCAGCTTGCCCCAGTGTTGGACAGAAAGAGAAGATGGAAGGGTTAGGCTGAAAAGATGTCTGCAGTCCAACATCAAAAAATGGAGTCAGACTCTTCTTTGCACGGAGTCTTCAGATTAGCAAGAAAAAGATTGTTTAGTTAACATTGAATTGAAGCAAAGTATGATGACCCCTCTTGAAATGGTCCATACCATGAATGCTTAAGTCTAAGTGGCGTCTCCGTCCCACAACAATGTAAGCCTTTTTGGATTCCAGCATATGAAGCTTTTGTGTCTCTACCTTTTGATCACTGTTAGGAAAGAGAAGTCCTATAAATTCTTGCTATTTACTTCTGTTTATCGATTTCTTTCCAAAACATTATTTGATGTTAGAGATTTCAAGATTTCAACACATTTTCTGACTCAGTCCTTCTTGCACTTTAACCTGTGTGTCAATACATCTTTTGTGGTAATTTCTTCAGGTTAGTAAATCTCATCTATTATGGATAGAATGACTATTTTAACTCATAGTGTTCCAAGGAAACTACCATCTACCATCTACAATCACTTTCAGTATTTTAACAAACTGGAGGACAGTGTCTTCTTTCTGTTGCTTATGAAGTCTCATCCTGAGTGTTATTACAAAACACTGACCCTACTCTCCCATGTCACCACTTAAAAGGACAATAATGTATATATTGTGGAATATTGGTAACAGCAGAGTAAATTCCTATTAATAATTATGTGATATATAAAAAGTAAAGTAGTAAAGATGAGACCAATTCTGAAGGACTGTGGCCGATGGTCCTCTATCTATGCTGAGAACAGATGAATATACTCAAAGAGAAACAGAAAATATTCAGAATACATTTGAAAAACATCTGCAAAAATACTGGAGATTCGGAGAAAAACCTCTTCTTAAAGGATTTATTTTAAACTGTTTATTTTTTATTGTGTTTTATTCGTATACATTTAAGGAGTGCCAGTGCACTCCTTTCAGTTATTACATGGACGTATTGCATAGTGGTGAGGTCTGGTGTAACTATCACTCAAATAATGTACATTGTATCCGTTAAGTAATTTCTCATCCCTTACCTTCCTCCCATCCTTCTGAGTCCCCATTGTCTATCATTCCACTCTCTATGTCCATGTGTACACATTATTTAGTTCCTACTTATAAGTGAGAACATGCTGTATTTGACTTTCTGTTTCTGCTGTTTCACTTAAGATAATGGCCTACAGTTTCATCCATGTTGCTGCAAAAGACATGATTTCATTTTTTTATGGCAAAATAGTATTCCATTGTGTACATGCCGTATTTTCTTTATCCGATTATCCGTTGATGATCACTTAGGTTGATAGCATATCTTTGCTATTGTGAATAGTTTTGTGATAAACATACACGTGCAGGTGCCTTTTTTATAAAATGACTTCTTTTCTTTTGGGTAGATACTCGGTGGTGGATTGCTGGATCAGATGGTATTTCTATGTTTAGTTATTTGAGAGATCTGCCTACTGTTTTCCATAGAGGTTGTACTAATTTACGTTTCCACCAACAGTATATAAGCATTCTCTTTTCTCTGCATCCTCACCAACATCTGTTATTTTTTGACTTTTTAAATAGTAGCCATTCTGACTAGCGCCTGCTGATGTCTCATTGTGCTTTTAATTTGCATTTCTTCGATAATTGGTGATGTTGAGTATTTTTTCATATGCTTGTTGGCCATGTTTATGTCGTCTTTTGAAAAATGTTTGTTCATGTCCTTTGCCTACTTTTTGATGGGGTCGGTCCCAGGAAAATTGAATTTCCTTATGTGGAAGAATGAAACTGGACTCCTCTTTCTCACCATATAAAAAAAGCAACTCAAGGTGGATTAAAGACCTACATATAAGACATGAAACTACAAAAATACTAGAAGAAAACTTAGGAGAAACTCTTCTGGACATTGGCCTAGGCAAAAAAAATCATGAGTAAGATCTCAAAAGCACAATCAACAAAAACAAAAATTGACAAATTGGATTGAACTAAACTAAAAAGCTTCTGCACAGCAAAAGAAATAACAGAGTGAACAGACAACCTGCAGAATGGGAGAAAGTATTTGTAAACCATGCATGCAACAAGGGACTAATATCTGGAATCTACAAGGAACACAAATAGCTCAAGAACAATAACCAGATAAACAACCTCATTAAAAAGTAAACTGTTTATTTTTAAATATGCTTATAAGTAAAAGAACAAAGTAGAATCTGTGCCTCCAGCAGTCTGGGTTAGTGCTTCTTAATCTATTTGAAGTCATACATTTGTGTGAGAATTGACAAAAGTCCTTGGTGGAGAGAAAATAGGCATGAAGCAACATTTGCATTTGGCCTATAATGCATGCATAGCATAATGGTATTATGCTATTCAATCCTGACTTTAGGCTGTTTGGCAGGTAAACATTTCAAAAGGGAAAATTTGTTTCATAAACTACTTAGTCCTTACTAGAGCAGTTTCTCATTATTGACCGGCTGTGTTCATTTCGAGTTTCCAAGAAAATCTGTCTTTGTATTTTGTAACTCAGGTAATACTACATTTTTAAAGAAATGTACAGTCTTATACTTACAGGAATATGTTGAAAATTAAAAGGCTCCTTAGCAAGGCTTACAAGGATCAGATATGCAAATAATAATAGCAACCTTTCATTGGGTGGTTTGCCATGTTCCAGGAGCAGTACAAAGCACTATCTCATTTAATCTTCCAACAACTTATGATAGGGGTATTAATTCCATTTCGTTGATGAGTAAACTGAGGCTCAGAAAGATTAGATAATTTGCCCAAGTATTTGTTGAGCACTTCCTGAATATTTGATACTATAGAGAAGGATACAAATGATGCAAAATACAGATTCAGTAAACTTTTTAAACTTCACAAAAAGTTTAATGAATATATTTTTAAAATATCTATAACTGAAATTATGAAAGGCAGTTTCTAGCCTATGGTTTTATTATACCTTAAACTAATGATGTGGAGCACTGACTTCTTTCAAAACTCTCTGAGTATTCATTTAAGAAATGAAGTATTATATCAGAGGCTCTGTTGATCATGGCAATCAAGCAGACAGACATACCTCAGATATTTGAACTCAAGAAAAAGCAAAATCTCAGACTTCATATAAGACCATTTGTATGAACCAAAGCTCATCTCTATGGATTGAACATAGAGCAAATGATCAACATAGTTTAATGGCGATATTAAATGTAATGATGAAATTAAGTGTAATGGTGATATTAAATGTATTTCAAGCAGATGTGACATCGCTGCCTCTTTATTTATAGCTGCGAACAGCTGTGTACTTTCAAAGTAACAAACTTTTAGTGAGAAAAAAGAATAGAAAAGGAAAAAGTATGCTTGGAGAGTTTCTTTTTATGATTACTGTTTTGACACAGTTCTGCGCATAGGGGATGTATTTATATTTTCTCCATGATTCTTTTTTAATTTTAATTTAATTTAATTAAATTAATTAATTTATTTATTTGAGATGGAGTCTTGCTCTGTCACCAGGCTGGAGTGCAGTGGCGTGATCTTGGCTCACTGAAAGCCCCACCTCCCGGGTTCACGCCATTCTCTTGCCTCAGCCTCCTGAGTAGCTGGGACTACAGGTGCCCGCCACCACGCCTGGCTAATTTTTGTATTTTTAGTAGAGACAGGGTTTCACCTTGTTGGCCAAGAAGGTCTCAATCTCTTGACCTCGTGATCCGCCTGCCTCGGCCTCCCAAAGTGCTGAGATTACAGGTGTGAGTCACTGCGCCCAGCCTCTCCCATTATTCTTTTACATTTAAATCATACCACCTTCCTTTTATGTTTATCAGTAATGTTCATAACTTTGTTAGAAGACAAAGGCTTTATTAGAGTATTCATGTTTCGAATTTTGTTTTTCCTTTTGAACATATTTTAAAAAACTGAAGCATAAAAATTTTAGATCTCTGTGAAACAATGCTACAATCAACTCTATATTTCTACCTACAAGGGTAGGAAAAAAGCACAGTTATTTTTAGATTGAAAGATACTTTCTGCATCATAACCACTATTTTCTTTCCTATGCCCCCGCATCACACTCCCTGCCTCTCATGATCATCCAGAGGCATTTGAAGTTCATTAATTTCCTCCTTTTCTGTTTGACTTCGGCATTGATCTATCTTCTTGCTAAACATTTATTCTGTGTGCCAGATGCTAGGCAAGTGCCAGAGATACAAAGATAAAATCATATTCCTGTTCTCAATATACTTAAAGTCTAAAGGAGAAGACAGATTTGGAAACAATTGCAGTGACCACAGTAAAGGTAAAGGAACGTCAGCTCAGTCTTAGTAGTTGAGCTGGGCCTGTTACGGAAGTGAAAGGTAATAGGTATGACTCAAGTGTGAGCATGTGTTAGGAGAAAGGGTAGAAGCTGAAAATATAAAGGCATGCAGGGCCAGCTCACATATGCCATAGTGTATGACACAATCAGGAATTCAAATTTTATCCTGAATCACATTAACAAGGCATAAAAAAGAACTATCAACAAGAGAGTGGAATGAACATATATGCATTTTGAAAAGATCTCACTGGCAGCAGTGTGGAGGTAGAATGGACAAGATTCACATATTCACATAAAAGATGGCAGGCAGAGGTCTCAAGCCCTTGCAGTAAGAATGTGGAAGGGACACACATGAAAGAAGTTGACTGAGGCAGATTCTCCAGACATAAGATCATAGATTGATCTTATGTGAGGAGTAAGTGAGATGGAGATAAGTTTCATGTTTCTGGCTAGAGTGACCAGGAGAAAGATGGTGGCATTGATCAGGATTAGAGATTGATTCATTTTCTAAAATATGTTGTATTGGTGGTGCCACTGAGACATCTGAGTAGAGCTGTAGAAAACCCAATTAGATGTGAGTTTAAGGCTCAGGAGAGAAGTATGGGCTATGATAACGTATCAATTTAAGAGCCATCGTAGTTGAAGCTCTGTAAGTGATATCATCAGTAGCTTCATTAAAAATGAAAACAAACAAGGGTTAAGGATGGCACTTAAGGGAAGCATTGCCTTCTTAAGGACCAAATTGGGGGACTTCTAGGCCATATGGTGCCTTTGTGTGAATTAGAAAGCACCTTTACTGCTATCGGCCAGAAAGTCATTATAATGAATTTATGAAGACTACAGTGTGAATGGCACTCCCTGGTGCTGGGCAGTACACAGCCTCCCCAACCATGCCATGAGGCCAGCAGTGAAAAATCAGCTGGCAAGGAGACTAAGAAAGAGCCACCAGGCAGATAAGAAGAAATCAAGTGGGGTAGAAACAAAGAGAATAGAGTTTCAAAGCTGAAAGAGTGGTCACGGCTGTCAACTGTGACTCAGAAGTAAGGTAAATGCTATCTGAAAGTATTCAACAATCGGTCTTCTAAATTTGGGATGGTCTCTCTCTCCTACCTGTTGAAGATGCTTAACCCCAGCCACTGTCTGTTGGGGTTCAATCAGGTTGGTGGGAAAAATATTAGAGATAGTTATAGAGATAGACACAAATCTTCTTGGAAGGTTGAGAAGTTTGCATGCCTTTGGTAATAGATCTGACTGAAGGCGGCCTGATCGCTTGACCTTTAGTTAAACAAATCAAAATAGTAATAAAGAAAGAGTAGTTTACCTAGCTAGCTTGTTTACTCATATAATCTTAAGACTAACCTTTGATGTACCGTGGGTGCTTAAGTGCTTTTTACTCGGGAAGCCCACAATGTCAATTACGCTCTAATGGTGTTGACTCAAGCTTTTGTTAATTAGTCTTACTGAATAAGTGTGAATCTGACCAGCTGATCAGGGCCAAGTCGCAACTGTTTACAGGACTCAGCAGGGAGTCTATAAGCAGCTCGGACACACTCAGCTGGACTGGCAAGGCAGAATATCTGTGTGTCAGTGTACTTTATTCATCTGTCACCGGGTCAGGCGTCTGCAAGGGACAGACTCCCTGCAGCTGGTGCCCCCTCAAGAGGAGCGCTGCTGCAACTGTCCCTTCCACCTCGTCTACCATTTGGATGCCCTATACATCATCTTCCTGTCTTTCTGTCTTCCTTTTACTTGACGGTTTCCTCTCCTCCTGTTTTGAATCTGGATACATTTTGGTTTGTTTCTCATTCCTCTTACTGTTTCACGGGTGCTGCCATTATTTGCACCTGAGCCTGCACTCTTAGAATTACAGTCTTTTCTTTAGGTCTTCACAAGACATGTTTGTTTTAAACACAGTTCTCACAGACACCTCTGCCCTTTAGATACATGTGAGCATACATTTGTATTTGAATACAGACACCTTCTGAACAAGAAATGAAAGGGAGTCTGAAGTCTCCTTCACATACACTCTCATCATTTTGGACAAGGGAAATGTTACCAGCCTGATTTCAGACAGTTATACCAAACCATCTGGCCCCTTAACTCAAGTCCCTTCTTCCTCTATATGTAGACTTGAGTCTGGGGCATAAATGGAGGTCAAGTAATAGACTCATCAAGGGAAGAACTTTATTTCCTATTGTGTGTTACAGTGAGACTTATAAGATGAATTAGTCATTAGCTACATGTGTAATGGCATTATTCATCTTTTTAATTGTGACTGATGACTTTGCTATACGTGGGTCAAACCTGAGCCCATTATTTCACTAGAACTGCACAGTTTAGAATAATAGGCATTAGCCACATGTCCCTGTATAAAATTAAAATGTAATTAATTAAAATTAAATAAAAATTAAAACTCAATTTTCCAGTCACACTAGCTACCTTTTAAGTGCTCAGTCGTTTGTCTAGTGCTTACTGTATTGGACAGTGCAGATTTTCACCACTACAGAAAGTTTTATTGGACAGCGCTGCACCAAAAGAGTGATGATTGTTTCTGTCAGTTCTTGGCTTTTGGTGATGACTTTCAGGAAATAAGTGAGTTCCTCTACAATAGTGCACAATTTATGTTATACCGCATAGAGGATTTTTTTGGATTTTTTTGTGTATTTGATATAATTTTTAAAAAGAGGTAAATAACTTTCAGTCAGCATCTTCAGTGCTATAAGTGCTTTATACTAGTTATATTTATTACTAATTTATATTTATTATTATTTTCTATTAATTATCTTGTGTTGTCATCATCATTTTACAAAGCAGGAAAATAGGGTTAAGAGAGGACAAGTGACACAAACTCACATCTATCTGGTCCAAAGTCTACCTGTTCAAAGCTGCCTTCCAAAAATCACCACATGGTTACATTTTCTTTTTTGCAAGTAAAATATAGTACATGATCATTGGGGTATACCCAGAAGATAATGGCAGAAACTTCTAGACTCCTCAAAAAACTATTTGTATTCTCAAATGGACATTTATTTAACAGATCAACATGGTGGCAGTCGTTACTACCGACTTTTTGGTAGAAGTGATACTCTTTTAAGAACATACTGATAGAAGCATTTATTTCCTTGCTATCAAAAACAAGTCTGACAGGCACTAGTAGGAAGATCTAGTTTGCATATCTGTCCCTTCCAAATCTCATGGAAAAATGTAATCCCCAGTGTTGTAATCCCCAGTGTTGTAATCCCCAGTGTTGGAGGTAGGGCCTGGTAAGAGGTGTTTGGGTCATAGGAGCAGATCCCTCATAAATGGCTTGATGCCATCTTTGCAGTAATGAGAGGAATTCTCGTTTTTAGTTCACACGAAGACTGGTTGTTTAAAGGAGACTGGAACCTCCTTCTCTCTCTTTTGTTACCTCTCTCTCCATGTGACACACTAGCTCCCCTTCACCTTCCACCGTGCTTGTAAACTTCCTGAGGCTTCCTCAGAAGCAGATGCTGGCACTATGCTTCCTGTTCAGCCTGCAAAACTTTGAGCCAAATAAACCTCTTTTCTTTATAAATTATCCAGTCTCAGGTATTACTTTGCAGCAATGCAAACTAACACACAGGACATTCCAGTGAAACAATGATCCCAAATTCATTCTAGAAATATCTTCATAGAAAATTTGAGAATCATAAAAAAAATTAGTCTCAGTAATATTTTCTAGAAGATGGATGCTATTTTGGTCAACTTATACATGAGACCCTGAGAATTCATGGAAACAAGACATTAGAAGTGGTTTTATAGTTTATCTTAAAGATGACTTCTAAAGAAAGAACTTACATTTTGTATTTTATAGAGAAGAGGAGCACTTTATAAAATTTCATTTTGTTAAAGTTTTACCTTAAAGCTGTGGTCTTTGGTTTATGTGACATTCTAACAAGCCAGGACTCTCTTCCTTAAACCACACACGCAAAAGTTAAAATAAAGTAATTCTCCTACCACAGTGTAACTGTATTGCCTTTATCATTTTTGCAAGAAAGCAATTCACGCTGCACATCTACCCTCCTTTGCAAAGAAGTACTACCTAGTTGAGAGGTAATAATTCTTGGTTCTTTGGTACACATGATAGAATCATCCAAGATGAGTTCCTGGTGTGAATGGTAATTAGTGTGAATGGTCTACATACTTATACTTGGGCCCAAGAAAATCTCTAAGTCACTGCAATTGTATTAGGCTTGTATGGTCATCCACCTCTGAGGTCACTGAAGTCATTTCATTTCCCATGATATTGTTTTACCTGAATGAAAAACTATATATTTTGGTGGAGGAGTGAAGGATACAATTGGGCAGGGTGTGGGAACCACCAGCAGCTCATAAATGGTAGAAGATTCTCAGTTAGATGAAAATTATGTCGGAGGTAAAGTGTAGCCTTTCAGTAGAATCCAAAGTGGTAAAACCCAGCATGATTTTGTAATCAATAACTTGTCAACTTGCAGCAACTTGTTTCTGCTTTTGTATAGCAGCAAATGAGAAAGATGTCTGTGTATAAAATGGAAATAAATTTGTTCTCCAGGCAGATGCAGATTTTTTCACATTGTTTTTTCGAAGTACCTCCTCTAAACCAGGACGATGTTGGCCCTGAAGAGACAGTGAAGACATGGCCCCTGTCTTCACGGGGATGATATTCTAATGGGGTGATATCAAGAGGTACATATAAAATGAAACAATGCCAAATTGCCATAGGTTGTAATGAAGGTAATTAACATGAATCTGACAGACAGTAAGAAGAAGACTCTGTACATAGGGTGTTTAGGAAGGCCTCTATGGGGATGAGGCATTTAAAGTTTAGACTTGAAGTGTAAAGCAGAAACTATCTTTGTGAGGTGTGGTTTCCACATAAGGCCTGTCCAAAGGCCCTGGGGTGAGATTGGGCTCCGTCTTAGTCCAATCTTGCACTGCTATAAAGAAATACGCTGAGACTGGGTAATTTATAAAGGAAAGAGGTTTGATTGGCTCATGGTTCTGCAGGCTGTACAGGAAGCATAGTGGCTTCTGCTTCTAGAAAGGCCTTGGGAAACTTACAATCATGGCGGAAGGGGAAGAGGAAGCAGGCACATCTTACATGGCCAGAGCGGGGGAAATGGGTGGAGGCGGGAAGGTGCTACACACTTTTAAATAACTGGATCTCACTCACTCATTCACTATCACGGGAATAGCACCAAGGGGATGGTGCTAACCCATTCATGAGAATTTCACCCGCATGATCCTATCACTTCTCACCAGGCCCCACCTCCAACAATGGTGATTACAATTCAACATGAAACTTGGTGGAGACACAGGTCCAAACCATATCAAGCTTTATACCTGCTCAGCTGCCACGTGCTCTTACAAGATCCTTTTTCTTGACAGAATCTTAGTGATGGTCCCTTTATGATATTATAATAATTAAAAAATTTTTTACATTGTTGCTTTCATGGAGAAATTTGAGGTTCACCACTAACGTATATATATGGAACCCACCATATGCAAATCATAGCAAATGTTGCTGTGACTGGGTATGGTAGTAGAAGTTTATGCATTTTACTGTGTCCAGTAAATATTCCTTGTTTGTCACTTGCCAGATCTGAATTAGTACAGAGATTTTCAGAGGTATGGACAGAGGTCTGTCAAACAGGGATAAAACATTATTTTATCTGGTCTCAGCAAAGAACACATCTGATAATTTCCAACGTTCTTGATGTGTTATACCAAAATGTGTTCTCTTACCCTACATGTTCTGGTGATCTGAAGCACAAAATCTCCACATCACAGTGTTTGTTGAATGGTTAAAAGGGAAGAAAAAATGAATGAAATGTGGATACTAAAATCTATTCCACATTTTAAGCTCTTGCTATTTTGGTAGGTATGTGGTGATAGTGCAGCCAAATGCTACCAGAGGCTACAGAACAGGCTCTGAAGACAAGGAGGCCAATAAAATGGAGGAAAAGCTTCATGGTCCTTTAAACCTGGATGAAATAATAGTACTACTGAAACTCAAAGGTTCTCACATAGAGGGAAAACAAGAAGCATCCTTGATGCCTGAAAGGGTCTCAGTAATTCAGAAATCTCCATCTCTAGGAAATAGCAACTATGTCAGACAGCTGAATGTTAAAGGAGGCTGCAGATGTTTAATATTAAAGAGGTCCTGAACTTATTCTTTTTTTTTTTTAAATCAGCTGTACTTTATTTTTCTGGATTGTGGGGATCAGATGCTCATTATAAAAAGCTGATTTTTAAAAAAATCAATCCCTCTACTTTGACTAGAGGCTAGGAATTATGTCTTAATGATAGCCATCTCCCAGTAGTAGAAGCATAATAAGAATGCAGTTTATTAAGTAGTGTTTCTCTTTCATTTACTCTCAGATACTCACTAGGCGTTGCTGGGAAGCATATTCAGCCAATGAGAATGGTTCTATAATACTTAGTTGTCTGACTTGTTTCCCAAGGAAATGGATGAGGACCACCCAAAGATCCAGCAGTCCTCACCCTTGTGCAGAATTGAACCAAGCAGCTTGTCTTTCATCAGGTTTTGCGTGTTGGATCACAGTGACTTCTACTGCCTATTGAACTTTTTGAGATTGTTGCAACATTCCTGAGAGATTTGATACCAGGAGCAATTAAGCCAGTATATTCCAAAGGTAACACTAGAGTTTACCTGATGCAAGTACTTGGCTCACCTGTGCTAAGATTGATGGAGAAAATGTACTGAAATCTTCCAGATGCTGGCATGTATTCAACCTGGCACAAGGCCTCAGACCCTGAGAGCGCTGCCCCATGGTACCACAGGGCACACAACATTCCCACAAATTTCATCTGTGGCTGTCATGGGTAAAATAATGGTTTGGCTTTGCTTTGGTGCCTCTGGCCCCTTTCAGGCAATCAGAAATATTTATTGACCCCTAACTAAATGGAAGGCACTCAATTCTCATGACTTCTGCCTCTAATTGGGGAATTAAGACACACAGACATTTATGGAAGGGAAAGAATAGGCTAAGTGTTAAACAGGAATAAAAGAAGATAATAATGTAAAATGACAAAGCAATTCATGATTACATGCCAAAGGACTAATATAAAGTGTAAATACAATGGGCTTCATGGAGAGAGACACACCTGGCATCCCAGAGTAGCCTGGGCAGGCATCAGGGATGAAGTCGGGTTTGATGTGAGTGTCAGACCAGTGCTTCTCAACCCACCGTGGACATAAGGGCCATCTGGAAAGATTTCAAAAAATGCCAAGTAGGATGCCACCGGCTGGGCATAGAAGAGGAGTGGGAATGTCTGAAGAAGAAAATAGAGGTTTCAGCATACAAGCTTTGGTTGGCAGACCAAAGCTTGTTTGGTTGTAGGAAAAAAGTTGGTGTGAGAGAAAAAAAGAGAGAAGGCCGAAAAGTCAGGTTGCATCTGATTCTTAAATGGTCTTGCATACCAGGCCAAGGAATTTGGAAACATATTTGGCAATCTTTCTTCTGTTGAGGATAATGGAGTAAATTTAGCCACAACGTCTGACTTTTTCAGCTGGAGAAATATTTGTTTTCCTCTGTATCACATATTTCCTCACTTCCCACTCTGGGCCCCTGCTTAGAAACTTCGGTTTAACGGGAAATAAGTGTAGACACATGCTAATACTTCAGCAGTTCCTCATTCTCTGAAATACAGGATCCTGGCTGATACTATGGGAATGTGATTCAGAAAGTACAAGTACTATGTAGAATTCCCCGGAGTAGTAGCCAGGAGGGGTCACCACTGAGGCAGCAAATTTAGTCTCTCCAACAAGGTAAAGCAGACCACCCTGGGTTCTCATCCCATTTACAGGGACAAAGGGACTCGGCGCTGTCACCTACAGAATTATGGATGCTTTCACTACAGTTTCCATTCACTTGCTACTGTGGTTTGTTCTCGTTTCTCTGATTTCTTTTTCTCTTTTTCCCTTTTTTGAAGGATGGACCAAGGTAAATTATGATCATATTATGGCTAATATTGGGCTGAAACAGACTGGATAGATGGATGCATCGATGGATGGATGGACAGACAGACAGATGATGGCCAGGGATAGATTATTTGTAAAGAGGACTGCCTAATTAAAAGGAAATGGTTTGGCTTACAGCTGGCACTTTAGAAGACTCTTTGCAGATAAAATTCTGTTAGATCTTTAAAAAAAATAAATTTCACACTACTGTCCTAATGCAGGAACTTGAACACAGCACATTAACTGTAAGTCTCTGCTTATTCATATAGTAAGACTTATTTAGGTCAGGCACGGTGGCTCACACCTGTGGTCCCAGCACTTTGGGAGGACAGGATGGGAGGATCACTTGGGTCCAGAAGCTCAAGACCAGACTGGTCAATAGACCGGGATCCCCATTCCTACGAAATATGTTTTAAATACCTATATAAAATACGATTTCAAGTCAGTTTGTGTTTTAGTATTAAAAGAAGTGTGTTGCTTCACAACTGAGTAGACGCTCAGCATATCCTCGCTGGGCAAGAGCTTTGAGCGTGATTGCAGCATCTCTGCAGAAAAACTACGTTCTAAAAGCAACAGAAATCCTCCTGCTGCCCTTCTCCCTCTGTACTGAAGTTTAAAGACCATGGCACTCCTGGTGACCTCCACAGAATGTTCCAGTTCCTACCCTCTCTCCCACTCAGCATCACTGAACAGGCACAGACTAGACAGGGCAGTCTGCAGCCCAGACTGTGGTGAGGTGGGAACTGCAGTCCTACTACTTGGTCCATTGAAAGAGGAGGCCAAGAGGCAGAAAATGTTCCCTCTCAATTTTACTGTGTAACCTTGCTTAACAAGGTGTGGCGTGCAGCGATGTAACGATCACAATTGTTATATTGTTTATTCATCATTTGTATTTCTATCATCAGATTTTACTGAAAGGTTTACTGTGGTTGGCTTTCTAAGAAGTGTAATTCTGCATTATTCAGGTATCAGGAAGTGTTTATTAAAACTCTGGTCTTGAGCTGAGTGCCAGAGAGAAGAAAAAAAAAATGTCCGCCTGTTGGCCAGTCCAGCTCTGGAAACAAAATTATAAAATATGAGCCAATTAGAGAGTAAATGAATGCTAAAGTGAGATGTTTACAACAGCTGCAGGACACATTCTGAAAAGGAAATCATTGTGTGCACTGGAGTGTTTATCTGAAACCTAGGATTGGACTAATGAGTAGGATTTTATTTCTTAGTAGTGCGGGGAAAATGAGCAAAATCATGGGAGAATGTTCCAATGGCAAAATGCAACCTCGGTGTGGCAAAATGGAAGCTAATGTGAGGAAAGCAAACTGCTTTAGGTGGATTAGTCTGATGAAGACACACAGACTACTCAGAAGGGTGAACGAGGCAAGCCAGAAGACAGGCTCAGAGGCTATTGCAGAAATTCAGGTAGGAGGTAATTCAGACCTGAACTAATCTTTAAAAAAAATGAAAAGTACTACATAGGAAAAGCAATAAGAAGATCCACGGGGAATTTCACTGGAAGAGTCCAAGGGTCATATAATGTTTCCAGCTAAAAAGGAAAGTGAGAGATCATATACTTTAATGAATAACAAAATGCTGTCCCCTGGCGTCGGTGTTTTCAGCAGTTATTGCTTTTAGAAATGCTTTTGATTTTACAAGTGTATTCCTATGCTTAAAGTCTTCTCTCACTATCTTCTTTCTTCCCTTAGATAAGATGCATCAGGTCAATCATGGATGTATTGATTTTGAGGTTGGACTATCTTGGGCTCCAAGTCTTCTAGAACTGAACCTGTTCATCTCAGAAAGTGATGTCTTCCTTTAGGACACACAGCATTTAATAGTTTACAAAGGTCAGCTTAGGTCAGTAGTGAGAGTGGTGATTTCACTGCCTCTGACTCTGGGAAGAAGTTACTGCTGCCCTTGAAATTCCAGTTCTGCTGGTGGAAAACTAGAAGATGGGTTTGCTAGTCTGGCTGTGTAGAAATGAATATTGTGGGCTTGCTTCCTTGCCACTAGTTTTTAAGAATATGTCCACTCTTTTCTGCTACAAAGAAGGATGTCTGCTCTGTGTGTGTGTGTGTGTGTGTGTGTGTGTGTAAAAGAAAGAATAAAAGAATGTGTAAAAGAAAGAATAGTGAACTAAAAAACAGATGAGCTGATTTTAATTTCAGCCCTGCCCCACAATACTCATTCGCATACACTAATTTTGTGGCTTTGGCAATTCATTTAATTTCTTATGGTTTCTTATGCTTTTCTCACTTCATCTCATCAGCATCATAACAATTATTATTAGGCTGGGTACAGTGACCCACACCTGTAATTCTAGCACTTTGGGAAGCTGAGGCAGGAAGATTGCTTGAGCACAGGAGTTCAAGACCAGCCTGGGCAATATAAGAAGACCTCTGTCTCTATAAAAATAAAAAAATTAACCGGGTGTGGTGGCATGCACCTGTAGTCCCAGCTACTTGGAGGCTGAGGTGGGAAGATCAGTTGAGCCCCGGAAGTCAATGCTACAGTGAGCTAGGATCGCGCCACTGTACTCCAGCCTGGGTGACAGAGTGAGACCCTCTCTCAAAACAAATAAATTAATCAAATATTTATTATTCAGTTAATTAGTTAAATTAATTCTATTTTGAAAAAAAAGCAATTATTATCACAAGCTAGACAGTTTACCAATGTTTTCTGTAAGATACTCTAATCAAGGTAACAGAAACTCAAAAGTATTATCCAAAGTGAGGAGCTTGCAAGTGTCTGTTTCAAGACTGATTTGAAGCCCAAATTCTTTGTGCCACCACACACCAGAGGTGCATGTTGTCAGGTAGAGCTATGCCATAAGTGGCCAGCCATATCTTCAGTTGCCAGTGGTTTGCCCTTATTGTATGTAAAAATATATTTATGTAAATAAAAACAGTAGAGATTCTGGCAGTAAGAATAGCTGAATCTTCCACCACGACTTAGGCTTTCTGTTACATATTCATTGTGATACCAGTTGGCAGAGGACTAAGCTGGCCATTCCAAATCTGATTTTTTTTTAACTCTTGTAAAATTGTATTGGCTGGACTCACGCCTGTAATTCCAGCATTTTGAGAGGCCAAGGTGGGCAGATCATGAGGTCAGAAGTTTGAGACTAGCTCGGCCAATATGGTGAAACCCCGTCTCTACTAAAAATACAAAAATTAGCCAGGCGTGGTGGTGTGGGTCTGTAGTTCCAGCTACTCTGGAGGCAGGAGAATTGCTTGAATCCGGGAGGCGGAGGTTGCAGTGAGCCAAGATCATACAGCTGCACTGGGGGTGACAGAGCAAGACTCCGTCTCAAAAAAAAACCCCAAAAAACTATATCATTCTTGTAAGTGGGAGAGTCATTGACTACTTTCATGCCTATATTGTGTGTGTGTGTGTGTGTGTGTGTGTGTGTATTAGCCATATGTAGGTTTTCATGAAACTGGTCTCCATGGGACTGATTTTTAGTCTGGCTTCTGCTGAGTTCCATTCTTCTTCTTAAGTATATCTTGTGGGCCAGGTGCGGTGGCTCATACCTATAATCTCAGCTATTTGGGAGGCTGAGGCAGGAGAATTGCTTGAACCTGGGAGGCAGAGGTTGTAGTGACCAGCGATCATGCCACTGCACTCTGGCCTGGGCAATGGAGCGAGACTCCATCTCAAAAAGAAAAAGAAGAATATCTTGAATATTTTGTGAGTGTTCTTAAATAATCCTTAAATTATCTGTCAGAAAGACAGATAAGCTCCTCCTAACCTCTAAGACTTTTACAGAGTGCTTTACATTTATGAAATGCATATACATTGTTATATTTGACTGATCATAATGTCACATAAGTGTATCCTAGCAATTTCAGTATATCTACAAGTTTAGAAAACTATATTCAGAAAAATTAAGTGCATGTCTAGTAACTGGTTGGCTCAGGGTCAGAATGCAGGTTTTCTGCTCCTATTGCACTAGTTGTGTCATCATAAGTGAGCAACCGACCCTTCAAGTTACTGAGCTGCAATGGTGAATTACGAGAGAATCAACTACCCTGTAACTTCACAGCTGTAGAAAAATCATAGCTGTAGAAAAAATAGATTGAAAAAGATGGTGGTATGTGAGTGGCATCATGTTCTACCAAAATTCATATGATGAAGTCTTAATCCCAATAGCTCAGAATGTGACTTTATTTGAAAATAACTGTTGTCACAGGTATAATTACTTAAGCCAAGGTCATCCTAAAGCAGAGTGGACTCCTAATCTAGTATGACTGGTATAAAAATGAAAAATGGTATAAAAATGGTATAAAAATATAAAAATGAAAAATTTGGACACAGACACACACACACACACACACACACACACACGGAGAAAACCATGTGAATAATGAAGTTTTGCTGTCATGAGCCAATAAAATACCAGAAGCTAGGAGAGAGAGGCCTGGAACAAATCCTTCCCTAGTGTCTTCAGAGGGATCATGGCTATGCCAACATGTTGATTTCAGACTTCTGGCATCCAAAATTGTGAGACAAGAAGTATCTGAGACAATAAGCCACTGTTTGTGCTACTTTGTTATAGCAGATTTGAAAACCAATACAGTGAGTAATAAAGCAATGATACAACAAGATAATGTAAACTATCACAGGAATAGAGCAAACTTAAAATCTTTCCCTGAACATCAATGTTGAGATCATCAAGAAAGTAAACTTTCTGATAAAATCAAACACTTTGAAAAGATTTAAAAAAAAATCAGTGTAATCCCAAAATTGTTTTAACTTGCATCATAAATTAGTAGACTCTCATATTTGGAAGAAATAACAAGGTCACCTAGCTCAGGCTTCCATTGGATACTTCAGTATTTTTGGTAATGTATTATTAGCAAAGTGGGTTTTTAGTCTCTGCTTGGATATATATGTTAATTTTTGAGGCAACCCACTCATCTTTAGTAGCTCTGATTATTAAAACATTTCTTATATTAAACTAAACTGTATCTATCTATAGCTTTCACCTATTTATTATAGTTCAATTTCTTAAAGCAAAAAAGAGCAAATTGAATTCCCTTTTCATATGTCTCAGTCCTTTCAATATTTGCACAGCTATCACATCATTCCGAAGTTATTGGTTGCTTAAACTAGCCTTTGAGTTCTTTCAACTATTACCCTTATGCCATACGGTTTTTTTTCAGTAGCTTTGGGGATACAGGTGGTTTTGGGTTACAGGGATGAGTTCTTTAGTGGTGAATTCTGCGGTTTTAGTGCACCCACCTTACAGTTTTGAGTTTGTTAAGCACTATGATCGGTTTTGGTAAGTGTGTTCCAGTTTACAACATCTGTTTTCGAGTGGAACATCCAAATCTTGGTTATAGTCACAATAGTGTAGTTTAGAATAGAATTAAATTAAATATACTGTTATTTGAGATACTATCCTTCAACAAGTGAAATTTAAGATTATATTATCTTTGGGGGATGTCACATTATTCAGTAATATTGCACTAAAATTAGTTACAATTCCTTAGTTGTTTCTCTCACTATATAAGCTGCATAAGGATAAGCTCTGGTTTGATCATCAAATAGCATAAGATGCCTGACACATAATAGGAGCTGAAAAGTCATCATATGAGTGAGTGAATGTATACACACACACAGAGACTAAAGTATTAATCACTTCTGGATTTTCACTTTGTTTGGCTTTTGATAATCCTACGGTTATCACACACTTCCAGAAAGCAATGATCTTCCTTGTGTCTATAGATTACTTTTACCCCACATTCAAACGGTACTGAGGAAAGTCGCCATTTTAAGACTTGGTTTATACCTATTCTTCAACTAAAACTTGCTCTGTATTCCAGATAAGTGTTTAAAAAATCTCTGCTTTCTCCATTTGTAAAATCGGGCTAATATAATATGTAGTGTGTGTGTGAGCTTAGTAGATTATGTATGCATGTGTGTATACATATTTACAGACGACTACATCAGTTGGATTTTGGCACTAATAAGAAAAAGCTATATTTAGTCTTTTGTTAGTAGTTGTAATAATAACATAGTGATTTATGAGAACAGTTTTCTGCCATATATATACACACACATATATACCAATATATAAAAATGTGTGTGTGTTAAAACAACCTAAAACTATAACTTCATGTAAAGGAGGAAAGAGTGTGAGCTGCATTCTATTTCCATTTTCCCAATGAATTATTCAGTCTCCCAAAATAATTGAGTTGATCTTTTGTGCTAGATTTTCTATATATAAAACAAAGAAAATACTTTCTTCCCCTTGAGTAACAGGGGTATTAGAGGACTAATAGAGTTTATTTATAAAGTGCTATATGACTTAAAGGACAAGTGCTTTGGCAGCATCTTGATGGAGACAAAAACACTCTATATGCCAAAAAAAAAAAAAATTACTGACATTTTTGTAGATGAGTGGTTTTTCATAAGAAATATATTTAATCTCTTGGATTCCCAATTTGACATTCTTTGACTCTCTTATTAGTTGTTTTACTATCAAGTTAATTTAATTATAGTCATTTTAATGAGGAAATGTTTTATGTTAGCTTCTTTTTTTAAAATGAAACATGAATACATCTTCAATTTTCCATTTAAATGCCAATCAAAAATTCTGAAACCAGACGAAAGCAGATGGTCCAGAAGGTTTTGTTTTGGTAGCATATAATCAAACCAAATTAATCAATCAAGAATACAGTACATATGATAATAATGAACACAGATTCAAGGGGTTCCCATTTTGTCTTTGCTAGAAGACCTACTAAATTTTTTGGGTGACAGAATGATGCTAACATAATTCTTTAAAGTCTACTAATGGAAAACCAAAGTTTGTGTTGGGACATAACATACTCTATAAATCACTCAAAAGACAGAAATGAACCGTGAGCCACATATAGCCATTTGGTAGCCCCTTACTACAGCACATCACTTAAGTCGTTGTATATTTGGGCACGATATGGAACTCCCTGCCTGAAACTGTTTAACATGGTACTTGTAACCTTATTTTATTTGCAGGGAAATCTAATTTTAAATATTCTGTTCTATTACTTCCGTAAGTATCCTTTTATCTTATGAACCAGAATAGAATTCACCCATATTTTTTACTTAATATATTGATAATTTTTTATTAGTACTGATTATATCTTACCCTTTTTTGTTACCCTCATAGTATTTCATTACATGGGTAAACTAAAATTTCTTTAATTCCTACTATCATACATTCATTTCTAGTTTTTCCCCCTGTTATAAGCAATGCAATGATGAACAAGGACAAACTTTCATTAAGGAAAATGGAAAATTATTGAGCATGGGGCCAGCCTCCACATATTCTGGGAGGTGGAGAAAGAAGGAAAAAAGTGAGGGGAACCTTAGAAGTATAATCCTGGAAAAAAAAGAGTGGGTACCAAGAAAGGAGAGTGAGTATCAAAGATATGCTTTACCTGCCATTTCAGTCCTTTCCAGAACTATCTTTCCACGCTCTGAGAAGTTGTCCCTGACTATAACAGAAAACTAGAGAACTATCAACAAGACTTCACTTGATCTGTGTTGAAAATATATTTTACATACAAATCTATGGTTGGCATATTGTCTGTTTGTATTAGTGATATTTTGGTTGACCACTTAAAAAAAAATAGTAGTTAGAGGCCAGGTGTGGTGACACATGCCTTAGCTGCTCGGGAGGCTGGGGTGGGAGGATCAGTTGAGCCCAGGAGTTCGAGGTTGCCGTGAGCTATGATCATGCCACTGCACTCCAGCCTGGGTGACAGAGAGAGATCCTGTCTCTAAAATAAAAACAAAAATATAGTAGTTAGTGTAGGACAGGCATGGTGGTTCCCACTTGTAATCCAAGCACTTTGGAAGGCCGAAGCACGTGGATCACCTGAGGGCAGAAGTTCAAGACCAGCATGGCCAACATGGCGAAACCCCATCTCTACTAAAAATACAAAAATTAACTGGGCATAGTGCGCATGCCTGTAGTTCCAGCTACTTGGGGGGCTAAGGCAGGAGAATCTCTTGAACCCGGGAGGCGGAGGTTGCAGTGAGCTGAGATTACACCACTGCAGTCCAGCCTGGGCAACAGAGCGAGACTCTGTCTCAAAAAATAAATAAATAAACAAATAAATAAATAAAAGACAGAAATTCTCAAAGTATGTTCAGAAATATTTTATCCTATTTATTGAGAATAAATACATATTCATCAAGCTACTACCAATAAAAGTATATGAATCTAATCCTGAGACAACTTAAAGCAAATACTTAAAAATCTGGCTTCTACTTCTACCTCTGCCTTAAAATTAAAATGAGTGTGTTCTTTTAGAAAAAAATAATTGCTAAATCTAGTGACCCATTTCAGGTCTTTATTCTTGCTGACTATTCTATTCCATTTACCCCTAACCACTAACTCTCCTGGTAGTTCCATTCCATGACTGTGACCTCCATCCTTGGTTTAATTTTTACTGCTCTAACTGCTCTACTCTGTCCTGTTTTAAATCTTCTATACTTAGGATAACTCAGAATGCTATCTTTTATCTCCTTTTCTTATGTCTTCTTTTCCTGTCACTTGGCAAAATTACCCATAATTTATATTCTATTCCATATACAGATGACCCCGAAATTTGTGCCCAGCCCTGCATTCTTGCCAGGTCCCCAGACCTGAGTTTCCACCATCTCCTGAAATTGCCCTCCTACATTCCAAGCCAATACTGCAAACTTGGGATATCCAAATGGTATTCATCCTTTTTCCCCATAAAATGGCATCACCAAGTTTTATCACCTAAACTTCTTTTTAACTACTTCTTCTTTCTTCAGAATTATAACCAGTTGCTATAGTCTCACGGATAGCAGAATTGTTTTTGCAGGAGCCAAACTTGGGTTTGAATTGTCCTACTATTAATAGTTGAATGCCTTTGGGCATGTTTCTTAACATCATGGGCTTATATCAAACAAAACAACGTGTAAAATACTTAGCTGAGTAACTTGCACAAAATAAGGGCTAGATAAATAATTATTATCGTTTTTCCTTTGTAGTGTCATTCATCCCTTCTTCATTCCACTAACAGTCACAGGATAGGTTTTGTTGTCTCTTATCTAAAAATTACAATAGCATAATAATTGGTCTTTCCTCCTTCAAACTCCCTTCCCATATATAGTGTATATTCCGTCAAATGTATCCCTACAGAATATCTCTGCCTTGTAAGTCTCCTACTCAGAAGCATTTGGTGTCTCACTGTTTCCTCCTTCAAAGTGACAAAGTTCAGATCCCTTAGCATGTGTTTTATTGTAGCAACAAGCAAAAGATGAGTAGGATTCTAATAACAGCCCTTACTGGAATAAAATTACTATGGGTAAAACCTACACCAATTCACTGCGGAAACTACAGAGGCCATAGAACATTAATAGAAACACAAAATGAGGACACATATGAGCACTGAATCATAAAGGCCCCTGCCATATACGAGTACAATGAAATTAAGTCTATCAGTCGGACGCAGTGGCTCACGCCTGTCATTCCAGCACTTTGGGAGGCCGAGGCAGGTAGATCGCCTGAGGCCAGGAATTCAAGACCAGGCTGGTCAACATGGCGAAACCCTGTCTCTACTAAAAATACAAAAATTAGTCGACTGTAGTGGTGCACACCTGTAATCCCAGCTACTTGGGACGCTGAGACAGGAGAATCCTTGAATCCGGGAGGCAGAAGTTGCAGTGAGCTGAGATCGTGCCACTGCACTGCAGCCTGGGTGACAGAAGACTCTGTCTCAAAAAAAAAAAAAAAAAAAAAAGAAGAAGAAGAAGAAGAAGAAGAAAAAAAAGATTAAGTCTATCAGTAATTGGTTTCCAACTTATTCTTCTTACCCTATCCCCTTTGTTGCCTTCTACAAAATGTGTGCTGCAGTCAACCTAAACCATCTCCATCCTTCAGGCTTTGACCTCCTTTAAGTAAACTTCCCTTCAAATGAATTACCCAGCTCCATTCAACCCCAAGGTGGCAAACTTTATGGCAGTTAATAGAAGGAGCCTGATTAGAACCAATAATTTGTATAAGAAAACACCAGAGAGCTTTGGAGTAATAATAAATATAATCCGAAGTTCCGCTCCAGAGTTACCCCAAATCCACACCCCAAAGTTTCTTATTTTGCCTTCAGAAATGCCGTCACATTTGAGCACGCTTGCAAATTTAAGCACATTTCTTCATGTAAGTCATCAATTTTCATTAAATTTGTCAACCTGTCTTTCAAGAAGCTTTTAGCTTTCAAGAGGCTTATTCTAGTAATACTGAGAGAATATTGCTCTTCTGATTTGCTTGGTGATTTTATGCATGGTACTTGAGAATACCACTTGCTGATTAAATGTTGATGCAATATTTTTCCTAACCAGACTTCAGGCATATAAAGTAGCCCTTACTAGGAGCACATTACACACTCTAAATGAGAGGAAAAAAATTTTTCACTCATTTCTTCATGTTTGTTGCCTATCATGTGCCAGAAAGTGTTCTAATTGCTGGTGAAACAGAAGTAATGATGTTTTTGCCCTCATGGAACTTACATTATTTAGGGAAAGATGGTTTAGCAAATAAATAAATGAGAACATGAACCTAGAACACAAGAACATGAACATGAATAAGAACATGAACATGGGACCAGGCACGGTGGCTCATGCCTGTAATCCTAGCACTTTGGGAGGCTCAGGTGGGTGAATCACCTGAGGTCAGGAGTTCGAGACCAGACTGACCAACACAGTAAAACCCGTCTCTACTAAAAATACAAAAATTAGCTAGGCATGGGGGTGGGTGCCTGTAATCCCAGCTACTCAGGAGGCTGAGGCAGGAGAATGTCTTGAACCAGGGAGGTGGAAGTTGCAGTGAGCCAAGATTGCACCATTGCATTCCAGCCTGGGCGACAGAGCACAACTCCATCTGAAAATAAACTAATAATAATAGCAATTAAAAAAAATAAAGAACGTGAACATAGGTGATATGACTGACGATGACAGGGAAAGACAGAATTAGATTAGTGGGTGGCTAAAGAAAGTCACTCTTGAGAAATTGAAATTGTAAAGTGAGATCTGAATGTAATAAAAGAAGCAGTCATGCTAAGATCTAGTGCAAGAGTATAACATTCAAAGAAGAGCGAAGGCAAAATCTCTGAGGCGGAAATGAGTATGGCATGTTCAAGAATCAGAAAAATTATTAAAGGACCTAGAGTGTAGTCATGGAAGAGAAATGGATATATAATGAGAGACAGCTCATGTAGGATCTTGACGTATAATGAGGAGTTTTTATTTCATTAATAAAAATAGATACATCCTTCCAAGCTAAATATGAAGACCACAGTACATAAAGCTTTATTAAATTAAGAAAACAAGAAACCTCATACTTTTGTGTGTCCAACAAAGAGGTAGAAACAAAAAAAGGGAAAGAAAAATAAAAGACGTAGAAATGTTTGTAGGAAGATGAGTGAATGAGCTTAAGCTGTATATTGATGTTATGTTTGGTCTGTAGTTTTGGTTAAGCTCCCATAGTCACAGGCCTCTTTCATTTGTACATTATTTTTGACATGGAAACTGATCAAATAATTAAGAAACGTATCTGTTAAAGAAAGAAAAATCTCACTTTCTTGGAAACAGTAATTTAGACGTTAGGAAAAAATCAAATGTGTTATCAATGTGTACTTTTAGGTAAATTCAGTGTCTTAACTTTGAGGATGTTTGTAATGGCTTCATATTAACAAAATCTTTAACTTTGAGGTAATAATCATTAAATATTTTAGAATACAAACCACAAATTCTATTTTGTTTCCACTGTCACCAAGGCCTAGCTTAGACACACTGTGGTTATAGTTTATAAATAAAATTAATATATCAATATGTAAACAAAAAGTCATTAAATGGAATGAATATGTGACATGCACAAATTGTTTTAAAAAGAGAATAAGAATGATTTCCCTTACTCTCTTGGAGTTTGAGCTACAAGGAGAGTTTTAAATATATAGCCACGGCCCTATTAATCCTTCTCTTCCTCCTAGGGTTCACCCTTCTGCATCCTCATGGTCAAGATAACTCTACCTCAGCTCTCTGGGCTGAGTTGTGGGGCCCCAAACTGTACCACAGGCTAAAGTAAACTTACTCCCTAACTGAATCCCTTGCCCTTCTGATTAAGCAAGATATTACCCAGATCTTCAGCTGGTCTCTGAAACCTCACGGGACTGTGACAATTTCCAGAGTGTTAGGAGCTACCTTAAATTAATTAATGTAGAAACAGTTCTCATCTGACACTATCAACCTCCAGGCTCCTCCATGGTAATTTTCTTCAGGAAAGCCTTTTTAGAAAGCCCTGTCCTTCAGCAGTCTTATTTACAACATTCCACCCAATGACTGCTCTGTTTCACTGGTATCTTCAATGATACTGCCCAATATTGTTATGTTTTTATGTTACCAAGAATTTCCTACCCTTTGGTTGTTGCCCTTTAGGGCTTTGGTCACACACAGTTCATGGAGTTGATGGGGATCGGGGATCTTGGGTTCCTTGACTCTGGGAATCTCTTATTGCTGTCATGTGCACAGCAGATGCTGCAATGAGATAAGGATCTATGTCATTTTAAGCCTGATTCAGAAAGGGAAACTTTTACAAAATTTTACATGTAAGCTCCCACCGATTATAGGTCTCCTAACCCCATCGGTAAGCTCCCACCAATTTCAAATCTCCTAACCCCATCACCTGCACTTTATGCCTTCACATCATAACAACCTGCAGCTAATAAGAAACAGCTGAAACAAAAAGGCTGCTGTTAGTCTTTTCAGGAGTTTTATTTTTCCTTCTGACAGCCCAGAACATATAGCATTTTGAGTTAATTTCAGGCATTTCAATATTTTAGACTTCCAAAAATATACCAAAATATAAGTCCAGCATTTTTGCTTCCATAATGTCAAATTATTAAACTTTTCATGCCATGTAGGAGAAACTAGATTTTATCAAAAGGGCCACAAAGCACTTTGGTGTACAATGGTAGATATGCACTCAGATATTCACAGTACTTTGCCAAAGAAACTAAACAAATAACAATAACACAACACCAGAACTATCCATCACAAGGCAAGGCTCTCCAATCGCTGGCATTTAAAGACTAAAAGAAAATGACACATTTAAAAAATATTTTGGCTGTTTAGTGTAACTTACCCCTACCAGGCACATGGTTAAAATGTAGGATTCTGACTAGAATGTAGGAAAAATAGGTACATTATCATACACTTTTTTAAAAATTTCAAAAAACTACAAATAAAAATGGTCTAAAGGAATGAAAATGTAGAGAAGTCCTTTCTAGATGGGTGAATGCTAGAGGTCACTTTCCTGGAGGCATCTGCTCAGTCTGGGCATGGGAAAGTGGAGAATCTGGCTTGAGACCTTTCTGAAGAAAAGAGAAACAAGTATTACATTAACTAGGAATCTTAGCTGGCATGACAGATTGCAACAGTAAAAACGGAACCCAAAACATAGAGCTGATTCTTCCTAGCTGCTGATTGTCCCCATGGGACTTTTGCTAAGTTCCCAGAAGAAGCAGTAGAGGAAGTTGGAGGTAGGGTTAGAAAGGCAGAGAGAGATTTCCATTAAATCATGGTGCTTAACATCGAAAGTCAAGCTAGAAGAAAAAGACTGTAATACACACAGGTCACATCTCATCCTAAAGATATGCAAAACCAGATGTGAGCTGGAACTTACCAAAATTTAAATTCAGCTTCAACCCAACTCAGTTCCTGATTGGATTGAAGTAATTAAACTCTCCCTAGCTGTCTAACAGAGGAAACAGTATGGCTCTCTGGAGAAAACTGTATTTACTCCCCTTTTTATGGCTTTTTAAAATACAAGGTTCCAGCATAAAATAAATAATTATGACAGGAAACTGTGACCCACAGTCAAGAGAAAAAAACTAGTCAATAGAAATAGCACATAGAGGACACAAATGTTGGAATTCACAGGCAAGTTCTTTAAAATAACTATTGCAAACATGTTAAAGAAATTAATGGAAAAGAAACATAAAATGAACTAAGAAATGTAGAATTCCAAAAAAGAAATGGAATCCTGAAGAAGAAGATAAAGAAGAGGAGGAGGAGGAGGAGGAGGAGGAAGAATAAATAATAAAGAAAATGATACTGTAGAACTGAATGATAAATATCCAAAATTAAGGTGGACTTGATTATATAATATTCACAGAAGAGGAAAAGAATCTGTGAACTCGAAGTCATATTAATAGAAATGATCCCAACTGAAGCAAGGAGAAAAGAAAGGAATGAAAGCTAAAACTCAACAGGAAATGAAAAAGCATATGGACAATCTCAAATAGTCAAATATATGTGTAATCGAAGTTCCAGAAAGAGAGGAAAAAGAATAGGGCAGAAGAAATATTTGAAAAGAATCACTAAGAGTTTTACCAAATTGATTTGTAAATGTGAACTCACATGGTAAAAAATCTTAGGTTATGCCAGGTGGGATGAACACAAAGAAAATAAAGCTTAGAAAATGACTGTAAAACAAAAACACAGAGAAAAATCTTAAAATCAGCTAGAAGGGGAAAAAGTTATATTTAGAAAAAGCACAGTGAGCATAATGGCTAACTTCTTAGAAACCATGAAAATTAGAAGGTAATGGAATGATATATTTTAAATGCTGAAAATAGAAACCTTCCATGTGAGAATTTTTTTAATTTATTTATTTATTTATTTATTTATTTAGAGACAGGGTCTTGCTCTGTCGCCCAGGCTGGAGTGCAGTGGTGCCATCTCAACTCACTGCAACCTCTGCCTGGGGTCAAGCAATCCTCTTTCCTCAGCCTCTTGAGTACCTGGGACTACAAGCACATGCCACCACGCCTGGCTAATTTTTGCATTTTTGGTAGAGACAGGGTTTCACCATGTTGCCCAGGCTGGTCTCGAACTCCTGGGCTTAAGTGATCCACCTTAGCCTCCCAAAGTGCTGGGATTACAAAGCATGAGCCACTGTGCCCAGCCCACGTTAGAAATCTATACCCCAGATGGGTACTATTATTACCTGTCTCACAGGGTTTATTTATATGAGGATCAAACAGCCTGGCTCACAGTAAACACTAATGTTCAATACATAAAAAAAAAAAAAAAAAAAAAAACCTACTCTGCTGCCGGGATCGTAAATTGCTATATCTCTCTTGGGGAAAAGAATACCTGAAGCAAATGGAACAATATCATAACATAACATAGGTGGTATTTATTTTCCTCATACGTTTACACAAACAGGAACTTTCAATATTATTAAAGCAGGACAGGTCTGACAGAGGACACGCTCCATGAGAACAGGGACTTTGTTTCATTCGCTGCTGTACATCAGCACCTAGACAAGTACCTGGGGAATCTGCATCATGGATATGAGAAAACCTGCTGATAATAATTTATAGTAAATGTGTTTTAACTCTGAGTGGACAAGAAAAAAGAAGGAACAATTGAAATTTAGATATGTTTAAATCCTTAAAAACGGAAACTGGCTTGGTTACATACATATTAAGTCATTCTGCCAGTGCCCATATCTGTGATACAGACAGCAGCTCTTTCATTTCCAGAAGACCCCCAAAGGAGGAAAGTGATAGCATCGTTTTCCTTTATCCTAAAAGTTATAGCGTTTTCTATAACTCAAATAAAGAAAATTTTCCTTTTCCTTTTTGGGGTTGAAAAATTGAATGAAAAAGAGAAGCATTCAAGCCAGATTTAGAAACCCAGAATCTGAAGTGTTTTGAAGCCAATCTTTTATTATAGTTCTTAAAATCAATGATTTTATTTTGTATTTCATTGCCCATTACAAATCCAGCAATTTTAGAGCTAGTAGGGTACTTAGATATTATCATCCCTGCACATTACAAATGATCCAGTCGAGTCCTGGCGGTAGTCACGGTACTGATTAGAAACAGAGCTGGCACTAGAACCCAGGGCTTTGCTTTGACGTTCACGGTGAATTTTTAAGGGACTCTGGCTTTGTCAATTTTTCGTTAAGACCTCTTTTACTTCCTCCATGCAGACCCTTTCTTGGTTACATTTTCCCTGATGATGAATGTCAGATATAGATTTAGAGCATCACCCACTCAAAGCTCTTTCTCGGAGTACAGTGCAAGACTTAGACTAGTTTCTTTCCATAAATCAAAAGGTATACGAATCCTATGGGTTAATGTCTTTGAGCATATAGGAAAGACTTTAATTTGCAGTAATCCTTAAGAGAGGTGGAATTTGTGCTCTTAAATGACTTGCTACATTTCTCTATTAATTTAATGGATGAGTATGCAGAAATCTTCAATTTGAGCTTTAAAATCAAGGCCTTTTTACTATTTATACTTCAAGAAAATATGGTGCTTACCTATTTAAAAAGTAAATGACAAAAAATTATTTATGATATTTAGTGTAAATGCCCATTTTTTCCTCCATTCATCAACATTTTCTCTCATTGTTAGCAGTGTAACATCCCAGTCACACGGCACCAAAGTATGTTACCAGTGGGATATCTATACGATTCTGTAGCAAGCTCAATTCTTGGCTCCTCAGAAGAAAGAATTCGACCAAGGCAGAGTGAGAGACCGAGGCAAGAGTGAACCTTTGTTTAAAAAGCTTTAGAACAGGAACCAAAAGAAGTACACTTGGAAGAAGGTCAAGCAGCCGACGTGAGAGATCAAGTGCATGGTTTGACCTTCGACTTAGGGTTTTCCATGTTGACATACTTCTGGGGTCTTGGGTCCCCTCTCGCTGATTCTTCCCTTGGGGCAGCCTGTGCCTATCCACATTGCGCTGCCAGCGCTTGGGAGGGGCCACAGCGCAGTGTGTTTACTGGATTTGTGCGCATGCTCACTTGAGGCATGAAGTGAGCACGCGTACAACTCCAGAAACTGGTAACACTCCCTTACCAGCGGCGTGTTCCTCTGAGGTTATATACCAGTGAACTCTGCCACTTTGCCTCTTACTGCGCATGCTCGAGCCCACTCGCCCAACTCCAGAGATCTTATCTGGAAGCTAATCACCAGTTTCAGGTTTTTCTACCTATTGGGAGACTGCCTTTCCCTGACTCCGACTACATCCAATTATTATTTTAGAGGAAGTGTAATAACCATCTGACCATCATCTGATGGTTGCCTGACATTCCTGGTGGGGGCGGGGAACCTTCTGCCCTGCTCATACCTGACTAGCTACCTACTGTAACATAACCTCTTCCCTGTCTCCCAGTTAGGGTTTCTGGAATCTGACTGATATATTCGGAAAACTAAAGGATTGTTTTCAATTGGAAAATGCAAATATCATAACTATTAATTCCTTCTTCTAGTACATACATATTCAAACTGAATGAAATTTAACTACTTTAAATATCCCATCTATTCGATTTCTTTTTTGTCTTTTCAGTTTGCCAAATTATTTTAGACACTTTATTTCCTGCTAAATGGTCTATCTCAAAGCCAGTTTGCTCCCCCAATTTAATCCTGCAGCCAGACATGATGTTATATGCCTAATAATGACATATCATTATTATTACCACCAATTTTAGAAAATGAGCTTGCTTTAGGGTCATCCTGAGTTGACTTTAAACCTTTTATTTTTGATGGGAAATGCAATTACAGATGCTGCTCAGAGAATTGCTTCAAATTTTCCAAACTTGCTTTTTTTTCAAGACGGAGTCTCACTCTGTCGCCCAGACTGGAGTGCAGTGGCATGATCTTGGCTCACTGCAACCTCCGCCTCCTGGGTCCAAGCAGTTGTCTCATCTTAGCCTCCCAAGTAGCTGGGATTACAGGTGCCCCCTACCACGCCCCGCTAATTTTTTGTATTTTTAGTAGAGATGGGTTTCACCATGTTGGGCAGGCTGGTTTCGAACTCTTGACCTCAAGTGATCCGCCTGCCTCGGCCTCCCAAAGTGCTAGGATTACAGGCATAAGCCACTGTGACTGGCCCAAATTTTCTTTTATGATTGACCACTCTTCACATTCATCACTCGCTGTTGTAAGAAAATCTGTCTCTGAGTATTACATACTCTTCCAGTTTATTTGAACTTGTCCCCATTGCCTTATGTAGAGACTTACTCATGTTTCAATCATAGTGATATTTCATTGTTTTGATTGTTAAAGAGAAATTATTCAAACACATTTTTTCAATGTCAGGAAAGACTTTATTCAAGACTATTGCAATAGGGGTCAAAACTATTGCACTAGGGGAGAGAGAGTGAATTCAACTCCAAATACAAATAGGGACAAGTGGGGATTTAGAGTAGGAGAGAAGATGGAGAGTTACTAAGAGAAACTTGCTTAAGGTATCAAGGAACGGGGTGGAAGGAGAGGAATTCTCCTCACTCTTGATATCTAAAGTGATATTTTACCTGTTTCTTTTTCTTCATCTGGATTCTTCATGGGACACCTTGATATCACTCTAGATATCAAGAGTGAGGAGAATTCTCAATAAACTGGCTTAATAGGATGCTTCGCTAAAGCGGGACTCAGGAGGTCAATGTCAAGGCTTAGTTCAGAAGAGGAGCCTGACTAAAATTGGGTCAGAGAGGAAGTCTTTGTCTTTCTTAATCTTTCAAATTTGAATTCACCCTCTAATAAGGACCAATTTAGAATGCTATATATACTTCACAAGTTTTTTTCTAGACCTGGAAAATAAGCTCCATCATTGCTCATAATGATATTATAGGTAACTGACGCCAGCTGTCTTCATAAGAACAAAATTATCTAGCAGAATTGCACACACACTGACAATTTGGTCCAAATGAATTCTAGGAAATCTGGTTAAACTCAGAGGGTAATGAAAATATTTGTACTGTTTATATTGTGCTTAATATTTGCTAGGTACTGTCCTGAATCATTTACATAGTTTAGTCCTTTTAGTCCTCCCAACAGTCTATTGGGAGGGGTACTACTAACAGTCAATAGGAAAGTACTATTACTAGCACCATCCCAGGATTACAGACAGAGAAATGGAGGCACATACCAGTTTCAAAGCTTATCTGAAGTTACTCAATTATAATATGTCAGGTTTGTGATTGGAACCTAGCACTGTAACTTTTGAGATGATGAGTTTACTACAGTGCATTCCTACTTCTGTAAATCTCTTCTCCTTCCTTTGTCTGAGCAAACATATAAAACTAGGAGGTAGGTAGGAGAAGTGGGATGACATTCATTTGTGGAAGTCCATATACTGTGTCATATTCTTCATCTTCAGAACTTTTCATCTCTAAAACATAGTGCAGTGTTTAGCAGGTCATCACTAATTTTTGTTGTTGGATAAATGGCTGATAAAATGAATTAACAAAAGGACTCGATACTCCATTTCTGATCACCAAAGAGATAACCAAATTATGTTTCTCAAACTCTGGCATACTGAGGACTGCAGTGACAACATTTTAGGACTAGAAGGCATTACTTGCATTTCACAATACAAAGATGATTGCAGCTGTCCATGGTAAGCTCAGCCCACAGAGCTTTTCAATTCAGCTTGGGGTGAGCTGGACGTCAGGCATGGGGATATAATAGTGTGATTAATCATTCTTCTGAAGGTTCTTCTGAAAAGCTACAGGTCTTGGGATACTGTGAGAGCCCCTGTCATTGCTCTTTAGAAGTAATTTAAATTTTTCTGCTACATTGTCTGCTCAGCTCGTATTCCTACCTTCTGGTCATAGAGAAACCTGAAGCCAGAGAAATTAGACCAAAAAAAAGGTAAGAGAAAACCAAGCAACAAATGCAGTCTCAGCTATTGCTAACGTTATTCATAGGAGTGACAAACTGAATGAATCTTAGGGTGAGAGACTGGTCTTTTTACCTCATTTACACTTTTCCTTGGTCTGCACCATAGCTCAGCAGAACTCATTTATCCTAGGAAATCGATGACTAATTTTCTGTGAAGTAGAATAACGAAATCTGCAATGTTCTACATTGGTTAAAAATAAGTACTTGGTTCACCTTGTGCTGTGAAGTTCAAGCCAAATAATTGTTGCAAGTTATTTAAGCATTTGAGTGAAGAAAAACTGACAAAGTTCGCTATGACTGCATGAAATGAAATGCCGAACTTTTTGAGTTTGAGGGGGTTGGAAGGATGAATAGAGGAAGATAGTTGCTTCTAGCCTCTGAAATTCAATTCTGCAGTAAGTTTATGTGTCACCAAGTGTCACTTTGGCACACCTAGTACATATTTATAGTCTAAGGGTTTTCATATAGGATTCAAACATAGATTAAAGTAGCAGGGAACTTGAGAGCTCCAGGGAAGAATATGATACTTTGATTGCATTTGATCATTTTATTGAATTTGCCTAGGAAAATCAATTAAAACACAAAACTTAATTTTCGTACTTACAGCAGAGATTATACATTCTAGCTTGTGCCTGACTATAGATTTTTGCGTTTTGTTTTTCATTAATCAACTTCGAAGTACTCAGAAGGCCGGTGGTTCTATTCTGCTGGGTGTGGGAGAATTGGAACAGGGCCTTCATTCCATAAACATTTTACCTGTTTCTTTTGCTTGCTCTGGCTTCTCTATGGGACATGTTCAAATTCTATACATACCAAAGCAGTGACTTACTAGACATATGTAATGTTTTAAAAAGATAATAGTGTATTTAAATTGCAAATGGAATTACTGCAATAATATGAAATATGTATGATTATATGGAATAGCTGAAGAGTTCCCAAGTGAATATTAATTGCCTTGTGTCCTTCTTTGAGGCGAAGGGATATAAAAATAACACGAATTCACAAGTAATTAGAGCCGAGTGTGGTGACTCAGACCTGTAATCCTAACACTTTAGGAGGCCAAGACAGGTGGATTGCTTGGGGCCATGAGTTCGCTTGAGGCCACGAGTTCGAGACCAGTCTTGGCAACATAGCAAGATGCTGTCTCTGCAAAAAGTAAAAGAATTAGCCAGGTGTGGTGGTGCACTCCCATAGTCCAAGCTACTTGGGAGACTGAGGTGGGAGGATCACTTGAGCCTGGGAGGTTGAGGCTCCAGTGAGCTGTAATGGTGCCACTGTACTCCAATCTGGGTGGCAGAGTGAGACCTCGTCTCAATAAATAAATAAATAATATGAAAAGCAGTTAGTTAACTTTGTAAATAAAGAATGTTGAGACAATTTGTTTAACTTCGTTGAGCCTCAGTTGTCTTATCTGTAATAATGAGGTCTGCCTTTTAAGATTATTGTAAAGGTTAAATGGGATAATACATGTGAAGCCACTAGCAGAAGGCCTGGCACAAAAAGTGTTAGCTATTGTTGTTACTATTACTATATTTTTGTTGTTGTTGTCGTTGATCAAAGCTTACAGTTGCAAGACAGTACCAATTACATAATGCTCTAAAAAATTCGCATATTTTTTTCCAATGGGAAACTTGGATGAAGGTGCTCTGGAAAAAGCTCCGCAATACTATTTCTAGTCAGAGTACATCTCCAGGAAGGATCAGAACTCATACAGAATCCTAGCTTTTCGGGCTGCCCTAAGACAATGGGGCAAGTGATTATGTGGAAATTCCAAAATAAACAAGCAGCAAAGGTTAATGAAGGGAATGATTTTCTCTCTCCACTGGAGCTGCCACAGTTTTGCTTATCACATTAATGCACCTTCACAAAGCCTCACCTTTTTTCAATTTCAAAAATGACTGCAGCTTTCCTTATTTCCAAACAAAGTACTATGGTTTGGAAATAACATACGTGTGAAGGTGAAAGTGCACGCTCTTTACCCTAGATAATACTCAGCCAGAAATATCTTACTAGTTTCACACAGGAAAGGAGACTACATATCTCTGGAGATAAAGATCCTGGGTGACAGTTCTTGCTGTTTCTCCCAGCAATCAGATAGCAATCAGACTTGCACAAATTACTTAAGCTCTCTGCCCTGAGCATTTTCGTATGTTACCTCATGGAGTTATCGTAAAGATTATATGAGAACATAATTGCATGATGTGTGGGACATTGTCTGCAACATAGTAAGTGCTCAATAAATGCTAGTGATTCTTACGTATTTTGTTGGATGATATTTGCACTGAAAAGTTAGATATCATTCCAGTTTTATTATATAGTTTAGTTTATGATTGTATTTAACTCAGAGTGAAAAAATTGTGAGCAAGGAGAATTAGAAGGCTTTCTTCTTCACACCTATGGCCCAGCCTATGTTCTTGCTTTATTTATTAATAACATAGGATGTGAGAATTGTCTTCAGATTTAAACTCTTGTACTTTTCGTTTAATAGTGAAGGCTCACAAAGCGCTGGGACAAGATCTTTGTTGATAAAGTACCTCTAAGCAGTTGAACAGCAAAAATTCACATGCAGATTTGCTCTGGGGAGAAAAAAAAGGTAAATTATAAGAGTTTCTTTCAAACTATAAGAAATACCAACTTTTTTTATGATGGTGAATTGCTTCCAAAATGAAATTCTAATCCATTTGATTGAGTCTTGTGGGGTGGTCATATATTTTATAACCTTCTGCCCATCTTATCAGAGAGTTTAGATACTTAATTTTTGTACTTTTTTCATTCTATCTTGAAATCATTTTAGTCCTAGTCCCATTCTGGTTTGGAGCTTATGTGTCTCTAAATTCCTCTAAGCATGTTTTTTTTTGTGTAATGGTATTACGCAAAAAGAATTGGTATTACACAATGTTTACCAACGTATTAAACTTTTTTTGTGTAATAGTATTACACAAAAAGAATTCACCACTGAAGTCTTTCAGAGCAAAATGTAGAGCCATTTGTAAGATGGTAAGCATCACCTGGTGGAGCATTATATAAAACACAATGAGAAGGAAGAAGGTGGAATATCATACTTTTCGAAGACTTACTTTACTTAGTTCTTTTAAAAAGTAATGGGATTAGAAAATAAAATGTAAAACAAATGTCACTCTCCCCCTTTTTAAGGGGATTATTTTTTCTATCTTTGGGAAAAATGAGAGATTTCTTAGAGTGTGGAGTTGCTCCGTTTTCTGCAGGGCACCTTATGTTCCTATAATTGTTATATTTATGATTCTGGTGTTTGTCACCAGATTTGACTCCTTTGGTGCTGAGAGCTGGTAAAACATTTTATTTAAGGCATTTTGATTAGCAATTTTAAAAGAAGTTATTAGAACATTGTAAGAAGGAATTTAAATGAGAGAAAATAGAAACATTACAATCAACATATCTGAAACAAAACATTGTCAATCTAAATAAATAATGGTTCATCCCCATTCCTGATTCAATGGTTTGTTATTATCTCTTTGACTCCTAACAACAGGCATTTCTCCCTTTCATCTTTCTTAGGGTTAATAACAATGAATGGGTGATTTCAGTTATGAGGAAGAAGTAGGTCCCTTTTCTTTCGTAATTGCTTCACCATCGACCAGATACTCTGTAATTTACAGTACTTGCCCCAAGGTTTCCTGCATTATCCTTTTTGTCATTTTTCCCTGTACACAGGAATATAACAACTGATTGTTTCCAGGCAGTTTTATCTACACAGAATTGCCTTATTAATCAATCAATTTTTCAAGAATACTGAAATAGGAGACAAGAAAATGTCTGTAAAAGCAGCATTCTCTTGACTGCAGGAAAAACTTTTTCTCCTAAGAATGTTTTTATTGCCTTTAGTTTCTTAGGGTAGTTAAAGCCTTCCTTGTTTTAGACTTAACGCTAGAACCAAAATAATTACCAAAAACTGCACATTTCATTGGTATACTTTGCTAAGGTCCAAAAAAAAATTGGCTTCCATTTTTCTCCTTTTAAGAAGTAGATTCTTCAAACTTCGTTATCTTTATTAATCAATTTTCCTTCTCCTCAGCAAAATGTTCTAATAGTCCTGCATTGCAGCCTTTGATGTTGGTTGCTTTGTTTACAAATGAAACAAATGAACAACAACAATAACGAATAAGTCAGGATTTTTTATTTTATAATATTGGGGTAATACCTCTGTTTTTTCATCTGGAAAATGATACTCTCTCTCTTACAATTAAAGTCACTTTAAAGATTTAAATTTTAAACAAGTTATTATTTTTAGGTATTTTATTATTTTTAAAACTTCATTTAGAAAACTTGTCATAAGATTGATTATTTTTGTAATGATTCATTCAAATGTGTTGTCATCATATTCTGGCAGATCTTAATCATCTCTGAAGTACAGGTGTCCCTTGCTGACCTTCTGTATATTAGGTGAAATTCAGGAAAGCATGTCTTTTTTGTTTCTTTGTTTGTTTGTTTTTACAGTCGAGTCTGGCTCTATCAGCCAGGTTGTAGTACAGTGGCGCAGTCTCGGCTCACTGCAGTGTCTGCCTCCTGGGTTCAAGCCATTCTCCCACCTCATACTCCTGAGTAGCTGGGACCACAGGCACCCACCACCATGCCTGACTAATTTTTGTGTTTTTAGTAGAGAAAAGGTTTCGCCATGTTAGCCAGGCTGGTCTCGAACTCCTGACCTCAAGTGATCCGCTGGCCTCAATCCTCCCAAAGTGCTGGGATTACAGGCGTGAGTCACCGTGCCCAGCCAAAAATGTCTTTATCTTGAGCAGAAGGAAAACATGGAGACTTAAGGTTTGGGGTTGTTTTTGTTTTTCGTTTTCTTCATGTGCAGAAACCCAGCAATGTTCTTCCCGTAGTTACTCAGTCTTGACATTCTTTGCAGTTAGGTCAACAACGGTTGTTTTTAAAAGCATTTTAATGCAAGAAAGCGTGTATTCTAAAGCCCGTCTTCCCGCTGAGTATGGCAAGCTGAGCTTCAATTTGCAGTTCACCTGTTGTTTGATAATTGATATATTTCAGAGTTATGGTCTCCTTTTAATTCTTCTAAGGATAAAGAGACAACGTAAGATAAGGTATGAGTCTCCTGAAAGTTATCTGGTCTTTTTAAATAAATCCTTACGAAAAACTGAGGCGTGAGGCTTGGAAGTCTGATTGTTAAACAAGCTCTGCAGGTGACTGAGATGGAAATCATTATTCTAGCACTCCTGCTTTAAATTCATGACCTACCTGCTGACAACTTCATCTCTCAATTTAAAGACAATAAAATGAAATGTTAAGTGATGTTAAGGAACAAAAATAAATTGGTTGGCGAAATGAATGTGTCAGAAACTCAAAGAATTGTAAGCTTTAGGTCTGTTTTAAAAAAAAGAAACTGAAAAAAGACCAAATCTATTTGTTACTTGATTAACTCATTTATTTATTAATTCACTCCATTTATTCATTTACTCAAGGAATCTTTATTGTCTACCAAATGCTGGGCCCTGCACTACTTTCAGAGGAAACCATGGTGAGCAAAAGCAGATAGATGAATCAAAACTCCTGCCCTCATGGAGTTTAAAGTCCAGTAAGAGAATAATCATAATCAATTGTATCATACAGATAAGCATAAAATTACAACTGTGGTAAGCGGTCACAAAAAAAAGAGTATATGGAAAGGGTTTAAATGACAGATTAGACAGAATATTGAAGGTCGGGTAAAGCTTCTCTGTGGAAGTGACTCAGACTGACGTCTGAAGGATGAATGGGAGCTGATAAGACACAGAAGAGCTGGGGAACATCCTAGGTAAAGGGAACGGCATTCATTCTTCCTGTAGCCTTTCAACACCTTCAGGCACTGTGCTGGTGCTGAGGATACAGCAGTGAACAAAACAAATTCCTTACCCACAGAGAGCTTACGTTTTAGTTGCAGGAAAAACATACTATAAACATGACTGAATAAACAGATGGCATAAACAAATGTCATCTGAATAAACAGATGACAGATAAACTATACACAGATGACTAGAGAGAGATGACATAAACTATGTCAGGTGGTGTTAAGTGCTGTGAAGAAATGGAAAGGATGAGCTGAACAGGAGTCCAGAGTGTGGAGGTGAGGTGGGTATTATAGGGATCAACCTTTCAGCTCAGGCAGCAGGTAGGTCATGCAACTGTGAGTGAGGGAGGTCTCTGGGTAGTGGGAGGAGTGAGAGCTGAGAGCTGCAGTAGAGCATCCCTGGGCATGTTCTGGGAATGTACAGCACTGTGTCTGAGTATGTGTTGTGATGGGAGGGGCAAAAGGAGCAGTGATAGGAAATGCAATCAGACAGGTCATGGGGCCAAATGGTCCAGTGCCTTGCATGTAAGCCAGGCAACCCTTGGAGAGTTCTAGCAAAGAAGTGGACCACTGGGTCTGACATATGAAAAATAGACAGTGCTGCAAAGGTGAGGGCAGCGAGAAGCACTTACAGGCTTTTACAATAATTGTTTGGACCAGTTTGGTACAAGCAGAGATGGCGAGATGTGATCAGAGATGTGGTTGGATATACTTTGAAGGTAGAACTGATGGGATTTGCCAAAGGAATGGAAATTGAGTGTGAAAAAAAGAGAGTCAAGGGTGGCCTCAACATCTTTGGATTAAGCAACTCATAGAATAGAGCTTTCATTCACTGAGATACGGAGAATGATGAAGGGAAGAGACTGTGAGGGGTAGTTCAGGAGTTTGTTTTGAGTCAGGTAAATCAGAGATGCCTTTTGGATATCCCAACTACTGTGGTGGGTAGAGTTTGTCATATTTGATGAACTTATGGAAGTCACTATCTGACCAAAGCAAGTATAGGAGACCATGCTGTCCAATGTGCTGGAGAGACAGGCTGGGGCCAGACTACACTGGCCGTGGGGACCACTTTGGAGATTTCAGTCCTCATCCTAAAAACAACAGGAAGCCATGAGTTTGGGGTATCAGATTAAGAGTTCCAAACTGGGACTGGCTGCAGTCTGGCAAAGAGATTGGAGTTGGGGCAGGAGTAAGAGTGGATGCAGGAAAACTTGTTAGGAAATACAACAGTCCAGACAAGACATTGTGGTGGCTTAGGTCATGTGGTGGTGGTAGACGTGGCCAGGCAGAAGATTAGAAGATATTCAGGAGGCAAATGCCAGGACTGCATAATGGGTCAATATGGAGGTGAAAGAGAGGGAAGTGTCAAAGGTGACTCAGCTTTCTGGCTTGTACAACAAGATGGGCAGTGATTTCATTCATAGAGATAGGAAAAACTGGAATAGGACCAGGGGAAAGGTCATAAGATTAAGATGCCTATGTAAGATACAAGTAGAAATGTCAGTAAGCAATTGTGCACCCATCATGGTCTGAAATGCAGGATTTGCAATGAAGAGGAAGACAGGGTCTCAGGTGCCAAAACTATGAAAGACTATACGGAGAAATAACCATGATGTTGATGGTTGATAGTAATGCCAAGGAGACTAATAATCAGATGGCCTGACCAAAAAAGATGGCTGGAGGTATGATGTTCAGGATGCAAGAAAATGCTGATCACCCTCTTGACAATAAAAAAGAATGAATAACCTCTATTTGAGATAGCTATAGTGGGAAGTCATGTCCCAATGGCTAGTCAAGGCAGGAGACATTAATTTGTGAGAGACATTCTGAAACTTAAAGAAAGCATAGTTTTTAGAAGGGAAGATTGATACATGCAAGAGGGAAAGGATAGTAGAGATTGTACTTCTCAGAGAGTACAATCATGTAGCTCTCTGACAAGACTGGAGAGAATGGAATTCAAATGTGAGTGGGGGCATAAGCCTTCTATACGAAGAGGAACAGCTTTTACCTCTGTTGTAAAGGATGCATGCAGATACTAGTATATTGATTTGTATGCTTCATTCATTTGACAAACATAATGTACAGCTACCATGCACTGTGGACATCCTGAAGTTCTGGAAATACAGAAACAAAAAAGAAACAGTCCTCACCATCAAGAATCTCACTGTCATATAAGAGAGATTGCGACAGGACACTATTCTTGAGAGTTGTGGGAATGCTAGGCACAGTTAGATGCACATCCTGAAACTTTTGCAATGTAAATTTTCAAATGTTTGGAGAATAGATAAGCATGATATTATGGCCTATGAAATTGAAAAAAAGCATATCTCAAAGGGGTTGGGAGTCTCTCAAGAACAGAATTTGGATTGTGCAATTGATCCCTGGGAGAGGACAAGTGCAGTTTCCAACATAAGATGAGGGTCCCAAGATTGAACTACTTGGTAGCAATCCTAGACTAACATTTCTTCAGAGACATTTTCTCACCAACTTTCCCCTTGAAAACTAGAGCAAAGGCCTCAGCCTGTGCATATCGTCAACATCTAACACCTCCTGAGGTCTGCACTGACCCTGAAACAGCTTTATCCTGGTTCTTTCCTGTCTCACATCCTTTGCACCCTTGGCCAATATCCAAATTACAAACCTCTTTAGTCATCTGTCCTTCCCCCACTCACATCTTCACATCCTTTTTTAGTTTTCTTCCCTTCCTCATGTTATACTCACCCCCATTGCCTCCCTTCCTTCTAATCTTTCCATCATGCTTTTGGAAGTCCCTTAGATCTTGTATCTCCTTGCCTTAACTGAAAATTGACTAGCCGTTAGGACATGACTTCCCACTATAGCTATCTCAGATAGAGGTTATTCATTCTTTTTCATTGCCGAGGGGGTGTTCAGCATTTTCTTGCATCCTGAACATCGTCCTCCAGCCATCTTTTTTGATCAGGCCATCTGATTATTAGTCTACTTAGCATCACTATCATCCATCAACATCATGGTTATTTCTCCGTATAGTCTTTCAGTTTTGGCACCTGAGACCCTGTCTTCCTCTTCATTGCAAATCCTGCCACATTTATTTAGGTGACCCAACAAACACACACACATACACACACACACACACACACACAAACACACTGCCCTTTGGCTTGCTCAGTTCCAATGATCTTCAGGTCCACTCTTCATTGGAAAATTATTCTCTTGGCCACACCATGGACCTTGTCACCCAGAGTTGCTTCAACTCTCAAATCCTGAATTTCAGTATCTCATTCTCAAACAACAATCTGCTTCTGGAAAGAACTTTCTGTGTTGTGATCACCATATTTATTCTCTGACCTTATTCAGCGCTCCAGTCTCTTGCCCCTGTTCATTTTCTCTCAATCTATCAGTCCCCTCCTGGCTTCAGTTCCATTTCTAACTGACCCAAGTGACATAATTTTTAATTATTCTCCTAAACCATTTTCTTAAACTATACACTCAATTATCTTGCTGCCTTCCCTATTTTACCTCGAGAATCAAAACTCTGGAAGGACTCCAATGTCCAGCTTCTCTACACCTGATTTTGCACACCAGGCACAGCTGTGGAAAATTACATGCTCATGCAGATTGATGCCAATAATGATCTCCAATTTTTAGATAGACTCTGAATCTTGCTCAGAAATACTTCTGCCTGCCCTGGTCATCTCCTTCTCACAGTCCTCACTCCTTCACTCTTCACTATCCTTCTCACCCACAATTTTCATACCATTTTCAGCATATGACTTCCCTTGCTATCTCAAAAGAAAATAGGAGCCTTAATACAAGAAATCTATCAAGAGCTCCCAGGGATAAATTGTACCATATGTCAACTTCTTTTTTTTTCTCCCTTGCCTGCGTGCATTTATTTGTATATAACCTCCTCATGTCAGAGGTTAATGCTTGAACTTGGCTCTGGATTGTATTTGCATGTTTCTCTTCTTGCTAATCAATGCTTCTCACTCTTTACTGTATAAGAGCCTATTCGTCATTATTAATTTTGTTTTTAGATCAATGTAAAACACATTTAAGGCTTTCCATAATTCAAAACAATAAATATAAACAAACCTCCTCTGGCCATTCTAGCTCCTTCTTTCCTCCAGAGCTAGGCTTCTGGAACGAGAAGCTCTGTTATAGAGCTTCCACAGCTTCACTTACTTTCACTCTTACTGACTGCAGCCTAATTTCTGCCATCCCCAGTTCAATGAAGCTCCTCCTTCAATGACTGCTAATTAGTTCCAGTTGTTGAAACTGATGGACATTGCCCTATTCTTATTTTACTTAATGCTTCTGCCCCATTTGACACTGATGAGAAATCTCATTTGTCTTCAGTGTCCTTGTTTTCTCCTCTATATTCACTCGTTCTCATGCTCCTTGTAGGCTCTTCCTGTTTGGTCTGTCCCTTAAATATTGGTATGACACCACTGGATGAACTCATATAGTCCCATGGTTGGAGTTACCACTGATGTGCTGACCCTCTAAACTAGAATTTCCAACCCAAGCTTGTTGGAATATCTAGTTGCTTTATTAGATACGCAAAAGCAATAGAAATTTTGCATAAAGCTTCTCTCATAATCTTTTTCAGCAGACCAAATAGTTCTCTTTTTTCCCCTTTCCTAGTCAATATCATCAGCACCTGTGTAGTTATCTTAACCAGAAACCAGGACGTCATCCCTATTCGGCCTCACCTTCTACATCCAGTAGTCATGAAGTCCTGAATGTTTTTGACTTCTTCATATTAAATTTCTGTCCCTTCTTTCACCCTTTTCACAGCTATATTTTGATTCAGGCTCTCTATATTTCTCTGTTAAATTACTACACATAGTCTGTTATCCAGTTCCCCTGCTTCGAGTTGCTATTTGCCTAATTCACTCTCCACACTGCAACTGGATCAACTTTCTAAATTGCAGATCTGTTCATGTCACTTCCCTCCTCAAAGTTCTTCAGTGGTACTCTTAACCTTAAGGATAAAACTCATCCCTTTATGCTATAGCTCATGATTACAGCTATTATCTCTGCCTAGAACACCTCCCTTCACTCTTCTTCTCCTGACTACGGTATTGCCTACTTATCCTGTCAAATGCAGTTCAGATACTCTCTCCTCAGAAAACCGTTTCATGATTCTGCCTTCAACATCTGTTAAATGCCTATCCAAGGTGTCCTCATAGCTTATGTATTTTATTGTTTATTTCAATTACTCACCTTAGCAATTGTAATTAGTCATCACGCATATATCACATTTTATTGCAATATCTTGGAGAGTGTATTTTTCTCCCATTGAATGTTAATGGAACAATAAAAACAACACTTGTGTTTGTTTACTATGTGCCAAGTTTGATCTAAGTGTTGTACTTGTATTGACTCATATAGTCCTCATAGCAACCGTTATTTCCATTTTACCTTAAAGCAGAAATCGCATCCTTCTTATTCACTATCACCCCATGCTGGCTACGTAATGGGTACTTAATAAATACTTGTTGAATGAAGGCCTGAATGAGTCATTCTATAGTGTTTAGCAGTGGGAAAGATGTTCATAGAAAAACTGGGTATGATTAATGTACTAGAATGAAAATAAAGACCCTGTTTCTAGGCAGAATGACATTCCAAACAATAGCTGGGATTTGTTAAGTGTCAATTAGAAAATCCCATCATATTTTCACTGCAGTCCATGCTGGGGATGCAATTTTAGCAGCGTTGTGTGTTGTGGAAAAATTCTCTTATGTATCTCTTGGTATTTCTCCACAATTTCATTCACTTGAAAATTGGCTATTAGTGAGCACTTCCTGTAATAAGTCCTGAAGTGAATGGACAATAAAGACACACATTGAGGATTCCAAGCCATGGCAAGAAGATAAATCTATAGCAAATACAGATGTACCAATGTTTGGGCTTTTTTCTCTTGTGGTAAACCTGTAAGCCATGAAAGAACTTTTCACTGCACGTTATCTTTTTTAAAGTGTGCCCTGGCCCATGTAGTCAGTTCCACCAACATTATTGATCACCTACAGTGCACAGACATTGTGCTTTATTTGAGGCTGTGCCCAGCTCTGGGGAAAACAATGTAATGAGTGATGCGAGCAAATGAGATAAGAGTTAGACTTTTGTCAGAAAATAAGGTGCTGCTGGTCACTACCATATTGCTTTTCCAAAAATTTCAGTAAACTCTAGGTTGAATTAAAAAATACAAAACCTAGGGAAGGAGGGAGGAAGAAATAGGGAGAGACTGGTCAACAGGTACAAAGTTACACTTACGAGGAATGAGTTCTGGTGTTCTATTGCACAGTAGGGTGAGTACGATTAACAATATTGTATTGCATATTCCAAAATAGCTAGAAGAGAGTACTTTGAATGTTCTCACTGCAAAGAAATGATAAATGTAAGAGGTGATGGAAATGCTAAAAACCCTGATTTGATCATTATACATTGCATGCGTATATAGAACTATCACACTGTACCCTATAAAAATGAACAATTATGTGTCAATAAAAACAAAACAAAATAATAGGAAATCTTCTTTTGTAGAATAAATCTGCCAGTTAAGAGACATGGCTTGTAGAAACAGATGTTACTACAACTTTTTTGTTACTAAACTTTAATGTTCGGCAAGAATTACCCTCAACCTTTTGAAGCAGCAAATTATATCCTAAACCAAAGAAGGGGAACCAGGACATGGCTGAGAAAAGGAAGGATCCTGGTTCCCTTATTAGTCCATTTTCACACTGCTATAAAGAAATACCCAAGACTAGGTAATTTATAAAGGAAAGAGGTTTGATTGACTCATGGTTCCGCATGGCTGGGGAGGCCTGAGGGCACTTACAATCATGGTGGAAGGGGAAGCAGGCACATCTTACCTGGCAGCAGGTGGGAGAGAAAGACAGTGATAGTGCAGGAAAAACTACTGTTTCTAAAACCATCAGATCTCATGAGAATTCACACACTATCACGAGAACAGCCTGAGGGAAACTACCCTATAATCCAATCACTTCCCTCCCTTGGCATGGGGATTACAGGTCCTTCCCTCAACACCTGGGGATTACAATTTGAGATGAGATTTGGCTGGGGACACAGAGCCAAATGGTATCAGTTCCTTTGGTAACTATGGGCCTTAGTATCTTGTTCGTGGGACAGGAAATTGAAAATGCCTAAAATTTTGAAATATAAGAAAACCAGAGCAACAAAGTATCAGCCTCATTAAAGTGAAGCTGTGTTATCATCGTTAACTAGCTAGTTAAAGCAAGATGGCTTGGTTATTATAGAAGGTATTTCTAATTCTTGATCATCACTAGCCCAACCTAAAATACAAAGAAATTTTTTCCTGCCTTATTTTTGCAAATTTATGTAATCAGGTAAAGATAAGGACTTTCATGCTTATAAACAGAAGCAGCAAGTTTTTTTCAGCTTGAAGATATCTAACAAGATCTACACCCAAACTGAAAGCATTATTAGATTCCCCTTGAGTTAAATGCAAAGTGATTGGAATACTGCCCTCAAGTGATAGTTCAGATCAGCAGTTCTTGAAGTGTGGTCCGCGGACTTTTGGAGGTACCTAAGGCACTTTCAAGGGTCTACAGGATCAAAACCATTTTCATAAAAATGTCAGGATGTTATTTGCCTTCTTTACTGTGTTGATGTTTTCACTACTGGTGCAAAAGCAATGGTGGGTCAAAATGCCATCAATTGGGACAGCAGTAATTGTATCAGGCACTCAGAGTTTAAAAAGCAAAATTGCTGGTTTTTACATAAGATGTCATCGAAGGAGTATTTGAAAATAGTTAGATTTCAGCCCTTGTGCACATGTCTTTAATATTTTGTGTGATGAAATAGAAAGTATATATTAAGAACCGCTGCTGCCTTCCTAAGTAGGATGGTTGTCTCAAAGAAAAGCACTTGTGTGATTGAGCTGTCAGCTGAACTAGGTGAACCTTTTCATGGAATATCATTTTTTATCTGACAGAATGACTGGTAAACAAACTATTGTTGTTCAGATCTGGGTATTTGGCAGACATTTTCTCAAAATAAAGTATGTGAATCTGTCACTTAGGAAAATCACTGACAGCATTTTTTCCAATGATAAGCTTTGAGTTTTCAAATGAAAATTAGAGTTTTGGAGTTTTCAGTCAGTCACTGTGATTGTGACATCTTTCTGACATTGAAAAGATGAGATTCGTGATGGTATTTAAAAATATCATTTTTTTATATTACGTAACGAAATGTGTCAATATTTGGAAAATCTGCATAACTCAGGGAACCATTATTTTCCAAGTGACCAATGCACGATGTTAAAAAATTATGCATGGGTAAAATATTCATCCAATGAGCAAGATAGGCCAGTGGATTTTAATGTAACAGAATATGAAAAGTTCACTGATACGGTTTTAGATTCTACATTGCACTACACTTTAAGAAATCACAATTTGCCAAGTTTTGGGTATAATATCAAAGGAGAATATCCACGGTTATCTAAGAAAGGCTTTTTAAAATACTCCTCCCTTTTCCCACTACATATATGCGTGAGGCCAAATGTTTTTCATGCATTCAACCCAAACAATATAGAGCAACACACTGAATACAGAAACAGATATGGAAATCTAATTGTTTCAACTAAGATGTTAAATTAATTTAACACTAAGATACCCAATTAACGGTATTTACAAATATGTAAAACAGTACCATTTTCTCTATATATATTTTTTTTATTTTGGAAAATATGTTATTTCTTTTAACATTCAATACGTTTATCAATGTTTTAAATAATAAAAAAAAATTTTAAATATCTCAAATATCTGAAAAGCATTTGCTAAATATTGGTGGCTGGAACTACGTAAAAGCTCTTTGAGGGTACTTAATACATTTTGAGAGTATAGAGAAATCCTGAGACAAAAATGTTTGGAAACAGCTAGTTTAGCTGATCATAGTGAGGGAAGGGCTATTTTACTTATGCTGAACTGTACATAAGTAAAAACCAACATTTGTGGCATTTAATCCCAAGAGAAAGATAACTGATTTTATTGTTTATTGATCAAAATATGCTTTATATATTTCCACCAAGGAAATTTTCCAGAGATCCAGCATTTTATCAGAGTTCTTTGATTGAAAGCGAAATAAGCCAACTAAGGAAACTGTATTAGTTTTCTATTGTTTTATAACAAATGGCCCAAAGTTTAGTGGCTTAAAACAACATGTAATTATGATCTCACAGTTTCCATGCTTCCGTGAGTTGTAGAAGTCATGGAAACTTGCTTCTTCAAAGCCGGTAAAATAATCTCTTTCTTCAGAAAGCCAGTCACTTACTTTGAAGGGGTCACCTGATAAGGTCAGGTCAGCCAAGGACAATCTCCCCTTCAAATTACTTAAAGGCAGTTAAGGACCTTAAATGCAACTGTGAAATCTCTTCACTTTTGACATAATAGGTAACACTCATGAAAGTACGGTCCATCAGCTTTGCTGTATTGTTGTTAGAAGCAAGTTACAGGACCTGCCTGTTCACAAGGAGAGGGGATTACACAGCGGGTGAGTCACTAGGGGTCATCTTAAAATTCTACCTTCCTTAGCAAACTAAACAAATAGGGAATTTACTGGACGTAAAGGGGATAGCCACTCAATCAATGGAATGGCTAGAGAACTAGCATGAGAAAGGGCAGGAAACCCTTTCCATTTCCTAAGAACTATCAAAGTCTTGATTTTTGTACCTAGAAAAGTATTAACTGACTAGATTATCTGGCCAATGTGCCACAGCTACATGAATCCAGTGTGTGTGTGTGTGTGTGTGTGTGTCTGTGTGTGTAAAACTTTGTGTCCTTTTACTCAAAATTAAAAATTTTATCCCTTGGCTAACAGGGGCAGAGCATCTTGAGTAACAGCCCCCAGAAGACTAACCACGTGAGAAGAGATGATGTGAGGTGATGACCAGTCCAGGAAGATGCTGGAAAGTCACAAAACAAATGTCCCCCAAAGTCATCATAACCAAAGATTTTATATTTTTTCAAAGTGCAAAGGCAGAGAAATATTATCCTTCAACAATGTAATAATAATTTAAAATCTGGCAAATCCTTTATACATATGAACTCAGGTTTTGAAAATTCTTCTAAGTAGATGGTTAATATATATCCTCTGACTTTATTAATGACAGAAATCTTATTGTTGCATTTTATTTATTGTTGCTACACAAGAAGGCCAGATAGCTTTCCATGTTTTAAAACTGAAAGATGATTTAGGTATTCTTTGCCCCCATATTAGTCCTTTTCAGAGAACCACTATCCAGTCATCTGGCTCTTACTTCTCATATTACTTTTATCCCATGTTTGAGATGGTATCTGCTGCCCCAATTTTCTAGCCTTCACCTCCTCCATTGTTCCAAGAGCTTCCAAAATCTCTTTCGCTATCAAAAAGACCAATGTTTATATTCTCCTGACTCCAGCTGTGGACAGCGTGACTCTTGAGATTCACTTACCGCCGTTTATACACAATAGTATAATTTCAGATATTTTAATGCCAGGTTGGAGTCAACCTTCCCTTTAGTAAGCAAATAACATAACTCATGCCAGATTCCAAACATTCCGGAAGTCAGAGCTTTCACCTGCATTTCCAGGGATTCCTGGCCAACTTGTCCTTTCACCATCAACTCTCACTCTGAAGTCCTGCTTCCATGCAATTCTTCCTCTCCCTGCTAATTGGCTCACTACCTGTCACGATCCTCCTTCCGTATGACTCCCAACAGCCGACGCTGCTCCACTTTCCAATAACACCACCAATATAACTGTGTAGCAAACACTTCCAGAAGGGGTGGGGTGTCACAGAGAGATCATAGCACAACATGGGATTTTCTTTTTCATTTGAAAACGTGAATTCACTGCCTTGTCTCATCATCCACAGCCCAGGTTGCTTCACGGGCCTTCTCTCTCCCACCAGGCACTCAAGCTCTCTTGCTCCTCTCTGGAATGTAGTCAGGCAGTGTTTAGTAAGTATATCCAGAGATGATGTCATTGAAAAAAGTAACTGAACTTTATAATTAATCACAGACACAAGATGTACATCTTAAAAATATATGTACGTTTCTCTAAAGCACTAGGAACGTCATGTGTGTGTGCGTGTGCGCGTGTATGTGTGTGTGTGTGTGTGTATATTTTTGTTTGTTTGTTTGTTTGTTTTTAGACTGAATCTCACTCCATCACCCAGGCTGGAGTGCAGTGGTGTGATTTCAGCTCACTGCAGCCTCCACCTCCCGGGTTCAAGTGATTCTCCTGTCTCAGCCTCCCGAGTATCTGGGATTACAGACATGCGCCACCACGTCCAGCTAGTTTTTGTATTTTTAGTAGAGATGGGGTTTCACCATGTTGACCAGGCTGGTCTCAAACTTCTGACCTCAATTGATTGACCGGCCTCAGTCTCCCAAAGTGCTGGGATTACAGGCGTGAGCCACTGCACACGGCCTCATGTGTGTTTAAAGGCTAGTACTGAAAGTGCCACTCTGAATGTGTACTAAAGAAAGATTAAGCTATGTACATGCTACGCATATACATATAATGTGTGTGTGTACAAATATAACATATGGATGCTTTTGTATGTACACATATGCTAAAATGCGTATGTATACATGTCTCCACTTCATCTTTTTTCTTCTTCTAATATTGCTGTGGCTTTCTATTTTGTATCTGATGGAAATCTAGAAAGACTTTCTCAAGAAAGTGAAAGAGAAATTTCTGTAAATTTTAGATGGATCTTACCTAGTAATTCTGTACATCTTGGTTTCTGTCTTAGTGTGTATATACTACTCAGTATTTTTCCCTTCTCTTCAGAAAAAAATAAAAATGACTTTGTTCTCCCTCTCCTTCCTCTTGTCTCTCCAGCTAATTCTGTTATTTATTTTTTATTCTCTCACACTGAGGTGTTTTTTGCAGACTTTACCACAACCTGACAATGTTCTCAATGTTTCCTTTGATGCTGAGTTCTTTTTAAAAGATGTATGAAATGTAAAATCTTCCTTCCTTTCCCAGATCAATATTTGAAATGAAAAGCAGGGCAAACACCGTCAAAACAAAGAGTCTCGTGTTTTCTGTTGCCTGTTGCAGCAGCAGGACTTGGGTTACTTGCTGTTTTTCCTGCTTTCATTTCTGAGGAGGCAGGAGCACCTCGGATGCTCCAGGGAATGGTTGATTCCAGAGAGAATTGCTGATGGGTGTAGCACACCCTGGGTGCGTGCATCGAAGCTGTGAGCAAATCCCCCCTTTCCTCACTAGAGTCTCTACAGAGAAATCACCTCAGCCCATGTATTCTGTGACAGCTGAGGATGGCAAATGTGGGGGCAACGTGGGCTTCTCCTGGTGCTAAGTCTGAACGCCGAGCACAGGTCTTGCCTCACATGTTTGCGAACATCCATGTTAATACTCAGCACGCCACTTTCCACCGAGGGAGTCACACCAGCGTGGCCACAAGACTTCAGGACTTCTGAGGAACTAGAAAGGAAGCTTATGTATTTCAGTCCTTTCCCTTGGCTTCACTCCATTTACAACTGGGTGACTCAAAATGACAAATAAGGTGTAGTAATGAAAACAGAAAGCTTCTTTTAAAAAAGTGTTATTATTAATCAACTTATCTTTTTGACCTCTGAACAGCATTATACTAGGGAGTTTACCCAGTCTTCTCAGTGAATAAGCTTGTGCTAAAATCCTGTGTCCTCAAGTTCTCATGTTAACGTTTAAATGCTTTCAAGTTATGTAGACGCCCACACTTATTAAGTGCAATTCCCTAATCGAGTCACTGGGAGGCAGCAGAAGTGAGCAGCACTGTGGTCCTGTGACACAGTGACAGTACAGAGAACTGTTTCCCGAGGAGCACCTCAAGTCTCACCACCTAATGGGCTCCCAGCTGTAATTCAACCTATGGTAAAGAAACACAGAAGTAGGGTTGCCGTTATCATCCTCGGTATCACTTTAAACTCTTACCAGTGCATCTGAATTGCATTTGTCTGCAAAACCAGTAGGACTGTAGGCTAATATTACACATGGAATTACTTTCTTTTAAGGAAAGAGGAAAGTACTCAAAATGACACAGTAGGTATAGCAGAGGACAGTAAAGGAAAAACCTCTTCTCTTTGCTATATTTGGGTACTAGTTAATAGGATAACTTTGGAATGAGGGAGATCAGGTTCCAACTCTTGCTCTGCTTCTTGTGTGGTCCATTTAAAAGTTAATCTTTATAAATCCACTTATCTGTAAAAATGGGTATAATAGTTGTGTGGAACTAAATGAAAACCTGTCAAATGAGAAAAAGGAAGGCTAATTGTTCCAAGCTTGCTACAGCAACGGAGTCAGCCACCATCGCTTATATTTTAGCAGAGACTCAAAGGCACACAGGAGAGTGGGAAAGCATTAGAGTGGAAAACAGGAAGGCTTCAGCTGTGCCCTGATTGGAGGCTGTGGCATGGGGAAGCTATAAGCAGGCCAGTTAGAGGTGGGGCGCCCTGTGTGATTGGTTAGAGGATGTATTTTTGACTTTCCGTGGTTGGTGTTAATTAGAAGTGGGGCCAAAAATTAGGGAAGCTGTCAGTAATTAAGTCTTGTCAGTTTGGGGCCAGTTGTTACGGAAATTATCATTTATCTTCCTGGATTGTCACTGGAGATAGCAATCTGGTTTCCTGTAAGTCTGACTCATAGCAGACTGGCTTCCTGAATTGTTTATTATAGATAAGGGGTTGGTTTCCTGGGCAAGTTGCTACAGGTTGTGGGTCAAAGTTCTATTTTGTTATTTTCATTTTTATTCCTCATTTGTAAATTCAGTTTCAATGAAGCATTCATCAGAGAGCAGTCATGTAGCAGATGCCCAGTAAATAATATAATGTCATCAAGTGTTTGAAAGTACTGCTATCTGGTGTGTTTTTCTTGATCTCAGTGTTGGAGTTTTGGATTAGAAATGGGCAGATGTGGAGAAGCTCAGATTATGCTGATATATCCTGGTCATTTTCTGTGGAATTATGCCAGCGTTGGAATGGTGTAGCAGTTATAGGCCTAATACCTCTGAATTCTCCTTAGGAAAGTCTAAAACTGCTGTCCTATTCATTTCACTTCTAGAAACTCTTAAAGTCCAAAAGAAACTCCAGGGCCTTAATAAGTCTTTAACATCATGTTGAGTTTAGGGTGTATTCTTCTTGGAATATCAATGAGTTTAAAGGCATCTGAGTTGTTAAAAACTCAATAAGAAGAACCTCTAAAAGATGAGAGACAAAGCACCTCATACTGAACAGGTAGGTGTCTCATTCATCATAGTATCCCCAGCATTTAGTACAATCCCTGGAATGTAGTGCACATTAATCAGCAGTTGAATTAATGAATGAATGAAGGAATGAATGAATGAATTTCCCAACTTATATCAAATAGCTATCGTGGTGATAGTAGACGTTACCTTTCCTATTATCTGCTGCGTCATTTGGATATTCCTGTATGTTCTTTTATCATCAGTGCTCCCAATATCTGGTTGAGTTAAAAATAATCAAATGATTCATCATATAACTTATACAAAGTCAAAAATGACTATTTTGGTCACTTCATGCTCCAAAAATGCTGAATTCAGGAAAGAATGTGCCAATGAACACATTAAATACAGTTTTATAGCCTTGTTCAGTGAATAGGAAAGAAAGGTGACATAGTGACATAAAGTAGCTTCTTATTAGTGTCAGTGTGAAGTGGTGCCAACTTTGAACTTTAAATGCTAAACTTATTCCAATGATTTAACAGAAATATGTTCCAAGCCAGTTGGTTCACACAACCTCTTAGGGACTGTATATCTCAAAGTGACAGGGAGAGCTTCTCGCATTTTGCATGGCAGAGACCCTGGAGACCAGGATTTCACAGAAAAGAGAACTGGCCTAGCATTCAGCCATTACTAGTGTGCACTTCATCTTCCAAACATCCATTTATCCATCCATTTGCTCATGTATTCATTCTCTTAAACAGCATTGATTGGACACTGAGAGCTTCCCAGGCACTAGAGATGTAAAGTGAATCTATTGTTCCTGCCCTAAAGAACCCAAGCATATGATATGAAATCGATGATGAACACAAATGCAGCTAGAGATAAGATCTGACAGAACTTATTCATTCAATTCCACTATCTAGGCTATACAGCGATAACTAAAGTCTCTGCCCTTAAAGAACCTGTATAGCAGAAAATCATGGACACAAATATACAAGATCAAATATGATAAGAGTTAAAGAGAAAAAGGAAATTGTCCTTCCAGTGTTTCTACTACCCATCCCTTCCATTGCAGCCTCATTGACTCAACTGTAAAACGGGCCAGTTTCTGTCCACGCTTTTTGTTTGTTTGTTTTTGAGATGGAATCTCGCTCTATGGCCAGGTTGGAGTGCAGTGGCACGATCTTGGCTCACTGCAACCTCTGCCTCCAGGGTTCAAGCAATTCTCCTGCCTCAGCCTCCTGAGTAGCTGGGACTACAGGTGCATGCCACCATGCCCAGCTAATTTTTGTATTTTTAGTAGAGACGGGGTTTCACCACGTAGGCCGGGATGGTCTCGATCTCTTGGCCTTGTGATCCACCCGCTTTGGCCTTCCAAATGCTTGGATTACAGGCATGAGCTACCGTGCCTGGCCCTGTCTGCCCTTTTAAAGTAAATCTTCCCAATAATATTGTTCTTACTTTACAAATGAGGAAATAGCAACTGGTATGGGCTGCCATTTGCCTAAGATCATGGCTAGTAAATGGTAGAGATAAAATTCAAACCCACATCTGCCTTATTTATGTTTCAGTACTCATCATATTAGTCATCCCCTGAATCAGAATGGGGTTGGGCTTGGCGGTCTCCAAATCTGCAAGTTTAATAGGTAAACTCCCCAGATGGTTCCTTCTGATTTGCATTAAAGTATGAGAACCACTACTGCCTTGCCCTGGTTCAACTCCTCCATACCTCTGACCTAGACCATTGACATGGACTTCAGATGTGTGTTTCTTGTCTCATTCTCAGCCTCTTCTGGTCATTATAATTTTAGTGCTCAGAAATATCCAGTCCCTATAAAAATCTACCTCTTTATGTCGGCACTGGATTTCCATCTTCTGTTGTCATCTATTCTTCTAGCTTGGGATTCTTTGCTTTCCTCCCAGGAACTAATTTCTACAGCCATACTTTGCACTTAGAATATACATCGGACTTTCTCATCTCCCCTTGCTTTCCTAACATCACTACCCCAAATACCTTCTTGCATTCCCGCATCTCCAATAATACTTCTCATTCAAAACCAGCTTCACAGTACACAAATGATTTACTGTTCATCACCAAAAGGGGCCAAAACTCCTTCCTGTAGTCACCTTACTATTTTAATATTATATAATATTGTTATACATAATATGCTATATATAATTATATAAGTATAGCTAGATATATATAATTACAGTTTTATATATATTATATATATATACACATCAGATTTTCCTTTTTACTATCATGGTACACGGAAATTAGGATGCTTTGAGATCTAACCCTTTCATGTCAGGCTAATACAGTAAGTTTATTAATCATTGGTATGCTATTCTATTATCTGTGCATGCATTTGCACTATATTTTTAAACATTTAAAAAGCCATTTGTTTCAGCTTTTAACATTGGAAAGCAAGAACTCAGAGAAAAAGATAAAGTTTAAAAAACTTTTAGTTATTGATTTGAGAAGATATCTCAACATTTCACCTCTTCTAATTCCACCTCTTTCTGACTGGAGGCAGGCCCTTAGAAAATAGGCAGGAATTTAGACTTAGAATTCTTCTGTCTTTCCCTTAGCTCCACACCTTTACAATAGCTTAGAGTGAGATATGCAGAAATCAAAAGGAAATCAAAATTCACTTTAGATTGATAAACAAAATAAACATAGGTATTTGCCCTAGATATAAAACAGGTCAATAACAAATTAAGAACTATATGGCAGAGTTTAGACCATAAAACAGCAGCCTTAATAATATGAAAAAATTAAATTCTTGTATTTTTATTCTTATGTGCTATAGCTACTACTCACAGTTTAACACTGATATCAAGTAATTTTTGCAGATCTGTGAGTACCTTCTCTTAAAGACAAATGCCTAAAACCTTTGCTGATTTTTAAATAGAATTGTATATTACCAGAGAAAAATAAGTATATCTTTGAAGTTTATTGTTCTTCTGACATGGAACAAGTTCCTATGGAGACAATTTTGGTGGGGAAATTATTAGCTTTAATTTATCATTAGTTCTTCATAAAGAACTGATATTTCATAGTAATTAATAACTGACATAAAGAACTAACTGCATATTTACAAACCATATATTTACATTTATTCATGTATTTCCTAAGGGACTGTCAATTTATTGGCACAGGTTATGATCAGTAACTTCCATTAGGAAATAAGGATTTCCAGTTTACTATATTATATTGATTTGCACATAATTAACCCTCACATTAACTTTTTTAGGAAACGTAACTTTCCACATGGTTCAATAATAATTACTTGATGTGTGGCAGTGACTAAGCTCCTGGAGTCTCACTGTATGAAGAAACTAATGCTGTGTCTTTTCTTCTGACAGATACAGTTAATAAATACTATGTCTAATCATTGACATTAACAAATTCTCCTAATCCACATATCTGCAAAAGAACAATGTGTTTTTATATCGATCATCTTTTTGTTGCAAACAGTAAGTTGTACAATGATGTTGTAGCAGTTTTTCAGTGTAATTCCATGAATCAATAGTCTTCTTCGTGGGCTTAGTTTATGATGCTGAATCAATCTCCTTTTAAGCAAGGCCTTGTTAAAGGTCTTCAGACATTTAAACTATTTTGTTTCCACTTCATTTCCTTTGTTGAATAACACATTGAGATACAGTTGTAAGAACTGGGAAATAGAAGTTTTCAACTCTATTTCTAAACTCTGCATGAATGAACCTGTATAAGTGTCTTAACCCATATGAGTGGCAGAGGAAATAACTATCTTGTGAGAAGAAATTAAGATGTTTTTCATGCCATGGTAGTACAATAAGTTTATTAATCATTGGTATGCTATTCTATTATCTGTGCATGCATTTACACTCTATTTTTCAACATCATTAAATAGCCATTTGTTTCAACTTTTTACATCAGGAAGTAAGAACTCAAAGGAAAAATACTTTTTAAAACTTTGAGTTATTTATTTGAAAGGATATCTCTACATTCCACCTCTTCTAATACATGTATTTTTATGTGTGACATCTGTGATCTTTGATGTTCATAGTAAATAGGTAGAAATTTCTTGGCATCACAATTACTTTGGTGTAACTAGAAGCTTAGACTTAGAATGTGGCTGAACTGGAGTCAAGCTCTGCTGCTTCTGATACTATCCATTTGCTACTATCATTAGAAATGTAAATATCAAGTAAGCAGATTATTTTATTATTATTACTTTTAAGGGTAAAAAAAACCCAAATCATAGGGGCAAAATAGACTTACATTAAGGATATAGTCTAAGGTGCAAGACATTATCTGGAATGAGAACAGCCTCAATCGAATTCCCTACACCAATTTCTCTTACCTCTCACATCTGAATCAATGGGAACGCTCATTAAAATGCCTCTACCTGGGCCTTATCTCAGCCTTTCTAAATTAAAATCTCAGAAAATGAGATCTAGTAAAGAGTGATCTTTAGAAAGCTTTCCAAGTGACTCAAACGCTCACTAGCATTTGTGCACCAGCCCCTTTTTGTGCTTTCAGTCTTGATTCATTCATTCATTGATTCAACAATATTTATTGAGTTACTTTGCATTGTTCTGTGCTAGTTCGTGTGTGAGGACTAATATGACACAAAATACAGTCTCTGTTTCAAGTGTTTAGTCAGTCAGGGTAACAAGATGTGTCCTCACTATTTATTAATACATAACCACTAGGTAGGTAGATCCAGGGGCAAAATAGCATTAACAGCCTCAACATGTAACATCCTGAACAAGAGAGACATCAATCTGTCCTGGTCAGATCACTGGGATCCATTGGTCCAGCCAATCTCTCCTGCTTTATTTGATTATTAAGGCAGCTCTGTGGGATAGGTAGAATATTATTTAATAGAAGAGAAAACTGAATCTCAGATCTGTAGAGATTCCAGATTCAGATTTACATGAACAGTTAGCAATAGATCAGATTTACTGTCCAAGTTTTCTGGTTTCTAGCCCAGTATTCTTATCATTTCACCCATCTTATACCTCATATTATTTATCTTGTTACTTAAGCTGAGATGGTCTAGAAATAGAAGAATTTTTAAAAGATGACATTATTTCAGTAATGAACAGTTTAGTTGAAAAACAGACAAAAGAAATAATTTCAAATCAAATCAATACAACTCCCTTTCTGTCAATAAATATTTTACATTTAGCTGCCAACCCATCAAGCAAGAATTCTGTTCATTAAAAATGTGAGGGAAGTCCTACATATAGTGAATGTGTTAGGAGAAAATATAATGGATTAATTTTGTGTAAACTTGGCTGGGCCACAGAAATAAATTTGTGAGGGGAGCCCCAGCATCCTAGAAGAGCTCTGTGATCGCCCTTCCTGAAAAACAGAATTTACAGTGGAAACTCTTGTCACTGAATTGGAAAACCTAACTGCAATGGGAGTAATCGGATCCTAGGGTGGCAGGGACCAAGTAGTGGCACTCAATTTTCAAAGACAAGGTGGGCATGGTTACTGTAATGAACAGCAGAGTCGAAACAGCAATCAGAAGAGTCTGACTGGAAGAGACCTGCGGCATTGGCTAGTTGATTAGAATATTCCTAGAAGTGAAGTGGATGGAGAAGTCTATTAATCTTACTTGACCTGTATAAACAGAAAAGCTTTAGGTCAACTGAACAAAAGGTGTAGCTTGACTCATCAAGACAGAGAATCATGGCCCCACTGATCAATTCCCAGACGTGACCAGTTTACAGACCCAGAACCTTTTGAATGTTGGGGTCAGGTCCCCTGAGGAAGGACCCTGATACACTGCCAAAAATTTAAACTTAATCTTTCTCCCAGCCTTTCCCAAAGGCACCCTTGGCCCTTTACTAAGGAGGCTGTGAGTTGGGAAAAAAGGAAATAACCAGACTTTTGAGGGGTAACTGGAGACTGGTCTGAACTGACACTAATTCCAGGAAACCCTAAACATCACTGTGGCTCTCCACTCAGAATTGGAGGTCAGTTTTAGTTTAGGTCTGTCTCACAGTAGACCCAGTGAGACCCCAAATCCATCCTGTGGTGATTTCCCTAGTTCCAGAATGCATAACTGGAAGAGATATCCTCAGCAACTGGCAGAATCCATACATTAGTTCCCTGACTTGTGGAGTGAGGGAATTATGGTGGGAAAGGCTAAGAAGAAACAACTAGAACTGCCTCTATCTAGAAAAGTAGTAAACCAAAAGCAATACCACATTCTTGGAAAGATTACAGAGACCAATACCACCATCATGGATTGTGCAAGGCTATGACCATGCTATGACCAGCTTAGCAAATACCAGCTAATATATAGCAAATACCAGCTATGACCATGTGACCAGCTACAGAAATGAGGACTGTCATAATCATGAATATCTCTTCCTTACTTTGCTATGAATGTGTGTGTGTAGCAAATATTTCTTTCTTCCCTCTCTTGTCCCTTTATCATGTAACATAAGATGTGTTGACTTTTTATTGTAGTATTTGAAAATTGTTAACTTTCCATCATAAAATTTAAGTTACAGATATCACGAAAAAAAAGTAAACATCAACCAAGAGCTTTGCATTCTCTTCTGGGGAAAGGGTTAGTGTGTTTTTGGTTGTACGCAGGATAGTTGTATTTATGTTAAATGGAATTATAACCTTCTTATTGACATTAAGTATGGTTTAAAGAGATGCATATAGGCACCAAGTTGACACGGGTGGACTCGTGATGGTTAATTTTACGTGTCAACTTGGCTGGGCCACAGTGCCCAGGTATTTGGTCAAAGTTATTCTGGATATTTCTGTGAAGGTGCTTTTGGATGAGATTAACATTTACACTGGTGAACTTTGAGTGAAGTAGGTTACCCTTCATTATGTGGGTGGGCCTCCTCCAATCTGTTGAAAGCCTTATGGAACTCTTCCCAGAGCCAAAAGAAATTATACCAACAGATGGCCTTTGGATTCAAACTGCAACTCTTCCCTGGTCTCCACCTTGCTACCCTAACCTGCAGATTTTAAATTTTCCAAGCCTCCACAAATTACGTGAGACAACTCCTTAAAGTAAATGATTCTCTCTCTCTCTCTCTCTCTATATATATATATAATCTATAAATATATATATACACACAGACACACATATAGATACGTTTGTATATCTCTCTAGATATACGTATATGTGTGTGTATCCCTCTATATATGTATATATGTATATATATGTATCTCTATACAGAGATACATACATATATGTATGTATATACACACATTCCTCTATATAGACACATATATATCTATATATGTATGTGTAGATACATATATACACATATATAGAGAGATATATGTATATACACAGATATATACAGATGTAGTATGTATCTATACATATATAGAAAGATATATCTAGATAATGATTAATATTTAGGAAATGATGTTATCTAGATAACTCTATAGAGAGAGAAATGGAGAGAGAGAGATCCCTCTCAACACACAGAATTCTTTGAATCTTCAAAAAAGGCAATGGAATTACCTAAAGATGAGATTGACTTGATTATTCATAGAATCATCTGCATATAGCAACCAATACTAAACAGCTTTTTTCTTTTCTTTTTTTTTTTTTGAGACGGAGTCTCGCTCTGTCGCCCAGGCTGTAGTGCAGTAGCCGGATCTCAGCTCACTGCAAGCTCCGCCTCCCGGGTTTACGCCATTCTCCTGCCTCAGCCTCCCGAGTAGCTGGGACTACAGGCGCCCGCCACCTCGCCCGGCTAGTTTTTTGTATTTTTTTTTAGTAGAGACGAGGTTTCACCGTGTTAACCAGGATGGTCTCGATCTTCTGACCTCGTGATCCGCCCGTCTCGGCCTCCCAAAGTGCTGGGATTACAGGCTTGAGCCACCGCGCCCGGCCTAAACAGCTTTTTTCTATGCTTACTCCATGCTAGCTCAATTGCCATTCTTTCTTGAGTTTACCCATAATAGATTTGACTGAATGAAATTGAGAGACACAAGCTATTTGATAGCTGAGGTTATGGGCTAATTTATAGCACAGAGACTGGAGATAGAAAGATATCTAAATATCTATAAATATCTCTCTGTAGAGATTGGGTAGAGAAGATAGATAGATGATTGATTGATAGATATCCTGTTGGTCATTTCTCTGGAGAACTCTAAACTAATACAATGATAATCTATTTTAAAAAGCCTTTAATTCTAAGCAAAGCATAAAAAAATGTGTTGGTGTACTATCCATTCAGTTGAACTCCTGTTCTCATTGGGTTTTAATAGATCAACCATTCTTTTATTTGTAAGCTGATCCGATTTATAAATCACCAAGAGCAAATAAAAAGCATCACAATTTACATTTAATTGTGCCTCTCTATTTCATTTCATCATCTTCATAGGCTGATGCTGTTTGACTTATAACTTATAACTTACAATATTAACAACAGGTCGCATTTTTATAATGCTTTGCATTTAGCAAGGATGTTTACACATTCATTGGCGGCACTTAGCATAGTGTGTAGCACATAGTAGACATTCAATACATGTGTTTAATCTATTATATTGAAATGGTGGATTTAGGTCATATCCTTTCCTTCTTCGTTTCTGTTAAACTTGATATTTTTTAAAAAGACTTACTAATGTGCTAAGCAGGAGCAATCTAAGAAGAATGTATTGAGGTGATTGCTAAATTTGGTGTTCTTAAGACCAGCTTTGACTATCTCTCCCCAGCTGGGACCGTTTACAAATTGGTTTTTCTTGACTATGGAGTATTGCTAATCCAATTAGTGAGGCCTGTTCCCAACAGCTGTCCACAATTCCCCTGGGAGTTAATATTCCTCTACCAAGAACTTAAAAATTCTCCGGGAAAAACTCATATAACAAGCCCATAGTGAAAAGTACCTAAGTTCATTGATGAATTGAACAATTTGGGGTATACTCAGGAAATTAAGGCAATAAAAAGAAAGAAATCTAGATGAAAACTTTTTTTCATTAAGTGTTTGACAAACAGATATGTGACTGATATACAATTGTTTTTGTTTGCTTTAAGCAATGGGATCTTGCTATTTTAGGGTGGTCCCAAACTCCTGAGCTCACAATCCTCATGCTTCAGTCTCTTGAGTAGCTGGGATTCAGGTGTGTGCCATTGTGCCCAGCCTGATATATACATTTTCAAGGCTTGGATCAATTAGATCTTTGTAATTCATCATAAAAATACCTGGCTGTATTGTCACAAATGTGTGAAAACAAAGAACTAAGATCATACTATTCTGCTACAAAATGGGAATATGAAACAGCTACATTTGCTTTATTATAAAAGTTTACTCCAGGCCGGGCACAGTGGCTCATGCCTGTAAACCCAACACTTTGGGAGGCCGAGGTAGGCGGATTACTTGAGGTCAGGAGTTCAAGACCAGCCTGGCCAACATGGTGAAACCCCATCTCTACTAAAAATACAAAATGTTAGCCAGGCGTAGTGGTGGGCACCTGTAATCCCAGCTACTTGGGAGGCTGAGGCATGAGAATCGCTTGAACCCAGAAGGCAGAGGTTGTAGTGGATAGAGATTGTGCCACTGCACTCCAGCCTGGGTGACAGAGCGAGATTCTGTCTCAAAAAATAAATAAATAAATAAAATTACTCCAGAAATTAAAAGGTTGATATCAATTATTATGCACTATTTGACTCACTAGTCAAAAAAATTTACATCTCTATTCAGATGCATTTGTGTGTGTATTAGTTTGCTTGGACTTCCGTAACAGAATACCAGACTATACCAGAATGGGTTGCTTAAACAACAGACACTTATATTCTCACAGTTCTAGGGGCTAGAAGTTCAAGATCAAGGTGGTGATAAAATTAGTTTCTGGAAAGGCCTTTCTTCCTGGCTTGCAGACTATTGCCTATTATTCTCTCTGTGTCCTCACATAGCCTTTCTCTGTGTCTGCCTAGAGAGCTCTCTGGTGTCCCTCCCTCTGCTTATGAAGACATCAGTCCTGTCAGATTAGGGCCCTGCCCTGGTGACCTCATTTAACCTTAATAACCTTCTAAAGTTCCTGTCTCCAAATACTATCACATTGTAGGCTAGGGCTTCAACATATGAATTTTAGGGGGACACAGTTAGGCCCATGACAATGTTTATTAATGTCAGTTGGGCCACACTTTTAAAAATAACTGAAATATGTCTTAAACTAAGAAAGTATGTTTTGCACATTTTTTTATACTACTAGTGCCCACAGCAAAAGTAGAGACGATAAAATACTGGCTATCACTACTTTCTTTTTTCTTTTTTCTTTTTCTTTTTTGAGATGGAGTTTCATTCTTGTTGCCCAGGCTGGAGTGCAATAGCACAATCTTGGCTCACTACAACTTCTGCCTCCCAGGTACAAGGGATTCTCCTGTCTCAGCCTCCCAAGTAGCTCAGATTACAGGCATGCACCACCATGCCCGGCTAATTTTACTACTTTCTAAGAACTTCTTTTTAAAGTAGGTATTATTAAATTGCCTTTTTAGTTTATCTTATTATTTTTATTTTATTTATTTATTTATCCTTGAGATGGAGTCTCACTCTATCACCCAGGCTTGAGTGCAGTGGCGCAATCTCAGCTCATTTCAACCTCTGCCTCCCGGGTTCAAGCAATTCTACTGCCTCAGCCTCCTGAGTTGCTGGGATTACAGGCGCCCACCACCATGCCTGGCTAATTTTTTGTATTTTTTAGTAGAGACAGGGTTTCACCAAGTTAGCCAAGCTGGTCATGAACTCCTGATCTCAGGTGATCCACCCACCTCAGCCTCCCAGAGTGCTGGGATTACAAGCATGAGCCACCATGCCCGGCCTTACTATTTTTTAAATTATTATTGTTTTTTTAAAACACAGGGTCCCGCTTTGTCACCCAGGCTAGAGTGCAGTGGTGCCATCATAGCTCACTGCAGCCTTGAACTCCTGGGCCCAAGGGATCCTCCTGCCTCAGTCTTCCTAGCAGCTGGGATTACAGGCATGTGCCACCATGCCCTACTATGTTTTTTATTTTTAGTAGAGATGGGATCTCACTATAATGCCTAGCCTGGTCTCAAACTCCTGGCATCAAGCGATCGTTGTGCCTCAGCCTCCCAAAGTGCTAGGATTACAGACAGGAGCCATCACACCCTACCTAAATTGCCTTTTGAAAGTCATGAAAACATAGTACAGACAGGAAGCAAAGTTCTATAGCCTTAATCCTACTACACTATTATACAATTACTCTCATTTATTTCACTCCTCTCCAATCTTTTCCACTGATAAAAATCACAGGGTGTCGGGAGCAGTGGCGCATGCCTATAATGCCAGCACTTTGGGAGGCTGAGGCGGGTGGATCACCTGAGGTCAGGAGTTCCAGACCAGCCTGACCAACAAGGTGAAACCCTGTCTCTACTAAAAAAATAAAAATAAAATAAATACAAAAATACAAAAATTAGCCAGGCATAGTGGCAGATGCCTGTAGTCCCAGCTACTCGGGAGGCTGAGACAGGAGAATTGCTTGAACCCGGAAGACAGAGGTTGCAGTGAGCCGAGATCACACCACTGCACTCCAGCCGGGGTGACAGAGCGAGACTCTGCCTCAAAAAACAAAACAAAAAATCACAAGGATTTGTAATAGACATGACATAAGTTTATGTGTAAACTTTTTTCATTGACATTATTTTGAATATTATTTTGTAAATGCTTTTCCTAACATGATCATTGAAAGAATTTCAATGTTTAATTTTGATGAAGCAGAAAAACTTCCATTTACTGATTTTTACAAAAAAGCAATGACTTTCTTTGATATAATCAGCTCATATTATCATGCCTTTTGCCAGCCAAAACTCTATTTTTCTACATGAGATGTCTCTCAACACACAGTATTTTCTTTGAGCCTTCAAAAAAGCCAACAGAATTATCTGAAAATGAAATTGACTTGATTATCTATAGAATTATCCATATACAGCAACCAATACTAAATGACTTTTCTCTCAGCTGACGCTGTGCTGGGTCAATCATCACTCTTTTTTGAGTTTGCCCATAATAGATTTGGTTGAACGAAATTGAGAAGCTCAAGTTTTGTGAGAGCTGGGATTATGGACTCATTGATAGCACAGACACTGAAAGAAACTTGGTGAAAATGAGAAGTGGGAAATCTTTCTCTTGAAAAAATCTTCCTTTATCTCCACTTTGAATATTATCAAGATTTTCCATACATGTAATTTGCTTGGGTCAATGTAATTAGTTATGAATGATTTATTATAAAGTAAAGATTGGTAGGTCATGTTTGTACTTAGCTTCATGGGCAGAAATTTAAGTCTTGAATTTTGACTTTTTAAAGAATGTGCTGGTATGAAATGAAAATTAAAGAAGGTTCTAGGAAAATGGTTCTTTGGCAGAAGGAATTTTTCCCGCTGGAGCACCTTTAGCAAAGTCTGGAGACATTTTTGTCATCACCCCTGGCAGATAGGGTCGGGTGGGAGCAGTAGCTTTTCCCATCTAATGAAGGGAGGCCAGGGATGCTGCTAAACATCCTACATTGCACTGGATAACTTTCACAACAGAGAATGATCTGGCCCAAAATGTCAATAGTGCCAAGATAAAAAATCCTTGGTCAAGAGTAACATTCCTGAGAGGAAAACCATCTTGTTTCTTTCCAAAAATGTTTCTCTCTAGTGGACAACCAAGATACTTGGATAAATTTGTCTTTCTTACGTGTTTGAATCTTAATTTTTTTATATTCCATAAGAACCACCTAAAGAATAAAGTTCCCATATGCTGAAACCTGCAACAAATGTATAACTTAACACACCTATAATGATTTAATATTTTAACGTCAGTTCTCTAGGAATTAGAACAGACTCATTTTATCACCAAAAAGACAGAAAACTCTCTCTACTCATAACTATGAAAAATTCGTGATCTTTACTCCAGAAGAGAAATGAAAAATGTAACCTTCATAAAGCCTGTTCATTGCTAACCCCAGTGCCTAGACAGTGCCTGACACATGTAGGCATTCAGTAAAAATACATAGACTGACTCTCTTTTTTCTTTTTTTCATTCAGTCATCCAATATCGTACATTATATAGGATGCTTGAGAGGGTTAGTATTCTGGAGATTGCCAAAGTGACTTAGACATCTCACAAGCCATATCGTGAGCATGAGGGGTAGGAAATTATACTCTGCTCTCTGCATTAGTAGTCTGAGAAAATGTGAAAGGAGGCCATGACCCAGTGAGCTGTTCTAAAGTAGAAGGAGGACCTTCTGGAGTTGCAGATATGCTATTATTGACTGTAAAACTATTTTAGTTTAAAAATAATTAAATTAATTATTTTATTGAGTTATATTATGGGTTAACAATTCCTAAACTTAACAAAGTTGTAACATATGAAATTGGATTACAGGGAGCCAAATTTGATAGGTTGCTGCAAAAGTAATTGTGGTTTTTGCCATCGAAAGTAATGGCAAAAACCACAATTATTTTTGCACCAACCTGATTTATAGGCATTTCTGCAATGAGGCATCAAGCCATATCTTGAATGTGGAAGCAAGAGGTAGAAGAAACATCTCTGATGCAGCTTTGTCCTGAGGGGAGGAATTCCTTTTGACATTTTTCAGAATCACTTAAATTGATTAAAATCAGGACACAACTCCTGTGCCACCTCCTCATGACAATTGGGTAACGAGGGCCAGAAGATACTGGCTTATGTTTTGTTTTCCTGTGAAAGCACTCAGTGTCCTCTGCCACAGGATTTATTGTGTTTGGGAAATATCTGGACTCTGGACAGAGCCAGGAAATTCCCTTCTTTGGGGACACATTGAGTCTTCCTTTGTTCCACAAGAAATAGATTCAGAGTAACAAGAGGAAACAGAGCAAAATGGCTAAATAGGAGCCTCCAGTGATTGTACCCCCTGCAGAAACACCAAATTGAACAACTATCCTCATGAAATATCACCTTCACAAGAATCAAAAATCAGGTGAGCAATCACAGTACCTGGTTTTAATATCATTTAAGGAAAGAAGCACTGAAGAAGCTAGGAAAGATAGTCTTAAATTCCCTATGCAGCCTCTCCTCTATACCCCCCAGGCAGCAGCCATGTGGAGCAGAGAGATAATCTGTGCAATTGGGGGAAAGAGTTCTCAGTGATTGTGGGACTTTGCATTAGAACTTAGTGCTGCCCTGTCAGAGAGTAAAGCAACACAGGACAGAACTCAGCCAGCGCCCACAGAGAGAACATTTAGACCAGCCTTAATCAGAGACAAATTGTCCATCCCAGTGGTCAGAACCTGAGGTGAGCAAGCCACACCACCATGGGCTAAAGTGCTCTGGGGTCTTAAACTTGAAAGATAGTGTAGGCTTGAAGGAGTACAATTCCTGGGCAAGTCTTGGTGCAGTGCTGGGCTGGGTTTGGAGCCAGTGGACTTGGGGTGCATGTGACCAAGTGAGAAACCAGCAAGGGCAGCCAAAGGAGTCCTTCACCATCCCTCCCCTAACCACAGGCAGTGCAGTTCACAGATCTGGTAGAGACTCTTTCCTTCTGCTTGAGGACAGGAGTGGAAAGAGTGAAGAGGACTTTGTCTCGCAACTTGGAACTCAGCTCAGCCACAGTGGGATAAGACACCAGGCAGAGTCCTGAGGTCCCCCATTCCAGGACCTAGCTGTTAGATGACAATTCTAGACACACCCTGAGCCAGAAGGACACCTGCTGCCTGTAAGGAAAAGAACCAGTCCTGGCAGGATTAGTCACCTGCTAAATAAAGAGCCCTTGTCCCTGAATAATCAACAGTGATAGCCAGGCAGTACTTGCCAAGGGCATTAGGTGAGATTCAGAGCTGTGCTGGCTTCAGGTGTGACCCAATGCATTTCTGGCTGTGTTGGCTATGGGGACAGACTCCTTCTGCTTGAAGACAGGGGAGGGAATAGTAGGAAGGACTTTGTCTTGTGGCTTGGGTGCCAACTCAGCCAATGTAGACAAGAGCATCAAGTAAATTCCAAAGGTACCTGACTCCAGGCCCTGGCTCTAGGAAGGCGTCTCTGCACCTGCCTGGTCCCGGGAAAGCTTACCACCCTGAAGGGAGACAAGCTCAGTTTGTTTGGGGGAAATTAAGAGAAGAAAACAAGAGTCTCTGCCTGGTAATACAGGGAATTCTCTTGGATCTTACCCAAGGCCACCAAGGCAGTACTTTCATGAGTATGCAACAGCCACAGTGTTGCTGGGTTTGGGGTATTCCCTAATGCAGTAAGGCTGCAGTGACAAAAGACATAGATCACAACACCTAGGTCCTTTTGAATACTTGGAAAGCCTTCCCAAGAAGGATGGACACAAATGAGCCCAAATTGCAATGATTACAATAAATACCTGATGCTTAAACATCCAGATACCAAAGAACATCCACAAGCATCAAGACCACCCAGGAAAACATGACCTCACCAAATGAACTAAATAAGGCACCAATGAGCAATCCAAGATAACACAGAGAAGGAATTTAGAATACTATCAGATAAATTTAACAAAGAGATTGAAATAATTAAAGAATCAAATCTAAGAGTCATTGGCCTTAAAGAGGAGGTAGAGAGAGAGAGAGATCAGGTAGAAAGTTTACTCAAAGGGATAAGAACAAAGAAATTCCAAAACCTAAAGAAAGATACCAATATCCAAGTATAAGGAGGTTATAGAACACCAAGTAGATTTAACCCAAAGATGATTACCTCAAGACATATAATAATCAAACTTCGAAAGGTCAAAGATAAAGGATCCTAAAAGTAGCAAGAGAAAAGAAACAAACAACATGCAATGGAGTTCCAACACATCTTGTAGCAGACTTTTCAGTGAAAACCTTACAGACCAGGAAAGAGGGGCATGACATATTTAAAGTGCGGAAGAAAAAAATCTTTTACCCTAGAATAGAATATCTGGCAAAAATATTCTTCAAGCATGAAGGAGAATTAAAGACCTTCCCAAACAAACAAAAGCTGAGGGATTTCATCAACGCCAGACCTGTCCTGTAAAACTGCTAAAAGCAGTTCTTCAATCTGAGAGAAAAGGATGTTAAGGAGCAAGAAAAAATCATCTGAAGGTACTGAAAGCTCACTGGTAATAATAAGTACATAAACACAGAATATTATAACACTGTAACTGTAGTGAGTAAACTACACTTAAGCAGAAAGACTAAATGATGAACCAATCACAAATAATAACTCCAACAAGTTTTCAAGACATAGCCAGTACAATAATACACAAAAAGAAAAAGTTAAAAAGTGGGGAGATGGGCCGGGCACGGTGGCTTAAGCCTGTAATCCCAGCACTTTGGGAGGCCGAGACGGGCAGATCACAAGATCAGGAGATTGAGACCATCCTGGCTAGCACGGTGAAACCCCATGTCTACTAAAAAATACAAAAAACTAGCCGGGTGAGGTGGCGGGTACCTATAGTCCCAGCTACTCGGGAGGCTGAGGCAGGAGAATGGCGTAAACCCGGGAGGCAGAGCTTGCAGTGAGCTGAGATCCGGCCACTGCACCCCAGCCTGGGCAACAGAGCGAGACTCCATCTCAAAAAAAAAAAAAAAAAAAGTGGGGAGATGAAGTTAAAGTGTAGAGTTTTTATTAGTTTTCTTTTTGTGTGTGTGTTTTCTTTGTTTATGCAATCAGTGTTAAGTTGTCATGGGTTTAAAATAATGGGTTATAAGACAGCATTTGCAAGCCTCACATTAACCTCAAATTGAAAAACATACCAGGCATACCTTAAAATAAAAAGCAAGAAATTCAGACTTGGCTTGGTGGCTCATGCCTGTAATCCCAGCACTTTGGGAGACCCAGGTGGGCAGATCAGCTGAGATCAGGAGATTGAGACCAGCCTGACCAACATGGATAAACTCCATTTCTACTAAAAATACAAAATTAGTCGGACGTGGTGGTGCATGCCTGTAATCCCAGCTACTCAGGAGGCTGAGGCAAGAGAATCACTTGAACCCCAGAAGCAGAGGTTGTGCTGAGCCAAGATCACACCACTGCACTCCAGCCTGGGCAACAAGAGCGAAACTCCATCTCCAATAAATACATAAATAAATACAGCAAGAAATTAAATCATACCACCAGAGAAAACCACCTTCACTAAAAGGAAGACAGGAAGGAAAGAAGGAAGAGAAGACCACAAAACAACCAGAAACCAAGTAACAAAATGGCAGGAGGAAGTCATTACTTATCAATAATAACATTGAATGTAAATGGACTATGCTCACTAATCAAAAGTTATAGAGTGACTGAATGGATGAAAACATAAGACCTCATGATCTGTTGCCTACAATAAACACAGTTCACCTATAAAGATACACATATACTGAAAATAAAGGGATGGAAAACGATATTTCATGCTAATGAAAACCAAAAAAGAACACTAATAGCTATATTTTTATCAGACAAAATAGATTTCAGACAAAAACTTTAAGAAGGGACAAAGAATGTCATTATATAATGATAAAGATATCAAACCAGCAACAGGATATAATGATTGTAAATATATATGCACCCAACACTGGAGCCCCCAGATATATAAAGCGAATATTATTAGAACTAAAGAGAAATATAGACCTCAATACAATAACAGCAGAGGCTTCAACACCCCACTTTCAGCATTGGACAGACCTCTCAGACAGAAACTCAATAAAGAAACATTGGACTTAATCTGCACTATAGATCAAATGGACCTAATAGATATTTACAGAACACTTCATCCAACAGCTACAGAATACACATTCTTCTCCTCAGAACATGGATCATTCTCAAGGATAGACCATATATCAGGTCACAAAACAAGTCTTAAAACATTAAAAAAAATGGAAATAATATCAAGCATCTTCTCTGGCCAAAATGGAGTAAAACCAGAAATCAACAACAAGACCAATTTTGGAAACTATACAAACACATAGAAATTAAACAATATGCTCCTGAATGACTAGTGGGTCAATGAAGAAATTGAAAATTTACATGAAAAAAATGATAATGGAAACACAGCATACCAAAACCTATGGGATACAGTGAAAGCTGGACTGAGATAAGTTTATTCTTGGTAGGTTGTACATTCCTAAACATGTACATTCCTAAACATGTACAAGATTGAACCATTAACAAATTCAAAACCTGCATAGACCGATAACAAGTGATGAGACTGAAGCCATAATACAAACTCTTGCAGCTCATTACCTGATGGCTTCACTGCTGAATTTTGCCAGACATCTAAAGAAGAACAAATACTAATCCTAATCAAAGTATTCCAGAAAACAGAGGAGGGAGGAACACTTTCAAACTCATTTTATAATACCAGTATTACACTGATACCAAAACCAGATAAAGACACATCAAAGGAAAAAAGGGAAAGAAAGAAAGCTATAGGCCAATATCCCTGATGAACATTGAGGCAAAAATCCCCAAGAAAATACTAGCAAACTGAATTCAATAACGCATTAAAAGATCATTCACCATGATCACATGGAATTTATCCAAGAGAGGCAAGGATGGTTCAACATGTGCAAATTAGTCAATATGATGCATCATACCAACAGAATGAAGGACAAAAACCATATGATCATTTCAATTAATGCTGAAAAAAGCATTTGATAAAATTCAACATCCCTTTATTAGAAAAACACTCAAAAAATCGGGTATAGAAGGAACATACCTTAACACAATAAAGACTGTATATGACAGACCCACAGCTAGTATCATACTGAATGGGGAAAACTAAAAGCCTTTCCTCTAAGATCTGGAACACAACAAGGATGACCACTGTCACCAATGTTATTCAACATAGTGAAAGTCCTAACTAGAGTAATCAGACAAGAGAAATAGGCTAGGTGCAGTGGCTCATGCCTGTAATCCCAGCACTTTGGGAGGTCAAGGTGGGAGCATTGCTTGAGCTCAACAGTTTGAGACCACTGTGCAGTGTGGGCAACATAGTGGGATCCTGTCTCAAAAAATTAAAAAAAAAAAAAAAAAAAAGAGAGAAAGGAGAGGGAGAAGGAGAAAGAGAGAAAAGGCATCTAAATTGGAGAGAAGAAGTTAAATCAGCCTTGTTTGCACATTATATGATCTTATATCTTGAAAAGCTAAACACTCCACCAATAAACTGTTAGAACTGATAAACAAATTCAGTAAAGTTGCAGAATACAAAATCAACATACAAAAATCAGTAGCATTTCTATATGCCTACAGTGAACACTCCGAAAAGGAAGGTAATCCCATTTACAATACCTACAAACAAAAAATTAAATACCTACAAATTAACTGATGAAATAAAAGATATCTACAATAAAACCTACAAAACATTGATGGAAGAAATTGACAAGGACACACACAAAAATGGAAAGATATTCCATGTTTATGTGTTGGAAGAATTAATAGTGTTAAAATGTCTATACTACACAAAGCAATCTACAGATTCAATGCCATCCTTATCAAAATACCAATGACATTTCTCACAGAAATAGAAAAAGTAATCTTAAAATTTATATGGAACCACAAAAGACCCAGAACAGCCGAAGCTATCCTGGGCAAAAGGAATAAAACTGGAAGAATCACACTGCCTGACTTCAAATTATACTACAGAGCTATTGTAAGCAATACAACGTGCTACTGGCATAAAAACAGACACATAGACCAATGGAACAGAACAGATAATCTAGAAACAAATCCACACACCTAGAGTAAATTCATTTTTGACAAAGGTGCTGAGAACATACACTGGGGAAAGGACAGTCTCTTCAATAAATGGTTCTGGGAAAACTGGATATCTATATGCAGAAGAATGAAACTAGACCCCTATCTCTTGCCATTTGCAAAAATCAAAACAAATTGGATTAAAGATTTAAATATAAGACCTCTAACTATGAAACTGCTGCAAGAAAACATCAGGGAAAGTCTCCAGTACATTGGTCTGGGCAAAGATTTCTTGAGTAATACCCACAAATGTAGGCAACAAAAGCAAAAAATGGACAAATGGGATTACAAGTTTAAATGCTTCTGTACAGCAAAGGAAACAAACAACAAGGTAAAGAAGCAACCCACAGAATGAGAGAAAATATTTGTAAACTATCCATCTGACAGGGGATTAAGAACCAGATATATAAAGAATTCAAACAAGTCTACAGAACAAAATCTAATAATCCTACTTAAAAATGGGTAAAAATCAAAATAGACATTTCCCAAAAGAAAACATACAAATGGACAACAGGTATATGAAAAGGTGTGTGACATCACTGATCATCAGAGAAATGCGAATCAAAACTACAGTGAGATATCATCTCACTCTGGTTAAAATGGCTTTTATCCAAAGACAGACAATAACAAATGCTGATGAGGATGTGGAGAAAATTGAAGCATCATATACTGTTGATAGGAATGTACATTAGTATAATCACTATGGAGAACAGATTGGAGGTTCCTCAAAAAACAAGAAATGTACCATATGATCCAGCAATCCCACTGCTAGGTATATACCCCAACAAAAGGAAATCAGTATATCAAAGAGATATCTGCACTCCCGTATTTATTGCAGTGTTATTCACAATAGCCAAGATTTGGAAACAATCCAAGTGTCCATCCATAGATGAATGGATAAAGAAAATGTGGTAAATATACACAATGGAGTACTATTCAGCCATAAAAAGAATGAGATCCTGTCATTTGCAACAACATGGATGGAGGACATTACGTTAAGTGAAGTAAATCAGGTACAGAAAGACAAACTTGACATATTCTCACTTATTTGTGGGAAATAAAAATGAAAACAATTGAACTCATGGACAAAGAGAATAAAAGGATGGTTATCAGTGGCTAAGAGGGATAGTGTTGAAGAGAGTGGGTAATGGGAACAAAAATACAGTTAAGCAGAATGAATAGGACCTAGTATTTGATATCAAAACAGGGTGACTAAGTCAACAATAATTTATTGCAAATTTAAAAATAACCAAAATAATATAATTGGGTTGTTTTAACAAAAAGAAAGGATAAATGTTTGAGGTGATGGGTACCCCCCTTACTCTGATGTGATTATTATACATTGCATGCCTACATCAAAACATCTCATGTGCCTTATAAATATATATACCTACTATGTACCTAAAGGTAAACACTATAGGCTCATTAGATATATCTTACTTTAGATAGAAATCTCTAAAATTTTAGATCATACAATGCAAAACTGTGTCTGGGGTCAAAATATCCTAACAGTATATTTCCATTTCTAGTAAATATGACTTTACTAGAGTATATGATGAGAGAAGCATGTGATATCTTCAGAACAAATGAGGTTGGGAAGTCACCCTCTCCAAACTCAATTTTCCTTCTATTTTTGTGCCAACCACATTTATTTATGCCTAATATCCTATTAAAGAAGTAGGATACCTCAACATTTTTAAAGAAATAGGCAAAATTTATCATGAAGTATAGTTATATTTGGTGAAAATACTTGGCTGTTATGATTGATTAAGTTTTAAATTGACTCCTTTTATTTGCAAAAGAAAATGGGTATACACAATGTATGAGACAGGACATTTAAAATAAATGCCAAAAAGAAAAGCTAGAAACCATTAAGAAGAAAAAATATAAAATCAGTGACTATGCTAATAGCCAATATTTGAGTCTACGCTATAGGCAACATATATTGCTAAGGGTTTTGCATGTATTCACTCATTCCATCCTTACCACAGCACTATTAAGTGGATACTTTCATTTCCCATATTTTTCTGATGAGTGACTGAAGAGAGGTTAGTAATTTCCTGAGATCACACAGCTAATAAGCGGTAGAACTGGGATTTTACTTCAGACAGCCTTGCTTAGAATTGAATGCTAATCTTGGGTGCTATTCTGCTTTCCTAACTCGGGGACACTATTCTGAGCTTCAAAGCAGGCAAGGCAAGAATATTCAATACTGTTTCCGAGTGCTAAATTCTTGAGAAAGTCCCTGGGTGAATTGTAATATACTCATGTAACATTATGTAATATGACAAAAACAAGATCCAAAAGTGGTGTTCATAATATTTCTCTCATCCACCCTCAACAAAGGGAGCTCAAATAGTAACTCAGTGAACACAGCTAATGTGATTTGAAATCCAGATTTCCTAAAATGAATAGCATTGATGATTGGGTGTAATTTCTGTCATTGATCCCTGTTTTAGTTACTTCATAGCATGTGCAGCAGTCTGTGATGATCTTGTTTATATGTTTATTTGACTTTGCATTGCTGGCCTCCCCTGCTAGAGTGACAGTACGGACCAGTCTGCTTTGTTCATCTGCATGTCTTTAGAACTTAGCATAGAGTCTGGAATGGTAGGTACTCAAAAATTTTTTTTTTAGTAAATAATCCCCCAAAGGCAAAGAATTCCATCTAAGAACATGGCCTCAAGATCTTCAAAATATAAATTATGACTAAGAAGAGTCATTGTTGCTTAAGGACTAGCAGAGCATTCAGGACTAGAGTTGAAGAGCAGGGTATTGACTCTTTTAGTTGTTTTTCTCTTCTTTATAAGCCCTGATGTCAGGGCCTGTCCCTGGAGCTGTTCTGCAGGATCCACCCAAACCCCGTCCAAAGAGGCAGTTGAGCCTTCCCACAGCTGACAAAGTGAGTGGACAGAAAGGAAGATCTTCCCCACACCTCCAGCACTGTTTAGTTCAAAATTCTCTCCTACTGTCTCCAATCATCTCCAACCTGAACTGAAAGACAAAACACTTCATGTTGCATTTCTGCAGCAAGAGTTGCATCTGGCTTCCCGCTACCAGATTCGTTTTTTCTCAGCACTTCTGCAAACACAGGACTTATGTGGACAAACCAAGCCCTGCATCGCAACCCATGCTATTTCAGGGCACACCAAGGCAAGTGGGCTGTGGCCTCCCTTTTCAGCCTCCTCCACCTTTGCTTTTCAGTGTCTCCACCCTATGAGCAGCATATGAGGGGGAAAAAGGTGGCACTCGACCTAGACCCATTTTCAACTCGAGGAAGAGATTAACAAAAGTATATTATTTGTTCCAATTTTTTTTTTTTTTTTTTTTTTGAGATGGAGTCTCGCTCTGTGGCCCAGGCTGTAGTGCAGTGGCCGGATCTCCGCGCACTGCAAGCTCCGCCTTCCGGGTTCACACCATTCTCCTGCCTCAGCCTCCCGAGTAGCTGGAACTACAGGCGCCCGCCACCTCGCCCGGCTAGTTTTTTTGTATTTTTTAGTAGAGACGGGGTTTCACTGTGTTAGCCAGGATGGTCTCACATCATAATTTTTAAAAACTTGATAGCTGTTCTAAGTTTGGTTTCACAAGCTGCAGGGCCAGTCCTAACCTTCTCATTTATGTCATGTAACACTGCATCCTTTTATTTCCCCTAAGCTCGCTGTGCCACACCACTGCACCTTTGCCCTTGCTCTTTCCTTGGCCTGGGACACCCTGACCCCAGCCCTTCTCTGCCTTCCAAGTTTCAGCTCAGATGTCATCACCCACAGACACTTTGAAATTTCCAGATGCTGCTATGTACCCCTTTCATGTCTCCCTTTGTTTTAGCACTTACTATATTGTATTTAACAGTCTCTTTATCATCTGCCTCCTCCACTAGACTGCGAGCAATTCCTTGAAAGCAGGAACTATGTCTTTTCATTTCTTGCTCACAGTTCCTGGCATAAAGTCTAGCATGTAGAGAGAACTCAATAAATATTGATTGGAATGAGTCGTATTGCCTAAAAGCCATCATGCTCTCACTGTCTGATCTACTTTTTTCTGCATTCAAAACTCCTGGAAGCAACAGAAACATGTTAAGTGACTTGGAATATTAGAACTTCTAAAAATGTAATCTTTTGTTATTTCTCTTCCTTTTCAGGAACGTCTTTCAGGATCTATAAAAGAAAGGGAGGAATCATGTCCATGATTGCAGCTTTCTATGGCGGCAAGTCCATTCTCATCACGGGGGCCACAGGCTTCCTGGGCAAAGTGCTGATGGAGAAGCTGTTTCGCACCAGCCCGGACCTGAAAGTCATTTACATCCTTGTGAGGCCCAAGGCTGGCCAGACACTGCAGCAGAGGGTTTTCCAGATCCTAAACAGTAAGGTATGCCTTATAGGAAAGCGTGTGTCATGGGCAATGCCTTAGGGCAAGATGATTCACTACAATGTTCTCTCATAGCCCCGTATTGCAAGTGGGGACCAGGCTACCTGCACAGGTAGAGGAAGGCAGACAAAACAAGACAGCAACCAGCTGCTGGTGGAAATCGGTGTTTTCCCAAAAGAGGGAAAAGAGGGCTTAGTTTCAGTCCAGGGCAGGTGAGATCGCCTATGTTCTGGAAACTACTAAGTATCAAAATACTCAGACTCCCTGAGTGGATGCTTCAGGCTTAATATCTGCTGCAAGTTCATCTGAACCCTTCACTAATTTTCTTTTAAATTTAAGATTGTTTTTCTTCCCCCAGTTTTTTGGATATTCTTCTATGTTCTATTCTATTGCTTAGGGAGCAGATGTGACTACTAAATACCCATGCAGTAATACTTTCCGTTGTCTAAACTTTACAAGGTTTAGCTGTTATATATTTTATTTATGGAAACTTTTGATATTTCTATTATCCCATAAGTTCTTCTAAGGTAAAAACATTGGAAATAAAATATTATATCTGTGAATGAGCATTTGGATATCAAACCCTCTCTCCTCTCAAAAAAAAAAAAAGACATTATGCCTATTCTCTCGTTTTAATTTATAAATTTCAAGGCAGTGTAACCTTGGGTCTCAAACATATCTGGGTTCAAATTCTTGCTTATGAATTTGTTGTCATATTACCTCTTAACCTTCAGAGTTTAGATTTTCAAACTTTCTGATGTTTTAAATAAAAACAACAACTACCTTCATAGGGACTAAATGAGAAAATGTACATATGTTGTTCATAAGGCACTTTGGAATATAGGGGGTGACATAAGACTGGCAAAAAGAAAATTCGAAGTTTCTTTTTTTACAATCTCCTTTCCAGTGTGTAGGAATGCTAACATCTATGATGCACATGTATCTGATGGCACAGCACATTGTAGACTGCCCAGAAACAGATGATCAAATTTATCTGCTTGCAACAGAATACGATTTTGGTACAAACCATCATCAAGCAAATTGGAAAAGCCTCACATCATGACTTGACTCAGCAGTGGGACAAAATAATCCTAACAGCTAACGTTTACTGGATACTTAGTACATGGCACCTACTATCCTAAGGTCTTTTCACACCTTACTTCATGTATCTTTGTGATAACCCTGTGAAGTAAGAACCATTACTATTCTCATTTTATAGATGGGGAAACTGAGGCCTGAAGCGTTAACTTACCAAAGGTCTTCTACTTAGTAGAGGAAAAATCAGATTTCCAACCCTACAGCCTGACTCTAAGGCCAGCACACTTGCTTCTGCCCCACACTGCCTTTGGGATAATTAATGGTTCTTAAAAGGCTGATATGACATAGAACCAAAACCTAGAATAAATTCCCAGATCCCTCTTCAGACAGCTTTTCTCAGTTATCTACCCCTAATGGACTTTGTTTTCTTGGGGTTGATCTTCTCATGGAGTATCTTAATGGTGTTCTCTGTGTTTCCCGAATTTGCGTGTTGGCCTATCTTGCTAGGTTGGGGAGGTTCTCCTGGATAATATCCTAAAGTGTGTTTTCCAGCTTGCTTCCATTCTCCCCGTCTCCTTCTGGTACTCCAATCAATTGTAGGTTCGGGCTTCTTATGAAGTCCCATATTTCTTGGAGGCTTTGTTCATTCCTTTTCATTCTTTTTTCTCTATTCTTGTCAGCATGTCTTATTTCAGTAAGGTGGTCTTCAAACTCTGATATCCTTTCTTCCACTCGGTTGATTCAGCGGCTGATAGCTGTGTATGCCTCACGACATTGTCGTGTTGTGTTTCTCAGCACCATCTGGTCCTTTATGTTCCTCTCTAAACTGGTTATTCTAGTTAGCAATTTCTCTAACCTTTTATCAAGATTCTTAGCTTCTTTGCATTGAGTTAGAACATGCTCCTTTAGCTCATCATAGTTTTATTACTCATCTTCTGAAGCCTACTTCTGTCAATTCGTCCCTCTGATCCTCCGTCCAGTTTTGCACCCTTGATGGAGAGATGTTGCGATCATGTGGAGGAGAAGAGGCACTCTGGCCTTTTGGGTTTTCAGCATTTTTTCCGTTGATTCTTTCTCATCTTTGTGAGTTTGTCTAGTTTCAGTCTTTGTGGCTGCTGACCCTTGGATGGGGTTTCTGTGGGGGCCTTTTTATTGTTGTTGTTGACACTATTGACACTTTCTGCTTGTTTTTCTTTCAATAGTCAGGTACCTCTTCTGTAGGGCTGCTGCAGTTTGCTGGGGGTTTGCTTCAGGCCTTATTCATCTGATTTGCTGCTGTGCCTGGAGATGTCACTCAAAGAGGCTGGAGAGCAGCAAAGATGGGTGCCTGCTCCTTCTCCTGGGACCTCTGACCTCAAGGGGCACCAGCCTGATGCCAGTAGGATTGTTCCTGTAGAGGGTGTCTGACAACCCCTGTTGGAAGGTCTCACCCTGTTGTGGCAACGGGAGCAGGACCCTTTAATGAACTACTTTGTCCCTTGGTGGAGAGGGTGTGTTTCATTGCGGGGAAACCCACTTGTCTGGGTTGCCCTGATTCCTCAGAACTACCAGGAGGAGAGACTAAGTCTGCTGGTCCACAGAGACTGCAGCCACCCCTCCCCCTAGGGGCTCAGGCCCAGGGAGATCAGAATTCTGTTCCTAAGCCTCTGGCTAGAGTTATTGGAGATCCTGCAGGGAAGCCCTTCCCCCACCACTGAGGAAGGATGGGTGGGGGTTAAGCCTGAAGAGGCACTCTGGCCACAGACTGCCACAGTGTGTGTGTGGCTGCCACTGTGTGTAGGGCTGTGGGGACAAGTCTTGGGACCAAGCCATCCAGCCTCCCTGGCACCAGCAGGGGAAAAGCACAGCCTGGAGCTATAGAAACGGGTGTCGCCCTTCCCCCGCCCAGGGAGCTTAGCCTGTTAGGCAGTTGCCAGTCCCAGTACTGGCTGCTGACCCTCCCCCAAGGAGCTCAAGTGGCTTAGACAGCAGGAGGTGGCAGCCAGTGCTGGTCGCCCTTCTGCCCCCAGGAGTTCAGTAGGCTTCAGCAGATTTTAGCTGAGAGGCTGTAAGAATCTACGCTTTCTCGAGTTGGGACGGTAGGCCCTGGTGGCGTGGGTTCCCCAGTGGGCTCTTCCGACCCGTAGGTTGCACCGTTCCATGGAAAAAGCAGTTTCCCCGGCTGGGCAGCACGCTCACTCACCACCTCCCTTGCCTAAGGGGAGGGCATCCCCCTTCCTCGTGTGGCTCTCAGGTGGGCCACCGCACCATACTGCTCTTCCTTCTCTCTGTGAGTCATGCTAGCCTTCTAGTCAATTTTGATGAGAGAACCTGGATACCTCGGTTCCTGGCGAAGGATTCACATGCTTATTATGTTTGTTTTTCGATGGGAGCCTCCAATCACCGCTGCTTCTAGTAGGCCATCTTGGCCCCACCTCTGGACTTCGTTTTTATCACATAGCAGACGTTTCATGTTAGCCTGGTACCTTTGTTGCCAACTATGGGCTTCTAGATAAATATTGTGGCAGAGAGTCTTGTGGTCAACCCAATCTTTACCTACCGCTTCTTTCAATGCAGTGTTTTTTATAACACAGCAGCATTGATTTTGTTCTGGAAATCGTGATTATACTCTAGGTAACTTATCTGTAAAACTGCCTTGCAAATCTCAGCACCTGTTTTCACTATTGGGCTATTTATTGTCAGCTGTTGACTTTTATGAACAGTGGTTCTCAAAGTGTGGTCCCAATAGCAGCAGCATTCAATATCACCTGAGAACTATCTGTTGTGATCAGATGGTACTTAACGGCCTGGGCTTCAGAGGCAGACAGACTTGGTTGTGAATCTCCATACGACCAATTATGAGTTGTGTGATAGTGGACTAGATACATACTTTGCTGAGCCTTGGTTTCTTTATGTTTAAAATGCTGTAATAATACCTTGCTTACCCAGAGAGTCTCTGCGTCTTTTTTTCTCTTTTGCCCTCAAGGCTTTCTGGATTTAAGGTATGGCTTTCACCACTATTTCCTAGGGCCTCACTTTTTACTAAGTTTACTAAGTTTACTAAGTAGGGCTGTATACTAAGTTATGCCCAAAAAAAAAAAAAAAGTGTTTTTTTCCCCCATAAATTTTTCCCTCAAAGAGTTGTGGGAGGAAGGGAATCTGATGTGTATAATATAGTTGAAAAATGCATCTGTGGTAGATCACAAACCATGTTGACATGGCCATTCTGTGGGTAACAAGAACAGATTCTATCACTTGATTCTTAAAACACAAGCCATTAGCTATGCAAGTGTCTACTTTATTATCACTATATGGAATCTGATAACTGTAAAGAGATGTTCCATGGAAAAAATTATCTGCTTGATTTTATTGCTGTGTATCCCAAAACTGAAAAGTTTTTGCTACACAAATTGTATATGTTTCAGAATATAAGAATGCTATTGCTGATTGGCTGTGGATAAAGCTCTGTGCAAATAAGGACTTACGCAAGAAGTAGTTACTGGCCATCTATGAGATTCAAGATATTATCGCTTGTATTCCTTGAAATTGGAAATTCAAAATAAAGACAAGACAGATACAATTATATTCTTTAAGTTATGGGGATGAGCTATTTTTGAAAGGTGAAAGAAACCTCTAGATTATATATATATGTATGTGTATATATATACACACACACATACATATATGTGTATGCATATATATGTGTATATATATGTGTGTATATACATATAGACACACACACATAGACACACGTGTATGTGTGTATATATGTATATGTGTGTATATGTGTGTGTTTGTGTATATATATGTGTGTGTATATATATATTACTTTCAATTAAAAAAATTGTTAGAGTCAAAATAGTACCATCTCTAGATGTTTTTATTTAGCTTGGTATCTAAAATCATTTAGGTGACCCATTTCCGTGTTTGGAAAATTCTTTAAATTTGTTGTCTACATCTGTGCTATTCAGTATAGTAGCCACTAGCCATATATGGCTAAATTTGAATCCATTATAATTAAATGAAATTTAAAATTCAGTTCTTCAGTCATACTAGCTACACTTCAAGTGCTCAATAGCCACATGTGGTTAGCGGCTTATTTTTACTGGACAGGGCAGGTATAGAACATTTCCATTATCACAGAAAGTTTTACCAGACAGCATTGATGTAGATGGTTAAGTATCTCGTAGAGAAAGACTATTGTGATTCAGATTTCCATGTTGCCCATCATTTTTGTTAATCCTAAAGACACTTATTGGAGTGCCTATTATGTGTTAAGTGCATGAGAATGGCAAAGAATGTAAAGACAAAAATGATGTAGCCACATGAAGTGCTGGAGACAGACATTTGGAACATGATTGCAACCCAACATGAGTTCTCAAGGGAGAGAAGAGCAAAGGGTAATGAAAGCAGAAAGAATCATGCTTGCAAATGCATGAATGGTGTGGTGTGTTTGGGAAACTCTGGGTAATTTATTAGACCCTAAACAAGTAAAAAAAAAAAAGGACTAGAAAGGTATGCTGAGGCCAGATTTTGAAAGACTTCATATAATTGCATCAGTCAAGTTACATTCCATTGAAAGAAAACCCAATTGAAACTGGTTTAAAACACAAAGGTGATGTATTGATTATACAATGGAAAAAATCCAGCACTAGAGTGGTGAGCAGTTGTGATTTAACTAGAGCTCTGGCTGCCTTGGTCTTTGAGTCTCTCAACTCTGCCACTTTGTTCTGGTTTTATCCTCATGATCAGTAAGATGTTTGCTGTAGCTTCAAGCTTCACACACATATATGGCAATCTTCAGATGAAGAGAGGCTGGCCCTCTCCAAGATTTTCTCACCAATTTCAAGATTGATGAAACGTGTTTTCTAAAAACCCTCAGCAAATTTCCCTCCCATCTTATCAGCCTAGTTGAGGTTACATGTCCATTTCTGACCAGCCCCTATGGCCTGAGGTATGCCATGTACTGATTTGTTCAGAAACCTCAGAACTAAGCCAATCACTGTCTAGAGGGTAAGAGTGCATGGAGATCAATAAGCTTTTCCCTGGAGCTGCGGTGAGATTATCTGCTCCTGAGGCAAGGTGGCTACTGGAGAAGGGTGAATACCTGCTTGATAATTCAGATACTCATGGGTATTAGGGTCTTAGCATCCTGAGTGGAGCATGGTTTCTGGAGTCAGACAGACCTGAGCTGGTGTCCTCTCTCCACCACTGGGTGGTGTGACTTTACATAACAAGCCTCAGTGTCCAAATGGAGATGATAATGATTATTATCTTTTGTACTGTTGTGAGATGTAAATGAGTTAACATAGGAAAGGCATTTAGAATACTGCCTGAACCACAGTAAACACTCAGCAAATATTAGCTTTAAATTCGTACTCAAATATGGGAGGGAGTTGGAGCTTTATCTTTTAGAGCCTGACACTCCCAGTGAAGGTCTTTGTTATCTTGACAGCTATATGATTTCCTACTATTTAAATAATAATAGAAAATTTTACTCAATTGATGCTGATGACAACAGGAAAGATAAATGTGAATTAGTTGAGTAGTTGGGACAGAAATCACATGGCCCGCAAAGCTGAGAATATTATCTTCCCTTTACAGAAGTTTGCCAACTCCTTAGAGGACCAGAAAAATGTCTTCTAATATAAAACACCTAATCATGTCAAGGCTGGGCATGGCGGCTCACTTCTGTAATCCTAGCACTTTGGGAGGCCGAAATGGACAGATCATCTGAGGTCAGGAGTTCGAGACCAGCCTGGCCAGTATGGTGAAAGCCCATCTCTACTCAAAAAACAAAAATTAGCTGGGCATGGTAGCAGTCTCCTGTAATCCCAGCTACTCGGGAGGCTGAGGCAGGAGAATGGCTTGAACCCAGGAGGCAGAGGCTACAGTGAGCTGAGATTGCACCACTGCACTCCAGCCTGGGCAACGCAGTGAAACTCTGTCTCAAAAAATAATAATAATAATAATAGATAAAAGACTTTTTATAAAATAGTTATTTATTTATTTTGAGACAGAGTCTCACTCTGTCACCCAGCTGCTGGAGTGCAGTAGCTCTATCTCAGCTCACTGCAACCTCTGCCACCTGAGTTCAAGCGATTCTCCTGCCTCAGCCTCCTGAGTAGCTGGGATTACAGGCATCTGCCACCGCACCTGGCTAATTTTTGTAGTTTTAGTAGAGACGGGGTTTCACCATCGTGGCCAGGCTGGTCTTGAACTCCTGACCTCGTGATCCACCCGCCTCGGCCTCCCAAAGTGCTGGGATTACAGACATGAGCCACCACGCCCGGCCATAAAATAGTTTTAATGCATAGCTGAACTTCAGGCAAAATAATCTGTAAATGTCCAGAAATAACAAGAAAGTACACACCTACACACAAAAAGAGTGAGAAAAGTTGAACAAGCACACAAATATGACAAGTATTTATTGAGAGCCAAATATATGTCAGGCACATATTGCTTTGTGCCTGGGGAACAGGGGCAATAAGGTAGAAGACAAAACACATATGGGATTGACCTTATGGATCTTAAAGTCCAGTGAGGTAAACAAGTTTCATAAGAAATAAATGTATATTTAAGTATTTTGAAAAGTACTGTGAAGAAAAAGGACAAGCCACCCTAACAAGTGACACCTGCTTTAAAATTATGCGTCCAGAAAAGGACTCCAGAGATAGCCCCACTGGAGATCAGGAAGAGTTAATATGTTCAAGAAAATGCAGGAGGGTATTTCTTTCAGGTAGATGCCTAGGCTCTGCCTACTTTGCATGTTTCTATCTGACTATATAAGGCAAAAATTTTTAGAAATATAATCATGCCTTTGCTGCAAAACGAGAAATAGATAGACAAGAAGAAATTTCCATCTTATCGAATGAGCATTTTGATGCTATAGTAATTGTTTCAATGTAAAACATTCATTTGTACATATTTTCTTCTTCCTTTCTTTCTTTTTTCTTTTTGTTTTCTTTTCTTTTTTTTTCTGTTGCCCAGGTTGGAGTACAGTTCACAATCAGCTTACTGTAACCTCAAACTCCTGGGTTCAAAGGATTCTCTTGCCTCAACCTCCTGAGTAGCTGCGAATACAGGCACACACTGCCAAAGCTTGCTAATTTTCAAATTTTTGTACAGACGGGATCTCCCTATGTTGCTTAGGCTGGTCTCGAACTTGTGGCCTCAAACAGTCCTCCTGCTTCAGCCTCCCAAAGTGCTAGGATTAGAAGTGTGAGCCACCACACCTGGTTTATACATATTTTCAATAGTTTTAATAAACATAAAATATGTTTCTACACATTTTCAATAGTTTTATAACAACAAAGTCCCTTTGAGGCAGAGGATAGACTTTTTAAATTACTGAGACATGGTCTCACTCTTATCACCAAGGCTGGAGGGCATTGCATGATCATTGTTCACTGCAGCCTCAACCTCCTGGGCTCATGTGATCCACCCACCTCAGTCTCCCAAGTAGGTGGGACCACAAATATGTGACACCATGCCCAGCTTTATTTATTTATTTATTTAGACATGGTGGTCTCACTACATTGTACTGGCTGGTCTCAAACTCTTGGTTTCAAGCAATCTTCTGGTCTCAGCTTCCCGAAGTGCTGGGATTACAAGCATGAGCCGCCACCACACCTGACTAGAGAAAGGACTTTTAACAACAAACGAAAAGTGCTTTTTATTCTAGGGTTGAATTTAGGAGCCTGTATAAAGTAAAGGTGGGTAGATGAGACTGAGTGCTTACAGAAAGCTAGCCTTGTGTGCTGCACTTGATACTATTACAGGTTTCTTGAAAGATCTGGGAAAAAATGTTTAAAATTGCAACTGGAACACATTTGCTAGACTAGAAATGGAGAGTCCTAAGCACTCAGGAATTTGGCAAATGGCTGTTGGTTGGGTTTTTATTTTGATTTTTTGGATTTAAGATACCATCGAACTCTAGTTTAGTTCTTTCTGAATTGAAGACGATGAATTGATGGGTATGTTTTGTATTAGTAAAAGCTTATTAATTTATATTTTAGATTAACAAAATCCATAGAGGGAAATTCTACTTTGCCTTTGTAACTCATATGTCAGCTTGGGTATTCCTGCCTTTTAATAAAAATGTAATTAATGACATTCCCCAAGAATAGTTGAGAATTCTCAGGTGGCTCATTTTTCATGGTCATCTCTGCTGTTGCCTGGCATGAACTGGGTATGTTTATGAATCATCTTCCATTTCTCATGGGCTCCATACCAACTTGATCCAGACCAGGCCAAGGCCCTTTCTTCAGTTGTCCTAAATTTAGAATCAAACAACAAAAAGAGAGAGCACTTGCCTCAGACTGCCTACCACTCATAGGACTTGCCTTTACCTCCCACGCATGAATGCCCAGTCTTTCAATGGGTCATCCTCTACCCTGTTAACTGAAGTTTGCTGTGCTTATTTTTCTCATCATTTTAAGTCTTCCATTTATTGTAATCTAGGAGAAAATGAGGTCACTGAATTTGTTAATTCATTATGCTAAGTTTAGTACACAAATTCTAAGCAATATTTCACAGACCTGGCTTTTTCTTGGTGCAATAAATATGGGCTTTTGTAAACTGTTTTTCTCGTTTTGGTCTCACAGCTATGTTTTGGATGGTTAAAGCTGCTAAAAGTCTAAATCCTCAATTACAGGTTATTTGTTGGTTTAGTTGTTATATCTGTACTGGGAGGTAGCATAGGGCAGTAAAAAGAACACTAAAGCTCTAGATACTCTCTCCTCAATCAGAAAGATAGAGCTTGGTAGAGAGACCACGGCCTAGTTACCTAACCTATATGAGTCTTGTTTTTATTGTGCATAAACTGGATCTGATAATAATAGTTATTTCACAGGGATTTGCAAAGATTGAATGTGATCCTAAGTATAATGTTTTATATTGTGCCATATAAATATTAGTTGTTGTTTTTTTGTTGTTGTTGTTGTTGTTGTTTTTTGAGATGAAGTCTAGTTCTGTCACCCAGGCACCCAGGCTGGAGTGCAGTGGCATGATCTCAGCTCACTGCAACCTCCGCCTCCCAGGTTCAAGCGATTCTCCTGCCTCAACCTCCCAAGTAGCTGTGATTACAGGCGCCCACCACCATGCCTGGCTAATTTTGTATTTCTAGTAGAGATGGGGTTTCAGTACTTTGGCCAGGCTTGTTTCGAACTCCTGACCTCAGGCGATCTGCCTGCCTCGGCCTCCCAAAGTGCTGGGATTATAGGCATGAGCCACCACTCCTGGCTAAATGTTAGTTTTTTTATCAGTAACCTCTCATTTCTTTTACCCGGGTATGTTCTGTTGTTCATTATCCCTAGGCAAGACCCTCTAGATTGCCTGCATCAGTTTCACACTCTTATCAAGGATGTATATGTTCCTGCATTCTCTTTTCTATAGTTAGTCATAATTTCATTAGAAAGATATTTAAGAATTCCGGCCGGGCGCGGTGGCTCATGCCTGTAATCCCAGCACTTTGGGAGGCCAAGGCGGGCGCATCACAAGGTCAGGAGATAGAGGCCATCCTGGCTAACACGGTGAAACCCCATCTCTACTAAAAATACAAAAAATTAGCCAGGCGCGGTGGCGGGCGCCTGTAGTCCCAGCTACTCGGGAGGCTGAGGCAGGAGAATGGCCATAAACTCGGGAGGCGGAGCTTGCCTGAGCTGAGATCCTGCCACTGCACTCCAGCCTGGGTGACAGAACGGGACTCTGTCTCAAAAAAAAAAAAAAAAAAGAAAAGAAAGATATTTAAGAATTCACATTTATATTACAACATTTAATTTGAAAAAAACTTTTTGAAGGAAGGGAAAGTATAATCAGAAATTCACCCATAATCGTAAAGACCTAGGTTTCACCAGTCTGTGCCATATTTGTTCACATTAACTCTCCATTCTGCATGAGTTGTACTAATGTGGGTGCTGAAGGAGATAACCCCCCCCAATCAGTAGCTTAATGCAAATGAAATTTGATTCTCAAACACAGTAGGTGTAATTGGTAGAAGGCATTGCACTCTACGGTCATATAAGGATCCATGCTGAGGGAAGGTTACCATCTTCTGCACATGGTTTCTAAACCATCTGAGGTCTCTCTGAATGACAATATCCAACTGTCAATGGGGAAAAAGAGGCACTGGACATCATGTGGAAGGTTTTTACGGCCCAGGCCCAGAAGTGCCCATCACATCTGTCCTTATTCCATTCTCAGAACTGTGACTGGGCATCTAACTACAAGGATGGCTGGAAAATGCATAGCTGTGTGGCCAAGAGAAAAGGAAAATAGGATTGTTGAACAACTAATGAGGTTCTGCCATGGCCTTCTTTTTACGTCGCCAAATATCTGCTTTCCTGTCTTTCCTACACATAGAAGACACTCATTCCTACCCCAGGGTCTCATACCATTATTGCATCCAGTCCAAAGTCCAGGGGGGAATAGACTATCCTCTCTATCAGATCCAGATAGTTCAGCTTCTGGTTTGGTATTCTTGGATAAAAAGGCGAATTTTCTGCCTCCCATGTTGAGGTAGAAAATGTTTCTGTTCTACCTCTTGTCATTGTAGAACAGCGAAGTTGAAGAAAAAATAAAATCAAACGAAGACACCTTCTATTCAAAAAAGAGAAGACAGGCTGGCAAGCAGCAGTCCCTAGAGTATAACCATAAGGAAATCCTGATTAGCAAGTATTGAGAAGCTTCCTACACTGGGAATGGGGAAATTCCTTAAGTAGCCTCTAAATCTACTCTCTTTTCCATCATTATTTGTGGTGACTCCATCCTCTGGAAGGTTCTTCCTTATTTCTTACTCCCTGGCTGTCACCTCTGAAGTGGCTGTTAAGAAGTATGCTCTTCTTGCGGTCTTTGGCTTCATAACTCATTCTGCAAGAGTAAAGGCGGAAACCAATGGGTCTTTCAGGTTTAAGGTCAGTCATTTGCTGACTCTGGAGCTGTGGAAGAAAAAATAAATCCTTTGGTTCATGCACACAATGTGACAGCTTGACATAAGTAAAATACATGAACAAAAGGATTAATGAAGAAGTGAAAGAAGGAAGAAGTATGCATTAGGCACAACATCATTTAACAACTAAAAAAACACTGGAATACATTAAACTTGTTCATTCAGTACGTATTGGCTGAGTGCCTACTAAGTGTCAAGCACTGGGCCAGATGTGGAGGATACAGTGGCAACACACAGAAAAAAAGTTAAAGGAAAAACAAAATTGGGTAATAAATTTGTTATTGGTTTTAGCAAATCCAAAAAATTCGAGAAAATAGTGCAGTGTTTGCCAAATCTAAAACTCTTTCACCCTCACTGAGTCTTAAATTAGGAATGCACAAAAGCAGAATTACTAGAAAATCAAAGTTTTATGGGTGTGTTCCCTTAAGTAATAGCCCTATATTAGAAAGTTGGTGGAGGTGGCCTGCACATTTTAAATAATCAACCTGCACCTTTACCCCCTCCCCCAAATTCTAGCCAAATAAAGTATAAAATAAGGCAGAACTCAGCATGTTACATCAGCTTACCAGGAATGAAGTCAATGCGATTGGAAAAGTGTCAAGCAATAAAGAAGAGTTTGGATTTATTTTAACACTGTCTTCATGTCACTCGGGACTTTTAATTTCAGCCAACTCTACTTCTAAAACCAACCTCTTATGCAATGATCTTGTCTGGGTCCAGGCCAAGGCTTACTTCTATTGCATAGCTACTCTTACCCTTCTTGGTTTTTACTCTGAAGAACTTTCCTGTCTGGGTCAGAGTTTCTTCCAGTAGGCATCAGATTCTGCAAATATTTATCTCATGTTAATCAAGACCCCCTCTAGATGTTGCCATTTAACTTTAACGAGTTTGACATAAAGAGAGTGATTTAAATGCAGTTGTAACTTATTCCTAAGTAGGGCCTGATATAGCTTTTAAGCAATACATCTCTCCAGTCACACATAATTATGAATGAATTCTAACTCACTGCAAGTACTACAGTGTTCCTGAAGGTAAATAAACCACGTCAGCTATGTGAGGCTTGGAAATTTTTCTTTAAAACATAGTACCCAAAAATGTTACCAGTTTGCCTTTGATTACTGCTATATCCCCCAGGAAATATGATCAAAAGGACATCTGTTCTATGTATCAAAATTCAGACATCTGCTTCATTCTTTTCCTTTTATGGTATGTATAACTGTCACATCTGACTACCAGTTTCCCTGCTGTCAGAAAGAAACAATTAAATGGGAGATGCTGTGGACAAAGGGATTTTAAAAAACCCATTGGCCACAGAGAACTAGAACTGAAGAATCGGAAGAGAAGATTAATTTTCTTTCTTATTACTAAGTTTCTTATTTTCAGAGCACTTAAAGGGACATATCAATAGGGGGAAAAGTATATGAATTAATGGCAAGATTCTTGAGGACTTTCTCACAAAGATAATTAAGGTGTCACTCTAAGGAAACAACCAGAGACACCACAAATAATATATATTTTTATTATAGTATTACTTATAGTAAACTTGGATCCAATTTCAATGTTCTACAATAGAGGAATGACTAATAAACAACAATACATACAAGTGTTAGACAAGTATTCAGGCATTAAAAATCATGTTTTATAAAACAGTAAATGACATGAAAAGGCTTGTAATATATTGGTGCAAAAACAGATGAAAAACTATATTCAGTATAATCTCAACTATTAGCCCTAAATGTTGATGTGATCTTGGATTACTTTTTTTTGCATTTTCAAATTTTCGAATGAGAATTGTGATTATGCTACTTCTATAGTGGGGAAAAATTACCCTCTATAATAGTGAAAAAATAAGAACCGTAATCTTCTATCTTCCACGTTTTCCAAATACAATGAACACATTATACTTTTACAGTGGAAGAAAAGAAACTCCTATCTTGTAAAGTAGTAAATAAATCAGAATGAGGCAGACATCAATCATGAATTTACAAAATTATGTCATCAAGTATAAGTTCAGTTCATTTTTAGTTTTGAAATTATCAAAATTAAATAGTTTGACTTATTTTTATTAGAAATGTGATTTTAAGTATTTAACATTGCTTTTTAAAAAATTATCTTCTAGTTTTTCATAAAATCTGAGGAGCTGCTAGGGAAATTTTGCACACCAAATTTCATGTGTTGAAATGTGAACATGCTCACCACAGACCAAGGGTTTCCAAGCTGCTGTTTCATCTCTTACTTATGGAAAATATGCTCATGTAATTATGAACCAATCAGCTTTTCATTGTGTGGAAAGCAAATGTAGATAGTGAAATTGATATTTTAGCTTTATTGTTGTCTTAAATATATCTGGGCTTAAAAAATCATGGATGACTTTTCCCCACTATACCAGAGAATGAGTTGCAAATAAATAATTCAGTAGTAAAGTTCAAAGAAACCTTGAAAGCATTTTGAGTTTCCTACTGTCTTACCAATATGTTTCTTTTTACAACAACCGTGTCCCATGTATATCTGTTTAGGATCTTAAGTTGCTAATAATCTACTCTGAATAATTCCTTAAGAAAACATTAAAAGGACAATATCTATACCAAGGGAATAAAACCCGAAGTAGTAGAAACTATTAAAACTGATGTAGCTACTTAAGAATGAGTGCAAGCTCAGACACTGAAATATGTATCATTGAGATAATACCAAAAATGGTCAACCTTTTCCTGTGAAGTTATAGTAAAGTATATTACGAGTACTTAGTATATTAGAGAAATGTTAGAATGAGATTGTACCAGGTTCAGAATTCCTCATCCAAGAAGACCAGACAAAATTCAAGGTTTTTAGAGAGGGATTATCCTGAATGATATCACCAGCAAGTGGGTTTATAAACAAAGACAGAGCTTGGCAGGTTGCACTGGATCCTTCAAACCAGTTTCTCTGGAAAAATGTCGATTACTCAATAAACCCTCAGTTGCCACTGAGGTAAATCAACTTGGGAATACAGTAGAGAACTCTGGGGGATAAATCATGCAGGGTTACACACTAGGTCCACAGTTCACAGAACATGATTAGATTTAAGACAATAGAAGATAGGGACATTTTATGAACTAGTTTATTGAATCCTTTTGAGACTATCACTGTGTGGCAGTTCCTAGAAGGGTTAGATAAATTAATCTTTAAGAGGTAAACAAATTAACTTTGAACTAAGAAAACAACAACAAAACAACAAACTTTGAATTAGGAAACATCTGCAAAGAAAAGCCCAAGAATTAAAGAAGCACACAGTAGAAGTGTCAATTTTATTTTATAAGTTTCTTGTTAATTTTCAGACTCTTTTGTAGGGAAAAAAAAAAAATGAGTTCATGCTTGCCCCAGGCTTCACTGTATAAAAGCTGCTTGTTCTCAACTTCCAAAAATGAATTTCTGATTGACATTAATGATTCTGTTAAATCTCTATATAAAGCAAAGGCAATTGGAAACATTTGCATTAAAACTGCCAAAATTGGAAATACTTGCATTTAAACTTCCAAAGCCAGTTGTGTTCCATTACTGTTATTGTTTGTTTGTTCATTTGTTTTCCCCCTAAGAATTAAGAAACTATCCCACAAAATGCAAGAGGCCTCTAGTGTAAGTAGTTTCCAGTTTTCCTGTTACTCAAGTCAGATCAGCTAAAGGATATTCAACCTCTCCCCTGCAGGCCATTTACTTTCAAGAAGAAAGAGAGGAAGGGAGGAAGGAAGGTAAAAATCTCCTCCAATCACATCAAGTCTTTTTCTTAAAAGCTTCAAATTAGCCAGGCTTGGTGGTTCACACCTGTAATCCCAGCACTTTGGGAGGCTGAGGTGGGCGGATCACAAGGTCAGGAGATCGAGACCCTCCTGGCCAACATGGTGAAACTCTGTATCTACCAAAAATACAAAAGTTAGCTAGGTGTGGTGGCGTGCACCTGTAGTCCCAGCTACTGGGGAGGCTGAGGCAGCAGAATCACTTGAACCTGGGAGGCGGAGGTTGGAGTCAGCCGAGATCAAAAAGATACCAAGCCATGAGGTTCAACAGGATTTTGGCATACATTCTGTTTTTAGAAGCATCTGAATCACAGGATAGAATCAGAAACGTTGGCATGACCCAACACACATACACACACACACACACACACACACACACACACACACACACACACACACACAAAACAAACAAAAAAACACAGCTTTCTGATCAGCAGTTTTTGGAAATGGAATATTGCTGTGGAAGTGGAAAGGGGATTTTCCTATTATTAGGTACCTACAAAATGGTAGGCACTAACACAAACATCTGACTTTCATTACACAAATCCTCAGAAATCTCTGCAGTATGCCTGTTCCTACAGCACAGATGAGATATTAATTCACTATGGTTGTCATCTATCCAAGGTTATGTAATTTGTGCCAAGTGATACAGCAAAATTGGAATGCAGGTCTCTAATCTCTAAGTCCATAGTCTCCCTCCTATACTGCATTGCCTCCCCTAGGAAATTTCTTCCTCGATGACAATATCATAAGGAAAGTGAAACTATTGCTTGCCACTTCTTAGTATCAGCGTTTTTTCCATCCGCCAGCATGGATAATGCAGAGATGCCACCAATTCTGTTGTTGAGTAGAAATAATCTTAAGTTTGGTCTCCATCTTCCTAGCCACCCTAGCTCTTTTCCTGTCCAGATGCAAGAAAGAATTCTCAAAGAATTGTGAAATTGACCTTTGGTGTGGGGGAAAAAAAAGCATAACAAGATGATGAATCAAACACTGTGTTGCCTTTAGCATTTATTATAGAATATTATGTAAAGTGCACTAAAATTTTGTTAAATGCAAAATTGTCTTTAAGAACAGCATAATATATGCTTAGTTCTCTAAGATCACAGAATACGATAGTCAGGTGGCTGGCATTTTAGATAAATATGCAAAAACACGATGACGCAGAGAGGTAAGTAATTTGCCCCAGTCACATAGCAAATCAATGGCAGAATCAGAATTCATACAGTCCTTCATGACTCCTAAGGGCCTGAGCTCTTTCCAATACACCAATGGTTCTCAACTTCAGAGTATATCAGAATTACTAGAGAGCATTTCAAAGAAAAGATAGATGCCCAAGCTTGGAGTAATAACTGTTGAATGAGAATCTTCAGGGTCAGGACATAGGTTGGTTTGTTTGAGCAACTTCCTGGGCAATCCTAACAGCCATACTACTACACCATGCTGCCTTATGGAGTTATAGAAATGTCCTTGCTAAAGCATTAGAAACTTCTGGATTAATCCTTCACATCTTATGAGAGTTACTAGTGAACTAGCAACAATTTCAACATTTTGTGAATTTTTGTTAATCTGTACATTGGATATAACGGTTTTTGCTTAAATTAAGGTACTTATTTGTGTTTAATTGTTTTCAACTTAGAGCTAATTTGCAGAATTCATTTATTTGTTTTTACTCAGCACTGTAAAAATTCTCTAAAAATGTTAGTGTCTCTTTCACTTGGGACACCAAATATTCCATAGAGATTGCCCCTTAGTTTAAGCAAACTTACTCATTTATTTTCCAAAAAAATTAAGCAAATATTGGTGGGTTATTGGGACTAAATAATATAGTTATTTTTGAAGAGAAAGACAGTAAAATGAATAAAGATCAAAGATTCTCATGATTAGAAAATATTTGATTTCCTTTAATGAGCCCTGGGAAGTAGAGGTCAAATCTCCTGTGGATACTTCCAAAATGAGGTCATGTGGCTAACTAGTTGATTGTGAAAGACCATGTTAAAGGCCTCTGAATTGTTTCAAAAGCATTATATAAATTTAATGCCCCCATCCCAATTCCTACTTCTAATAAAAATGCAGTCTTGGTGTCTTGACTACAGAAGTCATACCCAAGGAGTTTATTTAAACCAGAGAATTTTTTTTTTCTGGTTTTCTCTTTCAGCTGAATTTTCTTACTTAGAGTTTGCAGTTTCTCTCTTGCCTCTGGGCTACAAGTAACTATTCATATAATTAGAATAGTGTCTCATATTTAAAAACAAATTAAGGAGAGAAATACTTGCCTGTGTAATGTTAAATCAATGAAACACTCCCAAAGTTTCCAGTTTGAAATGCTTAGATCGCCTTTCAGCTGTATCTTTCAGTGACCACAGAAATGTGTCCTACTCTTGTAAAGAACAAGGTTTCCTAAAATGGATAAACAGCAATCCCTCTGCTTGAGTTTTGATGATGGTGAGCAGCTTTTCAACTATCTACCCCTCGGTCTTGTGCCATCAAGTAGAGAATATGAGTTTATGCAATGAGAAGAAACAGGATAAGCTCTTAGAATTTAAAATAATTGTATTGTTCTTTATTGGTGGCTTTCAATGAAATTTCTGACACTATGTTTTTTCTTTGCTCATTTTGATTTTATCTATTTTTCTTACTTTAATATCTTACATTAGCAACAAACACACCAAAAAAAATTTTTTTAGAAGAGCTGGTGCTTATCCAGGATCCATTTGCACCATTTCATCTTGTCCCTTCAGTCTTGTCATTATTATAAAAATAGAGGGTCTGCGATAAAAACTGGAGAAATCATATTACTTCAAACTCCCATTGGCAGTTAATATAGAGGACTCAGGAAACACTTTGTGTCCTCGTTTAGGAGTCGCTATCTGCTATCTCTCATCACAGTCATACAAACTTCAGGAATCAGGCTTCCATTCTATTGTAGTAATAGTTCTGTTACTGATCTTACAGGAATTAATTTTAATTCAATAAGCAAAATTTGAGTCTTTTCAATGAATGGCATACTGTCAAGCATAAAGAGATGAATAAGAATCAAGGAGTTTACAAAGGAATTTTTTAAAAAAGTAATACCCTTTAAAATAGCCACACATAAAATTAAATACTTAGGAATTAACTTGACCAGAGAAGTGAAAGATCTCTATAATGAAAACTATAAAACACTGATGAATGAAATTGAAGAGGACACCAAAAACTAGAAAAGTAATCCATGTTCATGGATTACAAGAATTGATATTGTTAAAATGTCCATACTACCACCCAAAGCAATATACAGATTCAATGTAATCCTTATCAAAATATCAATAACATTATTCATAGAAATAGAAAAAACAATCCTAAAATTTATATGGAACCACAAAAGACTGAGAATAGCCAAAGCTAACCTGAGCAAAAAAGAATAAAACTGGAGGAATCACATTACTTGACTTCAAATTTTACTACAAAGCTATGGTAACCAAAATAATGTGCTACTGGCATAAAAACAGACACAGAGACCAATAGAACAGAATAGAGAACTCAGAAACAAATCCACACTCCTACAGTGAACTCTTTCGACAAAGGTGCCAAGAACATATACTGGCGTAAAGACAGCCTCATCAGTAAATGGTGTTGGGAAAACTGGATATCCATATACAGTAGAATGAAACTAGACCCCTATCTCTCGCCATATACAAAAATCAAATCAAAGTGGATCAAAGACTTAAATCTAAGACTTCAAACTATGAAACTACTAAAAGAAAACATTTAGGAAAATCTCCAGGACATTGGTCTGGGCAAAAATTTATTGAGCAATACCCCACAAGCACAGGCTACCAAAGCAAGAATGGACAAATGGGATCACATCAAGTTAAAAAGCTGCTACACAGCAGAGGATACAATTTAAAAAGTGAAGAGACAAGCCCCAGAATGGGGGAAATATTTGCAAACAACCTATCTGATAAAGGATTAGTAACCAGAATATATAAGGAGCTCAAACAACTATATAGTAAAAAGTATAAAAATCCGGTCAAAAAATGAGCAAAATATTTGAATAACCATATCTCAAAAGAAGACATACAAATGACAAACAGGCATATAAAAAGGTGCTCAACATCACTGATCATCAGAGATATGCAAATCAAAACTACAATGAAATATTATTTCACCCCAGTTAAAATGGCCTATATCCAAAAGATAGGCAATAACAAATGCTGTCAATGATGTGGAGAAAAAGGAACCCTCATATGCTGTTGGTGGGAATGTAAATTAGAACAACCACTATGGAGAACACTTTGCATGTTCCTCAAAAAACAGTAGAAATACCAGATGGGCCAGGGGCCTTGGCTCACACCTGTAATCCCAGCACTTTGGGAGGCTGAGGTGGGTGGATCACTGGAGGTCAGGAGTTCAAGATCAGCCTGGCCAATGTAGCAAAATCCTGTCTCTACTAAAAATACACAAATTAGCCAGGCATGTTGGTACATGCTTGTAATCCCAGCTCTCAGGAGGCTGAGGCAAGAGAATCACTTGAACTTGGGAGGTGAAGGTTGGAGTGAACCAAGATCATGCCACTGCCCTCCAACCTGGGTGACAGAGTGAGACTCTGAAAAAAAACAAAAAACAAAAACAAAGAAATACTGTATGATCCAGCAGTCCCACTGCAAGGTATATACCCTAAAGAAAGGCAATCAGTATATCAAAGAGATATCTGCACTCCCATGTTTGTTACAGTACTGCTCACAATAGCTAAGATTTGGAAGCCACCTAAGTGTCCATCAACAGATGAATGGATAAAGAAAATGTGGTACATATACACAATGGAGTATTACTCAGCTATCAAAAAGAATGGGATTCAACAACATGGATGGAACTGGAGGTCATTAGGCTAAGTGAAATGAACCAGGCACAGAAAGACAACCATTGCATGTTTTCACTTATTTGTCAGATACAAAAATCATAACAATTGAACTCATGGACATAAAAAGTAGAAGGATGATTACCAGAGGCTGGGAAGGCAAGTGGGAGGGGAGAGATGAGAATGGTAAAGGGTGACAAAAAATAGAAGAATTAATAAGACCTACTATTTGATAGCACAATCGGGTGACTATAGTCAATAATAATGGTACATTTTAAAATAATGTAAAGAGTATAATTGGATTGCTTGTAATTCAAAGATAAATGCTTGAAGGGATAGATACCCCCTTCTCCATGATGTGCTTATTTCATATTGTGTACCTGTATAAAAATATCTCATGTACCCCATATATATATATACCTACTATGTACCCACAAACATTTTAAAAAATTAGAAAGAGTTTCCCTACAAAAGAAAAAAAAGAATCAAGGAGTTTACAAACTAGAGGGGGAAATATAAGCCCTGAATTTAAGAACAGACATGAATTTTTCAGAGTCAGTGTTTCCCAATTATGGTACCTGGACCATCAGATCCACCTGCGGAGGTGGTTAAGAAATATAGTTTCCTGGGTTACACACAAAACTACCGAGCCAGGATCTCTGAGGATGGAATAAAGAAATAATTTTTAACCAGGTTCCTTGATTCTTCATGCCTACAGTTTGCAAGCTACTGATGTGAAGATTGCTCTGGGCGGTTATAAAGGAAAATGAGTCATATGCAGTTATTCATCTGCCGTTGTCCGTGTTAGCACTCTAAATGGAGAAATTCTCATCATTTGTATGTCTTAAAATCAACTGGGGGACTTGGCCTGAAATATAGATTCCTGGTTGTGCCCTAGTAATTTCTTATTTAGTGGGTATGGGATAGGACCCAGGAATATACATTTTAATTATGCTACTAGTGATTCCAATGCAGTTCACTTTGTGGATAGCGTTATGAAAAGACCAAAACCACCGACCTGTTGGATTGCAGTTGGCTGCCATCTCTGTCACTCTATTCAGGATATGGCACTATTAAAGAGTATTATTTCAGGAGCTATAGCGGTATGGTGAGATTCCTGACAGGGCAAGTCCTATTATTAAGCAAGGCTAATGTAGTAAAATGGAATCCTCATTTAGCACTGTGGTTTGAATTGATGCAGCCAATTCATTGATTTATTTCAATGGAACATTATCAACTACTATCTAAATCAGAAAACTCGGACTTTTAAAAACCTGCACTATGTTCATTCAGATATGCATTCTTGATTGAAAATACAATTCAATAGATACAACACAGATTGGAACATTATTTCCTAAAACTGTAATGATCTCATGAAAAGTAATGCAAATATGAGATCTTGGTGCTGTTCAACATTGCACAGGTTGTCTGAAAGTATAATGTGGAATAGCAGTATATTCTGTCTTTTAAAGTCGTAAAAACCAAAGGCAAAAGGAAATCTAAATATGACAACTTACATCATATGTAAGGAACTCCATTGTGAGAAGGGTGGATGCTGAAAGCATCTCCTACTTCTTGCTCTCCGGTAGTCAGAAGTCTTCACAGGCCAAAGTGAAAGAATCCACAGAACCCCAAGTAAATTTCTAGTGAATATCATGTGAATACATAAAATATATCATGCAGACTCAAAAAGAGTCTTCTCCAAATTAGTTATCAAAAAAGAGAAAATTATACAAATTTTAGATAAGCTTATCCAAAACTATTCAACATGTTTGTTGTACAATTAACGTTAACTATCAAGAGGGAAAACATCTGACTCTAGAAAAAAACATTTAGCATGTTTTTGATTGATTAATATTAAAAAAAACTATTAAAGATCTTTCTGGAAGAGTCAGAATGACCTCTTTGTTGAGAATGTGCCCAGAACACTTTATCAACCTTATCAATCCCAGATGTCAAAAGCACTGAGGACTGACCTAACTTACAAATTATTTTCAGAATTGCAGTAACACACCACTGAAAAGGCTGCCCCTACAGTGCAGAAAAATAGTAGACAGAATTGAAGTATGTTAACGTGACAGATCAATATGTGGATTTCATCCCTTTACTAGACATCTTCATTAAATCCTCAGAATGGCTTCTGAACATGCTCTTGTCTGATACAAATGAGATATGGTTTCTCTGACTACCTGAGATCAACTTTTTATTACCCAATAAAAACAGCCTGGGGTACATCTCTAATGGATAGATCTCTCTTAATCCTGTGACTAAGGATCAAGGAATAGGTAAAAATACTGTTTGGGGGTTAAGGGAGAGAAGAGGACTGTCTCTTTTACTATATTATGATTAAAACCACAGGCTAATTTTCTCTGCTCTTAAATTTTCTAAACATTTAGCTTTACTTTTTGTTTTCTCACTGTTAATATGCCACACCAACACTAAGTAAAATTCCATTTAATCAAAATAGGTTGGAACCAAGATCATTTTATTAAAATCATATTTCTTGAAAACATGGGAAATGCCAATTTAATCTAAGAATTTCTGTGTGGAGGGGAAAGTACTGAATCTATTCTATCTGAGTAAGTGTAACTAGAGCTAAAATGGCCACTGCTCTTCCTTTTCTCCATTATGAATAAATTAGAATATTTTAAAAATCAATTAATATCCCATAAAAAATACATGAGCTCGTGTACTTACTAGACAATAATTGCCATTTATATTAGAATGAGATTACATAACATTTTTATATGTTTCACCTATTACAAATTTGCTTCATTTGTTATTTGTTATTTTCTAATTATGTTTGTGCTGCTAAGATATTTTGTTAATTTGGTTCAGTTAACCAAGCTGTTGGTAATTTTGCTTGTAATTTGTAAAGGCTTTGTAGAGGCTGGTAATTTTTTACTGGAAACACTTATTCTCAGTCAAAAATGGAAACTATTACCATATGTAAATATAAAGCTGGCTTAAAGGGGAAAAGAGTATAAAGGCAGGATGTGGATGACTTACTCTCACTTTTTCACCCTGCAGGAAAAGTTCAAAATGCGCACCTTACTGATTATTGGAACTGATTTTTCAAACATTTCTCACATGAAATGTAGCAGGAATTACACTAAACTGGCTGAATTGTATGAAATAAAGTAGATGGTTCTTGAGTAAAATTTTTTTTTTTTTTTTTTTTTTTTTTTTGAGACAGGGTCTTGCTCTGTCACCCAGGCTGGAATGCAGTGTTGCAATCAAGGCTCACTCCAGCCTCTACCACTTGGGATCAAGGGATCCTCCCACCTCAGCCTCCCAAGTAGCTGGGACTACAGGCACACACCACCATGCCTGGCTAATTTTTTTTTTTTTTTTTTTTTTTTTGAGACGGAGTCTCGCTGTGTCTCCCAGGCTGGAGTGCAGTGGCGTGATCTCGGCTCACTGCAAGCTCCGCCTCCCGGGTTCACGCCATTCTCCTGTCTCAGCCTCCCAAGTAGCTGAGACTACAGGCGCCCGCCACCACGCCCGGCTAGTTTTTTGTATTTTTAGTAGAGACGGGGTTTCACCATGTTAGCCAGGATAGTCTCGATCTCCTGACCTCGTGATCCACCCGCCTCGGCCTCCCAAAGTGCTGGGATTACAGGCTTGAGCCACCGCGCCCGGCCGCCTGGCTAATTTTTTGTATTCTTAGTAGAGACAGGTTTTTACCATGTGGCCTAGGCTGGTGTCAAACTCCTGGGCTCAAGTGATCTTCCTACTTTGGCTTCCCAGAGTGTTGAGATTACAGGCATGAGCCACCACACCCAGCCAGATGTCTTCTTTAAGTAATATTATTACAACTAAAACCAGTTTTTGAGTATAATTAAACAGGTTGTTGTAAACAAGAACAATGTGATAATGATGATGCTATTTTTTGTATATTGATCTATATTTATGTTTCAGCTATTTGAGAAAGTCAAAGAAGTTTGTCCAAATGTGCATGAGAAGATCAGAGCTATTTATGCAGATCTCAGTCAGAATGACTTTGCCATCAGCAAAGAGGACATGCAGGAGCTTCTCTCCTGTACAAACATAATCTTTCACTGTGCAGCCACTGTACGCTTTGATGACACTCTCAGGTACATTCCCATTTCCCTCTCATGGTTTGTATACATTTGTGTGCATGTAAATTTCTTCATAGTTTCTGTAAAGAAAAAAAAAAAAGAAATACACTCTCAACAACAACAAAAAAACATACAAAGAAGCAAAACTCCTCCCAAATCCCACCATCTAGAAACAACCATTTACTATTGTGGAGAACATTCACTCCAATTTTTCTTTATGTATCTATGATTACATAGGTGTATGTTCAATTTTACTGGAAGAAAATGGCATCCTAGCGAGGATGATCTTTTGCAACCTGCTCAGTTATATTTTTTGATATCTAACATTGTCAATAAATATTCTATTATAATTTGTAATGATTACATGACATTCCATTGAACATATGTATAATATATTAAACCAGTTCTATGTTGGTGAACATTTGGATTGTTTTAATTTTTCACTATTATAAACAACACTGCAGTGAACATCTGTATGCATGTATATTTTTCACCCCTTTGTGTGCTCTTCTTGAGACAAATTCCTAGAAATACAATTATCAGATACATATCAGATGTACCCAGGTTATGAACAGTTTGCATTTTCACACATAATGCTAAATTGCTCTCCAAAAATGTGGTATTTGCTTACACTGTCTCTGTGCACATGAATGCTCATTTTTACAGTCACAAAATAATACTATAATTTTAAAATTATTTTTAATGTTGCTAATAGGATAATGGAAACGGTAGCACATGTTCTGATTTGTATTTCTTTGATGATTACAAACGCTAATGATATTTAAATGCTTATAGGCATTTTGTTCTTTGTGAAATGCCTATTCATGTTCTTTGCTTTCTTTGCCTATTTTTCTTTTCTTTTTTTTTCTTTTTCTTTTTCTTTTTTTTTTTTTTTGAGAAGGAGTCTCGCTCTGTCGCCCAGGCTGGAGTGCAGTGGCGCGATCTCGGCTCACTGCAAGCTCCACCTCCCGGGTTCACACCACTCTCTTCCCTCAGCCTCCTGCATAGCTGGGACTACAGGTGCCCGCCGCCACGGCCAGCTAATTTTTTGTATTTTTAGTAGAGACAGTGTTTCACCACGGTAGCCAGGATGGTCTCGATCTCCTGACCTCGTGATCCGCCAGCCTCGGCCTCCCAAAGTGCTGGGATTACAGGCGTGAGCCACCGCGCCTGGCCCTGAGCCACTGGGCCCGGCCCACCTATTTTTCTATTGAAACATTTTTTTCTTATTAATATTAAGACTTCTTGAAAGTTTCAGCATTGTAATTTTTTTTTTTTTTTTTGAGACAGAGTTTCGCTCTTGTTGCCCAGGTTGGAGTGCAATGGCAGGATCTTGGCTCACTACAACCTCTGCCTCCTGGGTTCAAGCGATTCTCCTGCCTGAGCCTCCTGAGTAGTTGGGATTATGGGTGCCCGCCACCACGCCCGGCTAATACTTTTCTATTTTTAGTAGAGACGGGGTTTCATCATGTTGGCCAGGCTGGTCTCGAACTCCTGACCTCAGGTAATCCACCCGCTTTGGCCTCCCAAGTGCTGGTATTACAGGCGTGAGCCACTGCACCCGGCCATTAAACTCTTCATCTTTTATAAGGCTCAAACTATTTTAACAATTTATCAAACGTCTTTCAAGTCTATTATTTATGCAGTTATTTATAATTTCCCCTAGTATTTTTATGGTTTCATTTTCACATTTAGATATTTGATCCATTTATAAAGTATTTACCTAGAAAGAGGAATACAGGAAAATTCTGTAAGGAGAGTGATGCAGATGTGAAAGTAAAGCAGCTTTATTTTTTTTGTGTGCCATATGGTTACTTTTAAACAATATTTGTTAAATATTTTTACTCTTTATCTGATATAAAGCTCTTAAACTAAATTTCAGTTTTTAAAGTATTCTGTTACATTAAATCAGGCTTTCACTTCCAGTACTGTATCATTTTAATTACTGTAATTTTTATTATATTAGAGCAAGTATACTCACAGCACTCTATTTTTTTTTTTTTTTGAGACGGAGTCTCGCTCTGTTGCCCAGGTGGAGTGCAGTGGCATGATCTCGGCTCACTTTAACCTTCACCTCCTGGGTTCAAGTGATTCTCTTGCCTCAGCCTCCCGTGTAGCTGGAACTACAGGCATGCACCACCATGCCCAGATAATTTTTGTATTTTTGGTAGAGACAGGGTTTCACAATCATGGCCAGGCTGGTCTCGAACTCCTGACCTCAGGTGATCCACCTGCCTCAGCCTCCTAAAGTGCTGGGATTATAGGCGTGAGTTTCCGCACCCAGCCGCACTTTCATTTTTATAGAATTTTCGTAACTGTTCTCTTTGCATATACTTCTTGATTAAATTTAAGATAATTTTGCCAAGTTTTTAAAAATCTTGGGAGTTTGATTAGAATTACCTTGTATATGTAGAATACTTTAAAAACATTTAGCATATTTAAAATATTGATTCTTCCTATCCAAAAACAATATATGTTTTCCCATTTATTCAATTTTTTGTTATTTGTTTTTTGTCATTATATATTCATTTATGATGAATTTCATATATTTTAAATGTTCAACTTTGAACATTTCTTCCCTTTTATTCTCTAATTTTTATTTATATACAGGCAAGCTAGTGATTTTTTACATAATTTTTATCAGTGGACACCTAACTGAATTATAGTACATTTCAGCTTTTTTAAAAGCTGCTTCTATTTTCCAGGTATGCAATTATATAATCTGACAGTAATTTTTGTGGCTGTCTTTTTAGTATCTGTATCTGTTCTTTAATTTTATTTTTCTTTCTAATTAATCACAGGACTAGGACTTCAGAACAATGTTAAGTAGCAGTGTGATTGTAGGCATTATTCCCACCACAGATGTTACAAGCAGTGCTCCTAGCTTTTCACCATTAAGAATGATATTGGCTAGCAAATTTAAATATATGTTGCTTAATCATTTTATTCCTATTCTAGTGAATTTGTTTAATTAAATTGGAAATGGAAATTAAACATCGTTTTAAACTTTTCAAAATACATATATATTCTTATATAGTTTTTCTCTTTTGAGTTAAATTAAATTAGTAAGTTTCCTGGTATTGGATAAACCATGTATTCCTAGAATGAACTATTTCATTGTTATCACATACTGTTTATATAGCTTTGTATTCTACTAGCTGCAATTTTAGATTTTGACACCAATTTTCATGTCTGGCCTGGACCTTTACCAACTTACATTGCTCATTTAAAAATTCTACTGTTGCTCCCCTCAAGTTTATTTATATTTTCCAACTTCTTCAGTTAGATGCTTAATTTACATGTTTTTGTTCTTTTAATGGCTGCCTATAGAAGCACCTTTACAAATTCAGAGGATTGTAATTCTTTTTTCAGTTGATTAGAACCAACTGTCCTCTAGATATATGTACAGTGTGTCAGTGAATAGGATTTATGTGCACAAAACACATCATCACTACATAAAACATTCTGAGTATCACATAACTGTGTAGCCATGACCCATCCTTCTCTCCCTAGTGTTTGGTGCAGCCACCAAAATCTGATAGGTATGCCAGTTATTGGAGTAGGTACAGTTATAGCAAGGCATGATGCTGACTTACCTCATTGTATTTCCTTCTACTTAATCTTCTCTAGACATGCTGTGCAACTTAACGTCACTGCCACCCGGCAACTCTTGCTTATGGCTAGTCAGATGCCAAAGCTGGAAGCCTTTATACATATCTCTACTGCCTATTCAAATTGTAACCTGAAGCACATCGATGAAGTTATCTATCCGTGCCCTGTGGAGCCAAAAAAAATCATTGATTCCCTTGAGTAAGTTGGTCTAATAAAGGGATCAAGGGGCGGGTAGAATGTTGTTCTCTTTGATTCTTTGTAGCTATTAATGAGATGATGAAGTGAAACACTTTTGAAGCAAATGTTTTGAAATGGTGCTAGCTTTAGCTACCTTGTCTGCTAGTTCTGGTGGGGAATATATTGCTAAAAGAGAAAGGGGATAGAAAATTCTTAAACATTTTGTGGAATTGTGTAGGATTGTGAGGTACTTGGGAATACTATACATGGAAGTGGTTTCTCAGATCTTAATGAACTTAGCATTGTCACTAGATAAAGCAAGTAGAATGTATAGAATAAAAGTTCAGAAGAAAAATTTTCAGTTCAGACTGACATGAGTCTGGTGTAGCTCCACCAGTAACTACCTGTGTGACTTTGAGCAACTTCCTTTTCCTCTCTGAGCCCCAGGTCCTTCATTTGTAAAATGGGCCCATTTTATAGTTGTGAAGTTGAATAGTTACACTTATTGCAGTATTAGGGAGTGTTTAACATCACTTAATCAAATGATTCTTAAAAAAGAACTAGTGGCTGGGCGCGGTGGCTCACGCCTGTAATCCCAGGACTTTGGGAAGCTGAGGCTAGTGGATCACCTGAGGCCAGGAGTTCGAGACCAGCCTGGCCAACATGGCGAAACCCCATCTCTACTAAAAATACAAAGATTAGCTGGGTATGGTAACAGGTGCCAGCTACTTGGGAGGCTGAGGCAGGAGAATCACTTGAACCTGGGGAGAATCGCTTGAACCTGGGAGGCAAAGGTTGCAATGAGCCGAGATTGTGCCATTGCACTCCAACCTGGGCAACAAGAGTGAAACTCTGTCTCAAAAAAAAAGGGGGGGTGGGGGGAAGAACTGATGAAGAATAAGAATTGCTCCAATATCTAGCAGAAGGTGACAGTCTCTTGACTTATTTGACTGAGACACACTTTCCTTACTGTCCTATGATGCAAGAGAAATAATGTCTAGGATTTTTCTCTTCTTGCCAACCAGCAGAAACCACTTTCATCTTAGGACACAGCTCAGGTCTTATTCTAAGTTTGTTTTCTGCTTATTTATTCTACTGCTCCATTTTACTAAGCTTACCTTTAAAAAAAACAAAAAACAAAAAAACTACATAAAAAGTATTACAACAGAAAGATGGACTATTTCACAATGAATTTGTCACATTATAATTTTATATAATACTGTATTTATATTTAATATAAACTCTTTAAAAAGTTTTAGCTAAATCAAGAGTTTGTTCCCTTCAGGGCAAATATTTTTATCTCCTCCAGCTCTGAGAATAGATATTTTTGTCTGTCATGTAAAAATATCCAGGACAAAGAAGAATGAAAGTCATCTAAAGGATCTGGAGGTTAAAGTTGCTAATAAATGGAGGTTTGCTAAATTGGTACAGAGAAAAATTTTAGAGTGCAGAGTTCATCAGGATAGTGGGAGAAAAAGCAGGTGTACTCTGAGGCCCAAAGTCTAGACAATAAAGTATGTTTAAAGCCTCAGAGCATTTTCAGGATGGAATTGGTTTCTGTCAGTTACCCTCTTATGGTGTTGTCTCTTGGTAAATGTGATGCTTTCATATTTGATATGTCCAGGAGAGAGGCAGACCCCTTTTGATTCCAGACTGTTTCCTGGACCTTCTCCACTGCTGATCTCTCTAACACCTGACAGGTCATAGTGCAGTTTGAGGTAGCAAAAGAGCCCAAGAGTACATCAGAGAAAAGAAGTAAGAGGCCAGGTGTGGTGGCTTACGCCTGTAATCCCAGCACTTTGGGAGGCCAAGGTGTGTGGATCACCTGAGGTCAGGAGTTCGACACCAGCCTGACCAACATGATGAAACCCCGTCTCTACTAAATACAAAAAATTAGCTAGGTGTGGTGGCACATGCCTGTAATCTCAGCTACTTGGGAGGCTGAGGCAGTAGAATCACTTGAATCCAGGAGGTGGAGGTTGCAGTGAACTGAGATTGCACCATTGCACCCCAGCCTGGGCAACAAGAGCAAAACTTTGTCTCAAAAAAAAAGAAAAGAAAAGAAAAGAAGTAAGAGTTCACCCATAGAGAAGGGCTTCTCTAGGTACTCCATACCACTTCCTCCCAAACTGTGTCCAGACACAAAATACCCCTAGGTTTCAAAAAAGAATAAACTCACCTCCCAGAGGAAGAGTTGATTTACCTTCAGACATTCAGCACTTTCCATCCTCCCTCAAGTATATGTTAATCAGACAAGGCAGGTAATTGCTACATGATTTATGAACAAACTGCAACTGACATTTGTACAAAATTTTTAATGTCCATTTGTCATTTACTGCTCTCCAAGGATAACAATTATTTAAGCAACTAATTAGAACTAGGAATGAAGTTACTTTATCTCAACAGATAAATTTTGGGTGCAATTAAGGAACTAAGTTTTTTTAAAAAATAGAGAAAAGTAATACTTATTATTTGCTAATTCAAGATTAATTAGGACATCCAGCCCTCCCCTTACTTTCATGCTGCAGTCACAAAGAAGTAAGGCCTTCCCTCCTCACACTCTGCCTGCATGTGCACTCGAAACTCTCTGTTTGTTCCTAGAGTTTATTTCCCCTTCTGCTTCACCTGGTTAATTCTTACTCAGACATCAAGGCTCCCCAGTGAAGCTCTCTGGCCTAGGCACCCTTCCCAAGTGCCCCCATAGTACCCAGTGTCCAGCTTTATTATTGCTCGTAACACAGGTCATTCTGAATGTCTGGTTGCTTATCTACATTCTACATTAGACAATGAGCTTCTCAGTGGAAGAGGATATTTCTTGCTCCTCTTTGCATCTCCAGCTAGGGACTCAATGCTCGCTGAATGAATGAAAAGCTTTTGGTGGCACTACATGATTATTGTTGATACTGTTTTGACTGTGTTTGTTTGTTTGTTTTGACTGAAGCAAGAATAGATGACAGAATTCCATCACAAGCTGATATTTTGGGATGCAGAAGTCTTAAGTATAAAATATCTATCCATTTCCCCACATCTTACCCTTGTTTCTGGTTGTTCATTTTTTTCTTCTTAAACTTTGAATGAAACCTATATGTTAAGTTTTGAATAGCACTTTAAACCCAGCAACCCCTCACCAACTATACCATGATCTACAACTATTTCAATGACTCCTATACCAGAGGGAATTTTTGGAAGTTTTAGAATAAAAACATTAAAAATCATTCTGAATAAATACCAATTCACCTAAATCCAGGTTTTGTTTCTTTGTTTTAGGAAAATACTTTGTTCCTTTGATTAATTCTCTATTTAGTCATTGATCTGTGTTAAAATAGAATTATTTTCCAAGGTTTTTAGGTTTCTATTTCCCTTGGGAGTTTTTCTTTCTTTCAGTGCAACAGAGAAATGCCTGGGGGACAGTTTTTTGTTTCTGTTGTTGTTGTTGTTAACGGTAACTTCCAGGAGTCTAGTGGCTGCCTTTGCTCTTAGTAGTTCAGCAGTTCTTACTTATTTATTTATAAGGAACCAGGAGTTAGACAACAAGATGATCTTGAAACTGTACTCTTGGCATTATATTCTCAAGAAAATCACTGTGACGATGTAAAATGAAACTTTATTTTTCCAGAAAATCAGTTGAATGGGAATTCCAGGTCTGGGAAATAAAGAAGGATTTGCATTTTTGGCCCGGAGCTTTCCTGATTGCTTGGGGAGCAGTGGTACTGCTCAGGGTTGTTAATAATGGGACTGTGAACGTGAACCCCATGCTTACACCCTGGTCCCAACCTTTGCAGTCTCTGCTCGTTCAGCTCCCCCCATTTTCTATTCATCCTGTATCCCGAGACTGTCAGGCCTGAGCTCCCTTTCTTTAGCCCCTATCTAAAAACTTTTAGCATTACCTTGGCCCTGAAATATTCCAGAAAGATGAAATTTGATTTTGTTAGTACAAAAACTTTAGCACATTAGCATAAATATATTTTTAAAATAACTTAAATCAGGAGTTAATGCTTTTAATGAGTATGACAAGCATGGCCGTTAATCAGTGTTAAGCAACTCATTTTCCAGGTTCTTATATCTGTAGTTGTCTTCCGCCCCTCATCCCAGTCACCAATTCTGATTCTGACTCAGCTCTACCTTCATATTACCAGCTTCTGCCTAGCTGGTGTGCATAAATGGATCAGGGATTGCCAGTGAAATTCCAGTTTTCCAGAATAACAGCTTATGTAGAATGTTTATTTTTTAAAATGCACCTCACTGACCAAGAAAAGCAGGGTTTTATGGTTGGTGCTTTCCTTATTTTTTAGGTCAAGGTAACTCCTCTTAGGGAAACCAGTGTAGAAGAAAAGGGCTTTTGTGCCTGTATAAAAACCTGGAATAACTAGAACCAGGTACTAGAAAAACAGAATCACAAATATTTATGGCTCTATTGAACATATGTAAATAAATCTGAATTAAGAAGGGAAGGGGGGACATGAATCATTACTGAGCAACGAGCAAGACACTTTCACCGACATTTAATTCCATAACGTAATATTGTAGGGTTGATGTTATTATCACTGCTATACTCATCACGGAGCAAAAAGCTCAGAAAGGCTAAGTAACTCCTTGAAAGTCTCTCAGACACAATTTTTATCCATGGCCACTTGATTCTGAAGCCCACGGTCTTTCCAGTCTACTCACAAACTTGGCAGTGGTAGAGATTAAAAGGTGCTTTCTGGCCGGGCGCGGTGGCTCACACCTGTAATCCCAGCACTTTGGGAGGCCGAGGCGGGCAGATCACGAGGTCAGGAGATCGAGATCATCCTGGCTAATGCAGTGAAACCTCATCTCTACTAAAAATACAAAAAATTAGCCGGCGTAGTCCCAGCTACTCGGGAGGCTGAGGCAGGAGAATGGCATAAACCCGGCAGGCGGAGCTTGCGGTGAGCCGAGATCGCGCCACTGCACTCCAGCCTGGGCGACAGAGCGAGACTCCGTCTCAAAAAAAAAAAAAAAAAAAAAAAAAAAAAGAGCACCACACGTGCTTTCTTAAGATACAGACTATGTTCCAAAGAGTTCATATCCAAGACAAACAGAACAGGGCAGAATTATACACGTGCGGTGGTGGGGAAACTGGTGGAGTGGAGGGAGGCGTATGAGAAGACTTGGAAGAGTGGATAGAGAGCGGATAGGTGAGATGTGCACACGTGCCCGGCAGGGCAGCTGGAGCTGGGAAAGCCACGCGTGTTTGGGACACAGCCAGAAGTCCATCTTGGCAGCACACGTGTTACGTGTAGGGAAGCAGTTAGAGATCAAACTGGAGAGGTAGGCTGGGCCATACTGTGGAGATTTTGCATACTATGCAGAGGAATTGTATTTAATTCTCTAGGCAGTGGAGATCTATTGAAGGAGGGCCATGTGTGTGCATGCATTTTTGTGTGTAATTTTGGGTTGTTTGTTCATTTGTTTTCATCATGGAAAAGTGCCAATGAAAGTGGGCTTCAGGAATATTAATATGGCCAGAGGTCGGGGAAGGCAGTGGATTAGCATAGGGAGTAGACAGAGGAGGCGAGACTCATTACCAGAGAGGAGTGGTATGGAAGACAAGAACCAGGGCATGGCAACAGATATAAAAAACACCTCCATGTTTTGGGAAATAAAAAAACAGTAGGACATGGCTACTGCTTTGCATATGGGGTTGCACCTATCAAATTAACTCCAATTAGAACATGCATACTTGTCATGTTTTGCATTTCTTGTACCAGGGATTTAATTCTTTTAAAATTCAATTCTGTTGAAATTTTACTCCAAGAAGCAATGCGTTTTTGAGAGCTAATCCTGATATATTCAAATCTCAATGACTTCAGTTTATGGAGTGAACTTCTTTTAAATTAGTGATTCCCTGATTTGCCTGACTGTTGGAATTTCCAGGGCATGTTGAAAATACAGATTATCAGACTCTTAACTCTGCAGATGTATTTAGTGATTCTCAAATGGCACCCAGGAATCTGGATTTTTCCCAGGGGCCCTGTGTAATTCATATTTATGAGCAGGCAAGTTTGGGAAAGAGGGCCTTAAGGAACTTTTTCACTGAGCAGTCTTCATTTGAAATTAGGACCATTTATCTTCTTTATCTCTATGCTCCCTCTTTCTCCTGCTCTCCTTGCCTCCTGTTGTCTTTCAGTTCTTAGAAGTTTTAATTAAAAGTTCCTAGTAGATCTGTACCTACTAAAAACCACACTTCTGAGGCTACACGGTCACCAGAAGACACAGCTAATCTGCCATGTAAAAAAGGAGAGGCGGCATGTGCACTGAGGGTGCAGGTGTGAGAGGCAGGGGAATGGAGGCCCCCCCAGCCAGCAGCAGTGGCCCTTATCACAGCCCTCTGGGAGATATGAAAGGAGGTCAGATGTTGGAAAGTAGTCTTTTTTGCCTTCGTGCTATAGAACACGTTGTTAACACTAAAAAAGCTGATCTCTTCTAGGGGAATGGTGAAAGCTGATTCTAGCACTTGTGCTTTTAATTTCAGGACGGCACAGCTTCAAAATATTTAAGTAGCTAAATAAAAATGAAAATTCTGTGTACTTTTATATTAGCAGGCTTTAAATTACAAACCAGAATAAGATTAAATTGTTTCTTAACCAAACTGAGTAATTTTCACAATGGCAGGCCATTGTCAGGACATTCAGCATCTGGCTCATGTTTGAGCCAGGCTAGGTGCTCTGTAAAAGTCTTGAGGGAAATAAAGAGGCCAATTCTCCATAAGCATTATGCTCAGAAATACCCTGCTTCCCACTGGAAAGTTTAAGTTGACCTTGAAGCCACCTTCACCAAACCAAGGTTGGTCAACACTTTTCACCACTGCCACTGGACACTTTACTTCCAATTTTGTTTCCTGCTCTACAAAGATATCCCCTTCCTTCCTTTCCCACATTCTCTCTACAACCTTGTCTTCTTTTGAGTTCATCTGCTCTCCCTTATCATTGTCTATCTCTGCTTCCTAAAACTTCATATAGTACAGAAATTGGCCCATCAAGATTATCATGCAGAAGAGCATCCATTTACTGAATAAGGCAGCTGGCTCCTGGGGGCAGAAAGGTGATTAGACCTGCGATAAAAATTATCATCCCTGTTCTTCTGGACTCACTGTCCAGTGGGGAGTAAGACACATAAGCAAATACAACTTGATAACTACAACAATCAAGAGAATGACATAATCTAGCCTGGAGAAAGAGAGAGCAAACGTTATCATAAGGCAGTGTGTCCACTACTTACTCTCTAACAGATTTCCTGATAAACTACAAGGCTTGCCCACTTCTTGCATAAGAAAATTGAGGGGATCAGGGGAGGGGAAATACATATGCCTCTTGGTATTTCATTCAGTAAATACACAAATAATTAAACTATTAATGATATAATCATGTTGCTTCAATAAGTTTGAATCCAAAATTGGTAGTAATCTTTAGAAGAAATTGTGTATGTGTGTATATGTGAACACACATAGACATATACATACTGCTTTCTGAAATTTTAAATGACTTTATGCTTCTTCTGAAGCAATTCAAGGTTAGAATTTGAGACCCATGGGTTCAAAACATCTTCTTGAGTATACTGGAGGACATTTAGATTAATTTCAGACATGCATTTTGGTTTATGTAGTGTTTTTTTATCTATGCTAACTTATTTACTGTTTTAAAAACAAATTGAGAACAAACAACAGCAGCAACCCTGAACTGACTGTTTAAGTCCTAAGAATGGCTTGGCCCAACCAGTGGATGTGCATGTTTATTACACTAATCTCCTCTGAACCTAGGAAGTGGCTGGATGAGCTGCAGATGGTCTAGATGTATTATAAATGATATTTTATTTTTATTTGTTTTATTTATTTATTTATTTTCAGACAGGGTCTCTGTCACCCAGGCTAGAGTATGGTGGCACAATTATGGCTCATTGGAGCCTCCAACTCCCAAGCTCAAGCAATCCTTTTCCCTCAGCCTCCTGAGTAGCTGGAACTACAGGTGGACGCCATCATGCCCCACTAATTTTTTAAAACTTTTTTGTAGAGGCCGGGTGTTATTATGTTGCCCAGGCTGGTCTCAAACTTCTGGACTCGAATGATCCTTCTTCCTCAGCCTCCCAAAGTGCTGGGATTACAGGTTTGAGTCACCGCACTGGGCCAGAAATGACATTTTAAAACTATTACCGACAAAGATGTATGCTCACTGGTTGTTTTATTAAAAAATAACAATGCCTTAGGTTTATTGGCTCATTTTGTTTTATCAAAGAGCTTAAATGCAGTTTTGAATATTCCTGTTTACCCTCATGATAATTTAGAATGAGTATAATTATTGCCATTTTCACAAGTACAGTTGGAACGAGATAATTTATATTCTTGTTTATCCTCATGAGAATTTAGAATGAGTATAATTATTGCCATTTTCACAAGTACAATTGGAATGAGAAGATAAAACAGTGGAGGACAGGTGTAGCTGAGAGTAGCAGAGGCAAGTCATCTATAGAATATTAAAATTTCTTGCATGCGTGCTGTCAGAAATCTACAAAACCAAAATTTTCTAAGACAAGCAAACTCACCAAGCTTTATAAGGCCCCTATCCCCCAAGTATTATCCTTTCCGTGTACCCCAGCATTAATTACAGCAACTGGTACTGGCCATGTGACATACATTCCCAGCACATTTTTGGGCTCTGATGTTTTCTAGGATTTTTTTCTTCATAGCCTTATTGAAATTAAGCTCTATTCCCTCAAGACCTGGTTTTCTTAAACTACATATTTTTGCAGGTGAGAGAAAAATGGTCTCAGGTCAGTCAATCCACTGTATGAAATGAGATAGTGGTAGGATTATTGTTAAGATGGAGAGGTGTCCGCATCATCCTGTATTCTTTCCCAGGCCCCAGGTGACCATATAATTAAAATACCCTAGATATTTCTATGTAGTGGAAGTTGTTTTTAATTCTAGAACCCCTCAATCTTTCTCTATTCAATTTAAATGAAAAGCTATTTGAGTATCCAGAACACACTCAGCACTAATAGAAGCAAAGCAAGAAAAATGGAAACATTATAGTCAAGGCCCATGTTCTAACTCAGGATCAAATGAGGCATTAAAATTGAAAGTTGTGATTCTGAATACGTCTTAACATCATGTACATCTTAGTGGCTCAAAAATTTGTCATGTCAGCCAAGTGGTAACTGAAGATTTTCTACAATCAAAATAGTATAGTTCTGTGGAAATAGATGTACCACATTGATTAGAAAAATCACACTAGCATATTTCGGCAGCTTAATTTTTAAAAAGCTATATTATATCAATAATTTAACCACATAGATCTGTTAACTAGAAGAATGTTACATATATAATTGACAATACTTTTGTTGCTTTCTTAGAGAGGTGTAGATAGACTTTGGGGTTATCAAGTGGTTCTGACATATTTTTAAGAAAGATTAGGCTGATGCTATGTAACTTTGTTATTCATGATACACATTATCTTGTAAATAGGAGTAGTCAATAATCGTGATTTTGAAGCTATTTCAGAGCACTATAATCACCCCACTTGACAGACTTCAGAATTTACTGGAAATCTCTGGAGATAATTATCAAATTATTAGCATAGACTTTAAACAGATCTTCAAAAATGCATTACATAGGTTTGCTAAAACAGATTGTAAGTCTGCCAAAAGTAGTCGCTTTGATTTGATTTGCATTCAGTGAAATTTTTAAAATTTAAAGCTAAAGGCTTCAGGATTACTACATCGGATTTTTATCGGACAACACTGAGTAGGGCTGCCACTGAAGCACCTTGGATGAGAGCCTCTAACGCCCTGAACACAGCATTCAGCACACTACTGGGAGAATGACTGGGACTCAAATATGTGTTCAATGAATGTACTTATGAGCTTGCTGGGGAGGAAGTAAAAATAACCTCTAATATAGTACTACTAAACCTCTATTTTAGTACTACTACAATAAAGTAGTAATCAATACTGATAAAGTAGCAGTAGAGCTAAAGTAGTACTAATAAAGTAGTACTAATAGCCCTATACTATTATTCGTAATAAAGTAGTATTGCTATTGATTCTATCAGTCTATCTACCTACCTGCCTGCCTGTCTACCTACCTACCTACCTATCTGTTTGGATGGGAGGGCATAGGATAAGATTGGGCTTAGCAGTGGAGAGCAAAGGGCTCGTGCATGCTTTGAACAGGTACACACTCAACCTTGGTATCATGTGACTGTTCTGAATTCCAGAACCGAGGCCAAAAGGTGGAAGTTTTCTTTGATTGTGTCTCACATTTTCCTTTTGGTTTATTGTCTAACATACGTTACTAGAATTCTCTTTATTCTGACTACCTTTTAGGTGGTTAGACGATGCTATTATTGAAGAGATTGCACCCAAACTGATCAGAGATTGGCCCAATATTTACACCTACACCAAGGCCTTGGGAGAAATGGTGGTGCAGCAAGAGAGCAGGAACCTGAACATTGCCATCATAAGGCCCTCCATTGTGGGAGCAACTTGGCAGGAGCCTTTCCCAGTAAGCCCACTCACCTGGATTCTGTGTTTTGCTTCCAAACTAAGGTTCTTCTAGCCCAATTACTTTCTGATGTCTTTCTTCTTCTCCTCCTCAGGATTTATAGCTAAGTGCAGCCGATCGAATATGAACTAGGGCAAAATTCCACTTTGGTTTCCAGCATGTGGCTCCTCTGGCAGTTACCTTGACTGTCCTAGAGTTGGATGGAGAGCTTAAATTAGCTTCTAATTACTCTAGTCTCAAAATTCCCATGGGTGATGGTTTCATATCTTGGCTTTCTTACTACAGTTTAAGCATACCAGAATGTCCTTAGTGGCCAAATTGGTAGTATTATAACTGCCAGGGTAAACAAGAGTTTCAAAGCTCACAGAAGGATCTCAGTTTAGGAATACTAATTTTTTTAAACCTCAGCATACTGCCATGACCTTTTGAAAGTACTTTGAATTACATCATCTTCTTCAAAGCAAATCTGTGAGGCTTTGGGGTAAATTCCAGCTCCACTACTTACTGGTAATGCAATGTTTTTGAGTTGTCCCTTCCATAAAACAGGACAGATACTACTTTGGAGAGTTGATTTAATGAGACAATGTATGAGGAGTGCTCAGTCTCAAGTAAAAGCCTGGTCCCTACTAAAAGGCTCAACAAATATTAATCCCTTCATCTTCTCCTCTCTTCTCTCTCCTCTCCCATTATACACACACATTTGACTTTTATACTGTAATGTAAAGAGACATAATAAGGTCAGCTGAATGGCTTAGGTCTTAAGAAACAAACTTAAAAACACATTTCCCTCTAGCTGCTCTTAAACATAATCTTTCTGTAACATCTTTAAGCAAGTCAATACACATACAGAAACACACACACACACACACACATATATATATCTGTCATGGACTCTATAGCTGGTAAAAAATGTCAAGAAATGGGCCATTAACACAAATCATGTTTTCAATGTTCTCCTAAGGAGGCTGAAATCAGGACTAAGGTGGAGAAGGATGGTTGGTGAATTGCTTAGCAGATCATGATATAAGGACAAGGTCCATAAGAGGTCATAAAACACCAGAAAACCATTCATGGCTCCTGCTAAGAAAAACAATCCTGGCAAAATTCTAATTTTTGCACAGTCAAATAAAGTACAGAAAATGGCCAGTGATTTGCCTTTATCTTTTGAGATCTAAATAATACTGAATTAGATAGTTCTATTGGCTGGGATCTCAGTGCTCTTGTTTGAAATTTATTAAGATTAGACTGCAGATGTTCCAAAGATAAAACAATTTTCTGAAATGTGTAACCAACAGAAATCTTCTTTCTTTTAGGGTTGGGTTGATAATATAAATGGACCTAATGGACTAATTATTGCGGTATGTATAACAATGAAGAAATAACTCCCTGAAATATAGTAGAGGAAGAGTAACAAAATTCTTAGTGCTGACTTAGCTTCATTGATCCAAAAATATAAATGCTACTTTACTAACAATTGAGGCACATTATTTTAATTGTTCTAATTGTAATATAGAGGCAGGATGAAATTATTTTATTCTTTGAGAATTTTTTATCAAGAAAAACAGAGGTAATGTGCTATCAGTTACTATTTAGGAGTTTTATTTTTGAAGCCTTTGAGCATCAGGACTTTTCTTTAGTTACCACAAGATGGGGGTATTTCCCCCTTTTTGCCGTTTATAATCACATGAATTAGTGCAGTGAATTGAGGATGCAGTAAAAATATCTTCAAAGATTATTAAATTCTTGATTATCAAACACATGTAAGAGTTTATGTGTGTGTATAGAAAAGAGATATACATCAATAATTCTTAATGAATACAAGAAAGAGAACTACCAATTGCAGCAAATTTTTCAAATACAAAAATCCATGAATATAGGCAACACCTTTTCAATAATCTCTTACCAGGAGAAACGTGGCTCCTCTAGGTAAGCAGCCCTCAGTGCGCATCTCCCCGAAGTCCAGATTGATCCAGCCAAGCTGTGGGACTTCACAGCTCACACTGAAGCATTTAGGGTCTAAACCCCACTTCACTGTTTTGTACAATGAATAGGAAATCAGTGATCTAAATGCGTTTAAATCTTATTAGGGATTTAGACTGCGCTTCAGACTCTATCTCTGTTCCTCCCAGAACTAGGGTCAACATGAATTGCAATATGAATAAGAGACAGTGAATTATAACAGTGACAAAGATCTTCCTTCCGATGTCTGATTTTTCAAGCAGCCCTTTTCTTTCTGTTTCCCATCTGCCTTCAACTCTTTCTTCTACAAAAGTTCAGTTGGGGTGAACATTTAGTGGCTTAGAACATCATTATTTTAACATGATCCCAAAGCGGGTTTCATTATATGCAAAGCTGCATATTTATTTACATTTTCTAAAATGTTCTAGATTGGTTTCTTATGTTCGAAAGAAGGGGAGCTAGTTATAAGACAACAGAACTGAGTAACATAAGAAAGTGCTAATCATTGCAAATCAATGTTGGAAACATGCAAAGCGCAAAGAATCAATTTCATAAACTCAACAAATTATTGACATGAATAATTCCTAATTCTTGCATCTATGTAACATCAGTGATCTGTGAGGTGAACTAAGATGCTGAATAAAAAGTAAATAATAAGGCAATTTTTCCAAGCCAAAAAAAAAGTTTTATTTTATTAATGGTGGAATTTCGCCAATTAATGTTTTTCAAATAAATGTTTCTTAAACTTTTAGTGCCTACTATTGCTTGTAAGCTAATAAACCCTAGCAGAAAACAAAATCATCAAGGAAATGGTAAACAAATATTAATGGGAAAGTTAATGGGAAATTTGTATAACCTTAATTCTTAACATGTTTTATGAATTTTTAAGATGTAAAAGTTTATTCTTGGTGTTTGTTAATTGAGTTTATTAACCTCTCACAAATTCGAGGAATTTTATTTCCTGAAGGAACGTGAGGAACACTAGTAGTTCATGGAAATGCTGGAGATGCGCTTGGCTGGGAAGGTAGGATAGACTGAGGAAGTCAGACTTAGCATAAGAACCTGGTAAGCAGTGGATCAATGTTAGCTGTTTTCACGTACTGCACTAGTATAATCAGTTTGATGATACATACTTTAGCCCCAGCTATTATTTAAGACCTGGATTAACATTTTATGTTCTTTTTCCTATGCAGGCTGGGAAAGGGTTTCTTCGGGCCTTAAAAGCTACTCCAAAGGCAGTGGCAGACTTAATTCCAGTTGATACAGTCGTCAATCTCATGCTAGCTGTAGGATGGTATACTGCAGTTCACAGGTGTGGATGCTCAAGTGGGCTTTCAAAGGTTTCAAGAGGGGCAGAGTGAATATATTAGGCCCATTTTCCAAATATAGACATTTCATTGTACAAGACCCCAAATGTGTGAAAGTGTGTATTTCAATATTTTATGGAGTTCCTAATATGCCATCATATATGCATTTCGTTGTTTTATAAATACAGTTTAGAACTTGGCTACCCATAAAGTAATAAAACCTTTAAATCACTTAACTATAAAATTCTTGATAACCAAAAGGCTTTTCTTTCTATTCAGTAGTCTAAAATTCAGCTTTCTCTTTTAGGGCAAAGGAGATAGAAATTGATGAAATGAGAGAATATATTTTTTAATTGAACTCTGGTAAATGCCAAAAGTTCAGTCACGGTGTGTGGGGAAGCTTCCTGGTACAAAGGAAAAAAAAATAGGTTATTCATATATTTGGGTCTGTTAGTGAATGGTAAACAGAATTAAATTTTTCTTATGTGAATTCACACATATGTGCTCCATACTATGTCACTCCTATTTAACATCTCTTTCACACACACACACACACACACACACGCTTTTCCTAGTCTTCTTCCATTTTGCTTGTTAACCCAGAGAAAGAATGAACGATGGAAGCCTTTCATAGGTTGCCTTAATCAGATGAGTTACTGAAACCAATCTGTCTAAATATTATTTTTCCTTATTTTTTCTTTCATTAGCTTTCCATTTTGTTGTACTTATCTAATTTTTATTTCATTTTCCAGACCTAAGTCAACATTAGTCTACCACAGTACATCTGGTAACCTCAATCCCTGCAATTGGCACAAAATGGGTAAGTGCTTTAGCCATGTAAGTCTATAATTACTAGCATCTGGCATAGAGAAAAAATTGACAAAGTGTGTCATGGAGCTTAGAGCCTATACGGGGAGAAAGACAAAAAGTAAGTAAAGACACAAAATAATGAGATATTGTAAATGTGTGGTAGTTAACTAGAATGTACTGTGGTTACCAAAGAAAGGAGTCAGTGGCAACGTGTGCATGATTGTAAGCAGTAAGGGGTCCACTGGCTATAAAGATGTTAAAAACGATGAAACAAAGCAAAAGTTGGCAGTTACAAAGAATGTCAGTGATAAAATACTGAAATACTCCTCCCTGCTGGAGCAGTGGCTCCTACACACACCCCTTCCCTTCTTGATATGTCACTGAGAATGCGACGTGATCAATGACCAATGAGATTTAGAAAAGTCAGGTGATGTTATTCCTTTGTTATTGAGCCATCATACTGATCATTAATTTATGCAGCTTGCCTCTCAGGTGTGCAATAACCACTCCACTAGCGATTTGTAAAAGTGAATGGGAATCACTATGGGAGAAATAAAAACGACACCCAGATTCCTTGAACACTTGGGACCACGGTCTTGGGTGGTGCTGAGGAGACTATATTTTTAATAAGCATCTAGATGATTCTTCATGCTTGGTGAAATGGATAAACCCTGTACTATACAAATAATTGATTTGTCTGAATGTAAAGGACTGGATCTGTTCAATGTATAAAACCATGGAAATAGAGTTGAGTACAACTTAAACATCTAATGATGGTAGAAAGTTAAAAGTAGGGAGTTTGGCTATTCTGTAGGATTTCCTAGTGCCTACTAATGCACACTTTCTTTCCCTGTTACATAGGTAACACTACCTCTACACATTCCAGTGGTAAGCCATGGTGCTGCACTGAGAGTTCTATTGTAGGGCAGCTAGACACTGTGGCTCATTTTGTAATAGGCTTTGAATTGAAAAATCTTTTCCAAGAATGAAAAATGCCTGGCATGCATGTATTTTTCTCTACTCCTCTTAAACCTATAGCAAACATTGTTGGCTGATACAACATTGTTTCTCCCTGTGCCAAGGCTCTATTCTAGATTCCCATCTAATACAGCATTTCTGAAAGCTATTACTAATTAATTTGATGTTGCATTCAAATTAAATTCATTTGTGTTTCCTATCAGGGCTCTTAGGAGGGATCACAATGCTTCCTACTAGGAGCAGTAGCCATGCCACAGGAGGTTCAACATACATAGCCGCAGGTGACATTACAAGGAGTGATAGACAGCTGGGTCGGTGAACATGGGATATCAGAATCTCTTATGCTGTCAACCTGTGCATAACTTTTGGTTATGCATAGAACCAAATGTTTTAATAATGCCACATATCTTTTAATAAATGTCTATGAACCGGTGATTCTTGAGACTCTTCAAATTTTAAACTATCCTGCCATTTTTAGGATAAACCCAAGTGGGTCACAGCATGTTATCTTTTATATATTCTGTTTAATTCAGTTTGCTGATAATATATTTCCCTTGTTGTTTTCTATTCTCTGAAAGTGTTTGTGTAAATATTGGAGCAATCTATTCCTTGGAAACTTGGTAAAATTACCTATAAATTATCTGGATTTGTAATTTTGTTGTGAGAGGATTTTTTATTGCCTCAATAGTTAAAGAATTTTGCAGGCTTTCAGTTTCTACTGGAATCAGTTTGAGTAAATTATATTTGGCTCTTTTTCTAAGAATTTGTCTGTTTTAAAACGTATTCCCATAAAATTTTTCATATTATATCAATTTTTTTGTCCTAAACTGTATCTGTAATTATGTTTCTAATTCATAATATTTATGTGTCTTCTCCAAAGGGTTTATTACTTCTTTTTTCAAAGAACCAACTTCTTCTGGCTTTATTGATTCTTTATTATGTTGCTTCGTTTTCTACTGCATTGATACATATTGATATGTTGCCTTATCTCTATTTTCCCCTTCCTCCTGTTTTCTTTGATTATTTCTTTCTTCTTTTTTTTTTTTGAGACGGAGTCTCGCTCTGTCGCCCAGGCTGGAGTGCAGTGGCGCGATCTCGGCTCACTGCAAGCTCCGCCTCCCGGGTTCACGCCATTCTCCTGCCTCAGTCTCGCGAGTAGCTAGGACTACAGGCGCCCGCCACCAAGCCCGGCTAGTTTTTTTTTTTTGTATTTTTCATAGAGACGGGGTTTCACTGTGTTAACCAGGATGGTCTTGATCTGACCTCGTGATATGCCCGCCTCGGCCTCCCAAAGGGCTGGGATTACAGGCGTGAGCCACCGCGCCCGGCCTCTTCTCTTTAATTTAGAAATACAGCTCACGAATATTCAGCTTTTCTAATACATGCATTTATGGCTTTATATGTCGCTCAAATGCCACTTTGGCTGTATCCCACACGTGTAGTTGTATGGTGTTGATGTTATCATTACTCTCTAAGCGTTAAGCATTTTTCATTTAAATTCTTCTTTGACCTATGAGGATGCAGAAGTGCAGTTTTCAATTACCAAATTAAACTTTCTACATGTGCATGAGTTTCTACTTGTACTTCAGATCAGAAAGACAGTAGCTTAATGGTTAAAAGTCTTGGGCTTTAAGATCTAATATTCTTGGATTCAAATCATAGCTCATTCATTCATTCCAGTACTCATTAAATAGGCACTATTCTTGGGCTAAGGATATATCACTAAACAGAAATCCATGCCCACATAGATGTTATATGCTGGTATGGTGCCTACCATTTAGTAGACTCCGCTACTTACTAGTTGTGTGAACTTGAAAAAGTCACTCAGTTTCTCCTCGTAGATCTTTTTTTTTTTTTTTTTTTTTTTTTTTTTAAATCTGTCAATGAGAATAATAATCATTCTATTCCAGGGAGCTCTTGGGAGGATTTAATGAGATAAAGTGCTTACCACAGTGATTAGAACGATGAACATTTCAGTAAATGCTTGCTATTACCATTTGGACAGCTTTCTCAGAAAGCCATTCCTAACCCAGCCTCAGCCCTGCCCTTCCTGGCACACAGAGCTAGAGGCTTCTTTTGTCTTCCACCAGAGCCTATTGTACTGATCTCTAGCAGAATACTCAGGCAAAATATTGTAATCATAAATTGTCTACATCTCCCACTAGATTGCCAATTCCTTAAAGACAGGGAATATATCATAAGTATTACTTTTTTTTTTTTTTTTTTTACCTCAGCACCTACCACAATGCCTGGCAAGTGTTAAATGCCAAATAAATGTGTTTGTAATGACTAAAGGAAGGATTGGTATAGATTTAGGAAATGGAAAGTAATTGTATGTTGCTGAGATATTTATTCATTCATTTAGTCAAAAAATATTTATTGGGCACCGATTACCTGCCAACCACTTTCAAGGTACTATATAGGTTGAAACAAAATAGACAAAATTTTGTTATGGTACTTAAATCTTAGAAAAGAGAAATATACATCAGATATGGTTGAGAGATTGCAGAAAAATAAAACCGACTAAAGAAGTAAATAGTGATGTGTGAAGGCTGCTGTTTTATATGTGATGGCCAAGGAAAGTCTGTCTGATAACGTGTCATCTTAGTAGAGACCTGAAAGAAGTGAGGGGGCAAATCGGAGGGACATGTGGAGGAAATACCCAAGTTGAAGAACCAATAAGTGCTCCAGCTCTTTAATCATATTCAAGGACAGCAAGCAGGCCAGTATGGCTGCAGCAGAAGCACTGAGAGGGAGAATGGTAGGAGATAAAGTCAGAGTGGTGGGCAGATAGAGTGAAGATGTAGAGAGTGCAAGGCCTTCCAGACCATGGCTGTGACTCTAAATGAGATGAGATTCCACTGAAGGGCTCTGAATGGAGAACTATCTGTAATATACTCTGAGTTACATTTTACGAGAATCACTCTGGCTGCGCCATGGAGGTCAGACTGTAGGAGTACAAGGGTAGTGGCAGAGACCACTTAGGACGGTACTGCAACACTCCAGGCTACAGTAGTGGTTTGGATCAGAGACACAGCAGGTGGAAATTATGATTCTGGGTATTTTTCAAACAGAGAGCTGATAGATTTTGTTAAATTGTGTGTGGGTTGTTAAAGAATCAAGGATGACCCCAAAGTTTTTGGCTGAACTACTAAAAAAATTGAATTACCATTTGGTTAGAAGTAGATTAGTGAAGAAGCAGCAAGTTTGTGTATGTATTGGGAAGGGGGTGGTTGGTAGTCGGAGTATCAGGAGGCCAATTTTGGAGCTGTTAGATGTGAATGTCTATTACACATCCAGATGGAAATGTTGACCAGGTATATGGATATATACATCAGAATGTCAGTGTTGAGATCAGAATCTCTTATGCTATCAACTTGTGCATAAGTTTCCGTTATGCAGAGAACCAAATGTTTTAATAATGCCACATATGTTTTAACAAATGCCTATGAACCAATTGATTCTGGAGACTCTTCTTTGTATAGGATTTATATTTTCAGATAGATTTCAGCTGGTATTTTTTTAAGGAGGGCAACAGTCATATTACCATAATAACTGATGTCATCATAATTGAATAATGAGCTTAGGCATACGCTTTGAAAAAACACCTACATACATTAAATAAAATTGAATTCAAATGAATATCTTTTGGAAAGAACTACTGAATTCACAAATGTGCATAAAAAGTTCTTAAGCTTAATCTAAGTAATCATATAAGAAGAAAAATACTATTATGAATAAAACCCTGGATACCAGAGTGGACAATTGAGTCTAACATATTCCCAGGGAAGTATTTGAAGTAAACTAACACAAAGAAATCTTGCCTTGAAAATCTTTAGAATCTTTTACTTAAACCTTTACTAAAGAGTGAAATAAAATGTTAAGAAACTTTCTAAATGGTTCTGAAAGTAATGGTCCAGCCAGGGAAATAAGGTCTCTAGCCTCTGTCGTGGGGCTTTCAGAATAGACTAGATAACCTTAGAATTAAATGCAGATTCACGTTTTTCTGAACAGTATCTCCTTGTATTGACAAGTGTTTCCCCAATAATTTGTTTTACAGTAAATGTTTCAGATAAAGAACCCAATTATTAACCTATTCACACTGTTTCAGTTTGCAGATAACCACTTGCCCAGCATAAAAATCTTTATATTGTTCTCAGAAATTGATTCTTGACTCTACACAACAAATCCTTCGTCTTTATTGTTTTGACCCCATTACAAATGCTTTCCACTATGATGGACTTATATTCTCCTCTTCTCCTCTAGCACTTACTTTCTTTTTTCCCCAGGAGTCCAAGTCTTGGCAACCTTTGAAAAAATCCCATTAGAGAGAGCTTTCAGGAGACCATATGCTAATTTTACCAGCAACAACTTCACATCCCAGTACTGGAATGCGGTCAGCCACCGGGCCCCTGCCATCATCTATGACTGCTATCTGCGGCTCACGGGAAGGAAGCCCAGGTGAGAAGCTGAGTCAATGGCTTTGAAAGTGTCACTGCCCCAAAATCTTCAGTGCTTCCTTCAGCAGAGGATTAAAGGAGACAACTGAATCTTACCCATATATACAGATTGAACACACCTAATCTGAACATCTGAAATCTGAAATTCTCCAAAATCGAAAAATGTTTTGAGTGCTGATATGATGCCACAAGTGGAAAATTCCACACACTGTACCTCATGTGATGGGTCACAGTCAAAAAAATGTTCAAAACTGTTTCATGCATAAATTATTTAAAATATTACATAAGATTACCTTCAGGCTATGTGTATATGGCTAAGTATGTATGAAACAGAAATGAATTTTGTGTTTAGACATGGGTCCCATCCCCAAGATATCTCATTACATATATGCAAATATCCCAAAATCTGAAAACAATCAAAACCCAAAACACTTCTGGCCCAAGCATTTCAGATAAAGGATACTCGACCTGTATAAGTTTTCAACAAACAAAGCAGTCATAGAGAGAAGTCACAAAAGACATTAAAATTGTTCCAGCACAATAAAGGAAGGTAAATGTTAAAGAGCTTGATGAATTCAGCAAGTAATCATTCATGCAAAAAGAAAAGCAACTGAGACTCTGTCACTAGGGTTTTCTGAATAGGTAGATAATCTTAAATCTACAATAATGATGACAACCTCACTTAGAGTTTACTGTGGCACTCGTGGGACTAAGGCTGATGTATGATGATCCCACTTTAATTGTCACAGTTACCCAAGAAGAGATCCTCATCATCCCAATTTTACAAAAGGGGAAACAGAAGCTAAGGAAAGAATCTGAATTAGTCTCAAAGAAAGTGACAGGAAGGATGTGGAGAAAGCTGAGTCTCAAAGTCAGTATTCGGAACCAGATTTACTGCCACCTAGAGATGAGTGAAGAAATTAGAGGGAACACAGTGTGCTGATGCTAAGGCAGCTGTCACCACCTAGCTGTGTGACATAGGACATAGCCTTTAACTGTCTCGCTCAGATACTATTGTGTCAGAGTCATCATTATTATAATTGCCTAAGGCAATTCTTGTGATCAAGAATCAGAAGCATGAACAGTACTGCCTTCTGTGCTAGCCCCTTTGTAAGGGAGGAAGTCTTCTTCAGCGTGTGTGTCTTCTTTATTAGCAGTGCAAATGGCTAAAACTTAGCCAATGTAGAGTGAATGTAAATTGTTAGAGACCTCATTTGGAGCTCAGAACTCAGTTCTTGAGCAAGGTGAAAAGGAAACATTGTGATTATGGGGAAAATATTTGTATGGGGCTCGTTCAATAAAGCTAGGAAAAGAAGAAAACCCAAATATTGTAAGCAGAAATGCTAAAGGTTTTAAAATATGTCAGGATTGGAAGAGAGCCTGCATAAAGAACAAAGTTCAGTTAGGAAAAAAGAGAAACACAGAAGGAAGAGACACAATAAAAATCTGTATGTATCTTGTGAGAAGTCAAACAGTAATATTTGTGGGAAATGGGTTGGTTTGTTGTGTGGTATGTATTTTAGCAATAATCTTCATGGCAGAAAAAGTTGAAATCCTTCTAGACCCTTTCCTTCTCCAGGTGTGCTTGTGTATACTCTTCTACGCTTTTACATCCATATATGGACATATATGGTTTGCTTTGCAGTAGGGGGGTATGTGTGTATATAAATCAATTGTATGTATTTTACAACTTTTTCCACTAATTTTCCATGAAAATCTAAGTCATCCTGCCCAGTGTTGCCTTTTTTTTTTTTTTTTTTTTTTTTTTTTTTTTTTTTTTTTTTTTTACTGCAAACAACGAGGCAATGGATATCAGTGTGCATGCCTCTTTCTAGAATGTGCCTTCTAGAATGTGCCTATGCCAGGAGAGGATGCTGAGGAGGGAGATTGCCGGATTAAAGGGTATGCGGATTTTGTGACTAGTGCCAGATGACCCTCCCTAAAGGAAGAATGTCAGTGGGCACTACCACAACAGTGTATGAGGGCTACAAAACTGGCTTTTTTTTTTTTTTTTTTTTTTTTTGAGATGGAGTCTTGCTCTGTCACCCAGGCTGGAGTGCAGTGGTGCAATCTCGGCTCACTGCAACTTCTACCTCCTGGGTTCAAGCGATTCTCCTGCCTCAGCCTCCCGAGTAGCTGGGATTACAGGTGCCCGCCACCGTGCCTGGCTAATTTTTGTATTTTTAGCAGAGTTGGGGTTTCACCATCTTGGCTAGGCTGGTCTCGAACTCCTGACCTCAAGCAATTCACCCACCTCGGCCTCGCAAAGTGCCGGGATTACAGGCATGAGCCACTGTGCCTGGGCGAGGGGTACAAAACAGTATTTCTTACCCTCATTAATACTTTGTAAAAATCAACTTCTGAATTGTCAAACTCATAAGCAATGACATCTTTTTGTTTTTTTGATTTGCATTCCTGATTGCTGGAGGGACTGGACTTTCATTTGTTTATTGGACATTTAAGTTTTCCCCTCTGTGGGTTGCCTGCTTCTGCTCCCTATTTTCCTATTAGGTTGTCCTTATTAATATATGGGAACATGTGTGTCTGAATACATATTTCATATATTTTTTCCAGGTCTGTTTCTTTTTAGCTTTGACTATAAAGCTTTTTGTAATATGAGTGAAGATACACATAATGCAGGGCTTAGGAACATGAAGTTTGGAGTCAGACTTATAGGATTTAAATCCTGGCTTCACCAACTTAGCCATAAGAGTCCTAAATTACTTCATCTCTCTAAATCCTAACTTCCTCTTCTATAAAATGGGCATAGTAATCATAATCTATTTTATAGAGTTTAATATGAGTGCTTAGAATATAATAATCCCTAAAAGATATTTTAAATTTTTATGTGGTAAAATGAATCATTGTTTTCCTTTATAGCTTTTGCATTTTGTGTATTAAGGAGACCTTCTTGGCTGGGTGTGGTGGCTTACACCTGTAACCCCAGCAATTTGGGAGGTTGAGGAAGGAGGATCACTTAAGCCCAGGACTTCAAGACCAGACTAGGCAACATAGCGAGACCCCATCACTACGAGAATAAAATTTAAAAACGTTGTCCAGGCATGGTGGCACATGCCTATAGTCCCAGCTACTCAGGAGTCTGAGGCAGAAGATTGCTTGAACCCAGGAGGTCAAGGCTAAAGTGAGTCATGACTGAGCCACTGCACTCCAGCCTGGGCAACAAAGCGAGACCCTGTCTCATACAAACAATAAAGACCTTCTCTATCTGAGAGTAATACAAGTGTTTTTTCTAAAATATATCATTAGGTTGATATAGTTCTGTACATCCAATGATATCATGTCCAACCATTATTTTTAGAAATTAAAATAAGTGTATTGAAATCACATCAATTGCATCAGAATTGGAGAATGGCTAAAGATTTCGATAGTAATAGTAAAGTGGAACCCTATTATGGTGCTTATATCAGGCACAATGATGTCTATCTCATGCCTAAGAAATCTCCTATGATACAGTAAGAGAAATACCTCATGAGTCATTAGTACATGGGCATTAACTTTGACCAAAATTAAAAGCAAATCCCCACAATAGCATCATAATTATTGAGCCAACTATAGTAATCACTACTAGCAAGACTGGGTTAACTAAAAATCAAGTGCTTTACAGGCCAAAAGTGATTTGTAGCTAAAAGACCTAGGTTGGGCATTAGCTATGGGACCTTGAGCATAATCTCTCTGTAAAATGGAGATACATAATATAAATCCTGACTATCTCACAGCCATATTGTTAGGATGAAGTAAGATTGTATATGAAAGTTTTTTGAAAATTGTTATAAAGTTGGGAGGTGCACAAAGAAGATCTGGTCCAAGTCCTGACCACAAGATTGGATAGTGTGGTTCATCTTGTGTAATGGGACACAAGGCAGTGAGATTACACAGCTCAGGTTTTTTGAGGTCAGTTAAAACTGGGTTGGAATTTGACGTTGACACTTTATCTTAAGCTCATGTTGCCCATTTGTAAAACTGCAGACTTACCTAACAAAGATGGTATCAAAATTAGCAGAGAGGATACTTTGTAAAAGTATCGGGACCATGCCTAACACAGAATAGGTTATCAACAAGAAGTTTTTTTTTTTTTCTTTTTAAATCTCCACTATGATTGACAACTGCTTTTGATTCACCAAACACTGATATAGTCAAACACTTCTGCCCAAAAGTTATATACTAAGACCTCAGATTCTATCAATTTTTTAAAATACAAGAATGTACAATAAAGATGAGAAATAAAGCCAGGCGCCGTGGCTCATGCCTGTAATCCCAACACTTTGGGAGGCCAGGGCAGTTGGTTCCCTTGAGCTCAGGAGTTCAAGACCAACCTGGGCAACATGGCAAAACCCTATCTACAAAATATATAAAAAATTAGCTGGGCCCCACTGCGCTCCAGCCTGGGTGACAGAGTAAGACCCTGCCTCAAAAAGAAAGATGAGAAGGTTTTCCAATTGTCTACATCAGAATTCAAAAAAACAAACAGTATGTCATTCAAGTTGAATAGTTGGCTCACTTTAAAAATAGGTTTGCTATTCTTGAGAAATAGGTGTTAGAAAAGGAGTGTGGTAGTACTAAATGCCTAACAGAACAAGCTCCTTTAGATTCAGCCCTTTTCTTTTTCTGTTGAATGAACAGCGAGTTAATGTGGAAGGAGAAAAAAAGAATAAGAATTTTAATAAGGAATGGGAGAAAAAGACAGGGATAATTTTTGTATTTTCTTAAAAATAATTTCTCATACATCCCTGTAGACTGACAGGGAAGCAGCTATCTGTGGTGCGCTGATATTTACTCCTATCTGATGGTTATCTCAGGATGACAAAGGTCATGAATCAGATTTTAAGAACTGCTTCCATGTTGGAGTATTTCATCAACCGGAGTTGGGAATGGAGCACATACAATACAGAAATGCTGATGTCTGAGCTGAGTCCTGAAGACCAGAGAGTAAGTATAGCACCGACTTAAGCAACAGGAAAATGCTACTCACTTGGAATTTAGAATTATTTGACTTGGAAAGCTAATGAATGAATAAGACGTTTTGGTTATAGACACAGATTTTGTTTTGCTTTGTTTATCTAAGAAAATCGGTCAATGCTATCAACACCACCATAGGAAACAAGTTTAATGTAAGTAAGAAACGTAGGTTCTTGGACTTTGGTTAAATCTTTAACTGCTGATCTGCCGACATGTTTTATCTACTGCACTTCAATCGTTTTGTCACTCGTTGGTAGTTATCATTTCAACAAACCCTCAATACCTCTGGGTGACTGTGTTCTTCCCTTATCTGCCACGGCATATGACTTCAATGAAAAATAGTGATTTGATTGCTGATAAGCTCTATCATCCACTATTCTTGTCCAATCAAAGTTGTTCTGCCTCTCCCAGCTACAGTTCCTTCCGTACCTTGTTAAAGCGAATCCCTACACCTATGCACTCTGCCTCATCTCAGCCCTCCCTCCAGCAGTGCTGCATCATTGATCTTCCTCCCTATAGGATTTCTCTACAACAGTTCAGACTTTTATTTCTCAAGACAGGCCTTCAGCTTAATTCGTTAGCATTAGCACCACTTATTTAATTTCTTGGCAGTCACAAAGGATAAGTCCTAAAATCTTTGCATATTCTGAAATTCACACACAGAGAAATCTTTTGTACATTATACATGTTCCTAGCCTTTTTCTCAGTCATATATCCCCTGAACATCTCTGTATGCAATTGGTAAAGTTTTTAACTCAATTTTAAGGCTTTCACTCCATATTGATTGACATTTCCCACTAAGAAACAATTTTCTAAAATGTATCTTTTATTTTGTACCTGACAGCATGTAGAAGAAACCAAGTCACACTGGGGAGTAAATATCAGATGGCTAACTGACCTTGCTTGCCAGCTAAGGGTTTCACTTCTACCTATCAAACTTATTGAGCATGATTCAAATCCAAGCCCTAGAATTATTTCCTAAGCATTATCCATGTCAAATATAATAAGTACTATATTAGGCCAAAAAAGGCAAGATTTAGAGGGATATTTTATCTGAAATCATTGCTACCTCTCAAAGTGATATGAAATAGTTATTCAGAAATGTTTACACACCACACATAGACAAAATTCTTCTAGCACTAGTGTTTGAAATGAATGATGATTAAGCCAGTTTATAAATCAAAAACAAATAAATTCAAGCTATCGTAAGTTCTTTTAAAATTTAGCTTTAAACTCTCTGTAGGCTTATCCTTATGTATTTTCTCCATGGAATTTTCCTGCCTAAATAACTCAAAAGGTAATGAGCCTAGGTTCATTTCTGACATTTTACTATTTTAACCTTTCAAAATTTTGTGAAAAAGAATCAAAGCTTCAGTGGATTTAACATATGCTCTCAAAAATATCTTAGCAAAAGTAATAGTACTAAATGTAATTACCAAATTCTGGTGTGGCTCAAAATTCAGTTTGAATTGCCATATGGAATCAAGATTCTGAACAGGGCCACTCTGAAATCAAACTTAGAAATGTTAAACAGTATAAAAATAAAAGTCTCTGCTTATATGAATGACTAAGCAATATTAATGATGCTATAAAAACCATATCCAATCAAAGTGATAATGGAATTTCTTTCAAAAAGCAATTCATCTTTTGGATAAGTCTTTGAAGCACTCTGGAACTCACTAATCTCATCTGCTCTCTTTGTTAATACTCTAAATCTCACAAAGGTTTGAGGTATCTTGCAAAAAATACACATAATGAAAGAACAAAATAGAAATAAAAAAATGCAAAACCAAGGAAATATGAATCAGAATATGAAGTCACAGCTAAAAATTTAAAAAGAGGATGTCCATACATAATCTACAAGATCCTATTAAGTTGCTGTAGTTAATTTAAGCAGTGAATTTGTTCTTGAGCTTTCTGGTAGCAAAGTGAAAAGGAAAATATAGTTTCCTGGGACTCATTGTTCAAAAGGAAGAATGAAGAGAAATAAAAAAAAAGTTATCAAAGCAAAGTAAATACATTTATGACTTTTTATTATTATTTTTTTTTGAGACAGTGTCTTGCTGTGTTGCCCAGGTTGGAGTGCAGTGGCGAGATCTCGGCTCACTGCAACCTCCGCCGCCCGGGTTCAAGCGCATCTCCTGTCTCAACCTCCCAAGTAGCTGGGACTACAGGGGCCCGCCACCATGCCCGGCTGATTTTTGTATTTTTAGTACAGACGGGGTTTCAAGATATTGGTCAGGCCAGTCTTGAACTCCTGACCTCAGGTGATCTGCCTGCCTCGACCTCCCAAAGTGCTGGGATTACAGGCATGAGCCACCACGCCCAGCCCATTTATGACTTTTAAAAAGTTATTTCTTGTCATGTTTCTCCATGCAAGTTGACAGGATAAAGCAAAAGCAATATGGACAATGAATCAGCAAAGGGCTCATTATTAAATGTTTACTGAATGCTCAGAATGTTAAATAGGGTTAATAATATTTAGTTACTTCCCTCCGAGTTCTAAGATGGTTTTCTGTGATTAATATATAACATTTAATTTGCATATAAAGGAGAAAGAATCAAGAAGCCCTAGAGAACTACTAAATCTTTAAGATGTCACATTCAATTACATTCTTAAGAAATGTAATATTTCCTAAAGAGAAACAGAGCTAAATATAGACTCTGGAAGAAAGATGCAATTTATGAATTAAACCCAAGAGATTCTCAGAAAATGGTGAAGCCGTTTTAAAGTTAACTAACTTGATCTTTAGTGGTGACTGGCTTTTTGGTTTTGATAATGTATGCCTTTTATTTGGTACCATCTAAGCCCTGATCAAACTAAGAGTTTACTTTGGTCATCCTCATGTAAACCTTATATACAGACTAAATAGAAGAAAGTGTTGTATAACAAAAAAGAAACAATTTTGGCTTTCAAAATTAATATTTAAATTAATTTGACCAAAGTTCTATAATTCATTAATGTATTCAGCAAGTATTTATTGAATGTCTACTTTGTGCCATTCAAAGGAACATCATTCTTGTTATTCTAGGAACATCATTTATTTGGATTAAGACTTTTTAGCTATTAAAATCCTTCCTAGTGAGGCCTCACCAGAAGTTCAGTAAGTTAAGAGTAACGAGAAACTCTCCACTAAAGATAGGCTTTTTTTTTTTTTTTTAATCTCCAGGGATTAATATAAAAAGTGATCTGAGAGTGCTGTATGTCCAAAGAGAGAGAAGAGTACCCAGTTGGAAGGACAAAGGCACCTTAAACAAACCCTCCCCTTGCTAAGATTTATAAATATTAGACTTTTTAAATGGCTAGCACAAGTCCATTTTTCCAGGCCATTCTCTCCAAATACACCACATAAAACCCTATTGAACCAAATCCACTCACTGATGCAATCTGTTATTTGATAACAGGGTCATACCAAACTCTCCAAGAATACCTAATACTTGAAATATTTCCAGAGATGATACCAGAATCTTCTTGACAGTCTTTCTACTAACAGGTTTTAGTGCCCTAAATTCTTCATATTCAATCAAAACTATTTTTTCTAATATATTTGAAGATCATTTCCTCCCTTTCTTTTTCCAGTTAAGCCCTTTATATGGAGATTTTGAAAAGATCCCTGGATGGCTCAAGAACGACCTATCAGGTTTCTCTTCCGAACTCATCCTATCTCCATTTGTAAACCATATAAATCTGGGCCACCTCATGATCCTGTGTCAGCCCAGCGTCATTTTCAAAGAAAGTACACAAAAAATAAAATCTATGGAATGCAATTCAAATCTTTACTCCAGCTTTTTCGTAACAAACCAAAAAAAAGAATATATTTTTGGTCATGCAAGTGTCTGTCTTTTCTCTTCCTCAAAGATACCTTAAAATTTTTAATCCTTTTTCTTTATTGTCACTCTCTATATCTATCTTCTACGTGGCAAAATTTCTCTCCGTAAACAGATCTCTTCCTTCTCCTTCTTCCCTACTCCTCCCCCATGTTGTGATCACTCCTTTTTACTTTCACTACTACTCTCTTCTTAAATATAAATTATGGTAACTTATTCCTTAAGGCTTTGCTTACCAAAGTGTAATCTGCATAATGAAGTGGTAATGTTCTAGGAAAGGATGGTAGGATAGCGGGTAACACCAGAATTTAAGAGGAAAGGGAACGTTGCATCATTTATGTTTTGGTCACTAACATATTATTCCATCACTTTTAAAAATAATTACTCCGCGGTTAGCTGAAATATATACCAAACCAACCATAAGCTTTCGCCAGACTATGTAATACCATTTCCTTTAAATCTCCCTCACAAGAAACGTGAAGTGTTTGTGTTTGATCCATGTTTAAATATTCCTATGTAAATAGTAATCCATATTATCAGCACCTTTGAAATAATGACTCAAATAATCTCTCCTTTGGAGAGGTTCAACCTATGTCTCCCAAATTGAAGGTCACTCATCTATGTAGAAGAAACCTCAACTGGACAAAGTGACTGTCCAGCACTGCAATTCAGGCCACCTATAATCTCTCTTGCCTCTCAGGTATTCAACTTTGATGTGCGCCAGTTGAACTGGTTGGAATACATTGAAAATTATGTTTTGGGAGTTAAAAAATACTTATTGAAAGAGGATATGGCTGGGATTCCAGAAGCAAAGCAACACTTAAAAAGGTAAGTATAATCAGTCAGTTAATATTTATTGAGCACCTACTGTGCATCCGATTTTATACCAGACATAACATTTGTGCAGAGAAGGAGAAGAATGAACATTTCTTGGGCATTTACTACATTACAGGTCCTGCACTCTATACTCTACCCTGTAACAGTTTCATTTAGACTTCACTACACCTCCATGAGGAAAGTATTACTTTTGTTATTCCATTTTTATGAAACAGATGTTTAGATTTAAACACAGCAAATAACTTGCCCATGGTAATGCACAGTAAGTCTAAGAGGCAGATTTGAACCCAAATTTGTTTCTTCTACCACACTCTGTCATAATGGGATATAAATACCCAACAGACAGGAGACCTGGTTATGCTATTTAACCTAGAAAAAAGTCCCTCCTCAATTTTTTTCAACTTCCTTAAATTTCTTTCAGTCATAATCCCTGAGGGACAAAATTCTAGCACTCTGGTATAATCCTGGTAGAAGCAGAGGATCTGCAGTGCAGAGATGATAAGGATAGAAAAGTAGCTTGCAAAACAGGAAGGAGGAACCTTGAATAGCAAGCCAAGAACTTTAGAATTTACCTTCTAATGAACAAGAACCAGTGAAGATTTATGATGCAGTAACATGATCAAAGTATATTTACAAGATTATGCTAGTCATGCTTGTAAATAGTTTCAAATGGAGAGAGGTATAAGAGAAATGAGTTAGGGAAATATGGTAGAAATCTGACTATTCGGCAAGAATGCTGCGGAAATGAAAGATGCAAAAACCAAAAGGCCAAGTTATGCCAACTACTCTGTGAGCACTACATTAATACTTGCCAGTCATATCCAAGAGAACACACATTTATCTTCAGATAATGTGGTTGGGTATCTGGTAGTTTTAACTTTGGTTATGTCTGTCTCTTCCCTAGGCTCCGAAATATCCACTACCTCTTTAATACTGCCCTCTTCCTAATCGTCTGGCGTCTTCTCATTGCAAGATCTCAGATGGCTCGGAATGTCTGGTTCTTCATTGTAAGCTTCTGTTATAAATTCCTCTCCTACTTTAGGGCATCCAGCACGCTCAAAGTTTAAGAACATTTCACCATAGCTTTTTATCTGGAACCTCTCAGATACCTCTAAAACAGCAAACTGTGATTCTCAAGATTAGGAAGTAACAAGGAATATGCCCAAACTGTCAGTGTCACCTTTTATGTATTCATCCCTATTCCTTAACTATATATTTTTATTTCAGTGAGAGAAGGAAAGTTGTAAACTAGCCAGCCCATAGTCACCTACATTTTAGGGAAAAAAATTCAAATTGTTTCCTAACATTCTATTTGATGTCCTTGCGTATTAAACGTGAAAGTACTCCCACTTTTCTATATTTAGCTTTTCTTTTCTCCCTGAGAGGATTCATTTAAACTCAGTAAATATGGAAAGATGCATGGCAGAAGTTGAAAAGAATTCAAGCAGTACTAACCTTGGAACCATTCTGGGTACCCAAAAGAAGAATTTTAAATCAAGATGAGTAGAAGGAGAATGATCTCAATATCCTCAAAAGTGAAGGAACGGAAGTAATTCCCCCCTGAAAATGTCTCTTTCCACGTTATGCCTTGGAGTTTTGGCAGCTGGGGGATCAGAAAAGGAGGTTTACATTTAACATTTTTCTTAACTATATTCCCTTCTTTAAAAGGAAAAGGAAGTGGAAATAAGTATGTATAAAGTGAGGGATTAAGCATATTTGCATTGGGGACTCATGTATTATGCTTTTAAGTCAAAATTGATATTCTCAAATTTGAATTTGACAGCTATTACTTCTAAATCTTTTTAATCCTCATTTTCTTGGTAACCTTCTTTCAAAAGTCTCCTTCTAAAAGTTGCCAAACCCTTTATATTTAATCTTTTCCCACTCAGGACTCAATTAGAGTGGTTAACAGGGAGAGGGATGGTCCCATTTGATCTTTGCCACTGAGCAAAACAAAACTTCAAATGGACTTTTCAACTGTAGCTTCTGGTATAAAGTGGGGAAGATTGCACTTATGCGATCACTAGAGGATTGACTAGTATCGTGATCATTCCCATTGCACAATGTTAACTGTACAACATACAGCAGAAAAGTGAATAGACTTCACTAAGGGACTCTTAAGTTTAGGAAATAGGTTTTGTTTTCTTAAAAATATTTTGTGTATAATGCAAACTAGTGAAAACTATATATGTTCTCCAATTCCTATAGTAATAATGTAACTGTTACGCCAACTTTCCTCATATTTGAGAGATGAGTACGTTGGATTGCAGCATTTCTTCATGTTAAAAACATGGAATATTACTCAAATACACTATTTGGGGCCTAAACAACTAAAATTAGTCACCACATAACTAGCTGAAAATGACATAGGCATAAAATGTTAACAAAGAATGGCAGTGATATTTATGCTCACTTCCTGGAATAATTGAGTAATATTCAGAAAGGCACACTGAGGTAGTTTAAGTGTACAAGGCCCTCGGGCAGTATCTAGCCCAGTATTATTCCAGATTCTCCTGAGCTCTATATAAAGGGCATTTGGGAGGAACTCTTCTGGGCAGTATCTTCCCCAATCTCATCGAAATTCTGGGAAAGACTTTCCATAGCAGACCACCCAGCTCTGACAGTAAGCACCTGGTGATCTTTAGTTTGAGATGTCTATATGGTACTTTTGCGTTATATCAATTAAGATACAAGCTATAGATATGGTAAAAATACGAAATCAAGATATAGCTCAGTGGGACTGGATTAAGACATAATAATAGTTCTAAGAATTCACTTTTGATTGTATGTTTCACCAATTCAATAACTCCACTAATCAAGTATTCACATTTTGACTTTTGATTAAATAAAAATTTGAATTAAAATTCTTCCCCTCTTCTAGTGTTGTCTTTAACTGCTGACTACCGCAGCACTTCTCCCTCCTTTACACCCCCTGTACCCCACCCCCTAACTCCCAGAAAAAGGAAATAACTTCCAAAGAACTCTTTCCACAAATCACATCACAGGAATAACTATCAGATGAATATAAATTAACCTATAGGTACATAATGCTTCACTTTTTCTAACACCATTAATAGGATTATTTTGACATGAGTATTCTTCTATTTGTGGCATCAGATAAATGACACAAAGTTCTTTTGTGATGATTAGGCAGTAAAAGCAGGTACACCTCTGTATGAAGGGCAATCTCTAGCATATAACTATTTCACATCAAGACCAATTCGCAATTACTTGAATGCCTAATATAAACAAAGCAATGGGAAAGAACCTTCTATGTGGGGGAAAAAGAGGAGGAAAGTACAAAGAAAAGGTACCTATGTTTCAAAAGAAATTCTGGCAATCCCTATATTCTCTACCCACAAGATACCTGATACAGTATCAAGTATTACAGAGTTGAAGAGTCACTGCCTGAGGCAACTAATACTAGAAAAGGTTGAGGCAAATGGGCACACAATTCACAGAAACACTTCTTGCAATTTTCAACTAACATCATTACTTCCATTTAACACCTCATTTAATTAACTTAGCATTTCAAGGTAGAGACTGGTCTAATAATGCCCAAATAGCATGTTATATTACAATAAACATAAACAATTCAAGTAGATCGGTCTAGTTTCCAAAAACATCAATAATTTTCAAAGCTTACAAAAATCACTTGTAAATTTCCACATGGCTACTCTTCTAGAACTGCTATTCTAATAATGTCTGGGAACATAAGCAATCGCCTATAGTAAGAAGTAACAATTCTCATAATCCCACATAAAGGTGTGGAAAAATGCCCACTGCCTAGATCACTTAAAACATTTTTTTTAGTTAACTAAGACTACTAATTGCTGGTTTTCAAATGGAACTGGGTTGAGACAGTAGTGCCCTGCAAAGTGGAGATACTACTGTGGCAAAGGATGCCTAACTTGAGTTTAAATAGCCAGAAACACCTTTTCTGATACACAAATATTTTAGATGTGTCCCTACTTTATTTGAAATACTGATTCCAACCTGGAACTGCAAAAGGAATAGCAGATGTGATATGGCAATTTAAGTCAATTCCAGAAAAATACCTTAAAGAAAGTAAATGTCAGTACAGTATAAGAAGTCACCAAATTGATTTACATAACTGTTTGAAAACAAAATACAAAGCATTTATTAGTTATGAGCTATTGTTGAAGGTCTGCTTTAGTATATAGCTTTCACTAATATATACTTTATCTCATGCCTTCTCATCCTTAATAGTTTTTCCTTATTAAAATAGTATAAAACGAATTATATTTGGAAAAGTTAACCTAACTCCTTTTGTGAAACACAAAATATTATTTGGAGTTGTCAAAACTACTTAAATGTTTCACTGCTTGTAATCTTGTTTGTATTCAACTGTTCACATATTTATACATGTAAATTCGAGTCAACTACTCGATTTTCACTTTTTCATCTTTAATATGAGAAATATAAAATAAATCCTGATCATATAGAAATTTAGCTCCATCTGGAAGAAAAGCAAATGTAAACATGATATTTTAAAATTCCTGTAGCTTTTCTATGAGAAAAAAAGTTTAAATATGGGAACTGAGGCTTATTTGGCGGTACATTAATTTTCTCCTAGTATTAAAAAGACAAAAAAAATGCTTCATAGTTTGTCACTTATTGAGTCCGAACGTTTGTGCTTGCAACACTAAATATTTCATGTTCTCTTTTCTCTCAAGACACACACACACAAAAAAGTTGAAAAAAAAATTTCAGTATTTTCAATAGTTGAAAAAAAAATCCAAGGCAGTCTGTTTTCTACTCTTAAATGTAAAGTGATTTTATCAAAGAAATATTTCAGAAAGTAGAAAAAAACTATGCTTTGATTGCATCATCACAATATGGGCAGATACATGGATCTTGATCCGGGCATTTTACCATAAGGTAGTAAACAACTGGTGACCTCTCTATTTGATAGTGTTGAAAAAGGGCTACCTACCACCTTGGCTTGCTGAAGGTTTGCTAGAGCTCAAAACAGGAAAAGTACTAGGTTAAGAGGCAGGCTGAGATTTTAAAGGTCCTAAGGCTCAGGTTTAAGTAACTTTTAAACAACCAAAAATAGGCATCTTGAATTCAAGTGTAAGCTCTGAATTTTCAAGGAGTTTCATATTAAATTACTTTTTGGTACTTGAATTACTCAGGACATAGATGGAATGCACAGTGTATTTCTCTTACACTATTAAAAAATTAGATCTGTCCGGGTACAGTGGCTCATGCCTGTAATCCCAGCACTTTGGGAGGCCAAGGCGGGCGGATTATGAGGTCAGGAGATCGAGACCATCCTGGCTAACACAGTGAATCCCTGTCTCTACTAAAAATACAAAAAAATTAGCTGGGCTTGGTGGTACGCACCTGTAGTCCCAGCTACAGGTGCTGAGAGGCTGAGGCAGGAGAATTACTTGAACCCAGGAGGTGGAGGTTGCAGGGAGCTGAGATTGCACCACTGCACTCCAGCCTAGACCAGAGCGAGACTCAGTTTCAAAAAAAAAAAAAAAATTAGATCTTAGTCATTCCTTTACAAATTCCAAAATTAAGATTGTATTAAAGACTGTAAATCTTGATTAGTAAATTAATTATAAAAATTCAATGCTATCATAAAACGTGAGAAAAGTGTGATATTAATCATCTAACATGAGAACTAGAAGTAACTTGGGTGCCAGGTGCAGTGGCTCATGCCTATAATCCCAGCAATGCAGGAGACTAAGGTGGGAAGATTACTTGGTCCGGGAGTTGGAGTCCAGCCTGAGCAACACAGCAAAACACTATCTATATAAATGAAAAAGAGTTAGCCAGGTTGTTGGTGCATGGCTGTAGTCCTACCTACTCAGCAGATTGAGGGAGGAGGATTGCTTGAACCCAGGAGTTTGGGGATGCAGTGAGTTATGATCGTGCCACTGCACTTCAGCCTGGGCAGCAGTGCAAAACCCCATCTCTTAAAAAAAAAAAAAAAAGGAATTTTGTAAAACTAAGTTAAGCTTTTCCTAGGAGGTAGTCTGAAGTGTACAAATACTGCAGCAGGGAATTATTCACCTAAATATTTATCTTCTTTATAGGTCAATGTATGCAAACATAGTATTAAAAAATCCATTTCATATAATTTGAGGTCTCAGACTTTTAAATACGTAGTCTGGAATATAAACATATAGACGCCATGAATACTAAAACAAAAAGGGGAATTGGGTAATAAAGTAGGGTATCCTTTCTGGAGGCACCTCCAGGCATAGGGAAAGTTGCATAATAGGTAGGTGAGTAAAGTGCTCTCTGCAATAGAAAAGAAACACTTGGTGAGGCCAAAAACTCCTAACAAATCCTAATATGCAGGTAAACTTCATCATCCAAAGGACTGGTTGGAATTTTAATACTTCCACTGCCAAAAATCTGACTCTATTTGAGGAGTTTCAGATGGAAGCCTTTAACCTATGGAAATCAATGGCAAAGCAGAATTTTGCTTTAAAGAAATTCCTTTCATAGGAGATAAATTAAAATTTTAATATGGTATTTGGAAAATATGAAAATTAAAAATCATATATATCAAAATAATTTTTAAAATCCTTTTTAATACTTAAAATGATCTAATCCTAAAGAAAATAATCCTAAATCAATATTGTTTTCCCTCCCATTTAGAAAAAGCCCTGAAACTATTGAATTTTCTTACAAGCATACTTGAAGAAGCAGCGATCAGTCTAAATTCTAATTCTTTCCTATGAAGATTCCTGTTGATAGATGTTCTGTTAGTTTACAGCCAAACTTTGTTGGAAATAATCTTCAGAAAAATAAATCAAAACCTAGAGAAGGCTCATTCACTACTAAGAATTTTCTGGATGCAAAAATCTTTCCAAGTGTATCACTTATTTTCATCAGTTAACTTCATGGCTCTTAATGATATATACATATATTAATGATGCTTCTGTTATTTTCTGCAAAATATCATTCTGCACAAACTTTACTGCAAAATAGACCCATCACTATTTCTCCTTCTCTCCATTTTAGTTATCCTGTTTTTATACATTTATCTTGAAAAAAATTCATTTGAAAAACTGTTACTTGTGATATCCTACTTTCTAAAACCACTATTTTAAATCTAATCTTTCAGTCTTGTTATTTACCTGGAATTTTCTTTCCCCATTTCCTTAAATGATTAAAACTTTGGAGACTGGTTGATAATTCTTCTGCTGTCATTCAGTATTACAAAAGGAAAACTGATATTGGCACACATATTCCAAATACAGCTTTTAACAGTACCTGTGTGATAGCTCCCTCTCACTATTTTTAATCTTTTATAATCTGAAGATTTAGAACTAATCCTTAAATAGTAAGAAAGTTAGAACACAATCTAATACAGAATCAATCATATTCAGGACACCCTGAATGCAAATACTTCATAATCCAGTTTTAAGTTTAATGGACAATGTTTAACATGCCACCTCTCAGATCTGATATATCTTGTGGTGCTTAAAATTTGCCTTACACTGTCATTTAAAGTTACCCTGTTCTCCATTCACCACATACATAAAATATCCTATTTTTCTCTTAATGTTTTACAAACTGATAATTTCCACCATCAGTAGTGGATTTTTTTATAACTCACCCTATGTCCTCCAAAATATACCAATAATATTATTAGATTAAAAACTTGGCATCTTTTTTTAAAAAAGTGCTTTCTTTCCCCTGTATAAGATTCTATATACTATTTGTGAATGATACCTTTGCTACATAACACCTGCATACCTGCCCCTGTGAGAATTTAGTCTTCTAAGACTCTATCTTCAACAGTTAGATAAGTCAATAATCAGAGTTCAAAGAAGTTACTTTTTAAGACCAAATTATTGGATAATTGGTCTTGTTAATATGGCTTAACATTAATATGGCTATAACATAGGAACTAGTCCCTGTTTTTTTTTTTTTTATTATTAAAAATGTGACCTGATCAGAATTCTTTAAAGTCTAGACTGGTTTTCCATATGTTTTCCACATTTTATTCTGACATCATATCTTTTAAAAACAAAAGATGCAAACATTTGCACTTCTCAATTTTTTTTTTTTTTTTCCATAGATGTAGTTTCACTTATTTCCTTCAGGCTTTTTATCACCAAGAAGCAATGTCTGATTTTGATACCACCCATTTGCTGTGAAAATATAAGAAGGTGTCATCTTCAAAGCAATACTCCAGTTGGGCTTCTTCACTGTTTAGCTGCATGATTTCTTCTAGGACATTTGTAACAGACACAACATATATAGAATTTCAGTTTGGGGTTTTTTTTCCTTTTTTTTCTTTTTTAAAATAAGTATGTTTTCTGCTTATTTGTGTTTCCTTTCCTTTGAATATATTGCACAATATTTTATTATTAAAAAAAGGTTTTATGTCTCAGGCAAAAAGTTTTTCTCCTTCATCCGGGAGGTGTTAATGTGTATTATTTTCTAAAAGAGGTAAGTGGTTGTCTGTGTGGCCATCCTCAAAAGGAACCTAAAGAGAAAAGGAGGGAAAAAAAGACCAAAGAATTAGTTTTATTCCTTACATTCTTTCCTCTAAACACAAGGTTTTATTTTGGGCAATCCTTTCTAGGAACCAAAAGCTACTATTCTCTCTCTCTCTCCATCTTTTTTGAGGCAGGGTCTGCTCTGTCACCCAGGCTGGAGTGCGGGGGTACGAGCACAGCTCACTACAACCTCAACTTCCTGGGCTCAGGTGATCCTTCCACCTCAGCCTCCCACGTAGCTGGGACTACAGGCTTGCAGCACCTTGCCTAGCTAATTTTTTCTATCTTTTGTAGAAATGGGGCTCTCACTATGTTGCCTTGACTGGTCTCAAACTCCTGGACTCAAGCGATCCTCCCGCCTTGGCCTCCCAAAGTCTTGAGATTTCAGGTGTGAGCCACCATGACTGGCCCATAGACTTAACAATGATTCTAAGATTTAGAGATCAGCACCATGTATACTATACCACTTACAGAATTGACAGGTTTATAGGATCCAAGTCTGAAACGACAGCAAATTATTTCAACTATAAATTTTCCAATTCCATGTAACATGCCTGTAATAAACAATAAGTTTATGCTTTTAATTATTTCCTAAACTGTTATTTAAGAATAAATAACTATAATGGAATAGATTATGGAAGAAAATAAAGCAGTTTGCATTATTCACTTCCATGGTTAAAAAATAATCAAGATAGATTTAAAAACAAATGGATTTCTTTTCAAAATCACAAGGCCACATAATTCATGATCTGAGCACAATCAATCTCAATCTTTTATTATTATTTTTTTTGAGATGTCTCGCTCCATCACCCAGGCTGGAGTGCAGTAGTACAATCTTGGCTCACTGCAACCTCTACCTCCTGGCTCAAGCAATTCTTGTGCTTCAGCCTCCCAAGTAGCTGGGATTACAGGCATGTGCTACCATGCCCGGCTAATTTTTTGTATTTTCAGTGGAGACAAGGTTTTGCCATGTTGGCCAGGCTGATCTGGAACTCCTGGTCTCAAGTTGATCTGCCAGCCTTGGCCTCCCAAAGTGTTGGGATTATAGGTGTGAGCCACTGCACCTGGCCTAAACACAATCTTTTCAAGTTTTCCCAAACCAATACAATTTTGGTAAATAAATGATGTCAACAACACAAATTTAAATAGATTGAAATGAAGTACTAACAAAGAATTTCCAAAGAAAAGCTATTCATTCATTTAAAAACATGATTCTAAGTATAATAAACTATCCTGCTTCATCTAATACTGAATAAGGACTGAAGATGAAAATAGAATTGTTTCCTTTTCCTGTATTGTACTTAACTCCCAATTTTCATCATTACAATTCAACAAATAATCTTAGCGAATTATTCCAGGATTCAGGATAAAAATCATAAACACATCACTGATTACAAATCTAGTTTCATGTATTGCATAATTCAAAGTACTGTAACATATGATTTTACATACTGTATAAAATGCCTTAAATGCCTTGTAGGCATTTTCATATTTAATTCTACAGCACACTTGCAAATTATATATTATTATTGCTACTTTTACTGATTAGAAAACCTCAAAAAAGGTAGGTGATCTATTCCAGGCTACTATCAAGTAAATGGCAGAACTTACATTCAATTCTAGTTCAATCTGATGTTAATACCCAGGATCTTTCTAATTCACCATTATATAATCTACCTTACATCATTGAATACAATGAAATTAGTTACGTTTACTAGTTAGTCAATATAATTTTGGAGTTTTGTAATTAAAGAAAAAGCTACTTAAATACCGAAACATGAAAATCTGTTATACTTCTTGCCCCTTTGAGAAGAAGCAAGTTAAGTGTAAGCAACACTTTTAGAAATTAGACAAAAAGGAAATGGTTGTTAACCTGTTGTTGAAAAGATTCCTCCAACAATACCACAGAGTCTTACAAAAAACTGCCAGAATGGCATGTGCTCCTCAGTAACTGTCACCATAAGAGAACTGAGATCGTATTTCATAAATATCCCAGAGACTCCATGGCTGCCTGCAGCATGGTTAATGATACGTTCCTAAAAGGGACGCAAAAGGAAGCAGAGAAACAGGAGGAAGAAAGAAACAGAATTCATGTCATCTGGTTACTTACATACATTCAATATTAAGCCCTGCAGCCCTATTGTAAAAGAAGGACATCCACATTTCCTTATGAACTGTCCTACTAGACTAAGCTCTTCAGGGACAAATTATTTTGTATTCTTTGTGCAATTAGCTTTTGAAACTATCAAAAGAGCAGAATCATTCTTTTCTCCTCAAAAAGATCACCTTAGATACAAGTTTTCTACTGAGCTCAAGAGCTTACAAATATATGGCATGTTCCTCATGCTGTAACTAAACTGCAACCTTTAGGAATACAAATAATGAAGCTAACTACTACCAAGGGAAATTAAAACAGTTTTATGTAGGGCATTACAAAACCCTTTCCCTATTATTAGCACAATACAACCTTATAAGACAACTGATCAAGTTTCCAATAAAGTGACTGTCTTACAGCTCTAAAATGCTCAATATCATGCTGAGTTATAAATATACTGTCACTACCTATAAGGGTAGAAACTGTTTTAGGGATCAGGGCATCTACATAATGAAAGACTAATAATGATTCACTTTGGGTTCCAGGACTAATTAATGTCAGCTCTCTCCCTCCCACCCCGTATTGTGTACTTTACCAAACCCAGTTACTCCACTCTTTTTTAAGTTAAAAAACTATTTGTCACCCTATCTATAAACACATCCTTCAACAATCAAATGCCCTGGGATTCTATTATATATATATATTTTTTGGTTTTGTTATTTTAAAAATATATCCTGGAGATATTTCGTATCACAGTATACAGAGATCTTTCTCATTTGATTTTTAACAATTGCATCTTCCTCCAGTGTGTAGATGTGCCATTTGGGTTGTTCCTAACCTTCTACTATTACAGATAACAATGTAATGAATAGCCTGAAACACACATTTTTATATTTTTGCCCACTGTATCTTTGGAATAGATTTCTCGAAGTGCGATTGCTGAGTCAAAGGGTAAATGCATATGTCCTTTTGCAGGTACTGCTAAACTACCTTCCACAAAGATTATGCCACTTTGCATCCCCATAGCACTGCATGTTTGCTTATTTTCCCCAAAGTGTTGTCAACTGTATATATTGTCTTTCAGGTGTTTGCCAATCTTACAGGTGAGAAATGGAATCTCCCCACTCCTTAAATAAATGTTGAAAAGCACAATATGTTCTTGTATAAACTTTACCTAGTTTCTTTGTGAGTGTATATACACACATACCTATACACCTATATGCAGTTATATGAACTTGTACTTTCCCCATGCCAAGTGAAAAGCTATAGACACATGACACTTTACCCCTAAAAACTTCAATATCTAAGCTCATAAGAAAAAAAAAATTCCACAATTATTGAGGGCATGGTCATCATGAGTTATAAGGCTAGTAAAAGAAAACACTATATAAAGGAAAGCAAAAATTTTAAAGCACTTAAATTTTGCCTTAGAATTCTTTTGGATACAAGTGTTTGAATACTCACCATTCAAACAGAAAAATAAGAAAACATGACCCCAAAGTAGATGAGAAGTCTATTAAACTGTCCAATTCCAAACCTTTGCTCATCATTGTCAGCATTTATTTATATGGCCATACCACTCTGAGCTAGTGGAATGTTCTTCATCACAATCAGATGAATACAAAGCATTAATTTAAGAAGGCAAACCCTCTAAATTTGCTATCTAATCCATAACCACATATGCCCAGAAAAGGTAGTACATTTTTAATAAATAAATAACATAGAATTCAAAGAATCTGCTGCCAGATCAAGAACTGCTTATATCAACTTATGAGAAAACACATTACAAAATTAAGACATTAAGAATAAAATAATTAAGGCCATCACAATTTAATAATTTTAAGTCTTAATGCAATAGAAAACATTTCAGATTTTTTAATATCTACTTTTATTGCTTTAGAATATACTAATATTCATTTCTGATATATTTCTGATTTAAAATAAAATGTTAATTCATTTCCAAACTTCCACAGATTTTTAAATGAGGGAAGACAGCAAGTAAAACGCCACCTTATTTTGTAGCCAGGAAACTTTAAAATGCTTTTTAAAGAAATCACCAACTTATTTTACCAGTTGGATTCAACTTACCCTTTCTGTCACAGAAAATTGATGGGTGTCTGCTGATATTTTATATGTATGTAGTTTTGTTGGCACAACTGTAATAAAATACTGGAACATCTGGTTGTCTAGAATATAAAAAAAAAAAAAAAAACTTTTTATCAATTCAGTAGCAACAAACTACTGCCAAATAGATTCTTCTATTAAATACATTTAACCTGAAATTTAGCTGGATGTGGTGGCTCACACCTGTAATCTCAGCACTTTGGGAGGCTAAGGAAGGAGGATTGCTTGAGTCTGGGAGTTCGAGACCAGTCTGGACAAGATAGCTAGACCCTGTCTCTATAAAAAATTTAAAAATTAGCTGGGCATACTGGTATGCACCTGTGGGTCCCAGCTATTCAGGAGGCTGAGGTAGGAGGATCATATGAGCCCAGGAAGTCAAGGCTGCAGTGAGCCATGATTGTGCTACTGCACTCCAGCCTGGGCAACAGAGCAAGAACCTGTCTCAAACAAATAAAAAATAAAAACATTTAATCTGAAATGTAATGTTACACATAACTTAGTGTCTAACAAAAAAAAAATTTAAAGAAAGACCCAATGAAAGCAACATATTTATACTCAGTAAAACAAATTCTCAGTAAGCATAAGATGGGCAACACAGATGTTTAAGAAAAATGAACTGCTGACTTAGTTAAATATTCCTTATAATCATTATTATCCTTTTATCAAATATGAAAAAGTAGCTTTTTTTTTTTTTTGAGATAGGATCTTGCTCCGTCATCCAGGCTGGAGTGCAGTGGCACAATCATGGCTCACTGCAGCCTCGACTTCCTGGGCTCCAGCAATCTTCCCACCTCAGCCTCCTGCGTAGCTGGGACTACAATGCACACCACCAAGCCCAACTAATTTTTTTTTCGTTTTTAGTAGAGACACGGTTTTGCCATGTTGCCCAGGCTGGTCTCAAATTCCTGGGCTCAAGTAATCCTCCTGCCTTGGCCTCCCAAAGCGCTGGGATTATAGGTGTGAGTCACTGCGCCTGGCCAGCATTTCTTTACAGTACAGAAACTAAGAATAAGATAAAATTATAAGAGAATAACCACCACAAGACACATTTTTAGTTTCTACTAATATCTTAAGATATACACTACACTAAAATCAAATTAGCTAGCCTTTGAATAAATACAAGGAACTGATATCATAGTAGGAAGAAAACTAAAGAAACTACTCAATGATGGCCTGGGGTTACTGTGTAATCAAAAGGATCATTTTTATGTAGTCATTAGGCATTTCTAAGTTTGACACAAGTTTTAAATATCAGTATATTGCCAATTACTAATTAACTGTAAACAATTACCCATTCACATAATATAAAACACGTTAATTCTCTAGGTCTAGAGAATTCTCTGGAAAAATTATAATTAGATACATCTATCCATAGGTTCAACTAGATAAGCAAGTAAATGTTTTTATTATCCTTTTGTTAGAGATGAAGCAACTCAAGTAGAGGGATGTTAAGAAACAGGCCAAAGTCCAAGTTATTAAGTGGCAGAGTGAGAACTTGAATCCAGGCGGTTTCACTCAAGGGGAGCATGGTTTTAAATTTAAGCAGAAAAATTTATCCCAGATTTAAATAGAAGCTTGTACCACTGTGTACATAAAAGAGTAAAAGCTTTGACCTTACTCTCCACTTCCCTCTCACTCATGGAAGGAATGATTCATCTGCAGAAAGTAATCATGTGTGGCTAAGCCACTCAACTAGATAGTATAGGCATTCTCTCTTTTAAACAGCTCTGTCTTTAAGACATACATATCCACCTCTCTACCATTAGGAAAGTGAGCCATCCCTGCCATTTGAGAAGTTGGCAGAGTAGGAGGAGTATGGAGTTAGGTTAACTAGTTTGTGGCAGCATATATAGATTGTTTTATTTCTATGAGCTTCGTTAATAATAAAACTGCCTGCAATGCTCTCAAAAAGATCATCACTTGGCTCACTTACTTACTTCACTCAAGTTTTTTTTCAAATACCACAGCCTCTTCCATGCCCTTTCTCGTATCATAGGCAATCTCCTTTATTTTGTTCAGAGCCATTTGCCCTAACACTTATTACCTAAAGATCTAATTCCCTATATGAATGTGTGCTCTATGAGGGGCAGGGACTACATCTATCTTGTTTATCCAAATCTGCACTGCATTAAAGATGTTAATTGTTAAGTAACCCCTGCAATACTTCTGGAGAACATCAGGAAAGGGATAGGTACCTGACAGAGCAGATATGTAATGGTGATGTTTTTCTTTTTGGAAAAAGAGGCCGAATGAAACATATATTACGGAGGAGAAAAGTACACAAACTGCTTTAAAGCTTTGAATAACCTGATGATACTCACCTAACAGCATTTCAGAATATGACTCTAAATACCTCTTAGTTTCTCTGAATTTAGAAAGAAGTGCACTTAAAAACAGCATTTTGAAAATTAACTTGTTTATATTTAGAAGAGCTTCTGTACAAAAATTTGTAGTTCATTCTAACATCTTGAAACAAAGCATCGACCAGTTTGTTTCCAAATGAGCATCTCTCAGGTAACATGCAATTCATTTCAGAGGAGAATTAACATATGCTTAGATTACAGATTAGATTATACTGACTAAAGCTTATAAATCTCAAAATGTTTCCATCCACACATTTCTAAATTTAGTACACTCAGCTTTCCTGAAGGGAAACATTCCCACATGAACATAAAATATTCATGAATGTAAATCAGTATTCTAAATTCTAAATATCTTTAATATATGATTATAACACTGCTAAAAAGTAAAGAATATGAATAAATCTAAATAGAATACTAATAAATCTACTTAATGAAAAACTAAATCCTTAATTATAATTTTACAAAGGACAGAATTCCTACTAGCTGAATAAGCTTCAGAAGTCCTTTAAATGTCCAATAGCTGGAACATGGTATATAACATGACTATTTTAGAAAGAGGCAATCAAAAACCTGCAGAAAACATGAAAACAGACAACTTTCTAAAAAACTAAGAAAATTATCTTTCCATATTTGGATAGACTTGATTCTTTAAATGGAGCAGAAGGTTAAAAGAACATTTTAAAAAGGTTATCTGTGCTACGATGTACTCCTTCTATGTTAATAACCAAACCATTCCAGAATAACTAAGTTTCTGGTGTTTGTAAAATTCTCCAGAGAGGTTTCTAAAATGATACATATGCATTTTAAAACTTTGAACCTATATTATACAACGAAGAAAGTTCTTCTCATAATGTTGAACCTTTCTTTCGTTCTTATTCTTTCTTTGGTGAATACAAAAAAGTGCAGTTATGCCCTATTAATGTATTAACTTTTCATCTATTTCTACTGATTATATTGAACTCCTTCTGCCTTTTAACTACTTCATCTTTTAACTTGAATTTCTTTATTCTGTTCTATGGCTCATATTTGAATATTCAAATTTCATCCACTACTAGGACAAATTCTCTCCACACACATCTCACTCACCAACCACTTAAAGATTATCTTTACACAGTAGTCAGGAAGACATTAAAAATGTATTAATATTCAGGTTATAAGCAAAATTTTCTACATGAAAAATCCAATAATAATATTAAATACTTACGATCTATAGCAATTTTTTCAGTTCCATCTAAAGGATTAATAATTGCTGGAACAAGCTCTCCAAAAGACAAATGATCTATTCTATGAGAAAAGTTGTAAGCTAAAAGGCAAAAAATAAAAACAACTTAGCAGAGAAATTATATTATTCGAAATTACATGTTACAGACTGGTTTACATCCTTATCTATTCTCAAATGAAAATGTTTAAAATCTGCAAGGATAATAATACAGTATTTTAAGCCACATTACTTTGAGAAAAATAAATGTAAACACATGCGATTAAATGTGTTTAAATATATAAATTAAATGTATAAATAAATGTATAAAATAAATTCGGACAAAATGCTACACCTCAAATTTTGTAATTATATAAAATTTAACGTCTAGAAAATATTACTGTAATAATGAAAGCCAAAAATATACATCTTTCCTTTTCCAAATCATCATATAGTAACAGGGCTGTATTGTTAGAATTGGAATGATGTCCGTGTAGCCATATAATAAAACTGATCAGATATATTTTTAATACAGACTATTGCTTAATGTGACCAAACTAATTTTTTGTGGAATCCAATACTTGTTTTGTCTTCTAAAGCAGACTTTAAAAACTTAAGTCTTATGACAATCATGATACCAAACTAACCTGAATACTTTATACGTATCTATATATTCATATTTCAATTTGCAAATTGAAATGAACTGCAAACGTATTCTTTTCATTATCCCTAAAAATTAGCAGAAATGTGTCAAAGTTATAGAAAGTACACTAGACTTTCCTCCCTAACCTCAGCAACTCTGAGCCATGACCAAATACAAATGCAGATTAAAGTAAATCAATTTAAAAATTTATTTTTTCCTTTGGATGAATATGTTTTCAAAACAGCTCACTTTCAACTACACTGCATCTGCACTTTAAAAAATAATATTTTTTTCAAGTACGTCTTTACTAAAAAAAAGTCAGAAACTGCTTACATTCATGGTTGACAAGTGCTGCCAAATGTGCATGACCACGAGGATGTGGAATTGCCCTGAAAGGAGAAAAAACAATATTAAAGTAATACCATTTATATGTATAATTTGTTAAGATCAGAAAGTGGATCTTCTCTAAGTTATATAAGTTTTCGTAGTACAAAATAACATAAGAATGTATTTGGCCTATGACTGAGCAGACAAGTCTACTCATCTCAGCAATGCAATAAACTGCTGGAGGTTGGCAAACACTTTTGGTAAAGAGTCAGATGGTAAATACTTCAGGCTTTGTGGACCAAGATGCAAAATCAAGTATATTATGTAGTTACATAATGAGAAAAAGCAAATTTTCACAAACTTTTCATTGATATAATAGTAATGAGTCCTTTTTTTTTTGTAATACAACTGTTTTGCAGGGAGATTACACTTTGTTTAATTGGGGTTTGGAATGTTTCCTATTTTCAAAACTGACCATAAATCTTTATCTGATGATGATGATCTATAATGACATTTTAAGTATTTCATCTTTGAAAAATTAATCCACGAGTATGAGCTGAGCATATTGATTGCTTGAAAGACATTTACAGAATGCCAGTAGATTTTTCTCCTAACACTTATTTACCTATAAACATGTTATTATATTGCAGATTAATAACTTCCAATCTAAATTAAAGCATAATTTCCTCAATTGCGCAGTTAAATGAATTTGAAACATGGAAATTTCCTTTGTATTTGCATCAATGTCTGAAGTTCTGGAACTACAGTTTGAAAAGTCAGAAAATATATTCAAGTATGAGAATGAGTCTAGATTCTTGCTTTAACTTTTGACAGCAAACGCTATCAAGGCATGAAAAGTAAAAAAAACCACTCAAAATCACTAGTCACTGAAACAACTTTACTACAATATAAATTTCACAAAAATTGGTTTTGCCTTATACTTTTAGGCTAAATTCATTAAACATTATTAAGTCTGCATGAAACTTAATTTCCAAAAATATTCCTTGCTCAGTAATTGTAACTGATGGAAGTTTTCTCATTCAGAAAAAATCCAATCTTGGCACTGAGCTCAAAAAATGTACTGCTAAGCCATCAAACTGCTATGTAGTAGGGCAAGATGGAATATTTAGTTTTTATACCTGACCAAAAAGAAACCACGGAAATGTCAATATTTAGGTCCAGGAGAGCAAATGAAGTTTACCATTGACACACCAGTTTAAAATACATCATCAATTCAAATATTTTTTGCAAAGTACTACTGATGATACAATGGATAACAACAGGCATTAAACACTACATTTTCACAAGGTTTGAAAGGCATCCAAGTAGGCCTTTTTCTGCTCCACACACCACCATCAGTTATAATACATTTGTAACATATACCAACCAGATTCTACTTTAGGATGTACTGAATTTGTGTTCTCTCAACTTCTATGAAAATATTCTTGCCTATAGTTTTTGTTGCAAGCAGGTGATTCACAGATACTAATTCTTCAATCACTTCAAATTCAGCATTGATTCCTCGATTAAACAATAAGCAGTTCTAGTAACATCTGCCCACTGATCAAGAATTTAGGAACTACTCAAAATCTCCTGGTTTGTTTTTGAACTGGCTATTAGATACTGCTCTCAATGTCCTCATCTACTGGAACACTTTTCTTGAAGAAGGCTAGTCATCTAATTGTCTAAAGCAAATTTATTTTCTCTGGAGTCATTTCTTTAGCTTTGGCAGTCAAACATTGCTTCACAGACTTATCAAATGGTTGGATGACTTTCCTTACTTGCTAAACAATGAGGCACTTAAAGATTACAGCTTCATTTTCACTTTTTATAAAATTCTAGTGTTTGGATATTCCATTTTTAATTTTCTAATTTTTCTGACCATTGCTTTTTTACAGGTTGGTAACACTGTGATGAATGATCAGTCTGGCACCATCAACATATACTCTATTCTTTTAGTACAATTAGTGTCATTGCTTAATACGCAGGATGTTCTGCAGCCAAATTTGATCAAATAATCCAAAGTCCACTGTGCTTTAAAAATGCAACATTTGAAGTCATATTTCTTTTTTTTTAAACATAGTAATACAATAAATAAATAAAATGCTGCAGGACAGGAATACACACAGCACTTTCAATGCTGTCAAATTATAACTGCATCACTGCAATTCATAGTATACCAAAGTACAAAGTAATGAGAGAGTCATATACAGTCTCTGCCAGAATTTCTCAACTGTGTTACTGTAATACAAAAGCAGCCATATATATAAACAAATGAGCACGGCTATATGCCAATAAAACTTTATTTCTGGACACAAATTTAACTTTCATGTATTTCTCATGTATTATATTACTCCCCTTCTGATTTATTTTCAAATATTTAAAAATGTAAAAACCATGGCTGGGCAAGGTGGCTCACACCTGTAATCCCCAGGTCTTTGGAAGGCCAAGGCAAATGGATCACTTGAGGTCAGGAGTTTGAGACCAGCCTGGCCAACATGGTGAAACCCTGTCTCTGCTAAAAATACTAAAATTATGGGCGTGGTGGGGGGCTACCTGTAATCCCAGCTACTCAGGAGGCTGAGGCAGGAGAATCACTTGAATCTGGGAGGCAGAGATTACAGTGAGCCCAGATCATGTCACTGCACTCCAGCCTGAGCAACAGAGTGAGACTCTGTCTCAAAAAAAAACAAACAAATAAATAAATAAAATTTAAAAAATAAAAATTTGAAAGCCTTTCTCAGCTCATGAACCATACAAAAACAGGTAGTAGGCTGGATTTGGAATATAAGCTGTAGTTTGCCTGCCCCTGCAGTAAACCTCTGTTCTGTCATACACTGTTATCTTTCAAATTTAACCTATTCTTTTAACATCTTTATACTTCTACAAATAAGTATTATCCTTCCCTGTTCCTGGTTAAAAAAAAAATTAAAAAATCACCTTGAAGATCTCCTTTACCACAATCCTGCTTTACCCAGTTGCCAATTCTAGCAATTAACTAAAAAACTGAAAACAGAAACTCTCCATAAAGGAGCCTTCTTTATTTATTACCAATTAACTGTCACCACTGTCAAGTTTCAGAATACACCGTAGTAGGTCTAAACATTGTTTAATTTGTTCTATGTGTTACCTAGCAAAACACCAGGCACTTTAAAAAAGGCAATACAATGATTAGGGAAAAGTATTAACTGACATTCAACACAAAGTATACTAAAACCCTGCTCAATAAAGCATTTCCTGATGCACTGGAATGATTGGTAGTTTGGTCTCGTAAATTCTTCTGGGTTCAGTCAAGTATATTACCTCAAGCTTAGTACTAAAAAGAAAGTCTACTGTCATAAATTATTCCTAGCTCCACTCACATTGTCAGCCTAACAGTGTTCCTACTATTATTTTCAAACAAACAAATTTAGAGTTTTTCTGAATAACCGAATTACAATACTACACATTGAATATCCCTTATCCAAAATGCTTGGGATCAGAAGTTTCAAATTTTAGATTTTAGAATATGTACATTTTATTTGCCAGGAAGGCCTCCCTAATCTGAAATCTGAAACACTCTTAAGCATTTTCTTTCAGCATTGTGTTGACAATGCTCAAATTTGGAGCACTCTGAATTTCAGATGTTCAGATAACAGATGCTCAACCTATACATTTTACTTCAATGACCTCTCTCACCACCCAGGATTTTACTCTGAGAGGAATAGAGAGCTGTTTTAAATATTTCCTTTTTTGTTGTTGTTGTTGACAGGTGTATTCATTTTATGAAATAACAGCATATGTGAGCATCTTCTTCAAAAAATTAAATTTAAATCAAATTAAATCACTATAGTACAGATGACTGTAGCTATCTGACACTTGTTAAAACTCTGCATAGGGAGGATGGATATTCAGAATTTACCTGTTTCTTTTCTGGAATATTTTCTACTCTATCAGACAAGAATCTAGCCTGCATGACTTTCAGTGCAGGAAAAGTTGTTCTGAAAATTGGTGGGGGGTGAAGAGAGGCATTTTGAGTTGCCAGAATTATTGGGAAGTGGTTGCTATTGGGATTTACTGGACAACAGGCACAGAAACAAGGCATCCTACAATGAAATTGACAGTCTCATTCAAAAAAGAATCATCCCAGGTTTTACCTGAGTTTCAAATGCTCTAAGAGATACTCATCTACATGAAAAGTCTATTATAATAATCTGAGTCTAGGACTGAACTCCATTTAACTATATAAAGTACCTGTTGTCATTTTGATATACACTAAATCTCCCAGAAAACTAAGGGAAGCTTATATTGTTTTGTTTAATATTACAAAGAGGTATTCCTATTTCTGAATATCATCTCATCAATGGAAATGTCACTCATGGTATTTGAGTAGCTAATACACCTGTTTCAGTTTGCATTTGTAGTTATTATATATTTAAAAATTCTACATATAAGTGGTAAGCATCTGCCTACTTCATTATGTCTTCTAGTGTATTCACACTCAAGCATACTGAAATACAAATTATGCTACAAATTATGCTCCTTTTATTACTCTTTTATATTACAGTTGAGATTGACATTGGGTCTGAGAGGTAATATGAGACCTTGAAAAAGATCAATATTGAACTTGACAAATGTAATACTAAAAAATTAGGAGTGGGTTTACAGGATATCCCTGAGATGACAAGATACAAACCAAATGCTTTTCCATTTGGCCTCTCTGATAGTATGAGTTACCACCTGTGAAGGAAAGTAAAATTGTGAAAAGACCAAAAACAAATTTTAAAAAGGGACATAATATAGAGTCTGATATAATATTTGTCAAAATTTCCCTCTTTGAGTTGGTGTTGGACTAAAATATTGTTTGTATCCAAAGGTGCAATAAAATCTTCTAAATTTCTTTAAGCTACGATTTCAAGACATTCCAAGGTTCCCAGCAACAGGCTGGGTTGGAGATGGGTAATGGTAACAAAACAACAAAACATAAATTTCAAGAGATAACGAAGAAAAAAATAAATGTTTGATCTGAGTATTGTAAATACTGAAATACTTTTTCATAGAAATCTAATGTTATCTCTCTATATATATTTTAAAATTTCCAGCCATGCTCTTTGCTGCTGTATGCCCTTCCCTCCTTTATATATTAAATTCCTCCTCTTCTCCTAGTGTTCAAAGGTTTTCCTCAATAAGGGCTCAACTGACTTGCAACGTAAGTTTAATACCTTGTTAAATAGTCTCTTATCAGCCATACTTCTCCTTTACAGCCTCGATACAACTATCATTAAATAATTATTAACGTATTCACTGCTTAAAGTGTGGATTTTCTTACAGAATGTCAGGCCTATTTAAAATAACAAGTCATATTTATACTGTACAGTTTGGAATAAAATAAATTAAAAAGGGCAAAAACCTTTTATTTTTTTCTTCACTGTTTATCCTGAGTTTCTAGCATGGTACTTTGCACATAGCAAGTACTCAAAAAATGTCTTGTACAATAAAGAATTGTTCAGTTCAGCTCTCTATATGGGAGGGAAAGACGAATGGATCTATTTATTCACTCAAAAATTTAACAAGTGTTTATGACAATTTCTGTGCTGGCTGCTGCTCATATTTTTTCTTAACTTTTACCTAATTTAACTTTATATTCTAGACACTGCTAATTTCTAACTTTATCAAAACACTTGTCTAGGATTAGCCAGGAATTACATTTTGATGAGGACCACCAAAACGTTAAGACAAAAACCTAATACCATATCAAAAAAAAAAATGAACAAATTAATGAAATGTCTAGGTAAGAGCTCTCTGGCTACTAAAACCTGGCAAGTAGAAGGTTGTAACTGATATTTACCTACAGTTCAATTACTTTAATACACAACACATGACATGACTGCTTTACTTTTGTTTTTAAGTAGTTTTTGAAGTTAGTAGTTTTCTCTATCCTGAGACTGAAGCCCCAGACAACAAACTCAAGACATTAAAAATACATATACATGGTATTTTAAGCAATCCTTTAGTAGTTAGCTATATGTTATTTGATTAGCAAAGTATTCATTTTTTTTTTTTTTTTTGATACAGAGTTTCGCTCGTGGCCCAGGCTGTAGTGCAGTGGCATGATCTCGCCTCATTGCAACCTCTGCCTCCTGAGTTCAAGCAATTCTCCTGCCTCAGCCTCTCAAGTATCTGGGATTACAGGCGCCGACCATCACGCCCAGTTAATTTTTTGTATTTTTAGTACAGACGAGGTTTTGACATGTTGGGAAGGCAGGTCTCGAACTCCTGACCTCAGGTGATCCACCCACCTCGGCCTCCCAAAGTGCTAGGATTACAGGCGTGAGCCACCCTGCCTGGCCAGAATTTACTTTTAACCAAGCTCCAATTTTGTTTAAAGCATTTTCAGTAAGTGAAAAGAACATACTTGCCCACTGTTATGTGAAAATTCCCTGCTACTTTATTGACATATAGATGGCCATGAATTCTGCATGCATCTGGAGACTGTGATGAATCATCTTCTCTGTTAAAATAAGATATATTATTTAAAGCACATTCAACATAGTTACCATTTTATGATGAGAAAAATGTGTATAGAAAAAAAAATCCCTAAAGATCATTTTTTAGGTAATATTCTAAATGTTAAAAATAGAATAGCAGTTTCCTGAAGTCTAGACATTTATAAAAATTACACATCTATAAAATGGGAAAAAAATACTTATTTAATATCTGTTACATTTACATAAATTTGAAATTCCATGGTTCTTCAACTCTAACCAGAGGACTAAGTCCAGTGACAGAAGACTAAAACAAAAGAATTTGTCCAAAAAGACCTATTTTCTTCATTTATTTCTGGTACTGTAGCAGGGAGAGGGAGGGAGGGCAGAAATATGATTGAGGTAAAGGAAAGGTATGCCACCTAAGTTCAAAGAGACAATGACATTTTCTTCGTAAGCAAATGTAAAATCTTGCACATTTTTATTATATTTATGATTATAGCATTTCCAAATATCCAGTAATCTTTTTTTTTTTTTCTTTTGAGACAGAGTCTTGCTCTGTTACCCAGGCTGGAGTGCAGTGGTACAATCTGACTCACTGTAACCTCTACCTCCTGGGGTCAAGCTATTCTCTTGCCTCAGCCTCCTGAGTAGCTGGGACTACGTACATGCACCCACCACGCCCGGCTAATTTTTTTGTACTTTTAGTAGGGATGGAGTTTCACCACATTGGTCAGGCTGGTCTCGAACTCCTGACCTCAAATGGTTCGCCTGCCTTGGCCTCCCAAAGTGCTGGGATTACAAACGTGAGCCACTGTTCCCAGCCTCTAATCTTTAAAATACAAAAACGTGAAATAAAATTTCTAACCAAAGCTTATGGGTCCTCAAAATAGTAAATGAAACTAATTTTTCTTAAAACTCAATATAATTTTATATGGAGGTATACCACGCATAAAAAAGAAAATTAAATGCAAATAAATATTTGTGATAATTCTGATCAAAATCACAGCCTATAAATTTAAGAGCAAAAGGTGTCTTTATAGTAAAGAATGATTCTATTTTCCCTTCTTAAGAAAAATAAGATTCAGAAAACTAAACCAACACTTTAGTTTTAACTATGTCAAAGTAAATTCATAATAAACAGTTGCACATTTAAAATACAGATCTCACCTTGGTGGAAGAGCTGTTGATGCACTTTTAAAAGCACTTTTAAATATCACATCTTGAAGTGAATGCTCTTCTTGTAGCCTACTCTGAATCAGCTGCAGCATCCTAAATAAGAAACAAGCAATAGTTTAGAACTATAGAAAGGTACACAAAGAGAGCTGACACTTATTCAAAAATGACAATGTTTAGCTGACTTAGCTAAACCATACGTTTATTATTACAGGATTTCATATTCTAAAATAACATACCAAGTTTTCTTTGGTCATTTCCTTGAAAGCAAGTGAGGCAGGGCGGCTAGAGGTCTAATAGCTGAGCTCCATAAGCCTGTTTGATCCTATCAGTAATGGATGTGCAGTCAGGACCACCAAAGTAGGGCTTCTACTCACTTAAGTATCTAAATTAATCTTTCATGCATACATGCACAATTACAAAATTCTTTTCTTTGTCAGACACTGAACGAAATAGTATAGATACAAAGAGTAAGACAAATAAGGGACTATACAATAGACTTGATGGACTTGAAGTGGTACGTTACTCAGCATAAACTCATACCACAAGTATCTCATTTTCATTACAAGAATTTCTCTCTCTACAATACTTCTACCATTGAGCTGTGTTAACTCCTACAATTTTCAGCAATAACTTTGTGTCATTAGATGTAGTACTATTTTATCTCTTTTAATTCTATTTCTTTAAATAACTTATATTCCAAGTCATCTGTAGTAAAGTTCAAACTTGGTAAGTACAAAAATTATACACAGTGGGAAGGGAAGAATAAACAAGCGGAGCACAGATAATTCTAATAGCAGTGAAATCATTCTGTATGGCAGTATGGTAGATACATGTCATTATACATTTGTCAGAACTCACAGAATGTACGTTCAACACCAAGAGTGAACTCTAATGTAAACTATGGTGATGATGTGTCAACACACGTTCACTGATTATAACAAGTATATCCAACCTGATGCAAGATGTTGATAATGGAGGAACCCATAGGGGGATGGGTATATGAGAACACTACTTTCTGCTCAATTTTGCTGTGAGTCTAACTACTCTAAAAGAAAAATACATATATATAACTTGGAAAAAAGTTATAAACATAGGTGCTCACAAAAAGAAAGCAATTGTAAATCTCATAATACTTTACCATCCCACCATAATGATAAAAAAAGCACTTTCCAGATGTGCAAGCAGAAGATTAAAAACTCACACATCATCTATCTAGAAAATTAGTAAAACAGGCCTATTTAAAATAACAAGTTATATTTATACTGTATAGTTTGGAATAAAATAAATCCGAAATCTAGACATAAAAAGTAGAAACCAGAAAGGTTCTGTCCAGGGTTTGAAATTTACAGTTAAAGAGAGATTAACTGTGATCCTAAATATTTTAGGAAAGTATTATAGAATATCAATTGAGAGAAAATTTAAATCTCTTAGAAAATTCCAGAAGTAAAGAACATTTTGGTATGCACATTAGTTAGGAAGATATAAACCATGGGTATCTCTAGGCCATTCAAGAGCTATTCAATAATTTTAGAATCAGAATGTGATAATCTAGGATGCTTCAAGAAGCCAGATCCCATCCTCAGATTCAGACATTTGAAGACTTAAAATCTTTGGATCCAATGCCAGCAGAAATGGAAATCTTCACATTTTTTTGTGTGTCTTGTATATTGAGAGTTCAACTTTTGAGGCACAGCAGTGATCAAGGAGTTTGATGACAACAAACTATACATACATGTATATGTATGTATGTATTATGTGTGTGTTTATGAAAAAAATTTCTGCCTTCACTGTGTCAATAAATATCCCAAGCCTATATTCCACACATGAAGGTATGCAGAGAATACTATGATGGCAAATTTATATCACCTTAAGAGTAGAAATACAATCTCTTCTCCCACTTATTACTAGTTTCGAGCATTGAGAAAAATTCTAAATGAAAGCAGAAATCTCACTTTAATGTTTCTGGATCAAAGTAAAGTATTTCATCTGTGGATGGCTTTCTACTAAAAATTCTAAGAGCCCAGAAACAGCTAACATTCAGTGCTTTTGTTCACCGACATTCAATTTCAACTTTCATATAAAAACTCCCTCAAGTGGTAAAACTGGAAATTAAAAGAGAAAGACCCTTGGAATATACTTAGGGACTAGAAAAAAAAATGGATAAAGAAAAAAAATTTGGAATAATCTTAAACTATATAAAGCCTTCATAAGTGCAAGACATAACCTAGAAAATAAAAAGCAATATATGGGGGGTGGGAGACAGAAGCACTTATAACAAAGAACTATTTTCTTTAATTTAAAAATAATTCTTACAAAAAAACTAACCAGCAAAATAGGCATATAGGCAAACATTTTCACAAAAAAATGTAAATGAGGAAAAAAAACCCACAAAGACAGTCAATTGATTCATAAAGAAATGTTAATTAATAAAAGCACAGTACCAATTTTCACCCATCAATCTGGCATATATTTTTTAAAATTCTAGGTATTCCCATTGTTGGTGAGGTTGTACAGAAACAAGTACTCTAGCCTTTTGGAGTATAACTGAAATAATAATTTGGGAGGACATAGGCACTATCAAAATGTTAAATATCCTGAGAGAAAGAAATTCTATTTCTAGAAATACACAAACACACAAACATATACACAATTAGGTTCAAGAATGTTCACTGAGTATTGTTTTTAATATTAGAATTCTGAAAGCAATCTAAATACCCATCAATAAGGATCCAATTAAATAAACTACAATCTATCCATAAAATAGACCATTATATATACAGAAATGAGTCCAAAATATCATGTTAGGTAGAAAAAAGCAACTTAATTCTGTATATATATTTCTATATATAAATAATTATGTTTTTATATGTAACACATTATAAAATATATAAATATATTATAAAATATATAATGAACATATAAACTTATATATTATAAAATATATAATATACTCATATATATCAGAACTATATAGAATTATATACTATATAGATTATATGTAAGAATTATCATAATTTTGTATATATACACAGAAATATATATAATATACATATTATATACATACACACAAAATGTCTGTCTAGAAGGCTACCCAAGAAACTTATTACTGGTTATTACTGCTAATCAGTGGTATTAGTTTGCAGAAAGAGAAGGGGGCTTTTACATTTACTTTGTATCTAGGTGCTCAATCTTTTGGCTTCCCTGGGCCACATTGTAACTATAGCTGATGAGTTAAAAAAAAAAAAAAAAAAAAAAAAATCACAAAAAACTCGTAATTTTTTCCGAAAGTTTACAAATTTGTGGCCGGGCACAGTAGCTCATGCCTGTAATCCCAGCCCTCTGGGAGGCCGAAGTGGGCGGATCACTTCAGTTCAGGAGTTCAAGACCAGCCTAGTCAACATGGTGAAACTGTATCTCTCCTAAAAACACAAAAAATTAGTTGGGCATGGTGGTGTGTGCCTGTAGTGTGCGCCAGCTACTAACGAGGCTGAGGCAGGAGAATCGCTTCAACCTGTGACGCGGGGGTTGCAGTGAGCCAAGACTGCACCACTGTACTCCAGCCTGGGCGACAGAGTGAGACTCTGTCTCAAAAAAAAAAAGTTTACAAATTAGTGTTAAGCTACATTCAAAGCCTTCCTGTAGGGCCGCAGGCTGGACAATCTTGCTTTACATCATTTCTATTCAAATTGAATTTTTAAAATAATCATATATTACTTTTGTAATCAAAAAAATGTTGATATCATTTTAAATAAAAACTAAAACTTATGAATCAAAGTTTACCAGAAAAAAGATTATGCATGACTTTAAGATCTGACGGTTTTTGAAATTGTAAAGATTATATTATATACTAAATTCTGCTAATAATTCATCCAAAGAAATCCCTAGAGAAATGTGTTAGTCCATAAATAGTTTACAATAGACAAAATATGACTTAGATTTCCATGGAGCACAATACTTTGTTCTCTTATTACCTCTGCCACTCTTTCTGCTGTGGTGAAAGATCAAATACTGCCTGAAATGAAAGAAAACATAATCACTAGCACTGTCAAATTATATTGGCTTTTACACTACAATTTTAAAATTTGTTCTTTGAGCAAGAAACATAAACTTAAGAGTGTTGTTAAAAACAAGTATTCATGGTTTACATTCAACTTCTACTAAGTCAAATGTGCTATCTTTACTGAAAAATAGCATAAAGAAATTTTACAAATCACAAATATTTTCCTGTTACAGTTATCGACATTTACAGGAATATATGCAAGTTGACAATTTATCACATGTACAAAATGGTATCTTAGGGCTTAAAATCATTTAAATGATGCTAGCATGAAATTCACAAGTTTGGGGTAGAAAATGACATACAGAGTTATATTCAAGCATCCAAAGCCCAAATTCTTGCTGGTAAAATACCATAATAAAATCAACAATTTTTGAAATGAGTTCAAAAATAGCACAGTAATTCCCAAATGCATTGATCAACAAAGAACTACTTAAGAAATTTTATCTAGGTATGATCAAAGTCAGACTTGGCTACTTGTAGAGTCAGAGAAAAATATGCAAACTTCCCATAGTAGCTATATCCACAATTTAATTTTGCAACAATAATCCACTTTTTGGCCGGGCATGGTGGCTCTCACGCCTGTAATCCTAGCACTTTGAGAGGCCAAGATGGGCGGATTGCCTGACTCAGGAGTTCGAGACCAGCTGGGGCAACAAGGTGAATCCCTGTCTCTACTAAAACAAAAAAAAATCAGCAAGTGGTGGGCTCCTGTAATCCCAGCTACTTAAGAGGCTGAGGCACAAGAACCGCTTGAACCCAGGAGGCGGAGGCTGCAGTGAGCAGAGATTCTGCCAATGCACTCAGTCTGGGCAACAAAGTGAAACTCCGTTTCAAAAAAAAAAAATCCACTTTTCTAGTCCTAGTTCACAGCACTACTTCTGTGACTTTTAAATTTAATTTTGTCAATCTGGAACCTGCCTCTCTCATAACTGTGAGCCTCATGTCTAAGTTTTATACAACCATATGCTCCAAGTTAAATTGTCCCAATCTTTCTGATGTTTCCTTTGATTATACCTCCTGATGAATTTGCCTAAAGCAAGCTACCAAACCTTTTTCACATTATAGCACACAAGGAAAATGCTAACATCTAAAAAACACACCAATAAGGCTGTTTGCAGTCACTCTCCAGCTAATGTATAAATAAAATGATTGCCAGTGGGGACTCTATGATTCTTCCTTTGAATTCTATAACCTTTGTACAATGTTTACTTAGCACAAAGGTACAAAGAAACTACTTTGCTAGGCCCTATGCTAATTCATTTTCTCACTTAACCTTCTTAACAACCTGGCGAATTTGTTACTCCTCTTCCCTTTTTACATAGGAGGAAGCAGGAGCTCAAAAAGTTACAAACTTTCCAAAATCACAGAGAGTAAGTAACAACCAATACACAAATTCAGCTCTATCAGATTCCTTACTTTCCCACCTTTAAAAATTTTTTCTTGTCTTTAAATAGTAACTAAATGCAATAGAAACAGTAGAATAGTAACTATCATAGCACATTGTATGATCATGGCCTGTAAACTAGCAAAGTTATCAGGGCTAGGTTTTTAATATTCAGAGTACATATTAAAATAATGAATGAAAAAATATTTAAGTTAAAATTACATTTTTAATAATTTTATATTAAAAATAATAATTCTTAAATACTTTTATATAAATTAGGACAAAGGAATGAATAGTTTCCTAAAAGCATTGTTAAACACTTTAAATATTACTGATGAAAAGTATACAATTAAACAATTAGAAGTTCTTAACTTTCTCATTAAGATACAACTTTTAATTATAACAATTTAAATAAAATCTTCCTGCTCCATAAACTACTGGAAGAGATGGCAGAAACTGTTTACAATGAAAACAGTCAACAATACTGTCCCAACTGCATAATTCTAACATATCACTATTGCCTAAAACCTGCAAAGCATTTTATAATACATTTATGAGAACTACAAAGAAGAAAGAATGAAATTAATGATTCTCAAAAGCTTAAAATCCAGCTAGAAAGACAAGAGGTGTAGGGGGAAAAAAAAAGATAAAATCAGGCATCTCATAAATGTCAAAAAAAAAAAAAAAAAGAGAGTGACCACAACAGTTAGAATACGGACAGAATGCTTTAACAGTGTAAGTGACTTTTAGAGGATACATTCAGGATTATAATACAGAAACATGTAATTCTCAGTGTCCAAAAGAAACATAAAAATGAGGATGCAATCTTTATTATCATCTTAAATCATTTAAAATTAACATTCATATGTTGGAAACTTTCATGAATTTATACAAGACCACATACAAACGAAACCAAATTGAGAAAGAGCCCAAAACAAGTTTATTTCATAGGATAGAAAAACCCATGTGAAAGGGATTTTCCCAGTTCAGAGCAACAGAGAAAATGGGTAATAAAAGATAACAGCAGAAAGATACAGGCAGTCATGCTATAATCCATAAAACATACCTACATATTCTTGCCGTAAAATAAATCTCAAAAAGTCCCTCCTCAACAGAATGGAGAATCCAGAAATTAAGCTGCACACCTACAGCCATTTGATCTTTGACAAAATCAACAAAAACAAGCAATGGGGAAAGGACTCCCTATTCAATCAATGGTACTGGGAGAACTGGCTAGCCATACGCAGAAGAATGAAACTGGGCCCAGATCTTTCACCATATACAAAAATTAACTCAAGATGGGTAAAGATTTAAATGACCTTAAACTATAAGAATCCTAGAAGAAAACACAGGAAACACCATTGTGGGCATCAGTCTTGGAAAATAATTTATGACTATGTCCCCACAAGCAATTGCAACAAAAACAAAAATTGAAAAGTGGGAGCTAATTAAACTAAAGAGCACAGAAAACAAAACAAAAACTACCAACAGAGTAAACAGACAACCTACAGAATGGGAGAAAATAGTCACAAACTTTGCATCTGATAAAGGTCTAATATCCAGACTCTATAAGGAACTTAAATAACTGAACAAGCAAAAAACAAATAACCCCATTAAAAAGTGGGCAAAGGGCATGAACATACACTTCTCAAAAGATATACAAGTGGCCAACAAAAATGAAGAAATGCTCCATGTTACTAATCATAAGAGAAATGCAAATCAAAACCACAATGAGAGGCCATCTCACATCAGTCAGAATGGCTATTATTAACAAGTCAAAAAAGAAAACCAAAAAACAAAAAACAGATGTTAGAGAGGTTGTGGAGAAAAAGGAACACTTATATGCTGCTGGTAAAAATGTAAATTAGTTCAGCCAATGTGGAAAGCAGTTTGGAGAGTTCTCAAACAACTTAGAGTATTATTCAACCCAGCAATCCCATTACTGGGTATATACTCAAAGGAAAATAAATCATTATATGAAAAAGACACATGTACTCCTATCTTTATTGCAGCACCATTCACAATAACGAATACATGGAATCAACCTAGGTACCCATCAATGGTAAATGGGATAAAGAAAATGTGGTATACATGCACCAGGGAATACTATGCAGCCATAAAAAAAGAACAAACTTTTATCCTTTGCAGCAACATGAATGCAGCTGGAGGCAATAAACCTAAGCAAATTAATGGCAGGACAGAAAACCATATACCATATGTTCTCATTTATACCATATGTTCTCATTTATAAGTGGGAGCTAAACCTATGTACTCATAGACATAAAAATGGCAATAACAGAAAGTGGGGACTATTAGAGAGGAGAGGGAGGGAGAAGCGAAAGGGCTGAAAAACTATTGGTTATTATGCCCAGTACCTGGGTGATGGGATCAGTCACACCTGAAAACCTCAGCATTATACAATATACCGAGGTAACAAACCTGCACATGTACCCCATGAATCTAAAATAAAAATTGGAAAAACAGTACCTCTTCAAAATGATAAACAAAATAAGGTAAGAATGGCAGAAAATTTAAAAAAAAAATAGTTAAAGTTAAATAAGTATTCTTAAGATAGTATAAATGCAATACAAATATTAAAGTATCTAATAATAATCACTTAGATCAAAATAAGCAGATAATAGTGTAGTATGCTGTCATCTATGAATCTGTAAGGTTACTAAGCTCATAAAAAATTACTTCAAAATCAGTTTTTTTTGAGTGGCAAAACGGGTCAGAAAGTAGAGTCAGAGTGGCAATAACAAAGTTACTGCTTCTGTAGAAATTTCTATTTAAAATGTATATGTCAAAAGGCATATATCAAGTTTGTAGCTGTAAACTAAAATTAATTCAATAATCAAAACTGGCCAAGGACTTCATTTTCTTTCCTTTAACCCCATACATTCAGTACTTCTACTCCCCGTCCTTCACCTTCACTCTTCATTTTGCAAATTTGCTAAAAGAAGGGTTCACAATTGTCAATGATTTAAAAAAAAGGAACTCAAGAACGCATGTGTAAATACAAGTACCACCACGCCAACAGAGCAGTCCGCAACTAAAAGTTGCTGAGGTCCTCCTGCTTACTCTCAAAAGCTTCTTTAGGGCTAGTTCTGATCATGACTTGTTATCACCGTATCTGCCACTGAAATGTGAAGATATTTTCTGATAAATCAATGATGTTATATTCAACTTGTGCTTTGAAGATAATAAGAAAATGTCAGCATTTCACACACTGTGGGAAATAGAGGCATAAAGGAGGAAGGGAGTAGTAATGCCCATTCTCCTCTTAGAAAGATACTGCTTTATTCTTGACTGTAAGAGAAATACAGTTCAAATATTTTAAATACTTAAATTTGGTAATAGTAGAATACAAACTGGACATAAAAGTGCCCAAATCACTAGAGAAAAAGAAAAAAGCTCATCACTATATATATTAGAAGAAAAGTTAAAAGGAAACTACTGGAAAGTAGTAACAAAAATATTAAAAAAGGTTATAAAACAGACTTTAGACACATCCAAACTACATCCAAAATGTTAATAATGGTCACCTCAAGATTCTGGTATATAACCTAACTTTTCTGTTTTTCCCCCTAAATTTATTATAAAGAATATGGATTACTTTTGAAACAAAAGAATTATACTAAAAACTATTTCAGACAAAACTAAAAAGCAACTATCAAAACTGTCTTCGAGGGTACAATTCTTCAACCCATGTATTTCAAAAAACCATGTGAATCAAACTTACTGGTTCATAAACTAGACCATCTGCAGATGCAACCATTGTTTCTGCTAAATCCAATACATCCGCTCCAACATCTGCATACGGAAAAGAATTAGAAGTTTTACATTCTACGCTTGGCGGCAAACCATCCCCAATATAAACAAATTACGACAACTAACAGAAAACTCACCAAGCCAAAAACAAAACCAAAAAAAACAAAAAAAACTCACCAAGCATGTAGAATCACTTCCTATATATTTGTCCAAAAGCTAAAAGTAGCCTTATATAGCTTTGGTGGAGATTATTCCAAAATGTAATAATGTTTTTTCTACTTCTTACCCAGTAAAAAAAAAAAGATAATTCAAGATCTCATTTAAAAAGGATAAGCGTTACTGAATTGAAGATCTTTGCAAATACTGGCAAGAACTTAATCACAAGTACTAAGTGGCTGCTGAACAAAATATTAATTCCTAGAAATATTTTTAGAGATTAAAAGAAATCTTAAAGCAAAGCTACAAATCAACAAATAGGAAATTTTATTTGGAAAAGGCTAAAATTTAACAGTATGCAAACATCCAAAATAAGGCAGAATATCATATATTCAGAATTACCACTAACTACAAGTTTAAATATAAAGTTTTTTTTAATCTCTTAAAACCACTAACATAAGGAAAACTATATTGAAAAGAAAAGATTCAAGGTCATTCTGAGATGAACTCTCACAGAAAATAACCTCTAATTAATTGGGTAAAATTATTTCATACTTCTAAAAATGTAAAAATTTTCTGAGTTCTTGGTCTGTAATATTTAAGCAGTAACTCATAAAATATTTTTCATGCAAAAGCATCCTTATTTTTGAAAACAGTATTGATTCAAACATTCACTATGTGGCATATTAGCATTGTTCCACTTCTACTAGTAAAACCAAGTGAGTCCAGTGAAGAAAAAAAAAGGGTAACCTATCACCATTAACTTAAAAAAACTGGATCTGTATTTTTAAACACAAGAGTAAACATAAAGGGTCGTAAACTGAAACAGTGACATGAGGATATGCTTGTGAAACATGGGTATAAAAGCTAGTACTCCAAACAAAAAGACAGAAAGCATGTACATAAACTAGAAAGCTGATTCATAAACATTTCCTCCAACTTTCTTTTAATTATACTAATGTGAAAGTTTTATCTCTTCTCTTTATGGAAAAGACACTTGAAGAATATAAGCTGAGAAGTAAGACAATTTACATTATTAAATAATATCACAGTAAAACTTTAAAATATTATAAAGGAAAAATAAAGTACAACCAGTGGTTTTTATTTTTGATTGGCAATTGTTTGAACCATAACCTACATGTGGATTCAGCAAGTTGAAGGTGTACTTACACTGACACTTCATGGCAACAGTAATATCTATATTGATTCTCAATTTGCTGAAAGACAAAATATTAAACATTAGTACCTACCAATTAATCAGCAAACCATGAGAAATATAAATCAACTGACCTATTAAAAACTTGGATTTCAAGTAGAATTATGTCGATTAGAACTTGAATTGCATTTCTCATGGCCAAAACAAAGGCTCTTTAAAGTACAAGTTCTATTTGCCCTTATTCCAAAAGCCTTTCTGACTTCACAGGTTTTGAACACAGTATCCTTTAATAATGGCAACTCTATAATCAATAACTCTAAGCAAGCCAGAAAAAAGTCTTAACCTCTTAACCTCTATTTACATAAACTTTCGATAGAATGTTCCTTTAAGAATGTAAAACTCTCAAAATCAAGAATTAGGAATTGTCTTTCTTCTCTGTTTATCAAATACCATATATTAAGCATGATGCTAGATGTCCTACAAATATTATCTTCTTTATTCCATATCATGGAGCTATACATGGATGGCTTCACAGATTTTCAAGAAAACCACTAGTGTTCAGGGTAGTATAAATACCTGGATTAAGATCACATCACCATTAAAGTGCTATACTGGAAACTAGGTCTATGTAACTCAGGATAAATGCAACCAAACTACCAAAAGTAAATCACCTGATGCTTAAAATTTTTCATGGCCTTTCATTTTCAAATGATTTGATCAAATCAATTTTCGAATACCAGAATGAAGCACAGTGAATAACAGACTGGCTATGATCAAATTCAATGCCATGCTTTCTATCAAAACTTTTTTCTGTGTAATAATTTTCATCTGATTTTAAAAAAGGAATTACAGATTTTTAGACCTTCATAAAGTCTTAAAGTCATCTAGAGTTCAAACTGTGCTCCAAATAACCCAGGAGTTTAGGCTCAGGAGATTAGGAACCAGGAGTAGGCCAAGTAGACAAGCTTCCGCATATCCTCACCATGCTTATGTGGCGAACTATGTAATACATAAGACTTCATTTGGAATAAAATGAAGTATTGCATTGGTGCTGAAAACAATAGCAAACTCTTTGAAAACCAATGCTATCCTGAATAATACATTAGAGATGAAGAAACTGAAGTCCAAAAGAAATCAGTGGTGTGACCTGCCCAAGGTTACACAGCAATTTACAAATGTTGACTAATTTAATTCTCATAAACCTCTTGAGGAAGATACTATAATTGCTGTCTGTACTTTACAAAAAAGGAAACTGAAGCATACACAGGTACAGATTTAGTAAGTTCCCTAAAAGTATGTAAATGGCAAACCTGGATTGTAATTGAAAACTAAATGTGTCTTCCTATTTGGTACAATCTTAATATTAGAAACCTATTATCTTCATTCTATTGAAGAAATCCAAATAATACAAATGAATAGATGTAAAGTGTATGATTAAGGTACTATATTTTCAAAAGTTTAAAAGTAATCTTATTTGCATAAACATTTAGCTTAGGTATAATTTATAGATATCAAGTCATAAGGGTATACAATGTATCCTTAGATAATTTATTTTCCAGCTCACACAGATCAGTTAGGTATTTCAACCAGTTTAAAATATTAAACAATTTCCACAATATACATATCTAAGGAAAAATATTCCCCTAACTTTCTGAAACAAAGCATGCTAAATCAAAGAACCTCAGTTTTAGAATTCAACCACTATTTAAATGATTCTAAAAGGTTTCACTTAATGCATGCAATTAATGAGAATTTTTCAGGATGATTTCTTCAGAACTAAAACAAACCAAATCTAGAAGGTTATACTTTTTCTTTTTTAAAAGGTATGCTCTTTTTAAAACAATTTGAATCTAAAGGTATTTCAAGAAGAAAAAAAATGATTACCTAGAAAAATCCTTGTCTACTTCGTACTCATACTTCATCCATGTATCTTGATATACTGAGAATTCCATTATGGTTAATAAAGCCATAGTTGTAAATGCTATTAGAGAAACTGGGAAATCCAACAACAAAAGAAAAACAGAATGAAAACAATAAAAAAAAAAAAGCAAAGAACAGGAAACTAATTTAAGTGAGATTAAATTTTCAAAAGAAAAAGCCTAATAATGTAATTTCTATTTGAATGAATACTATAGAAGGTTTTTATTCAAAATGTTTATTATACATTTTATCTAATACAGCTCAAAAGTTAAGGTTTAATATACACAAATATGAACATAATCATTTGCACTACTAAGAAAGCATTTTATTTCTCCAATTTTAAGGGCATCTCTCACTAAGTAGATTTGACAAAATTTGTATTTTCTTATATACAGCAGTGTCACTGATAGGATAAATGATGAAAGTAAGCATGCCTTATAGTACAAATTTGGAAACAGTTGCTTCGTTATTAAAAATGCATCTATGTCTATAAATATAAATTGTATATCAATGTATGTAAATTGGGCTATAAGCCCAATTTAAAACAAAAAGCTAGCCTAATTTCTCAGATCCTGAGAAACCACAACAATCTGTGTGCCAGAAACTCAAATAACATCTCTAAGTAGCTAACAAAACTCTCTTCTACTTTGCAATCTCCTAAATATATCACCTCATTTACAGAACTAAGTAAAAGATCTGACAAAAAGAAAATACATTATATAGTACAGCAAAATACTTAAAATAGATTTTGCAAGAACTTGTACTATTTTCATTAACAAAACTTAATCACAAGTGAATCAGAAATAGTAAGCAACTTATTACCCATTTTACAAAATAAAATGTCAACCTAATTTGAAATACATTATTTTACTAGCTCTTCATGGGAAAAGAAATTATACGGAATATTGTTATAGTTACACATTTCTCTTATATATTTCATTATTTATTTTACTTAATGGATACTTTTATCTGTACCAAGCACTGGGTCTAAGCATTTTATGAAAATATTAACAGTACGGTAACCCCTAGGAGGTAAATACTAGTATCATTCCTATTTCATAGAAGAAACTAAGATAGATAGATTTGAATAACTTCCTCAAGGTCACATATTTAGGAAAGGACAGCAAAGCAGTAACATTGGTTTAATGTATTAAGTTTTAATAAACACTGCCAAAGGCACAGATGGCACTGAGTTGGAAGCTATAAAGAATATTAATAAGAATAAGTGAGAGCCAATAGAGTGGCATGAAGACAGACAAGTTACGAAGTTACTACAGAATTCACTGATAAATTCTACCTCATGGCTACATTTCTATATGTTGTTGACTGGATCACTCAGAAGTTGTACTTACTACAACACTTTTAATGTGAACTGATACTCACCTGTACCTCCACTGGCTGAAGTCTCTACATAGCTCTCAGGAACCTTTGGAAAGGCATCCAACTCTTTTACCAAACTTAAAGTTTTTTTCCGATTCAGTCGCCTCATCTTCAGGAAAACCCTCCTCTTCCTTCATATAGTCATGCTAAGGAATAAATAAATTAATGAATAAATGAATCCTTTAAAGAGAAAAAATTTCTCTTTTTTAATATCTTTAAATTGAGGATAACTGACAAATGTCCTTACAACAACTTAGCATTCTCATCCCCCCCTTAAAAAAAACATAGTATTTATCCACACTAATCCTTTCCCCATTCATGCCCTGACAAAAACTACTAATGGAAGGCAATTTAAATACAAAAACATATTAAATAGCAAGAAAAAAGTAAAAGGTAATTAAATCACATTAATAATGTCTAAATACACAAATTAAGGTAACGTTTTCTATTAAACCAAAAACTATATAAAAATAATACACTTCCAATAATGAATGACAGTGAAGTAAAATGGCCTGCTCATACATTACTAACAAGAATATAGGCCGGGCATGGTCGCTCACGCCTGTAATTACAGCACTTTGGGAGGCAGAGGCAGGTGGATTACCTGAGGTCAGGAATTTGAGAGACCAGTCTGGTCAACATGGCAAAACCCCGTCTCTACTAAAAATACAAAAAATTAGCCAGGTGTGGTGGCACGTGCCTGTAGTCCCAGCTACCTGGGAGGTTGAGGCAGGAGAATCACTTGAAGGCGGAGGTTGCAGTAAGCCAAGACTGTGCCACTGCACTCCAGTCTGGGTTACAGAGTGAGACTCCATCTCAAATAAGAAGAAGAAGAAGAAAGAAGAAAGAAGAAGGAAGGAGGAAGGAGAAAGGAGGAAGGAGGAAGGAGGAAGAAGAAAGAAGAAGAAAGAAGAAAGAAGAAAGAAGAAAGAAGAAGAAGAAAATATTTACCACTCCTCTTCTAAGTAAATGCCCGCTGAGGAATGTATCCTATGACAATAACCTGGGGTTTTAACCAATATTTGATTATGAGGATATTTCTCACAGTGTTATTTTTAAATACTGAAGACAGAAACAAACCCATGGTATCCAATGTACAAATTAAGGTGAAGAAATGCATCTTCATGTAACCATTGAAAATCTTTTTTTTTTTGAGACAGGATCTTGCTCTGTCACCCAGGCTGGAGTGCAGTGGCATGATCTCAGCTCATCACAACCTCAGCCTCCCTGGCTCAAGCAATCCTTCCTTGCCTCAGCCTTCCAAATAGCTGGGACTATAGGCATGCACCTCCACCCCCAGCAAATTTTTGTATTTTTTGTAGAGACAGAGTTTCACCATGTTGCCCAGGCTGGTCTCAAACTCGTGGGCTGAAGCCTTCCACCCACCTCGGCCTCCCAAAAAAAGTGCTGGGATTACAGGCGTGAGCCACCACACCTGGCCTGAAATCTTTTATTAAAAAAAAAAAATTAATGATATAAGAAAATAGTCATGATACAACATGAAAAGACTACAAGGTCACATGGGTTCCAATTTTATGGGAGACAGGAAACGATATATAAGAAACAAAACTGAACATCTATACACAAAAATGTTAAAAGTAGATCATGAATTTTAATTGCTTACATATAACTTCAGATTTACCATGTTATCTATTTTTATAATCAAAACATTATTTAAAAATTGGCTGCTTGCTATTCCCTTTTTATCAGTATGTCATCTACATCTAAAATTGTTATAAAGCCAATCAAATAACTGAAATCTTAGATCTTTACATAATTTTTATAACTGATTTATAAATAATACTATAGGTAATATTATAAAGAATTCCCAGTAATCAAGGCTTTATTAATAAAATCAACACATAATACAATAAATTATACAGTTGCAGAAGTCACTGTAAGAGAAATAATGTCTCTGGAAGAGAGCAGACAGACTCTGGATCTGAAATCTAATGGGTAGGATTAATATAAAAAGAACAGGCAAAAGAAAGAACATTCATAAAGAAAAAGAAGGGCCAGAGAATGAAAAACGGGCAGTAAACATGAATACTGTCTAAAAGAACGAAGTTCTGACCAGGAGCTCTACTTATCAGTCCAGCAGGGAGCTACTACTCTAAAGTGGAGCTGAAAGCATTAATATGTTGATTTCCTCTGCCATTAAAGCCACCCAACTAAACTTCCCTTGCTGGTTCCACACTCACAAAGCAGCCTTCGAATTACGATTTTTTCTCATGCACTTAGTATTCTAAAGAAAAAAACAGATGATGTAGACAAAACAGATGACAGTTTCTGACCCCCATGTCAGTTATAAAACTGGTATTCCCACTGATAAATTAAGCTTCTGAATGTTTGCTATGTATATACCATGCTCATTAAGCTTGTTTAGCTGATAATCAAATTTATTTTCTGTACCTTTTTAGTAGTAATTGCACAAAAACTGACCCTTCTTCAATCTTTCAATTTCTACTTTTTCTGATTTGAGTAAAATATTAAATATCTGTATGTCTCTTCTCTTTAAAACAGAACTCTCCCTTAAAGACAAGTCCAACTCCAACAATACATCTCTGGCAGCACACCTACAGCCAACTTAAAAGAATGAGTTGTCCCCATTCATCTACTGTGACTACTTCCTCACCCAACTCTCACCTCTTAACTAAATTTGCTCTGAGCAAGGTAATTAGCTTCCTTAGTACTAACTGACAGACACTCCTCAGTCCTTATCTAACTACACCTCTGAGAAAATACACTGCTTATCACTTCTTTTACTTCTTGAAATACTCTCTTAAGTGATATCACATTCCTGATTTTCATTCTACCTGGAAGACCCTCTTTGGCTTACTTTGCAGATTCATCTTCCTCTCAAGATTCTGCACTAGGTCCCCCTCTTAACCTCCACACCTTCCCCAAATGATGGCCCGTTCCTTCCATTTCAATCTGCATGTTGATTTCTCCCAAATCTTGACTCTCAGCCCAAATCTCTCTGCAGATATGTATAACCCCCTGCCTTCTGTTACCTTTTCATTTGGACATTCCAAACACAATTCAGGCTCAACAAGTCCAAAAATGAATACTTTACCCTGTCAAAATTATTCCTCCTGTATCTCCTACCTTAGTGATAACACCATAAGCTCAACTACACAAGCCAGAAACATGGGTTACAGCCTTAGACTTAAGCTATTTCTAAATTTCTCTTAAATCTGCCTGTCTTCTCTTCTTCAGGCCCACTAAGAAATTCCTTATGTCCAAGTACATTCCCAGTCCCAACTGCCACAATCTATCACTACATTGCTTCAACAACCTCTAATCTTCAACCTTCCAATTCTCTCTATATACTATAATAATCATCTTTTTAATACATAAATCTGATCATGTAATATTTCTCTTCAAATCTTTGTAAAACTTCCCTTCCCACTACACTTAAGAGCTTGGATTCTATCCTAACATGTTTTACAAAGCCCTTCAAACACCAGGTCCTGCTAACCTCTCTTCAAATCCAATCCCTCACAGTCTATGTTCCAACCATACTAAATCACTTTCAATTCCTTAAATATGCTATTCTCTCTGCCAGAAATATTTTTTCTTCCCCCTACCCCAGCTCTACATTTGACTAACCCCTACTTACTCTTCAAGGCCCAGTCTACTCATTTCTACCTTGAGCGAGCAGGGGGACAAAAAACCTTTGCATGGTCTTCAAAGTCTATCTGCTTCTAGAACGTTGTACCTTTATCACACTATTTCTAATTGCTTCTTTTTCTGTTCCCCCCACTGGATTGTTAGAGCAGGAACCATGTCTAACTTGATCTTTGTATTTCTAATGCCTAGCAAACAGGTATTCAACATTTATGAGAAAAGGAAGGAAGGAAAATTTCCCAGAAACACCACAGAAGCACAGCTTTCAAATCACAGCAGTATGTCATACTTAGGTAAGCAAATATATAAAAATAAAAATAAGATCCACAAGAAGGATTTTTCTGTTGTCCTCTGTCCCAGGACCTAGAACAGTAGCCATCACATAGTCAGTATAACACTGTTAAATGAATAAAACAGTGAATTATATTTCTAAAAGTTTCTATAATGCTATATTTGTATAATGAGCTTTCTAAATGCTCTTTTAATTTATATATAAGGATGAAGATATACAAGCAGCTAGTTTTACTAATCTCCTAATAATACATACAACCTATTCAACACGCCTCCCTTGAAAGTCTAGCTAGAATATATTATGTGGCTCCCTACACATCTCTAGCTTCGTTCATCCCTATTTTCCAGTGGATATCACTCTAGCATGGAGCACCCTAACCCTCAGCTACTCCACCAGTCCCATTCCTGAAAGCTCAGCACTAACCCACCCCCAAGAAATTCATTCCCTTTTGAATACTTGCCAGCCTACTGTAAAAGTCACTGTCTGGCATAAACAAGGTATCCAATAACTTCTAGCTTTTCTAAAAGAAATTGCTCTATCTGCTCTCTTTATAAAACCTGACTTTCTGTTGGTGGCAGTTCCATTCCAATCCTTACTCATTTCTGAGACTCACAGGTTACAGAAGTGTCATGTTTTACCATATTTCTCAACCGTGAAGCAGATACTATTTTTAATCCCACTTTCTGATGAGGAAATGAGTCACAGAACTGTCAAATAATTTTCCCAGGTTACATAGCAGGTGGCAGAACTTGAAACTATGCTCCAAACCACAGTGCACACTGACTAACTTCCATACTTGTTGCTATATTCCATTAACGTCTGAATATATTCATAATTTCCTTAATGACTTCAGCACCCAGATCATTCAATATGATTCTCCCCCATTCCATTATCATCCTTTGGAATTCATGCTCCAATGGCATTCATCCTATAGCATTCATTCACAATAAAACCTTTTTACCACAAGCGCTTCTACTCTTGTGATCTCCATCTTAATTCTATGGAAAGCCACCCATGAGCAAGGTCAACCCTTAAAACTGTTCCACCTCTAAACTCCAAAACACACTGACTTCCCTCAGTAAGAACTATCCTTTAAACTCTTTCCTAAGATAAATCTGCCCTTCATTTTCACTGGTGTTCTCAAATCCTTTTTATCCTACCAGATACCCAATTTCATTGCTCCCATTCCCACTCTATTTGCCTCTCTACTCAGTGTGGTAAGCCAGTTTCAAAAATGTGTTTGGAAATACCTCAGATCATCAATCCTTGCCAGAAATCATTGCTGTTCTGTGACAAAATTTTCTAGTCACAGATAATGTAGAAAAGAACTTTTAAAGCTAAATTTATTCAATTTTAAAATGTGTCCTTTATTGTGAGATTATTTTCTTCCTTTTTGTGTCAAAACAGCCTTTCCTTTATGAAATGATAAAACAGATATAACAGAGGTTGTTTAGTTTTTGGCTGTCTTTATTCAGCAAAATTAAAAAATGTAATTCTAGATCAGATTCCTTTGACCACTGGTTGGTGCCGCTATTCACACCTTGACAATCTCCAGTACTATGTCTGTTTTCTCTGATGTCTCTCCTTAAACTGCCTTGAATATTAAAAAACAAAACAAACATAAATAAACTCCAGAAAGTCACTGAAAACAGCTGGAGCTAAGACAAGACAGTCATCCCTCAGTAACCATGGGGTATTGGTTCCAGGACCTCCCTTGGATATCAAAATTCTCAGATGCTCAAGTCCCTGACATAAAATGGTGTAGTTTTTGCATATAACCTATGCACATCCTGTTGTACACTTTAAACCATCTTTAGACTACTTATAAAACCTAATATAATGTAAATGCTATGTAAATAGTTGTACTGTTTAGGAAATAATGAAAAGAAAGGAGTCTGTAAGTATTCAGTATAGACACAATACTTGTTCGGTAGGCATGCAATTTTTCCTTTTTGAATATTTTCAGTCTGCAATTGGTTGAGTCCACAGATGCAGAATCCACAGATATGGAGGGGTGACTGTATTTTGAAAAACTTCTTAAGACATAAGAGACTACCTTTCATGTTGGAACACAGACATTATCAACACTCAGTGTAAGTAAAGTCACACAGTCTATACTTCATCATTGTATCCATCTGAATATAATGAGACTATCAGATGCTTTACCAAAATTAAAATACAGAATTCATGAACTTTTTAGAGTCTCCCAATTAAGTTTAATTACTTCTCCAAAGAAAAATGAAGACAAAAGTTATTTCCTGCTACCCAAGTTTTGAGTTAACTTCTATTTTTAATATATATTCGGCAATATGAGAAAAATTTAATTGGTTAATACACATGGCCAAGGTGCGGTCTGAACTGTGTTAACTCACATCTTGATATGCTGAACAAGGTATGTTGAAGTCTCAACCTCTGGTATCTATGAATGGGCCTTATTTGGAAATATTTGGGTCTTTCAGATATAACTAATTAAGATGAGGTCATACTGCATCAGGGTGCTCCAAAATCTGATGACTGGTGTCCTTTTAAGAAGGCCATGTGAAGACACACAGAAACACAAGGGAAAATGCCATGTGAAGACAAAGGCAGAGACTACAGTGATGTGTCTACAAACCCAGGCACAGTAAGGACTGCCCAGAAGCCAGGAAGAGTCAAAGAAGGATTCTTTCCTAGAGTCTTCAAGTCTTGCTGACACCTTGATTTCAGACTTCTAGCCTCCGGAACTGTGAGAGAATAAATGTCTTTTGTTTAAGCCTCCCAGTTTATGGTAAGTTATTACAGCAGCCCCAGGAAACTAATACAGACCATATAATTCAGGCTATCGCTGAATTTCAGAAATAAAAGGTAAAACTAAAACCTATCTGTAATTTTAAATTACTTGATCATATTGCATTAGAATACTTTACAATAAAAAACATTTTATAAGATAGCTTAGCTTTGCTTTACAAATACTAGATAGCAACCCCCCACACCCCTCAATTGTACTTACTTTTACCTTAAAATTTGGACCTTTTACAACAGAGTTAAACGTTATATTTGTTTACCGCAACATAATTCAAATAAATCTAATGACATTCTAAGTGACAAAAAGGTTTACTTGGAAGCCAAGGAAGACAATATAAATGTGAGTTTATAATCAGAAAACCCTGATTACCTAGGCACTTACTAGTTGTGTGACAAGTGTGGAAAGATCCTCAACTTCTCAGAATCCTCTCTCTATAATTTTATTTTAAAACATGGGGAGCAGGACATAATGGCTACCTCACAGTGTTTAATCAAGATAAAAATGAGGCATGTAATATCTATTTCTAATTCTCTGAAAAAAAGCAAAGATTTGTAGGATATTTGAGATTTAGTTGTTAAACTCTTTGAGGAAAGTGGGAGAGTTATCTGAGATTAGTTGATAATCTCCTAAAGTTAGGATGGCATGAACTGATAGACTAAAAGTTAAGAGAGACTATAGAGTGATAATAGAATACTCTTAAAGTGCCTAGAAGCAATGTGAAGCAAGGACAAATACCATCCTCCTCAAAGAACTAGATTATTTCTAGTTCTAGAGGAACTAGTTCTAGATTAGTAGCTCTCAATAAAAGTATAGAAAATTAAAGTTAAAAAGTGTTAAGGAAAAGGTCAGGGACACATGAAATATATTTGCAACAGAATGAATGTTCTCAAAAGCAACGAGTATGGGGTTAACAAGGCACTCAGAGGGTAGATCTGAGCCACACTACGATGTGACTACACAGAGCAGTAGAAAGGAAGAACTTACGCTTCTGTTATTAAAAGAGGATAATAATTTAAGAAAACAAGCAACTGGATGATGGGCATTTAAGGACACATTAACCACACCAATCAGAGCGTTTAATTAATCTGCGGTTCAGAAAGATATTACTTTAAACAGTATCTTCTTCAGTCTACATTTTGACTAAGTAACAAGGCAACATTTGTAACTACAGATGTTAGAAAATGAAAATAAAAAATAACAAGAGCTAACATGCACAGAGTGCTTACTGTGTGCCAGTTATTGTTCTAAATGCTTCGTATGTTTCAACACATTTAATCCTCACAACCTTCCTATAAGTTAGGTATTATTATTTCATTTGGCCGATGAGGGAACGAAGGCACAGAGAGGTTAAATAATTTGACCACTATGACATTAAGAGGCAGAATTATAATAAATATTGGGAAACTGTTAAATAGGATTTTTAGCAGGCATTGACTGCCTAAAAGTAACTTCTAGTAAAGAAAAAAAAAAAGCCACTTCTTTCACTTAAATCATCAACCCCCAAAGAAAGGAAATGTGTGGGTTGTTGTTGTTGTTTCCCCAACTGTCGTTGTTCCAGAATAGGCCTGATTTCCTTCGAGAGATCTTTCAAACTTGATATATTTTTATGATTTGTACCAGGAAGCCATTATAACACGCAACTGTACGCTAAAGTTCACTATTATTAAAAAAAAAAAAACAAAAATCATCCTCTCTCTATCCATCCCTGCACCGCCAACCCCCACCCTCCCACAAAAACAGAAATTTTTCCCTCATGTTTTCCACTAGAACTGGCATAATTACAACTTAAAGATATCAGCAAACAAATTAGGTAAATAACCATAAGTCTTTTTTCAGTGAACCATAAGTCTTTTTTCGTTCTTTATAATTGCGGTATACTACAGTCCAATGTATCAGGCTAGGCAATTAATTGAAATACTGAATTACAACTTCAAATGAATAAATCCTCTTTTTAACTGTAACTTTCATTGCTTCTGAAAACCAGTCTGGCAACATTTTAACAGCTATTATGTCACTTTGTCTTCAAGTCTCGGGTGCACTAAAATATCAAAGTTATTTAAACGTGTTTTCTCAAACAACGACCTGTCAACTCTATATACTACCGATAACCAAGGCTATTCACCACGAGTTGACACGTTGCCTTCGGAGGGTTTTCTGTGCGGGGGAAAAGTAGTGACAGTCGTACCTGTCTCTCAGCATCTCGCCCTCTCCTGCCCCTTTCTCATTTTCCGAGGCACTGTGCGAAACTCCTTTCAGGCGAGGCCAAGACTCTTAAAAATGAGACAGAGGGCAACGTGCTGCCACGAATGTGGTATTTGTCTGAATGGGGGTAGGGAGTCTGACATCCGGGAGGACTGAGACTCGACCGACTGGGATCCTACCCGCCTGCGGACTGGAGAAGCCACCGGGGAACCGCGCAGTGTGAGAAGCAAAAGGTCAGAACCAGGGGCTATCGAGGAAGCACCTGAACTCCTTCGAGTTGCAAGACAGCACACGAGCACCCGGTCCTGGCAAAGGGAAGCTCCCAGTAGCATCTTTGCCTAGAGTCCTGCCAGTACCGCCCCCGGGGGAGGTGGAGAGGCTTCTCCGTCCGACCCGCTCTCCAGAGATCAATGAAGACAGGAAGCCAAGCCCATGACAGGCTCCCTGTTCCCTCAACTGCATTTATGCCCTAAGCAGCCCTGGAACAACTCAGGGAACAGCATCCAGCGGGGTTTCAGTATTTTACCTTGTGTTACGGTCCCAGCCTACCGCCATGTTTCACAGAAGCCCGGGTCGCCGGGGCTCCCGCGTACCCGGAAATACCGCGAGAACAAAAGCGACTATCATGGCTGAAAACGTCAGAAGAGAGACAATATAGGGTTCTCGCGATATTCCCTTTGCTTACGAAGTGCTTAGGGAATGAAGAGGCGTGGTTGAGGTAAAAGGGGCGTGCCTACACGGAAATGAGGTTGCAGCTTGTCTTAGGTGTAATCGCGCTGCCAGTTCGGTTCTGTTTCTATGGCAAGGGAGGGATTACTTTCCGACTGACACTTTGAGACTGCAGAACGAATCTCAGCTCCTCACACCGTATTTCATTACTAATAAGAGCGTTGGGCGCAGAAATTATCCCTAACAATCCTAATGCATATCACCCCTGCAATTGTTTTGTGCCCTCTTTCAGTTTTTGTGTCCTCATTTTCCCCTGACAAGAACATTTGAACTTCCTTTTCCGCCATAGGTAACGCTTTTTATTATTTGATCTGCGTTTTTATTGTCTTCCAGGTTTTAATATCTCATAAGAAAGTACATCTGTCTTCCTCATCTCCCTTCACCAACACCAACTATGCCTTCAAATATTTAAGAAAGAAAATTAATACCTCATCTTTTCCTATCACTTCATAGAACAGGAGTTAATAGAGGGGATTTTGGAAAGAATAGTTAAATGTGAATTCCTGGAGAGTAAACCCATTCTAGGTTCCTTTTCACCCATCTGTTACCAGATTTTGTAATCAAACATTGGGATTTAAATGTTCTGATTCATTGACCTAGAAGTCTAACAAAGGCATAATTATGACAAATGCTTATAATTACTGTTTAAAGGCTTTAACTGATTTTAAAAAATATCTGCGTATCCTCACAACACTCTTAAAAGGTAATACCAATATTTACCTGTTTTATAAATACGGAATTTGAGTCAAGGGGTAGTGAAGTGATGTACCCCAATTCAGACCGCTGGGAGATTCAGGGAAATCTTGATCACAATACTAAACTGTGCTTCAAAGGAAAAAAATCACATTGTTTTATGTAGTGAATTAACCTTTACTGAAATATTAAATTTCACTAAATTGAATATCCCCCAAAATAAGGGCTGATGAAAATTTCCAATGAATCAATTTTATTTTCAGACTTTCAGAGTTAGTCTAATTAAATCAACTTAAAGTTCTCACTTTCTTGACATGCTTAAGAAGTATAGTGTAGTGGGTAAAATCATAGACACTGGAGACAGGACTTTCTGGGTTAAAATTCCAGATCAGCAACTTACTAGCATGTAACCTTGGCCACATTATTTCATCTCTTTGTGCCTCCATTTGCTCGTCTGTAAAATGGGCATGATAATATCTCAGAGTTGTTATGAGGATTAAGTAAATTAATATACATCTAAAATGCTTTTTTTTTTTTTTTTTTTTACCTTTGCCGTAAAGGCATCAGCAACTGTTCCTTCTTTGTGAGTGTGGGCTCTTGCTTGGATGGAGGCTGGCTGTTGTTCACTTAGTTACACCTGATCCCTCGTCTCCAGGATAACCTACTTTCAGGGTCACAACTATCCCATGAGAGCTGGATTTCCCGGTGCAGCAAAACTGACTAATTTGATCCTTCTTATTTAGAAAATAACTCACCATTTTCTAATCTACCCAGTGAAGAGGAAACTTAATTTCCCCTGAAGATTGAAACCTGATTAACTTTAAAAAGAAATGGATGCTTAATCTTGTGTTATCTGTGGCGTTACATCTGAAAATCAGTTTGTTTTAAAAAGTCCATTATGTATTACCTGCAGAAGATAGGTTTTAGACTAAGATTAAGAATTGTTCCATAACAACCTGCATTTAGTAAAGATGATCAAAAGGTGCTTTTGTGCAATTTTTTTCTTTCTCTAGTGTGAGTAAAAGTTTCAGCAAGTGAGCAGCAAAATTTGGATAAACTAATAAATAAATAATTTTGACAATAGAATGCCCATAAGCACCTCAAAGTCAGTACATCCCAAATACATTTTTCGTTTTTGTCTTTTTTTTTTTTTTTTTTTTTTTTTGAGACAGAGTCTCACTCAGTTGCCCAGGCTGGAGTGCAGTGGCACAATCTCGACTCACTGCAACCTCCACCTCAAGCGATTCTGGTGCCTCAGCCTCCTGAGTTGCTGGGACTACTGGCATGAGCCACCACACCTGGTTAATGGTGTGTGTCTGTGTGTGTGTGTGTCCGTATTTTCACATGGGGTTTCACCATGTTGCCCAGGCTGGTCTGGAACTCGTGGCCTCAAGTGATCCATCCCCACCATGGCCTCCTGAAGTCCTGGGATTATAGGTGTGAGCCACCATGCCCAGTATCCAAGTGGATTTCATAATTTATCCTCAAATATATTTCTTCTCCTCTATGCCTAGAAAAGTCAATGGCACCATTAACCTCAAACTTAACCAGGTTAGAATCTTCTGTCTCTTCTCCTCCTTTTCTCTAGCTGCCAATCCCAGTGACCCACCAGTTTTATTCATGAGACTATTCCCAATCTCATGCTATACACCAGGCCTTTATTATCACTTGCTTCAACCACAGGTGATCGTCAATGATACAGTCTGATTTAAAATTTACATTTTCAAACATTGTAGTTTACTCTTTCAAATCATTTTTATTTTTCATATGCCAAGTTGGGACTTAAAAGTCTTTTTTCTTTTTTCTTTTTTTTTTCTTTTTTTTTTTCAGACAGAGTCTCACTCTATCCCCCAGGCTGGAGTGCAGTGGCACAATCTCAGCTCACTGCAACCTTCACCTTCACCTCCTGGGTTCAAGTGATTCTCCTGCCTCAGCCTCCCGAGTAGCTGGGAGTACAGGCATCCACCACCATGCCAGGCTAAATTTTGTACTTTTAGTAGCGGCAGGGTTTCACCATGTTGTCCAGGCTGGTCTCAAACTCCTAACCTCAAATAATCCACTCACCTCAGCCTCCCACAGTGTTGGGATTATGGGAGTGAGCCACGGCGCCCGGCTTTAAAAGTCTTAAATCACTTTTTCACGTGACAAGTTTAGATTTCATAATCAGCTGATGGATAAATACTTTCAGTCCATGCACAGTCTGTGCCATCTGATACCTCCGTTTCAGCAAAGTAATCACTTCTATCTATAAAGCATTATTTGTGCAATATTTTAATATGATTAATAGGCTCAAATGAACCACAGATCTGTCAACTGAACTTGCAGTCTGGCCACTCTTGTAACAAATATTCACTGAGCACCTTTAATATGACAAATGATGTGCTAAGTACCAAGTACTTTGTCATAGTGACAAAACAGACACTCTTACCCTCATGAAATTTGTACTACATTGTGGGTAAAAGGGGATCCAATAAATAATAAATAACCTCCCCAAAAATATATGACTATGGCTGGTGCTATTTATCTTGATAGGTGTTAGTACATGGTCTAAATAATTATTAATAATATATTACTATACGTATTTAACGTACTATAGCCCCAATATCTTTCAGTGCAAAAATACTCAGCTGAAATACATTTTTCATTCCAAAGAGTTATTTATATTAATTACAACCTTCTAATCTGGTGTTTTACTTTCCATTTCCAAATATTCTTTCATCAATACTATCTGTTCTTCTGTGCATCGCAAATATATTTATTTCATCTATTTATTAGTATTTTCTATAATCTATATTTTAAGTAATTTCAGCTCCTTTTATATTTCTTAAACCTTTTAAATGCATAATTAATTGCATGCTAAAAGTGGATGAGGTTTTAAAAATAAGTGCTAAGACATAATATAAATACTTTATTGTTCTCTATTACATTAAAAAGTGGTAACCTATTTAATTCACGTGCTGTGGTCAAATTTTAATATCAATAATATGACACAAATAAATACTCAGAAATGCTGACACATCTTATCATCTGTAAAACTCAAATGTTTTCAGGGGTCATGAAGATAGCATACTTGTCTCATCCAAATATTTTCAAATTCATACTTCTTTAAAATGTTGTGCTGGACTCTGGAGACACAAATGTGGCCTTCCAGAGTGACAGGCCTTTTAACAATTCTTGTAACAATTACTACTTTATTTTTACCTGTTAATATTTATATATTAATAAACCCAACTGAACCTAGGAAAATATCTAAGACAAGTACATTTGAGTATGTGTGTGCCTTCATGTGTGTGACTTTTATGTATATGATGAACTGTCTTAATTATAAAGAAAAGGAAAAAAACATGATGCTATGAGAAAAAAAAATGAACATTCAACTGAGCAGAGCAGAAGATATTTTTATATTTCCTGATATAAAATCTAACTTCAGTGTTGAACTAAAAAAGTGAAATAATTTCCATCCCAGATATGTGATACGTCTCAAAAGCCATTTTTATATCTTGTAAAAAATACACGAGCAGTTAAATAACATAAATAATAGGCCCTCAGAGGCCAAAAGTTTTGACTAAAAATTATGAATAAATATATACTGTACTGTTACTATTTACAGGACCTAACTTGACACATATTCTTTTTTTCTAAAGTTGTATTTTGAAGCAAAAGATAAATATTGAGACAGCAATCATGAAGTTCCCCCGTGTCTGTCTGGGTCTTGAAGGGAAAGAAGCTCGTGAGAGACAGACATTCCCCCTTGCTTTACGTACACATTTTCATTAACTAGGCTTTGGGAGAGCAGATATGGTCAGAAACTGATTTTCGTCTAATGGAGGGTAGTTAGGTTGGGGGAACCCCATTAAAGATCTCAGTCCTTTACACAGATTGGAGCTTCAGCTTTGGTATCACATTTGTCTTACAATGGTGATACTCTGTAACACATGTGATCCCCCTTCTCCCTCCCATAACAGTAGGCGAGGACAGCTGAGCCTTCATCAGGAGAAGCCATTAATATGCCTATCATAAGCCAAGTCCGTGCTCAAGTTACACATAGGAAACCATTAGAATCTTCCATTCTGGGGCAAGATATGGAAAACTATGAGGCTAGGAAATTAGTACCTTTTCTACATTTTTCTTTTTGTCTGTATGCTAAGCAAGTAGGCTTAATTCCATTGAACTGTGGTCTGTTTGGGAAGAATTAAAAAGATGTAAAGTTTAAAATGTGCCAGTGCTAGCAAAGGCCATAAATAACATTGTGGCTTCTGCTTGCCTTCCCCTGGGTCATCGCTTGGGGAAATCCAGCTGTTGTAGCATAAGCACACTTAAGAAGTCCAACGGAGAGGCCCACATGGCAATGCATCTTTTTGCTTCAAGCATTCCTGATGCAAAATATAAAATCACTCAGATTCCTGCCCCATAAGATGAGATTTATTTTCCTCTGGAATTTTGTACAACTTTGTCCCTGGTGTTCTTAAGTTTTACAATGTCTCTGACATGGGTCTGTCTTCATTGTTGTGCTGGGCATCAAATGGCTCCTTGGTATAGCAACTCATGTCCTTTGGTTCTAGGAAATTGTCCTCATTTGTTTTCTTGATACTTTTCTCCCCTCCACTTTCTAGGCCTATCTTATAATTGAAACTGCTACTATTGTTATACAATGTTAACTGGAAGAAATGGAAAAAGGACAGCAGTGAAATAATTATCCTTTTTGCTTTATACAACTATGATATTGTTTTTAATTAACACTATTTCTTCTTTTATTTCTAGAATAGATGACAAAAGTAAAATTAAAAGCAAGGTATGGCCAGGCACGGTGGCTCATGCCTGTAATCCCAGCAGGCATGAGCCACCAGCTTGGGAGGCTGAGGCGGGCGGATCACCTGAGGTCAGGAGTTCAAGACCAGCCTGGTCAACATGGCGAAATCCCATCTCTATTAAAAATACAAAAATTAGCTGGGCATGGTGGTAGATGCCTGTGATCCCAGCTACTCGGGAGGCTGAGGCAGGAGAATCGCTTGAACCCAGGATGTGGAGATTGCAGTGAACTGAGATGGCACCATTGTACTCCAGACTGGGTAAGAAGAGTGAAACTCCATTTCAAATTAAAAAGAAAAAAAAAAAAAAAAAAGCACGGTATAATAATTAGAAATGTGGTAGAGACTTCTGGTTGCCTATATGAAAACTCTCCTCTCTCTTTTTTTTAAACACCAGAATCCTAGACATTAAACCCAAATGAAGAACTTGGGATTTCCAGACTTGGCAAAGCCATTTGTCCCCTTTTCTCCTTGAACTTCCTCTTCTCCCTGCTTGGAATACGATATGATGACTTGAGCTCAGTAGCAATTTTATGATTTGAGAATTGAACTCATAAATTGAAGATGGTGGAGGAGAAAGACAGAAAAAAGCCTTAGGCCCTCAGGATAATGTAGAACTGTCCACCAGCCCTAAATTTCTGGCAGCTAGACTTAGTTTAGGTAAGAGAATTACCTCCTAAATCCTTCAAGCCGTTGTAGTCAGTTAAAGAGTTAATCAGCCATCAGCAGCCAGTTCTTAATGGAGTCAAGGAAATCTGTACTTTTTTTAAGCTCTCTGAAAACAGAATCTCCTTGTTACATACACATCTTATTTTTACCTCCATACATTTTCATTCACATGTTTAAGTGTGTGAATGAAACCAACCCAGTTACATTCTTTCCATGCTTCTAGTCCTGTCTCCCCAGTCAAAACTCCATACTGTGTTTCCTGTGTCATCCTCTGAGAACTTTTATCAGCAGTGTGGTATGGTGACTAACATCATCAGTCAAACAAACCTATGTGCCAACTCTCCTCTGAAACCAGTTGTTTGATATCAATAAGTCACTCAACCTCTCTAAGCTTCCATCTCCTCATTGGTAAAATAGGAATGATAATGACCTTCTCATACAATTGTGCTTGGAATTAATATTTGTAAAGTAGTCAGCACATTGAAAGCTATCGGATAGCCAAATGGAAGATCCTCACTCCCCAATTAAATCCTTAATTGGAATTATGAAAACAATTATTTGGTAAAAATTGGAGACATAAGAAAGAATTGAAAATACTATATGCTTGTATAGCAAAGCTTAATATATTAAAATAAGTCTTTCTCCAAGTAACATAAGATGGACACAGCCTCTGCTTCCCACACAAGTTTATTGCCAGGTTTTGACTACCTTCAAATATTATAATCTAATCTGAAGTTACCCATGTTAATAAAAACTTCTGTTAGAGTGAAACTAAGTAAAAGTTCTGTACCTATTCCTTTAAAAACCTTTACTGATTAATAAATTTCATACCTATAAGATTCCCCTATTGTAAGTCTACAATTCAATGATTTTTTAGTAAATTTATAGTTATACAATCACCATAATTCAAATTCAGAACATTTCCATCACCCCCATTTTATTTCCTGCTCTCACTGAAGCCCTAAGTAATTACTACTCTGCTTTCTTTGTAAATTTCTCTTTTTATACATTTAAGTGGAATCAATATTTGTAGCCTTCTTTCACTTGACATAATTTTGTGGCACACTTATATTTTGTAAAGATTTTTTAACTTTTTTTTTTTAATTGAGACAGAGTCTCTACTCTGTTGCCCAGGCTGGAGTACAGTGGCATGATCTTGGCTCACTGCAACCTCTGCCTCCCAGGTTCAAGCCACTCTCCTGCCTCAGCATCCCGAGTAGGTGGAAGTACAGGCACCTACCACCACTCCAGGCTAATTTTTTATTTTTAGTAGAGATGGGGTTTCACCATGTTAGCCAAGCTGGTCTTGAACTCCTGACCTCAAGTGATCCACCCACGTCGGCCTCCCAACGTGCTGGGATTATAAGCATGAGCCGCCATGCCCAGCCTTAACTTTTTTTTTTTTTTTTTTTTGTTCAGAAAAATTTTAAAGGACTCAAATGGGAGGAAGAGCCTCTTTAAAAGCTTCATTTTAGGAAAATACATAAGATAATAGATACAATTTATTGGAAGTTTACTAGGTGCCAACTATCATTTATGAGATTTAAATGTAGAAACTCCTTTACCTTCAGAATATCCCTATGAGTAGATTTATTACCTCCACTTTATAGAGGAAGAAACAGAAGTACAATGAGGCTAATTTCCCCAAAGTTATAACACTACTTAATGGTGGAACTGGGATCCGAACCCAAGAACTCTGACTTCAGAACCAACACTCATAATCCCTATGTCCAAAGGTTATTAACAGTACATTCAAAATATTTGAATGAGATTAGTTTTAATGAATAAATGAGCTAAATGGAAAGGTCAAGTAATATCTCACTCCTAGAAGATACACAAACACATTTAAAACCCTTTTCTCATACAAGAGAGTAGACGGTAGAAAGTGTAACTGCTAATGTTAACAACTAGGCTCATTGTTACAAATGACATCAGTAACCACAAGTCACAGTGACACTTTGGGTTTTCTAGGCATAGGGAGCTGCAAAAGAATGTAAGGGCTTAATCCTCTGAGCATGTGAGGAACTTCTAAATACCTGGACAAGAGGAGAACAGATTCCAACCTGAGGAGCTAGTGTTAAAAGAGGCTTTAAGTATTTCATGTTGTGTAGTATTTTATATATGCAGAAGTATATGTAAATTACAGAACAAGATAATAAATATCTGTGAGACCACCATCCAGCATAACTAGAAATGGGTAACATTGCAATGGCTCCTGTGTGACTCTTCCAGCCTATTCCACTACCTCCCCACAGCTCTGGTGTGATAGCATTGGCTTGCCTTTTTAAGCCTAAACAAACGATTTAATTTTACCTGTTTCTGAGCTTCATGTGCTGTCTAATGTTCTAAACTTAGTTTTTAAACTCAACATTGTTTCTAAGATTCACCTAAAGAGCCTGTGGACGATTGTATTTTACTGCCATGCAAGCATTATCCTATTTTGTTTATCCCATCTCCTGTCATAGACATTTGTAATTCTGACTTTTTGTTGATGTTCCTGTAAACATGCCTGTACATATCCAATGGTCCGTGGTCATATCACTTTCCTGCAGGACACTGGTCTCAAACCTGGCTGCACATTAGAATAGCATAAGGAGTTTGTTAAATTATTCTTCATGCCCCAGATATGTACATTTAATTTTATCCATGACTGAAGACAATGCTGTAGGGTATATACCTAGAGACGAACTTGTTGACTGAGAAGACACTGTTATCTTCAACTTTACTGATGTTGTCTGAGTTTTCCAAAGCTGGAGTACCTAATTATACTTTCTCACCAGAAGTGAGGAGAGTTCCTCTTACTCCACATTCTCATTAGCTGTTGATATTGTCACCCTATGCATTTTTTTGCCAAGTTAAATAATTAAAATGGCATTGTTGACTCCTTCAGTATTGTTTTATTGGTCTGTTTATTTTTCTCTGCAGCAATACCACCCTGTTTTGTTTTTTTTTTTCTTGAGATGGAGTCTTGCTCTGTCTGTCACCCAGGCTGGAGTGCAGTGGCATGATCTCCGCTCACTGCAAGCTCTGCCTCCCGGGTTCACACCATTCTCCCACCTCGGCCTCCTGAGTAGCTGGGACCATAGGCACCCACCACCACGCCCGGCTAATTTTTTGTATTTTTAGTAGAGACGGGGTTTCACCGTGTTAACCAGGATGGTCTTGATCTCCTGACCTCGTGATCTGCCTGTCTCGGCCTCCCAAAGTGCTGGGATTACAGATGTGAGCCACTGTGCCCGGCCCCACCCTTTCTTAATCACTGTAGTTTTACTTTGTTTTATTATAATCCTTCTATTTTCTTCTGCCTGTTTCAGAGTTTCGTAGTAACTCTGGACCCAGGAGTTATTTTTGTTGCCATTATTTAATAATTTGGTTAAAATTTACTCTTATACATACCAGTGGGAAATAGAAAAACACAAGTGCCAAATTGTGAATAATAAAGTTGAGACAAAGATGCAATCAGGAGATGGGCCAACGTTGTTAATCTTCAGTGAGAATAAGATGCTTACTAGACTTAAGTTGTTGACTATTTGTTAAATTGACAAGGAAAGTGTGAAATGTTGGCACTATATCATTGAAACACATATCAGAAAGAAAAGGTGAAGGGTTAGAGGAGATGAAGTGATGTAATTTATGACTTAAGAATGAACAAAAAAATTTTCCAATGTTCCATGTGACAGGAGAAACTCAGACTATGTGGAGTTGTTGATAGGGAAATAGCTTGTTACATAAGAGATGATGTATAAAACATAAATACTAAACTAAAACCAAGTCAACTATTATTTAAACCTTAAAACTCAGCTCAAATATTATATTCACCTATTCCTGCAGAAAATAGTAGTTGTTCCTTCCTAGCTGCTGCTTCTATAGCATGTTGAATAGTAGTTATCTTCGTATTTTTTTTTCTCTACTATAATGAGATTCTACAGATGAAAGCTTTCTCTTTCTAAGTGTCTCTATCTGGCACACAACAGGTGCTCAAGAAGGATTTTTAAAAATACATGAATAAAAATCAGGTTATGAGTTCTCTAAGAACTTTAAATTTGGCTATGTAACCGTTACATCATAGATCAATTTACACAGTTAATGGCAACCTAGTACATATAGAGCTTCACATTAAAATACAAAAAGGAGCCGGGTGTGGTGGCTCACTTTGGGAGGCTGAGGTGGATGGATCACGAGGTGAGGAGTTCGAGACCAGCCTGGCCAACATGAAGAAACCCTGTCTCTACTAAAAATACAAAATTAGCTGGGCATAGTGGTGGGCACCTGTAATCCCAGCTACTTGGGAGGCTGAGGCAGGAGAATCATTTGAATCCAGGAGGCAGAGGTTGCAGTGAGCCGAGATGGCGCTACTGCATTCCAGACTGGGCAACAGGGCAAGACTCTGTCTCAAAAAAAAAAAAAAAAAAAGAAAGAAAGAAAAGAAAAGGAAAAAAAATACAAGAGGGAGAGTGGTTCTTGGAAAGCAGGTCAAAGAAAGAAATAAAGTTTATGCCCCCTCATCAATTAAATTGACTTTCAACTAGAGGAAAAGTAAAACAGCTCTAAAAAAAGTAAAACATGGAAGAACTCTAAAATTATAGCCAAAAAGAAGCCAAAAACAGAACACCAAATAGCTTGTGACCCTCTTAGGGAAATCAGGCGGCTACTCTAGGTCAAACAGGGAGTGCTAATCTTGCACCCTTTGCTGAAGCACCTTAAGAGCATCATCCTCTCAGGGCTCAGTAAACAATGCCCCAAAATGAAGGCCTTAGAAGCAAACATTTCCTGACCTTCTCCTGCTCTCCAATTTTTCAGTCCCATTCTCCCCAATAATAGCCATAGAAATTAGGATCCCTCTTCCCCAGGGTGGGTCATAGAAATCAGAACCCCCTTTCCCCAAAGTCAGCCATAAAACCTAAAAATAGTACTCTAACTCCCCGCTGCTCCAGCCTTTCTGTGTAAAAACTTGCCATAAAGAAATTATCTGACTTACCTTGTTTGACTATAGGTCATAAGACCCCCATTTCAGAGACAGAACTGCCTCATACCAGTAGGAAAAAATGCATGGCTAGAGAGTCAAGAGAATAGAGACAGACAAACCTTACTGAGTTTCCCCACTCAGTCTGCCAGCATTAAATCATACATTTTTTGTCAAATCATATTTCTACATGGTTGTCTGTACTAAGCATAAAAATGGACAATTTCCCCTGTATCTTTGGGTCTTCATTCTAAAGTCTCATGTGTATAGATGTTAAACAAATTTGTATGACATTTCTGCAATTAATTTGCCTTTAAGGGTCCATTTTTCAGTAAACCTTCAGACTTGGCCCCTACTTCACCCAGATCACCACCCAGGGAGGTCACAATAGAGATTGTGTCAGCACCAAAATTAATGGCCAGCAGATCAAAGTGTGAGGGGGGAAAAAAATAAAAAAATAAAAGCTTTAGGCAGGTCTGACATTTCATACAATACAACTTTAATCCCCTTTAATATCATCTAATAAAAAGAAGAGAAAGATTCACAAAAGACAAAGTGAAAATGGTACAAAACAGATTAACATGAGAATTAGAGAATCCCTACTGCAAATCTCATCTTTTGTTTTTCCTCAGTTTTCCTATCCGAAAGTATAACTTAATGAAATCAGAACCTTTAGACCAATATTCATGTAGAGGGTTTTCAGTAAATACTAGGACATTTATAATACTTTCTCACCATAGCATTTGCAAAGGAAAGGAAAGGTTGACAGAGAAAGAGAGGAGTTGGGCAGGGGGTTGAGAGAAAGAGGGAACAGAGAAAGACAGAAAAGGTTGGTAAGAAAAGGAAAGGGAAGGGGAAGGGAGGTTGTTTGAAAGAGAAAGATGGAGGGCGTTGAGAAAGAAAGAAGGGTTGAGAGAGGGAAGCAGGATGAGAAGTTGAAGGAGTATGAGAGATTGGGGAGAGGAAGAAAAGAAAGAAGAGGGAGGTTGATGATTGGAAAAAAAAAAAGTAGAGAGATTGAGAAAGAAAAAGTGATTAACAGAGGTGAAAAGGGAGAGAGGTATTGAGAAATTGAAAGAGTATAAGAAGTCCAGGGAGATGGGGTCAGGGAGGGGGAATGTAAACGGGAATAGGAGGTGGGGAAGAGGGAGAAAAGCGGTTCAAGGAAAGGAAGAGAGGTTAAAAGAGAAAGAGAGTGAGAGAAGAGGGAAGTTTTATTTTCTAATACCATTACAGAAATATCTTGTGCTCATACTTGACTTCCGACTTTAAAATGAAGATTCGTTAGAAAAAGATTATTCACCAATTTCAATGCAGCCTCAGTTACCTCCAGCCTTAAATACAGACAGAAATATTTGGGAAACATACCATTTTGTTTCAGAGTTAAGGATTCCTAATTTAAGCATATAAGCTTTTTGACTTTAATTTTGAAGAGCAAAATTTTCATAATGTGGATATACTGAACCTAACGTCTTGATGTATTATTGTAACTACAGTTATTGGGCTGAATCATATAAAGTAGCTAATTTTCAATTTTTTTAACCTACGGAAATGGCAGCTTAATAATTCAAACTATTATAATTTAATCACAATATTGAGTTCTATAGGACAGAAGTCCTGAATATTACGCTTTGCGAAGTTGTTTGAGTATATATATATATGTAAGCTTTCTAGTTCCTTATGAATTGTTGTCTCATTTGATTATAAATGTGCTTGCCTAGAGCGGAACCATATGCCCTTTTGGAATGCTGCATTCTTAGAAACCAAATGACACATTTTGGTGGAATGTGTAAAATAAGAAAAAAAAGGTGCCTCAGGCTCCTACTCATTTTATATTCCAGATTTCTGTGATGGACTTTGGCATCTAGATTTCTGACTCAGGGACCTTCCTTAGTTCCTCCCTGATTCTTCACTACAGCTTAGAGAGGTAAGGGGACTGAGACAACCTGAGTTTCAGATCCATTCAATATATTATAAACAAATGAAATATCCTCCAATTTTATCTAAAAATTTTAAGGTCAATTGATGTGCCTGATAAATAATCTCTTAAATGTCCACTGCTCATCACAATTGTGAAACTGGCAGGGACCTTTCCTATCTGTTTGTGCTCAGAGCAGTTTCTGGCCTGTATCCCTGTGAGTGAAGTTAAGAATTACATGGATTGAATAATATTGCCCTTCTTATCTTCCAGTGTTTTCCAAAGGAGAAATAAAATAGTACAATTATATATAATGGTATTCAAAATATACAGCATACACATGATAGGCAAGATATGAATTGAACGATTCGAATTTGTAAGTTCCCAGGAGGCATGAAACAACATTAACTTTCTGTGGCCAATGTTTAATATTGAATGTACAAACACACTAACACCAACCTCTGCAATGATAATGATGGGTGGAAGTGACACTGAATATTTCAGCACTGACAAGACACTCGTTTTTCTGGTGTACTGTTATGCATTTCTTTTCCCATTTGTAATCACAATTGTAGCACACTGCTCTTTCAGTGATCTTCACTTCTCCTCCAGTGACAGATGTGATCCAATCCCAGCAGGCAGAAATTCTTGTGAAGATGGTGCAGTGGGATGGCAGTGACTGCTGCCTCAGCTCACAATGTCAACAAGCTTGGACTTCCCATGCCGGGCACATTGCGGTGTTCTTCCGCAATCTCCCTGCAACCAGCAAAAAGAGAAGTTCTCCCAAATGCCTGGTTCCTGGCTGACACTAACCCCAACTGTAGAGGATGGTCACGCAGGGCACAGGTTGTTCTCTTTATCTCACTGATTTCTACTCACAACCTAATAGAAAACTATGGCCACTCAGGTAGTTGGCTGATGTGACAGATCTCTGAACTGGATTGAAATCTATGCCTTCAAGGAGAGACTGAAAGATAAGTTAGTGTAAATTCACTTAATGCTGACTGTAGACTCTGCCATGAAGAAAGTTTCAAGCATCTATATAAATGGCCAGATGATGGTTTTCAATTACATGAAAACTTCTTTACGTTTTCAGTGTTACCAGCAGTAAGTTCATTAAGCCACCTAATTCAGCTATGCAGCTGAATCATAAGAAATGATCATCTGGGAGCAGTGGCTCACGCCTGTAATCCTAGCACTTTGGGAGGCTGAGGCAGGCAAATCACGAAGTCAGAAGTTCGAGATCAGTCTGGCCAACATAGTGAAACCCCGTTTCTACTAAAAATGCAAAAAATTAGCTGGACGTGATTGTGTGTGCCTGTAATTCCAGCTACTCAGGAGGCTGAGTTAGGAGAATCACATGAACCCGGGAGGTGGAGGTTGCAGTGAGTCGAGATCACACCATTGCACTCCAGCCCGGGAGACAGTGCAAGACTCCATCTCAAAAAAAAAAAAAAAAAAAAAAAAAGAAAGAAAGAAATGATCATGTTGTTTGTAGGTCAAAAACCATTGAATACCAGCAATTACACATAATTCATCCAAGTAATGAATAATTCTTTTTGAGAACTGAGTTCACTTCAACTATCAAATTAGTAATCAAGGTTCATTTGTTTTTAAGGTAACTTAGCCATGTATTTATTCTTCTTGCCTTTCTTTTTAAAACTACCATGCATCTATACCTCTTTATGAATCAGCAAATGCCAGTTTGTGAGACATACTAAAAAGAAAACTCCCAGACTCATCAATGCAATCTTTGAATTAACATGCAGGAAGATGATCCTGCAGCTTTTCTGAATATATTGGTGTTTTTAAATATCCATACCCTGGTAGCTTTGCCAAGAGGTACTAATGATCAGAGATACCTTAGCCTGCTGTACCATGTTAGAAAATTCATCCTCTAGCACAGAAAGAATAAAAATACATATAAACCTAGGCAAATGCTTTTAAAGGCTAAAACAGGGATTGCCCTCTATGTAGACACACTCTTAAGGGTAAATCCCACCAGTTTTCTCTCTGAGCACTATAATGACATTGTTAGGTGATTTGTAAAGACCTAATATTATTCTACTTTAGCTTATACAACAGAAACACCAAAAACTATTTTGTACAGTTCTAGGATGAGAGAAAAATAATATCACTTCATGGAAGGAAAAAGAAGTTGTTTAGACCCAAATCAGTTGTTGATGAAGCGATCAATACAATTCATTTTTAAATGTCAAGCCTATACTTGATTCCCTTGGTTTCACTGTGCTCTCATTCTTTTGACTTAACTTTGCCGAATAAACATCATGTTTAGAGACTGACAATGGAAACTACATTCTGATTTATTCTAGTCTATTGGATATTTGTAACTTGTTAACTCAGTTGTACAATACAGTAGAAGTGAAACCAAACTCATGGGTTGACCTTCACATAGGCTAGTTATTTTCACGTAATCTTTTCCACCCATGTACTATTCATACCAATCCGTCATTTCAGAAAAATGCCTCACATAGTTAGAAATTGGATGATACCTTCAAGTATGAGTTTTCACTGTTATAAAACAATTGTGTATGTGTGTCTGAGTTTGTGTATGTTTACAGTACAATTGGAGAGTAATCACATAAAAATGAGACTTACAAACATCGGGTAATAAAATCACTAGATATTCTTCAATACATGTTTTTATAAGTATCAATAAACTGGTATTCATGAATATAATGACCTAAAACCCAGGAAGTCACCTTTAGATCCATTATTTTAAAAGACTTTTCCCACCATTATTCATATTAAAAATAGAGAAAAACTGAAAATGAATAAACAGAATACACTTAGATGTCACATATATTTGTTTGAATTCTAACATTGGAGGAGGTGGTACATATACTCATTATGAAATTCAGTTGTTCCCCATCCAGCAGTCATACATATAAAGTAAATTTATTTTATCATCTTCCTCTGGCACCAGATTAGTAATGAAAACTCTCCTAATTAAAAAGGATGTTGAAGAGAAAAGTAAATATAATTTAGTCTGTAGGATTTATGTTAATATTGTCTATGTTGTTTGCTCTTCAGTGACGGCTCTAGAAATAGCTACTTTGATCTAATAGTAACCCCCACTCTTTCTGAGACAAAGTCTCACTCTGTCATCCAGGCTAGAGTGCAGTAGTGCCGCCGTAGCTCACTGTAGCCTTTAACTCCTGGGCTCAAATGATCCTGCCTCCTCCTAAGCCTCTTAACTAGCTAGTATACTACTACTGGCATGCACCATCACACCCGGCTAATTCTTTTTTTTTTTTTTTCTTTTTTTTGGAGATGAGATCTTGCTATTTTGCCTGAGATGGTCTCAAACTCCTGACCTCAAATGATCCTTTTGCCTCAGCCTCCCAAAGTGTTGAGATTATACGTGTGAGCCATGCACCTGGCCAACATTACTCTTTTAAATGCTGTGATTAATTAAGTCTTCCAGAAAATGCTATCTGTTACTCAAAAGGGATCAGCCCAATTTATATGTTACCAGTTTGCTCCAAGTATTACCATATCCTCCCAGGACAATAGGAACATATGCCCTACACTCAGATGTGAGGTTCTTAGTTTCTCATCCATAATCAAAAAACACATCTGCCATTTTTCCACGTGCCTCTAAGACATCACCTTGTTGAATCTGAAGTGACAGTGGAGAAAATATAACTCTCTTCCTTCTTCGACTACATCATGTGAGGAATGGGTAAGAATCACATTTGTAGTACTTTAAACTTTTCAAGTATTTGTTTATCTAATACATATATTTATATTTATTCTCTCTTCCAAGATGTATAATAAAATATATACATTATATATTTAAAAATTCACATTTTTATCTTATCACCAAAATGTGTTTATATATAAACAATGTGGGTTTATGTATGTGTCTGTGTGTATTACACAAACAGACACACACACACATTTGTTTTCCCATGCTGTTTTATTATATTTTGATTCAGACTTTCACATACTTTAATGCTTCAGCCTATCTGCCATCCTGGATCATTTATTTCAATGATTTGTTCTTTATTTTTACTGTTCTTAATAAAATTATATAAACTCTTTGAAGTATAAATTATTTTCCTACTCACCTCCCTATGCACATCCAAATTTTATGTTATGCTGCCTTTGCAGATAATCATTTCACTTTCTGCCAAATTTTCTTGAGCTAAACCATTTTCCTTCTGCCAACATAAGTTTTTTAACCAGCAGCTGGCTTTTCTTTTCTCTTTTCTTTTCCTTTTTTTTTTTTTTTTTGACGGAGCCTTGCTCTGTCGCCCAGGCTGGAGTACAGTGGCATGATCTTGGCTCACTGCAACCTACACCTCCACCTCCTGGGTTCAAGCAATTCTCCTGCCTCAGTCTCCCGAGTAGCTGGGATTACAGGTGCCCACCATTATGCCCGGCTAATTTTTGTAATTTTAGTAGAGACAGTGTTTCACCATGTTGGCCAGGCTGATCTTGAACTCCTGACCTCAGGTGATCCATCCTCCTCAGCCCCCCAAAGTGCTGGGATTATAAGTGTAAGAGTGTCTGGCCTACCAACTGCTTTTCTTGTTCTGATTTTTTTCATTTATTAGATTATGATCACATCAAGTCATATCAGTCAGTTAATGAATGTATCATGATTGATTAAATCCCACTGATGAACATTTAGACCATTTTCTCTTTTTTGCTTAAAAGCTGCATCAAGCATTCCAGATAATAAATCTGTGCAGTTATGCCATTATTCCTGGAAAGTAGAATTGCTGAGCCATGAAGCTTGTACTTTAAAAAATAGCAACTATTGCCACATTGCCTGATTTTTGAAAAGATAAAAAAGGATGTATCAACTTACAGTCCACCCAGTTATGTTTATAATTTAGAACTATGTCAAGAATCTTTAAAATATTCCTACCCTAAATCCAGCAATTCTACTTCTGGGAAGTTTATTTTAAGGCAATCCTAGTCCTGGAAAAATATATATATACTAGGATAGTCAATCCAGCATTATTTAAATTTTTTTAATAAAGGAAACAATCCATTTTTATATGAATTGTGGAAAGGCTACCATGTATCCATTAAAATTATATTTTAAAAGTCTTTAATATGAAGCAATGCTGACTATCATAAATGAAAATGTACAATAATATAAAACTTACAATAGGTATATTACTACAACTACTTAATTACAAATGAATAGTATGGGAAATACAAGAAGGAAGTATGCCCGAATATTCACATAAAGGTAATGATGCTGGAAATTGCAGGTGGGAAATGTCTTGTCTTTAATAGGAAAAAAGTCATCTCTCACTCTTCCCAATGAAAAGAAATGAATAGGTACAAATACAGATAAGTTACTAAATTCTCAGAGGGAAGAGAAACAAAATCTTATGTTACTTTTGGTATCAGGTGGTGTTAAGTAGGAAGCAAAGTCCTAGGAGAACAGGAAAAAGGATCAAGATAAGAAAGTAAGGAAAGAAGGGCTGAAAAGAAGCAGGAACGTTTGTAATGACGATTGTGGATATTAGAAGACAGAACCATGCAGGCATACCCCCAAGGATTGCTGAATGGTACTGAAACTGGAAACCACAAGATTTTAAGGGCACTAAATATCACCACTGGTCTTTGTCTAAAAAAGTGCTTCTCAACGTTGGCTGCACATTAAAATTTCCAGGAGAAATTTATAAAATACCAATGCTAGGTTCAGGAAGGACTATGATATAAGGTCAACACAAAAACGTCAATCACATTTCATGTAGAACCCAAACAAAATACCATTTAAAATCACAATGAAGACAATGTAATACTTAGGTATACACTTAGCAAAACATGTACAAGATCTGTATGTTGAGAATTGCAAAATTCTGGTGACAGAAATCAAAGAAGATCTAAATAAGTGGAGAGACATTGTTCATGGATTGGAAGACTCACATAGCAAATATGTGAATTCTCCCCAAACTGAGCTATAGCTATAATGCAATTTCTACCAAAATCACAGCAAGGGTTGTTGCAGACATAGCAAGCTTATTTTAAAATTTATATGAGAAAGCACAGACCTTAGCATGTCTAAAACAATCTTCACCAAGAATAAATTGGAAGAAATCACTTTTCCATATAAAGTCTACTATGTCCCTACAGTAATATGTAGTAGTATGTGAAAGGATAGACACGTAGCTCAACAGAAAAAAGATCCCAGAAATAAACCGACACAAATATGCCCACTGTATTTATGGCAGGTACAAAAGTAATTCAACAGATGGTGTTAGAGCAACTGGATATCCCTTAGACCACACACACACACACACACACACAAACAAAACAAAAAGAAAAAGAAAAAAGAAAAGGGGAGAGAGAAAGAGAGAGAAAGAAACCTCAACCTAAACCTTACACATTATACAAAAATTAACTGAAAAAGGATGATGAAGTTAAATGTAAAGTGTAAGGCTAAGGCTATAGAACTTTTAGGAAGAGCAAAGGAAAAAATCTAGGGATAGACAAAGAACGCTTAGACTTGACACCAAAAGGAGAAGCTTTTTTTTTTATTTTTTAACAGAGCAATTGGACTTCATCTAAATTAAAATTTTTGCCTTGCGAAAGACTCTGTTAAGAGGATAAAGAGACAAGCTAAGACTGGGAGGAATATTTGCAAACCACATATTTGACAAAGGATTAGTGGCTAGAATATATAAAGAATCCTCAAACTCCACACAGTAAGAAAACAATTCAATTAGAAAATAGGCTAAAGATGTGAAGAGGCTTGTCATTGAAGAGGTTAAAAAATGGTAAGTAAGTAAATGAAACATTGTTCGATACCATTAGCCATTAGGCAAATACAATAAGATATCACTACCACTACACACCTATCAGAATGGCTAACATTTTTTTTTTAAAAAGAATGACAATGGCAAATGCCAGTGAGGATGCAGAAAAACCAGGTCACTCACACATTACAGGTGGGAATATAAAATGGTAAAACTACCATGGAAAAACAGCTTAGTTTATTAAAAAACTAAAGATGCAATTTCCATATAACCCAGAAATTACGTTCTTGGGCATTTATTCCACCGAAATGAAAACACATGTCCGCACAAAAACTTGTACACAAATTTCCACAGGAGCTCTATTTGTAATAGCCCAGAGCTGGAAACAACCTAGATATGCTTTGACAGAAGAACCATTAAACAAACTGTGGTACATTCATACCATGGAATACTATTCATGTATTAAAAGGAATGAACTATTAAAAGGAAAGAACTATTGAACAAGCACAATACAACTTGGATAAATCTCCAGGGGACTGTGCTGAGTGGAAAAAGTCAATCCTCAAAGGTTACATACTATGCAGCTCCATTTATATATTACTCTTGAAATGACAAAATTCTAGAAATTGAGAATAGATTAGTTGTTGCCAGGGGTCTGGGAAAGAGTGAAGTGGGAGTTGCTATAAAAGGGCAACATTTTGGGAGGCTGAGGCGGGGGGATCACCTGAGGTCAGAAGTTCGAGACCAATCTGACCAGTATGGTGAAACCCCGTCTCCACTAAAAACTTAGCCAGGCATGGTGGCGTGCGCCTGTAGTCTCAGCTACTCGGGAGGCTGAGACAGGAGAACTGCTTGAACCCTGGAGGCAGACGTTGCAGTGAGCCAAGATTGTGCCATTGTACTCCAGCCTGGGTACCGGAAAAACTCCGTTTCAAAAAAAATAGGCAACACTAGGAATCCTTGGGGTGATAGAAATGTATATCTTGATTGTATCAATATCCTATAAGATGTTATCAGTGGAGAAACTAAGTAAAGAGTATATTGGGTATCTGTATTATTTCTTAAACTGCATGTGAATCTAAAATTATTTCAATGTAAGTTTAATTAACATCAAATGCATAAAGCAAGATAAGGAGGGGATAAATGCTGATGCCAACTCTCCATCCCTGAGATTGTGACTTAACTGGTCCAAAATGCAATCTGGCCTACAAGTGTGTGTGTATGTGTGTGTGTGTGTGTGTGTGTGTGTGTGTGTGTGTGTGTTTTAAGCAAGCCAGAGATTATACTGTACAGCCAAGATTAAGAAGCACTGTTCTAAATGTTCTTGCTGATTTGGTTATAAAAGTACAGAAAGCAAATGATGGGCTGAGCCATGATTAATAGTTTGCAGGATGGAAGCATTGAAAAGACAGCAAAAGGGAGGCAAGGCTACTGGCAGAGGAACAGTTGAAGAATGTGGAAACTGGTTACAGACCCCTGTGAGGCCATGGAAAGGCATAGGCTTGAGAGTGGAGAAGTCTTAGTTACAGTTCCCGCAGTACGCTTTCTCACTGAATGTTCACCTGTGCTAAGTAGGTGGGCAGGGTACTGTACTGTTATTCCTTTCTAGTAATAATAAAGCTGAGGCACAGGAAAGTTAAATAACCTGCCCAAGATCTCATGACTACTACATGACAGAGCCAGACTAACAATTCCTCACCCAGTTTTCACATTAGCTTTAGTTTAAGTAACCATTAAGCAAGAACAGGATTTTACTAGGTCATGAAAGTATAGAAAATTGAACATCTGATGCTTCAAATTCCTAAGTATTTGGAGTAACTTCATAGGAAAAGAATCAAAATTAAAAATTAATTTCTTTGAAATCTTCCCTAGACCTCCATCAATTAAAAACCCATGAAAGTATGTTTGTACAGATACTTCAACTTTTACAGAAAGTGGCATAAATATAAGGAAGTTTTGAAATAATTATTTAATTCAGAAGTATGTGTAGCATTTCTCAGCAAGATGATAGATATTAAGTTGTATGGCAAATCTATCTTAATATCTATCATCTTCAAAATACAGAAGAGCTACCCATACTGACCTAATTCAATAGGTTTTTCCAGACGCAACAAGATAGATCAGCATAAGGACAAAATTGTGAGAAGCCAAGGTGAGTGTAGACAGGTTTCACTGGTATCAAATCACTGCTTCCCATGTTCCAGAGGTAACTTCTTTCTGTTACCAGGTCATCTGTGACAGTATTTGTCGTAAGGGAGTGAGGAAATAGACATTTCTTTTAATAAGGTCATAGTCGTTTTTCATAATTACTAAAAATATATTCTTTTACATTTCTTTTTGTTCTTTTTAAAATTAGAGATATGGTACTGCACTATCACCAAGGCTGGAGTATACAGGTATGATCATAGCCCACTGCAACGTTGAACTCTGGACTCAAGTGATTCTGTCTTCAGCCTCCCGATTTGCTGAGACTACAAGCCCACACCACTATGCCCAGCTAATTTTTTTTAGTTTTTTGTGGAGATGGGGGTCTTGCTATGTTGCCCAGATTGATCTCAAACTCACAGCCCCGAGTGATCCTCTTGTCTTCACCTCCCAAAGTGCTGGGATTACAGGTGTGAGCCACCATGCCAAGCCTACATTTCTAATCTATATTAAAATTTTTTATTATCTTGAATTCTTGGAAAATAGGGATTTCTCTTAATAACTTTAATCCCTGAGAAAAATTTTAATGTATATATTTTCTTTCCTTCATAATACTAAGCAAAATATGATTTTTAAGATTTATGGTGCCTCAAGATAATGATTCTGTGCATTGTTACAATTATAATACTAGATGTTAAATACTTACATAATGGTCTCTGAAAGATATTCTGAAAGTTATATTTACTCCCTGTACAATGGTTTTCAAAGAAGTGTCTAGGGACTATGCATTAAGTCTGGCATTGCTTTAAAAATTTAGAATCTGATGTAACTCATCAAATCAAAACTCAAAATTATGATTCTAAAATTTGATTACAAACTTCCCAAATAATTTTGAACACATAAAAGTCTGAAAATTTCCTTATAAGGATGACTTCTTGTGATTTACTTATTCAAAAGTAAAGTTGGGGGATGGTAAAGAAAATGAGGCTTTGATTCACTGAAGGGTCCTGCTCACCAAGTTATTTGAGCAGACAGAAAGATCTGCTACTTCGAAGACACTGAAAACATTATATCTAATCATTTAGCTATGGGACATTATGCGATGTTTTCAACTATCTCAATATTTCTGGGAGACCAATATTAGAAATACCAGAATTTTAATACTGAGCAACTTTTAAACTAAGGAAGGAATTTTCAGATAATGTCTCAATATCACATTGAGACAAGATTCAGATGAAATCAAAGAAAAAAATTTCTTTCCAAGGGCATTCTTTAAAATTTTTCAAAACTTTCTTTATTTATTTTGTGAGCAGGTATGACGATCAATCAGTAGAGGAGTGCAAGGAGGAAGGAGACCCACCCTTCAGCAACTCCAGGGCTCTAGGTGCTATGTTCAGAAGCTGATGCACACATGTTAAGGCATCATTATCTCCATTTTATAGATGAGGAAAGAGAAGGGAGCATTGTTAGTCACTTATTTTTAAAAAGACCTGGAAGGAGAAAGCAGCTTTTAAAATGAAAAACTATTAGTGGTATGTGTATTGTTGAAGGACAGAAAGTTTCATTCACCTCATACATTCATTCATTTCCAAGATGAAGACTATATCAGCGGGAGCATAAACTTTAATGTTTCTTGTGACATGGGGAGAGCAGATGGGTACCCGCATTGTGAACCCTTGAACCAACAGTCTCAGAGACCCTGCACCACAGGCACAGGCACAGACAAAGTTAGAAGGCACTGCTGTCAGGACCCACTGTTTTGTGGCCAGGGAGCCTCCACAATAATGTTGTCTGGGTGCTGCAGAGTAACCAACCAGGGCCATGACATTGCAGGTGCAGCACAGCTACCAACCAACCTAGGCTCTCCAAGCATGGCTGGCGGCATGTTTGTATTTCTGTCCAAATTTTCCGTTAGAAATTGGTCAACAGCTGGAATGCCACATTTGTCTTGGGTTGGCCAACTTCCTGTATCGTTTTCTATTGTTGTCCCTTAGAAAAGTAACCCTTAGAAAAGTAATAACAAAACATTACGTAAAAGTAATTGTAAAAGTCTATTAAAATTTCAGAATGGAAGCATTTCTTTCATAGGTTTAAAACTAGGATTCTGATCAAGAGATGAGACTTATCTTTTCTTGCACTGCTTTTAAAATGAGAAGATCAATAAAGTTAACTAAAGTATTAATATTTGTGTCTTTAGAATACTCAAAGCATAAACTGATTTTTAAAATAAAAATATTGCATCTAATCATGAAATAATTGGTCATTGTTCCTTCTGTGGTATTTGTGTTATTCCAGTGTAACAGATATCTAGACTTATCAAAACACTTTATACATATTCAAAATACAACGTATGTATAGAGAAGACGCATAAGTAAAATTTCTAGCATTGTGTTTATTCCATTCTCAAATTTAAAAAGAAATTCTCCAGGAAATAATTTTAGTAACCGAAAACCAAGAGATGTTTTTGAGTGTGAATTTTCTTAAATATACACAAAAATTTGAGAATTAAGATATATCCTTATTTATATAATTCTTTACTGGAGATTTCTATTTCATACCGGATATGTATTTAAAACAAAAAGTTTCTAGCACAGTGGATTTGTGTTGTTTATTCAATATTATGTTAAAACTCATTTCTGCTTCCTTTTCAGATATGTATAAAACATCAATTCTCTTTTCCTTTTAAATATATGTGCCAAAAATCATGCAAACTCCTCAAAAGACTATCCAAGATCTTAGGGAAAAAAGTTATTTACTCAAAACTGTTTTCACTGCATTAAGGTTTAAGGGTGGATTGTTAACCCACATTATATGCAGTTAGTCTTAGCCCTTTGGGCTGTTTGTACACATGTGTAACAGCAATATTTTATTAGTATCCAACCTGCAAAAAAGGAAGACTTAAACAAATGAGACAATATAAATATTTTTACTGTGAGAATGAAGGGTCAATTTAGAGATGAAATATGGAAGGATAAAAGCAATGGAGACAGAAAGGTCAACTACATGAGCATCCCTTAAACTATTCAAAGTCTCACCTACAGAATGATGAGGCTCAAATCAAGGACTAGTCTATGGCTCAAATCAAGGACTCTTCAAAGAGCCCATTCATTCCCCTGTCTTAAAAAAGACAAAATGATGTCAAGAAGGACATTTTACTGAAAGTTGGTCTTTAGAATTCCAACCAAATTACACTCTAATCAAGAGGACCTCATATTAACAAATTAATTAGGTTTTTAAATCTTAAGCACAACTGATGAAATTATGGCTTAAAAGTAGATTGGATATGTAGAACATCATTAAGCTTATTTCTATTTTATTCAGAGAAGTTAGTATATGTTCAGCTAATATATTCTTTTTTGGGAACTTTATGAGGTGAGGGGTAGCTACTTGGTAGAAGAGATATGGTAATAGAGACATGGAAATAAAATGAACTCTGTTTTGCCTTGAATGTTCCCACTGGATCATTTAAATAGCAACTGACTGACTTTTGTGTTTAACATTATTTCTTAAAAATAATAAATATACATACACAAATTAACTTTATTACCTCAGATGATTCATTTGGAACTACCAGTATTATGCCTTAAGGAATGGTTTGAAATGAAGATACCTTTTTTTTTCTTTCCTTTTTTTTTTTTTCAGTAGGGAGACTACTAGTAACCATTAAGCCACAATGGACTCCCAGGTTCTACTTCAAAGCTTATGCAGTACCTGCTTTAATAAACATTTTAATGCAATTACTTACCACTGAGAGGATATTGGGTCTCAATGTTGCTCTTCTGTGATTGCTCCTGAATCATCTCTTCTAAAATAAGCTTAAAACCTCTGTCTCCCACAGACTCATCAGTCTTAAAATGCACAGTCAGGTAAGCAACACTGGATATCAAGATAAACTCTTTCTTGGCACCACATAAATGAGCTGCAATGAGAGACATATTCAATAATTAAAGTACTTTTTCTGTGCAATGACATAACTGAAAGAGAACAAAGAGGTAACATTAAATTCTAAACTGTTAATATTAACAAAAGAATGATTATCAGGAATACAAGATCAAGATTTGTAGGATGGAATTCATGATTTGAGTGCCATGATAGAAGAATATAGCTTTTAAAAGATCAAAGGGAAAGGCCTGACAGAAAAAGTGGTATACAGTTGTATGGCAATCTGTTATCCTAAGGATGGGAGAAAAAACGGGCATTTGCGTGAAGATAAATGGACAGAGACACAAAAGTAATGGGACAAGCTGCTCCAAAACACAATAATGATTCTTTTAAAATTCAGAAACACAGAAGTTGGCACAAAGGTGTTCCTGGTAGTAACAGGCCATTTGCTGTACATTTAAGTTCTGCTAAAATAAAACAATGAAACACTATTGATTTGTCTTCATGATAACAGTATCTCAGAAATCTGAAAAAGAAAGGAGGAGAGTAGCTTATCTCTACATCATTCTTATCCTCAAGCAGCTCAATCTGGTGGGATGGAAGTGATGGGGAACTTTGGAGATGCGCTCATGTCAAGTAAAGGGGTTCTGGAAGTTTTAAAATAATGGAAATGGGAAAATGTTACTCTGTTTTTCAGAAGGGATATTTGGGAGCATGAGGTGGTGGGTAGGAGACAGAGAAAACAGAGATGCATATGGGTTTCCAAAGTCCTGTCAGTGAAGGGACATAGCTTAGTGCTTACAGGCACGGATTCTAAAACCAAACTGCTGGTTTGAACCAGCTCTATCTCTTATTAACTATATGGCAAGCTACTCAACCTCTCTCTGTGCCTCGATAATCTCATCTGCAAAATAGAGATTAAAAACTCCATAATAACCTGCCATATTAACTATATGGCCAGTTATTCAATCTCTCTCTGTGCCTCAGTATTCTCATCTGCAAAATGTAGATAAAAACATTATTTGCATAGGATTAAATCAATTGTTATTTACAAAGTATTATATATATTTGTTAAACAAAAATAAACCTCAGCAAAAATTTTATAGCGAATTATTAGACAGATGGTTTTTGAACACTTGGAGGAGGAATCAGCGGTTATGAGAAGGCAACATGAGATCCTTAACACGCCACACTAAATTAACCTAACTTCATTTTTTAAAAGAGCTAATTAGATAGTGGCTAGGGGGAATGGGTTGAACTTAATGAATCTTGACTTCAGTGAAGCACTTAATAAAGTGTCTGTGATGTCCCTGTGAACAGATAGCAAATGGTATGTAGATAATTACATGGCTAGGAAGTTCCACAGGTGATTAAATAACCATACAAGAAATGTTAACCTGGAGGGAAGGTCTAAATGGTATGGAAATGATTCTATCTTTGGTTCCACTGAGTATGGTATTTTATTGATGACTTAGACAGAAATACAGAAAACACATTTATATAGCCTGTAGATTGAAGATACGTGGCTGGAAAAGGGGCTAGTTTAAATACGGACTCCTAGATTATTAAGTTGAACATTTCACCTAATACAGAGTTTCCTCTAAAATAATCCAAAACATATAATTATGTGTCTTGAAGATATGACCTGGAACTTATCAGCATTTTCTCCTTTCAAACTGATTAATTTCTAGACTGTTCTTCCTCTCCTTGTGTCAAAATGCATCAATGTGATGACTACCACATGGTTAGAATAGTGGCCAAGAACACAGACTGCTTCAGTTGAGTCCCACATTTTCTACATAGTAGCTATGTCACTAGAGGCAATTTATTTAATACTTTTGTGACTTGGTTGTCTCATATTTAAAATGAAGATAGTGTAACCAATCTACATAAGATTGTTAAAAGATTAAGAGTTTTCATCTTCATGAGATCGGGTCTTAGTTCTATGTTATTAGAACTATGCCTGGATAATGGTAAATATTTAATAAGGTATTAGATAATGTTAAGCAGAACAAGTTTTGTACACGATCTGAGAGCCTCTCCATGAGAATTCCATATATATTTAAAAAGAATAATTATGATCCTTTTGTCTTCTCTCTTCTCCAAGGTAAACATGCCTGGGATGTCCACACCCTTCTACATCCGGCTCATTATGCTCTTTGGATGCACCCCAGTTTGCCAGTGTTCCTTAAATTTGTTGTTTGACCAAGGGGGATATTCAAAGTATTTAATAACCAGATTGCACACCAGCTGTAAAGAACTTGTGAGTCTCAGCTAGGACTATGGTACTGTGATTTCCTTTATCTTTTAATTCTTTACTATTGCTGCTCTGAATTTGTAATCATTTGACAGCTCTGAAATTAGTTCAAACATCCCACTTTCTAAATCACCACCTCCTCTCTAAGTCTATTAATATTTCTTTGCTATAATTATTTGATCTCACCATGACCTTCTAAGCCATTGATCCCATAAACTTTCTAAATCCATCAACCCTTTAAAAAGTGAGAAATTTGGCTATAAAAGGAAGCAGAGAAATGGGATAATTGCTAACTTACATTAGTTTTAGTTTGTTTTAAATGATATATAATATTAGAACATGTTTCAAACTGATGAGAGTGATAGAGAAGATAGACGATGTAGGAGAAAGGGTGACCAAATTAGTGAGAAACTGAAAAGTCCCAAATTGATACCTATAACTCCAAATCCTCCCCTAGCTCAAGAGTTCTATCTCTAGCTACCTAGTGAGAACTCAATCTGGATATATCATAGCAATGTTTGTAGCATGGCCCAAACAGATATCTCTCTATAAGTTTTTTTCTCCCTGTCATATTTTCCATCTCCATAAATGCTTCCTCCAACGTCTCACATCATAAACCTAAGAGTCATTCTTGATTTGCATATTCAATTCCTTATTTAATCGATCAGGAAATCCTCTCCGTTCTATCTCCAGATCTGTCTACTTCACTTGCGTTCCATTATTGTTATCCTCCTCTAAAGCAACATCACTTATTGTCTAAAACAGTACAACAGAACTTTCTGCAATGATGGAGCTTTCTATATCTTTGCTGTCCAATATGGAAGTCACTCACTGCATGTAGCTACTGAGCACCTGAAATGTTGGTATTGTCACATTTTACTTCATTTTAACTAATTTACATTTAAATAGCAACATGAATTGGACAGTGCAGGTGTAGAAAAGAGCCTCATAACTGTAGACACCATTCACTTTGTCACTCCAGATCAGCCTTCAAATTACTCCCCTGTCAAAACTTATGATGACCTCCTATTGAACTGGAATAAAATCCAAACTCACTATCATAGCCTGAGCTGCACAATTGGAGAAAGCCTCTCTGCTCCACCACCACCCCACTTTATTCTAGTCTGTCCTTGCTCAATCTCCAGTCACTATGACCTCTGACAGTTCCCTAAGTTACCAAGCTCTTCCCTCATTTGGGGCCATTTTTTCCACTTTTTCTTTCAAAAATCAAATATTTTCTGTCAAGCAGTGCTTTGGACATTGAGGATACAGCAAGAACAAAAGAGACAAAGTTCTGTTGCCGGGAAATTTTAATTCTGGTAGAAGAGAAATTATAAATGAGTGAAAGATAAACACCACCAGGCCATGATCAATCCCTAGAAGAAAAGGTTAAGGAAGGCTATTTAGATTGTATGATAGAGGAAGTCTCAGGTAAGGTAGCATTTGAATGATTGAGGAAGTGAAACTTGAGACAGAATGTGCTTGGTTAGAGGCCTCTTCCTCCATGTGAGGACCCAATGAGAATGGGCTGTGCCTAAGAACCAGAAAGTGAGTCCTCAGCAGGCACCAAATCTGCTGGCACCTGGATCCTGGAATTCCCAGCCTCCATACTGTGAAAAATAAATATTTGTTGTTTGGAAACCACTCAGTCTATGGTATTTGTTATAGCAGCTTGAATGGGGTAATAGCCTAGCTAACTGGGAAGCTGGGAGAGTAGCAACAGGGGTTTAAATTCATTAGGTCCAAAATCTTTACAGAAATTGCATGATTCATTGAAATAAAATTGTGTGAGCTCACAAACAAATGCAATTCCCTTCTCTGTTATATAGAATTACACAAGCTCATTACAGACATTCAAGTTGTCTCATTTGTAATCATTTGACACCTCTGAAATTTTGATTAATCTGAGCTTTTAAAGAGGAATGATGTCACCAGGTTGGAGAATATTGAAGAGTGAGAAAGAGAAAAGCAGTCCTTGACACTACACTCGGAGAACCTAGTCTGATACTCACAGCTGGACCATGTTATTTTCCTGTTGGACATACACCATCTCACAGAACATCAGCAGCAGACAGGCTAGTGCTAGTCTATGATAAGGTAAGACAAAAAAACGGCTGTGTTCAACCACCAAAATACCACACTCCTCCCTCTCTGGGCTAAAATGAGGAACCACTAACTGCTTTACCAGTTACAGTTTTATCCTTACTCTAGTCAGGCCTCCTTTTGACTGAGATAGTCATCATAAAATTGCTCTACTTCCTGACAGCAACCAATTCAGAACAAAGTCCATTTCCTTAGACCCTCTCCAAAATCACCCAAAGCTCTAACTCTATAGTAGGTTTTTCTAACACCTTATTACTGAGATACCCCATGGTTTTCCATGGTGTGTATTCTCTCTTTCTGCAATGAATGCTAAATGCAATTTGTTCAACTACAGGTACATTTCTAGGGTCTTTGGTGAAAGGGTATTGGCAGGAATTAGGGTTGAGGAGTATGGTGCTGTGGAAACCCATGTTAATCTTAAGGAAAACCAATAGCTTGAACTTACAAATCTTCCCCTCCTCCATACTCCAATTGCTTTAGAATCTAGTAAGAGCCATATTTACTGATAGAAAAGTAAGTTCCAAAGCAACTTTGGAACTTCAAAGCAAAATTCTGAACTTATTGGTGTTATAAATCTGGGAGTATCATAGGAGGGGTCAAGGTCCCTGGAAAAAGAAAGCATCAAAATTCTCCTCTTGACCTCTGCAACACATGGATTTTAATCGTGTCCTAAGTGGCAGAACTGAGAGGAAACTAGAGAAGTTGATGCAATATTGGATTACAAAATCTTTCAAAAAGTTTCCCCTATGAGTCAGTCTCATAATGGAATACTGCCAAATGCTCAAGCATGACAGACACCATGTGGCCAATATATTTCTAAAGATTATTCAAGCTTGGTAAGTGAGTGTAACTCAGTGGTAGACAGGTGCCTCCCATGTACAAGGCCCTGGGTTTGACTCCCAGCACCTCCAACCATTAATTTCTTAGTCCTCAGCACCACTCATCAGTAAAGGTTATTCTGGCTAATGGGCCTTTCCCCACTTTAATTTATCTGAGGTCTAAAAAGGGACACTTCTACTATGAGTATAAAACCTGATACTGGTAACATTGAGCAAATACATTTTCAAAAAAGTTACCATCTAAAAATGCCATTTAGGAAATAAAACCCTTTAAAACATATGGCATCTGGAGAAAAACAAGAGTGCCAACTAATGGTTAAATGAGATAGGAATTTTTGGACTAAAAAGTCAAGACAAGCCAGGATTGGGAAGGAATCAAGATCCGGTGAGTGTGATCTCATGCTCATCCAACTGTGCTCAATAATGCACTCGGATTCTGATGAAGGATCTAATGAGAAATCACTGACAACAAATGCTATTGTTCCCAAGGCCAATGTAGGTCATGTTTTACATGTATATTCATTATATAAATACTTGGTGCCAGTTAGTTTAGGCCATTTAAGAAAGATCAATTTACAAAGTAATCTTGATTGCTGATATGGTCTATCATAAATATTATGTAATCCCAATCACAGTTCAAAGATTCTTCTGTTATAAAGTATTTAATCATGGCCTTCATTTTATTTACTGATGTGGAATAAAAAGTCCAAGTGTAATTCAGCATGTTGAGATAACTGTTAGGATAATTGAGAGATGCAATCTCAACAGAAGTCACCGGAATCAAATCCAATACTGGACATCTTTGAGGCAAAGAGAAAAAAAATACAATAATCAAGAAGAGAAGTTACTTGAATCTAATTGGAATGTCTACAAGTAGGTCATTAAAACCTAAACTGTAGTATACTTTATTAACTCCTATCATTGTTTCTTTGTATCCACAGATCCTTATGTATGTTTAAATGACTTCTGTTTGGAAAAACACTTCAAAAGCAAACAGACTGAATTCTTTGACCTTAAATCACAAACTGTAAACCCATTAAGTCACACCACATCTACATTTCAATTTATTTTTGTCACTCCTATTTCTTACACGATCTTATTTAGGCTTCACAATCATAAGATATAGGTATTATCATCTTCAGTCTAGAGATGCGTGAATTGACACTTGATATTCAAGAGATGTGACCTGAGACCTTTAGGACTTCTCTAAACTTGCAGATGCCACAATAATATTTCACTTCCCCCATAATTGCATAACATATAACTTCAATATCTTAAAATGTGAGTAGAAAACAAGGCAAGCAGGTTATATAGATCTGGGTGCTTGGTTAGACTAAATCCCTGGGTAGATCACAAGCTCCTAAAATTTGAACAGTACATACAGTTCAAATTTCTAACACTTACAAGTTAAGGAAATTTGGATCACCCACAGTAGTTAAAACAAGGATATTAAGGTTCACAGGGTCAAGAGGAAAGAAAAATTAGCAATTAAGTGACATTTGGGGCCTATTCCAAATGCTGTAGGTATTATCTAACCTAACATTGGGGCCACCTAAATACTGATTAACTTTATCTATAATCTTATCACCTTAATCACAATGCAATAATCCAGCAAAGAAAAAAAGACAAAATATCTACATTGTCTAAAAGGCATAAAATATATAGAAAGAATAACAATGAACAGACTTCAAATAGCTAGAAAGATTCTCATAAGCAAAGCAGGTGTCTTTTTTACCCATTCATCGAATAAAGAGCCACCTCCTTATTCACAACTGCCTAATCTTACTCTCCTGCTCCTGACATATGAGTCCATATATCAGTATAAAGCAACTAGAATCAGACCATTAACATCTGTATGTTATGACAGAAGTTAGAGTATACTACTTACTAGACAATGTTTAGCAGCAAGGATATTCCTATGTGTTCATAATATCAGTTAACCAAAGCCAAGTCAAACCCTGTATCACAGATTCCTTACCTCCTTTATGATCTTACCTTCATCATTGTTTTTATTTTTTTATTTCAATAGGTTATTGGGGAACAGGTGGTGTTTAGTGGCATGAGTAAGTTCTTTAGTGGTGATTTGTCAGATTCTGGTGCACCCATAACCCAAGAAGTATACACTGTATCCTATTTGTAGTCCTTTATCCTTCGCCCACTACCCACCCTTTCCCCTTGAGTCCCCAAAATCCATTGTGTCATTCTTATGCCTTTGCATCCTCACAGCTTAGCTCCCACTTATGAGTGAGAACATACGATGTTTAGTTTTATATTTCAGAATTACTTTACTTAGAATAATAGTCTCCAGTCTCTTCCAGGTCATTGTGAATGCCATTAACTCATTCCTTTTTATGGCTGAGTAGTACTCCATCATATATATATACACACACACATATTATACATATACATATTATATATACATATATACATATTTTATATATATACATATTATATATAATATGTATATATATGCACAAAAAACAGATAGGCAATTTGTGTTGGTTCCACAATTTTGTAATTGTGAATTGTGCTGCTATAAACATCTGTGTGCAAGTATCTTTTTCGTATAATGACTTCTTTTCCTCTGGATAAATACCCAGTAGTGAGATTGCAGGGTCAAATGAGTTCTACTTTCCGGTTCTTTAAGGAATCTCCACAATGTTTTCCATAGAGTTTGTGCTAGTTTACATTCCCACCAACAGTGTACAAGTGTTCCCTGTTCAACATATCCACACCAATATCTACTATTTTTTGAATTTTTGCTTATGGCCATTCTTGTAGGAGTAAGGTGGTATCACACTGTAGTTTTGATTTGCATTTCCCTGATCATTAGTGATGTTGAGCAATTTTTCATATGTTTGTTGGTCATTTGTATATCTTTTGAGAATTGGCTATTCATGTTCTTAGCCCACTTTTTGATGGGATTGTTTGTTTTTTTCTTGCTGATTTGTTTGAGTTACTTGTAGATTCTGAGTATTAGTCCTTTGCCAGATGTATAGATTGTGAAGATTTTCTTCCATTCTGTGGATTGTCTGTTTACTCTGCTGACTGTTCCTTTTGCCATGCAAAAGCTCTTTAGTTTAATTAGGTCCCTGCTATTTATCTTTGTTTATATTGCATTTGCTTTTGGGTTCTTGGTCAGGAAATCTTCGCCTAAGCCAATGTCTAGAAGGGTTTTTCCAATGTTATCTTCTAGAATTTTTGGAGCTTCAGGTTTAAGGTTTAAGTCCTTAATCCATCTTGAGTTGTTTTTTGTATAAGGTGATAATCCAATTTCATTCTCCTACATGTGGCTAGTCAATTATTCCAGCATCATTTGTTTAAAAGGGTATCCTTTCCCCATTTTGTTTTTGTTTGCTTTGTTGAAGATCAGTTGGCTGTAAGTATTTGGCTTTATTTCTGGGTTCTCTATTCTGTTCCTTTCGTCTGTGTGTCTATTTTTATACCACTACCATGATGTTTTGGTGACTATGGCCTTATAGTGTAGTTTGAAATCAGGTAATGTGATGCCTCCAGATTTGTTCTTTTTGCTTAGCCTTGCTTTGGCTATGTTTACTCTTTTTTGGTTCAATCTGAATTTTAGAATTTTTTTTTCTAATTCTGTGAAGCATGATGGTGGTATTTTGATGGGGATTGCATTGAATTTGTAGATCACTTTTGGCAGTATGGTCATTTTCACAATATTGATTCTACTCATCCATGAGCATGGGATGTGTTTCCACTTGTTTGTGCTGTCTATGATTTCTCTCAGCAGCGTTTTCTGGTTTTATCTGTAGCGGTCTTTCACCTCCTTGGTTAGGTATATTCCTAAGTATTTTATTTTATTTTTTTTCAGTTATTGTAAAGGGATTGAGTTCTTTATTTAATTCTCTGCTTGGTTAATGTTGGTGTACAGAAGAGCTACTGATTTCTGTACATTAATTTTGTGTCCAGAAACTTTGCTGAATTCTTTTATCAGTTCTAGGAGCTTTCTGGAGGAGTCCTTAGGGTTTTCTACGTAAACGATCATATCATTAGCAAACAGCGACAGTTTGTCTTCCTCTTTATCCGTTTGGATGCCCTTTATTTCTTTCTCTTGTCTGATTGTTCTGGCTAGGACTTCCAGTACTATGTTGAAGAGGAGTGGTGGGAGTGGGCATCCTTGTCTTGTCCCAGTTATCAAAGGGAATGCTTTCAACTTTTCCCCATTCAGTATTATGTTAGCTGTCAGTTTGTCATAGACGGTTTTTATTACTTTGGGATGTGTCCCTTGTATGCTGATTTTGCTGGGAGTTTTAATGATAAAGCAATGCTGGATTTTGTCAAATGCTTTTTCTGCATCTGTTGAGATGATCATGTGACTTTTGTTTTTAATTCTGTTTATGTGGTATATTACATTTATCAACTTGCATGTTAAACCATCCCTGCATCCCTGGTATGAAACCCACTTAATCATGGTGGATTATCATTTTGATATGTTGTTGGATTCGGTTAGTTAGTATTTTGTTAAGGATTTTAGCATTTATGTTCATCAGGGATATCAGTCTTTATTTATTTATTTATTTATTTATTTATTTATTTATTTATTTATTTTTTGCCTTTTCCTGGTTTTGGCATTAGGGTGACACTGGATTCATAGAATGATTTAGGGATGGTGCCCTCTTTCTCTCTCTGGTAGAATAATGTCAAAAGGATTGTTAACAATTCTTCTTTGAATGTCTGGTAGAATTCTGCTGTGAATTCATTTGGTCCTGGATTTTTTTGTTGTTGTTGGTAATTTTTAAATTATTTCAATCTCGCTGCCTGTTACTGGTCTGTTCAGGGTACCTAATTTTTTCTGATTTAAGCTAGTAGGGTTGTATCTTTCCAGGAATTTATCCATCTCTTCTAGGTTTTCTAGTTTATGTGCATAAAAGTGTTCATAGCAGCCTTGAATAATCTTTTGTATTCCTGTGGTAACAGTAGTAATATCTCCTGTTTCATTTCTAATTGAGCTTATTTTCTCTTTTCTTGGTTAATCTCACAAATGGTCTATCTATTTTATTTATCTTTTCAAAGAACCAGCCTTTGTTTATCTTTCATATTATGTGTTTGTTGGTTTGAATTTCGTTTAGTTCTGCTCTGGTCTTGGTTATTTTCTTTCTTCTGCTGGGTTTGGGTTTGGTTTGCTTTTGTTTCTCTAGTTTTTTGAGGTGTGACCTTAAAGTGTCAGTTTGTGCTCTTTCAGACTTTTTGATGTAGGCATTTAGGACTATGAACTTTTCTCTTAGCACTACCTTTGCTGTGTCCCAGCGGTTTTGATAGGTTGTCACTATTGTCATTCAGTTAAAAGAATTTTTTAATTTCCATCTTGATTTCATTTTTGACTCAATGATAATTCAGGAGCAGGTTATTTAATTTCCATGTATTTGCATGGTTTTGAAGTTTCCTTTTGGAGTTGATTTCCAGTTTTATTCCACTGTGGTCTGAGAGAGTGCTTGATACAATTTTGATTTTCTTAAATTTATTGAGGCTTGTTTTGTGGACTATCATATAGTCTCTTTTGGAGAAAGTTCCATACACTGTTGAATAAAATGTATATTCTGTGGTTGTTGGATGGAATTTTCTGTATATATCTGTTAAGTCCATTTGTTCCAAGGTACAGTTTAAATCCATTGTTTCGTTGTTGACTTTCTGTCTTGATGAACTGTCTAGTGCTGTCAGCATAGTATTAAAGTCCCCCACTATTACTGTATTGCTGTTTATCTCATTTGTTAGGTCTATTAGTAATTGTTTTATAAATTTGGGAGCTCCAGCGTTAGGTGCACATATGTTTAGGATATTTTCCTGTTGGACAGGCCTTTTATCATTATATAATGCCCCTCTTTGCCTTTTTAAACTGCTGTTGCTTTAAAATTTGCTTTGTCTGATATAAGAATAGCTACTTCTGCTTACTTTTGTTGTCAATTTGCAGGAAATGTCTTTTTTCACCCCTTTTCCTTAAGTTTGTGCAAATCCTTGTGCATTAGGTGAGTCTCTTGAAGGCAGCAGATGGTTGGTGAGTTCTCACATATTCTGTAATTCTGTATCTTTTAAGTGGAGCATTTAGGCCATTCACATTCAATATTAGTCTTGAGATATGAAGTACCATTCCATTTATCATGCTATTTGTTGCCCGTATACCTTGGTTTTTTGTTTTGTTTTGTTTTTTGTTTTTAAAATTGCATTTTTGTTTTATGGGTACTATGAGATTTACACTTTAACAAGGTTCTGTTTTGATGTGTTTCCAGGATTTGTTTCAAGATTTAGAGCTCCTTTTAGCAGTTCTTATAGTGGAGGCTTGACAATGGCAAATTCTCTCAGCATTTGTTTGTCTGAAAAAGAGTGTTTTTTTTTTTCATATATGAGGCTTAGTTTTGCTGGATACAAAATTCTTGGCCGATAGTTTTGTTTGAGAAGGCCGAATATAAGGACCCAATCCCTACTAACTTGCAGGGTTTTTGTTGACAAATCTGTTGCTAATCTGATAGGTTTTCCTTTATAGTTTACCTGGTGCTTTTGTCTCACAACTCTTAAGATTCTTTCCTTCATCTTAGTTTTAGATAATCTGATGACAATGTGCCTATGAGATGATCTTTTGTGATGAATTTCCCAAGTGTTCTTTGTGCTTCTTGTATTTGGATATCTAGGTCTCTAGCAAGGTTCGGGAAGTTTTCCTCGATTATTCCCCCAAATATGTTTTCCAAACTTTTAGATTTCTCTTCCTCCTCAGGAACACAGATTATTCTTAGGTTTGGTTGTTTAACATAATCCCAGACATCTTGGAGGCTTTGTTCATATTTTCTTATTCTTGTTTCTTTGTCTTTGTTGGATTGGGTTAATTTGAAGTCCTTGTCTTCAAGCTCTGAAGACAGTTCTTCAATTGTCTTGTTCAATTCTATTGCTGAGACTTTCCAGAGCACTTTGCATTTCTATAAGTGTGTCCATTGTTTACTGAAGTTTTGATTGTTTTTTATTTATGTGATCTACTTCCTTGAATATTTCTCCCTTCACTTCTTGTATCATTTTTTGTTTTTCCTTATATTGGGCTTCACCTTTCTCTGGTGCCTGCCTAAGTAGCTTAATAACTAACCTCCTGAATTCTTTTTCAGGTAAATCAGGGATTTCTTCTTGTTTTGGGTCCATTGCTAGTGAGCTAGTGTGAGTTTGGGAGGTGTTAAATAACCTCGTTTTCTCATATTACCAGAGTTGGTTTTCTGGTTTCTTATTTGGGTAGGCTCTGTCAGAGGGAAGGTCTAGGGCTGAAGGCTGTTGTTCAGATTCTTTTGCCTCACAGAGTGTCCCCTTCATGTAGTATTCTCACCCTTTTCCTACGGATGTGGCTTCCTGAGAGCTGAGCTGAAGTGATTGTTGTCTCTTCGGGATCTAGCCACTCAGCAAGGCTACCAGGCTCCAGGCCAGTAGTGGGGGTTGTCTGCAAAGAGTCCTGTGATGTGAACCGTCTGTGGGTCTCTAAGTCATGCATCCCAGCACCTGTCCTGGTCGTGGTGACAGGGGAGTGAAATGGACTCTGTGAGGATTCTTAGCTTTGGTGGTTTAATGCACTATTTTTGTGTTGGTTGGCCTCCTGCCAGGAGGTGGCGCTTTCCAGAGAGCACCAGCTGTGGTTGAATGGGGAGGAACAGGTGGTAGGTGGGGCCCTGGAACTCCCAAGAGTGTATGCCCTCTGTCTGCAGTGACCAGGGTGGGTAGGGAAGGACCATTAGGTGGGGGCAGGGCTAAGTGTGTCTGAGCTCAGACTCTCCTTGGGCAGGTCTTGCTACAGCTGCTGTGGGAGATTGGGGTGAGGTTCCTAGGTCAATGGAGTTATGTTCCTTGGAGGATTATGACTGTCTCTGCTTTGTCAAGCAGGTTTTCAGGGAAAATGGGGGAGAGCCGACAGTCACAGGCCTCACCCAGCTCCTCACAATCCAAAGGGCTGGTCTCACTTCCACCATGCCCCCTCCAATGTCACTGAGTCTGTTTCCAGGCAGTGGATGAGCAGGGCTGAGAATTTGTCCCAGGCTACCCACCTCCCAGCTGTGAAATCAAGTATGGCTTTCCTTCTATTCCTGCCTGTGGAGTCTGCACACCAGATTCACACCCTCCCCTGAGTTCTGGCCAGGAGGTTTCTCGATTAGTTCAAATTGTTACAAAGTTCAGCTGGAGATTTCCTTCTCCATGTGGCCTTTTCCCAGTACCTCTGGCTGCCCTCCCAGAGTACCACTGTGAGGACAGGCAGAAACTGTTTGCTAGGGGATCAAGCAATCTCCCAAGGCTATCATTGTCTTGAATTTTTCCTCTCATGGAATATAGAATAAGAACATTCAGGTTCAATACATTCAATTAAACGTTTATAACTTATTTCTTTATTTTGATTATAAAAGCAATGCATATATGCTCATTGCAGAAAGTTTCAAAAAGCGTCCAAAGGAGGAGATAAAAAGTTTTGTTGGGTATGGTGGTTCACGCTTGTAATTCCAGCACTTTGGGAGTCCCTTGGCAGGAGGACTGCTTGAGCCCAGGAAGTCAAGACCAACCTGGGTAGCAGCAAGACCTCGTCTCTACCAAAAAAAAAATAAATAAATAAAAAAGTGTTAGCCAGGTATGGTAGTGTGTGCCTGTGATCCCAGCTACTTGGGAGGCTGAGGTGGGAGGTTCATTTGAGCCTGGGAGGTTGAGGCTGTGGTGAACCATGATCACACCACTGCACTCCAGCCTGAACAGAGCGAGACCCTGTCTCAAAAACAAAAGCCTCCTATAGTCCCTCCTTTAAGCAACTAATATTCATGTTTTAATGTAAATCTTGCAGTCTTTCTATGCTGTATATGTTTAAAAAATTGCATTCCATTTTATACCATTATAACGTTTTCCCCGATCTAATTTATTGTGACAATATTTCCATGCTACTAACCACCTCATATAAATTATAATGGCTCTATATTTTTTATTCACATAGACATATCATAATTTCTCATAGCATGTTTTATCTGCAATCTTAAGAATACAAAATGAGTCAGATCGTTAATAAACCTCACACATGGAGTATATAAATCTATTATAATTCTTCTGTCATTAAAAACATGTCTACATTAAAGGTTTTCTATGTTTATCTGAAAAACAGAATGAATATATGTAATAAGAGTCTCTTACCTGAGTTAACCCCCACTCATATGTTAGCTCTCAGGCAGGGGGATTCTCCTAAGCAAAACAGACATATTTCTTAACCCATTCATCAGCTAAGGAGCTACCTCCTTATTTTCCACTCCTGCTCTGCCGTAGCTGAAATGTCATTACCTTTATTCAAATAAACAATTCTTGAGCACTGTTTACCACGTGTAGTTATAGGTTTCAGGGATATAGCAGAGGGCGTGCTTGCTGAGGAACAGCAGCAAGGTTGGCATGGCTGGGTATGAAGTGAGCACTGGGAAAAGTGGCAGGGGAAGACATCAAAGAGACAGTCAAGAGCCAGATCCTATAGCCTCTTGTAGGCACTAGAAGGACTTTTACTGTGAATGAGTTAGGAAAACATTGGATTATAAACATGATCTCAATTATTCATTTTAAAACGATCACTTTGGCTGTTAGACACAAAAGATTGGTGGAAGAAGAACTTGGAGGCAGAGGTAGGAAGTAAAGTGTTCAATTTTGGTCATGTTAAGTTTGAGATGCTTATTAGATAGCCAAATGGAAAGGGAGGCACTTGGATATACAGCGCTAGTGTTCAATAAGGAAGCTGGGACTGGAGATATAAATTTGGAAGTTATCACTGTATAGACGGTATTTAAAGCTGGAGAATGGCTGAGATCACTAAGGAAGGAGTATAGGTAAAGAAAGGAAGAGAGTCAAAGACGGTCCTGGGACACCTCAACTGACAGTGATACAGAAAATGAGGAAAAACCAGCCAGGACTCTGAAGGAGAGTAGTGAGCTCTCCTTTTTTGGAGACCAAAACAAGGGAGATTTGAGAAGGGAGAGCTCCTCTGTGTTGACTGAGAAGGGACTACTAAATCTAGACTTGTGGAAGATTGATAGCTTGAACAAGAACAGTGTCCATGAAATGGTAGGAAAAAATAAAGCCCTGTGACGATAGATTCAAGAAAAATGAGAGGGCAAAAGGGGAGACAGTGAGTAGAAATAACTTCCATGGAGTCTTGCTAAAAAAAAGAGAGAAATCCAAGTTTTCCTTGATTCCCTTCCCTGTCCTCCATCAAAGTAAACAAGCTTTCTCTGTTACATATTTTTGTTGCACACTGCATTTTTTTCTTTATAACTGATATGGTTTGACTGTGTCCACACCCAAATCTCATCTTGAATGATAGCTTCCATAATCCTCATGTGTCTTAGGAGGGACCCGGTAGGAGGTAATTGAATCATGGGAATGGGTTTTTCCCATGTTGTTCTCGTGATTATGAATAAGTCTCACAAGATCTGATGGTTTTATAAAAGGCAGTTCCCCAGCACAGTTCTCTTGCCTGCTGCCACATAAGACATGCCCTTACTCCTCTTTTACCTTCTGCCATGATTATGAGGCCTCTCAAGCTGTGTGGAACTTTGAGTCCATTAACCCTCTTTTTCTTTATAAATTACCCAGTCTCGGGTATTTCTTCATAGCAGTATGAAAATGGACTAATACAGTAACTTAATAAACTATATATTTCTTATATGATTATTGACTATGTCCATTACTAGACTGTAAGTTCTACTATGGCAGGGACTGTCTTGTTCATTGCTCAATCTTCATTTCTTTGAACAGTGCCTGGCATATTTCTACAACAATTTGTTGGTGGTCTGAATAATTACAGGTTTAAATGTGAGATTTTTTTTCTATTTTATGTTAGTCCATTACGGTATGCTTTACTTATATAACTTAAATTCGATGCAAATTTCTTCTTAGTTTTCTTTTTCCAACACTTCTTACATTATCATACCAAAATTAAGTGAAATGTTTTTAATGGAAATGCTTCCCAAATTGTATTTTAATTAACATGTCAAAAAAAAAAAAAAAAAAAAGAAACAAAAGGTAAAATGGGCAGGAAAGCAAAGCCTGCTGGCTGATTAAAAAAAAAAATCAGTGTGAATGGATTAATCTTAAGTACTGAGGGAATTCTAATAAACGTTCAGAATTAAATATAATGGCAAATGTTTCTCTATGATATCCAATTTCTATAATTTGCAATAGTTATCCATTTTCATAATGCTATTAGCGCCTTTGCTCAAACCACAGGATGATAGACAAAGCGTATCTTTCAATAATCTGGTTACAACTAACACATGTGAACTAATCAAACAAGTAAAGAAAAAAACGGACAAATTACTTTTGATATTAGTACATTCAGGAAGTGAATTCCAAAAGAGAAAAGCTACTTGAAACTTTTATGCTAGGGATAAAAATTTCTGACTATATTGTTGTAATATTCTAAGTATCCAGAAAAATTAAGAGTATGCTTAGGTGTTAAAAAAAATCTGATCAATCTTATACTTCATACAGGTTTAGCATGAGGCCTCCACAGATTACAGAAGTCAGAATTTTAAATATTATATTTTTCTCCTTTCCTAAAGCTGACAAATTAAACAAAGAATTACAATCTATTAATTTACTTATTCAATAACAACATTTTCCCAATAAAGCACAAGAAATTGAACAAAAACATATATATTGAACAAAGAAGCACAAGAAATTGAACAAAAACCTAACAAATAGGGAAAAAATTGACTTGCCAGAAATATAAAAAGAATATCTCAAAGAAAACTCATGGCCAAAATGACATTATATGTGAAAATCATCATAAGATATTTTAATAAAAGTGAATCTCCTTCACATAATTTTCCTTGTCCCCAACAAAAAAATCTTACTATTCATCAAGACAAAGATTATTGAGCAATGTGAAAGAAAAAAATTCTTATTTTTGAAATTATAAATTTCTGCCACATCAATATAAAAATGGGAAAAATAAGTGAATAAAAACCAATTAGAAGAGAGAGCTGGGTGTTCCCTATTGCTGAGTCTTAAGAAGTTTTAAGGCAGTAGTTCTAAATCAACTAGGACACAATGCCCAGTTCTTATGATGTCTGGAATAACTTAGGTACATCTTTTAAAAACTGTATGTTGTAAGAAAAGGTACATGGTCTAGGACTGGGTCCTCAAGGAATGAAAAAGTTATTGCTGTCACCAAACTGAAATATAATATTTTTAGCGAGTATATTTGAGCTTTAGCTACATATAACCTTCATTTATCCACAGTGGCCAAATTTATAATAGGCAAGTTGCAGTAATTGCCACGGAAATCAAACCCATTAGTTGGTCAAAATGAAACATTTTAGACAATATTTCTTAGAAGAGCCATACCCGTGGTGTGAGCCTGCAGTCCCAGCTACTGGGGAGGCTGAGGCACAGGATTGCTTGAGCCCAGGAGTTCAAGGTTGTAGTATACTATGATCATATTTATGAATAGTCACTACACTTGAGCCTAGACAACATAGCAAGAACCTGTCTCTTAAAAAGCACTTTTTTTTTTTTTTTTTTTTTTTTGAGACGGAGTCTCGCTCTGTCGTTCAGGCTGGAGTGCAGTGGCCCGATCTCGGCTCACTGCAAGCTCCATCTCCCAGGTTTGCGCCATTCTCCTGCCTCAGCCTCCTGAGTAGCTGGGACTACAGGTGCCCGCCACCATGACTGACTAATTTTTTGTATTTTTAGTAGAGACAGGTTTTCACTGTCTTAGCCAGGATGGTCGCCATCTCCTGACCTCGTGATCTGCCCGCCTCCGCCTCCCAAAGTGCTGGGATTATAGGCGTGAGCCACTGCGCCCGGAGGTCTCCTGGAACTTAAAATTGACATTGGTAGTAGCGGTTTTGTTCAACCTCCCACTACCTTAAGAATTTCTAAAGCACCCTTCAGAAGATGATGTAATCTCATCTGGTCCTTCTCTTGTGAGGCAGGCTGCTAAATGGTTTGAATACTGTCATGAAGCTCCCTGTAACTGCTCTGCTGTGAATCCATTTCAGCTTGTAGAACAAGACATATTTTTCCTCCTTCTTTTCCCTATTTATAACCTTAAAATTAGAAATGTTTATTTACTCACTGGGAAAAATTTAGAGAATTTCAAAAAAATTACTCATAATCTTATAATCAAGATGTCCAATTAAACATATTGCTCTTTTCTTTTAGACCTGTATTTCATTCACTTTTTATACAAATTTGAATTATATAGTTCATCCTGATTTTCTCACTCAATATTACATGTAGGGTGTTTTATTTTAAAAATTATGTGACAACATTTTATTTAATGACTGCGTAAATTTATAATAAATCCATAGGACAAAGTTTATCCTATGGATTTACTATAGTTTTCTTAATTATTTAGACTAAGATTTAGATTATTTTCCATTTTGGTCACTATAAAAATGCTGAGTGAATCTAGTGTGTTAACATCTCTGCACATATATAAAGCTATTTTAATAAGTATAGCTAAAAGTAGACACACCCAGTACTTTAGAACTTAGTTTTGAAAAATATTTCTCTAGAAAACATACTCCAAGTTATACTTCAATGAGATAAAAATACATTATATAACATTTGACAAGTATAATCATTCTTCAAAATTGTTGTCAATTTACCAGTTAAATATTCTGATTTGTTTTAAAAAGGCCAAATATTATGTTTTTTATTTATGTATTTGTCTATAAATTTCTCACTCAGGTCATTTTGTGTTCAGAATTTATTCCTTTGGCTGGGTTCTTGGTCTCGCTGACTTCAAGAATGAAGTTGCGGACGTTCGCGGTTAGTGTTACAGCTCTTAAAGATGGTCCAGAGGAGATCTGGCCCTGTAAATAGGGATTTTACCATTTGATGAATGTTTTCAATATCCATATGAGAAGTTTGGTGGAGAGTTTTAAGTATTTTCCGCTGGCTGGCTTTGGATATAAGTACCTTTCCTTCTTCTGTCGTTAACCACCCCAAGGGGAGAAAACTATGCTCCTGTGAAAGTCCCCATTCTGTTTCAGTCGGGGAATACTGGGGCTTAATCTCTTGGAGGGAGTTGTTCCGTACCAAGGGTCCTTCCATAGGTATTTCTAACGGGAGGTTTCGCCTGGCAGCAATTTTGGCCTCAGCATCTGCCCAACGGTTTCCTTCTGCCTTTTCTCCCTCACCTTTCTGATGGCTTTGGCAGTGTAAGACTGCCACCTCCTTGGGTTTCTGCACTGGGTGCAATAACTCCATAATTTCCTTGTGGTATTTAATGGGGGTTCCCCCAGGTGTTAGGAATTCCCTTTCTTTCCATTTTGCAGCATGAGCATGTAGGATTAGATAAGCATACTTGCTATCTGTATACACATTTATTCTTCTCCCCTTTCCCAGTTCTAAGGCTCGGGTAAGTGCCATTAGTTCTGCTAACTGGGTGTTGGTCCTTGGGGGAAGAGACTTACTTTAAAGTATGGCTACATCACTAACTATGGCATAACCTGCCCTTCATATCCCATTCTCCACAAATGAACTCCCATCGGTATATAGGTTAAGGTAGGATTAGCTAAGGGGACTTCTAAGAGATCATCTCGGGTGGCATAGATCTGGACTATAATTTGTTGGCAGTCATGCTTGATTGGTTCCCCATCCTCTGGGAGAAAAGTGGCAGGGTTGAGGGCCACACACATGTATTTGAAGCACCAGTCCCTGAAGGGTATTGCCTGATATCTAAGTAGGCAGTTGTCTGATAGCCATAAACTTCTTTTGGCACCTAGTATGCCATTTACATCATGAGTAGTCCAGACAGTGAGATCTTTCCTTGTGTTATTTTGATAGCCTCTGACACAAAGAAGGCTACCACTGCAACTACCCTTAAACAGTGAGGCCAGCCTTTTGATACTACATCAGTTTCCTTACTTAGGTATGCCACTGGTTGTGGGGTTGTTCCACCAGTCTGAGTAAGGATGCCAAGAGCTATTCCTGCTCTCTCTGTGACATATAAAGAGAAGTTTTGTCCTGTGGGAAGGCTTAAAGCTGGAGCTTGTACTAGGGCCTGCTTTAAGGTTTTGAAGGCTCTTTCTGCCTCTGGTTCTTATTCTACTAGATGGGTATTTGCCCTCTGGGTCTTCTTGATTAGAGTATAGAGGGGCCCAGCTATCTCATTGTATCTGGGGATCCATAGTTGGCAAAAGTCAGTGATTCCAAGGAATCCCTGCAACTGTTTAAATGTCTTAGGGTGAGGATAAGCCAATATAGGCTGTATTCGTTCCTTGCTGAGGGCCCTGTTCCCTCTGGCTAACATTAGGCCTAGATATTTGACCTGCTATAGCAAAGCTGGACCTTTGAACTAGAAGCCCTGTACTCTTGATTAGCTAGAAAGTTCAAGAGATCTAGAGTAGCCTGCTGGCATGAGGCTTCCAAACTGGCAGCCAAAAGTAAATCATCCACACACTGAAGGACCAGAGTGCCTGGACTTGAGAAGTGGCCTAGCTCTTGGGCCAGTGCCTGACCAAACAGGTGAGGGCTATCCCTAAACCCTTGGGGCAAGACTATCCATGTAAGTTGGGACATGTGGTCAGTGGGATCCTCAAAGGCAAAGAGAAACTGGGAGTCACAGTGCAGGGGAATACAGAAGAAGGCATCCTTGAGGTCCAGAACAGTGAACCATTCTGCTTCCTCTGGTATTTGAGAGAGCAGGGTATAGGGGTGGGGTACAACTGGATATAGAGGAATTACTGTCTCATTGATGAGTCTAAGATCTTGCACTAGTTGCCATTGACCGTTTGGTTTTTGTATTCCTAGAATTGGGGTGTTACAGGGACTGCTGCATTTCCTTACTAAGCCTTGAGCTTTTAAATGTTTAACAATATCCTGTAATCCTTTATGAGCTTCAGGCCTTAAGGGATATTGCCTTTGATAAGGAAAAGTGGTGGGACCTTTTAGCCTGATTTGGACTGGGTGGGCATTCTTTGCCCTTCCAAATTGTCCTTCCAATGCCCAGACTTCAGGGTTGATTCCTTCCTCAAGTAGGGGATAACAAATGGGTAACTTGTTCCCCATATTCATGTAGATAATAGCTCCAGCTTTGGCTAATATATCCCTCCCTAATAAGGGTGTGAGACTTTCAGGCATAACAAGAAAGGCATGTGAAAAGAGCAAAGTCTCCCAAATACAACTGAGGAGGTGGGAGAAACACCTGGTTACAGGCTGTCCCAGGATTCCCCGGATGGTAATGGACCTTGAGGACAGTCGTCTGGGACAGAAGATTAACACTGAGAAGACTGCACCAGTGTCCAGGAGGAAGTCAATTTCCTGGCCCTCAATGGTTAAATGTACCCAGGGCTCAGTGAGGGTGATGACATGAGCTGGAGCTTGTCCCAGGCACCCTCAGTTCTGTTGTTGGATCATCTGGTTTGGGGCTTCTGGCCCAGAGAACCTTTGTCCTCTGGGGCAGTGCACCTTCCATTCATTGCCTCGGCATAGTGGACATGCGCGAGGGGGCAGCTTCTCATTGGACAATCTTTTGTAAGGCGTCCTTGTAAACCACACTGATAACAAGCCCTACTGGGCAATTGGCCTGCTCCATTTTCTGTCTTCACGGAACAACCAAGGTTTGTTTGTCTGAGGGCCATGACTAAGGCTGTGGCCTTTCTCTGACCTCACTTTCCCTTTTGGGCCTGTTCCTCTTGGTCCCTATTATAGAACACTGAGGTTTCCAGGTTTAATAATGCCTCCAGATTTTGTTCCTGACCCAGGGTTCACTTTTGGAGCTTTCTTCTGATATCTGTGGCTGATTGGGTAATAAACTTATCTTTTAGGATCAATTGACCCTCGAGTGAGTCAGGTGAAAGGGGAGTGTATTTTTTTAAGGCTTCCCATAGCTGCTCGAGGCAGGCAGAAGGATTTTCTTCCTTTTCCTGAGTTATGGTGGACATCATTGAATAATTCACGGACTTCTTCCTAATTCTCCTTAGTCCTTTTAGAACACAGGTCAACAGATGTTTATGACTCCAGTCCCCATGATCTAAGTCAAGGTCCCAGTGGGGATCCATACTGAGGATGTCTTGCTGACTGGTAGGGAATTTGTCCCTTTCTTCGGCTGTCATTCTATCATTTACTTGACTGAGATACCAAGTATCTCCAAACTCTCAGGCTGCATTTAAAGCCACATTCTTTTCATTAAAGCCTAGGGTTTGATCTAACAATAGCATGACATCTCTCCAAGTGAGATCAAAGGTTTGCCCTAGACCCTGTAGGACATCTATATACCTACCAGGATCATCTGAAAGCTTCCCCGGGTCTGCCTTGATCTGCTTTAAATCAGAGAGGGAGAAGGAGACGTGTACCCAGGTTAGGCCAATTTCCCCTCCCCCTACAGCTTGAGGGGGACATAACTGATAGCCCAGGGGGTTTTGTGGTTCTTTTGGAGATTTCTTTGCTTGTTTCTTTCTGGGCAGGGGAGATTAGAGGCTTATCATTAATAGGAAGGGGAGCTATAGGGAGGCTAGGATATGGGGGTAAGCTGAGACGTCCGCCTGTGGGATGTAAATTGCAAGCTTTGCATAGTTGTGGATTCTCCTTCAATGAAAAGAAAGCTTGGACATAAGGTATTTCACTCCATTTGCCTTCCCTCTTACAGAAAAGGTCAAGCTGCAGGATAGTATTGTAATTCATACTTCCCTCAGGTGGCCATTTTTCCCCATCAGAGAGAGAATATTGGGGCCAGGCCATAGTGCAGAAAAAAATGAGCTGCCTCTTTTTCAGGGTTTGTGGGTCAAATTGTTTCCAATGGCTTAGGATGCATTTCAAGGGTGAGCCTGTTGATGCCTGAGTGTTTCCCATCTGAAAGACAAAACCACCTGCAGTTTTGGTTTGTTTGTTTTTCCCCCTGCCCAAGAACCCACAACGGTCCCTGGACCCTGCTGATTGGAATAGTTGCGCTCACCGATGCTGCAGCAGAAACACCTCTTGCCCAAGAACCTGTAAAGATCCCTGGACCCTGCTGATGGGAAGAGTTGCACTCACCGACGCAGCAGCAGAAACACTAGTTTTCCTCCTAGACCACAAGGAGGACTGAGAAAGGTCGGATTTAGTGGCCCTTACTGACACATTCTTGAAAATATGTTACAGTCCTAAGGATTCTCCTGTTAGTATTGGGACTTAAAGATGTTATGCCCCAAAAATGAAGTAGAGAGCCATATCCTGATGGAGGTGAGGGATCTCCAGAGTTTGAAAAGTGATGCCTTTTGTCCTCACTTATATGAATAGGAAGGATACAATTTCTGAGGCTCCCCATATCCTAGCTTCAGGAATAGCTTTTTTTAGGCCTGCTTGTCTGAGGAGAGGTCCTAAAATTCCAGGTAGTACCCTCCCACCGACAGGGCTTTGGGCAAAAATTATGTCTTTCTGATTGGTGAGCCCAGGTGCCTCAAGAAGGTAACAGAGTACTGAAGTTTATACTAGAAATCATTCTTATAGGAGAAACTAGAAAAGCGCCAGAGACAGGGAGTGGTTTTTAGAAGTGGGACTAGCCTCGGAGAAGAGAGGTGAGAAGAAGTTTGTCTGACAGGCATTAGGACCCAGGAGGCAAGGGTCAGCATAGATAGGATAGATGGGCGAGTCTCACTTGGGCAACATGACTTTGAGAGTTCCACTCATGGCCACAGGGTCAACCAACTTGTCAGGACCCTGGAACTGAATGACTTTCCTCTCTGTTGACCGTCGGCTCAGCCCAGAAGTACAGGAAAAGCAGAAGCTGGTTCCAGGGAAACCAATGCTCCCAACTCCGAAGAGTCAGAGGTTGTTAGAGAGCCCTTTCCCAGAAAGCCTGACACCTGTGTCTTTAGTCCGGTGGTCACACTAGTCGCTTTTAACTGGCTGACAGGTGCCCAGTATTTAGCCCCTGAATTCTAAGGAAAAATAGGACAGAATAGCAAGTGAAAGGGGTCTGATGGTACTTACCACTTGGTGATAGTCCCATCTGGGTTGCCAAAATGTGTCCTGAATTTATTCCTTCCAGTGGGTTCTTGGTCTTACTGACTTCAAGAATGAAGCCGCAGATGCTCACGATGAGTGTTACAGCTCTTAAAGATGGTGTGTCCGGAGTTTGTTCCTTCAGATGTTCAGATGTGTCCAGAGTTTCTTCCTTCTGGTGCGTTAGTGGTCTTGCTGACTTCAGGAGTGAAGCTGCAGACCTTCATAGTGAATGTCACAACTTTTAAAGATGGCACATCCAGAGTTGTTTTTTCCTCCAGGTGGGTTCGTGGTCTTGCTGACTTCAGGAGTGAAGCCACAGACCCTTGAGGTGAGTGTTACAGCTCATAAAGCTAGTGCAGACCCAAAGAGTGAGCAGCAGCAAGATTTATTGTGAAGAGCAAAAGAACAAAGCTTCCAGTGTGGAAGGGGACTCCAATGGGTTGCCGCTGCTGGCTTGGGTGGCCAGCTTTTATTCCCTTATTTGGCCCTGCCCATGTCCTACTGATTGGTCCATTTTATAGAGTGCTGATTGGTGCGTTTACAAACCTTTATGTAGACACAGAACACTGATTGGTTCGTTTTTACAGAGTACTGATTGGTGCACTTACAAATCTTTAGCTAGACACAGAGTGCTGATTGGCATGTTTACAATCCATTAGCTAGACAAAAAAAGTTCTCCAAGTCCCCACCCGATCCAGAAGCCCAGCTGGCTTCATCTTTTAATTTGTCATTTTTAAAATTAGGGTATATCATGGAAAACAGTGATTCTGAATTGTCATTTGAAATTGGTTAGACCCTTATTTATTGTACTTAATTTTTTTAATATTATGAATCCTCCAATTCTAAAGAAAATCCTTCAGTGTTTTATACTTAACTAGAGGTAGATCAAGATGGTCATAGTCATGGGTTAATTATCATAAGAGTGATAATTCACTTCAAAACCATCTCTAAGTTTAACTGATCATACACAATATTTTCTGAAACAAACAGTCTAGTAAATGCAATTTGCTATAACACTCATAGTTTTCAAGGTTTCAAATCAAGGATCCTAAGAACTAGTAGGCTTTCCATGATTACAGGAAAACTCTGCCCTCTTTAGTAAAGAGATGGCCAGAGGACCAATTTCACTGTGACAAAAAACAAGAGATTTAATTTAGATTGTGTAGTAACTGGTATGTAAATATCAGTAACCTTTCTTATCTATCAGAAGAGGCTAATGGTTAATCCTATGTTTTGTGTTCTCAAAAGCACTTGGGTCAACACTGTGTCATTCTTTCGAAAAGTAAGTGGAAAACAGAAGGCACAGGATCTGTGGTTTAACTTTAATCAAGACTAAGTCAAAGTTGTCTAGGTCCTATACATTTATTTTACAGATCTTAGCTTTTCTATTATTGATCTGTAAACACTTCTTAAATCAATTACTTCAGACTTTTCTCAGCATAGTTGAAAATCCCATGTATTTGCTTTTTAGTTTTGTTTCTGTGGATGCAGAAGAGTTTTTAATTACATAAGAACTTATTAATTTGTTTTATTTTACTACTTCTATATCTATATGAGAAAGTCCTTCTCCATATGGTTAACTACCAATATTTTCCAATTTTAATGCCTTATGAAAACTAACTCCTTTATCAGCTATTGTGTGATGTGAAGAATAATTTTATACATTTTCTGAGTGGTAATTCCAAATAAACCACATACGGTGGTCTTAAATTTTCTAGGGCCCCTTCTAGTCTATTTTCCATCACTTGTTTCTTCTGATAGTTTTAATTACCATTGTTTTAAAATATACTTTAAATATCTGATAGAGCAATTCTACCTTAAACATTTTGTCATTCTTTCCCCAAGATATTTTCAGCTAGTGCTATTTATTTTACAGGATAAATTTTGGAGTTGTTTAATTTCCTCTTCATCCCTCCAGAAAAAAAATTCCATTGGATTTAGTTGGAAAATATATTTTTAAACTAATTTGTGTTGAGTTAATGAGTTATGTCTTTCAGTTTTGGAACATGGTACTTTTATCTATGCAAATGTTTGTGTGTTTGTATGTATTTGTGTGCCCACACATGCAACTTAATAAAGTTTCATAGTTTGAACAATAAATCTCAAATTTAGGGTTATTCCTAGTTATCACATGGCTTTTATTGCTAAATGTAATTGAAGTAATTTTCCCCTTATATCTTCTACATTTTACTGCTATGGTTTTAAGATGACAATTGCTATATAATTTGTATCTATTTTTTCTAATTTATAGTAGAAAATCTTAATATACAATACATTTTAGTATTCAATTTTCCTTGTGTTCTTGGGATAAATCCTATTTGGTTCTGTCAAATGTTCATCAGATAATCTGCTGAGGTCAAGCATTGACTTAACCCGGAGGTGGTTGAGAGTATACCACCCTGGCACAAGGATTATTTTCAGCAGAAAGCAATTGAAAAAAAAGGTAGACAGAAGAAAAACTCTCTGCCCTCCCACTCTCTCCACTGGGAAAGGCAGAACGATTCTTAGAGACAAATCTAGACTCTTATCAGCCCAGAGACGACACCAGAAGAATCTACATAACAAATCTTTCTAAAGAAACCTTAGTTTTCTACAACTGTCCCCAACATATTCACTTTCCTACAATATGCCACCCCTAGAAGCTCAAGTTCTTTGCCTTTAGAAGCTCAAAGTCCTTTTCCTTTACTTTGTCACTTCTCTTATTTATTGTTCTTTTGTTAAAATGTTATATAAGCCCAAGTTCTAATCACCTCTTTGAGTTACTCACCACCGAATTTTCCCATATATGCATGATATATGTGTTAAGAAAATTCCATTTTTCTCTTTTTAATTTGTCTTTTGTCAGTATCATTGCTAGAGTTCCAGCCAATGAAGCTAAGATAGTCTGAGAAACAAAACAAAAAACAAAAAAAACCACACTTCTCTACACCAACTAAAGGAAAAATCTCTATCTCTCCTACAACTACTGCTACTCTCGGTACTTCACTTCTCACACCAGATGTATGGGATTTTTCCCCCCACAACAACTGGGTATCTTACAATTCAATTCCATTCTTATCTACCTTAGGTTAGCATGGACTGCACAAGTTAAGAGCTCAGTTTCACAAGACTGTCCTCACTCCCCAGTTCAGATGCCAATTGCAAGTCCAGGTTGTCACATGTGCTACTGACTGCCCAGCAATAAATCAGAGGTTCCCACGATCCCCTCCTCAGGTTTGATAATTTACTAAAACAACTCACAAAATTCAGGGAAACACTTTACTTGTGTTTACCTACTTACTACAAATGATATAGTTCAGGAACAGTCAAATGAAAGATGTATATGGCAAGATATGGAGTCTGGGCACAGAGCTTCACTGTCCTTTCTGGGTACACCATCCTCCCAGCACCCTCCGTGTGTTCACCAACTCAACTTTCTGACCTCTCCTTTTGGGGTTTTATGAGGGCTTCATTACATAGAAATGATCAATCACATCATTGACAATTGCTGATTAAGTCAATTTCCAGTCCCTCTCCCCTACCCAGAGGTTGGGCTATAAGTTCTAAACTTCTGATCACAGGATTTGTTCCTCTGGATAGATGGGTAGAAGATAAATACTTTTTTCCTTACCTATACCACAGAGCTTGTAAACTCTATTTAGAGAAATTGAAAAAGAGTCATAAAACTTTTGGGGAGAAGGAAATAGAAAATAGTATGTTTTGTGAATTAGTTCTAAGTAAAGAACAGATATATAGTTGATTAACATTGCAAGTGATAACTGACATTGCTAATGTACTCTTCCTTCCCTGTCCCCTTCTTTATTTCTTTGTTTTTCCAATCTGTTTTGGCCCTGTCACCCATAGAAGAGGCAATAGGGAGACAATCTAAACTTTTCCTCCAAGCAGCACAATTTTAAGAACAGGAATCAGAATAAATATTTCTAATCTAAACAAAACACAAGTTTGGTTTCTTAGTATTGATTAACATGTCTTCTCTTATTTAATTCTCAAAACAACCTCATGAGGCAGTGAATGGTAACAGGTGTTCTGTAAGGCAAGAATGGTAGAAGCATACATCATTTTCATAGATACTACAGTCTCCCCACAAGAAGCTGTGGTCTTCTTGGTGCTGAATTGGCTTAGGAACCAAGAAAGCTTGGTGCTCATCAACATTCTCCTAAATAGAAACAGAAATATTCTTAGTGCACTTACTTCTAGGATAGTATTGTAAATCTGAAGAATAAAAAAGACAGTGGTTTAGCAATTGACTTTTTTATCCACTCTGAGAGGACCCTACCTGCATGGAGAGTGACACCTGTATCTGGGCCCTTCTTAGGAAGGCAAAAGCCAGCAAAAAGCCATACATCCTCTTTCGCTGGGCTTTTACTTCATTACACATTTATTTCTTGATTAAGTAAACTTGGAATTCATAGACCATAGTGTGCATGGTGGTGGGGTGTCTCCTCTCACAAATGAGGAAACTGAGTCTTAGAAAGATTTGAGATCATTCCCAAAGTCACTTAACTAGTATCTGGTAGAACAGAGATATGGACCCAGAACCATCAGATTTCAGAACTGTGGACTTCTATATCCCATGGTGTCCAGAAATCTTGGTTGACCACCCAAAATGCTTTTCCATTTCCCTTCTCTCTAGTCACCCTCTGGTCAGGCATGGCCATGTGACAATTCTGGCCACAGATTTAAGTCTGCTACAGGATTCTTGGAAACATGTTTGCTTTCCTGATAGGGATAATCCTCCCTGTCCCTTCTTTCATCAATGTAATGATGAGAACTGAAATAGCCATTATGCAACCATCAGGAAAAGCCAAAATAATTGAAGTACCTTTAGTGCTGGTGGAGTTCAACTGTTGAACTAGCAGTGCGCCTGCATTTCTCTTTGAAAATAATAAGTTTAAATCACAGTAACCAGGTTTCTAACTACTACCAATTGATAAACTCATGTAATGCCTTTTGCTGTGATTATTTTGCCTTATTAATTTTATAGTCTTAATTTTCTTGTGTTTTTGTCTAAAACTACTTCATTCATTCTTTACTTTTAGTATTTCTGAGCAAATTTAATCCAGGTGTGATCCATGTAAGAAACGTTGTTGGACTTTGTTTTTAACTAAACCTGAGATTTTATATCTTAATTTTAAATCTGACAAAAGTTTAACAGTAAGTCTATTTCAACATCCTATAAGAGGAGACTAGTGTATGTCACATGTAAGCCACATATTGAATATAAAACAATCTAAACATGTTTCATAAGAGAAAATCAGTAGCATAGTGATTCATGGGAAACCAGTTACCTATTAATTTTTTTCCTGGTCCAAATCCTTTGTAAACATGCAGATGACCATGACAGACCAAAGTTGTTGGCTTCATCGGGAAGTTGATAATATTAAGCTGAATTATGTGATTTAAAGGGGCTACTAACCTCCATTGGCAACTATGGCACAGATGAAACAAAGTCAGAAATTATTTCTAAACAGAATATATTGTTAGTTATTTTGCTCAGAAATTAATGCATCAATGTTATTGACCCCCAGCAAGCCTTAGTTATTGTGTCTGTTTCCTGATGGTTGTGAGAGAGAAAGATTTGTACTTTAAATTATATCAGATTTATTAACTAATACCTAATTTGCCAAAATTTGTAAAGTTCACACATTATGGTGAATGGTTGACCAATTGTGGATATTGTTTTAAATTCTGATTGAAAATTTACAAGATCTGAAGGACGTACATGTGCCAGAATTTGCCCCAAACTCCCATGCATCATTTGTTAAGTATCTACTATGTGCCCAAATAGTTTACATACATTATATCAGCCTCCAACATTCTTTGTAGAGATTTGACTTTTCACTTTGCTAATACATGGTCTATTTTGTTGAGAAAGTACAATTCACAAACAAGAACATTCTTACATTGTTTTGTTTTGTTTCCATATTAAAGGCCGTAGATTAGGGGTTACCTAAGAGTATATTCTTTATGGAAAAGAGGCGAAGAATAATGTTTTAAGTAAATACCAAGTGTTGATGTCAGTCAAGCCATTTTTTCCACACACTTCTTCCATTATAATAATCATTCCTTCCTTACCTCATAGTAGTTCTGTGAGAATTTCTTGGGATCTGCATGATCTCTTCTGGCTTGGTCAGAAGAATATCCTCACAAGGGACCAAGTGCTCTGTGTTTGAACTTTGGGAAAGTCTGGTTATTTTACTGTCCTTTGGACCTAGAAGAATAGGAAGCAGAGAAAATGAGAATAAAACCAATGTTTAACAGGCTTCCTATATGCCTTTTCAGATCAAGGTAAACAGCTCTCTTCCCTAATTGTCCTGGGAAAACAAGTAATTATTAGGAGGTGGTTGGTTTCACTGAAAATTTTCTCCATCTTAAATATTCAAAAGGTACAGGAAACAAGCACATCTCTCAGAATGATCTCTGACATAGTCTAGGGTCTATGGAAGATCACAGGACACAGCTATGGATAATACCTGTTAACTGCCTAATTCCATCTGAAAGCAGTATTCTTAATATATTCTTCCAAGAGAAAACTTTCATATGATATAAATGCTTTATTACTCATTTAACTTTTTCCAAATATGCAGTATACACAGGTCTAGAAAAATATATTCTCAGCAATGCTTTTAGGTGCCAAGGGGGGAAGCTAGCTTTCAGTTGTCTATATCAAGAAGAAAAAAACCTCACTAATTACATGTTCTAAAGTTCAATCTGACAACTCTGAATTACATCGTTCACACTTACAATGCTAGAATATAATATTTGTGTAGTTTGTTTTCAAAACTTATTCTAATTTTTTATTATATCATTACAAAGAAAATTCTAATCAGAGATAATAAATTGTCCACAGCTAATCAACCAGCTAAGATTTAGAAACCAAATCTTCTGAGTCACAAGAATTACGGCTGCAGAAACCATTCTTTGTGGTATAAAACTGCAGCCACAGACAAAAGTTATCTTGCAACCAACATATCTTAGCCATTTTCAGAAATCATATACAATTCAATCAAGTTCTCTATTGAGCAGTTTCCCTTTTGGACCTGATCAAATCTTAGGTGACTTAAGTAGATTTTCCTTTCAAACATATACTAATTTCCCCACAGAAACATAATTTCTTTCAAAATGCTGTGTAGGTTTTGAAATATTCCTAAATAGAGTAATATTGATTTTTTTAGCCTTTACAAGTTTATAAAATAACCAGACATACCTAGGACTTTCAAGACTATATAGCTTATGCCAAATGCACCTTGAACAAAGGACTGGAATGTCACCCTCACCAGTGGTCCAGGACTCATGAAAGTCATTGAGTAAAGTCTTCTCCCATGTAATCCACCTAGGTTAAAAAGTGAACTCTAGTAAAAAAATAAGAATGACAATTTTACAGCAGTTTCTATATTTTAGGCAGAGCAATTAATTTAACCCACGAGGTAGGAATTGATTCCATTTTGTAAAACGAGGAAACAGGATTCCAGAACACAAGTGACTCACTCAGCATCACAAACTAGTGGGGTAGGAAGTTAGGATCTTCAACTTGGGTCCATGTATTTAATATCCATCATTATCTACTTGTTGCAGTGCTTCCTGAAGGACAGTAGGTAGTAAATTATTTTATCTCTAAAATGACTGATATGACCTCTTTCTCCTAGAAAAGTAACCTACTTATTAAAAATACCTCACCATGAAGATCTATGATGGAAAACATTTTCTACTTGAAAATGTATTATTTCCCTATAGTCAGTCTTTTATTGATTGCTTTGAGAACCTAAGTCAAAGATAGAAGGGAAAATTATAATCATAATTCTGAAATGATTCAGAGGGCTGATTAAGCATGTGTGGAAAGAACCTGTGAATTTCTTAGGATCAAACTCTTCTACATTAAGAATAATTCAGTATCACTTTGTAACATTTATTTAAATTCACCTGCTCAGAAAGATATCTGCTGATTGTACTACATACAACTATGTGGCACCTACATCCCAGATACTTCTTTTCTCCTTTCCCACTTTATTTTTTCTTCCTTAGTTCTTCCATCTAAGATGCCTTATATTTTATCTTATTATGTGTTTTCTCCCTGCTAGAATATAAGCTTGATAGGGGCAGAAAATTTTATTTTTTTCACTACTGAATCCTCAGAACCAAGATGACTCAGTCCCTGGCTAATAGTAGGTGCTTCACAAATACTTGTAGGATGAAAGGAGGGAGGGGATAAGAGCCAAGAAAGAGAAAAGAACAAAAACATTCGTTGGCATTTTAAAGTATACAATGGTGAAATGCTATTTGAAGAATGACCTAATATTTCTTTGTAGCAAATAGAAGTGAATGTAACTTTTAAATGAATTGCTACCTTTAACAGGGAGAAACAGCATTTTACAGTAAAGAATGCTATATAATTTAAGTAAAGAATAATATTTCCATTACAGGCTTGCTATTCTCCTAGATGTAATCTGAAGGGACAGAACAATTCCACAAAGTTCAAGCTGACAATTTCAAAAATTAAAGAAATGCTAGGTTGGAAAATTATAGGGATTCCTCAGGTAATCTAGAATGAAGTCAAGCATGGTTTTCAATAGGCAATAATGATAAAGGCAAGTTTCCCCAGAAAATGTGTCTCTCTGTATAAGAATATAGTATATTATAGAAATAGTGCTATCAATTCGGAAGAAAAAGGCTTTTTAAAAAGAAAGCAGCTATAGAGTCACTTTACCATATGAGAAAATATATTTCAGCATGATTTTGAAAGTTTTTTTTAAAATTAAACATTCTGACCTCAGAATGGGGAATAAATTTTTAAGCATGAAAGTAATGAGATAAAAACCAAAGATCAAAGACATGTATGGATAAACAACTAAATTTTTAAAAATTTACATTAACATAATAAATAATACAAAAGCAAATGGCAATACTAAGAATAAGCATTAAGAATAAATTATGACAAAGGAAAGCATTAAGAATAAACTTATGACAACATTAAGAATAAGCATTAAGAATAGATATGACCAAGGAAAAATATCTTTTATATAAAGTTCATAAAGCAATAAAAAGAATAATACTGAAATTTTAAAAATGTACAAAAGACAATGGCAATTAATTTTTAAACAAACAAGCTGGGTCCAGTAGCACGTGCCAGGTATTTGGGAGGCTGAACTAGGAAGATCTTTTGAGCCCAGGAGTTCGAGGTCAGCCTGGGCAAAATAGGGAGACATAGTCTTAAAACAAAGAAAAATAAAAGCAAAAAAGAAATTATCTCCATTAATGATTATTTTTAAAGGACAATTGCCCATTAAATTGACATATTAGGTTCTGGGCATGGTGAAAGAAGATCCTAGGCACTGCTAATGACCGTGAAAATTAAGTTAGCCTTTCTGAAGAGTAATTTAACAAATCTTCATGAAAAAAACAAACTCAGCAAAAATTCATGAAAAAGAAAACGTTTCGAGCCGTAGGTGTTGACCTCATTGGAAGTATACAGAAGGGAACAGAGAGCAAGGTCTCTGCTCTCATGAAGCTTTCATTTTAGTCAGGTAAATGAAGATGGTTTCATAGAGAGATCAAAGATGAAATGAAAGCCAACGTAACAGACAATGGCTGTGGGAAGGAATGCATGATGCTACTTTAGACTGAGAGGCCTTCTTTGAGGAGGTGACTATTCTCTTGTTCACTTATTTATGAGGTGTCTTCTACATATCAGGCACTGTTCTAGGCACTGAGGCTTCTTGATCCAAACAGGCAAAAATTCCAGCTCTCATGAAACTCATACTCAATCGGGAAGACACAGATAAGCCATAATCATGAAAAAAAATTATACTGTGTTAGATTCTAATCTTTTAACCCCGGACTTCAAACTTTTTGGCACCAGGGACCAGGTTCGTGGGAGACAATTTTTCCACGAACAGTGGGAGGGATGGTTTTGGGATGAAACTGTTCCATCTCAGATCATCGGGCATTAGATTCTCATAAGGAGCAGGCATCCTAGATCCTTTGCATGTGCAGTTCACATTCCTAGGAGAATCTAATGCTGCCACTGATCTAACAGGAGGCGGAGCTCAGGTGGTAATGCTTGCCCGTTGTTCACCTCCTGCTGTGTGGCCCAGTTCCTAACAGACCACGAGTTGGTACTGGTCTGCAGCCTGGGGGTTGGAGGGTTGGAGACCCTTGTGTCAGAAGATAATAAGTGCTCTAAGAAAAGGGAACTGAGAAGTCTGGAGGCAGGGGCGTGATGCAACTTACATCAGTCAAGGTTGGTCTCATTAAGAAGGTGACCTTCCATCAAGAATTGAAGGACATGAGGCACAAGGATGAGAAGGAGTTCTTTAAAGTGCTGGGAATAGACAGACAATGGTCCCAAGGTGAGAATGAGAGGTATTGGGAACCCATGAGCTGACGGAGAGGGAGTCTTCCAGGGAGTGTGAATTTTATTCTCGCTGCAAGAAGCCCTGGAACTGTTCTAATCAAGGGGGAGGGAGGAGGTGATCCGATTCTAGGGGGAAAACGTGCCAAGCAGATAGGCTAATTAATTGTGTCACTGTAGTCTAAATTAGACTGTACTTATAAAGAAAGATTCTTTAAGCAAACATTTTTGCTTTCTAACCCAGTAATTTAATCTCTCAGAGTTTGTCCTAAGAAAACAATCCCACACTCGCAGCAGTTTCCCCGGCCTCTACGCACTTTGGAATCAAGCACAAATACATGCCACACACATGGTCAATGACATACACAAATTTATTTTCTTTCCAGATTTCTCCATTAACCAAATTATTTCAATCACCTCTCACCTCCCTCCTTACTGCGAGCCAAAAAGCTTTCATTACACGTGTGCAAACAGGAGGAGGCAAGTTTGTTTCGTTGAACAAAAACAGGTTTCTCTGTGCATGAAATGAAAAATGAGTGCTGGCATGTTTTCAGCAGATCTTTTCAATCCTGTCACTTTAAAAGCCTTTAATGTATTTTTGCTTTATTTTTTCATTCACCTTCCTCTCCTGCTCTATTTTTAACCATCTTCTGACTTGCTCTTTTACAATATATATTCTTCCAGCATTCTGGCATGGTTCCACTATGTTTGAAGAAGTTGAGCCCTCTTGCCTTTTTTCCTCCTCCCTACACACACACACACACACACACACACACACACACACACACACAACCTTAAGCATATTTGCTATCTCAATTCAAAGTACTTGAAAATGTTAAGGGTTTTTTTTTTTTTTTTTCCTAATTCTGTGAAGAAAGCCAGTGGTAGCTTGATGGGGATGGCATTGAATCTACAAATTACTTTGGGCAGTATGGCCATTTTCATGATATTAATTCTTCCCATCCATGAGCATGGAAGTTTTTCCACTCATTTGTGTCCTCTCTTATTTCCTTGAGCAGTGGTTTGTAGTTCTTCTTGAAGAGGTCCTTCACATCCATTGTTAAGTTGTATTCCTAGGTATTTTATTATCTTTATAGCAGTTGTGAATGAGAGTTCACTCATGATTTGGCTGTTTGTCTGTCATTGGTGTATAGAAATGCTTTTGAAAAATGAGCCTGTATAGCCAAGACAATCCTAAGCAAAAAGAACAAAGCTGGAGGCATCACACTACCTGATTTCAAACTGTACTGCAAGGCTACAGTAACCAAAACAGCATGGTACTGGTACCAAAACAGATACATAGATCAATGGACCAGAACAGAGGCCTCAGAAATAATGACACACATCTACAACCATCTGATCTTTGACAACTCTGACAAAAACAAGCAATGAGGAAAGGATTCCTTACAAAATAAATGGCTTTGGGAAAACTGGCTAGCCATATGCAGAAAACTGAAACTGAACCCCTTCCTTATGCCTTATACAAAAAATTAACTCAAGATGGATGAAAGACTTAAACATAAGACCTAAACCCACAAAAACCCTAGAAGAAAACCTAGGCAATACCATTCAGGACATAGGCATGGGCAAAGACTTAATGACTAAAACACCAAAAGCAATGGCAACAAAAGTCAAAATTGACAAATAGGATCTAATTAAACTAAAGAGCTTCTGCCCAGCAAAAGAAACTATCATCAGAGTGAACAGGCAACCTACAGAATGGGAGAAAATTTTTGCAATCTATCCATCTGACAAAGGGATAATATCCAGAATCTATAAGGACTTTAAACAAATTTACAAGAAAAAAACAAACAATCCCATCAAAAAGTGGGCAAAGGATATGAACAGATACTTCCCAAAGGAAGACATTTATGTGGCCAACAAATATATGAAAAAAAGCTCATCATCACTGGTCATTAGAGAAATGCAAATCAAAACCACAATGAGATACCATCTCATGCCAGATAGAATGGCGATTATTAAAAAATCAGGAAACAACAGATGCTAGAGAGGATGTGGAGATATAGAAATGCTTTTACACTGTTGGTAGGACTGTAAATTAGTTCAACCACTGTGAAAGACAGTGTGGCAATTCCTCAAGGATCTAGAACCAGAAATACCTTTTGACCCAGCGATCCTATTACTGGGTATATACCCAAAGGATTATAAATCATGCTACTATAAAGACACATGCACATGCATGTTTATTGCAGCACTGTTCACAATAGCAAAGACTTGGAACCAACCCAAATGCCCATCAATGATACACTGGATAAAGAAAATGTGGCACATATACACCATGTTATACTATACAGCCATAAAAATGGATGAGTTTATGTTCTTTACAGGGACATGGATGAAGCTGGAAACTTTCATTCTTAGCAAACTAACACAAGAACAGAAAACCAAACACCGCATGTTCTCACTCATAAGTGGGGGTTGAACAATGAGAACACATGGACACAGGGAGGGGAACATCACACACCAGGGCCTGGCGGGGGGTTGGGGGGTAGGAGAGGAATAGCATTAGGAGAAATACCTAATGTAGATGACGGGTTTATGGGTGCAGCAAACCACCATGGCATGTGTACACCTTTGTAACAAACCTACATGTTCTGCACATGTCACCCAGAACTTAAAGTATAATAATAATAATAATAATGAAAATGTTAAGGGTGTTTGCAAGGGGAAAAGCATTCCTATTACATTCCTATTACATGGATCAACATTTTGGTAGCATTATTACCAGGTCAGACTCATTCCTGATAATAAGCTGCCTACGTGGACAAGACTCCTAACACAAAGTTTATATGCCAGGAAGGATTACCTGCCATCTTCCTCTTACTGTGTCTTTCTTCATAAATAATTAGAACTGAGTCTTGACACACAGGAGACCCCAGGAGTGACAGATACTCAACAGTAAATTTTGCCACACTGCTTGGTGAAACTCTGAGCACCCAAGAACATTCCAGTCTTCCTCTATAATCCAGTGGATATCGTGGAGTGGGAAAAAAGCCTCTGGGCTTTTCTAGCTCTGCATCAGAGCAACAGCCTGCAATTCAGAACACACAGACACCAGGGACCAACATAAACAAAGCAAAGAAGAACCAGGTTCTATCACAAGACTGAAAAACCTCGGCTTGAAAGAAGAAAATTAAGACTTTGTTACTGTCAGTTACAAATTATTATGTTAAAAAACCACTCTATTTAATGTGTCTTATTTTCTTGAAATGATATTATACAGGTAGAATTTAGATCACAATTATTTTGAATCAATTTTAAATGCATTTTTAAAGTTTCTTAGAAAATAGACAGTAGGTTGCATTCTCTATTCCCAGCAGGATTTCATTTTTTTCCTTCTTTGAGATGCAGCTGAAGACCTGTTCCTAAAAACTTCACTAAATTAGCTGAATTTACTGGGACAAATGATTACATTCATTTGAGCTTGTGACTGAGGTCATGAAAAACATAATTTGCTGGATATACTGAGATGTCTCACTTCTTCAGCTTGCTAAGTCCAAGGGCACCCTTGGAACTTTGGGATACCTTCTGCAGTTTGGATGTCAGTTTTTCCCTGGCCCACTGACTTGGCAATCAGCTTCTCTTATGTCCTCATCAGGGCTTCGTCCTTAACTCTCTCTTCTTTGCTTATGTCTATTCCTTTGACAAAAACTTTCTGAGCAATTAAAAAATGAAACATTCTATGTTCATATTTGAATGTATGCATTAGTGAATACACAATTATACATACTCTGCCCTAGAGAAATTAATACTGTTACTGAGGAGGAGGTATGTAAACATGCTTTTATTAACAGTAGAGGTAGGTGAAAAGTGGAATAAGGGAAATGAAGTGCTACAGAAATTTAGGATTCTACTCCATTGTTTGGTTCTCTGTCATTTCTTTGTTAGTCCTCTTTTTATCTGTATGGCTACAAGAATCTAATCAGATATTTACCATTTTGATTTAATAGTAAACTAAATGATCTTTCAGTCTATAATCTTTCCTCACTATGCTCTACCATCTGGGAATGGTGTATAAAATAAAAATAAATCAAATTGGTTTCCTGCTGAAAGCAACTAAAGTAGTTCAGCTTGCAAGATCTTTCAGTCTGGCCTCAACCTGTCTTTCTAATCTTTTTAGTTTTTCTCCCTCTCTATATGAATCCTCTGTGAAAAGTCTGACCGGAAATCACACAGAGCCATGAATTACCAATCAGTCAAGACTTTATATAAATGGGAGTAACAACTGAAAGAAACTATTGCTAAGATTCATTAACTCCCTAGTGCAAAAAGTAAGTGGCAGGAGTGGGTGGGTGTTAAATATGGCATGGTCCTAACATTTTGTCTCTGAAAATAATCATAGAGTAAAACAAAGCAACACCTTTCTGTATGTAAAACTTTCAAAGTTCTTCAGCATGCATAACTGTTTCTGAACATATTTAAAAGAGAAACATTTTCTTTACATTTTAACAATGTTCATTTTCTAATGCCCTGAATAAGGTCATTCAAAAAATACATTAGATGGCACTGTCACCACCATTTATGGACCCTTATCTCGGGTCAGGTCCTCCCTGTTTTAAGTGCCTTACATGGATTAACCTATTTAGGCACTCACTGAACTCATTCAACTCAGTCCATTGAAATCAATAGTTTATAGGATCTTGGACTCAAGTCTGCTCTCTGTCTCAATCCCAAGTTCAGATTTACTTTTAACCTAACTCTACCTATCCCCAGCTTTGACTCTTTGACTCATGTTGCCAGACAAATGGTCCTGGGTCCACTCCTCATTCCTGGAAGATTTTAGCAGTCATTTTCTCCAACACTTTTCCTGTCATAGTTCTGATTTCAATCACTATATACAAGATGATTCCAGCACTGAAGTTTCCCAGCTCCTCAACTTTCCTGCAATGATCTTGTCTTCCACCTGACCTCAGCCACTTATCCTTACGGTCAGCCCCTAGACACTTGATCAATAGCAGTAACTCCAAGCCTTCTGTAATCTCAGTTTCAGGAACCATTTTCTCCAACCACGACCTTCCATCTTTTCAGTCTCCCTTAATACTCCTTCCACCTTTTGGGACTCATAATTTACGTGTCCTACCAGCTTATTTTTGTCCCAAACAAATCTCTCATCTGTATTTCACTCCTTATCCATCCTAAATTCCAATGATCCATCATTTTAACCACTTATTCACATACACTCTGAATTCCTTTATACCCTTCACATACTTGGGAACACTCCACTTTGATTAAATCTATAATCTATCTACTCTGCATCTACCTCAGTGTATCCAGAGGAAAACGTACAACTAAGTAACTGGGGGCATTTTGCTCTCTCAAATTATGATCGTTCATCTCAGGGGGGCTTTATGCTACCCAGCAGTCCTACTATGTCTTTCTATTCACTATGCTATTTTCTAGAGAGATATTTCATCCTTTTTTCTCTTAAAAAATCAAACTTTCTTGAACAACCCCTTCTTTTTGTTTGCCTGCTAAGAAAAAGAAGCAATCAGAAGAGAAATACCGCAAGCTTCTATCTCCATCTATACCCATACACCTCATACCTGCACTGATGCCTCAAGATCCTGCCTTCCATCCATTAACTATAGATGATGTGTATTTTGCTCCTATCTAAGACCATCCCCTCCTTTTGGACACTAGATCTCATCTTCTTTCTTCTACTCAAAGTCTTCATTCTTGCAATTCTACCTTCTATATCTTACATTTTCTTTGAACTCTCCCTAGTTGTTTACCGGGGTTGAATGTACTGGGGAAGGGGAAGATGTGGGCAACAAAAGAAAGACTACCACTTGGAAACCAAGAGTGATATAAAATAAAATAGAACTTCTATCTTCCTACAAGTCTATTAGAGATTTCTCATCCTCCAGTTGCTGTTAGTTTTGACTAAAAATCAAAATCCTATTTTATCAAACAGACAGTGACAGCTGTGGAAGAATGAAGAGAAATACTAATGCTGATGCTGGTCTTGGTCGTCTCATACCCAGAGTCTTTACCTAGCAAGATACTTGCATATAGAAGGACTTTTGTTCAGATTCAGAGCTTAAAATCATTCTATGTAATTCTCCAATATTCAAGCACTTGTTCACAACCACAACATTTTTTAAAAAAAATCTGCAACAGGTCTAGCTTTGGGGTAGAAATGATCTCCAGCAATCATAATAACAACTCTCCCCACTTTCAGCTAAAACTACCAACCAGAAGGAAAACACAGAGGTCACAGTGTTCCACAGAAAATTTAGCAAACCTAGACAGACAATGCGATGGGACAATGTGAACATTTATTACCTGTCCAAGATGCACTGCCTGGCGAAGGTGTGGGTGGTAGCAACTGTGGTTTTAAGGTTTTGCATGTATTATTTGTCTGAAGTGAAGCAGGACCTGTATTTGGGGAGAACATGTTAAAAATAAAGATGAAAGCCTGAGGACAAAATATAGTCGGCACCAAAGCAGCCACTATCAAAAAAGAAACAAATCCAGGATTAAAGCAGCCTCAGAAAAAGTCAGTTTTACTCTAACTCTACATATGGGAGAACTTATTTTGCAGAATCTTGCGTTTTAGTGTGTTTAGTAACTAAATGAAATTCTACTCTATGGTTTTCTCTTTCACGCTAATTTATACTACACTCACTGTTCCCAAACCCACTCTAAAGAAAGAGGTATTGTTTTAATAACATCTGAAAACAATTTACCATTGATTTTTGATTGGATCCAGTCCAAGAAGACCATCACTCTGGCAAATATACCCGGCTTCCATGGCTGGACACAGCCAGCTCCCCAGCTGACAATGCCATAGAGGACAAAGGGACCATTTTCATGTCTACATACTAGTGGCCCACCAGAGTCTCCCTGAAACACCAAGAAAACATGTTCTAGAAAACTGCTTTAATCTGAAGCTCCTGCTTTCAATTTTTAGAACAAGAATGGCCAATAATGTATTTGTAATGTGTTTAATAAGATTTGTTCTTTGTCAATTTCTATTTTTACATACTATATATTCACTGTTTTGCAAAAGGAAACAAAATTTATGAACAATCAGATGGTAATTTGATTCCAGGGTGAAGAGAAAGCTTAGTTCACATAATCAGAAAACAATTACTAAGTCTTCCCAGCTCCACTGGAGGGACATAGTCTTTAAATGATATCAATTAGTAAAACTGTAATATTTAAGATTTCAAGCATCCTTTAAAAATAAAAATTTATTTAGAAAACTGCAGAGTGGCTCAAATGGATCCATCATAAGAAATGCGCTGCCTGTTTTGTTTTCTTCTTCTTCTTTTTTTTTTTTTAAGGAAATTGGGTTAGGGTCATTGGGTGGTTACCTCTACATGTAGTGTTTTCCCTATCACTGGTCACTCTTGACACAATCTATTCAGATCAAAGAGTAGAGTTACGACATACACAGAGAAACTACGGTGTTGGTGGTGAGGTGAAGAAAAGTGAAAGGCTGACTTAAATCTATTAAAATGTACTCATTCTAATTCTAGTATTCCAATTTTATTTTGGCTTACCTGCAGGTACCAAAATTACACAATTTCAAAGATTTAAAGGGTCAAACTAATTTAACTTTCTTAGATATTATATGTGAAAAGTTACAATTAGAGAAATAAGTGACCTGTCCCATTTCACACACATAGGTAGTAGCAGCAGTAAAATCTGAGCCCATGTCACCTGCCAAAGTTCCGTGCTCTTTCCCTTCCACCAAATTGATAAATATTCATTAATGGAAGTACCTTAAACTGCTCTGGTATTGGGCTTACAGAATTACTGAATTCAAGGAAAGACACATGGAAATTTAACTTATAGTTAATTTTGTTCACTCTCTTAGATATGGCTACTTAGATCATGATTAAACACATTTCAAAAGGCAAAAGTACTACCCACAAGCACTAAGAAGCTCACGTAGATGGAAGTGTCTCTCTTTAATATTCCTCCCAATATTTGCATTGTTTAAATTGATAAATTATAAGCAGAAAGAGATTTTGAAGAAAATCAACAGTGGTACTGTTATTAAGGGAACCAAAATATGTACATCACACACATTTATCTATTAATTAGCACTATCTTCTTCTACATGTCTCTTGAGGTTCAATGTGAAAATCAATGGCAGTGCCCAATATATGTCCTTGTTTATGTCTCCTTCTATTTACAATGTGTGCCCCATTTGAGGGTAAGCACTGCATCTGATTCAACTTTGTATCCTAGGAAACCTACCACAATACTCAGCACATAATACATGCTAAATAAACGTTTGCTTAATTTACAGTGAAATTTTATAAAGTAGTTGTATCAAAGCAAGCCTTAATACATAGATTTTCATCTTTTTAGGGTATGCTTTCCAATTTTTAATCAAGTCTTTTGCAGGAAGTGGATGGACACAAATGTATTTAGGACCAAATTAAGTCATTTATTTGTCTTCTTATTAGATAAATTGTGCACATATTTGATGGCACATAAATTGATGGTACATATTTGAAATATCTATTTTACATAAAGAATTTAACAGAAGAAACCTTAACTTGGGAAAAAAGAGATATAGTCACTAGTCTGTAATGTAGAGCAATTAACCTTTCCTCTGGGCCTAATTTTTTCACGTAACAGTTATACTTAAGACCCCTTTCCAGTTGGACAATGGTGTGATGTATCCAGTCAAGTGTTTTATTTTAAATCATTCATTTTTTTTCAGTACCAATGCATAGCCAATACATAATTTTTCAGGCAATCACAAACATTCCACGATACAGGGAACCTGTCCAATTTGTCTATTTTTGCCAGTGCCTATCATATGGTCTAGTCCATAGTAAATATTCAACAAACAAATGAATTTTTTTTTTTTTTTTTTTTTTTTTTTGGTGAGATGGAGTCTTGCTCTGTTGCCCAGACTGGAGTGCAGTAGTACGGTCTTGGCTCACTGCAAGCTCCGCCTCCTGGGTTCAAGCGATTTTCCTGACTCAACCTCCCGAGTAGCTGGGACTACAGGCACGTGCCCTCATGCCCAGCTAATTTTTTGTATTTTTAGTAGAGACAGGGTTTCACCATGTTGGCCAGGATGGTTTCAATCTCCTGACCTCGTGATCCACCTGCCTCGGCCTCCCAAAGTGCTGGGGTTACAGGCGTGAGCCACCGTGCCTAGCCACAAATGAATCTTTTTTATTAAAAAATTATTCAATGCCTACTGTGAGCCAGACATACTGAGTAAAACAGAGTATAAACAAATAAGATGCTAATAGTAGCTACAAAAGAAATACTCAGAGTGAATGGTAGAGAATAAAGGTAGGTATATGTGTGCTTACATGTACATGTATGTGTATGCAGTTTCAATAACATTTGAGCTGATACATAAAGGATGAGAAGGAGCCAGCTTTCCAAAAACCTGGAGGAACAACATTTTATGCAAAAGACACATCTGGGCTAAGGCTTTAAGGCAAGACATGGCCAGTTGGAAGGTTAGAAGGCAATCAATGTGGCTGAGGACATACATTATTCTGTGAAGAGAGATCTGTGACTTTGTAGAGGAAAATAAGTTAGAAAAAATACCAATGACATTCTTCACAGAAATAGAAAAAATAATCATAAAATGTATGTGGAACCACAAAAGACTCAGAATAGCCAAGCCATCCTGAGCAAAAAGAACAGAATTGGAAAGATCACATTACCTGACTTCAAATTATACTACAAAGCTATAGTAACCAAAACAGCACAGTACTGTCATAAAAACAGACTCATAGAACAATGGAACAGAATAGAAAACCCAGAAAAAATCCATATATCTACATTGAAGTCATTTTTGACAAAGGTGCAAAAAAAAAAATACATTGGGGAAAGGACAGTCGCTTTGATAAATTGTGCTGGGAAAATTGGATGTCCTTATACAGAAGAATGAAAGTAGATCCTTATTTCTCACCATTTGCAAAAGTCAAATCAAAATGGATTAAAGACTCAAATCTAAGACCTCAAACTATGAAATTAATTTAAAAAACACTGAGGAAACTTTCCAGGACACTGGACTGAACAAAGATTTCTTTAGTAATACCCCACAAGCACAGGTAACCAAAGCAAAAATGGACAAATAAGATCACATCATGTTAAAAATCTTCTGCACTGCAAAGAAAATAAAGCCAAGACACAACTCACAGAATGGGAGAAAATTTCTGCGAAGTACCCATCTGACGAGAGATTAACAACCAGAATATTTAAGGAGCTCAAATAACTCTCTAGAAAAAATCTAATAATCTGATTTTAAAAATGGACAAAAGATCTGAATAGACATTTCTCAAAAGAAGACATACAAACGGCAAACAGGTATATGAAAAGGTGCTCAACATCACTGATCAGAGAAATGCAAATCAAAACTACAATGAGATATCATCTCACCCTAGTTAAAGTGGCTTTTATCCAAAAGACAGGCAATAACAAATACTTACAGGGATGTGGAGAAAAAGGGAACCCATGTACATTATTGATGAGAACGTCAATTAGTACAACCATTATACAGAATAGTATGGACATTCCTCAAAAAATATTAGAAATACCATTGATCTAGCAATCCCACTCCTAGGTATATACCCAAAAGAAAGGAAATCAAGATATTGAAAAGTTATCTGCACTCCCATGTCTACTGCAACACTATTCACAAGGGCCAAGATTTGGAAGCAGCCTAAGTGTCCATCAACAGATGAATGGATAAAGAAAATGTGGTGCATGTTCACTATGGAGTACTACTCAGCCATACAAAAGAATGAGATCCTACCATTTGCAACAACGTGAATGGAGCTGGAGGTCATTATGTGAAGTTAAATAAGCCAGGCACAGAAAGACAAACTTGGCCTGTTCTCATTTATTTGTAGGAGCTAAAAATCAAAACAATGTAACTCATGGGGATAGAGTATAGAAGGATGGTTACCAGAGGCTGGGAAGTGTAGTGACTGAGTCTAGGGGAAGTGGGAATAATTAATGGGTACAAATAGTATTTGATAGCACAACAGGGTAACTACAGTCAATAATAATTTAATTGTGCATTTAAAAATCACTAAAACAATGTGATTGGATTGTTTGTAACACAAATTATAAATGCTTGAAGTGATGGATACCCCATTTACCCAGATGTGATTATTCCTTGTATGCCTGTATCAAAATCTCATGTCCCCCATAAATACATACACCTACTATACAACCACAAAATTAAAAATTGAAAAAGAACTTAGAATAAAAAAATCTGAAATCCAGTTAGCAAAGAACAACAGGATACTACATTGCATACCTGAAAACCCCATGTCTCTGCATTCCAATATTGTTATTCCCACCTTCCTGGATGAGAAAGCACATTAGCAGGTCTATTACCTCTAAGTATACACATGAGAATAAAAATCAATTACCTGATAGAAGTATTAGAGACTATTTTGTCAAAGCAAGTTTCTAAAGTCACCCTTTTAGTAACTCAGTGTTCTTTGTAATAGAAAGCTAGTCATATATATTAGAACCTCAACTTCTAGTTTTCCTCCCATATATGGGCAGTACATTTGGTCATGCTGCAGCCAAAGTGACAGTTGTATATAACTGAAAACATAAGTGCCAACTGAGATCATGATACTTAGGTCACCCGTGACATGGACCTTTCTAAGACCCTCTCTAGTTCTTTTCTTTCCACACAAAATAAGCTCACCCTGTAATGTTAGGTGCTGTCAAATATGTAAAAGACAACATAATTACTTGTGATCTTCTTGTTGGAGAAAGAAAAGCCATCCCTGAAATCCTGCAATAGACTGAGGGGAAGAATGAACACACTAATTCAGAGTACTTTTGTGATTTTTATCAGATAACATTTATGTAGTCTAGCAGACAGCAGGAGTGCACTTTCCATCTTCCTCACATCTTCCAGCCCATGTCCTGGATCTGTGTCTGGGGTCCTCCCCACTCTCCACTCCACCCAGGAGGCAACCCTAAAGTATGGGAAGTGCTGAGGGATTAACAGCCCTTTCCCACAGCAGCACTCAAAGTGTGGCTCCAGGGAAGGTAGTACATAAATATCCCAGCTCCCTCGCCCCTCAGATGGATAAATCCATCACGTGTATTTAGCATCACTGCCCTGACTTTCCTGCAGGATTAAGCTTTAGGCCCTCACTATGGCAGACAGCTTAATAATGCATCCTATATTGGCTGCCTTCCCTTCCCTGTACCATCACCTCCCTTTCCTACCGGTGATATCTATGATTCCTAAAACAGACCGTTGCACCTGAATTCTTATCTCAGGGTCTGCTTCTGGGAAATGCAAATAAATATATGCAAAATTAAAACAGAATTTAAGCACCACCGCTTGATGCTATAAAAGGAAGGGGTTAATGACAATAAATTTATATTCAGTGTTAAAGGGGACTTCATTCCCTCTCTCACATTTTTACACGGAAGGACATCCACCTAGATTAATGCCCAGTTGTTTCTCCCTCATGGAGGTGAAATCTATTGCTGCATGTTTCTTCACTGAGTGCTGGGGAAAACTATCAAAGAGCTGCAGAAACAAGATTCATTCTTTCTTTCCTCTCTACGCCAGACCAGTAGGAGTGATAAGTCTGGAGAACTGGGGCTGCCCTATGGACCCAAACTTTCCCTTACGTGGGTAGCCTCAAATCCAAACCAGGGATTGGAGGTGGGCACATAGAGTGTTAGAAACTCTTCGGTTGTATGTATATCTAAAGCCACATTCTTCCATTGACTTTGTGAATGTTAAAGCTGGCATTCTACAATCTATTCATTCACATTCTGTCTTTTTCTTAGTTAATCATGAACTTGCCAATATCAAGCTTGTACAGTAGACATCTTTGTGATTGTTTTAATTTGTGGTGGAAAAATTAAGTGAGAGTACAGAGATTAATGATAATATAAACCAATGAAACTTTTAAGTCATATATAGGACACATAAGTTTAGAACCTTTGTTTTTCCTTTTCTGAAAGCTTTAAGTATACCTGAATACATCTTCCCTTGCTCAGGCCTGCTGAGAGGCTCTGCTATTTCCTACCTTCTCACCAGCTCCTCTATGAACCCACCGGCCTCTCTCGCTGTACAGCTGCTTCCAGTCACTCTCTGACATCTCAGCAAATTCGGATTAATTAACTTATTACTTCTGTTGCCCCACTGGTCTTCATGCAGGGATGTGTCACCACATGACAAGTTGGTGGCTTCAGCAGTGGTTTCTCCTGTCTATAGAAACTCTCCAGCAGATGGCAATTTTCCACCTTCCTGTATAAAACCAGAATCCTCTCACCTGACAGAAATCTTTCTCTCCAGATGCTGCAAAGCCAGCACAGATCATCTTCTCTGTGATCCCTCCTGGATGGGCCGAATAGTAAGTGTGTTCACAGACCTCTCTTTCTAACACATGCACTTGAATCTGCTGTAGGCGACTTGCTAAGCCACCATCTATTGAAGAAACATTCAGAGAGAGCTCGATGATGAAGTAAGAAGCAAGTGATATTAGAAATGTATTTAAGTTCAGACTTAGCTCTGTACCAACATAGCTGAAGTCATTCAGTTTGGCCTCAGCTGATGTAGAATACTGAAGTTAAAAAATACAAGTGTTTCATGTGACATGTCTTCATGTCCCAATTTGGCATTTTTGTAAAGAGAGGCCACTGGCAGGAGAATAAAACCAGAAACACTTTTTTCCTAGCTTATTTTCAATTTAAACATTAGTGTATCAAATATTTCTGCATAAGAATTCAGGAAGAAAAATTCAGCATGATATGAATTGGTGTCATATATGACTTATACAATTACAAATATATATGGTTATATATTTATATATATAAATATATAATTGCTTACAAATAATATGCTTATATGATTTCCAAATATAAACAAAAATCATAATCCTGTTTTTCATCTACTGTCATTGAAGCCTAATCGCACCTCCAATTAAAGAAAACACAAATAATTTATTTTCATATTTGATCCTTAGGCAGGCCTATGTTAACATGTATTTTGCATGACTCATCCTATCATTTTAGATTTATGACCAATTTTTTTAAGTTTAATATTTTATAGCCCTATACCTTTTGGGGCAATATTAATAGCATATACGTTACATTTATATAGTATCTTAATATTTATAAAGAGTTTTATTCCAACTTAATACAACAACATTTTTCATATGTGAGATCAGGTTAATCACACTGATCTCACATATGAAAAAGCCAGACCTCTGAAAATTTGATCTCACAGCTCTTATGGGACAGAACTAGAATCAAGCCTAAGTTCAACTCTGAATCTTGCATTCTTCTTAATATACTAAAACTCCTCTTCTTGGGGACCATCTCCCTTAGTGTCACTGACCATATCCCAGGAATCAAGATTCATTTCCTCTCCTAGCTGGAAAGAATGAATTCACCTTTTATAAAACTAACTACCTCTCAGTTGCCTGGTAGTCATGGAATTGGCAAAGGTCAAAGGTATTAGAGAGCAGGCACATTTATTCAAGGGCTTTGAAACTGGTAAGCCAAGAAATATTTACTGAATACCATGTAGGCTTCTAGCCTTGGGGAGAGAGTGCTCAATGACAGATCTGCCTCCAAGAGGTTCTCAGTCTAGTGGGTGAGATGTAGAAGATGACTGCATGAAATCATGCCAAATACATTAACGTGCAGTGAGAGGATAAAACCAGGTAGTGCGGAATGTGACTGGAAGCCTGTCCTGTGGCAGCAATGTGGGCCAAGAAAGGAAGTGATATTTTGGTTGAAAATGCAATAATGAGCAGGCAGATGTGACAAGATTGTAATAAGAGTGCTCCAAGTAGAAGGACACAAAATGAGGAACTTCAGAAAGCAGAGCAAGCTTGGTGTTTAAGCGAAAGGAGAAAGGCCATGGTATCTGAAGGTTAACCACAAGAAAAAAAGAGGGAAATTATGTGGAAGAGATAAGTGGAGAGGCCCAATCACACAAAGCTATCCAAGCTAGGCTAAGGAGTTCAGATTTGATTGTATGTGTAATGAGAAGCCATTAAGGAATGATTATAAGCTGAGCCACACCGATCTTAAATCCTCACTTTGATATTTATTAGTTATGGGATCTTAGCAAGTTACTTAAATCTTCGGGTTGCAACCTCCTTATTTGTAAAATGGGGATGGTAAAAGCTCCTCATGTGTTGGGTGTGAAGGTTTTTATGAAAGTGCAATTTGGCTTCAGGTAGCACAGTAAGCAGTGAATATCAACACTGTAAGCAGTCAAATATAAATTCCCTTCTCCTTCAAGCTCACAGATTCCAAATAAATGACATACAGAAAGGAAATATACAAAGAAAATGATCTTATGGTATAAGAAGCACAAAACAAATATCAACCCATTCCAATCTTTCACTGTGTTACTAAGCCTTTAAGAGTTCTATACCGTAGCCAGGGGTGAGCACATGACAGCCAGTGGATGAATTCTGTGCCACCCCCAAACATGGGCACAATCCATGAGATAAGAATGGTTTGTACATTTTTAGGTGGTTAAAAAAAATCCAAAGAACAGTATTTCATGACACATATACATTAAATGAAATATAAATTTTATAAATTAAGTTCTGTTGGAACCCATTCTGTTACATACTGCCAATGGCTGCTTTATGCTATAACGGTAGACTTGAATAGTTGTGATAGAGACCAGATGACCTGCAAAGCCTGAAAGGATTATTATCTGGCCCATTACAGTAAAGATTTGTTGACTGCTAATCTAGCCTATTTATAATCTAAGTTACCCTGAAGGAAAAGTTTTAAATAGCTAATTCTCTATTTACTTGCTGATCTATTACAGCTAAATAAAACATGGTGTCTATCTTTTAGAAAGAAGAGGGGCTGAAGCGGATGCTGCTTGATATCATTTACACGACCTATTTTCAGAAATAACAACTGGCATTAATGTTTAAGAAACAAAAAATGCTTACCTCCACTGATGCTTCCCCATCCGGTCACAGCACAGATCTCTGAGGAAAACGGAGGCTCTGTGCTGTGTGGGAGACATACCGGCCTCACTGCCGAGCTGTACTCCAGAGGAGAGCTTAGTTGTATTAGGGCAATGTCAGAGTCATAACTAAGTGTGTTAAAGTCTTCATGCGCCATTATGTGTTTGGCCCTTCTCACCTGTATCAGTGGCAAGTAAGCAAATTACAAGGTAAGAAAGTCAAAGAATCCAGCTACTTCCTTGTTGAAGGTCCAAAATAATCTTAAATCTCTGCACTTACATACCTAAGCAATGAAGAAGACTTTGTGTTAAATATAAAAGAGCAATCTTGGTTTATAATTTGCAGGAGGCTGTGAACCACCTTCTGGATAAAGGTGGTGCTGGAGAAACAAAGCTTTGAAAACCTGTGTCCTTGGGCCTAAATTTGCAATTCTGACCTACTTCGTGTAATTCTCAAGTGAAAATGTAATTTCAAATTACATTTTTAAATGTGGGTATAAATGATAAGTGTAAAAGGGCCCTAGGAGATTAATAACCAATTACATATTTTAGCTAAAGGTATTCCTTGGCATGTGACAACATTTACAGTACAGGCAGAATGACCTGTAAAAACATTTTTTCACCTGCTCTGTTGATTCCTTCAGGTTTCTGTCATGGTCCCCAGCAATAATGGTCCAGGAGAGTGGATTATTCTTCCTGGAGACAGAGGAACAGTGAAAGTTTGACATGAAAACACATTTGTAACAGTTCGTTCTCACACTGCTATAAAAGACTACCTGAGACTATAAAGTCTTTTGAAGACTTTCTGAAGAAAAGAGGTTTATGAAAGAAAAGAGGTTTAATTGACTTACAGTTCTGCATGGCTGGGGAGGCCTCAGGAAACTTAACAATCATGGCAGAAGGCAAAGGGGAGGCAAGCTCATCTTATCACGGCAAAGCAGGAGAGAGAGAGCAAAGGAAGCCACACACTTTTAAACCATCAGATCTTGTGAGAACTCACCATCAGGAGAACAGCATGAGGGAAACCGCCCTGCCATCATCTGGCCCTACTAACACGCACTGCTCAGTTCAGCGAGGCAACAGTCCCCTGTCCGATTGCCTCTGCGATCTCCCTCCCGGGGAAGCCATATCGTGCCTTCTGATCTATGTGAAGAGGAGCTCTTGATCATGTATCCTGCCCCTTTCTTTTGACCAGAAAGTGTCATTGGAAACCTTGCCAAATATTACCAAAGCCTTTTTTAGGTCGAGGAGGAAAAATGAAAATAATTAAAGCTTTATTTCACAGTGATGTTAAGAATATGTTTAAAAAATTACACCTGTGACAAGGTAGCTTTTGGTCTATATTTTACTGTTCAATATTGCCATATTATGGTCTCACTGGATCGTATCTCAGATTTCCATATTCTGTTAAATCAGAGTTATGAAACTAAAGTTCAAAGGAATTTATCAGTTTGAGAATTGGCAAAATTCAACTATTGCATTAGAAATCAGAATGCTGATTATTTTTAGGGGAATGATGACTGGAAGAGGCACAAGGGCGACTGCTGGGTACTAGTTAATGTAATATTTTGTTTCTCGATCTCGGTGTTGGTTATATGGGTGTTCATTGGGTGAAAAGTTCTGCATACTTCTGATATACCTCAAAATGATGTTAAGAAGTTTGAATCAATATCCATTAACTTACCATATCAAAATCTCCAGCTTAAAAAGTGTCTGAGGAAAGAGTCCCTCTACCGGAACCAATATACTGTCACTTCTACTTGGAGACTAATTCTTCCATTTTTTTTTTTTAAACACTGTTTCTTCAGGAAAAGTAAAGTTACTGAAATTATTTTCAATATACCTTATTCAAAGGTAGAGATTCTTAATGCATGTAGGCATCTTCTCCCCAGTCATAACCATGCTCATTTCAATTCCTTGCATAATGGGTTTGACTTGCTCATGTGTTTCAATATGCCTTTATTAAGGGAGCTAACTCAAGTGAAGTACTTGGCAAGTACCTGGTAGATGGTAATGACTCCATAATGATAGCCATTATCATTCTTATTATCTGCCATGCATGCTAATGAAAGGATTAAACTTTTTCAAAGTCACCCTCTAAATAAGTACTTAGTAGTGATGAAACTTCTTAAATCTACTCCATATCTTTATATAGAATAGAGTGTATACAATACAATGAAGTAATAAAAATGATGGTAGAGTTGATAATGTAGAGCACAGTTTCTTGTGATGTTTTGCATGTACAGGCATCAAATATCCTTCAGTTTAATGGAGAACACTGTAAAAAAAACACGCCAAAGCCACATACACTTTATGATACCACAAAGCTTGAGATTTTTCCAATAGTGGGAAAATAGCTGAAGGTATCAATTGATGGATTTCTTCACCTTTTCTTCCCCCATCTCCCATATAAAATTTCATTTCTTATAGTCTTAGGATCTTATCCCCAGCCCAACAATGGAGCAAGTGTCACTTACTGCTATGGAAGAAGAGAGAGCCACCTGACTTGATCACAGAAAGTAAGTCACTGAAGTTTCAGTAGCTGATTTAAATTTTAGACAAAAGATTCACATATGTAGTTGCAAAGTGAGCTTGGTCTCCAAAAGTAAGTTAAAAGTCCCAGTGAGCACAAAATCCTATGTGGAATTAACAAGATGAGAACACCAAATTTTCCTAAGTGTGGAACACCACCATCAGGAAATGCTCGGGCCTTGCACCAGACTTAAAGAATCAGAAGCTCTCCAGGTGATTCTGGAGTATGTTGAAGTTTGAGAATTAATACTAGGGTCAACCAGTGCCAGGGAAGCTAAAAGGCAGGGCACGTGTAGGACATAGGGTTTTTGTTACACCAGCATTATTAGTACACTCCTGGTGTAAAGATCCACAGACTTCAAGGATTAGATTTAAAAAGACATTTCACTGGTCAAATAACTTAGGCAACTGTGAACTATTAAAAAATATGGCACATAGACATTTACCATACCACTATAAATGTAAGATATAATGTTATGTGCAAAAAAAGTGATATATACAAATACTATAAAATATATACATGTATCTTTAAATATTAGTAGAAAATCAGACAATTGAAACATTCTTAACATTGATGACATCTAGAGAAAAAGAGTATGTTAGATAAATGGAGAGGGTAGTTTAAGCTCTAACTTGATAATCTTCTCTAACTGCCTTTTTCCCCAAAAACATTACTATTATAATACATATTTTTAAAGAAACTAAGAAGTCACAAATGAAATTAAATACAAATTCTTTTTGTGGCTAACAAGTGGCTCACAAACATTTACAGCTGTTGATTAAGTTCAATTGATTCATCACATGGAATATCTATCTTGGGAAGAATAGCTTTGTTACATTCTCTATCTTGCTGCAAGGCAACATGGCTCATCACATAAATTTCAGAATAGACCATGTAATTTGAAAAGGGAATCTACCAAAACTTTTTCTGTGTCTCTGTACTCAATACTAATATTTTGTTTTCTAATACATTAACAAATTAATCAGCTACTCTTGAAGCATCTTTTCCATGGTACATTCAATGCACATTGATAGAATTCTTAAAAAATAAATAGGTTTTTGTAAGGGAGAGAAGGCCTAGACAAAAGCAGGTGGTACTGAATTAGAGCTGAAAATATTGTATGAACCCATGTTTAGCTTGATAATAGATACAGATAGATATATTTATATACATGGGTTAGTATACATACCTGTATTTTCTAGCTCTGTCAGCTGAGAGGGCCTAGAACCAACAATGTGCTACTAGCAACTGGTATGCCCAGCATCAGATCATGATTTGTCATACCATTCTCCAATAAAATGAACCAGGGCCCCTTGGAGAAATGGCTGGTGCAGGAACTGAGAAGGAAATACACACGACAGACCTGAAGTATCTTGCAGTGTTACAAAATATGAGGGAGTATCAAAGAGACAGAAGCCAAAGGCTGGTCTCTACCCCTGAAAGAGCTCGCAATGGCCAAAGCTGGAATAATTTGAACGTGGGCTACCTTTACTGACTTGTTTCCCAAGAGTAAGTATGGAAAGGGGGACAAATGTAACTTTATGTTAGAGAAACCTGGTAAACACTACCTCAGCCAGATGGTCATGGTTAACATCAGTGATAAGTCATGTTGACTGTATGTACCCTTGATATATGATAAGAATAGTATGCTACTTCTGTGGTCTTCCTCCCCCAAATCTATAACCCTAGTAAAACCTTGACAAAAATGGGACGTTCTACAAAAATAACAGATGAGATCTCCTCAAAATGACCAAGGAAAGTCTTAGAAGTTTACAGCCAAGAACAGCCTGAGGAGACTTGACAACTAAACATAATGAGCTGTCCTGAAGCAGCAACTACAATGATCTTGAGACAGGAACAAGCTCAGCATATCTGAGCAACAGAAAAGCCCATGAGGCTGGCCTACTGGGAGCAAGCAGGGAACTGATCAAGAAGGGGTCAGGGAAGCGGGACATAGCGGGTAACGCCTGTAATCCCAGCACTTTGGGAGGCCAAGGTGGGAGGATTACTTGAGCCCAAGAGTTCAAGACCAGTCTGTACAACATAGCAAGACCCCGTGTCTACAAAAAAGCCCAAAACAACAACAACAGCAACAAAAACAAACAAACAAACAAAAATCGGGCATGTTGGCATGTGCCTGTAGTCCCAGCTGCTCAGAAGGCTGAGGTGGGAGGATCCCTTGAACCCAAGAGGTAAGACTAGAGTGAGCTATGATCACGCTACTACACTCCAGTCTGTGAGAGAGGGAGACCTGTTCTCAAAAAAAGATAGGGTCTGGGAGGCAGGGAGTGGTTCTTGACCCTCTGCGCATTAGAGTCATTTGGGAAACTTTTCAAAAATACCAATGCCCAGAACAAGGGATGCTTTAACTAGTCTGGATCGAAAACAAATTACAGTTCCACACAGTCACATGGCTTAATCTATACAAGGTATTATGGAGATGAAGTAAGACACAAGAATATAAACGGCAGTTCTGTTACATAAAGATCAAAACCAAGAAAAACCAAATGACATACTGTTTTAGGGGTACATATATATTGAAATCCCCCAAAAGCAAAGCTATGAATACAGGATTTAAGAAATTTAGCATAGCATTTTTTTCTCTTTTGATTTTTTTTTAAATTTTAAGTTCTGGGATATATGTGCAGAATCTGCAGGTTTGTTATATAGGTATACATGTGCCACGGTGGTTTGCTGCACTTATCAACCCATCATCTAGGTTTTAAGTCCCACATGCATTAGGTATTTGTCCTAATGCTCTCCTTCCCCTTGTCTCCCACCCCCTGTGTTTTTCCCCTCCCTGTGTCCATGTGTTCTCATTGTTCAACTCCCACTTATGAGTGAGAACAAGCGTTGTTTGGTTTTCTGTTCCTGCGTTAGTTTGCTAAGAATGATAGCTTCCAGCTTTATCCATGTCCCTGCAAAGGAGATGATCTATTCTTTTTCGTGGCTGAATAGTATTCCATGGTATGTGTGTGCCACATTTTATTTAACCATGCATCATTGATGGGAATTTGGGTTGGTTCCAAGTCTTTGCTATTGTGAATAGTGCTGCAATAAACATATGTGTGTATGTGTCTTTATAGTAGAATGATTTATAATCCTCTGTGTATATACCCAATAATGGGATTGCTGGGTCAAATGGTATTTCTGGTTCTAGATCCTTGAGGAATCGCCACACTGTCTTCCACAATGGTTGAACTAATTTACACTCCCACCAACAGTGTAAAAGCATTCCTATTTCTCCACATCCTCTCCAGCAACTGTTGTTTCCTGACTTTTTAATAATTGTTATTCTGATGGGTGTGAGATGGTATCTCATTGTGATTTTGATTTGCATTTCTCTAATGACCCATGTTATTGAGCTTTTTCTCATATATTTGTTGGCCACATAAATGTCTTTTAAGAATTGTCTGTTCATACCCTTTGCCCACTTTTTGATAGGGTTGTTAGTTTTTTTCCTTGTAAATTTAGCATAGTATTTCTTGAGAGGGATTCTAAGGGGTCTTGAAAGGTAAGTATAAAGATTCTTCCTAAACTGGATGCTGGCAATACAAATGTTCATTTAACATTAATATCTATTCTTTAAACTACAAATATATTATGTATATTATTTCATACAATGGAAGACTTCACAATTTAAGAACATTTAAAAATTAACCAAAATTTTAGTTCCCCAATAGTGCAATAATCAAAGTGGTAGGTTATTCTATTGTGCTTTCCACTGACATGATCCATATTTGCAAAGGAACAATCCTAAACCAATCCAGTGGAAGGTGGCTTGTGTGGTAAGGCATCTGGAATTACTAACAACCAACAGTGGAACCATGAGCACTTAGCTTAAAGATTAAGCTAAATGGGAATGTGAGAGGAGTCTTCAAATATAGAAAGAACTATCACGTGAAAGAAGAACCCAACTTAGTTTTGGAACTACAGTACATTTAGACCAATGGATTTCTGCAATTGGGAAGGAGACTTCAACTCTACATAATAAGAGATCTCTTTAAATGGGATGAGCAGTCAAGATTTGATCAACTTTTCCTTCAATGACATTGTTTAAATATAAGCTAGATGGCTATGCAGAAGAAACACTAAAAGAAGATTTTCGTTTTAGAATTAGTTTGGATGATCTTAGTAGTCAGCCTTGTGTCCTAGGCATTACTTATAAATGCATGTGCTAAATACATTGGTAAAATACCAGTTTTACTCACGATTGCACACAGTGGGCTGCGGTCAGAATCCACATTGGGTTGATGATGGCACCTCCACATTGGTAATCGCCTAGAAACCTCAGACCCACCTGCCATGGCCAACAGTGGGGGCAGGCTTCTTCCCCTCCTGCGATTCTTCTGGAAAGCCACTGGGGACTAAATGGAGGGATGCCACAGACATCTACAGTAAAGAAGATGAAATCAGTGACCCATAAGGTTGCAGTAATTTAGAACACATTTCTCCAATAGCTTGCCATAGTTAACAGTAGTGAGTCTCAAACATCAGATAGGCTTAATAATAATATTGACTCCCGAAACTCACCTCTGAAAAATCTGAATTTTTTTTTTTTTTTTTTTGAGACGGAGTCTTGCTCTGTCGCCCAGGCTGGAGTACAGTGGCCAGATCTCAGCTCACTGCAAGCTCCACCCCCCGGGTTTACACCATTCTCCTGCCTCAGCCTCCCGAGTAGCTGAGACTACAGGTGCCCGCCACCTCGTCCGGCTAGTTTTTTGTATGAAAAGTCTGATTTTAAGAAGCCTGCCCAGGTGACTATGCTAGGCAGCCAGAATTTTAGGGACTGGCCCCCAGAATTTTATTTATTCATTTAGCAAAATTTATTTAGTGCTTGCCGTTTGCTAGGCACTGTTCTAGACATTGGTGATATATTATTGGTGGAATAGAACAGATGATACAAATACTGGCCCTCATGGAACTTACATTCTAGTAGGAAAGTTTCAAGTTTGTTAGGAGAGTACATAAGGTTCTTCATTATATCTTCTTGTTTTAGTTCTCATTCTCACAGTATGAATCCATGTACTAATCGTCAAACATATCAAATTTGCTCAGGCATCTAAATGCTGTTCTCTTATCAGGAGTTGGTGAGACCCATAGCCCAAGTGCTAACCTCCAGGAAGCCTTCTCCAACCCTCCAGCAAGAGGCAGATATTTTCTTCTCTGATAGCTCCTTATGCAACTTTCTATTCCAGTCCGTCAACTTAAACATATTCAATACATGCGTGTGGAATAATGAAGGATCATAGTATTTACCCAGATGCCTTAGAGCATAAGAAAATTAAAAGATGCCAGTGTGAATTTAAAATAAAAAAACCTTTGTTTTCTCCCTTTGCCCCACACTGACTATAGAAGTCATTTTAGATATTAAGTTTGTAGAGGAATAGACGAGGACAAAACATTGCTTTATACCCTTTTCTTCCTAACCTAAAGCTTATTTGTTCTTCCCTCTACTTATAAGTCTAACTATAAATCCAAATAGGGCTCTGGACGTTTTATGAACCTAAATACAAGACTCATTCTTCTTCACTGTGGAGTTATAGCAAATATAAGATAAAGACTTTCAAAAGAGACATCTAGTTAATGAAGAAAAAAGATTAAACAATAATAACGTGTCATCAACTCACCATGCAGAATAGCTTTTATAGTAGATACAGGATTGTTTTGGGGAGGTAATGTTGGTTCAATTTTGTTTAAAGACTCTGTAGAAGAAAACAAAATTTTAATTGAAAGTAATTAGAGAAGTTGCACTAACTGACCCCACTTGCTTACCTTGGTAAATCATAAAACTACTCTACTGTAGATCTTACTAACACAACCATTCATACACTAGATGCCAGATCCCAGAAATGTGATTTCTTGTATATCTCTTAATATCCCTGTGGCATCTGGCTCTTTTAAGTACTTCTTCCTTCCTTGGTTTCTTGATGTTAATCTCAAGGTTTTCCTTATATATTGATGGCTGTCTGTTTCCAATATGTCTTTTTTTCAGGATCTCATTTTTTAGCCTGAAAATATATTGCCAAGGTAATTTTCATTACTCTGTTTTTATTCATCTACATGTAGATGACTTCCAAATTTCTCTCTTCAATCTAAATCTCTTTCCTGAATCCTAACCTAAGACTTTTAGATATCCCCACTTGGATTTCCCACAAGCTAATATCTACACGTCTTAAATTGAACCAAGTGATTTTAAGAGTCAATATAGTCTTGTTCTTACATTTCTCTATCATCTAGTGGCTTCTACCATTCACCTCACCATTCAAGCTAGGATCCTGAAAATCATATTTGTGACGGTTAATACTGAGTATCAACTTGATTGGATTGAGGGATACAACTTGATTGGATTGAGGGATACAAAGTATTAATCCTGGGTGTGTCTGTGTGGGTGTTGCCAAAAGAATTTAACATTTGAGTCAGTGGGCTGGGGAAGGCAGATCCACCTTTAATCTGGTGGGCACAATCTAATCAGCTTCCAGATAATATAAAGCAGGCAGAAAAACATGTAAAGAGAGATGGGCCTAGCCTCCCAGCCTACATCTTTCTTCCATGCTGGATGCTTCCAGCCCTAGAACATTGGACTACAAGTTTTTCAGTTTTGGGACTCAGACTGGCTCTCCTTACTCCTCAGTTGCAGATAGCCTACTGTGGGACCTTGTGATCATGTAACTTAATACTTACACACACACACACACACACACACACACACGATCATGTAACTTACATGTGATCATGTAAGTTAATATTTAATACACACACATATATATTAAATATTTACTTACATGATGTAATATTTAATACACACACACACACACACATATATATGTGTGTGTGTGTGTGTCTAAGAGAACGCTGACTAATACAATACTGGACTTGGCTTCCTTCATATATTCCATCCCTGCAAGGGTATATATAATAAAAAAATATAGAATAAATTATTTACAATGATTTTCTTAGTATTTTTCTTGCATATAAGTTCATTCATAATCTTCCAGATTACTCTGGAGTCAGAGAGACCAAGTTCTGACTCCATCTCTTGCCAGCTGTGCATCTTTGGGAACGTTACTTAACTTCTCAAAGCCTCAGTTCCCTCACTGGTGAGAGGAGAGCAATGCACATAGCTCCTATGTATGTAAGGAGGAATAAATGAGGTAATGCATGTGAAATGCTCAGTGAATACCTGCTACAGAGCAAATAATCAAATGTTAGCTAGCTATCCTATCACTCTGGCACTTATAATTTAATGCCTCATGTTCAACATGATCTCACTCCTGCCTTTCCTATTGTTCCCTCCAAAACTCAAAACATGTTGAGTTATTTGTAGTTTTCTTATCCATTCTCTTTTGTTAGGGTTTTTGCATATGATATTCTTTTTGTCTGAGTAGCGTGTACTTTATCTTCCAGAATGCCAGGATACCTATTAATTCTTCAAAACCCCCTAACTTGTTAAAACAGAGCCAGTCAATCTCATTTCTGAATTACCTTCTTTAATCCTAATTATCTTCTTTCTGTGTGTGGCATGTGGAATCTTTATGTTCCAGTGGATGCCATTTCTTGAGCATTACCTGAGGTGCTTCCTAAAGCACAGATTCCTGGGCCCCATCCCAGATCTACAGAATCTAGGTCTCTGGGGGTGGATCCAGAAATCTGCATTTTTGTTATGCTTACTGAGGGGATTGCTATCCTACATTTAGGTAAACACAGCTAAATAATCTTCCCTGTAACCATTTTCATAAGCAAAAGTCCACAAGTGTTTATACTCACCTGAGGGCAAAACGGTAAATCTAGCCTTGAAGCCTTGCAAACGATTTTTACCATCACTTTTAAAGTAAATCACCATCATGTTACTAGCACTGAATATTGAAGTGATGGTCAACATTCCACAAAGTTTAGCTGAAAAATTTTGGGAAAGTTTGATTTACAGTTATAATTTGAAAAAAAATCAGATTACCGAGTAAAATAATCATCCGATTTTCTAATCAACCACTTTAGTTTTCTCCAGCTTTTTTTTTTGCATTTGTATGCATACCCTTACATCTCATGTGAGAATTAAATGTTAGTTTCACAATAACAATGCACTGTAATTTCAATTACACAGAAAAAGCTCTAAAATAAGGACATTTGATTTCCAGTATGCACGGAAACTCAACTGGTTATTACTTTGTAGACAATAAGAAGAGGTGAGTTAAAAATAATAAGAAAAAAACCACCCAAGTTGGTATATTCCTTTTTCCAAACAGGACATAAGCATACTTTATAAGAGAGGTAACACTTGAAGTCACTTTCATGGAAACCTCACACTATACAAGCACTGTTCTGCAGAATCATGGCATTGTGCTCTCACTAACCTGCCCTTAATGTCTAAATAAATATTCCAAGCCAATCTATAATCCTGGCCTCTAACCCACACAAACATCTAGCTGAAGGACAGATACTAGGTCCTACAAAAGTGGTTAGGGGGCTGGACGTTAAATCTTCAAACTCAGTAAATTGTTAGGTCACAACTAAAAGTGTATTTAAAGTTTTAAAAGTCTTAAAATTAATTGTTATACCTACATAGAAATTATAGGTTTTGGTTACTTTTCTTGGACACAAATATCAAAATATTAGCAACAGAAGGAATACAGAAAAAAGGAAGCTTTAAAATTTACCTTAAATAACTGCCAAAAATGTACTCACTGTTAACCATTTTATCCTTTCTCTGGGGACTGCCTTTTCACTTTACATATAGTCTGAAACAATCTTTACATTTTGCACATTTCCATTAAAATGGAATGCAAATTAGTTGCTGGCTCATAGGTTTTTTTTTTTTTTTTTTTTTTTTTTTGAGACGGAGTCTTGCTCTGTAGCCCAGGCTGGAGTGCAGTGGCGCGATCTCGGCTCACTACAGGCTCCGCCTCCCGGGTTCACGCCATTCTCCTGCCTCAGCCTCCCGAGTATGGCTCATAGGTTTTAAAGCTAAAGTTGTAAGGCATTCTGAGTTTCCAGAGCAAGAAATTCATATTCCCACTCTACCTATGGTATCCAAGGAAGTCAGTCCATGTTGCAACTACTCTGATTAGTCTAACACTTTCATATTTGAAGGGTGAAGGCTACCTACCGAACTTGCGCTTTCCTTCAGAATCACCATAAATCACAACAGCATCATAAATACAGTTTGGACTAAGTTTGACAGTAAAGTCCTCAAATGTCAACTGTACAAATGAAACATAACCAGGGAAATGGTCAGAGAAGAGAGAAGCTTAAAGGGTTTACCTCTGCGTATTTAAAGGCTCTTTGTTATATCCTCATATGCTCTCACATAGAAGTGTAAATAATTGCAGTCTCTTTGAAGGGCAATTTGGCAATGACTACCATGTTTAAATGTGCAAACCCTTTGACCTAGCAAGTCTACTTCTGGGAATCATACATATCCACATGTGTCCAAAGACACTGGCAGATATTCATGGCATCACGGCTGGTATGACCAAAGACTGGAAACTCAATAAACATCTGTTAATAGGGAACTGGTTTAATGTGTTCTGAAATATCATACAATACTTTATGCAGTTATTAAAAAGAGTTCTGTGGGCTCATCTGGAAAGATCTTTGAGATATTTTTCAGTGAACAAGGCATTGCCAAGTAGCATAAGTACACACACACACACACACACACACACACACAAGTAAATGCTCAAAATAGGATACACACACACACACACACACATACACACACACACACACACACAAGTAAATGCTCAAGGACACTAGTAAGTTATCAGTGTTTGTCTCCAGGGGTAGAATGGGAATCTGATGAGGAGCCTTACTTTTCATTGTATATACTTTTAAACCACTGAACGTTTTCAAAACCACACACACAGATCTCTTTTCAGAGTTAAAAAAAAAAAAAAAAAAAAAAAAAAGCATATGGCTAAAAGAATCTCCTAGTCATAATAGCAATTTAACAATCCAGATGAATTAAGTTCTGCCTAACTAAGGTAACTGTATCCTTTATGAGGTAGAGTGATTCCTCAGTTGCCTACCTTTATAATGTGTTTCTCTGGAGCACGAATGAACTGCTGACACCTTATGTTACTGGGATACAAATCAGGATACTTGACAGAGTGATTTGTCCCTTCTACCAATATAGCCACACTTCCACAACCTGACCCTGTGGAAGCATTGGGGAAATTCAAAGTGAATGGCCAAAGGCATTTCCTCCTCCTCTTCCCCACCCACATCAAGGGAAAATGGCAGGGAATTAAATACCTGAAACACTCACCTGCGTCTGAGTTCTGTATGGCAGTAAAGGTAAGCTCAAGGCCACGGCCACTGTCTTCTGTATCAGAAACAAATGGAACCGTGGTCTCACTGGTCTCTGTCAGCAATGGTAAGGGCAATATATTTCCACAGATCTTACCTTAAAAGAAGTGAAGGAAAGTGAAATAACATGACTAAAGAGTGGTGGAAACGTATCCATGTTTGTTTTGTTTTCCATCATCTTCCATGAGATCTTCCATGAGTGTGGTCTAAACACACTAAACTATTTAATGGCCCTTTGATCATTCAACATTCCCTGCTTCAGTGACTTTGCTATTCCAGTTGCCTTCTCACCCCCCAGTCTGTCATGTTCAAATTCTCCTCATTCTTCAGGGCCTAACTCAAAATTCAGCTTCCCGAAAAACTCTACCAGACAACCACTCGAAATAAGAGCTATCTTTTTTGAATCAGCACAGCACATTCCCTGTTCTAATGGTATTTCCAACTTTGTGTTACATGTTTGATTACCTCAAACTACAACTTATTTGGGCAGAGAGTGCTTTTTCTCGAAAAATGTCCAGTACCTGGTATGGTATCCCACATATAGTTAATTTTTAACAAATGATTGGTTGAAAGAATAATTACTGTGTAAATAGCAGGCCTGAGCATGAAATAATTTAGACAATAAATATTATAACCCCTAGTACAGTACTTTGTCTATAGCTTCCTGTCACATATGTGTGAAGAGACATTTGTCCTAACCATTGACCTTATAGAGATCTAAAGATCCAGGTCTATACCAGCTCTAGAGAGCTTCTATCATAGTTAACACAGAGTATTTCAACAAAGTTAGATATATTGCTTATGTTTATATAGCTTATAAGAGGTACTCAATAAAAGAAATTGAATGACATGAAATGATCATTTGTGTTATGAGAAGGAAATTATATCAAACAATGTAAAGTTCAAAGTGTATGTGTAAACAGATACACCTCTAAAAGCTAATAGAAATTATCTCTAGGTGACAGGGTTATGAATGGTTCATATTTTTTTCCTTTGGCTCATCTGTATTTATCAAATTTGGTAAACATGTACCCACTTTTGTGATAAAAATAATAAAAAAAATTGCCTCAAAAGGAAGTTTTCTGACAACTGTGACAACAATTGCATTCAACACTGTTATTGAACTTGAGAGAGAAATGTGGGATCTGGTTCCTAATTTAGAAAAACACTGAAGAGAATAGTCAGTGTGCTGACCACTGTCTCCACTCTTCCTATCCTCCCCTTAACCCTTCTAGAAGGGAACAGTGTGCAAGATGAGATCATTGCCCTTGGTACAATAAAAGAAATTTTATTTTTTATTTTTATTGTTTTAAGTAAAGTGAAAGAAAGTTTATTAGGAAAGTAAAGGATTAAATAATGGCTACTCCATAGGCAGAGCAGCCAGAAATTTTATTTTATATCCTTTAGTATCTCTTTGGTCTTTCAGATACTCTAAAATGATAAATAAAAACAAATGTAACATACTTACTAATAAGCACCCCATTGCTTGATTGTAAAGATACATAGTCATGATCACATCCAACTTGCTTTTCCATGTCTAAACTTGTAAATTTTATCAGGATTATTTTATCCTTTGGTACCATTATTTTCCAAACATATAAGCTGGGATAGGAGAAGGTGAAGAAAATATAACAAATGGCAGAATCAGATTTGATAAATAAAATCTAACACCCGTGCTTTATCTCACAACTCAACAACAATACAATTTTATAGAATACTAGAAGATAAAAGGCAATGGAACATTGTGAGAAAAATTTGTGCTCAAATTAATAACATTTATCTGACAAATAGATGAGTATTAATTGGAGAATGACCAGAAAACAACCCTTAAATTTCATTTAGTTATAAAATGCTAGAATTTTGATCTATAAATTGAAGAAACCTAAGATTCATCTGAGTTATTCACCTAATTAAAATTCATACTATTCATCCAGAGGTTGAATTATGATTCTCATGAATTATGAATTGACCATGCAGTGTTTGCTAACCTTAAACAGCCACATATTCCGAAGTCATCCTAAGTCACAGTCCCTGAGTTAAAATGTCATCTCTCTAACTCCCAGTAAGGTCACCTGTGACTTTTCACTAACATTTTTAAAAGCATATCTAAACTTGAGAGAGTACGAAAATAATCCCTTACCTTTATTTTCATACATAAATTTATTATTCAAGAAAATAAATCCTAGTGGGCCATAAATCCTAGCTTCTTCCATGTCTCACTTTCACCTGAATGCAAAGCAATCTTACCTAGAATCTAACATGTTCGAATTAACTCTTTCCAAAATTCAGCAGTCTTTACCTTAGACCTGTTAACAGCCTCACTGCCCTTTACTAATAAGGACTTTAGAAATTAGTCAAGTCTTTTATGCCCAGGTTCCAAAAAGCAAACACTAATAATTTTTTTTTTCTTTTTTTCTTTTTTTTTTTTTTTACCAGACATCTCCTTAACTGGAATCCCTCCCTCCCTCCCTCCCTCCCTTCCTTCCTTCCTCCCTTCCTTCCAGTCTCACTCTATTACTCAGGCTGGAATGCAGTGGTGCAATATCAGCTCACTGCAACCTACACCTCCCAGGTTCAAGCGATTCTTCTGCCTCAGCCTCCCAAGTAGCTGAGACTACAAGCATGCACCACCATGCCCAGCAAATTTATGTATTTTTAGTAGAGACACGGCTTCACCATATTGGCCAGGCTGGTCCTGATCTCATGATCTGCCCACCTCGGCTTCCCAAAGTGTTGGGATTACAGGCCTGAGCCACTGTGCCCAGCCGGAAACTCTTTACTTTAGTGTTTTTCTATCCAAGTCCATCATCCTGAATATAGATGTAAAAATAAGCTGTCTAAAATATTATAAAGCTCACTTGCCAAGCACTTCAATGGAAAAAAGCACTCCAAATCCATCATCCTTTTTGAGATTCATTACATCTCTCTGAGGTAGGCAGGAGAGAAATTATCCCTCTGTTTCCAAATGGGAAACCTGGCATTGATAATAAAAGATTCATCACGTCTCTTGTATAAGTGGAACTGTTTAGGCTTTATGACTTCAAAGGCCGGTACTTTCTCAAATTGTTCCATCATCAAATTATTTTCGGCCTCAAAATCTCTAGCTCAAAGATGAAAAATAGGTTTCAAATCTATGCCAACTTTGATTTATTGTTAGTGATTGCTGTTTTAAAAGGATTTTGAGGTCTGGTCAAGCTAAGTGAGAGAGGGGTCCCCAAACAAACCATTGATTTATTAATTCAAATAATCTATAGAACATTAATTATGTGACAGGTACTGATCTAGGCTCTGAGAAATGCAATATCTCCCATGGGTATGAAAGGAAGGAGGGCAACCTGGGTGGTATCTGTCATTTCTGAGAATCTAGCTACCACCTACCAGAATACAGAGAGGCTTGGAGGGACTGTGTAACTCTCTCCTTTATATTATCTCTGTCTGCCTTATGATTTCCTAGTTAGCTCCAGTTGGAATTTACAAAACCCTTTTAGTATCTAAGGCTACTCAGCATGCTGAAGAAGTCACTAACTGTGCAAATTGGCCCTATACCTCATTTCTAAAACACAATTTCCTCACATTTTCACATTCTAAAATTAGAATGCATCTTACAAAGGAGTCTTACGATTTCTGTAGACCTGAATTGAAAGAGTTCTTCCGGGCAGTATCTGTATACACTTCTGTCAGTCACATTGCACACTATCAACTTCACAGCGCCAAATTTTTCTGCTTGACGTGCTTTGGCCTATACTTGAGGTGTGAATTTAGATGATAGATCTGCACGAGTATTAACCTGTGGTTCAAATTCTCGAAGAATTTTTTACCTCTCCCTACATCTAGTGCCAAGGTTGAGGCATGTAACTTTCCGTGTGGGTGGGTTTACACCTTGTTTAGCCTTACACTGAAGATAGTCTTTGGTGACTCAGCCTTATATGAACCTATCTTGGGAATTTTGTTTTCTCCTATTGAAGCTGTATTTTACAATGAATTTTTTGTCTTGATTTATTGAAATATAGTATAAATAGATGCTAAAACTAATTGGATTTTACTGCTATTGAAAGTCTTATTAATCTCTGGTTGACTCCTTACTTTAGTCCCTATAAACTATTTAATATCTTAGCTATTTTATCTCTACTTCATCTTCTAAAGTTGAAGCAATTAAAATCTCGTGTGATAACTAAGACATCCAGTGTAAATTCCTTCAACTTTCTTATAGATTACCTTCTTTGTTGCTTTCCCAGAAAAGGAATTATTCTGCCCTCTTCTCAATGCCAAACCTTCTTTATTTGTTGTGTTCTCTGAAAGCTTACTTCACATTTCTATGTGTTTCCTATGACTCTTAACTCTCACTCTCTGTCCGTAAGCACAGTTGAGTCTACTTTATCAAAACAAAACAAAAAAATGCCTCTCTTGACTCTACTGTCTAAAAGCCACCGCCCCAACGTTTCCATCTCAGACAACAGTTCTATTCTTCCAATAGCTCAGGTTAAAAACCCTTAGTTTACTCATATGGGGATCTCATTCTCCCTCAAAACCCAAATTGTCAACTCATCAGCAAATCCTACAGCCCTACCACTCTTCACCACCTCTACAAATGTAGTCAAAGCTAGATTTTTACCTGGATGATTGCATCATCTTTTACCTGCACTATTGCAGTAGTTGGTCTCCCAGCTTGTGGTCTTGCCTGCCTACAGTCTATTTGCAACCCAGTAATAAAAGTGGTCTTTTTGAAATGTGTCACATCATGATCTTCCTCTGTTCAAAATCCTCCAATGGCTCTCTATCTCCCTTACAGAAAAATTCAAAGTTCTCTTCATGCCCTGTAGGTCCGAAATAATTTGGCCACATTGCCCTTCTCCAGCCACTCAGCTCTGGTTCTCTGCTCTCTGTGCTGTTCCCCAAGTATATCAAATGTATTATTGTCTCACACCTACCATTCCTTCTGCCTGGAGTGTTCCTTTCCAAAATGATCATATAATTTCCGCCCTTGCTTTATCCAAGTCTTTTTTTCCAAGTGTCATCTTTATATTGTGGTCTTCTCTAACCACACTCTCTGATATTGTATACTCTCATTCTCCACCTCCCTTTCTTGCCTTATTTTTTGGTATAGCATTTACTACCTTCTACTATTATATGTAACATTTAAAAATTATCCCATTTCCACCTTCTAACTTGCCCCACAAAGGCAAGCATTTTCGTGTGTTTCATTCACTGCTGTATCTCTAGCACCTAAGACGGTGTTTTACACATCCTAAGGGTTCAATAAAAATGTGTTGATTATTTGGGATACTAAATTTTCAACAGTCACTTAACCCATTATGAATATGACTTTTGATCCTACAGTTCTGCTCAGTTCAAGAAGTTTGAGTTTCCATATGCAATGGCATTTGATTTGATTTTTACTTCTACAATAACCCTCCTTTTCTTGAAACATTTTCTTGCAGAGATCTCTGAAATGCTTAATTGTCTAAGTTGAGTCTCTGTGTTTGAGGGTAAGTAGGCTGCCATCTGCATGTCTCTTACCCAATATACAAATACTTTGCTCAAATATCCACTTATCAAGTGCATTGATTACTTCCTGAAGCAGGCTAGTTAATTTCAGAAATGACTCAAACAAGAAATGACTTCATATTGAATTGAACTCTGCCTTCTAACTTCTACTCAGTAATCTTAGTTTTCAGCTCTGCAATCATTCAGAATAAGTCAAATTCTGCTTCTTTAGTAGCCTCAAAGACAAATCAAGACACTTCCTTCCTCCTCTTCAGCCTTCTCTGTATCAAAAAATATTATGGTTCCCACAACCATATCTCGCAAAACATTGTTCTAAATATTTTTCCCATCTTGGTCATTGTCCTTCAGACAAATTCTGGCTTATCAATCTCTCTGTCTAAAGATTGTACCCTAGAGGTCCCTTCCCTGAGACTCTAATAAAATAGTTTCTTAAACTCTTGTTCTAAATATTATTCCAATAGCTTAAGCAAAGGTGGCAAAAGCTTTATTGGCATTCTATCATCACAAGTTTGCCTGAGACAAAGTCAGTTTAGACCATTAAGCCTTTTAAATTATGAGCTGAAATTAAGCCACATCTTTTCTATCTGTACTTGAAATAAATATTTATATTCATTTTACATTAGTTCTGAAAGTTATAATCTTTCCATCATTTTAGTTTTAGCATACCCATTGACTGTAGCATACGGTCTAATCTCGCTGCATGGAACTTAAGGTCCTCTGCAATTAAGTCCCCATCATCCTTTCCATCCTCATCATCCACTGCTACCCCAGTTCCCATTCACATTGTTGTCCAGTCACAGTGGGATACTCAGAACCCAAACAACCCTAATCTTCCCCACCTCCTTGACATTGCTTATACCTAATTCCCTTGGCCTAGAATGACCTCTTTCCTGCTTCTCCATCTGTTGATATCTTCAGTATTAGAACCACCAAAGACCTCATGAGCTATAAAATCATAACTATCCTTCAACGCCTCATTTCAATGCCATCTTTTCCATTATAACATTTATATCTCTCCCCACACTTCTAACCACTCTACATGCACCCTAAAAACCACACCAAAGACAATTAGTCTCTATTTTTTTGTAGTGTGCACATTCTTGGATGTGTGGATTATAAAGCTTATTTCTTCTTGTTTTGTAGTATAGTTATTTTTGTCTAGCTCTTTTTACCAGATTATAAACTTGTAGAACTGTTATCTTTGAAGTACACTATTCAATTCTCAGTACAATTTTAAGAACGAATTTAGATCACTTAAGAAAATGAGATACTTGCAGAACAATTTTCTAAAACTTAAAGATATTTTTAGCTATATTTAGATATATTTTAGAGGACAGGGTATGTAGAAAATTTGTAAAAAGATACTAAAGCTTATAGGACATGAACTATTTTCCATCTTCTAGGTGATGCTAAGCAAAATATTACCATGATTATAGAAATAAATGTGACAGAATTAATCACTAAATCCCATAGCAATGTCATTACCAGATGCTATCAGTATTACATATTTGAATACATCAATTCAAGCAATCTTTAGTTTAATAACTATTCAGGTTGATGATTTACATTAATGAGTAAATATTCACCAACCTAAAAATATCAGATGAAACATATACTTTTATATTAGAACTGGAAATACTAGATAAAATTGCCAAAATAAACCAGGTATGGTGGCATGTCCCTGTAATCCCTACTACTTAGTAGGCTGGGGTGGGACGATCCCTTGAGCCTAGGAGTTCAAGCCCAACCTGGGCAACATAGGGAGACCCTATCTAAAAAAAAAAAAAAAATTTGCCAAAGTGGAGTCTTTTAAACTGCCCCATTTTGTGGGAGGAAACGCCCCAGGAATCACGCCTATGTGGGATACATACCAATTATGACAATAGTAATCTCCTTTGGAATGGGGGTAACGAATCTTCCCATTTTCTCCAAATAACACTGTCCCCTGAGGTTTACAATCTTCAAAAACACAGGAAAGAAGTCAATCATTTTCCTCACCCATAGACAACATTTCAAAATGATCCAGAGGCCAGCCTGAAGCTGTACGATTTATATTATTCATTTCATTGATATTTATGGGAATGCAAATATTTTTAGAGGCTATGATTTAGACGTTGTATTTGCAAACAGACTTTAAAAACATTTCTGAATTCACCATAATTTGAATCAAAATAGAAACTTTTTAAAACACTTCTTCAGATGTAATATTTATCCAACTTTCCCATCTCTTTCTAGGCTGTCTTGGGTAAGGTTAAACACCTTCCTCTAAAGATGCTAAAGTACAATTTGGGAAGCTGAGGCGGGTGTATCACTTGAGGTCAGGAGTTTGAGACTAAGCCTGGCCAACATTAGTCAGGTGTGGTGGTCCATGCCTGTAGTCCCAGCTACTCAGGAGACTGAGGCAGGAGAATTGCTTGAACCCAGGAGGCAGAGTGCATGCCACTGCACTCCAGCCTGGGTGGCAGAACAAGACTCAATCTTGAAAAAAAAAAGAAGATCCTAAATAAGCTGGGTGCAGTGGTTCATGCCTGTAATCCCAGCACCAGCACTTTGGAAGGCCGAGGTGGGTGGATCATCTGAGGTCAGGAGTTCAAGACCAGCCTGGTCAACATGGTGAAATCCTGTCTCTACTAAAAATACAAAAATTAGCTGGGCGTGCTGGCAGGTGCCGGTAGTCCTGGCTACTTGGGAGGCTGAGGCAGGAGAATTGCTTGAACCCAGGAGGCGGAGGTTACAGTGAGCAGAGACTGCTTGCCACTGTACTTCAGCCTGGGTGACAGAGTGAGACTCCATCTCTAAATAAATAAATAAATAAATAAATAAATGGATAAAACTTTTAGTAATGGCATGGAAAGTCTCCCTCATTTACTCAAAAGCTTTAGATGCCAGGGTTAGGTTTTAAACGTTGGCGCCTACGTATGAATATGGGAGGGGCGTTTAAAGTTTACATTCGAAAATTTAAATAAAACTCAGATTGTGAATATGGTACAACCCTTCTGTTTACTTTCCTCTGATGACTCTTTTCAAGTCAGCTTCCTTCTCTAATTAGAACCACACATACCCTCTCCTCTCTGGCTTCCGTTCACTTCTTGGACAGAACTCAGGGCCTTTGTTATATACCTCGGACCCACTTTTGAGATGGGTTGGCCCTGATCCAAACCTGTAGAAGGTATGAGGAGTTAGTGTCTTTTCCAATAATAATCACTTAAATAAAACATTTTTAACAAGGTGACGTTAAAGACTATTAAGAATTGTAACTTCTACTAAAATCAATGCAGAGGGAATCTTTTTCTCAGAGTGAGTGATCCACTATGTCTTTTAAAAAAGGTTAAAGGACTATGTGGAAGCAGAAAGTAATTTATTTGATTTGTTGGTTAGTGTGGTTTAAAAAATAAAATATGAAATATTCAATTCTCTGATTTTTAAGGTTAAGAAAACTGAATTTAACTCTATTTCCAAAGCATAGCCAGTTCTGGAAAGAGATAGGGAAGATGAACTGGAAAAAAAAAATAGGCAAACAGAGGATGAGAAGCTTAGAAGATTATCCTAAGGAAGCATTATTTAAATAAATCACTTATCACATTCCGATGTTCATTTCACTGGGATTAACCATTAATGTCTGATTTCATTGCTCTTGTAAAATCTCATTGTTACCATTTACCTTTGTTCAGGGCTTTTAAATATTATCAACTTTCCCTTCCAGGTGACCAAAATGGAATATAATTGCTACCAGAAGAGAATTGCTCCCCTGCAGTAGAGCAGCGAAGAGGACTTTTACATCTAAGACCAAAGAAGAGTCTGCGGCAGTTCGAGGAAGTGCTGGCCTGTGGTTGGATCCACAGCACCACTTCTAAAAGCCCTCAGTCAGGTGGCTGCCCTTGGACTGCCATGAGAAAGGGATGGAGGATGGAGAGAGCACTATGTTCTGGGGCTCTGGGTCTTGTCATTTTAAAAAATACTTGGTTCCTACATTCAACTGCTTGTTCCGGAAAGCTGTGTTCTCTCAGGCCTCTTTCATTCTGCAGAGGACAGGTTTGGTATCTCCAGGCCCACATTTTCCTAATTTAGATTTTAGTGTCACAGAGCCAAATTAACTCTCCAAGGCCTCCCTCATTTTTTCACTGTTGCCAAGTAAGTTAACAAGGTTGAGCGGGCAAAGTGGGAGATGAGTGATTTATTTTTAGTATTCTTAAGTAGTACAGAGAAAAACTGTGCCAACTGAAAAAATGAAGAAAGAGGCCGGGCGCGGTGGCTCAAGCCTGTAATCCCAGCACTTTGGGAGGCCGGGACGGGCGGATCACGAGGTCAGGAGATCGAGACCATCCTGGCTAACGCGGGGAAACCCCGTCTCTACTAAAAAATAGAAAAAACTAGCTGGGTGAGGTGGCGGGTGCCTGTAGTCCCAGCTACTCGGGAGGCTGAGGCAGGAGAATGGCGTGAACCCGGGAGGCGGAGCTTGCAGTGAGCTGAGATCCGGCCACTGCACTCCAGCCTGGGCAACAGAGCGAGACTCCGTCTCAAAAAAAAAAAAAAAGAAGAATCCCCTAATGAGTCTATTCTCAAGGTCTGTTAATAAAATCTCATAAATGCAAAAACGCATCTCATGAAAATTTTATACAGGGATTTGGTTTGTTCAAGTTATATTGACAGATTTCTATACTCAGGGTTTCAGAGACACAAGTATCTACATTGGACTAAGAATTTAAAACCAGCCTTATTCTTGCTTTGTTCTAAAGCTTAGTTCTGATAATATCGCAACATAGCAGAGTAACTACCCTTGAGTTAGGATGAGATGAGGAAGAAAGAATTCACCTACCTGTGAACAGGTTCTGAGTGATAAAATCCATCAACTCAGACACTTTGGAGAAAATGACAAGTGATGCCTTCATATGGTTATTTCTTAGAGGAGCTGAATCTCCAGCACAACCGACTACCCAGGAAGTTATCCCAGCAAGAATCCAGATTCCACCACCTCTTCTACAAACCAGTGGTCCTCCAGCGTCCCTCTTTCATGGTACAAAAAAAGAGAAAATTTGAAAATAGCCACAGTGTAAAATATTTCATCGTTTCCGCAAACATCAGCACTCATCACAAAGTGAAAAGAGGTAGAGGCAAAGAAGTCCACTAGTCATCGTCCATCAACTTTTTGTTTATCCATTTTCTTGTGTCCTTATCGTTAGTTTCAAGGCACAATCTTTTAATCAAGATAAAATCTCTTTATACCTATTGGCTGCAATCTTGTCAGGTTAACACTTTTTCTTCCTCTTTTTTTTTTTTTTTTTTCCACTACCATGTACATTCTAAAAGTTGTTGGAAGGGAGGTAGTATAGATAGATGCTTCTACTATAGCTTGTCACCTGGAATTGCAGGAAAGCCTAGGTCATCTTCCAGTCCTATAGAGCATCAGTGAATAGATCCCCCAAGATAGTTCAAGGCCTCAAGGCTTTAAGAACAGAAAGCCTGGGCCGGGCGCATGGTTCACACCTGTAATCCCAGAACTTTGGGAGGCAGAGATGGTGTATCACCTGAGGTCACGAGTTCAAGACCAGCCTGACCAACATGGTGAAACCCTGTCTCTACTAAAAATACAAAAAGATTAGCTGGGCGTGGTGGCGGGTGCCTATAATCCCAACTACTCAGGAGGCTGAGGCAGGAGAATCGCTTGAACCTGGGAGGCAGAGGTCGCAGTGAGCCAAGATTGTGCCATTGCACTCCAGCAGCCTGGGCAAGAGAGTGAGATTCTGTCTCCAAAAAAAAAAAAAAAAAAAAAAAAAAGGAAAGCCTGGGAAACCTAATTTTATCCAGGAGATATATGTAAAGGACCACACTGGCTCTTATCCTACAGAATAAAGAACCCAAGGTTTTAGGATTGCATCTTCAATAACATTCCAGAATCTATACCACTTTAAGACTCTGTTTCAGACAACTTTTTGTCAGATTAAACTCTTCTCACAAGGTGTAGAGGGTTTCATTCAAAAAAGGATTGCCTATAATGAATGCAGATAACAAAAAGCACCTTTAACCTGTTTTCCAATTTAGAAAGTGGCATAAGTGTAAGTTTCAGTGTCCTCCCTCCCAAACTCCTGTCATTGCCTCTTTTGAGATTTTTGAGAAAAACTCAAAATCCTTCCAACAGATAATTTCAGAGAGCTTCCCTCAACATTTTCAAGCTGCTTTTTGGCAAAGAATAATGACTCCTTAGTGCTCTACCTTAAAAGAGAAGATAATTTACTTGGAAGACCTATCTAAAACTTAAAACCCCTGTGTTTCAAAAATTGGTCTCCTTGTCCCCTCTAAATATCTTGTGAAGATTGGTATTCATTGTGAAGTTGTGTCAGTCTTTGGAGATTGTGGTCATTCCCAATATCTCTTACACAACTGTGACCAAAGCTATGTATCTTCGGTCAAATTTTATGCAAATATATTCTGCACCAATGGAAAAACATTCCACAATGCTTAACAACATGTGAAATGAAGAATTCATAGCTGGACCTAATAAGATTGTGAAAGTGGTCGTCTTGCTTGATTCCATTAGGTTGGACACGTTCAAACTAATCCCTTTTCCCAACCCACCAAAATAAAAGAAGTGTAGGAGTAGGAATGGATGTGGAGACAGGAAATAATTCTTTCTGCTTAGGTCAAGTACACTTTTTCAGTAGAAATCAGATGAAAAGATGAAGGGAAAAGGAATTTTGACACAGTAACAGAAGAAACAGGAGCTTCTTTTGCAGAAAGGCAGAATCTACTTTCACCCACATGTTGGTAAACAACTAGGCTGGTTTACACTTTTGTACCTGGCAGGCGTTCACTGCCCCATCAGGGAAGCCGGCACACAGCATGGTCCTTCCCAGGGGAGGGAGGTTCATGCTCTTGAGCACAATATTACATGCTCTGTCATCCATGATGGGAAGTTCCATTTCTTGTAGGACATTTGAATATTCTGATGCTGCAGAGAGAGGACAGATAAGTTAGTACACAATATCCTCATGGAAACAAATTAATGAGAAGTCTACAAGTTTAGAACTATTTCAAACAGATTTTTAACCACATGTAGAAGTAAAATTGTTTTTAGGTGTGAATCATATTCACTTCTAAACATCAGATACATGGCAGAGGACATTTTAAAAATATTCAGCAGATTTTTAAGGTAACATAGGCAATTGTACAATTGTGGCTTCTCTAAACAAATGCTTAAATGTTTCCCCAACAGAGGAAAACTTTGGTCAATACAGAAATGTTTTATAACAATCATTTTTTTTTGAGACAAGGTGTCCCTCTGTCACTCAGGCTGGAGTGCAATGGTACAGTCAAGGCTCACTGTAGCCTCAACCTCCTGGGAGCAAGTGATTCTCTCACCTCAGTTTCCCAAGTAGCTGGGACTACAGGCATGCCACCATGGTTTGCTAATTTTTAATTTGTGTGTGTGTGTGTGTGTGTGTGTGTGTGCGTGCGTAGACAAGGTCTTCCTATGCTATCCAGGCTGGTCTTCAACTGCTGGGCTCCCATCCTCCTGCCTTGGCCTTCCAAAGTGCTAGAATTAGAGGTGTGAGTCACTGCACCCTGCCTAAAATTCTTTATAAAATAAAAAATCACAATGTATTTTTGTCAAGCTTTGAGGTTGACAAATAAAAATTGTATTTATTCAAGGAGTACAAAGTAATGTTTTAGTATATGTATACATTGTAAAATGATTACCACAATCATGCTGATTAACATTACATCACCTCACAGAGTTAACTTTTTTGTAGTGAGAATACTTAACATTTACCCTCTTAGCAAATTTCAAGTATTCAATATATTAACTATAGTTCCCATGCAGTATATTGGATTTCCAGGACTTACTTGTCATACAATTCCACATTTACACCCTTTGAACAACATCTTCCCTTTTCTTTCACTCTCAAATCCATGGTATTTACTCTTCTACTTTTTGTTTCTGAGTCTCACTTTTTTAAAAAGTCACAATATTAAAGACAAAGAAACTTAACTGTTATTACTATTTCCTGATCATCCTTTTGCCTTATACCTCCTCATCTATCACAGCTCTATCCAGCTTCCTTTATCTTCCATACCTAACCAAATTGGCAGCAGCAGGAGTGATATGAATAGCCTTTTAAGAAGTATAAGCCTTTTGATGCTGAGGATAACCAGAAATCTTCATTGTGTCAGAAATTAGGGATAAAAAATGATAAATGTACTACTTATGGTCAAGAAAATTATTTCTGCTTCCCCTGGACATACAGAGATCTGGAAGAAGTATTAAGTCGTTTTGATGTCCCTTACTCTTGGAAATCTTGCCCCATCGACTGGACAAGCAAATAATTCCTGGTTCAACTTTATCATCACTGTCAGGAAGACAGATTGGCTGAACAGCAGTTCCTGAGAAAGCAACAACAAAGGCATGAGGTTCATGGATAAATATGCCGTGTTGAATATATTTGGAAAAGTGAAATCTATTGATTTTATGGTTTCTACACTTTCTTCCTAAATGTAATGGTGACATATTTTAAGTTTTGGCCCCCCCATAAAAACTGTTTTGTATTTATAGAAATTTAGAGAAATGCATAAAAAGTAAAACAAGGAAAAACATAAGGCCAATTGTTCTGCACACCACCATGAGTCCCCCAATCTACTAACATTTTAGACTATGGCTTTGTTTTGAAAGGAGAGTTTTTCACTCGACAGCTGTTGAGCACAAATCCAGAGGAATTAGCCAGGCCCCTGCCTTTGAGAGATTGAATTGATCTTTAAGATCCTAGAAATTTACCTGGCCATGAGAGGAGCTGTAAAGAACCTGGGACATTTAGAAAAAATATAGATAATTGTGGGGAGAAACCTGTAATTTAAGAGAAAGTGGCTGAGGATTGATCACAATTGATATCCAAATCTTTAGCAAAAAGCTCAGTAACTCCAACTATGATACAAAAAATAATTTTAGATCTAGACATGTGCTGAAAATGTAGCACACTAAAAACAAAGAATGGATCTCAAAAAAATCTAGAAGGAAAAAAACATATTACCAAAAAGGAATGTTATTGATTTCTCAACAGCAGTAAGTGAATGTTAGAAGATAGTAGAACAAGATGGTCAAATTATCATGTGGCAAGCACTCTTTTAGATCTCAATGAATGGACAGAAAGAAAAATATTTCTGTCTTGGTAGAACCTACATGAGTGTGTATATTTGTGTTTGTGTGTTGGGTGAAGGGAGAAGAAACAAATAGCAAATATAATACATTGTTCAGTGGTAAATAAATGCTATGGAAAATAATAGGATAAAGGAGATTAGTCTGGAGATTAGGGAGAATGGCATGGAAGGAGTCATTTCAAATATGATGATCATGGAAAGTCTCATTGAGCAGGTGACATCTGAGTAAAGTCTTGAAGCTGAGGAAAGGAATCATGCAGTTATCTGGGTGGAAGTCATTTGATGAAGAAATACTCCTTGCTGCAGGATCATGCATACATGTTTAGGGGACAGTGGGAGGCCAGGATGACTGCAGCAGATTAAGTAAGTTTCATAAAAAAATAAACAAATCAGAGGTTAGATGTAGGACTAGGAAAGAGGGTATGTCAGATAATAATGACATTGATTTTCATCTAAATGTAATAGAGAACCATTGAAGTTGTTTGAATGGGGTGATATAATCTGATTTACCTATTAAAAAGTATCATTCTGGCCACTGGGTTAATAACAAACATTAGGAAGACAGAAGCAGCAGCTTGAGTAAATTTCAGAGACCATTAAAATTAACCCAGGCAAGAAATGATGGTAGTATTGCCTGGAACAAGATGGCAAAAGCGTGAAGTGAGTGAGGAAGAAGCAACAGGATTTTCTGACTCATTGGATGTACAGTGTCAGAGAAGGAAGAATCAAGGATGAATCTAAAGTTTTTTGGATTTAGAAGTTTAAATTATTGATCCTGGATGAGATCACTAAGAGAATGAGCCCAACTAGAGAATAAGATGTCCAGGGTTGAGCCTGGGCATTCCAACAATATGAAGTCAAGGAAAAGAGGAAGAATCATCATAGAAGACTAAGAAAGGGTACAATAGGGTAGGAGAATAACTAATGAATTCCCAGAATTGAAGTGAAGAAAATATTTCCAAGAACATATGAGCAATTCTGCTAAAAACTCTCATCCAGAAATATGGGAATTGAGAAGTTACTTTGAATTTAGCAACATAGAGGTCATTAGTGACTGTGACAAGACCAAATTTATGGAACAGTGGAGTGAAAATCTGATCCACTTAAATGTGGAACAGATATCTTAACCTAATACATCCAGCTATGAGAACTGAGGAAACGAAATTGACATAACAAGCATAGATGGCTCTTAGTAGAGATTTTCTATAAAGGAAAGAAAAGATGGGGCCATAGTTTCCTCTTATATACACTTACGGTTTGAGTTATTCTCAGTATTTTGATCATCTACTATCTCCTGACATTCACTTACTGCTGTTGAGAAATCAATAACATTCCATTTTTGGTAACGTGTCTTTTTCCTTCTAGATTCTTTTGGGGTTCTTTCCTTTAGTGTGCTACATTTTTGCACATGTCTAGATATATAATTATTTTTTGTATCCTAGTTGGAGTTACTAAACTTTTTAAATCTAAAGATTTGGATATCAATTATGATCAATCCTCAGCCACTTTCTCTTAAATTACAGTCACTCTCCACCAATATCCATAGTCTTTCTAAACTTCAAATTGAATGTTTATTACACTCTATCTTCTCTGTCTCTTATCCTCATTGTCTCCTCTGGGTAATTATTTCAGATTGTCTAGTTCCATACACCTAATCTAATCTGGTAGATAAGTATTCTGTTGAGTTTCTAATTCCAATTACATTTTTATATTTTCACATTTTACTGGCTTATTTTCAAATTTCCCTTTCATCTAACAGTTTCCTCTGGTTCAATCATTTTCAGTACACTTTCACTTCTTTAAACCTTAATATACTCATTTTCTATTCTCTATTTTGAAATTTGTAACCTTTGAAGGTCTGATTCTGATTGTTAATGCTTCAGACTCTATTTTCAATGGCAAATTTCTCTGCACGTTTCTGTGCTCGAATTCATTAAAGCTTTATGGGAATATATTAAAGCTGGGATTTAAATTTCATTCTCTCAGAGAGGATTTATTTTTGCTTCTGGCAGAGGCTGATTACTCACCTGGAACCACTTTAAAATTTTGCCTTGGAGTGTTTGTGCCACACAGGTGATGTCAATTCCACACAGGTGATGTCAATTCCAGCATCAAACCTGAGTGAGGCCTGGCTCATGATTACAGATACTTCTGAGAACCCTCTGTCCAGAGCCAAGGTTGAGACAATTAAGTGCCCTTATTCCCTCACTTTATGTAGCATAACACGTACAACTCCCTCTCCCTATCTTTCAAAGCATCACCTTTCAGAAATTTCCAGGTTCTTTACAGTTCCTCTCACGGCCAGGTAAATCTCTAGGATCTTAAAGATCAATTTGATCTCTCAAGGGCAGTGGCCTGACTAACTACTCTGGATTTGTGCTTTGTTTTTGGCCATGTAACACTTCCTTTTCTTGCATTTAAAAAAAAAAAAAAAAAAAAAAAAGGAGGGGGTCTTTTAGTATTTTACCCAGAAAGTTTATATTACCTGTGTTGAGAGAGTGTTGTATATCTTGTTCATAGTAATGACAGAAAGAAGCCTCTGAAAACATTTTCAAATGTTCCAAGCTTTTTGGTTAGAGGTGAATATAGGTAGGTAGTTAGAATGGAGCCCAGCCAAGAAACAGGAGTCCTTAAAATACTAGTTGGCCAAAATATGGACTTAACCTAAGTTGTTCATCAATGGATGAACGAAAAAGAAAATGTAGTATATACACACAGTGGAATATTATTCAGCCATAAAAAGAATGAAATCTTGTCATTTGTAACAACACAGATGAAACTGAACATGGATATTAAGTGAAATAAGCCAAGTACAGAAAAACAAATATCACATATTCTCCCTCATGTGTGAGCTAAAATACTGAATCTCATGAAGATAGAGAGTAAACCTGTGGTTATGAGAGGCAGGGAAGGGTAGGGAGGAGGGGAGGATGAAGTGGGGTTGATTAATGGATACAAATATACACCTGATGTTTGATAGATCAGAGAAGTAATTCCAGTGTTCCTAGCATATATAAAAAGATAAATATTTAAGGTCATAGATATCCTAATTACCCTGATTTGATTATATGAATGTATCACATTATCACATGTACCCTGAAAATATGTACTTGTAATATGTATCAATAAAAATAAATGAAAGGGAAAAAAATGTTGGTTGTTAGGTTAAGCATAAATAATTTGTGGCTGGGATATGTAGCTTATACAGTACTTTTTTTAAAAAAATAAGTTATAGACTGAACAAAATTATTTTAAAAAGAAACAAAGCTGAGCTATTCTATTACTAGACAGCCACACAGACATTAAAGTTAACTAATTAGCAGTTTTCCTCCATTGCATTTTTAATATTCTAACTCTCCATACTCACCAAACTTAACTTTGTGTTTTAGATACAGCAGTGCAATATCAGGACTCATATATTCATGGCTGTTGTATTCAGGATGGGTAATAATTTTTGAGACAGGAATATTCTGTTCTTGCTCATCCTGCTGAGAGAGGCTGTACTCCCCAGAAGTCACAATTATGTTCTTCAGTTGCTTCCTAAAACCGAAGATAAATGTTTCATAAATAGTTGTTCCCCCTACACAAGTCTTCTTGGTTTCATGTAATTAAATGAAGAGTGATTAATGTACCTTTAAGCATCCCTGAGTCTTTGAAGAAGGTTTTCTTTATTTATTGAGTGTTACCAATGGTCATATATTTTTAATCTAGAAAAAGTCATGGTTTTCATCATGTTTCCATTTTTCTGAGTCAAGTAATTAAATATTGCCTCCTTTACTTCTTTGAGATACAAACCTTAGTTCATACATGCTATGCCATTTGTAACAGGATATAAAAGTTGCTTTCTAGAACTGTTCCTTCTTTTCTCTTATTAGTACCCTCTATTAATCTGGTCAAATATATGTAATTTCTGCAGCTTTTTCCCGCCGAATGATTTAAACGCAGCTGATTAAAACTTTGGAGCATCCATCTAACATTTCTTGTTAATGCTTTATTATAGTAAGTAACCACCACCTCTGCCCAAGCACTAAATCCATAAATGATAGATGATGTCTAGGATTGTTTAATTCAGTAGAACAGGAAGCACTGGAAATCTTGGAACAGACACACATTTCTGGGAATCAGGGAGATCAGTGGGTGGGTGCACTGGGAGGCAAAATTAAGCAAGGAACTGAGAATGAACCTGCTATTTAGAGCAACAAATCTCCCAGTCCCATAGCCAGGAATCAAGGCCTGACAAGTAATGGAAATCCACAACTTACTCACTGAGGCTGTCCAGGCAGTGTGCTGCTGTAACAACACGATCTCCTTGAATCAAGCTTCCTCCGCAGAAGTGGTGCTCATGTGATTTTAGGGAGACCTGCCCGAGAAGAAAGTTACAAACGCAGCTAATATGCCTCCCCACAGATGTATCTCCATCGGAAACACTGAAGATCAACTTTTCTCATCTGACATCATATTCTTAAAATACTGACATAACTTGGATAGTAAGATAGTTCCTGTGAAGTAAACTTTTTGGTAGAGAGCTAGAGGGGGTCAGGAGAAAAACCACAAATCAACGTGAATTCTTGCTTTTGAAACAAAGGAAATATTTCACCGTTTTCTCATTGAGAAATCAATGCCTTTGTTGTACTGACCTGCCACGGATGTCCAGCCACTGTTGAATTTCTCCAACTACTAATTCTAGAGAAGAATCTAGATCCCACGGCAGGTTCCTTACTTTTCATGTTGACCATGCGAATTCCACACTTCAGTCCTGTGTAGAAGAGCATGTGCGTGTGTGCACGCACACAGAGCCTTATTTAAGAGTTCACTTTACCAAGATTTCCCGTTTGGATTTTCCTGGCCTGGCACAGACATTCTGATAGCACTTAGCTGCAGACTATCACATTGTTCTCTCAATATTTTCTTCAGAATATCCCACAGTCACCTGGGTTGACCAGAATTTGCCTCCTGTCTGCTCCCTTTCAGCCTGTGTTACCACTGGGCAGGAAGGAGCCAGCGCTGCCTCTGGTAGGTGACTTGGTTCTTACTTTGGGAAGATGCAAATTTAGGTTGTGTTAAAGATACCAGGGGCCACGTGCAGTGGCTCATGCCTGTAATCCCAGCACTTTGGGAGGCCCAGGTGGGCTGATCACTTGAACCCAGGAGTTCAGGACCATGGGCAACATAAGACCCCATCTCTAAAAAAAAATGTAAAAATTAGCCAGGTGTGGTGACCCGTACCTGTGGTCCCAGCTACTTAAAAGGCAGAGGCAGGAGGATCACATGAGCCCTGGAGGTTGAGGGAGCCATGATCGCACCACTGCACTCCAGCCTGGGTGACAGAGCAAGACCCTGTCTCAAACAAACAAACAAACAAACAAACAAAACAAAACAAAGATACTGGGGAATAACATATACTACTCTGGAAGGGAGATATTTGACTTTAAGTTACTTCTACTTGGTTAGGTTTCCTTGGAAGAGGCTCCTTAGTACACACATGATTATCAGGTGTGCCTACAAACTTGAACTCTAGAATCCAAAACATTTCAAAAAGGAAATCTGGCCCAGGCCTTCCTTTAGGGACATCTGAGCATGCACCACCCCTCACCCTTTCTTCCCAAATGCCTCAGGTGTGGCGATACCACCCTGACTTCCTGAGGCAAGGAGTAATGAAATCTTCCCTCTCCAGCAGGCTCAGCCTCCTCCGCAGTCCTGGTGCTCAGGGCCCTGGGCTCACCTAGGCTTCTGGGGTGGCCGATGACCAGCAATAGCAACAAACCAACACTGGCCAGCACACCCATAGCCTCCATGCTTCGGCCTCGCACGTCCTCCCGCCCTGCAGGCTGCGAAAACTCTGGGGGGAAGGCGGGGCAGCGCTCTTTATTCCCTCCCGTGGCGCCTATGGGCAGCACCTGCCGTGGCGCCTGGGTTCACAGGTGTCCCTCTTCACGATTATTTGATCATTGGGAGCTGCCGCCACTCTCTGGTCGTCCCTGCTGTCACAGCGCCCCGCCACCCAGCCTTAGAGACTGGCGCGAGGTGGCCCAAGGGGCGGCAGGGGTGCTCACACGTGTGCAGAGGTTCCTGCCAGCAGATCCAGAGCAAGCCAATCCGTGGCCTGGAACGCTTAGCCCTGCGAATTCTGTCTCAGATTAGGGAATGCGGTTCAAGCTCAGGGGCAATGAAGCTGGTTCCCCACGCGAAACACAGGCAGGACTGCTGAAAGGCGGAGGCTCATGAAGCTTACTACAATACTGCCACTTCTAAGAAGCTTGTTGAAGCCCTTGACCCTCTAGAGTTTTCAAAGAGTGAATAGGAAAGATCAGGCTCGAGCTGACATCATTTTCTGGGTGGCAGTACTGTCCTCCATTTCAGCAGAATGGGCCAAAAGCTGTAGAATCCATCATTTAAGATGATTAAAATCAATCTATTGGTGAGATGTCACTGTTTTCCTTGAATATTATTTTGTAGGGCTGAATTTAGAAGGCAAATAAAGCCTGAATTTGTAATGGTCTTACATTTTGTCAGAAAATCAGGGCAACGCTAAGTGGACATTCTATATATATATCAAATAACGTGGCCACCAGTCCTCCAGTGCCAGTTGGAGGATTTTACTTTCAAGTGCTCTATTTTACTTTCATGTAAAATAGAAATAAAAGCTTCTTGAGGTAGGCGGGTACATAAACTAAGGGAGACAGGTGGGAGATGAACAGGTAGATGGGAAAACAGAAGGCAGTCAAGGTGGAGATAATGTAAGCACAGGTACAAGCAGGTGACAATCTACTGGGTACAATGACCTCTGTGACTACAGGAGAGAACAGAGGGTAAATGGACACCTTTTGATGAAAAGCCTTAAAAAAGTGAATGATGCCTGGCGTTGTGGCATGTGGCCTATAGTCCCAGCTATTGGGGAGGCTGAGGCAGGAGGATGGCTTGAGCCCAGTTCTGGGTTGAACGGCACTATGCCAATCTGGAGTCTGTTCACACTAAGTTCAGTATTAATATGGTGACCTTCCTGGAACAGGGCACCATCAGGTTGCCTAAGGAAAGGTGAACTAGTCCAGGTCAGAAACGGGGCAGGTCCAAACTCCTTGCAGTTCAGTAGTGGGATCTCACCCATGAAAAGCCACTGCGCTCCACCCTGGGCAACACAGCGAGACCTTGTCTCTGAAAAGAAAAAAATAATTTTTTTTAAATGTGACTGGAACTCAAACTTGAAACATACATCTCAAACCTTCTTGTTTCATGAACCTGAAAGCGGTTTCTGTGATTTTTTTTGCTTTGGTTTTTTTAAAACAAGGTCTCACCCTATCACCCAGGCTGGAGTGCAGTAGTGCAATCTTGGTTCACTGCAGCCTCAACCTCCTGGGCTCAAGTGATCCTCCCATCTTTGCCTCTCAAGTAGCTGGGACTACAGGAGCACACCACCATGCCTGCTAATTTTTTGTATTTGAGGTGCAGTTCACCATGTTGTCAAGGCTAGTTTCTGTGATTCTTATGTCCCGAGTTCCACTACACGAAAAAGCTCTGGAGCTCCACTGACCAATGTGGCAGACATTAGCCATATGTGGCTATTTAAATTAAAATCAATTAACAGGAAATTAAGTTAAAAATTCAGTCCTTTAGTCACACTAGATACATTTCAAGTGCTCAGTAGCCACCTTGCCTAGTGGCTACCATGTTGAACAGCACAAATATAGAACATTCCGTCATCACCAATAGTTCTGTGGGCCTGTGCTGTTCTTGAGAGTAGCACTATTTTCTTTTGAGTATTTATTTCAAGGAAAGACACCTCGGATGACAGTTTGAGTAGATGATTCATTGGTTTCATGCGTGGGTGTCTAGGGGGTAAGGGGTATCCAGCATGCTCTTAAGGTAAGCAGCTCTTCTGTGAAAATAAAACATTGAAACTCCAGGCTTCAGTACTGTCCAGGGAATGTCCAGGTGTGGTGGCTGCCTGAACAGTGGCCTTCACTACTCCCCTCCCTATAGTCATCACATGCAGGGTGACCATTTGAACCACCGTGCCAGCTCCAGGGCCCCGCCATTCTCCAGTAAAAGCTCAGAGCCCCCACATGGACCCAAAGCCCTCTTTCTTTTTAGCAAGAGGTAAGATGAAACCCACCAAAAAGTGTTTCCTAAACAAAATGGAAAGAACTAGAAGGTGAACATGTGCTGTGCAAGAATGGTCAGGCCAGCAATATTCAAGTTGCTGGTCATACCATGGCCAGCCCTTGTGTGAGGCTCACAGGTGCTGTCCCCTTTCACTCTTCTGCCCATGGCACACAGCTTTGCAGCATATTCTGTGGTTTCTTTGTTTCAAACCTGGGAATCTCCATGCGGTGGGGCACTGTCTCATTTCCTGTTACAGGACAACTCCCTTTTTTTCCAGAGTTCAAAACCCACAGCTTCAACTGAGACCCTATTCTTATATACCAAGGTTTAGTCCCTTACAGGCCTCACAGAATAATGCCTTTCCATTAAGTGGAAAAAGAGCCATTCAATAAGAATTACACACCATTAGTAGCCAGGCCATAGGCCAGGTTCAGTAGCTCATGCCTGTAATCCCAGCACTTTGGGACGCTGAGGCAGGCAGATCACCTGAAGTCAAGAGTTCGAGACCAGTCTGGCCAACATGGTGAAATTCCATCTCTACTAGAGATAAAAAAAAAAAAAAATTAGCTGGGTGTGGTGGCACATGCCTGTAATCCCAGCTATGGGAAGCTGAGGTATGAGAATCTCTTGAACCTAGAAGGTGGAGATTGCAGTGAGCCAAGATTGTACCACTGCACTCCAGCCTGGGCAACAAGAGTGAGATTCCATCTCAAAAAAAAAAAAAAAAAAAAAAAGTCAGGCCATTAGTTTTAGACTCAAATGTTCTAATAAAGTAATGGTTTAAAAATAAATTGAGTTTGTAGTTATATTAAAACATCCAAATGGAAGAATCCTCTTTTTATGTTTAAAATAACTTCAGAAAAGGAAAGGATATCAAGGAGAGGAGTGGGCTGGACTACCCCCAGAAAGTGGTGACTTGTGATGTACAGCAAATCTGTCTTTAATTTGGACATCTTCACTAGCATTGGACAACTGTGATCTGCTATTCAAAAAGCTTGGCTGTGAAGGACAGATGGAGATGTGATAGCAGCTACAGATAATATGAAATAGAAGAGGATTTTTTTTTTCCAAATTGTTTTGGTGTTGATTACCTGTGTATGTGCTTTAAGATAGAGAAGAACTGACAATTTGACAAAAGTCAGCAAAAGAAAGAAGTTAAAAGATGAAGGAGAAGTTAAGGAATGGAATGAAGTTACATAAGAGGCAAAATTCAGAACCTAGGGTCCTCTTCTTCCATTATGATAACAGGAGAAAAGAAAGGATAGAATTAGGTGCAGGAAAATGTATAGATGAAGTGCAGGGCACTGAGGGATATCTGCTTTCTACCTTTTATTTACTCTGTGAAGAGAGAGGTGACAGCATCTAAGCATGATGGGGGAGTGGATCTGGAGTGGGCGAGTACTGAATTGGCACTGTGTGGAGGAAGGGGAAGAGAGCCGACAGGAAGCACGCAGAACAATGCAATGAAATGAGTAAATGAATGAAAGAAGGAAGGAAGATGGTCCTTTTAAAAAAATTGTTAAAACAGACACTCCTGGTGACACGGACATCAGTAGGTACTAACCATGAAGTACTTGAGAGATTGAAACCAGACATACTTATTTTAATAATATTTTATATAAAATAGACATTTACATAAATTTAATTTTGGAAAGACCTAGGCAAAGTATACATCATTAGACTCAATGGAAGAAATACTTTATGGAAGATAAATTCTAATGGGCACAGTCAAAGTAACAAAAATGTACATTTACATACAACTGATCAAAACAGGAAGTGTGAAAAAAGAACATGATGCAAATCATTTCCCCCTGACAAAAGGAGGGATCTGCGTGAATTACAGCAAATCAAATGATTTCCACATTGTAAAAGCGAGCCATGGCTTCTACAGATATTTTAATTCCTTGGGAGGAAGTTTCACCTCATCTTTTATCCCCAGTAAAGTAACAATCACTGTAGGAATTTTTAAGTGCACAGACTGTAAAATAAGAGTAACTACCTCTGCCATGTTCAAGCATTTGGGCAATTCAGTCACTTTTAGGGTTGTATCATTAAAAAAAGGGCAACAGTTATGAATTATCTCATCAGATGCATAGTGTTTTTCAATCCAGATTCAAGAGTAACCATTCGAGTTACTCATTGAGCTTAATGGAAACATCAAACCAACCAGTCCTTTCATGGGTGGTAAACATGACTGAGACACTGGCCAACTTGGCCCAGGTAAGGTGGCTCTTCAGTGGCAGAGCTAGAACTAGAACTCAGATGTCTTGATTCTTGGGCTAGTGTACCCCTTCTATGGACCAGCAAGACAAATAACCCCCAAAGGACATCACACATATTGAAAACTACCAAATTTGATACATATACATATACAATGTGTACTACTGAGAATGCGAAGAAACTACTGGATTTTTAGACATAGACGTGTCTTTCCAGGTGGGAGTCAATGGTGATCTATGCTTACAAACCAATAATGAGCATATATTGTGGTGGATGCTGATTTTATGAGTTACAGACCATAAAGACTTTAATTGAAAAGATCAATTAAAATCAATATTTTAATATCAGCCAATTGATTGTTATAAAGATCTTATCAATTCTGTTGTGCCACTTTGATTGATATTAAACCATGCTTTTGATTGCAGTTATTTTCTGTTCTCTTTAAGTTACATGGCTACAAATAAAATATTGAGGGAAATAATATTGGAAGAACTATTCAACATATTTTCCTTTTGTATCAAAGACTTCAAGAATAATTATAAAATGTTATAATATTTCTCTATCTTATTTTTGACACCCTAAGCTTTTATTTTATTCAACTGCAGCCTAAATGCAAGATTTGACAGGTATTTATTCTTTTCAAATGTCAAAAGATACCATCTAGATAGCTAAGTTAAGCTATATTTGGAAGATACCAACATATAATCAAATCAAAGTAAATGTAATTTGGAAACCAGGAAACAAAAATTTTTTAAAAATCACCTCTAACTATATTTGTTGTGAATGTCGTTCCTAATATCCTCTAGATTTATTATTTTAAGAAGGTGAATCCACCACAAAGTCAAAGCAAAAGTTTCTTTTTTTTTTTTTTCAAAAACAGATTCTAATAAGTACGAGTAAGAAATAATTAACAAAAACTCATGTGTGCCCCAAATAAAGATAGAGATATAGGCATAAACTCTATACCATGGACACCTTCTATGAGTCATGAAAATATCAGTCATATATACTGGGCACTTAGTCTGGTACATGCAAATTTCAAGGCAATTCCTCTCCATCTGAGAACCAGGAATTCTGTAATTTTAAGGCCAAATTGTAGTCCAATTGCCACAAGTGCAAAACCACCCCACATAACCACCTATTTGTGAATCATGGAACGATAGCCTCAACCAACCAATTGTGCCATAAATCATTGTTAAGACTTCTTTGGCTCATTTTAGTACAGATTTAAAAGTAAAAATTGCAAAAGATTATAAACATCTATTATTTTGTAAAAGTTTCAAACTCCCATTACAGTTATCAGCCTTGTAGCGGTTCTCCAGCCTAGCTGCACATTGGAATCATGAACAGCCAGGATGATTCAACCAGAGATTCTGAAAGGTCCTCAGGTGATTCCAAAGTGCAGCCGTGTTGAGAGCCACTATGTGTGAGGGAACAGATGTCAACTATCAGCTGAATGTAGCTCTTCAATCTGAGAACCTGGAATGTCTTACAACGACAATAGGAAACCCACATTTGCTTTGTTTCTCCTCACATTACAGTTATTGCGGGCCAGTTTTGATAGGACAGTTTAGATTTTCTCATTTAGTCTGACTGAAAAACCGTTTCACGAGGCATTTGCACAACCACTGCAAAACACTGCATCAAACTAGGTACCACCTATTACAAATTTCAGATTCTTATGCTAAGGGTTGTGTGGTACTGTAGGAGGTTGGAATTAAAGTGCGACAATTCTCTTTGTTTTGTGATAGGCTTTAAATTAAACAACCCAAAAGGATATATCTCAGGATTCTCTATAATAAAACTTCTTTTCCTCCAAGGCATTTGCATCTTTGGTTTAGTTCACCTATGTTGTATCACTGAAACATGTTTTACAAATACTGTTAACAGATCGAAAGCATCTGAATCATTTAAAAAATCCTGAATGAATAATTCATAAGGTTAAAATAAGCTGCTAAAGCCATTCTTGTGGCTTCTATATCAAAGCATACATAAAGAAATGGACACTTGTCAGGGATTTTGAAGGCAAGGGGAACTGATTCTAGGTACCAAAAAAAGGAGAGGTTAGATGGACTGGAAAAAGAGGGGTGATATATACATGAGGAACTCTAAATGTAGCTGGAAAAAAATAACAAATCTGTTCAGAGTAACACAATCATAAAATGAAACTCTGATCATTGGTTCAAATGTTCAGCCAGGCCAAAGCAACTCCTGTTTTATCCTCAGCCACTTTCCTTCCTACCCAGAACCTGTTTAGGAACCCAGTGCAAAATGAAAGTGTGGACCTCTTGCTCAAAAATTATTAAGAATTATTAAAAATTTCAGCCAGACATGGTGGTTTATGCCTCTAACCCCAGCACTTTGGGAGGCCGAGGTGGGCAGATCGCTTGAGCCCGGGAGTTTGAGACCAGCCTGGGCAACATGGTGAAATCCTGTCTCTACAAAAAATACAAAACTTAGCTGGACATGCTGGCACATGCCTGCAGTATCAGCTACTTGGGAGGCTGAGTTGGGAGGATCCCTTCAGCCAGGAAGGTCAAGGCTATAGTGAGCCATGTTTTCGCCACTGCACTCCATCCTGGGTGACAAAGTGAGACAAAGTGGAACTGTGTCTCAAAAAAATAAGTAAAAATCAGACATTCAACTGAGCTCAGCGTGCTTCAGAGTGCAGGGCCCCGTGGGACTGCAAACATTGCACATCCATGAAGCCAGCTGTGCTCCTCCATTTCAAGAAGGTGCTATCAATCCACACAGCAAGTATACTTTCATTAAGGGCAAACTAGATGCACCTCTGTGATGAATGAGGGCACTCCGTTTTTATTATAAAGATAAGTTCCACGTATTATTTCGTGTTACAAGGACCAAATGAAAATAGTTACAAAATACATTTAATATCTTTGAAAAATAGTATGTGATTTATTTTCTTATATGCACTGTTTTAACTGTGAAACTATTGCATTGGCCACATCTCAGTGAAGGTATTCACTTGGGATAAAAGTATCTGATCCAACAAATAATGACTTTTTTAAAAAACAGTGCTTACTTTTAGTGTTCAAAAGATGCCAGTGTGTGTGGACAGACTGACAGTGAGAGAAAAAGAGAGGGAAGAAAAGGGAAAAGGGGGAGGGAAGGATGGGGGCAGATAGGAAAGCACCTACCAGGAGTCAGACAAAGTTTCCTGAAGGTCATGTGATCCTTTACCCTCAGGAACTTTTAGGCTGAAATCACCATTTCCATTATTCCCACAAATGTACTCTCCTATCTTTATAAGCACTTCAAGTAAGGTGTAATAACTGTTCACAATTTGGGGCTCAGTCTTTTCCATTAAAGTTTTAAGCATCAGTTTTCATTACAGATTATTCTGAAAAGTTGTAATAAAGTCCTAGACATTAGGGCTTCATGTTTTTTCAATCTGAGGGTGGGGTTGTTATTTTACAATAAACACAGGAGTATGTTTCTTGACCCTAGGACTATGATTTTGGGAGGAAGAATATATCTTAGTTAAGGTTGTGGATACATTTATGTTATATAACACGAAAAAACTACTAGAAACAAGCGATCGTAGTGGTAATATATACATTATTGGATTACTGATGCACACAAAGAGATGCGTGCTAATTCAAATTCTGTAATCATTTGCATTTAAAATACTCCCCTCGCCACGCCTTCTGCGGAAATTTTTCTTGTTTACTTAGACTTACCTTGACAAAACAAATAATAACACTGGGCTAGTGCTTCGTGATACTGGGTTGAAAGAAGCAGAAGGCTATTTTTACCCTGCCCTGGCCTGAGCATGTGACTTATGTGAGCCTTTAGGCTATTATGTCTGTGTGATACCTGGCTCACCACTACAAACAGTACTGCCTGGAGTGTTTTGGTTTTGTTTTTAATGATGAAGACCAAATTAGAATCAGGTGTTCCAACTTCTTCACTTCCAAAACATACTACTGCCAAAACACTGAAGGCTGATTCCTCACATCTCTTTAGCAAGTGAATAATCAACACAAATTTTGGAATGGACTGTTAAAACTTAACTATTTTACAATTTAGATTTACATTTATAAGATCAGTTTTGAAAGCTGATATTAAAACCACTTTGTACAGAGAAAAAAGAAGTGTGTGTGTATATATATTAATTATTTTATAAGTTATGAAATAAATAACACTAAAAATAAATGTCAAATTGTGAGTTCAACTTTGCCTTCCCTATCTCTTAAATATAAATATATATTTAAAATTTGAATTTAGATCTTTACCCTAGATTTTTAGAGCATTCTCCATAATATTCTCAAAACAAAGAATTCTAGGTATTAATCATTGATGTTCTAAGCCCAGAATTCTCATTAAGCCTAGGAACACAAATAAATAGAGCTCTTTTTCCATCTAGTTAGAATCTATGAAGATTTCTGTGATACATCACAAAGTTTCCTCAATGGTTAAATATATTTTTCAAAAAATAATAAATCTCATGATGTCTGAACATTAAGATAATAAAGTAGGACATTTCTGTCAGTTAATATCTTTAATTTTTTATGTAGAATATACTATTTTTTCTCCACCAAAATAACAATGTATTTGCAGGCGGGAACATGTATGATTTTAAATGCACTTTTGAAATCTTAGAGTAGAACCACTACTCTAGTAATACTTGTAATAAAATCAAAATAGTTTTAAACACTTCCATAAAGAATCAGGGGTGCCCGGCTCCTTGATGTCCCCCTAGGGATAAAGACATCCATATACAATTCCAGGAGCTTCCCTTTAATTCCTCAAAAAAGCACTAGGAATACTCTTAGGGGGATATTAGATAAAGCTCACTTAGCAATAGCCCTTTTTCCCCACATATTCTGGAAGGTTCTACAAAAGCTATTAGATACTCATTTCTGGTTCTGGAGAATTAAATAAGCCAATTCTTGGTCGGATTTTCCAAATGGCTTACCACAGAGGATTTATCCTCTTTTGAAATATTTCATCCCATAAGGAATAGAAGCTCTGCCTTCACAGCATTTCAAGCTTCTGTATTTCTGGGACAAAAAAATGTCTAAACAGAATTAGATTTCCAGGTCTCAAAAGCACAGAGATCTATCAAGAGAAATCTGGAGTTGAACCAAACAAAAATCTGCAAAATGTGTAAATGTCGTTCTCTTTCCCTCTCAGACCTTCTTGCCCTCGTTTGCTGTTTTCGTCTTCCTTCGTGGAAAAGCAAGTCCTTCAGCACTGGGCTACCAGCAGATGCCCCAAAATGTGTCACCGTGAACTCGGAATGAGCGAAAATCTCATTAGTTGTGCCCCTGCTGATGTGAAAGCAAGGCTTCCATCACTCCCTTTTCAGAGGGACCACATTATCCTATGAGGTTGACTCAAACGGTGCTATGTTTGATCCTTTTCTCGAACTTCTTGTAATCGTTTTTCTAGGCGATCCAATTTGGCAAGATTTTCCTTCAGCAGTTTGCTGTCTGGAACCAACTGTAAGGCTCTCTCATAATAAGCTCTTGCAGACACATATTTTCCCTGGGGGTGAGAAAGAGAGAGCAATTACATTCTGATCCATCACAAAACTCTCTCAGAGAATGAAGAGATTAAGAAACTGACCCTCTGCCCAGTTTTGCATTAATGTTCTCGTATGGAAACTCTGTATGTATGTGTAATTTTATCCTTGTCTATTGGTGCTTTTGGAGACTCTATTTGTTTTAAGCACTAGATCAGCTGGAGAATGTGAAAGAGGAGAGTTATACTGTAAGGATAAATGACAGAAAAACAGATTTTCAATTCTACTAATGCAGGGTGTGAGGTTATCGTTTCCTAGTGTCCTCAGGGAGCTAGTACTGTTCCTTTGTAATTAAATGGAACCATGGCACAAAATTCATATCAGGGGAATGGGGTGGAGGGGGTGGGAGAATGAGAGATGAGAAAATGTTTTTAAAACTGCAAGAAGAATGATTAAATAGTTTGTGTATCCACTCTATCTGTTTAGTGATATAGCAGTTATTCTAATCTTCAGCTTAAAACTAAAAGTAACTTTCGCCTAATAAAGTTTTTATGCAATGAAAAGTGTTGATAAGAATGTGAAGTCAAATTTTCTACTACTGCGGGTTTGCAGCAGTATGCACCAGCTGTATACTTTTAGTGCAGTATAGTATATTACTCCTGACCTACTAAACACAACTGTCCCCACCTCTGTTGGCTTCCAACTGTTTTGTTTGACTCTTCAACTAGCAACCATGTGTGCCTGGTCCCAGAAGGGGTCCCTGGCAACTCGGTCATAGCTATTAGCTTTTTTCAGCACTTTTTCTGCTATTGGATGTATTACCTCCCTTATTCGTTCCACTCTCTTTTAGATCTGTATTCTGCAAAGTCTCAGAGCTAAGATTGTTGGAGTTCCCCCCATTACAAAAAGTATCAATTTGTTCCATCTATTTTTAGTTATAGGTCCCATGTGGATAAATACCCGTGACCCTCTACATTTCCATCACAATTAAAAATTATATCTCTTAGAGTGAAGACACATGTAGCAACAAGCAACTAATACTTATCGAATGCTTACCTATCTTCCAAATACCTGTCAAAAGCTTAGACACATAGTGAGCGCTCAATATGATACTATCATTACTGTTACTAGTGACTATCCAGGCTCTGTGTCAATAGTGTCTATTTCTTACTGTATTCCCTGGTCATATTGGTGAAAAGGAAAGTGGAAATGACAGAACAAGAAATTGCGCATTAGATATCCAGGCACTGGCATGTACAACAAAAGGAAGTATTAACAATGACTCTGATAAGAAGTTAAACAGATTGCTGAACAAGTGGGAACTTGCATTTGCTATATTCAATTATTATTGTTTTCAATTCGAGGATATGTCTTCCAAATGTCCTCTGATTTTTGTTAGCCTTAGCACTTACATGCAGACAGCTGTACACTTTTGGGTCTAAGAGTGCTCTCACAATCTGTTCTGCCTGCAGTTGATTTTGAAACAATTCTTCCAGGAGGCTCCTTGAATGTCAGCCCCAGTCAAGGGCCTTGGGTTCTTCTTCTCTGATCACGAGGCTTCTCTGTCCTTTCTCACAAAACCCAGTTCCTTTTCTCTTCCTCAAATTGCCCTTTTCTGAACTAAAGTAGAAGCTCTATTATTTTTTCCTCTGTAGCCCAGGCTGGAGTGCAGTGGTACAATGTTGGGGCCCTGTAACCTCTGTCTCCTGGGTTCAAACAATTCTCATGCCTCAGCCGCCAGAGTAGCTGGGACTACAGGCGTGTGCCACCATGTCCGGCTAATTTTTGTATTTTGTTAGTAGAGAAAGGGTTTCACCATGTTGGCCAGGCTGGTCTCAAACCCCCAACCTCAGGTGACCTGCCAGCCTCAGCATCCCAAAGGGCTGTGATTATAGATATGAGCCACTGTGCCCAGCCTAGAGGCCCTATTTTAAAAAATAGTTATATCCCTTAAGTCAGTATCTCCAATTCCCTAGATGCTAGGTAAAATATCTGAATTATCCAATTTCCAGAACTGTGTTCACTTGGTGGCCACTAATCACAAGTGGCTTTTCCAATTTCAATTAGTTACAATTAATTAAAAATTCAGTTTCTCAGTTGCACCAGCCATATTTCAAGTGCTCAATAGCCACATGTAGCTAGTGGCTACTGCCTCGGACAAGGCAGATACTGAACATTTCCATTGTCACAAAAATTCTGCTGGACAGCATCATTCTAGAAAATGCATATTTACAAGGTCAGGAGATTGACACCATCCTGGCTAACACGGTGAAACCCCGTCTCTACTAAAAATATGAAAAAAAAAATTAGCCTGGTGTGGTGGCGGGCACCTGTAGTCCCAGCTACTCATGAGGTTGAGGCAGGAGAATGGTGTAAACCTGGGAGGCAGAGCTTGCCGTGAGCCAAAATTGCGCCACTGCACTCCAGCCTGGGCGACAGAGCGAGACTCTATCTCAAAAAAAAAAAAAGAAAAAGAAAGAAAATGCATATTTACTGTCATGACGCAGTACTGAAAATCAGACTTTGTGCTATAGCCTGGTTGATGCAACTTTTTGATGATAAAAAATGTATTATAACTTCTTGGTCCACTCATTTCATCTTATATGTAAGACTTCGTAAGAAGCATCACTTTTTATAACCAAGTGTCATGAGCAAGAGACAACTACGACACTCGCTCATTTTTCCCCCATCTCTTTCTGCAACTTTCTTGCAAAGTACTATATTCCAACTCTCAACCTTCCTGGAGCTCTCAGGTCTGCCTACGCCTCCCCCAGTTCAGGGAAGGAGCGAGGCCTAGGAATGGGATAACAATGCCTGATGCACACATTACCTGGCAATGCAAAACACAGAAAGGTCATAATTATCTTTTAGGCTTCATAAAATGACAACCCTGCATTCTAATAGTGGCATCAAAATGATCACATCTGAGCCATGTGTCTGCTCTATATATTTACATTAGATCGCATCATATAAAGTAACTGATATCAGACCACTTTAAAACTACAAAGGTGGCAATTTTGTATTGGTCAACCTAGTACATGATGGCCACAAAGACAAAAAACAGGATAAACTAATTTTTACTCAGCACTAATTATATTTTAAAATAATGTAGTAAATAGATCCTTCTTTAATCTCTAGACACTTTCCCAAGGGAAGTACTTCCTAATTTAAAGCAATGGGTTCACCTGTTAAAGAGTGCAGTAGACATACTATTTTCTCTGTTATTTCCAGACTTCTTGGGGACACTTTTGAGTGTATTTGTTGCACTTTTTCTAATTAACAATTAAACCCATTGTTTTAGCTGCAGACACACTCCATCTGAAAACGTATTGAGCACATTGCAGTCATTTATCACTTAATGACAAAGGTACCTTCTGAGAAAGGCGTCATTAGGTGACTTTCCTTTTGGCAAACATCATAGGATATAGCCACATAAACCTAGATGAAATAGCCTACTACACACCTAGACTATATGATATAGTCTATGGATTCGAGACCATAAACCTGTACAGCATATTAGTGTAGTGAATACTGTAGGTAATGGTAACACAGTGGTATTTGTGTATCTAGACATATTGAAACACAAAAAAGATGTAGTAAAAACATGTTGTTATAATCTTATGAGACCATGAGACCATCATCATATATATGATCTGCCTTGGACCAAAATGATATCATGCAGAGACTGTATTTGAAAATGTAACTATTTAATATATGATTAAAAATATTTAAAATTATCATTTTACTCTTTTAAAGTAAGTTCATTCTATGTTTCCCAACTAGATATTACTGGATATCCTAGAATATCATTAAGATCAGAGCTTGGGCAATTTAGCTCTGATAAATATCGTGCTTGAATTCACCATCTATCAGATCAAAGCTGTCAGTTGCAGGGTAATTATCCCATTAACCCCTCCCATTTGTGTAATCATGGGTCCTCTTTTTTGTGTGTGTTTCCAAGAGTGATCAGTTTCCACTTAACAGTAAAATCCATTAGGACTTTGTTCAAATTCTAATCACTACACTGCTATTTTGTCAGTGCAGAGACTGAAAATCTGTTAGCTAAACAAGAGTGGTTCTTTAAAAACATGTTGGATCATGGCATTTCTCTGCTCAAAGTCCTCCAAAAACCCTGACTCATTTGGCATAAAAGCCCAAGTAACTACAAACTCCTTGAAGGCCTGCATGATCTGACCCTGCACCCTCTCTGACCCCAGCTTCTCCCATTTCCTTTCCTTTGCTCTCTCCCTGCCACGCTGCCTCCTCCCTACTCTTTAAACAACAGGCATGCTCAAACCTTAGGGCCTTTGCACGTGCTGGTGCTCTTTCCCTATTTCGCCACACGGCTTACTCCTTCAGGTCTCTGCTCAAATACTACTTTGTAACTGAGCCCTTTCCTAACCATCTGAATTTAAAATTTTAGCCCTTATTCCCTGGCATTCCAATCTTCTTTCTCTTTTTTCTCCTTAGCACTTATCACCATCTAATATATTTTATACATATACATATGCACATATGTATGCATTAAGCATTCATGTATGTACGTTTGTAGTAACATATCACCTCTTCCTCCTCCTCCTTATATTAATATATTTCCTCCTGCTAGCACCAGAAGAACAAGAATTTTTGTCTTCTTGGTTCATTACTGTATTCCCAGTGTCTGGAAGGGGATCTGGCACATAGGATGTTTGCCATAGATGCTTAGAAAATGAATGGATGGATGGATAAATGAATGATGGTGAATCGTTCATTGTATTAGTTACAGATAATAGTCCCCCAAAAGTCATTTTCAATCCTTGGGAAGACTCACCCAAAGGTAGTGCTTTTCCTTTGGAAAAACAAAACAACAAATAAGCTTGCTTTTTAGTAAAAAATTAGGGAGAAAAGGTATATTAGATATAAGAAATAGAAAGTAATATTCTAAGTAACACTTTAATCTTGACAGTGAGTGAAACTGGGAAGAAATTAAGCTATACTGAGCTACTGAGCTTGAACAAGGATTTAGTTCCCATAAACAGATTTTATCCGCTGTGTGATACTTCTGTTAGGTACATATGATTTTCTTCATGGTTAGAAAAATCATAAAATCTAATTTATATAGATTTATTTTTAAAATAGCTTCATGATATTCAATATTTAGATAATGCAAAGTGAACATAAACTGAGCTATTTCACTTTTAAGCTCCCATGCTTTTGATATTCAAATGATTTCAAAAAGGAAATTAACAATAGTTCCTTGATCCCTTAAGAAAGAAGAAAGACAGAAAGAGAAAACACAAGGGGAAAGCCCAGTCCACATGGAAGTGAATTATTCTCCTACCTTGATGTGTTGGATGCCACCCATGTTCATCCAGGCCTGTGCTTGGTCTGGATTTAGTTGCACAGCCACTCTATAGCTCTAAATAAATAAGAAATAGCTTCAGGTTAGGAAACAAAGCCCCATCTTTAACGCTCCAGGATTGCCAAAACCACTTTCTTCACATGTGAAAATTTAAGGTATTAATACAATGAAACCAGCCGCTACTAGTTCACAGGAGACCCTGTTTATTTCTATTATTTTTCAAAGTTGATGATTCTAAAGTGGAGGAAACTGAAATGTATAATTTCCCTGCAGAGCTAACCTTTGGACTTAGAGAGACTGAGGATGCCTGCAGGGAATTCTGGTGATTTCTATGATATCATATCATTTTCAACTGTCCTTGACCTGCAAGAAAATTATACTTTTTGGCCTTTTTTCACTGCAAATGGAATTGGTAAGAAAATTCTTTTTATAATGACAGAATTTTGGGGTAGTCCTCTAAGCAGTTTAACCCTAATGCAATATGCCCTTTTACAATATAACTGACCTAGTCGTTCAGCCTATGCTCTAATTCTTAAAATGGATCACCGCCTCTTTAAGAACATCTACTTTACTAGGGGATAGTTTTATTCATTAGACAGTCTTTTTTCCCCTGCCATATAAAAAGTCTTCAAATGTTTAAAGAGAGTTACCTATCCCTCAAGCACTTTCTTAGGTCTGAATAACATGAATCCTATTAAATGTAGTATCAGTGATATGTGGTATATTTTTAACATTACGCATGTTTTGCATCAAGGGTATGCTCACCACTGAGTCTCAAGTGGTCACCTGAAATAAAGCCACAGGTTAAGGGCATTGCCTTTAAAAACAAAGCTACGTATTTGTGTATATATTTTAATGTTCCTTGCTATTTTCATTAGCAAGAATATGACCAAACAGATCCATCAAGTACAATCTGGTCCATTCTCCTCTACTTCAGTTTTAAGGGAAAGAAAGAAATGCTAAGAAACCATACTTTCAAAAAGCTGCTAAAATAAACCAAAAGCGTGTGTCTTTTGGATTAATTTATATCAGCAGAGATGGGAATGTAGTGTAGGAGAGCTGGATTCAAACCCTGATGCCATCTCTTACCCATTTCTGTGACCTTGAGCAAGATATGAACTTTAAGCCTGAGTTTACAAAACTATAAAATGATGATAATGACCATGCCTTTCTTGTAGGATTCCTGTGAAGATTAAGTTACATAATACATATGAATCATACATAAAGTGCTAATACATTTTAGCTGTTATTATGAATCAATGGCCATATATATACATATATATACACACACACACACACATAAATATTCACAATTAAGTTATTAATAATGTTCACATTAGTTATAAATAAGAATGAAGATATTGAAAATGTTCAAAAGGCAGAGAAAACCCTACAAATTCTGAGAAAAATGCTTACAATTTTTCAGAATAAAATGCCACAATTTCCGTTTTTGTTTAAAGGGTTCACATTCAAATGAGCCTGCCCAAATATCTTCCCATGTGTTTTCCAATAATATTTTAAAAGCCACTCACTTGTTTATTTCCCAACACAATTGTATCATTTGAGATTTTACTTTTCCTATAATATATTTAGTATAATTTTATGACTTCATTAATTTGTGGCTTTACCAGATATAAGGAAAAAGCATTTAACATTGTCACAAATTTTTAAAGTATGCAACATTAACATTTCTATTTCTACTTATAAATGTCTTCTTGAGTTCAACCTGTGAATAAGTTTTATTCCAAAGCCGTAGATACTGAACACCTTATAAGATGCAAAACACTGTTTTAGAACAGAGAAGGATGCAGCCCCTTTCTACAAGGAAAGTCCAATCTAACTGGGGAGATAAACTATGCAAGGATTTGTACCTGCCTGTACACACAGAGACACACACACACATACGGGGGTTGGGGGACGGACCTAATAATACAATGTAATATGTGACACTTTCAAATGACTGGTACCTTCATGAGACAGTCCATGCTTTTTAAGAGTTCAGAAGAAGTAAGGTCACAGGGAATAAGGATGGTTAGGGAGGGCTTCCTAAGGCAGGAGGACAAAGACTGTGTCTTGGTGGATGAGTGGAAATCTCATCCTCCAAGTCAAGAGAGGGCGTTTCAAGGACATGTGGAAATGTCCAAGGCTTTTCAGGTACTAGTCCAGCTGGAATAGAAGGTTCTTGCAGTCAGAGAGACAGAGAGAAGCTAGTTTGAGACCAAAATGCGGAATGCTGTGAATGTCAAGTTAAAGATGATTATTCAGAAAAATAAATGTGTAATTCTGAATAGTCAAGGGCCAGATGCTCAATGATAAAAAAATAAACAAAACTTTATGTCAATTAGTCAAAAAACTCACTCACTCCACAAACATGCCAGTGATAGATCTTACTGTACATATTTCCTTAAAGAGAGAAAGAGTATTAGTTTCAATGAAAAGTTTATACCTCAAAAGCTTTGTCAAGAAGGTTCTGCTCTCTTAGTTGGTTTCCTTTTGTGAAAAAAAGTTCAGAAATGACTTTTGGGTCCTTTGGTTTCAGCTGGAGAGCCTTCTCTATAACATCAAGTGCCTGCAGAAGTTGGAAAGTAAGACAGGATAAATGCTGATTAGGTAAAGAAAAACTTACTTAACTGATAAAATTTATATTTTTTGTTCCTGTGTGTCAGCGGGTGTGGTATGTGACAATCAAAATACAATTCTTCGTCAGGCGTGGTGGCTAATGGCTGTAATCCTAGCACTTTGGGAGGTTGAAGCGGGCAGATTGCTTGAGCCCAGTAGCTCAAGATCAGTCTGGGCAACATGGTGAAACCCTGTCTCTACAAAAAAACACAAAAATTAGCCAGGTGTAGTGGTGCGCACCTGTAATCCCAGCTACTGGGGGGACTGAGGTGGGAGGATCTCTTGAGCCCTGGGAGGTGGACCTTGTAGTGAGGTGAGATCATGCCACTGAAATCTAGCCTGGGAATCAGAGGAAGGCCTTGTCTCAAATATATATATATATTCTTCATTATCTTTGATTTTCTCACTGGGAATTAGTGGCCCTGACAAAATAACTTTTTTATACTCCAGTTTTCTCATGTATTGATGAGTGGCAATAAAATATCCTTGATTACTTTACAGGGAGGTGGTGTGATACAGTTGAAAGAAAATAAGATTTGGCATCAGACGTTTGCCCTGAACATGGGTCCATCGGGACCACCCCACCAGTCCCTCTCAGGTCCTAGTGACCATTCTGCCCCCAGCACTTACTGACCTCGCTGCAGCCAAAGATCCCCTCAAAGCAACTATCTATCATGTTGCTCCTCTCCACAGAAACCCAAAGCTTCTCCCAGGGTAAGGAACAAAACCCTTGGCCTGGCCCCAGGGAGTGTCCTCCCAGCAGCCTGTGCTTGCGTTCCTATGGTACTCCCGCTCCCTCATGCCCATTCCTCAGAGATGCCCCTTGCTGCTGCCACCGGCTTTTCATGTGTGTTTCCCGGACCAGAATCCTGCTTGCTTCTTCCTCTGCCTGGTAACTCTTATTCTTCATCCAGCCCTCACCTTCACATCACTTCACAGGGAAACCTGGCCTCCCAGAGTCATCGGGTCCCCTGATTAAATGCTCTTTGGGACAGGTAGCTCTTCATGATAATCCCTGGGCACAGCTATCACTCTCCATTTGTTTTGTGAGTACTTGTTTAATCTCCTTCTCTATGGGTTAGCTCCACGAAGACAAGGGCAGTGACTTTTTGTTTTTTTAATATCACTTTATTTCTGATGCCTACTACAGTGGCCAGAACATAGCAGGCCTTCAACAATTCTTTTATTGAGTCAATTTATAAATGTACTGATTATGTGACTTTTAAAATGGAGATATACAATAACAGTTGTGACACCAGGTCACCCTGTGTTTCCTTCTTAGATACTGTTTCATGTAATCTTCTTATATATTCCTCTTCTATATTGTTTTATGTAATCCTCATAACAGCCCTGTAAAGCATGGTTGTTATGAGGATTACATAAAACAATATAGAAGAAGGAAAATGCAAAATAATAAAGCATATAAATGTTGGTCTTGATCTTTATAGACTTAGCTGAAAACAAACTGAGACAATACCACATAAAAGCTTTGCACCAAGCATAAGCCCAGAAAATATTATTACAAGGGGACATCTTAGGTGTTAAGGGGATATCTGTGAAAAGTTTCCACAAGATAGGATATGCTGACTGATAAGATTTAAGATCTCCCAGGCTTATAAACATGCAAACTAGAGAATCACTTAGGTGCACCCCATGTTTAACCCATGAATCCAAAGAACTCGAAACAATGTCCTTCTTTACCTTGTCGTGGTTCTCCTGCTTGCTATAGATGGCTGACAAGAGGCGATAGCATTCAAGGCACCCGGTCTCCTCTGACACAATGTGATTGGTCATCTTTTCAGCTTCTTTTGTCTGACCCATCACGGCCAAAACCTGAGCCTACAAAACCATGTGGACTTTGGCTTAGCAGAGACTTCATTACCTTATCAAATAAAGCATCCCTGAATAGAAGCATTCAGAATGCATTCCTGACAAACACACTCAGCATCAATTTAGTGACTCATAGAGAAGGCTGAATCACCAGTTTTCAGGTTTTGACTTTTTGCTGTCTGTTTCTTTACTTAGTTTTGTGCATCCGTTTGTGAGTGAATGGCAGAAACACCAAAGATATCCAATGAAATGGCTTGTGGCTTTTAAAAAAGGTTGGCTAAATATGTCAGAAGAGAAAGAATTTCCTCTGATTTCATCAGAACAGTGTGTTTATAGCAAGATAACAAATTTGATGTATTGCACATCTAAGGAGTGAAGTTCCAAACACTGAAATAAAAATTTTGTTGGTATGATGTTAATTTTCCTGAGTTTAATAAATATACTGTGGTTATGTTAGAGAATGTCCTTCTTAGAAACTATTTGCAAATGTATTTATAGATAAAGGGGAATGATATGTACATTTAATTTCCACATGGTTCAGGGAAAAAATAACACATACTAATAATAGGTATATACAAACATACATATCTAAATATGCACACATATATATGTATGTAGATACACATCTACATGCATCCACAAGGGAGTGATAAATGCATCCACAAGGGAGTGATAAATGCATCAAAATGTTACAAAGCATTGGATCTGGATGAAAGGGTATATGGTAATTTTTTACTATTATTGCAACATTTTCGTAAGTTTGAAGTTATTTCAAAACAAAAATGCAGTAATTTTGGTGTCCATGTCTCTAGAGAAGGGCTCTAATATTGGCTGTATGAATATTCATACAGTGGATGTATTACGGCATTCCAGCTCCAGTTTTGAGGCGTGAGGACTACAGCTCTCTCTATGGCTGGCTGTGCTTAGGTTGCCAACTTCATTTTCTTTCATCCTACTCACCAGTGCCAAGCGGAGCTCTCTTTGAGAAGGCTGAAGTGCCGCAGCTTCCTGGTAAATCTGCAAAGCCTCTTCGTATCGGCCAGTGTTGTAGTACAGTGCCCCCAAAGGTGACAATATCTCAGCTTTGTGTGCCACCTGCAGGGCGCTGAGTTTGGAGAAAATCTAATTGACATTTCTCTTCTAATAGGTACATTTTCAAATATCTAGGCTTAGATTTAGGGATGACTGTCCATGGTTTGAACCTCTGCTCCAATATGGTCTTTGTTTTTATATCAAGAACAAGGTTTTTGGCTTTTTCTTTTCTTTCTTTTTTTTTTTTCTTTTTTTTTTGAGACAGAGTGTCACTCTATCAGCCAGGCTGGAGTGCAGTGGCACAATCTTGGCTCACTGCAACCTCTACCTCCCGGGTTCAAGCAATTCTCCTGCCTCAGCCTCCTAAGTATCAGGGATTACAGGTGCCTGCCATCACGCCCGGCTAATTTTTGTACTTTTAATAGAGACGAGGTTTCATCATGTTGGCCAAGTTGGTCTTGAACACCTGACCTCAGGTGATTCGACCTTCTTGGCCTCCCAAAGTGCTGGGATTACAGGCGTGAGCCACCACGCCTGGCCAAGAACAAGGTTTTTACAAAATGATCATGACGCCATACTTGGAACGTAAGATTGTCTTATCGACCTATCAATAGGGAAACTGAGCCCCAGGGGTCTTTCCCATTAATTATATGATGAATTTGTTCTCATGTGTGCATAGTTTTTCATGTATTCTCATTTTTTAAATTGTTATTTATGATTGAGGTTGTAATCCATGGCTTCAGAAAACAACAAACTGACTAAAGTGGGAATTAAATTTCAACCTTGGTTCAGCACTATAGTCTAATCAGCAAGCCAAAGTCATGAATTATGATCCCATTTATATTGTTGTGGTTGCTTCCTTTGGAGATAAGAATTTGTATCACCCGAATTGGCAAAATTTGCTAGTATTCTGACAGCACACTTATTCCCATTAACTAAGAAGCTGATGAGCGATTGCTGAGGTTCCTGGCCAACTTATAAAGCTAAGAAAGGGAACTTTACCGTTTGTACCATTCTTCAGCCATGCTGTTCTCTCCCAGTGACCTGTAGAGTCTTCCTAAGTTCACCATGGCCACGTGATGACTGGGGCTAAGTTTGATGGCCTGTTGGTAATGGGCCACCGCCTTTTCTGGTAAGCCTGTAACCAGTGATAGGTTGGTAAGAGCAGAACATGTCTTTTTATAAAAGATACGAACTTTTCACTTTCTCTTCTGACTTACAATTCTTTCTCATTATTACAGAGTTATACCAAAATTATTCAATATGCAAATTAGCTTGCATTTTAGCTTCTCATCCTGGCCACTGCCTAACTTTGAACCATTTCACTGTTCATTCATACTTCCAAAAAAATTAACAAAAAAAGCAGTAAAAACTAAAACCTATTCTTTTAATTATATATATTATTTTAGTCGAAATTTTTCTGGTCATTGCTCTTGCTAATAGGATGTCTTCAGATTATTAATGATTGTTATTTATCCAAGATATAACTGGCCCTCATTATATAAAAAATAGAACAGGCTACCATAGAAATAAAACTGTCTAGAAGCAATTTCTAAGGGTCTGTGTCAATGAACTATACTGCAACATAGCAATTGAAGCATTGCTTTAAATAACACATATCAGCTCTACAGTGAAAATCTCTTTTAAAATCATGCACTTTCATTTGAATGGTACTTAATTAATAAGACTTCCAACATAAAAATGCCACCATGCACTTGTCCAATGCATTATATATTTTTAAATACTTTTGTTTGTATGGTTTTCGCAGGTAGTTTGCCTTTTGATACTGTTTAGCTGTTTATCAGGATTTAAGAGATATTTAAAAAACTACATACAAAAAATTTACACTTTACAGATACAGACACTAAAGTGCAAAGATATTCACAGACTTGATAAAGATCCCAAGGCAAGTGACAGTAAGGCCAGAACCAGAATGAAGGCCCTCCAGTCTGATAGGTTTCTTCAAAGTAGCTTCCTGGTGAAACTATATTCAGTGACTAAACTTTAGAACACTGTGAAGTTCTAAATAGAATGGAATGTTTATTATCTACACAGAAATCTTTTCAAGTGTATCTGTTTGAATACAAGTTTGACTAGGAGGTCCCTAGGAGCCTCTGTCTCTGAAGGCAGAGGCTCACTATTATAGGGTGGTCAGAGTGTTATCATTTTTAGGGGTGTAGTGGGGTGGGACTGTTGTTGAAGTAAAAGGAGGAGGATTAGACCGGCCCAACTAGAGGTTTCTTCTGGTTTTTATATTTTTAAGACAATGTATTGTTATGTGGCCAATGAACCAGCAGGTGGCACTACACAACAATTTTACACATGCAAAAATAAGTTTCTTAGATGTATCAGAATGTAAATTGTATATTCTGTAAAACAAGAGAGCTCCAAATATCCTTGAAAATAAAACTCCTTTAAGCACTGCATATTGAAAAACTAATTAAACTAAATTTTACTGCAGGGCAGCTAGTCTAGTAATCAACAGGAACAAAGTGGTGCTTTGACCTTACGTTGAAATATAATTTCATTATTTATATGTACTTGTTGCATGCCAACAGCATAGAGGCACTACGTAAGTCATAAAGAAAAGAGATTTCATGCCCAGTAATGTTCTGCATTAAGTAAGATAAAGTAAGTGTATTTTACATAGCACCTGTCATATAAGAGCATCGTATCAATTTTAATAATGCAGTTTCTATAATGTAAATCAAGGAAGGAATGATGGAACAATTCTGGAGGCTTTTAAAAAATATGTTATAGAAAAGTATTTACCATCTGCCAGCAACTGATTTCAGAGGCAGGTTCTGCATCATTATAGAGAAACATTTCATCACCATGGATTTATAAATATACATAAATAATATTCAAAGAAGACTGGGACTCATTAAATCATAAGGCTACTTCCTGTTACCTGGGGAGTTTTCCGTCGAGAAATGAGTATAAGAATGGGCAGATTTTACTGAATCGAGCTTGAAGATTCAGAGAAATGACAGCCCCAAGGTACAATGACTGTCAGTAGTGTGAGCTTCCTGCCAAGCCCAGGGAATTTTACTTCTGAGGATTATTTGCCTTCCATTTTGCTGGATAAACAGTATTAGCTAATCTCAGCAGTACAGTTTCTCTTTAATTTTACTTACCAGTATCAACTAAGAAAACCCCATAGTTGTTGTGTAAATCTGAGCTGTCTGGACAGTTCTTTATTCCAGCCTGGTATATTTCTTCAGCTTCTTTAAACCTCTCCTTTCAAAGGAAACAAACAAACAAAATAAGTGAGAAAGCTTTTTAAAACCAGCAATAAACTGAATATTAGGAGCAGGAAAAGCAAAGAAAAAAAAATCTTACTAAGCACCTAATATACAACAGGCACTGAGATAAGGCACTATGAACTTTGTTTGAATTAAAGGCAATATTAACTGTGTACAAAATACCCACAATTCATATCTGCATTTAGTTCCCTTAGGGCAAAAAAGATGATGTTGTCTCAAATGGGACCTTTGGAAGGATATGGACCTGTACAACATGCATGCCTACTAGTGAAAAAGGCCTGAAAATAGTTGTTTGACTAGGATGCCCTTCACCCCGGTGACTCTCCATATGAAAACGGGGGATGCAAAAAGGGTGGAATGTTTTTCGAGGTGGCAATGTGGCTGGGAGGCAGGGCAGTCTGGGGAATTTGTTTTCTAGCTGCATTTGCATAGATGACACTCTTTTTATCTATAACCTATACTGTACCGCGTTGTTTGGGGAGGTTTCTGAGGCAAGTAGAGAGGGGAGGCTGATGCAGATGTTGCGGAGGGCTCTACTTGAAGTGTGTCTACAGCCCACCAGACTGGTGGCTACTTCCCATACTCATTCCATGCTTTCCACCTCTGAGCTGTTCCCTCCAACAGGATTATATGTCCCCTCAAGGGCGTACCTCCAAACTGTGTGGCAAGGTTCAGGTCGATCACCACATCTCTCATTCTAGGGCTCCAGTTCTAATTGCCCTTGTGTTCTATTTGTCTAAATATTCACTTTAGCAAACTTTGGTAATTCTGAGTTACTTTTTAGGTTCTTTTTCTTTCTTTCCTTCCTTCCTTCCCTCCCTCCCTCCCTCTCTTTCTCTCTTTCTTTCTTGTTTTTTGAGACAGAGTCTCACTCTGTCACCTTTGCTGGAGTGCAGTGGGGGGATCTCGGCTCACTGCAACTCCTGCCTCCTGGGCTCAGGTAATCCTCCCACCTCAGCTCCCTGAGTAGCTGAGATTACAGGGATGTGCCACCATGCCCAGCTAATTTTTGTATTTTTAGTAGAGATGGGGTTTCGTCATGTTGGCCAGGCTGGTCTCAAACTCCTGGCCTCAAGTGATCCGCCTGCCTTGGCATCCCAAAGTGTTGGGATTACAGATGTGAGCCACTGCACTTGGCATTTTCAGGTACATTTTTCACAACCATTAGAGACTGTTATGTGACACTTACTTTTACAATACAGAAGGTGAAATATAATTAATTAATCAAAGCTTCCCAGATACTAAGACTTATTTACCCACAAGTTAACAATGTCATCTTTTCCTAGTACTTCTGCGAAGGTCAGGTAAAATAAAATGATTTGGCACAAAGCACATGCCTGCTTTTATATATATATATATATTTTATATATATATATATCTCTCCCGAGTATGGACATTTTCCACAACCTTATCTTAAGTTACTCCTACTGAGCACTGAACCAGACATATGACAAACAAATGTAGAACAACAATTTCCTGAGACATGACATCTTAAGCTTGTGATTAAGTGTAAGATATTCACATTGAGGGCTGAACAATAAGCCAAGAAGCCCAAATCTGATCTGACCCAGAGAGGAACATATACTTTACACTCTGTAGAATGACCAGTGCCAGCTATTTGAGTTCCTACATTTAAGTAACATTAGAGAACAAGGTGTGGTTTGTCAAACTTCATCCCCACTCCAGCAAAAATAAGCATCGATGTCTCTAAAAGTGTGGTTTTTTAATTGCCAAACTCAACAAATTGTCAAATTCAAAAAATTTAAAGATGAATTAAAGTCTCAAAATATTTCCTTTCAATCTATTGAAGAGAAGAAAAGCTTTCTGAAGTGCTCGTCCATTGAAGGACTGGCTCTGTGTGTGTGTGTGTGTGTGTGTGTGTGTATGTGTGTATGTATGTATGTAATGAAGACAAGCAGAACAGAAATTATATAACAACCTGAGAAAATTAACATCTAGAGAGTACCATAAGGTATATATTCATGTATCCATTCATTCTACATGCATTTACTGCAATGGCTATAGAAGTATGACACAGTGGTTAAGAACGAGGCTCCCAAGGTTTGACTGCACGGATTCAAATCCAAGCCCCACCATCTACTGTCTGTGTGACCTTTCTTACCCGCCATGTGCCCCAACTGTAAATCAGGGATAACAATCGTACTTATGTTATAGGGTTGTTTTGAGGATTAAATCTATTAAAACATTTGAAACACTTAGAAAGAAACTTAGTACATGGTCAGCACTTTGGTTTATCATGCTGGTCTTTATCCTTACTTATCCATAGCTACATGGGGACAGAGAATAGAAGCTAGGTTTTCAGTGGGCCAATAGGGAATTGGGGAGCCCTGAATAAAAGCAGTATTTTTGGAAATAAACAAACATGGCTGTGGCATAAAAAAAAACAGTTATACTTTTGGGTATTCGTCCATCTGTTCAACCGTCCAACCCGTCCCTCCCTACCTTTCCTTGACAAATATTTCATGAACACCATTGTTAAAAGTAAAACTTTAGGCAAATTAAATGTAACGAAGTTTATTTGAGCAAGATAGTGTTCAGAGATTGGGCAATCCCCTGAACCAGAACAGGTCCAGAGAGACTCTGTCGCTGCCATGTGGTCAGGGAGGATTTATGGACAGATAAAGGAAAGCAACTTACAGAAAACGGAAGTGAGGTACAGAAATGGCTGACTTGGTAACAGCTCAGTGTTTGCCTTACTTGAACATAGTTTGAACAGCTGGCTGTCTCGATTGGCTGACTGGTAAGACAGTAATAGGTACAAGGTGGTCTGTTTATGCATCCAGTTAGGTTACGGTTTACTATGTACAGAGAAAATTTGAGGCCAAGCTTAAAATATGTAAGGAGGCAGTTTTACGCTAAATTTAACAATGGTCCCCTCAAAATTGAGAGGTGAATCAAAACTGTAGGCATTAATTTCATTCTACCACTATCGTAAAGGCACTTACTTGGTCTTAAGTCTTACTGGGAAATAGCAGAACAGTGAGCTTTGTAAGATGGGAAGCAGGCTTTTAGGTTATTTTTTTGAAAGAGAGTAGAGGGGACCTCTCTGTGTTGGAATCTCTTGTTTTTTAGGAGAGGAGAAAGAAAACTTGGGCCTGTTTTAGGACTTACCTGTTTGGGATTTTTTTTTTTTTTTTTTTTTTTAAGTTTTAGTTTGATTATGTCACATTTAGCAGGAGTGACTCTATTTTGGTTTGGTCTGGTCTGCTGGGGCCTATGGTATGAACTCAGTCCAAAATAATGGCATCTCCTAATTTTGTTTAACAGTTTCTTCCTTTTGGTCATGATTTTACTTAGGTGAGTGCGACCATTAGGCTTTTAATGCCATTCTCAGTTACTATTATTTTAGGATTTTGGTCCTAGTACATTATTTATTGGTTATGATGTCTTTATAAGAACACCTTTTTTTGTTTTAGTTTTTGTCATCTCAATTAAAGAGAGATCATTTGACATTTTAAAAATGGCAGTATGTAACCATTTAAAACTTTTGAGAGAACATAGTGTGCCAGAGAGACAATTATAATGATCAACAGGATCATATCAAGAGTTTGGAGTATGCTCCTAAGTCAGCATCTCCATGAACCAACCCAACTAAAATGAAATAGATGAAAGAATGAGCCAGACAAAGAGTCTACTTGTTTTAACCAGTCTGTTTATTAATACCCTACAACCAAATCTCTGTAATATTCAATGTATTTATTTACATGTAACAAATAGTGTCAGTAACAGTACAGAGTTTTTACTGTTTATCCAGTAGGCAATCTAGAGTAATTTTATTATCCAGCACAACCTTAGCAAGAGAATTTAAAGATGTCTGTTGTGTAATCAGTCTTTGTAGTAGAATCTGTTATAGAGCCTATTATGAGGGACAAATTTTAATCATTGTCTCCTTTAAATTATGGGAAAAGGGGCCTAAGAATTATGTCTAGAAGAGTTTAAAGAAACTCCATGTTTAAGCTTCACTAGAAGAGTGAAGGCCCCCTGGCAATGTTGTTTTAAACCTATGATGTAGGTTAAAAGGAATGAACCAATGTTCTGGTTCTGATTGATTATAGAAGAACAAAGATGCCATTAAATTATTTTGCTCACATTGGTCCTTTTTCTTTTCTATCCAGGCATAAGACTGTCAATGTATAAGGCTGGCTGCAAAATGCTCTACAAATAAAGTTATACCTCATGATGTACACAAATCTCCCTTTTTAGTTTTATTGTTTATAGAGGCATAAGCAAGGAAAAAATTAAGAGAGGTAAGAGCCTGACGATAGCATAGAAGTCTTGATCTGTGATCTTGGGAAAGCTGTCCATGTCTAGGAGGCCATCTGTTTTGGGGAGAAACTTTCCTGGTTAGCTGTATCTTAAGGTTTCTAATGCGTGTATAGTTCAAAGAGTCTGGAGGGCCCTTTTGAGTTGTGAGATTATGAACCTAAGCTTTGAGTTCCCAAAGTTTTGCTGTAGTGTGGGTGGCAAGGGCAGTCTTTTTTTTTTTTTTTTTTTTTTGAGATGGAGTTTCGCTCTGTCACCCAGGCTGGAGTGCAGTGGCAGGATCTCAGTTCACTATAACCTCCGTCTCCTGGGTTCAAGTGATTCTCCTGTCTCATCCTCCCAATTAGCTGGGATTACAGGCACCCACCACCAAACCCAGTGGCTAATTTTTGTGTTTTTAGCAGAGACAGGGTTTCACCATGTTGGCCAGGCTGGTCTTGAACTCCTGACCTCAGGTGATCCACCCGCCTTGGCCTCCCCAAATACTGGGATTACAGGTATGAGCCACTGTGCCCAGCCAAGGGCAGTCTTTTTCTGATATCATTTTCAGAATATCCAATCTCTGGGTTTTAGACCATGAAAGGTTTGATTGTTCACAGTCACTGAACATGAAAAGCTTTTATTTATTTATTTTTTTTTTAATCTAGTGAAAGTATACTTTGGCATGATGTATTAAAGCCTTGTGGCATTTAGTCATATCAGAGTTTCAGAGCAGAAGGTAAATGAGGTTTTGTTATTAGGGGTATAGGGCTTCTAGTGACTATTTTAGAAGGGTCAACTTACATTTTCCCCCGGAAGTGGATCTGATTATCCACTGTATCCACTGTAATACTTTTGACTAAGGCAATCTAGGTGATTCAGTTACCTTTTCCTAATGCTAGTGTATCTGAAATACCTTATTTAATTGTTTTACAACTTGTCCAGTGAAACAAGTGCCTTTATTGCTAGAGATTTTTCTAGGAATGTCCCATGAGGGAAACACACTTTCTTTTTTTTTTTTTTTTTTTTTTTCCTGAGACGGAGTCTCGCTCTGTCACCCAGCCTGGAGTGCAGTGGCCGGATCTCAGCTCACTGCAAGCTCCGCCTCCTGGGTTCATGCCATTCTCCTGCCTCAGCCTCCTGAGTAGCTGGGACTACAGGCGCCGCCACCTCGCCTGGCTAGTTTTTTGTATTTTTTAGTAGAGACGGGGTTTCACCGCACTAGCCAGGATGGTCTCGATCTCCTGACCCCATGATCCGCCCATCTCGGCCTTCCAAAGTGCTGGGATTACAGGCTTGAGCCACCTCGCCCGGCCTGGAAACACACTTTCTAATAATGTTCTAGCTACTATTATAGCCATCAGATTTTTGTATGAGGAAGCTTTTATATAACCAGAAAATATGCATTAAAAATGACAGTTGAATGAAGTTTCTCTATAAATGTTTAAATGGCCCATCAGGTAGCAGAAATGTACCTGAAGTTTTGATCGTCTTCTCAGGATTATGAGTTTGACCAACCAAATATTAGTCAATCATTTTAGCAATTTAGAATAGTCACCACACCAATAAATACTTTAAAAATGTAACCTGGATCAGCTTATGCCTCCTATGATGAGTTATGGCATATAGAACTTTTAACAATGAAAGCTTGAAGGACTTAGCAAGGACCCAGGTGGTCATTTAGGCTTTTCATGAGTATATGCTTAATGCTGAATTTATATCCTCTCAAATACCAATTTTGTTTTTCAATTCAGATGTATAGCACTGTTTATTACGTGGGCCATCATAGGTAATTTGAATTGGACCATAGGAGTTTATTTAAATTGTATACTTAAAACATTTTAGTGCTGGCTGGCTGATTTAGCATGAAAATCTGGGAAAGTATTTTCTCGGTATTCAGTGAATTCTCGTGTTGCTTGGGTTAGAAGTGTTATAACCCAGTCAGTCTCTTCATTAGAGTTTTGGGAATTCTTAGTCCAAATAATGTGATCTTTAAGTTATCAGAAACCTGTATTCAAGAGTGCTTGTCACGGCTCTTTTCATCCTTTCTGTGAACCTCCTTGAAGACACGCCATTCTAGGATTTGACTTCTTTATCAAGAGCTTTTAGAAAACAAGCAATTAACTATGGAAAAGTTCACTATGGTCATGGTTAAAGATGTAATTGACAAAAATTTTTTTTTCCTGTGGCCTATAATAATTTAATATAATAACCATAATTATGATGGATAACATACCAAGACATATCTGAATTTTAGCAATCTCTTATAATTTTGGAACATATATTAATAATGTATCCATAAAAATATAACTCAAAGGCTAAACATTACTTATTTGACAATGCTTCTCATAGTTTAGCCTGTCAAATAAGTCCATACACTCTCTTTTGGATGCTGCAGAAGGTCTCTGCAGAATCCTAAGTTAGTTGAGGTCAAAAAGACTTCATCACCAACTTGAAATTTGATTTAAGGAAAGAAGCCTGCCAAATATGTCAAAGGTTTAAAACATGTAATTAAAATATGATCACAGGTCACTGTAGAATAATAGTAATTCATTTAGCCAAAATGGTAATTAAAAGGTTTTAAAGAGCATTTATTCCTTTAGGGAGAAGAGGCTCTGTTTTTCAATCAAAAGAGCTGAGAAAGACAACATCAACATGAGACAGAAGCCGTGTCAAGCTAAACTTAATTTAACACCATGCATGTGCCATGCGTGTATACAGTGAAACAGAACAGTGAGTGAGAGACACAATCCCTGCCTTCACCACTGAGTGGAATTCAGACAAGGAGGCGGCAATAATGTAGCTGTGGGAGGAGAAGCACAAGGTATGCGGGAGGCACCCAAGAGTGGCAGCCACACCTGGGGTTAGATACTGTATGCCTGTCATGATCCAAATGCCCAAGGGCATTGGTCGCTATTAACTTCAGCAGCTGTGTAACACAGATGTGCTTGAAAACTATCTGTGGCTACCTGAGATCTGAAAAACATCTTTATAACCAAACTAGTTAAGTTAGAAGGTGTTTTTCCTGAAAGGAATACAACTGATGTCTTCACAGTCTCAGCTTCTGAAGTCAAATGCAACACTAAACAACAGTTTTTAAGTGCAATTACTGCTTTACTGGATCTAATATTACTTTTTTTCCCCACTTTCTTGCTCCTCCAAAGCAGGCAAAGAGATTATCTTTTTCATCTAAAACTTCTCTTTCATTTTTGCATCCATGAGCTGAGCTGATTTTCCACTAGAAATGATATTTTCAAAATCCAAAGAAATAGTGAGATTTAAAGACTGAGTGTGTCAAGTGCAATGAATCACAGCCCTATACCTTCAGTAACCCCAGTGGCAGTTTCAAGGCTCTATGAAAATGTCTTTAAGATCTGTCTTTCTATTCATTTTACTCGACTATCAATTTCATGGAATGATCAACTCTACTCATAAAAACAAACAAACAAACAAACAAAAACACTTCTCCAGGGAGAAAATACTGTATAGGTGTTTAAAGTAAATTCCACCTTCTCTGGAAGGGTAATGCATTTATCTTAAATAGCATTATTATTTAATCACTGAAGCTCAATTTCAAGCACTCACTTTCATTTAATTCAACTGGCTACAAGTCCTGATCTAAGCCTGATCATTTCTAGTCTCTACTGACTTGTAAGTTCCAGAGGAAATGAATGTAAGGTATTTATAGGACAACTTTAATTAAAAATATTTGTGACCCAGGGAATGGTTGTGACATATTAATACCGTCTGCTGTACACCAGAGTCCCCAGCCATCGTGTGAAACTGGCCTTCGAGGGCAGCAGTTAAAAATGGGCAGCATGCAGCCATGGGCTCCTCTCCAAGACTTAAAGCATTTTCAGTGGGGTGGAAATAAAATGGGCCTTGGAAGAGAGATAAAACACAATCAACATCCCACTTTTTACATACTATAATTACCCAATATAGTACACTTTTTACCTCAAGAAAGGAAAAGTGAAAAATAGATGTCCCGAAAAAGGACCTTTGACTATAATTTACTGTCTTGAGCCAAATAGTGTGTTTGGAAAACTTTATAATTCAGGTTCCAGGAACTCAAATGACAAATGGACATTGGCTTAATGCAGAAATTATCAACCTTCTTAATTTTAGAATGTCTTTGAACTCTAAAAGTTACCAAGAATTCCAAAGAACTTTCCATTTATGTGGACTACATATATCAATATTTCCTACATTGGAAAAGAAGCTGAAAAACTTTAAAAATATGTTTCTAATTAGTTTACTTAATCACAAACGTAAACATAAATAATATATTTATATAAAAATAATTATTTTCAAAGCAAAAAAAATAGCGAGAATAGTGTCATTAGTTTATATTTTTGTATATCTCTTTAATGTCTGACTTAAGACAGCTGGATTCTCATATGCTTCTGTGTTCAATCTGTTTTATGTACATATATTTGGTTGGAATATATAAAGAAAATCTGGCCTCACACACACATTTAGTTGACAAAGGAGAGAGTATTTTAATAGCATTTTCATAACTGTGGATATATCCTGTGGCTGCTAGAAAAGCTAGAAAACTACTGTATACTCATGAGAGCATGACAGGGAAAAGGCAAATTACTTCTTAGTACTATTAGGAAAAGCGCATAAACCTTCATGGACCCTGGGGGTCTCCAGTCAACACTTTGCAAACAGATTGACAGATGGCCTGTAACAATGTGTACTTACTGTATAGAGGTGTAGAGAGTGGTATTCCAAAGCAGTAAAGGGCCAATAGAAAAAAAAATGGTGCCAGTGCCCTGACATCGGGGTCACCATGTGTCTGCGCTGATTTTCTAGAAGTGCTTTCACTCTGATCAATAATTTAAAGCCACGGAGTCTTAAAGTATCTTCCTATTAGCCAAATGGCTTTATTAGTAAATAGTATTACATTGTAATGTTGTAATCATAATTACAAACGTAATATTGTAATAGTAATTACAAACCTGGGAAATTAAAGACTAACAGATCTTTAAACTCATGTCAATGACTTCTCCAAGAAACTATTCAAGACACAGCAGCCCAAAAGATAAAGAAACACCTGTTTTCTCACCCTCTTTGCTTTCGTTTTCTTTACCACAGTTCCTCCACCCATATGTCATCAGTATGAACATTTATGAGAAACATGCTATCAATATTTGATGTCTAATTCCCTTTCCTATCCAACTAAAATGAATCAATTAATCTGGCATTCTTTGCCACCAAGGAAATACAAGGTGTTTTCTAATCTTAGATTTTCTCATCTCCCAGCAGAGTGTAATCAACACTACTCTGACAATTTACACAAATAAGAAGTGACCACTTTAAAGAAGGAACATCAAGAACAATACAATAAATGATAAAGAGAAAGAGTGACAAGAGTGAGCAACTACTCATAATGCAGTCATGGAACCAGAAAAAAAGGTGAAAACTGCATTTGCATATAACTGCAGCTTCCTGATACTTTAGACTTTTCTCATGCCATTTTGCCTTTATTCTCTATGCTTCCAGGTACATGACTTTCTTCCGACTTCAGAAATAGAAATAAAGTCCTAAGTCCCCCACCTGACTCAACAAACCCCCTCCTGGCCAAGGAGACCCCAGGGAAACCTTAAAAACTCAGTTCCCAGCCATGACCAGAGAGGTAAGATCACTCAAGCATTATACCCACTCCTTTGCTAACCACCATTACACTCTCTTTCCTAAGAGTTGAATAGAAACTAGCACTTTTGAAAGACTTGCTCCACTGCTAATTTCAACCAACCATCTCATTGTGCAGCAGGGCTCCCCTCCCTTTTTATGATCTCAGGGCAACTGACCAGCATTCCTTCCTAGAAAGAAACCACGGACTGTGGACGGCTTCTAGCTGGTCCATGGAAACGTGCATAGGATGCCTCTGCATTTAAATGTTGTGTGTCCACCTCAAAGTGCACATGGGATGTATGTAACATGCATGTTTGCTTACTACGCATGTGAAACCCCTTCATATATATTCACAGTTCCTCCTATAATCTGTTGAACATGTGTACTTAACCAATCCATTCAGCATAAATTCCTGTCTTGCCCTTCCCCCTTCAAAGCACCTGCTTTTGCTTTCTGTGGGAGGCTATGCTTTCCAGCCTAAAGGTGGCCAGCCTGCAGGCTACAATCCATTATAGGAAATAAAGCTCTCCTTTCCAAATTTACAGATCTCATGATTTTAAGTTCACATATTAGAAGTAAGCTCAATACTGTTCCTCACCTCAGAGCCCTTAGAGGGTCTACTCCTTCTGACAAGAAAGCTCTTCCTTTCATTTTCACCCAGTTTGTATCTATCAGTCCTTCAGATATCAGATTAAAGATCACCCCTTTGGCAACCATCCCCACTCCCCATATATTCCCTTCCCACATCAGGTTATGTCCCCTTAACATGCTCGCTGGTGCTTTCCCTTTGCACATTTGTTACACTTGCATTAGACATTGGGGAGGGAGCTATAAATCTTTGCCTAGGGGTAGCCTTCCCTTCTATACAACACTCCATGAGGGTAACCACATACATAACTTGCTGCTTCAGCACTCTGGTGCTTGGTGGCATCTAGGTGCTCAATAAATATGTGCTCAATAATTAAATCAATAAATTCTTAAGTTAGGGTCTTCGTCCAAGTTGACTTAGCCCCACAGACAGTGTGGCTGAATGTACCCCAAGTATAGCATTTGTAGGAGAGAACCTGATCCAGGACTTTTTATTTGATCCAGAGTTCCAACTTATGTTTTATTGTTCCAATTTTCTCTTCACTCTCACATTGGGTAAAGTCATATTTCAAAATACATGAAGGAAAAATATTTTATTTTAAGTGTTATCATTGTAATTAATTGAGTTTTTCAATAGGCTATAAACGTGGGACCAGTAATAATTTACAGTGGCCAGAGTCATAAACAATGTTAATTTCATTTCCTTTACTGCTACTGTAATGCAAAGCTATATAATCCATGTAAGAGTAGGATGGTGAAAAATGATTGTGGGCTTATAAATGTTTACTATCCTATCTGTGAAGCTGGAGTCCAGCCAGTTCTGAATGCTAATGGAGAACAAAGAGTATAGCAAGTTAGAGACCACCCTGACTTCAAAGCTAAGAGTTTATCTTCTGTTCTCAGTTTTCTTGACTTCTTTGATGCAGTCAACACAAACTTTCCTCTGGATATTTTTATGTGCCTAGCTTCCATGACAACTCATCTTTCTGGGTTTGTTTTATCACTTCTTCCTTTCCACTCCATTCCATGCCTAACCTCATTAACCCACGTGGCCCACGACCACAGCCTATTCATGGGGTCCCAGTGTCATCTAGAGCAAGAGTGGCAGGTGAGGAGCTTAGAGACCAGGTGTTACTCCAGGTCCTGCTGCAAGTTAGTGAATCACCATAAGCAGCCACTTAATTCTGTGTACCACATATTTTTATGTAAAATGAGAAGGTTAAAAACATTTTTCAGGGCTTTTTCCTACACTATTCTTCATTTTCTCCTTGAGGAAATTATCTGCTTACAATATGGTTCCATTTTTGTAAAGTTCTAGGTCTATTTTTCTAGCCCTGATCTCTTTCACTCTCATTGGTCCATATGCCATTTTCATTTAAATGTTCCACTAACATTCAAAACTTAAAGGTTGTACACTGCTGGTGGCAGAGTAAATTGGAACTGCCCTTTTGGAAAGCAATTTGGTAACATGTCTCAAGACTCATGAAATATATTCTTTGATAAGGAAATTCTTCTGGAATTTATCATTAGGAAATGATTTAAAACATTGTTTTAAAAAAGCCCTAAGAAAGAAAAAGTTCAATGTCACAAAAGAAAATAAAAAAGAATCCAAATATCCCAACATTTGAAATAAATATTTGCCGTATATTACAGTGAATCAGTTTGATAAATCAGTAAGCAGCCATTTAAGTGGGATTTATGAAGGTCATTCAGCACCATGAAAAAACATATAATAGTATGTACAATTTAATGGCAAATGAAAAGAACAGGATACAAACAGTGTATAAATATTAGTATGGAAACACATAAATATATTTAAAAGACATGCATAATATTAAAGAATGATAATATTTGTTGTCTCCAGGTATTATATTATGAATAAAGGATGTACGTCATTTTCTCTGAGTTTTCACACTTTCCTTTATATATTTATATTACTTGTTTAACTGGAAACAATGTTGACACTCATCTTATTTCTTTCTTAAAATCTTGCTTCTGTCTGGCTTATCTATGTCTATCAGTGGTCATAAATCTTCTCAGTTTCTTAGGTGTTCTGACCTGGAGTTCTTAAGTTTCTATTTTTCTTTTCCTTTCAACCTTTACGTGCTGACAGTCCCTATGTACCATAAAAATCTTTTTCCATGATAGTCTATCCATTCCCTTACTTTCTTCTGCAAACAAGGCTCTCAACTACTCACACCAGAATGCATATAAAAGCCTCTTCGAAAATACACCATGTGTTTTCCACAAGATTTTCTTCCTCAGATGTTTTAGAACGCTCTCCTCTGATATTTACCTTTACTTCCTATTATCTATCCATTTAAAACTTGGGCTCCATTATGGCCTTAATATGTTCTACCATATAATGTCTTTTCAACTCATTAATCTATTTTTCAAATTCGTTAAATCCCCTACTTTGTGCAAACAGATTAAATTTCTCCCTTCAGGTTACAACAGAGTAAGGAACACAATATTAGTTGTCGACAAATCCTACATTCACGGTTTTATTGGCACTGAGGATGGGAAATGATGTTAACAGACAGCAGCATGCTTATAATAAAAGCAAGGCATACCAAATAAGCCTAGTTATCTTTTTTATTATAGATTCACAGCCTTACATCAGGGGAAGGATTTTGACAGGTGTCTGAAAATGCATCTCAAAACATCCCTGTAGACAGGACTGAGAGAGGTGAGCTAGATGATAATATAATTCAACAAATTAACGAATGCTTGAATAACTTTACCCAAAGAGTCTGGCATAAGATAAAGGTCAACCTGGAAAGAAGGTTCTGTAGATATGCCGCAGGGCTTCCTAACTGCTACCGATCTTCACAACATTTTAAAAATCAAAGACATAAACTAATTATTTCACTAAAACTGTTATCAAGTTTGCCAACTGAAAGAGCTGGAAATGGTAGTCAATACACTGTACCGCAGCAAGAAAACTAAAAAGTCCTAGAAAATCAGAAATGTCAGGCTGACATAAATACAGAATGTCAGGCTGATGTAAATACAGAATGAATCCTTTCATCCAGCTTCTGAAAGACTGCATGCAAAATGAGTGATTTCAGCTGAGTGTAGGAAAGAGCTTTTTGGCATGAGACTGACCCACAGCCACAATCCATGTGGGCCGTGCATGGGGACAGATGGTGGCAATGAAGGACAGGTCGCTTGACTAAGGGGATGGCTTCACTGTATGTTACACATTGACCAAGGTTTGTCAATACTGATTTCATATACTCCGGGTGTTTGAAATGCCAGGATGCTGTTAAATAAAGTTGTGCAACCAAGAAACGAATTCGTTTGCTACTAAAAAAATGTTAAGCTAGGTGGGTTTTTCTCTAACAGTTTGTGCCTTTCTTGCACATCTGATGCACTCTTTTGTGACTAAATAGTTCAAAACTTGAAGATAGGATGTTGAAAGTCAGAGGGGAAGGCAGTCCTGAGTTATGCCCAACAGCTGCTTCATTGTGTTCATGCTCAAATCAATTGCCCAAAGGGGCAGAAGACAGAACTTTTCAATCTTTCAGTTACATTCTTAGATCTCACAGCATTTTACATTCCCATGTAGAACAGGAAAGTGCTACAAGATGGAACCTTTGTATGTAAGAAAAGATAATGATCCTAGTCATCATTTGTTTTTCTTAACAATTGTTCACAACTTCAACTATGCGAAATGCAATAACTTGATAGCAATTTGCCATTGCAGTTCCCAAAAGATTAAATTTATCAAGTAATCGATTTTAAATAAGTCATCTGACACTTCTTACACATAACTAAGGAAAAGGTATACATTAAACTTCCATCTGCTACAAAATTTGTTAATAGGCTGAATGCAAAGATACTACAGAAGGAACTAAAATAAAGTTCAACATCATTAAACATCTTGATCGCTTTAAAAATGAGCTTAGACGATTAAAACACATAGCCATTCTCATAGAGTCAAATATTCTAATGGTGGCAGAAAGCCCATACACAAATAAATGTGTTTTAGATGGTGATAAATACTATAGGGAAAGTAAGGCAGGACACGGTGGTGGAGAACATCATGGGCAGGGGAAGGTTGCTATTTACAAAGGGTCATCTCAGAAGACCTCTCTGATATAGTAACATTTGGTCAGAAACCAGCATGTTATACAAAACAAGCAGCCAGTCAGAGACAGGGGGAGGGGCTCATGAAAAGGAAGGGGCTGGGGTGAGGTGAGACAAAGCAACACTGATGCAGCCAGTCCCTGTGTCTGTTTCAACACAAGCCAAGGGCAGCTAAGGACTGCCAGTGTATAGCACAGACCACATCCATGACCATTTTAGCTCACACAATGTACTAAAGCATGCATTAAAATCATCCAACACAGACAGAGGTTTTTAATCTAAAGCCCACCTATCCTACAGGGGGAAAGACCAAAAAAACTAGGTTTATATTCTCTGTCACTTAAATATTCATAGAATGTCCTAATTTTGCTTCTTGCTGGAGACTCCAAAAATTTTTGATGCAAATTGCTCCCTACAAAACTGACATATAGTAGCAAATCACTTATTACCCTTAAGCCAATTGAATGCTGCTGGGCATGTTGCAGAGATGTTGAGTTTGAGTTTTAAAGATAATCTGGCAATTTTATGGTAGCAGAATCTACTGTCTATCAAGGGCACCCTGTGTGTCAACAAAACTGTATCATCTATTTAGAGAGAAGACAACTTATATCTGTTTCTCCATAGCAGGGGTCATGCATCTAAGACTCTGAAAACTGGTATCAAATCATTCAGACACGACTGAAAAGAAGGAGGGGATTAAAACACATCTGTTTTATACCATAAAAAGTGTTCTCTTAGGAGCCTGTCTCAGGAGTCTCTATAATATTCTAACTGATGTTAAAACAGAATTTGTAGGATTATCAAATGGCTCCATACTGAGCTCAGAGATCTTAGAGCACTAGCAATTCCTCAGAAAAATATTACAAGTAAGTAGTAATAAAAACTGCAAATATCACGTATTTTTCTTGATAGATTCTGTACCAAAGTGATAGAGAATATATCAATGGCAAATAATGGACCATCTTTGTCTAAAGGCCACCTACACTACACAGAGAGAAGAAAATTAGGCTTGTAATTTCTGTCCAAAAGAAACTGACATATAGATTGGTTGTCCAATATGGGTTTACAAATTAAATCATTAGTGCAAAAATCTGTGTAACATTAATTTATACATGTAACAATAACATTGAAAAAAACTACTGTGTGAAACAATTACCTGCTCAGCCAATAACGAAGCTAAGCTTGAATATGCATCTGCAAACTCTGGACCATATTTAATGGAATCCTTCAGTAAGGTGATAGCTTCTTCCTTTTTCTCCTGGGACCTATAGAAAATAACGAAGGGGTGGGGGAGAACATCTTTTAATAACACTTTGTTTCAATCCTCTGATTAGACTCTAAAAATCTCATTTCTTTTAGCAAAGGTTAGCTGATTCACTCTGGATTTTATTGCAAATGAATTAAACTACATCATCTCAAGGTGTTAACAGTTTCTTTCTGTCTCTCTGAATTCTCCATGGAAAGAGATGCAAAGATGTAAATTACGCTTCAGGTTATCCACTTTTTTCTACCTTCTATTTCCTGCTGTGCACTCTTCCAGAGTTATAGTCAATATTTTGCAGGGTTGTTAATGAGAAACTTTGATCTTCAGAGGAACAATTTGGGGCACATTGTCTGGGTGGCATGAGAGCCAATTTACAATGATGTGAAGATATGTGGGTCCCTGTAGTACTGGTCACACCACTGCAGGCTGAGCTCCTAAGGGTGGCTGTACCTTCCAGGAACAAACCAGGCCAAACTGCCAACGTTAAACTTTGGTTTTATATCTAAGAGAGAAAAGATTCCATAAATAATTTATGAAATTAGAGACAACTGTGACCACCGCTGGTAAAGAATAATGAGACATTTCATCATCATATTTTTACTGAAAATTGAGGCTAATTCTGACTTCTTCATTTGGTTCTTCTCCCAGTGATGACACTTCCTTTTAAAGAGGATTCAAGGCCCAAAAGTCATTACCATTTTCTTGGGTAAAAGTTCTCTTTCCTGTTAAATCCAATGAGGAGACATTGGGTCATTATGCTGATATCAACGTCTTTGGGGCCAAAAATGTATAGTATTCGAAGTGACCAGTTTGCTATTAATACATTTCCACAGACACTGGTCTCTCGTTAAGTGCTAGACATTGTGATTGTGCAATGAAGAAGAGAATCCTTTGCACTATAGCAAGGACACAGCCTAAAGGTCCTCTCCTCTTTAACAGTTACCAATATAGAGTTGTGTGCTTATGTTTTTACTGTGCATTGATTTAGCAATGACTATGTGCCATATACCCTCATATCTTTTCACATAACATTATTAATGTATTTCTCACAACAATCACATATGGTAGGTATTATCGTTCTATTATTATACTCATTTTTCTAATGAGAAATTTTCAATTCAGGGAAGTCAAGTGACTCATCTATGTTTATATAATCAGTCTGCTGAGTGCTCTTCCATCATACCATATCTGCTGATTCTAACTTCTTAGAAATCCACCCCTAATGACCTTTCTGCTTAAAGTACGATTCATAGACCAGTTTCAACAACATCACCTGGGAGCCTATGAGAAATGCAGAATATCTCAGGCCCCATTCAGACCTACTGAACCTGATCCTACAGTTGCAAAAGATTCCCAGGTGATCTGTATGCACACTGCGATTTCAGCAGAACTGTCCCATGAGGTATCAAAGGCAGCTGACAGTAGCTCCTGATACAATCCCCTCCATCCCCTATGCCCCACCCCTACAGCTCCAGTTTCTGAGGATGAAGTTACATAGAGGGAAAACTAATATTCACTCCATAAGTTTGAGTTCTTAAGTGTTAGAAGCAGCTTGTTACATAAGGCAATTTCAACTAGCAGGGAGTTTCCTACCAGACCTTGGGGGAAAAAACCGCCATGCTTCCAACACAGACCTTGGATTTAACAATTCAATGAAGCAAATATTTATCATTATTGATTATATGTCAAACACCTAGCTGTTTCTCAGGAGTGGTGGTGGTCCATACTATCCTCTCCTTATTAGGGTCTATCTAACTCCTAATGGACTCTTGTTCTGCAAAGTCCCCTCCTTGAGAACAGGTATAACACCCGTGTCCTTAAGTGGACTGTCCTTGGGATGGCTTTCAAGTTGCATGGTTATAATTAATTTGTATTACAGCTCTCTTAGTGCTTTAATATTGATCCACTCATTTCAAGGACAAACATTTAAAGAGTACCCATAAGACTCCATGGAAGTCCACTACATACACTCAAGTTTCTATTCTAAATATACCTTCATGTAATTCTTCCATTGGCACATGTTTTTTAAATGAAGTGTATTTTTGTATCACACTAATTTGTCTATTATTTTATGGTTAGCAAAGCTCTTCCTCTAAAAATGCATGAATCTTTAATAACATTAATTTGGAAATCCTCTCAAAGTCCAAAGGAAGATACGGACTTTGAAAACTAAGGCTGAAAATTAAGTCCCTTGGGACATAATTTAGCTTAGATATTCTTCAAATCAGCAGAGAAAAAAAAAACCTCACAATATCGTCATAGCAATGATTTAAGGGTTTTCATTTGTCATGGCTCACATCAGTTAGAATGAAAACTTAGACCTTTTACATATTAACTCAGCAAGACGACCACTCAATACAGTCTATGAACCTAAATGCTGGAGGTTGTCCATGAGCATTCATGTGACACAATGGAAAGATTAGCATCAAAGTTATTCACCAAGAACCCAGATTCTTGATAAAAAACATCATTCTCTAAAAATCCTGTAAGAGACCAACAGACTTTAAAAAAAAAACCACTTCATCATGTAATTAATTTAGGATATGAGTATTACAAGATGCAAAGACTCCGGCAGAGAGGACATTTCTTTTTGGCTGTGTACTCCTGGATGATTCTCCTTTTGCCTGGGAGCTGCTGAGTGTTGTTAAGCACCAATGGGTCAGGCTAACAGACATCACATGCTACCTTGAGAGATATTTTAAAATTCTTTTTAAAGAAAGCCCAATAAGTTGATAAGTGGTGATTTGTTTTTGTTTCTAAAAGGGAGAGGAATGAAGAGAATATTTCTTCTTTAGTCTCTCTTGCTCACCCATTGGTGGAAGCTTATGGAATAGGTGTGGCTTTGACATAATAACTTAGAGAAGATAATTCATCTAAATAAAACCTTCTTTGGTTATATAGTAATGTGATTACTATGTGAGATTGAAACTTCATTTCAAACTGTTTCTGATGTTAGTAGCATCCCTTTTTCATATCTGTATTATAGCACATGTTTCTCTGATAATTATCCCATATTAAAAATCAGTTCTACAATACTATTGCATTATTGCAGACTTACTCAGCACCTTACTCAGTTTTGCTTGCTAATGCCTTGGTTTACACATCTGCTTTTAGTTCTCTCATTCTTCTCCTTTTATTATGTGCAGACAACTGAAAGAACTTTTTCTAGACCACTGCTTTCAACACATTGCCATATATAAAATTATTTATTAATGTCCAACTACCTACAAATAGACTCTTAGACTAAAACCCTCTACAATATGGTTCTGACCAGCATTCCAAACATACCCAGGTACCCACTACTCCAGTGAAACTGGGTTGCCTTTGGCATCCATTCTGCAGTAACTAACAATGATCTACTCCGTTGATAATCTTCACTGCACCTTAAAAATCACTGGGTATGCTTTAAAAAAGACTTTAGTGCTCTGAGGCTTGGCCTCTTAATAGGATGCCCTCCATATGAATATGACAATCACCCAGACTTGAGAATTATGGATAGAATCCAACCTCAATTTACAGTAGTAGAGACTGAGATTCAGAGAGCTTTCATGATTTGCTCTGCTCCTAAGCAAAAAGAGGGACTAGCCCTAGGTCTTCTGTCTCTCACTCTGGTGTTCTTGCCGTACCACTTCACAGATGGCTTTTCCTTCCTTCCTATTCAACTCTGGTTCCCAGTGACACCTTCCCTGACTTGCCCAGCTCAAAGCTCCTAAAAACACATAACAAAACTAAGAACATATGTATACATATATATGACCTTTCTGATGTTTCAGCTTTTTTTTTTCTATCATCATAGGAAAAATATGGTAGGAAATTGCTACCTAGAAGCCCCGTTCTGACCTCTGTATTTTTCTTCTCCAAGACCCTAGTGAAGTACATGTGGGAAACCCTACTGCTGCCTCTTGGGAGAGGGGTCCAGTTCCATCTAACAGTGAATGTGCCATGCAGACAAGTTTTTTAAGCTGCATGTTTCGCAATAGTTGTTTCCTAAACATTTAGTCTCTGCCAAGGACTATGCTAAGTAATTTACTCTAATTCTCATGAAGCATTATAAATTTGGCATAATTAGCTCCCTTTCAAAGATTTAGACAAAAATACCAACCACCATCACCCCAAATTAATAAAAAACTAAGGTTTAGAGAGCTCAAGTGATTTGTCCCCATTCACACAGCTTCAATAACACCTGGACTCTAATTTAGAACTTCAAATCTAGACTGTTCCATTGAGGCCACACTTGGCATTTCTGTGTTCACTCACTGAAATGTTATACAATTCCTCTGTGACCACTGGGTCTTAAGTTCCTTCATAGGTGGGACCTACATCTTACTAATCTTACTTTTTTTCCCCCTGTTCCAGAGACTAGAAAAGTGACTTGTGCAGAGTAGAAATTCAGTAATTGCTGCATTAGTTTTTTTTTTCCCCAAAAAAACCCATAGTTTTACCATTTATTTCTAAATCTTTGTAAATCTCCTTAAACAAGTTTTCCAATATTTGAATAAAATTTGACAAAAGGTGACAATATGATTCCCCATGTTTCATTTTTGTTTCCACAGTTCTTTAAGTATTGTAGATGTGATCCTAAGGAAGACAGAAGCAGCACAAGCCTAACTTAGAATCATAAGAAAATCAGAAGCACAGCATCCACATATTGAAAATCTGTTACTTACCAAGCACATTGCTAAGCCGCCTATCCACCTTACCACTACATGGTAGTTAAAAGCACAGACTCAAAAACCAGAAGGACTGGCTTCTGACTCTACATCTACCACTTACTAGCTGTGTTTCCTTAGGCAAATTATCTGACCCCCATGTGTCTCAGGCACACGGTAGGTACTGTCTATGTTTTGGCTTTATTATTAACTCATTTAATGTTTTAAAAATCACCCATTGAAACCTATCTCCTCTATTCTTTTCTTAATTTTTAAAACCAAGGAGAATGTGGTGTTTTTGATACAGTCTCTCCTAAATAATAGCTTTCCACATTTCAAATTATTCATAAAAAGTTTAGGTTACACATAAGAGTAATTTTTCTTTGTGTCTGATACCATAATAGATTTTTATTTGTTTGTCTGTTTTTGTGAGACCGAATCTCGCTCTGTCGCCAGGCTGGAGTGCAGTAGTGCAATCTCGGCTCACTGCAATCTTCATCTCCTGGGTTCAAGCGATTCTCCTGCCTCAGCCTCCCAAGTAGCTGGGATTACAGGTGTGCGCCACCACGCCCAGTTAACTTTTGTATTTTTAGTAGAGACAGGGTGTCGCCATGTTGGCCAGGATGGTCTCGATCTCTTGACCTCGTGGTCTGCCTGCCTCGGCCTCCCAAAGTGCTGGGATTACAGGTGTGAGCTACCATGCCCAGCCCCACAACAGATTTTTAATCTAATAATCATCATACCTAAATTCATAGCATTGTATTAAATGTAATTTAGCCATTTAGACTGAATTGACAGGTCCATTTCAAAGGGGAAAAATATTAAAATAACTTTTTTTCTCTGAACTGACCAAGTCCACGGGTCATTTTTCTGAGTTATATTGAAAGGCCTGGGTTAACTATCCCGTAATTGGTGAAAAATAGATAAAATCGAACATCAGTATATATCCTGTCCAATCAGGCACAGACACACTTGATTTTGGAGTCACACAAAAGAAAACTCTGAATCCTTTTAATAACTCATGTGATACTAAAGACACTAAGAGCAACAAGGACTGTCAGAGCTTCTGGTAGGGGGTTCAACTGGCACTGATGGAACTCTTAGAGATCCCTGGATAGGTAAAAAGTGCAGGTAAGCATAAAAAAGCATAAAAGCAGGTAATACCTAAAAATAGGTAAAAAGTGCTACAGAATTCGGCAATATTATTGCTCTGCGACATCAGGAATTTCCTTAGCAGCTAAACAGCATCACTAGCTGATGACTGATAATAATCCTCCGTGATCTAAAATATTTTGTCTTTACTTCTCCCTTACATCAACACTTCTGAAATTCTGGTGCATAAAACTCTCCAGGTGTTTGGTAAAATGCAGAACGCCAGGACTGATAAGATTCAGCAGGTCTGGGGGGGGCCCCGGAATCATTAAGATTTTAAACCTCTCAGGTGATTCTGCTTAGCATGGACATTAGCCCACGCTTTAAGAAACTCTGCTCTGGTTTTGCATGCAGGATTTGCCTGATCAATTGAACCTGCATAGGAGGCTAAATAAAATAGGATGCTGAAAGCTAAAAAAACAGAATAAAGAAGACTTCCCCGGGACAATCTGAACAAAAGAGAAAAGTGGCACTGGCTGGTTAATTTGCCTCATGAAAGATACTCCTGGATAGCAGGAAATGTGGCAGAATGGGGTTAGGCAGAGTAGAACTCTGGGGGAATATTGCAATGGGAAGAGGCAGTTTTCTCTCTCACAGGGGCTCTATTGTGAATATCCTTGACTGCATATCCAAGTCTTAGCTCCTGTGTTATCCATCATAACATAAATAAAAATCTTCTAATATTTTGCAGCAAAACTCAGCTCTCTCATGTTTCCCCCAGGAGCTTCCAAAAGGCTAAAAAATTCCTGAGAATGTGTTCCTGGGACCAGTGACATCATCATTGATTTCATAACAGAAACATTAAATTAGATCTTGTTCAGAATGTGCAAATTTTGCCATTAAACACTTGTAGTTTCACAGGGAATTTTCCCTTTGGTTACACAGCATAGGGACTGTTTTTCCTGTGTGTTAAGTAAAAACATTTGCATCATCTCACTTTCATAGCTCCATGTCAGTGACAGATATTTAGCAAAAGCAAACAAGGTTTTGCCACATTTTTCTTTTAGTAATTAAGGACTGGATAAGTTTGTCAATTTAGAGATCTTTTTGGATTCTGTCTAAAGTCTCATGACATATTCATTTAAACTGAAAGCAGATGCTTGCTTTGAAAAAGTATTGACATTTGGAGAGAATGTAGGAAATGCCAGCAACAGAAATAAATGGATTTGGCGACCCTCTTGGTGGCAGTAAAATTCCCATTAGCCATGGTGTGAACTTGGAACTCCAGGCAGACCTCTTAATTACTATTCCTTTATCGGAGTGTTTGTTATTGTTGGATTCAAAACTGATGTTCCTCACAAATGAAAAAGATCATTTTTTTTCTTTTTTGGCATATTGACTTTACCAGCTCTTATAAAACACTGAATTGTGAAAGTCAAATGGTAAATGTCTGACTGAGATGATCTTTACAGAGCACACATTTTCCTGTGGTTCTACTATCTTTCCTGTACAGAAAGAAAAGCAAATCAGATTATATTCTGTGTAGCTTCCTTTAGATTCAAGTTTACGGAGCACACCTGGGAAATGTAATGGAAATACAGCACCTAGTTTACTAGGGGTTCGCTCTAGTTTTTCTGCTTGACTTTTCACAGAAGCCACATGGAACTGTCTGGAGGACACAGATTCATATTATGTGGTTGTAAAGAATTTAAAAAAATGTTTTTTTCCAGGCGCAGTGGCTCACACCGTAATCCCAGCACTTTGGGAGGCCAGCGCAGGTGGATCACCTGAGGTCAGGAGTTTGAGACCAGCCTGGCCAACATGGTGAAACCCCGTCTCTTCTAAAATACAAAAATTAGCTGGGCGTGGTGGTAGATGCCTGTAATCCCAGCTACTCAGGAGGTTGAATTACTTGAACCTGGGAGGCAGAGGTTGCAGTGAGCTGAGATCGCACCACTGGACTCCAGCCTGGGTGACAGGAGCGAACCTCCGACTCAAAAAAAAAAAAAAAAAAAAAAAAAAAAAAAAAAAAAAAATTCAATTCACAGTCACACTCATTAGATAGGGTGATGCAAAAGTAGCACCGGCCTAATAGTTAACATTCAGAGAATAGGCCCTGCCACCCCCCATCCTACCCTACTCCCACCTGGAAACTGAGAAATGGCAAGATGGAAAGCTTTGACGCTATCTAGTCACAGGGCAGCAGAAATGGAGATGCAGCTCACACACACACCTCACACTGGGGATGGCACAGAGTAGCTCCTGAGGAAAGCTTAGCCCTGAGTTCCGCTCCTTTGCTCCTTTGGAACGACTCTTGGTGTCTGTCATCCTCTGGATGAGGTCACTGCTCTGCACCCAGGCAGCGCAACACCTGCCCCACTGTGCCCTCCTCTGCAGGAATCTGCAGGGCTGGTTCTGTGCATGGAGGTGGGCTGGGATAAACTAGCCCCCAGCCAGCTTCACTTCAAAGTGCATGCAAATACATATGCTAAATCCTTTAGGGATTAAGGGAAAGTGTAAAAACAATGCTTCCAGGTAGGGATCTAAAAGGGAAGGCAGCTGAGAACAACTTAATTTAGTCAGGATTCATTTACCCCATAGCTAAATGGATGCTTTGATGATGCAGTTTAATGCATGTCCCTGGGTTTAGGCTCAGGCTTATGGCTGTCTAAATCTCAGCTCTGCCCTCACCAGCTGAATGATGTGTTAGATGCTTCCTCCCTAGAAGCCCCAGTGGCCAAAGAGAAATGTGCTTACTATTAAATAATTCTACCTCTCTAGGTTCCTGTTAGGGTGGAATAAAAGAACATGAGTGGTGTGCTTAGCAGAGTGTCTGGCACATAGAAGGAGGCAATAAATGCTAGCTCCACTTGCTCCTTTCTCCTTGCCATCAAGATTCCAAGCTCAAATTTCTACCAGAAGCCTCACACATGGGTTTTTTTCAGCAGAGGCAGGATGCTGTTACAATGTAAGTACTTCCTCTGGAGAGAAAAGGGACTTTCAAGTTCTTCTCTGGTCTTCTTTTGCTTGTACTTCTCAGTTAAGAGACCAGAAACCTGTAGTCATAGTTAAAACCACAGATTCTTGCAGCTAGATAGTTCTATGAGATCACTTGTTCTCATCCTTTGTTTTAAAGAGATGGGGGCCAGACACAAGGGCTCACGCCTGTAATCCCAGCACTTCGGGAGGCTGAGGCAGATGGATCATTTGAGGTCAGGAATTCAAGACCAGCCTGGCTAACATGGTGAAACTCCGTCTCTACTAAAAATACAAAAATTAGCCAAGTATAGTGGCGCATGCCTGTAGTCCCAGCTACTCAGGAGGCTGAGGCAGGAGAATTGCTAAAACCTGGGAGGTGGAGGTTGCAGTGAGCTGAGATTGGCCCACTGTACTCCAGTCTGGGCAACAGAGCAAGATTCTGTCTCTCAAAAAAAAAAAAAAAAAGAGAAAGATGGAAACTGAGTCTCAGCAAAGTTTAAATTCCCCTGAGCTGTTCAACTGCAGGGGTAGAAAACGCATTATCTACTTCTGATTCATTATTCATTTTATACCAAGGACCTGAGTTTCAAATTGAAAGTGAGAAATTATGTCCCTGGGCTGATGATAATGAATAATAGTTAAAGCTTATTTCATCTTCACTGGGTGATAGGGCCTATGTTAAGGACTTACATGCATTATTGTATTTAGTACTTATGAAGATGTAGTTACTAGTATTATTTGCACTTTATACACGAGCAGTTGGAGGCACTGCAAGATCAAATCCTTTTCCCAAGGTCACATGTAATTTTGCAGTAGAACTGAGACTCCAACTCGCTAAGCTCTCCCAGCTGCTGGTCTTGAGGAGAACACACAGGAGGTGGTAGTGGGGCAGCATGATGCAGCAGAAAGCACTGGCGTCAGTTTCCCGGCCCTGGACTCTCTCCTCACGGGATTCTCAGTCTGTAATCGGAGAGTGATGGGTCTGTCCTAGACAACTGGTGTGGGCAGGCTCATGAGACATGAGAAGGGCTGAGCAGACTGCCATTTAAGTGCCAGTTACTTTTATCCCTCTCACTTGCAGGAGGAGCGTGGCCAGAAAGCTGAGGGTAGAGAGCCCTGCTGTGCTGGCCGGCAGACAAGAGGCACGGCATGAAAACACCAAACTAAGGGAACCGGGCCCTGTTTGAGGAAGGCACAAATGGGAGGGAGGTCGGCAGAATTACCAAGGAGTCACCAAGAAGGGAAGGGGCCTTACATCATGCTTCCTGGGACAGGCTCTGCAGGCCACAGGCAGGGGTGGAACATGCATATTTCTCTTTCTGTCCTTCCTATTTCTCTTCCTGGCCTACACAGAGCATTTTTAGATTTAAAAGCCTTTTGATCATGTCTAACAGCCTATATGCCAAATTTAATTGTTTGGGTAAAGTTGATCTCCTACTGGGCTTTAGGAAAAAAGTTCAGGCACTTGGTACCCTAAAGTAAGATAAATATGTGCAGAAATAAATTTTCATTGATTATCCACATTTCTCTTACTCTTTTAATTGAATCAGAGTAGTCCCAGCTACTCAGTAGGCTGAGGCAGGAGGATCACTTCAGCCCAGGAGTTTGGACATTTGAAGCTGTTGCGTGCTATGATCGCACCTGTGAATAGCCACTGTGCTCCAGCCTGGGCAACATAGTGAGACCCTTTCTCTTAAAAAAAAAATTCTCTTTTACCTTGAGTTATTCCAAAAATTACTCCTTTTTCACCTATATCTTGAGTCATCTCAAGTCTTTAAGGAAGCACAGGAGCTCAAGGGGACAAGATAACAAAGGATTCCAGGAAAGATGGTAAGGGAGAATGGGGTGGGAAAATGATTTTCAGGACAGGGGAGACTACTGAAAACTCTTGTACTCAACAAAGCAGTCTGGCCTGTTTTATCCTCTGTTAGAAATATTTATATAAGGAAGGAAAATGGTGACATTCCAACTCCTTCAAGAGAATGTAAACAAAAACCAGGGAATTCCTCAAAGCTTGCTCCCACCCACAGCACTTCCTCGGTGGCTCTGTCTTCAGGTCTCAGCGGTGTTTACTGCAGTCATTACAAAAGGAAAAGGAAAGATTGAGAGAAGACTCCTTGCAAAGTACATGATTGATTTAAAACAATGCAACCTCAACTCATGAGTAATCACAGTATAAATGAGTGGAGCTGTAGTAGGGGAGAGGTACTCACAAAAATAGTTTAACCATTAGCAATCTGTTTACATACAAATAACTGCCAAATCCTGAGTAAGTACATAGACATTCTCATTATTTCCCAGATAACTTAATTTTGGACAGCTACTGACCATAAAATGATAAAAATGTAAATGACACCACATATTAAATGAACTAGGAAAGTTCTCAATGTAAAACCTCAGTCCCAGTCTCTCAAATGTAACCTAGCAGGTTAGTATTTCTCATACATTGACAAATGGCCAACCTGGCTGGGGTCTGGGTTTGGACAGTATGGGGGAGGAGTGAAGAATAAGGAGGAAGTGGCAGGATTATGGAAAGCCCTAAATGCTAAGACATTTGGACTCTATGTGTATACACAATGGATATGGAAGTGAATTTCTTAGCTGTCCCTAAATCTACAGGAAGGGTCGAAGAAGAGCAGAGGTTGGATTTGGAAGAGCAAAATAATGCATTATGATAGAAGCAATGAAATAAACAGCTTCAAAATCAGAAGATCAACAGTGTCATATTCTTCACTGCAGAGAAACTAATGGAGTAAAAGGTGGCAGAGCAGCTGCATGACTAGACAGCTGTGTGAACAGGTGGAAAGAAGCAGAAGCACCAGGCGCTAACCATTCTTCTTGCCAATGTGATCAAAAGCAAAGAGTGAGGAGAACAACTGGAGGGAGTGCCTCAACTGAGAAATATTCCCTAGGGGGATCTGGGGCATGCTGAAATTGTGGACTGGGGAGAATTTGAAGACCTAAGAGATATCCTATGTATTAGTAATAGATGAGGAGATAAATAGAATCAGGAACACATGTGGATTTTACACTAATGACCACTAATGGCTAAAACACAGCACCAAATATTCACAAGGATATGGAGCAAATGAATCTTTCCCCATTGCTGATGGAGTGAAAAATGGCACAGCTGTTTTGGGGAACTGTTTGTCAATTGATATGGTTTGGCTGTGTCCCCACCCAAATCTCATCTTGAATTGCAGCTCCCATAATCCCCACATGTTGTGGGAGGGACCTGGTGGGAAGTAATTGGATCATGGGGGCAGGTTTTCCCCATGTTGTTGCCCTGATAGTGAATAAGTCTCATGGGATCTGATGGTTTTAAGAAGTACAGTTCCCCTGCACACGCTCTCTTGCCTGCCGCTGTGTAAGACGTGTCTTTACTCCTGCTTCACCTTCCGCCATAATTGTGAGGCCTCCCCAGTCATGTGAAACTGTGAGGCCATTAAACCTCTTTTTCTTCATAAATTACCCAGTCTCAGGTATGTTTTTATTAGCAATATGAGAACAGACTAATACAGTAATTTCTGAAAACATTTAAGAAACACTCACAATTCTACACCTATATTTATATATTACATATAAATAATATAAAAATATGTAATATAAATAATACATTACATATAAATATATAATATAAATAATATTCAAATATATCAATTATATAAAAATTAATATATAATATATAAATATTAATATGTTTATTTATATATTATATAAGTAATATATAATATGTATGATATATTTAAGTAAATATATACATTAATAAAAGATACAACTTATATATAGTATGTTATTTATATTATATGTTATATATTTATATGTTATTTATATAAATAAATATATATTTACCTAAGAAAAATGAACATACAAAGATTGGGAAATGAATATTCACAACAGCTTTATTTGTAATAACCCAAACCTGTAAATGAACCAAGTATCCACCCACAGTAAATGGATAAACAAATTATATAAGATTAATTTTGATAGAATACTACTCAGCAATAAAAGTATTATGTAACAACATGGATAAGACTAAAAAATTGTGCTTAGTGAAAATATCCAGATGCCATAAATATATACAAGTTATCACTTTAAAATAAAGTTCTAGGCCAAACTAATTTACCGTAAAAAAAAAAAAAATCAGAACAGTGATTGTCTCAGGGGAGGTGGAAATTTACTGGAAGGAAGTATGAGAGGTCTTTCTGGGGTGGCGGAAATTGTCTATGTTATTTTGGGAATAATTATAAGAGCACATAAAATTGTCAAAACTCATTGTACTGAACACTGAAGATTTGTGTATTTTAATACATGTTAGTTATGCCTCAATTTAAAAAAAACACATAAACACAGGTATAAACACTAGCCTCATGAAAGAGGCAAGATATTAATAAGGCTTTCTTCTATGGGAGAGCAAAATAAGCGGAAGTCTGTGAACATGCAGGAAATTTTGAGATAGAAAGAAAGGAAGCTGTAATACTTCACCTTGAATGACCTGAAAATTCTAAGGAAGAGTAAGGGATGAGGTTGTCTTCTGGGTGTGTTTACAGGGCACGGAGGAGGGGAACAGAGAATGCATGCATTAGGGAAACAGGAGATACCATAAAAGACCGTAAGGAATGAATTTTCAACACCTCTTACCCCTAATCATGGTTTTGTTTTCCATGTAGGGAACCCATTCAACTCAGATTTGTACTTTTTTTTTCCCCTTTATCATTTGATATATTGGATGACAGTCTAGAGTCCTACATTCTCTACAGGAGTGAAAATTGCTTCTTGGGGTGGGGATGGTGGTAGTGAAAAATAATCATAGACATTACAACGGTTTGTGGTCTTTCCAAGCTCAATCCTATGTAACAAATCTTATTATTGAGTGTTTAATTGGGGAGAAAAATGATAGGAAAAGATATCTAAAAAGGTTCCTTAAAAGAAGTGAGTATAATAATGAAAAAAACAAAAACAAAACAAAACATTGAGAAATACCGGTCTTGAGGAAGCAAAATGCAGGTAGTGAAGTAACTTGGGTTGGCCTGGTCAGGCAGGTAAATGATGGTAAAAGCATGAAAGAGTATCAGTTGATATCACGTGCATTACTGAAATACATCAGATAAATTAGAGATAGGGTTATAAACTATGAACACAAAGATCAGAGAGAAGAGAGGTTCTAACAGTGATCAAGTGCAGGGCCGGCAGGAAAGACAGAGTGGAGAATAGCACCTGTCACGGAAGCTACGCTGATGCTCAGGTCTTAATAGAAGGCAACTGAGCAGAGAGACAAGCGACGAGGTGGCAGGTCATAATCATGACCCCTCTAAAGTGTCGAAAGAGGGAGAGGGAGAATAGCACCTGTCACGCAAGCTACGCTGATGCTCGGGTCTTAACAGAAGGTAACTGAGCAGAGAGACGAGCAAGGAGGTGGCAGGTCATAATCATGACCCCTCTAAAGTGTCAGTGGGAGTGAGAGAGTGGGGAGAAGGGAAGGGAGGACAGAGGTAAGAGGTTAAGCTCAAAGAGGAACATTTCAGAATTCAAGTGCTAGAGAATGACAAAGTCTGCATAATTAAAAAGCCAGCGGCCCGGCCATGTTGGTAAATGCCAAGGTAGAGCATAAATGGGGGACCCTGAAGGGACAGAAGCACAGGAACTTGGTGATGGATCTACTTGCTGAAGAAGACAGCATAGTTTGGTGAGCAATGGAGAGTCACTGCCCTGGTGCTCAAGTCCCTGAGGATGATGGAAGAAGGTACAAGAAATTGTGAAATGGCAGTGATGAGGATGGTGTTATGAGATGCTGGACTGGGCTTTAAAAGAGCAAGGAGAAAGAGCTGGAGAGAAACAAACATGATCTGGACAAAGATGAAGGGGAACAAGTGTAATGGGATTGGGACTAGCGGTAAGTAAAGTTGGAGGGAACAGGTCACTACCACAGGGGTGGAGAGTGGGGAGAAGAATTTCACACTAAGAGGAGGATACAAAAAATGCCCATCTGAAGCTGATATACTAATGTGGTAGTAAGGGTGTCGAAAAGTTTTCTTTATCCATGTGGCTGGCATTGTCTACTCTCTGGGGCTTCAGTTAAAAGGTAGAGAAAAACTACTGTCTTGAATGTATCAACTTCCTTCTTATGAAATAAAAGGTTGTGTGGCTAGTGCCAAAGGTGTGAGGAAATATATCCCTAGCCCTTAAAGATAATGGTTACCCTGATTTCGGTCTCCTAATATTTTTTAGATATTCAATTTTCTAAAGGATCAGACTAAAGTAAATCAAATATATGCTGTTATCAAATTCATCTTCTATATAGTTCAATTATTGGACATTCCATTACATCTTCCTCTGAGTTTTGATTATAAGATTTATTGTAATACCTACATAACATTCATATTCTATTATGTGTACAAAAGGTAGTTTTGGCAATAAGGGAGGTATGACGTGGTTCTTCAAGAAGTTCTTTTTATATTCCATTTCAGTAATAAATACCAACAGCTATTTTAACCGAGCATTCACAGAAATATTTTTCCTATATCCTGAATTTAAATATTCTATTGTATTCTCTTGAGCCATCAGGGACTTCTGTTCTGTTCATCCATAAAAAGTTCATGCTAATCTTGCCTATTTATTTTCTTTCTTCTTCTTCTTCTTTTTTTTTTTTTTTTTTTGACATTTTAAATTCTAAGCAAAGCCAACAAGAATTAACATAAACTAAGAAAGATGGTGGCATGGAAAGCTGCTTCTTATCAACCTCTCACACTGTAAATGTGCTGCACAGCATCATAACACATGAGCTGCAAAGTCCAGTGAAATGGTCATAAAAGGGGCCAGATATATTTGGATAACACTCAGTGAAGTCTACTGCTATGAATGAGTCTAAAGCCGTCTGTCATACAATTCCAAGAATTCAGATGAGTTGCTATAAGATTGCTTGGATGCTCTGACAGAGTCACATCTTATTTAGAGCTTCTGGCTTGGACAAAGACTCATACTTCTTTCAAAGTCAAGGTTATTAATAAACATCTGTGCTGTCCAATATAGTAGCCACAAATTACATGTGGCTATTGAACACTTGAAATATGACTGGCCTGAGATGTGCTGTAAGTGTAAAGCACACATTGCATTCCAAAGATTTCATTTAAAAAAAAAGAATGCACACCAGCTCAGTAATACTTTCAATTTTTTACATTAAATATTAAAAATTATGTTTTAATATTAATCACATGCTAAAATAATAATTTGAATATATTAGGGTTCAAATAAAGTCTATTATTAAAAATTTCACTTTTTAAAATGTTTCAAAATATGGCTACCTAAAAAAATGTAAATTACATGTATGGCTCTCATTTCTACTGGTCAGTGGTGCTGCAGGCTGTAGCCCAGTTTTCAGGTGGGCCACAAGGAGGCAGTAGACTGTGGTGGTTACGGGCAGAAGGGACAGGGCAGATCTAGGTTCCATTCTGTGTCTCCTATTTCCTCACTAAGGGACTTTGGCATGTTACTTATTTTCTCCAAATCTTAGTTTCCTTATTAATCAAACAGGAATAATGATAGTGCTTCCTCTCAGGGATTACGAAATATAAACTATTCACATCTAAAGAGAACTTGGATTCTCAGAATGAGCATTAAGTTCCAGATTATAAAGAAGGTTACAATTTTTAAAAGTTAACTCAATAACTCAAAAGTTAACTCAATGGAGAAATCAATATTGTGTACATCTTAAAGTGAATAAATAGTAAAACATATTAAGTCAAACCAAATTTAAAGTGTTTTTATCCTCTTCTTGTTTTTGACCCATTGCTATGGCTCAGAAATGTATTAAGGTAAGCAGAACTAAAGTTCAGTTATCTAAGTGCTGTTTTCTGGGTCACCTCTCTCTGTTACCTAGCAACATAACCTTGGGGTGATGTAAATCAAATTTGCTGTTTCTTTAAGAGAGATGCAGGGTGGTCCTTTCTCCCAAAAGGCAATTGCATGCCATCAAACAGTTTAATATTATGTAATGTTTGGACTGGAAAGCTATTTGGGCACATGGGTAATGGAAAGTGAACAGGAAAAGGCGTTCAAGGGCAGGGATTCAATCCTGGCTGTGTCATAGCCTGAGCCAAGGTCACAGAAAACCTCTGAACCTTGGTTTCCTCACCAGTAAAATGGGGATGAGGAAGGCAATATATCTCCTAATAGATCGTTTTAAAGATTAACTAACGAATATTAAAAGAACCTTATCTGTAAACTGGAAAGCATTTCAATGTTAGCTCAGTCATATAATCCAGTAGACTGAAATAATGATAAGAGCCACTTGGCTTTATGGTGTAACAGGCAAGAGGAGGTAAACAAGGGTAACTTGTTGGGACCTCTGTTAATTTCTTAGGACCTTATTTTCTCTTCCTTCCTATTCACTGTAAAGACTCATTGGAAGGGCATCATGAAAAAAAAAGGCACTCAGGAAACAGCAAAGTCTTATACAAATGTAAAGCATTGTTGTTGATTTGGATCATCATCAAAAATTGATTTTTACTAAAAAAGAGAGGGGGAAAAAAAAATCCTATGTTGGTTACCCAATAACTCCTCTTACTGTGAAAAGTAGTCAGTGCCAAATTCCAAAATGCATTTTTAACTCACATGTACGAATTTAAGATGTTAGCAGTGATAAGATGTGAATTGAAAAAGGAAAGTTAGAGCATCCATCTTTTGCTCAGGTCTTGGCAAAATGAAACTTATAAGAATATCTGCCATTATTTTCAAGTAGAGCCAAATTCAGCACCATATTATGATTGTAACTGTAGAATAGCATTCCTAACAAGAAATGTGATTTGGTAGCCAAGCCTTTTATTTGGCTTCTATGGATAAAATACTCATCTGTATGATTTTTGAATGTAGCGCTATATAATCCAGGTACCCCAAAAGACATTTACAGGATTTTATATAGCCAGTACATTATTTGGGTTCTTAAGGAGGACATATACAGATGCAACAATGACTTATTAAAACACAAGTCCTTAGAACTTCACATAAAGAAATACGTGTTCATAAAAGTAGCAGAGTGAAATAACAAGATAATGATCTGTATCTAGCTATCTACAATAAGTAGGTCTAATTTTTGTCACGCTGTTTGATTTGCTATTTTTAAAAAGAGCCTCTTAGAACTAAAATATTTTTTCCACCACAGTTGTACACTTGTCTTCATTATCAGTTGTTTTTCTTTTCTTGTTTTTTTTTTTTTTTTTAATACACAATTAGTTTTAATATCACTGTTAGTAGGGATTTGGGCATGGAAAAAGACTTGAAAAAAGCAGAGTAGTGTATTAAGGTGGGTCAAAGAAAATTACAAATTGTAGACTTAACGATAATTCAAACCTATATTGTGCTATAAATATACAAAGAAGCAGGCCAGACACAGTGTCTCATGCCTATAATCCCGGTACTTTGGGAGGCTGAGGCAGATGGATTATTTTAGCCCAGGAGTTTGAGACCGGTCTGGGTGAAATGGCAAAATCTCATCTCTATAAAACATACAAAAAAATTAGCCAGCCATGTAGGGGCATGCCTATAGTCCCACCTACTTGAGTCTGGGAGGTAGAGGTTGCAGCGAGCCATAATCACACCACTGAACTCTAGCCTGGGTGAATGAGCAAGACTCTGTCTCAAATATATAGATGAAATAAAATATATATATATAAAGAAGCACACCGAATGTGTTTTATTTTCTAGTCTATATTCTCCTCATTCTTTCAGTGGCTCCTCTTATCCCATATAGGACCAATTTATTAGTCATACAGAAAGGAATCCAATGGAAGACTTATGTTTCAGTATACTAGGATCCAAATGTTGCCAATTTATCAGTTCTAAAATTTATTCAATTTCACACCAATTGATTTTATATTTCACTGCTTTGCAATCTGTAAATGGTTTAGGATTCAGTTCCATCATTCCTTTTTTTTTTTTTTTTTTGAAACAGAATCTCATTCTGTCACCCAGGCAGTACAGTGGCATGATCTCAGCTCACTGTAAACTCTGCCTCTCGGGCCCAAGTGATTCTTGTGCCTCAGCTTCCCAAACAGCAGGGACTACAGGCATGAGTCACCAGACCCAGTACTTTTTTTTTTTCATTTTTCTTTCTTTTTTTCAAAATTATACTTAAGTTCTGGGATACATGTGCAGAATGTGCAGGTTTGTTAAATAGTTACATATATGCCATGGTGGTTTGCTGCACCATCAACCCATCATCTACATTAGGCATTTTTCCTAATGCTATCCCTCCCCTTGCCCCCCATCGCCTGACAGGCCCCAGTGTGTGATATTCCCCTCTCTGTGTCTGTGTGTTCTCATTGTTGAACTAACTTACACTCCCACCAACAGTGTAAAAGCATTCTTATTTCTCCACATTCTCTCCAGCATCTGTTGTTTCCTGACTTTTTAATGATCGCCAATCTAACTGGCATGAGATGGTATCTCATTGTGGTTTTGATTTGCATTTCTCTAATGACCAGTGATGATGAGCTTTTTTTCATATTTGTTGACCGCATAAATGTCTTCTTTTGAGAAGTGTCTGTTCATATCCTTCACCCACTTTTTGATGGGGTTGTTTATTTTTTTCTTGTAAATTTGTTTAAGTTCCTTGTAGATTCTGGATATTAGTCCTTTGTCAGATGGATAGTTTGCAAAAATTTTCTCCCATTCTGTAGGTTATCTGTTTGCTCTGATGATAATTTCTTTTGCTGTGCAGAAGCTCTTTAGTTGCTTTTGGTGTATTAGTCATGAAGTCTTTGCCAATGCCTAAGTCCTGAGTGTTATTACCTAGGTTTTCTTCTAGGGTTTTTACAGTTTTAGGTCTTACGTCTTACATGTTACATCTTACATTTTTGTATAAGGTGTAAGGAAGGGGTCCAGTTTCAGTCTTCTGCATGTGACCAGTCAGTTTTCCCAACAGCATTTATTAAATAGGGAATCCTTTCCCCATTGCTTGTTTTTGTCAGGTTTGCCAAAGATCTGACGGTTGTAGATGTGTGGTGTTATTTCTGAGGACTTTGTTCTGTTCCATTGGTCTATGTCTGTTTTGGTGCCAGTACCATGCTGTTTGGTTACTGTAGCCTTATAGTATAGTTTGAAGTCAGGTAGCATGATGCTTCCATCTTTGTTCCTTTTGCTTAGGATTGTCTTGGCTATATGGGCTCTTTTTTGGTTCCATATGAAATTTAAAGTAGTTTTTTTTTCTAATTCTGCAAAGAAAGTCAATGGTAGCTTGATGGGAATAGCACTGAATCTATACATTACTTTGGGCAGTATGGCCATTTTCACAATATTGATTCTTCCTAACCATGAGCATGGGATGTTCTTCCATTTGTTTGTGCCCTCTCTTATTTCCTTGAGAAGTGGTTTGTAGTTCTCCTTGAAGAGGTCCTTCACATTCCTTGTAAGTTGTATTCCTAGGTATTTTATTCTCTTTGTAGCAATTGTGAATGGGAGTTTACTCATGATTTGGCTCTCTGTTTGTCTATCACTGGAATAAAGAAACAGGAATGCTTGTGATTTTTGCACATTGATTTTGTATCCTGAGACTTCGCTGAAGTTGCTTATCAGCTTAAGGAGTTTTTCAGCTGAGACAATGGGGTTTTTAAAATATACAATCATGTCATCTGCAAACAGACAGAATTTAACTTCCTCTCTTCCTATTTGAATACACTTTATTTCTTTCTCTTGCCTGATTGCCCTGGCCAGAACTTCTAGTACTGTGTTGAATAGGAGTAGTGAGAGAGGGCTATTGAATAGGAGTGGTAAGAGAGGGCATCCTTGTCTTGTGCTGGTTTTCAAAGGGACTGCTTCCAGCTTTTGCCCATTCAGTATGATATTGACTGTGTGTTTGTCATAAATAGCTCTTATTATTTTGAGATAACGTTCCATCAATACCTCGTTCCATCAATTTGTGATAACGTTCCATCAATATTTATTGAGTGTTTTTAGCATTAAGGGGTGTTGAATTTTATTGAAGGACTTTTCTGCAGCTATTGAGATAATTATGTGGTTTTTATAATTGGTTTTATTTATGTGATGGATTACATTTATTGATTTGCATATGTTGAACCAGCCTTGCATCCCAGGGATGAAACCGACTTGATCATGGCAGATAATGGTGCTGGATTCAGTTTGCCACTATTTTATTGAGGATTTTCTCATCAATGTTCATCAGGAATATTGGCCTGAAATTTTCTTTTTTTGTTGTGTCTATGCCAGGTTTTGGTATCAAGATAATGCTGGCCTCATAAAAACAGTTAGTGAGGAGTCCCTCTTTTTCTATTGCTTGGAATAATTTTAGAAGGGATGGTACCAGCTCCTCTTTGTACCTCTGGAAGAATCCAGCTGTGAATCTGTCTGGTCCTGGGCTTTTTTTGGTTGGTAGGTTATTAATTACTGCCTCAATTTCAGAACTTGTTACTGGTCTTTTCAGGGATTCAACTTCTTCCTGGTTTAGTCTTGGGAGGGTGTATGTTTCCAGGAATTTATCCATTTCTTCTAGGTTTCCTAGTTTATTTGTGTAGAGGTGTTGATAGTATTCTCTGACGGTAGTTTGTATTTGTGTGGGATCAGTAGTGATATCCCCTTTATCATTTTTTGTTGTGTTTATTTGATTCTTCCCTCTTTTCTTCTTTATTCGTCTGGCTAGTGGTCTATCTATGTTGTTAATCTTTTCAAAAATCCAGCTCCTGGATTCATTGATTTTTTGAAGGGTTTTTTTTTGTGTGTCTCTATCTCATTCAGTTCTGCTCTGATCTTAGTTATTTCTTGTCTTCTGCTAGCTTTTGAATTTGTTTGCTCTTGCTTCTCAGTTCTTTTAATTGTGATGTTGGGGTATTGAGTTTAGATCTTTCCTGCTTTCTCCTGTGGGCATTTAGTGCTACACATTTCCCTCCAAACACTGCTTTAGCTGTGTCCCAGAGATTCTAGTATGTTGTGTCTTTGTTCTCATTGGTTTCAAAGAACTTATTTATTTCTGCCTTAATTTCGTTATTTACCCAGTAATCATTCAGGAGCAGGCTGTTCAGTTTTCATGTAGTTGGGCAGTTTTTAGTGAATTTCTTAATCCTGAGTTCTAATTTGGTTGCACTGTGGCCTGAGAGGCTGTTTGTTAAGATTTCCATTCTTTTGCATTTGCTGAGGAGTGTTTTACTTCCGATTACATGGTCAATTTTAGAATACATGCTATGTGCTGCTGAGAAGAATCAACAGAATCAATATTGTGTTGATTTGGGGTGGAGAGTTCTGTAGATGTCTATTAGGTCCACTTGGTCCACAGTTGAGTTCAAGTCTTGAATATCCTTGTTAATTTTTTGTCTCATTGATCTGTCTAATATTGACGGCAGGGTGTTAAAGTCTCCCACTATTATTGTGTAGGAGTCTAAGTCTCTTTGTAGGTCTCTAAGAACTTGCTTTATGAATCTGGGTGCTATTGTATTGGGTGCATGTATATTTAGGATAGTTAGCTCTTCTTGTTGCATTGCTCCCTTACCATCATGTGATGCCCTTATTTGTTCTTTTCTGTTTGTTTGCTTGCTTGTTTTTTTGAGACAGAGTCTTGCTCTGTCGCCCAGCGCAGTGGTGGGATCTCGGCTCATTGCAACCTCCGACTCCTGTGTTCAACTGATTACTGTACCTCAGTCTCCCAAGTAGCTGGGATTATAGGCACATGCCACCATGCCTGGCTAATTTTTGTATTGTTATTAGAGATGGGGTTTCACCATGTTTGCCAGTCTGGTCTTGAACTCCTGGCCTCAAGCGATCCTCCTACCTCAGCCTCCCAAAGTTCTGGGATTACAGGCATGAGCCACCATGCCCAGCCCATTATCAGTTGTTTTTCATCATTCTCAGTTTTTATCAAATTTTAACAATGCTATCGAATTTGAAAAATTAAGTTCATTTAGTTTTCTGACTTCTACTTTATTTTTTTCACTTTATTTCATTGTATTTTCTTGGCATTCATTTATTTTTGTGTAGTGTTTCCTTGATTTTGTGTTCAGGCATATGGATAAAGCCATTCTTACACATAAAACTTCAGACCTAGGATGGCACCTATCAGTTTATACTATATTAGACTGTTCTGTGATTAACTCACTCCAAGGCTTCTGTTCAAATGAGATTTTTTAAAAAGTGCATTAACATGTACATTAGTAAAAAGATTCAGTATCTATGGGAATCTGTAAGAGTCAAGGAGTAAAAGGAAGGTGAAGAAAATGCATCATACTGAGTTACTCAGCAATGGAGACAATCCTGTTAGGTAGAGGAAGAAAGGACCAAGTGAACCATTAGCTTGAAGGTACTGGAGAGGCAGCCACATGTGCCCTCTAGAAGCTAAGAGATGGAAACCAATTCAGCAACCATGTGGATTGTCAGCATTCTGACAAGCACAGATAAACATATTATTACTCTCCAATTCTGGGCATTTTTACCTTTTAAATTTCCATTTCTGATGTTTGTTAACCTGTTTTTTTCTTTTAAGTTTAGAAGCTAAATTCCATAACTACCACCACTGTTACTACTATCATTGTCTGGACCATCACCAACATGCCTAGACTATATTCATAAACACACAAGATGCAAAAGCACCCTTTACTGTAGTCTTCAGTAACTTCAATCACACTATCAACCTTTATCAGGGCAGCAAGTAAAATGCAAACACTAGAGGTTATGTCTGAGAACTATTCGTAAGCACCAAAGTCATCAGTACTAATTCCCACCACTAATTCCAGCAAGCCTCACTTTATTTCTCACCTATAACACAAACTGGGTCGAAGTATGGTTAACCATTTGTCTATAACTTCAGAGAATGCTGCCTTTCCCAAAGTATATTATGGAATATTTGTCTTGGAAAATGCCTTCCCTCCACACACACACACACACACACACACACACACACACACACACACAGAAAAGACAAAAATGACTATCCCACAGTCCCTTCTTGAAGATTCACAAAGAATATTAGCATATTAAAGCTTCTTTCCATAAATAAACAATCTGCTTAACTCAGCATGTTCTCAATTTATCTGACAACGTAACACTTTTCCATTCTTACTCCTTTAGAGACAATCTATGAAAGTCTTCCAGAACTACTATTTCCAGAAAGACACTCTGGGAAATACAGCTTTTGACTGATAAGGAATAGAAACTGAGATGCATGTTACACACTGCCAAAGTCTGAAAACCCTAATTACTTAGCTCCAGCAAGAGGCAAGTGCAGCACAATCAAATGAATGTTCAGAAGGAAAGGGTTTCTTGGAATCACAAGGCCACCTGATCGATGTCCCACTTACTTGAGGAGATTCCCCAGATTGAAAAGAGCCCGGTTATGCTGTGGATGGAGCTGAAGAGCCTTCTGATAGTACATCTTTGCCTCTGCTGTGTCTCTTATCAGTGTTCCAAGGTTGTTCAGCGCACTGGCATGGCGTGGATACAGCCTGAAAAGTTAAAAATATTAAGCTGTGATGGTTCAAAAACTTCTAAGTTGGGCACAATTTGCTTGTTCTTTTTTCCCCAGGTATGAACAGCCAACATGAAATACTGAATTATTCTTGTACTTGAATGGTTTGTGTACAATCTTACTGGTCAACGACTTTTGCAGGTGAAAGTATATAATTAGGGCAAGGATGCACATATTTATAATTAAATAATTCTTAAATAGTACAAGAATAAATAGTATGTGGATCTACCAGGGTTAAAGACATTTAATGAGATTACTTTCCACTTCTTGTGATAGAAAACCCTCCTTGCCTCAGGTGCTAAGTTTCTAGCCTGAGTTTGTGGCCTGGTGGGACCTCTGACCAGCTGCCTGTGCAGGATCCACTATGTATACCAGATGCTGAGCGATCCTTTGAGAAGGAATCTTCATAAACATCTTTAAAAAAAAAAAAACACCAAAAAAACGGAGTTTTGCTCTTGTTGCCTAGGCTGGAGTGCAGTGGCGCGATCTCGGCTCACTGCATCCCTGGCCTCCCAGGTTCAAGCAATTTTCCTGCCTCAGCCTCCCAAGTAGCTGGAATTACAGGTGTCCACCACCACTCCCAGTTAATTTTTGTATTTTTAGTAGAGACTAGGTTTCACCATGTGGGCCAGGCTAGTCTCGAACCCCTGACCTCAGGTGATCTGCCTGCCTCAGCCTCCCAAAGTGCTGGGATTATAGGCGTGAGTCACCACACCTGGCCCATAAACATCTTTGGATTGGAGCATTAGTAAGACTGCCATGACTGAGAAAGGATGATATATAATGTCACCCCATAAAAATAAACTTAATCTCCAAAATGCCTCCTCTTCTCTTTTTTCTATTTTATCTCATTTCCCCCCTCCTACTGCAATTTGGTTCCACCTGTCCCGGTACAGTCTCAGACAGAAAATACTAAGAACTTAGAACACTTAAAGACAAAAAAAAAAAAAAAAAAGGTAAGATGAAGTAAAAAAATAGCATTCCTAATGTTCAAAAGCAAATGTAAAAGAGTATGAGGTGGACATCAGTACATCAAATTTATACTGATTAAGGTAGGAAGGGAACCAATTTATTTCCTAAACTCAAAACTATAAAGAAGCCAAATCCACACAGCTCCATAATTTAATTGCTTTTGATATGTTCAGAGTGGACATAGTTAGCAGTCTGGTAGGTTTGTTCCACCTTTGTCACCCAGAGTACTTTGAATAAGCCGGTAGAGCTGGCTTTTAATGTAGAAATGCCAAGATAATGCCCAAGTAATAAAAACAGGATCTGTACTTGTCAAACCCCTTGACAATAAAATGCCATGCTTGCTCCCTTTTCCATACCTTCTAAAAAGATCAGTTTAATTCTGGAACAGAAAAGGTTCCTATTAAAAGGACAGGGAAGACAAGTTGCACAGCTTTTTAATCTTTGCTCTACCCAGAGTCTCTTAAGTTTATTTGACCCTTCCCTACTCCCTTACAGAGCAGCTATAAACATCCCTCAGAACTAATATTTCCAGGAAGGCACTCTGTAATGTTCCCCTTGACTGACAAGGGCTAGAATCAATTCAAATGAATATTACATCCTCCCAAAGTCTGAAAGCTCTAATTATTCAAAGAAGCTTTGGAGGCTGTTAGGAGAGAGATCTTTAGAGGAAGTCTGGCAGAAAGCACACTGACCCAGCACATGCGCTGTTGTTTGCTTCCCTCTGATCGCATTTAATTAGCACAGACAACTTAAGGGTCTCTCATACTGGCCCCATAACATCCAACTTCAGTTCCTGAGAGACAAGCGCTTGGTGCTTTCTCTGAGATGCCTTTAGAAGATATGAGGCTATGATGAGGGCGAAATAGGTTTCTGTACCTGTTCCTTCACTCTATGCCCAGAAAAGTGTCCTGCGAAGCCTGTGTCTAAGAATTACTTTGGAAGTGGTTGCTGAGCACATCACAGCCAGGACTCGAATTCTTCTAAAGAAGCTTTGGTTTTTGTTTGCTTTGTATGTTCAGCAAAGCACTGTAACCATCAAAAGATTTAAGGGTTGTCCAGTGCATGTGATGAGGTCAATTTCCATACTCCTTATTTCCTTTACAACAAGCAGTAACAGAAAGCATATCTCGGATATGTGTCTTCCTTTTTCTTAGAGGAGATAATTTCTTAAGACTTTCTCTTTTTCTTATTTCTTTAAGGCTCTGAGCCCTTGAAATGAACTTCTGAGGTGAAAACACTAAAGGAAAGGACAGGCTAAATTCAATAAGACCTTCCACCATGGGATCACCCATGTAAGGTGCCTGTTTGCTCTGCAAGCAGCCGGTCATCTCCAGTAAGTTTTAAGCCCAACTTCATGAATTTTATATTCACTCATGACCCCGCTGCCATTTAAATGAACAGTCATGTATTCCAAAGGCCACTGACTACAGAAATGGCTTTCACTTTCTCTTTTGTTTCCTTCAAATCAGAAACAGAATTCAAGTCCACCCTGAACTCTTAAAAACAAAAGTGAATAGTAAGAAGAGAAGTAAAGAGAAACAGAAGCACTATAAGAGGAAAGGCCTTTACTATGCCTTGTGCTCCAAGAACCAACCTGGAGCTGCAGAAACGTGATGCTCAGGAGGGGAACCAACTATAGTCAGGGAAGAGGTTCTATGTTAGCAAAGAGCCCCAAATCCTCAAGAAAGGAGACTGCTGATATTTACAGGGACTCGTTGACTCTATAACCTAGCAAAGCCCTCCACCTGGAAAATGTGTAGCTGTTGCTTATTCCTGGCAATACTAACGGCTTGCTAGCCATTAGTATTAATATGCTTTCTCTCTCTGGGTACCTGAGGAGGCTCACCTAATCACAAGCAAACTTTGCATTATTTATGAAACCAAGCTGAATTTCATTAAAAGGATTCTTAACAACCAGGTCAGAAAAAATATCTAAAAAAAAAAAAAAAAAAAAAAAGATGTAAATATTTTCTTAAAACACGCACTCTACAGCAGACCTATGCAAGGACAAAATTTATTTTCTGTGTTTACTTTTTAAATAAATTTGCGTTTGAATTAACTTGGGCCTAATTCAATCCTGATCTCTCCAGGAAGGGAATTTTCTACTGGAAAGATGAATAATTTAAGAGATGTCTATGTTGCTACATCAATTGTCAGAATAAATTAAGTCCATCTTGACTTTAACTTCTACAGGTATGTTTTACAAATGTCCTGATAGTGGTTATTCCCTTCCCCATCCACAAAACCTCAAGAAAAGATTTGCTGAAGTGCAACAGTGGTGATTTTTCAGGGCTATTTTTTCAGGCCTGATTTTGTAAGAGCACTCACTGGATTTTCTTTCTCACAGTATTCTTCAACATTGAATTGTTTATGAAAATTCTTTTGCTATTTATTATTATTTTTATTTAATTTTTAAAATTTATTATAGAGAAAATGAGTTATATTGTCCAATTGTTCTGGGGTACAAAGAAGCTTATTATTTCCTCACTAAAAAAGAAATGTATGGGGCCGGGCGAGGTGGCTCATGCCTGTAATCCCAGCACTTTGGGAGGTCCAGGCTGGCAGATCGCTTGAACTCAGGAGTTTGAGACCAGCCTGGGCAAGAAGGCGAAACCCTGTCTCTACAAAAATAAAAAATAAAAATAAAAATAAAATACACGTACATATAGGGATGTAGTTCTATGAGTTGAAGAAAAATTTGTGTTCAAGTATTGGGTAGTTTAGTTTCTGGATAAACAATATCCATTTAAGCATTTTAGGGGTTCTTAATTTTTATCTAGTGACATTTCCTTAAGTAGAATTAATAGAGTAGGCAGTCAAGGACTCTCATCTTATCTCTGAAGAATGAATGTCAACATGTTAATAGGAGAAAGTCCCTGGGAAGGAACACTTGTCTAAGCAAAAAATAGAAGGCAGGAACAAGAGAAAATGAGTTCCAGAGGACCTAGGATGTGTAAATGGTACTTTACATTTTTAAAGTGCTGTCTCAGACATTGTCTCATTTACCCTTCAAAACTGCTTAAGTAGAATTACTGTACTATTTATTTTACAGTTGAGGAAAGGGAAACTCAGAGAAATTAAGTAAATAATAGGTTATAAAAAAATACATCTCAGCCACTTGAGCCTAGGAGTTTGAGGCTGCAGGGCGCGATGGTGACATCACTGCACTCCAGCCTGGGAGACAGTGAAACTCCATTTTTTAAAGGAAAAGAAAAGACATCTCAGAAGCACTTGTGTTCTTAAATGTCAAGAAGGCAGTTGGCTCCTGTAAATCTGTTTTCAAACTTCATTTGTCATTCAACATTCAGCAAATAAATTAGAGCTTCATTTTGAATAATTCTTTTCATCTTCTTGTTTCTTTGGCTAAATCACTCAGCTATGCTCTTATAGGAACTAGTTTTCAGTGGCAGAAGTGAAATAGACTCAATAACCAGAAAGTTTGGCTACTCAGAATCTTCACTGCAAAAATTTGTCTTCTGTCATACAAAATAATCATGGTGTCTCTGAAAAGCACAGTATTGTGGAAAGCTATTTGGGATTAACCACACTCAGTAAGTGTGTAAGATTTACATACATGCTTTCTGATTTACCCTTCTTAAGCTTTAACCTCACCTAAAGATCCATAGACATAAGCTGTATGTGAATAAAATCAAGTTGTGAATTTTATGTCAGTTATTTACTTTAAATTTTGTACAATCTATTCCAAAGTTAAGAATGCTGTTTACTTTTCATTATCTGAGTGCCTTATATGGCATTTCATTGTTCAAATAATATTGAATGATGTGCTCTAGCTTGCAATTTCCTTTCAGAGTATACACACCCTGATTTATTTTCAGGGTGTGTATACTTGTCCGATTTTCATACCACACATTAATTTATTTGAGGTTAACTATGCTAAGGTCAGATGTTTATTTTCTATTTCCTGTTGAGAAAATAAGAGTCCAAAAGAAAAACATGACTGAGAAAAACATTCCACCATAAAACCTGAATTCCACTGGACTGAAAAATATACAAAATAAACTTCATTTCAAGAGTTGACAGCATTATTTCCAACCATATTAGTCTGTGGCATATTTTAAGTGCATGGTTCCTTTATGTTGCAAAATTTAAGTCATCATGTTACTAAATTGCACTTGAGTAAAACTGATCATTTGATTAGTCTGCTTGTTTAATTGTTTGAAATTGCCATTAACACCTAGCAAATAAGTTTTACCACTTTCATTCTGCACTGTGCTCCTTCTGATCCATTACAGATAGCCTTGGGGGAAAGCCTCAACTGCAATTCAGGGAAATGTGATGCACTCTTCAAGAGGGGCCAGCTAAATCATCTGACCTTGCACAATGGATGACCTCCAATAGTGATGTAGAAGGGCTCCTCCCAGTCAGTTTTCCAAGACTATGCAGAGTAAAGCCATGGCTCTCGAGTGCCCTTAGGAAATGAATCATTTTAAATGGCTGAACCTGATTCCTGAGAATTTACTGCTAGAGGTTGGGAAGTTTACTGAATTAAGTATTTCTCTATTCCTTTAAATAGAAATGGTGAACATAATTAACCTTTCTCAGAGGCTTGGGGTGAACTTTGGTTTTTGTGGCAGGATAGATAGGAAACTGCTTTGGTGGAGTGGAAAAATAACTGGATTTGGAGTCAGAAGCCATGAGAGGCATTCCAGCTATGTGCTTTTGAATTTATGTCTGTGCTTTAGTTGCTTTCTCTAAAAAAGTAAGCTTAATAACATATTGACCTTCTCTGTGAATAAATGGGCTTCTATGTGAACAAATGAGATGGTGGATATAAAAATATCCATCATCACACCTGTTACACTACATACATTTCATATTTTGGGGTTAGCTGCAGGACCTCTGGGTGGTTTGACTGGCTCCCTCTGTAGCCCTGATGAACCCATGCCAGGTTGAAGCAGCCAGTTCTCCTTCCTCACATGGATTCTTCATCCTCGGAAAAATCACTCTCTTCACTGTTGCTGATAGCTTTCAACTTGCTCCCATCAGTCAAAATTACATCCATTAATTTCTTCATCGCTAACCTAGTGAATACTCAAGTCATTCTGTGTCCATCTGTTTCTCCTATACCGAGAATTCTCAGATGTGAAGGGCAAGTAACCCTCTCCATTTTAAGAATGTGGGAATGTTCTTTGTCAAGCACTCCCTCCAAAGCCTGTCAATCCTTCATCATCTGAAGCAAATGATCCCCATAGGCACCAGAGCAATTTTCTCCAAGTTTTTCCAATATGCTCAAGACCAAATGGAATTCCAGACACGTGTAATTGAAAAAGCTATATCCAAGGTTATAAAGACATTCAAAATCCTGTGTGGCTCCTGTGTGACAGATCAATGTGCACCTGGGATCCTTGTTCCACTAACACTTTCTAGCATGAGTGCACTCTGGTTGATGGACTATCTCAGAGAAGATACAATGGTATATGTAGGAAAAGTATGTTCGTATTCCTAATTAATAACTGCCAAGTAAGGAGATCAAGAGGAGTGGGGAGGAGAGTGGGCACATTTTCAATATCCACCACAGGAACTGGGTATTACTCCTGATATATAAGGGGCAGGAGCTAGGACTGTGAAACATCTTGCAATGCATAGGACAGTTCTGCATAAAGAAAAGTTGTTCTGCAAAATATCTAGAGCTCTGTCATTGAGAAACACTGTTTGTCCTTATGGAGTTGTTCTCTGACTCTAAGAGAACTGTGATAGAGATTTTATGCATTATGTTTGTCCAGCCTTTCTTTTCACAAGCACATATTAAGCACGTACAATGTGCCAGGTTGTTTGCTAAGGGCACAGAGCAGTAAAGAGAAAGCTGTCCTTGCCCTCAAGAGTGCCCTGTGGCAGAAGAGAGACAGGAAAACCAATGGACTCTAATGCTCTGTAAGGAGAGCAGACAGAGCAGTAAAGCTGAGCAGGAGCTGACAGCAGCATACAGGAGGAGGGCAAATGAGAGGTGCCTGAGACATTCACCAGGGTTTTTCCAGGAGACATGATGATTTACTGGGAGGGGCAGCAATAAAGGGGACTGGGAGCGCAAGGGAGGGGTAAGAGCAGGAAGAGGAAAGAAAGGGTTCCAAGGAGAGAAAGCAAAACCAAACAGAACTTGAGAAACTGAAAGGATTTTATTCTGGCTGAAGCAGAGAATGGAAAGGAAGAAAATAAAGGACAAGGAGCAGGTTTTGGGTAGAAGATGACCAGTCGAGTTTGAGGTGCAGAGGGCAATTCGTAAAAATGTCCAACTGGGTAAAGTCACAGATTTGAGGGTCAACTAGCATATACAAGATGCTAACTGAAGCCTTTGGGACTGAAGAAACCCCTTAGAAAGCAAAGATTGAGAAGAGAACAAGGTGTAGGGAAGGAGTAAAGATTCCTGAGAACTCTTCCATTAAGGGTTGGTGGAGGCAGCACAGTCTAAAGAAAGAGCGGAAAAAAGTAAGACAGCATGGTGTCACAGATGCTAAAAAAGAATTACTTTAAGGAGGAGGGAGTGGTCATCAAAGTCAAATGCTACTGAGAGTTAGGTAATCTGATGCCCAAGCATGGTCCATTGGATTTATCTGCATGGAGGCAGCTGGTGACCTTGGCGAGAGCAGTTTCAAGGGTGGGGAGGGAGCTGATGCCAGAATGCAGTTGAGTGAGTAATGAGAGAAAATGAGGAAGACATTGCAACTTTCTGGGAAATTTTGACACTTGAAAGGCAGGAAGGAGATAAGGAAGCACACAGATGAATGGCAGGAGGAGGGAAACAAGAGATGCAGAGCCACTGGTTGGTTTGTTTGATGGTAGGAGCAACTCGAGAATACTTAAATATTAATGGAAAAGTGCCAGGTGAAGAGAAGGAAGCAAAGGATTTAAACAGAGGATTATAAATAAGCTCTGAGAAATTGGAAATCATGGAACCTCGAGCAGAAAAGAACAGATCAGCCTTAGGGGTGAAAAACCAGCAGGGCAGTAAAAGAGGAAAATCTGAATTAGGGTTCTCCACAGAAACAGAAGCAACAGGATGTGTATATTTAGGGAGACACTTTTCTTAAGGAACTGGCTCTCATGATTGTGGAGGCTGGCAAGTCCAAAATCTGCAGAGTAGGCTGGCAGGCTGGGGGCCCAGGGAAGAACTGCAGTTAGAATCCAGAAGGCAGTCTGTGGGCAGGATTTCCTCTCCTTTCAGGGAAGTCTGTCTTTTTCTGTTAAGTCCTTCAACAGGATGGATGAGGCCCACCCACATTCTGGAGGATAATCTGCTTTACTCAAAGTCTACTTATTTAAATGTTAATCTCATCCAAGAAGTACCTTTGGAGGAACATCTAGAATAATGTTTTACCAAATATCTGGGTATCATGGCCCATCCAAGCTGACATGAAATTATCCATCACAAGTCTACCCCTTGCCAATCTAGCACCCAGGAAGAGGAAAAGATAGAAGTAACTAAGGATCTTCTGCTATTGATGGCATTCAGGTTTTACGTTATACCTCAGTTACCTTTTAAAACATTCTAGGTAATTCACATACTTTAAAAACACAGTATAAGTCTGGGTGGAGTGGCTCACGCCTGTGACCCCAGCACTTTGGGAGGTCGAGATAGGTGGATCACATGAAGTCAGGAGTTCAAGACCAGCCTGGCCAACATGGTGAAACCCTGTCTTTACTAAAAATTCAAAAATTAGCCAGGTATGGTGGCAGGTGCCTGTAATTCCAGTTACTTGGGAGGCTGAGGCAGGAGAATCGCTTGTACCCAGGAGGCAGAGGCTGCAGTGAGCTGAGATTGCACCACTGCACTCCAGCCTGGGCAACAGGAGCGAGACTCCGTCTCAAAAAACAAACACAAAAAACCACAGTATAAAGAAGTTTATATGTAGCATTGTTCCATTCAACAAATATTTACTCAGTGCCGTGTTCCTGGCACTCTCCTCCATGCTGGAGATAAGGACAAAGATTTCTGCTTTCATGCAGTTTACTGGGTAGAGGAGGGACACAGACAATTAACAAAATGATAGATGAGTAGAGCGGAGGGTGATAAATGGAGAAAAATGAAACTAAGAGGGGGAACAGGGGATGCTGGTGGTATTTGCGGTCTTCAGTGGGGTGGCCCGGGGAGGCCTGATGGCGAAGCCGATGACACATATGAGGAGTGCTGAAGGGTGTGAGGGAGGCAGCCATTGAGGTAAATGGGAAAGGGTTCTGGGAGAAGACAGCAGAACGCAGAACCCCTGAAACAGGAAGGTGACGTGGCTGGCATGCATGTGCCTGCAGCCCAGTGTGGCTGCAGCCGAGTAAGCAAGAAGAGGAGCAGGAGATGGGTCATGGAAGTAAGGCGGCAGGTGGTGCAGGGCGAGCATGGAGGCTGCTGCAGGGCCTCCCACTTTCCCTGTGAGTGAGGTGGGGTAACTGGAGCCTTCTGAGCTCCAGATTGCTGTGAGTGGGGCTCCAGCGGGGCTGGTCTTGAACTCCTGACCTCATGTGATCCACCCATCTCGACCTCCCAAAGTGCTGGGAAGATCCCTGAGGCTGCTCTACTGAGAACAGACTGAAGGGAAACAGGGCAAAGGTGAAAACCACAACACCAATTAGGAGCATATTGCTGCAGTCCAGGTGACAGGTGGTGGGCCAGTGGAGGTGGAAGGAGGTGGTTGGATTCTGTGTATTAGTCACATTTACTGAGGGTGTCATTGCTGTCATTGCTTAAGGATATTGCTTAAGTCTTTTATATGAATTATCTGGTAATCCCCCAACCCTATGAGGTAGGCAGCATCGCTATTCTCATTTTTAACAGAAAATCTCAACCCTATTTTGCTAAACCTGCCATATTTACTTATACAAGAAATCACAGCTGGTGTAAAGTTCCCCATCGAGGCTGAAGTGCATATTCTCCTGGCTGCTAGGAGTGTTGGCTGCTGGCAGCTCAGAGTCCAGCTCCTCTCTGGGCATTGCTTTCAGCCTTGGGGAGTTGCCTTCCCATCCCAGATACAGCGATTGGTTGAAATGGGGGCTTAAAGGTAAATCTCTTGCCTCCATTCATGACATCTCTAAGGGGGATATCCCAGTTCTAGAGCTCCCCATGGGATCAGCCGAGGCCTCTGTTGGAACTGCGTTCTACTCAACATCTCCTCTCTCCTGCTCCCCTGATGTTCCCGAGGGTGCTCCTTAACAAACTTCCTGCTTGCAAATCTTTGCCTTGGATTCTGTTTTCTGGGGACCCATATATAAGAGAGTTTTTAAGATGAAAAAGTGATCTAAGATAGCCAGAGAAAGTGAAACTTCTCTGAAAATAAATTATGGAGATTTCATTTTGAAATTCAGTTCATAAGTATGGCCACAATGTGACTTAAATTCTGTTGTTCTTTTTTTCTAAACGAAATAATGTTTAATTTCCTGAGCTTATGAATAAAACTGCCAGATTTAATTAACACAGCATATATATAGTGAGAATGTAATTTCGTCAACAAGAAGCAACAAACATAATTTTGTGTCTACTTGTGATATTAGAAAGCATATTTGAGCTTTTATACCTGAAAATACCACATCAGCTGAAGAACATATCTCCACTTGTTAAACCTGGCTAACAAATGGTAATTGAAATTTTAATTCCTTCCAGAAATACACGGCAGCTGGTATCCAAGTCCACCTGTGGTCATGAGAGAGTTATCTTAAATGTTCACCTAAAATAGGCTGTGTGAAGGACTTTTTAAAATACTCATTGACTCCTGATTTTTTAAACTTGTTCAGACTTCACCCCAAGCTATGCCTTAGGGTCTGCTTTATTTTTTTCTGTTTGAACATGACAGAAATAGTTTTATAAACCGCATTATTAAAAGGAATTATAATAAAGTAGTCTTACTGATATACTCAAGGTATCAGCAAACATTGGTTAATTCGACATGGGTAGATTTCTTTAGACTCTAATGATATGTGTCTCTTCAGTACTCAATCCTTTATTACTTTATTTTTCTACATACACGTATTGCAGTCTAATGCAATGTCCTTATAAAGTTCCTGTGATCCATACGGGAGGGAATACAAAGAATTATATCAATAGGCACTATTATCATAACAAGTCTCTATGTTATGCATTAAACATTCTCATCAGAAAGATTTTAGTTCTATCCCTTCCCATGTGTTAGGCAACTAAATAGTGAGTGAAGATTTCTTTTGTATAGGAGCATTAAAAGCACAATACAAAATTTAGTTACACCAGGAGAAAAGAGCCTGGTCTTGCAAACTGATAAAATTTAAGTGTGAAAAGGAATTATTTCTATGGAAAATAAGTAAATGCTTTGAAAATGCTCAAAAAGGAAAGATGTTCAAAAAATCACTGTTGAATTAGATGTGAAATAATTGTGAAAGACTGGAAGAGAAAAATTAGAAAAATCTCAGTCTACTCAAATTATGTTGCAAATCTCTTTAAATTTTTCTTCCAATTTTAAATATCAAAACTGAGACTCATAGCAATGAATTAGGAGGTGGCTTTTGCAGATTCTAATTAGAAGATTCTTACTCAAAGAGAAGGATTTGATTTGATATCAGAAGATTGGTGAATGGATGTACATTTGAAATTTCAGTGTTAAATAAAATACTCAAGAGTTTGCTTAATTCGTTTTATGATTCTCTATTTTTAACCGACTTTTTAAGCTATTTGACAAAGCACACACGTGGCCAAGTACACATCAATATCTTGCCTTTATTCAAGGAGAATCACTATTTCTCTTTCGGGGCTTATTAGCTGAGGCATTTCTTGGGAGTTTAGTGTAGGAAGGGGTGACTTTTTGCGTGGTCTCTGGACTTTCTACTCCCATCACACAAGGTAGAAGGTTAGAAACCTTCTCCAGGGTAACTGAATGGTAGAGACCTCTGGAGGCCTATGGCAGGTCTGCCAGTGGTTTTCTGAATCTCCAACATAGATAATCCCAGGCTTTATATTACTGCAGGAGTTATAAATGTGAGAACTGCCCCCACAGCAAAGCAAAGCTAACACTAGGTGTTTGTTGAGGATTTCAGAAAAGGGTTTTGACATTTTTCTTTGATGATTTGAAACTTAAACTGAATACATGACCTTAGATGCAATATTTTCCAAGGGAGATTTCCCTTATACTACAGAAATATTATAAATGAGGTAAAGAGGAAGGAGAAGTCAGTGGTACTTCTGCATTATTCAAAAAATAAAAAAAATTAAAAGAAGCAGAATATTCATGTCATACATAATTACTAACTTATTATAGTGCTATTTTCAGCATTGTAAGCCAGCCAAAAAGAGACTGGTATAGGTACAACCCTTATGATTAATTTCACCATTGCCTTTGAGATCTATTCAGTCATTACAACACTAATGGATAATTGCTGGAATTGATTTCAGATAATAGCGCCTTTAACCTTGCATTTCCCTAATCACCTCTTTCTTGCTGTGTGCAAATATGAAAAACATCAGATACTATAAAGTTGAAGTAGAGGTGGAGCAGCTGGGAGGGAGAGGAATCCCTGTCTCAGCAACTTCCACAAAGAAATCGCAACATCAAAATAAGGGCAATCTTCCAGTCATCAAGGATAAATAATCATCAAAATGATGAATAGCTCTGGTATTTTCCTTTTCCCTCTAACACAAAGAGTGACAATCTATTTCTTAAAAACAACAACAACAACAAAAATACCCACATCCGTTGAAAATTCACCACAGAGGTATCCACACAAAAATGATATTTTTAACCAGAAGTATTTTGAATCCAGTTTGAGAGCATAAACTGTTTCACTAATTACTATATGTAATATATTTATAGCTTTAATCATTTTTCCCCATGTCTCAAGGGACATATTTCTTCCAGAAGCACAGTTGTTGAAGCAAACATTTATTTATATTGTTTCACAGCAAAGAAACGGAAGTAGCCAACCAGCTACTATAATTCTACAAAATCAACTGCCAGAGAATTTTGTTTAATTTATACTTTTGCTCCAAGCTGTGCCTGAGGGTCTGCCTTATTTTTCTTTTTGAACTTGAAAGAAAATAGTCTGTTATAACAAAACCAATTAAAAAGATACTGATACACTTCCTATCAACCATGTAAGTTTCAGGCAAACTTACTGCCCTTTTCCTCCCTTCAAGAATGCCATCTAAAATTGATAAATATTAATTATTAAAGCCAAAATATACTTTTATGTACCCTTGAAGGAATATGCCTTTTAAAAAATGAAATTTCCTCATTGCAAAAGGAATAATCATTGTGGAACACCTGGAACACACAAGAAATTATAAAGGAAAAAATTAATCTATAATCTCATCCCCCAGATATAAGCATTATGAACATTTTGGAAACTGTCTTCCGATGAAAGAATAGAATTATTGATTAAATCTTAAAAATGACCTTCTATTCTGCAATAAAAAACTTCTTCAACTAAAAGCTTTGATACAGTTATTCCTCTGGAACTTATATTTCTTGTAATATTTGGGAAAATAATTGATAGCAAACTTGATATGTATGGTTTAAAACTTCTGCCATATTAGGTTGGGTTTGGAGACTCACACCTGTAATCTCAGCACCTTAGGAGGTTGAGGTGGGTGGATCACTTGAGGTCGGGAGTTCGAGGCCAGACTGGTCAACATGGTGAAACCTGGTCTCTAATAAAAATACAAAAATTAGCTGACCGTGATGGTGCATGTCGGTAATCCCAGCTACTTGGGATGCTGAGGCAGGAAAATCACTTGAACCTGGGAGGTGGAGGTTTCGGTGAGCCAAGATCGTGCCACTGCACTCCCGCCTAAGTGACAGAGCAAGACTCTGTCTAAAAAAAAAAAAAACACACACACACACACACAAAAACAAAACCAACTTCTGCCATATTTGTCATGTTAAATATTAAGTAACAGGTCCTAAAGTCTAAAAGATTTTGATTGATAAGCAATATGCTTGTGTAAATGTAACAATGACACTGTCAAAATAAGCCTTGAGACAATCCAAGTAGACACTTCAGTGAAATGCATGATTTGGTTGGTAGATGTACTTTAAGCATATCCCAAAGTGAAACCGTCAGAAAATTCAACCAAATGTAGGCAGTCAATCTGTAGAGGCATGAAAACATCTTCAAAGGCTTCTGTGAGCATCATAGTATTTAATAAAAGAGAGGATTAACCTTGCTTTATTTTGCCTATAATTGGAGCTTGCCAGGCAACTATAACTGGCTGGTTGGGTACTTCCGACTGGCTAGTTGGGTACTTCCGCTTCTGATACTAGCAGATTGCTGCTAGTAAGGCAGAACTTAAATTTTTAGTTTCTTCCGAAGCCATATCTAAGGATATGTTTAGTATTTTTTCTTCCATTGGAGGACTAAAAGGAGAATGTTAATACACACACACACACACACACAAAACTAACATATCCCCAATACGGTAATCAACTGTCTTATCATTTCCTTTCTGTTTAATACAACTTTCAGGGCATTTAATTTCTATACTCAAATGTCTTCATGGAAATACTTTCAGGCATGGGTTGTCTAGGGCTTTCTATATGCATACCATTCAAATTCATTGCAATAAATACCATAAAAACTTACCAGTATGTTTTTGACAACCAACTCTTGTTAGCATGTATATATTCAACTGTCAGTTCATTGTGTAATGTATAGCAATGAAAAGTTTTACAAGAAAACACCAAGACTTAGATGCAAGGTAGAGTTATTGCATTAATAGCAGACTTGAACACTGAGCCAAAAGACTCAGAGTCCAAGAGCTACCCCACCTCCAAGGATCAGTTTACTGTCAAGAGAAACAAACTCCCCCTCCATATACTGGGAGGGCCAAGTGAAATAAACAACAGTCTTTAAAGCACGAAGGCCAACACCCTGCCTGTATGGTGCTTACTTGAGAGCTGTTCTGTAGTGGTAGATCGCTTCCTTGTTCCGACCTTGGTCCTTCAGGAAATTGGCATAGTTGTAGTGAACCTTGGCATTGTGGGGCAGAGTTTGAACTCCAGACCTAAAATGAATAAATTTTTTAAAAAGCAACAAAGAATATCATTGTCAGATTCCTTTATGTTTTACTCAGTTTCACGAACCTGCATTTGAAATGTCCATTGTATTCTAAAACAAGGCATTGTCGCCTAAAACGAGACTTCCAAAATTTATGAATTATATAATTACTAAATGTTGTTTTCTATAGAAAACAATGGAGGCAGTATAGTGTTACATATAGCTGAACAAGCATGCTAACTGTGTGTGAACAAAACGCCCTTAGCCTATAAACATAGGGCCTTTGTTGTGCCAGAGACACAGCTGGAGCCTGGGTAAGGCTCTGTCGCTCTTCCTGAGGCTTTTCTTTGGGAGTATAAGAGGGTCCAATGGTATACCTGAGAGCACATTGTACAACATGGGACACACACAGCTTTGCAATTAACAGACCAATCTCGCTTTCTTAATTTGTGGTGCAGGGGCAGATGCACCCACACTGGGGCTGCTGCACAGACAGGCCCTGCCAAGGCTGATTACAAATGCTTTTCCTTCTAGGGAGAATTGCAGCATTGGGCCAGCCCTTTCTTCCTTTTGCATCTGTCTCTGGAGCAGGTTTCTTTTTCATGGAGAGTTGATGAAATACCCTAAGTGATCTCTGAGTGCACAATAAAGAACCAGAGGAAAACAAAGATTTAATGATTTTCATAAAATGAGAGTAGCTCATAACAACAACCTGCTCCACAAAACATGAGATGTAACATGCAGTGTCCTCTATTCTCGGTCTTCTTTCTCTTTATTCTTTCCCATCATTCTTGTTTCCTTCAATGTGGAAACCCATGCAACTGGTTAGTGTGAGACTCTCTCTAGCTCCCCTCCCATCTACAAGGTCATCGCTTCCTCCTTGGTATGGCACAGTTCTCAGGGGTGCCGTATTGAAAGGAAAACACATTCCAGATCTGGGAGTGTGCACGGGGACTCAGAAAGGTCCTTAGTGACTCAACAATGGAGGGTGATAAAGTCAGGCTTATTCGAGATAATTATGACATGCCAGGCCCTCATATAATCTACATGAACGAAAGTGGTGGAAAAAAGGCAAAAGTTAATGTAGGCCCAAGCAGAATCATTAAAAAGGGTAAATTCCAGAAGTGAGATGGTTTGATGAAATCAGTTTGCAAGCATTGCTCTAAGCTGAAGTAAATGGTACAGTTGTGTATCATCCACATAGAGTCTCTTCAGTACCACACACTGTGCCAGGTGCCAGAGATACAATATGGTTAGAGTCCCAGCCCTTAGGGAGCTTATGAGGGTGAAGAAGTAGGAGGAGGGGACTACAAAATGACATGTAACAATAGGTGAGCAGGGTATCAAGGAAGCACAGCATGCTTATCCCCGAATGGGATCAGATGAGGCTTCCAGAAGGCAGTGAAGGTGAAGCTGAGACTTTAAGGATAAGAAGAAATGAAATTAGCCTCTGGAGGAAAAGGCAGCAGGATGTCCTACGCGGAGGCCCCCAAGAAAACAGAGCCTGGGGCTTCTGGGGGACTGGAAGAAATTCAGAGTGGCTGGATCATGCTAAGTCCTAGAGTGGAGAGAATCTAATAGGCCCTGTGAGTCGCACTGGAGACTTCCTGGGGAGTTATCTGAAGAGCAGCAGAGAATCAGTGCAGAGTCTCCAACAGAGAAGTGAGGGACAGGGTAGCAAATGAGAAGAACTTAGCAGTCTTCTGGCTGCAGTGCATGGAGACCTCCTCCGGGGCTGCCGAGGAACCTCAGAGAGGAGAGGAGAGGGAAAGGGAGGAAAGGGAAAGGCAGGGGATAGGAGTGGAGCAGAGAGAAGATGAGAGAAAGAGAATAGTCAGAATTTCAGCCGGGGCCATAGGGAGGAACAGAAGGAATCAGGAGATATCCAGGAAGCAGAGGTGGCAGGTGGCAGGACAAGGTGATGGTTGATTCTCTGGAGAATAGCCCTGCATGTTCATGTCGATTCAGTTTTTTCCTTCCTCCAATCATTAATTCACTTATAGATTTCCTTCTTCTTCTTCTTCTTTTTTTTTTTTAATTGAGATTGTCCACCAAAATAAATCATTACAAAAAGGATCACTATAGACTGGCCTCCCTACCAATAAGTTTTGTTGGAAATTAACCTTTCCCTATACTAAGCCTGGGCCAGTTTTTTTTTTTCTTTTAATGCAGGTGTAATTATTCTACAGATAAGAAAATGAGGCTTTTCTCAAAGACATTAAAAACTTTGTTTAAATGGTCACCGTACTGGTCTGCTCAGGCTGCCATAACAAACACAAAACCCATAGACTGGGTGGCTTAAACAACAGACATTTATTTCTCACAATTCTGGAGGCTAGAAGTTCAAGATCAAAGTTATGGCTGATTCAGTTTCTGATGAGGGTTCTCTTCCTGTCTCACAGATGGTCACACTCTATATATGACCCATATGGCCTTCCTCGGTGTGTGCACACAGAGAAAGCTCTGGTGCCTCTTCCTTGTTGTATACGGGCATCACCCCTCCTGGATTAGGGCCTCACCCTTGTGACCACATTTAACCCTCATCACTTCCTCACAGGCCCTATATCCAGATACAGTGAAACTGGAGGTTATAGCTTCAGTATACAAATTTGCAGGGATGCAAACATTCAGTCCATATCAATCACCAAAGCCCAAGTTCTTAATCATGAGGGAGGGCCAGCAGCAAGAGTAAGGCTGTCCGAATGCCACTGAGTGACTGTGCCTATAGGGTTTACTTTCTGCCTGGTGCTTGTCTACGTTGGGGCCCATCTGCCTGGGGTGATATCAACAATTTGAAGATGATATGAGGAGGGGTGGGAGCAGGAAGGTGTTGTTTTGTCCTTTGTAGCTGCTTCAGAAACAATGTCCACAAGATCACACAGCTGGCAAGTGGCAGGGGTGGGACTCGGACCTGAGGAGTTTGGTTCTAGAGTTTCTGTTCCTTCGCCTGAAGGAAGGTGGTAGGAGGAATGATAAAATATAGACAGATGGGTTTGAAGGCTATTTGGAAAAGAAATTCCTGCAACTTATTTGCATTAAATGAGACAGGAAGACAACTGATGAGAGAGAGGAAGGACTTCGAGATGAGAACCTAGTTTCTGGGCAGTTGTACTTTAACCAGTACATATTTACATTTAATTTTTTAAATGTTTACATATTTACATTTAATTTTTAATTTAAAGGTCAGATTAATGGGAAAATTCCATATAATGTGTTAAAGCCTGTTGGAGAAGTATGTTAGAGCATACTTCCTCGTTTTATATGGGCACCACCCCTACATCAACTTTTGTTGAGCTTTTATTGAAATAACAGCCTCTGAGGACCAAGCAAAGACGGCCCCACTAAAATCCACTGTCCGGGAGCTTGAGGACCTCTCCCGGGGAGGGATCTGATGGGCACCTGTGAAACTAGAGAACGGCCAAAAGAAACAGACCATCTGAAAGCAGCAGACCCCATATTTACAGCTGCTTCAGAGATTTAAAATGCACCACAGTGAACATGGGAGTGCAGATATCTCTTTGAGATACCTATTTCATTTCCTTTGGGTAAATACCCAGAGGAAGGATTGCTGGGTCACAGGGTAATTCTATTTTTAATTTCTTGAGGACCCTCCCTATTGTTTTACAAATGGCTGCACCAACTTCCATTCCCACCAACAATGTACCAAGGTTCTCTTCTTTCAACATCCATCCCAACACTTGTTATCTCTTGTGTTTTTGATAATAGCCATCGTAACAGGTGTGGGGTAATATGTCATTGTGATTTTGATCTGCGTTTCCCTGATGATTAGTGATGCTGAGAACCCTTTCGTATACTTGTTGACCATTTGCTTGTCTTCTTTTCAAAGATGTCATTCAGGTCCTTTGCCCAGTTTAATCAGATTAGTTGTGGGGTTTGTTTTGCAATTTAGCTGTATGGGTTGCTTACATATTTTGGATATTAACCCCTTATTGGATATACAGTTTGCAAATATTTCATCCCAATCCACAGGTTGTCTTTTCAGTTTTTTGCTTGTTTCCTTTGCTGTGTGGAAGTTTATTAGTTTGATGGAGTCCCATTTGTGTATTTGTGCTTTAGCTTCCTGAGTTCTTAGTGTTGCATCAAAAAAATCATAGCCGAGGCCAATGTCAAGGAGCTTTCCCCTTATTCACAAGAGCCAAGATATGGAAACAACCTGAGTGTCTATGGACAGAAGAATGGATACAGAATTTGTGGTATATACATACAATGAAATATTATTCAGCCTTAAAAAAGAGATACTGCCATTTGCAACAATATGAGTGAACCTGAGGGACACTATGCTAAGTAAAGCCAGATGCAGAAAGAAAAATACTGCATGATCTTACTTATATGTGAAATCTTAATAAGTGAAATTGAACACATAGAAAATGAGAACAGAATAATGGTTAGTAGGTGTGGCAAGGAGAGGAAATGAGAAGATATAGGTGCAAGGGTACAAATTTACAGTTATGTAGATGACTAAGTCTAGAGATCTCATGTACAAAAAGAAGGCTATAGCTAAGAATATGGTACTGTATATTTTAAATCTTTAAAGAGAGTAGATTTTAGGTGCTCTTACTATTAATACAAAAAAGAAAATAACAGGTAACTATAGGAGATAATGGATATGTTAAATTGCTTACCTGCAGTAATCATTTCACTGGATATGCATATCAAAACATGTTGTACACTATAATTTTATACAATTAAAAAAAGGAAAAAGAAAGAACATGGAATAAAGAGGGTTGCTTCCTTTTACTTTTCCTCTATTTTATTCCCTGTCTGAAAAGAAGGATAAATAATATCATAGATGGTGTTGATGAAATTCTGGCTGCATGGAGAGTATCTAAGAAGTACTATCAATGTCCAATGTTGGCACCAGCTGAGGTTGATAAGATAGCCTGAAGGTTGTATATTTTTAAATGTACAGTTGCTAAAGGGTTTTTTTTTTTTTTTTTAGCATATCTAGTGAAGGGCAATGTATTAAACTGTCAGGGGAACCAACTCTAGGTTTTGCTGAAAACAGAGATCAGCATCTATCTTGTGCTTTACCCTTTACAAAGAGCTCCTCTGTGTTCACTCACTTAAACCTTGCTGATGGGGTTCCATATCTCTGAACTAGCTTCCTTTGGGGTTAAATGAGGCAAGAACTACATTTGCCCTGTTGTCTGAACAAAACCTGCTGCAGACAAAGGAAAATACTCATGCTTCTCATGTACTAGAATGAGGTCCCTTCCTCTGCTTTTAAGAGGCATCCAGTAGCCAAGAAGGAAACATCCTCCTTATGGCCTAATGAGAACTTGTCACTCCTATGGTACACGGAATCACAATCCTCACACCACACAGAATAGGAGGACCCAAAGGATCCCTGGTGACCATTTCATTTTCTTTGTCTTCCTCTCATTTTACACAACAGAGAGCCAAGCCTTAGAGAAGATCAGTGGTCCAGTCATAAGTGACAGTATTGCATTTCTACGACAACCAAAGGCATTTCCTATATAGATTGTGGATACTTCTTTTTGGAGGTGGGTGCTAAAATACTAACACTATCTTTCATTTATGATATCTTTATGGTTTATAAAATCTCCTTATTTGAATGTTAAAAAGTAACTAAAATGTATGATAGGTAGCTAGAATTTTAATGTAATTTTTCGAATGATAGTATCCAACATAAATTTAGTCATATTGGCATTACATTTAGCCAAGTAAGCGTATTAGTAATGGCATTAATAATCAAATTTCTATTAAGGAAAATTCCCGACTTTTTCTATTTAGAACTAAATAGCGCATGGTAGCGGTAAGTTTTGAAGGCACCTGTGATTATAGCAATGAATACAACTGACATATTTATTGAAATTGATCCTTTTCTCTGTGTGATTAGCACAGCAATTCTAACTTATGCCCCACCCACCCCAGGAATAGACAATTGGGCCTGTGGAAACATGGTCCTTGCTGAGATCAGGGCATTGTTTCATAATGGCAAGAGGAAGTAATAATGTTCCTAACAGGCAAGCAGAAGTGGGTGGAGTCACTAAAATCCTAAGAACACACTGCTTTTTCCCATTGTTGGTTTTGACCTTTATGTTCTCTCTGTGATATTTTTCTGCTATGTTTTTCTAGGCTCTCATTTCAAAATGAACAGTTTGTGAAAAAAAGGAAAATAAACAACAAGCCAAAGGCAACACTTTCCCTAGAACTTAACTGGCCAGGTCACTCTTCCCTCCAGGAATAGTCTCCCTGTTTGCTTTTTTGATGCTTCAATTTCATACTTCCAATTATTATCACGGAAACATCCAGCTATACCCATATTTATTCCACAGAGAAATATAATATTCATAAATTATATGACTGAACTCAAAACCCTGTTAATAATTACAAGAGTGATTATAAATAAACATCTCCCTTTCAACTCAGGATTTTAAATTCATGCATTTCACATATCTCCCTCACACCTTTTATTGTGGAAAACTAGATAAATAACAAAAAAGCTACTTTAATCAGGTGTATCTCCAAGGTTTTAGAACATCAGTTTGTTTTGTTGGCATCATTGGACAATAGGTCAGGAGGACCATCCCCAAATTCCTAATTAGAAAACAAACATGAAAAAAATATTCGTAGTATTCAGTCAGAGGTTAGCAAAAAGGAAAGGAAGAAGAATTTGTGACTCTCCTCAATTCTGACCCCTGCCTTGACCTGAGATTTTATAACGCCACACACAGGATGGACAGTACTTATGGAATGCTTACTTTAAATCAGGTGCTGGGCTAAGCACCAGTTTCCACGGATCATTTCCTTTAGTCCTTGCTGTAACTTGTCAAATAAGTAGTATTACTCTGCCTCCCATATTACAGATGAGGAAATTGAAGCTCAGAGAGATGAAGACCTTTTTGTAAGGTTACAGACCCAATAAATCATTGAGCAGATATTTCAGCCAAGGCCAGTAAATGGTCAGAATCAATCGTGAAGTTGATCAACAGTTGATGCTTAACAAAATCAGTACCATAAGACCGAAGTAACATTAGAATGTCACTATCACAATGTTTATATGATTGGCAAGCAAAACCACAGCCTGTGGGCCATGAGTATGTCCATGTGTTTACATTTTGTCTTTAGTCTTTTCCCCAAGACAACATCAGAGTTAAATAGTTGCAAAAGAGGTTGTATGACCCACAAAGCTTAAAATATTTGCTATCTGACCTTTACAAAAGAATCTGTCAGTACCTGGTTTATATTCTTTTCCCTGGGAGGTATTCTAAATTCTCTGCCTCAGCAATTCAGAGAAGGGGAAAGAGAACTACTGTTTTTCCTACAGAGTAGGAAGATGATCAAGGCCATAAATGTTAATTGCTGGTCTGTGGATCACTTAAACAGTTCAGGAATGGGATTTAGAGAGACCCTGAGCTGGATGCAAAAGGAAATATGTTTGTCCCTTTCCAGGTATTTTGAAGATTAGGAGAGGGAAGAGGGTTTAATCTAATCAAATTATGTTATTATATTTATATACTCCAAACAAATGTAGGGTTCTGGGCTGTCACTAGGCCCAACCAGAGCTATGCGGTGATCTACCTACCAGTTCAGCACATAGAACAGCTTCTTACTGTAAGAATTAAAGAAAATATGCCTTGCAGCTATGATCATAAATCTTTTTCTCTCTGCTTATACTTGAGCTAGCTTAGGTTAAAACAATGTAAAATATAGGCATGGCAAAGTTTATGTATCTTTTGATTTTTATACCAGATTTGGGTTCAAATCTTGGCTTCTGTAAAGGCTATTTCAGCTTAGACAATTTACCCTGTCCACACCTCTGATAAGACACAAGTGCTGGGTTCTTGTGCTTTTTGTGTGTAAGGTTCTTGCTGATAGAAAAAGTTTTGGCCAGGCACATTGGCCCATGTCTGTAATCCCAGCACTTAGGGAGGCCAAGGAGTAGAGACCAGCCTGGGCAATACAGTGATAACTGTTCTCTACAAAACATAAAAAAATATTAACCAGGTGAGGTGGCACACACCGATAGTCCCATCTCCTCGGTAGGCTGAGGTGAGAAGATCACTTGGGTCTAGGAGGTCAAGGCTGCAGTGAGCCATGATCACGCCACTACACTCCAGCCTGGGTGACAGAATGAGACTTTGTCTCAAAAATAAATCAATGAATAAATAAAATAAAATTATGCAGGAACCCCGCATCTGTATCTCCTAAAAATATATCACACAGTGGGATCTTTTGTGTAAAAGGAGGCCTCCGCTGGAAAGGCTGGAGCTTGACCAAAATTTGTATTTTCTCAACACAAAGTTCTATCTTAAGATACTCTGTAAGATTGCTCATGGAAAGGCCAGGCAAAACCATCCCACATAATTAGAGAGGCCTCGGTGAGGCCATATGTTTTAGGAATGGTCTATGGGTTTATTGTCTGGAACAGAGGGGAAGATGGAGTCTCTGCCAAGGGCATCACCATCTCTGAAATTATTGTAAATTTTTCTTACTCAACTCAGCCGGCTTGTGTTTTGGGCCATTATGGCTAATTTAGGGTTTTCTCCTCTTTTAATACTCAGCTCAGACCTACAAGAGCATAATCCTTGACGGCCTGAATTGGTCTTAGTCACCTACCCACCCACCTGTACTTACATAGTGTTCTGGGTTTAACACTGCATTATAATGAAATATGTTCATGTGTTGCCTCCCATGCAGATTCCCAGGTCCTCCATGCACATTCTCTCTCTCTCTCTCATCCTAGAACACACTGCACAGTAACAATCTGAAAACCTTACACAGCATTTCCCACATGCCAGAAACTGTCCTGTGCATCTTTCACATACTATTTTATTCTTACACTATACTCAGGAGATAAACATTAGTATTTTACATTGTAAAATGAAGACACTAAGGCACAGAGTGGTTAAGTAACTTGCCTAAGATCACACAGCTATTCAATGGCAGAACTTGGAGCAGAGCCAGAAAGCTTAACTCCAGACCCCGCACTCAACCACTAACCTTAACGTGCCTCATAGATTCTCAGTAAATGTTTGTTTGACTGATCTGAACATTACTCAGCACAGATGAATTCATAAAAACATCTGTTCTGGCCTTGAAGGAGAAAGAACAGTCTTAATAGTCTTTTAAAGTCTCAGATTCTTAAAAGTTTTCTCAGGGCATAGATAAATGATAATAGGCAAAGATTTCTTAAAAATATCAATAGCTTTGATTTGCACATTACACAAAATTTCATTTGACCACCAAAGGTCTCTTCAGTTACAAAATCTCTTTAAGGACAAATGTCGAATGGCTGTTGTTTAGAAATCAATTGATGTGAAGATACTTACTACATACTTCCATCTAAAACAATAGAAGTTTCTGGATGCAAGGTCAGTCAGGTATTTTTTTTTTCTTTTTTTTTTACATCGTTGGCATCAGCTGTGAAGGGTTTGAGTACTAAGTCTGCCAACATCCATTCCCAAAGTTGCTCTGATTAAGCAGTCAACATCGTTAGAAAATACAACCACTGTTAGTACCTTTATGCAGGCAGAAGGTTTAACACAGGGCAGAATTGTTTTGAAGTTTCTCATAAAAGCTCTGACTATTGAAAGAGAAAGGAAGAAAAAATTATGCCAACAGAACTCAGAGGAAGTTATATTACTGAACTTAAATACCCCTGTGTTTACAGAATGACCTCAGTTAGCATGAGGCAGAAGGAAGGAATGAGTCTGTTGTGAGAATCGTGTTTAATAGAAAGGGGTATGACAGGGACTTAACAGAATCTGATACCTAAGAGTGATTTTGCAGATCTGTGTGGGAAAAAAGATGCATTAAAAAAAAATTCACACAAAAAACTACATTGAGCTCCCTACAGTACCCACTGAAATGATCATAATGATCATAACGATGATCATGACAATAATATGTAATAATACATAAAATAATAGGACATGCATGCCAGACGGACTTTTTGTTTTACATTTTTAAAAATATGTATTTTTAAATATATATTGCCAAATATTATAGCAAAATCAAATACATTATTTAAAAATAGTAGAAGGCTGCAGTGAACTTCTGTCTTATTTGTTCATTCACTCATTCATTTATTTTTGGCAGCCCAGAGATTATTCCCCCTTCTTACGGTGCTTGGATTTCCTGCTGGGAACCTCCCTGTTGCCTCACTTTGAGAAGTCTGGGTGGAATCCCAAGGGGTTCTGCCTGCCCTAACTCCCTCCATGGAACTCAGAGGACGCTTCTTGGTCAGTCAGTCATCTCAGTGCCCTGCTAGGGACAAGGGGCAGGCATGTGACTAATCTTAAGTTCAACCAAAAAGCTTTCTTTTCTTAGGACTTTGATGCGTATTTCCAAAACACTAGTGTTAAGTTTACCTGTTTGTTTCTGAGAGGGTGCTCAAGAGGGATTGTCCAGATGCCTGTTTCTTGTCTTGGGCGTGCCGGGTTCTTCACTTCCCTTCAATTCTGTATGCTTTCCTAGCCTCTTCCAACAGTTTCCCCTTTTCTTAAGTGATACCAGCTCTGCTTCAATTGTTTGCACCCAGTGAATAAGTGTTGGGTACCAGCTAATCAGGAAACCAAGTAAAAATCATGCTGACTAAATTGACCAATCAGGCCATAAGTGAGGATAGAAGCCTGGAAGAGGCCCAGACTGGGGATTCTTGGGAGATTGGGCAAATACTGTTTGGGTGTCAGGTGTGGCAGTGCCAAGAGAGCCAGGTGAAGGTCACTAGGGCTGTGGCATTTAGTGAGGCTGACTAAGCCCCAGAAACACAGCATCATGAGTGGCAGTCTCAAAGAATGTTCAAAATTAAGGTTCAAAATAAAGCAATTAGGTCACAGATCACAACATAGCATACTGGAATATTCTAAAGAAGGATACTGCATTTCTCTTCCCTCTGGCTGTGTGCTCACCTTTCGCATGCACTTGACTGAACAATGAAATTAGGCTTATCAGTTTCACTTTGTTTATAGCTGATTTTACAGCCCCGCTCATCATTAAAACTGTTTCCATCTGAATTCACAGACTCAAAAACTTTCCCAGGAGCCTTATTTTCATAAATTCACTTAGAATGAGCTTATGTTAAGTTTTATACATCATTTAAAAATTCTAAAGTTAAAACCCCAGATAAAATTATATCTTCCATTTAAAACTTTTACTAAAGATAGTTTTCCTTGGTAAATACTGCCAGGCCCATGTTACCTCATTCGTTTGGAAACAATTTGTAAGCAAAGAAATAAGCAGGAAGATATTTACTTTTATCTGTCTCGTCATACCTGAATAGGGACTCTCTTGAGAGCCAAATTTCATTCTGTTTCACAGTTTTCCAAGAGAAAAGCAGCAGCAGCAACACAGTGGACACAATCAGGGTGGTGGCCCCACATCGATTCAGCCAAGTGCACAGCTTGCTCAGTCCATGCACAAAAAGGATGCAGTAGCCCATGCTGGAAAACAGAGTGGAAGGATCGGGATTACTTTGGGGGTGCAATGGCTTCCCCCCAGAATTATCTCCTACAAAACTAACCTTCATATGAAGCTTGTCCTGTGCTAGAGAAACAAACAGAAACTCCCCTGCCTTGGACAACATTAACATGTTAGTTCTCTGAAGCGCTGCACTAGCATATTTGCTATGTCTTATCGAAATATTTCTTGCTATTTCTTCAGTGTAGAGAATGATAGAGTCATCTTGCAGGCTCAAAGTGCCCTGGATTTTAGCAGCTGAGGCATCATGAGAAGTCTCACATATAAGCTTTTGGGTCCTGAATGGATCCTCTGACCCAAGCTCCCTCATGTCACTGTCATTGTATAACCCTATTGGCACCATGTGCCCAAATTTGGAGTCTATGCTGCCACAGGTCACATCACAGCTTTGTAGGGACAGTGTCTGAAAGCTCTGCGTCAGGTCCTGGAAGGGATGTTGGTCATCAAGGAGGACTGTTCTCTGTTTCCAGGGCCATCTGAAGCCCTTAAACTTTGGAAAATCTACCCACAGGCCGACTCCTGAGCCTCACAACTTGGAGCTCATCACAGACAAGCTGTACTGATATGCCTAGCGTTACCGGTAGGTACAGGGCTCATGTGTTATCTGAGTAGCACTTTGTATATCAGCATTACATCTCTAAAAGCCTTTGGCTTCGTGCCACGTGGTCCCTCACATCATCTATGTGCCCATAGAGACACTTCCTGCCTGCCACTTGGACACAGAAGAATATAAACTTGCAGTTTATACCCATTATTGCTGTGTGGATTTTAGTTGAAATCTGAATTTTTTTTTTTTTTTTTTTTTTTTTTTTTTTTAGACAGGGTCTCACTTTGTCTTCCAGGCTGGAGTGCAGTGGTGCGATCATGGCTCACTGAAGCCTCAACCTCCTGGGCTCAAGTGATCCTCCCTCCTCAGCCTCCCCCATAGTTGGGACTATAGGTGTTCACCACTACACCCAACTAATTTTTGTATTTTTCTGTAGAGATGGGGTTTTGCTATGCTGCCCAGGCTGGTCTCGAACTCTTGGACTAAAGTGATCCACCTGCCTTGGCCTCCCAAAGTACTGGGATTACAGGTGTGATTCTTCCCAAAAATGGTAACTGCCAATTATTACAGAATATCTTCAGAAAGAAGCAAGCTTGTGTAAAGGCATCCTATATTAGAAACTATTACTAACAGAAGTATTAATACAGCCCCAAGTAAATACAGCCCATATACTTGTTCTCTTTTTTATTCATTCTTTCTTTTATGTGGCTGGCAATATTCTAGGAACTAAACATATATTTATAATAAAACACAGGCTCCACAATCAGAGAACGCCAGTCTAGTGAAACAGGTTGCTCTAGTTAATAGAAACAACTAAATATTCTCATTCCCAAACACACCTGCTTAAAAAAACTTTTTTCTCCACCTTCTGTTCTCTGTATCAAGAGCAGAAAAACAACAGAGAAGCAGTTGAGGTTTCTGACTTGGGAGACCCTGGGAATCAAGTTGGAGCTCTAATTTCTTCCTTCAAGTCCCATAAGTCGGTTAGTCCAGCTCCGTAAGTTTAGGGTTCACTGTTCGGCCAAAGAGAGTCACTGTCCTACTCCCCAGTGAGGAGGATGATTTGAGCTTAAGGAGACCCATGTTCCCCAAACCCCCACCACAAGCACTGGATTTGACTGCCACAGATATCTTGCAAGAGCCTTGCACTTGTCAGAACAGAGTCTCTAATGTAAAAACAAAAACCCAAACCAAAAACCTCTTCTCACTTCCACAACTCCCTTGTTCAACCTTAAAGGTATGGAGCTTTTCTATAAGTCTTACTTATGTGGTACAACTGACCTTGCTGGTGTCATTTGCTGTGCCTGACCACAATGGCTGCTCAAGTTCATAAGCCTGCTTTGCCCCCTGTTCCTCTAGCCGCAGCTGCTCCCAACCCAAACTGAGCGGGGCATCCTATGAAGCCTTCTGGGCTCCGTTCTTTCATTCATCAGATATTTAGCTATGTACCTAACACTATTGCAGATATCAAGAACATATCAGTGAACAAAAGAGACAATAATCCTTATCCTTGTGGAATTCACATGGGTGGGGAATAACAGCTAGTGAATAAGTAAAAAACATATAGGGCATGTACATTGGTTGAGATTTTAATGTAGGTGGTCACAGAAGGCCTCATTGACATTTGAGGAAGACCTGAAATGCATAGGGAACGTGCCACGCCGATACATCCTTACAACCCTATGGATCACCTTTGTTAATGTTTAACCCATGAAAACACTAAAGAAAAAGGTTAAGTGGCTTGCTGAATTAAGTCTTGTGATAGTGTTAGGTCTTGGGACCCCAACTGACTACGCCAAAGGGAAAAAAATATTAGGTTGAAAGCTGACTCACGCAAGAAAGTACCTTTCCTTTTGTTACTAAGCATTAGCTACAGATAAAAGCTTAACTATCTTCACAGATAGCTACTCTAGGTTCACCTTATCTTATGTAAAGTGCTGATTTACTGGGGGTGAGAAGAATACATAATTGACCATTCCCCTATCTGCTCCTTTTCTCTGGCAACATGAGGATTCAGTCATGTGACCATACATTCCCACTTTCCCCTCCAGCCTGCTTTTCCCCTTTAAATACTGAAGACCTCAAAATCATCTTCGGAGAGAGGCACAGACTGCAGATTGTTTCTGTGATTCTGTGTTCCTTTCTTCCAGGCATGTCCTTAATCTTGGCAAAATACATCTCCAAATTCATTCACACATGGCTCAGATACTTTTTGGTTTCCAGGTCACTCATCTAGTAAATAACAGAGCAAAGATATAAACCCAGGAATTTCAGATTCCAGAGCCCACACTCCATGTGTAGTCCTGCTGTAGAGGATTTGGCTTGACCAGCTGATTCCTGTGTTCCTAACACCTTATCACACAACATCACCTACTTTCTTCCCAACTACTGCATTCATGACATCTCAATAGTCATTTTCTGCCTCCCTGTAGGAACAGAGCTGCCACCTGGCAGAACAAAGGGGAAGGAGAACATTGGGATTCCAACAGCTCCAGAGCAATGGCCACAAAGTGGCAGAAGACAAGAATAAGGAAGCTAACACCACAAATATTTAGCTGCATTATGTGTTTGCGTGTCTAGGGAGCACTTCCCGTGTGGCGGGCACTGCGCTAAGTGCTTTGTATGGGCCTGTCCACAATATTCGCAGTGCATGGGGGCAAGGACAGTACTGGTTTTAAGTGTACTATCTAATTAAAACATTTAATCCTCATTATCCTCCATTTCATAAATGAGGAAACTAAAGCTTAAAAGAGTTAAGTAACTTGCCCACAGTCCCAGAAGCTAGGAATGGGGTCAGATCTGGAGGTTCAGTGCCCTAATGCTCTGCTATAATCTAGGGGCCGGCAATAATTAAGGCTTTCAGCCCATGCAGTCTTTGTCGTTAGTATTCAACTCTGTCTTTGTAGCAGGAAAACAGCCATCCACACCATGTAAACAAATGAGCATGGCTGTGCACCAGTAAAATTTATTTATAAAAACAGGCAGCCGGCCACATTTGGCTCATGGGCCATGTACAGCAAGGAAAAAAAACAAGAAAAAAACTTTTATCTGAGGAATGAAGTCCTTTTCATTATCAGGCCCAGAGAGGCATTAAAATGAGACTGCAATCACATCCTATTCCCCTCTTTGAGCTATGTATTCATTTTTTGAAACTGCTTGTTATTGCTACAAGAGGCTATAAAGTAACCTAATAATGCCACACAAGACACTATAACCGACACCCTACAGCTTAACAATGGATAGCCAACACTAGTCAATGTTATTCAATGTAAATCAATGAGAATTCCTGACAAACAACTTTGTATCAGCCCACTCCCTGCCTGCCCCCTTTTGCCTTTAAAAAATCCACTTGTGGCCAGGCATGGTGGCTCATGCCTATAATCCCAGCACTTTGGGAGGCCAAGGCGGGCAGATCACGAGGTCAGGAGTTCGAGACCAGCCTGATCAACATGGTGAAACCCTGTCTCTACTAAAAATACAAAAATTAGCTGGGCATGGTGGTGCACGCCTGTAATCCCAGCTACTCGGGAGGCTGAGGCAGGAGAATTGTTTGAACCCAAGAGGCGGAGGCTGCAGTGAGCCGAGATCGTGCCACTGAATTCCAGCCTGGGCAACAGAGTGAGACTCCATCTCAAACAAACAAACAAACAAACAAAAACTAAACAAAACCCACTTGTAACTGCTGCTAACTGGACTGTGTAAATTCAGGGCAACTTGAATCTATTCTGCTGGGTTGGGATCCTCAGCCTTGGCCCAAATAAACTCTCTACTTTATTAATTTTGCCTCAGCCTCTTCCTTTTAGGTTGACAATAGTTTGTGGATCCCTGCTATAACCAGAATGAAGGAGAACACATTCCTTTTCAGTCAGCACGTGTATCAAGTAACATGAAAAATTTTAAATCAAATATCCTTATTATTGACATATGGTTTAAAGGAATGTTAAGCCATATAAAATAATCTCTACTTAGGTTTGCAAATTTCTTAGAGAGTATCACATTCTTAAAAGTCTGACACAAATATCACAGAGATCAAGATGTTTCTCCACTATGAAACTTCATCTTTCAGCATCTGCCTGAATGCAGATCTCAGCAGCAGGGGAGAGAAACACACTCTTTCTCTCTATCGCTAGGGGCAGGACATGGCCTCCTTTTGAAAGTGGGAAGTCAAGCCAATGAGAAACGACATGCTTTTCTGGCCTTCAGGGAGATGAAACCATTGTCCGGCTTGCTCTGGTCAGTCTGGTGAAGGAGGTTCTGGGCTGCTGATCAGAGGCCTTGACAACACGCACAAAAGAGCCAGTGCAAACACTGACACTTCACAAAATCATAACCTGGAGAGACCAAAGCCAAACTCAGGCTGCCGACTGTGTGGTTTAGCTCAGTACTAAGATGCATTTTCAAAGCACGTTTCAGAAAGAACCACCACCACTGCCTTTGAGAATGTAGCGATCTGACACACACAGACACCTCTCTCCTTAACAGGCTGGGGGTATCTCCAGTTTTGATTTTATTGACAAACTGCTAGGCATGCAGCACTTAAATAACTAAAAACGCTTGCATTTCTCTTTCTGCTTTTATGATGCACATTCGAAGAGAATTTAATAGGAAATGCAAACCACCAATGTTTGTCTTTTCGCATCAGAATAACAAATGTTTTAAATCTGTTGTTTGGGAACTTGTTAGCAGCAAATCATTGCGTAATAGTGAGTCCAAAATACTTTCCTGAAACTCACCAAGAAGATTTTAAGTGAAAACAAAACAAAACAAAACAAAACACCTCTCATTCACATTTACAGCAGAATTCACAGAAGTGGAAAGATGACAGATTTCTACCTCTGGCCCAGACATTTTATATTTGCTATGGCTTCACTTTCTGCTTAATTATATGCAACAAAGAGTATCTTTTTGCTAATGAGTAGAACTGAAATTCTACCTTTTAATTTGTCCACAAGCTATAATAACCCACTGAGAGTATCTATAAGTAGCATTATTAATACAAGACAGAGGCAATCTTACCATTATACTCCTTTAAAGAATTCCCAATTTTAGAGGCTAAGTGAAACCTAGTCCGAATTCGCTTCATTCCAATCTGATTAGGGTCCCCGTTTCTCCCCTCATTCTTTATCTCAAACACTCAATGGTTGGAGAAATTTTCCAGAAGAATGAATATATTTGGAAATAAGAACTTATTCATATTCCAAGAAAAGAATCCCCAAAGAAATTTCTGTGTATTTCCTTAGCCTCCCATGCTAGGTGCTGAGATCCTGGGGTAAGTATGAAAGGATTCTTTCTATATATTTCTCCTTGAGACAGATTTCTTCTGTTCTTTTCCAGCATGTCTATGGCACAACTGGGAGAAAAATGCCAATGCTTTCACCTTCTGAGAACTTACCTAATTATCTTTTACTCCTCTCAGCCTTATAGTCTACCTACCAGCTCCAAAATTTATGAAACATCTAGTAGTAAATAAGGCAGGGCTCTGGCATCAGAAAAGCCTCGGTTTGCATGTCCACCCTGACACTGTTGTTTGATCCTGGACAAATTATTTAAGTTCTCTAGTTCTTAATTTATTTATATTGTGAGGGAGAATAACAATTGTTTGTAGTGCTCCACGCCTGATACACACAAAACAATCCATTATAACATTAAACTTATTATACTATAACGATATTACTGTTTGGCAATTATTTTTCTGCTAAATAGAGTAAGAAGCAGGAAATGTGTAAAGTTTGCATGTATTCCAGGTAGAAACAGACATGTCAAAACCAGGTTACTATAAGTATAGTAACTTCCTAAGGCCCAGAGGACTCTATTAGGTACAGTGGAACACAAATGTTCTAGTGCAGACTTTATGTTTGGAGGTACACAATGAGGAAAAGGGAACTGGGAATTCATTAGAAATTAAAGAGTCTGGAACTGGGTCAAGAGAGCTGGGCCCTTCTCGGGTTGAGCTGGGCCCTTCTCGGGTTGAGCTGGGCCCTTCTCTGCTGTTCGTGAGTTCTGTGGCCACAGGAGAATCTCTCATGGAGCCTTTGTGACTTATTTTACAAGGGCTCAATATTTCCTGCCACACCCACATCAAAGAGTTGTGTGGAATAAATGAAATAGTGTATGTGAACATGTTCTGTAAACTAAAGGTGAAGTTAAAGGTATCAAATGCAGTGTTTTTGTGTTTCTATGTGCTACCAGTTACACATTAATAAAATATGTGATTAGATATGTAAATAACACCTCAAGAAAATTCAGTTTATCAAAGTCCAGATTGACCCAAAATACCTAATTTCATTATAAGAATTTTAAGAGTAAATTTCCTTGTGCGCTATTATTTGCTTCAAAAAGGTTTGATTCAAACATTATGTTTATAGATCAGATATTGCAGAAGGTAAGATACACTGGTAGTATGTGAAATATTGTAGTCACGTGTTTATGTTAATGTTCATTCACACACCAAGGACACAAACAAGTGCTTAAGCAAAGCCTTCCTCACAATCATTTCAAACTTCTCTCTACTCTGCAATGTACACTTTTTTGAAAATGAAGATAATGTAAAGTATAATCTCTTTGGTGAATTAATACATAATGAGGAAGCTTTTGCATTCAACCCTGATAAGAAATAAAAGTATTAACTGTTTGGAAGTTCAAGCAGGCTCTTTTTAGGATAGAATAACATTTTATTCATTCCTGAACTCTAAGCAACTAAAACATAGCAGGGGCTGCTTCATAAGCGTAGTTGAATCATTGTGGTTGAAGGTATCAGAAACTAACATGGAAACAAAGGTGTACTTAAAAATCAATCAATCCAAGTTCACCTTGAGGATAATAAAACCCACGACTGTTTGTCACCAGAACTGTCCATATACAGGGCCTGGCTGTTTCCCCTTGATGGTGCCTTTACTCCAGGACTGGCTTCCTTCACTCCAGCCTGGTTGACGTAGTCTCAATTATTAATACATTTTCCATCAAGGCTTGGAAGACCTTTGGCCAAAGCTATGTGACTCTAAAACTGCCTCCAAAAATTAGGAAAACCATGTTCTCTACCCTTCTACAGCACACTCATCTTGAGAATCTGAGTTCTATCATTTCTTCTTCCACAAACTACTATATTTGAGAGTCCAGCAACTTCACTTTGGAAGCAAAGGTACACTGGGTAATGCACTATTTGTTGATGTCCTCTCCTCTAGTCCCATGAATTAATACAGACCTGACTGCATAGGCATAGACCTCATCATGTGTCCATCATTCTTTAATTCCCTACAATTGTTTTTGTAACCAGCATCTATCATGCTGGGAATTATGAGAAAACACAGGCAAACAAAATGGTGGTCCTAACCCTAATGAAAACAAGACAAAGAAGGTTGCTAAAACAGTAAGAGGGATTTGTTAAGATTACCAAAATCTGCATAAGGAGACCCTGGTTTGAGATGTATTCTCTAAGAGAAAAGGAAAGAAAGAAATTCACCAATAACAACAAAGGAGCTTGATGAATAAGAGGCTGAAATGGCAACACTTAGGTCCACCCACGTCCTCCCTGCAAAGTCACAGCCCACTTTACACGGCACTGGGTGTGTGGCATCTGCAATTGAGTCTCCCTCTTCCATCCATAGAGGCACATTTCACAGCCCCTTCAATATAGCATTGCAGAATGCTAACTTGCTAAGTGCTAGCGTTGTTCACTTTCGAGTTGCTCGCTTTGGAGCACAGAAGGTTAGAAAAGATATAAAGAGGTTTGAAGAATCAAAGGAAGAAAAAAGGGAAGGAAGAAAAAGGAGAGGCCTATACTTATGTTTCTTTGATTTCCTTTGACTTTATTTAGTTCACCCAATCTCATTTGTACAGGGTAGATTGAAATCATGACTTGAAATTAGTTATGTGGTGTAGCTTACATTTCTACATGTATTATTGTATTCAGTCTCATCTGAATCTAAATTATACTTTACGCTAGATTTTACTTTCAAATCCTGATTTCCAAGACATCTGCTATTCACCACTTAGGGCTTAACAGACACAAACATTCATCTTTTATAACTAACAGAGTTTGGTAATATTAAGGGCAGAATTCCAGTCCGATAATTAACTGTTCAAACTTCTCTGCACTTTGATTGAGCACAACATATTGGCCAGTGGATCTCCAGCCCACAGGCACCCTGACCTACTCTCTGCTCACTTCATTCTAGCCATTGCTCTGCTCTAATATTGTATTGGTCTGTGATCTACAATCTCTGCTTTGACTAAACATTTAGTAGAACCCCTCAGCAAAGTCCTCCTGCTTCCCTTCCTGGTCACAACCTTCCCATAGCACTGCCCCATAGTCCTTGATGATTGACCACCAGTCTGGTGCAGTCCCAGGTCCCTCCCTTCCTGGGCACTGCCCTCAAGAGCAGCCCTCTCTGAACGAGACTTAACTCCTAGTTCTCACATCCACTTCTGCCTTCAGGTCCTAGGATGGAGTAGTTCATGCTGGCACAGCAGGAGCACAGGTACAAACACATTCAAGTTAAAATCTTTCTAGTCTTAACCCATAGTATTCTGAAGTAGAACTTTAATCAAGTTTTGAACCCCTTTGTAGGTTAATAAACCAGCAGAGAGTCTTTGGCTGCTTGACATTAAGGCTTTGTCCCATTGAGGACTGGAGACATGGGGAGGAATAGCAAGAGAGGAAAACAGGAAAGCTTGACAGACAGCTTTCTTTAACATTGTGGCGAGTAACATGGAAGATACCATATTTAAGAATGTTAGAACACTTCACTGAGATTAAAAAAGGACTTCTTTAGTTTACTTTTCTGTATTTTTTTTCTTTTTTTTTTTTTTTTTGAGATGGAGTCTCACTCTGTCACCCAGGCTGGAGTGCAGTGGCACCATCTCAGCTCACTGCAACCTCTACCTCCTGGGTTCAAGCAATTCTCCTGCCCCAACCTCCCAAGTAGCTGGGATTACAGGCATGTGCCACCACACCTGGATAATTTTTGTATTTTTAGTAGAGACAGGGTTTCGCCATGTTGACCAGGCTGGTCTTGAACTCCTGACCTCAAGTGGTCCACCCTGCTCAGCCTCTCAAAGTGCTGGGATTACAGGCGTGAGCCACCATGCCCGGCTGACTTCACTTTTTGTTACCCAAACTTTGGATTTTGCCACAGATTCCCTTTCAGTGGTATCATTAAGTTTTATTTCTCTCTTTGTCTTCAGATCACATGGTGATCTCACATCATTGTTTCCTAGTGTAAAAATGCACAGCCTTTCTCCCTCACCTTTCATCACTCTTGCTATGAAAAGAGAATCATGTTTTAAGATGACCATAATAAAACTGCATAAAAAATGGATTCATGGCTGAAACTAAAGAATAACTGAGTGGACTTGGGTTATTTAGCCAACACATATGTCTACTTATACATAAGCAACACATCCTCACAAAGCTGGTGCATTGAGCTCTTAACTGAAAACTGCGCATCAACCTTTCTCCTAGGTTTTGAGTTGAGTGGCTCATTGGCAAACCCACACTGCTTTTCCTGCCCCTCTACTGCATTGTACTATGAGACTTTCAAACAAAGAATGAAGCCATAAAACAAAACGACTGAATATTGGGCTCTGCCTGGCTCCCAGGCTTTCTACTATTCTCGTGACTTGGCCTCGACAAAATCTAAAGTGACTGGTTATTTGTGGGTCAACTTCATCCCATCCTTACCAGTCATGGCGTTAGACAAAAGACTCAGCACCACTCACCCTCTGGGGCAGTCTGACTGTGGTCTGAGGCCCCTGCTTAGGTATTAGGCTTCAGCTCAGTCCCCAAGTCTCACCTCATGACTTTCTGTGTACAGACAAATATGTAACCTGTTTTCAGGGACTGCTGCCTCTCTTGGTAAGCCATCCGCAGTATCATCTCTTGAAGAGAGCCATCTGACATTTCTTGTATCACCCTTCTCAGAGGCCAGGGCCTCATTTCCTCCTGACATTCCTAGTGGCTGCTTGTCCATGTGAACTTTTTTTTCTTTTCATTTCTTTTTACTTTTTACTTTTTATTATTATTATTTTTTTTTGAGATGAGGTCTCACTATACTGCTCAGGCTGGTCTTGAACTCCTGAGCTCAAGCAATTCTCCTGCCTCAGCCTCCCAAAATGCTAGGATGACAGGTATGAGCCACCATGCCCAGCCAGTCCATGTGAACGTCTAAGCATCACCTGTTCCTGCTGCTTAGGAGGATAGCCCACAACCTCACAGTGGCTGCAGTGAAGGCTCCATACCAAAGCTTCCTCACCACTTTCTAGGGCCACTGTCCGGCCCTCCAGAAAGCCTGTCCCATGGCAGATGGACTTCCTCCCTTTCCTGCCTCACTTCAGGGCACACATCTTCCCTTCTCCACTGGTCCATCCTACTGAATCTGACCAGACACAGACAGACATGCCATAAAATGTTGGGGGGACGGGGGAAAGGCAGTGCATAAAGCTTAAGAGGAAAAAAGCACCCTTTTTACAGAGCTATTCTGAATCAGAACACAGTTAAAATTTGGAGTGGCAAGGGACCTTAGAGATTATGTAGCAGAGGGTTATAAAAATGTTCTATTTCTAAAACCAGTAAAATTTCCGCCCAGAAAATGGGGATGAATGGGGAAGAAGGAAGTGATGCAGGGTCATCCACCTCCTGCTGCTCTTATCATCATGACAAGAATACCAGAAATATGGGAAAGATAAAATTTCGTAGTTTGATAAAACTGCATACATTTAGCTTTATGCAAAATTCACCAGATTGTCTTTCTTTCTCCTTTCACCCCATAGTTTATCTCCAAACCAGTGAAAACCAGCATTTGGGAACTACAGAACAAGGCCAACATTCTGGTTTTACAAATAGAAAAACAGTAATCTGACCCTATTCAATGATTCTTTCAAGACGGCTAGCCAGTGGGCAACAGATAGGGCTGCGTGGAGTCCCTGTTCAGCTTTCTTCCTATTGGATTTGCTAAAGCAAGTTTTCTGTGATTTCTCTGTTGATATTAATATTTGGCAAAACTGACTCACTCTCTTCTAGCAACTCCAAAGAAGCATACAAATACACACAGATGGATCATGAGAAGGGATCCCCAAAATCAGGTAACAGAGGCAGTGTAACTTCAGAGGTAATTTTTCTCCTTTTGCATTCTGAGAAATAAATCCTACAGAATTGTTTCAATAGTAGTCCATGTTAGACTGAAAGTTCCATTTTGAATTGAGAGGTATGATTTCAAGATGGTATTCTGATAAGGATCGTACTGAATCTATAGATCACGCTGGGCATTTTAACAATATTGATTACTGCAATCCATGAACACAGGATATGCCTCCAATTTTTTATTTCATTGAATTTGATTTCTCAAAAAATTTGTATTTCTCACTGAATTTTTCCATTGAATTTTATTTCTTCTATTTTTTTCATTGATGTTTTATAGCTTTCAGTGTAGAGATCTTTTGCTTCCTTAGTTAAATTTATTCCCAAGTATTTTTTTTTGTAGCTATTGCAAATGGGATTGTTTTCCTTTTTAGACAGTTTGCTGTATAGAATAGCTACTGATTTTTGTAAGTTAATTTTGTAGCCTGCAATGTTAATGAATTCATTTATCCTGTTTTTCAGTGGAGTTTTCAGGGTTTCCTATATACATAAGTTTAATGTTGTCTGCAAACAAGGACAATTTAACTTCTTCCTTTCCAATGTGAATGCCTTTTATTTCTTTCTCAGTCATTCTTGATCAGTTGTATCCCAAAATATTGTTTCTGCCTTCACTTATTCCCATTCATTCTTTTCCCCCCTCTACTCATTCAAGTCTTCCTAAAGTAGCACAGGAATTTGCTCTTTGGCACTGAAGTGAATAAATCATCCTTAATCTGGCATGTGAATGAATATTCAGTCACTTTCTGTAACTTTGAGAGCTATCATCAACTACTTCTGCTTCATTAATTCTAAGAAATTTTAGTTGATTGTAGCAGTTTAATGTGGTTTTTATAAAACATAAAAAAGATAGCCATAAAATTATATGCTTCTGCTGGGAAAAAAATGAAAGATCAAAATTTCTACAAAAGAATGATTTCAGCCCCAGACTCTCTTGCCTGTTCAAAAAGGAGATCTGCAAAACTGGCTTTGTCACCAGAAGAAAAGATTATTCCAATTTCTTTTGGTGGTAAACTCTGACCCTGAAGCAATGCAATGCTAAGCAGATAGCCTATTTCTGTCCCTTTCATCCACAGATTTCAAAGTGCAAATGAGAGGAAGGTGATATTTCAGACCTTTTCTGAGTTGAGATGGAGGATCAGAAGCCACAAGATTTAAGTGGCTTGTTCACTGTTAGGCATAAAGGTGGAGGTGAGAGAGCACTGTTGGTCTGACTCATTCTGCATTTTTCTTATAAAATGATTCAAATCAGCCCTGTGGGATCGAAGGGACTCACCCGGGCTTCAGTGAGGCTGGACATGACTTCTGTGAAATTTATGCGTGAGCATCTAAAGCTAGGATTTGGCTTCATAATAGCTTGAAACAAACATTTGATAAGTAGAAAGTTCACCTTCCTCAGAAAGATTACCGATTGAACCTTCGACTTCATTTTCCTATTGTTCACTAAGGTTTCTGAGACAATACAGAATTTTTGCATAAAAGTGATGATCTGTATTTTCAGGATGTCATTGAGAACACCATATATATGTATATGTATATGTGTGTGTATATATATGTACAGTATATGTATGTGTGTGTGTGTATATGTGTGTGTGTGTGTGTGTGTGTGTGTATATATATATATATATATATATTTCCCCCCCCCCCCAAAAGAGCCTGGATACTAACACTGTGGAAAAATGGCTGTTTCTTGTCAAGGTCAGGATGGAAGGAGATTCATGAAGATATGATTCCTGTGTTAAAAAAAAAAAAAAGATTCGGGACATGTTCTTACCATTCTCAATGCCTATATGTACGTTTATTAAATGGGACAGGCATTATCCAGTGCTCTGACACATCCACGGAATGCCTACAGCATCTGTAAAATCCTCTGTGGCTCTGGGGAAGATTTCAGAAACTCTTAGCTCAACTGTTTTGTCATTCTCCATTGAGACAGGGGCAGCTTATCACTGGTAGGTAAAATCTTTTCCTGGTCCCCGTTTTCAAAGAAAACTGTGAATATTTATAAAATGGTTTGATGAAGTCATCAGAGACTCTCTAAAGCCACAACACAGAAGTTTCCTTACCCAGACTTTAATTTCCAACTCATCCTGGACCACCTCAATTGCACAATTTTATATACCAGTGGAATCCAGGGCCAAAAGGAACATAGCTCCCTTGCAGTTTTAGTTACAATGATGACTGTGAAGAAAGATGGATTCATTAGAGGTACAGCATTCCATTCAAATATTCCTAAGATTCCTCTGGTGTCTCCCGAAATCCAAGTTAAACTCTCAAATGAGGTCAGGACTGTAAACCTGGCTGAGTGACCTGACCCTTTCATCAGTCCCCAGACCACCTGTAAGGGGCAGGAAAGCACCTCCACCCTCTGCGTAGGTGGCTCTGGCATCTGCTGAGATGGCATCTCTGGAGGGGGAAAGTAGCCTGGCTGGGCACAGTAATGGTATGTGTTAGTCCAGGATTTACTAAGCCGTAAAGAGAAACACTCAGAAAAAGGTGACTTAGTGACAATGCTGCAAGGCATAGATGTAGGAACAGTCATCTTTTTAATGAAAACTGGTTTACTGAAATTTATTTTGGGTGCCTCTTTACTGAATTTGCAAATGAAGCAAAACCAAGATTGGTTCCATGAGGCAGGCACTTGCTGTTGGTAATATTGATGCTTTCTTTGTATTCAGCACTTTTATTTTAACCCAAATCAGCTTATTCCTAGAGGAAAAGGGGCATTTTATTCCTAGGAAAAAATAAACTGGAGTCATAGAAAGGTCTATTTAAGATACGGCAGCCTGGGAAGAGCTGGAGCTGGCATGATTCTGGGGGTTGGAGGACACACTGCCCGGGCAAGAGGAACCCCTTACAATAAGATACTCCACAAAGGGTTGGCGACAATACTATGAGCTTCCATAACATTTACCTAAGGTCTCTTCCAGAAGAATCAAATTTAAACATCTACTTAAAAATTCCAGCCCTGGCCAGGCGCGGTGGCTCACGCCTGTAATCCCAGCACTTTGGGAGGCCGAGAAGGGTGGATCACAAGGTCAGGAGATCGAGACCATCCTGGCTAACATGGTGAAACCCCGTCTCTACTAAAAATGCCAAAAATTAGCCGGGTGTGGTGGCAGGGGCCTGTAGTCCCAGCTACTTGGGAGGCTGAGGCAGGAGAATGGTGTGAACCCGTGAGGCGGAGCTTGCAGTGAGCCCAGTGAGCTGAGATGGCGCCACTGAACTCCAGCCTGGGCAACTGAGCGAGACTCCGTCTCAAAAAAAAGAAAAAATTCCAGCCCTTCACACTGCCTTTATTTCCTCACAAATTATTCTCCTGTATCTAAAGTAGATGACACTTTGCTGAGCTTACAAATCTTTGTCACCCAGAACCCCAAGCTACTGAAGAACTAGATATTAGGGCCCTTAGAAGTATGGAAGCTTGATTACCACGTGAGTTGAGTTGAAAGTCCTTTACTATGTTTAGATTTTCTTCTTATTTTGTGATTGAGAAGAACACTAAGATGTTCCTATCAGGGAAGCAATATAGTCTGGAAGGTAAGAGATCTGTAGTAGACAGGGATGTGTGTTCCAGCTCTGCCACTCATCAGCTATACCAATTGGGGCAAGTTAACTAACCTCTCAGGGCCCAAGTTTTATTTTTATAAAATGGCAATAATGTTATCAGCTACCTCAGGGAACTGATATCAACTATAAAAATACTTAGTATTTATTGACCATATATAATGCAAAATACTTTCAAAGTTTTATATATAATGATCTCATGTTTTTAAATTTATTTTTTCTGAGACAGGGTCTGGTTCTGTCACTCGGGCTGGAGTGCAGAGGCACAATCATGGTTCTGTCACCCAGGCTGGAGTGCAGTGGCACGATCACGGTTCACTACATCCTCAACCTTCTGGGCTCAAGAGATCCCCCACCTTAGTCTCCCGAGTAGCTGGGACCACAGGCACTTCCCACCACATCTGGCTAATTTTTTGTATTTTTTGCAGAGACAGGGTCTCACCATGTTGCCCAGGCTGGCCTCAAACTCCTGGGCTCAAGTGATCTACAGGCATCAGCCTTCCAAAGTGCTGGGGCATGAGATACTGCAGCCGGCCCTATAATGATTTCATTTGATGATCACAATATGTCATTGAGTTGGGTGCTATTACTATTCCCATTTTATACAGATGAGAAAACAAGCTTAGAGGAATCATGATCACGTTTAAGCCAGAATTTGAATGCAGGCCCTCTGACTTCAGGGGCAGGCTGTGACCCACTACTACACTGTGAATTACTTGACATAAAGAATATAATATGCTTAGAATAGTGACTGAAATATAATAAAAATGCAATAAAAGTTTTGATGTAGTTAATGATAAAATAGCATTAATGAATACAATAGTATTTATAAAATATTAAAACCTATTAAATGCTTAATGTGAGATATTCCATTTTGTTAATTGGCAGTTAACTCTTTGGGGGCAGACACTGAGATTCACTTATTTTTATAGCTTTAGATTTTAGTAGAGCATTTATGGCAGAGGGGCTGTATGAATATCTATCAAATGAAGAATGATTCCATTGGAATCATCAGTACTACAAAGAAAAGTTAAGATATATTCAACTGGTCTAAGCAAAAACATATCTAGAACACAGATTGATGCCACTTTTTGGCCTTCTATACTACAGGTACATTCCTTATTATTGGCAAGCCTTCACAAGACTCTTATCTTAAACCATGTAGAATATAAAGAATTGTGTTGTATTTTTGTTCTTATTGAATAGTATTTATCAAGCACTCATCTCCTTCCCAAATTGGGCGGAAGACACAGTGAACGATTAAGGGCTGCTTTCCCCTTAACTGAATCAAAATCGCATGCTGCAAAGTCTTAAGAAAGCTGTTAGGCATTTGGTTTGAAGGAATCAAAGATTATGAAATTCACTTCTAATGATATGTGTTTTAAAATTTCTAGTACAATATCATAAATAAAAAATACTCATTCCCTCATAACATTTTGGTTTATGATACTGCCTTTTAGGAAAGCTCATACTTATAGAAGAAGAATGAGCTTTCCTGAAAGGCAATATCATAAACCAAAATGTTAATTTTAGCAAGTTTACTAAAATCTCCACTGTAAAAATGAGAAAATCAGGGGGCAAAAAAAGCTTCGTGTCTTGTTCAAGGTGAGTCAACCAATAAATGGCAGAACCAAGACTTGGTCTCCTGATTCAGTGACATTTTCAAGCATCTGAAAAGAAAAGTGGCCTTGGAACAATGACATTTGAATAAGACAAGAGAACAGACAAGCTTCAGAACAGTTCAAACATTCAGAGCTAAGTGGCATTATGTAATCACACACATTTGAATGTCCTTTCTAGTTTCTAAATCGTTGTTCTTTTCCCAAGGACAAATTTTCTTGAGATTGCTTCCATTTTTAAATTGAAGAAAAAAGAGCAAATGAAAGAAGTTAACTACAATCATGCTACTGAACATCATACTTTCACGCAAGTCAAAAAACATTTCTAGAAAAGTGTTATAATTATGTTTAATAACACACATTTAGACATAGATGCAGTGATAAATGATTACTACTAAAATCCTGAATATACTCAAGTCAATATTTCACATTTAAACTATGAAGTTTGCAACTGAAGGTAAACCACTGTAAACAAGAGTACATGTGTGGACATTTGCTCTCATCCAACCTTCTGTGCGGCTGTTTTTAAAGCTGAAGTAATAACATCCCTTGTCCCATGCGGATCTAATGGTCTGCACGTAAAAGACTGTCTCTCTGGAACTATCAATGCTGGTGACAGACGGCAGGTCTCATAGGAGGAAGTCACGTGCAATAGTTACCTAGGCATGTAAAGGACTCTCTCCGCCACCACGAAACCCACCCTAAAGAAGAGATTGCTGGCTGGAATGAACGGGAACACCAGGAACAACAAGCCGACTAAAACCTCCTTGTGCTCCAGTCTCTGAAACACACAATAGTGAAGGATACATTAACTTCTGTTGAATTCCACATCAGGCAGCATTTAACCATCTCCTTCATTTTCAGGTTCTCAATGAAGAAATGAATAAATTAGACCAATATAAACCTATTGACCGGCATGCTGAATTTAACAGAGAAAGCCGATAGGCTAAAATGGCTGGCGTGTCAAAACACACACATGTACCCCGACACACATTTGCCACCCAGAAACGTGGATATTGGCACAATAGAGTCAGTGACCGCTGTTTGTTGTTTAGGGCTGGCTTTGGAGCAACCCTGCCTCTGGGTTCTGGCTCCATTCAGAAACCCTGTCTTTCCAGACACCCCATTCTCAAAGAGCAAAGCAGCTGGCTAATATCAAACACAGTAAGGCACTGCAGAGAATGTAATTATTTCTTCCCAAAATATAATATATTTTCTTTAAAAAATTCACCAGGAGAAGCAAAGTTTAACATCAAGAAAATCAAATACTAATGATAAAATTTGGGACGCCAAGAGAGAGAGAATCATTTGAATTGTAGTGTACCTTCACACCTCTCAAATTAGGCTGGCAAGCAAGTATTTACTCCATCGATTTTTTTGAATAAAAAATCATTATAATAATTCATTAAATTGACAAAGAACTTTCTCTGTTATTATATATATTTATTTGCAAAGATTGTTCTGTCACTTATAATTAACAGAAAAAAAACTTCTGTTTATTACTGATAATATGTTGCAATGACATTGTAAAAACTCATTTGTATTTCCATGTGTACTTATGGTATAGACATATTTGAAGAGAGTTATATCTAAAACAGATCTTAATGTACTGGAGAATATGTACTTTTTAAGTTTAAGAAAAAAATCAAATAGACTGTCCATATTTCAACTTCTAATGTTCCCTTTAAGCATTTTAAAGTCTATTACTTTTAATAATTGGAAAAGAATAAGTAAAAGAATTTCATAAATATAAATAAAATTCCCTAATAAAAGCTACAAATAGTTTAACTATACAAAGTATAAAGATTTTAAACATCTTGGGATACTTGTCACCTTGATGTTATTAAAATCTTTGTTTTACTGACTAAAACATATAGGGTAATATAATTTCTGAGAGTGATTCCATATGATTGGACAGTTGCCCTTAAATAATTAATGAGTCTATAAGTAATGATCTCATTTTGACCTAAAGGAACCAGAATTTAAAGGAAGAAAAAAATAGATTATGCAACAAACCTTCAACTCATGATCTACCAAAACTGACCAAAAAGGGTAAAGAAAAAAAGAATGAATTCATTTTATTTAAAAGCTGCAAACTCTCTTTCTAATTTAGACTATACTTTGAGTTTAGAAAGTACATTTCAATTTGAGAATTTAAACTGTACAGTTTATTTATTTGTTTACATTTAAATTTTTATTTTCGATTTGGGGTACATGTGTAGGTTTATTACAAGGGTATATTATGTGATGCTGAGGCTTAGGCTTCTATTGTTTCTGTCACCCAGAGAGTGTATATAATACCCAATAGGAAGTTTTTCAGCCCTTGCCTCCCTTTCCCCTCTCTCTTTTTGGAGTCTCCAAAGTCTATTGTTCCCATCTTTATGTCTGTCTGTACCCAAGGTTTAGCTCCCACTTATAAGTGAGAATATGTGGTATTTGGTTTTCTGTTTCTGTGTTAATTTGCTCAGGATAATGGCCTCTAACGGCCTCCATGTTGCAGTAAAAGATATGATTTTGTTCTTTTTTATGGCTACTTAGTATTTCATGGCGCATATGTACTACCATTTCCTTATCCAATCCACTGTTGATGAGCATCTAGGTTGATTCCATGTCTTTGCAATTGTGAAAAGTGCTGTGATAAACACGTAAGTGCAGACATCTTTTTGGCAGAATGATTTTCCTTTGGGCATATACCCAGTAGTGGGATTGCTGGGTTGAATGGTAGTTCTACTTTTAATTTAATGAAAAATCCCCAAACTTATTTCTGCAGTGGCTGAACTAATTTGCATTCCCACCAACACTATATAAGCATTACCTTAAAGTACATAATTTTTTAAAATCTTCACAAGAATCCTGCATATCAAGAGCAAGTATTTCTTCTTATAATTGAAAACAGATCCCAAAGAACCAATGTCTTGTCAAATGTTCCTCATTTACTCTGAGCTTGTTATTTAGTATGTTGCTGTTCCCTTTTTATAGGTACACTTTTATAGAGATAGTTGATCACTTCTTTTGACGCTTCGAAAGCTAAAATACCTTTTACAAAATTATTCACGTCTTCCCAAAGAAGCTTCTAAAGAGAATGTAATACACCCTAGTAATTCATCCTAAGAATTAAGAGTGCAGGTATAGACAGAACAATGATCAGGCTGTTATCCATGTTCCTAGATACCGTTTTACCCAATGAGCCACCTCATAGCCCCTCATCAAGGTTATTGGGAAACAGCCCTCACTGGGGAGCTGAAAGAGGCTTCTCTTTATATCCCCAGCATCACACCTTCTTACCCTTCCAAGCAACACACCTTCCTCACTATGGTGTATGTTCACTTCTTTTTTTTTTTTTTTTTTTTTTTTTGAGACTGAGTCTGGCTCTTTCACCCAGGTTGGACCAGGTCGGGAGGCGCCTTCATCTCAGTCGTGGGTGTCAGTTGGGAGCACAGCCAACCTCCCTGCCTCCCCCTCACTCACCGAGACCCGTAGTGAGCAGGATGCCCATGGCACTGATCACAGCTGGGGATGTGGAGATGGGGGAAGAGTCAAGGAGCAATCAGCCTCCCGCAGAAGTCTGATGTGCACATGGAAAAGCCACAGGGCTGTGTGTTCATCTGTTCCTCCACCAGGTTCTTCGGACACCAGCACAGTCTTTATTTCCTTCATGACATCATTCTAGTTGTAATTACGTGTGTAACTGGGTGTTTACTGCCTTTATTGTCTGTCTGCCTCACCAGAATGTGAGCTCCATGAGCACAGAGCACTCGTCACTTGTGTTCACTGGTGCACGACTTGTGCTTAGCTCAGTTCCTGGTGTGAGTATTTGCTGAATAAATCAATTAAGTGAATAAATGTATCAGGCAGTATACAGAGGAAAAAACTGGGTAGAAGAAGGGGAGTAGGCAGAGAGGGCTTTTTGGTGGAGGTGACATCTGGGCTTGAAATATCAATAAATGTTTACAAGGAAGGCAAATTTGGGAGTGAGGGGTGGTCACAGCTAGACACATTCTTGGGAGAAGATATGTAATGTGCAAAGCAGGGAATAAGACTGGATATGTCAGCAGGTGGCAGATAATGAGCGTTTTGCACATTTTGCTATGGAACTGACCTTCGCCTAAAGGCAGTGACTAAAGGGTCCCTTATGCATAGAAAGAAAAGTGAGTGAGTGTTCAGGGTCCACGTCCAGACTCGGGTAGTGACCCTGCCACCAACACACAAATGGTACTTGGACAGGCAATATTATCCCTTCCATTGTCAAGGTGCCTCAACTATAAAGGGAGGCAAGTATGCCTGAGCGTTGAATGCAGTTGGGTCATTACAAAGATGTCTTGAGAACCTGAAGTCCATTTTTTGGGAGTTGTGAGCTGTGAGCTTACACATAGCCCACCACCCTATCCTGCTAATCTTGTGGGGTGTTTTCCTTTGTTTTAAAACAGGAAATTGAAGACAGTGGCGCCGTGCCTAAACTCAATAAAGTTTCATTATTTTATTTCATTTTGAGAAAATTAATACTCATGAAAAAAATTCTATTTTCAAATTAAATGGATGACAGTACTCTTTGTCTTTCCTCATCCCCATTCAGTCGAGAGAGATTAAAAATATTCAAGAACAACATACTTATTTGAATAACAAGTCAATCTGCCAAGCAGAGAGCTGTAAAGTTGGGAAAAAAGTGCTTCATGGACATGGCTAAATTTTCTAGAATGAGGCAGACTGGGAGGGAACCCGATTCTGTATCCCGTGGATCACTGATGTGACAAAATTGGCTAAATAATTTATAGCTTCTTTTAGCCTAATAGATTCATATGACACCCTAACAAAGTACGAGGAGAAAAAAGAGGAAATTCATGGCATTTTCCAAAGTACACATGGGCATTCCTTTTTAGGACAAAGAACAAAGGGAAATTCACTTATTCCCAAAGATACTAGGGAGGGAAGAGATAGGAGAATTAGGACAGCAAATAATACAGCCATTATAACACATGACATTTTATTAACTGCAACTTCAGACAAAATAATTTACTTCTCTGAGCTTTAATTTGGTGATCAACTAGACAAAAGAAAAGGAATTGATACCTATATACGTGTTATATCTGTAGGAAAAATGTGTGATAGATTTGCTATTATAGGTGTTAGGTTTGATTTTTCTTTTCTGGTTGGGAAGAAGAGAGAAAAGCATCCCCCTGGGCTGAAAGGAGGTGAAAATCCTGTTTAACACCCAGCTGGGGGTGCTGAGAGGGTCGCTCAGTCACCATCGGCACAAACACACATCAGGCCAAGCAGCTAAGGGAAGAGCAGGGCTTTTCTCGGAGCGGTAAATTGCCTCAGAGGAAATCCAGCTACTGAACCTGTCTGGCCTAGTAGCTTCTGGTTTATCCCCTCCTCTTCATACTTTCAGTTCATCTTTCAAAGTGCAGTTCACAGACAAAGACATGCGCGTGTGCGTGTGTGCACACACACTTTGATACACATGTATGCACCCTGGCCAGCAGTGTGTGAGTGTTAATAAAAACAGGGTTCCTTCCTGCCCAGTTCAATACAGACGATACACACTGCAGGCTGTTCCCTTCCAGAGAGGTGGAAAATAGGCTTATTATAGTAATTATTGTCATTATTACTATTTTTTTCTCGCCTCTAACCAAGTTTCAGAGAAATGGCACATTGCATTTAGGGCACAAGTGTGTTCACATGATTCTAAGTATTGCACAGCTATATTTCAATCCTAAGGATTTATTTGGCAGCCCTAGGATCTAGCTGTCTGCCTCCAATTTATCAATCCACAGGGAAGCTGATGACAGTAAAGCTCCCCTCTTCAGCCCTGGGGTTAAGGCATTTGCCGGCCTGACAGCTAGTATGGCTGAATACTTACTAGGCTCTCCTTTTTATATCTGTTTTTGGGTCTACTTCCTCTGTTAGACTCTGGATTCCTTGATGGTAGTCACCAATGCATATTTAAATTTATCTAGATTCCTGGCACAACACCCCTACTGCTATCTACAGGAAATGTAACTGTCAGCCTCTATTTGAGCAAATCCAGGTCTCAGGTTTATTTCAAATATTGTGAACTTTGAATCCACAAAAGCCCTTATGTTTACTGAGGCTATCAAGGTTGAAGATAATACAGACTGCATCTGACGGATGGGAAACTGACTTCATCTTCAACATTCTAACTCAGAAGCCAAGAAGAACGCTTTCAAGACCAGCATGGGCCATGCAAAGCTAGAGGAACAGAAAGCGCCTGGCTGTTTTTGGGCAACTGGATTCTGCCTGAGAGCTGCACAAATGTGCCTTTATCTCACTCCCTCTGGGAAGCTGCACTGAGCCCTAAGCTGCCCTGTTGCCTACCTGGATTTCACTGCTGTGTCTGCTTTCATTTAAATTTTAACAGCCTCTCCCACCTCCAACTCTGGCAGTGGCCAGGCTCACCTATCTACAGGCACAGCTTCCGTTGGATTTCTCTCCATGGCGACAGCTCTCAGCAGGTGCTGGGTGGCTGTTCCCCCCCTCCGCCCCTTCAAGCCATCTGGTAGGTGTCACCATTGCATGTGGCTTCTCTAATACTACCCATATCATTGCACATGGTCCTTTCATAAACTCTCTTCAATCACCTTACTGACCATACCACGTGTTTCCTGCCAGGACTCTGATGGATTGACCAGCAGAGTGAGAACACGGGGACAGGGAAGAACTGTGGACTCCAAAAAAGGATCAGAGCTTGGGCTGGTGTGAGCTGCTAGGAGCCGGCTCCAGCACACCCCTGGCTTGGTCCTGTACATCACACTCTTTGCATTACGTTTCAGCCCTTGAGCGAAGCACCCTGTTTAAGGCCATTGAGGCTATAAAAATTTTTAAATGTTATATCGATATAGTAAAGAACAACATCAATCTGAGAGAGCTCTGTTATCTGGCAAATGGGGTTGAAACCAATCTCTCAGTAGCTGGAGAAGAGGAAGTTTTGAGTGTTTACTGCTATGACAATGATTAAATGCAACAGACTACTTCTTATGACTCAAACAAGATCTAGAATCTGAGCTCCACGACTGTAATGTGGGGACAAAGGGAATCCTGCGGCAGTCTTATGGGTAAAAAGAGTAAGGAAAGTTAAAGCCGATTCTCAGAGCCTGTTACAGCAGCCACACACCTTGGTGAGAGGGACCCTGATTCAGGCCCCAGCGGTCACAAGGCCACACTGTGAGATGTTTAGGGACAGTCCTCCTGTGACATGAGCACAACCCACATCTGAAATGTAGACATGGAAAGGTGCAATTTACATTTTTTTCCTCTTGTCTGAAAATAATGTGATACACTGAGTTGGGACAGAAAATGGCTCAGGTTCGGGATCTCAACAGTAGAGCTGCCAACCCACACTCTCTAGTTGGCTCAGGCTGGTGATATCATTTCCTCACTTTCATGAGCTCTAAAATTTACTCATAAATGCACAGGGAGTAAATTTTTAAAAGGGGAAATGAATGAAGGAATTATACGCCCTCAGAGACAAAAGTAGACTTGTATACTTGATGTCTTCCCCAAGCCAATTTAAACATTGCTTTTTCCCATGCCAAACCTTCTTTGCCAAGAGGCACTGCCAGATGCACTAATGAACAGAGCACCGAAGGCCGATTAAAATCAGAGGATTTATAAACTGACATTTTAGATTTCTGGTCTTTGGTTCTGAACTTCATTTTTTTTTTTTTGCACAGAGCCTTTTGTTTGATTTGTTTTTAATCAACAGTCTGATCCTTCTTGCAAACACCAGTTCCTGAGATTAAAACGTCTTATCTCACAACAGCAATTACCTTTCAGAGTTAAGTGAGGAAGAATCATGAAGCTCTCTGATTGCTTTACTCTAATTGAGAATAAACTAATTCCTAACTCTACATGGAAATGTAAGTTATATTCTGCTTAAGTGTGTATTTAAGTGTTTAAAAAAGAAAAGCAAAAAACTTTTAGAAGGCGCTTTATTGAAAAATATCAGTCCAGTGCAAAAATTTCTATTCACTTTAAATTAAGCAAGCACTAGTGAGGAGATAAGGGAATTAAGTAAATTAGAAAAATGTTAGTGAATACATATTTTCCTCATTAGAATGCAACTATTACAGGAATTTATGATGACATAGAAAAAGTCAGAAATGAACTTTCTTCATTTCTGTGGTTCTGAAAAAAAATGGAAAAGGCATTAGAAAGCTATGCATTAAATTTAAAAAGTGTGACGAAGACTGGAGAGATGGAGGAGAGCTGTAAGCCAAGACATCTTCTAAAGTCTGGTTTAACTTATAAATTATTATATGTGTGTTTCACACAGATGGGGCGGGGGGCCACCCAGTAAGTTGCAAGTGGTACAGGATGGAGGAGAAGCAAATATCTTTCCAGCACATACCATACGCCAGACACTTGACTTAAATGGGCCCACTGAAATCTCATGATAATATTACAAAGTAGGTATAATTATCCCCATTGTTGTGGGTGAGGAAATTGAGGGCCAGAGAGCATGAGAGACTTCTCTTAGTTGATCCAATCAGTAAGAAGCAAGGGTTTCAAACTGAGGTCTGAGTCACTCCAAAGCCTGTCCTCTTCCCACAGTCCAGGTGACTTTGGCATCCAAAGTTAATGCTAAGTGTGGGGAGAAATTTCAGCTTTCTCTACCATCTGATTTCATAGCAGAAACACTGACGACAGATGCATCCCAGGAACTGGAGGTGGCCAAGTGAGACACTGCTGAGGACCTCTAACAGAGGGTGCCATTGGTTTACTTTGCCAGATAAATGCAAGCACAAGATTGCATTCTACACTCTACAGGGATGCAACAGGATCTATGGCACAGAAGACGTATTTCTTGTCAAGTACTCTGAATGCATGTGTGAGTGGTTTGAAATGGTTCATCCACTTACCTTTTTTTAAACAAATTTTTTTTTGAGATAAGGTCTTGCTCTGTCGCCCAGGCTGGAGTGCAGTGGTGCAATCTCGGCTCACTGCAACCTCCACCTCCTGGGTTCAAGCAATTCTCCCGTCTCAGCCTCCCGAGTTGAGATTACAGACATGTGCCATCATGCCCTACTAATTTTTGTTATTTTTTTAGTAGAGACATGTTTCCACCATGTTGGCCAGGCTGGTCTTGAACTCCTGACCTCAAGTGATCTGCCTGGCTCGGCCTCCCAAAGTGCTGGGATTACAGGCATGAGCCACTGCACCTGGCCTCATCCACTCATCTTGACACCCATCCTCTGAAAGAATGGACCTATACATGTCCTCTGATCACAGTGGGATAAAACATAATTTATTTGACTGATCTTAGTCACTGACTTGTAAGTCGATATTATATCTGAGAGAGCTTGAGGGGAGGACAATAATCACTTCTGACATATGACATCAAACACTGCAATGAAACTGCCCTTCTTAGTAAGGAAAGTGAAGGAGCATCCACATTCTAGTGACCACAGGGCTGTAATGAATAAGTTAAGTGGACAGGAAAGTGGGTCAAAGGCCCTCTAAATTTTAAATCTACACACATTCCTAACTTGTTATCATTCTAAGCTTCTCTCTGTAATATTCCACTGTTTATGATGAATTTTTCAGGAATGTAACACTGTGATCATCACTTCATCTTGTAACATATCTGTTATAGTTTTACTCAGGCAGATGGATTTGGAAAATCAAAAGAGTGATTCTGCTCTAAGAGATATATGTCCATGTGCATTGAGATCCAAGCGAGTGGAGTGACTCGGGAGAAAGGGGGGCTTGAGTGAGGTACACCTAGGACCCCCATCTGACACCCATGACTTCAGAGGGAGGCCGTGGCCTGAGGTGCACTAGATGGGTGACTGTGAGAACCAAGAGAGAACATCTGGGCAAAAGCTCAGCCAAGTACTGGGAACCTGTCTGGAGTAGTGGGTGGAGAGAGACAGCCAACTGCATAAGTGTCAGGGCTTTGAAGCATCATGCTTACCACATCCAGCTTTGATTGGCAAAATGGAGATGACTGTGGCAATGCCACAGAATTCTAGGTCAAGAACTCTAACTTAATAAGGGGACCCAGTGTGGAAGGGAGGTAAGAGCGCTAAATCATTTTATTCCCTCTCTAAGGATTCAATTAAGAACCAAGATGGATTTAAACATACAATAAAGCCATGAATGAATCTAGCCTTGATGAAATGGAGGAAAGAAAGGAAAAGGATAAATCAGATACATTTTCATAAATCATTTTGTTCCTAGGAAACTAGGAAATATCCATGCCTGGGAGAAGTGGTCCTCTACCTGTGACTATAGCTTAGATGTTTCTGGTAAGAAGATATCCCTCAGCCAAAGTCTTCTACAGCAGGATGATCCCTTCTTTTCTGTTAAGAAAGTGCCAAAATGTTTTACTTTTTCACAAAGCAAGTCACACTCACCAAAATGCATGATTCATCTATCCACTTGGAATTGTCATAAAGAAGACAGTCCCTTTGTTCTATAATCTCAAATTAATAAGGAGAAAGAGCCATAAAAAAGTACACATAGTTTCACTCTCCTAGAGAAGATCCAAATGTTTTAGAGCAGCACTTCCTAAAGATAATCATCCATCCTACTTTATCAAACTACAGAGATATGTTTGGTTTACTTCAAGGACACTACACATGAATGTAACAAGAAGTATAGTAAGTCTTCTCTTAAGAGGTAAAAGACAGAGGAAAAAAAGATGAGATTTACTTGCATGATTGAACTTCTAGAGGAATTACTATTCATGGTAGAGTTGATTCCTGTTATCTGTTAATGTACCCATCCAAAATCAAAATATCTTCTATAATCAAAACATGTTGCATCTCACTGGACAATATCCATACCCCTGCTTCTGAAATATATGGTCCTAAAAGCCTGATGGATCATTTTGTTTCCACAAAGATGGTTAAAAGGCTCTTTTCACAAATAACTGACATGATAGAATAACTATCTTCCTTCACTTTGAACTGTGTTTTCAAACAGCCTACCTGCCACAGCTTAAAAGCACGAATTTAATGTACTAATGAAATGTGGCACAGGATGGAAACAAAGGTCCCTATGTTTGGAAATGGTATAAAATGCTTGTAATTTTCTGAGTTCAGACATGCACACACCTGTCTTCATCATTTCAGAGCATGGGAGATGCATGCATAAAAAGACTGATGTTCACCAAATCACAACAGCTCAAAGATCTCAAGTGTATAGAAAAGAGAAGGTTTACACGATCTATATGAAGCTTGACATACAGATAAAAGTAAGAACTTAATTCAATAGTCACTAGCTGGGAGTTATATTTTTCTTGGAAAAGTCTCACAAGGGAGTAGAAAATAAAATGTTTTAGACAAAGAACTAACTTGTTTCCTCAACAAGCCTTGGCATTAAATTATTCCCCAAGTGAAGACATTGTCATTGTGAGGACCAAAATCTATAATAGGCAGAAAAACAGGGCTCACTGGCCAAAGTCACCCAAAGCAGAAGGAATTGTGGTGGACTGGAATGGAGAGAATTTTCAAACCAATGCCAGGGAAGCTGCCATTCATACGTGTTCTTCCCAATTAATCACTTTTTCATACCAAATGCCAGAGTCCTGGGTTATAAGCTAACAGGGCCAATTTGGCCATTTAAAGTTGCCAGGTTCTTCTGTAAATACTGGTGGCCTCTGGCAATTGAAAGCAGATGGGATACAAAAATGAGAGCAAGTCTGAGAAGAAGTTCTGTTAAAAGTGCAGCCATTTCTTTAGCAGTCACACACTGGCTTCTCAGGAAGCTCCAGGAAGTCCTTTCTCTGTCCTCCAGCTCTCCTGTAAGAACCTTCCAAGAAAGGTTCCCGCTGAGGTGAATGTAACACCGTCCCGAGGCAGCCACATCTTACTTTCTACTTAGATAAGGTCAAGAAAACTCCATCGAGTGCCTTCTTTTAAAGCATGTTAAGCAGGTGAAGGCATAAGTTTTTAACTTATTTCAGTTAAAAGAAAAAATACATGTGGAGAGATATATATGGTGCTACTTTGGTCTTGCTTTGGAAGCTGCCACTTATTAATAATATACCAATGAAGGAGTTCTTCTAGGTGACACTTGCCTCCCCGAACTGTAACATTTCATGAATGGCCTTGCAGGGTTCCTCATCCATCATGATTCCCAGCAGTCACAGACACTGTTGTATCAAACATCTATATACACATTTCTAATTACAGCCTCCATAGAATGAAAAATGCAATTGGTTTCAAGTTCTTAGGTTACTGTTGCCTTGTTGGAAACTATAACTTTAAAAGGAATAGTTTCAAAGGAATGCTTTTTCAGGTGGTATTGCTTAAAAGGTAATAATATGAAAATGTTTTTGTTGATGCTGGGGTGGCGGTTGTTTTTGGAGGTACAAAGAAGGCAAACAAGGAAATGTGTAAACATTGCCCAAAAATGAACTCTCAAGGTCCAGTGACCCAGGCACCTTTGTATATCAAAGTCGATACTTCCCAAAGTACGCTGCAAGAACACTTACCCACAAGTTTTCCAAATTCAAATAAGTTTGAGGAATGCCATTTATGATACACCCCTTTTGGAAACTCACAAGGCTTAGAGCAACATAAAAGCTTTGTGAAGCCCCCCAGTAAAGAAATATGTTTAACTTTTTGAAACCTAGTGCTTGTGAAATGCAGAACTGCAGAATCTTTATTTAGAGTAACCTTACTTAATGGTCTGTATGATGCTGTGACATATTTTGAGAAATGCTGGTACAAACTGCTGTAGCAGAATGAAGTTAAGAAAGGTTTTCACTTTAGGAGTTTCTATAACCTACCCCCCAAAAATCAACCCACTGTCTGGCAAACACAATTTCACTGATCTCAACTATAGTCATCACGCTACAGTTGAAACACATTTTCTGGGGCCAGGCGCGGTGGCTCACACCTGTAATCCCAGCACTTTGGGAGGCTGAGGCAGGTGGATCGCCTGAGGTCAGGAGTTCAAGACCAGCCTGACCAACATGGTGAAACCCCATCTCTACTAAAAATACAAAAATTAGCTCGGCATGATGGCAGGCACCTGTTATCCCAGCTACTTGGAGACTGAGGCAGGAGAATCGCTTGAACCCGGGAGACAGAGGTTGCGGTGAGCCGAGACTATACCACTAAACTCCAGCCTGGGCAACAAGAGTGAAACTTGGTCTCAAAAACAAAACAAACAAACAAACAAAAACATTTTCTGCTGCTCAGCCCTTTGTAGAGATGAAGAATAGCTGATGGTCATTTTCTACATTAAAAATCACTATACCTATACATTTAGAGAACTTTGTTAAGCCATCTATCTGCATAGTCTTGACTCTAGCTGAGATAAATCCTGAGCACAGGAAGGTTTCTTGGCATCGTTAAACCATATCAGTGTTTATAAGGATAATATTCTCATGGGTAAGGTGGATGCAATGGAAGTGGAGAAAACCAAGCTCTTCAAGGCAGCCCAGGTCGTCTTATATCTTTATTCTCTATACTCTTAATGTTGTTTGAACCAGTAAGTGCTCAATTAAATCTCTAATGTTTTATCTTACTGTTTACCACTATGTTTTTCCTCTCCAAATGCACTGTCCTTTACTTACATATTCCCTACATATTTCTTCTGCTTGTTTCAAAAATGTCTGTCAGTTTTTAAGATCATTTTCCATTTCCATCACACCACGGGGTATGTGGCGGCTCACTCCAGTTAGTCATGCAATTAGTCATGCCTCTGCCTACAAGAGACACAAAGTACCAGGAGCAGGCAGGCAGATGACGAAGGGAACCATCAGACACTTCCACCCCAATTCACGTGCTTTGTCAAAGCACTCTAGAAAATTTTCCCATCCTCATTGTGGTTCTCTTGGAAAAACCTGGTCACTGATTATTCATTCGTTCAACAGATATGTTTCATTGCCATCTGAAAAGATAGTCTCTTTGGGCACTGTACTTACTTAGAGGCAAACACTTAAAGAATTTAGCAATCAATCACTCCCATCTCTTTTGTATTTTCCAGGTACTAGTCTAGGCTCTTGGGAAAACATCAGTAAACAAAACAGATGAGAGAGAGAGAAAATCCTGAGGAAAAGAGAGAAAGAGACCATGAGAGAGTGAGTCAGTGAGCCTGGTAAGGGGTATCTGTTATATACAGATTGTGGGCAAGAAACGGAGTGCAATTCTAAACACAATGGTAGGCTGCACTGAGAAGGTGGCAATCAAGCAAGTCTTGGAGAAGATGAAGGAGTTGGCCACAACACTCATTTCACAGTAGAAAATGAGTTAGGAAGTAGCGAGGGAGATAATGGAGTGGGCACTGGATAGGACCAGCACATGTAGAACTTGTCAGGTCACTATAAAGGTGATGACTATTATTACTGTCAGAGAAATAAGGAGCCATCAGAAGATTTTAAACACAAGAAGGGCATGATCTGACTTACATTTTAAAGTAATCACCCTGGCCACTGTGTTGAGGACTAGACTGGACCTTGGCGCAAGGGTAGAAGCAGGAAAAATGGTTAGAAGGCTATGGCAATAATCCAAATGAGAGATGACAGTGGCTTGGACAGGGTAAAAAGCAGTGAAGGTGTTGAGAAGCCGTCAGTGTCTAGATGCATTTTGAAAATATGCTTGACAGAATTTTCTTGATGGATGAAATATGAAATTCTAGACAGAGAAAGAGAAAAAAGGAAACCCCCAAAATTTTGGCTGAGGTAACTAGCAGAATGCACTGAGATGAAAAATGCTATTGAGGCAACACACTGAATGGGTAAAGTCAGAAGTTAATTTCAGAATGTTGAATTTGAGATAATAGTATGGAGATGCATGTATATAGATGACACTTTCCTTCTTGAACAACCCTAGGTCCTACATATATTATTTCACTTATTTTTATTATATTACAGGTGAAAAATAATTTTTAATACTCATCAATGTTTTTGCTATGTAATAATGTAGACATATAAACATTAAAGCTCATATTACAAACTTGTTTTCTTTCTAATACTCTATGCTTCCTCCTTAGCCAATGCACATGTAAAAATAAGGAATTTTAGACTTTTTTTTTTGATGGAGGGATGATTCTTCCCAGGGTTGTATTTATCACCCTTGCACTCCCTTTATAGGCTCCTCGGGCATTGCACTTAAGCTAATCTTAACCTAAAGAATCTGACAATCAATTGTTATAGTCTCCTCTGTATTTTCCAACTCAGTAAACACTTTCCAGTAGGCTTTTTGTCTAAAGGGACTTGTTTTAGCTGCTTTTATCTCTGGGACTCCTAACTGCATATTTCAGGCTTTTCTCAGAACAAGATGGAAAAACGTGTGCTCCTTTAAATAGAAATGTCATGTTCTGGATGGAAATGGAAAGGACAGAATGCTTCTAGATGTTACAAAAATATCTTCTGACCTTTGCAACAGTTTAAAAGCAATCAGAAGCATTGTCTGCTAAGTGTTAAATGAGCTGTTTTTATGAAAATATGAATCATTATGAGAAATAACAAGTATAAAAAGTAAGATTCCTTCTCAAAAGGTGGCATTTGCTCTGAGTAAAGGCAAATAATAATATAGACTATGAAATCTCACTGAGAATCACAAAGCATCCAAATCAGGAAAAATAAACTAAAGCTGTTAGTGATGTCTGATAGCTTCTTCTTCCATTATACATATATCTAAGACTCACTAATAAACTCAGTGAGTCTTCCAACTGAGGGGTAAATAAAAGAGGGGTAGGTAAGTCATTTTCTTATTAAATATGTAAAAACGTAATTGCCCTGTGAAGGCAAAGGAAAAGACAAATGATTTAGTGATGTGTAAAATTTTGCCTGGCCTAGATCAAAAGCCAGGCAGAGCACTCCAGGTACAACTGAATGGTATGTTACACATGACATGAGGAAAGAGGATTTGTAAAAGTTTCAGCTCCAGAACAAGGAGAATACTTTTACAGATACCATATTAATAATTGACAAAAAGGCAGGTCTTGGTAAGACTGCTCAAGGGCCACTGATTTTCAGGTAGCTGCTGAACAAAGGGTTGCATTTCTAGTGTCTACTTTGTTCTAATCCCTGACACTGAGGGGAATGGAGAAATCCAGCGATGGTAGCATAATGTTTTTTTTTTTTTGAGACGGAGTCTCACGCTGTTGCCCAGGCTGGAGTGCAGTGGCGCGATCTCGGCTCACTGCAAGCTCTGCCTCCCGGGTTCCCGCCATTCTCCTGCCTCAGCCTCCTGAGTAGCTGGGACTACAGGCGCCCGCCACCACGCCCGGCTAATTTTTTGTATTTTTAGTAGAGATGGGGTTTCACTGTGGTCTCGATCTCCTGACCTTGTGATCTGCCCGCCTCAGCCTCCCAAAGTGCTGGGATTACAGGCTTGAGCCACCGCGCCCGGCCGCATAATGTTTTATGAACAGCAACAACAAAAATTATTTTTTTCTTAAATCCTGCCTATTTTTGCAAAATTTTTAAATACCACTAAAGACATCCATAATCTTTCTAAAGTCTGGAGCTTTAGGTGATAGCTGCAATAGCCATTTGTAAATAAGTCACTAAATTTCCCATTCTTCCTTCCCCTTGATAAGTGTTCAGTTTTAACAGAGTGATTTTATGTTATATTCTGCTCTTCTGTTACATTTGAACATACTAACTTCCCAAACTATGCTTCTGCACTTAAACTCTGCATTTAAAAACGTGTTACTACTATTACCTCTTATGTCAAGAAGTTAAAGAAGCTCCCTGTCACTCAAGGTAGAGGATGAAGGGAGGTGGAGAGGAGAGCATTAACTTTTATAAGCAACAGTAATATCAAACATAGATTCTGGTCATGGAAGCATGGCTGGACTTTGATATGTATCGACTCAAGAAAAGGCAGTCAACTGGAGTTCTTTTTATAAAGGCTGATATTCCTACAAAATGGAGACAGGATCCCTCATTGTACTCCTGGGTTTAAGCTGTGACAATTTCATGATGCTGGAACAACACAGGGCTCCTCATGTGCTGGCCTCCGTACTGAGTGTTTCATGTGGCTTGCCCTGGTCCAACCACAGTTGGTGCAGGGAGGATCAGAGAGGGGGCTCACGCAGCTGTGCAGTGGCAGAGTCTGGCCTCAGACTCAGGTTAGCGCTAATCACTCCCCTCCACAACCTCCCTTCCTCCCAGCCTCAGGACTATCATTCTGGAATCTGGGCAACACAACTCTACATCAATGCAGGGGCCACCCCCAACACAGTGGGGACTGACTTCCACTTGAGGTTGGTAGTAAATTTGAAGTGAACTAAACGAATTATTGAATTTACTGTGAGACTACCAAATGAAATCAAATGACAATCACAAGTCTGATACAGTATGTATCACATATGGCAAAGCAATGACATAAAAGTATATGGGAAGGTCAGTACAATGGATACTTGGATATGTTCCAGTTTAAAATGAGGTACAGATCCAACTTCTCTATTTTCTAACACTGCATCAAATGAAGTGGTCAGCTCATTTTCAAACTCTCATCAGAAAGATGATACGAAGGAAAATCTCACCTTTGGAGCATGGCCGATGGGCCCAAGTTGTCTAAAACTACTGAGCTGGAAAACTGCGACCCACAGAGCAGAACATTATCAGCACAAGAAAAAGGTGGCAGGTGGAGAAGCCAGCTGAGAGCAGGAAGAAGAGGCTGCATCAACTGTGCTGGTCAAGTCTCAGACAGAACAGCATCTCATACGATGGCTACTCTGATGGCACTAGTGGTCAGGGTGAGAAGGACCATGGCAAGGCATCATCAGGGTCCATTTATCGAATACTGCAGTGGTCTCAAAGCAGAACAAGCTGGATGGGTTGTAAATGGGCTAGAAAGATTGGACGTATAAGAGCATGAAGAGGATTTGCATGAATTGAGGTTACAAAAAGAATAGAGAATGTGCTGTTTGTAGAGAATGGGAACTGAAAAAAGGAATGTAGGCCTGAGGGAAAAAGAAAAATCCGTGTTGGCATAAAGCCATTCACTATTAAATGCAATCTTCATTCCCCAAGTTCAATTTTATTTTACCATTCAGTATATTAAAACATGATGCTCATTTTACCAGGTTTCATAACTGCTATTCTGGAATTTAGTGATCCTTGTGCCATAATACCATAACCTATTATTTGGCTGAGCTAAATGCAAATAATTTCCAGCAATCAGCAAGTGTGTTCAGTTCAATCATATGGATCTATGGTAGTACAATGTTGTACCCCAGGGATTGAAAAATGTATGTGACAATGATGAAACTGAATAGCTGTGAAAGACTGCATGGGCAGCAAAGCTCTAAATATTTACTACCTTGTTCTTTCTTTTAAAAAAGTTTGCCATTTCTTGGTCTATCCTATTGTATTGTGTTTATTCCCATAAGCTGCTCCAAGTCCCTTTTGGAATGAGGCGAGGATGCCAATAAGCAAATAATCACTTTCCAATAGTGGCTCTTGTTTTGATCTTACCTTCTTTTTGAGACGTGTGGGAATTTTATTTAAAGAGAGATCACAGGCTGACAGTCTCTGCTTATCAGCTCTGTGTGGTGTTGTGGTGAGTAGGTTGATGGGGGCTGTGACATGGACCAGCATGGAGGTAAATTCAGAGCGAGGCTGAGAACAGGCATGAAGGGAGATCCCTGAGATGACGAAGGCCCTCCCTGAGTGCGGAGCGGCATTAGCCCTACCCCACCCCCACCCTCCATTTCCACCAAGTTGTTGCGAGTAGTTACCTCTACCAGTCCGGCTGCAGATTTTTCCCCACATGGACATGAAAATTTGGCTTGTTTCCCAGGGCTCAGTGCTGCAGCCTGTGATTTGTGTTGGTTGCAAAACTACCACCCTACTAAAAATTTAAAAAACAAATAAAAACCAAAACCCTCAAACGTATACCTGTGAGGTGAGGGGAGGGGAGAGACAGGACTTCCACCGCCTAATGTTCATTCTCAAAAGACATCTCATGATTGAGGCGATTACTAAGAAAGTCAGGTATCAGTAGCCCCCTTCTTTTTCTCTCATGTTTTCCTTTTACAAGTATCCTACAAGATTACGAAAGGTATAAAAATACCTTAAAATCTCAAGACACTCTGTGAGAATGTAATAAAGAACCAATACCAAATAAATTACTCTTAAATATAATTTAATGGTGTTTCCTCTGTAATGCAGGGAAACCACATTAGAGAACATGGGAAATTGGGAACTATAAAGAATAGGACTGACTAATGGTATTAACTCCTCTAAATAATCCAAATTAGACTGGCTGCTTTCCTGATATATGTCACTTTTTATTGCAAGTCAACAGTCTGACATAAAGTCTGTAAGAGTCATAAAGAAAAACCCAAGTGCATTTTCAGCCATGGTTCTCCTGGGGCATACACACTCACTATTCATAGCAAATAATGGAATATTCAGCCTTTGTGGCTTAAATATCCATTATCTCTTACCGTACATACATTCCCACAGAGTGATTACCCTCATCACGAAGGGTCAGAGCAAATTAGTTCACTTTAAAATTCATGGTTAAAAACAACTCGAGCCAATAAGAAATTTCTAGATTATTCTCTACATTATGTAATATAAGTTCAAATGACTTTCTAGAGAATGAATGGTGTGTGAATAGAAGGAGGAGACGAAGGAGAGGCACAGAATGAGATAAATTCTACTCTTAAATTCTCAAAGATGCCAACTGAGCTCTTCCGTGATAAATAATAAACTACTGCACAAGGTCTTAAATTTCGTATGCCCTGAAAACAGGACAAACTAGAAACAATCTCTAAATTCATTGTGTGGTTATTTCTAGAGAAAGGAACATTTAGATTCTGTATTCTGCCTCTCCCACTCAATTCTGGACAAGATCTTGTCAAAAGTGAAACATCTACTCTTTGAGTTGCTTACCCACAGAAACAGTTCAACTAGATATGGAAGTGGCCTGGAATAGTCTGAAGTATGTAATGGTGTCTAACATAACTTACTTCTAAAAAAGAAAGAATTCGTTTTTGTTTTCCATAATTATAAAAATGTAGAGGAACAGGTATTCAACAGAGGCCTATGAAAAGCAGGTTGTGGGGGTTGGTTTTGGCAGATGACACACCTGCTGTTTTACATGACTTAATTTGTCTTATATGACTTAATTTGTAGTTTTATAAAGTTAATTATTGAAATGCTAATAAAATGCAATAAGTAAAATACAAATGTATTAGGAAAGAGTATGCTCCCACCTCCACCTATCAGGTGTCCTGGTTGATGATAAAATAGGAAGCAAGAAGAAGGTTTTTGGTAAATTGGAGAAGAAACAAAGATTATAAGCATATATATTGGCCAAAATGACGCAACAAAAGCTGGTTAATATTAGTAAAAAAGGATGGGCGCTGTGGCTCACACCTGTAATCCCAACACTTTGAGAGGCTGAGGCAGGTGGGTCACGAGGTCAGGAGCCTGAGACAAGCCTGGCCAACTTGGCGAAACCCTGTCTCTACTGAAAATACAAAAATTAACCAGGCACATTGGCGGTTGCCTGTAATTCCATCTACTCAGGAGGCTGAGGCAGGAGAATTGCTTGATCCCAGGAGATGGAGGTTGCAGGCAGCCGAGATCGTGCCACTACACTCTAGCCTGGGTGACAGAGCAAGACTCTGGCTCAAAAAATAAATAAAATAAAATAAAATAAAATAAAATAAAAGCAAGATATGCATGTCTTACGAATCTCTAGTGACTCTAAGGCTGTTCTTTTCCTTCAGTCCCCACCTCCTATGCTCCACGGACACACACAAAAGCAGCTAAAGGACCTGAATTCTCTTTTTTTTTTTTTTTTTGAGACGGAGTCTCTGTTGCCCTGGCTGGAGTGCAGTGACACAATCTCGGCTCACTGCAACTTCTACCTTCCAGGTTCAAGTGATTCTCGTGCCTCAGCCATCTCAGCAGCTGGGATTACAGGCACCCACCGTCATGCCCAGCTACTTTTTATATTTTTAGTAAAGACAGGGTTTCACCATGTTGCCCAGGCTGGTCTCAAACTCCTGACCTCAGGTGATCCACCCGCCTTGGCCTCCCAAAGTGCTGGGATTACAAGCGTGAGCCACTGTGCCCGGCAAGGACCTGAATTCCTTCCTCTAGTCTTATTTCCTCCCCTGGCCTGGGCCCACCAAGAAGAAAACTAAACAAAACAGAGCGAGAAGCCAACTGGAAGAAGTATGGCAAAAGAAAGGACGGTAGGCGAAGGCTTAAAAAGATAGAAGTTTGATACTGTTTGGGTGCATGGTATCACACACCGTATCGCACACACTCACTCCTTAATCGCGCTGATATCAACTCATATGGCTGTACCCTGCCCACTTGGCTCCAGTCATCTCAGCCTCCTTACTGTCTATGACGGGTCCAGTACTTTCCTGCCTCAGGGCCTCAGCACTGGCTTTCCCTGCTCTTGGAATGCTCTTCCCCAAACAGCCACATGACTCACCCTTTCACTTCCTTTATGTCTCTGCTCCAATATCGCCTTATCTGTGCGGTGATGTGAGACCTCTTCACATCAACTAATATTTGACATATCAAGACATATTTTTAGTGTTTAAGTGTAAGCTCCATGCAGGTGGGACTTTCATTTTGTTCACTGTGCTAATCACAGCAACCAAAAGGCACTCAATCAATACTAAGACAAGGACAGAGGAAAAAGTAGTGATGCTACAAAGAACGTATTCTCCTTTCAATATAAGCCAAGGTTGTTTTTTATGATTGAGAATCAATCAAAGGCGAAAATAAAAGATAGATTTCCCATGACTCTCTGGACTCACTGCATACGCTTGTTCATCCGGTATTTTTTTCTGGGTAATATATAGCTTTACTATCTCAAGATTTATGGATATAATCAGGGATTATAAAATAATTTCAGCTCGATACTTGCTGATTCAGTACACAACTCATTTGGAAATATTTCAGGTGGACAGACTTGTGCTTATTCTGCTGACATTATTATAAACATTTCATCTATTGTTTCTTTTTAACACAGAACAAAGTCCATAAAGCATGACACCTATGTTCATAAAAGTTTAATCCTCCTGTTTACTGCCTCAGAGTCAAAGCCCTTACCATCATGTCCTTAGTAATTCATCATCGCACACACACAAAACAGGATTATTCCCACTTCGAGAGGTTACTAACTAGTTGGAGAACCTGACTCTAAGGCCTGATTCCTATCTCCCTTCTGGTGTGGAAGCAGATCAAGAAAAGTGAAACCAGGCCACAAAAACATGAGCAAAGCTCTGTCTCCAACCTCTGAAAGAAGAACATGTGGAGAGTGTAAGTGGACAAGAATTGTCAGAGGCTCTAGTTAATCGATTGCAAGAATTTTCAAGATGAAAGCCACCACAGAAGGGTTCAATCTTAACTATCCCCACAGCTGGAATGCTCTGCTAATTTTTAAGGATGCATTAAAGTGATTATGAAGCAAACTCCCTGAAAGAAAAGGATTAACAGCCTTTCACAGAGGAAGCTTCCATTCATTCATCATGTTATCAATGACACTCTGGGGAGGGCCAAGACTTGCCTGTGTGCGAGGCCTACGGCCATCATGAGAGGTTATGTTTAACACACTTGACCGAGATGACGGTCTGTGGGGAATCCCCAGTCTCCTTAATTAGCTGGGAAAAAGTCAAGAAAAACCCTTTCCGATATACCCATTCAGGCTCCACTATATGTGCTCCTGCAGATCAGTTACAATACAGCAGGCACGCCAAACCGTGAGCTAAGGTCAGATAATAATAAAACAAACCTCATACTCAACCCCAAATATTTCATGCAGCTGTTGAGCATGGTGCTTTTCAAGTCTTTAGATACACGTCTTACAAGAAAAGATTTTCTAGACTAAAATCTGATTAAACGGAATTGCTAACTTTTTGCAGTTTTATTCATTTAGATAATAGATACTGAGTGGCAAATTGAGACAATAAATAAATAAAATTTAGGTAATAAATATTGACTGGGCAAGTTCCTAGTGATAGAAGTATGGCAGTGAACAAGACACAAAAAAATATTTGTCCTCATGGGGCTCATGCCCTGGTTGGCAGAAATAGGCATTAAGTAAAATAACCAAACTATATAGTATTTTAGAACTTGAAGTTTAAGTGAAGGGAGTTAAAAAGTAAAAGGAAGATAAAGAAAGGAGTAGAGAGTATATGACTACCTTTTAAATAGGATGGTTAAAGTAGGCCTTACTAACAAGGTGAAATTTGAGCTCAAGTTTATGTAACTAATTGGCATGCCAGAGTTTCTTGAGGATGGTTATTTACATGATCCTTGCTTTATAAAATTCATTTACAACAAGATGTATCAGATGGTTACTTTAAAATAAGGTGTTTGGGGGGAAAGAATACCTTCTTCAAAAAATGATGCAGAGAAAACTGGATAAGCACATGCAAAAGAATGAAGTTGGATCCCTACTTCACTGCACACCCAAAGATTAACTCAAAATGAATCAATGACCTAAATATAAAAGCTAACACCACAAAACTCTTAGAAGAAAACAGTCGTAAATCTTGATGACCTTGAATTTGGCCATGCATTTTTAGATTTGACAGTAAAAGCATGATAGAAAAAGAAAAGCATTGCTAAACTGGATTTCACAAAACTTAAAAACTTTTGGTCAGGCATGGTGGCTCATGCCTGTAATCCCAGCACTTTGGGAGGCCATGGCAGGTGGGTCACCTGAGGTCTGGAGTTCAAGACCAGCTTGGCCAACATAGCAAAACCCTGTCTCTACTAAAAATATAAAAAATGAGCTGAGCGTGGTGGCAGGTGCCTGTAATCCCAGCTACTCAGGAGGCTGAGGCAGGAGAATCGCTTGAACCTGAGAGGCAGACATTGCAGTGAACTGAGATCGTGCCATTGCACTCCAGTCTAGGCAACAAGGGCGAAACTCCATCTCAAAAAACAAAAAAAATTAAAAACTTGTGTGCATCAAAGGACATTATCAAGAATGTAAAAGGCCAAGCTATGGAATGATAGACAGTATTTGCAAATCAAATATCTTTTAGGGATTTAATATCCTGAATATATAAATAACTCTTACAACTCAACAACAAAAAGACAACCCAATTAAAAAGTGGGCAAAGGACCTAAATAGACATTTCTCCAGAGAAGATATAATGAGGATGACCAATAAACATGTGAAAGGATGCTCAACTTCATTGATCATTAAGGAAATGCAAATCACAACAACAATAAGTTACCTCTTCAGACTCAGTAGGATAGCTTTAATTAAAATAACAAAAGATAAATAACAAATGTTGGTTGGGATGCAGAGAAATATGAGCTCTTGTACATTGCTGGAGGGAATGCAACACGGTGCAGCCACTATGGAAGTTTGTCATTTCTTCAAAAAGTTAAAAGTTGAATTACTTTATGACTCAGTAATTCCACTCCTAGTTATATGCTCTAGAGAAATGAAAATATATATCCACAAAGAAACTTGTACACAAATATGTACAGTAGTGTTATTTTTAGTAGTCCAAAAAGAAAAAAAAAAAACATTGAAAGTAGGAAAACATTGAATGTCCATCTATGAATAAATGGATAAGCAAATTGTGGTATATGCTAAAGGTATTAAATATTCTGGTACATTTACTTAAATTACTTGAATATAAGTTAAAAACATTTGAAAAACAGCAGATGTAAAAAGATCACTTTAATCTTCTTGTTATTTCTTAAAGCAGAAAATACGATTCTCATGTGAAAGATGCCCTCCCCATACCAAAAAGACGCAGCTTCCTTATCCTCAAAGATGAGAAATATAACCGGAGAAAATCATGTACAGACCTTGTTAAAGTAACTCTTATCTTCTAAGCTTCCCCACATAATTTAGTTATACCTTCACTATTTACTATTCTTTGTCCAATCCAATTTATAAGTAACAGACTTCAACTGCTTCTTTGACTCTTTAATTCTTTATGAGGGCACCTGTGACATGTAAAACTTGTATTAAATAAATGTGTATGTTTTTGCCCATTTATCTTATGTCAATTTAATTATTGAACATACGCAGGACTCTAAGTGGATGGAGGTGGAGTTTTTCTGCCCCTACATTACATACAATGGAATATGACTCAGCCATGAGAAGGAACAGCGTGCTACAACTTCAGTGAATGTCAAGAATATGGTGCTAAGTGAAAGAAGCCAGACATAGAAGATCACATGTTTTATTACTCCTGTAAACAAAAAATAAAATTGTAAGGCCTTCAGCCATCTGAACGGACCCCTCCTCTTGCTCAAGGGGTTTCCAGAGTTACCTGAAAATCTAGTTCAGGCCATGATGAAAGAGCGGGTTGGACATACCTCATTATACCCCACCAGCACTAACATCAACATAGACTTCATAAGAAACATTTACAGTCTATTCTCTCTAAAGCCTGCTACTTGGAGGCTTCATCTGCATGGTAAAAACAAGGTCTCTACAACCCTCTATTGTAACCCAGGCATTCCTTTCTTTTTACATTTTATTATTATTATTATTATTATTATTATTTTGAGACAGACTTCGCTCTGTCACCCAGGCTGGAGTGCAATGGTGTGATCTCGGCTCACTGCAACCTCCACCTCCTGGGTTCAAGAGATTCTTCCACCTTAGCCTGACAAGTAGCTAGAACTACATGCCCGGCTAATTTTTGTTTTTTTAGTAGAGATGGGGTTTCGCCATGTTGGCCAGGCTGGTCTTGAACTCCTGGCCTCAAGTTTTCTGCTTGCCTCGGCCTCCCAAAGTGCTGGGGTTACAGGCATCAGGGACCGTGCCTGGCCTCAGGCATTCCTTTCTATTGATAATAACTCTTTCAACAAATTGCCAATCAGAAAATTTTTAAAGCTACCTATGACCTGGACGTGCCTCCACCCTTCAAGTTGTTCTGCCCTTCCATATCGAGCCAATGTATGTTTTACATGGATGATTGATGTCTCAGGTCTCCCTAAAATGTACAAAAGCGAGCTGTACCCCTACCACATAGGGCACTTGTAGTCAGGACCTCCTGAGGCTGTGTCACAGGTGTGTCCTTCACCTTGGCAAAATAAACTTTCTAAATTGGCTGAGGCCAGTCTCAGACATTTTGGGGTCACCCTCCTTTTATATTCTATACCCAGAATAGGCAAATTAATAGAGACAGAAAGCAAATTAAAGGTTATCAGGGGATGGAGGAGGGGAAAGCTGAGAGTGATTACTTAATAAGTATGCGGTTGTTTTATGGGGTAATGAAAAAGCTTTGAAACTAGAAAGTGCTGGCAGTTGTATAACACTGTAAATACACTAAATGCCACTAAATTGTACTCTTTAAAATAGTTAATTGTATGTTATATAACTTTCACTTCAATTTTTAAAAGGTGTTTTAATCATGCAAATTTTTTTCATTCAATTTTCAGGACTGTCCTTATGTTTTATGTTTAAATTTCAGTTCTGTATTCATTCCAGACTTTTACCTATTTGCAGTATTTCATCATTTTTTATACTTTATTGAGGTAAAGTTACCATACAACAAATTCACCCATTTTAAGTATATATTTTGGTGAGTTTCACTACCACAGTCATATTTTAAAAAGCATAAAACACCTCAAAATATTATTTCAAGTTATAGTCAACCTCCAACCCCACATGTGTTCTGTCATTACGCCTTTTTTAGAATTTCATATGAATGGAATCATATAGGGTATTTAGTTTGTTTTTATGCTGCTATGAAGAAATACCCAAGACTAGGTAATTTATAAAGAAAACAGGTTTAATTGACTCACAGTTCTGCATGGCTGGGGAGGTCTCAGGAAATTTATAATCATAGTGGAAGGTGAAGAGGAAGCAGGGACCTTGGGCAGCAGGAGACAGAATGAGTGCTGAGCAAAGGGAGAAAAACCCCTTATAAAACCAAAAGATCTCATGAGAACTCTCTCACTATCACAAGAACAGCATGTGGGTAACTGCCCCCATGAGTCAATTATCTCTCACAGGGTCCCTCCCATGACATGTGGGGATTATGGGGACTATAATGCAAGATGAGATTTGGGTGAGGACACAGCCAAACCATATCATATAGCATACACTCTTATATGTCTGGTTTCTTTCATTTAGCACCATGTTCATTCATGTCCGTCCACATTGTTTTATGTATTCGTAGTTTGTTCCTTAAAATTTCTGAATAATTGATGACACTGAGTTTGTCCAATTGCATGTTAGGTCATTGGATTTTTCCCAATTTGTCTGATATTATAAATAAAGCTGTATGAATATTCACGGACAAGATATTCATGTGGACATGTTTTCATTTCTTTTCAGTAGGTGGAAATGGATAGATCTGTTTAATTTTATGTTTAACTTTTTAAGAAACTTCCAAATTTTTCCAAAGTGTCTGTATCATTTTTTATTCCCATCAGTAATGTATGAGGATTCCAGTTGCTCCACATTGGCCAATACTCAGTGTTGGGAATCTTTTCAATGATAGTCATTATAGTGAGAGTATAATGGTATCTCTTTGTGGATTTAATTTGAAGTTCCCTAATGACTAATGATGCTGAGCATCTTTTCATGTATTTGTTAAAAAATTTTGCATATCTTCTTCTGTGAAGTGTCCACTTGAATCTTTTCTCCATTTTAGTTTTTGTCTTCTTATTATTGCGTTTTAAGAGCACTTCAAATATTCCAGATACAAGGCCTTTGTAGATTTATGCTTTACAAATATTTTCTCCCAATTTGTGGCTTGCCTCTTCATTTAATTCACATTATCTTTTGATGAAAAGAATATTTAATTTTGAAGATGTCCAATTTATCAACTTTTTCTTTTACAGTTTTCACATTAAATGTTCTAAGAAATATTTGCTTAAGTCAAATTCACAAAGATTTTCTCCTTTTCTTTTAGAAATTATGGTGTAATTTACTTTTTTGTTTAGGGCTATGATCCACTTAGAATTAATTTCTGTATACTGTATAATGTAAGGATTAAGATTCATATTTTTTCCTTACAGATATTCAGTTACATTTTTAAAAGACCATTTTTTCTCCATTGAATTACTTTGATAACTATGTCAAAAATCAGTTGATCCCATTAGTGTGGATTTAGCCCTGAATTCTCAATTCTATTCCATTTCCTATTGACATTAAAAAAAAAAATGAGTTTGGTCACACACTCCTGTTTCTTCGCATATCTAGTAATCTTTGGTTAAACTGGGTGTTGCATGTCATACATTGTAGGGACCCTAGATTCTATTTTGTTCTTCTGAAATTGTTGGTTTTCCTGTTTGAATACATTTGATGAGCCTCCATAGACTCAAACTGGAAAATCTGTTTCTCTGCAGAATGCTGAAATTATTACTCAGTTCTTTTCTTCTTTTGCCTGGATTTCTGGGGATCTCTCTTGTGCCAACATGGCTTTGTGATCAGTCAATGATTTGGGCAGAGGTTATACATGGATAACTCATGCCAGTGAATTTCCCAATCTCTGCTGCTCAACTTGTGTATGTGCTGAAGAATGCATACAAACTTGCAGCAAATAAGTCTCCCAGAGCTTTTAATTTTGCTTGTGCATATGTCGTTTAACAGCCATGAATGCATGGAGAGTATATTACCTCTGCTCTTCTATATTTCTCTTGCTTCCAAAACTTTCCCTTAAATTTTTGCTGCCCTGTTTCTTTCCCAAATCAAATTTTTCCAAAATTGTAAAACTTTCCAAAGTTTACCAGCCAATTCCAACCAGTAAACTTATGGATTTTTACTGCTAGATCTGACAGGATGGAGAGAACTCACCTTCAGGTAAAAGCATCTTATCCAATGGAGTAGCAGTTTTTCATAAGTAAACATTTTCAAGTTTTTTGCTGAAATGATTTGTCTGTGTCACCACCCAAATCTCATCTTGAATTGTAGTTCCCATAATTCCCACATGTTGTGCGGACCAAGTGGAGGACCAATGGTTTCCCCCATTCTGCTCTTTGTGATAGTGAGGTAGTTCTCACTAGATATGATGGTTTTATAAGGGACTTTCCCCTTCACTGGACACTCATTATTCTCTCTCCTGCCGCCTTGTGAAGAAGGACATGTTTGCTTCCCCTTCTGCCCTGACTGTAAGTTTCCTAAGGCCTCCCCAGCCCTGTATAACTGTGAGCTAACTAAACCTCTTTCCTTTATAAATTATTCAGTCTCAGGTATGTCCTTATAGCAGCATGAGAATGAACTAGAATATTTGCCTTTGGCCTTTGGTCATTTTTGAAATAGTGGTATTTAATAATTTTGTAGTTTTATACTTTTGGGGGAGGTAGTGGGAGAAATGACCCAACTACCTCTGGCATTCATTTATGAAAGTAGAGTCTTAACCACGTTTTAAGCATTTATAAATAGGTTATTTACCACAATTTCATTTATCATTATATTAAATCAAATAAATTACTTTGAAAATTAGCCAACCACAGCAGTAACTTCTCATTTACAAACATCAAGCTTCAGATCAATACAGGGTTAGTAGAAACAGTCAAAAAATCTATAAAGTGGCCATGGTATATTATTACCAGCTACAAAACATTTAAATACACAAAGAGAGGAGATTCAATGTACACCCAGACCACCTGCACAAAAAAGAACATTATGGGCATAGAATATCTGTCTTCAAATGCAGAGTTCATTCTATTTTTGAAAAAATTACCTTAAAGGCTGCTAAGCAGTGCAGGCTCAATAAGGCCATCACAACTGCCAGAAGGATGGTGGCTAAGTTCCGCATGTCCCATATGGTCTCCACCAAAGGAATACTGCCGACCTGCCAGTCATAGCACAGGGTCACAGGTGCAAGCAGAAGCCACACGTTGAACGCTAAGAGGTAGGAATAGGTGAGGAATCTATAAAGAGAAGAAGAATCACTGAAACACTGCTCCAGAACCATGATATTCTGTAAGCATTCAGTCACCATAATTTTATTAAATAGCATTTCTACCCAGTCAATGTTATCTTGGAGGAGAAGACAATGGAAGATGGAAAGCCATTTACTCATTTATTTATTAAATTGATAGATTTGGGATATATCTAATAGGTTCTAGCCACTCTGAGGTGCTGACCTTTTAATGGTAAACAAATACAGATACAGTTTCCATGACATATATTTTAAAATTATCATACAAATAAATATATTACAACCAGAAATAAATGCTATGAAGGAAATGTCTGACAAAAGCACATGACAGAAATGTCACTGTTTCAGACATGATTCCTTCAATAAGAGACATTTGAACTGTCCCTTCTTAATAGTGCCCAGAATCCCGCAGTAGATTTGAAAATATTTCATCATTTTTATAATACACTGATCTATATTGAGTTATTTCAAAAAATCAAAGTATTTGTGGTATGGAGCTAATACCTCTTACTCACACACTGAGGGGCCAGGACTTGGTAGGAGGGAAACTGCAGGTGTCCTTGATGATAAGGACAGCCAGGTGGACAGAGGGACAATGGATGGAGGAGGTGTTATGCCTGTTTCCTGGCTGCAACTAGGCACTAAGGTAAAGTGGAAGGCATTCTACTTGTTTGCCTCATTTTGGGGATAGAGAAAATTGAATTTATTTAAATTCATTCATTCAATACATTCATTAAGCAGTGTTCTAGACCCTTGAGAACTGCACATAGCAACTTTGTTGAATCTAGGAGACGATCAAACTCTAGCATTGCCTCAGCATAAGGCTGTGTCCCTGGGATGACCCCAGCCTCTCATTAAAATGCTTACCTGAGAAATGCTGTCAGGAGAATTTATTCTTTGCTCTAGTCAACACCTAACAACAGGCCCCCAACATCCTTTTCTTACAGCATTTACAAAAATGTGCTTACGACTGTGGATACTTATCTCTTACAACACAGAAGCATCTCCGTCAAGGACCCGAGAGCCATTTCTATGAAATGTAATCATCAGGAAGGACAGGCCTCTGTCTCCCAATCTCTGGGAGCACAGAATTTTAACTTTGGTAACTGTCAGCCAGCGGACACAGCTGGCCTCATCGCATCTACAGGGATCAACGCTCTATAAGTCTTCACCTCTCTGACTCTACTGAGCCCCACACTCCACCCACTCCCTCACCCTCCCTTTGAAAGGCCCAGTCACCTCTGCAAAAATCAGAATGAAGCTCTGCTCCTTCCCCTACTGTCAGTAGTGATGAAGTGAAATCTGTGTTCACCACTTCAGCACATATCTGACTGTGTTTGTCAGCTTACTTGGAATTAAACAGAAGAATTAGATGAATTCCTTGTCCTCAAGGAATGTATAATCCAATAGTGAAAATAGGACACACTGAATTAAACAGGCAGAAGGAAACAGATGAACACCATAAGAGTACAGAGTGTGAAGAGAGGTTCTCCCTCATTTGTCAGGCTTTTTTAGAGGGAATCTTGGATTTGCGAAGACATTAGATGAGATAATTTCCAAGTTACTTTCTAGTGCGAAGCATCAGTTGACCCTGAATTCCTGTCAACAAATAGCTACTGGTTTAAAGCACCTCAGTTCTCTCCTCCCCTCCCCTCTTACTGTTTGAAGGTCAGTGGTGGAAAGGAAAATCATCCACAGCCATCAGGCTGCAGAGCAGGAGGCAGATTATTTACTGCTCAGACTCTCAAACCCCAACAAAGACATGGGTTGAAAGAGGCATGGCTGGCCGGGCGCGGTGGCTCAAGCCTGTAATCCCAGCACTTTGGGAGGCCGAGAGGGGTGGATTACGAGGTCAGGAGATCGAGACCATCCTGGCTAACACGGTGAAACCCCCTCTCTACTAAAAAATACAAAAAACTAGCTGGGTGAGGTGGCGGGCGCCTGTAGTCCCAGCTACTTGGGAGGCTGAGGCAGGAGAATGGCATGAACCCGGGAGGCGGAGCTTGCAGTGAGCCGAGATCCGGCCACTGCACTCCAGCCTGGGCGACAGAGCGAGACTCCGTCTTAAAAAAAAAAAAAAAAAAAAGAAAGAGGCATGGCTATTTCAACCATGCTCAACCCTTTCCCCTCTGTTAATTTTTAACTAAAAGGTAATATACAAATAGAATAGTATACACTGAAAGTTTGATAAAGTTCAGGCTTTGCTATTTAACAGCAACAAAAAAAAAATGACCAAAAAAAAAAAATGCTGTTTATCTTTTAGGCTTGGACCTGCGAAATTGTTGCCTGAGAATGCCATCTCCACAGAAAAGTGATTGAATCATTTTGGGCTTCTTTTTTCACAGAGCTTTCAGGCTGATGTCATCTACTTTTCAGGCCACTAAAGGTTCTCTATGACTTAGTTTTTCAGGTAAGTAGTGAACATTCAAACTTAGAAGAAAAAGTTGGGTAGCTCTGCCTCTCAGTCACATCCCAGCTCTTAAAATGACTTTAAAACTATTATCCCCTTTTTGAGGAAATAATAGATCTAGGCATGATCATCAATGGCAATGATCATCAATGACTGCTTAACTTATTAGGTGAAAAGCCAGTGAGGTCCTTTATTTATAATAGTTAAATCAGGCTAATCCAGGTGCCTAGAACTGACTAATCAACTTTAACATCACTGAAAGGGAAATGAACAGCCTGATGTCCTCCTTATGGAAATACACACCATGCTTACGAAGTCAAAAGAAAAAACAAAATCAAACCTGAACTAATCAAGTCCTAAATCTAATTGTCAGTTTATAGCAAAGACAGGAAACAACAGAACATGCCGCATCACACCACAGGGATGCAGTGTGCAAAATCCAGACTGTGGGAAACAAAGGGCCCAGATTCTTAAACAAGTACCTTGTAATTATGGGAAGAGAAGGAGGGAAAGGACATCTGCAAATTAAAGGAAACTTCAGAGACACATCAAGCAAAGTGCAGATTTTGTTTAGATGCTAATCCAAACAAACCTCTATTAAAAATAACCACTTAGGACACAATCAGAATAAACTGAAATACTGATTGGATAGAGAGAGAATTGGCTGGGGACAATCACTATTAAAGTGTGATAATAGTACTGTGGTAATTTTTTTTAAGAGTACTTGTATTTTAAAATATATATACTAACATACACACATATGAAATAAAATGATGTCTGGGATTTGCTTTAAAATAATTGACTAAGAGGAAGGGAAAGTAAGTAGGTGGGATATGGATGAAACAAGATGACCAGGAGTTATTATTATTGAGACTAGAAGATGGCATGCATGTGGGGTACTTCATGCCACTTTCTCTACTTTTTAACTAGGGCAAAAGGCAATAGAATTGCAATAGTAACACTTTCTTATCTTATTTCCTCCCTATGGCTTGACTATGGAACATTCGGAACTGCTATGCAGAATGTATTATTTAATTTTGAGTTTACGTTTTGGCCTTGCTCTGCAAGTTGACCTCAGTTCTTTATGTCTTCTAGATGTGCAATACTGTATTGACAAAAAACAAATATAACAAAAATTTTTTTAAGTTATAATCTCAACATAGTTATTTACATATTACCAAAAGAAAAATGCTTTCACGATGGTTCACACCTGTAATCCCAGCACTTCGGGAGGCCAAGGTGGGTGGATCACGAGGTCAAGAGATCAAGACCATCCTGGCCAACATGGTGAAACCCCTTCTCTACTAAAAATACAAAAATTAGGCGGGTGTGGTGGTGCACACCTGTATTCCCAGCTATTTGGGAGGATGAGGCAGGAGAATCACTTGAACCTGGGAGGCGGAGGGTGCAGTGAGCTGGGCATGGTACCTCATGCCTGTAATCTCAGCACCTTGGGAGCCCTAGCTGGGAGGACTGCTTGAGCCCCAGAATTTGAGATAAGCCTAGGCAACACACCAAGGCCTCATCTCTACAAAAAAGTTTTTTAAAGAAAGCTTAGCTGTGTGTGGTGGCACACACCTGTAGTCCCAGCTACTCCAGAGGCTGAGATGGATCACTTTAGCCAGGGAGGTCAAGGCTGGAGTGAGCAGTGATTGTGCCACTGCATTGCAGCCTGGAGCAACAGAGCAAGATCCTGTTTCAAAATGAAACAAAACAAAATGAGAGAGAAAATAAAAACCCCACAAAAGAACAACAACGACAAACAAAGAAGCCATTTGGAATCACTCCAAAAGCTAATTACACTGGAGGAAGGGGGTGGAGGGGATAGTTCAGCTAGCTGTCCAACGGCTACAGTATTTCTTTTTAATTCTTTCACGGTGAATTACGTTGAAGCAAATCATCTTATTTCTGCTATAATTTCAGAAGCAAAATAATCTGTCGAATATCTCTGCCCTGCTGTGTTATCTTTTTTAAAGCAAGTGCAAAACCAAAATGATTTTACCAATTTTCTACCACAAATTCTGTGAACAGAAGGAAAGTCACAAGAATATCTTGCCAACAAAATGGAATATACAGCACAGAAAGCCAGGAATTCAGCTTAAACAATTCAGTCATGCATTTTCATTGATAAGCCAGAAAAGAGTAAAGAGGTTTAGTGGCCGAAAAACATGAAAGGGAAAGGCAAGCTGAAGCTGAGACTGTGGGGAAAATGGCATTCATCAAATTGCACCTAACAAAACTGTGTGGCTCTTCACATCTAAATCTTCATTTTTATCGAGAAAAAAATCAAAGCGTTTTAAGTGCAAGCATATACATAAATTCTGTTCTTTGCCTCAGCAAAAACCTATCTGGCTAAGAAATAACATGAGCCTAACATATTTCTTTGCCCTAGAAAGACGTCTGTGATAGGTACATATGAAAAAATCAGGTACTGCAAGCAGAAATATACAGTTCTTGCTTGCTTTACATAAAAAAGTTATTGCTCATAGGATCTTTCTTTTACTTTTGCCTACAAAATCTTTTATCATTTTATAAATACAGGACATTGGGTCCACTGTACACACTCACCTCCTCTTAGGAAGGGCATTTGCCAACTGTCAATATACCACTGGTGAGGAGCACCCCACCCAGGCCAGACTCTACTGATACCGCTGACACAGGAGGCGGACAGGGAAGTGCTGGGTAGAGAAGGGCAGGGTCCCTAGCTAGGGCTCCACCCTCAGGCTTGTGCTCATGGACCTAAGTGAGAACAGGCACTCCTGTTTTTGTGCCAAAATGTTGCATTTTCCAAAACCACTCTGGCCCACCATGATCCCTATCTTGTGCCCATAAAACCCCGAGACCCTAGCGAGCACAGATACAAATGGCTGGACATAGAGAGGAGCAGAAGAGCACACCAACAGACCCCAGCAGACACTGGCAGGACTTCGATGGTGGAATGACATGGAATTCAGCTGGGGGCGATTGGCCAGACTCTAGGGGAAGACCACCTTCCCACTCCATCTCCCTTCTGGATCCCCATCCATGTCATCCATGTCACTGAGAGCTACTTCTACCACTCAATAAAACCTTTCAACCCATCCTCCAAGCCCACATGTGATCTGATTTTTCTGGTACACTAGGGCAAGAACCCAGGATATAGAAAGCCCTCTGTCCTGGCGATAAGGCAGAGAGTCTAATTGAGCTGATTAACACAAGCCGCCTGCAGACGGCAAAGCTGAAAGAGCACATGGTAACACACACCCACCAGGGCTTCAGCAGCTGTATACACTCAACCTTAGATGCTGCCATGGGGTTGGTGCCAAAAATGCTCCCCATGACCTGCTGGTCTGCATGCTTCTGCTAAGGGTTTGAGCAGCGGGGCACCTAAGAAGCGAGCCACTCCCCCTATCACACACCCTGCGAGGGGGATAAGGGAACTCCCATTTCGCAGCTAGGTTTTGGTGATCTGTCCTGCTCCCTCCCAGACTCTTGCCTGTTTTCATCTTCATAACTCCTGAATTACTATTGATGTTTCAAAGGGTCTCTGCCTCACTGTGCCCTAGCCATGACAGGCCTACACAGGCATTACCTGGTAATTACTGTCTTTAGCATCTTCTTCCCCTGCCCATAACCTTCTCCAGAACTATCCAAAGAAAGCTACTTCCTGCACTACCGTCCTCAATGCACAGGGAAACTTCACTTCAATTCATCAAACATTGAGTAATTATTCTGTGTGCCTTTCTAGGTGCTAAAGGGTAGTATGATCTAGCCTCTGCCTTCTACAAGAGCATTTTCACTGCATTGCTGGTGAGAACACACACATGTTACATGGTTGACAACAGTGTAATATAAATATCAAACTGCGACGGAGTTCTAAGAAATGATAGATTAATGAGAAATGGAAGATGAAGGGAAGACATCCTAGAATCTCCACAGAATTTAATTAAGTATGTGGAGAGATGGGAGATAGTCCAGGCAGGGCCACCCAAGAGTAATAGCTTCAAATTGTAAATACACATGTCATTTTTAAAGAACAGTTATGAGTACAGGATTAGAAATTGTATAATATAAAAATGATAAAAATTACTACCAGTAGAAAGTCTAAAATAAAAAAAATCATGTCAAGTATCAGTGAGGATGTGGAGCAACTAGAACTTTGAAACACTACTGTAAATTGATTAAACCACTTTGCAGAACCATAGGCAGTTTCATGAAAGCAAAATAAATGCATATTTCATGAACTAGCAATTCTACTCCTAAGTAATTCCACCCAAACAGCACCGGACACATGTGTTTACCAAAAAACATTTAGAAGATTGTTCATAGCAGGACTTTTCTTAATAGCGCCAAACTGGATACAACTCACATATCCATCTACGATAAAATGCATACATACATTATGGAATATCCATGTGATAGAAATCAATTCAGCAATGAGAATGAATGCAACAACACGGAGGAACCTCATAATGGTAATGTGGAACAAGCACAGAAGACACAAAAGAAAAGGAAATCAACAAAAACCATCTACAGACAAGGATATATGACTGGAAGAAGGACCTGAGCTCCAGGAAACAAGGCTGGCACTAGAAAGCCACAGACAGTCCCCAGTGGAATGGATCATGTAAAAGCAAGCAAAGTAGATGCCAGATAAGTGCTGTGCCCCCCATGGGGCATTCCAGGGCCGAGACCCATCAGTAGTACTGAACACTTGCTGCTTAGCACCTGGGACCCATAGAGATAGGGAGACTATTTCCAAATACCCAACGAAAGAAGAAAACAGAGCCAAGCAATTCTGACCAGCTTCTCATTGTGTTCTGTTGGAGTTCTTCTGGCTTGTAAGGATGAATGGTCCAATTAATCCAGCTCAATTAAAGGTAGAGACTATTTTGAAAATTCCCAGAAGAGATGTATGGCGAGATCATGGCAGACAGGAGGCAGGACTAGATGTGGCTGCGGACAGAGCAGCGAGGGGGGCTCGCATTGTGAATTTTAGCTCCAGATTGATTGCAAGAACAAATCAGCAATCCCAAGAGGACCCACAGACCCTCTTAAGAAAGAGGACTGCTCCTTTAGGACCCGGGAGACCCCCCACAAAACTGTGAGTGCCCCAACAGTGGAAGTGTTTGGAAAGGGAGACCCTCCTCTCGCAAACACATCCCCCCAACAGGAGAAGCTGAAGGTCTGTTTGTGGGAGAAGTTTCCGACTTACCCGGAGCTGAGTCAATTTGGAGAGCCAAGAGAAATACTGGGGTAGAGGAAGCAACAGAAGGGCCCTGGGAGTTCGCGGGGTCCCCTGGCAGGCCATTCCTGTCTGGCACCACAGGGATCCAACGGGAGAGAAGCAGGAGGTAAAACTACACAGAGAGAAGGAAATCTCTAGCTGAAATCTGTAACAATTTGAATGCGGTGAGAAGCCTCCTTGCCAGAACTCGGGGGAGGGTGAGAATCCGATGTACAGACTCCACAGGCTGGAGAAGAACCAAGCCCTCTTCTTACGCAGCTGGGAGGCAGATAGCCTTGTATCACTCTCCGACTGGAAACGGTCTGAGGGTTGTTGAGGGGAGCACGGTGGGAGAGAGACCTGCCTTCGGTTTGTGTGGGAGCTGGGTGAGGCCTGTAACTGCCGGCTTTCCCAACTTCCCTGACAGCCTGCATGACTCAGCAAAGGCGGCCATAATCCTAGGTACACAACTCCAGCGACCCGGGAATCTCACCCCCAGCCCCTACAGCAGCCTCAGCAAGACCCACCCAAGGAGAGTCTGAGCTTAGACACACCTAGCCCTGCCCCCACCTGCTGGTCCTTCCCTACCCATCCTGGTAGCAAAAGACAAAGGGCATATACTCTTGGGAGTTCTAGGGTCCTGCCCACCGTCAGTCCCTCCCTATACTACCACAGATGATGCTCTCTGGAAAGTGCCACCACCTGGCAGGAGGCCAACCAGCACAAAAATAGAGCATTAAACCACCAAAGCTAAGAACCCTCATGGAGCCCATTGCACACCCCAGTCACCTCTACCAGAACAGACACTGGTATCCATGGCTGAGAGACCCACAGATGGCTCATATCACAGGACTCTGTGTAGACAACCCCTGGTATCGGCCCAGAGCCTGGTAGATTCACTGGGTGGCTAGATCCAGAAGAGAGACAATAATCACTGCAGTTTGGCTCACAGGAAGCCACATCCATAGGAAAACGGGGAGAGTACTACACCAAGGGAATACACCGTGGGACAAAAGAATCTGAACCACAGCCTTCAGTCCTAGATTTTCCCTCTGATGGAGCCTACTCAAATGAGAAAGGAACCAGAAAACCAACCCTGATAATATGACAAAACAAGGCTCTTCAACACCCCCTCAAAAAAAATCACACTAGTTCACCAGCAATGGATCCAAACCAAGAAGAAATCCCTGATTTTCCTGGAAAAGAATTCAGGAGGTTAGTTATTAAGCTAATCAGGGAAGGACTAGAAAAAGGTGAAGCCCAGTGCAAGGAAATCCAAAATATGATACAAGAAGTGAAGGGAGAAATATTCAAGGAAACGGATAGCTTAAAGAAAAAACAATCAAAACTTCAGGAAACTTTGGACACACATTTAGAAATGTGAAATGCTCTGGAAGGTCTCAGCAATAGAATTGAACAAGTAGAAGAAGAAATTCAGAGCTTGAAGATAAGGTCTTTGAATTAACCCAATCCAACAAAGACAAAGAAAAAAGTATAAGAAAATATAAACAAAGCCTCCAAGAAGTCTGGGATTATGTTAAATGACCAAACCTAAGAATAATCAGTGTTCCTGAGGAAGAAGAGGATTCCAAAAACTTAGAAAACGTATTGGGGGGAGCAATTGAGGAAAACTTCCGTGTCCTTGCTAGAGATCTAGACATCCAAACACAAGAAGCACAAAGAACACTGGGAAATTCATCACAAAAAGATCTTTGCCTAGGCACATTGTCATCAGGTATCCAAAGTCAAGGCGAAAGAATCTTAGGAGCTGTGAGACAGAAGCACCAGGTAACCTTTAAGGAAAAACCTATCAGATTACTGGCAGATTTCTTAGCAGAAACCCTATGAGCTAGAAGGGATTGGGGCCCTATCTTCAGCCTCCTCAAACAAAACAATTATCAGCAGAGAATATTGTATCCAGCAAAACTAAGCATCTTATATGAAGGAAAAATAGTCTTTTTCAGACAAACAAATGCTGAGAGAATTCGCAATTACCAAGCCATCACTACAAGAACTGCTAAAAGGAGCTTTAAATCTTGAAACCAATCCTCAAACAAATCAGTAAGAAAAAAAAAAATCCCACCAAAAAGTGGGTTAAGGACATCAATAGACAATTCTCAAAAGATATACAAATGGCCAACAAACACGTGAAAAAATGCTCAACATCACTAAAGATCAGGGAAATGCAAATCAAAACCATAATGCAATACCACCTCATTCCCGCAAGAATGGCCATAATCAAAAAATCAAAAAACAGTAGATGTTGGTGTGGATGCAGTGAACAGGGAACACTTCTACACTGCTGGTGAGAATGTAAACTAGTACAGCCGCTATGGAAAACAGTGTGGAGATTCCTTAAAGAACTAAAAGTAGAACTGCCATTTGACCCAGCAATCCCACTACTGGGTATCTACCCAGAAGAAAATAAGTCATTGTTCAAAAAAGATACTTGCACACGCATGTTTATAGCAGCACAATTCACAACAGCAAAATCGTGGCACCAACCCAACCAAATGTCCATCAATCAACAAGTGGATAAGGAAAAAAAAAAAAAAAAAGAAAAAAAAATGTATATACATATGATGGAATACTATACAGCCATAAAAAGGAATGAATTAACAGCATTTGCAGTGACCTGGATGAGACTGGAGACTAAATGAAGCAACTCAGGAGTGGAAAACCAAACATCATATGTTCTCACTGATATGTGGGAGCTAAGCTGTGAGGATGCAAAGGCATAAAAATGACACAACAGACTTTGGGGACTTGGGGGAAGAGTGTGAGGGGGGCGAGGGATAGAAGACTACAAATATGGTGCAGTGTATACTGCTCAGATAATGGGTGCACCAAAATCTCACAAATCACCACTGAAGAACTTACTCATGTAACCAAATACCACCTGTACCCCAATAACTTATGGAAATTAAAAAAAAAATTCCCAGAAGAATTCAAAGACAGAAAACTCAGAGTAGAACTAAGATTCTTAGGGAACCAAAACTAAGCAACTGCAAGAAAGAAAGGCAGCACCCTTCCATGAGGGCTACACGCCTTTCTCCTGGCTGCTCTGCTTCTCTTAGCATTTGCTCCACTTCCACTCTCTGCTCAGGGGCTTCTTGTGCTTGTTCATAATGGAGGCTGAGCATAGTTAGCAGTTCCGTTCCCAGCATCTCCTTTTCTGTCATCTTCACACCAGTTGCCTCACCCTCAAGTTTCACATTTCTGACAGCAGCACCTGACTAGCTCACCTCATCTTCTGGAATCAACTCTTACAGGTCCTTGAACTCCAACGCCTCTGGATGCTTCAGGTCCCAGAGCAGACACCATTCACTGTGACAAGCCTTCCATATCATCCCTCCCCAGGACAGGCGGGTGTCCCATCACACTGGGGCTTGGCACACTGCCCTGTAACTATCCATGAATGTGCCCGTCCTCCCCACTAAAACAGAAGCTCCTCAGGAGCAGTGACTATGTCTGTCTATAATTATTTCCCTAGCACCCAGGTCTTAAAATAAACGGATTCTATAGGTTTTAAGAAATCAGCCTGATAATAAAATAATGCCTTAGAATCTGGAAATACTTGAGTTTATACTTTTATTTCAGCCTGGGGCAAACATATACTTTTCTACAACCCAATAAAAGATATCTGCTAGGCTTGCAGTTGTCCAGGCATGTAGTTGAGAGGCACAGATGGAAGATGCTGCCTTTTTGTAGCCCTCTTCAGCACCCAATGTTACAGGCACTCTCTTCACACTGAAATATCCTCCTAAAGCTATGCCAGGCTTATTTTTTCTTATTTTGCATTAAACTACAATGAATGTAGTTAAAATGAGAATTTTTGTTACCATGGATAAACTATAAAGTGAATCTGAAATGTCATTAAGTCTTGCTGACCTTTTACATGTGCCATTAATACAGTAATCTTATTAATAGAGAGCTTCATCAGAGTAGAGAAAACGGATTTCAATGTCTGAGAATGTTAGCAACTTCTTACCCACATATCTGCAAAAAAGCAAATACAGTTTCTGCAAAATAAATACTGGGTTCATTTTTTTGCCTAAGGTATCTTTCTCTCTATAAAGGATTTAACATGTTTATTTCAAACCCATATACTTTCTCTTATTAAGCACAGGTTCAACATTCATTGAGGAGGCATGAACTGACTGCTGACAATGCATCAGGCTCAGGTTTCCAGGTGTCTATACAAGAATCCTGTTGGTCTATTAATGAAACGCATACAATATTAAAAATACCACTAGCATGTACGACATTTCCTAGTTTACAAAGCATTTGTGTATAAGGATTATTTGACAGCAAAATCTCTATGAAGTGGGCATTACACTCATTCTTGCAGCAAAGAAAATTGCCTTAAAGAGGCTGTAATTTATGCAATTCCCACTGCAAGCATATAGCAGAGTTTGCACACACATGAGATAGTTTTCTGGCTCCAAATACAATTGTCCATGGCATCAAATGGTCTCCCATTAGCATTTCTTTATTAATGTGGAGAGGTGAAAGGAAATACGGTGGGTGAAATACTGGTGTCTCATGGAGAGGCACCCGCCTGAGACCCTGACTCACTCCTTCATCAGTGAAGCCCAGAAGAACTGGAGCTTTCACGTAGTCCTAGCAGGGCTGACGTAAACTAAAAATCCATATATAATCTTCTCTAATGACACATCAAACTGATTGCACTTCTGAAAATGTTTGTTAGAGGATCAAGAAATAGAATCCTTAAATAAAAGCTCAGGCTTGGCATTTTTTTCAGTGTGAAAAGCAATATTGGCCTTTATGTTTCAATGTTAGCAGAAAATAAAAGAAGTGTTTCTTTAACTTTCATCAGCTTCTCTGGGATTTAAGATTGTAATGGAAATACAATATGTAGATTTAAAGGATGAGACAGTTTTCTTCAACAAATAATATGTCAGTAAGTGATCCCGACCTGCATTTTTCAGCACCCCATCCCTAGTCCCCAGGTAAAATTTCTACTGCCACAAGCTCCCTCACGTGACTCCCTCTTCTCTCCCTTTTCTTGTGACAAATTAAACAAATTATGACCACATAGTTTCATTCTGGTTTGGAAAACTATGCTCATTGACCTTGATAACTTCTTTCATCCTCAAGAAGCTATTTTTCTATGAACATATTATAATACAAAGACATAATGGGGGCAGTATCACAGACAGAGAACTCTTCAGCTACAGAGGACACAGTTTTTGCCCAGGGTTCTCAAAACAGGTGACTCCCCCAGGTCATGTAGGCCGCTGTTTGATACAAAGATTCTGTCATCCAATCTTGTGACCTACCCAATCAGAATTTCTGTGAGATGAATCAGAGAATCTTTATATTAAACATGTTTCCTTGATTGATTCTCATATTCACTCAGGTCTGGTCATCATAGCTCTAAAATACAGAACAGCTTCAGCTTCATTTCGAAAACACATGTTTCTTTTTGAGACAGAATGTCGCTCTGTCACCCAGGCTGGAGTGCAGTGGTGCAATCTCGGCTCACTGCAACTTCTGCCTCCCGGGTTCAAGCAATTCTGCCCCAGCCTCCCGAGTAGCTGGGACTACAGGCGCACGCCACCACGCCAGGCTAATTTTTGTATTTTTAGTAGAGGCGGGGTTTCACCATGTTTGTTACGCTGGTCTCAAACTTCTGACCTCAGGCAATCCACCCGCTTCAGCCTCCCAAAGTGCTAGGATTACAGGCATGAGCCACCACGCCCAGCCCCAAAAAACATGTTTTAAGAGCCCTTGTAGACATGTTTCAAAGGTTTTGTTAGATGCTCAGTCAAGAACAGAGCAGTTCATTTTACATAGCTCTCTTTAAACACACCATATATTATTTTACAAAAGAAACACTTTAATTCAATGTTCTGAGGTTATTATGAGATAGCCCCATGTTCGGGGCTATAAGGGATGCAACTATAAGGAAGACACAGAGTCCTAGGCTGTAACAATCAAGATCTAAGGTTTTGTGTCTCTTTGAAACCATCAACCAAAATGGAAAGATGAGAAAGAAGCTTCTTTAGAGCGTGGAAGATATTGCGTGCTAGTTTCATCTTGTTATTTCCTATCTTCATCTTTTCCTACAAATAGAAACCTTTGCCTATATTTCTTAACAGCAAAAACAGACCTACCACTTAAGCAAATCTATTCTAGTTGTTTATTCAGGACCAAATCTCATGAAAAAATATGATGCTGAGAGAGAGCCTGTATATCCTTTCACTGAAAATCCTGTGTTATCTCCTTTCTGGATTTGAAAGACAACCATTTTCAATGTGATAAAGGCAATACTTCTTCCATCAAGTATAGACTGCTTTATGTTATCTCCTTCAAACTGGTAAGACAAAACCAATTACTAGGCAGCACAGCATGGCTGTGGTAGTGGAAATGATATTTCTCCTGCAGGCTCCAGCCCTATGCAGAAGCCATACTTAACTCTGGCTTTTGTTTTTATCCTTAATACCAGATGTACAAGAGTGGAGGTCAAAGGATCACATTTCTGAAGATACTTATAGAAACAGAAGAGCAAATCTGGAAGCAAATGACACTTTTCGGACAGGATAGGTTATACATAAAATCTATTCTATCACTTTTCAAATGCAAGTCTACAAAAAACATGGAAGCAGAACCTCTGGGCATCTGGACTTCAGAACTTATACTTTAACGTGATTCCCTAGTGTTTTTGAGGCACATTCAGGTTTGACTACCTAGCTGAGATAAATTCTTAAGGCCCCTCATGGCTCTATTCACAGCACAACTTTGAGTGATAATTTACAAGAAGTATCATAAGCACCTATGGTCTTGGGTCTTGAAGAATATTTTCCTTTTTTTTTTTTCAGATGAGAATCAAATTCTAAATTGGCACAATTCTAAGGCGGAGTGCAATAAAATCTTCCCACCACTCAGAATCAGCTGAGCAAAACACAATATGGCAGATTAGAAGAGGCCATTCAAACCAGAGGCAGACAGAGGCTGCAGAGAGTGCTGCATCTACAGCATATGCCGCTCATGCCTCGCCAGTCACTCATCCTTCTAGCTCATCTGGCGTGGGGTCAAGCCAGGAGCACAGTGCTGGTTCTAGGCCAGTGCCATCCCACAGAGAATGAAAGTATATATAATTTTCAATTTTCTATCAGCTACATTAAAAAGAATAAAATGAAACATAAAGAATTAGTTTCATAAATATATCTTGTTTCAATGAATATACCCAAAATACTATCATTTCAATAGATAATCAATGTAAAAATTATTAATGGGATATTTTACATTTTTTTCTTACTAGGTCTGTGAAGTGTGGTGTGCCTTTACACTTCCAGCACATGTCCATTGAAACTAGCATTTGAAGTGCTAGGTAGTCATATGGGACCCGCAGCTCCTCTGGCGGACTGCACGGATCTAGACAATCACCTGTCTTCAGGCCCATCCATCCTCCACCTCTGCCCACATTCACTTGTCCTTGGTTTTATCTTTTTGGTTCTAGATTCCTACTCCAAACCCAACTCTCTCCCCTGGGCTGTAGCCCCGCTTCACTGTCAAAATTCCCAACTACCATCCTGATTTGTCATTTTCATCCATCAGTTTTACTGTGTGAATTCTATGCCTACTCACCCTCTTTTACCTCTTGTGAAAACTTCTGACTCTTGTTCCTATAGAAATTCCATGTGGGATAGGACAGATAGAGGGATTTAGATCTATGAGGACAAAATTTTCTTAGTTGTTAAAAAAAGAGCAATTTAATAAAATCTAAATTTAGAACAACTACAAATAAGATAATAGAGCATTCTTTGTGATTAACATAAATACAGTCATTCAGATTTCAAGCTATGAGAAACCAAAGGACAGAGGAGGTAAGTAAGAGAACCAAGCTGACAAAACAGGACTGGGGACAGGTGGGTCCAGGAAAAGAGAGTTCCCATAGTCACCCCTGGCTTACGCCCTCACCACCTTTCTAGAGAACAAATGGAAATAAATATCAGAACCACACTGTATTGTATTTTTATTTTGTCATATATGTAATTGTGCAAGTTAACCAGATATTTCACAATATAAATTCCATCATTTTCGAGGAAGCATTTCACTGTTTTTATAAAGTTACAAGTAGACAGACCATTGCAGATGGTTTTGAAGACAGAAAATTGGGCAAAGCATGGGGAATGAGGTGGGACAGTGTGCAATAATAATTACAGTCAACTTTCTGGTGCCCAGAGTGGAATACCAGGTGTGTTACAACCTTCTCAGAAGGGTGGCTACACAGGCTTAATCTTTTCTAAGGATGCTAACTATAACCAAGGTCACCAGTCATTTATTCAACAATGTTCTAAGGATTTATTTTGTATCAGGCTCTGAGCCAAAGCCTCATAAGATCATAAGATAATTGTAAGGGCCATCAGGTAGTTGTCATCCATTGGGCTATAAGCAAAACTATTCAGTACCTCAATCTGCATTTAGAGCATCTTCCTACTTAACTTTCTTTTTTCTTTCTTTTTTTTTTTCTTGAGGAGTCTCAGTCTGTTGCCCAGGCTGAAGTGCAGTGGCACGATATCAGCTCACTGCAACCTCTGCCTCCCAAGGTTCAAGCCACTCTCTCGCCTCAGCCTCCCGAGTAGCTGGGATTACAGATGTGCACCATGATGCCTGGCTAATTTTTGTATTTTTACTAGAGACGGGGTTTCACCATGTTGGCCAGGCTGGTCTCAAACTCCTGACCTCAAGTGATCCACCCACTTCTGCCTCCCAAAGTGCCTGGATTACAGGTGTGAGCCACCACACCCGGCTCCTACCTAACTTTCTGATTTTGACTTCTGTGAACTGTCACCTCTCTTCCTGAGGTGAGACACCTGGGCCTCAGGTCATCCCAGCCATCCACCCTAGACCTGCCCTCTTGAGCAGTTCTCACATTGCAAAATCAACAGGTTCCCTCTCTCAGTGGCAAAGTCAAAGCATTCATTATTTCAGTGACCAGATCATGGTGAAATGTTAAGAAAACATGATCGTATTCAGGAATTCACATGATGGTATAAATAAGTGTACAGACTAGAAGGGGAAAGCAGTCAGTATAAGTTTTCTAGCAGAGAAACCTTTCTGAAGAAGCAGCACTGATCTGAGCCCTTACGAACAGGTGGGACGTAGACCTGCTAATAGATGTTGTAGGTAAACGGAAAGAATGGAGATCCGCGAGGGCCCAGGATTCTGAGGCATTCAGTTCTGGTGGTTCATAAAATAGGCTGGAAGACCCTTATTGATATGTGAATAGAGGGGGAGAAAAAGATGTTATCTAAAAAGCTAGACCTGGAATTTCCTTCAGAGAGAAAATGATCTTCAACATTTCTTGTTGTAGTTTCAAAGGAAAACACCACTGTAGGCTGTATCAGACACAAAACTACGTATTCATCCAGTCTGTTTGATTTTCTTCTGAGGCACAAAGTGGGCTACACTTTCCAGCCCCTTTGTATTTGGAGGGGGTACGTGACTACTTCTGGCCTGCAGGTCTGAGCAGAGGTACCGTGGGTCTCTTGAGGCTGAAACACTTGTAAACTGTGTGATGGAATGAATACTCAATGATACTAAAGAATGGTTGGAAATATTGTTTTAGCTACCATGAGAATACTGTGGTTGTATATTTTAAAAGATAGCCATATCTTTTAGAGATATTGTATGCTGAAGTGATGATGACTGAACTGGCACTATAGTTGGGACTAGTTTCCAGACGGTTTGTGGCGGGTCAGGGAAAACAAGAGGGACTGTTAGTGGGTGGGGCTATTGATGGAATAAGATTAAGCATAGTTGATAAATGCTGAAGCTGGGTGATAGGGACAAACATGGAGCTCATTACACTATTCTCTCCGCTTTTGTAATATGTACTTGTAAGTTTCGATATAAGAAGTTAGGGCCCCACTAACTTTCTCTCCCTCTGCTACACTGACTTAGCCATTCCAAATGGCAGGACTATAAAATGCAAGCAGCTCAGAACCCAGAGTCAACCGGCTGGAAGGCAACATCCCTAGAAAGTTACTGGGCCCTCAGCCTTCCTCCTGTAAACAAAAAATTAAACCTTTTCATGTTCAGTCATTTTAATTTCAGAGCTTGCTATTACCTTAGCATAGCCTCGTCTCACCTAGGTGAGGCATAGGTGTGTGAGATTTTGGAGATAGTCTCGGGTGGCCTGTACTGTCTAGGGCTATGTAAGAAATTATTAGGAATTTGGACAAAGGAGGAACAGAAAATGAAGAACAAAAAAGGAGAGAGGTAAGGCTAAGGAAATAACTAAAGCAAAAAACTTGCCAAAAAATAAAAAATAAAAAATGAGCCATCAAGAATTCCCCAGTGGAAGAGATGCTGGAGGATTTTGTGCAAGATGATTAATGTAAGTTACCTGTGGCATGGTTCTGTGATGTAACTCTGCTCTTTGTCTCCAGATTTCTCTAAAGTCCCTTGAACACAAATGTCTTATGAGTGGTACTGTAGGAGATATGAATGTGAAAGGTCTATGCCTTCCTGTAAATTGGCTGGCACAAGAAAAGGAAATGAGAGTGGCCATGGTCTGTGTAACAGGCACCAGATGTAGAGTTTAGCAGGAAAGGGAAACTTTCTGGTGCCCAGAGTGGAATACCAGGTGTGTTACAACCTTCTCAGAAGGGTGGCTCCACAAGGCTTAATCTTTTCTAAGGACGCTAACTATAACCAAGGTCGCCAGTCATTTATTCAACAATGTTCTAAGGATTTATTTTGTATCAGACTCTGAGCCAAAGCCTCGTAAGATCATAAGATAATTGTAAGGGCCATCAGGTAGTTGTAGCAGGAAAGGGAAAATGGAATGGGAGATGTCCCATGAGAATATAAGGTTCTAGGGAAGCACATAAATCCGGAGGAGGGCAATGAACATTCAAGCAAGTGGGAAAGGATTTAAGCCAGTTTTCTTTAAATCTCAAAGAAGAAGGCCCAAGATGATATTGGGGTTCCATAATTGCATGCATTTTAAGCCTATCACTGCACTGTGTGGGTCATTCTCATGACAGAGTAGTTACCATCTCCATACCAGGGTGCATAAAAGCACATGCAGCTGAAAATGTCTTAATGACAAAAAGCAAAACAAGGATATATCCAGAGGTAGTAGGGCAAAGTGGCCTTTAGAAACAAAAAGGTAAAGGTAGTTTGATGTTCATAGAAGCAGCAGGCCTATGACAGCAGAGTCAATCATGCATTCATCCATCAAACAGTAAACAATTATCATGGCTCTGTCCTGTGCTCAGCACTGTAAAACCTGCCAAAGACACAAAGAAAGATAAGATATGGTTCCTGCCCCTGAGAAATTCACATTTAAATGGGACGGAAAATTTGGGGAATAGCCTATAACAATAAAGTGTAATGAGATAGAACAAAAATATATCTTCACTGGGTGCAGTGGTTCACGCCTGTAATCCCAGCATTTTGGGAGGCCGAGGAGGGCAGATCACCTGAAGTCAGGAGTTCAAGACCAGCCTGGCCAACACGGTGAAACCCCATTTCTACTAAAAATACAAAAATTAGCTGGGCATGGTGGTATACACGTGTAATCCCAGCTACTCGGGAGGCTGAGACAGGAGAATTGCTTGAACCCAGAAGGCAGAGGTTGCAGTGAGCCAAGATCTTGCCACTGCACTCCAGCCTGGGTGACAGAGTAAAACTCTGTTTCAAAAAAAAAAAAGTGGCAATGGCCAGATCCCTTACTCTTCATGGATCCTAATGGGTGTAGGAAACCACTGACCTTCTAAATATTAATCCAGCTAGAAATATCATTTGAAAATGACATGGAGGACCTGAGGAGAGTAAACTGTGAGGACAGAGACAAATTAAGAAGCTATTTCAGGAACACAGGCCAGAGACCATGAGGGCCTTCAGGAAGATGGTGGCAGTGGGGATGGAGATAACTGCATGAATTTCGGCGATTAGGAAGAGCAGTCACAGGACGAGGGGACTGCTTGGATGAGAGGAAAGAAAGAAAGGAAGTAGTCATCACCAATCATGACTGACAGGTTGTGTGTTATGGACAACTAAATGGACAATTGGGCCTTGGGGAACTTGCTTATCAAAAGAAAGTTGTGTGATAAAGATACAATGTCTCCTTTGTTCTTTAGTTTCTAATTATATGGTTCTTCTCAAGTGGAAAGTAGAAACATTTACAATTCAACTTCATGCCACTAAATGATTCACACAATCTCAATTAATTACAGGTTGGAAAAGTTACTGGTCAGTCACAAAGAACTGACTGACAGCTAATACATCTGAATGTCTGGGTTAAAAAGGAAAGGTAAAAGATTAAGGGCCTTGTCACCAGTGTATCCTGAATATTCCATCATTGGAATAATGATGATCCAACTCTGTAAGGAATCTACCTTACGTCTTGATATACCCAATGGTCAAGAATAAAAAGTCAAATTCTAAATGGCTTCCAAATTGCTTCCAAATTCCAAATCAACTGTATCAAAGTACAATTTTTTAAATATTAAAAACATAATCTTCATACAAATACACAGCACAAACTAAAGGTTTGCGTAACTCATAAACGTGGGAAAAAGATACTTGACCAAGAGAGTTCAGAAAAGAATTCGCGTTAGGCAAAGCCTTCTTAGATATAGAAGATATATATCTTAGAAACAACAAAAATAAATTGGACTTCATCAAAATAAAAAACTTTCATGCTTCAAAGGACATCATCAAGTAAGTGAAATGACAATATACAGAAAGAAAGAGAATGTGTTTATGAATTATAGATCAGATAAGGGACTTGTATCTTGAATATATTAAGAAAAATGTTACAACTTGGAAATAAAAAGACAAACAACCCAAGTAAAAAGTGAATAAAGGATCTCCAACTTTTCTCCAAAGAAGACAGCAAAAGAATCAGTATGTACATGAGGAGATGCTCAACATCATTAGCCACCAGCTAAATATAAATAAATCAAAACCACAGTGACATACCATTCCCTACCCATTTGTATGGCTATAATAAAACACACTGTCAAAAAGACAAATGTTGGTGAAAATATAGAGATTCTGGAATCCTCACGTACTGCTGGTAGGAATGTAAAATAGTGCAGTTGCTTTGGTAAATATTCTGTCAGTTCCTCAAAAAGTGAAACATAAAGTTAACATTTATAATCCAGCAATTCCACTCCTAGGTACACACTCAAGAGAAATGAAAACATACATCTACACAAAAACTTGTATATGAATGTTCATAGCACCATTATTTGTAATAGCCAAAAAGACGAAACAACCCAAATGCCCATTTTTATGAAAAAAAATGAGATGTATGATATAGCCATATAATGGAATGCTACTGGGGAATAAAAAGGAGTCAAGTATTGACATATACTACAACATGGATGAATCTTGATAACCTGTAAATGAAAGAAGCCAGTCACAAACTTCCACCTATTATATGATTCTATTTATTTTATTTTATTTTATTTTATTTTGATGGAGTGTTGCTCTGTCACCAGGCTAGAGTGCAGTGGCACGATCTCGGCTCACTGCAACTTCCGCCTGCCAGGGTCAAGCAATTCTCCTGCCTCAGCTTCCTGAGTAGCTGGGATTACAGGCATGAGCCACCACACCCGGCTAATTTTTGTATTTTTAGTAGAGACAGGTTTTCTCCATGTTGGCCAGGATGGTCTCTATCTCCATCTCCTGACCTCATGATCTGCCCTCCTCAGCCTCCCAAAGTGCTGGGATTACAGGCGTCAGCCACCTTGCCCGTCCATACGATTCCATTCCTACATACACGTTCAGAATAGGTAAATCTACAGAGACAGAAAGTAGACCAGTGGTTGGTGGTCTATTATAAAATAAATATATACACATATACAAGTTGAATTTAAAAAATTGGGATTTTTGCAGTCTTCATGAAACAATGTAGGGGAATAAGACTGGCAAATCAGTAACAATTTTTTTACAATGTGATGCAAAGCAATAAAACTAATATTTTAAGTTTTATTTTTTCCACTAGAGAGGAAAGAAATAATCACACCTATCAGGTTTCTGTACATTAAATTCTAAGACGACAAAGTTGTAAAATACAGTAAGCAGCAAATAATAAGCCTACCAATGTCGCATTCTTCTCAGTTTGTCACCTTATGTTCTACATTACTGTGAATGTCACATAATCTTTGTTTGTTTTGTTCCCATGTCTTAGAAATTTTGCTTAACAAAGGTATTTCATAAGCATACCACAATGATTTTGAAGCTCAGTGTAAACAGAAAATGACAGCGTATTCCCTCCGAGTTAAACACACAGAAATAGATAATGTAAGAGTGAATCTCACAAGTAAAATCACTTGAAACAAAGAAGGCTTGACCAAGCTACTCTTAAAAGTTATTAGGATTTTTAAAAATTACATGTCATTAATAACCCTAACAGCTACTAAATGGAAAAAGAAAAGCTAAACTGAAAACTCTCACCTGATAATAACTTATTATACCTACTTTAAAATAAGAAACAATACTTGCAAGACAGAAGCAAAAATGCTACTGAAAGATGTGCAAAGTTCCTAAATTCAGTAAAAGAGATGAAACATCAAGGAGCCAGACTGTCAAAACCACATGACAAGCACCTGGTTACTCACAACAGACTGCAGACACCCAGCCAAATCACAGCTAAACTGCACAGCTGCTAAGAAGGAAAGAAAAGCCAATGCAACTAGGAAACAGACCAAGATAGTCCACTTTAAGAATCACCAGCCTACGACAGGACAAAGAACTATGCAAGTTGAGTAGGAACTTTACTTGGGAAAAGAATTAGAGACCATTTTCTAGGTGCTCAAAAGAGTCAATTCTAATGTGGCCATCTCAGATGAATGAGTAAAGCCATTCATAACAAATGTCAGTGAAATATCCCCGGTTATATACATATATGTATACACACAAACACACACATACACACACACACACACACACACACACACAATTTTATTTATTTATTTATTTTTAAAGACAGAGTCTCACTCTGTCGCCCAGGCTGGAGTGGTGCAATCTCAGCTCACTGCAACCTCTGCCTCCCCGTTCAAGCAATTCTCCTGCTTCAGCCTCCCAAGTAGCTGGGATTATAGGCGCCTGCCACCATGCCTGGTTAATTTTTGTATTTTTAATAGAGACGGGTTTTCACCATGTTGGCCAGGCTGATATTTTGTATTTGAAACACAAGAACAGAAAGATATTTTTCAAAAGAAAGGAAAGGAAGAATATAAAGATATGGGTATTAGGATATTCTGTTCCATCACTTTTTATTAATTGAACTGCCTGAGTTACAGTCGCTTGCATGGACTGATTCACAGACAGAAAGTCCTGGACAAAATATGTAGCAGATCCCTTTGAAAAGTATATATATGCCTTGGAAGTGAAAGGCAGAATCTAGCAAATGGCTCAAGGTACTAATTTTGCCACAGGTTCCACCAAAGAATTGTTTTTTTTTTTTCCTACCAGCAGGGATAAAAAACCCCACCATCTAATGCCCCTGACCCCTAAGATGTTACAGCTAGGAGAGCTGTGAGTCAGATATCAATGGCTACCTTTTCCTAACACCAAGGACCTTGGGACAAGCACTTGTTTACTTACGACATGAGATAGGAATAAAATAATTGCTTGGTGAGTTGACAGCAGTATGCTCTCGTTCTCCTCCGTCTGTCTCTTTTTAACTGTACATCTTAGTGTTTGGAGACTGGTAAGCTCAGGGAACAGGCTACGTCTAACTACAAAGATAAGTATGAATGCTCAAATTCAGGAGACAAGAAGTCTTGGAGTGAAACCAACCCAAAGCTAAAGGAAACGTAGCCACTATGCAAGAATATATGGCAAAATTGGTTTTTCTCTTATAGACAAAGGTAGTTATTTAAGGAGCTACAGAACACAAGACAATATATTAGTGAGCTGGCACAGCTAAAAATATCTGGACAAGCAGCCCTGGAGATTTTGAAGGCCAGGGAGAGATACCTAAAAATGGTGAGTAGATTGCAACATTAACAAAAAGCTGGGCTAGAGAAGTCAAGCTTAATTAAAGGATATATTAAACAAGAATTTTTAAAACATAAGATATAAACAACAATTTATAAAGGTTCTACACTGCTGAGAAGGAGTAAGCCAACACCAGAAGCTGGATATCACATTATTTCTGAGAGCATATTCAAGATTAGTTTAATACAAATACATGCTGGAAGTAATGAAAACAAACGTGATATAGTTTTTATTATAAAAATGTGATAATCATATTGGGAGATAGCTTTTTAAAATGGGAAATAAAGAAAATAAAGAAAGAGAAGAAAATACTAGAAATAATTTTAAAAAGCATAGAAGGCAAAGAAAGTAGTAGAAATTTATTAATTCCAACATAGAAGTTAATTGATGATATAAAGGAAAAATCACTGGCAAACATAAAAACAAAATCTAGGCTGGGCGTGGTGGTTCACACCTGTAATCCCAGCACTTTGGGAGGCTGGGGCAGGTGGGTCAACTGAGGTCAGAAGTTCGAGGACTGCCTGGCCAACATGACGAAAATCCCTCTCTCTCTGCTAAAAATACAAAAATTAGCCGGGCATGGTGGCGTGTGCCTGTAGTCCCAGCTACTTGCTACTCTGAGGCAAGAGAATCACTTGAACCAGGGAGGCGGAGGTTGCAGTGAGCCAAGATCACGCCACTGCACTCCAGACTGGGAGACAGAGTGAGACTCCATCTCAAAAATACAAAAACAAGAACAAAAAACAAAAAACAAAATCTAGCAATCTGTTGTCCCTAAGAGATACAAATAAACTAAAATATAAATGCCCCATAGATCAATATTTAAAATTTATAATTTCTCTGCAAATACAAAACAAAGTGAAGGTTACTATCATTAAAATGATATTAGATAACATTAAAGGTATGTAAAACTATGAACATTTTAGAAGAGTGCAGCTTAATTTTTTATATTTTTAATTGTTTATAGTCCCCAGGTCTTTTATTTATTTTTTGACCTCTATTACAACACAAATTCATAAGGGACAGGTTCCAGCAGGGCAGGCTCCATTCCACTCATTCACAAAGTGTGCTTCTCTGCCTTCCTTCTTCTTCTGATCATTTTCTTTCATGCATTTCAGGAAGCTATCTCGGCTCTTAGAGTGCTTAATACGCACATTAAATCTCTTGGCAAGAATCTTGCCCTGAACTTGTTTATAACAAAGCCAACAGCAGCTGGGTAACATTGTAGACTCTTCCAGTTTTGCCATGGAAACATTTGTGGGGCCTTCCTTTTTGAACAGAACCCATTCCCTTGATGTCAACAATATCACCTTTCTTATAGATCTGCATGTATGTGGCCAAAGGAACAACTCCATGTTTGCTAAAAGACCTAGAGAACATCTATGGGATGCCTCTCCTCTATTTCTTTGTGTTCCTCATCACAGCAAATTATTAGAAGATGGTGGTTCCAGCCGAAAGAAAGGCATCCCAATTCTTAAAACATTATAGCAACAATATATTCTGAAGGAAGGTATTAAAACTGTCAAATATAATTACATCTGAAAACCTCAGCTATACATCACAGCAAATAAAACAGTTAAGGGCTTAAAATCCTATTCAGTGAATCAGAGCCACTGACCAGCATTACTTCTTGACCCAAACCCCTCAGAACTCTTAAGGACAAAGGGAGTGATTAGCTGTATCTTAGCAAAAACTGTTGTTCATTTCTATTTGTCACTTCCAACCACCCCACTTATTTTATCTTACAAATGGTTATGATATCCAGTCAACCTCTGTACACTTCTCTGCACATTGTTCTGTAACATTCAACATATGTATCAATCAATAGATAGTTATTTTTGATAAGTGACTGCTATGGTTTAGATATGGTTTATCTGTCCCCACCAAATCTCATAGCGAAATGTAATCTCCAGTGTGGTAGTGTGGAGGCCTAGTGGGAGGTGCTTGGGTGAGAAGGGCAGAACCCTCATATTAGATTAATCCCTTTCCTTGGAGGTAACTTCTTGCTCTATTAGTTCCCACAAAAGCCAGTTGCTAAAAAGCCAGTTGGCACCTCTGCTCTCTCTCTTGCTTCCTCTCTCTCTATGTCATAGCTGCACACGGTCAGCTCACCATCATCTTCCGCCATGAACGGAAGCAGCCTGAGCCCTCACCAGATGTCTAATCTTAACTTTCCAGCCATCAGAATAGTGGGCCAAATAAACGCTTTTCTTTATAAATTACCTAGTCTCAGTTAGTTTTTTATAGCAACCAAAAATAAACTAAGACAGTATCCAGTTAAATATTTGTTGAATAAACAAATATACACCAAAGGAAACAACAGCAATAATACTGCCAAAACAGCTTTATTTATTGAAAACAATTTCAAATGTATAGTTTCTTTTCTCCCCACATGAAGGATAGACCACAATCCTCAATATGCAAAGTCAGCCTGTAATTTAAGATTACTCAAAATTATCTAATAAATACCAGGTTTTTTAAAAAGTACTTATACTAACCTTGTAAGAATGTAAGGCGAAAATGAAGCTGGATTATCCTGCTCTGAAAAGAGGGGCATAGATCCTCCCATTATCCACAGACGGAAGTACAAAATGACAAGCACCTTCAGAGAATAAGAAGATTCAGTGAGATTGCCACCAATAATCTCCACCCTTTTTTCATGTGCATTCTGTTCCTCTAACAGGGAATGAAGTCAGTCGCCCCTCCCCTTAAATCTGAGTTAGTCTTGTGGCTGGCTTGTATTGACCAACAGAACATGCAGAAGGTACCTTATGTCACATCTGGACCTAATCTTTGGGAGGTGCAGCAACTTTTAGTTTATTCTTTTAGAAACCAGCTGCCATGTGACAAGGAAGTCTTGACTACCCTTCTGGAAAAAGAACCCACAGGGAGAGGCCCTCGGGGATGAGATACCACGTAGAGGAGAACCGAGATGACCTGGCTCAGATGATAGCTGAATAAACTTGATTGAGTAACCTCAGCCCCAAATCATGATGATCAGAAGACCCGAAAAGCTGAATACTGCCCAAACTAAAGCAGATAGGACCAACATAGGGTTATTATATTTAAGCCACTAAAGCTCGGGGTGGTTTGTTATGTGGCAATAGAAAACCGATACAGCCAGGATTGCACTGCCTCCTCTTGAGACAACTCAGTCTCAGCATCTTGAAAAGGACTCATAGAATACTGTAGTTCACATTGTCCACATCATCAAATCCACATATCCCTGGAATGCTTTCATATATACCTTTGGATGCTTTGTAACATTATGGCATGCCAACTGTTTGATCCCAGTATCATGATGTTAGAGTCTATTGCTGACTCTATTAAATAATTTGAATTACATCTTTGAGCTGAGATAGAGTGAAAACACTCCTTATCAGATATTTCAAAAGTATATATATATATATATACTTACATAACTTAGGACCAAAATGGCCCTTTTTAAAAATGGTCTCATGGTAAGCAGGAAATTTCTATTGCTGCTTGCTCTCAGATACCTAAAAAGGGAAAGAAAAAAAATCTTAGGTAAGTGTGTCTACCAGACACAATGTTCTCCTTTCAAGGCAAAGACACTGCAGCTCTGAAGAAGGCTGCAGAGAACAATGCTGAGAGCAGGGCCTCTGCAGCCAGAACACCTGGGTTTCAATTCCCAGTTCTGCTGCTGCTAAGAGCCCGGGAGACCTCGGGCAAGTTTCTGAACCTCTTTGCACATCTATTTTACTCACTTAGAAAAGGGAGACAATAATAATATCTACCTCACAGGAAAGTTGGGAGGAATAAATGAGATAATATCTAGAACAGGACTTAGCTCTGTTAGCTATGAATATTACTATCCCATCGAATCCCAAATAACCTAGTCATTTTGAAAATGATACAGTTACACTGGTATAATCTTAAACAAAAAAAGAGTTTATTTACCTACTTAATATAATTTGGAGGCTCCAATGTCTTCCACCCACAAAATACCTCACAAATCTCTTACCTCTAAAAATAGAAGATGCCAAGGTTATAGGAGGTTAAGTTATTTATTTATTTATTTATTTATTTATTTATTGAGACGGAGTTTCGCTCTTGTCACCCAGGCTGGAGTACAATGGTGTGATCTCGGCTCACTGCAACCTCCACCTCCTGGGTTCAAGCGATTCTCATGCCTCAGCCTCCCGAGTAGTTGGGGTTACAGGCACCTGCCACCACGCCCAGCTAATTTTTGTATTTTTAGTGCAGACGGGGTTTCACCGTGTTGGCCAGGCTGGTCTTGAACTCCTGACCTCAGTTGATCCACCCACCTCAGCCTCCCAGAGTGTTGGGATTACGGGCGTGAGCCACTGCACCCAGTCAGTTAAGTAATTTTTTTAAGGCAACAAAGTTCTGAGTATCTGTGTTAGGATTACAGCTCACTGGTATTCAGCGAATAATTTTCTCACCTGCCTGTGGTTCTTGGAACCAAACTAGGTTACAAGAATGTCAGCTTCTAGAGGGGCAGGAACCTGTGTGGATCCTGCCCTGCTACAGCTTACTCAGTCATAGAAAGTGGGAGCTCTGGATATCTACATATAAGACATGTGATTGGCTGGTTTTTTAAAAAAAAAAAAATATGATGATGAAAGGGAATCAAGAGAAGCTATTAACAAGCCCCAAATGAAAACATAAAATAAGTCTTAAGTCATTTTCACCTATGTGCAAAATTCTTCACGGAAAATACAGAGTGGAGGGGGAAAAGAAAAGTCTAATCAAATCACATAAACCGCAAGCATTTCCCACCTCATCCTTATTTCCTCTACCCCCTTTCATTGTTTTTTCCTCTTTTTTCAATCCAATTTTTCCTCAAAGCGGTTTTCCCCTACAAAATTTGCCTTAAAATCTGCATGAGGTCTCTTCACACAAAGGGAATGTTCTATAAGGGGGAAATCATTCTGTAAAACCAGAGTGGGTTAATATCTCACAAAGAAATGTCTATCCACCTTGAGGATTGCTTACAATGGCCGGGCGAGGTGGCTCACGCCTGTAATCCCAGCACTTTGGGAGGCCGAGGCGGGCAGATCACGAGGTCGGGAGTTCAAGACCAGCCTGGCCAATATGGTGAAACCCCGTCTCTATTAAAAATACTCAAATTAGCCAGGTGTGGTGGCAGACACCTGTAGTCCCAGCTACTCAGAAGGCTGAGGCAGAAGAACCCCTTGAACCAGGGAGGCGGAGGTTGCAGTGAGCCGAGATCGCGCCACTGCACTCCAGCTTGGGGGACAGAGCGAGATTCCATCTCAAAAATAAAAAGAGAATTGCTTACAAACACATGTGGCTCCTCTGCTTTGTAACAAATGGCACTGTGAGAAGGTGACAGCCTCACACTTCCTTCTCACCTCCCTTTTCCTCTGCCTGGTCCGAAAAGAGCTGTGGAAGTGATATGTGCTCAGATCTGGCCATTCAAGTATTTAATGAATGGAGAAAACGAGGAGTCCAAAAAACACAAAAGAGAGTTGGCTTTTAGCAAGCTCTGGACTGGATCCATCCTCAAGCACTGCATTTAAATCCCTTTCATCTTCCTTAGCTGCCAACAGAGAGCTTGACAAGGAAGAAGGCCAAGGATACTGTCAGCTCTCACAAGCCACGGGGACAGCTACTGCCCCAAAATGGGCTTTAGGGGGTCCACTGCTTCCTGAAATTGTGCACAAGATTTTACGTGTATTTTTCTGAGGCAAACTCCTTGACTTTGATCTTCATTGTCAACTGGTTCTGCATTGCCTAAAAGGTAAAGCCCTGCTAAGCGTCCTTCTCTCAGCTCTGCCTCTACTGTGACTATTATTTTCAGGCCAACTCAACTACGACCACCCTGGTTATTTCTGCTGTTCCTTTTCAGGACGTTATCAATGGCAGCAGAAAGGCAAAGAGAATGACTGAATGGAAATGGAAAAGGTGCTGGGGACGGCTGGAGACGTCTGGAGAAGCAATACATCCGAATACAAAGGCACTTTCTGGGGTGATCTGCTTCTGGAAACTTCTTTTCTCAAGTTCCTGATGTTGATTGTTTCTTTTAACATAGTGGTAAAATTAGCAGTGGTTTTCCTTTCCATAGAACAACAAAACACAAAGTTTAGGATATTTTTTTTCAATGATAAAGTTAGGTAAATTCTTTTTTTTTTTTTTTTGAAACAGAGTCTTGCTCTTGTCACTCAGGCTGGAGTGCAGTGGCATGATCTCGGCTGATTGCAACCTCCGCTTCCCGGGTTCAAGCTCTTCTCCTGCCTCAGCCTCATGAGTAGCTGGGATTACATGTGCCTGCCACCATGCCCAGCTAATCTTTGTACTTTTAGTAGAGACAGGGTTTTGCCATGTTGGCCAGGCTGGTCTTGAACTCCTGACTTCAGGTGATCCACCCGCCTCGACCTCCTGAAGTGCTGGGATTACAGGCATGAGCCACCGTGCCTGGTCAATTTTCCATATTTTCTTTCACTGAAAGCTTGCTATGATGGCTATTTCACTGAGTTGTATTTGTAAAGTATCCCCTGGTTTAGAAATTCTTGGGGAAATTCCATTTCCTCAGGAAGCTAAAGGCACCAAATAATTTACTGTTAAAATGTAGCATCCCAATGTAATGAAAGCCTAAATTGGTAAAGAGAGCATAGATGAAAAAATAAACATGACCTCTGCAATATTTCTATTTCTAGTTGTTGATTAATAGTAAATGAGAAAGTAAGCCAAAATAACATGGCTCTCTTTTTTGGTAAACACTAGGTCAGAGGCTGAGATCCCTAAGTTCAGACAGGGAGCACTCTAAGGGCTAAATTCTCTGCATCTTTTCCTCTTCCCCTACCCTCATGAAAAATGAACAAACTTTCCCCATCAGTCCAATAGACATGATCTGTGAAGTAGAACCAAATAAGAATACTCAATACTATTAACAGCAATAATAAAAATAGCAACAACTAATATGTGCCGGACACTAATCTAAGTGATTTGAGTATAGTAACTTATTCGCCACTTACAACAATTCCATGAGGAAGAATATTATAATTTATTTCTTCTAAATGAGGAGACCCTAAATCTGTAAATAATACTTAACTATGACATGAGATTCTCTCAGCTATTCATTTCAACTATAAGAGAAAGTACCTAAAATTGTCTTCAAATACAATTTACTATGTAAATGCTATTACTAATTTTTTCTAATTCCAGTTAAGTTCTCCATTCTTTTCCTTGCAAAACCAGAGACCATGTCAACAACAAAACCAGACCACTGGTGAAACCAACAGAATGAGAACTAAGGGTCCAGGATTCTATTCCTCTGTTCCCATCTAACTTGTCACGTGATGTAAAATAAATCTACCTGAGCTTCACTTCCTTCCTTTATTAATAAATGTTAGACCAAATGGTCTCAGGGTCCATTTCAGGTCTAAAATATTGTGATCCTTGGACATTCTCATCAACTGATGACACCAAAACTGACCAAGGAAAAACAAAGAAACCTACCCAATTTCAAAAACAAAAAAAGAAAGGAATGTCAAGGGATTCCTGAAGAGTCAAGTATTAACTGACCCTCACTTGGAGTAGGCCCTTCATAATTTGCAGTTGCATATGAAAAAACAGTTTAACATTAATTGAGGTTATTGGCATCGAGGTTATTGGCACTGTAAAACTATAGTTGCAACGACTTCTGATTCTTGCCAAATAAAGGCAAAAGATTAAGGTTAGCCATAGTAAATTCCCTAATCTACGCTCCCACATACCCAAGTTTTCTGACTACGCACATCCACCATCCCAGTACATCATGTTAAAGTAGAGCTCAAGTTTACCTTCCATAGTTACTCAGTCCTCAAATTGTATTAAGAGATACTAGCAGAGATCAGAACAACTAGCCAGCCATAATCATCCACCTACCCATAATCTTGAGAGCTAAATAAATGTTTATTATAAATCAATGACCTTTGTTAACACAGAATTATCATGTCAATAAATAATTGATCAGATGACAAAGATTCTTTGACCAAAATCTAGTCAGGTTCCTGAACCTTCTCCTAGGCCCATCTGTGTACTTTCTTGTAAAATCCAGTTTTAGCAAGAATCCTACTAAATCAGTTTAGCCAGAACCGCCCCCCCCACCCCCACTCAATATCTGATCACTGTCAATATCTGATCAAGTTCTTTATCCTCCATCATCTCCCAGGAGATGTCTCATCACCCTGGCCTGTCTTCAGGAAGAATCCTATTAGGTCTATTTAGCCAGAATTCTCCCTTATTCATGATATTTACTCAGTAATTTCCATCCACTGATGCTCCCCCAACCCACCACACCCTGTTCATTGGCTATAAATTCTCACTTGTCCATGCTATATTCAGAGTTAAGCCCAAACTCTCTCCACTACTGCAAAATTCCATCACAGTGGTCCCTGTATCAATTGCAACAGACCCATCCTCATCTTAAATAAAGTTGTCCTTACAGTGCTTTAACAAGTGTCATTTGAATATTTTTAACACATACAGCAAGATGATCAATAAATGCTTACTGAGCCAAATCAAATTGTAAACATCTACCCCTTTTCTTTTCCTTCTTTCTTTCTTTTTTTTTTCTTTTTTTTTTTTTTGAGACAGATTCTCACTCTGTCACCCAGGCTGGAGTGCAGTGGCGTGATCTCGGCTCACTGCAAGCTCTGCCTCCCAGGTTCATGTCATTCTCCTGCCTCAGCCTCCCGAGTAGCTGGGACTACAGGCTGCCACCATATCTGGCTAATTTTGTGTGTGTGTGTGTTTTTAGTAGAGACGGGGTTTCACCATGTTAGCCAGGACAGTCTCGATCTCCTGACCTCGTGATCCGCCCACCTCGGCCTCCCAAAGTGTTGGGATTACAGGCGCGAGCCACTGCGCCCGGCCTACCCCTTTTCTTTTTCTATGTTTTCCTTACCCTCTTGTGGTAGATCAGGGTACAAAATAAAAGTGCTCACAGCTTGGAATGTGGCAGCAAGTTGGAAGAGGAAAACCGCTTGAATAGTACTATTTCCCTTATCCAGAATACTGGTGACTTAAATGAAGATATGAAATTAGTCTTTCCAGCTCTTCTCAGAATCCATAAACACCTGATAATTTTTACCTAGATGTCAGTTCCAGGTAGCAAACATCTCAGATACAATGAATTGTAAGTGTTTCACATTATAGCAACAAATTATAAACAGTGATATATGAAATTCCTTCTAGAACATCAATCTTAATTGACTTAACTTCCTTTGCTCTTTCAAGGCCAAAAGGAAGTTAATAAAGAGTCACATATTCAGACCAAAAAAGAATTTTTGAAATCAGAGCTTTTTCAATAGAAATTCATAATTACTGCTTCTCTTTGAAACTCAAGAAAAAAGATTTCTCAGTTGATCAGAATATAACAAAGACACAGCTCACATCAGAAAAAAAAAGCATAAGCTTAACAAAAACAACAAAAGAATTTTAAGTGTCTCTTGACACTTAACAATAAAGAAAACTTAAGTGTCTATGGGTTCTCTCTTTAATGTACTTTCCTTGAACCCATGAAGTGCCTCGTCTAAACCTTAATAAGCAAAGGCATTCCATGGAGGAGCCGAACAACCTTTGATGTCTCCTTTGATATTCAAATAAAGATTCTGAAGGAAAGGAGCTAACTATTCTAAGAAAACAATGATGCATATTTCAGTTCTATCTACTCAGAAACTCAAACTGACCTTCAATACCCCATTCTAAGGCTATGATAATTTTCCTTCCAGAAATTTTAAACTCTGAATTCAAGTGACTTACAAGAAAATAGTTACTTCAATTATCATATATTAAATGGTGAAAATGAAGACAAAGAAGGCATAGGAGAAAATAATTTCAGTTCTCTTAACCATTCTGCAAATTAAAGTTAGAGGTGGAAGGAATCAAAACAACTCACATAGTTTTATAGGTAAGGGGAAAAAATGATGCCCAGAAATGTTATTTGGCCTGCAAAAAGGTCATGATGCTTTGGTGTCAAAGGTCAATGAGTTTAAGCTTCATCAATTTATTCAGAGGACCTAATTTTTATTCTCTCTATGATTAATTTAGTTGGAGGCCTTAATTTTTTATTCCTTCTACAACTAATAGCAAAAATTTCAGATATCACCCTTGTCTCTCATTAACAGTCCCAGGAAAGTTTCAATTCATTAGTGATGGTGGGTACTGAATCCATTTAATAGGCACCAATCACTGCGCTAAGGACCTTACCATTTTTATTTCATACTAGCCCTGTGAGTTCATACTTGTCCCTGTCTTGCAAATGAGGCTGAGGAGGTAGTTACTCAGGATCTCATGGTTGGCAAGAGGCAAAGGTGAGACCCAAATCTAAATCCAAATCAAGCATTCACTGCTCTGTACAGCATAGAAGTAAAATAGGGCTGGTTTAGTCAGAATGTTTTCAACACAGATCATTGTTAAATTGCATTTCTGCATGTTAACAATACAATGACTTCTGTCTTAGTCTGTTCATGGTGCTGCAATAAAATGCTGCAGACTGAGTAACTTACAAAGAACAGAAATTTATTTCTTATAGTCCTGGAGGCTGGGGAGTACAAGATCAAGGCACCAGCCTCTGGTAGGTCTGGTGGAGGCCTTCTTGCTGCATCCTTACGTGGGAGAAGAGCAGGAAAGCAAGAGATACAAATTCTCTCTGAAGTCTCTTTTACAAGGGCATCGACAATTCATGAGGGCTCTGCCCTCACGACTTATGTACCTCCCAGAAGGCCTCACTCTTAATACTACCACAATGAGGGTTAAGTTTCAATGTGAATTTTGGAGATAATTCCACATTCAAGCCATACCAACTTTTTTTTTCTTCTTTGGGCCAAAGTCTCGCTCTGTCGCTCAGGCTGGAGTGCACTGGCATGATCTCAGCTCACTGCAACCTCCGCCTTCCAGGTTCAAGCAATCCTCCTGCCTCAGCCCCCCTAATAGCTAGGATTACAGGCATGCACCACCATGCCCAGTTAATTTTTGTATTTTTAGTAGTGACGGGGTTTCACCATGTTGGCCAGGCTGGTCTTAAACCCCTGACCTCAGATGATCCACCTGCTTTGGCCTCCCAAAGTGCTGGGATTACAGGCATGAGCCACCACGCCTGGTCCCAACTTCTAATTAATTAAAAGTGATAAAGAACATTTCAATATCTTCTTCAGTTCATAGAGTTCTACAATGAAGGCTTTTCATACAAATGAATGAAGTTAAGCAGTGCACATTTTTGAAAGTCCTTTTAATAAGCACCCTTTTAAAAGTTAACTCACGTAGTGATTGCTGCAGGTTGAAACAAAAGTGCCATCCATGTACCATGGATTCGGAAATTCTAAGTGAGAACAAATGGCAAGAAGGAGAATGAGCAGAGCTGGGAGGGTGTCACTGTGTGGCAAGATGACCAACCAGCCTGTCCCACAGAGATAAGTAACCAGCAGAAACAGGGAGTGAGGCAGATGAGGATGCTCCAAGTGACAATGAAGCTGACACCTGAGGAAGATGAGAAGTGAATTAAGTGCAAAGAGATAGAATACAATGTATATACAGAGGCCTAAGATTGAGAGGGCAAGCTCAGAGGGAGAAAGTGAAAGAAGTCTACATGGCTGGAAGATCTAATACTGGTACAGTGGTGAACAGAGAGACTAAAGTGGTAGGCAGGGGCCATTTCACCCCAGGACTTCACGACCCATTGTGGAGTTTAGACTTTATTCTGATGGCAATGGACAGTCAGTGAAGGGCTTAACACAGAGAGATAACCCCATCTAATTTCCTACAGTGCAGTGTCAGCATTGCATGACATTGGTAGAGTGCCGACTCTGAAGTCCATAACAAAGAACAAGAGATCCAGCAGCCTCAGAGGGGAAATGGTGAACACCAGGAAGTAGACAGCTATTTTGGAAATTTCCGAGATACCAGATGTAGAAACAAATAAGAGGTTTTGGTTCAAGTAGAGAGAGAGACCTTCTCATAAGTGAGAAAAGCATGTGTTACGTTTACTTAGCAATATGATTTAAGTGTTAAGAATGTTCCTACTATACTTTAATATTTTGTTAGCTGGTCATTAATTTGGTATATATAAAAACTTGCTACTAAGAATAATATTTAATTTGCCAAATAAACTCCCTTTAGAAGAGGATACATAGTATGTATTTGTATGGCATTTATGTGTCAAAGAGTTTTTCAATTCATTCTAACATTTAATCCTTGAGATATATTTATGAAGTGGGCAGAATAGAGAGAACTGGCCCCATTGTACAGATTTAGACCTAGTGAGCAGTGGATCCAGCACCAGGATTGAGTCTCCTGATGGCCAATTCAATGCCTTTTTGCTGCATCACTGGTCTCCTCTCTGACCACACATTTACTGTGTGCTTTCCCTCCAAGTTTGTTGCAAACCAAAGACTAAATAATCCATGCAACAAAATCACTGCTACTTGAAATACACATTTGTATAAGTGCACAAGTAAACATTTGTGCTAAGAAAAAGATTAAAAACAGTCAACAGTACTATAATGATATTTTCTGAACCTTTTACTGGGATACATGGATGGATAAATTCAAGTATAATCAAGCTAGTGAAAAAGAGTATTTGATACTGGGACTGTCTGGGTAAACCAGTGAAATACATTTGCTGTTAACAACAGCAGCAGCTACCATTTAATGAATACCTACGTGCCCCAGGCATGGTTCTAATGCCTGTAATCCTTAGCACATTTCTGTCAGTGGGCACTATTAATATCTTAATGTTGCGAGTGGGGAAACTGAGGCATTAATGGTCAAATAACTTGTCCGAAGTTTCCAAAGGTAGTAAGAAGGGGGTGTCATAAGTTCAGTCTGTGCCCTTAACCACAAAAGCTCTGCTACCTCTCACACCATTTCCAACAAAGTCTCTGTCTTTACCGTCCCAGGAGGATGCTCGAAATTCAAATACTATTCTTACGGATGTTTGTGCACATCAGTGACATACATTTGAAAGGACATGAATTCAGGGTCAGCGTGGTGGCCCATGCCTGTAATCCCAGCACTGTGGGAGGCTGAGACAGGCAGATTGTTTGAGCTTAGGAGTTCCAGACCAGCCTGAGTAACACTGCAAAACCCACCTGTATTAAAAATACAAAATAATTAGCCGGGCATGGTGGCACATGCCTGTAGTCCCAGCTACTCAGGAAGCTGAGGTGGGAGGATTGCTTGAGCCCAGGAGGTGGAGGTTGCAGTGAGCTAGCTGAGATTGTGCCACTGCATTCCAGCCTGAGCTACAGCACGAGACCCTGTCTCAAAAAAAAAAAAAAAAAAAAAAAATAGGAATTCAGGATACCAAGATATACCTGATCCATTTAGAAATTCACAAAAAGTTGGCCAGGTACAGTGGCTCACACCTGTAATCCCAGCACTCTGGGAGGCTGAGGTGGGCAGATCATGAGGTCAGGGGTTCGAGACCAGCCTGACCAGCATGGTGAAACCCCATCTCTACTAAAAATACAAAAAGAATTAGCTGGGCATGGTGGCATGCACCTGTAATCTCAGCTACTCAGGAGGCTGAGGCAGGAGAATCACTTGAACCTGGGAGGCAGAGGTTGCAGTGACCAGAGATCGTGCCACTGCACTCCAGCCTGGGCAACAGAGCGAAACTCCGTCTCAAAAAAAAAAAAAAAAAAAAAATAGAAAGAAAGAAATTAACAAAAAGTCTACTATGATTTTATCACTACAAAAAAAGTCAAACTATTCAAACAGCAATATTCAATTTGACAAGCAAAATATTGAACACCGAGTTAAGTCTTAGAAGCAATATAGAAAAAGCATAAATGCACACATTTAACTTGTAAATTACAGAACAAATTTACTGAGTGCATACCGTGGGACAGAAACTGTTCTAAACATGTTAATTCTTTAAGTGCATACAACAACAACAACTATAAAGCAGGTGCTATTGCTATGCTCATTTCATAGATGGGGAAACTGAGGCGTTTAAAAAGTGAATTAACTTGCCCAGGATCACAAAGCCAGCCATTAGCAGAACTGGGATTTGAATGTATGCCTTCTGGTCCTGAGTTCACACTCAACGCTACACCACAGGGCCCTTTTTACACTTGCTGCACTACCCAGGAGGGGTACACATGGTCAAATACTAAAGAAAGAAATCAACATGGGCTGGAAAAGGAAGGGAAGCTGCGGGAAAGACCTAGGCCTGGAGAGACAGAGAAGATGAAAGAGTCTGGGTGGGTAAGAGGGGCCAAAGAGAGAGGTGTTCCAGGCAGCTGCACAGGGACTGTGGAGGGCACAGCCTGCTCCTAAGCAATGACAGCTCTCTGCACACATAGTATAGGCAGCCCTCTCCTCCTGTATTCGGGGGCACTACTGAAAGTGTCTCCAAGTCAAGTGTCTAAAATTTGAATAAAAGAATGGTAGAGTGGAAGTTCCAATCCCTGGAAGCTTGAGCAGCAGTGTGACATCCCTATATGATTGATGGTGACTTCATCTCCCTTGGTTCAGCCATCCGTGATTTCACCCAGGCAGTTCACTGTCCCTTCATCCTGGCCCAGTGCTTACCTGGTGCCATCCCTGCCTTTAGGGCTCATCAAGTTCCTGCAGCAGTACACACAGAAGAAAATGTTTCTAAAGCCTCCTGCCATGTTTCCAACTCCGATTTGCTTCCAAAGAGTTTCAAACCACAGGGTCAGTACCTAGGACACTGATGGGGCCCAATGCTAGTGGAAGGGGTCATTTTGTACTATTGATCACTGCCTTGGTCGCTCCTTCATCTCTTGCATCCGTGTAGAATGCAGGCCAGGTCAGTCCAGTTGAATCTCTCCCCCATCTCACTTTCTATCCCACCTTTATACTGGAACATAGGTTGGGGTTTGTGCTCCGGATCCAGACAGCTTCAATTTAGGGCAGAGAGAGGAGAAAGTCCCACTTAAATATCTACAAATTCACTTTCTCCAATCCAGCTTTCAATCTAGGACCTTCCACAGCCCTCCTCTCACCCCATCCTCACTCATATGCTCTGAAGCAACTCTCATAACAACAGACAATAAATCCAGAAGATCTCAGACACACATACACACTGAGTTCTCTCAGGGGCCAAGCAGGACATTTGGTATCCTGGGCTCTTCTGCAGACTACAGCTCCTCCTGAAATAGATCACCTCGTTGCACTGTGGACAAAGGCCCGCAGTAAAGTAGGTGGCCTCATAAAATGCAACACCTGTTATAAGGAGGTAAACAATGTAGAGAAAAAGAAAACTTTTCCTGGTCTAAACAAACCCATCCAGAGAACAGCTGACTTTCCTGGCCCCCACCCCTAATGCCCTTTCAATTTCAGATAGGATGGTTGACTGTCAGAGCCAACAAGAGCTAGAAAGTGGGGAAACCAGTCATTGCTGCACTATACTGGCAAACACCTGTAAAATAAATTCACTTTCTTATAAAAATCTTAGTTTGAGAAGATTTAAGTTTTATTTCACTTGGAACTCTATTTTTTACATTGAGGGGAGATACATTACACTTTAAGAAAAAAGTGAAAATGTGAGGTTTCAACTCTAGTCAATTTGGCTTTATTTTCAAATTTCAATACTCACTTGCTTTGAAAGCTCCTGAGAAAGCTGTAACTAAGATTTCAGAGTAGAAATAAGAATCACAGTCGCTCTCAGCATAGAGCACACATAGCATGCAAACGACTGTCATTCAGATAACTGTCAGCATGTCAATGTTTGTGGAAAATGCTTTTCAATATTGTAGAAATCAGAAATCCATAATAATTAAGTCTATATGATTATTCTTAAAGGCACGCTTCTTTTGTTCATATAATTTTTCGAACATTCTTCTAATTTCCTTCTAGACCTATGTGTCTCATTTTAAAACATAACATAAAAAACCTAAGTAGGAAAGTTGCCAAAGGAACTAGAAATTCCGGTCTCTGTCAAATTAGACATATATGTATATTTACATATTTAATTACATTTATTTATATTTTACTTATCGTTTCCAGAGAAAAAAAGTTGAGAAGATAATTTTATAACATTGCAGTTTGCTATGTGTTCATTATCTCTGTGTAGGATGCTATGGCTGCCAGAGGAACTTCTTTTTTTTTTTTCTTTTTCTTTTTTGAGATGGAATTTTGCTCTTGCTGCCCAGGCTGGAGTGCCATGGTGAGATCTCGGCTCATCACAACCTCTGCCTCCCAGGTTCAAGTGATTCCCCTGCCTTAGCCTCCCAAGTAGCTGGGATTGCAGGCACATACCACCACATCTGGCTAATTTTGTATTTCTAGTGGAGACAAGGTTTCTCTATGTTGGTCAGGCTAGTCTCGAACTCCCGACCTCAGGTGATCTGCCAGCCTTGGCCTCCCAAAGTTCTGGGATTACAGGTGTGAGCCACCATGCCCAGCCTTGCCAAAGGGACTTCTAAGGGTCCCTTCATACTATGCTCTCGAAGGCCAGCACTCTTGACAACACAGAGGAAGTTGATGTGGTGAAGCAGCCACAGGCCCCGGGGTCACAGAGACCTGGGTTTGAAGTCCAGCTCATTCAGTTATAAGCTGGGAGACTAGACAGGCCTTTTAGCCTCCTTAGGTCAAGATAATTTCCACCTTACAAAGTCATCAAAACTATTTCTATGAGATGAGATATGCAAGTGGCTCAACGCAGTGCCCAGCACATAAAAGTGCTCAAAGTAGCATTATTACAATAGTAACCAGAAATCAGCTGAAAATACTAAAACCCCATGGTCTGTCCTTCAAGACCAGAAAAAACAATCAGAAACAAATGAGTAAAGGAATGCAGCTAGGATTAGTAGAGGAAAAGATTTAATCTCTCTCAAGTTCTCTGAGCTCCCTCCTTCCTGGAAGGAAAAGAAAAAAAGAATGAAATATTTTCCTAGAAGACGAAGCTATAATTTGGCATTCAACACTCTTCTTGCTGATGGGACTCCTTTAGTTCAGCTGTACAGGCTGTGCATGCACAAGGCAAGCAGCTCAGGAGGAGGGAAGGAGGTGGCCTGTGAGGGCTCAAATCCAGCCCATGCTCTGTTCAACGACCCGTGGTGCCCAGGCACTGGCTGCACCTTCCCTAAAGAAGGGGGGCCTTTTCCTAATTCACTTGAAAGAGCAAGAAGTACCCACAACTCAAACATCACTCACCCACCATGCCTCATGCCCACAGTGTTTTCTATTTTGCATAAAGATCCCCCATGGGCCAGCAGCAGCCCTGATCTACTACTATGATTATTACTTAATACCCACCAGACAGTTTCATTGTCCTAATGACTTTCACAGAGGCTTGTTTAATCTAATGTTTCCATTTTCTTTGCAGCCAATTTCATTTTCTCACTGACATATTACGGCAGTGTTGCTATATTTCCAGTCACCGGACCATGTGCAAAGTAACTTAATGTTCAAATGAAGAATAGCATTGGTTTCTGTCTTAATTCGCTAAGTTTCCCTTGCAGATTCAGCATGGTACTTTGTACAGTAGTCATTTAATTCATCAAACTGTGTTTAAAAATACTCCTAACCATACAAGTCTTAACACCACATTTACAAACGCCACAAACATCAGGGCCCAATTTGAGACTGTTATTTTAACAAACACAGTTTTCCTGTCCTAAACTTAACTCAAGTCCAACTGAATGTCCTCTGAAAGTTTTCCAGTCTAAAGTTTCCAGATCATAGAGATTTTCATACATGAAACTGGATTGTCATCCAGGGTGACCAACCCATCCAGTTTGCCTGGCACTAAGGAGCTTCTGGGATATAGGACCTTCAGTACTAACACTGGGACAGTCCGGGAAAAACCTGGTCACCCTGTGTGCCATCCTCTAGTAAGCTGGTACAGTACAGTAGAATAAACTGCTAAGGAGTAGTTCTGCAAAAGTCAAAGAAAAAAGTGGTTTCTCCTTGCCCTGGACACACACACACACACACACACACACACCCTCCATGACTTTCTGTTTCTTGTGAATAAAGGTTTAATCAAAAATGAGTGTTTCTCTGGTGGAAGATATCTACTAATTGGTTCAACTTGTTAATTCTGAAAACATGAGAACTAGAATTTTCTCACCCACGCTTTCTAGCTGTCAGACAAATCTTTTCATCTAACTTGAATGAGCCGATATAAGGTACTCTTAATAGCGCTGTTCCATGAAAGTAACAAAATGGAAAGGAGGGAAGGAAGAGACAAGGGTTTAATAACCATTAAGACCATACAGAGTCCCCCCTCTGTGTGCAATCAATGGAATTATAATGACTTTGTTTAGTGGACGATAAAGCTGTCTGGTTGATTGTAACAGAAGCTGATATTTCAAACACGAAATTGAATCGAGCTTACACCGTTAATTAAAAGGAATTTGATGGTTTTCATTTTAAGGCACACCATATCTATAAAGGATGGACACGATACTGCCTAAATGATCAATCTTAGCTGCAAATAACTTAAACATTCAACAAAACTAAAATTCGAAAACCTCATACGTGTAATTTTGATACATTTATCTGTGTATACACTGCTACGTGTGTCAGATACTCATTTAAATTTTAAATATTGGTTAGGACTTAATTTAAAAGTTTGTGAGTTTTCCTATTTTATGTAACTTTCTTTTACTGTCTTTTCCTTGTATACGCAAGCTTTATTGACTATAAGATTGCCCAAAATGATTCCCACTCTCCTTAAACATGAAGACTGCAATTTTCTGGGTTCTATCACTATTATCAACACTCAGTGGTCTCTTACTCAGACAAAAGAACCAAACTGTGGAAGTTAAGCGAATACTTCAGACTGACAAAAGCAAAGCAACAAACGTTAATCAGGAGAGAATCAAACTCCAGAGCATATATTTTGATACATCCTTTGCTCAGTTAGGAAACCTGATTCCTGCATTCCTGCCATAGTCAGTCAGAGATCGATTTCCGGGGAACCCATCTATATTCTGCCTTCAAAGGAGAGAAAGGTCACCTCCAGGAGTGATGCACTGGGCACAGTCTCTCTTCAAGACGTGAGGACACGGCAACTGGTGCTAATTCCATTAGGCAGGGGATTAAAAATCATGCTTGATCACTAATTTTCTAACTAGCACTCTATGAGAAACTGATAGAAGATGATGCCCTTGGGCAGCCAAATGAAGCATTTCGTGGGCATGCTGGAACGAACCCTGAAGCCAGGCCACATCAGTGTGGGCAGCTGGGGAGTCATTAACTCTTGACGGCGCTGGCTGGCATGCCACAGTATGTGAAGAAGAAAAACATCCTGTTCTCCTATAATATGATTTGAGGGCCAAAATCATACAATTCACATCAGACGCTCCAGAGGAGATGCAGACAAGGTCCAAGTCTGGTCCTTCGGTGGAAATGGAAGTACTGACAGGCACACAGATATCCCTCTGCCTAAAAGCATTTACCATTTTAAGCCATTAGGATTTTCAGTTCCAGCTTCAAGAAAACAGCATAAATAAATTCACTGGCCTCTAATTTTGCTGTTTCTCTTTTTTATCTAGTCAATGTAATGGGTTTCAGGATCAAGGTTATTACAAATAAAAATAAAATCGGATTTGCAGCATGAATAACACTTTATCTGCATATCTGTTTAGTACCTTGTGATTTTTTGTTGTTGTTGTTATTTGTTTTTCTTACCACATCTTAACAAGACCAATGAGCCTACTCACTAATAAGTACATCCTGCAGTTATTTCCATACATAAAATATGTGCCATAAAATATGCACAGAACCACAAGCAACCCAAACAAGATAAATGAAATAATCCTACTGTATGAGCCATTCTCAGACAACTAACTGATTTAATTTCTTCATTTACAAAAGACAACTATTTCATCATTACACTACAGTAGCCCTCTTTATCTGCAGTTTCAATAGTTACCTGCAGTCAATTGTGATCCAAAAATAGGAAATGGAAAATTCCAGAAAGAAAAAATTCATAAGTTTTAAATCACATGCCTTTTAAATTGTTCTGAGTAGCATAATGAAATCTCACATCATCTCACTCGGTCCCACTGGGGAAGTGAATCCTCCCTTTGTTCAGCATATCCACTCTGGTCCCCCTTAGTGATGTAGCAGCCAGCTCAGTTATCAGATTGACCGTGGCAGCATCATAGTGCTTGTACTCGAGGAACCCTTATTTTACTTAATAACACTCCAAATGTGCAAGAGCAGTGATGCTGCCATATGGCTATAATTACTCTATTTTATTATGTCATTGTTGTTAATCTCTTACTGTGCCTAATTTATAAATTAAACTTTATCAGAGGTATGTATATATAGGAAAAACCATAGCAATAGTATGTCTAGGATTTGGTACTATCCATGGTTTCTGGCATTCACTGGGGTGCTTGGAACATATCCCCCACAGACAACAGGGAAGTACTTTATTTTAGAAATTTAATAAACTAATATTTCTGCTACATTCTGTAATACATCTACTAAACAACTTCATCTGTTGGTGATACATACAAGAATCAGAGATGAACAAAAGTCGCTTCCGAGCAATCAAAACGAATGTTTCAAACTCACAATTATCTGACTTTCATTCCTAAAACAAAATAAGCCCATAGAGAGGTGCTATTATACAGTGGCCGAGATTGGCTTACGGTTCTCCAGACATTACTTCTTTTTCCTGAGCACACAACTTCTCTGCTTTGCTTACAGTTAGAGATGGCCATGTGACTGAGTTCTAGCCAAAGGAAGGTAAGTGGACGTGACAGGCAACAACTCCAGCTCTGGCCCATAAAATCTTCCCATAACATTTGAACACCCAAGCATTCTCTTCCTACTTGATGAAGACAAGCATGGTGACCTACAGCCATTGTTTGAAGATGCAGAGCCACAGGATTGAGCGACAGTGGGTTTCCGAATCACAGTGTGGAGATGAGCTGCCACTAATCAGGAACATTTGTTTCAGAATTTATGTGAACAAGAAATAAGCTTCTACTGTGTGTGAGCCACTGTTCATGGCTATGGTTATCTTAACTAGTGGAGATGCCAATAGTAATGAGAAGTAGCATGTAAAAGCAAGGAGAAATCTATAAATTCATCTTTTAGAAACAAATGTGAGATGCTCTAAAGAACTTAGGTAAGCAACATTAGTGTCTCACTATTTACAAACACTACATTAAAAAAACTGTAACAGAACACAATGTGAACATGGCTACCATGAAATGGAAAAAAAAACATGGACTTCTCATGGGAGTAAAAATTTGTATAACTGTAAAATTTTGTCTGAATAACAATTTGGCAACGTACACCAAAACCTAAAACATTTCTTCAACCATTAGCAATCACACTCAAATCTGAAATGCACAGAAAGATTTCTGTCCATAATATTTATTAATAAAAAACTGGATATAATCTAAATATATAGGTGAATGCCTAAATAAATTTTCATACAACCATGCAGTAAAATATTACTCAATGATTTTAAAATTATCTTCAGAAGAATAAAGACATGCAGGAACACTCGTTATATGTTACTAACATAAAATAAAAGAATATATGACAAAGCAACACACTCAATATTCATTCAGTTGTTAAAATGTATATAGGTACAACAACAGATTAGTGAGCTATGCAGTAAAACAATAATAGAGGTTTCCCCTGGGCACTGATATTATTCATGTATTTTAATCTTTATTTTATAATTTTCTGTAGTTCTGAATTTTTAATAATTAACATGAAATACTTCTATAGTCAGAACAAAAGTCAGTAAATGCTATTATTTTTTAAAGTTCCTTAAAAATTAAAAATAAAGAAAGATAGAATCTCTAAAATCAGATACAAGAACTAAAGATCAAAGACCAGACAAAAATAAGCTAGGTCAGCTCAGAAACCTTTATGGAATGGGCTATTGTAATACCATTCATCTACAACGAACATTCATAGTGATGACACTAATATACTGCTATGGAGTGATTGTAGATAAAAGAAAAATGTGTACAACATGCCATCATTTATCTAAGACAGTGGGAGGCTATATACACTAAATTAAAGCTAAATCAAACTGAAGAAGAGAAGAATAAAAAAAAAGGAAAGAGGAAAAGAAGGAGAAAAAGAAGAAAGGGTAACCTATAAGCAGAAGGATGAAACGGGATAGACGGGACTAGAGAGACCTCTCTGCTGTACCTTGTTTTGTAGATTTATTTTTTTATTTTTATTTATTTATTTTTTTTGAGACGGAGTCTCGCTCTGTCGGCCAGGCTGGAGTGCAGTGGCGCGATCTCAGCTCACTGCAAGCTCCGCCTCCCGGGTTCACGCCATTCTCCTGCCTCAGCCTCCCGAGTAGCTGGGACTACAGGCGCCCGCCACCTCGCCCGGCTAGTTTTTTGTATTTTTTAGTAGAGACGGGGTTTCACCGGGTTAGCCAGGATGGTCTCGATCTCCTGACCTCGTGATCCGCCCGTCTCGGCCTCCCAAAGTGCTGGGATTACAGGCTTGAGCCACCGCGCCCAGCCATGTTTTGTAGATTTAGAAGCAGTGTTTACATTATTATAAAATAAAATAAAAACACAACATGAAACAAATGATCCATAATCATAAACTATATAAAGTAGGTTTAAATCTCAGTAATTTGACCATATATACCTAGTACTATATACCTTAAAAACAAAAAGAATTACTAAAAACTCCACACACTATTTTTAATAATCACTTTGTTCCTGGTAATGATGGTATTATTATTTTGAGACTTCTGGGAGTAATGTGGAATAAAGCAAATACGTAATTATGCTGGTGTTGTTAGAAACCAGAGTTTTCAGTGGCAGCAAGGGAGACAGAAATGTACCATCAATGAGAAAAAGCAAAATCCCTATAGCTCTGAATTTGAATAGAAAACATCAGACTGAGCTCATTATCTATTTTCATATTTTAAAAGATAATTGATTTTGACAGAAGTCCCCACTGAAAAAGCCTAGAAACAGTGAGCTACCCAGTAGGAATGAGCACCACAATGCCCCGATTTGGGTCCTAAAATTATTTCCAAAGAAAAAGAATCAAAAGCTCTTGAACAAATGGCTGATTCCAGGTCAGAGGTAGAAAATAAATAAGATGGGGCTGGGTGTGGTGGCTCAGGGGGAGAGTTACTAAAGAATTAATAAAGCTCTTTCCTTTTATACCATAAGAATTTGACTTTTAGTTAATTTTCTCTGTGTTCCACTAGAAATCAGATGAAGATAGAATGTCAACTATGTTACAGTCAACATTGCCTATGGTAATATTATCCCTGATTGATAAACTGCAACTAAACAAGGAGAAATGATAAATGTCCCATAAATACCTGATGAGAGTGGTGTAATTTGGGCTTCCCTGAATGTGTTAACTCTTGTAATTGGGTATGTGTCTTGTTTGAACACTGGAAGCCTATGGAGTTGTTACAAGAGATACAGTGTCTCGTGAGACATGAGACTCTTAAGTAGGGGCAATCCCTGAAACTGCCAGATGAGAAGTAAATGAAATAAGCAATGAAGGTCAAACTGATCCCAGCATTTTGGGAGGCTGAGGTGGGTGGATCACTTGAGGCCAGGAGTTCGAGACCAGCCTGGCCAACATGGTGAAACCCCATCTCTACCAAAAAATACAATATAGTGGAGCATGCTAGTGCATGCCTGTAGTCCCAGCTACTCGGGAGACTGAGGCAGGAGAATCACTTGAACCTGGGAGGCGGAGGTTGCAGTGAACCCAGATTGCACCACTGCACTCCAGCCTGGGCAACAGAGTGAGATCCTGTCTCCAAAATAATAATCATAATCATAATCATAATCATAATAAAAAAATTGAAAGAAAAGAAATAAGATGAACATGAAATATATGGAATATACAGCATGACAACTGAAGTCATATAAAGTAACTTAGAGGTAGTTCCTATGGACCAAGGTGGAATATTTGAATATTAATAAGAATAAAAACAGCTAAAGAAAACGAAAGAATCAAGCATTTGTTCTGTGTTGCCTATATAAACTGTACTTTCCTCCCAGGGTAATCAAATATTTCATGAAAGAATGTCTCTCTTGATAGATTTTCTGGTTAGTAAATTAAGAGAGAATACTATAACTAAAATTTCAGTTTTTCAACCAATACTGAAATAATGGACCTAGGTATACGGCAACTCACTTAACAAAAAGAAAAACAACCAGAATTATTTACTTCCTCCTAGAAGTACACAGCACCATCTATGAAGTATTCTAGCCAAAAAGAGAAACCTTGAATGCACTCAAACCTCTAGATCTAGCTGTGAACTTACAGGAAATTCAGTGGATGGAGGAACACATCAACTGACATCATGGGGCACAGTCAGCAATATGCAGACTGTGGGAAGTGTTACAAGCCCCCCTGCCCCCCGCAAAAAAAAAAAAAAAAAAGGCAAAAGCAAAAGAGGAGAAAGAGTGAGATAGGAAGGTGGAATCTACAGATTAATAGAGACTTTAGAGGCATATCAACCAATTGCAATGTATAGAAAGTATTTGTATTTGGTTCAGAACAAACAAGTGAAAACATATGAAATAAAGGGAAATATAATGAGTAATTGGCCATTTAATGATATTAGGATTTAGTGTTAATTCTCTTACATATGATAGTGCCATTATGGTTGCTTTTAAGAGAATAGTCTGTATATGTTATAGTCCTACTTGAATATGTATTCATGAAATGATATGATGTTTGGGATTTGTTTCAAAATAATTTGAGGGTGAAGAAGAGGCCAGTAATTGTTGAAGGTGAAAGACGGGGGGTTTATTACACTTATTTTAAAAACTTTGTATATGTTTGAAATTTTCATTAAAAGCAGTGCTTTCCTTTAAGGATACTTATTTGATAGAGAATTAATATCTGTAATAAATTAAGAACTCCCAAAACTCAACAACAACAAAAAAGGTGATCCAACTAGAAAATGGATGAAAGACATGAAGCAGTATTTCACTACAGAATATATATGAGCAGCCAACAGATGGCCAATGTTACTACCTATTAGGGAAATGAAAATAAAACCACAATGAGATAATACTGATATCACTACCTACCTATTAAATAGAGCAATACCAAATACTGGGGAAGTCCAGAGAAACAGGATCTCTCCTACGTTACCATGGGTCACTCTGGAACATAGTTTGGTAGTGTCTTAAAAAGCTCAATATACAGTTACCATAAAGCCCATCGACTGCACTCCTGGGCACTTATCCCAGATAAATAAAAAATGTATGCCCACACAAAAACCTGTACATGAATGCTCATGGCAGCTTTAGTTGTAATAGTGCAAAACTGAAAATAAAAATGGACTGAAAAAAAAAAAAGTACCACAATCTGTGAATGGTTAAACAAACTGTAGTACATCTGTATTATGTAACACTTCATAGCAATACAAAGGAAAGAATTATTGATGCACTCAACAACTTGGATGAAACTAAAAGACATTATGGTGAAAAAAAGCCAACTGTAAGAGACCACATAATGTATGATTCCATTGACATCACATTCTCAAAGTGACAAAAGTACAGAAATGGAGAACAGATTAGCGGTTGCTAGGGCTTCAAGTTGGTGGTGGGGTAGAGAGTGGGTGTAACTACAAAGAGACAGCATGAGGGAGATCTTTGGGTTGATAGAATAGTTATATATTTTAAGTGTGGTGGTGCTTACGTGAATCCACCGATATGATAAAATGGCATAGAACTATACACACATATTGCATGGATGTCAATTTCCTGGTTATGCTATTATACTATAGTTATGTACAATGTAACCACTGCAAGCAACTGAACAAAGACAATAGAGAATCTCTCTGTACTATTTCCAGATTTTCCTGTGAATCTGTGTTATAAAATAAACAAATTTTCTTAAAAAATTAAGCTAACCTAGTTCTAAAGCCTATGTCTTTTCCCTTGTGCCACGCCACCTCATTACTAAAGAACAGTAAACTCAAAGCACAAACAGATATTAAAACATAGATTCAACATCTACAGTTACCTTATTTTGAAAGAGAGTTTAGCATAAGCTGGATATGGTTACCCTTGTCAGCAAATGAATTACCCGAACTCCTGGCTTCATTGCTTTAACGTACAATACCAGGTTTAGGATTCAATCACAAGGTCAAAAGGGTTTAAAACTGAAATCAGTAGAAACTCTGACTTTCAAAAGCAAAGTCAAATTCATTTACATCACTCTTCCCAAAAAAGCATCCAGAAACAGGATCCCAAAAAGTAGAAGAAAGAAGATTAAAAAAGAAAGATGTTAGGATAAACATTATTATTCCAATCCAGAGAGAAGTAATTTAAAGAAAACCTTGAAGCATCTGAACCTAAATTATACTCATCAAAACTCTACATAAGCCTCAATCTAAATATGCTTTTGTGAGTCTACGTGTGTATACGCAAGGGACCTACAGTCAATTGTGTGTAACATAAATAAACACTAAATCATGGTCTCTCTTGCCACAGTAGTTCTGAAAAGTGCTGCTAAATGTGACTGTATAATTTTCTCTTTTACACAATTCAAAAGTTCACAAAAAGCAGAAAATCCCATACAAGAAGAGAAATAAAAAGAATGTAACATACCTGAAAGAAGCAAAGCTTTCAAATAGACTCTTCTGATTATTAAGGAGTTGAAACATCTACACTAACAAGGAATCTTATACCTAAAGATAGTAAAGATAGTCTATTTCCTATCACTGTTTTTTGTTTGTTTTTGTTTTTTTTGAGATAGGTTCTCCCTGTCACCTAAGCATGGAGTGAAGTGGTGTGATCTTGGCTCACTGCAACCTCCGTCTCCCAGGCTCAAGTAATCCTCCCATCTCAGCTTCCTAAGCAGCTGGGACTATAGGCGTGTGCCACCATGCCCAGCTAATGTTTTATATTTTCATAGAGACAGGGTTTAGCCATTTTGACCAGGCTGGCCTCGAACTCCTGAGTTCAAGGGAGCCGCCTGCCTTGGCCTACCAAAGTGCTACGATTACAGGCATGAGCCCCTGTGTCCAACCCTTCCTATCACTTTGAATAGGAAAAACTAAATCAGTGTTGGTGGAACGGGAGGTTAAAAAAAATTGATTTTCCATTTTTGCTTTTTCTCTAGGTAAAACCTGGAATTTCCAGAGCAATTTTATTGATACTGACAAGAGAAAAAGAAGACTAAAGAGAATATTTGAACCTCAAATGTCTGTGAGCTCCTAACAGCTTGAGCAAAACTAACAGTAAATAATTTCAGAAAAATTGTCTCACAGAGGAAATATATTTAGTTTATTTCACTTGACTATATATATCACATTTGAAGTTGACAATTTTAACAACAGCAGCAAAGAAGGCTTTCACTTTATTTTTAATCCTAAATTAGTACAGTACTAAGTTCCTTTAAACAAATTCATATCTGATTCATTTCCTAATGTTAAGAAATACCAGAACTAGGGTCATCAGGAGCTACTTCTGTTATTTTTTATTTCTATTTTTGACACTATTTCCCACTCTTCAGAAAATACACTGATCATTGGTGTGTAATGCTGTATAAGATCTCTCGAGTCAGAACTGGATGTAAATATTGACTGTGCTTCTATGAGCTGTAAGTACTGGCTATGAGTTGTAGCTGTAATGAGGATTAAATAAGAAAATACAGTGAAAACACTTAGCATAAGGCATGGGATCTCCCCCTCCCTGGCCACACACAGACACATAGTTGGCTGTAATTATTATTTTATAACACTGTTAACTGCAAATGACTGGCTATCGTGAACATAAAGAACTTTTTCCAACCTAATAGCATGGTAACGTGTCCCTTGCTGTTTAGACACACCATGTTATTTTTAATAAAATTCTACAAACCTTTTTTCCCTTTCTATTTCAAACAGTGTGCATTCTATTGCCAACCTAAGAAACTACTTTTTAAAAGATTAATTGGGCATAGGATGATAAGATACTATCTTTCCAATACACATTTTTATTTTTACAACTAAATCGCATTTACAGACATTGTAAATTCAGCAGCAGCAAAATAAATCAACCAGAGCTATATTATTGCCACGAAGATTAAAAAAATATTCCCAGGCACCGTACAAAACAGTCTACATCTAAGAATCAAAACCTATCCTATTTATTTTTACATAATTTTCACATTTTTCTTTCAAATGGAAGGGCACAGTATCCTTTGTTATCAAAATTATTTCCAAAATTAAAAAAAAAAACTTTTCAGGAAAGCAGAGAATAACAACAAACTGATACTAAGTAAAATACATTAAAAATTTTCGTGCTTAAAAGATTGAGTTTTGCTTTGCTACCAAAATTAACCTTAGCTTAAAAAGACAAAAAATAAAGGTACAATATCTCATTCTATATACCTATGATTCTAAAACAAATTTCACAAACCTGACCACTGAATTAAAAAAAGCAAACTACTCTGTTAAGAAGCAGTATTTTCTATTAAAAAAACATAACTTTCAACCAGAAAAAAAAAGAGGCCTGGTTTGCAATATAGCAAGTAATACTGAAAAGCCTGTTAAATGAGTACAATTACTTACTGAAAACTGTTTTTGTGTATTATGCTATTTGTTCAGACAAAACTGACCAACAGCCACAATACCATGATTAAAATAAATCAAATTCAAATTTTGTAAGATAGGTTCCCTACTTTAAAAGCAAAATAGGCTAATACACTTATAGAAAGTAAACAAACTACTCTTCAGCTCATGTTTACTATGGTTTAAAATTGTAGACTATATTATAGCAAGATTGTTTAAAAAAAAAAATATGAGCCTGGAAAAGCCACTTCTCTTGATGTTGAAAGCTCCATTATTATCCATTCCCACACTCAACAGTTTTTAAATTTCTACAGAACTCAATTCAGCACCTGCTCAAATCACTAAACTAAAACTTTTACTAAGATCACCAACCAATCTAGTACCCTAACACACATTCGGTCTTTGTCTTACTAGACATCTTCACTACATGTGACGTTGTTCATCAATCTCTACTCTCCTGGATTCTTTGAACATCTTCACCTCTGATTTCCCTTCAACCACTCTCCAATCCCTTCTGAAGCTCTTCTATGGCTTTTCTTCCACCCACCCCTAATACTGAAACTCCAGATTTATTTCACTAACATCTTTTATTCTCATATTAAGCACTCCATAAATGATCTCATTCACTTTCAGGATTTTAACTGTCACATACCAGTGCATCCCAAAGGATAGTATGCTGGTAAACTGGTTCTGGTGGTAACATGAGGAGGGAGTGAGGAAAGGATTTGATCTGTATCATTTGCTCATTTCTGTGGTGTAAATACTCCCTCTGTGGCTGGTTTCAAGCTACTCATATGACATCACTGTAGATGGAGCTGATGCTGGGAAGAGATGCATCCACCTGGCTCTCTGAGACAGTAGGAACCCACTCCTGCCAGGGCTGCTCTCCAACCCCTATTGCCTGTCCAGACACCATCCTTGAGCTTCCATTTCCCACATCAAGCTATCTCTCCCTGGACTGGGCTTTTCTCAATTTCAACTCACCACTATCTTTTCTGAATGTCTTTTCACAATCTCTATTACAACCAACCTAGAAGTCAGACAATCACCTTTGATTCATCCTTTTTTATCATCCACAAAATCCATTCTAGCTATAACAATGTCATCTCTATATAAATCAGTTTTTTTGTCTTAGTGCTGTATCCCACGGAACAAATGAATATATTTTCACCACATTTGGAGAGTTATGTAGTATGATCAGAATCAGAATATGGATTATAGCATGTTTTAATACATATGAGTCAATTTTTTTAATTAAAAAAAATAAATGGGTGAGAAGGAAAAATTCTTCTTCATAGTAGAAAGCTAAGAAATAAATATATAAGAGATATTGGGATTAGAAAATCACCATTTGGCAACCACAATAATATGCAAGAAAACAGTGGATTTTAAAACTAATGAATGGAAGCATATTTACAGTTCCATAATATATTCCATATTCCCACAATATACTTACTAATTATAAGAGGAGGAAAACTGATACACTTTAACTACGTGGTCAAGTTAACATGATCAGTAGGGGACAAACAGCCATTTTATATGATGCACTTAGGACACATTATCAATTCTGCAGTATTCTTGCCCAATATGCATAACCCAAATATAATCATGAGTAAATAACTAGACAGCCACAAACTAAGCAACATTTTATATAATTGCTGGCTTTGTGCTCATAAAAAGTCTCAATGCCATAAAGAGGAAAAAAGACTGATAAACTCTTCCAAATTAAATGAGACTAAGAGACGTGATCAGTGAAGTCAACACATGATCTGGGATGTCTTTTGCTATAAAGGACATTATTAAAACAACTGACACAATCTGAATTAGATCTGTAGTATTGTTTCAGTGTTAACTGATTTAGATAGTTGTCCTGGAGTTGTCAAAAAGAATGTCCTCATGTACTAATTAGCTGGGGACTGACATTACAAAATACTACTGACTAGGTGGTTTAAACAACACAAATTTATTTTCTCACAGTTCTGAAGGGAGCAGTAGGGTTGGTGCCTGGTGAGGGCTCTCTTGTTGGCTTGCAGACAACTACCTCCTACCTCCTCGCTGTGTCCTCCCGTTGTCTTTCTTTTATGCACAGACATGTGTGGTGAGAGGAAGAACCATGATGTCTCTTCCTCTTCTTAGAAGGACACCAGTCATATTGGATTAGGGCCCCACCCTTACAACTTCATTTAACCCTAATACTTCCTTAAAGGGCCTATCTCCAAATACAGTTACATTGGAGGTGGTCAGGGTTTCAGAATGACTTTTGGGGGAACATAATTCAGTCTATAAAGACTTGATTTAAGAAAACATACACTGAAACATTTAGGAGGAAAGGGGTATAATGTCTAAAACATTTAAAAGAGCCCCCAGTCAAACATTTCCAGGCAGGGTACCCCGGATTTCAGGTGCTGATTCGTGATGGAGCTGATTGGCACTGTGATGTGCTCAAGTAGCAGCAGGGATTGAATTATTGAAGGATGTAACCATGCTTTTCCTAAGCAACTTAGGGTCAACCAGAAAATCTGGAAAGTTCTCAGACTCCTTCCCATCTCTCTAAACATCTAAAAGACTAAGGAATGATTTATATCTTTATTTCTCAAATTAAATAAAACAATTGGTGGGAAATCTCATAACATACTCTTCAAATGCCTTTGCTGCCACTGTGATTCTACCAAGTAATTTCAATATTATGCAACCCCCAGAAAGGAGATTACTAGACATCTGTTCCTCATTAGAGAAGAGTTCTGCAATATGTCAATCCCCTAATGCTGTCTCTGCCACCATGGGGCATCACTGTGAGGTGTACACCCACCACTATCTGACAGGCCAAGTCTCAGGTATCCATATCCCTGCCCAGGAAGTGATGTCTCCAAAGTCAGGAAAGTTGCCCAAAGTCTGATGTCTGAGTTATGTGATATAGAAGCTACCTATGGGTGTTTCATATGTATAATCTTTTATTATTTACTCACAATATTCCTTTGAGGTCAGGGTTGTCCTCATTTCATAGAGGAGAAAACTAAGACGCAATAACTTGCCTGAGCTACTGAGTAAAAAACTTTAAAAATAATAGTTATATTACAACCCACCCCCCAACCCCCTCGCCTACCTTTTTATTAGGAATGAAGCCCAATTTTTAGCTGGACTCGTTGCGACCAGTTAAAAGTTTAACATTTCCTGTCCTCCCTTGTGGCCTTGTGTGGCCAATGAGATCTAAGAAAAGCGTCAGGTGGACCTACCTAGAAGACTTCTTAAGGGATAAAGAAGAACCCTATTTGCAGCCCTCAATCCAGTCTTCAACCCTATTTACTTCAACCCTGTCTCCTTGAGCTTGAATGTAGGGGCTACAGCACTGGTGACTATTTTAGGCCACACAGATGAGGGCATAACCTTGGGCTGGCAGAACAGGGAACTTGAGGAAACTTGGCAGAGAACTAGGCAACTTTGTAGAGCCATCATACCAACCTCAGAGTGTGTACCACCCGAATTCATTTAAATGAGAGAAAAATAAGCCATTTTGCTTAAGTCACTGGTTTTTGTTTTTTTTGTTTTTGTTGTTGTTTTTTGAGACAAAGTCTTGCTCTGTCACCCAGGCCAGAGTGCAGTGGTCTTGCTCTGTCACCCAGGCTGGAGTGCAGTGGTATGATATCAGCTCACTGCAACTCCACCTCCCAGGTTCAAGTGATTCTCCTGCCTCAGCCTCCCAAGTAGCTGGGACTACAGGCGTGCACCACCACATCTGGCTAAGTTTTGTATTTTTAGTAGAGATGGGGGTTTCACCATATTGGCCAGGCTGGTCTTGAACTCCTGACCTTGTGATCTGCCCGCCTCGGCCTCCCAGTGTGCTGGGATTACAGGCATGAGCCACCGTGCCAAACCCTTTTTTTTTTTTTTTTTAATATAGCAGGTGAACCTAAATCCTACCAAATATACCCCTTTGTAAGTAAAATATCTACAATGTGGCTGGCCCTGGGCTCTGAATTTTACTCTAATTTCTACTGCTTTTTTAAGTTACATAGATGAGAAGGCTGAGACACAGAGATTTTAAATACTTTCCCGAAGGTTCAGAATTTAAATTAATTATGTGAGCCTAGATGTTTTGAAAGTAATAATAATGGCTTTGCAGGGTTGTTATAACAAATGAATGAGTAAATGTGCTCCCTTCTGTCTGTGTTCCTGTAATTTTTCTCTGTTCCTCTCTCATCCCCTGTGAAGGATTCCACTCTTCTAGGAGCCATTCATTCATTAATTGTCACAGTAAGTAAGATTAAGCTGCTTAAATCTTCACATCCTTCTTGCATTGTAACAACTGTGTGTTCTTGATTATTACAAGGTAGATCATTGCATATTTGACCAAGTGCTGCTACTTAAACAAGACTGTACCCCCAACAGCCATGTCCACATTTATGTGTATCTGTGCTGACTCTGTTTGGCATTCCAATCAGATAATGAAATAAATGGAACTCAGTTCAAATACCTTTTGAAACCAATCCCTGCTATAATATAATTTGCAGAAGTAATTACATCACACAAAAAAACTGACTCATCCCAGAACCTATTGGAGAATTTGCTGTAAAATGTGGTAGAAGGGCTTGGTAGTAAATTCAGTGAACTAGAGTAATGGACTCAGAGGAAGAAACTGCTAAAATCAGTGCATCCTTTGTTTTAAACATATTGCTTTTCTTATGAGATGAGATGGAAGGAAAATGTGCTATTCGCATCTGAAAACAGGCTAAACTGAGCACTAGGCAATATGTGAGATAGGAATCTCAATTTATTTACAATCTCAATTACTAAGGCATATTGCTTTAGCGCCTTATATATGAAGTGTGACAATAAAGTAATGAGATCAGTTTTTTTGTTTGGTTCATAAACTGGGACTAATGGAAATGGAAATTCCAAAATAAGAGTTCCTAAACAATGTGGAGAATTTGCAAAATGAATGGTGTAAGTTTATAGATAAGATTATCCATTTCAAAAGATCTAACACTCATTTTTATATGTAAATTTATTAACTATAGTCATAGCACTTGATCTTCACAGCTCATATAGACAAATATATTAATTTGGTGACAAACAGAATTAAACATTGAAGGATATTTGTGTTTTTCCTATTCTTTGTGTTTCACAAAAAAATTAAAATATGAATGTACATTTTGTTTTATGACATTTGGGGAAAATATTTGTTACCCCTTAATATCAGGATTCAATAATTGATTTAAGATGAAAACTCTAAGGTTTGGGTTCTTTATAGTGATGAAATTGCCTTTGCAAAAATTATAACTGAGGAAATCATGACAGTAAAAGAGATCAGACATAACCGACTCCATCTTGCTTCTAACTTTTAAGCTGTCCTTGTTCATTCCTGAGCATAGGCCCAACTAACTTTGGGAAGGAATTCAGTTCATAGTTTGACTCTGAAACAAAATTGATAACAGCCCTTTCCCAAAAAGATCACCTTCTTGCCTGGGACCAGTCTGCCTTTGCAGGACTAACAGATCAGCTACAAGATTATAAATTACGGTTTAGGGGTCATGCAGCCTTCGCTGCAAGAGTCTGAACCTCCCCAAATTGCTCCTGGGGATGACATCACCATTGCAAAACCTGAGATCAGTGCTTGAGCTATCTTGCACTTGATGCACCAGCTGACACCACCCAGACCAGCAATCTGGCTCAACCAGTTCTGAGATCCCACCCAAGAACAAAACACAGCAAGAAACATTCACTTCAACCTCCTGTGGTTCCATCTCCAACCCAGCTAATCAGCGCTCCCCACTTCGAAAGCCCCTACCTGTCAAATTATCCTTAAAAACTCAGATCCCCAAAGGAGAGACTGATTTACGTAATAATAAAACTGGTTTCCCACACAGCCAGCTCTGTGTGAATTATTCTCCCTCCATTGCAAGTCTCCTGTCTTGATAAATCGGTTCTATCTAGGCAGCAGGCAAGGTGAACCCCGTTGGGTGGTTACAGTGGCTGTCAAACTGACCACTACCTGAAGCCAAAACTGAGGAAGCAATTCTCAATCACTCAGATGTTAGAACAGATGGAGAAACTTCTCAGGATGTTTCATAAGACATGATGATGAAGTCATGTGGTAACAACTCATGCACCCAAAAGTAGAAAAAAAACCTAAAACAAACCTACTTCCCAAAATGGTGTTCTAGAGGTCTGAGAAAGGACACAAGTGAGTACACTGTACAAATAGAATTGTGTTGAAAGGAAAAACATGAAATTTGGGATTAGTTAGTCAAAACTAAAAGGCTCCAATGGACTTACTGCTGTGTCCAGAGGGTTGCATATCACCTCTGTAAAAGGCATTACAGAAGACCTTAGCAAATCGAAGAAAGAAGCTATGAATAGATAGGAATGTTCTCTTTGTAGAGACTAGACAAGTGTAACTAATAATAAAAGCACTATCAGCTCATGAGCACATTGTGATATAAATGAATGACCTCCGTATACATTATCGTAACTCTCAACAAAGAATGTTCAAATGATTACCAATGTTTTCAATGTGCTTGTGTCTTTTAACTGATAACATTATAAGAATATGCTTTGACTTTCCAAACAATACAATTTATTCTCTTTAATAATTCTTCCTTTTCCTCACTTTCCCATAATCATACCACTTTATTCTCATTGCTTCCCATCAACATCATCTTTATTTCACTTTTCAATTCTTCTTATAATCTTTCCCTCCTCTATTGTTTGTTCTACGCCATGCTTGGTTAGGAGAAAATAATACACAATTGAGCCTTGAGGGCCAATGAAATGAATTAAGTTCACCTGAAAGCTTCAAAGGACACAGTCAATATCATCGGTCATTAGTAAAAATGAGATACCACTGCCCATGCACTAGGGTGGCCATAATCAAACAGGTAGACAATAAGGAGTACTGGTGAAAATGTGGGGAAACTGGAACCTTTCTACATTACTGGTAGGATATGTCAACTGGTACAACCAGTTTGGAAGAGTTCAGCAAAAATTAAAATATTCCTTTACTATATAATGCGGCAATTCCCTCCTAGGTATTCATCTTTCCAAAAATATAACAATAAATATCCACACAAATAATTGTATATGAATGTGTAGAGTATCATTCACGATAGCCCCAAATGAAAACCATCCAAATGTCCACTTACAGGTGAATGGATAAATGAAACATTTGTAAACAAAATACAAGTGAACACGATTCAGCAATAAAAATAGAAGAAAGTACTAATACATGCTATAACATAGATAAACCTTAAAAACATTATGCTACGTTAAAAAACCTGACACAAAAGAACACGTATTTTATTATTATATTTATATGAAATGTCTAGCAAAGGCGAATCTACAAAAACAGAAAGCCGATGAGTGATTGCCTGGGGCTAGGATTAGGAGTGAAAACTGACTGCAAATGCCCATCAGGGGTCGTTTTAGGGTGGTGACAATATTCTAAGAGTGAACTGTAGTAAGGTTTGCACAGCTCTGAAAGTTTTGAAAATTTTTTAAGTTTTTGTTGTTTTAAATTGACACATAATAATTACACATGTTTATGAGGTACAGAGGGATATTTAAATACATACAATGTGCACTGATCAAATCAGCTCTAAAAGTTTAAAAAAATTTTTAAGTTATATTTTAAAATTGACACACAATAATTATATATATTATGAGGTACAAAGGGATATTTAAATACATACAATGTGTACTGATCAAATCAGGATAATTAGCATATCCATCACCTCAAGCATTTATCTTCTCTTTGTGTTGGGAACATTTGAAATACTCTCTTCTAGCTATTTGAAAATATATAATAAATTACTGTTAACTATAGTCACTCTGTAGTGCTATAGAACATTGGAATTTATTCCTCCTGACTGTAATTTTGTATCCAAAATTTGTAACCAACTTTTCTCTATCCCTTTCTCCCTCCACCCCTTCCCAGCCTCTAATATTGATAACTACTATTCTACTGTCTACTTCTGTGAGATCAATTTTAGCTTCTATAAATTGATTTATAAAACTAAAATACCATGCACTAAAAATGGGTGAATTTTACAGTATGTAAATTATACCTCAATAAAGCTTAAAAAATAAAGCACTCTATTAGTATCATTTTTATATACTAGTGATAAATATTACTATGACAAGTCTCTATTCAGTGTATTCCCTTGTAAGATTAGATATATATTGTCATAAAAGAGAAATCTGACAGCCAGGGTTGAAAAGAGGTATTAAAATGCCCAGGCAGATTCATAGCAGGTTAGATGTTATAGTTTAGCTCTCTTGGTATTTGTAGAGCAGACTGAAATATCTGCTTCATGTAGTATACTCCAGCTTAAAAATTCACCGAATTCAAGGCTTTAGGTTATTAATTACATTCTTTTTATATAATCAGTGTATTAAAAATAGGTTATTTTACATAAATGCTTTCAACTGATAAAGCAAATATTAGTTGCAGCTTAATACTGGCATTGTTCAGAAAAAGGTTGGCATTCTTTCCATGTTCCCATGTGTTATCTCTCTCTCTCTACACACCGTCCTTAACAGACCTTTTTCACACTGTACTCTAACGATCCATCCCCACATCTGACTCTCCACGCTTCCATATGCTTTTTGCAGGCAGAAGCAATCTCCTCAATGACTTGCATCATAAGTAATACATAATTGTTACTCAACTAAACTTTTTGAAGCTTACAGTGCCCTACTTTTGAAACCTCAGTGCCCTCAGAGGATTGCTTCCAGGACCCCCTGGGGATATCAAAATCCTGATACTCAAATCCCTGATATAAAATGGGACAGTATTTGCATGTAATCTACACACATCCTCCTGTACACTTTACATAATCTCTAGATTACTCATAATACCTAATACAATGTAAATACTATGCAAATAGTTGTTATACTGTATTGCTTTTTAAATTTTGTGTTATCTTTTATTTTATTTTATTTTTTCAAATATTGTCAATCTATGAAACCCACAGATATAGAAGGCTGGCTGTATTAAAGTTTCCTGTGGCTGCTGTAACAAATGGCCACAGACTTGGTGGTTAAAAACTGAAACAATTGGCCGGGTGTGGTGGCTCACACCTGTAATCCCAGCACTTTGGGAGGCCGAAGCAGGTGGATCACCTGAAGTCAGGAGTTCGAGACCAGCCTGGCCAACATAGTGAAACCCCATCTCTACTAAAAATACAAAAATGAGCCAGGCATGGTGGTGGGTGCCTATAATTCCAGCTACTTGGGAGGCTGGGGCAGGAGTATTGCTTGAACCTGGGAGGCAGAGGTTGCAGTGAGCCTTGCCACTGCACTCTAGCCTGGGCAACGAGAGCGAAATTCCATCTCAAAAAAGCAAAACAAAACAAAACAAAAAACCTGCAACAATCTATTTTCTCACATTTTTGGAGACCAGAGTTCAATTTGCTGGCAGGGTGACACTCCCTCTGAAGGCCCTAGGAATCTCTCTTTGCACAGCTCCTGGTGGCTCCAGGCATCCTTCAGCTTCCTTGACTTGCAGCCACATCACTCCAATCCCTGCCTCTGTCTTCACATTGCCTTCTCCTCTGCCTTCCTCTCCTCTGTCTCTTATAACAACACTCTTGATTGGATTTGGGGTCCTGGGATGATCCAGGATGATCTCATCTCAAGACACTTCATTAATTACATCTGCAAAGATCATTTTTTGGAAATAAGTTCACATCCACAGGCTTTTTTGTTTGTTTTTTGTTTTGAGACAGAGTCTCGCTTTGTGGCCAGGCTGGGGTGCAGCGGTGCCATATCGGCTCACTGCAACCTCCCACTCCCTGGTTCAAGCGATTCTCCTGCCTCAGACTCCTGAGTAGCTGGGACTACAGGCATGTGCCACCATGCCCAGCTAATTTTTGTATTTTCAATAGAGACGGGGTTTCACCATGTTGGCCAGGATGGTCTCAGTCTCCTGACCTTGTGATCTAGCTGCCTCAGCCTCCCAGAGTGCTGGGATTACAGGCGTGAGCCACCATGCCTGGCCACATCCACAAGTTTTAAGGATTTGGATGTGGATCTTTTGGGGAGCCACTACTTAATACATTACGATATAACCTAAAAGTTAAAGTATTTTAAAGGACTTGACAATACTCACATCAAAATAAAAACAGCTTTGCTACCAATAAGGTAAATCAATAAGATTTACTTCTGACAAATTTTAAACTGCTTCCTTTTTTTTTTTTTTTCCCATAAAACCTGTCTTCAACCTAAATTATGGAAGGAGATTTTGTGATGGATTTTACTAGGACCTATTGAGAAAATAGGAAGCAACCTTCCCAGGACTGAAATAAATATGATTCACTGAAGCATGAACCAGCTGCATATTATGTTGCCATGCTTTGAAAATTTTCCAAATTTTTCTCTTGATGGATGGCAGTTATTTTCCACAACTCCTATTATCTTCCAGTGGTGTTTTTCCAAAGGAGATATATTTAAATACATCTTGGACAAGAATAAAGTATATTAATTAACTGCGAAACAATATAAAAATAAATTTTGCTCTTTATTTCGACATTTTATCATAGTCTTCAGTGTCAGAAGCACTATTATTTCATTCCTGCACACCTGTATTTGTGCTTGGGGAAAAGATGTAGCCAGCCACATACATCTAGCTCTAAGTCACTGCAGTTTACACAAGGATAGAAGACTATTGCTTTAATGGGGAAGAAGGGAAACAAAACAATAATATATTATTACATTTTTCAAAAGTAAGAATAAATGGAAAAGATTAACTTCTGGATGTGACAAGAATTCCAAAACAGTCAACTCCAGCTACCCCACCTTCGAAATAGGAATCTAATCAAGAGTGTAAGACACTGCCACTCATATTCATGTTAATTTTTAATAATATACTGAGAAACAGAGGAAAATTAAAAGAAATCTTTTGCTCTGCAAAGATTTGAGGCAACATTAACAACCCCAATGTTATTGCATGTTTTCTTTTCTTATTAAAAAGGATGAAAAGTGAAGGTTTATTCATGTTTTATCAAACTATGGTTTTAATTTTTAAAGTTTAAAGAATTAATATGGTTATGTTTTCCTAGGACCATTAATGTGTCACATCCGATACTTAAGTTTTATTGAACTAGGGTAGGAAATACATAGAAGAAACCTAATATATGGAGAAGGCATTTTGTGCAAATTAACAGTACTTATTCTGAAATTTATAAATTTTTCATTTCCTTATTTATAATTTGCATTAGAAAAGAACTTGAACTTATAGCAAATTATGACAAAATAGAAGGAATATTATTCTTATTAGATGAAACATGAAATAAAAGGATATAAAATATTTTTGAAAACCAGGAAAGTCTATAAAAGTATACTTTAAGTTTACATGGACAGCGTCCTCATTCACTGTAAAAACTAGAATTATAAGTTCCATGAAAGCAGGAGATTTTGCTTGCATTGTTCACCAATTTATTCTCAGAACTTTGAGTAGTGCCTGGCAAATGATAGGTTCTCAATATGTATTTGTCAAGTAAATGAAGGAAAAAATGAAAAGAATCAAGAACACAGTCATGTAGACCTACTCTGAATACAGGTTCCACTACATACTACACTGAATTTCACTTCTTCCACCTGTCACCTAGCCCTTGCTGTAGCGTCTGTCTTGGACAGTCTTTTACCTTTATATGAGCTTGTCCTGCTTCTCTTGGTTATACTCTAAGCTTCTTTCTGCATTCCCAGTGTCTCACAACTCAGAAAGTATCTGAGGATGCTCACAATGATCAGGAATTGTAAGGCTTTCTATGATGCTTAAGGGGTACATATGTCTAAAGTAACTACCTTTTCAAATCACCTAGTCTATTAGAGTTCTACAGAGAAACAGAACCAATAAGATGCATGTGTGTGTATAGAAAGAGATTTATTAAAAGAAATTGGCTCATGTGATTATGGAGGCTACCAAGTCCAAAATCTGCATGGCAGGCTGGCAGGCTGATCTCTCTCCAGGAGAGCCAGGGTTCCAGCCCAAGGACTGGCGGGCCAAAGACCCAGGGAGCCAATGCCCCAGGGTCTGAGTGTGAAGGCAGGAAGAGCTGATTTTGCAGGTGAAGTCCAAAGGCAGCCTGGAGAATTCTCTCGTGCTCAGGGGAGGCCAGTCTTTTTGTTCTATTCAGGCCTTCAACTGATTGGATGAGGTCCACTCACATTACCAAGGACGATCCACTTTGCTCAAAATTCACTGAGTTAAAAGTTAGAAGAAGAAAGAAGAAAGAAGAAGAAGAAGACGACGACGAAGAGGAAGAGGAAGGGGAAGGGGAAGGGGAAGGAGGAGGAGGAAGACCCTCAGGAAAATACCCAGAATAATTTTGACCAAATATATAGGTACCCTGTGGTCTAACCAAGTTGACATCCAGAAAATGTCACCCCAAAATAGAGTACTCTTGTATGATTATTCTTTAAATTAAAGGCCCTTGGAAATCAGGAGGTGCTGGAAGAGGCTTTCCTCTGATCTTCCCTTATCTGCCTAAAGACTGGACCAACCAAGGAAGAAAACAATTGCCTTTTCTCCCTTCCCTGAGTTTTCATTCACTAACTCATATTGCAGAGAGGAAGACTGAGGAATGTAACCACATCTGGACAGATTTCATCATCAGGTATTGTCCTCTCCCATGTCCATTTATTCTCTTTAAAAATCATTTAATACCTTTCATATTGCCCTGATCCCCCACTTCCCCTTGCTCTATGGGGAAGTGTATATAAGCATCCAGATCCCATTGGGTTAATGGGTGATCTCTCTTCTGTGATTTTTGCCCTGTGTGTATTAATAAAATTGTGTATGCCATTTTCTCCTGTTAGTCTGTCTATTGTCACTACATTCCAGCAGGAAATGCTTGGCTTTCACTCCTACAACACAAGAGTTAACCATCACACCTAGTATATGTGTCCCATCATATCTACTCTGGAGATGTTTACAAATAAAGTGTCCCCTTGGTCTTATGTTTCTAAGTTATAGGGAAACTTCATAGAACAGTAAAAAGGGATCTTTCTTCTTCATCTCCTCCAGTGTTTTATTTGCCTCATTCCCCCAAACAGTCACACTTTAGTACCTACATGCTTGCCTGAAACATGGACCTCAGATATTAATCATGACTATATAATCAAATCCAAGTCAGTGTCTCACAAGTCTTGCCAGAGTATGAACAGATGCTCACTATCTTGAAAATGAGAATATCGGTGTTACAGATCCCTGGAGCCCAACACTTACTTTCAAAGTCAAGGGAGAAATAGGGAAAGAGGGGGTTAAAACTGCATTGCTGGAACAACCCTACGCTCTCCAGCTGTGAACAATTAGGCTTGTCAGCATTCCCTGCAGGAAACTCCTGCTGCTTTATTAGGAGGAATGGGAAACAGAATTTTGACTTTTTCATAGGTGAGGTTATAAATCTACCATCAAGACTGGGAGAGGACCAACTGGGTTTATGTGCACATGTTGAATCTTTAATTATGGACCGCCCAAGATGTTCAACTTAGTAATGTCTTATTGTGTTCCAAGGCAGAAGTGGGAGGAGAGGGAGGAACTAGGTTTGTGACTAAGGAATTACTGTCTTTTAATAGAATTACATACGAGGATAGGTAACAGTTGTGCAGAGGAAGGTCTCTGAATACTCATGATGTGTCAGCTTGGAAATATGTGCTCATGCACTATTCTTTTTCATGGTTAGTCACAATTTTATGACTTTCTATGAATTTCATATGTAATTTTAAAATAATCCATGACATAAAAATGAGAAACCAAGCTCTGAGAAAACAGTAAAGGTGAAAGCAACTTAAATTTTCATGTATCTTACCAAAAAATTACCATGTTATATGACAGAAAAAAGTGCCATCAAGTCGCAAAATATCTTCTATGACTACTGTGAATGCCACATTGTTTTTAAGAACTCCAAATGTAATTGATACAAATTAACGACATGCAACCTATCACATGTAAGATATAGCAGAAAACTTCTGGAATTGTATTCAAAAGATTGTTTTAGAAATCAATACTTTTCAAAAGCAAGTAAGACTTCCTTGGAGATTATAACTCAGCTTTGGGATGTGTGATGAAAAAGGTTTAAACCAATGCAGTATTTGGCACAAAATACATCCAGTTCTTCATCTGGTGCTTTTTTTTTTTTTTTTTTTTTTTTTTTCTTTTTTGACAGGGCCTCACTGTCACCCAGGCTGGAGTGCTGTAGCACTACCACAGCTTGCTGCTGTGTCGACCTCCCAGGCTCAAGCAATCCTCTTGAGTAGCTGGGACTACAGACGCACACCAACAAGGCCAATTAATTTTTTATTTTTATTTTGTAGAGATGGGTCTCACGACATTGCCAGGGCTGATCTTGAACTCCTAAACTCAAGGGATCCTCCCACCTCAACCTCCCAAAATGCTGGGATTATAGGCATAAGCCACCATGCCTTGCCATCATCTGGTAGCTTTGATCCCTCTCCTTCAAGACACATATATTGTTGTTTAGTAAGATTCCCTTCAATATCAGACAGTATTTGTAATTTTTAGAATTTTACATTTAAATTTTATTTTATCTTTAGAGATAGGGTCTTGCTCTGCTGCCCAAGCTGGAGTACAGTGGTGTGATCAGAGCTCACTGCAACCTTAAGCTCCTGCACTCAAGGGATCCTCCTGCCTCAGCCTTCCAAATAGCTAGGATTACAGGCACTCCCCACCATGACTGGCTAATTTTTTTTTTTTCCTTTTGAGACAGAGTCTCGCTCTGTCACCCAGGCTGGAGTGCAGTGGCACGATCTCGGCTCACTGCAAGCTCTGCCTCTTGGGTTCATGCCATTCTCCTGCCTCAGCCTCCTGAGTAGCTGGGATGTTTTAATATTTTGTAGAGACAGAGTCTCACTTTGTTGTCCAGGCGGGTCTCAAACTCCTGGCTTAATATCCTCCCACCTTGACCTCCCAAAGTTCTGGAATTATAGGCATAAGCCACCGTGCCAGGCCTTGGACAGTATTTTATCTGATCTCCTAAGATCCAACTTGCCCCTCACACCTCTAGTCAAATAACAATGTGAAGATGATGATACCTTTCTGGAGAGAAGCTGGAATTTTGTTGTACTTGTACATCTTTGATGATAGCATGGCTTACTCACATAGCACCCTATTCATAGAACTCCTCAAAAAGTGCTCACTAAATGAAGTATTAATAGAATATTTCTCATTCACCATCAGTCAGAGCCCACTGAGATGCTTGAACAACTCATGTAACTTTTTAATATCCTCACTTGAAAAACGGGACTAAAGTTACTGGACCAAAATATGTGATGTCTCACAGCCAATGCCTGGCACATAAGCAGCACTCTGTAAATGCTGCTTTTAAAGAAAACTTACATTACTCATTGTCATGATAAGAAAGTGATAAATTAGATACAAATGCATTAAGTAAAGCTCAGGCACTTTATAAGTTTGGGGGTTTGTTTTCATTTAAAGTATTCTAAGCAAACTTCCCAATTCCCAACAGAATTTCTTTCTTTTTTTCTTTTTCTGAGATTCTTCCCTCTGTCCTCTCACCGCTCTGCTGACTGAGAATCTGGCTTTTGCCAGCTGTATCTTAGGACTAATGAGATTATTGTGGAAATGATCAGTCGTTTGTAACACTAGCCCATGAGTACAAGCAAATTCAGAAGATTGAGTAGAGCTCCATGAGAATGCACTCAAAGAGAACTGGGTGACCATAAAATGTGCCACTGAGGCTTCCTGTTGTGGGAGTAAGATTGACTTTTGGCCCCAGCTGCTGCATCCTCAAAGTCCATCACCGGTTTTGCCTTAGGCCACACTTACAAGGGCAGCTCCCAGTTAATGACTGAGCCAGGCTGGGAAACTAAGGCAGGTCCATTCCTGCAAGATGGAGGGCTCCCCTGACAAGAAATTTTGGCTCCCAGACTCTATGTCAGCCTGCTCCAAAAACTGCTAGAACTCCATGCACTGCAGTCTGAGACTCTTCCTAACTTCCCCCTTCCTTTCCACTCTCCTTCATAGGGACCAGTCCTGCATAGAAGTCTGAAGGTTCTTCCCACCTCCTTTCACTCGTCTTTTATCCTCACTAGCTTTCCCCTAGTAAATCTCTTTTATGTCTAATCCCACCTTGCGTCAGCTTCTTGGACAACCAAAGTTACAACAAAACTTTGGAATGAAATAGCTTATTAAATGTTTAAACTGCTTGTCAAGTAGCTACAGGCTGCTACAGCAATGCCAGTAGTCAATGGGAAAACCTCTTTCCAGACTGTATGGGATATGGTATGAGGTAGTAGCCTATAACAGATCCGCTAGCCAATTAAATCCATCATGTCAATAATTTCAGGACAAGAAAAGGCTTAAGTTTTCTTAATGCATTTAAACAAAAATAAGGTAAGGTAGGTCCATGAAAATAATAAACCAATACCACTTATGTAACTTGGTTAAGCTACTCTCCCTATTGAACAAGTTTTTCCTTAATTTAATTGCAGGTTTTGTTAAGGATAATAATACTGAGTTAACTATTTTAGTCAAATCCACTTTGAAAACAATATGCTAGAATAATATGAATATATACTATAATTTATTCTCAAAGGAGATAGATGTGACAAGAATCCAGATTAAACTATAGACCGATTAATAGCCTTTTCCCATCTCTACCTTCATGACATTGCCTTTCTCTTTTCCTAATATAAATTCTACCTGTGTAATTTTTCTAATATGAAACATTATACCCACTTTCATTTACCTTCCGGAATGGTCTTCCAATGATAGCAATATCCAAAAACAGGAATATATTGTCCACTGAACAATTTGTATTAGTTATCTCTGTCTAATAAATTACTCCAAAACTTGTCGGGCTCAGATGGGGATAGATCACTTCTAAGCTGAGTCATACGGTCACTGGCTGAGTTCAGTTCCTTGAGGCAGTTGGATTTGGGCCTCTGGTCCTTGCCAGCTGTTCACGGGAGGCTTCCCTCATTCCCTGGCACATGGCCCTCTCTGTAAAGCTGTTGACATCCTCAGAGAAAGTGAGCGAGCAGAGTAAGAACACCCAGGACCGGAGTTGCAGCTTTTACAACCCAATCTCAGAAATGACGTTCCACCACCCCGTTTCCACAAAAGTACATCACTAAGTGCAGTGCACACTCAGTGGGAAGAGACTACACAAGCGAGTGAATCCGAGGCAGTGCAGGCCATTGGGAGGCAGCCTTGAGTGTGCTGGCCACTCCATTACTGTAGATACTCATTTCAGAGTTGTCTTCCTCAAATGCTTAAAGATTGGCTCATTGACATAAGAAAAAAAATAGTCCATCATACCAAACAGCTAAAGACTGAGATCTTTTCTAATTTACAAAAAATATGAACTGAGGCCAGGTGCAGTGGCTCATGCCTACAATCCCAGCACTTTGGGAGGCCGAGACAGGTGGATTACCTGAGGTCAGAAGATCAAGAACAGACTGGGCAACATGGTGAAACTCCGTCTGTATTAAAATACAAAAATTAGCTAGGCTCGGTGGCACGTGCCTGTAATCCCAGCTACTCAGGAGGCTGAGGCAGGAGAATTGCTTGAGCCCAGGAGGCAGAGGTTGTAGTGAGTCAAGATTGCTCCATTGCACTCCAGTCTGGGTAACAGAGCCAGACTCAGTCTAAAAAAAATAAAAATAAATAAATAAATAAATAAAAATTTAAAAAACTGAACAAATGGGTTGTGCTTAGGTACACAGCATGAACAGGTGGGAGGAAAACAACAAAATAAGGAAAACTGTCTTTTGAACGCATGAAAGAGTCATGGGAGGTGCTTAGAGAAAAACCTCTAAGTGCTTTACTCCCATGTATCAACCTACAAAATCTTCTTTCAAAAGGAAATGACTTTCTTTGAATTGATGACGCTCAGAAAAACCTTGAGGTATATGTAATTATCAAGAGAAGAGTTTAAACAACAACTTATTTCACTGCTAGTTTCCATGAGTAAAGATTCTTATAGCAATTTATTGTTGGTAGACTCCAATACCACCTGCAAAATGTTACAATTTTTACTCATTATTGATTTAAAATAATTTTATAGAGAACTGGTTGCTTTTTTCCAAGATACCACTTGCTTGGATTAAATTAAGATTAATGCCAAGATGCATTTTTGCCAACAGCAACCACAATGAGGCAATGACAGCTCTAAAGTTACAGCAACTTATTCCAGTGAGAAGGACTGCAGACATCATCCAGTTCCACCCCCTGAATGTTTTATGCTCCTGGCTGTCAACCTAAAAGGTTTCCTTAAGTCCAGCTTCTCTTTAAACTTTCATGACTCACTCATAAATTTTTATAAATCCTTTGAAACGCTTTTATATATCCTGCCACTAACACCTCTTGGGAAACAAAGTTAAAATTACTACTACTTTTTCCAAGTCTTCTGGCTTTACTTAGTGATATGGTTTGGCTGTGTCCCCACCCAAATCCCATCTTGAATTGTAGCTCCCATAATCCCCACGTCATGGGAGGTAACTGAATCATAGGGTCGAGTTTCTCCCATGAGACCTCCCCAGCCACGTGAAACTGTGAGTCCATTGAACTCTTTTTCTTTATAAATTACCCAGTCCCAGGTATTTCTTTATAGTAGTATGAAAATGGACTAATACACTTAGGTTGAGTTATTATCATTGGTACCTGATATGAACTAAAAATAATAATTTCACAGATTTTACCAACCTCAGTAATAGCTACTTTGATATTTGTAAATCCATTCTTGGTTTTCAAAACATAGTAATACCACGATATTTTGACAAGAAAATAACGATACATTTATTACAATAAAATAGAAAGTTATGGCAAGTCTAGCTTTGTATCATCAAAAATTAAAGTGGCTCAATTTCAAGCCATGCACCTATAAGTACTAATAAATGAATGAATGAACAGATGAACAATAGAAAGTCAGGATGGAAAAGAAGGCATCTTGGGGGCATAGGCAGATAAAGTCATTTCACAACGGAATAGCCCACCTGGTTACTTCAACATCCACAGCTCACAGAGACAGTACTGCTTTGAGGGTGGGAGGTCTACTATGATGAGTGACAATCAAAACCCAGAAACCTCTAATATACTCCAATTCCCTTGTGAGTATATTAGAGGCCAAATCTAATAGACTGAAACTTAATTGGACAATTTTTCTTTTTGGTATTCTAATTTAAGACTTTATAACTTCATAGGTAGAGCGCAAAAGTGGAGGAAAATAAGTCAAAAAGGAATACAACACCTGGAAGAGTTTGCTGACAGAATATTTACTATGATCTAAGAACGACCTGTCTGTTATACAAGACTTGACACTAGGCTAGATGAATGGAACCACAGTTTATAAGGAGGAAGGTGCTGGTTCTACTCCACTTCCAGGAGAATTTAACTCTGGGCCTCTCGCTTTCTTAGAAACATCTTTTGATTGCAGCATATCTAACGAAAAGCAACCAGAATAATAAGAAAACTTAAAACTATTAATATGTTATATGAAGAAAAGCTAGAAAATGTGAAGGTGTTTATCCTGGAAAAGAAATTATTTAGGAGGACAAAATGCCGCAGATAAATATCTGCAGGGTTACTGGTGGTAGAAGAGTCCCCACCCCAGAAGAATGAGCAGCCTCAGGAGGCATGAGCACCAGGCTGATGGGAGTTCAGAGCAGAGGCCAAGCACAGATGACAGCACCTTGCAGGGGAGGATGCTAGAGGAGGGGCTGACTCTATTACCAGCACGCTGTAATACCACCACTCAAATCCCGAGTGCACAGGCGGCCCATCAGTCAAACTTAGGGAACTCTTCTCTAGTCATCAGTTGCTAGTGTAAGAGACCAGAATATGCTACTCCAAAATAAGCTGCCTTGGCATAAGGATTATTTTGAGCTGATTATTTTGAGAAACTGCAGATACAGGAAAAGCTCTGAAAACAGAATACAAATCACTCTTTGGTAAGATAAATTTACATCCACAGAGGAACTCTCCATTTGTAAGTGTGTCTCCCCAGCTATACCAGGAAAAGGAGGACTCAATCACTGGAGACTCACCAGTGGAGAGGGCACTCACTGAAATCTGCACAGCAAATCTTACCCTTGCTTACACTGCTCATCCAGGTCACCTCCCCATTACCGGGCTTCCCCTCACCCTTCTTTCTTGTTTCAAAGGACTGTGGTATTTAAACCTGAATTCAAAGTCATCTCTTTGAGATTTCCTCATTTCTCTGCATTTCTCCTGTGTACACATGAGGTATACATTTTATTAAGCTTCCATTTTTTTTCTCACTTGTCAATCTGTCTTTTTTTTTTTTACAGGGGTCTGTCCCAACTGAGAACTATGAAGGATAGAGAAAAAAAAATATTTTTTCCTCCCCTACACTAGGTCTAGCCTGCCCTAAAGACACCTTACAATGGGCAGAATGAGCCCCAAATATCATGTGCTCTACTTCTCATATTATGTCTAATTCCCAAAAATGTCTGCTTCAGGCTGAAAGAAAAAAAGCATCATCTAAACTATAAGAAGCTATTTAAAGCTGTACTTCTAATTATAATTTCTATCTTATCCCATCTTCACTAGTTCTCCAGGATATGTTTCCTTCAGTTCTCCCAAAGCTTACCAGAAATAAAATCAATCTACTAGGGGTTGGTGTGTATGGCATACTGGCTGAAAGGGAGGCATGGAATTTTACCATGCTGCACACTGTCAGTAAATGGTACACAAACAAGGCCACCAAGTTCAGAGAGAAGTGCAATGGGGTGGTCAAGAAAAGCTTCCTTGAGAGGCTGAATTCTGCCCCAGCTATGCAGGAAGAGGAAGGTTTAGGTGGGGAGAGATGTGTGTGTTTTCCTAAGAGCAAGGGTTTGCACAGCCAAGAACATTAAAGGCAGAGACAAGAGCAAAAATAATATAATCCTAATTTCCTGTGTGTTGAGACATCAAGGTATTGCATTTTCCTTCTGCCCAGCCATTGCACGCTCATTTTATCTTTGATCTAAAGTAATTAAAAGTATATCCTGGCTCCTGAATGAGTCACAATGCTAATGAAGTAGTGCCGTTAGCATCAGGATTCAGTCGGGAAGTAATTACTTCTATGTACATTTTGGCTTCTTTGCTGAAATGTGGGAATGTGACCAGGTGATTATGGAACTATTTTAACAGGGTTTGGTGCAGATGCTTTCATCTGGAAACACTGACTCCAAGAATCTTAAACCACTTGGGAACAGACATCCATAAAAATAATTATTTTTACACTCTGGGGCTAGAATCAGCCTCCTGGAGTTTACTGTTAATTCTGTCAGTGCCATTCCATGTGGGTATTTTTGATATGCTTTCACCTCCATGCTGTAATTTCTCTTTCTAGAACACCATTTTGTTGGGGGTGATTAAGGATTTGGTTGGGGGCGGTGGTGGGTAAAGAGAAAAGAATGAGGTAAAATCAAATATAAAAAACAGCTGGCTTGGGGAGGCGAGAAGTGCAAAGACAGGATTGAAAGCAGCAAGTGGAAAAATGTATTCTCCCATAGGTGGAAAACATGGAAGTTTGGTAACAACAGAAGAAAGTAACAGTGTTCCAACCCTTAAGAAAAGAATTGGTCTGGCCTGGAGGTTTTGGGTCCTATGGGGACAGTCAGACCTGATGGCAATCAATTACTAGGCAGAAGATGAACTCCCTGCAGAATGGTTGCTTCTTACCTTGTGGATGTCAAGAGGTGTCTTGAGAATATGTTGGGGACTGTCCTGGTTTTAGAACCACGCTGGAGGGCTCACTCAAGCCCCTTCCTTGGATCTACTTCTGCCCCTACTACTACCATGTTGGTTCTCATGAAGTCCCGAAGTCATAAATGTGATCTAGCTAACATATTTTCTGCATTTCCTTTCAGAAAAAAAGCTTGCTTAGCTACTATGTAAAATTTATTGCAGAATCTTCCTTCATGCTAGCTTCACTCCTGCTCCCTGCCAGCCCCTTCCACCCTTGTGTCCCTCCACTCCCCAAGCATCTCAACTTCCTCTGCTCTTCAGCTCCAGGCATCGCGTCCTCTACTATGAGGCTACAAAGTCCAGAGTGTTACAATGACCCTCAGCACCTCCCTTTCTCCTTTTTGAAGATCTCTTCTGATAGCCACTAGCCCTTCTTCCACTGAAGTCCTGATTTTAAGAGCAAGGCAGTGGAAGACAGCACTGAAACCTGGAGGATTTTGCAGACTCTTCCATTATCCCTGGGTTGGCCTCTGCACATGTGGTCATCCTCCTTTCTTACTGATCCTGTTCTTCAACCATGTTCTCTTTCTCTTCTCCCTCTTCTATATCCTCCCGCAGTCTCATCTGTACGAACCACCCTTCCTTGCCTGCTGTGTACTACCTGTCTCCATTTTTCACCTGCTACAGCACTTAAAAACTGAAGTTTAAATATGGTCCTCTCTCCCGCTCTTCTACACTACAAGGTCTTGGAGGCTGGAGAGCCACAGTGTTTTTTGGTTCTAGCCCCTTGACACACAGAACCAAGTCAGACACTCAAATTTCTGGAGAATACTTATTCATGGAAGACATGTAATGAACCCCTGCTGACAAACGAGGTACTCCGAGGAGACACAAGATGTCTTCATTCAAGAAATATTGCCTAAGATCTTTTCATATGCTGGGCAGTGTGCCCAGGACTGTGGGATATGTAAGGGAAGAAAACAACATAAGCCTTGACCTCCAGAAGGAGACAACACACAAATGCATACAGAAAATGTGATAATAGCTGAAACAAAAGAGCACAGAACTGCATAATGAATATATAATGAGGTGCTCTGGTTCACTTTGCTTTACTTTGGTACTGTGCCTGGCACAATAAGACTTTAATAAATGAATGAATGAATACACCCAGGGAATGATAAAGAAAGCTACCAAAAAAATTTAATGCACTTTATTTATTAAATAAATGCACACGAACGGCACAGAGAAAATGTCTATTATAACTGGTACCAAAAATCAGAGGAACAAATAATTTGTCAAAGTCACTTCAGAGATCATCCAAAACAGTAGCTGTTAACCACTGAGTCCCCTTTGAAAATCTAAAAACAAACCAATGTTGCACACAATGGAATTCTCTAAAGCCCATTGACTCCTAGTTTTAAAGTATTTTACCCATAAAGCCCACTTGAGGACAGAGCCACAGTGCACATTTCCAAACAGTGCTCCAGTATATCCACAGTCAACACCAACTGTTGACTGGCAGGTCCTTGGGAAAACTTGGGTTCATTAAATACATTCTGAAGACAAGATATTTTCCATGCCAGAAGCACATACAAACAAGCGCAAATATAAACCTAGAATGTACAGTCTTGAGTCCTTAGACTAATCTGTTTTCATGTAATAGGAGATAGAGCTTTTGCAACAAGAGAGATTCCCAAAGTTTGAACCTTTGCTGTTGAAATGAGCATCTAAAATCAAGGGCCAAGTTCCAACAAAATTTCACCTCGATTTTTCTTCTGAGAGAGTGAAGTAATTTCTTATTCTCCTAAACATAGGAATATAAGAAAATATTGTTTTTGTCAAGAGAATATCCTTTCAGACTAGTTCTACAATGAGAGAAAAATTACCAAGAAAGGATATTGAACAAGAGTCAAATGCCAAGATGGAGAATATATTTTTTAAATACCGTTTTTATTTTTGCACTATATATCAGAAAACAAAATATTCTATTCCATCTATAAAACACTCAAAAAGCAAGTATAATAAGAGGCAATTAAAGTTCAATATTTGGAGAAGAGTTTCAGAGATTGGCAACAGTGTTGCAGTGGCGTGATGTCATCAGACTGCCTGGATTCCAATGCTGATGTCACCAGCTGTGACCTTAAGCTAATGGCATTTGGCTTCTCAGACCCTCAGCCAGTCTTCTGCAAAACGGAAATAGTAAAAATAATAACAATTTCACAGGGCTGTGTGTATATTAAGTGAGATAATTCACATAAAAAAGCTTCAGCGCAATACCCAGAGAGCTAAGAAAAACAAAACAATATATTGGGTGAGAAAGTGAAAATGAAAAAAAAGGAAGAAAAGAGAAAATATTTCCATATTAACACACATAAGAAAGAACAATACATTTCCATGTTCCACTTTTAAAATACAAGTACATTCAGAATAAAAATTTTGAATAAAAAATTTCACATATTTTCAAAACAAACAAAAAAACTGGAAAATAAATCAGAAAAAATTCCCACTTCCCTGAGCCTCTCTCTCTTTTCTTTGGACTTCTTTCCTGGGTAGGAACAAGATGCCAGATGGTAATGCATCAGTCACAACTTGACAACACTTTTCTAGATATGCCTCTGCTTTCCAAAATGTGTTTAAAATTTGTATAATGCCTTTATATTTACAGGTGTTTTAAAAGGCTTTTAATAATTCATCTTACTCTTCATTGTGCACTAACCTGTAGGATAGGTTTCTTGAGGTTGCTATAGGAGTTAAACTACAGAGATATAAACAGGGAAAAAGCCTAAAGTGCTTTCCAATCGCAGAACATGAGTTTCACCATCATTTGAGAGAAAATAAAACCGAGAGAAAATCTAAAGCATGGGAGGCAAACACCTTGCCATAAAGTGAAATGACCAGCCAAAGTCAGGTTGTTCTGATACTGCTATACTCTATTAGACTCACTGGTAATGGGTCTCTGTCTCTAGTCAAACAATCAGTACGTAGAGTCTATTTCTGTTTTCTCGTTTGTTTCCCTCCTTTCTACTGAATAGTGTTCTTTAATCAAGCAGCTGCCACAATCTAACTGGCTTTCAGACTGAGCTACTCCAAACACAGCCTGAGCCACTTCGCCGGGGTCTGCAGGAAATCTCCAGGCCTGTTAGGACACAGCAGATCTTTTGTAAGTCACTTTGGCTGCTCTTGCTCCCAGCTGCATGCCAATTAGTCTGCAGGCTGCTCTTTCCTTGCAGTCATTGGAACCACGCTCCTATTTCAGGGATCTCTCAGGAAACATGTGGCTGAGAATAAGGCGGAGGCCTAGTATTTGTCATCAACCTGGGTCACAAATGTCCTTGTCGTGATCTACCTGAACCTTTAGAAGACCATTTTTAGAGAAGGAGATATATATAAATTTAATATTATATATAATTTATATATAATACATATAATTTATATATATTATATATAAATTTATTATATTATATAATATATAATATTTTTAGTTATTATATTATATAATATATAATATAATATTTTATATATTATATAATCGATATAATATATTATATAATTATATATTCTGTATAATTATATATTTATATATTATTATATATATTGATAAAATATTTTTATAAATGTAATTATATATATTTATAAAATATTTTTATAAATGTAAATATATTATAAATATATATTTATAATTTTTATGTATTATTAAATATATTTATATTATATATATATTTTTTATTTTTCCCTCAGAGCAGGGTCTCACTCCATCACTCGGGCTGGAGTGCAGTGGTGCAATCATAGCTGACTGCAGCTTTGAACTCTATGGTTCAAACGATCCTCTTGCCTCAGCCTCCCAAGTAGCTAGGACTATGGGCATGCACCACCATGCCTGGGTATTTATTTTTGTAGAGACAGGATCTCACTGTGTTGCCCGGACTGGTCTCAAACTCCTGCTCTCAAGCAATCCTTCTGCCTCAGATTCCCAAGATACTGGGATTATCCACTTGAGCCACCGCACTTGGCTACAGTTAATGTTTTTAACAGGTAAGAAAGAAAATTTATTCAGGAACAAGTTATATGTGATAATTTGGAAAGGGAGACTGTAAGGGATTATTAAAGTAAAACAGTCTCCATGAGTTCAAATTGTGCTTTTAGCACTTTGCTTTCCTTTCCTCTCAGACATATTGATTGATACTGTGTACATTATCCTCCATGTGCCAAAACCAAAAGTTAAGGATGCTGACCTAGGACGGATGTTGGTGTCATTGGTTAAACTCAGACCATAAAACTGCAGCTGGCACTACATTTCTAACATTGTTATAACAAAGTAAGGAGGACTGAATAGTTGAAGCAGATGCTGAAGATGTTCAGGGATTTGAGGCCCAGAGGCAGGACTTTAAAAAGCTGCTGAAATTCCTCATGCAATTAATTGGCAAAGAGCTCTGAGAGTCAATTTAAAGAACAGCCCTGGACGGCTAAGTGGCTCACGCCTGGAATCCCAGCACTTTCGGGGGCCAAGGTAGGCAAATCACGAGGTCAGGAGATCGAGACCGTCCTGGCTAACACGGTGAAACCCCATGTCTACTAAAAATACAAAAAAACTAGCTGGGCGTGATGGCAGGCGCCTGTAGTCCCAGCTACTCGGGAGGCTGAGGCAGGAGAATGGCGTGAACCCGGGAGGCGGAGCTTGCAGTGAGCTGAGATCAGGCGACTGCACTCCAGCCTGGGAGACAGAGCCAGACTCAGTCCCCCCCACCTCCCAAAAAAGGAAGAGCAACCCAGCATCAGCAGGTCATTTTTGGGAGGCTCTTCATCAGAGGACACTGCTCTCCAGCTCTCGAATAGTGAACGTCCCCTCAACTACATCCGATGTGGAAGAAAGTTCCCCAAACTAACCAGCATGTTCACTTCAGGGTGTTTATCTGACATCATGTTGAACAACCACTAACACTATGGTCGTATATGTGTGCAAACCACTTTTTATGTAAAAACACTCATTAAAATATTCAAATGTTCAAACAGGCTAACACCTCAAGGAAACATCTAACTACAACATGTGCTGTCTTAATAAGATTAATTATTTTCCCAATCTATCACCTTCTGTTTACCAACACAGCAATTAGCAAACGACAGTGTTAAAGGCCCCTTTACACTAAAATATTACTGAGAAAAGAATTTGTAAGTGTATTATACCTAAGAGAAAAGTTTTTTTAAATTTTATTAATGCATTAAAATAATAAATCTATTGTCTATTAAAAACATTTTATTTAAAAATTCTATATTTCTAAAACAAAAAATTAGTGAAAAGAATAATTTTTAAAAAATATTTTTGAAAATCTCTTTAAATATCTGGCTTATTCCAGGAGAATAGAAGCTAAATTCCCATATTTCTCTCTACATTCAATCTGCTGCTATGTGTTATTCTGGTTGAAGTATATGAGGAAAATCTACCCTTGCTCAGAATGTATTAATAGTTGGAAAAGTGAGGAGTATCTTAACAGCTTTCCAGATAATTGCAGACATCCTTCTTTGATACTACAATATTCAACAAGTGGTAGTTTCTTGAAGCTTATTTGTGATGTCAAATCTACTGGTCTACCTTCAACTTGAATGAATCTTTTACCCATTGCAATGGTTAATGTTATGTGTGAACTTGGCTAGGCTATGGTGTTCAGTTGTTTGTCCAAACACCAAGCTAGATGTTGCTGTGAAGGTATTTTTTTAAGGCGTGACTACATGTAGATCAGTAGATGGAGTGAAATGGATAAGTTTTCATAATGTGGGCAAGGCTCATCCAACCAACTGAAGGCCTTAAGGGAAAAACACTCAGGGCCCCCGAGAAAAGAGGAATTCTGTCTCCAGACTACAACTTGGAAATGTGGAAATGCTGCCTGACTACCACCCTTGGGACTTCGGATTACAACACCAACTGTTGCCAGAATTTCCAGCCTGTAAGTCTGCCCGGCAGGCTTCAGACTTGCCAGCCTCCACAACTAAATAAGCCAGTTCCTTAAATAAATCTCTCCACATAAACACACACACACACACACACACACACACACACACACAGAGAGAGAGAGAGAGAGAGAGAGAGAGAGAGATACTATTCAGTTTCTCTAGAGAACACTAATTTTCTCCATTAGTTTGGAGAACATTTGTTTTAGTGGAGTACACTAACACACTCATGCATGATTTTGTAACATCATGCATTGGCCATTTGAAAAATATGAGGTCACTGAGTTACATAAATTTTCCAAATGTTTACACATTTCATTACACAATATTTTGAAAATCCTATTTGCTACTATCACGTATCACCACCGATCTCATCAAAAGACTTTTGGTACTGGTAGACTGTAAAACAATGAAATTACAAGTTTGAGTCCAAATCCAAATGTTTCCTTGAAAACTTGAATTTTAACACTAGAAATAAATACTATTAGATATTTTCACTGAAGTACCAGGCTCATTGCTTCTTTTGAAGAAAAATGCCTATTATGAATACCAAAGTATGAATAACCACAACTGCTTTGGTGTGAATGTGTCCCCCCAGATTCATATGCTGAAAATATAATATCCAATGCCACCATGTTGAGAGGTGAGGTGTAACGGGAGATGTGTTGGTCATGAGGGTGGTGCCCTCATGAATGGATTAATGCTGCTATAAGCAGGGCTTGCAGCCATGGGTTCTTTCTCTCTCCTATTCCTCCTTACGTAAGGACACAAGGTTCTTTCTCTCTGGAGGGCGCAGTGTTCAAGGTACCAAGGTGAAAGCAGAAAGACCAGGCCCTAATCTACCAATGCCTTGATTTTGGACTTCCCAGCCTCAAGAGCTGTGATAGAATAAATTTCTGTTCTATATAAATTACCCAGTCTGTGGTATTCTGTTATAGCAGAACAAAATGGACTAAGACAATAGTTCATCAGCAAAATCTTTCTACCGAAAACAATGTTTTGTTAAAAGAAAAATAGTAGCCAGTGCAGCTTGCAATTCAAATAATCATTCAGGTGCTTTTTCGTCATGACATTGTTCTTTAGTGTGCAGCAGAAGTGCTTTATGCATATTGCCCGTTCCATCACACGGAATATTAAAAAGACATATTCTTAGGTGTTGGGATTTCATTTAAATTTTTTACTGCTTCATCAAGGATATTCTTAAGTGAAAATTGAATTTGTTGAGACCACAAATGTAAGCCAAAATATACAATGACCCCTGGTCATTTGTGCCACTGCTTTAATTCATGATAAAGGGGCAGTTGTTTTATCTACCATTGCTTGTGTACTGTCAGGGCAAATTATCCACACAGGAAAAGTGACAAAAATCTTTGTGTTATTATAAAAATAGTTTTGACCTCACAGAACCTCCGTAAAAGGATCTGGGGTACCCCCCTGGATTTGTGGACCGCAGTTTAAGAACCACAGCACTGACTGGCTCTCCCCCAAACACACATCCCAACAAGGATCAGAAATCAAAATTCAAACTAGCAAATGCTGGGCATGCCATATCCCTGGCTCAGACTCCCAATGGAAAAAGGATGGTCCCAGTGGTCATGATCTTCACACTGGAGTACATGCATCAGGGCCACACAAAGACTTTCCCAAACCTATCTGCCCAGAATCCTGCTACACTCTCAGAAGGAGCGCAGTCCAGGAGCCATTTCTAGTTCTCTGTTTCCACCTTCTCTCTCACATTAGCCCTACTTTTTCTCTTTTAAAAAATAGTACTTTTTACCCATACTGTTTTACAATAGTTCACTGTCCTGAATGATAAATTCTCTCAAGGCACCCAGAAAAGGTATAATTAGAAACACTGGTATTGGCGTTGCAAAAGAAAATGAGTACATATACTGGAGAAAAATCATTTTGCAAGTGAGATGATTTCTAACTGAATGCTTTCAACAAAATTGAAGCAGAATCTAATGGAGCCATTCACTGAAAGATCATTAAAAATGATATTTATGAAAGACCAGTAAGTCATTTTTTTGGCACATAATCCAAAAAAGTTCAAAGAATCAGGAAACTTTTGCTATAACAAGACTCCCTTCATTCTCATCTACTCATCTATATGAAAAGGTTTCTCATTAGAAGCATATAAATGAAAAAGTGTGACAGCCATGATGGAACCCAGACTCACTCCAGCAATAAATAATAGTTATCATTTAATACATAAGCTAATTTAAAAATGTATCCATCTCAGTGACATGCATTTCAATAACATCTTACTTTTCACTTTTAATCATTATGGGCAGAAAAATAAAGCAAACAGTTACATTGTATTTATTATGGCCTAGGAACTATTCTAAGCACTTTATATGTATGAACTGATTTAGACCTCGTAACATTTATATTAGCTTGGCATTTGTGTTAGTCCATTCTCATGCTGCTATGAAGAAATACCTGAGACTGGGAAATTTATAATGAAAAGACGTTTAATTGACTCACAGTTCCACAGGACTGGGGAGGCCTCAGGAAACTTGGAATCATGGCAGAAGACACCTCTTCACAGGGTGGCAGGAGAGAGAATGAGTGCTCAACAAAGGGGAAAAAGCCTCTTATAAAACCATCAGATCTTGTGAAAACTCACTCACTATTATGAGAACAGCATGGGGGAAACCACACCTATGATTCATTACCTTCCACTGGGTCCTTCCCACAACATGTGGGGATTATGGGAACTATAATTCAAGATGAGATTTGGATGGGGACACAGCCAATCCATATCATTATTATTACTATTAGTAGTAGTAGTAGTAGTATTTTAGAAACATGGTCTCACTCTGTCACCCAGAATGGAGTGCAGTGGCAGGATTATAACTCCCTGCAGCCTCAAACTCCTAGGCTCAGGCACACCTCCTGCCTTAGCCTCCCCAGTAGCTAAGACCACAGGTGCATACCACTACACCTGGCTAATTTTTAAAGATTGTTTTGTTGAGATAGAGTGTCGCTAAGTTTCCCAGGCTGGTCTTGAACTGCTAGCCTCAAGGGATCTGCCTGCCTCAGGTTCCCAAAGTTTTGAGATTACTGAAACTCAAATGAGCCACTACGCCCAGAGACTAGCATTATTTTGAACTTTCATTTTACAGATAAGGCAACGAAAAGTCTAGAGCAACTGGAGTTAGAGTTGAGATTTGAAACCATTTACTCAGGCACCAGAGTATGTGCTTTTAAATATTATACTATGCTGCCTCAAAGATTAAAAAATAACATTAATACTGTTTTGATAAATTGTTCATTAACAATATTCATAATTAATAGAGAAGAAATTTTAATATTTAGAGCCTAAGGATATGGGAAATTTAAAAATCATACTCATTTATTCGTAGATTTTTTATTGCATAGAAATATAATACAGTGACTAATGAAAACATAAAATTGCATAAAATTAGAACAAAATTCTATAAGCCAAATGGAATAAAAATGTTAGTTGAAAATGGAAAAAGAATAATACAAAATTCCAAGAGATAAAAGATGAGCATATTGATATATTTTTAAAATATAATGGTAGATAAATCACTTTTAGTATTTATATTCCATTTGACATATTTAAAACAAGGATCTAACAATTTTAAATTAAATTGTCAATATCAACAATATATGGGAAATTATACTCTTTGTAAATACTGAGCATTTACAACGAAAAATTTTAGATGCCAATATAAATGTGAGAAGTGGACCATGGGATTTCAAAATAAACTTAGGGAATAAGCGGACCAAAATATTTAAAGAGCACTGCCCTAGACTAGAAGAAAGAGCCCTCTCTTTAGCCTAAAGAATTTTCCTAGAACAGCTTGAAATCCACCCGGTCTGAATTGAATGGTGCATATGAAACTTGCCTGTAATGGCTCAGCCTCAGTTGCAGCCTTATCATGGTTTGCTTACTAAGGCAGTGTTCCACTGAAAACATAACTTTCCTCCTAACTTAACATAAAGAGCAGGTTTTATTAATGCACAAAGTTTCACAAATCTGTGTTTCGAAGTAAAAACTAATTGTTAGTTTAACAAATTAGTTTAGCAAATTCTAAGGGTTTGAGGAGAGTTAGCAGTTGTATTATTTAGTTTAAATGCCTCATATTAGATATGAGGTAATACTGTTCCAAAACAGTCACTTGCAACTTGATAGAGTCATAATCATTTAGTAATTATTAAGGGAATTTCAAAGTTTTGTCATATTGGGAATTATAATTCCTTCCACAAATGAAAACACATGTACATCATTATAAGTAATTATTACAACTGATTATTATAATAATTACTCTTCAATTAAGAAACTTGTACTTTGAACTTGCATGTGATTTATGATTAAGTGATGACAGATACTTACCAGAAAGAAAAATTCTACAATACAATACAGATAGTGTGCAATAAATGAAACCACTCAAAATAAACGCTGTTTTCCTAGGTACAATGCATAAGTTAAAATGTCAAAATAAGTATAGGGAGGTAATATTTATGGTAATGGTGGAGTATCTTGTATTGAACCAACGTTCTCACCAAAACAAACAAACAAAAAATCCCACCACTTAAAACTCTGTACACAATATTGAAAATAAGTGGTTGAAGGTACTGAAGAGTGATCAACAGCAGGCAGAAACCAGAAGGAAACCAATGCTCTGAAGATGGGAACAGTATGAAAAGTTTCCTGTTTTTTATGGCTTTTCATCTGAGGGGAAGGGACAGCTGGCTCCACTGTGTAGGGTAGCTAAGATTCTAATAGAAACTCCTATTTTTATTAGTTTGAAAATTTTAAAGACAGAATACAGAGCAACCTTGATAACTGTAAAGTGAAGAAGAAATCCTGTAAAGAAGAGAGTCACAGAAGACTGTCCCCAATTCTGCAAAATCTCTGCTCAAATATCTGACTGACTTCTGGCCTACATGTGTGAAGCAGAACTCCAAATAGCCCTGGTAAGGCTGTCAGATCTCAACAGGGATTTCAGATGCCATCCCATCGCAGGAGATACAGTTGGGAAGTTCAAGTTCAGCCAAATTAACTGACTATAAAACAAACACAATCAATTATATTGACAGGAATACAAAATAATCAAGAATCTCTAAAACATATCATTAGCAATGTCCAGGACACCATCCAAAATCATCAGACACACGAAGAACAGGAAAACATGACCCAAACTCTAGAGAATAGGCAATCTATAGAGGCCCAAATATTAGAATTAGGAGAGAAGGGTTTATTTTTATTTATTTTTATTATATTTTGAGTTCTAGGGTACATGTACACAATGGGCAGGTTTGCTACATATGTATACATGTGCCATGTTGGTGTGCTGCACCCATCAACTCGTCAGCACCCATCAACTCATCATTTACATCATTTACCCCAATGCCATCCCTGCCCCCTTCCCCCTCCCCACAATAGGCCCCGGTGTGTGATGTTCCCCTTCCCGAGTCCAAGTGATTCAGTTCCCACCTATGAGTGAGAACATGCGGTGTTTCGTTTTCTGTTCTTGCTGCTGAGAATGATGGTTTCCAGCTGAGAGAAGGGTTTAAAATAGCTATTGTAACTATGCTATGAAAATATGCTCATAATAAATGAACAAATGAAACTCTCACCAAAAAACAGAGATTATATTTAAAAGTACTGAACAGAAATTCTAGACCTGAAAATAGAGTATCTAAAAAAGTTCACTGAGTGGACTTAGCATATTAGCCAGTAAACCTGTGGATAATAAAAAGAAATGATATGATCTGAAGAAAGAATAAGCCACATTTTTGCTTCTTTGAGACTGGAATGCAGCTTACAATTGTAATTGTCAGTGTTTTTTCTCTCTCTCTTTTTGTGGTAAATAAAATGGTGCATTTGAAAATTGGTGGCATTGTAGAATTAACAAAATACAGAAGTTTATATTCTATTTCAGATAGTCCCTATTTATAAAGTCTGTGGGTCTAATTTTGGCATCTGGTTTTCATCTGCAAGCTTTCTCATGGTGTTTTGTTCACTTGTGCATTTTTAAATTATAGCGCTGAGCTCATATTTCTTGGAATTTCTTCTTTGTGAATACTTGGATGCCTGGGTTGCGTGATATGATTTGCTTCATTTGCCTGGGGATAGTACAAAACCCAGGAGTACATTAAATTTCCACTTGAAGTTTTTTTGGAAAATACGGTGGTATGAATTCAAGGTATAAAACCTTAAGCTGGCTGGTTTGTGATTATACATCCTCAAGGGAGCTCTTTCCCTTGCATAACCAATGTCAATGCTTAGGTCGGTGAAATTTCCTTACAGTGACCCCACAGAGAGGGTGTAACCCTTGAGAATCCCAGCTTTATGCAGTGAGACAGGATGTCTCTCATTGACTCTCCCTCTTGGGTGGTCACTGGGCTTTTTTTCTTCTATTCTGCAATGCCTGCAAGGCCATGGACTTTCTAGAAAGCTCAACTATGACCTTACTTAATGAATGCTTTCAGAGTCCTCTTACCTTTTCAATGTCCCGCTTTCACCTGAGTTTTGGTTTCTACTTAGCTCATCAGTATATTTACAAAGTGGATTTTAAAAAACATTTTATCTGGCAGTTTTTATTGTTTTTCCATAGGAGGATCTAGCTGCAGTACTGCCAGAACAAGAAATTCACCTCTATCTGTCCCTGTGTCTAACTACAGATATCATGTGGGCTGAATGAGCCTTATGCTTCTTTATGACAGTTTAGTGAGTGACTTTTGAACCAGAGTGGCATGTCTTAAGGAACAATCCTATCTTGGGGACTCAGTAATTTAAAAATGAATCTGCTGGTGCTCTCTCGACCATGAATTCTGAGGTGGTAGAACAGAGGCCAAGGTTTTGTTAGGTCATATGCTATCATGTTTGAACTCCATTCATGTGTCATGCTAGGAAAGGAGTGGTATTATTCCAGTCTTCCAGCTTACACATTCCACAACCCTAAACCTATACTCTTTCTCTTTGTGTCTTACAATTCTCCAAGCTAGATCCCTGAGCATATTCCATAATCAGTGGGAAAGGGAGGTGAGCACATCTGCACAGCCTCCTGTTTCTGTGAGTTTCTCCCAATAAATATGGTGCCAGATGGCCCAGTGTGTTTGTTCTTAGGAATTTCACATCTTCTCACTCTATAATGTCTAGAAGATCTGTAAATATGCATAAGAACGAAAGTAATATAAAAAAGACTAAGACGATTTGAATATAAACAAAAAGTCCTTCTAGAAATAAATAGCATAACTGAAATATTAAATTCCATGGACAGGTTTATGAACACAACAAGTCAAAATGATAAAATAATTAAAGTGAAATTAGACTTAATTAAATTATCTAGAATGTAATATAAAGGGACAAAAAGATAGAAATATGAAACTAGAGTTAATAGAAATGGGGGAGGAGTAAGAAAATTTAACATGCTTCAATATGAGATCAGGAGAAAAAGATAATGAATAGAGGCAGTATTAAAACAGACAATGGCCACAAATTTTCCAGATTGGCAAGAAGCCCATTTCACAGGTTCAGGATTCCTAACATATCCCAAGCAGGATAAATAAAAATATATCCACATATTGACTACCAATATGAAAATGCAGATGATCAAAGACAAAAGATCTTAAAAGTAGTCAAAGAGAAAACCTTGATTTTATACAAAAAACGTGGCAGAGTGGCGACCTACTGAAGCCAAGAATGGAAGCTAGAAGACAGAACACTGGCTTCAGTGAGCTGAGAAAAAAAATAACTGTCAAATCAGAAATACATCCCTAAAAAAGTCTTCCAAAAATTAAAGTGAAATAATGATATTTTAAATATATGAAACTAAAGGGGTATGCCACTGTCTTACACCTACTTCAGGAAATTCTGGAAATTTTTTTTAGTAGAAAATGCTTATTAAGAGGTATGTGTGTGCATGTGTGCGTGTTGAGAGAGCTTTATAAAAACAAGATGGGAATAAACTACTTGCTAATAATAGGATATATGTCATGAGAGATCTACTGTATTTATTGACACATTGAATAACTTTCCACTTTGTTTACAAGAGTCAGACCTGAAATACAGGGACTAAAAGTTTGAAAAGATAGAAAAATGTATCAGCCAAACACTAACCCAAAGAAATCCAGCATAGCTATAACAAATTAGCTATTTTAGTCATAATAAACTTTAATACAAAAACTAGAGAAAAGGTTCAAATCACCAAAAAGATATCATATTTCTAAATTTGTTTACTCCCAATAGCACCACCTGAAAATATATAAAGCAAAAATGACAGAATTCCAAGGAGAAATAAACAAATCTACATTAATAAAAACATTTTAACACACTCCTTTCAGCAACTGAGAGATCAAAAAACTAAAAGAGAAATCAATAACAGCATAAAGGATTTACATAACACCATTAACCAGCTTCTTCTTATAAATCAGTACTTTTTAAAAATTTTGGTTTCAGAGTCCCTTTACATCCTGAAAAATTATTGAGAACCCTAAAATACTTTTGTGTATATAGGTTATTTCTGTTGATATTTATATATAAGAAATCAAAACTTATAATTTAAGAAAATATTTCTTTAATAATAATTTTTAAATAATGATAAGCTTATTTCATGTAAACATAAATACATTTTATAAAATATAACTGTATTTTCTAAAACAAAAAATAATCAGTGATAAAGGGGTTTTGTTTTTTCAGTTCTGCAAATCTCCTTAACATCTGGCTTAATAGATAGATGCCTATTGTATCCTTCTACTATCTGCTTCTCTATTCATTTTGTTGCAATATCACGTCATGTAGCTTCCAGAAAACTCCATTGTATATTCAAGAAAAAATGAGAAAAAGGCAAATAATGTCTTAGTATTGCTATAAGAATAATTTTGACCTAATGGACCACTTGAAAGGGTGTTGGGGAACTCTCAGGGTCCCTAGATGATATATTGACAACTGCTAGTGTATAATGTGCAAGAATTTGCATCCTACAATGCAGAAAATACATGAAACTTTTATAAATGTTGATCATATACAAAAGAGCAGCAGCGATCTATTGGATTTTATGGCCCAGTTGGGTTTGATGACATATTGGGCCATAAAATAAGTCTAAATACATGCTAAAGATTTATGTGTTAAAAACCATACTCTGTGATGACAATGAAATTAGTTGGTAACCAACAATACAATCTCTTAAAGACCGGGTAATGACAAAGCTGCCTGCTTTCACCACTTCTATTCACTAATTGTAGGTCTAAGATGGAACGATAAGGCAAAAATATAAGGAAAAATTATAAAGGTTAAAAAGAAAGAAGTAGTTTAAAGATGATATGATTGTATATGTAGATGACCTAAAAGATTCTATTCATGAACTATTAGAACTAGAAAGTTTAGGCCAGGTGCAGTGGCTCATGGCTGTAATCCCAGCACTTTGGGAGGCCAAGGTGGGCAGATCACCTGAGTCAAGAGTTCAAGACCAGCCTGGCCAACACGGAGAAACCCTATCTCTACTAAAAATACAAAAAACTTAGTGGGGTGTGGTGGCACGCACCTATAGTCCCAGCTACTCAGGAGGCTGAAGCAGAAGAATCACTTGAACCTGGGAGGCAGAGATTACAGTGAGCTGAGATCGCACCATTGCACTTCAGCTTGAGCAACAGAGCAAGACTCTGTCTCAAAAAAACAAAAAAAAAAAGAAAGAAAAAAGAAAAAAAACTAGAAAGTTTAGTAATTTTGCTAAATAAAAAATTAAGACACAAAAATCAATTTTATTTCTATACACTAGCATTAAAAGGTTAAAAAATGTAAATTATAAATAGTACGTTTTATAAGAGTTTCAAAAAATAAGGAACCTAAGAAGATTTGAGCTTTACACAGAAAATTGTAAAACATGTAAGGACACTAAAGAAGCTCAATAATAGGAAAAGTATATCCAATTTCTTATCCATTATAAGAAAACTCAGTATCATTAAGATGTCACTTCTCCCAACATTGATCTACATAGTATCAACATAATTCCAATGAAAACTTCTAAAATTTTAATAGAACAGCAAAGGTTCATAAAATAATGAAGACAACTATAAAGACCTACAAAGCAGTTACTATGACAGTTATTTAAATTGTTTTAAGGCTACAACAATTAAGACTAGGTGGTATTAACATGAAAGACAAAGGAACACAAAAGAGAAACCAAGCCAGGAGCGGTGGCTCACACCTGTAATCCCAGCACTTTGGCAAGCCAAGGCAGGAAGATCTCTTGGGCACAGGAGTTAGAGACCAGCCTGGGCAACATAGTGAGGCCCCATCTGTACAGTTATTTTTACTTAGCCAGATGTCTGTAATCCCAGCTACTTGGGAAGTTGAGGTGGATGGATCGCAGGAGCACAGGAGTTCAAGACTACGGAGAGCTAAGATGGAGCCGCTACAAGCCAGGGAAACAAAGCAAGACCTTGTCTCTACTATCTCTAAGGAAAGAGAGAGAGAGAGAAAGAGAGAAACCAGAAACTGATATGTGTAAGTAGAAACTTAATCTGTGACAGTCTTGGCCCTGTAGATCAGTAGTAAAGAACTGGAGCTTCAATGAATCATACAGAGACACTTGGTTATTCATATGGAGAACAAAAAAGAAGATGGAAGCAAAAAAGTGAAGAAGGGGGACTCAGGTAAAGTGAAGACTTTAGACTTAAAAGTCAAAAGGATGTTTTCAGAAATGTTTAGAAAACAGTATGAACATCGTCATGACCTCAGGATAGAGACCAGAATATAGTGTGAATCTTAGAGAGGAATAGACTGATAAATTCTACTACATTAATGACCCTAAGAAAAATCAGCAAGAGACTTGAAAAGGCACTTCACAGGAAAAAAATCCCAAGTGGCCAATAATAATCATGTGACTACGTGATCATTCTCATTAGTAATTAGGGAAAAACAAATTAAAACACTGTAAGAAAATATTTCATACACGACAAGTTTGAAAATGTTAAAGTCTGACATATCAGCGTTGGCAGGAGCCTGGAGCATCATGAACATGCAAACTCTGCTGAGTGTGGTGCATATTGTTACAACCAGTTTGGGGGAAGAAATAGGGCCTAATTAATAATGATGAAGATACACATGCCCTATGACCTGAAAAATGTCATTTGTAAGAATACAACCTAAGGAAATCCATGTACATATATATGAGAAATGTAAAGAATGTTCACAAAAGCACTACCGACAGGAAAAAAAAAAAGCCCAAATTTATTTCCATCACATTCTGGATGATAAGTGATAGAGCCATTATCCAACTTATACAGCATTATATAGAGTATTACACAGCTGGGAAATGACTGGAATTTAGCTGCCAGCAATAACAAAGATGGTTCTCAGAAAAATAGTGTTGCATGAAAATAACAAGTCACCAAATAATATATATTTTATGATTCATCTACATACGTGTATCATATAGGAATACAAACGTGGTGAAACCATAAAGAAAAGTGAGGGAAAAATAAACACAAAATTCACAATAATGTTACCTCTGAGGACACTGGGAAGAGAATGGGTTGGCAGAAGGACACCCAATACACAAGGATCTTTTAAACTTTAGACACAGTTTTAAAAAAATTCTCTATCTACTCAAAACTTAATTTTTAAAGTAAAATAAACAGATTATACAAAAGTAAACCAACGACCATGAGCTAAAATGCCACATAGTTCAAATGTTTTATTACAAATGATAACCAAAAATTCAACAAAAAGTTTAGCTGTATATCTGCCAAGTTCTTTTTTCTTTTTTCTTTCTTTTTTTTTTTTTTTTTTTTTTGAGATGGAGTCTCACTCTGTTGCTCAGGCTGGAGTGCAATGGCATGATCTTGGCTCACTGCAACCTCCTCCCAGGTTCAAGCAATTCTCCTGCCTCAGCCTCCCGAACAGCTGGAATTACAGGCACCTGCCACCATGTCTGGCTAATTTTTTTTTTTTTTTTTTTTTTTTTTTTTTTTTTTTTTTTTTAGTACAGATGGTGGTTTCACCATGTTGGCCAGGCTGGTCTTGAACTTGTGACCCATGTGATCCACCCACCTTGCCCTCCCAAAGAGCTGGGATTATAGGCATGAGCCACCACAGCTGGCCTGCAAGATCTTTTTTTTTTTTTTTTTTTTTTTTTTGAGATGGAATTTCGCTTTTTGCCCAGGCTGGAATGCAATGGCTCGATCTCGGCTCACTGCAACCTCAGCCTCCCAGGTTCAAGTGATTCCCCTGTCTCAGCCTCCCAAGTAGCTGGGATTACAGGCATGAGCTACCACACCCAGCCCTGCCATGTGCTTAATGTGGAAATTTCTCATTCTGAATTAGCAGATCATCATGTAATAAAGGCAGAATTGAAAGACTACTAGTGAATAATTGTGTTTATAAAACATAGCACCCAGATAAATGACAAAAGTCCTGTAAAATACATTATTTACTCCTGGTTCATAATTAATTACGTGCTCTATGGAGACAAGATGCTCCAGTAATGAAGTTTTTGACATTTCAGGAAAAATGTTTATTTGATCTGCTATTTCACAATGGTCTATCATCTGCTGCAACATTCAATCTTCTATAAATAAGACTTCACAGTCATCACTGGAGCTGACTTCCTGAGAAAAAAACAGTAACATTTAAGACATCTAATTGCTAAAACTCAATATCCAAATTCAACACTTTATTTTTTCTCTCTACTAATGATACTGCAAAGAAATACATTCTAATCCTAAAGACAGACTGCCTGCTGAAAGGAGAATTCCATTCTGGCTTCTCCTAACTGTTTAAAGACCCAGGCCTTTATATACAGAGCCACCTAAGCCCAGGATTCCACAGCTTGACTGAGTTGGTTGCCAAGTATTTGGCCTGAGCAGAATTTAAAAACATACACTGTGTTCTGGTTCATCTAGCACTGCTCTGGGAAAAACAATGCAGTCAGTCCCAGGGGATACCACCCTGTGCTGCTAGGCTACTGAGCCAGAGATGCACAGAATTAAGGAGGGGGTGGGAAGCAGCCTGTCTCATGAAATCATTCTAGATTGCCCTTGTTTCTGCCTGTGCACTGTCTCAAACCAGTTCACTAGCTGTATTTGATATCTTTCTTTACTCTAAGACAATAACAATTAACATGAAAGCTACTCTTTATAGATATCAGGGATATTTAAATACAATATTTACTCTGTTAGTTACAGAGATTCCAAGCCATCTCCCAATCTTAATATAACCCCAGAGAAGCTCTCCCTAGATTTTTAGCAAAGTCCTTTTCAATTGACGTCTGATTCTGTGAGCTCAAGAGGAAATAGGGCACATGGCCAAGACAAGCATATAAACAGAGGGACAGACCGACTGCCTTCCTTCAGCAAGGCAACCAACCCTAGACTCTCTTCAGTTGTTTGGGAATTAGACCGGTCTTCTCTCCAATCTCATTACACCTTTATAATAACATCTGACACTATTGCATCCCTTACCCTTTAACAATCCAAAAATCCCATCCCTGGTTAAATGCTGGCCATACCAACATGGTGCTCTCCAGCCACAAGGGGAATCATTGTCACGTGCTGTGATACAGCACATAATAAAAACATCTCTGAACACAGACCAGAAAAAAATCAGAAGGCCAAGGCAACATCATCAATCTAGAGATTATCCTAAATTTTCAAAGACTTATTTAGATTGAGAAATTAAACGTAAACATAAAAGATTATCCCTTCCAAATATCTACATGACTTTTAAGTAGCACTAGATGTAGTTAAGAGGTAATGAATGATGTACACAGGAAAACAGGACAGCAAACAACCTTCTCCACAATCTTCCAGGAGGCACTGCTGAGCACAGCAGGGGTATAACTCTGCTGCTCCGTCCTGATGAGGCTCAGAGCAATGTCAAATGCAATTATTAAATAAATAGCCCAAAATGTCAAAATACAACATGAAAACTATAACACATAATGTCTCAGGAGCTCTGTTTCTGGTAAGATTCGATGTGTAATTTATTGAGTCTGTGCTATAGCACTGTATGATCGAAGCAAAAAGAAAAGGCAAAGAAAGGCTCAGTATTGTGGTCCCAGGCTGATTTTCTGAAATACAGAGTCAAAGATTTTGCATACTGCATGTGCAGCTATGGATTACAGTGATACAGGAGTCCCCAACTCACAGAGAGAAAGCGTGGGAACTTGGGGGACCAAAACCCTGAAATTTATTTTGGATGTCAAATATTAAGAGGATTGATTGTTTTCCTTCCCATTCACAGGCACTAATGGAAGCAATGACATTCTGCAGTTGTTGCAAAAGGAGAATGAATTTGGGAATTTGAAGTTTTTTGTTTTGTTTTGTTTTGTGTTCAAGACAGGGTCTCACTATTGACCAGGCTAGAGTTCACTGGCACGATCATAGCTCATTGCAGCCTTGAACTCCTGAGCTCAGCTATCCTCCCACCTCAGCTCCCCAAGTAGCTGGGGCTGCAGGTGTGCACCACTATGCCCAGCTAAATTAAGAATCAGGAGTTTAAAGTGAAGCATCGACTGGTCATACAACATTAAATATCTTCTGCACGTCCAATAGCAGTAGAAACCCCTTTCGAAAAAGTAGAAGCTTTATTGCGATGCACAGCAATATTACAACTTTTGGCTGAGATTACAGTGTGCAAAATAAATGACATAATGCAGTACCTCGAACATCAGGTTCCATTGTTGGAGCCAGTACCCTAATCGGCTGTGACAGGGAGTGAGGATCCATGGGGCAGAAGGGAGCAGAGCCAGATGCTGAGAGATCTCAGAGTTGGAGGAAGGAAACAGCTGACAGCAGAGCACAGACCCTGTCAGTCCAGAAGCTCAGGAGCTGTGATCTGAATTCAGCACGTGGGGAGGAGGAGGCCACGCAAACCAGCTTCCCTCTCTGGAGCCTCCTGGACAGTCACCGCCAGGGAAACGCCAGTGACAGCTGAAGGGAGCTGCCCACATGTGGGAAGCCAGGGAGTGCGGGGTTTTACAAGCTTGAACAGACCTTAAAAATCACCCAACTTGCTCATTTCACACGTCAGGGAAAGGAACAACTACCCAGAGGCTTATCTTTAGGATGCAGACCCCACGCCTCTAACCTAAGTCCTCTATGCCTCGCCACACAAAGCAGATGAGCAGCATTTGGTGGAAATGCGGACCCTCAGACCTGCCTCAGGACCGCTGAACCAGGAATTATTTTGAAATAACATCCCCAGAAAATTCCCATGCACGCGAAGGCTTAAAAAGCACTGCTCTGGCCAGGCACGGTGGCTTATGCCTGTAACCCCAGTACTTTGGGAGGCCAAGGCAGGCAGATCCCGAGGTCAGGAGTTTGAGACCAGCCTGGCCAACATAGTGAAACCCCCGTCCTACCAAAAAAAAAAATAGAAAAAAAAAATTACCTGGGCGTGGTGGCAGGTGCCTATAATCCCAGCTACTAGGGAGGCTGAGGCAGGAGAATCGCTTGAACGCGGGAGGCAGGGGTTGCAGTGAGCCGAGATCGCACCACTGCACTCCACCCCTAGTGACAGTGCTAAGACTCCATCTCAAAAAAAAAAAAAAAAAAAAAAAAAGCACTGCTCTAAACCACAGGTTAACTCTTCCAATCCAGGAAAGCACAGACTCTGGAACCAAACTCCCAAGTTCAAATCTCGATTCCTTTACATCCCAACTCTGTGACCTAGGCAAATGCCTTAAACTCTCTGTCTCTCAGCTTGCCTCTGTAAAGTCATCACGATAACCTATCTTATAGGGTTCTTGTGAGGGTTCTCAATAATTTGTCATATTGTTCAAATTATGTTGGAATGTCTGCTAACTCCACTGTCTCCCTAATAGATTGGGAGCTCCTCGGAGACAGAGAATTTCCTGTGTATTCTGGATCTCTCCAGTTTGTGCTCCAGATGCAATCTCCACTCTGTTTCTCATCAGAAGGCCAGCCTGTGTGGTCATATCAACAAACTTCCCTACCTTCTGCTTTCTAGCTTCATGCATGAGGGGGAACCTGGTCTGAGAGCAGAGGACAGGAGGAAGAGAATTCAGGGTGTTTCTCACCCAGACTGCCTCACTGCCGGGTCACCTCAGGCTGACTGGTGACTTCATCCTTTCAGAAGGGCATCTGGACCAAAGGTTCCCATCACGATGACTTCTGCAGGACTCTTGCTTCCCAGGTTATGGGTGATAACAGTTCCTCTGCAGTGACTGCCATAGGGTTACAGCCTCACTGGTGTAAACAGTCCCTTTGTAGACAATCCCCCTCCAATGATCCTAATTAGAATGTACCATCTCTCTCCTCTTGTGGGTCACTACGTCTTCTTCCATTCACCCAAGAAGTATTTTATGCACATATACTATGTGCCAGATACTATTTTAGGTGCTGAGGACACGAAGGTAAAATAAAAAGGACAAGATCCCCGCACTCACGGAATTCATCTTCAGACTTAACACCGTGTCTGGTACAGAGCAGGCGCCCTTCTAAAGGGATAAATATAATTTCCTCTTCTTGTTAGAACTTTTCCTCAACCCTGAATCAGAAGTGCTTACTAGGGTTCAGCAAGAGCCTGCTGATTACATATAGCACATAGGCCAACGGGAACAAGGGATCGGGGGAAGTAACCACACAAGTGACTCTGAGCCTTTGCAGAAGGGTGCAGCTGAAACAAGCAGCATATAGACTTGAATCCAAATCTACTCATTTTCATTTAACAAACTCAAGGACTTTGAAAACATGTTACCTGAGAAAGTGAGATTTAAAAAATAAACACAGGAAGATGAGTTTTGTGGCTTTTCTGACAGATCAAACCGCTGCATGGAGCATAACTCCCACCATCTGCCAAAGAACTATACCACAGGTGAATATTCATGCTTATGCTTTCTTAAAGAATGAATTTCCTGGAAAACAGCCATGTTTCTTAGGAGGCAAACAGGTAAAGCTAAATGTCTTATTAGGAAGATGTGTCACTTAAAATTCTGAGTTTGGGCTTTGCAAGGTCATCTTTCCACATCTGCTTGAAAGTTTCATCAAAGTAATACCCATGCCTAGAGACCAGGAGATGCTATTGATTCTTCTCTCCCACTCTTCCTTCTCCAAAAGTCAGATTTACTGGAGGCAAGCAGAGAATCTACATTTAGAACCGTCCCTGAGAAGGATTACCGGAGGATGACAGCATTGTCATCTGCAGCAAGGATGGTGGCTACGAGCACTAAGACAATTTAATTATTTCCTGAGGTCAACAAAGATTTCACCTGCTCTTTCTTCAGCTGTTCCCAATTAGAATAAAAGCCAGGAAACCCAGCGATAATAACAGCTCATGGGTTCGAAAGTCTTCCCTCTCAACATAGTACTAATTCAGCTAGGTTATAAAATGGGGAGGAATCAGAATGGGAAATTCCATCCAGTATTTGCTCAAAAGGCCCTCACATTGTTGGTATTTTTGTTAGTGTTTGTTAATCTTAAGCATGAACTTTTTAAAATCCCTGTTTTATGCAAGTCAGAGTAGGTTCCCTTGCAAGGATTATTCTATTAACATGAAATTGAACAGGAGTGGGTACTACATATTCTTGAGGAACATCACGAATTGGAACTTGGAGGAAGGCGTGGAGTCAAATGAACAAAAAAGCAAAAATCGATTTTCTGCAGTTTTTTGTCAGTAAACTCTAGTTTTTACTAAAAGAGAATTTAATTCAGCAAATAAATGGGCTGATAATAATCTAAAAGTCTAGCAAAGTGGATTTTATTTGGTTTATTTATATAAATTTTTAAAAAGGCTGGAGTGCAGTGGTGCTATCTAGGCTCACTGCAACCTCCGCCTCCTGGGTTCAGGCGATTCTCCTACCTCAGCCTCCAGAGGAGCTGGGATTACAGATGACTGCCACCATCCCCAGCTAATTTTTGTATTTTCAGTGGAGACAGGGTTTCACCATGTTGGCCAGGCTGGTCTCAAACTCTGGTCTCAAGAGATTCACCTGCCTTGGCCTCCCACAGTGCTGGAATTACATGCCCACTATGCCTGGCCACAAATATGATTTTAAATAACATAACAGCAAAGCAGTAGAGAGTAAACTTTAAGCTCTTAGAAGAAAAGAAACTGTTCAGGAACTATCTGCTCCTTTTTATCCCATTTACGCCTGAGGTTGCAATTTTTTGAATTTTTGCAATCAGACCTTGGCAATGACCATGAGCAGTAGGATATAAATAACTCAATAAGCAAGTAGTATCGATATATAAAAAAAGTTCACACTTTGGATCCATTTAAGTACAAAAAAGGAAATGAAATGCTGCTATATGGCTACCCAAATGTACACAGATTTTTCCAGTTGTTGTAGCTACCACTTTTTATTACACACTTAAAAGATTTTTGGCAGCAACTGACCTAATTCTTCCAAGCCAGAATATGAATTCCCATATGGTTCCATATTCTTTCCATTACTATACAGTTTTTCTTGGCTACTGTTTTCTTCTGCTCATTCCTTTTTCTCTCCTATAATATTCAAGCAACTTTACTCTCATTCCTATAAACAAAGATATGTGTTATGATTATTTCTTTCGATCAGAATATTCTTATCGTGAAATTAGTCAATTAAATATTTATTCCATTTAAATTATGTATAATACACCGTATTAAGGACTGTTGTAACTTTTTTTAAAGAGACATTAGAAAGACTTCAAAATCTTTTTGAAAAGGGCATACATAATAAAGGTTACCAATACATGGTAGCAAATGACAATTGCAAAATCAGTAAAGCAATACTAAATTCACTGGGCCATAGCATAAGGGGATACCAGACTAGACTGGTGCTCAGGAAAGAGTATTCAAAGGACTGACTTTAGACAGGAAGAAGTTACTGAGTGGAAAAGGTGAAGGTACAGAGGTAGATGACAAGAAAGGAAAAACCATGGCAACCAGAAACACAAGGTATATTTCGGTGGGAGTGAGGAGAGCCATTCAGCTGGAGTAAGCCCTTCCAGTAGGAAAGTACTGGGGGATGAGGATAATCAGATGGGCTAGAAGTCAATCAGCTTATGAACACCAAGAGAAAGACACCATGAAAGCATGGTTCAGAGACTGCCTCAAAGGCCAGACAAATCCCATTGTAGACCTGGTCCCATTACATACTAGCCTGGATTTCCAACCACAAAACGTTGATGATAACAGCACTGATCTCAAAAGAGACTCTTTACATATTAAACAGGAAAACACTTACCATAGTGATTAGCATATATTGCAGGATTAAAAAAAAAATTACAGCCTGCCCTATCATTAGCCATGCTGAGGGGTCTGGGTGCCCTTGTGTCATCACAAGTGCCCTTGTGTCTCATCATTAAAGGGATCTTGGTACAGAGTGACATGACAAATCACTCTTTTGGCAAACAATGCCCATCACCCTGTCCAGAGGGAGGAGACCACGCCCCACATCCCCTTTATTCAGGCTTCTCATACCATTTAAAGTCAGTCCAACAACATAGATTGGAACTGGTCTCTTACATAATTTCATTATGCCCGAGGGCCTCCAGGATAAAGCCTCTCACCTCTATACTCAGCTGTAGGTTTCCAACAATGTTCCAGTACCTTCTCTTATATATGCTGAGCTTCTCAGTACAGTGAACATGGACTTGGCTCAAGAAAGACCTGGATTCAAACACTGACTGCATGTGTTACTCTTGACAAGTTATTTTCTCTGAATTCAATTTTCTCCCATTTAAAATATGGAACATGAGATGTCAGGCCCCGGGCATTACCTACTTTAATCATCATAACGATCCTATGAGAGAGATGTTACATTGGTCTCATTTTGCCTATAAGGAAACTGAGGTCTAGAAAGGTTAAGTAACTTGCTGAGTCACAGATGGTGTGCGTGGCGGAAGGAGGCAGTGTGACCCCACAGAGTCTCCTTTGTGTCCTCCTTTCCCACGTTCTCAGAATCCTGAGGGGGTAACTGCATGGGTCACGCCTAGGCCTAGGGCCTACCTGATGTAACTTAATCACCTATGAGAATGCCCTTGGTTAACATAAAAGCCGTAATGAAGGGAAATATTTAATATCCTCTAAAAAGTTGTTTACTTATTATCACATTATTTTTACACCTAACACCAAATAGCTGACAGCCATTTTAGTGACATAGGGAGGCTACAAAAGTCAGGCTAAAGTGCCAGCTGTTCACCACACTCTTATCTCCAATATTCCTTCTAGAATTAACAGCTTTTGATAAAAATTTCCATCTTCTGAACACATTCTGCCTTGTCACTCTCCTAGCTGCAACCTGACAAAATTTGTAATCGGGTTGGCTTTATGCCTCAGTGTGAGCTTGAATCTCTTATGAGCTACTTCTCTATTCATTCATCAGTCTTTCTCTCCATTTCTGTGCCATCGATAATTTTTCCGAACTCAACACATGATGCTCTTTTCTTCACCTGTTTCAGTATTGCTCTGCTCATTTTATTGTTTTACTTGCTAAGCTTCCCATGTCTTTGCTTTGATAATGCAAGACCATTATTTTTTCATTGCAGTTTCCACAACATATTCATGCATTTGAAGTTGTTTATCTGTTTTTCTTTGAAGACCTACATCCAAGACTTTACTGGGGAAAATGTCTTGCTTCTGATATTACCGCTTAGGTCTTTGTGCCTTTTCATAGTGCAATAATCCTCATTCTCTTTTACTTTGCCCAGGCACAGAATGTGTCCTAAAATAGATGTTGGCACACTGCTTTCCCACCGAGCAGACAAAAGGTATCTACTTAAACTATGATTCTCTTTTTCCTAATCCAATACTGCCTTTTGTCTTCTTACATTTCCACATGTCTCTTAATTTCCAGGAAAGTACAAATTCTTCACAGGGATAATTTATTTCTCCTGAAACATGCTGCTGAGTTTGCCTGTCTCTAATAAAGGCCACACACATTTACTAACCTGGAGAATAACTGGCATGCTCTGATTTTTTCAAGTGGGTTACAGCAGACACAAGAACTCCTCATACGGATGAACTCCTGACCCTTTCCAGGATACCAGTCTTTCTCCCTGCATATCCCACCATTTGGCACACTCCGCCTTTGGACTGCCACAGTAAGCAGGTGGGTAACCTATGCCCATAAGCCAGACAATCATAAGTTATTTTTACAGTTCTACAAACCAAACGGGGGATGTCTATATATAGACATAAATAGATCCACATATAGAATCATATTTTTTAAAATACCTGAGCAAAATACTTTAAGAATATACCACATTTCTCATGCCTTTCCTACTGGGCTGCCACACTAGTGATTTTTCAAAAATATAACTTAATTTTGCTTTAATTTCAGTAATTGGTTATTTGGAGTTTTTGTTTTCTTCTTTTCCTTTTTAGAACAGAAGCTGTTACAGTATTTCCAGGGGGCATGAATCCTTTGATTTTAAGACCATCTATTGCCACTTTCAACTGATTAAAGTGATTACCTGGGACTGCTGGGTCTATTCTAACTCTGTATAAATATAGTCAGAACATAACTTGCTGAATCTGTGTGTGTGAACTCTGCTTCTCACTAATAACTGGCTTCTGTTACACGCATTACCTTCTTCTAGGCTAGTTAAAAATATCTAACCATTAAACAACTAATCATATGCCAACCGTGTTCACATTCAACCCCAGAACTAAGCTGAACCTGGATCAGGTGAGCAGAGGTAAAGCCCATGATAGAAGAAAACAGCAACACACACTCAGAATAGAGACCAGCAAGAAGGCACAGAATCCTCTGCATTCTTTAAGTAGGTACCATCCTTAACCCGATCACTTTTTGAAGTTATTAGATTTCCCATCAAACCCAGTTTTCTGCTTGCAGAGGAAAAACAGAGTGAATTAAGACTCAGGAGTCATGCTGCAGGGGCCTGATTTCCAGGTTCTCCATTATTCGCTGCATTTTTCCAGGGCAAATTACTTATCCTCCCCATGGCTCCCTTACTGAAGTTGCAAAATGTGGGTAAGAATGGCACCAAGCGCATAGAGTTGTTAAAAGGATTAAGTGAGTTAATTTATGTAAAGTGCTTAAAACAGTAGGCAAATATAGTAGTCACTCAATAAATGTCAGTTATATTACTAATTATGCTCAATATATTCTGCAGAATTATTTACTGGAATCCAGGATTATATACAGTAAGAGAACTATTACCTCCTCGTGTAATAGGTGTTTAATAAATTCTTGTGAAAGTATACTCACTGAAGCAGGGCCACTTCATAAAACACTCTAGCATCGATGTTGACAGGCACGGAAGGACGACTACATTTTTAACTTGAGTTCAAAGCCTCACAATGTACAATGGGTATTGCTAAGAGTCACTGTTGGTGCAGATGCAGTTTCAGGACCAACTAGGAGGTCAGGAGAGCCACATCCACCTACCTCCAGCTAAGCATCAACTGTGCAGCAGGTGTTGCCACAGGTGAAAACAATGTACGAACAAAAAAGACAAATCACTGAATCAGCCTTGCATAATTTGGGGCTTTTGAAAAGTAGTTCTCTCTGGGTTATTTCAAAGTCGTAGATTCTTCTCGGGTCTATTACAAACTGTAGATTAAGGAGATTAAGACAAGGTGACACCTGAGGATTCCTGTGGGTACATTTTCTTCCTGGCCACATAGATCATCCAATCCATTTTCTCTGGGGAAATCAACTGTATGACCAGATTAACCAAGCGCGAAGCATAATTTACATGAGAAGGTTATGGCCTCAGAAAGCAGCCAATATGCAGAAAGCCCAGGACAGGCATTGCCCCTGAGGAGTCAGCAAAGGCAATGGGACCAAAGGCTATGTTAAGGTTGACTTGAGCTCCACCAGTACAGTTTCACTCCTTAGGTAAAGTCAAAAAAAAAAAAAAAAAAAAAACAGAAAAAAGTATGACTCAATAAGAATATGGATGTTTATCACATTATTTTTTCATACTCCCCTGAATAATTTAAATTTCTTCAGAACTAAAAAAAGGAGAAATAAAGAAAAGCAACCTTTTCCTTACTTAAATTCTCTCTCTTTTTTTGAGATGGAGTCTTGCTCAGTCACCCAGGCTGGAATGCAGCGGCGCGATCTCGGCTCACTGCAACCTCCTCTCCCAGATTCAAGTGATTCTCCTGCCTCAGCCTCCTGAGTAGGGGGGATTACAGGTGCGTGCCACCACGCCTGGCTAATGTTTGTATTTTTAGTAGACACAGGGTTTCACCATGTTGGCCAGGCCGGTCTCAAACTCCTGACCTCGTGATCTGCCTGCCTCAGCCTCCCAAAGTGCTGGGATTACAGGCGTGAGCCACCATGCCGGGCCTAAATTCTCTCTCTTAAAAAACAAAAATAAAAACCTAGTGACTCACTAGTGTGCCACCAAGACTACGTGCAACCCTGTGCTGGCATGCCCACAGCAAAGGCTTGCACGAAGATGCAATAACTTTGAAATGTCCACAAAGTGATTCTTAACCAGATACACACATACACACACAATCCATGTCTCAGAAATGCCACACGTAAAGTAGTTCCACTGAAGAGCAGCACAACCATCCAACATAACACTCAGCAGACAGAATAATCAGGAGCCCAGGATTGCCTCTATCCCGCAACAGCTAGTTCACTGCTGCGTCAGAGAGCTTTTTAATATTTAAAGACTGCTTACGGATGAAACGTGACACGTCGCACCCGACATTTCACTTTAAGGTGAAGAATGACTTCACTCTAAGGTGAAGAATGACTTTCTGAAAAGTGCTGAGCCGGGTGCTCTGAACAGAGACATCCTATTTCTCTCCAACAGGATCTTGCCATGGCGCAGAGCCAGGCAGAGCAGCAGCACGCAACATGCAAAACAGGGGTGGCCGGGCGCGGTGGCTCACGCCTGTAATCTCAGCTCTTTGGGAGGCCGAGGCAGGCGGATCACCTGATGTCAGCCGGACCAATATGGAGAAACCTCGTCTCTACTAAAAACACAAAATTAGCCAGGCGTGGTGGCACATGCTTATAATCCCAGCTACTCAGGAGGCTGAGGCAGGAGAATCGCTTGAACCTGGGAGGCGGGGGTTGCTGTGAGCCGAGATCGTGCCATTGCACTCCAGCCTGGGCAACAAGAGCGAAACTCCGTCAAAAAAAAAAAAAAAAAAAAAAAAAAAAAAAGGGGGGGGGCGGTGGCGGGGAGGTGGGGGGAAGCCACTCAGGGAAAAGGGGAAACAGATTCCTGATCCCAGGAGACTTCTGCTTTTCCCATCAGTTCTTTCTAGAAGTTGCTCCTAAATGTCTCCAGAAAACACTGTAAGGGCTTGACCTCTACAGCTTGGGGCAGCCTAGATAGTGGAATCAAAGGGATGTGGGTTCACATCCTGGGTCTTCCACTCTCCAGCTGTGTCCCGCTGAGCAAATGATATGAGCTCCCCCAGCCTTGCCTTCCACATGTAGGAAGACCTACTTCCCAAGGGCATGGTGACAGTTAATGAGTTGAATGCTGTTTACCTCCTGGCTTATAATAGGCATTCCATAGGGGCTCCCTTTTCCTTTCCAGTGGGAAAGAGATCACGAATAATGAAGCCAATCTTGCAAGACACTGAAAAGTAGCACCACAGATGAGCAAACAGGCAATTTATTATCCACCCCCTTTCTTCTCCAACTGTAGAAAGACTGCCTATCTTCAGATTAGGGTACAATAGTAAGTGCCAGTTGGGGGCTTGTGTTGTACTGGGCCCCATGCAACAGTCTTCACGTATGTCACATCATTTACAATAATTATTACTAATTATTCTTATTTTATAGATCTGGAAATCAGTTAATTCAACTTTTTACTGCCACTAAATGAAAAATCTTGGACTTAAACTCATTTTATGTGACTCCAGCTGGAATCCATGTACCTAATCCCTGAGCATGCCTCAGCTTCGTTATTGTTAAATGTAAACAAGTAAGGAAATTCTAAAATCATTTTTTGATGAAAATAGAATCAACAGGGCCATTCTAGTCAACATACTATTTTCCTTATGCAGATACCAAACTTTGTTTCTTACTATTCAAGCTCTAAAACTAAGAGTCTGACATACAGAGTTGATCAGAATTTATCTTGGCCAAAGTGAATGCCTGGCAGTTAAGAGCTATAGTGTGACATTGAGCTGCACTTGCTACATGACTTAGGAAAATGCAGTCAATATTAGGTTGCAGAGCTTCCAACTGATCAAGCCAGAAAAAGATATTTACTTCACATCTGCTCATTTTCTTTGCCAAGAAGAAAAGCAATTATCTGCTCTAGTACAAAATACAACAGCTGCTTGGACACAACACACATAAGAAAAAATGATGATTTTAGTCAGAAACCGGAAATAAAAATGACAAACTCAGCAAACGAATGAATAACAGAAATGGATTCTCAACCCGGTGAAGTTTCCATTATTTTCTGTTCTTTAGAAGACAATCATCAATTGAGAAGGCTCAAGCCAATTAACCGGCATGGATACCTGACACAGTTTCCCTTTCTCATGGGCTAAGAAAACAAATGCGCCCACAAGGTTCCTGTTACCTTTTCTTAAATGTGAACACTCTACAAAACTATAAAACTGGGTAAAGAAATTTGTATATGAGACAGCCTCAACAAACAACATACTGAGCTTTCACAAATATGCAGGATTCAATTATGATAAAAATCTCAGAAATATCATTTTATCATTCTCAAAAATATAACAATATCAAATGCTTTGAATTTTCTCTTCTTCACACTTAAATCATATGTTCCATCAGGCCTCATGATCAGACTTTCCAAATCAGAAATCTAATTCAGATGAGCATGCCACTGCCCTGTTAACCTTCATCTGCAGGGGCCAAAGTCCCCTGACTTCACTCCCAAGTTCCTCCATGACAGGACTCCTGCCTACCCTTCCCAACCTCATCTCCCACTGCTCACGCCTGAGCGGCTCATAGTTGCACGTGTTCATGTACACACACACGCACACACACACAGAGGCATTCTGCAGTTGCACACGTCCGTGTCTCTGCCCAAGCTATGCTTTCTGCCTGGAGAGACTATCATTGTCTCATCTGTTAAGACTGAGTTTGAGCCAAACTTCTCAAGCTGGTTAAGGTCACCTCTCCTGTGAGCCCATAATTCTGTGTACATACTTCTAGCATTGTACCTGCCATCCTCAGTGAAATTTATCTTTGTATGACTTCCCCACCAAGATGTAAGCTAATCTGTGCTGGGCCAACCAGTCATTTTTTTGAAAATTTTGAATTGGGGCACAGTAATTCTAGTCTATCTCTCATAGAGAATTGAACAGAGAGGCTGTATGAAACTAGCACTGAGGCGGTCCTGCACACATCAAATTTTAAAAAGTCCATCTTTTTTTTTTTTTTTTTCCTGAGATGGAGTCTTGCTCTGTTGCCCAGGCTGGAGTGCAGTGGCATGCTCTCAGCTCACTGCAACATTCGCCTCTCAGGTTCAAGAGATTCTCATGCCTCAGCCTCCCGATCAGCTAGGGTTACAGGCACGTGCCACCACACTCAGCTAATTTTTGTATTCTTAGTAGAGACAGAGTTTCACCATGTTGGCCAGGCTGGTCTTGAACTCTTGACCTCATGATCCACCTGCCTCAGCCTCCCAAAGTGCTGTGATTACAGGCGTGAGCCACCGCGCCCAGCCCCCATATTTCTTTCGCTATTGATTTTAAAGTGATGAGGTCTCACAGTGTGGCCCAGGCTGAAGTGCAGTGGTGTCATCACAGCTTACTCTAGCCAGGAACTCCTGGACCCAAGTGATCCTCCTGCCCCAGCCTCCCAAGTGGCTTAAGCCACAGGTGTGTGCCACTAGCTCATTTTTAAAAAATTTTTGAAGAGATGGGGTCTGTGATGGTTAATACTGAGTGTCAACTTGATTGGATTGAAAGATACAAAGTATTAATCCCGGGTGTGTCTGTGTGGGTGGGGGAAAGGCAGATCCACCCTTAATCTGTGGGCACAATCTATTCAGTTTCCAGTAAATATAAAGCAGGCAGAAAAACACGAAAAAGAGAGACAAGCCTGGCCTCTCAGCCTATATATCTTTCTCCCATGCTGGATGCTTCCTGCCCTCAAACATCAGACTCCAAGCTCTTCAGTCTGGGGACTCAGACTGGCTCTCCTTGCTCCTCAGCTTGCAGACAGCCTATTGTGGGACCTTGTGATCGTGCAAGTTAATACTTAATAAGCTCCCCTTTATATATATATATATATCTCCTATTAGTTCTGTTCCTCTAAGAGAACCCTGACTAATACAGGGTCTCCCTATGTTGCCAGGCCTTGAGCTCCGAGGATCAAGTGATCTTACCTCGGCCCTCCATGGTGCTAGGATTATATGCATGAGCCACCAGACCTGGCCCAAGTCAGTCTTTACAAAGAAGGAAAAAGGAAAACAATATTAATTTTTTAAAAAGTGATAGAGATACTATGAAACCCCAGAGGGGCACAAATGTAAATGTTTTGACCTTGCCAGTTCCTGTGTCCAGAAACCATGTTTAATACGTGTCCTCAAGTGTTGTTAGATTCTAGTGTATTTTTCTAACAAATACTGCAAATTGTTTAAACAAACTTTTTAAAGTTTTGCTCTCACAGGCAAATGATCCCTAAGACATTTGTATATACAGTAAGTTTTTAATAAATGTTTATTAAATATATCACAGAACCACCTTTTAAAAATCAATTTTCCAGCGCACAACATTAGTACATTATGATTATTGAAGACAAAATACATATAACACAAAACTTAATCTTTTTAAAATACTGACATTTTCCATCATTCCATTTGAGCTAAGTTCCAAATGCCAAAAATTAACAATGGAAAAGGAAAAGAGAAAAATGACAATGACCACTGGCAAAATTTCCTCCAAAGTCTGTGTAGTCACAAGAGTCTCTCATTATCGTATCTCATTTTAGGGTCAACCTCTAACTCTCACACAATTTCTAACTACACAAGCCAATGGTATGGTCATTTAAAAAGAAGAGGAAAACTGGCCATACAGTTCTTAAGAGTTTGAAGATAATAGACTTTCCAGAGAGTATCAAATGACATGAGGCCAACCAGCTTGTCTCTCTTGTGTCACTTCATGGATAAGAAAAACCAAGATCTAGGGAGCTAAAGTAATTGGCCCAAGGGACATCGCTAATCAGAATCCGAGTAGAATTCACTAGCCAGGCTTCTTGCACTATCCTGTGCTATCTCTCATTTCTTTGTCTCTAGCACAACCTGAGAAATAGCTGTTCTCTAAAAAAAAAAAAAACACACAGACAAAACCTAATCAGTGACTCTCCATTGTTCAGGTTTTTCAAAAACAGCAATGAGGGACAATGAAAAGGGTTTTAATGCTCAAGACATTCTGTTCTCTTAGTCATCAACCATGATCACGTCTACATTTCCTGCTTAGAAATGTCTGGAGATTGGCACCCAATTTCGACTTATCTGAATGGTTTACCCTTATAACCTTGGGAGTTACAAAGAAGAGAAAAACAAATTGTATTGGGATAAATGCACAACCTCTCCCTGACTCTGCATGACAAGCCAAACTGAAGTTTTATAATGAAAGAGATCACTTTTTAAAATCAAGGCTTTTTTTCATCATAATTGCAGTGTGAATCATCACTCCTTCCACGGTCACAAAGAAAAATTACTTAAGGAAGCCAAACGAAAACTATGAAAAAAAATCTCTGATAAAGACTTAACTCTCAGGAACCAGAAGCTCTACCACTCAAACACTGAAATATATTGGTTTCTGATTAGCTACCTAGAGCACGTCTAGCTCTTAACAAAAGACACAAACATTATTCCTTCCTTCCATCCAACTCTGGCTGGCTGTTTGGGTTTGATTGCATTATTTATTTATTTTTCCAAATTATTTATATGTTAATTGTCTTCAGCTCTTAAGAATCTATACTTCTATTTTAAAGACTTTACCAATACTTATATAGGTTAAATCATTAAGGGCAAATCTTTAATGACAGGTCACTCATGAAGACTGTAGCTTAGGGTGACTTCAAAATCAGTATGCACTTCCAAGCTTATATATAAAGTTATAAAGATCATGGTTTGAATAATATAAATAGTATCAAAAATTCATAAATGTACAAAATGAAACACATCCTCCCATATGACTATAAGGTCATCTATCTAAAAAGCTAGTAAATTAAGTCTTTATTATTTGCTTTTCAACCTAATGATTTGTTTATTAAATATTAAAGTGATGATAGTCATTCAAAATACATCAAAAAATTTTAATTTAAAAAAGGTCAGCTGTTAGTCTCAGAAACTAAGAATAACTCTAAATGTGCTTTTTGAGACATAACAAGGATGGCGTTCATCAGTTAAGAATTAAGTGTTAGACGGGCGGATCACAAGGTCAGGAGATCGAGACCATCCTGGCTAACCCGGTGAAACCCCGTCTCTACTAAAAAATACAAAACATTAGCTGGGCGAGGTGGCGGGCACCTGTAGTCCCAGCTACTCGGGAGGCTGAGGCAGGAGAATGGCATGAACCCGAAAGGCGGAGCTTGCAGTGAGCTGAGATCCGGCCACTGCACTCCAGTTTGGGCAACAGAGTGAGACTCCGTCTCAAAAAAAAAAAAAAAGAATTAAGTGTTATCATAAGGATTCTATTATCGTCTTAAACTTTGATGGACTGGCCATCATTGTTACATGAATGTTTTTCTCTTATAATCTATTTCCCTCTAAAATAGTGTAAGCTCATAAAATGAAGTAGAGTAACCAAATACCATAAAGTCAAACAAAGACTATACAACTTTCCTTCATTAACACAGCAAAGAAAGGGTGAATGGTGTAAAAAGAAAAGCTTTCTAAATAGTAATTCTTCCACATTGGCTTTCTCATAAAATAAACATGGGAGAGGGGAGTTAAATCCTACTACTATCATTTATGAAAACCCACAATTAAGAGCTATCATAAGCTGTTTCGTGTAATACCTACCTCATTTGTTTTTCACAATAATCTCATGGGATAGGTATTAGTATCACTACTGCCATGGTATACACAAGGAAACTGAGACACAAAGCATGTAAGAAATCTGTGAAAGATCATATGCCTGGTAAGCAGTGGGGGCAGAATTGGAAGCAGTGGGGGCAGAATTGGAACCCAGACACTTTGGTAGGAGTCCATGTTCTTTACTGGTAATGTACACTGCCAACCTCATAGGTTTTGTAAGAATTAAAATTGTAAGCCATCTGTAAAATTTGAGGTATGGTTCCTGGCCATCGGGAAGTGCTACAGTGGTACTCATAATGTTGATCGTGATGAAAATCATGATCATCATGCTTGCTTGTGAATTTTAAGAGAATTTTCAAAACATTTCCACTTCTAAAATTCTGGTTTTCTTCTGATGGATAAAATGTCCTTCCAAACCTCTTCAATTTTTTTTAAAAAAATTTCATTTAAGCATGTATATCTTTAAGGTTCTGTCATATTAACTCTACAATACATAGTACCAGATCAAAACGTGTGCCAGACAATTTTCCAAGCAGCAACCTGGAAAGCCCACCAAATTATCTGAAACCACAATGATCTATTACCTGGCATAGAATAATGTTCTCAAGAAAAAAATATTTACATATCATCTGAGTGTTTACAATGTTAAGATGAACTGATACAGCTTTTATTACAATCACTCCACAACCTGTCAATAGGTTACATTAAAAAAGAGAAAGAGAAAAAAATTAAACTGGTTGATAGTAGCATTAACTAAAAGGGCAAAGATATCAGCAGCTAACTCCCTGCAGCACCGTAAGAGCACTGGCTGTGTTCTGCAAAAGAAGAGAGCTGTTTGGTGGCCTTGAAGTCAGCTGCCAATCTCTTACTCACACAGGCCAGAGGTTGAGTATTCCATATGGTGTCTGCTGAGCTGACAGAAAGCCATGAGACCCGAGATCCTCTTTCAACAGACTATTGTGACAGTGATGGAACTGCAAGCCAAACCAGAAATGCCTATGTTCTCTTTCAACATATGTCCCTGTGCATCCAGTTGGAAGGCAGATGCCTAAGCTTGATTACTCTACACTGAGAAAGCAAAGAACTTATCATCCACTGATTGAAATTCACAGGGGATCAAATATTGCCAAGAACCCAATCAAGATGAAGCAGAATGAACCAGGGACTGTCAGCAGTTAGAAACTATCAACTGCTACCCATAAATTAAAAGGAATTTTTGCCTCCTTAGCATGTGATTTATTTAGAAGAAGCTTTTAGTGCTAACTTCTGAATGAAGCCAACAAGCACTTTATTGAAATGATCTACTTTAGTGCTGAGCTCAGTTCAGGAACCATGTGGAGTTCCAGTAAGCTTTCTGATGAGCTTATAAAGGTAGTTCCTGCTTTACCACATACTTTGGGTCTGGTTAAGAAGGGATAAGATCCCTCTCAATTAATGGCTAAGAAACAGTAATAGAAGAAACAAAAATCTCTCTTCAAATTCTCTAGCCACCAAAGAAAACACTTTTCTGGCAAGTTCTATATTTAAGAAAAGCTACTTTAATGAGACCTAGGAAACCAGCTTGAGTAAATAACCCACCGAAGAACATTAAAGGCACAGTAATGACACTATTCCAATAAACACAGTTCATAAATAAGAAGTCTTTTAACACTAACTGACACAGTTTATTTTTGAAAATAAGTTTTGTACTTAATTTTTCTTTTTTCTTTTTAGAGGCAGGGTCCTGCTCTGTCATCCAGGTTGGAGTGTAGTGGCATGATCATGGCTCACTACAGCCACAAACTCTTTCGCTTAATTGATCCTCCCACCTCAGCCTCCCAAAGTGAGCCTCCCAAAGTGAGCCTCCCAAAGAGTTACAGGTGTGAGCCACAGTGCCCAACTTTAAATTTTTATTTTTTAAAAATACATTTCCCATCATTTCTGTCATACCTAGAGCAAAATACCACCATTCATTTACCCTTCTCAATAAACTATTTCCTTCTCTACAGGAGGTCATTTGCCTGCAGTAATCAACCACCTCCTTTCTGCAGTGCCTTAACGTTCACTCAGTGTGCTGGTAGTCGCGAAACACCAAAGGACACAGGGTCTTAGCAAAAACTATGGTCAATTCACTACAGCAGTGAATTACAGCAGTGACTCATGACTCATGATTACAGCAGTGACTCACGACTATAATTCCAGCACTTTGGGAGGCCAAGGCGGGCAGATCACCTGAGGTCAAGAGTTCAAGACCAACCTGGTCAACATGGTGAAACCCTGTCTCTACTAAAAATACAAAAATTAGCTGGGCATGTTCCAGATTATTAACAGCCTCATACCATCTTTGAGAGAAACCTAGTGACGTAGTGATATGAGATTTGCAGGTGACAGAACAAATCTCTGTTGAAAGCCTCTATTATTGATGAATAATAACTGGGGTAGCACACCTGTAATCCCAACTACTTGGGAGGCTGAGGCAGGAGAATCGCTTGAACCCGGGAGGCAGAGGTTGCAGTGAGTTGAGATAATGTCACTGTACTCCAACCTGGGCAACAGAGTAAGACTCCATAATAAAAAAAAAAGAAAGAAAGAAAGAAAGAAACTGAAGAAGGGAAAAAACTCAGGGATGCATATGGACAAAAATTAGGAAGGATATAATTTGGGTATTGTGTCTGAATGATAGGACCCTGAGTATAAACAGTTTTAAAGTTGTTTAACAATACATAACTTTAATTATACTGGTTAGTTTGGTCAGTGTCATTATATAGTTCAGCCTAAAAGTTATTGCTTTCTTGGGTCTGCCACCATCGTGCTCCTACCTCCTGAAAATAACTCACAGTGATCTGAATACAGTCACCTAAAAACTACATCTGAAGACTTAACTATGCATGCCATTGAAGAGAGAATTCCATAGAGAAATGTGGACCAGCTTATTTATACACAACGCAAGGGAAGCGAGGAAAAAGCTATTAGCAGCAATTAAAAATTTGCAACAACCCTTTACAGTAAGATCTTGGTTCATATCTGCTTCCACGAGGTGGTTTGTGTTTTTAACATGCATCACTGAGGTTTATATTTTAAGAGATTTTAAAATGAGGGATGTGGGATTTATTAAATAAATACGAACCTACAAACTTCACTTTTAACTGTTACATGTATTTTCTGTGTGGGCCCATTAGTTAACTCTACACCTCTTACTCAGTCATTTCGTTTTTGAAAGCAGCAGCTGAATGAGACTGAAAATGACTCATCTGAGATCAATCAGTGAATATGATGTATAAAGGGGAGAAAGAGAACTCAGTTATTATTCATCAATAATACAGGCTTTCAACACAGATTTGTTCTGTCACCTGCAAATCTCATATTACTAGCTCACTAAGTTTCTCTCAAAGATGGTATGAGACTGTTAATAATCTGGAACACGTTTTCCCTACTCATAGAATCATATGTGTGACATAAAAGTTCAAAAGCTTACCTCAGGAGTTTAATTTGCACAGCATTTCTTACTTTGGGGAAAAAGTGTGATATAAGGTCTACAGCAATAAAACATAAAAATGACACTTAAAAGATCAGTTACCCATTTTATCATTGAAGGTCAAAATATTTATGTCTCCCTATGTCCCTTGAATTTAATTACCTTATAATTCACTTTAGTGCCAGACTGTTCTCTAGTCTTAAACTTGTTTTGTTTTTTATTTGTACACCTATGTGCAAGGTATTTACAGGAAAAAACTTTTAAGAGCCACTGAAATGAAAATCTAACCATTATCTTACCCACAAAAGTAGAAAAGGAGTTCATTTTATGTAGAAATATCATGATCATTATCCCATAAAGTTTCATAAGGATAGGGCTTTGTTTATTTCACTGCCATATTTCCAGAACCAAAAATAGCGCCTGACACATAGTAGGTGCTCAGTAAACAGTATTGAATGAATAAATGATCCATAACATACCCTGAAGGGTAGCAGAGGAAAGAGGAAATGTCCCAGAATTTATTGAGCCAAGAACTGTCTTCAGTGCCTACTGTGGTCATTGTCATTTAAATATGAAACCAATCAAGTATATATGAAGAATGACTATACATATATAGGTGTGTACATACTTGATATATATGGAATGAAGGTAAGATTTCATTTAGAATTCACTGGGCTTTCTAATGTGAAAGGGAAAGTGTTTCCATGTGTGCACAAATTTGATGTATTTAAGATGCTGGCAGGTGTTTACACACAAAACATTTCTCATTTCCCATGGAATAATTCAGTAAAAGAAGCATCAACTAAAATGTAATCTGATTCTAGAGTAGGTACTCTCAACTCTAGGCTTTGCATTATACTTTCTACCCATAAGTCAATCAGTAAGCCACATAAAAATAGGCGAACTAAATTAATGACCTGCAGTAGGATTTTTTCCTGGGCTTAGATTTTTCCCTGTATTGGATAACTTCTGAAAACAATATTTTGCCTGATAACATTTAGCCCAATCTTGTCAACCTCATACCAATGCATTCAATACAACTATGTCCTAATAGTTTTGAAGTTGAACAACAACAAAAATCCACACACACTCATTCCTTGCCTGTATATTGCAGGTTCAGCATTTTCATAATGCATTCTGGTGCTCAGAAACCCATATGGGGAAAACAATATTCAGAATACTAAACAAATAATGACGCTGCTGGCTTCCATGTGCTGAGTGGCCATGGTATGCCAGGCACCAACTACATGGTTATACATGTACAAATGCTTTTAGTCCTGATAACCAGCATTTCCCCCTTTGAGAGATGAGAAAACTGAGGCTCATAGAGATTAAATAACTTGTCCAGGATCAAGTAAGTGATAGAGCCATGATTTAAACGGTCTGTCTGCAGAGTCAGAGATGTTAAGAACGATGATAATGTTGCCTCTTCCAACTTTTATTTGCTTTACCTGATCACCTTCTGACAAAAGTACAAGCACAGTTTTCAAAAGTAATTGTAACAGTAATCAAATTTATACTCAAATGTATGACATCTTTTTTTTTTTTTCTTCCAAAGAGAAAAGATATATGACAACTTTCCACGGGGGGAAGATGGTCCAGGCCCACAAACACATTAACTTAGTGAGAATCCTGCCCAATTCCAGCTGTGCTGTCTGCTGCTTTCCAATCATCACTCTTTCTAAAATAGCCGGCTACTTGAGGTTAAAAAAAAAGAAAAAGTCATCTACAAAGCATGTCACCTAGTTCAATGTATTAGCACCAATACCCTATACTGAAGCAAGTCAAGAGGTGTCTCATTTGTGGAACCAGAGATGACTGCAAGAATCTTTGTACCTGCTGAGAGTTCAATGGAGAGGCCAGCTCCACATAGAAATGATACAAGCACCCTGCCTCTTCCCCAAGGCTTAGCCCTCACCCTGAACTCTGGGCTTTAGAGCATAGTAAATGGTCAAAGCACAAGTTTAGGAGTCAAACAGTCTGGGTTCCAATCCTGACCCTCCCACTTACTATGTGAACTTGGACAAGGGTTTTTAACCTCTAAGCCTCAGTTTCTTCATAGCAATGGGAGTTACAATATCTACCCTAAAAGAGATACCACAGTGGTTAGATAGAATAACATATGGGACATGCTAGCCCACTTTCTGGTACATAGTAGTTGGATAATAGAAAGTTTTCTTCCCCCTCCTGAGGGAACTTCTCACCGGTGCTCTGGAACTGGCTGACACTGGTTTGGAAGAGCTGACTATTAAATTTTTAGGAATTTTACAAGTCACTGACTTAAAAAACAGCCATTATTAAAAATTAAAGTAAATAAACTTAAAATTAAATATGTCATATTTTAAACAAGGTACTAAATATTCAAAGCTCATTACTCTTGAGTTGGCTTTTGCTTCACTTTGCTATTATCTATGCTTTGGAGGTTATTTATGTCTATTGCATCTGTCTGGTAGAAACATGGCATCACAGTGGACTATGACACAGCTCTCACAACTCTGTGGTCAGTGAAGTCACACTCATAGTTTGAAATCAGCCACAGTGGGAGTATTTACATTAGCAAACACTACAAATCAGGAGTCCCTTTCTTTGGAGAGCCAGTTATTAAACAATTAGCAGCACACCACAGGAATTCATATTTCATCCTACCCTTTCTGCTCCAGCATGATTCATCTCTCCTCTCTACAGGTTATCTAAGAATACACACACACACACGCACGCGCGCGAGCACACACACATGCGCACGCACGCACACACGCGCACGCACACACGCGCACGCACGCACGCACACACGCACGCACACACACACGCACACACACACACACATGCGCGCGTGCGCACATACACACGTCTGAAAAGAAAAACAAACCTCTCTCCCACTAACAACCTTTTCTCCATTTCTTCATTGGCAAATTTATTGAAAATGTTCCATCTATGCTTAATTTCCAACATTTCCTTATCATCCACTCATCAACTGATCCATGTCACAAACATGTAAGCAGCTGCTATTGGCCAGACACTGTGACAGGAGCTGGCAACACATCTGTGAGACACCCTGGCATGAACCTGCCCTAACCGAGTTCATAGCCACATGGCAGCCTAGCTTCTGTCCCACCTTGAACATCTCCAGTGATCTCTGTACTCATTTTCCTCCACTCTTTAGCCTCCATTTAAAAAATTCACAATTTCCCCAATTGTTTCACCTTCTTTTCCTCCATGGCCCTCAACAAAAATGTCAAGATTTTCTCAATGTTTTAACCCTTTATTTCTCTTCCCTTTTCCTCGGGAATTTCATGCATTACTGTGATTTTATTCTCTCCCTAACCACCGGAAAACCTATTACTCCCCTAATTTTTCCACTTAATAACTAATGCCACCATCCACCCACCTGGTTAAGCCAGAAACTTGGAAATCCTTGTTTCCTTCCTTTCCCTCTCCCCGTAATCACAAACATTAGCGAGTCCTGTTGGGGCTGTATCAGAAATGTATCTCAAATCCACCTCATCTCTTCATTGCAGTTTCCATGACTCCTCAGCTAAGACCCCTTTTCCCTCACTCAGCTTGTGTGAAAGCCTCCTAACCCTTTTCCCTCCTTCATGATTGTCCCCAACAGCCTGCACCACTAAGAGACAAGAGGGAATGTTTTTAAAAGAAATGTAATCATATCTGTCTATACTTAAAAAAATAAAAATAAAAACAAAAATACTCCAGCATCTTCCCATTCCCCCAGAATAAAATCCAAACCTGCTTCCACAGCCAGCACAGCCCTTCACCTGTGCCCTGCCCCCTCCCTGCCCTCACCGCTTTTCCTCCCAATTTGCTCATGACCGTCAAGCTTGGAACCCTCTGCCAGATCCTTGCACATATTCACTGGCTCCTCTCCTCATTCAGGAGGATTCAGAAGCCTTCCCTGGCCAACCAACCTAAATGCCCCCAGGCTAAGGCATCGCTCCCATCACATCCTGCCTTACTCTCTTCTTAGCACTCCCATTGTTCATTCAGTGTTGATTACTTTTTGTCTACCTTCCTCTACTAGAAGGAAAGCTATACAAGAGCAAGGACCTTGTCTTTCTTATTTACCAGGACACTCCTGGTGCCTGGAACATGCACTTGTCAGCCACTCAACAGATATTTATTGATGAATGAACAAAAGAATGAATGAATGGGGCAAGATAAAAAAACAAACACAGGCAAAGGCAAGAATAATTGGAAACAAAGACTGCAGAAAGAGGGAGTTTTAAGGGACTACACAGAAGAGTAACAACAGCAATCTGAAGTGGTAAAGTGCTAATCCTATGAATGGAATTTCCACATGTTAAAATAATTTGAGGTCATTAGGCTAAGGTGACTCCGGCACCCTGCATCCCTACATCAGCAGAGAAACCTAACTCAGTGTAAATGGTAAAATGAAACCAAGCTTAACCACCAACTAACCTCTAACTAGGGACTTTCCACTGGAATGATCCACATAGGGCTACTACTCCCCTTTAACCAATCAAATATTTCCTTTGCTCTGTTTCTGCATTTGCCCTATAAAAGCTTCCCCACACCCTGCCCCAGCAGGGGAGCCCCAAACCACCCGCAGTCTGGAGCTGCCCAATTCATTCATCACTTTCTGCTCAAATAAACTCTTTAGCTTTTGAATGTGCCTAAGTTTATCTTTTAACATATATCTGTTATATTCTGACTTGCCCGTGGCCTGAGATATTTTAGAGACAACCTAATTTAGTGAGCAACACCTGTGCTGATAAATCCATACTAATTTTCAAGGCTAGGTCAAAATATTTTTAAAAAGAAGAAGAAAAGAAAGACAGTCAAATGCTGTAAAGATTTTCATACATCTTCAAAAACATTTCAGAAAGGAAGAGTCCTCTGGGTTTCCTCTCATATTTGGACTGCAATAAATTCAGATCAAACACAAAGAGCAGACAGAGGCAGGAGAAGGGGAGGGAGAACGTTCTCCCCCAGGAAACGGAGGGCGCCCATCTTCTGAAGTCTGAGGCTGCACAGACCCACACCTCATCACAGGCAGGCAGCAGGGCTTCCACTTGCTTCCTCTAACTCCTCCTTTCTTATCCATTGTAATACAGGGGAGGAAGGGAGAGAAATGGGGACAGAAAGAAGGGGGTAACGAGGAAAGCATGAAGAGAGGGAGGTCACAGTGTGCTGACTCAGTGCTTCACTTCCCTAGGTATCCCAGGCTGCACTAGGTGATGCTGGACATTGAAAACATGCAGGGACCAAGAAACCCAGCCCAGTACCTCATCATGGACCACACAGCTCGTGGGGACACTGGGAATCCACTGCTCTTGGGTTCTGGTGGCAGTGGAGAGTGGCAGCCACCCCAAGCTCCTTTGTGAGGGAACCGCTGCTGCTTCCCATTCTCCCGGTGAGGATGGCCTGGCAGTGAGGAGGGCTGGGGGCTCCCGGGCTGCTGTGGGCTGCATGGACAGAGGGCCCCATTGCTCCTGTTGTGCATGGAATTGAGGGAAAACAAAGTCAACCAGAATGACAAGGCTTGCAACAACCAATAGCAGTATCTTGCCCCACCCACAAGTCTTGCTTCCTGGAAACAACCATTCTCAAGTCTTTAGCTCTTGTGTTCCTGATATTTACTGCCATATTATTAAAACAACATAATTACAATTTTAGAACTTATCATATTGACTTACTATAGAACACTGTAACTCAGTCTTTGTTAGATGGCCACCCACCCACCCATACACACACACACACACACACACACACACACATTTCTTCACCCCTTACCCTCCAAACAGGTTTTGTCTCAGAATATTTGGTTGAAGTGGTATTAAGGATTTACATTATTATATTCTTGTAAGATATTGCTCATAGCTGAACCATCCAATTTTTAATTACATTTTTTCTATTGTGAATTCTCTGAGATATAATTCATAACCACTAGATGGACAAAAATAAACATCTGATACTACCAAGGGATGGTCAGAAAGTGAAACAAAGAGGATTCTCATTCCTGCTAGAACCATTTCAGGAGCAATGTCTCGGGATGTAATGCAGTCAACGTGCATCTATCCTTTGCCCAGCAACTACACTTCCACGGCTATGCCTGGAAGAAAGCTTCATGTATTTGCACAAGAATATATGCACAGAGATTTCACTGCAGCATAGTTTATAACAGCAAAAATGTGGAACTAACCTAAATTCCAAATCCAGAAAAATGGATAACGATAATTAAATACTATACAGCAGTTAAGATAAAAGAAATATAGCTACATATATCAACATTGATATATCTCAAAAGCCCAATGGTAAATGAAAAAAAAAGTAAGTGATAGCATTTATGCAAAGTTTGAAAATATGTAAAAACAATACTTTTCTATTCACTGGTATGTGTGTATATGAAGTAAAGTCCTAGAAACAATCATGGAAATGAAAAATGTCAAATTTGGGATTGTGATTCCCTCTGGAGAGAGAGGATAAGGACTGTGGACAGTGAACGTTATTTTCTACATGTTGGGAATTATATCTTGAATTTTTACAAAAGAAAGATAACTTTCAGGAGCTGATCTTTCACTGAAAATCTTTCCTCCTAAAGATGATGTCAAATAGAAGAAATCTCATTCCATCCATGTGTGCCAATCTTAAAATTTAGGAATAAATTGCACTTGTAGGAAAGTACTTGCAACATTTTGTTTCTATTACTGTTTCTTTCCTGCTTCCTGAATCATACAGCGAAAGATCTCAAGAACCACCTAGTGCCGAGATGTTTATTCAAAATCAGCAGATAAAGTAGGGACTGGGGAGTAGACCTCTAGGTGCTTGTGTAAAACTCTGTGTATATGTGCATTCCTCTGGGGACACAACTTTGTGAAATTCTCAAGAGTCCACGACTCCCCAGATATTCAGAACCTCTGAGTTGGGTAACTCTCATAATGCCTGAGCAGCAGATGTCCTGTGAGGTCTCCTGAGTCCCTGTCATATGTTCTTCCCTGGAGGCAATGGTGCTCCCGGCCAACCCTGTGAATCTGGAGCCACATGGACATGGGTCCAAATCCTGGCTGGACTTGGGCTGGCTGACTGTGGGGAGGATCCTTTCTGTGCCTCTGTTTTCTCCTTTGTAAAATGAGGATAAAGACTGTTGCAAGGAAGTGACATGGCACAGTGCCAGCACAGGGCCAACCCTTGGGTGATATTAACCATTTTTGGCCAGGTCTCCATGTTACAGCCTTTGGTTCCTTCCTACCACTTTTTATAACTGTAATCAATCACTCATCGAATTATTTACATAATGTCTGTCTCCACCAACTTATATGCTCTTTGCAGGATGGAACCGTATTTGTCTTGCTCTTGGTTAGGCAGAATGAGTATGTGTTGAATGGGTGGATAAAAGCATGAAGAAAAGAATGAATGCCTCCACTTAGGCTGCACTGCTGGATATGAAAGCTATTTTTTTTTTTTTTTTTTTTTTTTGGAGACAGAGTCTCACTCTGTCACCAGGCTGGAGTGCAGTGGCGCAAACTCAGCTCACTGCAATGTCCAACTCCCTGGTTCAAGCGATTCTCCTGCCTCAACCTCCTGAGTAGCTGGGGTTACAGGCACGTGCCACCATACCCAGCTAATTTTTGTATTTTTAATGGAGACAGGGTTTTACCATGTTGACCAGGATGGTCTCGATCTTCTGTCCTTGTGATCTGCCCGCCTTGGCCTTCTAAAGTGCTGGGATTACAGGCGTGAGCCACCGCGCCCAGCCTAGAAGTTTCTTAAAACAAAACAAAACAAAACAAAAAAGACCCAGACGGAGCTGTGGGACTTGTATCAGCAGTATTATTTCTCCCAAAGAATTTCTAGCCATTTAGTATGATGAAGGTAAAGAAAGGAAAGAGACAATTATCCCTTTTGAAAAAGGCCTGGCTCAATAGTTACTACATGAAGAAGAAAGAAAGAGGTGTCGGAACCAGTGGCCTGGAGAGTCCCAAGATCAGCAAAGACATGACTTTCATGACAACAGTAAAATAGCTCTGGACTGGACCACGTGAGACAGTGCGTCTTCAGTCAGCTGTCTTATCTTTTTGCTGTCAGTGAGGCATAGCAGAAAGAAGTTAGGAGGTTGAGACAAGGTAGACACAAGAAGAAAGTGGAAAAAGGGTTTACAGGTTGTCCCTAAAAAGTAAGTTGGGCAATGCAATTACTCCCACCGGTCAGAGGATATGGAGGAAAGGCATCCTCATATAGACCAAAGGAAGGGCCTCTGGCTCACGGTTTGCTTGGCATGAGTTTGGGTGAAAGTAATTATTTGGCTCCATGTTTTTATAAGTCTCTGAGATTTACTGAGAGCCAACAGAGCACTACACTCTTTTTAAATTATCCCCAACTATCACGCTTCCAGGCAGGAAGGTGATCGGAATTTCCTGACTCATCTCAGTTTGTTGCCACTCAATATCACTGCTCTTATCTTTATGTCAAGAAGTATAAAGAGGTAGGAAATGAGATTTAAAAAGCAGGATTTTTTTTCAGATAAAATTCTTCATTTGATAAGGCGGGGGAATAAATTAGCCACATCTTTTAAAAGTTTAAAAGTAAGGACCTTATAATTACTGAAAAATGGGGTCTGCTTGTAAAATTACTGGTAATTACCGATTTGATGGGGAAGAAAATTACAGTATGTGCTTGAACTTTTAATATGCCTTAGTGATTCTTATCATCTATAAGCCACAACATAAAATGAGTGTGCCTTAAATTTTTTAAATAAATTAGGCTACTAAACAAGATTGTTCATTAATTTGAATATGACGTGTATGTACTCCTGTATGGTGTAGACTGGCTCTTTGTGGACTTCCAATGGGTGCCTCCTAAAACTCTTAGGTAACAGCATTGTTAGAAGAGCAGGAAAAGGGGCTCTTTGATGGATAACCCTCATGCAAATGCAGGGATTCAAAGCAAGCTGTGAAAAACTGTTACCATTTGCAATCACTATTTTTATGAATCAAGATTTTCTCAGCAGCGTGCAACCAAAACGAAACAGCAATATAAACTTCCAATTAACATAGATACTTTTCAATTCCAAATCTGGGGCTCACAAAAACTTCATAGTCCTCAATGATTTATATAAAAGTGTGAAGCATTTTAACATATATAATGCACTTATCTTAATGAAATAAGCCTTGTTGATTATGTGACAGTCTAAGGTGAGATGACATTTAATAAAGTGTTATACTTGCATTTTTTAAATGGAAGATTGGAAACTATTGTTTTAAGTAATTCTTCTCTGCCCATGACACGCCATTTGATATCAAAACTTTAAAATGACTTACGACTTGTCTTCCTTGTTGGAAAGGGAAAAGAGGTCATGAACCAAGCACACTCCAAACACCGTGATGCCTGTCTCTTTCACCAGCATCGCACAGGTCCCCAGAAACAAACTGAAGAGCAAGAAGAAGGGAGACACCGTGGAAGGGAAGCTTTCCCCAACACAGCCCTGATCCAGACTCCTGAAAAACAAGTTGGAGATTCTTTTAATCTAAGCAAGAATGTGGTCTGCTAAGAAATACCACCTCTTAAAGATAAGAGCTAATGTCAATTTCATTGTATTCTAAGAAATTAAGCAGGTGAGTAGAGATTTCTTAAAGAGCCTTCATCCCCACAATACTGAATTTGGTACTTAAATTGCAGTATACACAGACTATGGTATGTAACAAATGAACACCAAAAAGCCATTTAAAATTCTACCAGAGAGACATACTTAGTCATATGAAAAGAGGTTTAAGTGAATACATTCTAAGTGAATAATCAAGTTACTAAACTATATGCATAAACTCAGGAGCCAGGTTCCCTGGATACCCTGCTAACCACAGCAGTTGATTAACGGGTAATATGGGGCAAGTTACTTTACTTCTTGGTGCTTCAGTTCCCTTATGTGTGAAAAGGGATTACAGCATTATAGGAGGGATTAAACGAATGACTTGTCACACATCAAGTGTATATCACCATTATCATTATGGTAGTGAAGTATTTTATATGCTTCCATACATAAAACAAAGTTACCAGTGGATATATATGCCAAAATATAATAAGCATTTCTCTCTGGGATGAAAATACAATGATTTTAACCTTTTTTTTCTTTTGGCTAAATTCATTCAGCCAAAAATTTTAAATTCATTTTCTATGAGCAGACCTTAGGTAAAGTTTATTTTTTTCTCAGTTTAATTTCCAACAAGGATTTTCAAAATCTCTCTGGTGCTGTTAAACCTTTGTTTCACCTTGTAAAACAGAGCTGGCCCCCTACCAAGAAACATCACTGTTCCCTTCAACAAGTATCACACCCATTGGCTCCTATTCCATGGAAGTAAAGGCCAATATTTCTGTAGTTGAGACACCTTCTCCTTAGTGTTATGTCTTAGAACAATTGCATAAAATTATACACAGAATTTGTAGTGGATAGGCATTTATTTCTATTGAGTTGGTCTATAGCTCAAATTTCTGAAAGTGAGAATGGCATGCAAAACCAATCTGTAAAAACATGGCTCATTATCATACAGATATGGATACACTGCAGGCCTAATCATACCCCCCAAACATATTAACCACACAGAACAGGCCTAGAGAACAAGTTTAAACTCCAAAGCAATTATTACTTATATTCTAATGCCACAGTAAACAAGAAATAATTAATTGTTAAATTTTGGCTTATATTTTCAGGTTTCATGACACCACATCATACAATCAAGAATGTAGTAGGAAGTTACAAAGCCAGGATCAGAAGAAGACTTACACTATGCTAAGAAAACGTTCTACCCTTTAAACAAAACAAAACTTCCTAAGACTTAATTCATTTCATCCTTGACCCAAGGTCTAAATTGGTTTGTAACAGGTTTCTCAATCTTAGCCCCACTGGCATTTTCTTTGTTGTAGGGACTGTCCTGTGCATTGCAGAATGTCTGTTCAGCAACATCTTTGGCTTCTACCCCGTAAATGCCATGAGCACCTCTTCAGTTGTGACAACCAAAAACATCTGCAGATATTGCCAAATGTCTCCTGCAGGTAGAAGAGGTAATGGCTAGGAGGAGGAGGGAAATCTCCCCTAATTAAGAGCCACTGGTTTAGAACAGTGTTCCTCAGTCACTGGGTTTTGTAAGACCATAGGTCAATGAACTGATCCAAAGATCAGGGCCACCAAATGCTTAATCAGGCATCTCTCCATGAAACTGAGCAACATGGTTGACCTGCCCCCTTTCTCTAGGTTGTATGAGTCTGTTTTCATGCTACTGATAAAGACATACTGGAGACTGGGCCATTTACAAAAGAAAGAGGTTTATTGAACTCACAGTTTCACATGGCTGGGGAGGCCTCACAATCATGGTGGAAGGCAAGGAGAAGCAAGTCACATCTTATATGGACGGCACCAGGCAAAAAGAGCTTGTGTGGGGAATCTCCCATTTTTAAAACCATCAGATCTCGTGAGACTTATTAACTATCACAAGAATAGCATGGGGAAGATCTGCCCCCATGATTTAATTGCCTCCCACTAGGTTCCTTCCACAACACGTGGAAATTGTGGGAGTTACAATTCAAGATGAGATTTGGGTGGGGACACAGCCAAACCATATTACAGGCCATGCTCTGAGCTGCCCCCATTCACATTCTCTTTTTAATCCACTCCTTTCGCTATATGGACATGACGTGACTCAGATGAGAATCTGACTGGTTTAGGGTAAAGGTGCAATACAATGAGAAATTATTTTAAGGCTTTTCAGTTTCCCAACGCAAAACACTTCTGTCTTTTGATGAAACTATATGTAAATTGGAAAACTACAGTCAAGAAATGCTACTTTATACTCAGCTTTGTCATGTTAAGCTCTGAGTTACTTTGGTGAGGCTAACAAAGAGAAAAAAATTAGGACCAAAATGAAAAAGGAAAAATTAAGCAAATCATAGGCAAATAAAAGAGAACATTACATCAACTACATTTTGGCTTAGAGCTAAAATTCCAAATTCAATTCTCAGTAAGAAACTACAAGTAAAAGGAATGAAAAAGCAAGTGCTTTGGTTCTCAGCACTGGGAAAGCAATCCCTTTAAGGTGCTACAGTGTGGTTCAGAATCGAGTTGAAAGAGAAACGGCCCAGCACTGGATAAAGAGAGAGTTTCCTATTCCTGGTCCCTGGAAAGCTTGCTGAGCATTTCACAACCAGAAGCCTCTCTCCTCTCAGGCACATGCTCATAGTCTACACACATGGCACAGTTGCAATCACAGTGAAGGGCACTCTTAGCCACACATACCTGTTGTAGGAGAGAAAGGCCAATAGAAACAGCAGACACGCTAACACGTCAGCTCTGCCAACGATCCCAGCCACCTTGGAAGTTAAAATAATAAAAAATGAAAACCTCGGACAATTACTTTCAGAAAACCATTACACAAATACATGATAGAAATATATTTGCTGTTAGATAAATGAAAGATATAATAACATAGAAAACTCACTGTTCTTCAAGTTCTGATATATGACTAAGCGCCTCTGATTATCAAATATATTTAATAACGAGTTTATGTAAGGAAAAAAGAGGATTGAAGGGGCAAGATTTCCACACTTTATTTTTAAGCTCTCTTCTTAGAGCGTCAATTCACAGCATCAAAATTTATTCATTTATTAATTTATTCAAAAAAAATTTTGAGCAATATTTGAGAGTCAGACACTGTGTCCTTCTGTGTACCATAATGCTAATGGAGCAGACAACATTTTTAGAGAACTAGAAAAAAGTAAGTTGAGAATCAATGCTTTTAACAAAAATGGGGCCGGGCAGGATGGCTCACATCTGTAATCTCAGCACTTTGGGAGACCGAGGCTGGCGAATCACTTGAGTTAAGGAGTTCAAGACCAGCCTGGCAACATGGCAAAACCCCATGTCTACAAAAATATACAAAAATTAGCCATGCATGATGGCACATGCCTGTAGTTCCAGCTACTCAGGAGGCTGAGGTGGGAGGACTGCTTGAACCATGGAGGTCAAGGCTGCAGTGAGCTGTGATCGTGCCACTGCACTCAGCCTGTGTGACAGAGTGGACCCTGTCTCAAAAAATTAAAAAAAAAAAAAAACAAGAAAGGGAATGAATTTGAACTGATGATTGCTATATGCGAGTACATGTGTGTGCAAGTGTGTGTGTGTACATGTGTGCATATTTTTCTTAGCTCTATCACTGAAAGGGCCTATAAACATAAAACCTCAGAAGCAATGGGCCATCTTGGCACTAACCACAAACTATTTCCCCACAAAAGAGAACACCGGCTCCTTGGAAAACTGGCTGATACCAGGGCTGAGGCTGGGGAAATTCAAGAGGAGCTTGGATCATCTCGTGTCAGAAAGTAAGAAAATGCTTATAAAATGATAGTCAAAAGGGCATAGAAGCCAGCAACAAGGGGCTCCCACCAAACAAACTTAAGGCAATTTGAATATTAAAATAAATGAGTACAATAATATATTATAAACCATTGAAAATGAAATCCATGAGTCCATACTAATAATAAATACAGCTATGCATTGAATAACAACATTCAGGTCAACAACAAGCCACATATATGATGGTGGTCCCACAAGATTATAATACCATATTTCTATCGTACCTTTTCTATGTTTGATATGTTTAGATACACAAATACTTACCATTGTGTAACTTTTGCCTACAGTATTCAGTACAGTAGCCTAAGAGCAATAGGCCATACCATCTAGGTTTGTGTAAGTATACTCTATGATGTTTGCACAATGACAAAATCACCTAACAACTCATTCTCCGAACATGTCCCCATTGTTAAGCAAAGCGTAATTGTATATATATAAATGAATGAATGGATACATATAAATGTACCTACACACATACAGCAAGCAAGTGAATGGGAAAGAAAGGAGACCTCTTCCTTCATTAAAAGGCCAGTTAATGAATGTGGAGGGAGCAGTGGAGTTGGAAAATAACCATTTTGCTGCCAGAAGAGTGAAGACTGGAGCAAGCAAGAAACATCAAAAACATCAATGGATGCTAAACCCAGGGCATGAAAGTTTTTGAGGTGCAAAGTATTAGCAGAACTTCAAAGTGTCTATTTACTAATCATTAGATGAAAATATTTAAAAAGAGCACTATGGAAAAAATGTGTTATATTGCACTATGTCTTAACTGTGGAATCAAATTAAAATCACCATTCTTGAAGGAACCGTCATAACTATCATTTATGCAGTATTCTAGAAGGGACATATAACCTGAACAGAATCACGAGAAAACATGAAACTCAAGATGAGGAACATTCGATAAAAATACAAATAAATATATATTACACTAACAAATTATAAATTTTACATGTAGCAATATTTTATAACATTACATTTTATTGCATATTAATTTATTCTAATTTACATTACACCATGATTCATAATTATAACTCATTATAATCTAACAATTATAATATTGTATATATTTTTATATATTATATGTATAATGCATTACACATATAATATGCATATATTTTATATATTTATTACTTATACATTATTCATTCTTCATTTTCACATAACTATATATCATACAGTATTTATATATTATGCATTTTTAATATGCTATATCTATAAATTATATGTAGTATATGTTATAAATTGTATAACATTATTACATATTTATATTATACTTATAGAATATATTATAACCATATATTGCAATATAACATGTTAATAACATTTGTTATTTTACATGTTCTAATATAAATTCTAAATTATATTATAATCTATAAATTATATTACAGAAAGACAATGAAGACTGTTTCAAGCTAAAGGAGACTAATGAAGAGTAGAGAAAATATACAACTAAATTATTAAAGTATAAAGGGGTATGAATTGTGCAACCTGCTGTCAAATGCTTCAGAAAATAAATAACATTTTTATATATTGAGAGAGAAAGAGAGGAAAGTGATAAAATAAATGTGGGAAAATGTGAAAAATTAGTGAATCTGGACAGGGAGTGTACAGTTATTCTCCATATTTTTTAAGTTTGAAATTATTTCAAAAAATGCATTACTCCAGAAAAAGACTGAAATGGAAGAGGACTGGGAAACAGATGACTCTTTACAAATGTTCACACTATTTTGCTACATAAGATATCTATGCATTTTTCTCTCTTTTTTTTTAAATCCAAGAAATAAAAGAGTCAAGGGAAAAATGGGATATAGATTTTTAAAGACGCTCCAAAGAACAGGTACCATAAGAGGTAAATCATGAGGAACAGTTCAAAAGGGAGATGAATTGGTCTGACATTTCAGGCACAGGAATAGTATCACCCATATCACGGAAGACCCGAGGTCTATGGTGTGTTAAAGAATCAATCAACAATTAATAGTAGGAAACAGTTTTCTGGGAAATATACTTGTAAGCATCCTTATGCAATGAGCACGCTTTGCAGCCATGAAGGAGAGGCAGTAAACAAGCATGGAAGTGGCTGGACACGGTGGCTCATGCCACGCCTGTCATGCCAGCACTTAGGGAGACCGAAGTGGACAGATCCCTTGAGCTCAGGAGTTCAAGACCAACCTGGGCAACATGGAGAAACCCTGTCTCTACCAAAAATACAAACCACTAGCCGGGTGTGCACCTGTGGTCCCAGCTACTCGAGAGGCTGAAGTGAGTGGACTGCTTGAGCCCAGGAGGTAGAGGCTGCAGTGAGCCGAGATCACACCACTGCGCCCCAGCCTGAGCGACAGAGCAAGACCCTGTCTCAAAAATTTTAAAACAAAATAAGCATGGAGGTAAATCATTCAAAGTCTGAATGTAGACTGCTCTTGTCATCTGAGATTTGGTTTTGTTATGCTTAAAATCCGTGTAACGCCCGCTTTCTCAGGGTGGTTGTAATTCATGAGATGATATATACATAAAGGGCCTGTTGGATAAATGCTGGTGCACTTCTTTCTCTCCCCTCCCCCCTTTTTTTTTTCAGAGAAAGGGGGTGGAACTCTTGACACTGAGATAGGTTTTCGTGTGTGGCTTACGGAAATCATCTTTTTACTTTAAGGTTTACATGTACGGTATCTTAATTGCAAACTTTATTAGATAATCTAATGTATCTGTTAGTTAAAATCTGCATAAAACATAACTCAATTATACACACGCAGATGGACGGACAGCAAGTCACATACTGAGAAAAATTCCAGTCCTACTTACATTAAGAGAAACCTGGACATGGCCAAAGAATACCATTGGCAATACAGAGCTGAAAGCTATTACCTGACGTGGCTGCTTGTGTCACATGCTGTTCATTGATTTGTTAATCTAAAAGGAACTTGAGTACCAAATCAGGAAGACTGCACGACTCAAGAGACGAATGCAGTGACAGTGTGGTGTCACCACAATGTCAAGGCTCAGCTCAGACTCTCAGTCTGTAAAGCGGAAGTGTATATGGGTCACCTGTAAGCCCAGATCTGCTCAGACTACACTACCACCTCCTTGAACATTTAGCTCAGCATCACCTGCAAATCCTCCTGAAAGTTAAACAGAGAGCCCAGCTCACCAGCAACAGTCTTGAGATAAGCCTAGGCATCTGGACCGAGAAGGGTGCTCATCACAGCACAACTGATGTAGCCAACAGCAAGACTTGCAAGCTGTTACTGGGTGTAGCAAGTTGGAATGAGGCAATCACAAGCTAAGCAAGCTTAACTAATGTGTTAAAGGCGTCCTGCAGCCCGGCTTCTTGCATTGCAGCCAGTTTGGAAGAGGCGACAGCAGACTGTGCCAGCTGGATGTGCCCAGATATAAAGAATGTAGTGTCCCTAGCAGGAGAAGCTCAAAGAGGGTGTTGAAATATTGGTGTAACATTGATAGGCTCTCTTGCCAGTCCAAACTGCTAAACATGCATTCTATACCCCTGTGGAACTGAGGTATTTGGGGCAAAAGGCTAGATATCTAAAAATGGGTGCTATAATAGTCATTAACTACTGTATATCTAGACCAGCCATTCATTGTGATTCAATTAGTCAATATTGTCATGTTCAGTAAGTGTGTGTTTAATTCCAGTTAACAAACATTTTCCAAGTGCCTCCTCTTAGCTATATACTGTGCCAGTTGGAAGCATACAATCAGCCTCAAGGAGTTTAACATCTGGTGGGGAGTCAAAAGAGGATATTAAATAGCACACAAGGAAACTGCATGCATCATAAGAGGAGAAACCATTACCAAGAGAAGACTGAAGAGATTAATTTTTACTGTAGGATCTAGGAAGGCTTCACAGGTCTGGCCATGTAAACTGTGACTTAAACATAGACAAGGGGGATTTCAGGAAGCTCAAGGCGAGGGAATGCGCAGACTAGGCCTGGGAAGGAACAAAAATGCTTTGCCGGTGGAGGATACAAGAACGGCAGAGAAAGAGAGGTCTGGAGGTATACGGAGTGCTTCTGGAAGGGGAGACCTGAGGTGATGAAGAGCATGGAGTAAATAAAGAAGTGAGGAGGGGCAATGGGAAGCAAAGATGGAACATTAAACTGGAGCCAGTGGATTTTATGACAATGTCTTTCTAGGGTGCTGGAAAGTACAAAAGCAATTGGTCAGTTCATGGTTAATGAAAAATGTATGCAAATGGCCAGCATGTATTTTAGCCTCAAACTACAGGTTTCCGTTACCAACATGGTGGCTGTTACCTAGGAACTGCAGCCTCTAAGAAATATTCAAACACTGGAGGGAGAAACATCAGTGAACATAATTGGAGAGCATTCAAATAATGGAACGGCAGATCCTCTAGTAAGGTTAACACAATCACAGGCAGAAATTTCAAATTAGGTGTTAATTTGCTGTAGAAACTTGTCTTTTGGAATACCACCAATAAGATTTGTATGAAGTATACTATATGTATAAGGCTATTGATATTTATTTTATCTGCAAGAATGAGTTCCATTAATGTCAGACAGGGCCAGGAACACACAATTAACACATAGCAACAGCCACAAATCAGACAGACTGATTCGATCATAACTAATTTTCTCTTAAGTCTTCCTATCCCAATTCTTGTTGAAATGTTGAACTTAACCTTCAACTCCACGCATCGGCGTTTCCTGCGCTTGCTCTCAATTTGACCTAAGTACATTTCTGTAAATCTGTATCGTCTCTACAATGATTAAGTTTTAACTATCATAGAAGAATTAAAATAACTTCCTCCATTTTCCCAGTGTCTCTACTGATTTTTCTCATGATTCAGGATTCATAAAAACATAAATTTCCTAAAAAAATACTGTCAGGAAATTATTCCAATAATCTCAAAGGCTTAAGTGAGGAAAGCTCTGGGTCTGGCTTATTTATTGCTATACCCCTGCACTGAGTGACTCTATTATAGTCACTGTATTATAGCCACTTAAATATTTATTGAAAGATTGAATAAATTGAGTAAATAAATGAATTTGTCCCTATTTACTTAAATTAAACATAATTTTGCTCTCTGCTAGGGCTCTTGTTTTGTTACAACATATTGCTTTATCTTGCATCTATTTATATGTATGCTCTTTGGCTTTTCAATGAGCTTGTGAAATTGTGGCTAGGGACCCTGCTATTCACTCACATATTCCCCTGGTAGAATGCCTTACACCAAGCAAGTATAGTCAGCCCTCCATATCCAAAGGTTCTATATCCCTGGATTCAACCAACTGACGATCAAAAAAAAATTCACTAAGTAAATAAGTAACAAAAGTACAACAATAAATATAATACAAATAAAAACCAATATAGTCTAACAACTATTTGCAAATTATGAGTATTATAAGGAATGTAGAGATGATTTAAAGTATACAGGATGATGTGTGTAAATTATATGCAAATACTACAGCATTTTATATAAGGGACTTGAGCATCCTCAGATTTTGGTGCCTTTGGGGGTCCTGGAACCAATCCTTTGCAGACACTGTATTCATTAACTATTTGTTGATTACATAATTAATAAAGCAAATGCTTAATCATATCAGTGTGTCAAATTAAACCCCACCTAAAATATTTAAAATTTCCATCCTTCCTGAGATAGTTTATGATCCAATTTTTGTTCTTCTTTAATAAAGAGGCGATAATTCCCAGTAACTCCCTCTCCCACAAAGCCAAGGTCGTTTTCAAAAAAATAATTCATCAGGGCCAGGTGTCGTCGCTCACGCCTGTAATCTCAGCACTTTGGGAAACTAAGGCAGGAAGATTGCTTGAGCTCAGGAATTCAAGACCAGCCTCAGCAACGTAGCAAGACCTTGTCTCTACTTAAAAAAAAACTAATAAAAGCCCGGCATAGTGGTGAGCACCTGTGGTCCCAGCTCCTGGGGAGGCTGAGGTGGGAGGATTGCTTGAGCCAAGGAGAGGGGGGTTGCAGCAAGCTATGAACATGCCATTGCACCCCAGTCTGGGCAACAGGGTGAGACCCTGTCTCAAATAATAATATTAATGATTTATCTCTATATCTTCTGGAAAGTACATATCTTTTTCTATTTCTCTGTCCTCCTCCTACTTAGAAACTTGAATTGAAATCTACGACTAAATAATAAGTTCCCCGATTTTACTTTGCCATGTAAACTGTTTTGTAGGCTACATTTCTCTGCCTCCTTCTTACACTTCCCTCATAACCTTATGAATGTAAGCACCCTCCCTAACATCCTTCCCTAAATAAATACCCAGCTTTCAGACTCCTCTGTCCCTTTCATTGTTACTATGGATTTTTTTCGGTTAGTACAAAAGCTTGTTGTAACTTTTTTTTTTTTTTGAAGGTCATTTTGCTAATAGGATTTTCCTCTTTTCTTAGGAACCAACCTTAACCAGTTCCTGATCACACTGCCAAAGGCTGCCTGTGTTTTATGCACTCTCTCTCTCTGATACCTCTGAATTGAAACTGTTATTGCCCTACTCATTTGTTCTTTCATGCAGTAGTTGTCCCCAATATGCTCTAAGCACAGATTTCCAATTGTATATGAAGAATTATTTGTCAGAAATAAAATACTGTCTATGGTTTTAGAGTATAACATGCCATTGGCCCAGCATCACATATTCTATATGTCTAGTTAGTAGTAGTCCTTGATTATTTTTCTTCATATTCTATCCAAAAAGAACATTAAAAACTTAAGTCTCTCTCTGATGTTTTTCAATTCATATCAAAACTTTTTCATCATAATTTTAAATACTTGAAAGGATCTAACTGCCTATTCATTGTAGATATTGACATTTCAAAATGAGGCCATAATGTTCCTGTATTAAATCTACCAAATGGAATTTGAACACTATAGCAACTTGAAGCTCATCATCTTCCATTTATCCAAACATGAATAGGTTCTTCTTTAATTGGTAGACACTTCATACCCTTTCTCCTTGAACTCATACTTTCATTGTATTTCCCCCTCACCATTTTTGTAAATTACATAGTTATGCTTAAAAATATTGTATTTATCATCCTTCTCCCTACAATAAAAATATATACAATTAAATCTATATTTTAAATTTCTCTTGACCATAAGCCTCTAACTGTTAAAATTTAAATTTTTGTACTACTATTCCAATTATTGTTAATTCACAGATGTTTGATATATCATAAATAAAGCATAAAATGATAATTAATAAGTATAAAAATCACCTCTTAATAACCTAGGTACAGCAGATTTCTTTTCAGTAAGTTCAGTTGTCCGTGGCTGAATCTTACCTTGCGTTAGACTATGACAGCAGGCAGCATTAATACCAGCTATTCCTAGCTTTCATCTTCATAGGCTGTTCACATAAATAAGTGAAAATGGAAGTAGACCTGTTACAGCAATGACTTTATTCTTTGAACTCCAAGGTATTGGAAAATATCACATAATGATCTATCACCTTACATAATTTTTAATAATCTAGCAGCTGACAATGTAATCAGGTCCTCCTTTCATTTTGTCAAAAGGAAACAATTTAAACATGGCCATCATTAGAGTGACCTGTCATTACAGTCATTTACTGTCACAATGTCTTTTAAGTAAAGCAGAACGGCTTTACTGAAACTCGGCAAAGGGCTATTATTTATACCTCATACTCACCCACTTAAAGTCATCTTGCTCAGTCTAAAATACTCACAAAGAGTTGGGAAAATGACCTTTCACAATGTAATTTTTTAAATAAAGTGATCTTTCTTCATCACCCAATCAACATATATTTTTGTCAAAACTTTGAGCTTACAGATTTAGAATTTTGTTGGTGGAAAATGCCCATCATATAGCCTAACTGGCAAACCAGTCTTCCTCATCAAACCAACTGGTTAAATCAGACTTCTGTGTCAATTCAAATGAACATATTATTATGCATCCCCATGACAACTATGTCACTTCTGAATTCAGAGGAGGGAGAAGGGAACCACCATGACATCTTTACTGCAGGTGTGTTCTCAGGCACATCAGCTTCAGAGAAGCGTCCGGAGAGATGCAAGCTGAGGTTCTGGAAAAGAGTCTTGTAAAACCGTGGTGCCCATGGACCTCTTATCAAGCTTTCATCTACCCTTGGCCAGGCACGTAAAACAAACCAGCTGTGTTCACCGAGCTGGGAAACAAAGTAGCTTTAAAATGCCATCTGATTCATAGAATGATTAAATAAATATTTTAAAGAGGGCCATAGCTATCAACACTTTTTTTTTTTTTTTTTTTGAGATGGAGTCTCACTTTGTTGCCCAGGCTGGAATGCAGTGGTGCAATCTTGGCTCACTGCAACCTCCATCTCCCAGGTTCAAGCAATTCTCCTGCCTCAGTCTCCCAAGTAGCTGGAATTACAGGTGCCCACCTCGGCGCCCGGCTAAAGTTTTTCATAATTTTAGTAGAGATGGGGTTTCACTATGTTGGCCAGGCTGGTCTTGAACTCCTGACCTCAAGTGATCCTCCCGCCTCAGTCTCCCAAAGTGCTGGGATTACAGGCATAAGCCACCACACCCAGCCAATCCTTTTAAAGTAAATTTTTCATCACCCACGCAATAACTGCCCTTCCTATTAAGTAACATGGGAAACAACACGTAAGGCTCCTAAGTCTGTCTTTCTAACTTGAAGAATGTCAGTCTAACTTTGTATAGTACTTCCCCAGCACTTACAGTTCTGCATAACAAACATTATGAAATAAAGCAGGGTGAGAAAAGATAGAACATAAATGTGGAGCAGGAACAATGACTCAGCACGCTAAGTGTCTCAAATGGCCCTTGCTGCTTAAAACACATTAGGACTTAAATTATCTGCAAATACAAAACTGAACAAACTGTGGCCATTTATTACTACCTGTAATAATAACAGCAGTTATTTAGAAAAGCAGTTAAATCCAAGAGGTGCAATAAAACCAATTTGAACACTCAAAAGGAAAAGTTGTCAAACAAAATGATTTATATATAAAGACAAACACTTTAGTAGAATGAATTCATGTGGTTTTGAAAGGGAAAAAAGATCAGCTTAGTTTACATGTATATATCTATATACACACATATCGACATATACACACATATTTACATGTATATATATGTGTGTGTATACACATATACATACACACACATACTCATATTCATTATTTCACTGAGATCCAATTACACTTACCGCCTCAGTATGAATAGGATGCACAGCGAAAAGCAATGCCGTTACAAAAGCAAGTCCACGATTTTTGAAGACAGTTTTATCACAGGTGTACATCAGCACAAGAGTCACTAAGCAGTGCAAAATTACATTTACTGCATGAAAGTAGAATGGGTTCATGCCAGTCAAAAATATGTTTAGCCTGTAAACAAAAGAAAAAAGAAAAAACTGCATTAGCTACAAACTCAACATAAGCACAAGGAAAACAGACGGAATCCATCATTTAAAAAGATAAGCTATTAGATTAATGATTTTTAAATGATACCCAACGTTGGGTTATTTTTTATCTTTGTGTATGTATCACATTTTTGCTATTTCAGAATTGTCCCATGTGCAGAAATCGATGCATATACAATACAATATTATTTCAGGGAACTTTGACCTCACTGAGAAGGCAAGCAAACAGGTACTGAGCTTGTTTTTCCATCACTCCGTGGCTAATGCGAATACGCCCCCTTAATATTCTTGTTTTCATTGCTGGCTCTTCCCAAGCAACTGAGTGTTGAAAGGGAAGTCCCAAGTGCCGTGGATCAGAGCCACATATACCGGAAATGAACAGAAACCATGAAACTACGATTGTAGTCACAGTTCGGACAAATGAGGCATTGGTCACACAGTTGGGACAAATGAATGTGTTCTCTCACCCATGGTGCCACCAGGAACCAGGTTTCTAGATTATGCACCTGGAAGCATCACCTCATTACCACCCCACAAAGGAAGCTTTAGGGAACCTACATGCTATTACCAGCTGCAGCTGAAATGAAAAGATGAGCAAAAGCATCCTGTTCCAGAATGTGTATTAAATATTTTTGACATAAATTCCCACAGATCTCAGTACCTGATTTCTAAGACTATGACAAAGAAACTAAAAGAGAACCACAAAGGGAAGGAAAACCAATTGTTCAACATCTTAAAAAAATACTTTCATGAGACAGAAATGCAGAATAGAGAGACTTTTGAAGGTTGCCTTAAATTTAATAACAGGACATAATATACCCAATTGATTCTGTGGGGTTACAGAAAAAATACACTTGCACAAGATGATTGTTTCCAGGGAGCACTGACGCCCTAAGTGGTACTATCTACAGTTGTCTGTATTCTGGTCCATTTTAACAAAACAACAATCCTAGGTCTTCAATTCTCAGGCCTTTAATCTGCTTCTCTTATAGAAACAGCTCCTCTTTGCCAAAACAACTAAGAATGAAAAAGTCAGCTTTAGAGATGACATATGCGTATTCTAAATAACTGACGTAATTCATGCACAGCTTTAACCTACAGAATTTTAAACATCTCAAGATTTATTTGGACATATGAATGCAAATGTCATAGTTACTAATAAACTCCATTTTCACTCCCACTGAAGTAATCAGAGTCTTAACTAAGCCTAGAAAACTAAATTGTTGTATTGGATCCAACTCCAGGGCTCTGATGCAAGATTTGACTCAGCTGTATGTTGTCAGCCTCATTAGTCTGCACACACCCCAGCATCCTCAATACAGAAGCCTGGTGGGAAATTTGCCCATCCAGAGGGAAAAAGGAAAAGGCAGTGGACTAGAGAACTCACAGGTCCAACTAAAGCAGGGAGACCAGAATGACATTCCTGGATAGAAACACACATGAGGCGGCAGAGCTGCTTGAAGTCAGAAGGCTTGGGATGCAAGAATTGTGAAGGAAGAGCAAGACCAAGTCCAGGTCCCTGGAGAACTTGGATGCAGTTCCCTAACAGCCCATCCCTCTGAGACTGATTTTACACTGAGTTCTACTTCATCAGGCTGAGCTTTCCAGACCAACTAAGCCATTCATTTAAAATTCATTCATACCAGTGACAAGGATGACAGAAAACAGGCAATCTGACATCTGACTGGTAGGTGTCCAAGTTGGAAGGTCTCTTGGTTGGCGACATGCATTGGAGGCTTTAAAAAGGTATGCACTTTTGCCTGAAAATTCCACTTCCAGGCATTTTCCATAAGGAAGTAACCAGAAAAGTTTATATAAAATACAAAATATATATAAAGTATATATGTAAATATATATATAAATACATATATATGTACATATACATAGAAAAGATGGAAGAGTGAATGTACAAGAATGGATCTCACAGTGTGAATTATAAAAATGGCAATAGTGAGAAAGGCAAGATATCTAACAAGCCAAATCCTTGAAAATTTGACTATTCCCATGGATCCTAAAATTTAGATAATAAATTTGGACTACAAATAATAAAAAAGAATGAAAGGCTTATTTTTGCAAAGTATTTATTATTCAACCATTTGAAAAATAAAAAGCATCATGAGAGATGGCATCATTACTATATTACCATACTCTCATCAGGTATTTAACATATATTCCTTTCTCCTTCCAAAAACAGTATAAAATGGTAGGCATGAGCCACCTTTGTGGTTCATATGCATCATATCTGAAAATATCGAGGTGTTATCCATGTTATTTCTTGAACTTAGTCAAAATCTTAAAAAATTCTTCTGTGAGACAGACATGCGGAAGAGAGAGACTTCTGAAGTTTGGCTTAAATTTAATAACAGGACCTAATGCACCCCATTGCATCTGTAGGGTTATAGAAAAAACACACTTGCACGAGGTATGGTTCATGCATCAGAAGCTTAAAAAGGTACACTCTAGAATGCCTGGTGTTTGAAGTGAATTCAGTTAGATCCCAAAATATAAAATAAATTGCTGAATGAGGAGCCCCCGCAGTAATGACATAACGGTGTGAAAGTCCCTTACCTGGAACCCAACATTGGGGAATCTAAGCTTTAAGAAATCACCCTGAATCTGGAGTTAGGAGTATATTTAAAATATCTAAAAAGATGGAGAGTGAATTCTCCAAATTACAGACAAGTGAGCTTGAGATAAAATGCTAACAAAAGCTTCTAGCATATCCTACATGTGATCATAGAGAAAAGAATCTCTGATTCTGGGAGATAATATGGGTTCACAAAAACGGGGTTCACTGATTAGCCTCATAATTTAATAGAAAAGGCGATGTGATGGATTCATCACATCTTTATTTTAACAAAGGCATTTATCAAAATCTCTCAAAATCTCCCTGCAAACAAGATAGCCTAAGATAGATTTGTAGCAAACACCAAGAGCAGTGAATAATAAATCAATGTCTCCTTGGACTAAGATCTCCAGTGTATGCCACAGGGTTCTGATATTACCTCTGTATTTTCCAATATTTTTATCAAAGTTTTAATGAAACTATACAGTGTATACTTATCAAGATACAAAATGCCTTTATCTGGAAAGGAAAGTTAATGTACCAGAAGAACTAACTGACATTCACAAAGAGTTTAAATGGCTGAAATTATTAACTAACTCTAACAGGATTAGACAGAACAATGGTAAGAGTAAAGGCTCACATGGGGATATAAAATAACAAAATACTTGCAATCTAGATTAAACCGTACATAGGTTACTGCTCTGGGGCTTTTATTTGCCTTCAACACAGAGTTAACGTGTGTCGGTTATCAAAACAGACCAAACCAGACAGACAGGGAACTGCACAAGTCAAATAATTTTTCATTTCAATTCACACAATTAGGTATTTATTAAGTACATACTACATGTCAGATATGATTCAGGGCCCAGAGATACAAAGAGAAGTAAGATGTGGCATCTGTTCCCAAAGAGTTAATAGCAGAGTAGGGGCAGGCAAGGTAATTAAACAGCTAATTCAATGTTAAAGAATTCTGGCAGTGGAAGAACTTACCAGGTGCAGAGATGGGGAAGAGGGAGGTATTCTACCTGAAGATGGGAGAGGCAACATAGGTGGTATCCAGTGTGGGGCAGCAGACCATCAGAGTGCTTTTTAAACACAGAGCACCTTCACAGGAGAACTTCGGGATGCTAAGGGGGTAGGGAAGACCCTCAGAAATGATGCCTCTTGAATGTAGCTTTGAGGAAATGGAAGATGCTCAGCCTAGAGAAAGATGACAGAAATGATGCCAAATTCTCCAGGGGAAAAGGTATTTGCCATATTTATGGCTATATCCACAGTGTCTAGCACAATGCCTCAATCATGATTATCACACATTAAGCATTTGGATGAATGAATAAACATGAATGAATGAATGAATGAAAAGCAATACTAAAGGAATGCACTTATTCTAAGTAGCTCCCTAAGGGGAAACTACAATCCAATAAAGATGTTGCAAACTGGCTTCACAAAGGCTAGGTTTAGCCTGCAGGTTGTTCTGTTTTACTTTCATACCTCTTTTTTATTTACCAGGGTTTTAAAAACAAGTGGCTTCATATAAAAATTTCCAGCTTATCTTAAAATACTAGAAGACCTGACAACTCTGGGCCTACATGGCTGCATGGAAATATCTGTGTGCCCATCTCGAGAGGACAAGGGCGCACAATTTGCTGTAGTCTCTACCAATTCCTATCATATTTCTAACCTGAAGGCATTCATTTATCATTACACGCACAATTTTTTTTGTACAGTAAAGACGAAAGTGAAATATTTCTTGAGCCTACATGACTATCACACGTGGGCAATAAGACAGTCAAAATGACTCCTTGAAGAAAAATGGAAGAAAGCATATTTCTGGAAGAGGAGAATATTCCCATGTGCCTAAAATGCAAAGTATTACAACATAACCTCACATCCAGCTCACTTCACTCACTCTAAGATCAGCCTGACCCTTTAGCATTTCAATTTTCAACTTTTTATATGCAAAGTACTGAGAAGCAGGCTTCAGCTCAAAGTAGGAAGTAACACTGAAGCTAGTACACATTTAAACATCTAAAATTATATCAGGTGCTTGGATAATCAGAAATGTCCACAAAGAAGTATAATGACAACTCACAAGAAATACCATCTAAAAAGAACATCTCAGGATCTATATCACCCTGAATGTACCCCTATGAAAGTACTTAACCAATTTTTTAAAAAAACTCATTAACTATATTCCTCAAATATTTTTCATACACTATAGGAAACTAATTTCTTTTTGTCATTGTATCATCTCACTCAGCACACAACAGATTCTAAATGAAAATTTACTGAGCTTACATTAAGTTGCAGTTGGAAAAGATCACCTTTCCCTTTGACTTTAAGAATCTCTAACTTTATTTGGTGTAGCCTTCATTCTTCATTTAAAACTAAGCCAAGCAGTAGGAAATAAAATAATTTTTTTCTCTGAAATAATCTTAATAGCCATCGCTCACTATATGAAAACCTTCCAGAGTTTGGTAAATATGAATCCAAATCGCCCCTTCTCCATCTGAACTCCCTCTGCCTTTCTGTAAAACTTCCCAGAAAGGTAAGGCCATGAGTTCTCAGATAAGCTAGTTTGCAGCACTGCCATATCCCTTCCCAGGAAAGGGCATAGGGTCACACAATCTGGCACCAAAGGGGTTGTGGGGTGGAGAGAAAGGGAGAAGAAAGAGCTGTTGGCTGCCCTCTGCCTCCTCACTCACACAGCCTGGAGCTTAAGATAAACCCCATCACTGTCTCTTAAGTTTCTTCTTTGACAATAGCTCTGGTTTAGGAAAAAAACAAAACTAAACAAAACAAAACAGTAACAGTCTGTATTTGTGAAATAGAGACACACAGTAGGGAATATACTAGAGTCTTCCTCAAAAGAACCCCAACTCTGTGTCAATCAAATGGCTCTACCTCAAGGAACTGGCATAGGTCTGTAAACTGGGTAAGACATCATGACTCTCCATGTGGTGACCCAAGCCTGATTCCTGGCCCTGAACCCGGAGTTTTTCTGGAATAAATTTTAGCAAAATTTTAGAGGGCTGCCCATCTACTTCATTCCTAGGGACAACATGATTAATTGGCCACCACCAATGATTGTTGCAGGTCAAAACATTCTGATTATCACTGTGTCCCAGAGGCCCATCATGATCAAGGCACTCACCTTGTCTTTGGCAGCTAAGCTCTGCCACTTGGTCTTTGGTACTCCAGGATCCCAACACCCCATGAATTCAGAAAGTTCACCTCAATGGCAGCATCTCCTACATCACACCTGGCCTACAGAAGAGATCCACCAAAGAGCTTCTCGAAGTTGCAGGTGCTCCTTCACCAGTGTAATTCTCAATGCCTCAGAAAAGGGAAAGTCATCTGGCCCTAGCTGGGAGTACAATGGAGGCATGAGAGGGTGTGTGTGCAGTTTGCATGTGATGAACGCATGCCGGCATTCCTATCTCAATGAGCCTTTGCGTTCCTTTCTCTACATTATGCCAGGGAGATTTTGGCATCTCAACCTCATTAAACATGGGCCCCCATGAGTCCCAGTGGTTCTCAAGCATCTTAATCATCTGGTGTGGTAGCTACAATTGTTGATTCTCTGATCCCATCCCAAGGTATTCCAAGGCAGTAGATCTAAATTAGGGCCCAGAGATCTGCCCCAAGCAAACCAAGTGGTTCAAAGTCAGGTGATAACTCAGAACAGTGAGAGACAGGTCTCAAAGCTTAAGGAAAGGCTGCTAGGATTGCCCAGCTTTCCAGAAAAGCACAGATTTTTCACAGTATTCTTTTCCAAAGAAATACAAACCAGGGAAAATAAAAAATTAAAAGTACCCCTTTATTATCTGTTTCTGGTGTCTCCAGTGATGGGTTCTCCAACACTTTCCGCATGGGTTTCCACAGCCCAGTACAAAGCACACAGCACATTCTCCTGTCTTCCTCTATTACTGTTCATCTTTCTTTTTCCCAACCTCTCACCATCATTACAGATCTCAAATGCTTATGAGAGGTTTCCATAGTCTTCTTAGATCACTCAACCAATAAATAACAACATCTGGTTCTTCTCATTTTTCCTCTAAGGCAAATCCCCTTGGCCCTCAATCATTTTGGTTGCTCTTCTTCTGCATTCCCTTCAGAACCAGGAATAAATCAGCAAATCATCATTGCTTAATATATCTGAAGTACAAAACGATGTAGTTCCCAGGCACCAATGCAAACAACAGTCCAGAGGGGAGATTGACACTCTGCAGCCAAGGCAAAATTCATGGCTTTCATTTGAGTTCAATGCATCACATCCTTATCTGGCTATGAGGAATCTGCCACATGGGAAAGCTGCCCCATGGGAATGGAGGTTATTGTCACTGTTATATTAGTACTAGAGTAATAATACAGTTATTAGAGTAATAACTGTACAAAAGACAGGGTAAGAAAACTGAAGGCAGGAAGATCAGTAAATATATCTGGAAGGTAGCAAGTCCCAGAAGAAAATCCTCAGAAAGACAGTCAGCAAATAATAAAAATTAGGACAGACCAAGGCCAAATATTTTAGTTTTAACTGAGCTGTCAACTTTTAGCATTTTTTTAAAAAATGTGTGTTTGGTGTTTGGTGGAGTGCCTGGGTGTAATGCAGTTCTGACTTCAACTTCCCAAAATTAACACAGACTCCCAGTTGAGGGCAAAGTCATCCACAAAACTCCTCACACTTCAGAAATCAGCCACAAGTTCCTCGAGCTACTGGTACTTCTGACTAACTGACTACATAATCAGGGCCTCCCACAACTCTCTTAGGTTTGATCATACATTAGAACAACTCACAGAAATTGAGAAACCCCTATACTTATGGTTATAGTTTTCTTATAAAGGTTACAAGTCAGGACCAATCAAAGGGAGAAATCTATGGGTCAAGGTCCAGGAGGGTCCTGAGCATAAATGTTCTGTTTCTACAGGATGCTTCACCCTCCCAGAACATCAAGGTATGATTACCTACCAGTGAAGTTCAAGCAAACTTCAGTGTCCAGAGATTTTATTGGGGGTTCCAGTATGTAGGCATGATTGATTGAATCACTGACCACGTAACAATTCAATTTTCAGTCCCTCTTCCCTCCTAGGAGGTTGGGATATAGGAGTGATATCACATGCCTCACAGTCCCAACCCTCTAATCATATAATTGGTCTTTACACCACAGCCAGCCCTCATCCTGTAACCATCTAGGAGCCCACCATGAGTCAGCTCCTCCTTAGCATAAACAGGTGTGATCCCAGGAGTCCATCATGAATAATAAGGAAACTCCTCTCACTTGGGAAATTCCAAGGGATCAGAAGCTTCCTCCCAAGAATCCAGCATGAAGATCAGAAAAATTCACTGTCATGTTAGTTTCTCTGATAAAATATTTTCAAGTTCTTGTACTCCCTTTGATCCAACAAGGCCATTCCTCACAGAAAGCACAGGCATGGATGAATCTTAGGACCCTGAGATCGGAGTGTAGTGAGAACCTCCTATAATTCTGGGTTTTAAAGGCACAGCTGCTGTTTCTCGCCTTGAACTTTGCAGCAAGCATCCACCAACCATTTGTGCTGCAATCTGCCACCTAAGAAGAGTGAGATCCAAAAGTGCTACAGATCCTCATTGTCTACATAGAGTTACAGTCCCAGCAAGTTACAATAGAAATTCAAAGTCATCCCTTTCAGAATCTCTCAGTAAAAGGAACCTACTGGTATTCTCTGTATATATCTGAGGAAATTCCTAGTCTGCCTCCACTTTTCTCTTTGAGAGAGAAAGAACAAAGGTAAATTAGTGAAAAAGTAAACCAAACAAACTTTTCTCTACATTATGATCATGTAGCCTTACCTTAGTATTTACCTGAAAAATTCGAGCATTCACAAAAAGGATTTATTCATTCTTTAAAAAACTAATTTATTTTTAACTGACAAATAGTATTCCATCTTTCAATGATAATTCTTGAGTCCCTACTTTGCAAGCCAGGCTTAGTTCTAGGTGCTAGAGATAAACCTCACGGAACTTACACTGTAGTGAGGGGAGGTAAAAGTCAATAAAAATGATGCTAGATAGCATCATTTAGGGGGATACTAAGGCAAAGCAGGGTAAGGAAATAAGGGTAAAACACAGAGGAGTGTTTGCTACTTTAGATCACCTGGCCACCAGGGAAGGCCTCTGGGATGAAGTGACATTTAAGCAGAAACCAAAGATGGTGAGCACACAAGCCCTGCACAGATCAGAACAAGGGTTCTGGAATGCTGGTGCAGAGAATGAGGTTGAGATTGGTAGAACAGGCGTCAAAGAGGTAGCCAGGGTTCAGATCAAAGAGGACTTCATAGTACAGAGACTATATCTTATTATTTGGGAAAGAAACATTGCCATTATGTGGGCATGATCAGGCATTTCTTACCCCTCTTTTTTTTTTTTTTTTTTTTTCCCCTTCTTTTTTTGTTTTAACGGAGTCTCATTCTGTTTCCAGGCTGGAGCGCAGTGGTGCGATCTCAGCTCACTACAACCTCTGCCTCCCAGGTTCAAGCAATTCTTCTGTCTCAGCCTCCCAAGTAGCTGGGACTACAGGTGCGTGCCCCACCACACCCAGCTACTTTTTGTTTTTTTAGTACAGATGGGGTTTCACCATGTTGGCCAGGATAGTTTTGGTCTCTTGACCTAGTGATCCACCCACCTCAATCTCCCAAAGTGCTGGAATTACAGGCAGGAGCCACCGCGCCCGGCCTCCTTACCCCCCTCTTTGAGTTGATGACATACTCAAAGTTAGGAAAAATATGAATGCAGCTCCAAAGACAGACAGAAAAGACACTGGTTGGTAATAATAGACTGCTTTGGAAGGTGACTTCCAAGCCTTCATTCAGGGACTCACCTATAAAAACTCTCATGAGTCCAAAAATACATTCCTCTCACTTTCCATCCCTCCTACACTACCAGACTGTAGTCTAAAGCATATCCTACTAGATTATAATCACAACCTCCTCCTCTTGGAGCTTCCAAGATAACCTTACAGTGGCATAAAATTTTCAAAGGCAGTTTTTTATTTTTCTTTATAAAATTTTTCTTGCCTCCAATCACATTTGCCCTTGGTATTTCTGTCACTGAACATCCTAGACAATCTAGTCAAACATCGTAGAGAATCTTTACTTGTCACCTATGATAGACTTAGAAAACAAACTTATCAGCCTTGTAGCAACAGGCTGTGTCAAAATGAAATTCCACAGAAGTCAAATGAAAAGGAATAGAACCAAAAGAAACATATCACCATTTCTTTAAGGTTGTGGGCACGGAGGTTAGTTAGTGCTTATTTTCATGGTTGGTATGCTATTTGTAACTAAAAGATGCAAACTGCTGCAAAAACCTTTCAAGATCAAACATTAAAATGCTGCAAATTCCTACAGCTGCACATATTATGATAGTCTATTTTTTAGCTCTGACATTTTAAACCACCCACTTTCACTCTTATGGTTTATATTACCATCAGAAGCTCTTAATAAAATAAAACATTATAGCGAATATAATCTAATAGGCTAAACACACAGGGAGAGAATCAGGAGTTTAAAGTTCTTTAATTTGCTGAGTTTCCCCATCTTTAACATTGAAAAATCATTGGTTCTTGCTTATTGAAGCAGACTTCCACTTGCTTACTGAATGGAATGGCACTGTGAACAATTCAGCAGTATCTTCTTCCCAAGAGAAGGGGGGTATAAAATTAAAAAGCTAAGTTTATTTGAAACCATTCAGGACCATTTTTCAAGGGAGGTATTATGTATATCATAGAGTTTGGTTCTGTGTCAATTCACTGTCTACAGAGTAGCTTAATACATTTCTCTTGATTTCAGGCTTACAAACAAGACATGGCCAGGGAAGAATAAAGAAGCAAAAAAAAAAAAAAAAGTTACTGTTACAGAGTCACAAATGTTTTGATTCTGTACCACTATGGTCCAAAAATATTCCTGCATACCCTTGGGCATGATCTTATGAAAAGACGGAATCTGAGATTTGATTGGAAACAGAAATTTATTATAATCTAAACTCACTTCAAGGAACACAAAGAGATGGTCATTTGTATCAGTTAGGGTTTCACTAGAAAAGCAGAGCCACCATGAGTGATTCAGAAGAAGGGATGTACTATGGGGATCTGACCTTTTACAATTGCTGGGGCTGGTTAGATGCCTATGTAAGTGTGATGCTTCTGTGTCTATAACCCAAGTTGAAAGCCGGCAGGGCGGCAGGGCCATTCTGGAAGAGAGGGTGAATGGACTTGAAGTAGGGTGAAGCAAGGGCAAAATGGAATCCACAAGAATGAACTAAAATACATGTCTGTTTCCCACTGCCTTTAAGGTTCCAACTTTAATAATGCAAGAGGCTTGCAAAAAGACTGGCACTCTTCCCTGCAGAACTGCATACATACCTGCACCATGATTCCAAGTAGCTGAAAGAGGAGATCTGGAGAGCACTGGAGGAGCTGAGGGCATGGGTGCTTCTGCAAATGAACAGCACGTTCACCAACATTTCTGTGACAAACTGCACGAGGCCTGGCAGCAACAAAACCTATGCCAACCTTCTGAATGTGATCTCAGCCACTTCACTTTCATCTTCCAAATCTTGCAGAAATTTTTCTTATGGTCAGTCCTAACCCAGATCATCTTGCAAAGGCAATTCTAAGAAACCTAGTCTCAACTTAGCGAAAGTGACATAGTGCAAAGCCACCATATCTTGGTAAGCAGCTTTCATATTCCACTGTCCCATCCCCTCAAAACTGGTCAAAGTAGATGGTCTGTAACCCATTTCCTCATTTCAAATTTTAGCTCATTTCTTATTTGAAAAAATATATAATTAGTATCTTTACTACCTGAGCAAGCACTTTTATCATTTATTAGTACACAAGCAAGCACCTTTATAGCAAAAAGTATTATGCATCTATAAATTGCATTTATTCTTAAGGAAATTTCTAGCTCTCAGTATGTGTGACATACATTCAGTGAATCAAAAATCAACTTATGTTTTAATAAAAATATGTTTGGAGTTCTGCACTGGGAAAGGTCCTGTGAGGAGAACAAAAAGACAAGCTACAGAGTGGGAGAAAATATTTAGCAATCACATACTCGACAAAGTACATGTATCTAGAATATATAAAGAACTTCAATACTCAACATTAAAAAAAAAAAAAACCTACAAATAGACAAAAGATACAAAGGCACATTTACCACACTCTTTGGTTTAATATCAGATGTTTAATAACTTCACCCATTAGGGAATGGTAAATTAATGAGGTACATATAGAGATGTGATATCATTACATGTCTATCAGAATGGCTACAGTAAAAAACAGCAACAATACAAAGCGCTGGCGGAGATGCACAGAAACTGGATTACTCAGACACTGCTGGTAGGAACATCCGGAAAACAGTGTGGCAACTTCACATAAAGCATATAAACATGCAGCCATCACATGACCCAGCAATTGGACTACTGGGCATTTATCCCAGAGAAATAAAAATTTATGTTTATATATTTTTATTAAAACATAAGTTGATTTTTGATTCACTGAATGTATGTCACACATACTGAGAGCTAGAGATTTCCTTAAGAATAAATGCAATTTATAGATGCATAATACTTTTTGCTATAAAGGTGCTTGCTAGTGTACTAATAAATGATAAAAGTGCTTGCTTAGGTAGTAAAGATACTAATTATATTTTTTTTAAATAAGAAATGAGCTAAAATTTGAAATGAGGAAATGGGTACATGGATTTGTATAGCAGCTTTATTTGTATTAGCCAAAAGTTGGAAACAACCCAGATGTCCGCAACAGGTATAACTATACAAACTGTGGTATATCTATACAATGGAATACAACTCAGTAATAAAAAGGAACAAACTATGGATACATGCAACAGCCTGAAGATCCAGACACATGCTGAGTGAAAAAAGCCAATCTCAATAGGTTACATACTACGTGACTCCATTTATACAACAGTATTAAAATGACAAAATGATAAAAATGGAGAAGAGATTCATGGTTGTTATGGATTTGGGTGAGGGGATTATAGATTAGGCAGTTGTTAAAGATTAGGTGTCCATGACTGCGATAAAGAAGTACCAAGGATCCTTGGGATAGAACTGTTCTATATCTTGACTGTGGTGGTACTCTCTGAAATCTACACATATGATAAAGCTGTATAGAACTAAATACACACTTAGTAAAATTAAAAAAAAAAAGAAGTACATATAAAATGAGTGAAATCTGACTAAATGCTGTAGATTGCATCAATATCAATTTCCTGGTTGTAATATTATACCATCATAATGCAGGATGTTACCATTGGGGGAAATGGATAGAGTATAAGGAATTTCTATATTATTACTCAAAACTGCATGGGAATGTACAATTATATTTTTTAAAAAATTTTTAAAGGGGTTTGAAATCTCAAAGTTTTTGCTCAAGCATAATTTAAGATACAGTTAAAATTGTTTGCACAGATTTAAAGGGCCCTTTGAATTGTGTTTTCACTAATTATCTAAAATGAAAATCATAAAGATACAATCTATGTGAAGTATCTAGGCCAATAATTGGTTCATAGTGAATAGTTAATAAATGTGGCTTTCTGTCCTTCTTTGTACCATCCTGTAGAGTTGTGTGGGTCTAAAGTCATTGATGTCCTCCAGCTTCATGCTATCACACTAGAAGATGCAGTTTCACCTTAGGTGACCATAAAGAAAGCTGTCCAGTCTTATTTAAATCAATGCATGTGAGCACAGAAAGACTACTTAACATTCTCTTTCTGAAGAGGCAGTTATCTCTTTCCAATTAGTGCTGTGTTGCTCCTCTAGATTTGCAACTCAATCTTCTCAAAAAACAAGTGTATCTTTCACAGGCAGTGGCATATAATATACAGCAAGCTATGCCTCTTAGATACCAAGCTGCTTGTTACAATCAATGATTACCGCAAGAGTCCCTCAGCTCTCTTCCTCCTAAACCCCCCAACTCTCCTTTGCCCTTGTTCTGTCAACCCCTAGCTAATCTTCCTCTTAATCAATGGTCTTACTTCTTTGTCTACTCCCTCCACCCCTCCCTTCTGCTGTCTCCATTATGAAGAAAAATAAAACATTTTAGGTGAGGTGCAGTGGCTCATGCCTACAAGCCCAGCACATTGGGAGGCTGAGGCTTAAAGATCGCTTAGCCAAGGAGTTCAACACCGGCCTACACAACACAGGAAGATCCCATATCTACAAAAAAAAAATTTAAAAATATATCTGGGTGCACGGTATGTGCCAGTAGTTCCAGCTACTTGGGAGACTGAGGCAGGAGAATTGCTTATGTGCAGGAGTTTCAGGCTCCAGTGAGGAATAATCGTGCCACTGCACTCCAGGCTGGAGGACAGAGTGAGATCCCATCTCAAAAAAGAAAAAAAGAGAAAAGACAGAGAAAAAAGAAGAAAACCTTCTAGAAAGTCAAGAAGTGAAAACCCCCTTCCCTACTCTCCAGCAAGTAGGTACAGGCATTTGACTCTGCCCTTTTTAATTGAAAAACACTCAGACTTTTGACCAGGATGATCTCCATGGCTGTTACAAAGACAGCAAGCACATCTCATGCTGTGAATTTACACACCTTAAATTAACCAACAACCCTGACGGTAATAAATGAAAAAGCAGGTCAATCTAGAAGTGAAACATTTATATTCGTCCCAAGGAGATTTTAAGAAACATCTGGGAAACTGAATAACGAGGTTAGCCGAGGTGATCTTTGAGCAGAAAACCAGAACAACTTTCTAAGAGGACAAATGTCTATAACATATTATCTTCAAAGTCAAATATGTAATTTTCTCACTCTCCTTAAAAACATTAAACTTTCAGTGGAAGGCGTAAGTCAAAAACCCATGAATTGTTGCCGATTGCTATGGTTTCCTTTTCTAAGTCATCAGAGACACCTGTCAAGAGGCCTAAGCCTCTCAGCCAGAGCAGGCCTTTCAAGCTGCCAACCCCGTCTCAAATAATCATTACCATAAACACGGGTTCCTATTACACCCGTTGGAAAAAGGCTGAAAACGCCGATAATAGCGCACGAATATTATTTCAACGGTTTTGACCGGCGCATAAAATAAGCTTAAATGCTGAGCCACATTATAAAGGGTTGAGTCAAGCTCCTGATTGTGTAAGATAGCACTTCCCTCAAATGAGCGCTTCTCTTCTTTCCTCAGAAGCTAGGCTTCTTTTTAAATTAAAGAAAATACTCCACCCCACAAAAACCTGGCATATTCTCGGTTCCCTTTACACTTATTCACACCAGAAACGCTGAATCATGACTCCGAGGTTGTAAAAGAAAAACTATTTGGGCTGGGACCCCAGGGTCCCTGGAGAAGCCTAGGCTCTGCGTTACTTCTCTCTGCACCTTCTGAAGTCTAGATGCAGAGCGGTCTGGCAGATTGGAGAGCCTCGGGGAGCAGCCAAGGGTGCAAGGCGGGGGCTGGGGGCTGGGGAGAGTCTTCAGCTCCCTCTCCTAAACCCACGCAGCCCTGTCAGCTCAAGGCTCCCGCCTCGCCTCATCTGAACGAAACCCTTAAGAGGCTGATACACTTCCCATCTGCAAAGCTGCCCAACAGCCTCCGAGAAATTCTCAACTTGGAAGCATAGCCACCACCGCCACCCCTCCGGAACCCTCTAGGTCCGCGCTAGTCCCACTTGGTCACGATCAGGCAGGCGATGGGGTGCGGAGGCGGTTCCACCAGCCCGCTCCCAGCACTGCCTCGAGAGAGAAGCCCGCTGAGAGCGCAGACACTTGAAAAACTCGATCCCAACTCCCCAGCGGGCGCCTCCCGAACCGCCCCGAGAGCCCAGATAAGCCGGGCACTGGATCCCGGAGCACAGTGCCATGCACATCCTGGAGAGGAGGGAGGTGTGGAGGGAAAGGGCGGCAAAAATGAAATGCCCCCAAGTCAGTCCCGCAACTTCTCCCGGACCGAGGGACGGGCGGAGGGTAGAGTAGGCAGCCGCGGCTAGCGCGAGGTGAGAGACTCACTTGAAGGTGAGGACGCAGAGCGGCCGGTAGGACTTGTGGCTGGTGTTCTCGGCCATGCCCTTGCCCCAGAAGTCGTTGGTGAAGATGCTCCAGCGGAGCGGGGCGCCTGGCCGAACGTCGGGGTTGTTCACGATCGCCCACACGTCGTCGTGCACGAACTCGCCCTGCAGGGAGCGGCCGTAGCACAGGCAGCTCGCCCCGGCCAGCAGCGCCGCGGCCCCGGCCGGCGCGAGCCCGCAGCCCTGCCGCCGGGAGGGTGCGCGGTCCCCGCCGCCGCCTCGGGCAGAGGTGGTCAGCACCATCGCGCCGCCGCCGCCGCTGCTGCCCTGGCCTCTCCCGGGCGTCTGGCATCCTCCCCTACCGGGGCCCCGGCGGCGCGCGGCGGCTGCCCGGAGGGGAGCTCGGGCATGGTGCTGCGGCAGCTGGACCCGCCGCGAGCGCCCCGCGCTCCGCCGCCTCCTGCGCCGCCGAGTTGGCCCAGCTGCAAATAAACAGCAGTCCCCCCGCCTCCCCCGGCCATCGCCACCTCCTCCGCCCCACTGCGCATGCCCGCTCGCTCTCTCCTCCACCCCCCAATCCCGGGACGCGGGCCGTTTCCCCCCACAGCCCGGCGCCCTCTGCCCCCGGCCCGCCTCGCGTGCAGGTGGAGCGGGGTTCGCGGCGCGCGGCTGCCCGGGAGTTGCGGAGAAGGGCACCCCGGGGTCCCACTTGCGGTGCCGGGCTGTGCTCACCCCCACGTCCCCGCCCCCATCCTTCTCCCCCGAACGGGGCTGGGGAGGGGCACATCTGGCGGACCCCTCCCGGGGCAAGTAGGCGGGTTTAGCAGGTGCGCAGCCTGGAACCCCCACACCCACCTTCCAGGGAGAAAAGTGCCGCTGCTTCCCGGGAAGTTCCCGGCTTTTCAGCACCCGGGACAACAGCAGCGGTGCCCGGGGAGACGCTCTCCACCCGCCCCGTGCTCGCGTCCAGTCGCCGGCTGAGTGTTCTTCTGCCCGGGCTTTCTCTCACCCCCCCGGCGCCGCGTCCCGCAGACCCAGCCTCCTACGGAGGAACCCGCGGGGACAGGGAGCACCTTCACCAAAGCCAGCAGAAGGGGTCTCCCTGGACAAGGACCTGCTCGCCCTGCCCGGGTGTGTTCAGAGGCGCCACCAGCTCTTTAACTTACCGCCCATTTCTTCGCCCGCACTTACGAAAAGTACCAGGTTCGAGTTTTGGTTTGGGCCTGGGAGCCGAATTGGCTTCTGAAACGTTTTTTATTTTATTGTTAGCTTAAACTCAAGATAATTTGGGAGATGCCAAGCAAAAAGCAAACTACTTTTTCTATCTAACTGGATCACTTGGGTCTCATTATTTCCTGGGCTGTGGGCGTGTTTGAACTGTTCCTGCTAATTCAGTAAAGGGCAGCGAAGAAGGTGGGGATGAGGGGATGGGAGGGGAGATTTGTATTAGGGCCTCTGGCTTTGGTTCCTAAACTTCCTATCTTTCTGAAAGATTGTTTTCTTTTTAAAAATACTAATTATAATAATGTATCCAGAGTGATGATTACTAGAATTTCTCCAGGTCTGAAAGTTCTATTTGTTCTTTCAGGCACCTTGTAAATTTCCATTGCTGTGTTAGAAATTACCAGGAATTTGACACATCCAAATAGAAAAACTGAAAATAAGAAGTCACCCTTTTATTCTCATCCTCCCCAAATCCTTAAAAAGCTCACCGACTGAAAAAATAAAATCCAGAAAATGTTCCTCTGCTATGAGTATTTGTGTGACTCTTTACTGTAACAAGTTACTTTTTAAAAAATTTTAAGACATCTGAGCAGTTGAAAAGTCAATGAATTAAGATAAACTTATTGTAACTCAAAGTACGTTTCACCCATTTTCACTTTGTTTATTTGGTGACTTCAAATTAGTGACAGAAATGAAACTGGAAATCTTGGACATGGATGTTTTCATTCTTTCATCAAAATCTTTCACCCTTGGTAACCTTAATATCCAGACTTTAATATCTAGACACACCTGACCCTATCTCCCCATAAAACACACTACAGCCTTTCCTCTTCACTTGCCTATTAACTTAATACAAACATATTAAGGAGATTCTTTGTGCTACAATGTGCTAAGTAAAGGACTGGAAGACCCAAAGCTGCTCGTGTGTCTGTGTGTGTGTGTGTGTGTGTGTGTGTATGTGTGTGTGTGTTTAACACCATAAAAGTCTAGCTTTCTAAGTTAACAGCTGATTGAGATAGTGAGGTTATCTTTGCTGGAATCATAGTTGATGTAATAGGTAAATGTCTCAATCCTTACTTATAATTAACAAAGGCTTTCTAGAGAGAACGTCTTAACCCAAAAGGGTGACTCTAGGCCAGGTGCAACGGCTCGCATCTGTAGTCCAAGCACTTTGGGCGGCCAAAGCAGGAGAGTTGCTTGAGGCCAGGAGTTCAAGACTGGCCCTGCCTCAAAAAAGAAAAAAAAAAAAAAAAAAAGAATGGCCTCTAATAGAAGATTTTTATAGAGAAAGTCTTTTTTCCTTCCTCAAATCATCCTTAAGTCATCCTTGTCCAAGAAAGACCTCTGGCCACCCCCTTCTCGGAGTTGTTTTGTTTTTTAGATGGAAACAGTATCAGAGTGCTCCATGACCATGGAGAGTAGTGCAGGACTCAGGGCTGAGACTCCAAAGAGATCATAAAAAGAAGAGATAAAGGAAGCTTCAAAGTGGGATTCCTGATTACATAATCTTTCCTCTAAGTTCAGTGGCATCTTTATTCTATTTAGCTCTCAGATGACAAATTTGAGATTGACTTAAAATAGTGAAATGCTTCAAGTCTTCTCAAGGACAAACAATCAGTAAATATTTTTAAAAATTAGTTCCTTCGGGCCTGGCACAATGGCTCACTCCTGTAATCCCAGAACTTTAGGAGGTTGAGGTGGGCAGATCAGGTCAGGAGAGCGAGATCACCCTGGCCAACATGGTGAAACCCTGTCTCTACTAAAAATAAAAAAATAACCTGGGCATGGTGGCACATGCCTGTAGTCCCAGCTACTTGGGAGACTGAGGCAGGAGAATCGCTGGAACCTGGGAGGTGGAGGTTGCAGTGAGCCAAGATCACACCATGGCACTCCTGCCTGGGGACAATGCAAGACTCTATCTAAAAAAAGAAATAATAATAAATAAATTAGTTTATTCACAGCCGCATCACCTTCTGATTCAACACTGCTCTGTGTTGTAGGAAAAGTATAGAAGTACTGATGTCAGAGAGAGGTTTACATTGATATGCCAGCCCATCAAGCCATTTGCTTCTCTGTTAAAAAGTGGAAAACACCCATCTTGGCTAATAAAGGGGTCCAAAAGGAAATTAGATTTAATTCTTGTTATTTAGCCTCTGATTATTTTTAAAGGACTGATAATTAGAGCAATACTACCTCCTAAAACACCTTGTGTCCACTCAAAGCCATTTATAATAAAACTTACATTATTGTAGAAGTACCTCTCTGAGGCTCATATAGATTAAGTCACTCATGCAAATTAAGATGGACCATATTTCTAAAAGAGATTAGGACACAACTAAAAATAAATCAAGGGCAAGATATTGTAATAAAACCAATTTCAGATTACTGCTGACAACAATCCTTTGCTTGACCAAACTTTAGTTAGTTTTCCAAATCTTTTCCTAGCACTGTCAGTGTACTTCCTTGTAAAATCCAGTTTTAGCAAAGAACACTACAAAGTCAGTTTGGCAAGAGAGTGATCAGATATCGAGGGCAGGGGGTTCTTGCTGTATTTGAAGTTGAGTCCAGTCTCTCCTCCCCACTGAAGGACCGCATTGCAGTGGTCCCTATAACTATCATGATGGTCCCGAATAAATTCTACCATGCTTTAACAAGTATTGTTGAATAATTTCTTTTATTTTAACACTGCCCCCTGTGCTTGTTTTCAGCCTAATGATATCCTCTATTCAAATATAACCTATATAAATGGCCAAATGCAATATCACAAAGGTGACAATACCATTTACAAAAGAGATGATAATATAGTTTACATTAAAACATAATTTTTTGTTGTCTAGTTCTTTAAATATTACTGTTCTTGAAGAAAATACAGAAAAGTAGAAAGAAGAACAAAAAAGTTTAAATTACCCCCCACCCCATGGGCCTTCTTAGAGCACGTACAACAGGCAACACGTGCTCTAAGAAGCTGGCTGTGGGCTGTGCCCAGACCTGGGCCCACACTGGTGACAGGAGAAGCAACAGTGGTAGCGTGGCTGCAGCCCCAGGAGGAAAAAGGGGCTCTCCATGGAGACTGTCTTTCCTTCCATCCCTAAAGCCTCTCTCTGTGTCACCTGCACAGTAATACAATTTAAGAGTATCAAAAATTATTTGTGACCTTGCATTTTCTGGCACTCAGGCAATAAACTTTGTCAGTATATTACTACAAGATTAAAGTATACCTATGTACATTGCAATAAAACACATTGCAGGAGAGAAAAACTACCTTTTTCTTCCTATCTTTTTTGGTTCCTGGCTTGATCTCTGTAACAAAAGACAGATTAACAAGAGAAATGCATACAAATTCGTTTAGTATATGTTTTACCTGACACAGGAGACTTCGTAAGGAATTGAAGACCCGAAGAAATAGTTAAACCTGATTGTTTTCAAACTATGTTTGCTGAAGAATAAAGAAACATGGAAAGATATGATAGGATAAAAATGGGTATGAACTAAGAGTTGTAAAGTGGGGGAACCTTAGCAAGGCCTGTTTGTTCATATTTATCTGGGAATCACTGCAGCTTTGGAAATAAGGACAATCTCCTTGGAAGATAGGAAGGGCACCTCTCACATGAGCGTCTTATGACCTGCTTCATGGGAAGATCAGAAAGTCCTTCCTGAACCTGCCATTTCTTGAATTCCTTTGGCTTAAAATATTCAATATGTCAAGGTGTCATATTTTGGAGTAGCATGTCCTGAACCACATCAATATCAAAGATTTACCAGAATTCTTCAAAGAGTGGAATCTCTGGCTTTGAAAACTGCTGCAACATTGCAAAGCTAATATCCATAGTCTTAGAAATTATTGTGTATAATAGAAAAGAACACTGTTTTCATCTGAATGTAATTTTAATAACACATTTTATTTTACATTTTAATTATACATAAATCAAAAAGCTAGTTTTAGTGTTTTATACAACCTCTACAACTTATAGGAAATGTCAGAGGAAGCACTAAAATGCCATTGTATAAATTTACGTCTTAAATTAAAGTCAGACTTATACCAAACAGATTTGAATGAAGACTTAATTTTTTTTTCTTTTCTTTTTTTTTTTTTTTTTTTTTTTTTTTTTGAGATGAAGTCTCACTCTGTTGCCCTGGCTGGAGTGCAATGGCACAATCTCAGCTCACAGCAACCTCCACCTCGCAGGTTCTAGTGATTCTTCTGCCTCAGCCTCCCAAGTAGCTGGGATTACAGGTGCCCACCACCACACCCAGCTAATTTTTGTGTTTTAGTAGAGACGGAGTTTCATCATGTTGGTCTTGAACTCCCGACCTCAGGTGATCCACCCGCCTCAGCCTCCCAAAGTGCCGGGATTACCAGCGTGAGCCACTGCACCCAGGCCGAATAGTTAAATTTTTTAAGAAAATTATTCCATCTGAATCAAGAGCTCTAGATGTTCTTTATATTTCAAAATAAAGTATCAGACATTTATTCCAATGTTGTCATGGCCTATAAAAGACTCTTAACTGCACTAGTCATAGTTGAATGAGCAGAGAGATGGTTCTCCAATTCAAAGAAGATTTTATTTTAAATCCTGATTCATAGCATTTGCTGATCGCCATGGTGCAGATATTTTCACCATGTTTGATTTCATGCAACCAATGTGGCCTCACTGAACGTAGAGATGGGAAGAGATATACAGCAGCACGTTAGTCTACAACATTTTCACCAAACGGATACAGCAGCTATAAATAAGACCAAGAGTATATTAACGGTGAAATAATTAAAACATGATGAGTTTTGAGCATTTATTATACTCATGTAAATCCAATTTGTAGAAATGGTTTCTATAACTTAATTTTGTACAAAATTGTGTTTAACAACTGGCTTGCAAAATTCCTAAGACTGTAAGAATTAATTTTTTGAACCAGTGCGCATTCACTCCAGCACATTATCAAATGAAATATGCTTGGTCATTATTTGTATTATAATTTTGAATTTGAGTGACAAGTAAGGGGAGGTGTGCTCATTAAACCTATGCAGTAAAGAACGTTACTGAAATAAAGGTCTAACCTTTGCCTCAGCAATTGGAAGTTCACCTCTAGGCCCCCTGCCTAGAATGTCCTGCCTCATAGGCATGTCTGTTTTCCTAGAAGAGTTGGCCACTGGACAATCTAATGCTATGGTTTATGGTGGGAGTCTTAAGCCACATAGCATTAGTTCTGACTTCTGGGGAACTGGAGACTAAAGGTATGAAGACAAACAGAATATGCCTCTCCAAAACATGCCAGTTTGGCATCATGATTGTTTTGAGGTGAAGACAATTAGCTCTCTGTCCCCCCATTTTCTGTCTAAAAGCAGGCCATGAATTTCCATTTTTAAAGGTATCTCCTCTCATGCCCCCCAAAAAACTACTCCAGAGACAATTCTTAGCACTGGACAGGATGCTTATCTGTGTAACAAACATACTAAAACAACCCTTATTTACTATACATTTCCTCTCCTCACTCCCCGTGCTGCCCTCACCTCCCCGCCCTCACATTCCCCTGATACTCCAGAAGTGAATCCCTCTTCCTTTGTCTAGCCTAAGATGGTGTATAAGCCCTCAATTCTAAGTGCCTCCTTGAGTCACAATTCTTTGGGAACTTTCACGCATATATATGTAATTAAATTGGTTTTGCCAGCTGGGCGCAATGGCTCACACCTATAATCCCACCACTTTGGGAGGCCAAAGTGAATGGATCACCTGAGGTCAGCAGTTCAAGACCAGCCTGGCCAACATGGAGAAACCCCGTCTGTACTAAAAATAGAAAAATTAGCCAGGAGTGGTGGTGGACACCTGTAATCCCAGCTGCTACTCGGAAAGCCTGAGGCGGGAGAATCACTTGAACCTGGGAGGTGGAGATTGCAGTGAGCTGAGATCACACCACTGCACTCCAGACTGGGCGACAGAGCAAGACTCCATCTCAATAAACAAACAAACAAACAAACAAGTTTATTGTAGCACTATTTACAAAGACTTGGAACCAACCAAAATGCTCATCAATTATAGACTGGATGTAGAAAATGTGGCACATATACACCATGGAATACTATGCAGTCATAAAAAAGAATGAGCTCATGTCTTTTTCAGGGACATGGATTAAGCTGGAAACCATCAATGTTAGCAGACTAACACAGGAACAGAAAGCCAAACATTGCATGTTTCCACTCATAAGTGGGAGTTGAGCAATGAGAACACATGGACACAGGGAGGGGAACATCACACACTGGGGTCTGTCAGGGGTTGGGGGTCAAGGGAAGAGATAGCTTTAGGACAAATACCTAATGCATGCATTGTTTAAAACCTAGGTGATGGGTTGAAGATTGCAGCAAATCAACATGGCACATATATACAACAAGTATACAACATGCATACATGTATACAACATGCATACCACATGCATGCTACATGTACACCACCCACATTATTTGCACACTACATGTATATGTCATGCATATATACTACATGTAGGTTACATGCACCAAACTTCCACATTATATGTGTCCAGCATGTGTTCAACATGCGTGCTACAAACATACAACATTCACACTATATGTGTACATGTGTAAAACCTGCATGCCACATGCAGATATGTGTACAACATGCATACCACTTGCAAACAACATTCATGTCACAGGCATACATTTGTAAAACATTCACGATGCATGCATACAACCTATAGAATATGGTAACTACATGCCACAGCATGCAAGTCACATATGAACAACATGCGTACTACACTATTCTACACATGTGCCGCATGCCACAGCATGCAAGTTACGTGTGTGCCACATGTGTAGAACATGCATCCTACATGCTGGGAGCTTGCATGCTAAACACGTAGAATATGCACACTACATGCCACAACATGCACCTTACATTTTTGTGACATGCACACTACATGCTACAACATGAAATCTACATATGTGCAGCATTCTTGCTACAGCCTTATAACATGCTTACTGCATTCTGCAGCATGCAGACTACATGCATGACACATGTGTGGCACATGCATGGAACATGCAACACATGGAACTTGTGTGATGTCTGCATGCTGTATGCTTGTAGCATGCCTGTAACATGCAAGCTACATGCACGTCGCGTGAATGAGCACAGCATTGATGCCACATGCATCTGACATGCATGTGACATGTGTGCAGTATACGTGAAACATCCATGACACAAGCATATAATGCACGCACAGTGTGCCCACAATATGCTTTCAATATGCGCACATAATGCGCAGAGCTTGCATGCATGTTTGCAGCGTGTGTGCATGCCAGAACATGCGGGAAACATGCATGCAGCATGAACATTACATGCTGCAATGCGCACACAGCATGCGCACAACATGCATAGCACATGCTACAACATGTGAGAAACATGCATGCAGCATATACCTTACACGCTGCAAGATGAGCACATGTATGCTACTCTGTGTGCCATGCATGCAATACGTGTGCTATATGCCACGGGGTTCAAGCTACACACCTGGAACATGTGTAATACATGCTGCAAATGGAAGACACATGCGTGCAATATGAGTAGAGCATGTAGTCTACATGCATATTGCATGCTACAAAATGCAAACCACATGCGTGTGACATGTGTGTCACATGAGTAGGGCATGTAGCATGCATGCATTGAGTCTGCATGCTATCCACGTAGTACATGTGCATTTCATGCTGAATGCAAGTTACATGCTTGCAACACGATACAACATACAACCCACATGCCTGTAACATATGCACCACATGCAAGCTACATGTTGAAAAATGTGTGAAGTATGCATGCAACACGCACATTACACACTGAAACATGCTTGTAACATACTTGCAGCTGCATATTATGTGCTGCGACATCTGCACAGCATGCATGCTACATTAATAATAAATACACACTGCATGCCACAACATGCAAGCTATATGCTTGTAACTTGCACACTACATGCTATGGCATGCAAGACACATGCATGCAGCATGCATACTACATTCTTATAGCATGTCTGTAACATACATGCTGCATGCCACAACCTGCACACTACATGCTTGTAACATGTATACTATGTAACAAAACACACAAGGTACATGCATGTGACAAGCCTGCCATGCGTGTAGAGCATGTTTTCTGTATGTGTGTGGCCTTTATGCTGCACATGTATAGTATGGGTCCTGCATGCCACAACCTGCAAGCTACATGCTTGCAATATGCACACTACATGTCACATGGGACCTATATGCTTTTAACATGCTTACTGCATATTGAGACATGCAAGCTACATGCTTGAAACGGGCATGCAGCATGCACATTACTTGGGGCAACAGGGGCACTTTGCAACATGCATGCTGCATGCCACACCATACATGCAGAGACGTGCACACCATGTTTGCTACATTCGTGATACATGCACACTAAGTGCACAACATTCAACCTACATGCTTGTAACATGCACTATATGCTACAATATGCAATTAACATGCATACTACATTCTGCCTACATGCACACTGCATGCTACAACATGCAAGCTACGTGTGTGCAACTTGCTTACTGCATGCTTGCAACAAACCTACTACACCCTACAACATGCATGCCACATGCACAGAGCATGTATTCTGCATGCAATTCACATGCATACTTGCACATAACATGCATGCATCATGTGCACATGCATACCGCATGTTACAAAATGTGCACAACCTGCATATGTGCATGCCACATTCTACAAAGTGCGTGCAACTTGCATACAACATGCATACTACATGTGTACACTATGTGTTCATGTGTAGGCACACAGACAACATGAATATCATGGTTCTACCTAATGCATGCAACTTGCCAGAACATGCATGCTGCATGCATGCAACACATGTGCAACATTCATGAACAGGCATACTACATGCTACCACATGCATACTACATGTGTGCTACAAGTGCTCAGCTACCCCTCAAGAAGAATACAAGAAGAGCAATAGGTACCTTTAAAAATGTTATATTAAGCTCTCCTTTTTCTTCTATTTAAAGTTTCAAGGAAAGGTTCCAAAAGCAGACAAATACAACCAAAAAGCATATAAGTAAGTAGCAAGCCCTCAAAAACCTAGAGCCACTTCAGGAGAACAGCTGAGGAGTTAACATCAAGAACTCACACGTGATTGCTAGTTTGTAGATGATGAAGCTCAATACTGATGGCTGTTTTAGAAAAGAGAACAAATAATGAGGAAAATGTAAAATTCTGGTTAGTCTACGTAAAATATTTATTACAGTCATCAGTATTAAGTGTTTTCTCTTCCATATTGTACAGTAATACTTTGTTTTAATGTGTTCTATTTAATGGGTCATACTTACTTGCATTGTATTGAATTACGAAAGTGATTTTGTAAGGAATTCACCAACTCACTAATGGTGTTGAGGTCCACTATGTCCTAACCCCAATTCTTAGCATTTTTAGCTACATAAGTTGTAAGGCCCAATATAAAATGAAAATGAGGGACCCTTTTTTATAAAGTTATTAAGAATTTCAGGATGGTTACAGTGGCACATCAAACCAAAAGTGAAGTACTTCTATACACTGAGTTCATCTAAGTACAGGGCTCTGTATGACTACAAAAGTTGCACACCCATGAAGCCAGGCCTGTTTTAACAGGCAATCCTATTCATACAATTATCTCCAGCTAGTTTAAATACTTTTGGCAAACAATGGCCTTGGGGCAGCCAAAATTAATGGGCTCAGGGCACCCAGGACATAAAAAAATACTCGCCGTAAGTCAATGACATGGCTTGCATTTTATGTTATTAAAGAAGTTAGGAAATCTACCTTGCTAGTTTTTCTTTGCCAAGAAATAAAGATTATATCTAGAGACAGATAATTTCCCTCGAGAAATTACAATCTCCCATCTTTCCTTGCTGTGCCGCTAAGCCTTATTTCTTGGACTATTTTTCCATGTGTGAGTTAATCTAAAGGAATACGAATGAATCTTTTCAGGCTCCTCGGTAGCTTACAAAAAATTCTTCTGAAATGTCTTTTAGATTTTCTTTTTGGCCATGTTACTGTAAATGAAGCAGCCAGGTTTTTGTTGTTGTAGTCGTTGTTGTTTTTAAATAATTTTAAGATTTTGCACATCTTGGATAACAGCTGAATATTGTGGCCTTTCCAGTTAGACAGAAGACAAAGTAGAAGCAGATTCTGGCTTCACAGTTTCTTTCACATCCTCTGTCTCTTTCGTCTCCCATTTGTTCAGTGATTTCATTCTTTCTCCATTATGTAGTTTAAGAGATTAGGAACCTGTTTTATTCATCTGACAACTTTTTTTCAGAGAATTAGCATTACACCTACGTCTAAGAAAATGAGTTCCCTGACAATGCTGTCACTGCTACCTACTTGTATTTAGGGAAACACTCGAATGTTAATATGTTCCCTTCATGCTTGGCCCAAACTTCAGATAACAGCTCCCAAAAGGTGCTATCAGGAGTGACAGTGATAGCAAACCTGTAGAACATGCCATAAACCCACTTACTCTCTGTGAACATAAAAACATGACTAACCAATTGCGATAGTTTTGCACATCAACTCCAGATACAAACTTAAAATCCCTCTCAACACTGCCTTTCAGACTGCCACTGTCTGTTAATAGGTTGCCCTGTGAGTGGAAACCTCTTTACTGTCGGTGAGCCAGTGGAAGATGGCTGCCAGGAGGCATGGGTCCTAAAACATAATAATGCATCTTCCACATAAATGAAAGTCTAGCACTTACAAAGTGTTTTCATAGCTTTAGATTTTATCACTTCCATTTGAATAAATGTATTACCAATAAATTTTAAGGAGGACTAAGAAGATTACATCTTTTGTACTTTGAGATTATTTTAAGGAAGTTTCTATAAGAATTTTACTGTTCTGCAAATATAGTACCATATAATTGAAAATTACCTTACAAGGATTATATGGCCATATTAGAGTATTTCTATGAATATTGATGCCTAAAAATGTAGAAAATCTATGAAAAATATGACTGAGAGCCATTTTAAAGAAATATAGGCAAAAATAAGGGCCCCAATAGTTAATATAGTTTTAGCTATAATTTATCATCCCTAAACCCATTATCAGGGGTTTTGTGTGTTATTTTTGCCTCCAAATTGAAAATAAATTGTTTATGGATAGGAAGATTTCATTGAATCTGTGTTTCCTAACAATAGCAGAATTTTGATTCTCCAACTACTCACACTAGTTCCTGAATGCATTATTTTACTTTACATGGTTTCTGGTCAAGATATGTAAAGAGAATTGGACCTTTCACTCCCAATCATTGCTAGACTGGGTTCCAAATTTCTAAACTGTGAACAAACCTCAGAGGGCAGTTGTGAAGATTAAAAGAGGTAAGTCAAGAACTTTGAAGAGTGCCATAGTAAGGTGTGCTCAACACGTTAGCTATGGTAAAATATTTTGATGATGTTAGTGAAGATGTTTCTTTTTTCCCTTAGCAATTTTCTCACTACTGCCATTTCTCGCCATTGTAGTAACATGGAATAACTATCACTAAGTGACTATTAAATATCTGCTTTTCAATTCCTAACTACTGATTGATTTATTGATTTACTTTGAAGGAGAATGTGGTTATCATCCTAACCTGCATTTACTCTGGACAACCACAGTTTATTTTACTCACGATTGCCTATTTGCAGTTGTAGGATTGAGACTATAAACCTTCTCAATTCCTGGTGCCAGAGAATGCGTAAGGAATTCTGGTCAACAAGTCACCCAGCTGCTCTGTTGTTTCTAATTTGGCTGCCAGGATCAAGTTGCTTCTTAAAGTAACTTTAATAACTTTTCTTTCCAAAACGTTAACCTTCATCATCTCATGGCTTAAGTGTTTAATGATTACTTCATAAACAAATTTTCATACTTCCCCACGGTTACTTGCAAAGTTATCCAGCTATTTTATGTTTGTCCCCTTTTTCAATCTGCTTAACATTTAAAAAAAAATTTGTGAAGCTGAGCATATGGTGAAAATGAACCAGCAAAAATCTAGGAAGCTGTAATAAAGACATATTTTTCCAAAGATAGCCTTTTTCTAGGATTTTCAAGGGAATCTTTTTCCCCCCCTTTAAAGTTGCAAAGTTGAAGATGAATCTCTTTTGCTCCATTTGTAGTAAGTCACTAAGGTAGGCGATAGTGAACTGTTGTCTTTGTAGTACTAATTCTGGAGAAAATAGGGTTCTGGGAAGAGAACAAGTGAGAGGGACTTTTCTTCCCTGTCACGGGAGACTAGGTCATTCCAATCAACCTTCCTTCTAAAGATCCATAGGAAACCAGATTAAACAACGACACTATTTGCCTCATAATGTCAGATCATTAAGAATAGAGAAATGGGCTGGGCGCAGCGGCTAACGCCTGTAATCCCAGCACTTTGGGAGGCCGAGGCTGGCGGATCACGAGGTCAGGAGATCGAGACCATCCTGACTAACACGGTGAAACCCCGTCTCCACTAAAAATACCAAAAACTTAGCCGGGCGAGGTGGCGGGCGCCTGTAGTCCCAGCTACTCGGGAGGCTGAGGCAGGAGAATGGCGGGAACCCGGGAGGCGGAGCTTGCAGTGAGCTGAGATCGTGCCACTGCACTCCAGCCTGGGCGACAGAGCGAGACTCCATCTCAAAAAAAAAGAAAAGAAAAGAAAAAAAAGAGTCAGGCCAGAGAAAGAGAAAGGACAAGCCCAGAATTTGGGGCCCCTTCTGTCCTAGGGAGGAGTGAGAGGGTAAGCAGAGAGCACTGACAGTCTCCAAGGAGTCCAGGGCCCACAAAGGGTGGGGACCCTGGTAATCCATCCTGTGCATAGACGTGGGGCCCTGAAGAAAGGCATTAGAAGTGAAGAGAGACCGGAAGTTGGTCATCACTCCCACCAACTCCAACCTAGCTTCTATGGGTCTTGACAATCTTAATAAATGTGAAAGAAACACTTTTACTAACAAAATGGAAAGAGTTTATCCCAGAAGACTGGTACTAAAGGAAATTGTAAAAGTGGTCTTCCAATAGAATGAAAAGGATTCGTGATGAAAGGCACAGTGACGGAGGAAGTAATAGAATGCAAGGTAAGTGGTAAATATGGTAATATATGATTAAATCTAGTGGGAAATTCCCTGCTTGCAAATCTGTAGAGACAGAAAGTAAATGACCAGTTCCCAGGGGCTAGGGAGAAGGGGAGAGGTCAGTGACTGCTGAAAAGCAAAGGATTTCTTTTCAGAGTGATGGAAGTGTTTTAAAATTTGATTGTGGTGATATTTACACAATGCTGTGAGTATACTAAAATCCATTGACGCTTTAAAAGGATGCATTTTATGTCATGCAAATCATCTTTTGATGAAGCATTTTTAGAAAAATAGAATTAGGACAACAGTAGTATGTAAATTAAAAGAAGACACGTAGATGAGGTATTCTGAGATCATCGAATTGTCTGGAAAAAGGAAAAAATGTAGGATTTGTCATCAGGCTATACAATTATGTTTTATGCACATTGTACAGGTGTGGCATTTCACACACACACACACACACACACACACACACACGTTTTTAAGAAAGAATGAGAGGCAACTAAGCCAAAAGGGCTGATTACTAGCAACTACTCCATTTTCCTAGCCAATTCCTTCTTAACGAACCCCTAAATAGAACAGTGATGCAGTTTTTAAGTGCACAGACAGTGGAAAGGTAATATTTTTCTCTAATGCTTTCTTCCTACACTGGAATATGTAAGGCAGTAGAAATAAAGAATATGAATGCACTTAGTAGAGACAATGAATACAAATCACCTTAACGAATGAAAATATAAAGTTTGAAATAAAACAACTGACTTATAGTCGGAAGGCTATGACTTCACAAGTATTTTTCTGCTTTATAAATGCCAACTGCTGTAAACCACTTTCCCAGTGCTTACACTACCAAAAGCAGGATCCACACTCTACTGTCTACCCCCAAACTGACCAGATTGTCTACACACAGTAAGAAATCAGATACTTGCTCACTGGTGGAATGAATATATGTTTGTATGTATTCACAAACTGATAGAAGACAGGATTTCTAGAAGTTGGATGTTTCAAATTTCCTGGAAGCAAGAGAAAAAAATTCACTTTTTTCTCTTTTTCTATTAAAATGTGTATTACAATTATCTTCCAAGCTTACAAAAATAGAAAGCAACACATCTGTAGAATTTTATAGATTTCTGGGTGACATGGAATAAATTCACACCCTGGAGGATGTATGAGTTATCACTAGATATAGAGTTTACCTTCTGCTTTGTTCCTTCTATTGAGTGACAGTAATCCTGACTTCTGATTTAGAACCATTGACACTGGTTTTCCTTTTGGAAGACATCTCCAGGATCAGTACTCTTCCTCCAGATAGCCTCATCTAAAACTACTGCAAATCTTCTAAAACCTTCTCAATTTCTTAAAGACAGTTCTCAATTTCTTACTCTAAAGTTTCTCTTTCCTAAATTTTTCTTTTATCCAACACTAATTAACAGCTATAATTTAAGATCATTTCTCTTTACTCTTCAGTTGTAAATAGAAAACAATTCCTCATAGAATTTTTGTTGTTGTTGTTTTGCTAACTATTGTTAAATCGTTACCTTTTCATATCACACTGTTGCTTTAATGGCAAAATGAGCTTGGCTCTTATAAAATTCAATTTACCAAGCTGTCTGCCCAGATTCCATTTGAGGAGTTTAACTGAACTCTGTGGAGGCTTTACAGTATCTCAATTACATCTCAGAAGAAATTAGCTCAGAAAATGCCAGCTCTGCCCCACAGGGCTTGGCAAAAATAGAGTAATGGCCTGGCTGTGTCAGTGATGGGAATTGCAGCAGACAGAGGAATAGAGGAATTAAGACAAAGAATGGATCAGTAGTCAGAGTTCAAAGGGGGAAATGCTGGTGGTCATTCAAATACAAGAGAAAATCAGAGTCTGGAATGAAACAGTCTTGGAACAGAAGCAGATTTGGGTGTTTGTGCAGATAGACAAGAGCAGAGGGAACTCTAATACTTACCCCTAGGACAAAACTCACCTTCTAGGGGCTGTGGTGAGGCCAGCCTTCAGTGACCCCCCAGCTCTATGCAGGGAGCCCCTGGTGCCCACAAATCTTAGATGCCCAGCGGCTTCTGACAAGCAACAAGACACAACTCAGAGGCAGATGGGGAAATTGTTCTAAACAAGGAGGTCTGCACCAGAAATAAGAGTCCTAAAAGTGAGATTTCATCCCACTGAGGAATTTGGAATCAGATGGTTGGTCTTAAAGAAAATAAGCAGAAAGGCCTAATGTTCTAACTCTTGAGAAGTGAATAGGAAAGAAATATCAGCATGATATCATCCATGGAAAATTGGCCTCGGTTAATGATGAGAGAGGAGTTTAGAAAAACCCATTAGAAAAAAGTAATGTCATGTATTTACCTTTTAAAGTATTTTTCCATATTTTAATATGGTTTTATTTATTACAGTATGAAATGTGATTTAATGTTATTTAAAAGACTATTTAATATACAGGCAGAAAGATTGCTTGAGTCCAGTAGTTTGGGACCAGCCTGGGCAACATGGTGAGACCCTATCGCTATAAAAAAATACAAAAATCAACTGTAGCTCCCACCTGTAATCTCAGCACTTTGGGAAGCTGAGATGGGAGGATTACTTGACTTCAGGAGTTCGAGATCAGCCTGGGCAACATAGTGAGACCTCATCTCTACAAAAAATAAGCAAAATTAGCGGGCCATGGTGGCACATGCCTGTAGTCCCAGTTACTTGGGAGGCTGAGGCGGAGGATGGCTTGAGTCCAGGAGTTTGATGCCGCTGTGAGCTATAATTATGCCACTGCACCCCAGTCTAGAAAACACAGCAAGACCCTATCTCTAAAAAAACCAAAACAACAGTAAAACAACACAAACCTTGTTCAATGTAAATAACACTGATATTGCATATTCCTGGAGCCAGGATCTAAAAGGGCCACATCCGGAGGTGATATTCATAATTCCCCGTTTAATGACGCTTGGCATAGGCACAAATCAACACTGCCCAATCAGAAATGAGCCCAGTCTTCGTTCTGCAGCTAGCTTCTGAAAGCCCCCAGCCATGTCAGGCATTAACCCTTTATTGCTAAGAGTTAGAAAAAGAGGTCCCAATGAAGGAGACAGGCTAAGGCAGTATAGGTTTATTTTTCATCAATATTTTACATAAGCATTTCAATATTTTAACCACCATTTTACAAAACACACTGATGACTATCAGCTGTAGTTACAGCCCACAGGCTAACTCTGATCACATGTCCGAAAGCACAGTGGGGCTTTAGCCAGACTGCTAGGGATTGAATCCTAGACTTGCCTTTTACTAGCTCTGTGACCTTGTGAGGTTTATATAACCTATAAAAAGCATTGATGTGAAGATTACATGAGTTAATTCCTATAAATTGTTTAAGAAGAGAGTCTGACACATACTAAATGCTCAATGCAGCAACGTAATTTATTGATAGTGGCTACCTGGAACACGGTGCAGAGCAGGAAAAAATGTTATTGCGATTGATTAGCAATGCATGCCATAGGCAAGGGAAAGGGTAGTGTCAATAAGGAGTGCCATAGGTTTACCAATTCTGCTTTAGTCCAACCCTAAAACCCAGCTTATGCAGGTGTGCTGAGCACGTTACTTATAGCAGCATCATTACATCAACAATAAACAAACGGCAAGACTCTTAGAAGCCCCTTTAGTTTGGTCCCAATCTAAAATCAGTGATGTGAACACCCGTCACTATTTCTTAATGTAGGTTCTCACAACTGACAGTTTTGAGATCTTCTCAGACCAACGTCTCCCAATAGATACATTTTGCCTTGGATCACCATCTGGAAACCTTACATGTTCTATTTTTTTTCCTTTTGTGTTTGTGTTCCTGAGAGTTTTGTGAGGTGAAATTTCCAAAATGGAGGCTGAAAATCCTCAGGTCTGTCTTCAGAGATGGCTGAATTCTGGTTGGGGGCCTGGGACAAGAGGTGTAAAAATAGCACATGTGACTGATCTTTTAATTCTGGTGGGGTTGTCTCCTGCTGTATTTATGCCTCCTAGGCCAGACGTCTTTCCCTGATATGTATGCTCATTACTACCTAAATTATTGTGCATATCTTAACAAATGATACAGTTTCACTAAAGATAATTTGGGAGGTGATCACTGGGTGAACTTTTGATATAATTAAAATTGTTCACCTTAAAGATAACTTGGAGCAAAAGAGCGAGACAATTTATTCAATGTCAATTTCAAGGTAATTCAAAGATAATTCAAATAAAACATTCAAGAGTTTGTCTTTTTCTAGTTTTTCCTTTTTTTAGTAAGAAGCTTCTAACCAAAATTCTGACATCAGAATAGCTTCATTTAAAAAATTCTTTTTTTTGGCTGGGTGTGGTGGCTCATGCCTGTAATCCCAGCACTTTGGGAAGCCGAGGCGGGTGGGTCACCTGAGGTCAGGAGGTCAAGACCAGCCTTGCCAACATGGTGAAACCCCAACTCTACTAAAAACACAAAAATTAGCTGGGTGTGGTGGCGGGTGCCTGTAATCTCACCTACTTGGGAGGTTGAGGCAGGAGAATTGCTTGAATCCAGGAGGTAAAGGTTGCAGTGAGCTGAGATAGTGCCATTGCACTCCATCCTGGGCAATAAGAGTGAAGCTCAGTCTCAAAAAAAAGAAAAAGAAAAAAGAAAAAATTCTTTTTTCAATGTTAATGAAAAATATGGAAACACTTAAGGCCTTCTGATTCCATCTAAAACCTGGCAACTTCTTTTGTCCCACTCTGACTCTTCCTACTTAGAATACTTCCCTCCCTCCCAGCTGCCAACTTCTCTCATTTCTCAGTCTCTCCAGACCTTCTTCCCTTTCCCATGTTATAAGCTGAATTCTCTCCAGCACTCCATCCTGACACATCCTCCTGCTCTGCTTCTATACCCAAGGTATTAATATAAGTTCTCCTTAAAAAAGCATGATCATATTTTACTTTCTTTTATATGGATAAAATTGATTTTTACATATTTAATTTGGAATTTTTTGCATCTGTATGCATATGGGATTTTGGTTTTCATGGAAACATGTAATATCTTTATCTGATTTTCTTAATAGTATAATTCTAGGCTTAGAGAAGAGTTGAAAAGTGAACCTTCCTCTTCTCTTTTCTGAAAGATTTTACACAGCATTGTTATTAGGTCTTCCATAAATATTTGATGGAATTTACTAGTGACATCCTCTGGTCCTGGAATTTTCTTTATGGGAATGTTTCAAATTATAAATTCAATTTAATCTATTCAATTTATTTTAGTCTATCCTCATTCACTTTGTTCTTATTTTTATTATTTATTTCTATCTACTAATTTAGGGCTTAATTTGCTTATGGGTTTGGCTGAAAAGTTCTTAGGGCAGGATAGCAGAAACAGTGTGAGTCTTCATTTTGAATGATTTCTTGAGGCAAGGATCAATGCAGACCAGACGAGGATCTGTGTGAAGAAGGAAATGTTATGTGAGTCCCAAGACATTCTGAGGTTGTAATTGAATAACTAATGTTTATTCCAGAAGCAAAGTGGGTTTAACATTAGAAATCAATCATTGACTATAATCCCAGCACTTTGGGAGTCCAAGGTGGGTGGATCACGAGGTAAGGAGATTGAGACCATCCTGGCTAACATGGTGGAAACCCATCTCAACTAAAAATGCAAAAACTTAGTAGGGCGTGGTGGCACACACCTGTAATTCCAGCTATTTGGGAGGCTGAGACAGGAGAATCGCTTGAACCCGGGAGGCAGAGGTTGCATTGAGCCGAAATTGCACCAATGCACTCCAGCCTGGGCAACAGAGAGAGGCTCCATTTCAAAAAAAATAAGTAAATAGAAATCAATCATTGAGTCAATGCAATTCACTAAAGAAGATTATGTCAAAGATGCAGAAAAAGCAAAAAATTTAACACCCATTCGGGAAACATTTTTAAGTAAATTAGAAATAGAAAGGAACTTCTTCAATGCAGTAAAATGTGCCTGTACAAAAACTACTATTAGCATCATAGCAAATGATTAATGATTGATTATTTCTTTCCTAAGTTGGGCACAAATCATGGATGTTGTCTCTCATGACTTCTATTTAACATTGCCCTATTCAGTGCAATACAGCAACAAAAAGAAATAGCATGAATATGCAATGGAAAGGATGAAGTAAAAGTGACTTTAGTAGCAGATTACATGGTTTTGTATGTAGAAAATCCTTAGGAACCTTTGAAAAAGCTACTAGAAATAATAAGCAAATTTAGCGAGATCACAGAGCCAATTTTAAAATATTATTTCTAACTACTAGCAAAAAAATTGGAAAATTTATTAAGAAAGCAATAGTTTCAATGACATGAAAAAAACATGAACTTAGTGATAACTTAATACAATACAGTCATTCTCTGCATAACATTTTGGCCAAAAACAAATGGCTTATGCAATGGTGGTCCCATACAATTATAATGGAGCTGAAAAATTCCTATTGCCCAGTGACCTTGTAGTACAATTACAGTTGACCTTTGAATAAGAGGGTTAGGGGTGTCGACCCTCGAGTAGTTGAAAATTCTCAGATAACTTTTGATTCTCCCCAAACTTAACTAAGAGCCTATTGCTGATCAGAAACTTTATTGATTAACACATATTTATTGTATGTTATATGTATTATATACTGTATTCTTACAATAAAGTCATAACATTTTATTATTAAGGGAATCACGAGGAAAAGAAAATACATTTATAGTATTGTACTGTATTTTTTGATACCATAAATTTACATCATCTGTTTACAAGATGAATCATCTTTCTGAAGTGTCAGACAGCTGAAGCTGCAGACCGCAACCTATGGTACATTTGAAGCAATTCGACTTTTTCTTGTAATGTTGTAACTTTTCTCTGTTTCTTAGGAACACTTTCAACATCACTAGTGGCACTTTGTACGGGTCCCATGGTGTTATTCAAAGTTTATGGTATTGCATTAACTATGACAAAGGAAATGTTAGAACTTTGAGAGCTCACTTTTTACTGCAATATGTAATTTACTGGAAAGACAAACTGCAGAAATGATTAGCATCATAGACTTCTAAGAGGATACTTACAACACTTGAGCTTACTGCAATAGCAACAGGAGATAGCTAGAAAGTTATTACAATAGTACAGTATGTGCTACAGTTAACTTTACACTGTTGTGATTTAATATGGCATCTTTACGTTTTTTACATTTCTCTCAACTGCAAATGGCGCCATATACAGTCTGTGTTTGTGTATATAAGTTTTGATAAATTTTACCATTTTATAATAGATTTGTATGTATTTTATGAAACTAAATGACAAAATAGATTAACATCTACATATATTTTATGTACTCATGACATACCTTTTTTAATTATCATTTTTTTCTCCAGATGGAGTCTTGCTCTGTTACCCAGGCTGGAGTTCAGTGGTACGATCTCAATTCACTGCAACCTCCACCTCCCGGGTTCAAGCAATTCTCTTGCCTCAGCCTCCCGAGTAGCTGGGATTACAGGCACCCACCACCCCACCTGGCTAATTTTTGTATTTTTAGTAGAGACAGGGTTTCATCATGTTGGCCAGGCTGGTCTCGAACTCCTGACCTCGTGTTCCACCTGCCTCAGTCTCCCGAAGTGCTGAGATTACAGATGTGAGCCACCGTGCCCGGCATTTAATTTTTTTATATATATATTTCTAGGCTATGTGGTTTATCTGTGAGATTTTTCAAATTGCCACAAATCCCCAAAACATTTTATGATCTATATATTGAAAAAAAATCACATATAAGTGGACCAACACAGTTCAAACTTCTGTTGTTCAAGGGTCAACAATATTTTTAAAATAAATTTAGTATAGCCTAAGTGTGCCATGTTTATAAAGTCTACAGTAATGTGCTGTAATGTTTTAGGCCTTGACCTTTACTCACCACTCACTGATCCACTCAGATCAACTTTCAGTCGTGCAAGCTCTATTCATGGTAAATGCCCTATGCAGGTGTTCCATCTTTTTCTTTTCTACTGTATTTTTACTGTACCTTTTCTATGTTTAGATATGTTTCTACATTTAGATATACAAATAGTTACTGTCGTGTTACAATGGCCTACAGTGTTCAGTACAGTAACATACTGTATGGGTTTGTAGCCTAGAACCAATACCATATAACCTAGGTGTGTATTGGGCTACATTCTTTGGGTTTGTGTAGATACACTCTATGATATTCACACAACAACAAAATTTCCTAACAATGCATTTCTCAGAACATATCGCTGTTTTTAAGTAAGGCATAATCGTAAATTCCAGATCTGACAAACAATCTCTGCCCCCTTAAAAAAGCAAAAAAGCAGAAAACATCACTGAGAGACATTAAAGACCTAAATAAAGGGAGACATATATAATTTTCCTGGATTGCTAAATTCAATATTGGTAAGATGTTCTTCACGAATTGACCAATAGGTTCAATATAATTCCAGTTAAACTACTGGAAGGCTTTCTATTTTTGGGAGAGAGAGTAGGATTTGACAAACTCACTGTGAAATTTATATAGAAATATAAATAAATAATCTAGAAAAACTGAACAATTTTGAAAACAATAAACAAAGCTGTAGGAATTCTACTATCTGAATTCAAGCCTTAGCATAGAGCAACAGTTATTAAAATACAGTGTGATATTGGCTTAATGATAAACTTATAAATCAATGGAATAAAATAAAAAAGGTCCAGAAATAGACCCACACATATATGGTTCATTGATCTTTAACAAAGAGGCCAAAAGTTATTTAATGGAAAAGGATAGTCTTTTCACCAAATGATGCTAGAAGAACTTGATATGTATATGGAATAAAAATGGGCCTCAACTTTTACTTTATACCATAATAAAAAAAATTCAAATGAATCATAGACCTAAAAATAAAGCAAAAACCATGTAAATCTAGAGGAAAACTAAGGAGAATATTTTTGTGAACTTGTGCTCTGCAAAATTTTTTGGAACATAAAAAAGCATGAATCCTAAAAGGAAAAATTGATATATTAGACTCTATCAACATTAGGAACTCCTGCTGTTTGTAAGACACCATTTAAAAAGGTGAAAAGACCGGTTACAGATTTGAGGAAAACATTTCAATGCATATATTGTCCAAGTACTCCTTTATGAAATATATAAAGAAGTTATGATAATAAACACAAGCAATTTAATTAAGAGTTAGAAAAAGTGTTCAAACTCTTTACAAAAGAAGGCTGATGAATGAAAGTGTTCAAACTCTTTACAAAAGAAGGCTGATGAATGGCCAGTAAGCACATCGAAAGGTCCTGAACATTCTGGAATTATCAGAAAATACAAACTAAAACTACAGTGAGATGCCACAATACACTCATGAGAAGGGTTAAAATTTAAAAGTGTTTTTATCAAGTGTGGCAAGAATATAGAGCACATGTAATTCTCATACATTACTGATAGGAAAGTAAAATGGTACACTTTGAAAAATAGTTTGACAGTTTCTTAAGAAGTTAATTATGACCCAGCAATTCCACCCCTAGGTATTTACCCTAGGAATTTACCCTAGGTATTTACCCTGAAAATCTGGATTTGCACAAAGGTTGTACACAAGCAGCTTTGTAACAGACCCAAGTTAAAAGCAATCCGGAGGTCTATCAATAGGTTAGTGGGTAAAAAAATTGTGGCGTATTCATACAATTCAATACCACTCAGCAATTAATAAAAGAATGAAATACTAAAATACTGATGAATAAAACAATGTGGATGAATGACAAACATATTATTCTGAATAAAAGGAGCTAAACACCCAAAGTACATACTTTATTATTCAATTTGTAAGTTATAACAATGACAAATTAGTTTATAATGATTGAAAAATAAATCATTGATTGCCTAGGGAAGGGAGGGGCAGTAAAAACTCACTGGAAAGGGACCCAAGCACATTTTGTGGGTTGCGAAATGTTTTATATCTTGATCATGGTGGGAGTTACACAAATGTATCCATTTTTCCTTGAATTGTATTCTTAAAATGAGTGCATTTTATAGTATGTATCATATCTCAATAAACTGAGTTTTAAAAACTATTATTTGGCTGAACTAATGAAATATTACAGATATTCAGCCAATTTGACCTATAAAAACATCAGGTTTACAGATGGTTTAATCTTATATTTTATGAATGAATGATATATTGTCTGTAATTAACTCAAATTGAATTTTCAAAGAAGTTTTACCGTGAGTAATATTTACATTATAATGTGGAGACTTTAAAAAATGGCAAATATATGCACCCCATTCCACCATCTTCTCCTTTAGGGATCATTGCCAGAAGGCCACTATTTTTGACAGGTAAATAGAGTAAGTCCAAAAAAACAAAATCACTGGATTCTATTTTATTGTAAGTTTTAGAATATTTTGTACTCAATTATATTTGATCAACTCTAACAAAGACTGGTATAGTTCTACCTACCACAAGTTTCACTCAATAAACATAATATCCTGGGAAATATTTTGGAAGATAGTTTTTAAATATGATAATAATTTTACAAGTCAAAAATACATTTTTTCTTCTTAATGGGAAGCTAGAAATATTAATTTCTTAGAATGAAGACAATCTTTAGAAAACTTTAACAAGAGTGAGAAAAGGCATTTAAAAATCAAATTCAATTTCAACTCCTTATCATTAAATGAAACACTATCACTTCCCTAATTTGGAAATCTTATTTTTGGAAAGAAAAAAAAAAAGTATTTCCAGATACAATTAGTCAATTCAAAATATCAGCATAAAATTCTTGTTTCTCATATTGTTTTTTTCAGTATGTGTTCAAGTTTCTATTTCAGAATGATTAAGAAATTGACTGTGGTCAAGGAGTCCTTCTAGGAAAAAGCACCTATCTAATCCTTATTATTAGAAAAATAGAGTAAGGATTAAAGCACAGCAAACTATGACACCTGGATGAGAAAGGACAACATAGTCAACCTTCATTCTTTCTCACTTTTTTCTAAATATGTTCTTCAATGACATCCAAATGGTTAGGTCAATTGTTAAGAAACAGTTGGTTTCTAAAGGGCAAGCCAGGCTGTTTGGTAGGTACTGATGCATACAGACGCTAGAAGCATTTTGGGTAAAACTGGTCTTTTTGTGGGATTGCCAAATAAAATACAATATGGCCAGTTAAAATTGAATTTCAGGTAATTTTTTTAAGTATAGTATATATTCCATGCAATATTTTTTCATTATACTAAAAATTACTTATTGTTTATCTAAAAACCAAACTTAACTGGGTGTCTTATACTTTAATTAGCTAAATCTGCAAATGTTATCAGTTGGTCTTGTAGTGATTAATATAATTCAGTGAAATAATAGTCCATAATCTATTAGGTATCATAAAATTTGCTTAACATGTTCCAAACTTGAAAGAAGATTGAACTGACTAGCGAGATTCCTTTCTTGTCTTTTGGGTTAAATTGTCAGTGTTGTTTTCTGGGCAATTAATGTTACTCAAATATTGTATAGTTGAAAAATAAGTAATTAAGTAATAAAACTCATTTGTATATGGAGAAATATCCAACACCCTATTACTTTGGTAAAGACAGTAATGCTTCTGGTTGCATACAGTCCAGCTTCCAGAGAGGAAAGAATGGCTTCTCTGAGAAAGGTTGACAGGAACTTCATTTGCATTTCCTTTAGAAAATTCCCCATGCTTTTGGCTCTGTGTCCTGTGTGTACACGCACACACACAGTTGCTTTCTGGGTTTTTTTTCCCGTTTATTTCTATTGCAGTATAGTTGCATGTTGCTTTTATCTGAAAGAAGAAATTGGAAGGTAACATCCAGGCATGAAGATGTGGTGTTTACTTGAACCATTTCATTAATGTTTTCAATTTGTTGAGTGGTTTCCATGTTTCCCAAAGGTTTTCACCCCGTAAAAGCTGATGGATGGGCTGACACAGCCTTCCAGGCTTGGGCTGGTGTAATGTGAGCTCAGTGCCTGGAAACAATAAAACAGCAATTTTCTGAGAGATTTACCTGCAGAAGAGCCAGGAATATAAAAGCCTTTTCAGTTTCCCACCCTAAGTCTCTTCTTTTCTCTTAGTCCCAGAAGGGGTTTGTGCGGACTGTATCCTGTCAGGTTAATTGAGGATGACATTAAAGGTAATCTCAGCGGCTGCTGCCGGAATGGCTCAGACGGAAAGACCAGTGGAGCAAGTGGAGACTTCATGATGGGAACAACAGAAGCAAAGGTTGCAGGGATTGGGAAATGTCAGATCCTTTCTCTTAAATTCTGGATGGTGGCATCCAGTTGACATTTGACAAGCAATGGTTCTAGCTCCAGTAGGGGCTATGAACCAAGTGAAGGCTTCTCCTGAGTTTGGTCCGTCAGGGCTGGGCCAGACTGTCTAAAATTCATGTTGGATGTAGTCCACAGCACTGCATTCTCAGAGGGCTGCACCTTGTAACTGGTCTTTTTATGTCACAGAGCAGGAAGGGGTGTGTGTGCTGGATTCAGTGCCCTAAAGACAGTTCGGGGGTAAGCAGGTCCGGACTAAAGTGATGTGAGCTGGCACCAGCAGGACCTTCGTTTCCCCCTCAGGGTTATAACAGTGATCAATTAACCTTAACCTTGAAGAAGCCCAGGTTCAGGGTGTCCCCATTCAAATTCACGGTCTATCAGATACTTCTGATTTAAAATGCTAGGACCATGACAATTCTGTCTATTGTTGCCATTTATTTGGTAATCTAATAATTATGTAACAATTCACTTCCAGGTTCACCCAGTAATCCATAACTCTTCCAAGTGTTAAATAACAATACACTTAAAGTAAGCTCTCTGGATGGCCCAAGAAAATTATGTTGGAAAAATCTCATTTAACGGACTTTTTGGCTCTCACGAGGAAACGACCTATTTTTTCAAGAGTTTAGAAAGCTAATGTGAGACTAACTTAGAAGATGTTCTGATGTGATAGAGAAATTGGCTGTGTCTTATTGCTCTGTAGGGGAAAGGACATAACTAAAGAGGGAAAGAAGGTCCTTTGGGGGGCCTGAGCTCCATTTACATCAGAGGAAGGTTTTGATAAGCTCATACTCAAGTTGCCAGAGTAGAGAGGGGATGAGAGGGAGGCATTCAGCCAGACCTAGAGGAGGGACTGGTGTGTTCCTGAGACTGGAGGAAACAGATGGTTCCAACCAGGCCTTTTTAAGTCACAGGTTTTCACTGGTGGACACTTACATTTTTTTAATTCCACATGGTGCCTCAGGAGGTCATCGGACATGGAAGGGGTGGCACAGGGGTGCCAGGAAAAGGAATTCAAAGTACTGCAGCCTTGAAAGCTTCAGCAGGTCAGTGGTCAAGCCATGTGGTGAGAGAAGCAGCAGACGCCGCATGCAGCAAGACTGTGACTATGGCACACACTTAGATTGGAAGTATGGGCCAGAGAGGACGCCAGCTGACACACTATTCAATCCTTCATACTGATGCTGGACCTGCACCTCTGGCCTTGGCCTAATTATTGGCCTCAAAGGAGCAAAATGTTGAACACCATCAAGCCTGCCTTGTTGAAAACAGTAATGAGAAGCCCATTGGGAGCCATCTTTCCAGCCAGAGCTAGAAGGCAGAGGACAGGCTGGCCACCAGGCAGAGGCAGAGTGGTTTTCAGAGGCTCTGGTTAGGTGTCAGGAGCTGTGGGAAGCTCATCACCACCGGACAAATGTCATGAGGTCTCTCCAGAGAGAAGCTCTGATTGTTCTGGCTCAATCTCCCATCTTTGTCTAACCTTCTTCCTGGCATCATCACCAGGCCTCTGCTGGCAGTGGTGCTTTCTGAACGGATTGCTCCGATTAAATGACTTCCAGATGGTGATTTTCTGTTTCAAGGATGAGTGAACATTTCCATAAGTTGCATCTCATTTTACTAATATCACTAATTTCTTTGCTTTCTTGCATCCAATCAATCTATCATTCCACTTATCTGTGGATTTCATTAATGAGCCATTGACTTCCTCTTCCAGATCATTAGTGAAGATGTCCAGTTCTTACCAGACCTAATACCAATTCCCATGGCTCATTGCTGGCTGCCCCAAAAGCTCCTGGAGGAGGCATTCATCAGTCTCATACTTGTGACTTCATTATCGTAAACCAATTTTAACCCATTTTGCAAGAAACACTTCTCAGGATGTTTAAAACTTAATGTTTTCCCAAGGAACTCCTAATTTTCACAGGACCAGAACAGATGGCCACATGATGTAGCGTAATATACCTAGCCATGAAATTCCAGCCTCCGCTAACCAGAGTGTAGGCTCATTCATTCTTTCCCTTTTTTCTAAAGAAGAACAAAAGAAGGATTACACCCCTCTGCTATAATCCACCATGCTTTTTATGCCTTTCCAGCACCACACTTTTCTATTGATTAACCTTTTCTATTTGTCAGAAGCTTTCCCTTACAGTCCATCTTCTTGGCTACTTTCAGGGTACTTTATGCAAATCATCAGGTTACTGTATGGCTAGGAAGCTTACAGAGGTGGCTAAAATTTAAGTTTAGAGTAGATGATGTTCTCAACAGCTTGGAGAACAGTGTTTCCCAGGCTTTCCTGACTTTTCTTTATTCACTCCTGGTATAAATCAGGTTCTAATTATGTGAACTGAATCAAAGAAAATGATCTGGGATTGGCTTAATTTTTTTCTTTTATTTTTAGCCCTAAGTGCTTGGTACACAAAGTGACAAGTTTTGGGCACAGCTCAACACCAATATTTTCTTCTTGGCTGTGAAACTTCCTTCTGAAATTAAAAAAAAAGAAGCAATTTTCTTCCCTTTATTAAAATAATTTTTTCTTTTGTGAAAGGAGAATAAACATTGTATGTCTTGTATCATTATAACTTGTACAAAACTGAAAAGGAAACTAAAAAAATTAACTGTTTGGTTTGTTGGAGTGGTAACATTGAAGATACACTGTTCTTTATTATACCCTTGTTTAATATGATTAAAGTAATTTAATCTGTAGTATATTCTTATATAGTCAGGTTTTAAGTGTTTTTTTTTTTCAAAGCTATTAAGAGAAGAGGTATTCAAAATCTTTGAGGGAAACAATTTCTTTCTGCTTGAGTCCAGGTTAAAATGAATCTCCCAATAGCCGAGTGAAGTAGCATTTTCTGATTCCCAGGCTAAAGGATCTCAGATATTCGTTTCGTCAATTCATCCTGCAGAGCATGTGGGTTATGGCATATAACTCAAAACTATTCAGGAAGGTAAGATGCCACTGGATCCTTGCGTGCACTTTTAAGTTTTAGAGATGGTTATTTGACTTTGTATTGTAATATAGTATGGCATAACATAGCATTGCAGAACAAATACATAGCATAGCAGTTAGAGCGTTAACTTTGGAAATAACAGAGCTTTAAATCTGGTCCTATCACATATTAACTGTATGATTGTGGGAATATCATTCAATTTCTCTGAGCTCCAGTTTTACCCTCTGAAAATGTGATAATAATACTTAACAATTATTGTGAGGGTTAAGTCAATCAGGGTTCTCCAGAGAAACAAGAGCAACAGGATGTGTGTGTGTGTGTCTGTGTGTGTGTGTGTGTGTGTGTGTGTGTGAGAGAGAGAGAGAGAGAGAAAGAGCGCGAAAGAGAATACATATGGGGGGGGTGCAGATTTTAAGGAATTGGCTCACATGATTGTGGGGGCTGGCAAATCCTAAATCTTCTGGGTAGTCTGGCAGACTGGAGACTCAGAATTGTTGCAGTTGGAGTCTGAAGGCAGTCTGCTGGCAGAATTCCTTCTTTCTTGGAGAAGATCAGTCTTTATTCTCTTCAGGCCTCCAATTGATTGGATGAGGCCCACCCACATCATGGAGGGTAAACTGATTTACTGGAAGTCCACTGATTTAAATGCAATTAACATTTAACCTTCACAGAAACACCCAGAAACTGCTTAACAATGGCCCAGCCAAGTAGCCAGGTTGATATAAGTTAACCATCACAGTGAAGTCATGTTTGTAAGGCAGGAGAAGCTGACAGTAGTTAGCATTCAATAAAATCATCTCACGAGTTTATGCATCCCAAAGGCACAGGGGATGAGGATGAAATTGCTGGATTTTAGAGAATTTCTTTGCTGAAAGTTTGTGATTTGGATTGGTGGGCATGTAGCTTAGAAATGGTGGTGTGATTGCCAATTTACTGCTCCAGACTAGAGCTGTAAGTGATTCCAGAAATTGGCTACTCCACTTCATAGAGAAAACAGAAGACCCTGGAAAGATACGGAGTTAGAAACCCTCATACCACTGCTGCAAAATAGAAAAGATACTTAGGGTGATTCATATAAGTGATCACTAGCTGTACTCTTCTAGCTCTGGGGTAATGCAAAGTCAACACCGCAGTAAGAAATTAGGGCATACCCTTCATTTTGTATTTTTCTTTTCTAAACCATTCACAAAGTGAAGAACCAGATATTTGAAATAATATGCCCCACGTCCCCGCTTGTCTTATTCTATTCAGGCTGCTATAACAAATTCACTAGACTGGGTAACATATAAATAACAGAAATCTACTGCTCATGGTCCTGGAAGCTGGGAAATCTAAGATTGAAGTGCCAGCAGATTCATTGTTTGTTGTGGACTTACTCTCTGCTTGCACGATGGTGCTTTTAGCTATGTCCTCACATGGAGGAAGCACCCAGGGAGTTCCCTTGAGCCTCTTTCAAATGAGCACCTTCTCTTTCATGAAGGCTTTGCCCTCATCATCTAATTACCTCCTGAAGGCCCCACTTTTTAATGCCATCACCTTGGGGGTTAGGTTTCATCACGAGAATTTTGGAGAGATATGAGCATTCAGATGATAGCACCCTCCAAATAATGAAAGTAGAGAAAAGAGAGAACTAGAATAAAAATGTAAATGTACTGATTAATACTATGGGGAATAAACTTTTAAGACATTAAAGTTTCCCACAAGTAAATTCAACACAAATTTTATTCTGACTTTACTCCCAGTAATGACCTTGCCTTGATCTGATAAGTTTCAGACTTAGAAGTGTGCAGTGAAGACATTTGCATCCTTACACATACCCCCTGAAAAATAAAACAATCTATAAAAGCATAGACAGTGCTGCTCAATAGTACACAGGCAGTGAAAGTAAAATAGATTGCAGGTATGATAGATGTAAGATTAATTTTTAAATGTTTTGAAAATGAGCTTTAATTAAAATTGCACTGAAATGGAGACAGAATCACAAACTGGTTGAACGTTTCCTATTGGAAATATTTTTCTCCTTCTGTTGGAAAATGTCCTAAGCCAAGTTTCCTCTCTTGTGACATAGAGAAAATAATGTGGTCTGTCCTCTTTCCAGAGAAGTTATAACTGTCACATACTGCAAGATATGTGAAAACATTTTGAAAAATGAAGTGTTGTAAGTTGAGTTATAATTCTTTTAGTATTAAAAAAGGAGAGAGGAGTAATAGGGTGGAAAATGGGAAGAGAAAGATCTTTAGAACCAGCCAATGTGAAGGCTGAATATTAACTGCGTTTCTCTCCTTGTGCAATGGTGAGAAATTCCCTTCACTCCTGTAAGCAAAAAATGTCAGTCTTCATACACTGACGTTTCTAGGTGTGCATATGCTTATAAAGTATGTAAATGTGAATGCATGAATATGTAAAAGGAAGGGAGAGATAAAAGTCCTGTTCTAGTAGTACATTGAATGGAATGATACCATTTAACACACAAGATGCTAAAAATAAAGTTTTCATTTTTCAGGGTCAAGAATAAAATCCTTTGTGGAGGGAAGTTAAAATGAGTCAGGGAAGTGGGGAAAGAATAAGGGAGAAAAGCTGGGGTAGGCTGAGTTTAGACTAGAAGTGAGACATGAAAGAGGTTGCAGGTAGAAAACTTAAATCTACAGAGGTAAGCTCCCATCATCTCAGTAGGAGACAGATCTCAGAGCAGAGCAAAACTGTTAGAGCATGAGTCTTTGCCAAATAAATCTCAAAACTAAAGCACAAAACAAAAACAGAGGTAAAGTTCTAATGACTTCTAGGACTCACTCTGGGAGCCAAGAACACATATTCCTGGGTCTGATGAGTCCATAATGCGTATTTCTTGCATGCCTGTTATTAAGTTGTTGTCCCCCAACTCTAAATCTACTCTACTATACCTCAGTGTTGTTATGCTGTATCTGGAAATCAGCAAACTGCATCTCTGTTCTGCCAACTGATTCTGTATTAGGCTCTGTTTTTCTTTCTTTTTTTAAATTATACTTTAAGTTCTAAGGTACATGTGCACAACGTGCAGGTTTGCTATATATGTATACATGTGCCATGTTGGTGTGCTGCACCCATTGACGCATCATTTACATCATTTACATTAGGTATATCTCCTAATGATATCCCTCCCCACTCCCCCGACCCCATGACAGGCCACGGTGTGTGATGTTCCCCTTCCTGTGTCCAAGTGTTCTCATTGTTCAATTCCCACCTATGAGTGAGAACATGTGGTATTTGGTTTTTTGTCCTTACGATAGTTTGCTGAGAATGGTGGTTTCCAGCTTCATCCATGTCCCCAGAATGGTGATCATTAAGAAGTCAGGAAACAACAGGTGCTGGAGAGGATGTGGAGAAATAAGAACGCTTTTACACTGTTGGGGGTACTGTAAACTAGTTCAACCACTGTGGAAGACAGTGTGGCGATTCCTCAAGGATCTAGAACTAGAAATACCATTTGACCCAGCCATCCCATTACTGGGTATATACTCAAAGGATTATAAATCATGCTGCTATAAAGACACATGCACACGTATGTTTATTGCGGCACCATTCACAATAGCAAAGACTTGCAACCAACTCAAATGTCCACCAATGACAGACTGGATTAAGAAAATGTGGCACATATACACCATAGAATACTATGTAACCATAAAAAAAGTAGGCTCTGTTTTTCAAATGCAAGCACCAGAGGGAAACTGAACAGTTAAGGATGAGTAAAGGATTTTGTTTTCCTCTTTTCCCGTTCCTGTGCCTATCCCTCTAACAATGCTTCATCTTAGTAGCAGCAGTTCTTCCTTGTAGCAGCAATTGAATTTTTGTAATGCTTGCAGATCCAGATTCAGGACATACCTTCACCAGCCAGCCAGCACTCCACCCTCCTTAGAGGTCTGGGTATCAGAACTCTTTGCTGAATTCAGGACACCAGAACCAGCTAAGCAGTGTGCAGTGCACCCTTCTTAGAGTATACCCACTCTCACTACTTCTTTTCAACATTGTACTGGAGGTTTTGTCCATTGCCATAAGGCAAAAAATAAAAAAAGAAATTTAAAAAATGATCAGAAAGGAAGACGTAAAGCTCTCTCTTTGTAGATAGCATGACTGTTTACATAGAACTTCCTAAGGAATTTATGAAACAACTACTAGAACTAATAAATGAAATGATTAAAGTCACAGGATCAAGGATAGTATGCTAAAATCAATTGTATTTTTATGTATTACAAAAATAACACGGAAATGAAAATTTACAACTTCCATATGCAATAGCACCAAAAAACATAAAACCCTGAGAAAATATGTTGCCATCATATAGGATTTTGTATATTTCTTTCAACTGAGGAACAATACAGGGTGCTATTTCTCCCATAGCCAGGATACATGCGTCTAGGAAGAAGTGGATTGAAGTGGGAATGACTTCTGTCATTACTACAACAAATAACCCATTTGCAGAATTTTTGAATCTATATCTACAAGACCTGCTATTCTGAGGTCTTTGTTCCCAAGAGAGAAATCCTTACAACAATGGTTCTATGGATCTGAAGTTTGAAACTTCTACCAGATCATTTTTAGTTCCCCATTAACACCAAGCTGACAGGCAAAAAAGGAGAGAGTTATTCTGGTTGGGTGGCTGATCTTGATAACCAAGAGGAAACGGAATGGATGCTAGAAAATGTGGACAGGGAGGACTGTTTCTGGAACCCAAGGGATACTCTGTGATGACTCTTACTACCTCCTTTCCTAATACTAAATATTAACTGAAAACTACAGCAACCAATAAAAAAAAAAAAAAAAGAGGAATTGAAGATTTAGATGTTTTGGATAAGAACCTTAGCCAGCTAAAATCCTGGCTGATGGGAAAGAAAACATGGGATATGTAATAGAAGAAGGGAATTATAAATACCAACCACAGAATTCTGAGGGGTTACAGAAATGAGTACCATAGCAGTTGCACATAGCTTCTTCTTTGTTTGCTGCTGCTGTTTTCATGTGTGTGTGCGTGGGTGTGTTTGTATATGCTACCTATTTTATTATTTTCCATCCTTTTTCCCTTGTTACTTAACATGTTTTTTTGTAAGGCTTAATGTATAATTTAGTATTAGGAAACAGAATATTCAGGTGGGGCTGGGATTGAAAGTGAGGTATAATGAACATAGTTCAGAGATGGCTAGAAATAATTTACATATGAGTTTTACCCACCCCATTTTCTGCGGAAGGAACAAATAGATATCTATTTGATTTATTTTTATCTTATCCTTTTAAATATCAATTTTGTACAAATATTAAATTTGTACAATACAATACAATTTATTAATAGATAAATACACATACATCAGGATTGTATGCTAAAAACCATGATAGCATACATGATCCAAAAAAAAATTCAAAGACCAAGAGGATACAGCATAGTGGTTGAGAGGTCAAGAATATAGTTTTATTCCCTATAAATGAGCTACTTACTTCTGCAAAGAGGGCATTCTATTCCAAAATCCCAGGCCATGCTCACTTGTCCATTCAGTATCATCTAATATATGGCACTAAGTCAGCAACTAAAAGTGCCTTAGTAGCTATACTACAAGGCTACAGTAATCAAAACATTGTGGTACTGGTACCAAAACAGATATATAGACCAATGGAATAGAACAGAGGCCTCAGAAATAATGCCACACATCTACAACAATCTGATCTTTGACAAACCTGACAAAAACACGTGATGGGGAAGGGATTCCCTATTTAATAAATGGTTTTGGGAAAACTGCCTAGCCATATGCAGAAAACTGAAACTGGACCCCTTCCTTATACCTTATACAAAAATTAACTCAAAATGGATTGAAGACTTAAACATAAGACGTAAAACCACAAAAACTCTAGAAGAAAACCTAGGCAATACCATTCAGGACATAGGCATGGGCAAAGAATTAATGACTAAAACACCAAAAGCAATGGCAACAAAAGCAAAAATTGACAAATGGGATTAAACTAAAGAGCTTCTGCACAGCAAAAGAAACTATCATCGGAGTGAAGAGGCAACTTATGGAATGGGAGAAAATTTTTGCAATCTATCCATCTGACAAACAGCTAACATCCAGAATCTACAAGGAACTTAAACAAATTTACAAGAAAAAAAAAATCCCATCCGAAAGTGGGCGAAGTATATGAACAGACACTTCTCAAAAGAAGATATTTATGTGGCCAACAAACATGTGAAAAAAAGCTCATCATCACAGGTCATTAGAGAAATCAAAATCAAAATCACAATGAGATACTATCTCATGCCAATTAGAGTGGTGATCATTAAAAAGTCAGGAAACAACAGATGCTAGAGAGGATATGAAAAAATAGAAATGCTTTTACACTGTTGGTGGGAGTATAAATTAGTTAAACCATTGTGGAAGACAGTGTGGCAATTCCTCAAGGTTCTAGAACCGGAAATATCATTTGACCTAGCAATCCCATTACTGGGTATATACCCAAAGAATTATTAATCATTCTACTATAAAGACACATGCATACACATGTGTATTGTAGCACTATTCACAATAACAAAGACTTGGAACCAATCCAAATGCCCATCACTGATAGACTGGATTAAAAAAAGTGGCACATATATACCATGAAATACTATGCAGCCATAAAAAGGATGAGTTCATGTCATTTGCAAGGACATGGATAAAGCTGGAAATCATCATTCTCAGCAAACTAATACAGGAACAGAAAACCAAATACCACATATTCTCACTCATAAGTGGGAGTTGAACAATGAGAACACATGGACACAGGAAAGGGAACATCATAGGCTGGGGCCTGTCAGGGTTTCGGGGGCAAGGGAAGGGATAGCATTAGGAGAAATACCTAATGTAGGTGCTGGGTCGATGGGTGCAGCAAACCACCATGTCACGTGTATACCTATGTAACAAACCTGCACATTCTGCACATGTATCCCAGAACTTAAAATATAATTTTTAAAAAGAGTGTCTTAGTATAATACATACGTCTTTCTACTTAAACAATGAGTCCACCCTGCTGGCATCAGATCTGGAAGCCAGAGACTACACACCGTGAACAAATGGGTCTGTTGAGGTCATTTGACTTAGTTGGTAAGCTCCTGAAAGGTGGTGATGTAGTTAGTTTATAGTGTACTTGTTTTCTCACATTCTATCTAGCATAAACCTCTACAAATGACCCTCTGGAGTTCCAAAAGTATAGGGGTGACTAATGTTCTCAAAGATACTGAAGGATTATACAAGAATACAATGCCTCCCAATCAACTTAGAAGACTATCAATCATCCTCAGTTTTGTGAATTCTTGGAACAGTGCAGTACTCCGTTAGAAAGGATACTTCATTAATTTCAGTATTTCCTCCAGCCAGATTTGACAACAAATTATTACAATGTTTCTTTTGTTCCATCATTCATCTGATCCCTCTATCCTTATCCGCATTCCCTGCACATGTATTTACTGAACACTTACCGAGTAAATAGACATAAGAAAATTTACAGGGAAAGAAAATGTCAAAGTCTTCATTTTCTTTACCTGTAAGATGAAGGAATTGAAGTCTAATAACCCTTCAAAATTTCTCTAACAGAGTTAGAGTTCTGCATCAAGCAATGCATGCTAGGCATCCTAACTTGCTTTCCAATGATAAATTGTTAGCTAAACTACCCAAGCCCCAGCCCCTAAAATTGAAAGTCCTCTTCCTCTGAACCCATGTTCTTCTCTCTACAAGTCTTTTTATAATTTTTAATTTTTATGGGGATGTAGTAGGTGTATATATTTATGGTTACATGAGAGATTTTGTTATAGGCATGCAATGCGTAATATTCACATCAGGGTAAATGGGGTATCAATCGCCACAAGCATTTATAATTTATGTAACAATCCAATTATATGCTTTTATTTATTTTTATTTTATTTTATTTATTTATTTATTTATTTATTTATTTATTTATTTATTTTAGACAGTCTCACTGTATTGCCTAGGCTGGAGTGCAGTGGTGCAATCTCGGCTCACTGCAACCTTCGTGTCCCAGGTTCCAGTGATTCTCCTGCCTCAGGCTCCCAAGTAGCTGGGATTACAGGCACGTGTGACCATGCCTAGTTAATTTTTGTACTTTTAGTAGAGGCAGGGTTTCGCCGTGTTGGCCAGGTTGGTCCCAAACTCCTGACCTCAGGAGATCTGCCCGTCTCAGCCTCCCAAAGTGCTGGGATTACAGGTGTGAGCCACCATGACTGGCCCAATCCAATTATATTCTTTTAATTACTTTATAATGTATAATTAAACTATTTTTGACTGTCGTTCCTATACTACTTCATTCTCATACTGCTATAAAGAAACACCGGAGACTGGATAATTTATAAAGAAAAGAGGGGCGTGGCATGGTGGCTCACTTCCAGCACTTTGGGAGGCCAAGGTGGGTGGATTGCCTGAGTTCAGGAGTTCAAGACCAGCCTGGCCAACATGGTGAAACCCCTTCTCTACTAAAAACACAAAAACTAGCTGGGCGTGGTGGTGCACACCTATAATCCCAGCTACTCAGGAAGCTTAGGCAGAATAATTGCTTGAACCCAGGAGATGGAGACTGCAGTGAGCTGAGATCACATCACTGCACTCCAACTTGGGCAATAGAGCAAGACTGCATCTGGAAAAAAAAAAAAAAAAAAAAAGAGGTTTAATCGACTTACAAGGTACACAGGAAACATGTCAGAGTCTGCTTCTGAGGAGGCCTCAGGAAGCTTTTACTCATGGCAGAAGGCAAAGCAGAAGCTTCCTGCATATTTTATAGAACAATTTAATTGTTCACAGGAAGCACATTCTTAAACAATTAGATCTGACGATAAGTCACTCACTGTCATGAGAACAGCACCATGGGGATGGTGCTAACCCATTCATGAGAACTCCACCCCCATGATGCAATCACCTCCCACCAGGACCCACTCCAACACTGGGTATTAGAATTCAACTTGAGATTTAGTGAGGACACAAAACCCCATTCTGCCCTGGCCCCTCCAAATCTCATGTCCTTCTTATATTGTAAAATACAATCATGGCTTCCCAACAGTCTCCCAAAGTCTTAACTTACTGTAGCATTAAATCAAAAGTCCAAAGTCCAAAGTCTCATCTGAGATAAGGCAATTCCCTTCCACCTATGAGCCTGTAACATGAAAAACAAGTTAGTTGCTCTGAAAATACAATGGAGTTATGGCATTGGGTAACCATTGCCATTCCAAAAGGGAGAAATTGGCCAAAAGAAAGGGGCTACAGGACCCATGCAAGTCCAAAACCCAGCAGGGCAGTTATTAACTCTTAAAACTGCAAAATAATCTCCTTTAACTCAGTGTCTCACATCCAGGGTACACTGGTGCAAGCGGTGGGCTCACAAAGTCTTGGGAAACTCTACCTCTGTGGCTTTCCAGGGTACAGCCCCACAGTTGCTCTCAAGGGCTGGTATTGAGTGCCTGTGGCTTTTCCAGGTGCATAGTGCAAGCTGTTGGTGGCATTCCAGGATCCGGAGAATGGTGGTCTTCTTCTCACAGCTCTACTAATCAGTGCCCCAGTGGGAACTCTGTGTGGGGCCTCCAACCCCACATTTATCCTCTGCACTGCCCTAGTCGAAGCTCTCCATGAGGGTTCCACCCCTGCAGTATGCCTCTACCTGAACATCCAGGCTTTTCCATACATTCTCTAAAGTCTAGGTGGAGGCTACCAAGCCTCAACTAATGCACTCTGTGCACCTGTAGGCTTCACACCACATGGAAGCTGCCAAAACTTATGGCTTGCACCCTCTGAAGCAGTGACCCAAGCTGTACCTGGGCCTTTTTGAGCCAAGGCTGGAGCTGGAGTGACAAGCATGCTGACAGCAGTGTCCTGAGGCTGTGCAGGGTGGCAGGGTCTTGGGCCTGGCCCATGAAATCATTCTTCCCTCCTAGCCCTCCAGGCCTGTGATGGGAGGGGCTGCTGTGAAGGTCTCTGAAGTGCTTTCAAGGTCTTTTCCCCATTGTCTTGGCTATCAGTTCCTCTTTACTTATGCAAATTTCTGCAGCCTGATTGAATTCCTCACCACATGGTCAGGCTGCAAATTTTCCAAACTTTCATGCTCTGCCTACCTTCTAAATATAAGTTCCAGTTTTATGTCATTTCTTTGCTCACACATATGAGCATAGGTTGTTAGAATCAGCCAGGTCAAATCTTGAATGCTTTGCTGCTTAGAAATTTCTTCTGCCAGGTATCCTAAGTCATCACTCTCAAGTCAAAAGTTCCACAGATCCCTAGAGCAGGGACATAATGCCTCCAAGTTCTTTGCTAATAGATAACAAAAGTGACTTTTACTCCAGTTCCCAGGAAGTTCCCCATTTTCTTCTGAGACCTCCTCATCCTGGACTTCATTGTCCATCTCAGCATCAGCATTTTTGTCACAATTTACCAAGTCTGTAGGAAGTTCCATATTTTCCCTCATCTTTCTATCTTCTGAGCCCACCACATTCTTTCAACCTCTATCCATTACACAGTTCAAAAGTCACTTCCACATTTTCAGGTATCTTTATAGCAATGCCTCACCTCTGGTAGCAATTTTCTGTATTAGTCCATTCTTGGACTACTATAAAGAAATACCTGAGACTGGGTAATATATAAAGAAAAGAGCTGTAATTGGCTTATGGTTTTGCAGGCTGTATAGGAAGGATGATTCTGGCCTTTGCTCAGTTTCTGGGGAGGTTTCAGGAAACTTACAATCATGACGGAAAGTGAAGGGGGAGCATACACATCACATGGCTGGAGTAGGAACAAGAGAGAGGGGGGAGGTGCCACTCACTTTTAAACAATTAGATCTCATGAGAGTTCACTATCACAACAACAGCACTAGGGAAGAATGGTGTTAAACCATGAGAAAGTAAGCCCAGGATGTAATCACCTCCCACCACGCCCCACATCCAGCATTGGGGATTACATTTCAACATGAGATTTGGGTGGGGACACAGATTCACATCATATCAGTCACCCTGTTGTGCTAGCAAATACTAGGTCTTATTCATTCTTTCTAATTTTTGTACCAATTAGCAATCTTCACTTCCTCACCACCCTCTGCCATCCTTCCCAGCCTCTGGTAACCATCTTTCTACTCTCTATCTCCATTAGTTCAATTATGTTAATTTTTAGCTCCCACAAATAAGAGAATATGTGAAGTTTATCTTTCTGTGTCTGACTTATTTTACTTAACAAAATGACCTTCAGTTCCATCTGTGTTGTTGCAAATGACAGAATCTCATTCTTTTTTTATGGCTGAAGAGTACTCCATTGTGTATAAGTACCATATTTTCTTTATCTGTTCATCTGTTGATGGACACTTAGGCTGCTTCCAAATCTTGGCCATTGTGAATAATGCTGCAATAAACATCAGAGTACAGATATCTCTTTGATATACTAATTTCCTTTCTTTTTGGTATATACCTAGGAGTGGGATTGCTGGATCATATGGTTGCTCTATTTTTAGTTTTTTTGAGGAATCTCCGAATTGTTCTTCATAGTGATTGTACAAATTTACATTCCCACCAACAGTGTATGAGGGTTCCCTTTTCTCCACATCCTTGCCAGCATTTGTTATTGCCAGACTCTTGGATAAAAGCCATTTTAACTGGGTGAGAACATATCTCATTGTAGTTTTGATTTGCATTTCTCTGATAATCAATGATGTTGAGCACCTTTTTATATACCTATTTGCCATTCATATGTTTTCTTTTGGGAAATGTCTGTTCAGATCTTTTGCCCAGTTTTGATTGGATTGTTAGATTTTTTTCCTGTAGCATTGTATAAGCTCCTCATATATTCTGTTTACTAATACCTTGCCAGATGGGTAGTCTGCAAATATTTCCTTCCATTCTGTATGTTGTCTCTTCACTTTGTTGATTGTTTCTTTTGCTGTGCAGAAGGTTGTTTAACTTGATGTGATCCCATTTGTCCATTTTTGCTTTGGTTGACTGTGTTTGTGGGATATTACTCAAGAAATCTTTGCCCAGATCAATGTCCTAGAGAGTTTCCCCTAATGTTTTATTTTAGTAGTTTCATAGATTCATGTCTTTAATTCATCTTGATTTGATTTTTTACAAATGGTGAGAGGTAGAGGTCTAGTTTCATTCTTCTGCATAGTGATATCCACTTTTCCCAGCATCTTTTATTGGCTAACATGGTCCTTTCTCCAAATATGTTCTTGACACCTTTGTCAAAAATGAGTTCACTGTAAATGTATAGATTTATCTCTGTGTTCTCTAGTCCACTGATCTATGTGTCTGTTTTTATGCTAGTGTCATGCCATTTTGGTTACTATAGCACTGTAGTGTAAATTAAAGCCAGGTAATGTGACTCCTTCAGTATTTTTTCTTTTTGTTTTGGATAACTTTGGTTGTTCTGGGCCTTTTGTGGTCCCGCATAGATTTTAGAATTTTTTTTATGCTTTTGTGAAGAATGGCATTAGTATTTTGATAGGGATCGTATTGAATCTGTAGATTGCTTTGGGTAGTATAAACATTTTAACAATATTAATTCTTCCAATTCATGAACATGGAACATCTTTCCATTTTTGGTGTCTTCCTCAATTTCTTGCATCAATGTTTTATGGTTTTCATTGTAGAGGTCTTTCACTTTTCTGGTTACCTTAATTACTAGGTATTTCATTTTATTTGTAGCTATTATAAATGGGATTACTGTCTTGATTTCTTCATCGGATGGTTCACTGTTGGCATATAAAAATGGTACTGATTTTTCTATGGTGATTTGGTATCCTGCAACTGTAATGAATTTGGTTATCTGTTCTAAAAGTTTTCTGGTAGAGTCTTTAGGTTTGTCCAAATATAAGATTATATTATTTGCCAAAAAAGCTAGTTTGACTTTGTCCTTTCCAATTTGGATGCCCTTTATTTCTTTCTCTTGCTTGATTGCACTATGTTGAATAACAGTGGTGAAGATGGGCAATCTTGTTGTGTTCTTGATCTTAGAGGAAAGACTTGCAGTTTTTTTCCCATTCAGTATGATACTAGCTATGTGTCTGATGTATATGTCTTTTATTATATTGAGGTATGTTCCTTCTATACCCAATTTGTTAAGGGCTTTTATCATGAAGGGATGATGAAGTTTATCAAAAGCTATTTCAACCTCAATTTAAATGATCATATGGTTTTTGTCCTTCGTTCTGTTTATATGATGTATCCCATCAATTGATTTTAATATGTTGAACCATTCTTGCTTCCCTGGGATAAATCTCACTTGGCCATGATGAATGATCTCTTTAAAGTGTTGTTAAATTCAGTTTGCTAGTATTTTGTTGAGGATTTTTGTATCAACATTAGTCAGTAGTTGGCCTATATATTTTTTTTTATTTATGTGTCTGTCTGGTTTTGGTATCAAGGTAATACTGGCCTCGTAGAGTGAGTTTTGAAGTAGTCTCTCCTCCTCTATTTTTGGAATAGTTTGAATAGAATTGGTATTAGCTCCTTTTTAAATGTTTGGTAGAATTCAGCATTGAAACCACCAGGTCCTGGGCTTTTCTTCGCTGCGAGATGTTTTATCATGGCTTCAATCTCCTTACTTGTTATTGGTCAGTTTAGGTTTTGGATTTCTTTGTGGTTCAATCTTGGTAGGTTGTATGTGTCTGGGGATTTATCCATTTCTTCTCAATTTTCCAATTTATTGGCATATATTTGCTCAAAGCAGCTGCTAATAATCCTTTGAATGTCTGTGGTTTTGGTTGTAATGTTTCCTTTTTCATCTCTGATTTTATATATTTGGGTCTTCTCTCTTTTTTTCTTCATTAATCTTGCTATAGTTTTGTCAATTTTGTTTATCTTTTTAAAAGACCAACTTATTGGCGGGGCGTGGTCGCTTATGCCTGTAATCCCAGCACTTTGGGAAGCCAAGGTGGGTGGACCATGAGGTCAGGAGATCGAGACCATCCTGGCTAACATGGTGAAACCCCTTTTCTACTAAAAATACAAAAAATTAGCCCAGCATGGTGGTGGGCACCTGTCATTCCAGATACTCAGGAGGCTGAGGCAGGAGAATGGCATGAACCCAGGAGGTGGAGCTTGCAGTGAGTGGAGATCGCACCACTGCACTCCAGACTGGACGACAGAGCGAGACTCGGTTAAAAAAAAAAAAAAAAAAAAAATTGTTTTGCTGATTTTTTAAAATTGTTTACTTTATTTGAAATTTATTTATTTCTTCTCTGATTTTTATTATTTCTTTTCTTCTAATAATTTTGCATTTGCTTTGCTCTTGCTTTCCTAGTTGTTTAAGATACATTGTTAGGTGGTTTATTTGAAGTATATTTTCTTTTTTGATGTAGGCACTTATAGCTGTAAATTTCCATCTTATTACTGCTTTCATTGTATCCCATAGGTTTTAGTATGTTGTATTTCCATTTTCAATTGTTTCAATTATTTTTTCAATTTCCTTCTTAACTTCTTCACTGAAATAACAGCTCATTTAGGAGCATATTGTTTAATTTTCATGTGTTTGTACAGTTTCCAAAATTCCTCTTGCTATTGATTTCAAGTTTTATTACACTGTAGTCAGAGAAGACATTTAATATTATTTCATTTTTGAATGTTTAAATACTTGTTTTGTGACCTACCATATGGGTCTATCCTTGAGAATGATCCAGGTGCTAAGGGAAAGATTGTGTATTCTGCTGCCATTGGATGAACTATTCTGTAAATACTTTTTAGGTCCATTTAGCCTATAGTGCAGATTATGTCCCATGCTTCTTTGTTGATTTTCTGTCTGGAAGATCTGTCCAATGCTGAAAGCGGGGTGTTGAAGTCTTCAGCTATTATTTTATTGGGGTCTCTCTCCCTCTTTCTTTAGTTCTAAAAATATTTGCTGTATATATGCGTATCCAAGTGATCCAGTGTTAGGTACATATAGAGTTAGAATTGTTATATCCTCTTCCTGAATGGACCACTTTATAATTAAATAGTGACCCTTGTCTTTTCTTATAGTTTTTGTCTTGAAAGCTATTTTGTCTGATATAAGTATAGCTACTTCTGCTCCTTTTTGGTTTCCACTAGCATAGAATATCTTTTTCTATCCCTTTATTTTCAGTTTGTGTGTGTCTTTATAGATAAAGTGTGTTTCTTATAGGCAATTGATCATCGTTTTTTAATCTATTCAGCCACTCTATATCTTTTGATTGGAGAGTTTAGTCCAATCAAACTCTCAAATCAAATTGGAGACTTTAGTCCAATTAGTTTTGCCATCTTGTCGTTTGTTTTCTGGCTATTTTGTGATCTGCTCTTTTCTTCTTTCCTCCCTTCCTGTCTTCCTTTTAGTGAAGGTGTTTTTTCCCTGGTGGTGTGACTTAATTTCTTGCTTTTTATCTTTTATGTATCTATTGTGATTTGAAGTTACCATGAGGCTTGCAAATACTATCATATAACCCATTATTTTAAGCTGATAACAACTTGCAACTGCTTGCATAAACAAACAACAAGCAAAAAGAAAACTAATAAAATATGCCTTAACTTCATCTCCCTGCTTTTTACCTTGTTGTTGTTTCTATTTATATCTTATTGTATTGTCTAAGTCTTAAAAAGTCATTGTATTTATTGTTTTTGATTGGTGCATCTTTCTACTTTCAGTCTTTCTGCTGAAGAGTAGTTAACAAACTATAACTACGGTGTTATAATATTCTTGGATTTTCTGTGTACTTACTGTTACCAGTGAGTTTCCTATCTTTAGGTGACTTATTATTGCTGATTAACAGTTTTCTCTTTCTGACTGAAGAACTCCCTTTAGCATTCGTTGTAGGAAAGGTCTAGTATTGATCAAAATCCCTCAGTTTTCATTTTTCTGGGAAAGTCTTTATTTCTCCTTCATATTTAAAGATATTTTCCTTCAGCACTTTAAATATGTCAAGCCACTCTATCCTGGCCTATAAGGTTTCCACTGAAAAATCTGCTACCAGACTTACTGCAGTTCTATTGTATGTTATTTGTTTATTTTTCTCTTGATGCCTTTATGATCCTTTTTTAATCCTTGATCTTTGGGAGTTTGTTTATTAAATGTCTTGAGGCAATATTCTTTGGGTTGAATCTGCTTGGTGTTCTATAATCTTCTTGTACTTGAATACTGATATCTTTCTCTAGATTTGGGAAGCTCTTGTTACTATCCCTTTGAATAAGCTTTCTACCCCTGTCTCTTTCTCTGCCTCCTCTTTAAGGCCACTAACTCTTATATTTGCCCATTTGGAAGCTATTTTCTACATCCTGTAGGTATGCTTCATTGTTTTCTATTCTTTTTTATTTTGTCTCCTCTACTCATTTTCAAATAGCCTGTCTTCAAGCTCATTAATTCTTTCTTCTGCTTGATCAATTCTGCTATTAAAAGACTCTGATGCATTCTTCAGTATGTCGTTTGCATTTTTAACACCAGAATTCCTGCTTGATTACTTTAAATTATTTCAATCTCTTTGTTGAATTTATCTGAACAATATTCTGAATTCCTTCTCTTTGTTATCTTGGATTTCATTGAGTTTTCTCAAAACAGTTATTCTGAATTCCCTGTCTGAAAGGTCACATATCATTGTTTCTCCAAGATTGACCTCTGGTGGCTTATTTAGTTCATTTGGTGAGGTCATGTTTTTCTGGATGGTCTTGATGCTTGTGGATGTTCGTCTGTGTCTGGGCATTGAAGAGTTAGTTATTTATTGTAGTCTTCTCAGTCTGGCCTTCTTTGTATTCTTCCTTTTTTGGGAAGACTTGCCAAGTATTCAAAAGGACTTGGGTGTTTTAATAAAAGCTGTATCTGCATTAGGGGCCACTCCAAGCCCAACAATGTTGTACTTTTGAAGTCTTGTAGAGGTACCACATTGATGATTTTGAAAAAGATCCAGAGGAATCTTTGGATTACCGGGCAGAGACCTTGTTCTCTTCCCTTACTTTCTCCCAAATGAATGGAGTCTCTGTCTCTGTGGTGAGCTACCTGGAACCATGGATGTTGCAATCCAAGCACTCTTTTGACCACTACCACTGGGGATGTGCTGGGTCAGACCTAAAGCCAACACAGCACTGGGTCTTTCCCAGTGCCCATTGTAACTATCACCTGGCCACCACCAATGTTCACTCAAGGCCCAGGGCTCTACAATCAGCAGGTGATGAAGCCAGCCAGGGTTGTGTTCATCCCTTCATGACAGTAAGTTTCCCTAGGACCCAAGTGGCTCCAGAAGTGCTGTCCAGGAGCCAGGGACTGGAGTTAAAAACCCTTAGATGCCTACCTGGTGTTTTCTTGTACTGAGGCTGAGCTGGCACTCAAATCATGAGATGCAGTCTTTCCCACTCTTCCCTCCCCTTTCCACGGCAGAGGATCCTCTCCCCTTGGCCACCATCACCACAGGCCCAGGGGGAGTACTGCCAGGCTACCACCAGTGTATATGTAAGGCCAAAGGTCTCTTTAGTCAGCTTGTGATGAATGCTTCCAGGCCTGTGACACCCTTCAAGGCAGTGGGCTTACCTCTAATCCAGGGCAGGTCCAGAAATGCTGTCTAAGAACCAAGTCCTGGAAACACAGACCCCAAGAGCCCACTTGGTGCTCTACTCCCATGTGGCTGAGCTAGTACCTAAGGAACAAGACAAAGTCCCCTTCACTTTTCCCTTCCCCTTTTTCAAGTAGAAAGAGTCTCTCCTCATAACCACCACAACTGGGAATGTGGTGGGTCACACCTAAAGCCACCATGCCTCAGAGTCTCACCCAAGGCCTACAGCATACTACCTAGGTGTTGCTGCCGGTCATTCAGGGTCCAAGGGCTCTTTAGTCTTTTCCCTTCTGGCTCAGAGTGTGTCTAGAAATGTTGTCCAGGAGCTAGGACCTGGAAAGGGGACCTCACAACTCTGACTGATGCCCGATTATACTGTGGCTGAGCAGGTATCCAAGATTCAAGACAAAGTTCTCTTTACTCCTCCCTCTCCTCTCCTCAAGCAGAAGGAAGGGGTCTCTTTTGGAACCATAAGCTGTGCAGCCTGAGGTTGGGGGAAGGGTGGTGCAAGCACTCCCATAGGCACTCCAGAGGATGTCTTAGTAGATCACGTGCCCCCTAAGTCCACTGGCTCTGAGCCCAGTTCAGCCTTACGACTCACCTAGGAGTTGCAGTGTTTGTGGCCTAGACTGTCTTTCAGGTTTATTTAGGGCCTCAGGCACTTTAGGCCATGGTGGTGAGGCTCACTGGAACTCAAGTTCTGACTACTGGGATGTGTGATACCCCCTGATACCCCTCTGACTAGGTCTGGTTTACATACTCCCTTCGTGGACGGGCATCAGCAAAGTTCAGCCCGGTTTTACTTTCTGCCATGACAGAGCAGCACTGAGTTCAATGCAATGTCTCACAATTACTGTGCCATCTCTCCCGCAAGCACACAGACTCTTTCTCCATGCCATGTAGCCACTACTGAGGAAAAGGGGAGGAGTGGTGTTGTTAATTAATGTCTTTCCTGGCTTCTTCTGTGCCTCTTTCAGTGATATGAAGTTAATGTGAGTGCTTACCCTATTTTTGGTTCATATGAATGTGCTTTTTAAATGTATCTATTAAGATACTTGTTAAATTGGTGCCCTTGGGTCAGAAGCGGTGGTTCACGCCTGTAATCCCAGCACTTTGGGAGACCGAGGCGAACAGATCACCTGAGGTCGGGAATTCAAGGCCAGCCTGGCCAACACAGTGAAACCCTGTCTCTACAAAAACATAAAAATTAGCCGGGCTTGATCGTGGATACCTATAATCCCAGCTACTCTGGAAGCTAAGGCAGGAGAATCACTTGAACCTAGGAGGTAGAGGTTGCAGTGAGCCGAGATCGCACCACTGCACACCAGCCTGGGCAATAGAGTGAGACTCCATTTGAAAAAAAAACAAAAACAAACCAACAAACAAAAAACTGGTGTCTTGGTAGGGGGAAGATTGGTGGAGCCTTCTATTTGACCATCTTGCTCCACTCCTTTCCTCAAGCCTTTTTAAAACAATGCTACGGACTCCTGAAGATTCAAATGATCATTGGCTATAAACAAACAGGACACCAGGACAATGTTACCAAGAAAGGGCTTTGAATCTAGGGTTGAATACTGACTGCCTGGCCCAGTATGTCTGAGGATGAAGGACTCCCTTTATTTCTAGTGACTCAATTTTTTCTCTCTTAAAAATAATTGATATTGTTGGCAGACTACAACTTGTAAAGACACTACTCAGTAGGAAAGCTCTTAGGGGCAAACAGCATTTCATTTCTGAATCATTTGGATAATAGAGACCATAAAATTTCCAGAGAAACCAAAAAATGTTTCAGATGATTCCAAATGACAGAGGAACTTCGCTTATTAATAAGAAGGGACACTTTCACCTGAATGGCTACCAGCATACAAACACACCCATGCAGTTATATGCCCTGAAATTTATCTTGCTAATTAGACAGCAACCTCACATTCAAGAAGCCACTCAGAAGTGGGACACTTCTCAAGTCTTTTAAATAAATCTTACTTGCAAAAATTCCTTCTGTTTCACATTTCTGAAATAGAGTTCTTTGAATGCTACTATGTCTTTGTCGTATATCCATTCTTCTAATTACTTTTTCATCTCCTACTCCACCAGCTCTAGTATTCTTTTGATCTCCAAGACAGACATAAAACCTCTTAAACCTATCACATTGATACTGGTTGTTCATCACCTAAATGTACTCATGGATTAGCCAGTACTTCTTTAACACTTTACTCACCGAAACACTGCTATTGTACACGTTCTCTTGTATGTGAATATCTATAGAAGGGAGATGTAGTTTATTCTCCTGAACCAAAAGCAGAGAAGAAAGATTAAACACAGAAAAAGCCATGGATTATGAACCAAAGCCATTTCAACTGCTATACTTGTAGTGAAGTAGCTTTCATAGTTGTTGTTTTTGTTGTTTTTTTTTTTTTTTTTTTTTTTTTTTTTTTTTTTTTTAAAGAGGAGGGTTGTATTCTTTTACATTTGAAAAGAAAAAGAGAGTATGGGTGGGATGAGATTTTAATGGATATTTATGACTTATAGTTAAAATGGATTATGTCGTTCTAAGGTTCCTCATCACCTCTAAACCTGCATCGTGAGAACATTCTTTTAAACAGGATGAAAAATAAACAGTTATGTGAGCATTGCCATCTGGGAAGGTTCTGGTGATAACTTTCAAACTCCTCTTAGCATCCTTTAACAGATACTTTAAATGCATTCAGATGGTTCTGAGTAAGTGCTGTGGGAGTTAAAAGGATTTCAGCACTTCATCCTCTCTCAGTCAGCAGAATTTCCTGCTAAAGATCTCCAATTACTTTAGTACTTTGCAAACAGTGGTGAATGGAAGCACATCAGCACTACCCACAAGCAAGCTGCTTTCAGAAAACTTTCTCAGCTAGCATTGGCCTATTTGCTTGCTTTAAGCATAGTCTTATATGGTGGAAGATGGACCTGATGGAGGTTCTTGGCAGTGGGCAGGGGAACTAGAACTGGAAAGGCTGTGGCTTCAGTCACTGACCCTAAGAGTTTAAAAGCTGGCTACGGAGATGTCACCTGAAAGGGAATGCAGCCAGTTGGCTTAATAGACCGCATTTGGAGATCTCTAAAAGCAACAGTAAGTCCAGTTTAATTCACAGAACAAACCACTGAAATTCACTGGGAGTGCCTTGATTTAAAATACCAAGGAAGTTCTGAAGAATCGAATCCTTTAATACGTGGCTGGTAAGGGAGGAAATCAAAACTATTCTCATCAAACAAATAAAAAACTTAATTGAACATATCACTTGACTAAACAATTTCTCTTCTGGAATTTCTCCTAAGAGGATAATCAGAAAAGTATGCAAACACCTATGTATAGAAATGTTTATTGTGGGATTGTCATTAGAAGCAATCTGAATGCTCATATTAGGTACTTTATTAAATAAACTATGGTTCATAATTACAAGAGACTATCTATGCGTTAAAAATAGATTAAGTATTCCCATAGAACAAAATGTTCATGATGTGTTTTTAGTTGATAAAGGTAGATTATATAATTACAGGTTGAGCATTCCTAATCTGAAAATCTGAAATCCAAAATGCTTCCAACTCAGAGACTTTTTGAGCAGCAACATAACACTACAAGTGGAAAAAGGAAAATTCCACACCTAGTTACACAATACAGACTTTGTTTCATGCACAAACTTGGTAAAATTACTGTATGAAATTACCTTCAGACTATGTATACAAGATATATATAAAACATTAGTAAATTTTGTATTTAACCTTGGGTCCCATCCCCAAGAAATCTCATTATGCATATGAAAATATTTCAAAATCTGAAAAACCGCCAAATTCAAAACTCTTCTTGTCCCATGCATTTCTGACAAGTGATATTTAATCTGTGTATGTGTAATATGGTCCATTTGTATTGAGTGAGTGAATAAACAGCTGAATGCACTCTTCCTGGCTTCCCCGTTCCTGTTAACCAAATTCTGCATCAGTCAGGTTTAACAAGAGAAGTAGAATCAGCGGGAGATATGTGTGTGTGTGTGTGTGTGTGTGTGTGTGTGTGTATATATGTGTGTGTGTATATATATATATATATATGAAAGGATTTATTAAAGGGGGATTTGTTTATACAATTATGGGGGCTTGCTAAGCAGTCTTGGAGGGCTATGTATCTGATGCCGGAGCATGAAGTTCTCAGTGCAGACAGGAAGAAAAGCTCACTAATAGGCTGGAACCTCGTAAGAACAGACTGAAACCTGTTCTTGGTGATGAGGGTATCCTGCAGAAGCTGGGAACTTTGTTATAGAGCTGAAAACACAACCTTCAAGAAAAATTGAGGAAAGATTCAGGGGCAGGTAAAGCATCTGTAGGCCCACCTGCTACCCCACACCAGCAAGATGAGTCCATGGACTAGCAACAGCTGTGTCAACTACAAAACCTCTGCTGCCTCCTGTCTGCCTTCCAAAACCTTTGCAAAAGTCTCCTTTTGACCCATCCTAACTGAAAATATACAAAAAGGAGAATTATTGAAATTGTAGTTCAGGCTAGCCAAGGTGACAATGCAAAACTCTCATAGAGGTCAAGTTGGAATCTAGCTCAGGGTGAGAACCTCAAGGGACTGGCTACTCAATGAACCCTCAAATTAGACAGACTTGTTCACCCAGATCTGGACAGGCAAAAAATTTCCCCGTACTTGAAAGGTTTTCTCTCTCCCCATGGCAAGATTGAGCATTCAGAAGTTAAACTCATCTGTGATTCTTTTGAGAATGACAATACAAAACACAGTAAAAGAGTGTGCCATTGTTCCAAGTGCTTTACATATATTTATTCATTTGATTCTCACATCAAACTTATGCTAAAGATGAAGACACTGAAACAGAAAGCGTTTAAGTAACTGGCCATATAGCTCACAGCTGATAAAGGGGAGAGCTCAGATTTTTACTGAGCACTATAGTTCTAAACCCCCCTGCTTAGTCATTTTGCTACCATGTCTCCCAGATAGTTACATAGCTGTAAATTGGTGCCTGTCATAAAAACTCTGAAATATTACAAATTCTTTAAAATATAATAATGTTTACTGTATTAAAGTATACTATTTATTGAAGGCACAAAATCAGTTAACAAATTTTTTCTTTTTTTCCCGGAGTTTCGCTCTGTCGCCCAGGCTGGAGTGCAGTCGTGTGATCTCGGCTCACTGCAAGCTCCGCCTCTCCGGTTCACGCCATTCTCCTGCCTCAGCCTCCCCAGTAGCTGGGACTACAGGCGCCCGCCACCACACTAGGCTAATTTTTTGTATTTTTAGTAGAGAAGGGGATTTCACTGTGTTAGCCAGGATGGTCTCGATCTCCTGACCTGGTGATCTGGAGGCCTCAGCCTCCCAAAGTGCTGGGATTACAGGCATGAGCCACCCCGCCCAGCCTCAGTTAATAGATTTTTAACAAAATTTTCAGAACAAAGTTGTTTTAAAGCATAATTTTCAAAATGGCAAAATCATAATTTCCATACAAACACAAAATGAACATTGTCAAATATTCTATTTAATTCTTTGATTAATGAGAAAATCCATAAGATACTGAGACTGATTCAAATGAGCAATTGGTTTACAGATATTCATATTCTCCACTGGAGAAATTAAATCACCATGAACAGAAACTGTTTGTTTTGCTATAGACAAGAAATATTTGTATTCTCACCGGTTTTCTACAAGGGCAATAACATATCACTACAGATTTTATAAAATGGCCTTGTCCAAAGCAATCAAAGGTATACACCCAATAGAATCAGCTAATCCCTGGAGAGTCTGCTAGACAATTGCAATTTTAATTTAATGGACACTTGACAATCTCTCTTGTCCATTTCCAAGGCGTTGATTCCTTTCCTGACAAATGAAATAAAATTTCTTTACTGAATTAGAATGAGCCATTCACAAAGCATTCTAGTTACTCCACATTGTATTATAACTGTCAAATTCTCTAAGAACATTTCCCATTCTAAAATTCTGTGATTCTAAGAAAATATGGTATTTCATAACTTAGATATTATAAGAATGACAGTAATTTTACTTTCTTGTTTGCATTGCTATTATAATTTGGGGGATATTGCAGGATTTTTTTTTTTAACAACCAAGTTTTATCAGGGGAAATTGCTAAAAATAGGTGAGAAAAAAATTTAAAATTCAGTTCGTGAGAATAGGATAGATGGGTCAGTGGTATAAAAATAGATACATGGATAATATTGTTAAAAATAAAGCAGTGGACTGTGGCCTACAAGTGTCCCAAGCAGATACTGTAAATATATTTATTTCCTTACCCAGAGTCTCAAAAACCAGGAACCCAATGTGCCGGGTCCTAAGCAACCAAGCCAGTGAAGTTCACCTGCCTGATTGGGATCAGTGGGAAAGTAAACATTCTGAGATTCCAATTAGGCCACTGAGGAGAAATGCTTAATTTTTAATTCAAAAAATTTTTTAAGTTTCCATTTTTCCCTTTTGTGAGGTATAATTGACAATAAAATTATATAAATTTAAAGTGTACAGCATGATTATTTAATATGCATATATATGGTAAAATGATTGTCACAATTAAGTTAGTTAACACATCCATCACCTCCCATAGTTACCTTTTTTGTGTGTGGCAAAACGAAGCCCTCTCTTAGTAAATTGCAAGTAGATAATACGACATTATTAACCATAGTCGCCATACTGTACATTAGATCCCTAGAACTTATTCATCACATAACTGAAAGTTTGTACCCTTTAATAAACATCTCCCATTTTATCCACCTCCCTTCCCTGGGAAAACATCATTTTATTTTCAGTTTCAGTGAGTTCAACTTTTTGAATTCCACATGTACATGAAATCACACAGTATTTGCGTTACTCTCTCTGAGTTATTTTATTTTACTTAGCTTAATGCCCACAAGTTTTGTCCACGTAGTTACAAATGACAGGATTTCCTTCTTTTTTATGGTTGAATTATATTCCATTGTGTGTGTGTTGTGGGGGTATGGGTGTGGGTCACATTTTCTTTATCCATTAATCTGTCCTTGGACACTTAACGTTGTTTCCATGTCTTGTCTATTGTGCATAATGCTTCACTGAACGTGGGAGTGCAGGTATGTCTTTGAGATACTGGTTTTGTTTCCTTCATATATGGAGGGATGCTTAATTTTGCATAATCAGAAAAATGGCACAGAAGAGAACATATTATGTAAAATAAAAAAAGAAAGAGTCCCAGGAGTAACAAAATTCCACTGGGATCCTTCTGAAATGACACTGACATGTTGAGGGAACCTGCAGTGTTAAATGTGTTAGAAGATGGCCTCTCCACTTGTGCAGTAAGACGCAGGCCTCTGTGTTGTGATGATGACACACGTTTCACAGGGGAACTATAAGAACGAAGGAATCAAATGAACCTGATTCTCTTGTGGAGTCCCAGTAAGCAGGAAGAACCCATTTGGAAGTGCTCATATCAGTACCTCAGAGGTACCCTAACTATATTATTGCCACTCTCAGAATTGCCCAAGGAATAGTTGAATACTGAATGTTAGAGTATTATTTCAAAAAGACTTTGAACTCCTGGGAAGGTAGTCATTAGATAAAGTATTAATCATTAATGTGCTTTAATTTCTCTCATTATATGGCAAGCAGGAATTGAAAATGGTTTAGCTCATAAATCCATTAATCTAATTTGTAACCTAAAGCACCAGATTTCCTTTCTGCATTACCAGTGTGTGTTTAGGTGCAAAGCTTCCTTCTGAGCAATGGGAAATCATCAGGAGAGAGGCTATGCCCTCAAGTTGCTTAAATTTTAGTTGAACAAATACAACAAACATAAACAGAAAAACACCCATAAACAGGAGTGTCAAGGCCCAGGGTGCTAGTTCTGGATCTAGCACTGATAAATTGTTTGAGCCTGAACTTCTAACTCCCAAACTACTTAATTCTGTTTACTAAATATGAGTTAATATATAGTAAATATAGCTGAAGGCATAAAAAACAGTGTTCAGAATCTTGGCTTAAGAAAGATTTAGTTGGCTGGGTGAGGTGGCTCATGCCTGTAATCCCAGCACTTTGGGAGGCCAAAGTGGATGGATCACGAGGTCAGGAGATCGAGCCCATCCTGGCTAACACGGTGAAACATCATCTCTACTAAAAATACAAAAAATAAGCCGGGCATGGTGGCGGGCGTCTGTAGTCCCAGCTACTTGGGAGGCTGAGGCAGAGAATGTCGTGAACTTGGGAAGCGGAGCTTGCAGTGAGCAGAGATTGCGCCACTGCACTCCAGCCTGGGCAACAGAGCAAGACTCTGTGTCAGGAAAAAAAAAAAAAAAGAAAGAAAGAAAGATTCGGTTGTAGGAATGGTGGTAGCAGTAGTTCAGTACCTAACATTTATTGTGCTCTGACTGTGGGCCAAGCACTGTGCTTAACACTTTAAAGTATCTCTCACTTAAACCTTAAAAAAAATCCTATGTACCAAGTCATATTAGAAGGCTCACTTTACATATAAAGACACTGAGGCATGGAGGGTTTAAGTCCTTTCCCCAAGTTACACAGCTAGAGTAGTTGGGCATATATCTCTAAGACAGTTTTTCTTAGAGACGTTTACTACAGGGAACTTAGAGGTCAAAGTTTTAGGAGACAGCTACTGAAAGCCTGGGAAGTCCTGTTCAGGTAGGAATGCGGGATAGACCCGACCCTTCAACAGGTTGCAATATCATTCATCTCCGCTACCAGAACCCTGCTTCAAGTCATCAATTTCTCCTGTCAGAGCTCACTAGCTCTACAGACAACCCCACTGGGTCTCTTGCCACACCCAACCCAAGACAATTTTCACACTGTGGCCAGAGTGGTCTTTCTGAAAGACAAATCTAATGCTGTCAATCTCTTGATAAATATTTGCCTGTTGAATACACAAAAGGTGTATTCACCTAATAAATATACAAAAGGTCATGCAGAGTCCATCCATGTTGGAGAAACAATTGTTGATGGAGAGGGCGAAGGGGGTGGGGAAAAAGGGAGAGAGAGAGAGAGAGAGAGAGAGAGAGAGAGAGAGAGAGAATATGAGAATAATTGTGGAAGCCGAGCCAGGAAATGACATTATAAAAACAGAGGAAAGAAAGTCCCAGAAGTTGTTTGTAGACCAGAATGGCATGGGGTGGGCTGGTGGCAGCTGTAGGCAGGAAACAGAGGGTGGTGGCTGTCTTCCAGGGTGGGGTTGATGGAGACCAGGGTGGAAGCTGTGCAGTTTGACACAGAGGTTTCAACTGGGAAACATATCTGGGGAAACAATTCAGGCATTTGGGAAAGGGCTAAATGACGGGAAAATGAATAAGGAAAGATTAACCATGACTATATGAATCTGAGGGACCCTCACAGATGGAGGAACAAAGCAAATAAATCTTGGTGCATTATTCCTTTAGCACCACAACTATCAGGAATTTCAGAGGAAATCTACTCATGGCAAGTCCCAATTTTCTCAAGCTCTTCTACATTTATGATGTTTCTATTATAAACGAAACTTTTAATTAGAAATCATTTCTAGGAAACAAAAGATTTTTCAAAGATAACATTTCTAGAACTGATTGATGATGGAAATCTTTGAATAATTCATTTATCATATATTTTATTATTCCAATAACCTCAGGCTATAGCCATCCTTTTATCTTATACTATACATACTCTTAGGGTATAAATCTTTGTCTATATTTAATCCTCATAATATGTTATTTAACTATGCCAATATGAATAATCACTTCACCTTAACTTTAAACTCATATAAGAATTTTTGGAGAAGTGTTCCTAATAAATGAAATATATTATTTTAATTCTCAACTTACTGGTCCAGAAAGGAAATACATAGTATTTTGTTCAGTACTACTTTCTATTTTAGGTCAGGATACAGCTCAGAAAAACAAATATCACTTCCATCTCACATCTGACTAGGCAAATCTTTATTTTCCAGTATGGATTATTTTTGGTTCAGTGAGTTTTATTTCAATTCTTTTGCTGTGCTATGTCTAGTTTCACAATATGATTAATGATTGAACTTTCATTGTCTTCCCTACAGTTGCCTCGAGAATTTGCAATATTAGATCCATTCACTAACTATAAGGGTAAAATGAAAATTCAATCTTGAGTGTAAATATTGCTCTTAAAAATGCACAGATCAGCCGGGCGTGGTAGCTCACGCCTATAATCCCAGCACTTTTGGGAGGCTGAGGTGGGTGGATCACCTGAGGTCAGGAGTTCAAGATCAGCCTGGCCAACATGGTAAAACCCCATCTCTACAAAAATTACAAAAATTAGCTTGGTGTGGTGGCAGGCTCCTATAACCCAGCTACTCAGGAGGCGGAGGCAGGAGAATCGCTTGACCCTGGAAGGCAGAGGTTGCAGTGAGCTGAGATTGTGCCACTGCACCCCAGCCTGGGTGGCAGAGGGAGACTCCGTCTCAAAAAAAAAAAAAAAAAAACCACAGATCTTCATATCTTCATCATTAATTATGTATTGATTATTTTTAGATGATAATGCATAGAATAGTGCTACATGGTGCATCACTTCTTACCTATTGATATGGTTTAGATTTATGTCCCCACCCAAATTTCATGTTGAATTAGAGAACAGGCCTGGTGGGAGGTGATTGGGTCATGGGGGTGGATTTCTCCTTGCTGTTGTCATGATAGTGAGTGAGTTCTCATGATAGTGAGTGAGTTTAAAAGTGTGTAGCGCCTCCCGCTTTGCTCGCTGTCTCTCTCCTGCCACCATGTTCAGAAGGTGTTTGCTTCCCCTTCACCTTATGCCATGATTGTAAGTTTCCTGAGGCCTCCTAGTCATGCTTCTTGTTAATAAGCCTATGGAACTGTGAGTCAATTAAACCTTTAAACCTATTTTCTTTGTAAATTACCCAGTCTCGGGTAGTTCTTTAAAGCAATATGAGAATGGACTAATACACCTATACTTTCAAGGTATAGCTTATAAAAAGTATCAGATTAACATTACAAATTAAACCCTCTATTTAGATTAAAGATGTCAGAATGACTGAATACGATTCTCTTACTGATACGTAATCTCGGTTCTCAAAAAAGTCACTTCTAAAAATGTGAGTAATTTTCACAGAGCGATAATATAAACTAGAACTTCCAACTTAAAATAGTCATTTATACAGAGAACACTGACAGCAAGTTGCTTCAAATGATCAACTTGAGAAACCACCAGACCTATCTCCTCTGAATTCCCCTATAACCCACAAGAATTCACTTCTCTAAATCTTAAAGCAGAGTTGCTTATGGAAAGTCCTAATTTCCAGAATTAGCAATATTCAAATACTCATTCTTGCTATTCAAAACTACAGACGTGTGCAGTCAAACTACACTGTCATCCTGAAATGAGAAATCCATTTCTTTCTGGCTTTTGGGACATGTGAAAATGGCAGTTGAGTTTGGATTCTTTACAAGCCTCAACAGGCATTGCTGAGAGATGTTGAGAGCAGCATTGGCATCCAACAGGCCTGCGTTGTAAACCTGGCTCAGTAACCTGTGGGCTCAGCTGGTCCACTCTCTTCTGCTAATACCATGATCCAAATACACAGAACTTTTTCCAGTTCCTTTAATTAGCCAGTTCGCCTCTCACTTCCAGGCTTGCAGACACATGTTTTAGTTTATTTGTCTGGAATACTCTGTTCCCTTACAGCTCATCTAATACCTCTTGTCTTTCAAGTTTCGGCTTAAAGGTCACTTACCTATTCAATGAAGCTTTCTCTACACACCAGATTAGAATCGTCTTGATACATATTCCCTTGGCTCCCTATCCTAAAATGACAAGTATAACACTGTACTGTAATTAATCTGTTCATGTGTTTGCCCTTCAGATTGTAAGCTCTGTAAGGGCCAAGGACCATCTATCTCTAGGGCCTAATACAGTGTCTGGAAGGAAGTAGGTGCTTAATGAATATGTGACAAATGAAGAGATGAGTAAAAGATTGTCCATGTAATCAAAACTTAGTTGCTTATCATTTTGAGACTTTCTTTGTGTGGGCTATTCCAATAATTAAAAGAGATAATGACACATAGAGTATTTAATTCTAAAAATTACAAGTATCATAAATGAAAGCTATCTTTATCCAAGAAGCTTACACACATGGATGTTGGGAAAGATAATAACAAAACCGAAAAGCTGTTGAAGCCGATCACAGGCTACCTAAAAATGCCCAAACTCAGAGAGTCCCAAGGGCACATTTCTCTAGGAAATGTCAAACTCAGTTGCCATGCCAGCTCTTGAAAACAAATTTTGCTGTCCCATAATATTTGGGAACACTTTTTCATGTTGTCTTTAGTGTAAATCTCACATTTTAGTTAGAAAATATTAAGAAACACAAACAAGCCCTAGGCTGCTTTGTATCATAGTAATGTGATTCCTTGTCGTATCCCCACAACTGAAGGGAAATGGCTGAAAGGCAGGAATTGTAACCTTTTTTGTATTGACAGAACACCTAGTCCAGACATTTACGTTTAGTAAAGACTCAACACATTTTTGCTACATGAAAGTATCAACAGACTTTTGGCTTCTTAAAATTAAACTTTAAGCTTTGACCTGAAATTCAGGGTGGTACTTCCAGCTGTCTCTTGATCATCTTCATTCAGCAGATCTGCCATCTCCCAAAATCATCTCCCCAAATTCAACACATTGAAGTGAAATTTGTTACTCCCACCAAGCCAAACCAGACTGGCTCAATTCCCTAACATTCAATACATTCCAGTTGTATCACTTTAATTATAGAAACCCCGAAATTATTTTTGAATTTCTCTTTGCTGAAATAATAGAGCTTCTATATCCAATCTGTCAAAAAATCAGTAATTCTTGTCTAATCTACTGTTTTGGGGCCTCATTGCTAACTTCCTAGACAACATTTCCATGATCCGTTTCTTCACCATTGTAAATATTAATCTCTCCAAATTCATTTTTGTGTCCCTCCCTTGCTTAAGAACCTATATGCCCCCTATTCACTATTACATTCAGAACAGACTCTTCTACCTGTTTCTCAGTGTTCTCATAGTCTGCCTCCAACAGTGTTTTCATCTTTTTTATCCACAATTTCCTACTGTTCCAGTAAGGTCTATTTGCACTCAGATCACTTTTCCCTGCCATCTCACATAAACACACCCATCATGCTGTGTTTCTGAAATGCCTTTTTCTCTTTTTCTCACTAAATCAAATCTTATTTAAATCATCCTTGGAGGCCCAATTAAAGTCTTATCTCTTCTCTAACCTTTCTAAATCCCACACTGTTCCTTATTTTTCTGCACTTGCTTTGTAGTTATGGCTGCTAAAAGAAAAACTTTAGACAAATTCAATTTAACAGGTGTTTTTTTTTTTTTTTTTTTTTGAACAAAGAATAATTCATGAATCAGGCAGCCCTTAGAATCAGAAGAGGTTCTAAAAGCCCCACTTTGCAGCATGAGCAGTAGGCTTTTATAGGCTAAATGCAGAAGCAAAATAAATTATTTGATTGACTACAGCTAGACATTTGCCTTATTTGGATATAATCTGGTGGAAGGTCCTCAGTTAGAGACTAGTTAGCAGTTTCTCATTGTTTAAAATTACATTTTATTTTACTGTTTATGTGGGGGTTCCATTTGCTTACATAGGAACCCAAGGCACTGGGGTGGTTTCATCCTAATGGCCTCCCAATTAAATGTTTTTAACAATTCCCCCTTTTAGTCAGCCTCTCATCTATGAGAGATTGACCAAAACTTGGTCATAAGCAACCACTCTCTGTTACCATCATAGCTAGTTTGCCTTCGAGTGTTATGTCTTTGAGTGTTGAATTATGAGTATGAAACTCATAATTCACAATGTCAACCTCATTAAAGAAATATTCTTTGTGGTGTTCGTTTTGTTTTTGTCATTCTAGTCACAGTGAGACCATCTGGCATACTGTTGATGGCTATGAACATGCGTTGAAGACCCTTGAGAGAAGACAGAGCATGAGGGAGATCACAGTGATGACTCAAGAGGACATTACAAGAAGACTAGAATATGCTCCTTGGCCAAGGCTCCCATGAACCAAATGAACTGAAATAAGCAAAGAAAGATAATGGTTAATGGCTAGAACAAACTGTAAGCTCAGTCTAAGTCCAGAAGGCAGTTAGTTGATAAGACTTCTAGATTTGAGCTAAAAGTATATTTTCTGTTTTGCAGTCTGAATGTCTCTGGCTATGGCATCAAGCATGTCAGTAAATCCTCTGAGTGGCCCACAAATAAGAGGTTATGAATGTTGTCTTATGAAATTTACATCTATCACTAGTTTGTAGGACTTCAGGAACAGAGTAGTTTATGGATAACAAGTCTTAAAGACAATAAGCAGGACTAGAATTTGATAATGGGTACACTATAGTTTTTCACTGAAACATAAATTTTCTCTCATACAGCTGCCTCCCATTTCTACCAAAGATAATCATAATAAAGCCAATTTGTTTGCAAAATAGGACCAGTCTCATTAAGCTTGGCCTGGTTATTTACAAAATTACAGTGAAAATAGTGATTGACTCTACAGAATCTTTTTAGATATACTTTGATAGAATTTTTAATCGGGAATCCCAGACTGAACTTTTTAATGCCTTTCAAGTCTAAGAAGCCAAGCCAAGAACTTACTATCAGATTTTGCCTGTAATTCCTATAAATTTGGGTGAATTTCTCTCTTCTTGAGGTCGTCAAAATATTTTTAATCTTCTTGGGCCTTCCTTATTCAATCTGTCAGGCTGGGAAACCCTTAAAGCCAGGTACTAGGCCTATTTTTTCCAAGGGGCTTTATTGGCTCCATAAAGTCCACTTTGGTTCCTTAAAGTGGTCTGGTCATATCTGAACATATGATAATCATAATCCTGTCTAAACATTGGTAATATAGCCAGTGGTTCCAATTGTGTCCCATTACAAAAACTGCTGATTGTTCCAGATCCAAGTTGGGACAGTCATAGTAAAAAAGCTTCACTCCTAGAATTGATTGGAACAGGGTGGGGACCTCACTCAAATTTGACCAGTTAGAGTTCTTGAATGCTTTGAATCTCACCTGAGAGAGCAAGTTCCAGTTAATTCTGATGACAGTATTATATGATGTAAGGCCATGAGTGAAGAGCTAGCAACAGCCATGTTTCCCAGTGATGGAGAATGTAGGCTGACTGAAAGCAACTATTTTCATGGGTGTGTCCCATGATCAACTGCAGTACCTGGGACATAGTATTCAATAAATACTTATTAAGTGGATGGTGCCTGCTGTTCGTGTCATGTCCATTGTGTGCAGAACACTACAGCAGGCATTATGAAAAGAAACTGAATAAAAGAAAATGGGAACTAATATAGAGTAAAATATTCAATAATTAGGTAGTGGTTGTTTTCTCCATGTTCTGATGAAGAAACAGAGGCACAGCTGGGTAGGTAACTTGCCTGTATTTATACAGGTGTTAAATGGCAGAGTGTGAATCATGGACTTATACTCAGGTCTATCTGGCTCCAGAGTCTATGCTTTTTTCACTGCACCATGTCTTCCCAAGGCTTACATGTTTATTGGGAAGATAAACCATACACCCTTTAATTAACTGGAGAACTGGGTATGCCCTCTGGATGTTCACTTATCAAACATATATCATTGAAGTTTAGGGTAAAGCTTGCATGAAAAGTTGTCATGTCCCAAGACCTACCACAATTGCAGACTGTTAATCAATCAGATTTGGGGTTAGGTGATTGGCTTAGGCAGTGCTAATTAATAAAGCCTGCTAAAAAGTATAACTATAAACAGAAATATCTGACTATGATACAAAAAGAAAGTAATGCAATATATCTCAACATTTGTGGCCGGGCGCGGTGGCTCAAGCCTGTAATCCCAGCACTTTGGGAGGCCGAGACGGGCGGATCACAAGGTCAGGAGATCGAGACCATCCTGGCTAACACGGCGAAACCCCGTCTCTACTAAAAACACAAAAAATTAGCCGGGCAAGGTGGCGGCGCCTGTGGTCCCAGCTACTCGGGAGGCTGAGGCAGGAGAATGGCGGGAACCCGGGAGGCGGAGCTTGCAGTGAGCTGAGATCTGGCCACTGCACTCCAGCCTGGGTGACAGAGCGAGACTCCGTCTCAAAAAAAAAAAAAAAAAAATTTGTTCAGAGTTTGCTGTTTCTCTGATGACCAGAAAAAATGATCATGATCATTGTCGTTGGGATTTCTGGCAAACCTGTCACTACATTTCTCTCTGGAACAAATTATGTTGTTTTCTTGTGTGTCATGTGGTCTAACTTTACTTCATTACCAATCTTTGCAGATAACATGTGTGTGTGTGTCTAATTCTCTCTCATTACAAATTCAGTTCAATTTACATTCAAATAATTTTCAGGTTTTCAGTCTTCTGTTGTGGCTTTAGCCATAATGCATGAGAAAAAAAAGGCTGAGTAGTGGCTTGCAAAGAATCAACCTCAGAGGAGAAGCAATTACTTGAATCCTAACACCAGAGGAAAAAAGTGGGGGATATGCCCAGGGTCCCTGCTTTCCAGGCTTCCTCAAGGGAAGTGGGGTTTGGGATTGGGAGAATAAAAGGGGTTAGTCTACTTCTTGGATTATTGTTTATGTCAATCAGGTTTCCTTGATTACAAGCAACAGAACCAACTGTGACTATCACACAGGAGAGAAATATGTTGGTAGGACTGAGGGAAGCTTTTGAAATAAGCAGAGTGGTAGAGAGGGAGCTTTAGGAAGAGACAGGAGCCAGGACGACCTCAAGAGTCCAGCACAGCAAAGATCGAACATCAACTGTTTTTTGTTGTTGTTTTCCTGTCTTTGCAACACTGGCATCAAGATTCAGAATTCTGGGAAAAACTCCAATAGTTCTGTTTGAGTCACTTTCTCACTCTTGGCTAGGTGAGCAGGGCACTTTTATTTAAAAGATCATTGGTGTCATCAAAAGAAGAGAATAGATGCTGCCCAGTGGGAAAGTAATCAGCATCTTCTACATTCCCTCTCCAACCCATAGTGACCCAGCTGGGAGCTACTGTTCCCAGGGGCATCTTCTAGAGACCAGAGCCTGTGGTGCTGACCCTGCAGTTAGGAGCTCTTGCTATGCCTTTTCCTTTGTATGTAGATCTGAGATGTCCTCAGGACCCTTTGAATCTCTCACAATCCCATGGCTGTTCTGATTCTATAAAATAACAGGAAAGATCTCTGAGTTTCCTTTTCTTCTGTAAGCAATGGAAGCTACTCATTCTGTCATTTGTAGGTAGCCAGTAATTTTGAGTTTTCTATTCTATTCACCTGCTGTAGGAAACCTTCATGTGATGGGATAGGTCTATGTAGCTGTATACCAAGCACAGATCCACTCAATCCAATAAAGGATACAGCTTTAAATTGGTATTCAAGATGTGTAGTAATTGTGCCCTAATGAACTGAAGATGGGGATTAAAAGCCTCTCTGCAGATATCACAGACACTCTACTAAACACAGTAGTGTTTTTCTTAGAGCTCAAATTCTTCAACCCCTCTGCAACATTTGACATTGTTGACAATTTTTCTCTTTGAAATTGTTTTCCTTCTTGGTCCTAATATATCTGTTTTCTCCTACCTTTCTGATTGGGTCTTCCCGATCTTTTCTACTTATTCATGCATTTGGCATGTTCTAAATAAAAGAGAATAATAATGTTTGGTTATGGTTTTGAATATGGTTCTCAGTAGAAATAGTGAGTATCCCAATAGGAGGCAGAAGACAGTGGTGGGACCCTGGGTTTAGCTAATGTTCAGAAGTCTTTGCAAACAGATGTTTGTCTCTTATGGTTTACCATTGGGTACTAGGTCTTCTTTCGCCAGGAGAAGGATTAACAGAAAGTCTCCAATACCATGAAAACATCATAACAAGGCACAGAGGCAGGATAGGACTGAGGCTCTAAGCAAATTCCTGAAGCAGGAAATAGAATCAAGGCAGGAACTCAGGTATCTTGCCGTGCCTGGAGGACACTGGGTTTTGGAAATGAGGTGATTCCTGGAATGGGTAAGAGTGACTTGCCATACAAATACAGAATAGCTTAAAAGCCTTCTTCCTCAGAACCCTCAGATGAAAGAAAGGGGGTCAGAAGAAAGAAGAGGGAGTGATTTGGATACAGATAATAGAATAGTTTTATAAAATCTGAAGCCGGCACAAAGGTGCAAAGGACAGAGACAGATACATAATCCAAACTTGTATGCAGGCAATTTTGGTCAAAAGTGTCCATTGTTTAATTATTGACATAGCGTGGCTTAGCAACAGCCCTCATGACAAAGATGTTGGGGATTTAATTAATGATAAGCTCAACATAGATTACTATTGTATTTTGACTTTCCAAAAATGTTAATTCAACCATCAATTGCATTAATGAAAGTAGAATACCTTAAAAAATAGGCCGGGTGCGGTGGCTCATGCTTGTAATCCCAGCACTTTGGGAGGCCAAGGCGATTGGATCACCTGAAGTCAGAAATTTGAGACCAGCTTGGCCAGCATGGTGAAACTCCGTCTCTACTAAAAATATTAAAAAAAAAAAAAAAATTAGCTGGTTGTGGTGGTGCATGCCTGTAATCCCAGCTACTAAAGAGGCTGAGGCAGGAGAATTGCCTGAACCCAGGAGGAAGAGGTTGCAGTGAGCCAAGATCGTGCCACTACACTCCAACCTGGGTGACAGAGCAAGACTCTATCTCAGAAAAAACCCTAAAACAAAAATAAACAAAATAGAGATGACATCTCTGCTGTACTTTATACAGGTCAAATCCTAGTCAGTATTGCATTGAGTTCTGATTTTGGATGAACATAAGGAAAAAACTGAGACATGCAAGGGAAGTTAACTAGGAGAGTGAGGATTTCTTAAAACAACATTGCATAAAAAATTGAGGAAATTAGGGGCTTTTAATCAAAGAAAAGAGCAGTTGCGAGGGTAATAATAGCTGTCTTCAAATATTTGTGGAGTTGTCAGATGGAAGAAGAATTAAATTTATTCTATGTTGCTTTATCTATAGGTAAGAAATGTATGGAATTTTCAAAGAAGCAGAATGTACAGAATTTCCCATTCAGTATCAGAAAGAATTTTCAAAGTATAAATATCCATGAGATGAGTTGGTCAGGAGGACAGGAATTTATATCACTAATGCTGTTCAACATAAATATTTGAGTATTGCTTTAGTATATCTGGAATATTTTGGTTGTAACAGAAAACCAAGTCAGGCTAGCTAGCTCAAGCACAGAATACAAATTATAAGCTTATTAATTGTAGCAAACGTTTCTCAAGCTCCTACCATAAACTATGCACTGTTCCAGATATTGGGGCAGTTAGTAAGACACCCACACAAAATTAAATATCTCTAGCCTCAGGTGAGATACATTCTAGTGGGAGAAACAGACAAAAGATACAAGGATGCAGTATACATTTTTCAGTTTGTAAAATGCCCAATGCTCGGCACTCAGATAGGAGGGCAGTTGGGGCTGGAATCAGATCTGAACTCTATAGCCAAGCCTGGAATCCCAGTGGGCTATATTGTTAGCCTGGAGAAAGGTCACTGTTTTTTAATTTGTAGCAAAGCATGAAATGTGCTGATGGGGGTCCCAAGACAAAATAATAAAATACAGAGCATGTTAGATCATGACAGTGCTGTGAGGAAAGCTAAAGCATGGGGGAGGTTGGATTGACTCTGGAAGGGCTCACTGGAGAGATGGCCACTGAGTAAAGACCTGGAAGATATGAAGTCAGAGAGCTAAGAGGCAGAAGAGGGTCCATGGCATGGGGCCCTGTGCACCATGGCAACGAGTTCAGTTTTTACTCTTGAATTAAATGGGAGACCACGGAGATATGGCATGATCTCAGTTACATTCTGAGAGGATCATCTTGGCTGCCTGGCTGAGAACAGTGAGGAGAGGCAACAGCAGAGGCAGTCTGGGTAATAGGCTGCTGAAGTGACGCAGGGACATGGTTGTGGATGAGACTAGGAAACAGCAGCACAGACATTCTGGATATATTTTGAAAATAAAGCTAACAGGATATACCAATAGATTAAATGTATAACTCATTTAACTAGGAAGACCACGAGTGGAACAGGCATCAGGCATAGCTCAATCCAGGAGCTAAAACAATAAAGTCAGGACCCTATCTCTGTTCATTTTGCAGATGGCTACTATTCACAGCAAGTAGGATGCTCACAGAATACTTCACACTAGGCAGAGTGTGGTGGCTCATGCCTGTAACCAATGTACTTTGGGAAGCTGAGGCGGGAGGACTGCTTGAACCCAGGAGTTTGAGGCCAGCCTGAGCAACATAGTGGGATCCTGTCTCCACAAAAATAATAATAAAAATTACCCAGGCGTGGTAGTGGGTACCTGTAGTCCCAGATACTTGGGAGTCTGAGGTAGAAGGACCACTTGAGCCTGGGAGGTTGAGGCTGCAGTGAGCTATGATCACACCACTGCACTCTGGCCTGGGTGACAGAGACCCTGTCTCAAAAAGAAAAAATTAATAATACTTTACACTCATATTCCACTTGGTTAAAGAGAACATCTTTTTCCATGGCTCTGTCAGGTAGTCTCATAGCTGTGTTTTGTCTTTATCACTGGGTTAACAATAATGGCCAGGTTTGGTTTGGGTTATATGCCCACTCCCTGTAAGAGTGAGAGGGTGGGTGGGGTCAGGCAGTGTCAGCTCCAGTCAAACTTAAGGAACATCAGTACTTCCTGACTAGTCCAGAGCCAAGCCAAAAGGCGAGAACAGACTACGGAAAGTGGTAAACAAGCTATGCCCAGCATGTAATGAAGATGTATCATTCTATAATTCCCATTAAAGATTTTCTTTTCTTTTTATAAACAGGAGAGTTTCCCAGGGAGAATATTTTTGAGGGTCTGTGTATTAGTTTCCTATTGTTGTTGTAACATATTACCCCAAATTTAGTGACTTAACACAAATTTATTATCTTACAGTTCTGAAGGTCAGAAGTCTGACAGTGTCTGATATGGTTTGGATTTGTATCCCTGCTCAAATTTCATGTCAAATTAGAGGAGGGGCCTGGTGGGAGGTGATTGTGGTAGTGGAATTGCTGTTCTTGTGATAGTGAGTGAGTTCTCACATGATCTGATGATTTTAAAGTGTAGGCACTTCCTCTTTCACTATCTCTCTTTCTTGCTCCACCATGTTAAGAGGTCCCTGCTTCCCTTTGACCTTCTGCCATGATTGTAAGTTCCCTGAGGCCTCCCAGTCATGTTTCCTGTTAAGCCTGTGGAACTGTGAATCAATTAAATCTCTTTTCTTTATAAATTACCCAGTCTCCAGTAATTCTTTATAGCAGTATGACAATGGACTAATACACTGTCTTACCGGGTTAAATCAAGGTATCAGTATCAGCAAGGTCTTCCTTCCAGAGGCACTAGGGGAAAATCTTCCTTTTTCTTTTCCAGCTTCTAGAAGCTGCTTGCATTACTCAGCTTATTGCCTCTTCTTCCATCTTCAAAGTCATCAGAGTAACATATTCAAATCTCTCTCTCTCTCTCTCTCTGACCTCCTGCCTCCTTCTCCAACCTTTTAAAGCCCCTTGTGGTTACATTGGACCCACTCAGATAATCCAGCATTATCCACTCATCTCAAATACTTAACCTAACAAACCCAAAATCCCCTTTGCCATGTAAGGTAAAATATTTTCAGGTTCTGTGGATTAGCACTTAGACACTTTTGGGAGCCATTATCCTGCCTATCACAGCCTGCCATGCACATAGCACATTTTGAAGTCAGTTGCCACATCCACTATTCCTTTGTTAGACTTGTAAAAATATTCACAAAATAACATATTCCTGATAATGTAGCCACACTTACTCACCTAGCAGAGAGGCTCCTGGCCAAAGGTTGACCATCCAAAGGACTGCTTCTAGAGTTCTTCCCGATGGAAATATTTTACCTGAGAGGGCGTGTTGTCAAACCAATCAGATCCTTTCATTTGGAGTGCTTGAATTGAAGACATTCAAAGAGTATGGCCTGTTAGGAGAGTGGTCAAGATGTAAAAATACAGGAAGTGAAAGCCTTAAATAAAAGCCATGAATTTTATTTACTGATAAAGAGAAGAAGAGACAGCCAGCTATGGGTAGTCCAAGAGAAAGACAAAGCAGGAGAGAAGGGACCAGAGACCCAAGAGCAGAGTCAGGGATGCAGTGGACTTCCACACCTGGGGTTGGCCTCCTGCTGACCCCCAACCTGCAACAGTGTCTGTTGGACCATTATATCTACCCCATTGCATCTAAACAGTTACAAATGAGGGTGCTAGTTCTCTATGTACACAGCAGCTTAGGGCTTTTTTCTTTCTTGTTTTCATCTATTCCCACAATAAGCTTCCATGAACTGAGATAGCCTGACTGTATCTATCTTCCCAATAATCTGGAAGAATGTGACAGAAGGATAGGCATGAAATCTGTCCAGTTAAGGCATTCGATGACACCTGTATCAGCCTGCAAACAATACAGATTATCTCCTTAAAATTTCACTGCCACTTTCCCAGTAAAGTTCCTCTCCATGTAACCTCTCTCTAGGACTTAAAATAACATTTATTTATTTATAAATAATAAATAAATTATTTATTTATTTATGGTCCAATCACTTCTGACCTTCAGAACTGTAAGATAATAAATTTGTGTTAAGTCACTAAATTTGGGGTAATATGTTACAATATGTAATATGTAATATGTTACAATATGTAATATGTTACAACAACAATAGAAAACTAATACACAGAGTGAGAGATGGAGTCTCACTCTGTCACCCAGGCTGGAGTGCAGTGGCACAATCTCAGCTCAATGCAACTCCACCTCCCTGGTTCAAGCAATTCTCCTGCCTCAGCCTCTTAAGTAGCTGGGATTACAGGCACGCGCCACCACGCCCGGCTAAATTTTGTATTTTTAGTAGAGACAGGGTTTCACCATGTTGGTCAGGCTGGTCTCGAACTCCTGACCTCAAGTGATCCACCAGACTCGGCCTCCCAAAATGCTGGGATTACAGGCATGAGCCACTGCAACCGGCCTAAAAGAAAATTCTTAAATGACCACATAGTAGCACCAAGGTTGCTGATGCTGCTTGGTTGTTTAGGGTGAAAATTCTGCCACCAGCCACACTAAGAACTGCATTAGAACAGAGGGGAAGACAATGAAATTTTAAAAGGTGAGGGTTTTCGCATATGAAGAAAAAAAAAGAAAGGAGCATTAAGGACTTGAATAACATTCTTTGTGCATGTATGTATGTCTTTATGTATAAACATTTCTAAGTTAAATCTAAAGCCTGTTGTCTTCAACAGAGGCCATGGAAGCAAGATGAGGGGTCTGGAATGAGGCCAGCAGAATTTGTAACCCCACCTTCTTAAGCCAAAACAATGCTGACAGGCATAAAATTGGTATTTATGAGGTTACAAATCTTAAAAGAGTATGTTGTATATACAAAGAAAAATGCCACCCACGAAGCTAATTCTTTTCCATGTCTGAATTCAGGCTGAAAAGCTCTAGGGTAAGAAAGTCAATGTTGCTGGTTTTCAAGTTGTAGTTAACATTTGGCCAGAGTTAGATAACCACCCTTTTTAGGCAGTAGTTTTTAATCTTTTTTAAAGTAGTAGACCTCTTTGAATATTCTGTGTAACCCTCTCCTTTGGAAAGTGAGTGTACATGAAAAATTTTGCCTAAAATTTCAAGGAGCTTATCATTTCCTTGAACTACCATGGGCCCAAATTAGCAAAACAAAAGAAAAACTCTAAAATATAAAATATAAATGTGTCTGCCTAGGTTATTCAACAGGCAAGCTAATTTCCACAGATACTATTTTCTCTAGCCTTGTATTTTTTTCCATTTCCTAAAGCTGCTCATAAGCATTTATAGATCTTTGCATAATTTGTGCATTTTACAGAGGATTTCCAAAAGGACAAGACTGGAGGTGCCCTGGTCAGAAATGATTTAAAGAATGCTTCTGAAGAGGGAGGGTGGAGGAATGCTGAATAGGAATCAAATCTGTTGTGCTTTCTATATTTTCCTCTTGGCTTTCCCAGCAGGAAGGCTGCCCAATCTAGTTCATCCGCTTTGCTTCATTTTCATAAAAACATTGAAAGTTAAATACTTAAGATCATTTATTCCAATACTTCTGAAACTTTTGTGCATCAGAACCATTTGGAAGGCTTGCTTAAATGTAAATTTTTAAGGTCGATCCTCAGAATATCTGATTTCAGTCAGTCTGGAGCGAGGCCCGAGAATTTGCCTTTCTAACGAGCTGCCAGGTGATCCTAATGCTGCAAGTCCTAGGACCACGTTTGAAAGGTGCTGATTTCATCTGTTTTAAAGATGAGGGACTGAGACCTGCTCAGAGTTCTGCTGCTTTTCCTTCTTTTCTATTCTACCCTCAAGATGGACAGATTCACTTAACCTTTGTTGCTACCTTCAAAACTATTATCATTGAATGAGATTGGATTATCAAATGCACCAAGCTCATTTCCGTCTCAGGGACTTTGTACTTACAGCTACTTTAGCCAAAAAATCCTCTATTCTTATCATCTTACGACTTTCTTCTTTTCTTTGTTGAGATCACTGCTCAGATTCTCCTGACTCTGCCTTTCCTGACCACCCTGTATAAAATAGATCCTATCACTCTCGATTTTCACACATCACATTCATTTTATTTTCAGTCTTTATGTCAACATGAGTCATGTGCTTATTGGTTAATTATCTACGGTTATCTATGGACATAGCTCTATGAGGACAGAGATTAGGCTTGTTTCCCGCTGTGACTCTAGCCCCTAGAACTGGACCTGGAACATGGTGAGTTCTCAGTAAATATTTTTTGAAAGAATTGATGAATAAAAGTGCTTGCTTACTTGCTTTTCTTTTCTTTTTTTTTTTTTTTTTTGAGATGGAGTCTTGCTCTGTCGCCCAGGCTGGAGTGCAATGGTGCAATCTCAGCTCACTGCAACCTCTGCCTCCTGGGTTCAAGCAATTCTCCTGCCTGAGTAGCTGGGATTATAAGTGCTCACCACCGAGCCCGGCTAAGTGTTTTTTTTTTTTTTTTTTTTTTTTGTATTTTTAGTAGATATGGGGTTTCACCATGTTGGTCAGGCTGTTCTCGAACTCCTCGTAATCCACCTGCCTTGGCCTCCCAAAGTGTTGGGATTACAGGTGTGAGCCGCTGCACCCGGCAAAAGTGCATTTTTATAGTATGTCTTATTCTGCTTTGCATCCACTTGGCCTTCCTTGAATGTATAACTTCTTATACAATTTTAGTAAAAATTTTCCAGCCTTCTTTTTCAGTAGTTACCATAACAATAAAATTAGGTAACAGTGTTTAAACACAAAGGAAGAGAAAAGGCATGTATTTTAATGCGATACAAATTTGGGTCATTAGTTGAAGTGATTGAGAGACTACAGTCATCAGAGAAGTCCACAAATGAGAGGAGTGATCTCTTTAGAGAACTAGAAGAAATTGGTATCTCACGAGTTGATTGCTTTCACTCATTATTGCAGTAAGCATATATTTATGGATGACTTGCTACATGTTAAGTGCCATTCTAAGCTAGGGATACAGAAAACAAAAAAGAAAAAAAATCACTGCCTTCAGAGAACTTTTATAGTACTAGAAGAAAGGTGGAGAAAAATGCATGATATAAAATACATGGTATACTATTAGGAAATAAGGGCTTTGAGGAAAAGAACATGGAAGAAGGAATAAAGAGTGCACGTATGTGTGTATGTGTGCATGCGTGCATATGCATGGGTGTGTGTACAATTTTAAGTAGGATAGCCAGGGAAGACCTCACTGAGAAGGTGACATTGAGAGAAGACTTAAGTGAGGGAAGGGAAGAGCCATGTAGATATCTTGGAGAACAGTATTCTGGGAAGGGAGTAAGATGTGCAAAGGCCCTGATGCAGAATTATACCAATGGTGTGGAGGGAGCATGGAGGAGGCCACAGTGGCTGGGGCTGACTGAAAAAGGGTGTAACCAGTAGGAGGTGAGGTTGGAGAGGATGGGGTCTGGACTGTGCCCTTTAGGCACAGTAAAAATGTGGAGCCACTGGTGTGTTCTGGAGTTAGAACTTTATCAGGATCTGACTTATATTTTAACAGGCACACACTGCTGCTGTGAGAAGAGTACTTTTCTCATATCTAGGCTTTGGACTCCCCAGAAAGAAAATCTGAGTCTAGAAATGTTTTTAAAAACCCAATTGTTTCAGATTCTTAATGTCTGCCACAACACACCCTTTATTTAAAAATATTTACTGGTCACTTACTAAAGTCAGGCATTGTGGGAAACTTTTAATGTAGCAGGAGAAAGAAGCAAAACCACCATTAATTGAGGGCCTTTGGTGTGTCTGCCAGGCAGGGCACCAGGCACGTGACCGCTGTCATCACAGAATCTTTGCCCTCATAGAGCTTTGGGTTAGCAGGGGATATAATGTGTGCAGAAAACAATGGAGACTCCGTGACAAGGACTCTGGAGCTTACAGACGAAGTGCTAATGGTTTTGTGAATCGGAACATGTCACATCTGAGGGGATGCTCTGTTTGCTCTTAAAGCAAGAGCAGAAGCAAAGACACAGTGAATCCCAGGGACCAGCAGGAAGCAAATGGTGGTGGGGAGTGCAGAGGAGGCGAATATTGCGGGCACAGGGGAGCTATGAGAAGGGAGAGGAGGGGAAGACAGAAGGCCATGGAAGTTGGCTTGATCTAGATCCTAAAGAAGTCCTACAACCTTAGAAATGGGCACAGGAGCCATCTAAGAAGGGGACCCTATGGCAAAGCCATAGGTACCTGAAGGTGTGGGAGTCAGATGCTTCTATATAAGAGAATAGCAGAAGAAGGATGGAGACGCTGTGTATAGAGAACTCTAGTCTGAAATGACTTCATGTTGATAGAAAGCATTTCTATTCTAAGCATAAGGTAACTTTCAAGCTTCCACTGAATATTGCAACTTTTGCCTAGGGAAGGAGAGCCAAATGGGAATTTTTACATTGCCATTAAGACTCTGATTAGGGGAAAATTCCTTGGGGCAGACAACTACGTCAGCATAGTTTTTTAATATATATTTTAAATAGTGCAAGTATTCCCAGAGGCCTGGTGACAGACAGAAATTCTATAAATATATTAAACTCAAACAATCTGCACACAACTGCCAGCCTGAAGACTCTCACCCTCTTCCAGATTTAACCAATTTTTAAAGGCAATTAGTTTTGGAAATTTTAAACATGCAGCTAATCAGTCTAAGGAGAAACAGAGTTTACTCCAATAATATTGCCAAGTATCGTTTCCCCCTACCCTTGTTTCTTCAGCATTAGAGTCTGGGGGCCCTGTTTACATCAGAAACTCTTTGGAAGAAAACACAGCTCAGGTAAGGTATAGACCAATAGGGCAGTGCTGTGGAATATAGAAAGAGGTGGTGTGAGGTCTGCAGCCAGGGAGACCCAGGTACAAAGCCAAATCCCAATACTGTCCCTTCCCAGTAACATGGCCTTTGCCAAGTTCCTTAGCTTCTGCTGTGAGAGGCATGGAGTCATGCTTAAGGTCATGGCCTCCGTACCCAGATAAAGGGTTAAAACTCTTCCTTTGCTATTTCCTTGCTGTGTGGCCTTAAGAAACTTATATAACCTCTATGTGCTTCAGTTTCCTTAACTGTAAAGTAATAATAGTATCTACTTCATAGGGTTGTTTGGAGATTAAATGACTTGAGTTTTGTAAAGTGTTTAAAATACTGCCCGGCAAGTCGAAAACTGTTTGCTCTTTTATTATCACTAAATAAAAAGGATATAATAACTCACAGGGCACTTCTACCAATTAAATGAGATCTTGAGAAAGATAGTATATCACTGTTTAGATGTTTATGTGGCTGGAATCCATAGTAATAAAATCAAATGCGACTTGCAAAGGATTTTATTTTTAAGACTCATATGAGTAAAGGTTATTAGTGACTACAGGGAAGATAATGAACAAATTATGTTGTGTGAAAAAAGAAGTGGCTTCAGGTGGAAAACACTGGGTACTCTTTTCGACTTTGCTACTTTCTCTGGCTGTGAGAATGTGAGGAAGTCCTCTCTGAGTCTCCATCTTAAAATAGAAATTATGCCATACACCTAAGCACAAGATTTCTGCAATGATCTAATGTAATAATATATGTGAAAATTGGAGAGTGTTAATTTAAAGGCATCATTTTCATTAGTATTATTAAAGATAATATTGTACCATTATTAAACTCCTGGGGCCTGATGTAGGTACTCTTAGATACATCTGAGCTTTTGGAATAACTGACACTTGGCAAACATTTATATAGAGAGCAATTTTCTAAATGAGAGATACTTTCTCTTTTCCCTGGCTACTGGCCATGTCATGTCTACAGAGAACTCTATTAAGAATGCACAGCTAATGTGAATGGTGCCTAAGAAAATAAATGCATTGTGGGGAAGAAAGTACTGCCACATCCAAGGCCAAAATGAAATGGAGCAAAAAGTCAGAATAGCTGTCTTATACACTAATAAACTCATAAGGTTGATTTGCACATCTTGTCTTTTAAGCTCCTGGCAACATTGTGAGTTACCCTTAGCAGTTACCATTAGGCCTGGGATTTAGAGGTACAGAGTTGAGACGTAAAGGTATTGAGCTCAGTATAGCGGAATCTTTTCTACCGATGGCCCCAGAGAGAAATTCTCTTCATTATTAGCAAGTGCATAAAGGTATGGAAGGAGCACACTACAGTTCAGAACTAGAATTTCAAATGACATGCCTCAATTAGAGAAAATGCAGAGACAAAATTAGCATCCTCTCAGCAAGTTTCCCTGAAATCTGGGAAATTAGAGGGAGAAGAGGTAAAAGAGTCCACGAATGTAAGATGGATAGATCCTGGGGTCCTACAGACAAGCAGCTGAGTAAGAGAGCATCACTGAGTTCAAGAATAAAAAAAATCACAAAGCAGAGATTATAGGGCTGACCATTTCCCTGGTCATGAATAGGCTCATTTCACAACACTCTGCAAATTCTATACTTCACAAATAACGAGAGAGGCTGGAAACATGATTATAGGGTTTGAGAATTAAATTTGTGACAGAAAGATTAAAAAGAGTACTGGCATTCAGTCTAAAGTAGAGAGCAATGGAAAATAATGGGAAATTAATATTCTTTGAATAAAGAGCTTTCATTCTAAGAATATGCCTGGAGGTTTTCTTTGGGAAAATCCTGAAAGGAAATGGTTTAAAGTTGTTTTGTTTTTTAAAATGAAGTTCAAGTAGGTATATAATAAGGAAGAGTGTAAATGTGACATAGTAAACAACAAACGGTCATCAACTTCCTAAAATGTGATGAGTCTCTGACTCCTCTCTTCAAGGTCCTTACCATCTGTCCAGAGAGACGGTGAGTACTGTGTGGACAGTGTCAGGTGAGGGAACGAATGAACTGCTATGGAAAGTAAAAGGGAACACACCTAACCTAGGAAGCTACCTTAGTCAAATTTTGAAGGTTGTGCAAGGCAAGGCAGGGCATTTAAGGAAAAAGAAATGGCACAAAAGCTTGAGATGACATGGTGTGCTTGTAAAATTAAAATATAGCTCAGAAGTACAGGCATACAGAATACAAGACAGGACAAAAAATTAAAGAGGTCTCATTTACTGAGTTTTGATTTGTATGACATGCAGTTTTCTTTTGTACATCATTTTGTTCAATCCTATAATAACCCTTGCAGAGTGGTTTTGTTAATCAAGGTTTTTAATGCAGGGTTAATATATAGACCCTCAATTCTCATTGGTTTAGCACCATAGAGGTATATTTTTCATCTCACAAGGTCCAATGTGGGTCACACAGCCTATGACACCCAGAACATGTGGACTCCAAGCACTTCTGCTCACAGTCTATGGGGTAGAACATCACATATTCCCAACTTCACTGCAAGAGAGGAAGGGAGATGAAGAGAAGCACATGTGTATTTGGTGAGCACTAATGATCTTTGCTCTAGGTAGGAACTTGTATTAGTTATTTATTGGTGCATAACAGTATTACCACAACCTTAATGGCTTAAAAACCCACATGTGTATTATCTCACTTTCAATGGGTCAGGATTCCAGGCAAAGTTTATCTGGATTCAATGTTTTCAAGTCTCAGAGGGCTACAATCAATGTGTTTGCTGGGGCTGCAGTCTCATGTGAGGTTTGATTGGGGCAGGATTTGATTCCAAGTTTATGTGGTTATTGCCAGCATTCAGTTCCTCAGGTTATTAGACTAAGGTCCTCAGTTTCTTGCTGGCTGTCCACTAGAGGTCCCCATTAGTTTCTTAGGTCATGGTGGGCCTTCCCAACATGGCAGCTTCACTTTTCAAAGGGAGCAAAGGATAGTTGCAATAACATTGCAACGAACGTTGCAATATTATATAACAATGGAAGTAATAAATCATCTTTGCTATATTCTATTAGTTAGAAACAAGTTACACATCTTGCTGACACTCAAGAGGAGTATATTACACAAGGTTGGGAGTATCAGGAGGTGAAAACAATTGGGAGCAGTCTTAGATTCCGCTCATCATCATAGTACTATTATTATATCCTTATTTATCAGAAAAGGATATCAAGGTGGAGGAAGATGAAATGATTTGTCTAAGGCCTCACAATAAGTAAGGAGTAGAGCTGGAATTCTAATTCATTATTGTAAAACCCATATTTTAAACCATTACATTGTACTACCAGACTATGAAGAGTTTTCTGTTGTGATAAGAAGGTTGGATTTTATATCCCATAGATGCTGGAAAATAACAGAATCAGATTTTCACTTTAAATAGATCAATTGACTCTCAAGATTGGGTTTGAAAAGATAATACTAAAGGCAAGAGGCAATTTAGGAGATTCTCACAAGAGTTCAGATGAGAGATGATGAGATCTTCAAGTGGAACACTAATATAAGGGATGGAGTGGAGGAGACATTGTTGCAAAAATATTGAGGATGTGGGTAAAATTTGCAGGACTTGTTGATTCAGTGTTGGTGGTGAGGAAGAGTCTCTTCAAGGGTGAATCCTCAGATACTGACAGGTTCAATCATGATTTTCCCTCTCTTCTTTTTCTTGTACCACACTCTTCCTCATCCATTACACTCCAATTATCTTGCCTTATTCCTATTTTTAGGACCCATTAAGCTTATTCTACTTCACAGCTTTTGTACTTGCTGGTCTCACTACCTAGAACACTCCTTCCCTAAATCTCATGTCTAGTTGCTCCTTCTCTCTTAGATTTCACTTTCACTGTTCTCTCCACCACATCACTGTTTTATTTTCTGCATGGCATGTATCATTAGCTAAAGCTATCTTGGTATTTTATTATTGGGTTTTTTTTTTTCTTTGCTAGTAACATAAACGCTTTGAACACAGAGGACTCATTTGTGTTGTTCATTTTTGTAAGCCCAGGACCAAGAACAATGCCTGACATGTAGTAAGGACTCAGTGCACTAGAGTGAGTAAATAATTGCTTGACCAGGAGCAAATGGAGAAGAAACGTATTGAGGCATCTTAGAGGTCAAACAGCAGGCAAAGCGGGATGAAGTGTAAAAGATCTGAGAGAATAAAATGTTGTAGAGTAAGGGGGACTCTTAGAATGTAAAGTTTTAAAGAAAAATATCTGGAAAATAGTAATATTGTTGGATGGATAAGTTGTGACCACAGGAATTGATGGCAGATACAGAATAGAGGTGAATGTCACTAGAATGGGGGAGACCAAGGGACTGTGGGGCCAGGCTACTGGCTCAGAGCTCTTCATGAAGGCAATATGTTATGGCAGAAGAGGGCACCTAACAGCACTATTAGCATGGTGTGGTCTTTGCTGACGGGAAGGACCTGATTGATGGGGAAAAGAACAAAGCTGATTGGGTGGGATTGCAATTGCTCTAAATGGGAGTTGATTTTTGATGATGGTAGAAATTCCAAATAACAATATGAGGTAGACTCTGGTGCCATCCCTATTTACAGGTGTGGAAAGTGAAGAGTAGATGAAGGAGTAAAGTAATTTGCCCCACGTCATAAGTGGTAGGGGCCTGAATTCAGGCCAGATGATCTGAGTCCAGGGTCTATATTTTAAATCATTATACAACTTGGCCTTAGGAGCTGATCTCAGCTCAGAACTCATGACCCTTGACCCATGTCCCAGATTTACTTCAGAAAGTAAAAAAAAAAAAAAAAAAAAAAAAAAAAAAAAAATTGTATGGTTTAGAGAGCAACCAGGCTAACCCACTCTTTTATAGTTCATTCATTTATCCCCAAATATCTATTAAGCTCCTACTCTGTATCAGGTACTGTGCTTATCATTTTATAGTTAATATCCTTTTAAATAGTCTCAATCACCATATTGGGCATTTTTAAGGAGTATTATTTATTTAAAAATTATACACTTATATACATATATATGATTTATGTTAAAATTATAGTAGCTCCTGCAGTGCTTGGTATAAAGTGACTCCTCCATAGATTCTAGTGAATTTACTTGACTTTAACATTTTTACAACAAGAGTGGTTGAATTGAAGGATGGTACCAGCACAGGTACTCAGTCTTTGGCCTTTGTTCACTTAGCACTTTCTTCTGTAATTCTAAAAATTTTCTACCTGAGCACCACCTATGAAGGAGCTGCAAAATTCATTTAAATAGAGCAAAAAGTGATAGTTCAGCAGCTTCTGGTCCAAAACATTTACATTTCTCCACCCATCAAATTATAGAGGGAGAGATGCCAAACTTTTATAGATTTTTAGTTCCATTAAATTAGTTTATTTTCTCTCTGCTTGCCAACCACAAAGTAAATTCTCTATCCCAATGAAAGCTTTATTGTTACAGGTATCATCCAGTCCCTAAAGACATCCTGAAATCATTATGATCTCAGCAATTCCTGTTCTCTACATACTCTTTTCAGACTGATCTTGTGAACACACTTCGCTATTATTATTCCCTTGAGCATCTGTAACACTTTCTGGGAGATGTATGAGACCACACAGATCACTGAGGCACAAAGCTTCCAAAGTCAAGGATGATGTAGTTCAGTTCTAGCATATCAACAACAGAGCCTGGTTCCCAGTAGGAATGTAATGCATCCTCCTGACTTGCCTTTTCTTTATCTCATCCTTCTCTGTGAGATAGGATAGAAATGCAAATAGAGGTGAGTGTTCCCAGCTTTTCTCTCCACCAAATGAATTCAATTCTCTTTCTGCTTCGGCTCATTTCTTTCCCCTCCCTCTCCTCTTGAGAATTCACTGACTGGTCCTATGAGTTGTTGTGAGGCAGCATTAGGAGAATGGGTTGAAGGCTAAATGTCCCATCCCTATGAAACACTCGTGAAAGGTAATGTGGAATTTTCTTTCCCAGACGCTCTTGTGTAGGGGCAGCTGGCACTTGGAGAATATGCAGGGATGTGATGACAATAACGCACTTGGGGTGGAGGCTGGGAAAGGGAAGAAAAATAGATGGCTGGAAAGTCAAGAAAATGGAGGAAAGGAGGTGAGTGACAGGCCCTGGGAGATGCAGGGTGTTAGATAATATGAGAGGAAGAGAATTTTAGCAAGAGTTGCCTTTGAATTTTGTCTTCTTCAAGAAATATGAATTCAAGTTTGAATTCCTATCAGACTCTCCTTTGAATGTGATCCATTCTGAAGGACCTACGTGGCCCATAGTTACAAAGAGTGATGCACACAACAGGCATTTACGAAACCTGCCTGGTGATCCCAAATATTATTATGCAGCACAGAAGACAAAAGTAAATAAATCACAGCAACGGAGACATGCATAGTTTAGCTAAGGGATAAAGTGACAATATTTGTACATCAGTTTATAGCTGAAAAAAGTATTCATTATTTTAAATTATTTTGGTGTAGGGCTATGTGGGACTGGTTTTTATATATTATCTCCATTTTATTGTATTTATTTTTTCAAGAAAGCATGCTTACATTTGCCTTATTTTATTTTATTGAGACAGTCTCACTCTGTCACCCAGGTCGAAGTGTAGTAGCAGGATATTGGCTCACTGCAACCTCTGCCTCCTGAGTTAAAGCAATTCTCCTGTCTCAGCCTCCCAAGTAGTTGGGATTATAGGCATGAGCTACCATGCCCAGCTAATTTTTGTATTTTTAGTAGAGACAGAGTTTCACCATATTGGCCAGGCTGGTCTTGAACTTCTGGCCTCAATTGATCCACCCACTTCAGCCTCTTAAAGTGCTAGGATTATAGGTACGAGGCACTGCACCCAGCCTATCTGTATTTTATTATTATTATTATTGTAGGTTCAGGGGGTTCATGTGCGTGAGTGTTACATGGATATATTCTGCAATGGTAAGGATTGGATTTCTAGCGTACTCACCACTCAAATACTTAGGTTGTACCCAATAGATAATTTTTCAACTCTCATCCTCCTCCCACCTTCCCCCTTTTGGAGTCCTTAATGTCAATTTTTTTCCCTCTGTATGTCCATGTGTACCCATTGTTTAGCTCCCACTTATAAGCGAGAACATGTGGTATTTGATTTCTTTCTCTGAGTTATTTCACTTATGATAATGGCCTCCAGCTCCATCCATGTTGCTGTAAAATACATGATTTTGTTCTTTTTAAAGGCTGAATAGTATTCCATGTTGTATACATACCACGTTTTCTCTATCCAATCATCTATCGATGGACACTTAAATTGGTTCCCTGACTTTGCTATTGCGAATAGTACTGCAATAAACATATGGGAGCAGGTGTCTTTTTGGTATAATAATTTTTCTTTCCCTTGGGTTATCTCTATTTTAGAGATAAGGGATCTGAACATCAGAGAAGGCTTGACTGTGACTGTCATCTAGTAAGTAGCAGAGTTAGAACTACAGCCCATTTGGGGAGCACCAAAGCTTGTCCTCTTTCTGCTTTCTCATACTATCTCTGAACTTAGAGGGAAAAAAGTGGAGCACTAGACAGAAACCCTCATGCAGAGGTCCAAATTCCATTGTATAAGTTGGGTTTTTTAAGATTACAAGAAGCAGAGGTACCCAGGTTACCTTTGTGATAAGGGTTTGTGATTCAGGGCCATGTCAATTGGCATGAGTTGTCATCTCCTTCTTGGCCGTACAATCACTCTTGGTCCCACCTACCTCATACTTGGCTGGAGAGAAGGCCTCAAGGAGGAGAACAACATCTCTACACACTTTGGAATACACCTTCCATCCCTGCATACTGTGGGAACTCCTTCTTTATATGAAAGATAATCTGATTGAGACAGTCTTTTACCATTCCATATGAAAGTCCTTGATGCCAAGATTTCAGGCAAAGTCCAATGGAGGTTTTTGGTCTCTTTCATCCCCAATCTTACCCATGAGTGATGCTGGCTTAGGCAACAGTCTGGGTCAATCAGTGGTGACCAGGGTAGCAGAGTTGGTTTTAGTCTCTGAATATGGCTCAAGACGTAACTCAGTGCACAGAGAACCTCTAGAGCTGTTTTCCTTCAGAAGAGAGCTTGGAGTATGTCATGCAGATGGCTTTATGAACATTTTGCTAGGAGCTGGACCAATGGGGTACAATGAAAGAAAGACTGACTCAAAGTCTGATGACACCCAGGAGCCCTGCCATAGTGCTGTACTTTAAGAAATAATGAATGCATTTTCCTTAGTGTTTACCTAGTCACAGTAGAATCTCACTACTTCATGTTCTCTTAAATTTTTGTCTTCCAAGCAGCACTTATTTGAGTCATTATTCCCATTCCTCTGTCCCTCTGCTTTGCAACTCACAATGTATTGACGCAGATTCAATTTAATAATGGAAGAGCAATATTTATGCCATCTAATTTTAGATGACTATGGATGCAACGGAAAAGCAGCAGACATATAAATACACCACTTACCATTAAAAAGTGGCAAATGTCCCTGAAAGAAAAATATTTAGAAACTGCCACTACTTGCTTCACCAGTGTGTTGTTTTATTTCCTATATTTTAAGTTTATATGAAAAAACACAAGCAATCTTGTCTGTACCTCAGAGTTTGATTGCTTTCTAAATAAAAATATGCTTTTAAAAAGTAATGCAGCACAAACAAGTGAACAGTCACTATTATATTCAGAGTAATTTAATACAATTCAATTCAATTAAATACCACTGCTCTAAAGGAGGATTAAAGTCTCGACAGCTGCACTTGAAGTATAGCAATTAATGTAGTTGGAATTCAGGAATCTAAAAACTATCCCATTACATTTCACTAAATCAAAGGATCTAAAAAACAGTTGTTGAATCATTATTGGATTAACAGAGGATTGTTGATGTTACATCATTTAAATCATAGGTCTTAATCCCTATAATAAAGTCAAGCGTTACAGTGTTTGCAAAGCAGAAAAAAATCCCAGGAGTGGGAAGATCCATTTCAGCAACACTTCCCTGCTGTTGAGTTGGCACCAACTCACAGCAGTCGGTGGAATGTGTTGATAATGTGTTTGACCAGGGATGTCAGGGTTATTGGGGCTGGACTTATGGGCACAAAGTGATGGACGACCCCTCAACTGTGATTTGAAGGATTCTGGAAAGAGTATCTTGATCAAAATAATACCATCTGCCCTCTGTCAGGATGTCTGAAATCCAGTCATTGGAGTTATAGTCCTTTGGGTCTTAAGGTTTTTATATACTTTCTGACATTTCTGTTGCCAAAGAGACCTGTTTATTCTTTCAAGACCCAAGACTTGCAATTCTAGCCATTGTCACCGCATAGATGGTCATTCAGCTAAGCATAGTACTGCAGCGATTTCAGGATGGATAACCCAGAGATGTGATGAAATTTAACAATCCAGACAGTTAAGCCTTTTCCATAATCATATGATATTTTAAAAAAGACTGACTAGCTAAATTCAAGTGCTACCACATTTAGCAAGATTTAAATGAATAACATGATACCTCTTTATGTTAAAATTTCTTATCAATTGCAATTTGACTTATACTTGGTTTCCAAATTTACGGTAACATTTTTCTTCAGATTGCACAGCTCTGAAGTTGTATTTCTGAACCAAATTGTATGGAATTGCTTTTCTTGGCAGAGGGAGATTTTCTTTCCTGGCTCCACTTAGGCTCAGAACTCATTCCCCTCTGGCACCTTCTACTTCTTTTCACAGGCTTAATGGTAAAGTTCCAGGATGTCCGCTCTTTCTCTGTCCCTTTGACTTCTCTTGCCATGATTAACTGGAGAAAACCACTAAGAATTTGTGATAATCATGTATCAGATTTGGCTCTCTAAAAGCTTTGCCTGTTCACCCTCAGTATTCAGCTTAGCCGTGTGCACCAATTCCCACTGCACCAGTCTGCTCCCAACCCCTTGAGAAAACAGTTGACGGAGATGAACACAAATCAGTCAAAACATCTGCCTCAAACCTCAAGCCAACTTCATTTTTCACATGTCTTTTGAAAGATTGAAAACAGAGTTTGAAATGAGTACAATGGTAGCAATTTTTTTTTTTTTTTTTTTGGACACAGTTGTAGGACTTCTGGTAGGAATTCCTGCTTCATTTTGAATCTTCCTTCAGCTTCTCTTAAAAACCACACAGAAAAACACAGAGAATTTTTTAGAGTCACAAAATTTGTTTACGGTGAAACGAAGAGACCGAAATACCTGCTAACTCCATTTACATGTAAGAGCTGCCAAGAGCAGCTGAAGTCAGCAAAATCCTGCAGGAAGCCAGGTGGGAAGCATCAGGGAAGAATGGAAAGCAAGGAGGAGTCAGTCCTGGTACATCTCAGAAATCTCCAGAAAATTACTCCCTCAGAAGGGAAGTGTTCTACCCTGTGTCAGCAAAAAGAGTCAAACTTGGTATTTGAAGGGATTTATTCTGAGCCAAATATGAGTGACCATGGCCCTTGACACAGCCCTCAGGAGGTCCTAAGAACATGTGCCCAAGGTGGTTGGGGCACAGCTTGGTTTTATACATTGGAGGGAGACATGATACGTCAATCAAATACATTTAAGAAATACATTGGGTTGGTCCAGAAAGGCGGGACAACTCAAAATGGGGACTTCCAGATTATAGGCAGATTTTAAAATTTTCTGGGTGACAATTGGTTGAGTTTCTCTAGACACCTGGGATCAATAGACAGGAATGTCTGGGTTAAGACAAAAGATTGTGGAGACTTAAGTTCTTATTTGTGGAGGAAGCCTTTAAGTACTAGGCTTCAGAAAGAATAGGTTGTAATATGTCTTGTTTTTTTCTTTCTTATCAGACTTAAAGTCTGTGTTGATGTGAATGCCAGAGAGGTATAATGAGGCATGTTCGACCCCCACTTCTATCATGGCCTGAAACAGTCTCTCAGCTTAACCTTTAAAAGAGCCTGTCTGGGGTCGGGCATGGTGGCTCACACCTGTAATCCCAGCACTTTGGGAGACTGAGGTGGGCGGAGCATTTGAGCTCAGGATTTTCTTTTTCTTTTTCTTTTTTTTTTAAGACGGAGTCTCGCTCTGTCGCCCAGGCTAGAGTGCAGTGGCCGGATCTCAGCTCACTGCAAGCTCCGCCTCCAGGGTTTACGCCATTCTCCTGCCTCAGCCTCCTGAGTAGCTGGCACTACAGGCGCCTGCCACCTCGCCCGACTAGTTTTTTGTATTTTTTAGTAGAGACGGGGTTTCACCGTGTTAGCCAGGATGGTCTCGATCTCCTGACCTCGTGATCCACCCGTCTCGGCCTCCCAAAGTGCTGGGATTACAGGCTTGAGCCACCGCAGCCGGCCGAGCTCAGGATTTTGAGACCAGCCTGGCCAACGTGGTGAAACCCCTGTCTGTACTAAAAATACAAAAATGAGCTGGGCATGGTGGAACACGCCTGTAGTTCCGGCTACTCGGGAGGCTGTGGCAAGAGAATTGCTTGAACTTGGGAGGCAGAAGTTGCATTGAACTGAGATAAGGCCATTGCACTTGAGCCTAGGTAACAGGGTGAGACTGTCTCAAAAACAAACAAACAAACAAAAACAAAAACACTCTGTTTGAGGAACAAGTCCATTCAGATGGTTGGGGGGCCTTGGAATTTTATTTTTGGTTTACACCTGCAAGGAAACTGCTGCAATAGGCGTTAGATCAAAGAAGTTGCAAGTACTGGGAAAGCATGAGAAGAAAAGTGTGGAAGGTTCTTCGGGGATCCAGAGTTGGCATAGTTCAGAAAGCATCAGCAAAATACATACTCTAAAAGTGTGGGGATTGCCTTGGAAGGCAAGCTCTGTCCCTCGGTTGCAGTAACTGGTGAAGGAACTAGGGGAGTGTAGGGCTGGTTGGAGAGGCTATCTAGAACTTCATTAAGTTCAGAGAGTCACAGAAATGTGGCTACACAACTGTATCATCTCTAAAGGAAACAGTTCTCCACTAGCCTAACAGAAGAGGTAGAGCTCTTCAGTTACTAAACTAGGAAAGTCACTCTGGCACTTCTTCCTCCTCCTCTATCCCTCCACTTCTAACCTCTTGCAGAGAGTTGATTCCTTACAACAACAATTAATTTTTTAAAAGGAAATGTATAGTATTTATTGCCAAATACTCTAAGAAAATATATGGGAAAGAATGGCAAGACATTTTGACAGACATAAGCTTTTAGGAAAAGGTGCCGTAGAGCACACAACAATTAACCAATTTTTCATTAATTAAAAAATGAATAAATCCCAAATATGAAAACCAAGATATACAAACTCAGGGAAGAGAGGAACAGAAAACAGAAGGTGATGGCAGACCTCAGGACACAAACCAAGGGAAAAAAATTACAGGCATACGAAGTTTATTAGAAAGAGCACAAGGGAGATTTGACACTATTGAGACCACATAAGGACTTGGAGGGTAGAAATAAGAAGAAAAATAAAATAAAAGAGAAATAAAGTGATATGATCATAGACGAATTAGAGCTATAGTATTACAACTCCATATATGCTATAAAGCATAGCTTTATGCTAAAAAGCATAGTTCATATATGCTTAATTGGAACTCCAAAGAAGAAAACCAAAAGAAAGCAACTGAATAAATATTTTCACTTAGAATTAAAGAATACTTGGAGCACACTGAGCAAGAGTTGGCCCAGAACCACCGAGTCGCACCTAGGTAAGGCTGCTATCTTTAAAGATGCGGAACAAATCCCTTTTGGAACCCTTTAAAGATGTAGAAAGGCACAAGGGTGAATGAACTCACTTTTAAAGGAAAGAAAATCAGGATGGATTCAGACTTCTCCGCAGAAACATTTACATACCAAAAGATAGTGAAGAACCAGCTACAATGTACTCAAGAAAAGAAAGTGAGTCAAATGTTTTATATTCAGTCAAATCTTACTTTAAGTAAGAAGGGACGTATTTTTTTTTGTTTGTTTTGCTTTGATCTCATGTTTAGAGAATTGGATTAATCAATCTGAGTTATTTTTATAGTCACATCAATGTTCAATGCCCTGTCTTATTTTATGGGCGTGTGTATGCATGCGTATATGTATATCTGTAACTATGTATTATGAATGTAGTTTGCATGTATGTTTCTACATTAGTATTTGGGTAGCATCTATGTAATAACATGACAAACTCATGACTCCAACTACTCGAACCAGAACATTATAGTTACATGACTACCCATGGGCCCCTCCATCATGCCCTATGTCTGCCTCCCTAGACCAGAGGTCAGTGCCATCCTCAATCATGTGTATGTGTATGTGCATGTGTGTTCCTAAAATATATATTGTTTTTAAAATTTGTTTTAACTTTTTGCAAAAGTTATTTTGCTACATATGACCTTCTGAAACTTCACATCTACTACCGCATCCATTACAAGAAACAGAATTATTTTATATATCATCGCAATAGTTAGAAACCACACCAGTTACCTGAGCAGAGAAACGTTATATAAAACACCAGTACTAGATATAAGGTTGTTACCCACTGAAAGGGCAAAAAGAGAACTCTAAGGTATCATAAAAGAAGGAGCTATCATCCCTTACGGCTCAGAAAACAAAGGAAACTAAGGGATGAACTTAGAAAAGAGTCCCTGTGGGGCTGAAACTCAGATGTCTGAGGAGACACTGCCCAGTTGCTGCTGGTGCCTGACCCCAGAGAAGGGGCCTTCCTAAGACTGGGACCCAGGCCTCTGAGGAGGAGTGTTACCAGACCGGTTCTGTAAATAATGGAAAAATTACAAGCTGATTCAGCTGCTGCTGTGGGAATGAACTGCCACTGCTGCTGTGAAGAAAGATTGGCAGGGATGGAGATCACAGGAACAGGAGGAGCAAATCCTTCTTCCTTCTCTAGCACGGCAGTCTCCTCTGGCGCCCCCTATTGACGAAACTTTTCATAGAGCCAGTTGGCAAAGCACAGGTCTCCTGCCTGCAGGCTCATGCCTTACATCAAAGAGCTGATTGTGGAAGGTGAATTTGGAGCTCAGAGGCAATATCTTAATAACTGGCACAACCAGTAATAAAAAAAAAAGTCCTGACAAGACAGCTAAGAATTCTAAGATGCTATAAGAAAAACTGCACGTTAGAAGAGATGAAACATGTAACATTGCTGATTGGTTCATATTGTTGAGTTTAGCTGTAGATCATTCATTTTGATTGCTATATAAAATTTCATTGTGGGAGTATACCTTAATTTATTCATTCTTTTGTTGAAAAGCTTTTAGATAATCTCCAGCTTTTGCCACTGTAACAATGCTGTTATGAATATTCTTGTTCATATCTTCTGATACCTTTGTTAAGATTTTCTCTTGAATATAAATGTAGGCATGGAATTGCTGGCTAATAGGGTTTGTAAATGTTCAATATTAAAATATGTTACCAAACTATTTTCCACAACAGCTGTACCAATTTACATGGCAACCTGTGATTGATAGATCCTATTGATGACATTCTCTACAGGACATGGTATTACCAGATGGCTTTGAATGTGTAAGAGCTAAGGGAAGCATTGTTCATAGGAGGGTGAGATCTAATGGAAAAGTTACTCATTTTGAAGAATCGACAAGAGGACACACTCCAGCCAATACATACATGACTGACTGGAAAAATTTTGGCAAAGGACTGGTGGCGAGAGGTCCAGTTTCATGTATCTGATTGCCTACATGACATCTTCCTTTGGATGTCTAACAAATACATCACAAACTTAGGGTGTTTTAATGGTGAAACCCCATCTCTACTAAAGATACAAAAATTAGCTGGGCGCAGTGGTATGCGCCTGTAGTCACAGCTACTCGGGAGGCTGAGGCAGGAGAATCACTTGAACCCGGGAGGCAGAGGTTGCAGTGAGCCAAGATCATGCCACTGCACTCCAGCCTGGTGACAGAACGAGACTCTGTCTCAAAAATAAGTAAATACATTAAGTAATTTTTTTAAAGAGATGAACTCCTGACAGTCTCACCAAACCTGTTCGTCTGGTTGTCTTCCCTATCTCAGTTAATGTCAATTTCATCTAGTTGCTAAGATGAAAATCCTTGAAGTCACCTTGCTTCTTTTTTACTATTATTATCGAAATTATCAATAAGTAAAACCTCTTGGATCTACCTTCAAAATGAGTCACGAATCCAGTTACTTCTCATGAACTTCACAACACTGCCACACTGGTTCAAGCCACCATCATTCCCTCCTGGATTATAATGACAGCCTCTTAACTATTCTCCCTGATTCTGTCTTTGCCTCCCTTCAGTGTTTTTCTACGTCTTAGCAGCTGCAAGGATCCTTTAAAAATGTAAGCCAGATCATATTACTCCTTTGCTCAAAATTCTCATATGGATTCCTAACTTAGTACAAATGTGAATACACTTATAATGTTTTTTTTGTTTGTTTGTTTGTTTGTTTGTTTTTTGAGATGGAGTGTCACTCTGTCACCCAGGTTGGGGTGCAGTGGCATGATCTCTGCTCACTGCAACCTCCACCTCCCAGGTTTAAGCGATTCTTCTGCCTCAGCCTCCCTAGTAGCTGGGACTACAGGTGTGCACCACTACACTTGTTCTAATTTTTGTATTTTTAGTAGAGACAGGGTTTCACCATATTGGCCAGGCTGGTCTCGAACTCTTGACCTCATGATCCTCCGACCTTGGCCTCCCAAAGTGCTGGGATTGCCAACGTGCCTGGCCATGTAATCTTAAAGTACATCTTTACAATCATCTACAAGGTTCGTGTAAGGTGGTCCCCCACGAGCTTTCAACCTCACCTCCTACTACTTTTCTCCTTGCTATTTCTCAAATGAGCCAGGTATGATCCTGCTTAGGGCCTTTGCACTGGTTGTTCACCCTCCCTAAAATAGTCTTTTCTCAGCTGTCTGCACAGTGCAGTCTCTATTCAAGTCTTATTTAAATGTCATGTTCTCAATGGGCTTTTCTGCTTTCCCTGATTAAAATTACAAACCGCCCACTTGGCATTTGCTATTCTATGTTTTAGTGTTCTCCAGGGTACTTATTACCATCTAATACACAAGTAGCAGGTATCATTAAATGTAAGAAACTATCAATTGCAAAAAACACTATAATTTTATGTCCTAAGAAATTAATTAAATTAAAAATTGGTGCCAATAAGACTTACATATTGCATTCTTATCACTTCAAAATTATTTTTTATTTATTGAAAGAGCTATTTTAGACATTGATTTTTATTATATATCACTGTTGTGCAAACCCAAGAGAAAAATATCAGCAGAACAAATTGTTTAAATTGTTTAAGATATTACTAAAACACCATCACATTTGGAATTTGGCTGTTTTAGATCATGGGACTGGGATTAATTGACTTGGGTGTTTCTCCACGTAGCCCCGTGCTTTGTGCCATCAAGAGCCTTGGTGATGGAGCATTTCTCAAGAACACTCTGCTGTTGTCTCCAGGATTTTCTCCCAAACTGCTCACTTCATTCTGCAAGTTCTGATACACATGCTCAGCCAATAGCAACTATGTCCTACAGCTGACAGCCAGACTGACAACAGGCTAACAGCACTATAAGCCATGTATACATCTCCAAGGTCTTAAAACGTGCAAAAACGTATATCTTAAAATAAATGAATCATAGCATTTGAGTTGCTTGTTTGCTGCTTGTCTCTCTAGATGAGCATGTAAGCTTGAAGGTATCAGGACTTTTGTTTGTTTTGTTTACTGCTGTAATCTCAGCACCTAGCACAATACTTGGCACCCAGTTGTTAATTTCTTCTGCTATGCCAAGAATCATTAAATTAGAATAATGAACAATGCTTTCTGTTAGGTTCCACAAAACCCTTGTGAGGTTATGTTGAATGAATGAATGAATGAATGAATGAATGAATCCTCCCTACCCTGAACTATTCTTTCTTTTTAAAACTGTGAAAAACTTAGGACTTGTTCTTTAGACCACTGTGAGGCTCTTCTTCTGAATTAGATATTTTCCATTCATGCTTTTTATACTTGATAACAAGAGTAGGAAAATGGGTAGATTAAATACTATACTCTGAAATTGTACATCTTAATAATATTCTGAGAACACAGTGTTGCTTAAAAAGTGCATCAAAAACATTTATAAATAGAAACTGTCAATCGTCAGAGCTGGGAAAAAGATAAACATTGCTCAGATGAATGACTGGAAATTTTATTATGTCAGCATAAAGCAAACCATATTGACTTGGTGTAATGTCCCCTGATTTTGTTTTATTGTCAAACTGTCACCTACTCAAATGCCACATATTCTACAAAGAGAATAGGGAGACAATTTTTATTAATTTAATTCATTTATTTAGAGATGAGGTCTCACTATGTTACCCAGACTGGACTCAAACTCCAGGGCTGAAGTGATCCCCCCAGCTCACCTTCCCCAGTAGCTAGGACTACAGGCCAGCAGACAAGTTCTAGCTTGGTTCCTTCATTTGCTGTCTTTAACATCTTGGTATATTTAATTAGCACTTATTGGGAACCCACAGATACATGATGCATACAAAATTATAGAATGAAAGAAACAGAGAAGAGATAAGGACAGCATGCCTAGAGGGAAGAGCATTTCAAATTCATTATTTAAGTCCATATACTGAGACCAGCTCCTTCTGCACATTGTATATGGGAGCTGATCCAGTACATAGGAAACTTAAAATGTAAAAACTTACTTTTCTAGTGTAATTACACAAAACTTACAGTAAATTGTTTTCATTTTTAGCTAAATTAACCTTTAAAAAGTTTTTTGGCAATTATATTATGGCTTTTAGCTGAATTTGCAGAGTCTGACTGAAATTTGGAACCACACATATACTGTTGATTCCAATTGTATCAGTGAGCAGAGTTGAGATAAGAGAATAGCGATCTTCTAAAGGAATCAAAGCAATTTGAGTGATGACTCTTTACTTTTCATCATTTTCAATATTTTTGTCATCTGAGTTAAATTAATAATAATACAAAAGAAAGCCTCTGCAAATTCTAGCATGCTCATCATGCATAAAACTCATCTATAAATTTACTTTTCAGTGTGTTGTCATTGTTATCTTCAAAAGGAGTGAGGTGCATCAGGAATGGATGATGAAGTCAATTACATATTTATGCCCTTTAGGGAAATGGATTTATCACTTTCTTGGTTGTGCTCTGTAGCTACTGAGGAAAATAATCAAAGAGACTCAGAAACCAACAAGTACTAACTACTTAAAGTGTGTGCCCAGCTTATGGCTAAGTACTGACGTGGAGGTGATTTGGGGAGAGGAATAAAATTTCTATGTTTGTGTGTGTGTGTGTGTGTGTGTGCGCATGGACATGTGCGTGTCTGTGTATACACACATATATATCTCTATATATCTTTAAGCTGCTTTACCACTGAATTCCTAGCATCAGTGCCTGCATATTCAATATAAGTAATTACATAGCATGCCTGATTTTAGAACCCAAAACATATGGAACTTTGAAATTTTTAAAGTTATAATTATTATTTCTTTTAAAGATTTTCACATTTTTCCTGGTATCCTAATAGTGTGTTCATTTTCACCATTGCATGTTTTTTACTTATACTTTCTCTTCTTTATGTTTCTTTGTTTTACCTTTAAAGTGCAAATAATCAGAATATATCAGATTAAGAAACTTTCCATCTCAAAAAGTCTAAGTCAGTATTTAATGAGTTTGGGATGGATAGCAAGACTGTTGTTAATACAAACTAATTTTTTAAAAATAGTGGAGTAAGTTTGTCTTAGTCCATTTTATGCTGCTATAACAGAATACTTGAGGCTAGGTGATTTATAGTGAACAGACATTTATTGACTCACAGTTCTGAAGGCTGAGAAGTGTAAGATTGAGGTGCTGGCTTCTGGTGAGAGCCTTCTTGCTGCATCTTCCCACGATGGGAGGCATGACATGACAGAAGGGAAAAGAGAGGGCAAGAGAGAGACAGAGAGCCAGCAAGAGGAAGCTAGACTTCTCCTTCTATAGGGAATCCACTTCTGTGATAACAGCATTAACTCAATCATGAGGGCAGTGCCCCCATAATCAAAATGCCTCTCAATTGGGAATCAAGTTTCCAACACACAAACTTCAGGGTGCATATTCAAACGATAGCATTCTGTCTCAGGCCCCCGAAATTTATATCCTTTTCACATACAAAATATAATCACCCCTTCCCAATAGCCCCAAAGTTTTAACTTGTTCCTGCACCAAGTTCAAATTCCAGAGCCTCATCTAGATCAGGTACAAGTGAGACTCAAGGTATGACTGATTTGTTTTGAGGCAAATTTCCCTCCAGTTGTGAGCCTGTGAAATCAAACAAGTTATCTACTTCCAAAATACAACAGTGGGACAGGCATAAGATGGACATTTCTATTCAAAAAAGGGAGAAATTGGCAAAAAGGAAAGGGTAATTTGTCCCAACTAAGTCCAAAACCCAACAGGGTGAATCGTAAGGCTCCAGAATAATTTTCTTTGACTCTATGTCCCTATTCCTGAGCACACCAAGGCCTCAGGTGGCCCCATCCCCTGGTTTTGCTGGTCTTAGGCCACATAGCAGCTCTCAAGGGTTGGAGTCTGGTGCCTACAGCTCTCCCAGGCTGGTGTTGTATGCTGGTAGTTCTACAGTTCTGGAATTCTGGAGGCAGCCCTACCCCTGTGGTTCCACTAGACATTGCTTTGGTGGGGACTCTCTGCAGTGGCCCTGCCCCTGTGACAGGTTTCTGCCTAGGTCCCCTGCTGGATACATTCTTTGAAATCGAGGTGGAAGTAACCATGCCTCTGCAGCCTGCACACTCTGTGCACCTGCAGAAATAGCACCACGGGAACACCACCAACGTTTATGGCTGGCACCTGCTGGATCAGTGGCATGACCTGCACCTGGGCTTGCTTGAACCATCGCTGTGGCAGCTGAGGGGCACTGTGAGGGAAGGAAGGGAGCAGAGTTCTAAGGTGCTCCTGGGCAGGGAGCCCATGGAAGTCATCCTGGGCCCATTCCCCACCTCTGCGTGTCCCTCCCCCGCCTCCCTCCCCCCGCTCCACACACACACACTCCAAATCATTCTGCCTTCTTAGAGCTCTGAGCCTGTGATGGGAAGGGCAGCCTTGATGATCCCCAACATGCTTTCAGGTTATTCTCCTATTGTCTTGATAAATAGCACCTGGCTTCCTTCTAGCCGCATTAATCCCTTTATCGAAGGGTCACTCGGCAGCACCCTGGTGCTCACCCTTGCATGCATTTTTGTTCTTTACATGGCAAAGCAGAACTTTTTGAAATCTTTATGTTCTGCTTCCCTTTGAAATATAAATTTTGTCATTAAACCATTTCTCTCTTCTTTCTCTTTATTATGTGCAGTTGAAAGAAACCATGCAGTTCCTTCAATATTTTACTTAGAAATTTCTCCTGCCGGATAGCCTTGTTCATTACTCTTAAATTCTGCCTTCCATAAAGCTCCAGGGAATGGACACATTTCAGCTAAGTTCTTTGCCACTTTGTAAGAAGGATAGGTTTTACTCTAGTTTCCAATAAGATATTCCTCATTTCTGGCTGAGACCTCATTAGAATGGCCTTTAGTGTCCATATTTCTAAGAACATTCTGATCATGACCACATAGGTGTTCTCTAAGAAGTTCCATACTTTTCCTGCTGTTTTCTTCTGAGTCCTCACCAGAATTGCTCTGAACATTCCATTCAAAGCATTTTACATTTTGTCCTCCGATTCTTCCAACCTCTATCCATTATCCAGTTCCAAGGCCGCTTCTGTGTTTTCAAGTATTTGTTAGAGCAACAGTGCACTTCTCTGGTATCAGTATTCCGTTTCAGTCCATTTTGTGCTGTTGTAACAGGATACCTGAGACTGGGTAATTTATGGTAAACAGAATTGGTTCATGGTTCTGGTGGCTGGAAGTCTCAGATCCAGGTGCAGGCCTCTGCAAAAGTTTTCTTGTGTTGTTGCATGGTAGAAGGACAAATTGGGTGAAAGAGAGCAAGGGGGAGCTGAATTATTCTTTTTATAAGGAACCCGCTCCCACAGTAAAGAACTCACTCCTATGATAATGGCATTAATCTAATTCATGGGGTTGGTGCCCCCATGACTCCTATTAGTCCCCACCTTCCAACACAACAGCATTGAGAATCAACTTTCCAGTACGTGAGCTTTAGGGAAAGCATTTAAATCATAGTAAGGTTGAAAAAAAGAAGTATTCAAAAGCACATTAGAAATTTGAGGGGAAATAGGTGTTGATGAACTCTGAAGGCTTATCAAAACTGTGTTAATGGCCTTTACAAGAGCATGTTGTCTCATAAATGTACTTTTTGTAACAGACAAGAGTGTACCTAACAAGAATTTAGAGGCTCATCTAAAGTTTTACAGAGTAACGAGAAATATGTGCTAATAAAAATACTTTATGAAGATTCTGGGGACAAGAAAGCCACCTTCCTCTGCTCTGGGTTGGTAACTGAATCTGAAGGTGGCTGCTGGAGGTTGATGGTGAAGGGCTAATGGTCCCTTCCCTACACCTTATAGTGTGCACAGGAAAGGACACAATTTCATACTTTTCAAAAGATATAATTAAATAAAAGTACCTTCATACTAACGTCTTCCCTTATGACTTGATTTTTTTTTTGTTTAGCAACCAAATATCGTAAAATTCAAAACTTAAAGTTTGCTGTAATAGTGTCATGAAGTTAAATACTTTCCTTTGGGATCACATTTAGAATCTTATGAAGGCATGTAGTGGGAAAGTAGAATTCCAGTAAATAAATAGAAATGCAATAAAGTAGTAGAATTGCAATAAATAAATAGAAGTGCAAATAAATAATTGCACTTTATAGCATTTTAAAAAAATCATCCATTCAGTCATTAAGGTATGTGAGGATATGGAATCTAATTGAAAGCACAATCCATTATTCTAATTTAGTAGTTTTGTGCATGACAGAATAAAATTAACAGTGTCACCAAACAGCTAAAATGAAGTGACGGCTCAACAAAAGACCTGGAGAGTCAAAAGCCTAAGTTATTACGTCACATGAACAATCATGTTCTTGTGTGGACACCCGCACCGTATTTTAATCCCAGACATTTCTGAAAATTAGGTTTCAAGTTGAATATAAACATACGACGTTGAGATATTGAAAGTAGAACTCAAGAAGAGAAAAGCATGTCCAGTCGTATCAATACTCTTGAATGATTTGGAGTGGGGCAGTTTTGCAGTAATGCCAGTCTTCTGTGCTCATTCAACCAATCTGTTAAGGAACTGTCTTTGCTTTGCATTTGTAAACTTTTGCAATTGCCAAAGTCAGTCACTTACGGTAACAGAGTTGACCCACTGTGTAAATAACAAGCACATCTATTACTACAAATGAGCACATTAATAAAGATTAACTCGAGATAATGCCTAAAATGTTTAAAAGAGAATCATCCATGGTTCTAAATAGGGCTTTATGGCTACATAAATATAACATATAAATTCAGTCATGCCTTCTTACTTGCAGGAAGTTTCATATATTAAAAACATAAGTGGCTTAATAAACAAAAAGGGGGAGGTAGTCACTGAGATCAAATCATAACAGACATAAACCTGAGTCTAAGTTACTGAGTTCATGCTATAGCTATTCTTAAGCATAATAGTTTAAAAATACGCAAGTTACACCACTTAAGAAAAATGTACTTATCATAGGACTTTTCATTTTCAACCTCGCACAGAATTTTGGGAGAGAAGAAATCTTGGAGATTATCTATATCACCTATTTCCTCCTTACATCTGGTGCTAATTATTCCTCTTCAATGCTCCTGCATGAGCAATATCTACCCTTTTATTAACAGCTCAGGGGTTGTATGTCTTTATATTACAGAATGTAAGAGAAGTATTGTGACTCTAATTAAGAAGGGTTATACAAGTTCAAGCAGTGCAAGCTATCGATTCCGTAGTTCTCGAATAGAATGAAAGGTAACACGTGTACCTCACTTACTGAAATGAAAATCACACTAGTCGTATATAGACTGTATAATGTATCATTTTTCTGTTGTTTTCTGTTTCTAATGATCTTTGTGACACTTCCCTCTTTCAAAACAAAATAATCTGACTCATTATATGTTTCTAATGTTGATACCTTCATATTGCTCATAAATTACTACATTTCTGCAAATTACTGAAGAAAATATTGAATCTTTCAGAATTTTGTAAGATATTTTAAACAATGGTATAGCTCATCAACACTGAATAGAAACCCTTAAAGCAGGTCATTTCTTAAAAAAAAAAAAAAAAAAAAAAAAAGTATAAACAGTAGTGATAAGCACAGCAAAATGCCAGAACTCATTTTGGACTTCTGTTTAAAGAGACATACTCCAGCAAATAGGGGTGGAATAGGGAGGTTTTCCTAAATATGGGTTCTAGAAAGCAGATTCTCATAGGCTGATGAATGCACCAGCCCCCACTATGATTCCTGTGGTACAGAAGTTGTAATTAAAATTAAAAAATCAGGTTGTAAGAACTGTTCTCCAGTTCCCATTCCCACTCCTCCTTCCCTGAGACCACAGCTCAGCAACAATTGAAACACTAACTTGGGAGCAGTAGCTCTGATCCACCAGAACAAATACCTTTCTGAACTAGGGCAGATTGGTTCTCTGCATTCTGTATACACTGATAATGAGTGAAATAGAATGACCTTGGAATCTTTCTCCACCACACACTAGTAGCACGATTTTATGTAAGTCCCTTGACTTCTCAAAGCCTCTGTAAAATGGGAATAACAATGCTTAGCTTACACAATGGATGTCAGAAATTGAGCAGATATGACACCATGTCTAACAAGGTGCTTTTTAGATAGTAGATGTTCAAAGACTATACTCTCAGGGATCATTTCTATAGCTTGTTAAATAGTAGGTGTTCAACAGATTCCAGGTGCCATTCTTAATTGTCAGATAGGCCAGTCTCCTGCAATGAGTACTATGCCCAACTGAAAGTGAATGGTTTGATCTTGTTCTCTTTTTTAAATTTTTAAATTATTTATTTTATTATTTTTATTATTTTAACTTTTAGGTTAAGGAGTACATGTGCAGGTTTGTTATGTAGGTAAATTGTGTGTCGCAGGGGTTTGCTGTATAAGTTATTTCATTGCCCAGGTAATAAGCACAGTAGCCAATAGGTACTTTTTTGGTCCTCACCCTCCTCCCATCCTCAACTCTCAAGTAGGCCCTGGTGTTTGCTGTTCCCATCTTTATGTCCATATGTACTCAATGTTTAGCTCCACACTTATAAGTGAGAGCATGTGGTATTTGGTTTTCTATTCCTGGGTTAGTTTGCTTAGTATAATGGCCTTCAGCTCCAATCATGTTGCTCCAAAGATCATGATCTCATTCTTTTTTATGGCTGCATAGTATTCCGTGGTGTATATGTACCACATTTTCTTTAAGCTTGGAGTGCATCACAAATTGCTCCTCAAGACTATGAAAGGAGAAAAGGTTTCTATCTTATTGCAAATTGGGTTAATGAACGTAGAATAAAAGTGCATCTGGGGCCACTGTCTAGGAGCAAAGTACTAGTTTGTTCCTTGTATCAGTTAGCTTTCCTGATTTCAAGCAACAGAAACAAACTCTGGCTAATGCACTAAGAAAGGGAATTTATTAGACAGATTTCAGATTGCTCACCGAACTGAAAGGAAGGTGGGAAACTGTGTTGGCAAATAAGAGAAATAAGAGAGGTAGACAGCAGGAACCAGCATTGAAACTGTGTCACTGGGTATCCCTGGTAGCACCACCTTCCTAGCTACCACCAAACACCATTGCGCAGGGCACCGGATGCCACCCTGCTTTGCATACTGCCTTCTCTGGATTCTGCAGCTTGGTTCCTGATGCTGCTGCCATGAATAATTTCTAACTCTTGAATTTGTGATACATTCCCTTTGGATTTAGATATCTGGGTTGACGAAATGGCAAATGTCAACTACGTCCTCTCAGCGGCTTTCTTGGCAATAATTAGCCAAGTGTTGAATTAGCAGTTTTAAATAGACTTCCCCAGATAAGGAGAAAACTGCAGTTATTACTGTCTCCTCTAGAAAGGGAAGGTCACCTATTTAAATAATCAGCTCTCTCATACTTCTCCAACTAGAAAGGCCATTTCTATTTCCATGCACAATCCTTGGATTTGTGGAGAATCCCCTTATTACCTGAGTAAAGTGATTCTCAAATTTGGTTAGGTGGCAGTGCACCTCGATGTCAACTCCTAAATAGATAAGAAGCTTCAGGGTAGGCACAATGTCTGCTTAGTTCAAAAATAGTACTAACATAGTACTAAGCAAAGAGCAGAGACCCAAGTAATATTTGTTGTATAATATACTAGATTTGAAATACAACATGCAATTTTGCGTTAGATACTACTGTAAAAGGTACATTAAACAAACGCAATTCATAAAATGCATTCAAAATGTAATTTTAATTTTAGCTTCTGATGTCCTTTTAACGTGTATTTACTACAATATATTTTTCCCTTTCCACTGGATAAAATCTCTGGAAAGCTCATTGATTGTCCTTATCACTCATAAGTAGCAGTAAATCCCTTTAAGTTGCAAAATATAATCTTGGTTCAGAAATTAGAACATCTGGTCCAATATACTAATCAGTACTTCAGCCTTTATTTAAAGGTAAGACATCTCACCTCACCAAGGCCTGTTGTGCAGCAGTCAATCAAAGAATACCGGCCAGTGAGGAGAGACATTTGGGTGGGATCATGAAAGAGCAGTGAGGGAAATAGCGCCACCTTCTGTTGCGGCTGTTTTAGGCTCTCTTTTGGGGGTAGAAAGCTTGGGTAAAAAAGGAGACTCGTACCTTTTTGAGATGTGGGCACACCAGAATGTGTGTAACTACTGCGTTCATTTAACTTTTTCTGCCTTCAGAAATGATTTACAGCCTTTTAATTATGAAGGCTTTTAAGGGTCAACCACAGACCAATAAAAAGGCTGGCCAGCTGGGGACTGGCCTAGGGCACCTCTCCTTAACAACTCTAAAACCTGCTTTTGTGTTTTGTTTTGTTTTTGTTTTTACGCCTTCACTTTGGAAATACGCTGCTAGTTAACTTAGGCTTTTTCAAATACAACTCTTATTTAACTCGTGAAATAAAAATTTTCCCTGCTTCTACAACTAGAAAATGCCCTCAAGTAGAAATGAACACATCTTGCTGGCATACTTCAGTGTCGAATATGGAAAGAATCGACTCAAAATGAGCAAAAGGAAAACAAGTTTCTGTGCTGGTTTCCATTAGCCTAATGGTCTCTACTGCAGAAAGGGTTTCAGGTTTCTCACATAATTCCAGGAGGGTTGGTATAGAAGCTGCAGAAATACCTACATCTATGAAAATAACAGAGGAACCTAGGTACTGAATTAGGTGCTTATTCCCTATATTTTATGTAAATATATATTTCACACATAAAATACTTACCACTGATTTATTAGGTGTGATCATTAATAATTCCTGTAAAACAAGAACTTCTCCAGTTCAAAGACTTTCAACAAGAATCACTACCACATAACGTTCAACAAATAGAAATGGAGAGTATATTCTCATCTACTTTTAGAATACAAGCTCTTTGCAAAAACCGGTAAGGTGACTTTGGTTCATCTGTGGCCGAGATGCTTAGGTGGATGATCCAACTGATTCACTCTCCCTCAGGAAGACTCATCCCAACCCTTACCTTTACTTAAAATAGAAAAGTGATGTGAATAAGAATATTGTTGATAAGCATGTTGAACATTTACAGGTCAGGCAAAGTTAACCTAAGGAAATAAAAAGAAGAATCAACATAATAATTACTTATTTTTTAAAGGGTTTGTACCTAACAATTTTAAAAACAGCATTTAGGTACCAACAAGTTCATAAATTCAGCCACACTACTTGCAAATATGACACATCTGGAAATTCCTGTAGCTGGCCTGCCAATGCACACACCTTCTGTAATGCCCTGCTCTGATCCTCACTGAGCGGTGCCACCAGCACCTGGTGGCAAGGCACATCCTGACTTTGCATAGATGTCAGGTTTTGGGGGGTGTCATGGAGGAGGAGGAATAAATAAGAGAATCTAGTGACAATTCTTAGAGGATAATGAATAATATAATCACATCACTGTGAAAATGCCTCACGAAGTAAGATACAAAAATACAGTACCATTACAAACATGAGGCAGTGACACTCTTTCAGAGACATATTTCTGTGTACTCCTTCCAAAACATCAAGCTGTACATCTTAAATATAGACAAGTTTTAAAATTAAACAATAATAAAAATATTTTTTAAAAAGGGAAAAGAATACTTAGTATAGTGCTGTATGTTAATACCAAATGAGTGATCGAATATATACTATAGGAGTTGAAAACCAAAAGAAATTTGTAGATGATTAGATGATAAGATCAAGATTAGGGAACAAGCAAGGCTTAATGGTGCTTTTGAAGGACAGACAGAAATTAAAGACAGAGAACAAAAGGAAGGACATTTCAGAACATGGGAAAATACAGGATTAAATATGGATATGAAATATGTATATTTCAGGGTAGTAGATTCCAAACTTTGGAATCACCAAGGAAGACTAGGTCTTGGATGAGGGCTGAAAATATGCAGATTAAAAATATACTTCAGGTACTTGCTTATCAACTCTGCAGGACAACAAAGGAAATTTAAGACATTATAAATCTCTGGTTTGTCTAATTCATTAACTTCTGGTGCCTCACTGTGTACTTAACTTTCTGCTGTTTCATTAACTATGGGAGCTTCCTAAAATCAAGACCTTGGGAAGCATCCATTCTCTCTTATTCCCATTCTCTGATGAAAGTCTTAGACTAACTGTAGCATCACCAACGACTCCTGAAATCAGTTCCTTTAAGTCAAACTTTCCTCTAAGTCCAATGAACTTTTCTGTTTGGGTGATTTACCCTAAATTCAGAACACCTAAACCCAGATTCAACATTTTATCTAAAAAATGCTCTGCCTCTCCATTTCCATCACCAGTTCTATCATGCTCCCAATGAGCCTAAACTTTTGGCATCTTCGACAATGTCCTCTCTACCATCATTCATCTTGATTTTTAAAATGTCTTTTTCCTATGTACTTCTTTCCAGCCAGTGTCACTCCAACACCAGGACAGGCCAATAGCTTGTCCCAAATTAATAAAGGAGTCTTCTGATGCTCAGCTCCTGAGTCTATTTCCCTGTAGCTGTTCTGGCATGGAATTGCTTGATTGCATTCCTCGTGACACCCTCAAGTCCCTGAGGTCATCACCCTTAAGAGAAAAAAACAAAACAGAACATTCAACAATACTCTTTTGGATGTGGCATAAAGATTACCTTAGTCCAGAAGCCCCAGATAACTTATCCAAGCCAACTGTGTTTTATTCTTTTATAAGAATCCAGCCTTGGCTGATTCCTTAACAAGTACCTGAAGTATATTTTAAAAATGCATATTTCAGGCCTCATCCAAGACCTGAGAGCTTGCTAAGTGATTCCAAAATTTGGAATCTACTACCCTGAAATATGCATATTCCATATTCATATTTAATCTTGTATTTTCCCATGTTTTCAAGCAGTCTTCCTTTTGTTCTGTCTTTAATTTCTGTCTGTCCTTCAAAGACTCTATTAAGCATTCTTGTTCCCTAATCTTGCCCTAGTCATCTAATCATTGACAAATTTCTCATGACTTTCAATTCCTGTAGTGTATATTTGATCACTCATTTGGCACTTTCATGCATCACCATACTACATTTTCTTTTCCTTTTTTTAAAAAAGTTTTATATTATTGTTTAACTTTAAAACTTGTGCTATATATTTAAGGTGTACAACATGATGTTTTCGTATATGCAGCGTCCCTGACTTACAATGATTCAGCTTATGATTTTTTGACTTAGGATGATCTGAAAGCAATACATAGTATGTCCCTTGATTTATAATGGGACTAGGTCTGGATAAACTCATCACACATTGAAAATATCATAAGTAGAAAATGCACTTTTGACTTATAATATTTTCAATGTATAATGAGTTTGTCTGGGCATAGCCCCATTCTAAGGTGAGGAGCATCTGTACTTATGCACAGCAGAATGGTTACCATAGTCAAGCGAATTAACATATGTATCATTTTGCACAGTTACCCCCTCGGTTTTTTTGTGGTAGGAGCACCTGAAGTCTATTTTCAGCAACTTTTCAATATACAATTCTGTAACTACAGTCCTGATGCTGTACGATTACTACTCTTACTCATCCTACTTATCTGCAACTTTGTACCCTTCAATGTATTGTACATCTTCCCATTGCCTTCCCCCTTCTTTTCATAAAGTTCTTCCTCCTCCTCCTTTTTCTCCCGATTTTTCTTTTCCTTCCCCTTCCTCTTTGTCTTTCATAAACAAAATATATGATACAATTGAGGATTTCTGTGAAACCACTTGCTTTATTTCTGACATGTATCTTTCCTTGGGTCTTCAGCTACTGCTTTAGTAATGGCATTAGGCTATTTTTATCTCCCATAGTATACTGCACAGAGTAGGTGCTCAACAAATACTTGCTGAAATATTTAATAATGAGTGAAATCGTTTTGTGAGATATAATCGACAGTACAAAGGGAAACCTCTAACATGAAAGTCACTGACTAAAACAGACAGAAGGATTGTAGAGGAAACAGCTAGTTAAGAGAAGGGGGAAAAAAGCTTAAAATATCATTTACATCCTCAGAGAAATAGAAATAGATGTTGCATCTATAAAAGAAGAGAAGCTAACACACAGAGATCATAAAAGAACCAAGAAAACTTTAGACATTGAAAATATTCTAGCAAAAATAAAACACTCAATATAATGACTAGAAGATAAATTTGAGGAAAATCTCCCAGAAATGACAACGGCATGAAGATTAAAGATGGAAAATAGTAGAGAAAATATAGAAAATTAGAGTTTCTGTTCAGGAGGACTACCACCAGAGTAATAAGAATTCTATAAAGAAAGAATAAGGAGAAGAAAAGGGAAAGAAATCCAGAAAATTCTGGAAAATATGCAATACTGGAGAAGATGGAACTTCTATATGAAAATGCCTACTGAAAATTCATACAATGGATAAAAAATACTCATATCAGGTTATATTATTAGGAACTTTTAGAACTGTGAGGACAAAGAGAAGATTCTAAAAGCTTCCAGAGGGGAGTAATTAAAGATCATATGTACACATAAAGGCTCAAGAAAGGCTCAAGTGTGAATGAATCTCCAGAGCAATCCTAGAAACTAGAAGATAGTGGAGTTCTGAATTCCAGAGGAAAAAAAATATTGATTTCCCATATATAAGTTCCCATATATAAGTTGTATGTAGCTCATATAGCATTTGATGGTGAGGGTAGATAAAAAGACATTCTCCAACACACAATGATCTCAGAATAAATACCTTTCATTCGTCGTTTTTCACTAAGCCTCTGAAGGATGTACTCCACCAAAATAAGGGAGTAAAGCAAGAAACAATATACAAAGACTCCAGAACAGAAAGTATCTAACACAAGTAAAATGCAATGGGAATCTCAAAGATGAGGGCAAAGGCAGCTGGAGGCCATTATCCTAAGCGAATTAACGCAGAAACAGAAAACCAAATATCACATGTTCTCACTTATAAATGGGAGCTAAACACTGGGTACTAATGGACATAAAGAAGACAACAATAGACACTGGGGACTACCAGGGAGGGAGCGGGGAGGGAGAGCAAGGGATGAAAAACTACCTGTTGGGATTATGCTCACTACCTGGGTGGACGGGATCAATAGTACCCCAAACGTCAGCATCACAGAATATTCTTTTGTAATAGACGTGCACATGTACCCCCAATTATTTATTTATTTATTTATTTATTTATTTATTTATTTATTTATTTTTGAGACGGAGTCTCACTCTGTCGCCCAGGCTGCAGTGCAGTGGTGCAATCTCGGCTCACTGCCAGCTCCGCCTCCCGGGTTCACGCCATTCTCCTGCCTCAGCCTCCCGAGTAGCTGGGACTACAGGTGCCCGCCACCACTCCCGGCTAATTTTTTGTATTTTCAGTAGAGACGGGATTCACCGTGTTAGCCAGGATGGTCTGGATCTCCTGATCTTGTGATCCGCCCACCTCAGCCTCCCAAATTGCTGGGATTACAGCCGTGAGCCACCGCGCCCGGCCCATGTACCCCCAATTCTAAAATAAAAGTTGAAAAAAAAAAAAGAATGCTGGAGAAAAAAAAGATGATGGCAAAGGGAGATTTCAGGATCCAAGGATGATGTCTGTACAGCAGGCTTGGTGAGCACCCAAGAAAGATGACAGCCGGGGAACAGAAGGCTCTGGGAACAAATTATCCCAGATAAAACTAGTGGAATGCTTAAGAAAATGTAACCACAGCATGCTGCATGACTCAGCTATGTACTGAAAATATGTAGACACAATATAAGGAACAGAGGATGAGAGAAAGGTAGCGCCAATGTAGGGGAGGGGAGAGAAGCATGTTATTTAGAAATATAAAGGTCAATGTCAAAGAGCTAGCTGAAAGAGTTGAATGTGGTTGCCATTCATGAACTTTCAGCTAGTGTTCCTCCACACAACTGAGACTTCTTAGTCGCAAGAGAGGAAAAAAGTATGTAGGGTTGGGGAAAAAGTTATTTTTCATAATAATCATTAAGATTTCTCTTTTAAAACTAAAAATAGATTTAACCTTGATTTTAAAATAACAATCCAGTGATGGCAAGGTGTGAGGAAAGGGCCACATGCTATTATTGGGAATAATATTGACAACATTGATGATGTTTATGGTAGTAGCCACAGCAACTAATATTTACATATCTTTCACTACATGTTAGTAAAATAAGTTAGTTAAATAAGTTAGTAATTAGGAAAATAAGTTAGTTAAATAAGTTAGTAAAATAAGTTAGCAAAACTAAGTAAAATAAGTTAGTAAAAATAAGTTAGTAAAATATTTTTAAATTTGCTAACTTATTTAATCTTTACATCAACTTTATGGAATAAGATGATTTCTTAATCTCTACAGATGAAGAAAACGAGGCAAAAAAGAAAAAAAAATACATTTTTGGTGAGGTCAAACAGCTAGTAAGCAGCAGTGCCATGATTTGAATATGTACTGATTCAGCACATTTTTGGAGAATTTGGGCACTATGTACTAAATTAAAACTAGCATTTCAGTGAATAATGACATTTCAACAATTCAGATTCAAAAATAACATAAGTATACAAAGACTATATACATATATCCATATATTCACTTATCTTCCCTTGGCCAGAAAACCATATAGGTGATTTTATGCCATGACCTTCTCAAGGTATCACATTTAATGAGGGGTACATAATGTCTATCTTTCCCTTATCGGTGATGTAAACCTGATCATGCATCAAGCTGCTGCTGGATATCTCCAATATAGAATTACTTTCTTCCTTTTCTTGAAATTAACAAGAAGTCTATGGAGAGACACTTTAAGATTATGCAAATATTTCACTCATTATAACAAATTTCCACAGGTTTAACATCCATTTGTAATCCTTGTCTGATCCAAGCTTTACTACAATGGTTGCAAAGTAATGATTTTCCAACTCTAGCACTGTCTCCACATTTACTATTGACATATGGCAGTCTATTGTGAGCAAGAATCCCTCCTCTTACTCCTCCTCCCTTCTTCTCTTCCTCCTCCCCCTTGTCCTTTCACTCCTTCTTTCTGTCTCTCTTTCTATCATCAGTATGGACTCATAAACTCTTATTTTTTCAATAGTTTATAATATATCACTATGCCTAATTATTTTGGTGTTCAAATTATTTGGTGTTCCAAATTTGGACACACTGAAAGCCCCTTCAAGCTGGATCCTTTATTCTTGTGACATCTCCCACCAATTTATTGAACATTTCTCTACTTTCTGGCATAACAAAATGCTCCAGGTCCATCTTATACCTACCTTTCCCCAGCCTGGTATCAGCCACTTCTACAGGGAGCTTTGGGAGGGATTAGAGTTAGAGATCAAAGTCTGAGAAAAACAGTGTTGAATTGAACGATTATGAAAATTTCTAAGAAAATAATTCTAATAGAGGGCTTGGAATGAGTCAAATTTTATAGCAATAAATAAATTTTACAGCAAAAAGATGGTGATTCTCAAGTGAGTGGTAGCAGGTGATTTTTCCCAAGTAACTCATAAAGGCAG